>NC_050479.2:89140705-91540705 GCF_012460135.2 Molothrus ater
AGATTATATCCCTTTATATCTCTGAAGGACAGGATCTCCTCCATCTGCTAAGCAGTAGCAAAACCCCAAATCACCAGAGCAGGACAGAGGACTGGCCTGTATCCTAGCAATCACACAGTGCAGCTGCCAGTTCAGCTGGTCCTCCCCCCTTCCCCCTGGTGCCCTCATCATGCCAGCCTCCAGGTGCCATCCACCATGGAGGTCTCTTTCCCTGGGGAAGGAAGGGCAGTGGCAGCAGCCCTACGAACCCAGGCTCTCCTTGGTTCTCCAGGTGGTTCGTGTGAAGTGCAGCCGTAACATGGCCTACCGGGTGCTGAGTGCCAGGGAGGGACACAAGGAGGTGCAGCTGTGGCAAGAGAGGTTCCAAAGCCTCACCAGGAAGCAATCACAAAAATGATTAAAGTTTGTAAAGACCTTCAAGATAGTCAAGGCCTATGACCTAATACCACCATGCCCTCTAAACCATATCACAAAGTGCCACAACCACTTGTTTTTTGAACACTTCCAGGGCTGGTGATTCCACCACTTCCCTGGGGAGCCTGTTCCAATGCCTGACCACCCTTTCAATGAAGAAATTTTTTTCCTAATATCTGCCTAAACCTCCCCCGGTGCAGCTTGGAGCTATTGCCTCTTGTCCTATCGCTGGTTTCCTGGGAGAAGAGACCAACTCCCACCTGGCTGCAGCCTCCTTTCAGGGAATTATAGAGGGTGATCAGGGCTCCCCTGAGCCTCCTTTTCTCTAGGCTAAACAACCCCAGCTCCTTTTGCCATTCCAGACTCTTCACGGGCTTTGTTGCCCTTCTCTGGACACACTCCAGCACCTCAGTGTCTTTCTGGCAGTGAAGAGCCCAGAAATGGACACAGCACTCCAAGTGTGGCCTCACCAGTGAAGAATACAAGAGGACAATCCCTGCCCTGGTCCTCCTGGCCACACTATGGCTGATCCAGGATAGGTGCCATTGGCCTTTTTGGCCCCCTGAGCACAGCTGGCTCATGTTCAGCTGCTGTCACCAGCACCCTCAGGTCCTTTTCCTCTGGGCAGCTTCCCAGCCACTCTGCCCCAGCCTGTGCTGCTGCCTGGGGTTGTTCTGACTGACAAACAGAACCTGAACTTGGCCTTATTGAACCTCACACTATTGGCCTCAGCCCATCAATCCAGCCTATACAGATCCTCTGCAAAGCCTTCCTGCCCTCCAGTATACCAACACTCCCACCCTACAGTCATCCAGGAACTTAGCCTCAATTCCCCCATCCAGACCACTGATAAAGGTTTTACACAGGACTGGCCCCAGTATGGAGCCCTGGGGAACCCCAGTGGTGACCAGCTGGATGTAAATCCACCCAGCACCACTCTCTGGGCCCGGCCACACGGCCAGTTTTTAGCCCAGCAAAGAATGCACCTGCTCAGGCTGTGGGCTGCCAGCTTCTCCAGGAGAATGCTGTGGGAAGTGGTGTCAAAGGCTTACTGAAGTCCGGATAGAAGATAACATGCACAGCCTTTACCTCATCCCTAGGCAGGTCACCTGGTCATAAAAGGAGACCAGCTTGGCCAAGCAGGACCTGCCTTTTATGAACCCATCCAGGCTAGGGCTGATTCCCTGGTTGTGCTGCGTGATTGCACTTAGGATAACTCGTTCCATAACATTCCCTGGCACTGAGATCAGACTGAATGAGGGGAGCCTCACTGTGGCAGCTGCTGGAACTCCTCCTGGAACATTTCTCCAGCCAAAGGAAAAGGCATTTCTTGCCATGTCCAGAGACTGGGGAGGGACCAGAGACAGGGACTCTCCAGATCCCAAACGCAGCATGTGGGCAAGAAGCTTTTGTGTGCACTTTGCTTTCCACTTCGGCTGGGTTTTTTCCCCAAGTTTCGTGGTTTATTTGGCCTGTGTCCTCCAACCCTCCACCCGGAAAAATAATTCAAATCGCCAACAGCCCACGGCGGCTGGCGGGAGGCTGCGGGGGGAGCACACGGGAGCTGATGGCACCCCTGGGCATCGACCCTGAGGGACTCACCTGAGCACCTCCACGGAGTGCCGGCCCTGCTTGCACTTGATGGAGCAGCAGCAGCGGAATTGCAGCTGCAGCGCTCCTGCACCTCGGCCCGGGCCGGCCCTGCCGCAGCACCGGAGCTCGCAGCGGTCCCTGGCCGGCCATGTCCCCTTGCACTGTGGGCCCGAGGTGCCGAGGGTGCCGTGCCGAGGGTCCCGCTCGCACGAGTCGGGCTGGCCCACAGGTAGAGCAGGCCGTGAGCCGTGTAGGGCTTGAAGCGAGAGCTCCTGGGCACCAGGAGCTGGCGGGAACCCACCCTCTTCGGGAAAACCTCTGTTGCCCCCTCAGACTCTTCCTTGAGGACGTTGCCCACGTGGCAAAGGGAGGCAGGAGCTTCCAGCAGGCTGGCACCTGGCAGGAGCCCGACACGCCATGGCACTTGCACTCCACCTTCATGTGGGCCAGGAGAGCCTGAGGAGCAGGAGGCAGCTGCCAGCCCGACCAGGGACACCATTCCCAACACCTCCCTCCCATGTGCTGCTGTTCTCCCAACAATCTGCCCATGGGGCTGGAGATCAGGGGCGGGAAGGGGAAGGGGAAGGGCAAAAGTGTCTTTTTAATCCAGGCCAATATGAACAGAAGGAGATCCACTCTGTGGGAAACAAGATGGTTTGGGTCTGTAAGATAAATCCCTGAGGCAGAGAGAGGGATGGGGAGCTGTTCTGGCCTGCAGGGCTGTGGGGAGGGGAACAGATCTGGCCAGAAGTGGAGGATGTTCAAGGGACCAGATCTGGCCAGAGGTGGAGGACATTCAAGGGACCAAGATCTGACTGCGGCCGCTGCAGACGTCTGTCTTTATTGAAGAGAGGCTGGAGGGGCAGGGAAGCCCTTCAGAACAGAACAGAGTAAATTATTTCCTGAATCATAGCTGGGGTCTGTGCAGAAAAGGAGACTGCACAGAATTGAGTAGGGGAGGCTGGGACCCCCCTACACAGGCCAGGGAGTGCCAGCTCAGGGTAATCAGGACAGTGCTGGGCTAGGAAAGACAGCAGGATGCAGACTCCTCTGGGAGCCCTGGCTGCCCTGAAGTGCCTGTTGAGGTGTGGGGGCTGGACTGAGCTGTGCTGAGCCAGGAGAAGTCCCTGCAGCCAGGCTGGCTCCCAGCCTTGCTCCTGCCCTTACCTTCCCCCAGTCTCATTGTTGTGCAGGTTCATGGCGCTCGGCTGGAGGAAACACCACGGCTCCTCTTAGGGCTGCCCACGAAGGCCTGAGAGAAGGCAGTCCCATAAAACAGGTTATCAGAGCAGCCTGACCACTGGAAACCTGCAGAGGGAAAGCAGCCTTGTGACAAGGAAAGAGAAGCCCTGAGAGGATCTCCCAAAGGCCTGTGGAGAATGAAAGCATCTTTTTTCTGGCCTGTCTCCCCATGGACCCTCCCCTCTGCCACCTGCTCCCTGCCACCCCCTTCTTCCTTCACCTTCAGGGCTGACTCCTCAGACACTGTGGTCGCAGCCGTACCATCATGAGGGATGATATCCCTGTGCAGCTCCCCTCGGCTGCAGGCACGGCTCACAGCAAAAGCAGTGCCGGCAGCGGTGGATGTAAGGGGACTCCCATGTGCCTGCAGTGGGACAAGCAATGGCAGCAGTCTGCAGAGGGCAAAGGCACTTATGGGGCAGAGTGTGAGAAAAGAGGCTGTTACTGCATGCAGGAAGGATGCCTTCAGATGGAGACTGCTCGAGAGAGATATATGTCAGGAAGTTCGCCCTGTGCAGCTGCTCCCAAGGCTGGGAGTCAGTCAGTGACATGGCTCTGTGGCAGGGTGGCTGGCAGGGTCAGGGAGAAATTTACCAGTCTGCTGGTAAATTTACTAGAACTGGTACCTAGGATGGTCCAATAGGACCAAAAAGCAAATCTGGCCAAATGGGAAGAAGTTTATCCAGAATGCTAATGTGGAAGAAGGACAGGCCACTCTGGGGATGGGTCCAGTGCAACACTAGCCCAGGAAAGGCTGATGTGTCAAGGGGACAGTGGGCATACTGGAGGGACACCATGCCAAGCCTGCCCTCGCTGACCTTGCATGGTGGCCTTGCTGAAGACAGCCCCTGCAGCCCCTGCAGGGTGGAGCAGTTCCAGCAGCGAGAATGAAACTGGCACTGGCACTCGAGGACTCCTTGCCTCGCTTCACCGCCTCCATGTCTTCACCGCCTCCATGGCTTCACTGGCTCCATGGTTTCCACCTGCCACCAGCAAACACTGACCTGCTCCTCCTCCAGCCCCGTCAGGCCATCACAGCCCCTGGGGTCCCAGAGGACTGCCTGGAGGGAAGTCTGCTGGGCCAGGGAGCTGTGTGGCAGGGCAGAGGTTCAGTTGCAGATGGGCTAGAGCCAGGGCCTTACCTCTGCAGGACTAACACTCTCTAGCCATGTCTTAGAGCAGAAATGGGGCAGGGAAATGGGCTGTGGCCATGTTGTCTGTGAATTGGACATTTTTGCTGCTCATTCTGGTCTGCACCTCTTCAGCCTTACCATCCCTCTTCTCCCATGCTCCAAGAGATGCCCCTTCTGCTTTTTGGTTGCCCTGATTCCTTCTTCCATCCTGTTCTCAACCTATTTTCTCTGGAGACATCAGCTCCCTAGGTGGCTTTCCAACCCAGACAATCCAAGCACAAAGCATGCTTACAGCCAGGTCACGGCAGCGACGTGCTGCACGTGGATCAGCATCAGATACAGCCACACCAGCTCCATCCTGTCCCTGCCAAAACTTCACTACCTTCAACTCCAGCGCTGCAGCTCCTGAATCCCCTCCTGTGGTTTTCCACAGCCTCTGCCCAACAGCAGCTTTCACAGCAGCTCCAGCCCAGCACTCCAAAGCAGGGGTAGCCCCAGCCCTGGGCAGTGTCTGTGGGCTGTCCAGGTGTGCCTGCCAGCATCAGAGACCCTGTGGCCTGCAGAGCCCTGCTGGGTTGGCCCTGAGAAGTCATCCACACCCATGCTACAGCCTGGGCAGCATGGTGGGAGAGCTCTGAGCTGGGGCTCTGGGGTGGGCATCCATCACAGGGAGCTCACATGGGTGGGGACAGCATCTGTGTCACACCCGTGGCCTGTGCCACGGTCTCATCTCTGTCAGGAGATGAGGTGGTTGTCTTCCTCCAGAGTCCAGTCACTTCTTCAGCAGGAGGCAGCCCAAGACCCGCTCAGCAGCAGACAGAGCCTTCTGCACAAGAAGAACCAGAGGCACCAAGCAGCTGTGTTAGACCCACCAGCTCGTCACTGCTTTGTCACCAAACCTTTTGGGGACACAGAGTTTCCCTGCAGTGACAGCTCATGGGAGCAGAGAGGGGAAGACCTGCTGCTTCCCTCATCCACATCCACTGTTCTTGAAGACACTCCCTCATCTGCCTCCTCCAGGCTGGAGATTGTTCTTTCTACCCTGCAGCCCACACAGCTACAGCAAACAGACACAGCCCAGCTGCTCCCTGCCTCTCTTAACTCTTTCCCTGGCAGGTCTCCTTTCACCTCCCTCATTTTCTTTCCCATGGACTGTCTTTTCCCAAGATCAGCCCTTGCCCTTCTTCTAGGAGGCACAGCAAGGTGGCTGCCCCCCTTCTCATTGGGTACACCTTTCCTAAGAGCCCCTGGGAGCCCAGGAAAGTGTGAGCTGTGTGACCAGGGAGCTGAAATGTCCCGGGACAAAGACTGCCATTACCCCAGCCAACCTGGGAAGTGCCAGCTGTTCCCACTGCCTGGAAGGTAAAACTCCTCTGCAGCCATAGGTTTCTGCTTTTCCTGTCTGAATCATTCAGAAAGTGAAGCAGGGCTGTTCTGGCCGTGTTGTGCTTTTTCCATAAAGGGATTCACCCCTTTGCTCTGCTCTCCCACAGTTTGCTGCACAAAGAAGTCTGAAGAGCACTGTGGTTTATCAGTCATCCTTTCAGACCTGAGCAGCCTCTCTCTTGTAGTGTGCATTCCACCTCTTTCCTTGCCTTCCTGGCTCCCTGTATCCTTCCTCCTGCCGGGTCCTTGCTCCTGCTTTCTGGAGCCAGCACTGCGGGGTGGCAGGCATGTTGGGATTTGCAGCATCAGGGTGTAGCCTCCAACACACACCCCAGTAATCTGGTCTTACCTGCTGCTCGCTCAGACAGCGGTGAGGAAACGCTGGGGGTTGAGCTGCTCTTCCCCACAAGCTGAGGCTCCAGGAGACAGCGAGGGGCAGATGTGTGAGCCCACCCTGCTGAGGGGACACAGAGCTCGTGGGCTGAGGCACCGAGATCCAGGGAGGTGAGTGAATTTGGCTGGTGAGGATGCTGTGGGGCTCATGGACTGGGCTGGGTGCCGTTGTGTCCTTGTCTTCTCATACATGGAAAAGTCAGGACTGCCGGGCTCAGCCAGGTCTGTGCTCATGTGTGTGAGGGGTGAGGGCTGCAGAGGAGGGGGGAGTTCCCACAGAATGTGTCAGACACTCCTTAGGCAAAGGACACCCCCCGTGGCATATCTGCAAGCCTTTATCAGTAGCAACACCTTGATGGGAACTGAGGAGACACAAAAAGCCACAAGAACAAAGATCCCAGCAACTAGCAAGTGAGAAAAGGGGTCTGGTTAAAAAAGAGAGGCACTGAAAAGAAGCAGCTCAGTGGTTCGGGTGCTATTGTGCCCTCCAAGGATTTATGAGCAGCAGGAGCATATATATCCCTTGCTGTGTCATTCCCTGAATGAGGAGTCACTACCAGCAGAACAAGGGAGGCAGGGAATGAGAAAATCAAACAGCAGCAGGCAAGGGCTGCAGAGAAAGGGAGCCCACAGCAACTTCCCAGGGCAGCTGTTCTTGGGGCAGGACAAGAGTGGGATCAGGAGTGTCGCCATGACTTGTGTCTTCTTCCAGGTGTGCTGAGACTGGCAAAGCAGAAATAGGACCCGAAGCAACAGAGTGCCAGATGGGCTCTGCACAAGGGCAGCTCCCTTCCCAGCTACACGTGGCAGTGCCAGGTCACAGATGTGCTGGTAAATCAGCCCTTGTACTTTCATAGCACTGTGCCTCCTGTAGCCTTGAACACCAGGGACTGAGGTTTGTGGCAAACATGCCTTTGCTTGCCACAGATAATGACACCTCTCCAGAGCCTGGTTCTTTCTGGGATCCTGCCACATGCCAGTGGTGCACAGCTTGGCCCCCGGGCAGGAGTTCAATCCCAAAGCCCCCTAGCCCATGGGAGTGACAGGACTCCAAGTCTTTGTGCAGGCTAGCAATTAAATCAACTTGGCTCTCACTTCCCATATTTCACTTCTACCTCCTGTTTAGCAGTATTTTGGGGAGAGGGATGTTTTATTTCCCCTCTGTCAGTCCTGGGGGTGGCTGAGTTAGCAAGACAAGCAAATATTTGGCACTATGACCCAGGGCAGGTCTCCTGAGTTGCAAGGACACCTGGGTACTGCTTCTTTCATGATTGCATTTGCTGTTGTAGGATGTGGTTTAGCTTATCAGCCCTTGATAACAAAGTTCATGCTTTGTAGCCAGGCAGAAGTGCATCAGGAAGTGAGAAAGGAGAAGAGACAAACTGCAGCATGCCAGATGTAGAATCAGCCACAGCGCGGTAGGGGCCAGCTGTGATTTGGATGAAGATTTGCCCGGTTCTGTTTTGATCCAAGCTGCTTTGCGGGTTTGGGGCCCAGACCGAGACCTCTGCAAGAGGCAGCAATCACCAAGCTCCAACCAGCCAGCATCCACACTTGGCTCTTCTCCAGCAGTGAGGTAAGGCAGGGGAACATCTGGAGAGCCGGCTGGGCTGGCACCTCGGGCACGGGTCCCCGTGAGCTGCTCTGTGTGTGCTGCCAGCCTGGCCGTGGGGCACTGGGGGACATCTGCCCCTTGTCAGTGGCCCCATGGGCCAGGAGGTGCAAGGCACGTCTCTGTATTTTTTCAAACTGAGGCTTTCCCTGGGAGCCTGTGATACTAAAAGCATGGGCAGCCTGCAGAGCTTACTTGCCAAGGTGCCCCACATGGGAGCCCTCTTCCACGGGACCCTCGGAGATAAGGAGGGGTAGCATCTCTAAGGAGGAGGCAATAGCTGTGTGATCAAACCTCATGAGTTAAATACAGAGGTCTCAGCTTTTGTATCATGTATCTCTCTTTAAAAACAAGCTATCCTAAGACTTGAATGTCTTTAAGGTCCTAATCATCACAAAAATCTAATTTCTTGAGTAGAAAAAAAAAAGATGAAAAGTGGGGCTTAAATATCACCTACAGCAGGTAAAAAGCACCCTGATTTATTTAAAAAATATATCTCCAATTTCTAGAGTAAAATCAGGTATGTCTTCTGAGGTTTGACACATTTTTGTTGTTTCCTCTTTGATTTCAGAATAAGTAAGCGAGCTCATACAGTTTGAGTTCTGCACCCCAAGGCCACATTGGCTCTCTGCATTCTCACAGGAGCCCCAAAACTCCCCATGGTTTTAGTGACAAGCCACTAACAGAAACACTGACCCTGCAGCATCCTCATCAGTATTTTTCCAGCTCTCTTTCTCCACCTCATCTTTTTTTCTCAGCCCCATACTCAGATTCTTCATAATTTTTGTGGTGCTTGGAGGCAGTGACTCCTAGTAAGACAGTGAGACAGGAGAGAGAGGATTCCCAGGACCAGGCAGCAAGATGCCAGGCACACATCCCATCTCAGGGCATGCCTGCCTGTTCTGGACCTAAAGTACATTTAGGGCTTCTCACCCACTGAAAAAAAAAATCAAAATCCTGTGGATTTTGGAAGTCACAGTCTTGGAAGTTGATGGCATTCAGGGGCTCAGATTGAAGAGGAAGAAAAATGCTTCCTCCACCTCCTGGGACACATAAGGTCAGCGACCAAAGAGAAAGTTTCTTCAGGATTTATAGAGAGCATCTTGTTGTGAGGAGGGGGATTATTCAGCTGTGGTACTACTGCCTCCTTACACAGCTGGTGGCTTGAGATCTCTTGGCAGCTTTTGTGCAGAGCAATGAGTACTTGGGCTTCTTTTAGAGGCAGCCACAAGGAATGTGCCTTTTGACTCTCTGACATTAACCAGAATGGATAATTGGTCTCCCTGCTGCCAGCCTGCTTTACCTACCCATAGCTTTCCTTTTTAGAGAGGGACAGTCAAAGCAGGACCTCCAAAGCTCACTGGAGAAACTCTCCACACCACCAACTTTATCTTCGCAATGACTGTGTCTGCATGCATCTTGTTTCTCATGTGTATCTGTTTTGGCAAGTCTGAGACTACCAGCTTAGCTTCCATACCGACACAATAGCAGACTCTTTCTTCTATGTTTCCATCTACCCACGAAAAAAAATCCCCTCAAAACCCCAATCTATTTTCTGCTCTCAGCAATCTTTGCTGCCAGTTCAGAACTGTGCTGTTCAGCATCTTGAAGGCTGAAAGGCTAGAGTATGTAAGGAAAGACAACTCAGAGAAGAAAGAAAACCTGATGGTGGGCAAAAAAATGAAGAGGTTTCTTTCATTGGTATTCATGTCATGAAAGCCTGGGAGATTTCCACAGCAGAAACTTTCTTTATGGGAAGTTCATAAAAGGACTGTCTCTGGTCCAAACAGTAGCAGGATCAACCATGGAGCAGCGAGATGAACTCAACAGGGTCTAAAACCACATGCCTCCTACCCCAGAGGTCTGAGAATAACTGAAGGGTGGAAGACCTGACTAATTGTGCCATAGAAACCTTTGCTTAAAACAGCTCTTAAAGGCAGACTCAATTTAAGAAAAGGCTTTTGGGGGGTTTCAGACCAGGGAGCTTGATGGTTTTACTGAACAAATTAGTAGAAGCTATAATAAAGAAAAAATCGATTGGCATGCAGTCACATCTAATTACTGGGGAAAAGTCATGATGGCTTTTATAAAGAGCTGCTGTTCCCACAGTTCTTCCTTAAAGGGCTCAATAAGCATGTGAACAGTGGCCCATGTGGATTTCCAGAAGGCTTTCAAAGGCAGTCTCACCAATGGCACTTAAAAAAAATTAAAGAAAATGTTCCTACCTGGATAAAAAATGCCTAAAAGAAGAGACAGAGAATGAAGGTAGATGGTTGTTTTTCTCAGTGGAGTTGTAAGACACCTGTGCTGGGGTGTTTGACTTATTCATGAGGGATGAATAATAAAATAACAAATCTGTTGGAGACATAAAATTATTCAAGTTTAAAAAGATGAGGTTTGGCTGCGAAGAACTGCAGAGCTTAAGAGAAGTGTGAGTGACTGGACTTACACTAACAGCTGAAATTTTATCTAGTGAAGTGATGGGAAAAAGCAAACTGAACTGGCCATTACCACTTGCAAATGAGATCTACACCTACGCAGCTCAGTGCATCCACATTATCAGCACTGTGTGTTTTCAGCACCCCAGCACAGGGATCACAGAGGCTGCAGCAGAAGTGGAAAAGTGCTGAGAAGGGCAACAAGGATGTTCAAAAGTATAGAACAGCTTCTCTGCAAGGAAAAACTGTGAAGACAAGCACCCTTTAGCCTAAAAACAACAACAAAAAAAAAGTTGCTGAGTGGAAATATGGTAGATGTTTATAGTATTATAGTATTATCAGCCATGAAGTGAAGGTAGATAGGGATGGATTTTGCCCTGTCTGTTCCAGCACTAAAGCTAAGAATTGAATCTAGCAGATGATGAATCAGAGATGGGTACATGGAAGTGATTCTTCACCTGAGGCACAAGTAAGCTGTGGAACTCCTTGGCACTCCTGGCACTGGATAATGTACATGGTAAATTTTACATCACCTCAGAAAAGGACTGAAAAAACCCCAATGAAATAGAAGTTCCCTGAGGACTACTGACAACTAGGTCACCTATGGCTCAAGAAATTCCTGGGCTACAATTTGTGCAGGAAGCAGGAAGACAACTTGAGGCAGTGTAACTACATGACTGTACTGTTCTTAACATAATCCCTTCACCATCCACAATTTGAGACGGAATATTAGAGGTAGAAAGCCTGACACAGCAGGGACTGTGCTTACATATTATAATCTCTAGATCTTCTCATTGAATACCTCAGGAAAGCTTGAAAAAACATATTGTCTGTAGAGATAAGTCGTTTTCACCTGACATCTGGCTGGTCTGAGTACATGTGTTACAGCAGGTCATGGTCACTCACTAAGTCACAATCTCAGTAACTTTGTTTCCATCAAGATAAAGGTCTGACCAGTCTGTTCAGTCTGCAATTCATTTCAGTGTTTTGGCTCTAGCAAAAGCTGACATATTCTCCTAGAATTATAGACTCAGAGAATATGCTGAGTTGGAAGGGACCCATCAGGATCATCAAGGATCATCAAGTCCAACTCCTGGCTCTGCACAGGACATCCCAAGAATCACACCATGTGCCTGAGAGCATTGTCCAAACACTTCTTGAATTCTGTCAGGCTTGGTGCTGTGACCACTGCCCTGGAGAGCCTGTTCCAGTGCCCAGCCACCCTCTGGGTGAAGAACCTTTTCTAATGTCCAGCCTAAACCTCCCCTGATACAACTTCAGGCCATTTCCTGAGGTCCTGTCAGTGGTCACCACAGAGAAGAGATCAGTGCCTGCCCCTGCTCTTCCCCTCTCAAGGTAGTTATAGACCACAACAAGGTCTCTCCTCAGTCTCCTCTTCTCCAAGCAGAACAGACCAAGTGACCTCAGCCACTCCTCATACAGTTTCCCCTCAAGGTCCTTCACCAGCCTCATGGCCCTCCTTTGCACATTCTCTATCAGCTCAGTGTCTTTTTTATAGTGCCCAAAACTGCACACAGGACTCAAGGTGAGGCTGCACCACTGCAAAGCAGAGCAGGACAATCACCTCCTTTGACCACTGACGATGCTCCTCCTTGAGATTCTTGAAGCATGAAACATTTCTCTTGAAACCAACAACATTCTTGCACTCTTGCCTTGTCATCTTATCTTATACTCCAAGCTTGCACAAGAATTCATGCAAAGTATTCATCCACCAGGAAGGGTAGAATCCACTCAGATATAGTTTGATAAACCAGTAGAAGCTTCTCTAAGAAACCTGTTTTGGTGATGGACCTGCACAACAACACAAAAGGATGGGAAGTTGGTAGCTGTCTACGCTCTTGTATTAGGTTTCCACTTCCATTGTCTAACCTGTTGTTACTAGAATGATTCTCTTCCTCTCTGTGAGGTCAGCACACGCTTCTGTCTGCAGCAGATTCTCTCTGGATCTGTGCTTTGCCACACAATGCCATCCAGAAGGTCTGACATGCTTGACATGCCCGTCAAGTTGCTGTGTAATAACAACCCCATGTAAAGATATTCTCTAGACAGAAAATTCTACTTTCCTTCTAAAGTAAATCACAATCTACATGGACTCTTATGAGGGAGTCGCTGTTTGACCCCTGCAAACAACTGTGGGGAACTGTGTCCCATCAATCCCTGCTCCAGTGGGAGTCCCTTCCACAGAGTGCAGTCCTTCTGGAACAGAGTGCTCCAACATGGGCTCACCATGGTCTTCTCCAGGGGCAACAGGGGAATCTTTGCTCCAGTGCCTGGAGCACCTCATCCCCTCCTTCTTCACTGAGCTTGGTGTCTGCAGCAGGGCTGTTTCTATCACATATTCTCACTTCCCTTCCCTGCCTGCAATTGCTATCTTACAATAACTTTTTCCCTTTAATTATCCCAGAGGTGCTACCACCATTGCTGATGGGCTCAGCCTTGGCCAGTGGCAGGTCCCTCCTGGCACTAGCTATATCAGGCACAGAGGAAATTCCTGGCACACTCTCACAGAACCACACCTATAGCTGCCAAAACCTTGCCATGCAAACCCCAGTGCTGCTCTTATATCACCTGGAGCCTTCTCTTGTCCAGCTGAACAAGACCAGTTCCCTCAGCAACTCCTCCTGGCACAAGTGCTCCAGCCCCCCAGACCACTTTGGTGGCCTTCCACTGGGCTCACTCCAGCTGATCAGTGTTTGGACAATGCTGCTAGTTAGTACCTAGAGTGGTCACTAGCCTCACACTGCTTTGAAGTCATGTTTGTCCACATGAATCCCATTAATTTCTCCACATGAATCCCATGGCACTTCCTCTTTTATTGTGCTCCCCTCCATGGCCGTGCTGCTCTGCGTTTCTGGGACATTCAAGCAGCAGAATGAGGACATACAATCCAAATAAGCAGCACTGGTCCCATGCAAGTAAGGACACCAAAGGAACTGTATGAATGTAAGAACCATAAAGAACTCAAAGTCACTGGAACTGAGGTCTGTGTGTGTTGTTTTACGTAAGAAAAGGAGCTTGGGTGGAGTCAGGTCTAACTGTAATTTTTTTTTATCTGAAGTGGATGTACAAAGTCCTTTTTCTCTGATATAAAACAGTACTGTCCCATTTTTATTTAAGTTCCTTCCAGTCGGCATTTTTCCTTCAAAACACTGCTCTCTTCTTCTTTCTCTTTCTCTGGAGCTGCCTCAACTACTTTCCCTGTGTGCTTGTGGTGTCCCTTTCTTGTATTCATGTGCTCTCAGCAGATCAAAGGAAAGTGCATTCTCTGGGGCTGAGTGATAAATGATTCTGTACAACAACCACTTTATCTGTGCTCTGTCTTCTTCTGCCATGTAATTACTCACTTTTCTAGTGTCCATTTTCCCTCGTCTTTTGGTTTCTTTGTGAGTTTTTGCTGCAGAAGCCACCATGGTGGGATTTTAACATTTCAAGAGATTTCCTCTTCTAATTTAAACTCTTTTGTTTTGGTCTTTCACTCTGACCAGGAATTGTATTGACAGCTTGCAATGATCCTCCATCACCTTGTCACCTCATAACACTGGAAAGAATTGCTGATCTGGGGGCAGAAGCAGACTCCACATTACCATCTGTGCCAGATGCCCACAAACCAGCAATCCAAAGCAGTGCCAGCCAAGATTGTCCATCTACCTCCCAGCAGCAGATGACAGGAATGACCTGCCTGTGGCTCCTCAGAGGGGAACGACTTCCCTCAGTGCTCTTCTTTGTGCCTCCTTAGCCCATCACCAGGCTTAGCCATCTCAGCAAGAGCATTGCCTGACTCGTGCTGGGCATGTCAGCGTCCAATACATCCAATACATCTCAGACATGCAAGGATTACACCTTCAACCACCACCTCCTCATGCCTGGCTACACCCTGATATTCATCACAGGTTTGATACTCAATGTGGTAGCCCTGTGGATATTTGTCCGATACCTGCGCCTGAAGTCTGTAGTGATGATCTACATGTTGAACCTGGCCATAAGTGACCTCAGCTTCACACTTTCTCTGCCCATGCGACTCTACTACTATACCAACCACCACTGGCCCTTTGGTAGCTTCCTGTGCCAGGTCTCTGGCTCAGTCTTCCAGATCAACATGTACGGCAGCTGCCTCTTCCTCATGTGCGTCAACCTGGATCGCTACGTTGCCATCGTTCACCCGCTTCGCTGGCGGCATCTGCGTCGCCCCAAGGTGGCCAAGCTCCTCTGCTTCATCGTCTGGGTTGTGATCTTCATGGGCTCCATCCCCACAGCCATGGTCCACAAGCAAAACCACTGTAAAGTAAAAAACCAGACCATTTATCTGTGCTTTGAAAGCTTTAGCGACAACATGTGGCAGAATAACCTCTTCCCCCTGGTAATCCTGGCTGAAATCTTGGGGTTTCTCCTGCCTCTCAGCTCTGTGCTGTACTGCTCAATTCGCATCTTTCAGGAGCTCTGCCAGCCCAGCCAGACGAAGACCCTGCGACAGCGGAAGACCGTGCGTCTCCTCTTGGTCAATCTGGTCATCTTCATCATCTGCTTCGTGCCCTACAACACCACCCTGGCGGTTTATGGGATGATAAAGGCCCGGGTGATGAAGGTTGAGGCACAAACCCAGGCCTCGGTGCGCCAAGCATTAATTATAACGATGATGTTTGCCAGCATGAACTGCATGCTGGACCCCCTGATCTACTACTTCAGCACCGAGGGTTTCCGCAACACCTTCAAGAAATTGCGGCGGGGACAAGCCTGGGACTCAGAGATGGGAACGCTTAAGCATCAGATTGTGGAGAGTAAGTCACCCCGAGACCACGCTGTGTCTAAAGTAAAACTGTTCCCATCTGAAAACTTTATCCGTCCCCATGAATCCTCACCGTCACTTCCTACTGCAGTGTTCCTGAATGGCCCTATTGAGGACTCAGAAATTTAAGCCCAGGAAAGCCATACCATTGCAGAGTTACACATGCAACAATGACAGCAAGCCTGTGGGATACAGCAAACTGCTTGAGGGAGCACAGCAGAGTGTCTGTGGGTGAACGTGATGATGCAAAGCTGAAGGATGAAAGGTTGTTTTGAATAAACAGAGGTGCCTTCCTGACATGGTCATACCTGACTCTTTTGGTACAAGAAACACAGTGGGGAACAAGGATTTGAAACAAACTTAGTGTGTCTGGGTCTGGCCAGCATGAATTCCTATAGCAAGTCCATCCTGACTGAGTGGCTCCTGGCTGGACTGTAGCCCAAGGCAGTTCTGGGGAGCAACAGAACACAGATACAGTACTCTCTGCTGACAAAGTGAATTTACTAGCAGTGGCTGAGAAAAACCTTTGACCAGATGTTTCAATCTGAGTCATAGGTCCAGCACAGGACACCTAGATGAGTATCTTAATTTTCCAAAAGAACTGAAGCGTTTAGCAAGCTTTGTTGAGGTCAAGGAGAATAGCTGAGTTTTCAGTAATCTTGTAGAAAATAGGTTCCTAATTATACAGAAAATCACAGACCTTAGCAAAACAATCTTCAGGAGGTATGTCAAATCTGCAGCTGTACACACACACATGTGGCACAATGGCTATACATTTACTTAAAGCAAAATGGCTTGGGAAACACTAGCATACTTTAAAAAACTACTTTCCCAATGGCCCCAGAAAAAAAGAGAGGATACCAATATTGTCATCATGTCAGAAGCTCATGCTTTGCACTCTTTTGTTGTTGGCCCCTATATAGGATGGTTGATTTTGGGGCTGAGTGATTTTCACTGTTGAAAAGGAATGATGTCACAGAATGAGGCTGCAGTGAGATGTATTTGCTTGCACTGTTTGTACATGCTTTTTCAGGCTGCACTGTATGTGAAAGCCCTATAAATCTCCCCAGAAGCGAGGTCCAGCTGTACACAGGCAGTGCCAGAAGCCCCAGTTTTTCACTCCTGCTGATGGCCAAGGGTTGCCTTTCCAATTGCACTGCAAAACAGCCTCTCTGTGGCTTCCAGCAGGTCTCAGGCTATTCTGGAGTGGATCCATTACAGCAGTTTGGTTTTGCTTTTCTTAATGTTAAAGGAAAGGTCAGGGAAAGTGACAAGAAATGTAGTCCAGAGTGCTTGGGTTTATAGTTTTTAGACTTCTCAATAAGCAATAAATCTGGTTTCAAGTTCCTACCTCATGACTGCTGTGGGAATAAATGTATTGTAATACATCATGGGTTGGTGTTAGGAGATACCATGTTTTAAATCCATTTTTGCAGTCTCCCTTGAAGACTCTCTCTTTTATGAGAGATGACTGCAGAAGCAGTTCTTCAAGAAGACTGTAGGAGATGATGAGCCTCTCCACAGAAACACCCTTGTGTCACTGCCTGCCTGTGAGACATTCACCCTGTGTGAGCCAGCCCTGTCCCCTTGCTCAGCCCATGCATCACCAGCAGAGAAGCTTTGAAATCCATTTGCAGATGAAGAACATTTAATGGTGCCCAAGAGATGCAGGGAGAGAGGTGGAAGAGGGCTTGTAGGGCAGTAGATATTCCTATTTTAAAGACTCAGGACTGCCATGAATGTGACAGTGACACAATGTAGCTGCAGAGGAAACAGAGCTGTGTGCATCTGTTCTGCTACCCTTTTGTCCTGGGATTTATGGGATAATGGAGTGATATTACAGCAGATGCACTGCTGTCCATTTTCAAACCTTCTACCACCTTCATCCTTTCTAGACCCTTTTCCTTGTCCCTGTCCCTCTGGTCCTTTCTCCTTTCCCTAGTCTAATGCACCATGCACCTAAGCATCAACACAATGCCTTCACAGTTATATCTTCTTCCCTGCCCAGAGAAGTTACTTTTTCTTTTCTTTTAACTTGGTAAGAGTGCTGTTATAAGTTCACAGAAAGTTTTGAGTGGGAAGGGACCTCTGGAGGTCTCTACCAAGACTGCTTGCTCACAGCAGGTTACTGGGGGCGGTGAGGGCTGGCAGCACCCTAAAGGAATATAAGAGCTGAGATCCAGGCATGTAACATGGCAGGCAGAGGAAGAGGCTTAGCCAGCAAGGGAAAGCATCTGCGCGAGGGGACAAAGTCAGGTGTAAGCAGATAGCTGGGTTCAGCTGAGAATCCAGATCACACAAGCTTGTGGTCATGAGGCAGGTCCCAGGTCAAAGTAAGAAGTCAAGTCAGCATCAGGATCGGGTCTGGAGGCAGGAACCAAGGTGAGCCACAGTCCAGAGATTGCCTGACAAGTCCATCATGACAGGGCAGGTCTTGGGTCAGGCCAGGAAGCCTATCCACAGGTCTAGATCCATGGATTGCATGGTCAGGCACAGGCCAGACTCCTCAGATAGGAGCCAAGGGCAAGTGCACCAGCCTAAAAGCACCTCCTGGGGCAGGGGGTCAGTCCTGGCAGAGACTCCAGCAGAGCTTTCTGGAAACTGTCCCCAGAGTCATCAGAGGGAAGAGGCTGCCCTCAGCTCCACTGCCTCTGACCTGTCTCCACGCTTGTACAGCCAAACCTGGGAGCAGAGAGAATGTAGGTGGGACCCCAAGGCAGTTCAGGTTTCTCAGAGCCTTGTCTAGGTGTCTTCTGAGCACTTCCAAGGATGGTGATTCCTCAGCTTGCTGAGGTACCCACAGCAGTGCTGAAACATGCCCTGGGGAGAGGCTTCTCCTAATGCTCACCAGAATTGTTGCAAGTCGTGGCTATTGTGCTTTCTCAGGGCCACCACGAGCAGTCTGGCTCTGCCTTCTCTTGGCAAGCTTGCCAAGTATGAATGAAATGTCAGCTGGCACATGCCACTCCTTCGGAAGAGGCCGCTCCTCTGCTGAAGTTACAGTATCCTCCACAGCACACAACTTCTCTAAAAGCACATCAGAAAACAGGATCTTTTCTTGTAGCTTCATTCCTGAAAATAGGGGAACTATTTTTACCTGGAACATTTAATAAATATTCCACCTCCAGCAGAGGAAATTTTAGCTCAAATATTTTGACTAAATTATAAATAACTGCAAAGCTGATCTCCTAATGAATCTCATCAACCAGTTTAACAATAAAGAGGGCTGCTGGTCATGTTACATGCAGCAGAAAAGTTCCTGACTTTGGGGTTCTGAAGGCTTTGCTTAATTGTTACATATAGATAGTTGTGTTTTGTCCTTTGGGTATTCAGTCTTTTTCAGCTTGCATTAGTTTTGTTTTGGTTTTGAGGATTCTAGTCAAATGTAATTGCTTTGGATTCTAGATATTTTTCATGTTTGACAGAGAGAATTGGTGTTAGCTAAGTTTCTGCTTCCGCATTTTTGCTTTGTAAGCTTCAAGAGTTTTTTATTCCGTCACATGGTGATAAGGAATAGCACATGTATGTGCTGTCTTTTAGTGAAATGAGTCATTCATCCTTATCTTGCTTTATGGCTTCTTTTTTAGTCAGTGTATAAAAAAAAAAAAAACCAGACAAACAAATCTGAAAGTTCTAGGGTATGTCCAAAAATACAAAACAGAACCACCTGAAACTTGTGTTTTGAACAACAGGAGCTACATGAAGCAATGGTATTCAAGAAAGGAAAGTTAAATGGGAATATTTGGGAATAAGCTTGGCAAAGTCTTTTCAACCTGTATAGGTGACCCTCTACATCCTACTGTGATAGTTCTTGAATTCTTGTTAAGTATGTCAGAGGTAAAAGGTGCCATTTACTACTTCCCTGTACTTCATGCCATTTGCAGATGTGAACATTAAACAAACGTCTCCTGATCAAGTAAGACTAAACAAGTGAAAGGTCAGAGGGATGGCAAAGGCACACAGAACACTTATTCTGTATGGATCAGACAGCATCTGCAAAAATGGACAAATACATTAGGATTTCAACTCCTTTGACCTCCAGAATGGATATGTCCTATGCTTCTGGAAATGGTTCCCTACTTGGATGATATATAAAAGTATTGTTATGACTATTAATCATGACTATTAATATTAAAATGTATTTTATACTTTCTAGAAACCCTCTGATACTCTGAGTTCTGTGAGTCAGCTTGAAAAGATGTTTCAGAAGTCCCAGAACAAGCCAGACCTTATCTTCAAATTGCTTTTATTACTGTTTTTGTTCCTTGCACTGTGTACTGGCTGTGTGCCTCCCACCACTAGATGTATCCCTACAACAAAACATGTATTTTGTATTACAAATGCCCTGAGCAACTTCAGCTGTGCCTGCTTTGAGTTTGGGAGGTACCCCCTGCCTTCCACTCCCCCCGCTATTGCTGGGAGTTGAAACGGATGTCCTCCAGAGGTCCTTCCAACCTAAATAATTGTATGGTTCCCTGACCTTGTGTTTTAGATGCTGATCTGTCATCCCAGGCATTTTTTCATTATCTTTCCCTCCCGGAGTTGTTCTTGCTCGGATTACACTTTGCATACCCTGCTTGCCTTTCAGCGGCAGAGTCCTTGATCCTGTGGCTGAGTGCAGCGAGAGCCTCATATTTTGTGTGTTGCTTTTGAAGCCTTTATTGAAAACTCGTGTGTTCTGCAGTGCTAACAGCATCTCGGCAGAGGCCAGGCTGCCGCTGCGCCGATGCTGCTGTACATCCTGCTGACCAAAACCGGCTCGGGGTTTCCTTATTGTTTCCCACATTTCCACTCTCTCTGCTCTTACACTCGAGAGATCTTTAGGCATGGGTTGGGGTTTTTTTGTTTGGTTGGTTTGCATAGCATCTTGAGCAGCGAGATCGCCATCAGTGAGGGCTCCAAAGCAAAATAAGAAGAAATAATGTAATATCACTGAAGAACGTGCTATGCTGGTGATTTTGTTTGAGTTTATCTGGCAGTCTGCAAATACTAAAGTCAGGCATAGCTGTCACTGCTTTTACCTGTTTCAGACAGTGACAGTGACAAGGCAGTTGTAAAGCCTCCCTGCACTGCATACGCTGTACCCTGAAGCACAGGCAGTCAACCCTCCTCCACTTGAGCCCCTGAAACACAAAGGAACGAGGAAGAACTTTTCTCCCAGGGAGGGCAAGGGGTGGAGGGAGAGGATCAAACTTTTCACCTCCAGGTGATGATAAAAGAGGTTTTTTAACATCATGTGAGGAAAAAAAAAAAAAAAAAAAAAAAAAAGAAGAAAGAAAAGAAGGGGGGGGGGGGAGGGGAAGGGAGGCGGAGCTGAGGCGGCCGGAGGAGGCTCCGCTCCCGCCCCGCTCCCCGCCCGCCCCGCGCTCTCCGCGGCCAACAGCGGCCCCCGGCGGCGCCTCGGGCCGGAGCGGCGGGGCCCCCGAGGGGCTCCGGGCACACGGACCCCCCGGCGCCTCCGCTCCCTCAGCACCGGCCCCCTCCGAGATGCACCGGGGCAATGCAGCTCCTCTCAGCTTTTGGAAGAAAAGCAATTTGTAAGGGAAAAAAAATGTTAATAAAGGCAAGAAGCTGTAAAACTGAGGTAGGTAAATGTGTGAGTGTTTCGTCGCTGGGAGCAAGGGGAGAAAAGGACTTAATTTTGTTGTCAGGATAGTAACATCCCCGTAAGGTGTTAAGAACAGAATGAAAAAAACTTCTGGAAATAATCTAGCCCGTGGCACGGGTCAGGGTCTTCCTGAGACTTTTTACCTGATCAGAACCTGGCAAACGTTGAATTCACACATTTAGGGAGCACTTCGGTAAATGAAAGCACAGCCCCACAGAAGGTGTCGCTGCCCTGCACTTTGAGTCGAGGAATGCCTGACTGACTTTTCCCCTCCTGGATTCCTTGTGCATAGGTGCCACGTTGTCCTTCCTTACACAATGACAGATTGTTTTCCCCTCAAAGTCCCTTCTTCATTCACTATGTAGGAAAAACATCAAGACAGATGAGAAAAAGAGAGGAAAAAAGTCACAGAGAGAAAAAAAAAAAAGTGGTGTTTCCTCCCGGTTTTGGGGGGTTTTTTATACTGTATACAAATCCATCAGCTGTCTACCACACAATATGTGAACTCTATTCTGCAAACAGGGCTCCTGATCTCCTGCTTTTCTGTAGTGTTTACCATCCCTGCTTCCAGTGGCTTTATAAATTTGAATCAATGTCATTCTCAGGAGGCCCATTAGCTGATAAGGTATTATTACAATTTTATAGGCAGGAAACTTAGTAGCTAAAATGTATGTTCTGAACTACTTCAGATGCCACTTTCTGGAGGGCTATATAGCACATATCCATCGTGTCACTCCTGTTGATTTAAGTCACAAATACAAGACCTAAGCAATTCTGTGAACCAAACACCAAAGCCTCACGATAAGACTTCCTTCCTCTATAGGAAGGAGCAAAGGAGTGGTGACTTTGGGGACAATTTGGTGCATGTGCTCGTGCTCAGTATCACCTGGGGGTCCCGGGGCAAAGGGCAAAGCTGTGAAGGTGGTGGCAAGGGGTTCACAAATACTGTGTTATGAGGAGATTGATTTTTTCAGATGCTTCTATATCAGTGTGCAACATCTAGATAATGAGCAAGGGGAATTAGACATTCTCATTGATGAGCATGCATTTGATATAATTAGCATTACAAAAAACCCGGTGGGACGATTTGCATAATTTCAGCGTGCTTGAGTCCCCAGCTACAGCCTATTCAGAGGCGACAGGGAGGTTTAAAAAAAAAAAAAAAAAAGAGAGAGAGAGAGAGAGAGGGAGAAGTATTGGGGAAACATGCTGCTACAGCTGAGGGACAGCAGTCCCTGCAGCACAGCTGGTGAAAGCAGCACTGTGTGCCCAGGATACAGAGCTAGGGGGTGGCATACATGCTACGGGAGACCTGCAACTGGAAAATGTGTGGGAGATATTTTGCAGTGATGATGCCTGATTATCACTTGCCAAAATTACTGGTGACAATTTGTAGGCAGGGAAAGGACCTGCACTGCCACAAGCCAGTTTGTTTGGGGTCATGTTGCAAAAGGTGGCAAGGCATTTGCTGTTGGCCTGGGAAGTGGAGGTTGTCTTCTTGACCAGGTCACCTTATTTGCACATCTGGAATGTAACATGAACCACCAAGGAGCACACTTGGTGCTCCAAAAGGACCTCCCTCCAGAGGGGGGAAGTGATGTGGGGAATTATTCAGGAAGAAACACAGTGAGAGAAAAACATCAGTGGATCTGTGGCTGGTTACATGAAGTTTATTACCTAGTGAAAGAGCCCACAGCTGTAATCAAGGGGAAAATGCCATCTTAGTCAGAGGTAATGTGACTGAGAAATTTAGAAAGTAAAGGGGTAAGGCAGACAAAAAGTGGCATAGGCCATTCTGTCATTCTGCACTTTGTACTTTCTAATGGTTGTAGTTATGTACCAGGACAGGATAATTTCTGCTTTCCTATAAGAATGCCACATTCAGATTGTCACTGTGTGATGCTGAAGTCCTATCACTGGTATTCATATGGTTTTCTAAATGGTGAGGGAAAGTTATGGCAATGGGTGAGACATCATGACTTACTGGACAAGGAAGAATTAAATATAGGAGAAGCAATAGGAAAATTCTCTGGCTACTTAATTTAGAAATGATATTTATTGACTTTAGTTTCACATTAACTGCCAGTAGCAATATATCGTCAGTCTGGTAAGTGGATCATTGCCACAGGCAGGGTGACATCAGTGCTTCAAAGGGAAATGGTCAGGCTCATCACTCGAGCTATTTTTGAAGCTTTGGAGGGCCCTGTCATAGATACAATTCTCTGTTTCACTTTCTTCCAACCTGACCCTGTGCTCTCTGTTCCCTCCATACTGTCCTTCCTCATACCATTTTCTGGACATGCAATCTGAAAGTACTAAGAAAAACTACTCTTGCAAAAACCTGAGGGACTCTCCATCAAAAATGTAAAAAAAAAGAGCAATTTCCCAAGGACACCAAAACACAGGATGAAGCTGATTGTGCCTGCCTTTTTCACCACTTTTATTTCTGTCCTTGGGTTGACTTCTGTAGCCCTCTATAGGGGGTAGCCTTCACCAACTTAAGAAAATAAAAAATAATTTAATAAAGAAAAATGTTTCCTACTGGCTTGTGTTTAGCACAGGGGTGGTATTAGTGATCCTGAGAAACAACTTCCTCAGTGCTGATGGTTTGATCTGCCTGAGTTTTGTACTGCTTTTCCTGCCTGTCAGGGTGAGCAGGGTGGTGGGTGTGGATCTCAGAGTCTGACAGACAGCTCTTCCCCATGCCAAGCTCCTGCAAGCAGCAGAGCACTGCAGAGGGCAGTTGTCCTGCTTTGTGTTTCAAATTGCCAAGGCTGCCTATGAGACATCAGACTGCAACAAAGCCTGAAAGAAATGGGAATGGCTCTGAGACCTATTGGAGAAGACGCTTGTGCTCTTTATCAGAGGAGTATTTTGAGAAATCAACAGCACAGTGACCCTACCAAGAACACAGGATCTTCATAGCACGGGCTCTGTGCTTGGATGCCACGGCAAAGGTCCAGAATGGCCTTTTGTCTCATCTTCTTGGACTCATGCCACAGTGATGGATGCTTTTGGAAGCTGATGGGGCCTTGCTTGTGTCTGAACCTGCAGCCATTTGGAGCTCACAGCCTGCTGATCTTGTGTAGCTCCTGGGTGCAGCCGATACTCCTTGTCCTGCACCGAGCCTGCATCAAATCCATCTCAAGTTCCTTTCCCAGACAGATTAGGGAATTATTTCCAAGGTATAATTTTGTAGAGAAAGCTAGTCAAGGAAAGTCAGCATCTCTTTCTTATATTTTGTTGCTCCTACAGCTTCTCTGAGGGAGGGAAGGCGGGGGAGAGGGGAGGGACAGGGAAAGGGGAAGAAGAAAGCTTGAGCATCCATAAAAGGGGTCAAATTACAAAAAGAGAGATTCCACTTGCCTGCACATGCAACTAGGGCAGGGTAAACTGGAAACTTTGTTGGTGAGGTGCAATGTCCTTGTTTTGGGTATCTGGTGGAGTATATTTGGCTGTTGACTAAAGAATTGTTTTTAAAAATACGGTAGCACAAGACTTGAAGACCAACTTTAACATCTGACATTGTCCTTATCTGCTGCTCTGGGAAGTTTCTTAATGTCATTCTTGTTTCTGCTTCAAGTCTAGGTGACTGCATCTGTCAGCAAACATACCAGGTGTTGTTGTAGAGACAGACAAACCTCTGGGAATGGCACACCTCATAGGGCTCAGTCACTCTCAGCCTGTCCCACTTCACCCTCTGTGGCTTCACAGATTTTGAAAAAGATGAGTAAAGCAGAAGAATCACTCAGCCTTCAACAAATTTTGGATGGACCACATCCAGATCTGGTGTCCCTGTCTCCTGCCCATCAGCAACTCCGATGAAACCCCCTACAGCCTGGGCAGCAAGCAAGTGTGAAGGGCAGGTATGGAAACTTTAGGTGGAAGTGAGCAGAGCACATAGGAATTAGGAAAAGGTAGAGCACAGATGCTGGGAGCACCTTATTCCTTTTATATATAAAGAGCTTTCTATCTGGTCTGCTTACTCAACCCCTCCCCCCCCCCCAAAAAAAAAAAAAAAAAAAAGCCAGGATTTGTTAGGCACAGACTTTAAAAGAGACAGTCCTCATTCATTTGGTCCAGTCCCTGTGACATTACCAAGGAGTCTGGAAAGGGAGCAAATGAGGATGTGGGGACCAGGAGGGATGCTCTTTTGGCCCTAAGATGGTCTCAGGATGTCATGTATGGGTTGGTGAAGGAATCAGATCTTTTTTAGGACTAACTGATTTGTGTTTTTTTTCGTGTGGAGAATGACAGCTTGGAAACTGTTGTAGAATCCCCTCTGTCTTTTTATTCTTTTTCTCTCTCTCCTTTAACATTTCAGGATAGAAGTGCTGCCAGCCCCAGGATTCCTGAATCATGACTCAACAATGAGGAGATACAGGAACCTAAAGGTTTGCTTGTGCCCCTGGAACAAGATGGACAATAGTGCTTGTTTGGCCACTCCTTGCCCACCCCCCTGCCTCAAGTCTCCTTGTTCGGTTATCTGAATGCTCTTCCTGCTCTTTGGTTCCTTAATGAGTCTGGCACAGCTTGTTCTTTCCTATCTCCACATCCAATGTTGTTACACCCCTCCTACCATTTTTAGCTCCTCTTTTTCTCCTCGTTTTGCTGGCTCCAACACTGCTGCTCTCTCCACAGCTCCCAAGACTAGCTGCTTGCTTTTTCAAATAGTCTTCCCTCTCTCTAGGCCCTGCTTCCACTACAGCAATCACTCCTGACTTTTATAATTCCATGTACTCTAATTTTCCATCTAGTCACATTATTCAGGTTCTTTTCTCCATCCCTTTGTTTTCCAGTAACCCCTTCTGTCTTTATCCTCACAACAGACAGTATCATAAAGCTCCTGGCCCTCATCTATTCTCCATGTTTCCCTTCCTCAAGGGACTTGCTGTTCTCCTTTCACTCAGCTGCTCCTCTTCCCCCTGCCTGGCCCAGAGCAGTCACCAGTGGCCGGGTCCCTACACAAGATGGCTGGCACTCACACAACCTTATCCCACCTTTGTGACACAGTGTTGACAGCAGATCTTGGAAGAACTACACAGGGAAAAATCTCAACTGTCCCTACAGAGCATGTGTGAAATGGATTTTTTTTTAAAGGCTTATCATTGATCAAAATTTGGCATGGATTTTTATGGGGATAGTGAGTAGTGTAGCTCTGACGTAAGGACAGCTCCCCTTCATAGGTTTCAGCTTCCTCCTCCAAAGCAGTTGGGCAAAAGACTGTTCTTTTTAACATACACTTTAACACTCAAATCCAAAATGTTTTGCTCTGCCTTTTTTTATTTCTCCCTGAGTAGACTTAATGTACAGGCTGAAGCCATATTTAAAAAGAAAACAAAAATTATAAAAAAAATCAAATGTAGGCAGACAGCCAGAATGGAACATTTCAGCTCCAATCATAAAAATTACAAGCAAGTGAATGGTTTACAGTGGGAATGCCCAGTCTATCTAATTCCATCTCTGCTGGTAAATTTCTCCTTGCTAAAACCTGCACTTTGAACTTGCCACTCGGGGATCAATCACATCGCTGTCCCTAGCAGCTTCAGAATGAGGCAGGAATACAGGACTTGCTTTGCCATAGATCAGGGCGTCTCAGAAGCTTTGTCTGAATTGTGAGGCAGATGGGGAAATGAGGCCTGATAGCTGGAAACAAATTCACACACAAAGCCTAAAATATTTCTGTGGAAAGAGAGAAGGTCAAAGGCAAAAGCTGGAGCTTTTCCTAACGTGGTTGGTCTGTTAGCAATGTCACCAGTGTAAATCAATCCATTTAAAAACAGTCTTGTCACACCTCCATAAACAGCTAATGTGGACATGTTCAAAGCCTCACCTAAGACAGCACATTTTGAAGTGGTATAATTAAATCTGGTGTATTCTTAAAGGATGAGGCACCTGTTCCCTGAGTGCAATCAAACTGAGAGCCTGCAGGCTGGCATGGCTCGCTGCCCGGGATGCCGATGCCATTCCTGTGCCCGCTTGCAGCTCACAGACGCTGGGTGGCAACTCTGGCTCCTGCAGAAATGCGGCTCCTGCTCCCTGGGGCAGCAGCCAGGCTGCAGCAGTCACCCTGGCTGCCTGTGAGAGGTGCAAGACGGGAAAGGCTGCACGGCACAGCACCTGACATGGTGGCTGAGGAGAACAGGAGGAGAGGAGGAAATGGCTGCTGGCAGGGCAGGCAGGCCCTGACAAGTGGGATGCTCCAGCAGGGTCTGTACACGGCCACTGCAGTCAGAACAGCCCTCCTCCTGCAGCTGTTGTGCCATGAAAAGCTGGACTTCCCACTGCAGCAGGCAATGAGCAGGCACATCTGCTCTGTTGCCAGAGCCAAGAGAGGAGCAACATCTACTGCAGGAGGTCAGTAGTGAACAGCCAGGGGACAGGAGCACCCAAACTGTGACAGATTTTCACTAAGCAAATGTGTCCCCAAACCACAGATTTATCCAATTAAAAGCCAGGCTTGGAGCAGTTCAACCTTGTCCTCTGCATTAGGCATTCCTGATGTTTTACTAAACAGATGCAAAGTTGCTTTAAATACATCACATGCAAATGGTGTGGTACGGACCATAGAGTGCAAACTAAAGCTCTATGTTAACACAAACTGGCACGACCTCACTTGGTCCTTTAGCAACTCTCTAGGTAAAAGAAGGAAAAAACAGGAATCTTCCCAAGGAGGTAGGCTGGAGACCAGCTTGATAGGTGCCCAAGTGCACAGAAACCTTAAGAAAGCGCGTGGGAAGAATTGTCAGAAGGACTCAGGTCTTCCATTCTCTGAGTCCAGAGCTCCCTCTCCAAGGCAGTGGAGTGCTGCGTGTGTTTGCTCGCTTGTTTCTCACAGATGCCAGAGGATCATCTGCAAACAAAACGTATGACAGGCAGAATAAAACGGGCAGCAATTTGCAGACTCCATCCTCGACTGCCTCATGCTCCCCTGCAGACGCTTTCCCTGTAAAACAGATCTGCCACAGGGGGACTCCCTGTAAAACACAGAGTTTGCAAAGGGGGCTCCTGCATTTGCTGCCGGAAAGCCGACAGACAAAGGGACCACACCTCGGCAGTACTGCCGGTGCCGGTGGCCACCGCTGGGGCTGCCGGTGGGCACGCAGCCACCGGCGTGCTCCTGGCAGACCCCTTCTCTGGTTTCACCGGGGCGAGGCCCGATGGAGCACCTTCCCCACTGGAAGCAGCAGCAGCCATGGGTTTCTCACAGGGAAAAGAGAATGCTTCCTGCCTTTCCGTGCAGCAGCATCTGAACTTGCTGCTGCTGCTGCTCTAAGACCTCATCCCTTGGAATGTTCTACCAGGATCTGACTGAAGGGATGCAGGCATCTTTACTGCATCCCATCCAACAAGGAAACACCTCAGTCTCTTGTCACTGTACATTACTACTTCCCAGCCCACCTTTTAATCCACGAAGTCTATAATTTGTAGCTGTCGTTCAGAGTGTGGGGAATTACAGTTTTTTGGTTCTTTTCTGTGTATTAGCCTTTTACATGTCATTATTTCAGCTTCTGGGGCATACACTTCCTTTTCTTCTCTTAGCTATCAGGACACATGTGCTGGCTTTAACAAGAAGTAAACGTTGCGAGTGCTGAGCTGTACTTGTAACAGCAGGTAGTGAAAGAACCCAGGAGAAGAATGGAGCAGCTCCAAAACACTCCCTGCAGCCCATAACACTAAATCCAGTTGGGGCACAAAAGCCAGGATGGGGCTGAAAGCAAAAGCCAAAGACAGCAGTAAAAACTGCCTTCAGAAATAAAACATATACACTCAATATGAGCAGATGGCAAGATGTGGAGTTATCTTCCATACCAGGCGCAGGATAACGCGGATGTGAGTGGATAGGGAGCCGACCCCAACGCGGCACACAGTGGCCGTAGGCAAGGAGCGGGAGGCCTTTCCAACGGCAGCATAGCACCTGGCAAACTAGGTCAGGGCTCAGTGGTCACAAAGGCCATGCCAGCGTGGCCCTGGGCCCCTGGGCCACGGGGGCTCCATCCGAACCAGACACGCACCCATCGTGTCACGGGCATCATGGCACGGCACAGCACGACACTTGCTCCAGCTTTGTGCTTTTCTGCTGACTCGATGGTGGCCGGGACGGCGGGCAGTGCCTGGGCTGGGGGTGGACACCGAGGGCTGAGTGAGGAAGGCACAACCGCGGCGAGGGGCCCAGCACGGGCTGGGGGCACCAGGACAAGGCTCTGGGAAGGCGCGTGGCCAAGGCAGCAGCTGGGGCAGCAGCGGCTGCCGGGCTGCCAGGTGAGGGGGAAGCCAAAGAGGAGCACGGCGGCGAGGCTGGGGCGAGGAAGCGGGGGCAGACAGGAGCGGGGAGGTGCAGGGGAGGGGAGGGGGCCGGGCCGGGCCGGGCCGAGCGGGGCAGGCGAGCTCTGGCCCCCGGGGTCAGGCCTCAGCCGCGGCTTTATGGCATGGCGGGCGGCGAGTATTATGGGATGGCGAGCCCTTCTGCGCGGGGGGGAAGGGCGAGCCGCGACTATTATGGGATGGCGAGGCCTCCCGCGACCGGAGGGGGGCAGGTGGGTGGCAGGGCGTATTATGGGATGGCGGGCGCTCGTGCCGCCGGGGGGAGTATTATGGGATGGGGAGGATACCCCACAAGGAGCGGGGGGGGGGGGGGAAGCGGGCGGCTATTATGGGATGGCAGGGCCCGCCGCAGCCCCGGCGTGGGGCGAGAGTATTATGGGATGGCACTATTCCCAGCGCGGTGTGACCGGGCCACTATTATGGGATGGCTCTACCTTGCGGCGGGGCTGCCTCCCTGGGAAGTATTATGGGATGCAGCAGGAAGGAGGAGGGGGCGCTGCGGGACGGCGGGGGGAGGCTGCAGCCCCAGCCAGGCTTCCTGGCGGTGCCCGCCGGGACCTCCCCGCGGTGCCCCCGTCCGGCCCCGGCCCCGGCCCCCCCTGCCCTCCTCAGTCGGGACCAATAAAGCCGGCAGGGTATTATGGGATGGCGCGGGGGTGGGGTGGGGGGGTGGTTGCCATGGTGTGTTTCCCGTGGGTGGCTATTATGGGATGGAGTCGCCTTTGTGAACTATTATGGGATGCGGGGTGGGGCCGCGCGGGCCCCGCCGCCCCCCGGGGCAGCGCGGCGGGAGGATGGGAGCGCCGGGATGCGCCGGGCACGGGGCACAAGCCGGGGCGGGCTCCTGGCTGCCGGCTGCACGTGGGCTCCCGAGGAACCCTCGGCCGGGTCCCCAGCATGGCGAGGCTGCGGGCTCCTGCTTGCCCTCGCAAGCAAATTCTCACCCCAGCATAGCTGAGGGGGGGAAAAAACCCACAGCCATTCAAACTGGGACTGTGAAGCATCTCAGCGTCTCATTTGTACATTAGTACCAAGCGTATCGTTTTTAGGAAGAAAGTTGCCGTCTAAGTCAAAATGTCACAAAGCTCTGACTTCTAAGTTCGAGAAGCGTGCACAAAGATGGCACAAAGCAAGACATGTCCCTGCACGGTCCATCCCAGAGCACATGTGATCCTTGCTTTCTGCACCGGGGGCACAGCCCCAAAGTACCCGGTCTGGTTCTTGCCCGAGATGAGAGGAAACCTCCTCCGGACACGTGTGCCTGTGGCAGCTCTGCAAACCCCTGCCCGGTTTGGAGCCCATGGTGACTTAGTAGGTATCACCATCGAGATTTGAGTCCCCTCCTCTCCAGCCAGCCCGAGTCCATCAGCTCTGCTCAGCAGCAGTGCTATTCTCAACCCAGCCAAACGGGGAATGCAACCTCCAGGCTAATTAGCAGCGTTCCCTGGAGCACAAGTTGTTGCTGGGTGCAGCGCTGGAAACACCTCTCCCAGATCCAGCTGGATGTAGGAGATGAAGGAGAGTTCTGTCCCAGCCTGTTTTTTCAGTGTTTCTGCTAAATGAGCTCAAGAGATGTGAGTCGGTGTTAGTGATTTTTTTTGCCAGCATGCACCAGCTTTGATACAGGAGGCAAAAATAGGTATGGCAGAACTGCAGTCCAGGCAGCTCAAACCAGTGGGGTGTTGTTGCAGCCCCTTTGAGACCGCTGGCTCCTTCCCTGGCTGGATCCAACTATTTGTTTCATGAAGAGGGGCATCTCTAAGGCACTTTCGGGAAATGAGAACCTAAAAATGGTAACTAATAAGCATTCTTAACTTTCGTGTGTTGCTTGCAGCTTTTGTTGTTCATTATATACATAATTCTATGTTAAAAGACTGGTGTCAAAGTCAAATTTTTATAATTGCAAAATAGCATTTGTTTTTTACGCCTTACTAAGTGCCTCCATCTTCAGGAAAAAAAAAAAAGTGAAAATAAACATGGAAAATTCGAATCTGAGTATCTGATGTCTGGCAAAGTTCTGAGTAACTGAAAACAGACTTGTGATGGAAAATATCGAGTAACCTTAGCTATAGGTGTCAGTACCAAGTATGTGATGTTTTTTAAAGCAAACAAACCAGCGAAGCACAGGAGATAGAGATCAGCCGTTCTGATTTCCAGGGGGCTGAGCAACCCCCAATCTTCTCTGTCTCTCCCCCGCCTGGTTCTGTGCAGCCAGCCCTGCCTGCTGCACCGTGCACGTCTGGCTGACACGGTGCGGCTCCGGCTGCGCGGCCACGCCGCTCTCCCTGCCCCCTCCTGCTCCTGGCAAAACAGGAGACGAGGCTCATGACGAGTGCTGAGCGAAGTCTGAAATGCTCTTCCCCTAACGGGAAGTAGATGCAGAGTCACGCTGGCATATGGGCAGCCCTCACCTAGGTGGCTGTTAGAGAGTGACTCGGTCCTCCATTGACAGTAGGATGTTCTCAAAAAAGGAGCACATGTTCCTGACCTTATTCTGGTTGTATGCTCCAAAATCCTGTGTGTGCAAGTCTCTTTCTGCCTCTTGTTCCAGTGGCATTTGTCTGCTGCAGGAGCGGCTCCTTGGACATGACAGGAAGGGCTGTCTTTTCTCCACAAAACCAGGAGACTTTCCTGTGTCATTTTCTGCCATGTCTGACACCAAAGTAAAGACACTTCCGGTGGGCTAAGAAAGTAAGCTCATGCTTTTCTTTGAAAAAAAACCCACTCAAACTAAATAAGCAAAAAAAAAAAAAAAAAAAATAGAAGGGGGGTGCATGATGAAGAAAACAATAATGGAAATTGGTCATTTAGATTTCCTTAGCTTGCCATGGAGACTTTGTAAAAAGCTGAGAGTGGAGAAGTGTGTCCTGGGCAGAAGAAAAAGCTTTTGTAATGGTAGGGGAGACTTGCAGAATCCGGAACAGTTACTTTAGCTAGTGCTGGAGATACAGAATTCTCACAAGATAGTTTAAAATGGGGGCAGGGGGACTTGGGTGTTGAAGAGACACAGACTCTGGGACAATAACCGGATATTGAATGAAAGTTTGAACCATTTTCTTGCTAATTCCAAAGTAAAAATTATCTATCTCAGAGTTTGATACCCCCTCTCCGCTCAAAAAAAATTATCTAGGGCAAAATTCTCTACTTTACCAAAGAAAAAACAAAAAGGGCAAGGCTTCTCAGAAATCCTGGCATCTTCAGGGTTCCTTCTCAGAAATGGTAAAACCTTAGCTCAGTCATGGTGAGCCTCAGTATGATCTGGAGAGCCTACAGGGCTGCTGAATGGCAAACACCAGGAGTAAGTCCATCCACATTAGTTACAAACAGTCATAACTAGGTTAAAGGAAGAGGTGAAATGTAGCTGCAGCCTTTGCAGAACAGCATCACATTCACAGGTACATCGGGGGCTGCCAGTTTTACGCAGACACTGAAAGATATTTTTCATGTTACCGGTTGTATGTAGCCTGACAGAACAGATATTACAGACTGGCTGGAGCAATGCTCAGTCCGGGAAACAGCAAAAATGAGGAGAACAGAAGTATGGCTGTGTCCCAGCCCACAAATGAAGCAATACAGTGGCAGCATTGCAGTGGCCAGCATCTAAACCCATCAGCCCCTCTGTATTGTTACGGAACGCGAGAGGAGCTGACAAAATATAGCCTGAAAGGCCATAAACCGATCTTTCAGATCACATTGTCTGCAGCACCAGCATGTCAGGCTTGTAGTCCCTTATCTCTGTCCCACATACGAACGGTCCATGCTAGGCTGGAGAGTCTCCCCTCCTTCCAAAATGCTCTGGAGTTCCTTCCTCCCACCCTCGCATCCCACACTGGGCAGCAGTGAAACATGCAGGACAGAGGTTTCCAGCATGCAACCCTGGGTTCCAGGGTGAAACAATGTCAAAAGCTTTGTTCTTCTTGTTACCTTGGGGAAATATGCTTAAAAGTGAACATAAATTAAACGTGAAAGTGAGAAAGGGCTGTGGGCCCGATAAGAGCCTGGACAGGGGCAGCTGCCCACAAGGTGGAGGGAGATGGAGCAGGACTTTCCTGGGTGCCACACAGGGACCTGAACCCTGACTAACTTAGACCATGCACAAAGCTACAGAAATTATTTAGAGGTCACCCCAGCTTATTGTTACACTGGTAACACCCAGTGTTACCCCACTCTGTACTCTGTGGGAGTACAGAGTCCACTTCACCCAGTTGTTCTTGGAAGCAGAGCTGGGCAGGGGTATGTGGAAGGTCCTCTGGCCAGTTTGGATTTCCCAACATGCGTGCAGCACCAAAGCAAGATGTTGTAGATGTTTTCTCCATGGGAAGTGGGCTGTGGGCTTGTTCAGGGTGTTGACACTCATCAGCACAGGTAGGGAAGATTGTATTACACGAATCTTGCTGTAATTGTTTCCAAGCCAAGCGCTATAAACTCAAAAGATTCAATTAAACTGGGTAAGTAATTGAACCACAATAAGGTACAGAAACTTCCAAGTTTAAAGCAGCCAAATAACTGGAAATCTATTTCATGGAAATCTATCTTTCCTCATCAAAGAAAAATATTTAGAAATAGATATATTTTTAATCCATTTAATCTACTTGGCCCTCACAAACAGTAAAAACACCTTAACCATAATAATGTATATCCCATATGGAGTAATTGTCTTAAAGGAAAATTGAGATTTCTGCTGTCTAAGAAACTTCAAGTTACAAAGGAAAAAAGGAGTTTGAGCTGAGGTGGGGAACCTTGGGCACATTCATGATAAAAATGTGTTCATTTGTCATGCAGAGAAAGATTTTAGGGAGGTGGTGGCTCATTGGGAAGCTTCATGCCTTAGCATTGGAGGCACCGGGGCACACATTGCCTAACCAGTAGCAAGCAGCCTTCTTCAGACCAAAACCATGCTGGCAAGAGCATTGGGAATCACCTACAGAGAGAGTCCCAGCACCTAACTCCCTTTGCAGGATCTTCATCTGCATCACACCTCTCTTCTTGTAGCCAAGCCACTGGGGGAAAGAGGCAAATATGGAGTTGGTGGGCACTGGTTGGTGTGGCTGTCCATTTGGCTCCTGTTGAGAGGGAATTGCGGCTGTGAGCACACGCAAGAGGGAATGAGAAGTCCTGCAGAGGTCCACGTGAGTTTGGTGGTGGTGTCATCCACCACATGTTTCTGTAGTGCTGGATGGTGTGCTTGATCCATGCGAAGGATGGATAGCATCTGTGGAAGAGCAGTGTGCACTTTTCACCCATGGAGCCGAGATAAATGAGAGTATCATTGTCATGTGGGCAAAGGTACGTAGAGGGACAGTATGGGCTGCGTGCTGCTGATGGCTGGAGAGGTAGGTGGGATATTTATGTGTGCAGGAACATGGGTTACACAACAGCCTGTTGGGATGTATTGGTCTAGTCTTTGCTGGGAAGGTGGGAACAAGGGCACGGGAGGTGCAACTCATGCTGCGGAGATGCTGCACACATATTGTGCATTGTAGAACTCTGCAGGAGCACACAGTGGAGATGGGCACGCGGATGTGGTGGTCCAGCCTGCTGGTATCTCAGCAGAGTTGTCGGTGCGAGGTGGCAGTCAGGGCCTGCATGCACAGGTAAGGGAGAGCTTGCCAGTATCCAGAACCACTTCGGCACACAGGCGAGGTGGTGGGATGGCGTTATGGAACACCTGCGTGCCCACTGTGTGCGTGGACGTGTTTTCAGTGAGCTTTAAGAGACAAAGCCCGGCCTGTGTTACAGGATCTGTGAGTGACCTGTTGCAGTCTGTAAACAGCCAATCCTCCCCTTGTGTTGCGGCGTGTTTCACTGTGTTGGGACGAAACGTGCACACGCACCACCAGATGTGGGACAGCGAAGGCAACGAGCACAGTTGTTGACACCCACACATTCACTGGGAGAGACGGACAGGTCTGCGCCTCTTTGTTGAGATTAATAGTGTTATGAAAATGCTCAACAGAGGATAAGGCAGCATTATGGGATGTGATTTTGTTTAATGGGAAATTAATGATACAGTTGCATGTGCATAATTGGAGTATACTTATACCTGCGGACCGTTCCCATCTGTGTAAATCGATGATGAGTTTCCTGCTGGAGGCTGCAGCAGGGAGCAGGGTGCTGGGTGACAGGGAGGAATGGAGTACGTGGACACACCGTGTATCACAGAGTCAGTTAGGCTGGAAAAGACCTCTGAAATCATCAAGTCCAACCTTTGACCAAACACCACCATGGCACTAAGTGCCACATCCAGCCTTTCCTTAAACAGCTCTGGGGATGGTGACTCCACCATTTCCCTGGCAGTCCATTCCAATGCCTGATCACCCTTTCCATGAAGAAATCCCTCCTGATGCCCAACCTAAGCCTCTCTTGGCATTGCTTGAGACTGCATGCTCTGGTCCTGTCTCTAGTTGCCTGGGAGAATGCGTATCTCTGGGGTAGGTACATCTGCAGGTACCGGCAGACAGGAAGCCTCGAGGTGCTGGGAAGGCACCAAAGTCCCTGCGGGCTCCCCGCACACAGGCCGGCGGTGGCACTGACCGCGCCGGGCATATACAGCCCTGGAGGGGTCCTGCGGCCCCGCGGGCGGAGCGTGTGGGATGGGCACGGCAGGACGGGGCAGGGAAGCCAGCGGGGCGCTCAGCTCAGCCCCGAGGTCGGGGGCGGTCGGCGATGGGAGGGCGGTGCCCGGAGCCTGTGCCCGGGGCCGGTGCCAGCGCGCAGGAGGGCGGGAGGTGCGCGGAGGCCGCGCGGTGCCAGGGATCGGCCCCGTGCCCCGTGCCGGAGCGGGGGCTGGGCTGGTGCGGGCCCCGCGCCCTCGGGCAGGGCAGGCGGGGGGCGGCGGCGGAGCCCCGCGGGTGCGGGTGCGGGGCGGGCGGCCGCGAGTATTATGGGATGCCGGGCTGGACGGTGGCTCCCGGCGACTATTATGGGATGCCTGCCTGGGCGCGAGGCGGGGGGGGAGGTGGGGAGGTGTGACTATTATGGGATGTGCGCGCTCTGGGTGTGACTATTATGGGATGTTGGGGGGGGGGGGTCCTCACAGTGCGCCCTTCCCCCCCCCCCCACCGCGCTCTCCCCGCGGGAGGGGGACGTGCCTATTATGGGATGGCAGCCCCGGGAGGCGCGGGGGGGCGCCCTGCCCCGGCGCGCGGGGTCCCGCGCGGGGCGGGGGGACAGTATTATGGGATGTTTCTTGGTGGGGGTCAGTATTATGGGATGCCGGAGCGAAGGGGTGCGAGCGTGGGGGAGTATTATGGGATGTTTCTCGGGGTGAAGGTGCGGGCGGAGGGGGGGGGGGGGGTAGTATTATGGGATGTTACCGGCGGGAGGGGTGGTTATTATTATGGGATGCCGGGCCGGGCAGTGAGTGGGAAGTTCTGAGGGGAGGGTGAGTATTATGGGATGTCGGTGGGGGGGGGAAGGGGGTGTGTGTTTGCCGGGGAGACGGGGGCGGGGCCTGTTGCCGGGGTCCTGGGGCATATTATGGGATGTAGGCGGGAGGGGGCGGGGCCTAGCCGGGTTTTTTTCCCCTTTAAGAGGCGGTGCCGCGGCCGGAGCCATTTTCCCTTCAGCGGCGGCAGCGGCGAGAGAGGAGCCGGGGTCCGGAGCCGGGTGAGGAGCCGGGAGGGAACGAGGGCGGGCAAGGCCATCATCTGACGTCTCCTGGGGCGCCCGGGCCAGCAGAGGCGTCTCTCCGCCGGACGCCCCGTCGGCTCTGGCCGCAGCTCCTGCGGGGACGCGCCGTCCCTGTGCCCGGGCGGCCGCAGGACGGGTCCGGCCCCTCCTCCCCCGCCCCGCAACCGCCTCGCCGGTGCCCGCAGCCCAGGCCTGCGCCGGCCCCCGGGGAACGGCGGCCCCTCGCCGCACGCCCGCCGGACTTCCCCGGCCCCGCCCCACGCCCCCGCCCGGGAGACGGTGCCCCCCGCCCCCGCCCTGCGCCGCGCAGCCCCGCTCCGGGCGGGGGCGGCGGAGCGGGGCCGCCGAGCCCGCCCGGCCTTTTGTGTGCGGCCGGCGGCCGGGCAGGGGCTGGGCCAGCGCTGCAGTGCCAGCCCGGGGCGGGCTGGGGCTGCTGGCCAGGGCGCCGCGCTGACAGCCGCCCCGCTGGCCCCGGGGCTCCCTTGGAAGCCCGGCTGCCTTGCTTGCCCCGCTGCCTTCTCCCGGCACAAGGCAGAAATAACCGAGGGCGCCTGGCTGCAGAGGACGGGAGAATTTTCCTTTAGGACAGCTGTTTTGGCTTCCTCGCCAGCGATGAGTTGCTGACTCAGTTTAATATCTAGTGTCTCCAAAGCCTGCTTTATCACAACTCTAAAGTGATCCTTGCTGCCTGCCAGTGGTTCTATTATCCATAGGCTCCAAAGCCAGTAAAGTTGCTGTCTAAGCTTTCTCACAGATCCTCTTAGTAGCACTATCGCTTGGGAGAACGGAGTTCAGGTTTGCTGTAACTTTGTGTTTTTCTTTTCAATGAAGTACTGGCCAGACTGGCAAGAAGACGACAGATAACCTGTGTAAGCCCAGGCCTCCCCCAGTGTGGAGGACATGGCTTCGGGCATTGGATCTCCATCACCATGCTCAGGGGGCAGTGATGATGATGAGATGGAGATCCTGTTGAACAACGCTATCCCCCAGCATCCAGGTATGGGGAGCCTGCAGGGCATGCATGTGGAGTGGGGATAATGTTGGTTTCAAGCTGAATATGTGAAGTGCATGATGTGTTGGGGAATGTTTTTGGTTTTGGGTTTTTTTTTTTGCTGCAAGTCACAGGTATGCTTTTGATATCAGAGTCCCAGGGTTACTTTGAAGTGAGAGGCTCGAGGCTTTGTGTCAGGTGGAGCTGACTTTGTTCCAAGCCATTGCAGGTTGTCAGGGCCTGTGCTTGGAGGAGGTGTAGCGGGTGGGGGCAGAGCGGCCAATTCTGACAGGGTACCGAAATGCTTGTGAATTTCAATTTTCATGAATGGGGAGGGGGAAGAGGAAGTAGTATGTGAAAGGGCAGGTTGCCTGGCTTGCTTTCATCTGGGAGCTAAGGCCGGCTGACGTCCAGAAAAAACTGCCCTGGGCTGTTGCGTGACCCACTTTCCTTCATCACCACACCCAATTATTGAGGATTCTTACTCTGTGCTGCTTGCTCACCTTTGCTTTTCTTTAGTCCTTACATCTTGCTTTTTCCCTTGTATTTGCATCCTCATCGTCAATGTGAGGCTTACGTTAGAGCCCTGGGATTTCTTCTGGTTTGCTTTTTTTTTTTTGTTGCTTCTGCTGCTGTTGATGACCTGCTCTGTGGACATGCATCTGAATTCTTCACTTCCTTGTGAAAAAGGAGTGATGTATGTAGTCAGTTGTAGCACAAGTGTGGGATTTCCTATTAACTCATGCTGGAGTGTTGTGTCATATATGAGAAATGTAACTGGAGGAGGGAAGATGGTGTTGTGGAGTTTTGGATTTTTGTTTGTTTGGCATTTTTTTCTTAAGCCTCATCTCTGGAGTTTTCTGGCACCTCTGAGATCTTGGGCAGTATGGGACTATCAGTAATGAAAATCTGTTTGCAAAAAACCTGGTAAAATCACTGCAAAATTGAGAGGTTTAGGTGATACCTTGGAAAGGGTAGGTCATTAGAGGCTCTGAATCAGAACTTGGTGGAGAAGATGCCTGATCCTTGAAGGACCTGGTGTTGCAGCACCATGGGAGCCAAGAGACATCCATTGGCTGGGAATATGGCTGGGGCCAGGCATGGCACTCCAGGTTCTGAGACGTCTATCTGTGCTGTTTCAACCACGGCTGCAGTAGCTCCTCTGACCTGTGGCTTCCTCCATCCTGCCCAGCTCGGGTGGTCAGGAGGCCATTTTCCCTTGGAGGGAGAAGGAGTGACTCCGGCTGTGTGCAGTGGGCGGGGCGGCAGGGAGGGCGGGTGGCCGCGCTGCTCCCGCAGCCTGCCACAAAGAGAAGGAAGGGCTGTCTGGCTGCCTCTGCCCCCTCGGGCCAAGGGCAGCCAGGAATGGGGGCACACAGATGGAAGTGTGCACTAGTGCTGGGGAACTGGCGTGTGTTCTGGCCCGGCAGGCAGCTTGCTGGCTGCTGGGGCTGGGGGAAGGTTCTGTCTAATCTGGATCAGAATAGAGTTGCTGAGTAACAACTTTCCTATGGAGGAGGAAAAGTAGTGGCTTACTGGCCTGTATTTTGCATGCAGCTGTAGGATGTTCTGTACTGCTGAAAAGGCTAGATGTTTTTTTTTTTTCCTGGAGTTCCATGGACTGAAACAGTATCCTACTCAGGTTCTCAAATGAATTCAGTTTTGCCCCTTTTAGATGTGGCCATCTGTTTTATGCTCTTTCCTCTTCTTGTTGGATTATGGCAAACTCCTTGTCCCCAAGTTCTGACTGCAGTTCTGCTTGGAGAAGCAAGATTGTGGTGGTGTTGGGAGGGGGATAAACCATGTTGGTGGTACCTTAGGATACAGTTTTTGAGTATCTGTTGTGAACAGTAAGAGTTGTAACCACCTCTGCTTGTAAGTACGTAGCAAGAAGCAGACAAGTTGATCTCTGTGAAGGGGGGCTATACTGCACTGCGCAGAAGGGGGTTGAATGAGACATGTCACTTCTTCACATCCAGAACCTGAAGAAGAGCCAGAAGAAGAGCTTCTGTCAGAGGCTGACACTCCCAAAATCAAGAAGAAGAAGAAGCCCAAGAAACTGAAGGAACCCAAAGTTCCCAAGCTCAGCAAGCGTCAGAAGAAGGAGGTAAGAAAAAGGATGCCTAAGGTCACACTCTAAAATATGGATGTAGAAGGTGAGGGTGCTTATTGTTGTTGTTGGCTGATAGCAGCAATCTTTTGAATGAATCTTGTGGAGCTTGGGGAGATAACAGTGTTTAGTGTTTATCCAGGGTATTTTCTCATGCCTGATCTCTCCCTCCCTCCCCAGCTGGGGGACAGCTCTGGTGAGGGGAATGAGTTTGTGGAGGAAGAAGAAGAGGTTCTGCGCTCTGACAGCGAGGGCAGTGATTATACCCCTGGGAAGAAGAAAAAGAAGAAATTAGGACCCAAGAAGGAAAAGAAAAACAAAGCCAAGCGCAAGGAGGAGGAGGAAGAGGAGGAAGAAGATGATGATTCAAAGGTAACAAGTTACCCTGCTGCCTGCTTGCTTCTCATTCCCCATGTAGTATCTGATTTGGGGGATCACTGTGCTCTCCCTTAGTGATTGTACAGGGAGTTGGGACTGTGTAGTCTCTTCTTCCACTAGACCTCTTGACTTCACCTTTTTCCCACCTTGCATTCTTCCCTCTTTACTACTTTAAGCACACATGGAATTTATATTGAATCCAAATACTTTTCCCATTTCCACTGATGTGCTGTTGCATGCAGCTGTGTCCTATGGTAGTGATAAATGGATGTGGGGGGAAAAAAATTCCCTGGGTCGTCTGTGGAATGTGGAAGATGTGTGGAAGCTCTGCTCAGAGTTGCCATGCTTCTCTTTTCATAGGAGCCAAAGTCCTCTGCTCAGCTCCTGGAAGACTGGGGCATGGAGGATATTGATCACATCTTCACAGAGGAGGATTACCGCACACTCACCAACTACAAAGCTTTCAGCCAGTTTGTCAGGTGAGCTGCAAGCCTATACTTAAAAAAACTTGGGAACAAAAAAATAGATGGGACAAAAACTAGATCCCTTGATTTTGGAGCCTTAGTGCACACTAGTGTAGTACCTAGAGTGAAAACTGAAGCAACAGTATAATAATTGATTGCTAGCTTTTTTGCTTTCAGTCATCAGGATGGTGCAAGTCCCCTTTCTTCCCTGATATGCTAAATTCCATTTTTTTGCACCCAAACATTTCCATCTTTCACATAGTGAAGGATGAAAGTGGGGAGATTCATTGGCTGTTGAGATCAGAGATTAGAAAGGAATGTAGTTGAGATAAAGGTGCTGATGGGGGTGGTAGTGGGGAGGAATAATCTGCATTTCAGGGTGGTTCAGTAACCTTTCCTTCATTCCTTAACTGTGCACAGGCCACTTATCGCAGCCAAGAACCCTAAAATAGCAGTGTCGAAGATGATGATGGTCCTGGGAGCCAAATGGAGGGAGTTTAGCACCAACAACCCCTTCAAGGGAAGTTCAGGTGCATCTGTGGCAGCTGCTGCAGCTGCAGCTGTTGCAGTAGTCGAGAGTATGGTGACTAACGTGGATGCTGTCCTGCCTCAGCCCCCCGTAGATGTGCCCCTCAGGAAAGCCAAGACAAAGGAGGGCAAAGGTGAGATGAGAGTCTGCAGGAGGATAAAATGTGACTGGTGTCAAGGCCATAGCCCTTCTGACTCTGCCTCCTGTGTTCCCAGGGCCCAATGCCCGGCGGAAGCCAAAGGCCAGTCCTCGTATTCCTGATATCAAGAAACCTAAAACAAAGAAGGTGGCACCACTGAAAATCAAACTGGGCGGATTTGGTTCCAAGCGTAAAAGATCATCAGTAAGTGATGCTCCTTTCTTGACCTTGAGGAGGAGGTCATGATGTGATAGGGATCCTGGGGGTGTGTCTGACTGCTGCTCCCCAGCATGTGTGTCTGAGTAACAAAGCTTTTCTCTTACCTGCCTCAGAGTGAAGATGATGATCTGGATGTGGAGTCAGACTTTGATGATGCCAGCATCAACAGCTACTCTGTGTCAGATGGTTCTACAAGCCGTAGTAGCCGCAGTCGCAAAAAACTCAAGGCTGGGAAGAAGAAAAAGAAAGGTAAAGATACTTGCCACCAGTTGGAGACAACCACAGCTAAGTGTGTAGGAAGATTAGGGGGATATCTCTGTGGAGTTCTGATGTTTAACAGTGTACTTGAGGGAGAATTGATTGTGAAGGAAGAACGTGATATTATTTTGAATAAGGAAAAGGTCTTCAGAAGTTCTTCCAGGAGTTCTTTGTTAGGGAAACAGATGCAGTACTGAGTTTTCCTGGCCTTAACTATACCTTTTATTTCATGGGTGAAAGGGGGCACAAAGGGACTTGTTTTGCTCCTGTATCCAGGTCTTCCTTCTCGCTCTGTTTATTTATATGGAGTAGGAGTTTTGTATTCTGGGTCTCTAGATGGCTGTGTAGGCTTTTGGGAGAAAACTCTCCCTGGCTGTAGGAAACCTGTACCTGTGGCTTGTATTGTGGTAACTCCTCATCACCCTCTGCAGGTGAAGATGACTCCACAGTGGCTGTGGATGGCTATGAGACTGATCACCAGGACTACTGTGAGGTGTGCCAGCAGGGAGGAGAAATTATATTGTGTGATACCTGCCCTCGTGCCTACCACATGGTTTGCCTGGACCCGGACATGGAGAAAGCTCCAGAGGGCAAGTGGAGCTGCCCACACTGTGTGAGTATTGGATTCCCCAAATGGTGCAAGAGATCATATATGAGGGGGATGTCAAGTGGCTTGGGGTTGTTTTTGTGGTAATGAAATAATCACTTTGTTGTTCTGATTTCCCTCTCCCATAGGAAAAAGAGGGCATTCAGTGGGAAGCAAAGGAGGATAACTCTGAAGGTGAGGAAATCCTGGAGGATGTAGTGGGGGATGCTGAGGAAGAGGATGACCACCACATGGAGTTCTGTAGAGTCTGCAAGGATGGAGGAGAGCTGCTGTGCTGTGATGCCTGTCCTTCATCCTATCACATCCACTGTCTGAATCCCCCGCTGCCTGAGATTCCTAATGGAGAATGGCTGTGTCCTCGCTGCACTGTGAGTTTCTGCTAGTACCATTGTCCTATTGCTACAAGAGGTGATTGATCTAATCCCTTTGGATCATCATGTTTCTGTGGAAATACATGGTCCTTTGAAGACTGTCTCCTCACATGCTTTTGTCATAAAGCTTAAAGGCCTGACTTTTTGTAGCTGTATTGTGCTTTGATTGCTTGATTGCTTTCTCCAGACAGTGGGAAGAACGAGGCTACAGCCTTTGGGTCTCAAGAGATTTGTCCACATGCAGGGTAGTTGGGCAGTTTTTGGTCCAGCATGCCATGGATCACTTTTTTGGGCTCCTCTATGTGTGTAGAGGCAGAAGATCAAGTGCAAGCAAATTCAGTGCTTTAAGTAATTTAAACTGATGCTGAGACAAACTGGTTTTGCACTGTTGTAAGTTTGTAATGCTAAGACCTTTCTTAGTACATGGTTAGGAGAAATACTATGCTTCTCCAGAAATTTCTTGAAATAGGTAGTATACATGATGCTGATTGCTTACAGAAGGTGATGAACAAAAAAAAAACCTGCATATGTTGGGCCCTTAGTTCTACAGCAGAATTTTTTTTGCATGGACTTTCAATGAAGTTGTAGTTGGACAGACTACTGGGCTCGTCAAGCCTAGCAAATTCTATCTGTGTAGTGAAACCATAAAAGTGACTGTTTCTGCTCTTCAGTGCTTCCATATTAGAAGCACATACAGTGTGATGCATCAAGCTCTCTTTAACTTCCCAGTGCCCAGCTTTGAAAGGAAAGGTGCAGAAGATCTTGATCTGGAAATGGGGTCAGCCCCCAGTGGGCCCTGCACCACCACGTCCACCCGACGCAGACCCTAATGCTCCACCACCAAAGCCTCTGGAGGGTCGGCCTGAAAGGCAGTTCTTTGTCAAATGGCAGGGCATGTCCTACTGGCACTGCTCCTGGGTGTCAGAGTTGCAGGTGAGTGGAGGAACCTACCATGGCATAAGGGTGGGCAATTGAGGCTGAAACACCTAGTGACTGCTTGTGTCCTGACTGCAGCTGGAGTTGCACTGCCAGGTCATGTTTCGTAACTACCAACGCAAAAATGATATGGATGAGCCGCCCTCAGGAGACTTTGGAGGGGAAGAAGAGAAAAGCCGAAAGAGAAAAAACAAGGACCCCAAATACGCTGAGATGGAAGAGCGTTTCTATCGATATGGGATCAAGCCAGAGTGGATGATGATCCACAGGATCCTTAATCATAGGTAGGGGGTGTAACAAAGAGGATTTTCAACAAAGACCTTAAGCAGGGCTAAGGGAGAGGGGATGAGCTAAACCGCAGTATGACTGGGAGAAACAGTGGGAGTTCTTTGTTGGTATAACAGACATTGTTGTTCTGTTTTTCCTGCTTCATTAAGAGGTCTTCCTTTCCATTTGAGTGGATTGGGGGAATCCTGCCATCTCACTGTGCTTGAGACTTACTGGTTTCTTCTGCAGTGTCGATAAGAAGGGTAATGTCACTATTTGATTAAATGGAGAGACCTACCCTATGACCAGGCATCCTGGGAAAGTGAAGATGTGGATATTCAAGATTATGACCTCTACAAGCAAGCCTACTGGAATCACAGGTAGGAGAAGTATCTGGAGGTTGTTTTCCTTTCCCTTCCCTCAAGACAAAATACTTCAGTATGTCAGCCTCTGTCACTGGCTGGATTAATAGATGAAAATGGGCAAGAAGCGTCTCCTTGTTGGTGACTCCTTATGCCTTTGGGCAGGGACCTTCTTCCTCTCTACCATGAAGGTTCCAGCCCTGTTCTCTTGAGCCTTTTTGAGTTGGGTGATTGCCCTCCTGTCCTCTGCAATAATTTTTGCTCCATCTGTTAATAAAAAACCATTAAACTACGTGTCCTTGGGACTGTGTCTGCATAGGGAGCTGATGCGAGGTGAAGAGGGCAGGCCTGGTAAGAAGTTAAAGAAAGTGAAGATGCGGAAACTGGAAAGACCCCCGGAGACTCCCACAGTAGATGTGAGTTATGCTTTTTGCTTTGGAGCCATCTGATAGAGCTGCTTATTTTGAGGTGCCTGCAGAAAAATAGGAAACTGAAGAGTGACCAGCGTATGGTTTGGAGCTCCCTCATAGCCCAAAGAATAAGTGGCATTAGGGAGCCTTCAGACCAAGGTCCCCTGTGTCCGTTGGGTCAGACTCCCTAGCTCTTGATGAAAGGGTTTTACCAAAAAAAAAGGCTTCTTGTTGGATGCCTTTGGCCATTTGGAAATTGGCTTTGATGGTTGTCATCTGTGGAGCCTCATTTGTACTAGTGAATATAAGGGTGGCTAAGAAGAAGGACTCTTGTTAGTTATCTGAGTGAGTGAAAGGATTCCAACTCTTCCTTCTTTCCACTATAGCCAACAGTGAAATATGACCGGCAACCGGAGTACCTCGATGTAACAGGGGGGACCTTGCATCCCTACCAGCTGGAAGGGCTGAATTGGCTGCGCTTCTCTTGGGCCCAGGGCACAGATACAATCTTGGCTGATGAGATGGGTCTGGGGAAGACTGTGCAGACAGCAGTGTTCCTGTATTCCTTATACAAAGAGGTGAGAGCTGGGAGGTCACTGCCCAGGGACAGTCTGCCTGTATTAGTGATTGCAGTCATCTAATGCTCTTACTGACTATTTGTAGGGCCACTCCAAGGGTCCCTTCTTGGTGAGTGCACCACTGTCCACAATCATCAACTGGGAACGAGAATTTGAGATGTGGGCCCCAGATATGTATGTAGTGACCTACGTTGGGGACAAGGACAGCCGGGCCATCATCCGTGAGAATGAGTTCACTTTTGAGGATAATGCCATACGTGGAGGCAAAAAAGCATCCAGAATGAAGGTAACAGAACTCTGCTTTAATACAAGCCTGAATTGAGATGCATTCAACTGACTTTGAGCAGCTGAGATTCAGATACTCTGCTGTCCCTGAGAGCTGATTATGCTTGTAGTTTCCAAGGGGAAATAACTCCAAATCGATGACAAGTGGACATTCAGACTCTTGCTATAGACTGTTTAAATACTCCTGCTAGTCTGAACTGATTTAGTACTGGAGAAAGACAGTTGACTAAGGTAATACTGATCCTAGGCAAGTCCCTCTGTCTTCCCTACTTAACCTGTGAAGTTGTGCTTCTTTAGTTCTACAGATCTAAGTTGATGTCAGAATTGCCACTCTGTGTAAAACACAAATACACAAAACAAGTATGAACCTTTTCATCCTGAGGAATTGGCTGACAGGCTGTACCCAGACATGTGAGAAATTGCATTTTGTGCCCAGACAGGAAGACTCTGACCTAGGTGGCTACTTCTTGTAGAACTGAAGTCTTCCTGGTAAAACCAAGATGGCAGCTAAAGCATTTTCAGTGGCAGAGGCAGATACTCATTTCCTTCCTTTGAAATGGAACAGCCTTAAGTATTAATAGTAATTTAATGCTTCATGGTACACTATTTATCTTTAGAAGTCTTAGCTTTCTGGTGAGCCACTCTTCTCCAAATCTCAATTCTCTAACATGCCTTTACTCACTACTTACTTCTTAAACATCTTTGTTAGAGTATTTGGCATCTGTCCAAAAATAGCAAGTACTGAGGGGGTTAAGGAGACTTACATGTGTTGAGAGCAATAGGGAATTAAAAGGCTAAAATGGTTTGGGCAGCATTTTGAGTCTTGTGACAGGAGACTGTGAGTATGAAAGTTTATGTGCTGTTGACCACAGCTTATCAGGATGACTTTATGGAGGAGCACTGCATCCTCTATCCCATTACATGTTCATTCTTTTCCTTTGCAGAAGGAGGCTGCTGTCAAGTTCCATGTGCTTCTGACTTCCTATGAATTGATCACAATTGATATGGCCATACTAGGCTCTATTGACTGGGCCTGTCTCATCGTGGATGAAGCTCACAGACTGAAGAACAACCAGTCTAAGGTACAGAGAAGCATAGGTGGCTCATGGGCATGGCATATGTTGCAGGGGAGAGAGACAGCTCTTAGTCATTTGTTCAGTAGTAAATTTGATGTGTTAATAAAAAGAAAAATCAACAGCCTGGATTTGGAGATCAATCATCATTGGCAACAGCTTTACTTATATAGATCACTGGTTAAAACAGCTTTCTTTCCAGGTGAATGGGCAATTGGTCTAGACTGAAAAACAGAAAAACCTGGATGTGGTTGTTGCTTTGAAATACAAAATGATTTCTCTGAAAGCATCACACACCTGCACCACCTCTATTCTGTACAGGTTTACCATGCTGAGCATAAAACATGCTCCATGAGCAGAATTACCCTGCTTCCAGAGTAGGCTTGCTCTCTGTGTTTATCTGGCTTTGTAGCAGAACTAATTAGGTGTTGCAGAAACTGAAGGTGGGCAGAGGTGTTTAAAAATGCCTGGGTAGGTGCTGAAAGCCATATAGCTGCTTTAATATGAGCCTGCACCTTAACTAAGCTTGTTTGAATTGAGTGGACTTGACTGTACTTTCTTAATCCGGCCCCTCCCTAGGTGGGCCTTGTGCCTTAATTCTGGTATTGATTTGTCTGTCTTCAGCTGGATTCCAGTGCTCTGTATGCCAAAACCAATTATTATTGGAAAGCTGGGTTTAGAGGTTCCTGGAGACTGTAAGAGAAAATTGCTGCTTGATTTCTTTTTTTTTGTTTGTTTTGTTTAAATGGCTTTAGTGTTTTGGATCTTGGCATGAGGTATCTTCCTGAGACATCACAGCTGTGCATGCAGTTCAGTTTCTAGATCTTGTTTTGTTGTAGGCACTAAGACTGGATGCCATTCTGTGCTTAGCATTGAAACCACTGGAAGTAGGAATGAATGCTTACTATTAATATTCATTAATTGAAAGAGGATGTAAAGGCTCAAGGTCACACTATGACACTATGCAGAACCATTAAATCTTTTTCTACAGCAGTTTCCTGTCCTATAAGAACAGCTTATAGGTGTTTGGCTGCAAGATAGATTAGGTCAGGTGCTTCTTGACAAATTTGGGTCATCTCCTAAAGTTTTGCAGATATAATTAGTAACTTCCACATTTGATTCCAAAATAAAAATATTTTAACTATAACTACATAGAAAGATAAGTCCCTGTGGAGGCCACTAGAAGTACTGTTCTGGTGCAATAACCAAAACACAAGTGATTTGGTTTTTGTTTACCATTTAGTACAGCTGCTTTCATTAAGTTTGACCTTGTGTCATGCTAAGTGTATGATAAGCAAAGAAATGGCCAAACTGATAAATTACTGCTTTACTGTTAATTTGTGCAGGTGAACATGATACACTTGTGCTTTTCAGTGCAGTACTTTTAACTGCTCACTACATCTGTCTGGAATTACTTCATTTTTGTGAAAGCCAGTGCAAATTACCTTTAGAACACATTGGCAAACCCTTAGCTGTTTTTCTCCTCTGCTTGTTCAGGGCTCTGGAGCACTGCCAGGAGTGATATGAATAGGAAGAGTGACTTAGTTATTTCTAGAATTCTCAAGGCAGAGTAGTTGTAGGAATGTGGAACGCTAATTTAGCAAGAAAAAATACATAGTACAGCAGTCTAGAAAGGATTTGTGGTCTGAAAGAGATTGTGACTTGTAAGAGCAAAGGAAAACCTACTTGCACCTGATGGCTCAGAGGATTTGCTGCAGTCATGGTTTAGCTATGCAGAACAATGATCCAAATAAGATCAGTCTAGTAACCCTGGCTGGAATGTGAACTACTTGAAAGTCTTGTCCAAACAGCTGATGTGATCTAAATTGAACCCTAGATTGGTGTCAACTTTCTAGAATTATTTTTTTTTTGTAAGTCTATGACTTAATAAGCCTTTGGTGTATTTGTGTGTGAGTTTTGGTTTATTTTCCCACTTTCTTCCCTGCTTTGTCCTTTCCAGTTCTTCCGTGTGCTGAATGGTTACTCCCTCCAGCACAAGCTGCTGCTTACGGGAACTCCCCTGCAGAACAACCTGGAGGAACTGTTCCACCTGCTGAACTTCCTGACGCCCGAGAGATTCCAGTATGTCTTGCCGTGCCAGTCAGCCTGCCTGTCTTGTCACTCCTTTCCCCTCGCTTGCTCTTTTGCTCTTTTTCCTTTGTGCTGTTTGCTGAGTGTCTGTTTCCCTGCAGTAATTTGGAGGGCTTCCTAGAAGAGTTTGCGGATATTGCCAAGGAAGATCAGATCAAGAAGCTGCACGACATGCTGGGCCCGCATATGCTGAGGCGTCTCAAGGCTGATGTTTTCAAGAATATGCCATCTAAGACTGAACTCATTGTCAGAGTGGAGCTGAGTCCCATGCAGAAGTGAGTGTGAGGGTGAAGAGAGCCCTTGCTGTTGAACTGCTGTTTCTCTGCTCTGCCGTTTAAAAGAGGATGCTGAAGCAGCCTTATCCTTACTCTTCAGGGTTTTCTGCATAGTGGCTGCCACTAGAGCAGGAAGGACTAATCCTGAGCTCTGGTGTAAGGGATAAAGAGATAGTGAGTGCCACTGGCAGAGCCTAGGTATTATTGCCAGAAGCTGTGCAGAGTTTAGTAAGAGAAGAGTAGGTTAGTCATTCTCATGACAACTGGCTGAGTTGTTTTATTTTCTTTTTTGTTTTCAGGAAATACTATAAATACATTTTGACAAGAAACTTTGAGGCACTGAATGCACGGGGTGGTGGTAACCAAGTCTCATTGCTCAATGTTGTTATGGATCTGAAGAAGTGCTGTAACCACCCGTATCTCTTTCCTGTGGCTGCTATGGTATGTCCAGTCACTTATTCTGTATAAGCAAATTCCCTGCTGGCTGTTACCAGGAAGCCAGTTAGCTCCCTAGGTGAGGCATGGAGGGGTTCCCATTTCTCTCCTTTTGCTTTTATGTGTTTTTTTTCATCCTGTCTTTATTTAGACCCAGCATGCTGGAAGGCTATTTCTTTTCTAGCACGTTTATGTGATAGGTAGGAGCTATCTTTTGATTTGATTCATGTGCGGTTGTGAAGACTGTAAGAGTAGGGACTAAGTAAGAAAAGAGAAGAGTATGTAGGAGTCAAATGGCAAGAGAACAGGGACAGGGTAGCACTGATGTTTCGTACAGGCAGTGGTTGTGCCAAGGTCAGTGGAGCCAGCATCAGCTGGGGACTAAGGCAAAGTTACATCCCTTCAGGCTGTTTGTGTGCTTTGCACCTTATTCCCTCTTTCTCTTTTTCTTTTTAGGAAGCTCCAAAAATGCCAAATGGCATGTATGATGGTAGTGCACTTATTCGAGCCTCTGGAAAGCTGTTGCTGCTCCAGAAGATGTTAAAGAACCTGAAGGAAGGAGGTCACAGGGTGCTCATATTCTCTCAGGTATATGGAAAAAAACCTTTAGGCCTAGAATACTTTTTCTGAGAAAGAAGTCTGTTGATCTAGTATCCACTTGGCCCGCCCTCACTCTTCTGTGGTGGTGCTTTTCCAATATGCAGATGACTAAAATGTTGGACCTTCTAGAAGATTTTTTGGAACACGAAGGGTACAAATACGAGCGGATTGATGGAGGAATCACAGGGAACATGCGTCAGGAGGCTATTGATCGCTTCAATGGTATACAGTCACCTACTTTTTCTGTAAAATGAAAGCTTGCCTTGTATGTGCTTAATACTCATGGGATTGTTGTGCCCCAAGTCTTCTATTGCTTTCTGGAATCTTAAATTAGTAGCAATTCCCTGTCAGGTGATGTGGGTCAATTAAAAATTCTTCTTTGAGTACTGCACATTCTCTTGATTACTTTTATTCTCTTTTTTTTTTTAATCTAAGCTCCTGGAGCTCAGCAGTTCTGCTTTCTGCTTTCAACTCGAGCTGGGGGTCTTGGTATTAACTTGGCCACAGCAGATACTGTGATTATCTACGATTCAGACTGGAACCCCCACAATGATATCCAGGTGAGTCTGAATGGGATCACTCATTATGGAGTAATCCTGAGGAAGAGGAGACACTAAGTCATCAGAGTGAAGTAGTGTGAGACTTCCCCTCTAAAATACGTGAAATTAGAGCAGTGAGGATGGGTAGAGATGGGAAGTGAAACAGTGGAGCAATCTTCTAGGGCACAGCCTTCACTAAAGCTAAGAGCGAACGTGAGGGCAGGTGGGAGGCTTGTGGAGGTAGGTGGGGTATGTCAGACCTGCTGCTTGTGCATCTCTAGATTGTTCTGAGCACGTCTCTTTTCTAGGCCTTCAGCCGTGCACACAGAATTGGACAGAACAAGAAAGTGATGATATACCGCTTTGTGACGAGGGCCTCAGTGGAGGAGCGTATCACTCAGGTGGCCAAGAAGAAAATGATGCTAACTCACCTGGTAGTGAGACCAGGATTGGGCTCCAAGACAGGCTCCATGTCCAAGCAGGAGCTTGATGACATTCTCAAATTTGGCACTGAAGAACTCTTCAAGGATGAAGCAACTGAGGGGGGTGAGTGCCTGGGAGTAGAAGTGAAGGGGGTGGGGAGATCTGACCCCTTATTTAGTGAGAGACTGTAGACACAGTGCTGATTATAACTCTACAGAGAGGGTCTAGAGTGGCATTCCCTTTCATAGTCCATTGAGATCCATACAGCAATGGTCCCTGTACTCTTCCTTCAGGGGATAACAAAGAAGGTGAGGACAGTAGTGTCATCCACTATGATGACAAAGCAATTGAGCGTCTGTTGGATCGGAACCAGGATGAAACGGAAGATACAGAACTTCAGGGCATGAATGAATATCTCAGCTCCTTCAAGGTGGCCCAGTATGTGGTTCGTGAGGAGGAGATGGGGGTGAGTATGAGGCCTAATACATTCTCCGAAGTGATGGAGGATCAATTAAGTTAATTGAGCTCTGAAGCATTTAAGGCTAAGCAGGCAGGCATATATCTGCTATGACAGGCTAGGACTTGGAGCATAGGGCCCTAAGTTGGTTACCTCTCTGGCAGGAGGAAGAGGAGGTTGAACGGGAAATTATCAAGCAGGAGGAATCGGTAGATCCTGATTACTGGGAGAAACTGCTCCGTCACCATTATGAGCAACAGCAGGAGGATCTGGCCAGGAATCTGGGCAAGGGCAAACGTATTCGCAAGCAAGTGAACTACAACGATGGCTCGCAGGAGGATAGAGGTACAAATCCACAGGAGCCTGAGGGAAAAACGGGTGTAAGTATATGTTGCTGGGAAGTAACGGAGTAGCGTCTCAGGCTCACGTGCTGTTTTTCTTTCAGACTGGCAGGATGACCAGTCAGATAATCAGTCAGACTATTCAGTTGCTTCTGAAGAAGGAGACGAGGACTTTGATGAGAGATCTGAAGGTAAGTTCTACTGGAGACAGAGTTCCTGGGCTGCTTTGAGTGTGGGAACAGCTGGGACTTGATTTGGGTGATTTACACATTTTGTGGTGCTCTCCTGCTGGGGCAGTACTCACACAACAACGTGCTGTGCATTGTCTCTTTACTTAGCTGCATTTCTCTCTTCAGCAGCTCGTCGGCCTAGCCGCAAGGGCCTGAGAAACGACAAGGATAAGCCTCTGCCTCCCTTACTGGCCCGTGTGGGAGGGAACATCGAGGTAAGTTGTACCAGGGAAGGCATTTGCATCCCAGCTGCTCCTGTATTCCTCTTGCCATATCCGTCTGTCTGCTCCTTCATTCCAGGTGCTGGGTTTCAACGCTCGCCAGCGGAAAGCCTTCCTCAATGCTATCATGCGCTACGGAATGCCACCTCAGGATGCCTTCACCACTCAGTGGCTTGTTCGGGACCTCCGTGGCAAGTCAGAGAAAGAGTTCAAGTGAGTTTGCAGTAGGCAGGAATGGAAGACTGACAGGAGCTAGACCTGTCTGGCAAGAATGAGAATTGGGCCTTTTCTTGGAGACTACATTTCCTTAACTTATTGGTTGATTCTTTGTGGGAGAAAGAAGTATAAGCTGGGATTGTTGATAACTCTTACTTGGATCTGACTCTTCAGTCACCAAAAGTAAATGCTTTTATAGGAGTAGCATGGCTCTACAAGCATGTAGGGAATACTCTCACAGAGTCTTGTGTGGGTTTATGATTGTTTCTGGCTCAAGATTCTTGAGTAAGCTGTGTGTCCTCTATGTACTTAGTGATTCTGTTAGGAAATTCTCCCTTGAAGAAGCCTGGAGCCCCAGAACCTCTTACTATGAGTTAAGAGTCTCGGGGTAATTTTCCTTTTGTGCTGGCAGGAGTCTGACAATGCATGTCTCCAGATAATGCAATTTATGAACTAATTGCTTCTCTCTCAATCTCTGCAGGGCCTACGTCTCGCTGTTCATGCGCCATTTATGTGAACCTGGAGCTGATGGTGCTGAGACCTTTGCAGATGGGGTCCCACGGGAAGGTCTTTCTCGGCAGCACGTCCTTACTCGCATTGGGGTCATGTCACTTATACGCAAAAAGGTGAGTGCCTGGCAGAGCAGTGTGGCCTTTGCTGGCCTTACATACAACTGTAGTCACTGGGGTCTTGAGCTGGAGAGTTACCTCTTCTTTCACCGCTACTTTTGTTGTGTGCTTAGTGCTCTGCCCATACAGGTGTAAGGATGAGTTTTATATGACTCCTCCAGTGATATGTCTTTCTCTCCCTCTTGTGCAGGTGCAGGAATTTGAGCATGTGAACGGCCGCTGGAGTATGCCAGAACTGGCAGAGATAGAGGAGAACAAGAAACTGTCACAGCCCAGCTCACCCTCTCCCAAAACTCCAACTCCTTCAACACCAGGGGATACACAGCCGAACACACCAGCCCCTGTTCCTCCACCTGGTGAGGGCTCCCTCTTGTACAGCCCTGCGTCCTGACCTTAGCCTGGCTGTTCCCCTCACCAGACCTGTGGTGCTGGGGTCTGGGGGAGGACGCAGATCAACTTACTCTCATGTTAGGAGGGCTGCCAAAGACATGTGCAAGCCCTTAAAGGCAAGAGAGGACACTGGCTTTCCTTGGATGAGCTGGCATCAGTGAGAAGCCCAGCATTTGTAGTGGGCAGGAAAAGGAAGGAGGGGTCATGTTAGTTCCATTTTGATGGGCCTGATCTCTGGGAGCTAAGAAGTGGTCTTGGTAGTGGGGAAGGCCTTACTGATTTGCTTCTCTTTTGTCTCCTGTGCTGCTCTGGCATGGGGAATACACAGAAGATGGAGTAAAAGTGGAAGAAGGAGCTAGTGCTAAGGAGCAAGGAGAGCCTTCTGAACCAGAGAAGGAGCTCAGTGCCTCTGCTACTGAAACAGAGGCCCCTATGGAGGTGAGTTTTGGCTTTTTTGCCTTGTAATTGTTAATTTCTCTACTTCTGCCACCTCTTTGTTTTAGCTGAGGCAGAGATGAGTTTTGAGAGTGATGCTTTAAGATAACTCTCTGGTCCTCAGAACTGGCCTCACCGTTTTGTGTGTGTCTGCTTCTCAAATGACTGTGACTGTGTTCTGTTGTCATGCACTGCTATACTTTGTGTCTCACTGATCACTGTCCTCAGCAGAGTGCTCAGCCTGTGGAGACACCACCCCAGGAAGCAAAATCCCCAGTGAACTCCACAGAAGCAGATGAAAAAAAAGTAGAGGAAACAGAAGTGAAGGAAAGACCAGATGAACCAATGGAAGTAGAAAGCAAAGGTACAAAGCACTTAATCCTGATGAAATAGGCTGAAATGTAAAAATCAACTGGGAAGTTGCAGTATAGTATTGGGTTTAATTGGTTGAAGAATAAAACTATGGACTTGCTGTGTTCCTGTGCATCTCATGTTCCCCTTCTTTCCTGCAGCTGATGTGGAGAAAGTGGAAGACAGAGCAGCTACTGAAAATCCTCCTGACCCTCCTATAATCACTCTGGATGAGAAAGGTGAGGCATGATGACTCCCTTCTCTTCCTTAACCCTTCTTCTGCAAGGATTCATTGTGGGTCCAACTTGTTGCAGTACCTGCCATGTTTGCTTTAAAAATTTCCTATGTGTACAGATGAGAAAAAGGATGATGATAAGAGAGATGTGGTGATGCTGCAGAATGGAGAGATGCTGAAAGAGTCAGTAGATGAAAGGCACAAGAAGGCAGTAAAGCAGCGCTTCATGTTCAACATAGCAGATGGTGGTTTCACTGGTATGTGATCTTTATCTACTTGAGCTCGTTTATAAGCTCCTGCTTATGTTTGTGAAATAACTTCCACCTGTTCTGGTGTCTCTTGCCTTTGCAGAACTACACTCCCTCTGGCAGAATGAGGAGCGGGCTGCCACTGTCACCAAGAAGACCTATGAGATCTGGCATCGGCGTCATGACTACTGGCTCCTAGCTGGGATTATCAAGTATCCTTGCCATGACAGACACATTCTCCCACCTTGTACATAACTTGTCACGGGGAAAGTGACCGTTCTGGATCTGACTGGCATAGGTTAAGTGAGAGAGTGCTTTATCTTCACAAGAGTGAAAGTGATGATGGGAGGGGGAGCTTCTTCTTGCAGCATAGTTAAGACTTGGCGGGACATAGTTCTCATTCCCCTTCCTTGGCTCCTGTTTGTCCCCTCTCTGTACCCCCTTTCCCCACTCCCTCTGGAGAACAGTACTGCCTGGGCTGTGTATTCCCTTGTTTTCACTGCCTTTGTTTGCCTGAGCTCATCCCATCTCAGTCATGGCTATGCCCGTTGGCAGGATATTCAGAATGATCCACGTTACGCCATCCTCAATGAACCCTTCAAGGGTGAGATGAACAGGGGTAACTTCCTGGAAATAAAGAATAAGTTTTTGGCAAGGAGATTTAAGGTAAGGATTTCTCTTTAGTGTGATAACTGCCTGGATCTCTAAGAACAGGTTCTTGCACTTCTGGGTTTCCACCAAGAAAGTGAAAGATGTATGCAATGCCTTTTGTTTTAGGGGTAATAAAAAAGCAGCATATCTCAGGATCATGCAGTTGCTCCATGATAGGAGCTCCCTTTTTTCTGGAAGTGGTGTTGGGCAGCTTGGTTCAGTGCTCTCTATCCAAATGTTTATTGAACAACTAAGCAAGAGGCTTAAGGTTCAAGTGGCTGTTTTCATCACAGCTTCTGCTCAGTCTGCTACAACCCACTCCATGTACCTGAACAGAACTCTGGTTGCTGAAAGGCCTTCCTTCAGTCTCTACTTGATCCTCTTTAGGAGTGAACATAGCTTAGCTGTGGGAGTGATTTACAATCAGGTAAAAGCCATGTAGGTCTCAGTCTTGGGGCAAAATGTTGATTAACTATAGACTGAATTATAAGTTCTGCACTGACAGGATTCCAGCTGATTTCTCCAAATGCTTACAAGATTCTAGACTCTCTCTATAAATAGGATGGAATACTTTTCCCTTGGGTTCAAGGAGTAATCTCCATCCCATTTGCCTCATAAAGAATGGGTAAAAAGAATCAGAGCAGGAATGAAGATACTAGAGGAGTTGTAGTAGTCTATTAAACCCAATATGTGTATCTGACTTTGTTGCTTCATGAAGCTCTTACTGTTTTGGGCTACTCAGTAAAACCGGCTGGTGAAAAGAGATTCAGCTACACAATCTCCCCTTACGAGCTGGTGGGGAATTGGATCAGGAGAGACTGGGGGCACAGACAAGGCTCCCACTGAGGCAGCTGCTGAAAGACTCATTGCTGCCCCACCTTGCAGCTCCTGGAGCAAGCGCTGGTGATCGAGGAGCAGTTGCGGCGAGCTGCCTATCTGAACATGTCCGAAGACCCATCTCACCCCTCCATGGCTCTGAACACACGTTTTGCGGAGGTGGAATGCCTGGCTGAGAGCCACCAGCACCTATCCAAGGAATCAATGGCTGGGAATAAACCAGCCAATGCCGTGCTGCACAAAGGTAATGCAGTGTGTTAAACAGGGGTGGGATAGGTGTTCAGCAGTGTTGTCCCCTCTGGGGTGTCTCTTTCCCGTCCGAACAGATGTCCCTTTCTCTTGTAGTTCTGAAGCAGCTGGAGGAGCTTTTGAGTGACATGAAGGCCGATGTGACCCGTCTGCCCGCCACGATTGCCCGCATCCCCCCTGTGGCGGTGCGCCTCCAGATGTCGGAGCGCAACATCCTCAGCCGCCTGGCCAACCGCAGCAGCGAGCCCCCGCCGCCGCCCCCGCCCCAACAAGTACGTACCCGCTCTGGTCAGTACGGGAGCCACGGGGGGGAGGGGCCCTCCGAGGGCCGGGCCGGGCTCCCGTGACCAGCCCGGGAGTCTCAGCTCCTCCTCTCTCGCCCTGCAGGTGGCCCAGCAGCAGTGAGTTCCTGGCCCAGTGCTGTTGACCTTTCGGCCAAGCTGAAGTGACTCCCCTAGCCCACCCCTTCACACTCTACCCCTCTGCCTGACATTCCTGACTGGGTGCTGTTTCCCTCCATGGAAGCTGCTGCTCAGGTCTCTGGAAGGAGAAGAAACTCCTTCCTCTGCAGCCAGCCCGTTGGAGCAAGGAGTGTGTTTAGGAGAGAGGGGGATGGATGTATGATGGACTCTGTACATAGTGACTGGAGGCCCCAGCGCCATGTCTGTTACATGGAGAAACCTGGCTGCATTGCTCGTTGCCTCCGCCTGGAATTCCAGTTTTCGTTCTTAATTTTATTTTGAGTTTGTTTACTGAGACAAGTGTGCAGGCAAGACCAAGCAAAAGCCAGGACAGAGACAAAGCTACCTCCATCAAAATCCTTTTTAATACAAAAACTGACCGGACTTGTCGACTAATAAGCAGCTTGAAGACAAAAGCAAACAACAATGAAAAACCAACAAAAAACAGAGCAAAACGTTGATAAAACTGAAAAATAAAGTTTCCTTGTATTTTATTTTGTTGTCTGTAGTATCATGAGTGTACTAGGGTAAGTATGTGGTCTCAGCATTGAAAGAAGAATTAGTCATGTGTTTTTGCTGTATCAGAGCAGCTTTTCGGGTATCTTACACCTCTGAGAAGGGCAGTAGATGGCAGTGTTTAAGGCCAGGCGCCAGAAGGCCTTGAGGAACCTGGTCTCAGGAGAGGAGTGCTGTCCCTGCCTCTGGTATGGGTGTTGAGCTGGATGATCTTTAAACCTCTGTGCCCCGAACCTTAACAGTCTGATTCTGTAGCTGCTTTCGCCCCTGCCTCTGCACTGCTGCAGGAGCCCGGCTCCCGGGGCCCTGCCTCACTCCCGGGCCCGGCCGCCCCCTTCCCCGTACGGCGGTTCCCGCGGCGGGGCGGGCCCGCGGCCCCACGCGTCCCGGGGGCGGGCGGCCCGCGCCGCTGACGTTGCCGACAGGGGCCAATCAGCGATCGCGGTGGGCAGCGCGGGGGCGGGCTCGCGGCGGGCGCGTGCGCCGGGGCGGCGGGGAGCGCGGCACGTGCGGCGGCGCGCGGGGGTCCGGCGGCGCGGCCATGGGGCGGAAGCTCGACCCCAGCAGGAAGGAGAAGCGTGGGCCCGGGCGCAAGGCCCGCAAGCAGCGCGGGGCCGAGGTGGAGCTGGCCCGCTTCCTGCCGCCAGGTAAGTGCGGCCTGCGCCGGCCCGCCGCCGCCCCAAGGCGCCCGCCGCCGTCTGACCGCCGCGTGTCTTCCCGCAGAGCCCGAGAGCGGCAGGAAGAAGCTCTCCAGTCACGGCAGAAGGAGGTGAGGGGGGCGGTGCGGCGGGCCGGGGCGGGCGGGCCGGGCCGGGGCTGATCGGCGCTTCCCCTCGCGATGCAGGGCGGCGAAGAGGCGGCTGGCAGCGGGCGGCGGCCCGGCCGGGAGGAGGCCGCTCGGAGGAGCAGGAGGAAGAGGAGGAGACGGAGAGCGGGAGCCCACAGGTGAGTGGGAGCGGGTCCGAACCGGGCTGACCGGGCGGCGGTCCCCAGTCGTGCTTCCCCACGGGCGCTGCCGCCACCATCCTTCTCTGGCGTCGTTTTCAAGGCAGGGTACACGTAGAATTTGATTATTTTAAATCACAGAATCCTAGAGTTTCCTGAGTTGAAAGGGACCCACAAGGATAGTTGAGTCAGCTCCTGGCCCTGCACAGGACCACCCCAAGAATCACACCACGTTCCTGAAAGTGTTGTCTAAACTTTTCTGTCTGAACTCAGATAGACTTGGTGCTGTGATCACTTCCTTAGGAACTTGTTCCAGTGCCCAACCACCCTCTGGGTGGAGAATCTTTTTCTGGTATCCAACCCAAACCTCCCCTGACACAACTGTGATTGCTGTACCCTCGGGTCCTGTCACGGGTCATCACAGAGGAGAGATCAGTGCCTGTCCCTCTTCTTCCCCTCATGAGAAGGCTGCACCCTGCAATGAGCTCTCTCCTCAGTCTCCTCCTCTCCAGGCTGAACAGACCAAGTGACCTCAGCTGCTCCTCACAAGGCTTCACCTCCAGACCCTTCATCATCTTGGTCCTCTTTTGGGTTCTCTCTAATAGATAATAGCAATGAATTCTATCTGATTTCTGGTGGCTGTCGTGTCAGGAGGCAGTGTTGTCTGAAGAACTAGTCAAAAGTCTCTCTTCTGCCTGTTAAATCTATTTTTTACTTACCCTCCATTCACAGCAAGGTTGTTGCAGGCTGCTTTTATGGCTGAGGCTTTTAAGTCTTTGTGTTGCATCTTGCATAGCCCAGGAAACTTTTAAAGTAGAAAGAAAGAAGGATAGACAAAGATTTGGGGCAGAGGGTACTGCAATATGTCAGAGCAAATACCGTAAGAGTTTTGTGGCAGTGTTTTAATTTGGTAACTCCTGCAAGGTCCACTGGGGAGAGGTGAGAATATGCCTAGCACTTTATGAGATGCAGAGAGCAAGCAGTCCCTCCCTCTGGACAGGCAGCTCAGGATTTGGACTAAGGCCTTTTTGTGTAACAACTGGAAAAGCAGAGCAGCTGATTTTGGAAATAATGCCTAACTTTTGACTCCTTCTTCTGCCTCTAGTTGAAGAGCAGCTGTCCCCACAGAAGGAGAAACGTGCTGTAAAGGCAGCACGACAAACTGCCCGTGGCCGTTCTGGCTTCAGTGATGGCAATTCCAAGTGGCTGGCTCCAGCCAAAGCCAAGAAAACCCAACCAAAAGGAAACCATGTGGAATTATCCAGTGATGGTGAGGTGGAAGAGGGCTGGGAGATGGAGGAGGAGGAGGATGGGAGTAGCGAGGAGATGGTGGATGATTACGGTGCCTCATCATCAGAGGAAGAAGAGGTAGGAACTTCTTGCCCTTAATTACACAGGAAATATTTGGGTGTTGTTGGCTGAAAGGTCCCCTTGGGCCTGGGGGGAAAGGATGGCTTTAGTGGCAGGGGGTGGAGAGGTGGTGGGGAACTTTCCCCTTCTTTCCTTCACAAGAATGATTTCAAGTTTAGCAGCTGATTCCAGCATAACATTCAGTGCTTTTGTTTGTTATCCCTTTTAAACAGAGCAAGTAAATTTCACAGATGGGGGGAAGCAAGGGGACGACTGTGGTTGTTTTTTGATTGATTAATCTTTTGTCTCTATTTAGCTGCTGCCTATTGAAAAAGCTGCCCTGAAGCAGAAGCCTGAGAGGTGAGTGTGTAGAGCCTTTCCTGGGGAGATGAGGAGCATGTGTTGTTATTCCTCTGTCTTTTGTGCCATCTAAGAAACGGTAACTGAGAAGCATCTGTGTGATCCTTTGTCCTTAGGGAAGGCCTCAGTGAAGATGACAGCGAAGAGGAGGAGGAAGAGGAAGCAGAGGAGGCAAGCAAGCAGAAAATGGGACAGAAGGAAGAAGAGGGCCCAGATCTGCAGCTCAACCTGGATATAGATGAACAGTTTAAACTGCCAACTAGCGAAGAGATTGAGAAGGAGGATATCCTTTTTATCTGTGACATCCATAAGCCATGTGCGTGATGCAGCACGGGGCCTGGATACAACCAAAGAGCTTCACTTGGACTTTATCATGCATATTGCTCAGCAAAAGTGTCTGTGCATGACAAGGTATTTTTAGCTGAGCTGTCCTAATAGATAGTGTATAATGCTGTGCTTCTGTATAGCACAGTTAGGAAATCTGTGACGCCCTGTATGGGGCTTGGAGCCTGCCCTAATTTCCTTTCTAGTCCTAAATACATATGGATCACTTATTATGTGGTTTGTTCCTCTCTACCCTGATTTTCCTGGTGGGTGCTTGTGCAACCCATTCCCAGAGTTTCTAATGACAGCAATTCTAGCTTCCAAAGTGCTTACTTCTGGACTTTGGCAATTTTCATTTCCTGCCTCCCTTCTTACTCTCCTCTGTACCATTTGGTTGCCCTTGGAGAATTTCTGGTCTCTTTTTCTGCTGCAGGTAATGCTTTCAGTATTATAACACTTCTTTTGTTGTTTTTTTTTCTATATTTCACTATTTATCTAAAGTAATTCTTTTAAACACTCTCTAGTTCTGCCTTGTGAGCTTTTTTTGTCTGGTTTAATCCCTTGAACCCTGCACCTGCTGAGCTCTGATGGAAGCAGTATTCCAGCAGGCTCTGTTGTGCCACGCGCGTCCGGCACTGCTCATTGTACTTGTAAAGAACCACTGTGCAAGTTCCTTGGCTGTTGGTGATTCCTTGACGGTGTTCCCACCTGCTGAGCCCCCCGACCTGCACATTATTCACCAGCGCATCCAGGGCAACATGGAGGTGCTGCAGGACTTCGGGGCGAAGCGGGAGGAGGGGCGCTCCCGGCAGGAATACCTCGCGCTGCTGCGCCGGGACATGGCTGCCTACTACTCCTACAGCGACTTCCTGCTCACCAAGCTCATGGACATCTTCCCTCTCCCTGAGGTGGGATCCTGCCCTGCCTGTAGGTGGCCAATGGGGGTTTGGCTGCCTCCCTGAGAATCCATTTCTGTCTCTGTTCTCTGTCCCTTCCAGCTGGTAAACTTCCTGGAGGCTAACGAGGTTCCGCGCCCTGTCACCATTCGCACCAACACACTGAAGACACGGCGGCGGGACCTGGCCCAGGTGAGGAGGAGCCAGTGGCTGTGCCCTGAACTGCCTGTCCCCCAGAGCGGTGTCTCAGTCCCTTCTCCTTGCCTTGCAGGCTCTCATCAACCGTGGTGTGAATCTTGACCCCCTGGGGAAGTGGTCCAAAACAGGACTTGTGATTTATGACTCCACTGTGCCCATCGGTGAGATCACCTTTACCCTGCAGGGCTGAGCTCAACCGCTACTGCTTCCCTTTCTCTCACTTCTCATCTTCTTCTGTTCTGCCTTCCCTGCCCAGGTGCCACCCCAGAGTATCTGGCTGGACACTACATGCTGCAAGGAGCCTCCAGTCTTCTCCCTGTCATGGCGCTGGCTCCACAGGAGAACGAGCGCATCCTGGATATGTGCTGTGCCCCAGGAGGCAAGACCAGCTACATAGGTACCACCCTGGAGCCTTGGGAGGGATGCTCTGTCAAGTGGGGAGTTTCCACTGGTCCACACAGAAAGGGGGAATAGAGGGGGACTGAACTCAAGGAAGGGAGGGGGTGGCTGTCACTGGAGACAAAGGCACAAGAGGTTTTCAGCCCTTGGTGGTGTGTTTTGCCCTCTGGCAGCTCAGCTTATGAAGAACACAGGGATGATCCTGGCTAATGACAGCAGTGCTGAGCGGCTCCGGAGCGTGGTAGGGAATTTGCACCGCCTGGGAGTCACCAACGCTGTTGTGAGTAACTGCGATGGACGCCAGTTCCCCAAGGTACGTGCCTGTTTGCAGTGCTCACCCAGAGCTGCTGTGCTGTCGGTTCAGTGAAGCTGTGCTCTCCAGAGTTACCTGCCACAGCAGGATGAGTAGAGCTGCTGGGGAGTGTGGTTGTTACTTGATACAGAGGCAGGAAGGTGGACAGGGAAGAGGGAGAAGGAGTGTTTCCTGCCTTCCCAGTCTTCTGGTTCACCTTCTAGTGTTGGCCTTGTTTTGAGTCCCCACCTGTGAGCATAATTCCAAACCTACGTCTGCCTGTAGGTTCTTGGAGGGTTCGACCGTGTCTTGCTTGATGCTCCTTGTAGCGGAACAGGCGTCATTTCCAAGGATCCTGCTGTCAAAACCAACAAGGTGGGTGGCAAGTGCAGACTCAAGTATGAGTCATGAGAGGAAGGCCTTTGGGGGCAGCTGTGTTCTTGAGAGATACCAACAATACATTTTTCCTTTTCTTTCTGATTGTGTGTCATGTACCAGGGCTGTGTGTGGTACTAGGGCTGGTTTAGGTATTCTGCAGAAGACTCCAAACTGTTGCACATTATATGTGCTTTGCTCTCCTGTCATTCCCTCATCCACAGCAGAGGCCTGGATTGCTTGCCTGTGCCTGTGGCATCCTAACCTTTGTTTCTCTCTCAGGATGAGAAGGATATCCTTCGTTGTGCCCACCTGCAGAAGGAGCTGATTCTTAGCGCCATAGATTCGGTCAATGCTGCCTCAGAGACAGGGGGCTACATTGTCTACTGCACTTGCTCCATCATGGTAAGTGCCTTCTACCATCATCTGCTGTGGTCACCTCCTCCTCAGGAGATGGTGGGTTATGGATCCTAATGCTTGGCCTCTGGCAGGTGGAGGAGAACGAGTGGGTTGTGGATTATGCCCTGAAGAAACGCAATGTCCGTTTGGTGCCCACAGGCCTGGACTTTGGCAAGGAAGGCTTCACCAGGTGTGTGCCAGGTCACAAGCTGCATGTGTGACTGCTCCTTGGTGGCCAGGCTTGAGCAGAGGGGTTCTATCACTCCTCACCCCTCTTCCTCCTCCAGGTTCAAGGACCGTCGCTTCCACCCGTCCCTCAAGTGCACGCGGCGTTTCTACCCGCACACGCACAACATGGATGGGTTCTTCATCGCCAAGTTCAAGAAGTTCTCCAATGCCATCCCGCAGGCACAGAAAGGTGACGTAGTGCTGGAGCTCAGCTGAGCTGGCTGGGCCTGCCCTCACAGGCTGCTTCCCCTGCAGAAGCCACTCTGGTTCTTCTCACAGTGCCCTTCTCTCCTTTCAGATGAAGAGCCTGCTGTGGAAGCGGCAGCTCCGTCCGCTACCCCTGATACCATCGTCACGGAGCCTCCAGCAAAAAAGAAGAAACTTGAGGGCTCAAAAGCTGATAAAGAGCAGAAGCTGCCCCAGCCTGCTTTGAAGAAGAAACATGCATTGCAAGCACAGAGGAGACCTTTGAAGGCTGTCCGGCCCTCTCCCAAAATGATGCGGCCTAAAGTCCCTACCAGGAAGAAGAAGCATAGAGTGAAAGCAAACGGACAGTGAGAGGAACTGCTTCTCCATGTGTTGGTCCCTTCCTTGGAGAGCAAAGGCTGCTGCAGCTCTGTGTGTACCTCCACTTTGCTGCTCTGTGCAGATCATCTCTGCAGCTCTGAGCACCTGGGACAATGACAGCCCCCTTTGCTCCTTTCCCTTTGCATCAAGGACTGGGGCACTGACCCATTAAAAGTTTTATACTCTTGCTCAAGTCTTGTTCTTTTTCATTGGAACACGAAATACAGAATTCTGCTGTGTCCCCTTATTCCTTTGCAGCAGAAACCCCTCTTATTCCCAGCAGATGCTCTGGCATTTCTGGTGTCTGTCCTTATTCCCTACAACGGGGTTGTTTGTGAAGAAGCAGTGGGAGCTGAAATCCTTGCTGCCTGCATGAAGGCTGTATTGTGTGGAGCTGTCAGCTGAGTGCTTTGTCTGGGCAAGGCTCTAGCCCAGTGCTTCCTAGTTCCCTCTTGTCATTTAGTTCACTCTTGTGACTGCCCCTATTTCACCATTTTTCTCATTCCAGCAGTCTCTCAGTTCTTGGCCTCCCCGACTTGAGCAGGGATTGCTTTTGGTTTGTGGAGCTGTACAGTGAAGTTCTTTTTGCCTTTGTGCTCACCCAGCTGCAGCTGCTTCTCCTTGGGACACAGTGGTCTGGGCTGTTCCTGTTTAAATGTCCTGGTCTGCTGCATGTAAGGCTGCAGCTTTCCACTTGCTATGGATGCCAGCAGGCACAGAGTGATCAGCAGAGACTGAGGGAACCTGCTGTGATGGGTGCCCAGGGAAACAAAACAGCACTTAAAAGACATGAACAGCAAAAAAGGCCTAATCCTGTTCTAGCTCCTGGGCCCATCAAACCTGGACTGTGCTGGTGGATTCTCTGCCCACACTTTGCTGGGTCACTGGCAGCTGGTCCTGGGGCTTGTGATCTGTCTGCTGCCTGGTTCTCAGTGCTCCTTTCCTGCTTGCAGCCTAGCCTAGCTTGCAGTGCATACGTGCTGGGATTAGCTTAACGCCAGGCCAGGACAGATGGTGGTAACTGGGAGTAGGGCTCAGCCACACAGGCACACTGACCAGCAGCCAGTCTCCGTGTGACTGGCTCCTATTTATTCCTCTCTCCATTTCCCATGCTCAATTCTCCCTGATTTAGCTTGATGCCTCCCTTTTGCCTCCTTCAGTCCTTCCCATCAACATCCCATAATAAGTTTTGCTCCCATAATCTTCCTTAAAATATTGCACAATAAACTTTACATGCTCCTGCAATTTCCCTCAAACATCCCACCACAGATCTGCCCTTTCCCACAAAGCCCATGATAATGCTGCTTTTTTATCAGTTGGGAAGTTTCTGGCTGAAGCCCTTCAAGGTTGCACTTGAGTGATTGCTGTAATGGTTGTCTCTCAGTGTCTCAGGAGCCCTGGTCTTTGTTACAGACCTTGGTTATATTCTGCTTTTTAGGCCTTATCTATCTGTGTGTTTTATTTACTATAACCCTGTTTGGAGTGGAGGGGGGAACTGACTTTATCGTTTTGTGTTGATTAGCCATTAAACAAATATCTTCATAGTTGAAAACTAACTTTTCCCCCATGCTTCCCCATGTGAATTAGGTCAGGGAGGAGCCTCTGAATGCAACTGTCTCGCTTTGAGTTTGTGTGTTGAGGTCTGAATTGTTGGATACAGATGACCCAAGGGAAGATTTTCGGCGTCTTTCAGAATAATTAAATAAATGCTAGGTGCAATAGCACCCAAGGGAAAGAATTACTGCTTCAATATTGCATTTCTAGTACCCCCCATCTGCATAAAGGCTGTAAAACTGGAAATATTCAGAGAAGACAAATGCACCCTAAGTTTTGGCGAGAAAAGCAGCAAGAGCCACTTTCAGCCCTGGGCCTGTCCTTTTGGGAGCAGTGCAGATCTGTCCCCAGTTGTTGCTGCCTGCCTGCTGAAGTAACCATGTGAGTGTGCAACCTCAGCTTGAGAACCACTTTATCCTGATAACCCCATCAGCAGGATAGAGTTTTCCTGGCTGGGATCCCAAGGTAACTGTCTGTTTTCCAGCAAATGTCCAAATTATGGTTGAATTCCAGCCCTGTAATGCAGGAATAGCCGCTGCTTTAACTGTGTCAAGAAAACTTCTCTCTTGCTGAGCATTGTTCCAATCACTTGGCATGCCTGCAAACCTTTTTTTATAGCTGGGAAGAGATGGGATAAATTTTCATCTCTCTTTGGTGGTCTGATCTGCTCTTGATTTCAGCTGTTGCAGTTATCACTGCTCAGAGAGATAATGTTGAATGTGACGTTGAAATGCCACCACTGAGCTTCAGAGGCAGTAGTGGGGATGCAGCAGCTGGGGACAAAGCTTGGTGGTTTCCTCTGCATTCTGGTACAAGACTGTGGTCACGTCAGGCTTGTGCTTGCAGCCATCTCCTTACTCTGGGAATCTTTTGTTACCTGAAAGCTGAGATTTCTGGAGAATGTGACTGCTGGATCATCTTTCAGTACCTTCCTTTAATGTGTTTTAATATCTGAAAGCTGCTGATAATGAGGCTTGCAGGAGCTGAGACACAGCAAAGCAAGACTGAGGCAGAGCACGGATTGAAAGCAGATCTGAGGGGTAAAAATGCTGTCACAGATTAAAAGCTTGTTGAGAGGAGTCGTGATATCTGTTCCTCTGTGCTGCATGCTGTCCTTCTCCCCAAACTGGGAGTCTGCTGGAGAAGCCTTATCAGGGCACAAAGAAATCAGCCAGCTGGCAGCTCCTGCCCTGCAGGCTCCAGCAGCTCTCCTCTGCACACTGGGAGAGGCAGCCCCTGCACTGCTGCACCCTTGGGCTGGTGCAGGAAGGAAACAAGGGGACAAGAGTGTGTAATGGAAAGACTCCAGTAGTGACGGGGTCAGTCGCTGACTCCAGTGATGTCATGTGCTGTAATGTCTGTTCCCAGCTGGGCAGGCTGCCTCTGGCTGCATTGCCTCATGTCTGCCTGTATCCTGAGGAAGGGGCTGAAATCCTGCCCTGCACATTTCAGGGACATACTTGGGTGTGAAATCTGGATCTTCCTGCACACACTGCATTGCACATAACACCCAGAGATACAGACACTTTTGTAGGGGCTGGATCCACAAATGGCCAAAGTCCCATCGGTGGGTCTTGCTTGCCCATCCCTGCTGGGGAGGACGTGGAGAGCTCCTGGGGAGGATGTCTGCAAGTCCCAGCTGCCTGATGGGGTCAGGGGGAAATGCTGGGGAAGTAAAGTCACTTGGGTCCTGGGCTCTAGCACTGCCTAGAGCTGCCTTCTCATGAAGACCTGGCTCCAAAACTCCCTCCTGGACTGGTGTTTGTGTGTTTTTAGAAGAAAATGCATTCCCTCCTTTGCTGTTAGACAGAAACATTTCTGTGTGTTACATGTGGCCATCACCCAGCCACTGCTGGCAACCGCTCCTCTGCACCAATTCCTCCACATTTGCACCCAAATCCAGGCAGCTGACTGGGCTGATGAGTTTGCTAGGCCCAAAAGTCATGTGTGCATTGCAACACCTCCCTCTGGTTGTGGATAGAAGCAATTTTATGGGTCAGTTTTAGTGAAGAATCTTGGAAGTTGGAAGACTTGGAGAGTTTACACAGAAATACTTCAGCAGTGTTGTGCGAGGGACAAAGTACCACTGGGGTACTTGGAGGGAAAGGGGAGCAGGGAGATGGGGTACAGACACACCAAGGAGACCTGTGCCTTCCAAAAGGAGCCTCTGTGAAAACCGTGGAGCTGATCTGGACAGGTTTCACCTGTGAAGTACCTTTGCAAGGAGGATGTGTTAGCTACCAAGAGCTTCTGAGATCTGGGAGAGGAGGAGCATCTCAGCCTGGTAATGGATGTTACAGCTGGGCAAAGGCAAAGGGGACAGGTGATTTTAATAGGAGTTTGCAGCTGGGAAACCTACCTTGATTTGCCCATGGAGGATAGTGGTAGAGGCTTAATCTCTTTTTACTGTGCTGTCAGCAGTTAGAGACAGAGTCCCACATGAGTACCTGATCTGAACTACAGCAACTTGCACTGTCTGTTTTGCACAGGCTCAGAAAATGCAGTGCTTCTTCCTTGGCCTTGAAATCTGTGGAAGATAAATACCACCATGTTTGCAAGTAAGTGTCTTTTTTCACATTGGCTACAGGAATGATTTCAAGAGCTGCAACAAGCAGCTCTGCATGTCAGCAGCTGCAGCTCAGCAGTGCCACTGTTGACCCTGAGCTGACAAAGTGGGAGCAGGAGCAGTGGGAGGGTCTGGAGAAGTGCCAGGTGTTAGGTGAACCAAGAGGGGAAGATGAGGAGAAGGAGCTGTTGTGCTGCAGTGAGATTGAGGCCCAGAGGAGGAGTGCTGTGGTCCCCTGGGTAGCAGGATTGTCTCCAGCTTCTGGGCTTCTGCAGGAATAACTAGAACAAGTTGGCCCTTGGCCCCAGCCACCTTCTGCATCAGTAGGAATCCTTTACCCCAGCAAGTATCCTAAGCAAACGAAGTTAGAGAAAAAAGGAGGCTCCACATTGCCTCCTGTCCAGAAGGCAGCAGGAGTGTTGGTGGGAAGAGGTGCTGGAGGTCTGTAGCCCAGTCCCTGCAGTAAGTAGGGCTGTCCCAGCACTAGCTCACATCTCTGGGTTTGCACAGCTGGGCCCCAAGAACCACCACAGACAGGGATCCCACCACCTGCTCCAGTGCTGTGTTGGCCTGCTGGTAAAAAAAGCTTTTCCTGATGGATGGCATTTTCCTTCCTCCACTGGCATTTCATTAATCAGCTCCACTTGCTGGGTTTCCCTGGCTGGACAGGAGAGGCCAAGCAGAGCTTGGGAAGGCACTTGCTGCCAGTTTGTGGTGCTGCTCTCACCTGTGCTCTTCACTGGCTGCACATAGCAGCAGCAGGTCCCCCCAGTCTGACCTTGCTTGCCCAGGTGCAAGGGTGTGGAGGGGTAAAAGCAGGAGTGGTGAGGGGGGAGGACGCTGGCACAGCTGCCAGGCACGCAGGCAGGCTGTGACAGGACGTGGCAGCAGGAAGGAGGGAGTCAGCGGTGGCTGAAAGTCACATGCTGGGAGGTTTCCGAGCTGGAACTGTCAGTGCTGCTTCAAAACAAGCTTCTTGACTGGGATTCCTCTTGTCCATCTGTCCTTCTCTTTTCCCTGGGTGTTGTTTATTTGGCAGCATTGCTGCCAGGCACATTGCTCCCTACCAGCTGCTATTGCAGCACTGGTTTTTGGAAGATGGGGATCTCTTCTGCCTGCCCATGAGGAAAGCCTTCCTACCCTCCTTTCCTTGGATAATAGCACTGCTTGCCGCTGCTCAGCCTCCCTAGTCAGAGGCAGAGCAAAGGAACATCTGCTTGAGAAGAGGAAAAGAGTTAAAAAGGAGATGACAAAGAGGAAAGCTCACTTCTTCCCCAACCTAAGCCCATCTTGGAGGGACTGAAATCCAGTTGGGTTCCAGTGGTCATGGGTGTGCCAGGGAGGATGCAGATGGTTACTGGTGGGAGAGGAAGTATTATAAATGGTGGGAGAGGAAGTATTATAAATGCACTTGGGGGGAAGTATTATAAATGCACTTGCTGTGGGGAGCCCTGAGTTGTGGGCAGGACAGGGGAGACAGGCAGGCCACAGGATACAACTGATGCTGGACACAGCAAGGCAGGAGAGGGGAACAAATTTCATTTGGACTGCTCCCAGGTCACGATGGCAGAAGAGTAATGGAGGATGGAGGAGACCTGTAGCCCTGGAGGAGAAGCAGCAGGGAACATGTAATAGGCAGACTGTCAGTCAAGACTCACAAAGCTGGCCATCCTCACTGGAGCCGGGAAGTTCCTGGCAGTGTGGATTGAGCCATACCTCTGATCCCAAGGGAAGGGCTGTAGACCACTGGAGCACGCCCAGCTCCTTCCACAGAGCTCAGCCTAGTGTGGTGCTGGGCATCTCTCTGAATTCCATCCCACTGCTCTCTCACCCCTTGCCGATGGCTCAGCTGACACATCAGAGGCCGCTTTGCACAAGTGCCACGCTCGGCTCAGCTCCTCAAGTCCTGGGAGAACGGGCCAGGAGCACACAGAAAACAAGGGAACACAGGCGTCCACAGCCATAAAATATTTATGTAGCGATCGATTTGTGCGCAGTCTCCTCCCACCGGCTAATGGGGTGAGGGGCGACGCCAGCGCTTTCTGCAGAATTCACCTGGGGTCGGGCTCAGGGGGTGAGAGGGAATGACCTAAAGTAGGTTGAAATAAGGGACATGAAACAAGAGCCGAGGCTGCTTTGTGAACAAGGAAGGAGGAAGCCGGTTGCAGGCCAAGCATGATGTCTGAGAGGCTGCCTCCATCCACACAGCCTTCTCTGCCCGCTGGCTCGCCATTGTCCAGCGGCAGCTGCCCGTAGGCGGGCTGCGGGCACAGGGCTGTCTTGGGGGCTCCAGAGAGGATAACGAGAGGCTTTGGGGCGCAGAGGCAAAATTATTCCTTCTTTAAGGGGGGCAGGTCTGGGAAAGCACTAAGTTCTACGAAAAAAAAAAAGAATAAAATATTAAAAAGGAGGCAGAAGCACACTGTGTTGCGGCTGGGCTAGTTACGGAAATCGGTAACATGCGGGGCTTCAGCTAGCCGGAGAGGGACTTCCCTCCGGGAATCCTGCTGGCCCGGGCCGCGTCCCTTCGCCCCGGGGCGCCCCGAAGCCCTCCGGGGAGGCCGGGCCGCCCCTCGGCGGGGGGAGAGACGGGGCCGGCAGAGGAAAGGGAGGTTCTGTCGCGTCCCCTCGTCTGCTCGCTCCGCCCGGGGCCGGCGGCGGGGAGCGGGCGGGAGCGGGGGCGGCTCTCGGCGCCCGCCGCCGCCGCCGCATCCCCGCCGCAGCGGAAGCCGCGCCCCCGCCGCCGGGGCCGGCCGGGCGCATCCCCCCGCCCGGCGCTCCCCGCCCCGTCCCGCCGCCGCCATGAACCCGCTCTTCGGCCCCAACCTCTTCCTCCTGCCGCAGGAGCAGCAGGGGCTGGCGGGCCCCGAGCTGCCGCCGCCGCCGCCCGCCGCCGAGCCCCTGGGCGGGGAGCCGCCCGCCGGCCCCTTCCCCGCGCCGCCCGCCGCCATGGCCCTCCGCAACGACCTGGGCTCCAACATCAGCGTCCTCAAGACGCTGAACCTGCGGTTCCGCTGCTTCCTGGCCAAGGTCCACGAGCTGGAGCGGCGCAACCGGCAGCTGGAGAAGCAGCTGCAGCAGGCGCTGGAGGAGGGGGCGGGCGGCCGCGGCCGCGGACCCCCGCGCCGGGACCAGGCGGTGCAGACCGGCTTCGTGGGTCCCATCCGCACCCTGGGGCTGGGCCTGGGGCCGGGGCTGGGGCTGGGCTCGGCCCGGGCGCTGGGGTCCCCCGGCTCCCGCCCCGGGGGTCCCGGCCAGCCCTCCGCCTACTCCGCCGGCTCCCGCTTCATGCCCGGCACCATCTGGTCCTTCTCGCAAGCGCGGCGGCTCGGCCCGGGGCCCGAGACCACCCTGGTGCAGGGACCCGGCGTCTCCTGGGTCCACCCCGACGGCGTGGGTGTGCAGATCGACACCATCACCCCCGAGATCCGAGCCCTCTACAACGTGCTGGCCAAGGTGAAGAGGGAGCGCGACGAGTACAAGCGCAGGTGAGAAGGGGCGGCGGGAGCGGCATTCCCGGGGGACCGAGACTGTCGCTTCTGGGCTCTGCCCGGTGGGAGATGTGAGGGGGAAGCAGGCAGGGAAGGCGACAGTCCTGGCCGGACTTCTCGGGAGCACGGGCTGCAGGCAGCATGGGGCAAAATGTGGACTCCCGAAAGCATTTGTTTGTGCCTGGGTCTCCTCCCTTGGCGCCTGGTGTGCGAACCCTCTCGTGATGTTCCTTGAGCCTTTTTCCATCTTACCAACCTGGCATGAGGGACTAGAAATGCTTTTCCAGGCAGGGAAGGAATAACTCCAGGAGCTGTGTTTTAAAGCCAAGGGGATCTGGAAATGCTCAGGAAAGAGGAGCAGCCTGAAAGTAGGTGAGGAAGGTGGACATGCAGTGGTGAGCCGGGTTTGAAGTGGAGAAGGCTGCTGGGAAGGAAAGAGTTCTCTGGATGTGTCGGAAGGTGTGGAGAAGCCCCTCAGCAGGGTGGCTGGCCTCTCCTAGGCCCTTTCCCTCGCCAGCACTCTCCAGCTGGCCCCTCGGCAGCAGAGAGCCGAGGCAGGACACCCCACTCCTCGGGGGCTTTCCTCCCGACCCAAAATAGCTGTGGCCTGGCACGTGCCTTGGAGAAGGGTGAAGCAGAATGCAAAGCTAATCTCTTGGCCGGTTCTTCTTTCCCGTGCAGGGTGGCCGCTGCTCTCTTTGTGTCAGGCCAGTTTCCGAGGCTGCTCCCGGATCCGCACGTAGGATGAGCTCAGGCTGGGCTGGTGTGGCCCTGGTGACTGACACCACCCGAGCCACTGGTCTGGGACTTTTCAGAAGTCACACTGTGATTCTTTAGAAGCAGTTAGGAAGTTTGTGATTCCACACCCAATTCCTCATGGGGAGCTGTGCCACTGACCAGTTCTGCATGGCCACGGGCTCCAGTACCAGGAGGGAGGCTGGGGTCCAAGTTGACACCTTGTGCTTTTGGCTTTATAAGGCTTAGGCTGAGCAAACTTGCCTCTCAGATGCTCCAAAGGCACTGAGCAAGGCACGTGAAAAGGAAGAGTTGGCATTTCTTCTTTCCCACCAAGTGCTGCATGTACCTAAGACCTTTTATTATTAAGCCAGTGGTCAGGCTCCTTCTCCAAAGGGGAGCAGCACTCCTTGCATTGCATTTTCAGATCAGAGAGTGGGAAGCTGGAGCCAGTTTTTTGGCCAGGAAAGCTTGAGCCTCAAAGTGGGTCAGCCAGAGGGAACCAAGTTGGGTTTGGTGGTGCTGCTGAAACTTTGGGAGAACGGAGAGCTGCACAGGGTTGTCCTGCTCTTCCCAAGAGCCTTCAGGGAAGGCTGCCGAGGGTGAGATGGGGGGGCACCACAAGCTGCTGTGAGCCAATGTTATTGGTGGGATCTATTTTTGGAGTATGTTACCAGGAGCTGGGGGAAAGCAGACCCCACCCCCAGACCCTATCCAGGACTGGGAACTTTGTGACGGGTACAGGCAGGTCCCAAACAGGGGAATGGGACAGAAGGATTCCATTTCCACACCCTTCTCCATGCTGGGGGCTGACACCAACATCCCTTGGGAGCTGAGAGTTCCCTGACACGGTGGGCTGTGATCTGCCACAGGGACAGTGCAGCTGGTGTCATGCCTTTGCCACCTGCCTGGAGACAGATGGAAGAGGCCATATTAACACAGGACTTCCCAGTTCTCTTACCCATTGCTTGGGGGCTGGAGCTTGTGCTTTGATCAGGACAGCGTTGCTGCATTGCTGCCGTGTGCCCCACAGCACTTGGAGCAGTGCAGCAGGAGCTTCTCTCTGGATACACAGGGCCTGGAATTCAAGTCAGGGATCCAGGAGGGCTGTGGGGGCTGTAGGGAGGGATGAGAATAGTTGCAGCAGCAGGAGAGAGGCTCACGGGAGCAGCCCTTGGGAGGAGCAGACTGAAATTAGGTGGCGGGGATAGGGGCAAAGGGTGCCTGTGAGTATCACACAGACCTGCTAAGTGCTGGGGATCTGGGAGTCTCGTCAGGTTTGTGCTGTCTGCTACACCTACTACTTGTAGTCACAAGTAGTTCTAATCCTGGATGTTGCAAGGACACTCTGGAGGTGTGGAGCGAGCAGCGCGACAACACTGTGTGTTAGACTCTCAGAATGATTTGGGTTGGAGAGGACCTTTAGGGGTTACCCTGTATCCCTGCTCTGAGGTTTCACTAGATCAGGTTGCTCAAAGTGCTGACCTTGAACATTTCCAGTGATAGGCCATCCACAACTTCTCTGGGCAGCCTGCTCCACTGTCTCACCACCATCATAAAATTTGTTCCTTATGTCCAATCTAAACCTACCTTCTTTCAGTTTAAAACCTTCACCTCTTGTCACTGCAGGCAAAAGGTCTGGTACAAAGTCTCTCCATCATTCTTGTAAGCCCCCTTGTTTGTTAAAGTGCTTCAAGAAGGTTTTTTCTTCTTGTAATTGCCCTCTGAGGAGCTGTGCCAGGCTGTAGGGCCATCCCCATTGAGGTGAGCTCCAACATAGTTCAGATGTGGCAAGAGGGGGCTAAGTGGAGCCTCAGCCTTGAGCAGCCCAAAGCCCCTGTGTACACTGACCCTGCAGGATGGGGTAAAGCACCCCAGTGCCTGTGGCAGTGAGCAGGATTTTAAGGATGGAGGAATTGTTGATTTTTCTCAGTGAACTTGTTGAAGGGACACACCTGGCAGGGACAGCACTGCATCTTTCCACATCCCTGGCTTTGGGAGAGCTGTCTCCTAGCTGGCAAGGTGCTGGTCAGGTGTGTGTGCAGCTGGGACCCTCCTGCCCTCGCTGCCTGCCTTTGGGCAGGCTGTTGCTGTGCAGCAGTGCAGGGAGGAGCCCCCTGTCCCCTTGGCACACGGGTGGCCGTGGGGCTGTGGCTGGGGCAGCCTTGCTTCCAGCTGGCAGCGACCTGCGGCGGCTGCGGGCGCAGTGCTGCAGGCAGGTTATTATTAGGAGTGGTGCATTGCAGGAGGGAACAGGGGAGAAGGAGCCAGGCAGGAGATGAGGGAGAGAGGTTTGCAGTGGATGGGTGCATGGATTTGTCCCTGGTGGGGTGAATTGCTGTTTTCCCCTGCCATCTAAGCCGGTGTGTTTGTGACCTGCACTCATCTTCCACAGCATTGCTGTGAAATGAACTCTTACCAGGATTTGCAGCTCTGCTTTACGTCCCCAGTGAGTCTGGGATATATAGGAACCCAGAGGGAGGCGGGGACCAAAAAAGAGGCAGTGCCACACCAAGAAAGATGCTGAAAATTTTTTATTGTGGTGGAAGGCGTTTTTGTCCCTGGGGAGGGAGGCTTTGTTTGAGCAGTTCCCATATAAGGGCAATTGTACCTTTTAACTTTCTCCTTTCTTTTCCCTTCATCTCGCTTTCCCCAAAAGGATGGGAACACTCTTTGATTCCCCTTCTGAAGCTGTGGTATGGATCCAACACCAACTTGAGGAGTGCACACTTTTGTCCTTGTTTGAGTAAGGAGCAGCATTGCTAGCTTTAAGAGCTCAGAAATTCACAAGCCAGGGCTCTCCCACGTCGTCAGATTGTCCAGATACCCTGAGATAACAAATGTGAGGGCTTTTCATATGCTTTCTGGCCTCCTAGACCTTAGGATTTATTGTTCAAACTTGGTGTGGGTAAGTGAGAGGAGAGATTTTTCACATCCTTTTGCAGAGTCGCAGTGTCTGTGTTGGTGCTTGCAGGCATTAAATAGAAACCAGACCTCACAGCACCAGGAAGAGTCCAGCTCTGGTTGCTGTCCCAGAGTGATCTCGCTTTCTCAGAAAAATCTGGCTCTCCCAGAAGAGCCAGGAGCTGGGTAAGAATACAGCAGCCCTGCCCCATGCTACACAGCAGCACATGCCAACCCCCTGATCTATGGGATCATCATTTAGCCAAGGGCGGCACGGCTTGATGGCCTCCCAACAGACCGTGGGCTGGGCCAACACTGCAGTGAGACCCAAGAGGTTGAGCTCATGCACTGAAATGTAATATAATAATTGCTAGGGGATGTGTCTTTGCACAGCAAGGCTGGGCGCCTTGCAGCTCTGCTTTTTGCAAAGCTGCAGAGCCCAATACCCACTGGACAGCCCGGCATAAAGGGGCACAATCCATCCTGCTCCCTTGTGGGATGACACAGTGTTCTTTAATCCAACCTGGTACGTAGCAGTAGAGCCAAGGAGTCTTGTGCCCCTGCCCAGGCAGTGTGTCTGCCCTCTGCATTGGGACAGGCAGAGGAGCAGCCCTTGGTGCACATGGTGGTCACTCTCGCTGTGAGCTGGTTCGGTGTCAGGATCAGGGTTTGTGCTTCCGGACAGCCTGAACTGCAGCACCGCAGACGCACACAGAAGTGATGTGGTCACAGAAGTGATGCAGATGGGGGCAACTCCGCAGTCCATCTGCAGAGCTGTTGTGAGGGCTGGAGCTGCTGTGGCCCAGGCCTCAGAGGGAGAGGCCGATGGGCTGTGAGAGGCCGTGGGTGTGCGGCCCAGCTGCTGGGCAGAGCCTGTGGTCGGTGTCCCCAGCTCCCCCCAGCACAGGGCGGGCCGTGGTGGGTGGGGCAGCGTTTGTGGCTGGGGGGACGATGGGCTTGGCAGCTGCCATGGCCCGAAAACAAGAGGCCATGCATTCCTGGGCACGTTCTCCTTCCCGGGCTGGTGCTGTCGTGCCCCCCTCTCGGATGGCTGTGGGGTGAGCAGCTGCCGCTCCGTGCTCTCCCTTTGGCAGCCAGCAAGGCGAGGCTGATGGGATCTGAGCGGCGTTTGTCTCCCTAGATGGGAAGAGGAGTACACGGTGCGTGTCCAGCTTCAGGACCGGGTGACTGAGCTGCGGGAGGTGAGCCTGGCTGTTCCCCCTGCCCCTGCACCCCGGCTGCCCCACGCTGGTGCTGATTTGCACGTCTCTCTCGCCCTGGTGCAGGAAGCCCAGGAGGCTGAAGCTTGCCAGGAGGAGCTGGCCATGAAGGTGGAGCAGCTCAAGGCAGAGCTTGTTGTCTTCAAGGGACTGATGAGCAATGTGAGTCCCCAATCCCTCTCCAAGCCCACAGCAGTGTCCTACCCATGTGGCGTGGCTGTGTAGAAAAGCAGTTCCATCCAGCACTGGCAGGGTTGGTCTGGGGTACAGCGAGCAAAGCAGGGACGAGAGAGTAGTCCTGCATGAGGGGGAACATGGGGGCACTTATTGCCATCTGTCTTGCCTAATATTCCTCCCTTGTCCCCTTCCTGTGGTGCTGTGGGTTCAGAACATCACGGAGCTGGACACCAAGATCCAGGAGAAGGCCATGAAGGTGGACATGGACATCTGCCGTCGCATCGACATCACTGCCAAGCTGTGTGACGTGGCACAGCAGCGGAACTGCGAGGACATGATCAAGATGTTTCAGGTGAGAAGCGCCCGCTGCTGATCCCAACTCAGCCACCAGCTCTGGGGAGGAGAGATCCCAAAGGAGGAGGTAGAAGAGACAACACCAGCCCCCTGCTAGAGGTGGTGTGGTCACCCTTGCCCTTGCTCTTTCTGGTCCCCTGCTTTCTGTCTCTCTCGGGAGGACCAGGCAAAAGGGCACAGAGTGGAGGTGGAATGCTCCAGATGTTGCTTTGGACATCAAGAGTCCCCTCAACCTCTTGCTGATGTGTTGTGTTGGGCCCGGGGACCCCCCAGTGCTAGGGGAGCAGCTGCAGGAGGGAGACAAGTTGCTTGAGTGTCTGTCTCTAACTCCATCTCTCTCCTTTCCCTTCCCCTCTCCGCCATCTTCTCTCTGTCTCTCTTCTCTGTCTCTGTCTCTTTTCTCTTTCTGGATGTTGCTGCTTTTCTGTCTCGCTCTTTGTCCCTACAGAAGCAACTGGTTAGTTCCATTCAGTTGAGAAATTTTAAAAATTTTAAACTTTCTTTAAAAAAGGTTGGCCTATAAATATTGACATATTTCACGTTTTTCAGACTGTCTCTTTTTTCCTGTTTCTGTCACTGTGTTTCCCTGTCTCTGGACTGGGGTGGTGGGTGATTTGAGTTTTTCTGCAGTAAAACCACATTGTTTTTTTCTCATCAAATTCATAGATTCCATCTTTAGTTGCTTAGCTTTAATTTTAGAAAATGCTAAAACCATGTTTTATCCATTGCACCCATCTTTAACCTGATCATAACGAGCCCATCTCTCTCTCTCTCTCTCTCTCTCTCTCTCTTTTCTTCCTTCCTTTCTTTCTGTCTTTCTCTCTTTCCCTGCCTTTCTGTCCCTCCACCATTCCTTTCCTCTCCATCTCCTGCCCACTCCCTGCTCCTGCCCTCGGACCCGGCCTCGTTTCTGTAGTCTCTGCACTTGTCTCCCGTTAAGGTCCCAGCCTCGGTGGGGCGGAAGCGGGAGCGCAGGCAGGTCAGCGACGAGGACACCTCGCTGTCGGAGAGCGATGCCTCCCGGAAGCCCGACGAGGAGGAGGAGGACGAGACCACGGCCATGAGTATCAATGAGGAAATGCAGAGGATGCTGAACCAGCTGTGAGTGCGGCTGCTGCGCACCTCTGCCCGTGCTGTGCAGCCAGGCTCCAGCACCAGGCTCCCTGCTGGCCCTGGGATGGGGAGGGCAAGGGTGGTCTGTGCCTTCCCTTGCCAGGTGAGGGTGAGATGAGAGATGCTGCTGTGGAGAGTGGTCACCCTGTGCTCTGTGGCACAGTGGGACTGACCCCCTGGGAGACCTAAGCCCACCTATGCCGAGAGTGGGAGCTGGTCCAGCTCCCCTCCTCTTGCCCCTCTTCCTGCTTTTTGGGAATCTGTGCCTGGATTTGCTGGGGCTCCTGACCATAAAACCAGCCCCTTCCCCATCAGCTGTTGGGTTTGGGCACACCTGAGTTCATCCTGGCCAGACCCCCAAGAGCTGCAGCCCTGCCCATGAGCGGGTGCAAGGCTTTGGCACTGACACAGCCCCCTACCTGCTGTGCTCTCCTGCTGGGTGCTGATGTGCTGTTCCCTTGTGCCCAGGAGGGAATATGACTTTGAGGACGACTGTGACAGCCTCACGTGGGAGGAGACAGAAGAAACGCTGCTCCTCTGGGAGGACTTCTCTGGATACGCCATTGCAGCCGCAGAGGTGCAGGGGGAGGTAACGGTGGTGTCAGGGCCCTGAGGTCTCCTTGGGTTGGGACGCTCGATCCTGCCTGAGCCTGGGAAGATGCTCTCTCAAAGACCAGATTTCAGCCCCTTTGCCTTTGCAGGCCTGTACACGATGCTTTCCTACCTTTTCTGCATGAATACATTACAGCATCCTGTCGAGGTCTCCTTTTCAGAGACAGGGACCTGTAGCCTGAGGGGTGTGCTGAGGGTGGGGTGCACACATGTCCAGAACAGAACACTTCCTCTGGCTGGACTGGTCTCTGGTGATTCTTGCTCATGTTCTCCAGCCCACCTACCCACTGTGCAGCAAAACTGCCCAAAGAGGGGCCTTGGTGTCTGGCCAAAGCCCTTGTCATCCCAAATCTTTGGCCCTTGGCTGTCCCCTGGGGATGGATCATGCTCAGGAATGGCCTGTGCTCTCCAAGTCTTCAATGCAATGCTGGGCTTGTTCGTGTTGATGTGGTCACTGCCCAGTGTGGCGAGTCCTGAGTCTCAAGTCCATGTTGACAGGATTGAATCCTGTCTTATTTGTACTACATTGTATATATTTCTTCCTCTTTTCTCTGTGCTGCCAGTTCTTTCTCTGATTTGTCTCTCTCTTGCCTTTGGTTCCTCATGTTGGACGCTTCCCTGCCTCTAAACCTGCTGTCTGCTCTCCTCAGCAGCAGGATGACAGCCTGGAGAAGGTGATCAAGGACACGGAGTCACTGTTCAAGAGCCGTGAGAAGGAGTACCAGGAAACCATCGACCAAATAGAGGTGGGAGAAGGAGGAAGTGGGGGTGCCATGGCACAGAAGGGTGTGAAATGGGGGACTGGGTCCCTGGGGGAGGGAGACACAATGCTGGAGCAGGTCACTGGTAATGTGGGTGACAGTCCTCGGTCTGGCCATGCCCGCTGCCCTGCGCCACGTGCCCTGGGATCATCTCTGCACCGTTTCCCTTGAGCAGCTGGAACTGGCCACAGCCAAAAATGACATGAACCGGCACCTCCACGAGTACATGGAGATGTGCAGCATGAAGCGAGGCTTGGATGTGCAGATGGAGACTTGCCGGCGGCTCATCACCCAGTCTGGGGACAGGTGAGCTCCAGCAGGAGAGCCAGGACACCCAGGCTCTGGGTCTGAAGCCGGGGTGGTGGTAGGAGGGAGCTGAAGGACGTGGTAGAACTCCTGCCCTGCCCTCATGTGGTGTGAGGAGAGGGTGGTTCCCAGAGGCTGTTGTACGCCTGGCTGGCCTCCACAGAGGTCATGGTGCTGCCTCTGCAGAAGGCAGGAGACACACAGGAGTCACTTTTGACACATGAAGCCAGACCCCCCCCTGTGGAGAGAGGAGCTGCCATTGTGCAGGGACATCGTGTAAGTCCCCAAAGGCCTGTGGAGCCAGGGTGGCTCCAGGCTGGGGACCCCTGTGGTGGACTTCCACAGACCCCTTGGCCTTACATACCTTGTCAGGTTCCTGCTCTGGGCAGGCCCCTCCAACGTCTCCCCCAGCTCTGCTTCATGCTCTTGATTGGTGTCCTCTGGAACACCCTCCCAGCACCCAGGGATTCCTGCAGACATACACATGCCCAAAGGGCGCTTCAGCTTCTGTCCTTCTTGCTCTGCTGACCCCTGCCCACACCAAACTGGGTCCTTTCCCTCCCCCTGGGCGATGCTGTGACTGCTGCCCTTTACTGTTCTCTGCAGAAAGTCTCCTGCCTTCACCCCGACCTCCAACAGCGAGTCAGCCCCGAATGAGGAGAGTGAGGAATCCGACCGCGATCCCCCCAGCGATGCTTCCATCAGATAATGAGGGGAGGCCCGGCTCCCTCGGACCCCCTTCCTGGCACGGGGTTGCCTGAGTCACACCTGGGAGAGACTGTCAGGGACGTGGAACTGCTGGTAAACGTCTGTCGCCCAGGCTCACTCCCATTTTGGGGTACTTGGCAGACCCCACACACCCCCTCACCGGATACCTTGCAAATGGGAATAGCTAGATAGACCTGAGGGCCCTTGCCCGGGCTGCTCTGCCTTCAGCCCCTTCTCCATTCCCTTTCCCTGCTTTGGGTAAGCCGTGCTTTGGGCAGGGAGGCTCCAAACCTGCCACGGTGGCGTTCTGCAGGACGTGCTCCCAGGCGCCCCAGACCCACCTCCTCTGGCCTCCGTCCTGGTACACCTGACCTGCCCCTGCCCTCCCTGCGCTTCACGGAGCCCAACGAGAGCCGTACCTCCCTGCAAACTGGACCTGACACTGGTGCCAACTGGACCGAGCCCGGGGCTCTCCCTGTCCTTGCTGCTGGCCGGGCACCTGGCTGGCACTGCCCGTGCCGTGCCGGGCACCCCGAGCCTCCCAGGCCTTCTCGGGGGCGGGGGCCGAGTCCCGCTCACTGTGCACTTTGCTTTGCTCACGTCTGTGTTACGGGGGCGAGGTCATTAAATGGGACGATTTCCTTTTCTACAGCTTCGCTGGGTGTGGCCTCTCCTGTGCTGCCGCGGGCCAGGCGGGGCTTGAGGCAGGGCTGTGGTCCCTCAGACGCCAAGCCTGCATCACTGGGTCTCCTATGGGAGTCCCAGGTAGGACAGGGGTGAGATCCCTGTTCTGAGAGCCACTGGCCATCAATAGGCACTGGTGCTGCATGGGCTGCCTTGTTTTTAACCTGGAGCATCATCAATGCAGAGGCCGAAGGACTGAAAAATGGAACTGATCCTGGCTTGTGAACCTCTTCCTGTTTCCTGGTCTCTTGTGCCACACCAGGGCATCCCAGAGCACCTTCCTGCCTGCCCTCAGTCCCATATCCCACCTCAGTGTAACCTCAGTGGGGATCCCCTGTCACACCATCTCCTGTGGCATTTTCCTGGCTGGCTCCTCCAGTCATGGTGACAGGAGGCTGGGGCCTGGCAGGGTGTCAGGAGGGAGCAAGCAGCCTCCAGAGAGGCAGTGTGATCACTGAGAAGTGGACACAGCCTGCACAGCCAAGGCAGGTGAAGCTCTGGAGAAAAAATGCTTCTCACTAAAGGTACTGAAGAGAGAAGAAAGCACATGGCAGTAGAGTTTTTGGAACATCTCTAAGATTAGGTATGGAAGATAAAACGGGGGCTGAGGGATGCAGGAGTTTCTCTCTGTAGATGTAGATGTGGCTGGGTGGCTGATGCTGCTGGGTGCATGAGCTGGGAGCGCTGTGGCATCCATGCACCACGGCACAGTGTCCGTGTTGGGCAGGGTGAGGTGCTCTGCCCGTGCCTGCCCTGTGTGTTAAGGCATGTGTTGGCATTCCAGCAGGGGCTGAGCTGCCTAGAGCAGGCAGGGAGGTGAGTCCCTGCAAATGGCAGAAGAATTGAGCAGGAAGCAGGAAATCAGGGCGCAGGTGGAGCACTGCTGGTGCTGGGGAATGGCAGTTCTTCAGCCTGTGGTATGCTGTGGCTCCTGACTGCCGTCTTCACTGCTTGCAGGAAGTTGGGAAAGTGTTTCATGGGAGCAGCAGGGTGCTGGGAAGCAGCAGAAGCCCTGGCTGCCTGTGGGTGTGTGGGTAGATGGGAGGTGTGTGTCTGTGGCTGCCATGGCCCTCACCTCTATGCCACCTTGTTCAACTGTTTCTTCCATTCCTTTCCCTCTTCCCTCTTTATTTTTCTACCTAAAAGAGCTAAAGCCAGAGGAAATATTTTACTATTTCAGTTTTCTACTTTCAAGTGATGATGCCTCACACACAGTAGATCAGGGATCACTTCTATCCTGTCTGGAGGCTCTTCAGTTTCATGCAAGTCCCCTTTCCTGTAGGCATCTTTGCAGTGTTTTCTTCTCTTTCTCTCCTGTGGAGAGTTCTGTAAATGTTCTGACAACTTCTGGCTTCCCCTGTGCATAATCCAGGACATGCATACCTTTGCCTTGGTACTGCTTAAGGAACCCAGAAGATTGCAGAGTACATGCCCTGAGAGATTTCAGGAGTGAAGCACAGAAGGATGACATCTCTGCCTTGAGCAGAGGAGCAGCAGGTGCCAGACACCCATGTCCCAGGACATGTGGTGACCCTGGTCCCACACTGCCTGCCAGGACTCCATTTGCAGTGAAACCAAAATCTCCACCACCCACGTGTGCAAGATGCTGTTCCCTGTGAATTGTATCACCAGCAAGAGGCTCTGTTCCCCCACCAGTCTGACAGCCCAAGATCTCTTGCTGGATATGCAGCAAGGATCCCTTGCCTCAGCAGTTCCTCAGTGTGGGAAGCACAGCCCAAGGCCCCAGTGTTAGCTGGGCCACCTGTCCAGCTGTGGTGACCCCACATCTTTGATGCTGAAATGAGATGTGGTCCCTCCATCTACTGAGTTCTTCTCTGTGGGCTCCTTTTCATTCTTTGAGGAGTATCAAGCCTGCTTTTCTCCACCATGTGCCCTGCTGGGAACTGTGATGTCCAGGAACTACTCAGTGCTGTGTTGCTTCTTGAGTCCCCAGTGTTACCTCCTTTCCAGGACACCTCTCGGCAGTGCCTGCTCAGGAAGCAGTATCAAGTCCTGTCTGGCTCAGTGCCTGGGCATTAATGTGAATGTTTAATGCCCAAGAACAGTCTGAGCACAGACTGGATGGGGCTCCATGGCAGGAGGCATCTGGGCAGTCCCTCTGCCAGCATTTAGCTCAGGACTGTGGCTGCTGAGTGCTGATCTCTTGAACATTCATTTGTCCAAGACCACCCTTTTGGGGTCATATCTCTGGACTGGGCAAGAAGGTCTTCCCATTGAATATTTAGGCAGACTGGTTCATCAGCTTATTAACCCTCAGAAATGTTGGAAGGAAGATTCTCCCCTAGGCAGGGAGAATTGGGTTAGAGATCACCTAGGGAAATGGGATATCCACAAATCCATGGCCCTTGTAGGGATGCATCCACAGTGCTGAGGAGCTGCTGAACACCACAGCGGTCATCTTTGAAGGGTCTGACATCAGGAGAGGGGCCTGAGGCCTGGAAGAAAGCAAATGTCACCCCACTCTTCAAAGAGGCCAAGAAGGAGGACCCAGGAAACCAGTCAGCCAGTCAGCCTCACCTCAATGCCAACAAGGTGATGGAGCACCTCATTCTGGAGGTTATCTCTAAGCATGTGGAATACAGGAAGGTGAGCAGGAGAGTCGGCTTGACTTCACTAGAGGCAAGTTATGCTTGACCAACATGATTGCCTTCTACCACAAGACAACTGCCTGGATGGATGAGGGCAGAGCAGGGGATATTCGAGTCTGTCTTGACTTCAGCAAGACTTTCAATACTGTCTCTCACAAGATTCTCATAGACAAACTTAGTGAGGACTGGATGAGTGCACAGATTGGGAACTGGCTGAACAGCAGATCCCAGAAGGTCATAGTCAGTGGCACAGGGTCTAGCTGAAGGCCTGTCACTAGTGGTATCCCACAAGGTTCAGTACCAGGCCCATCCTTGTTTAACTTGCTCATCAAAGACTTGGATGAAGGGTAAATGCTTTCTCATCTTGTTCATTGGTGACACCAAGCTGGGAGGAGTTTCCAATACCTCAGTGTTGTGCAGTCCTGCAGAGGGACAGGTTGGAGAGATGGGCAGAGAGGAACCTTCTGAAATTCAGCAAAGCCAAATGCAGGGCCCTACACGTGTGGAAAAATAACCCCATGTACCAGCACAGGCTGGGGGCTGACCTGCTGGTGAGCAGCTCTTCAGAGAAGGACCTGGGGGTCCTGGTGGACAACAAGCTCTCCATGAGCCAGGAGTGTGTCCTGGTGTCCTGGCATGCATTAGGAAGAGCATTGCCAGCAGGGCGAGGGAGGTGAGGCTCCACTCAGCTCTGGTGAGGGGAGTCTGCAGTGCTGTGTCCCATTCTGGGCTCCTCCATCCAAGAGAGACATGGAGCTCCTGGAGTAGGTCTAGCAATGGGGAATAAAGATCATTAGGCGATCTTAGCCTCATGAGGAAGGGCTGAGGGAGCTGGGCCTGTTCAGGCTTGGTAAGAGATGTTTGATAGGGGACCTCATCATTGTCTATAAGTTATCTGCAGGCTGGGTGTCAGAGGAAGGAGCCAGGATCCTGTTCTTGGTGGCGCCAAGAAGACGAGACAACGGCAGAAACTGGAACACAGGAAGTTCCACGTGAATGAAGGAAGAACTTCTTTACTGGGCAGGTGTCTGAACACTGGAGCTGATTGCCCAGAGAGGTTGTGGAGTCTCCCTCACTGCAGTTATTCCAGAACTGTCTGGGGGCAATCCTGTCCCATGTGGTCTGGGACAACCCTGCTTGAGGACAGGAGTTGAGACCAGATTACTCCTCTGGTAGTCCCTTCCACCCTTACCCATTCTGGGATTCTGACCAGGCCCACTGAATTTCTTGATGAATACTAGCAGATATTCCCACAGAGAGGAGGGTGGGGAGCATCACTTCCCTTGCACCTCACCACATGAGGGTGGGATTGTACTTTACTGGCTTCAGTGGGTTCAGGAAACCTAACCACTAAGTAGCCCGCATCTTCTTCCTTGTGTTAAGTGAACCTGCACCCTCCCTTCACTGATTCCTGGATCCCATCTCTTAGATCATATCACTGAGAGAGTCTGACCTGTCTGTTGAGTCAGTCAAGGCCCTGTATTTTCCACCCAGCACCCTTCTGCTGGAGGCACTTGTCACTCATCCTGCATGACCTGTGGTGGTGTGAGTTATCTTTCCCCATATCAGGATTCCTTGGATGGACCTAAATGCAATGCTGACAGCCTTCACCAGAGCACTTTTGGATTCCAGCTAACCTGTTGTATTATTTTATTTATCATGTTTCTTAGTCAGGAGTTAGGAGAGGACAAAGCTGCGTAGAAAGGTGCTCTTGTTTCTCAGTTTGATCTGGAAGCTTGACTTTCCTAAGCCTTTTACCTTTGGCCATGCTCTTCATACATTTATGGTTGCTGTGTCTCAGGTACCTGTGACACAGGGTGCCCCAGAACTCACAGGTGATGACCAAGTAGGTCAAGTACTCTGGCTACAGGGAAGAAAGCTCCTTTCAAGAGGAGAGGTCAGAATTAATGCAGAGCACAGTGGAGGTACTGTCTCATTGGAAATACACCTGGATGGTGCAGGGACAAGCTCCTGGAAACATCTAACAAGGCGCTGCACATGGTGATTAATGCCAGGAGTGATGGTAAAGCCATCATGATCAAGCTGGACAAATGTCACAACAGATGGGAAGAGGCAGCATTTCCAGCTTCAAGAGCAGACTGCATCTGGGCAAAGTGCAAGAGGAAATAGAAATCATCAGGGTAGGAAGAAATGTAGCTAACTGATATTTTTAAGGGTCACAGCCATATGGTAGAACTGCTAGATCAGCTTAACCTGTTGGATAAAGGAATAGGCAAGAGCCATTGTGAATTTGGTTTACAAGCAATGTTAAAAGTGATATTCACTCTAGAGCTGCTAGCCAAACATGCTCTGATGCACAATTTCATCAAGGTAGTGAAGGGTCTTCTATAAATACTCCTGAATCCCCCCAAAAAACATGTTGATTTATTTTGTAAGTACCTCCCTGCTTTGCTTGACAAAAAAAATTGTGTTGTCAATAGGAGACTTTGGCTTGGGATACCAAAGAATATGCTGTGCCAGGGGGAATTTCTCATCAATTTACAAGTGATGGAATGCCCAAGTAAGGCAATGATTTTAGATGTCCTTATGACAGATGAAGATTGGGTAAAGATTGATGGTTGCCTAAGGACAAGGGATCAACTGAGAAACAAATTGAGACATCAGCCAGAACAAAATGTCACAGCTGAGAGCTGTGTGTTTCCTGTAACTTTTCCTTAGAGTGAAAAAAGTGAACTTGCAGATTGTGGAAAGAGCAGTATTTTTCCAGTTTTTCAAAAGGCTGTGATTTAGCAACATAAGATAACTTTCAGTAAGTGAACTTCCTTGAGTAAGTGGCCGTGTGACAAAAGTACTTAGAAATAAGAATAGCTAATAGAAATAATAATAAAGCTTGACCTACATTAATGAAAAATAGTCCTTGTAACAACTACAGCAACTGTGGTTAGGAGAAAAGGAATAGAGGGACAACAGAATAATTCAGCTGTCTGAAAAAAGGTCTTCAGCTGCTCATATCACCTCAGAGAAAAATAACAATATTTGAATGTGCAAGGAACTAGCATGCTGTTCTAGTTACATTTAAAGAAAAATCAATCCAAACAGTAATATTTTCTTTTTATTGGCTGAAATTGGGAAAATAATCAAAACAAGGAAAAAAAAAAAAAAGAAGCACTCACCAGATAAGTCTGCTCTGTATATGGAAAATTCAGAATGTGCTCAGAAGGGAATGATGAAGCACTTTCCAGGCAGTTAGCAATAAGGAGGATCCTTGACATGATCTCCAGCTGAGCACTGCTGCAGTTCCAGGCACAGATGACCTGGAGCACAGTAACTGTGAGGTGTCTGGGGTGCTGTAGGGATGAGCAAGCCCCCACACAAGGCCTGAGGCTGCCTGGGGAGCTGGAATGAGCAACGCTGAAAGTGAAGCACGGCGCTGTCGCTGCCTTCCCGCAAACGGCGCTTGGGGAAGCGCAGTAACCTCCACACTGGGAAAAAAGCACTGGCTGCTGAAATCCGTGGTTTGCTGAGGTCAGTTTTTAAAAGCATCAGGGAAGACATTTAAAGAAAAGCCTGGGTGGATGGGCAAGCAGATGACGTCAGTGCTTAGTCTGACAGGGCATGGACAAAAGCCAATGAGGAACCAGTGGAGGGGGGAGGAGGCGAGAAATCATGAAGGAATGGAAAAAATCTGCAGTTTAAGGAATATTTATAGAAGGACAAGGAATTGACAGACAAAACTGACACCATTTTTGATACGTAGAAATGATACAGACTCTCAAAAGGGCTAAATATCTCAGTCAAAAGTGCCAAGAGGCATTACAGAGTATTTCTGAATAGGGTCAAAAGAGAATTTCTGTTGCCAGATGTACATAGCCATGCATAGATACATCCAAGAGCAAGAAATAGTGACTGACCTTGCTGGGAGAACAGAAGGGTTGGAAAGACCTTTCCCTGTTCCTAGGGAGCAGGGCTCACCTGCAATCATGTGCAAGTTCTCAGCCAGACACTAAAGATGTCTTTAAACATCTTTTATCCACATGTGACATTGGTGTCCTTCATCCTGCTTTGCATCAGAAATTGGAATAGATGGACCAAAGACTCCTAACCATGATTCCAGGCTAGAAAAAAAATGTTTTGAAAGTGAAAAGTTTAGTTACTTTGCTCCTAAAAAAAAAAAGATAAGTGAGCATTTTTGCACAGTGCCTAAAGTAATTTCATGATGTTGGTCTGGATGGCAGTTTAGTCAGGCTGATAAAGGCATATGAGGATTCTGAGGAGATGGGGAAGCTGGAGGCCATGTGAGATTTGGTACTTGGTGTCCAGCACCTAAACCGGTATCCAACTTGGCAACTAAAAAACTGGAGATTGCAGAGATTACAAACCACCTTTTTTTAAAAATTTTCCCCTTCTGTTGCAGGACTCAGACCAAGGTCAGCAAAAGTTGCTCACTTGTTTGTTGGAGGTTTGGGCAATGTCAAAAGAGGGCTTTGACGCCTGTATGTAGTATTTCTCACTTAGCAACCTTGAATTTCATCCAGCATTTTAATTACCCAGTCACTCGGTCACAAGATCCTTCTGCACCTTTCCACAGGCTCATTCATGGCTGAATGTTTTGGGTCATTTTGCATAATCAACACATCTTGGCACCCCGTGCTCTAAATTGTTCTGAAAGTGTTGATTGGTGGGGCAGATGGCCTCAGATATGCTGGCCACTCACATCTCTCAGTTGCCACCAGCCTTGCCACAAGTTTTCAGCCTGGAGAGGGTGGTTTTCCCTGTCCTCAGGTAATTCTTTGAAAGGTTTTGCCAGCCTGTTTTTTCCTAAATTCCATTGCTTTTCATCATGGGGGGGTTGAGGTGAGTGGTGAATTACTTGCAGCACAGGTACCTGTTCATCCATTTCATGCTGGAGACCACTGAGTCTCACATGTGGTTTGCTGCCCTTCATGTCACAGACGTTTTTAAGTCCTGATGCTTCAGTTTTCAGTGGAGGCTCCATCTCATTGCTGCTGAGGAAAATCTGTCTGGCAACACCCCAAAGCTCCTCTGACGGCAAAACATCAACTTTACTTTTCATTCATGGACTTAAGCTTCCCTAATCACTCCCACGCCTTCTTACAGCTTTTTGGCAGCTTTCTTATCTCCAAGATGCATTTGAAAGAGGTTTTCAGCCTTCCTTTTCTATTTGTCACATAATCTCTTTTTTTTTTTCCCCTTTACAGCTACTAGTCTCATTTACTAGTATTTATGAGTTTTTCTTTTGTTTTCATTTGACTACAGCTTCTGCTTTTTGACAGCTGCCTTTTCAAATCTTACGCTGTGAAGTATAACCCAGCACTACTGTTCCTTCTAGGGAACACTTAATTAACTCCCTCAAGAAGATGATACTTCTTTAGTAAGGTAATTTATGGAGGTAAGTCAGCTGTCCTAGAGTAAAGAGATTACATTAAGCTTAGACGAGTAAGTAACAAATTACTTGTTTTTGCAGCATGTACAACACATTGGGATTGCCCAAAGGTAGGCAGCTTGGTTTTGATGAAATTTGAGCACTGCTGGAGCCTGCAGGGATATTTGCATACCCCAAGTCATGAACCTGCATTTTGTGAATGGCATCAGTTATGAAGGAGGTTGAAACACCATCCTTTAAGATGTTTGTCTTTTGTAACTGTGTCATAAGTCTTTCAGAGACCTGTATCTCCTCTTCCTTGCCCTGGTCTTGCCAATTGCTTTGCTTAAAGACTGATTTACTTCAGAAGTGGATACAGGATGTTTTAAAAGTCCAAAACCTTTTTTCACTGTGCTTACACAGTTACCATTTTGTTATGTTTTGGATTGATTTTTCAAGTGAACTTAACTATTTTCCACATCTGCTCAAGCTGGTTTTCACTACATGGCATCTTCCTTAATGCTGAAGTTTCATGCTGACATCTCAACATGAAGGTGGTCTGAGGACCTTTCTTGGGGAAGCAATGCATGTGTAGTAGTCTGTGCAAAAATGCCAAGGAAGTATAAAATAATTTCTCTGAATGTTCAAAGTTATCATAAAACTGAATTTTCTGTAACACCACTGCCAGTTACCCTTAGCTGTCTTAAAAAAAAGGAGAATAAAACATAGAGCTTACCACCCCTAGAAATGGTTGGCTGCCCATCAGAGAAGCTGTCTCTTGGGTCAGCCAGAGAGCTTTCCCAGGTGCATCCCTCTCCTACAATGGCTCTGCACAGTGATTCCTGCTGCCTGGCCAGCCAGGGAAGGCAGAGTCAACCCTTTAGCCAGGATCAGTGTCTTTCTGTACCTTCCCCTTGCAAGGTGCTCACAAACCAGGATGGATTCTGGCTTGTGGCTGCTGCTCTTGGAGTTTGTTTGTCCCAGCAAAGTGGCACAATTGCTTTTCACTACCTTGCTGAATGAGAGCCTCTTCATGTCTGCCCTGAGCACCTGCCTTGCCTGACCAAGCATTTCTATCTGCTTTCCATAAAAACACTAGAGCAAACAGAACAAATCTAGACCTCCCCTTCTTGGGGAAAAACTCTCCAGAGACAGAAGCAGCTGCCACAGCAGATCTCCCATCTTTATCTCAATGCCATCCACAGTAATATATGTCAATTTTGCAAACTGATGGGAAAACAAAATTACATGGGTTTTTTTAGGTCAGGGTTGCAGTTCTCAGACAGGCTGGCCACTGAGCTAGTTTTTCCATCTGTCCAGAGGGGCCTCGCTGTGGTGCCATCTGTAGGTACAGTGTCTGGATGCAAAATAAGGATTTGGAAGAGCTGTGCATTTTAGGGAGGTTATATTAGAGAGAGGAAACCAAGCCCTCCAGGCAATCCAAAAGCTGCATGACTAGTTTGCCATGCTCACTCTCCCTGTTTCCGTACAAGACCAACCATGTTTTAAATGCTGTGATTCCTGGCTTTCCTCACCTCAATACCATATAATTTTTCTGGGAGAGATGAGATTGTAAACCAGTTGAAATAGTATTTGAAAACAGAGTGAACCTTTATTCAAGCCATTCCCAGCAGCTGTTGGTCTGAGAGCACATACTCTTCCTCCACCCCGAGGCTGTATGACTTTGCTCATTCCAAGAGCAATTTGATCTCAGGTTGGATAGGGCTCACGCTTGTTAAATAACAAGAATTTGCTCTAGAATTTTCAGGTAGTCTTATCTCACTTAGGAAACATAAGGCTTTTTAGGAGAAAAATTTGACTCATATAAATGTTCCAGCTTTTAACCCAGTTCAAAATATGCTTTACATGGGAAAAGAGGATATCTATCCTTCCCCCCCTTTAGACGTTTCAGTAGCCTCTCTGCTCTTCCAGATTATCAGTCGAGGCGCTGACTTGCATGCACACAATATGCAGGCAGCACACAGCACAGCCATTCAAAGCACCCAGGCACAGCAATCAAGGACAGGATGGGACCAACCCAAGACTCATTTGTAATCTTGACAGGTCTCCAAAGCTACACAAACCCCCCCAGCAGAAAGCCAGCTCCATAGGAGGGCTGCCTCCAGTGAGCTCCAGCACCAGGCAGCTCCCGTTTGATGCCACAGTTACCTAAAGCTCCAATGACGGGGCCATTTCTGGTGTAATCCAAGTATTTCTGCTGTCCTAGGGCTAACAAGCTGCTCAGAATCCCAGTTCCTATCCAGAGGCAGGTTATTCAACCTCTTCTCTTTGCAAAATATCTTCGAGTCATCGCCCTCTAGTCCACCAAACATTTAATTCTTACGCAGCCTAACTGCAGGAGATAAGCGGCTCTGGGAAACCATGTCCAGCATACCTTGATCCTGAGAGTTTAAATCCTCCAGCTTACGTCCTTGCAGCATCCAGATCAGGGTCTAAAGCACTTGGGGTCCGGACAACAGCTCCAAAAGTGCCTGCCAGGGAGAGAACACATCAGCCCTGAGATGCTAAATTAAGCTGCTAAAAATGGAGTTCCACGTGATTTTGTGCAGTGCATTACTTATCTGTCCTGGTGCTCACAGGTCACGGAAGGCTCTGTCGCTGCCCAGCGGCATTCATGCTTCCAGAACTAATGCAGGGAGGCAGAGGGCTGACACTCACCTTGCAGAGATTTGCTGCTCAGCAGATTAACTGCAACTGCCCCTCCTTACGCACAGAATTAAGCCAGAATTAAGACTGGCCGCCACCATGCCGACGATGGCCTCCAACACGTCCCTAGGCAGCCACTTCCCCCGGGGCAAAGCCAATTCATTTTAAAAGGTAAAAGCAAGTGAAATACCTGCCTTGTAACACCAGGAAGCATCTTCCTTGTCCCCCGCTGAGGCAGGGGAAGGAGAATTAATTTGTTTCTTGTGCCCCTTTACCAAACCAAATGCATGAGTCATCTGCTCAGCACTTTTATTCTGCATGTGCCCATCAGACAAGCAAATCCAGAGCTGGGTGGATGGAGCCAGAGCCACTTCCCATCCTACCACACAGAGTCCTGCTGTGGAGCACAGCCCTGCACCACCCACACCTTGTTTTGGCTCCTGGGTTGGACTCTGGGCTCTCCCACGTGGAACAAGCAGCTCAGCAGGCTGCACTCCCCAGCTTCTCATGGCAGCTGGCAGACTGTGCCATGCAGGCGCCTGTAGCTGCTCATTACATACATGTACCCCCCCCCCCCCGCCTCCTCCCATCTCCCCCTGACAGACAGACAAGGCTTTTCAGATGGTGATCACTTTTATTGATGTAAGGTGGTACACAAACAGATCAGTTTCTATCAGCCTCTCCACCTCCCCCAGGCTCGGGGAGAAGTTGGAGGAGTGGGGGAGACAAGGGAACAGAACTGGCCTCTCACTGCAGGATGCAGAGCTAAGCGGTGGTGAACAAGGGCAGGGGCTCCAACAAAGGAGAGTCCTGCTTCCCTAGGCAGCAGGGGGGGCTGTGTGCTCAGCTTACTCCTGGGATGCCATGTGGACCATCAAGTCCACAACACGGTTGCTGTATCCATATTCATTATCATACCTGGGGACAGAAAACAGGCGTGTCAGGGCTGACCCATTTCTTGCACCCCTTCTTGCATTCTTCCTGCTCCTCTGCCCCATCCCACACAACTGAACTCCCATCTACCCTCTGGGGGGGAGGAGGCAGCTACAGTAATTTCAGGTAAGAAGCAATCTCACTCCACAGTGAGATTGGAGGTCTGTGTATCCACCTGGATCACCGGCAGTAAGCAACAGGACACCCAAGTCTGTAACCTGTCTGTGCCAACCCCCACGTCCCCCAGGGCTGCACCTACCAGGAAACCAGCTTGACAAAATGGTCGTTCAGTGCAATGCCAGCACCCGCATCAAAGGTGGAGGAATGGCTATCACCATTGAAGTCACAGGAGACAACCTGAAACACAAGAAATTGTAATACATATGGCTGCCCACAGTCTACTCCAAGTGCCCAAACCAGGACCCTGGCAAAGCTGCTGCCAACAGCCTTTTGGAAAAATAAGGCAGGAGCCATTAAGTGCAGGCTGAGAGAGCAGGCACTTCTCACCTGGTCCTCTGTGTATGCCAGGATGCCCTTCAGGGGCCCATCAGCAGCAGCCTTCACTACCCTCTTGATGTCATCGTACTTGGCCTGAGGAGACACAGATCCAACATCATCAGACCCCAACTCACACAGAATGTCCACTGGGGACAGGGGAGGGAGGAGACACACATGGCAACACGCAGCAGGTGCTCTTTTCTCAAAGATCACATCCTCAGGACAAGATGGGTGCAGAGAGGGCAATTCCAGGTGCAATACAGAGCTTAGAGGAAGCAGGGGCACATCTGGAAGTTGTTAGGATCTCATCCACAACACTTACTGGCTTCTCCAGACGGCAGGTCAGGTCCACAACAGAGACATTAGGGGTTGGCACACGGAAAGCCATTCCAGTAAGTTTCCTGTGAGAGACATAAGTCAGTAAGGAACAGCATCTGGCACTCCTCTGCCAGCCTAGGAATGTTTGGCCTCCTCCTGACACCTGAGAAGGGACAACACTCACCCATTGAGCTCAGGAATGACTTTTCCCACAGCCTTAGCAGCTCCAGTAGATGCTGGGATAATGTTCTGAGCAGCACCTCTGCCATCTCTCCAAAGCTTCCCAGAAGGCCCATCCACTGTCTTCTGTGTGGCTGTGATGGCATGGACAGTGGTCTGAAGAAAGAGGACAGGACTAAGAACACAGCCAGTACTCTCCAGAAAGAGCATCCCAGGTGACACAGGGAGTACAGATGCTTTCCCTCTCACACAAGGGGATCTGTAGCAGGTCACCCTCCTCAGCACCAAGCTGCAGACCTACCATGAGACCCTCCACAATGCCGAAGTTGTCGTGGATGACCTTGGCCAAGGGTGCCAGGCAGTTAGTAGTGCAGGAAGCATTGCTGGGGTAGAGATAAAGGCACATCAGCCAGAGGCAACACTTCCACTGAGGTGAGGTGAGACCCCTGGCAGCTGCTGAGAGCTCCAGGCCAGAAAGCACGCTCCTCTCTCCTTACCTGACAATTTTCAGAGACTTGTCATACTTCTCATGGTTGACACCCATCACGAACATGGGAGCATCAGCAGAGGGGGCAGAGATGATCACACGCTTGGCACCACCCTTCAGGTGAGCCTGAAGAGAGAGAGAGAGATAAGAGATTATATAAATCAGGATCCTTCCAAACTTTCTTCTTCAGATCTCTTCTCCTTCACAGCCCCATCCTGAGCAGCCCTGTACATGGTGGCATGCCCAACAGGCAGAAAGCAGCCCTATCCCTTCTCTCCTGTGCCTCTGTGGCATACTCACCCCGGCCTTCTCCATGGTGGTGAAGACACCAGTAGACTCCACAACATATTCAGCACCAGCATCTGCCCACTTGATGTTGCTGGGGTCACGCCTAAGGAGGGACAAAATTTTACAAGCTGGTCCATGAGACACCTGCTTCCAATATCCAGAGGGGCAATCAGGAAAGAGATACTTACTCCTGGAAGATGGTGATAGCATTCCCATTGATGACAAGTTTTCCATTCTCAGCCTTGACAGTGCCCCGGAAGTGGCCATGAGTAGAGTCATATTTGAACATGTAAACCTAATAAAGAGAGGGGGAGTGGAAGGTCAGGCACCCAGGCTGCCATCATCCTCTAACACCCTGGGAAGCTACCAGAACAGATCCAGAGAAGCCCTACTCAGAAAGGCCCAGAGGGGGCACTACAAAGCAACTCACCATGTAGTTCAGATCAATGAAGGGATCGTTGATGGCCACCACTTGGACTTTGCCAGAGAGGACGGCAGCCCGGGTAACCAGGCGGCCGATACGGCCAAATCTGGAGAGAAAAAGACAAGGGTGAGGAGGTGCAACAGAGAACCAGCCCAGCTGGGCATGGGAGGCAGTCCTTGGCAGCCTTCCCTCGGGATCATCGGCTGCTCCCTGCCCATTAGGGCGGGAGAGAGTCCTGCAGCTCGTCCAAAGGCCAAGGCACCCCAGTTAAAGATTAAGAGCGACCCCCGCCCCAGAAAGGTCAATCGCTAAATTTACTGAGAGCCCCGGGGATCCGGTTACTCCTCGACCCGGCACGAGAAGGTCACAGCCCCAGGGCCGCCATCGACACACGATCCACCGAGAGACCTTTTGGTGGGGGGCTGCAGGGATCCCCGGGAATGGGGAGGGAAACTGGGGCAGCCGAGCAACGGCAGCCCTTTCCGGAGTGAGTCACCCCGAATCCGAGTAGAAATGAGTCAGCAGCACCGCTCTTTGCCCCGGGGGGCGCCGGCGGAGCGGGACCGGCGGGATTCAACCTCTCCCTCTCCCCAAATCCTCCCCCCGCGCCCTTGAGGCGACCTTGCCGCCCCACCGCAACCCTCCCCCAGATCCCTGCTGGTCCCGTCGGCCCCGGCACTCACCCATTGACTCCGACTTTCACCATCTTTACCGCTTCGGGATGTTCCTGCGGGCAGAAACCACCGGTAGGGGCATGAGGGGAACTGGCAACCACCACCCGCGGCGGTCGCGCCCGCACCCGCCGCCGTTAACGCCTCGCCCGCGCCGAGGGGCGAGTGGGCACCGGGGGGGGAGGGCGAGGAGAGCGGGCGAGCGGGAGCCCGCGCTCCGAGCCAGCCCCATACACCCACCCCCCTCCCCCCCCGGGCGATCACTCCCCCGCCCCGGGCGATTAATTCACCTCCCCCCCCCGCCACAACCATCCACCCCTCCTCCTCCTCCGGCGACCATCTCCCCCCTCACACCCCTATCCCTCCTGGCCTCACCGCCCCCCTTCACGCTGCCCCCGCCATTTTGCGCCGCGCCGCCTTTGTGCCCATGGGCCCCGCCGCCACGCGGCCCCGCTCCGCCCGGGGGCTGCCGCACCCCCTGCCGGTGGGCGGCGCGGGTGTGTGGGGAGAGGGCTCTCACACGCCCACCCCCCGCCGCCTCCGCTCTCTCCCCCCGCGCATCTCCCCCGCCCCGCCCGTTACCTGCTGCCTCCGAACCGCCCGGCGCGCAGTGAGGAGGTGGCGCAGCGCCTCTCCGCCGCCCTTTATAGCCGCGTGAGGGTAGGGCGGGGGCCCGCCCCGCCGCGACGCCGTCGAATGGCAGCGCGAGGGCCGGACCGGGCTACGTGCGCCCGTGCTGCGGGTGCGGCTGCCGAAGACCCCCCCTGTTTCCCCCGCCCCGCCACCCCCCGTTAACAAAGGCCCCGCTCTGGGAACACAGGCTCCGTAGCGATCACCCTCCCGTCGAGCCACCCCGAGGGGGTTGGTGGCAGTGGTGAAAAAGGCACCGGTCCTTGCGGGGAGGTGTCCCCAGAGCGGGGATGGGCGGCTGTACCCCTGCCAGAGGAGGCAGGGAGGGTGATAGCAGGTCGGGGGCTGGTCCCGCCGGGCTCGCTGCTGCTCCGGAGGATGATATGCGCTGTTTTCACCTGGTAACAAAGGGCAGGTAGTCACCCGCCCCGGCTGTAGCCTTTGCCCAATTGGATGGAGTAGTATCCAGTATCCGAAGGGACCTACGGGGAAGCCGGAGAGGGACTCTTCGTCAGGAGCTGTAGTGATGGGAAAGGGAGTATTGGGTACAAATTGAAAGGGAGGAAATTTAGGATGGATATTAGGAAGAAGTTCTTTACTGTGAGGGTGATGAGGTACTGTAACACGTTGCCCAGGGAGGCTGTGGATGCCCCAGCCATGGCAGTGTTCCAAGCCAGGCTGGATAAGGCCTTAAGCAACCTGCTCTAGTGGGAGGCATCCGTGCAGGTGGCACGGGGGTTGGAACTGGATAATCTTTAAGGTCTATTCCAACCCCTTAACATTCCATGATTCTATGGCTGCAAGGGCAAATGGACTGCAGGGATGCTCGGGCCACCCCGAGGGATCAGCGGATCCCTATTCCCCCCAGCACGGGAGGTACTGTCTGGGAGTTCTCCCGCCTCTAGGCTAGGACCCCCCTCTGGATGGGTTTATCCAGGCGTGCTCTGGACGTGGCCCCTGGCCGGGCGCTGCCCCAGCAGGCCACGGGCGGCAGCGTGAGCACCATCTTAATGAGGCACTGCGGCACTGCTGCCGCTGCCCGCGGGACGTGACGGCGGAAATCCTGCTCGTCTGCCGCCTCGGCCCGCCTTCCCTGGCTGCCTGCGAGGAGGAAGCGCTCCTGGCATGGCCGCTGCCCGGTTCCCCGCCCCCCATGCTGGGCTCCCTCACCGAGCCTGCCGCCTCCATCCCTCGGCTCCGTGCGGGGCAGGTGCGGCGGGACACACCCGCCTTAGGTACAACGCCCAGAGCACGCACAAATCCCAAATCTCCCATCCCGGAGGAAGGTGTGGGACCAGTGGGAATGCAAATCTCGACTGTCAGAGCGGGTGGGGGTGGTGGGAGCTGGAATGTCCCTCTGGCTGCTCCGCTGAGCAGGGCTTTAAGGATAAGGGAGGGGGTGGGCAGGCTGGGGGAACCACGCAGGTACTGGGGTGGGGGACAAGAGAGGGGTCATGCAGCTCAAACGTAACCCTACTCTCCGTAAACCACTGCTATTCCCGGTGCTGCTGAGGGGCTAAGTTTAGACCCAGCTGAGGTTACAACCTTTTCTTAAAGGCCAGGACATGGTGATGGCTCGCGGGGCACAGCAGCAGGGCTACGAGCTCGTGCCGGGGTCGGTGGTGCCCCAGCCGCAGCCCACCGAGGCAGGCTCGGGGGAAGCTTCAGCGCAAACAGGAGGCCCCGGTGTTTGTTCTGGCGGGGGCAGAGTGCGGCCGGGGTGAGCAGCGCGGCCCTTGTGCCCCGTGCCCGGTCGATACCTCACCCGTGTCCGCCCCCCCGGCCGCACCGCGCCGCAGCCGCGCGTGCCGCACGCCCCACGCGGAATGGCGGCGGCGCCGGCAGGGCCCGGCACGGCTCCGCGCGTGGGGCCGGGGGCGCCGGGCGGGCTCTGCCACCGCCTCCCGCCCGCCCCTCGGCCGGGGGCAGCCACCGCCGAGCGCGGACGCGGCGAATGAGTACAGCTTGTTTAATGAGCGAGTCCTCAGGCACGGGGAGCAGGGAGGGGGCTGCCGGCGGAGCGGGGGTTCAGCGGCCGCGGGGGGCAGCTGCGGAGCCGGGCAGCTCCTCCTCGTACGGCCGCGCCGCTTCCTCGCTGCCGCAGCCTCCCGTTTTCGGAGCGGGAGCTTCAGGGCTTCGCGCAGCGGTGCGGGTTCCCGAGCCGGTGCTGGTTCCCGAGCCGTGCAGGTTCCCGAGGCTGGGTGCCCTCCGGCTGCGGAGAAGCGGGCCTGGTGAGCCGCCCAGCGGCGTCCCGCCCGCCTGCTCTCGCCCCGGCCGGCCCCAGCACCGCGCCGGCAGCACGGCGCGTCCCCGGTGCCGGCCTTTGCCCCGGCGGCTGGCAGGTAGTGGCCCCACAGCCTGCCCCGCTGCCCCATCCCCTCGCTGTCTGTCTGTGCGCTCCACTCTGCCCTGAACTCCTTCCCTGCCTGCTTGCTCGAGCCCACGCTCTTAGCCCTCTCACCTCGGAGGCCCTCCAAAGCTAACACCCCAAACCACTGAAGGTCCCGATTCGGTCCAGTTTCAGCCCGAAGCAACCCCTGGGCATGGCCTTCCAGGCCCAATCTCCAGGCAGTGCCCACTTGCGACTGGCGAGGTTCTTGCGCCAGAGGGATGGACGGGCGGCTCTAGCCCCAGATGGGAGGAAGGGCAGAGTGGAGGAGAGCAGCTGAGGACCAAAGCTGGACCCCTCCTTTGTGTCCTCTTCGGTCAGCGTGGACTCGGGCTCCAGGGGCAGCAATCGTGAAAGGAGCATCTGGGATAAACAGAGGAGAGAGGGGTGATAAGCCTTGTACCCTCTGGTACCCCACTGCCCATACCCTCCTGAGGGCTCAGGCAGGACATTAAAGTGATGCCTGCTCACAGCACTGTGCCTGTGACATTGCATCCAGACACAGGGAAGAGCCTTGACCAGTAACTCCCACTGTCTGAAATGACTTTGTCGACCAAAACAGCAGGCAGACAGCTGCTGTGAGCTCTGCCTGCGGGCAGATTGCCCTGCGCTTGTAAAACCATACACACGTCCTGCCCTGCCCCAGATTTGGAAGGTAACTCTTCAGTCCTCACTCCTTTTGTGGATGCTGAGCATCTCTATGTGCTCAGGCTGCTGTGTACTATTTCATTTTATCAGAGGGCTGCTGGGAAGGATGGTCCTGCCTCAAAGGACCATTATAAAGCTGAGGGAGAGGCAGGAGCAGAGCAGGTGTGAGGAAGAGGGACTCCCCATCTGCTGGAAACCCTCTAGGTTAACTGTGCTGACTGTAAGCCCTCAGCACTGCTGGGAGACAAGGGTTGGGGGGTGTGTTGGGTGCAGTGGAGGCATGGCATTGCTGCCTATAGAAGCAGCCTGCAGGAGCCGTTCTACATCTGTCTCTCACATGGATGCTGAGCTAAGGCTGAGGATGCCTTTGTGCAGCTCTTTGTGGTAGCAAGTTAACTGAAGCGGACACAGGCATCCTCAGCGAGGAGTGAAAGTGGTGAGTCATAGCAGGCTCAGTCTTGTGATTTTAGTTAATGTCCTATTTCCCTGTGGCTTTCCCAGGGTGATGTAAAGGCAAGGTGCTGGGGCTCAGGTTAGGGTTTGGGTAAGAGGGAGCTGACTAGATTGCAAAGTCAAAAATATTATTGCTATAATTGCTGAGGATAAAGTTTTACTCAAGTGAAGAAGCCCTTAGTTGGCATCCGGACAGGGCTCTTGGCCTTAGAGAGGGTCTTTAAGGGGGATAATACTGAGCTTAGGAGCAAAACTCCTGGCCCAACAGGATGCATCTCCCCTCTGAAATACCAGAACCAGAACCATGATGAGAGACATGACTGTAATATCTGGTGGCTGCTGACACAGTGGGCTTCAAAAGGACCAGGCTCTTCACTGCTAAAAGCTTTTGCAGAGCACTAAAAAGCTTTTGTCTGTTTCCTGTCTTGAAATGCTGGAGCTCCTTAGGGGCTGGATTATAAAGTCACCCTAGAGCTGAGGCTGCTGAAGGGCAGAGTGCAACAAGAATAGACAGCAGCCTTCTTGTAGTTGGAATTTGGGACCACCTCTCATTTGAGGTTCAAACACAGCCTCCCTCCTCCTCCTCCCCTCCTGAAATCAACCTCAGCTCTCTCCCTCCTACCTGTAGTCTCTGTCTTGGTAAGGACACAGTCTGAACGCTGGCAGAGAGCAGAACCAAGAAGAGGAAAAATGAGCAAGGCCACAACCGAAGCCCCAGCATCTTAGCCCAGGGCTGGTGGGAGGCAAGGCAGGACTTGCAGCATCTGTGTGGGATGTGGTCCCTAGCCCCTCTCTGCCTTTATAGCTTTGGTCCTGGCAGGCAGCTGGCCCCAGCTCCCTGCTGAACCACCCCCTGGAGCTCCTGAACCTTTCAGCCCTTTTGTCCAGGATGATATATTTCAGGGTGAGCTCAGCAAGACCCCTTCCTCTAAAGAAAAAGGACACAAAGGTGTTTACTGAGTGTCTGGGAAGACAAATGTGAATTGAGCTGCTGCTCGCCAGGACCTGGAGGTGTCTGTCAGGGTCAGGGTGACACTTTGAAACACATCCCAAAAGGAGGATATTGAAGGCTGCATTGTGTAGGAGTATTTAACATCCTCCTCATAGGCAGAGTGCTGTTAATGCTATTTCTCTGATCAGTGTGAGCATGAACTGCAGCTCAGGTAGAGGTAGGCACACTGCTGGCTGCACAGAGTGGACACAAATTCAGGTCTGTGACAACACAGGCTTTTGTTTTTAATATTTATATCTTGGTGAGACAGTTGGGCTGGGGATGAAGAGCTCCTGCTGCAGAAGGTGGGTGAATTCCAGTACTACACAGAATTTGTAGCAGTGACAGGAGCGTGGGTCTAGTACTATTAGCATATAATTTGCGGGCTGTCTGTCCCAAGTCACCATCTGGAGGACTGGGCTGAGTTTCCAGAGGAACCGTCACAGAAAAGAGCTTGTCGAGGCTCAGCTTGCACTTTGTCAAGCTCAGGCACACAATGGGAGCAGGATAGCAAGGAGCAGATTCCTACCTCCTAAATCTTCTGGCCATTAGTTCCCCCCACTTTGTTTACCTCTTCCATTTTATTGTAGTTTCTCACCAGCTGAACAAGGCAATGAGGTCACTGTTTAGAGATCAGGGTGCAGAAGTCAGCCTGGGTATGAAGACAGAAATTAATCAGCAAAGTTTGTCAGGGAGAGGAATGGGGGGACTGTACCCCAGTACAGGATTAGCAGTGGGTGTGCTGGGAGAGTTTAACACCCCGAACTTCCCTTAGTTCAGTACTGTTGCACAAGTCAGGCCAGAACTTGACAGAACATGTTCTTCTGCCTGCTTTTGTTTATTTTTTTCAAAGAAAGAAGAAAATTAGAAAAAGGTCTTCTGCAGAGATAACAAAAGTCACAGTTCAGATATTTGCTGTCTCTCCCTCCTTCTCTCCCTTTTTTCCAGGCATTTTTCACTTGCAGATGCAGGTTTGTGGGTCCATTTCTTCTCTGCCCAAGGAGACAGAAAGTTTTACAAACCTTTTGCATCCAGTCCTCGAGAAGTGAGTATGGCCCTTCAGTGTGGGGCACTGATGCTGGAAGCAGTGCTTTGCACAGCTGTGGACATCCCATTTTGTTAGCTCCAGCTGATGGCTGCAACCCATGGTTGGTGCTGTGTCCAGAGCAATGTGATGCTCTAGTGATCCTGTGTGGCATTTATGTCACCCTGTCATCTGGGCCAGCACATGGAGGGGCTCCCGAGGCCCCACCAAGACATTTTGTGGGAAACAGGATTACTTTCATACCAACCTTTGAATTAACAAAGCACAGGGGATTGCTGGACAGCCACAGGACACGCACCCCATGTGGCATTAGGATGGGGTGCCTGGGCACAAATGGGGTACAGGGATGTGTGTGCACAGCCAGCCCCTCCTTGTGCTGGATGCAGTGGTGTAAGGAGCCCTGTGATGTGAAAGAGAGGGATGGAAAAGAGAGGAAGGACAGGAAGTCAGCACATGTTCATGCTGCATGCAAAGTGTCCCAGAGGATGCTGTTCTGTACTTCCCAGTCACATGTGACTGTCCAGAAAGAGCTGAGTCAGTGTGCTCAAGCACTCCTGCTGCCGGCAGGAGCAGCTCCACTGGAACACACCGGTTACATGAGTCAGAGTCACTCCTTTGCTGAGGGAAAGGTAAGTGCAAAAGGAACAGCACTTTGGTTTTGATATGAAATGTAGCAGCAGTTTGATCTGGCATCCCTTGAATGGGGTGGCCCCCATACTGCAAGAATGCCAAAAATGTGTTTGCAACTGCTCCAAAATTCCAGTCCACTTGCACAAAGACTGAGCCCTGCAGGGGTGGGCAGGCTCTGAGAACTCAAATGACAAATGCCCTCCTTGGGTTCAGCAAGAGCTGGGGCTGGCAAGAGGGAAAGAGCCATCCCCCTCCCATATCAAGCAAGAAACTTCAGAGACTGCAGAAAATTCGCGAATTTTCTTGCAGATTCTTGTAAGTTCTTGCAAATCCAGCAAAGCCTGGATAAAACGCAGGTGCTCAGTGACTCAGGTGCTGTGATGTTGCAGCTGCTCTGCGCCCCAGATCCTTGCTGGGACTGCAGTAGAACTGATTAGTTACTCTGACATGTCCTGGCAGTGACTGTGAAGTGAAAAGGCTTTGGCAGACAAGTCCTTGATTGCCCCAGTTTTCTCAGTCTCAAACAGGTTATTGTCCTTTTTTCCTCTCTGATGCTAACAAGTTTCCTTTATAAAAACCCTTCCCCCTTGGATGCTGGGGCACTGACTCGAGAGCTTGCAAGACCAGAAAAGTGCTGCTGAATCACAATCAGCCTTCTACAAACAGTTGCTCATATAGGAAAGGAGCAGGGCAACTGGAGACTGGGAGATCTGGGAACTGAGTGAAGAACCCTGAGGGAACACCAGGCTCTAGAAGTGTACAATATTCATTGATCTTGGCACTGAGTAATCCCACTGCCTCAGGAGCAGGGGAGTGAAATTACTCCTTCAGCAGTGATTTATGGTCATTGTGGCAGCCACCAAAATATATGTTTTTGAGGAATAGAAGAGCAAATATCTACTTAAGGCTGTGGCCACTGTGTAGCTGCCCAATCCCTCTTAGATTTTGCCTCATCTTTCTTCAGGACTTGTTTGTCTATGACACAGGACTGCGAATTCTTCTAATATCAGGGGAGGATAGTGAGGAGAGGAAGGTGCTCCACCTCAAAAATCTGCAGAAAGGGACCAATCAGAGTTCTCACCCACTCATTTCTCACTCTCACTTGCCCAGGTAGTACAATGTCTGAGTGTCCTGAGCAAAGGACAGACTGCAAAGCAGTGAAGGAGCCAGCATGTCAGTCCAGTCACTGATTGCCAAACCCTCCTTCCAGAAGGATGACTGTGTTGATCTCCTGAAGGAAAAAGTTCAACCATGAGCCAATACCTAAGAGTTTTATGGCCACCTCACTTCCTCTATCCACGAATTCATATCTCCCCTACCGTACCATTAGCAACATATTATCTCACATGGACACAAGATTGATTGCTTGTAAAACCTTGAGCCTGGGCAGACATCCATATATGCTATCTTTTGCTTTTTTAATTCCTGTATGTGAGTGTCATACCCTGTGGGTGGTGAGGGAATCACGTATGGTGTGCATGACTCTGTGTTGTATTTACTGTCAATGCTGTAGCTGCTACCTTTGCCTCCTGGAGCCCTCACTGAATATTTTGTCAGGAAGGAGGGGAGGAGGACAACATTGCTGTAGCTTTCTGATCTTTGTATTTCATGTGATTGTCCCGAGGCTACTGGTGTGCTCTGGAGTTGGAGCATATTGATATTGGTATTTGGCTATTTTAGTCTGGTGGCAAGTGGGCAAGTACTTTCACTGAGTCATGGGACTCAAGTGGAGTGTTTATAAATACACCTGTTACCCCATCATTCCCCTTTACTTGTTTCTGGAAGCATTTAACATGATTATGTCCATTCAGGTATGCTCAGGTTAGTGCAAAGCTATGCACTTCCTAATGATTGTTTGTTTTTTTTTTAATAGGGATCAAAATAAGCTACAGCAGCTACTTCTGCAGTCAGAGCAGAAGGGAACTGAGCAGCATGCTCTACTTGCTGGGTGAACCCATGAGCACAACTGTGGGAAGGTGGTAGAGCCTCAGAGACAGAGACTGCAGATCTGCAGGAACCAGTGGAGAGGAGGAGCACCCTTCCCATTCCTGCCCAGCTAGTGACTAGTCTGCTTTCGAGGCAGCTGACAAGGTAAGAGGAAAGAATTCTGTAGTAAGAGCTCTGGGACAAATGCCAACTTGCCTCTAGACAGAAGGTTAAAGGTTATTTATGTGATTAACACAGAATCTAATTTAGGGCACTTCATGTTCACGGGGCAGTTTAAGGAGTGGCAGGACTGACTTGAAAACTGATGTGGCATTTGCAAAAAGAACAAAACCAAGTGCGAATTTTACTTGAAACATAATTGGATTTGCAGCAAATACATTCCAGAAAGCAGTAAGACAATCAAGGGTATCAGTATTCTTCGTAACTTATAAAATTAGCATTATTACAAGTTACTTCTAAAGTTTTAGTGTTGGATTGGTTTTGGTTTTTAGCTTTTAAAAGATGTATTTTTTCCTATGGACTTTACCTATTGTTTATTCAAGTGCTCTAGTCTAAGTTAGCCTCTCTCCCTTTCTCCTCACACCCCACTCCCTGAACACTTCTTGGATGAGATATGCACAAGAAAAACATGCAGGTGCCTTCACCTCAAAACCCTTGGCTTGGATTTACAGGATAAGAGCTTCAAAAAGCATGAAATATAAAAGAGCCTAAACCCAGCACTGCTGCATTGGTCCTGTGATAAAAGCTAAATAGTGTAGTATAAAGCACATACAAAATAAGAAAGGAATGAGCATTTTGTACTCTGTGGGTAATCTGGCTCTTCTTACACTTTCTTCCAAAGATTAAAAAAAAAATAATTAATAAGAGCAGCTTATTCTCATCTGCAAAGTCAGGGCAAAATCAGCCAAGTGGCAACTATGTTCATCATCACTGCCTTCTTTGTGGAGATATCAGAAGAAAGGGTTGGAATTGCTTTATCCTGGTGTTAACTTCCATTTTGTCCTCATTTAAAGCACTGCTGTATTCTGGGGTAGTTCAGACAAGAGAAGGCGATGGTTGCATAAAGGGAGTTTTATTTTTAGTTAAAGGCAGTGGCAGATGGTTCCTTCAGCGCCGCCGTCGGGCTGAAGATCTGGTGATGGGAGTTGTTTTGGTGGGGGTTTCTTCCTCTCTTAATTCTGCCAATAGCTCTAAAGAGAGTAAAACGTGTCAATAATGAGCACTCCACTGCCTTGAGCAGAGAAACCTACAGGCAACCTCCACAGTGGTCTGAAGCCCATGACCAAAGGGACATCCCTGTTGGGCCGAACCTGTAGTCCCTCCCCCCTTAGAGCACACGTGTGCAGTGCCTTACCATCCTCAGAGTTGTTCTCCTCGTCACTGGAGAAGGTAATGATGGCTTTTTTGCGTGGAGCGTGCTTCTGGGCACGCTTATGATTTCGGAGGGTGCAGGATGGGGGTGTGACAAAATCATTGTCTGAGTTGACTGGGCTTAGGGGCTGGCGCCGTGAACCTGTCAAGAAAAAGGGAAAAAAAAAATAGAGAAAGGCAGCAAATTTCTGTCTGTAAGGGTGAGGAGAAGTGCTTAGGTGTTTCTGCTGGACTGCAGGATCAGGGGAAGGCTGGAATGTCACAAAAAGGAACATACTTCCTATTGGTTTCCGCTTGGCTGGTGCTGGCATTGGAGTCTGACTACCGTCCTGGCATGTCTCTGTGGAATCCAGTCCTCGTTTATGGGAGGCAGACAGCTTCTGCTCCAGCTCTTCAGCTAGAGCCTGATGGAGATGTAAAACAGCAGTGCAGGGGAAAAAAAAAAGAGAAGGTGAGGGGAGAGAAGTATTACATTCATAGCAGAATTGCCATCAAGTTAAAGAAATAAATTGATAAATTGTTAGGGGTGAGGAACAGTCTGCTTAAAATGGCTTTCCAGTCCCTGCATGTAAAAATAAATTGTTTTCTGGCCTGGACCCTTGTCCCACACCCTTACTTTAGTCTCAGGTTTGATGCCTGCTCTGCGGAATCGAGCCAGCACAGTTTGGAAACAATTGTAGACAGCTGGATCTTGGAGCTTGTCTGCAAAGCAGTCATAGTTGTCCTGCAGCTTGTGAAGGCCCCGTTCCGAGACTGGAAGCAGAGCAAGGCAGTGGGACAGATCCCGATACTGACGCTCAGTCCTGGGAAAGACAAAGATCACCATTAGCTCCTACAAAAAGGGTGTGTGAGGATGAGCACATCCCACCCAGAACTACCAGCATTTCCTGCAGGTGCTTCTGCCCTGGAGAACATGAGATTCAGGTTGTTCTATTACAGGTCAGTGACAGGGTGCTGTGCCATACCACAGATAACCACCACTGTATTCCATGACACTGACTTAGTGCCTGTTGGAAAAACATGAAAGCTCCACTGCTAAAGAACACAGTTACTTGTTTGAAAAGTGTCAGAAATTACTGCTGATCAGGAGGAAAAGACTCAGTGGTGAGGACTCCTCTTCAAGGGCCTTATTTCAACCTATAATAACCCCCCCCCCAGCTGTTTATTTTTGCATGTTTGAGATGATCTCAAGCAGAAGCTGTATTTGATGTTCTCTCTCCCTTTCCTGGTTAGTTACATAAAGAAGGTCATATTCATTAAGTTATTAAGTCAACGAATAACAATTGCTGCATCAGAGAATGACTACATTCAAATTCTGGCAAAAGTTACTGGAATAAAACCAAAGGGAAAGAAAAACAAAAGCACAAACTAACATCCCTAATGTAGATCACTGTGATGGAATGGGAAGGAAAAAGCAAGGCCAAAGCCCTTGTTTTTAATATACACTAAGTGAGGGCCTCAAGTCTGTCCAGCACACGCTGTCTCAGGATGCTCTGCTCAAACCCAGACAGATGGAGAACAAAGCTGCAGCATCCAGGTGTTTCCACCTGTACAGTCTGAATGACACCTGGCAAGTTCCTATGTTTAGAACTCCAGAAGTGCTGAGGAGGGTGATGGTGGCTGCAAATCTGCTCTGATAAGCTCCTGTTTTAGCCTGGAGTGAGAGTCTTGCACCAGCAGTACCACTAGTGTGCACCAAGCTGATCACCTTTGTGGTACAGAAATATCAGGGCATTCTACTAAAGGTGAGACACAACATACACACAGACAGTGAATTACAAATGTGGTGTGAAGAGCTCACCAATGCTCCTGGGAGTTGGAGAGAGGGACCACTCTCCACTCTTGCTCAGGAAACAAAATCCAAATATTTTGGGAAATATGCAACTCCCTGAGGCAGCTGAGCAGGTCACATGCCCAGGCACTGTGCACAAATGGCCAAGATAAGCAGACAGCTTAAATCTCAAGGGCAAAGCCACAACAATGGAGAAGGAAAACCACTGGAATGGAGGGAAGCAGGGTACACCAAAGCCAGTGGAAGTTAAAATTAAGATATCTCACTGGAATGGAAGGAGATAAATTTCTATAATTATTCTTCTTGGAAGGAAACAAAAAGTGTATGCCTGGGCCAGTGAAGTTACAGCTTGGGGAGCAGGAGAAAGGCAGCAAAAAAGCTCCAAAACCCAGAAAGAAAAGTGATATCCCAGATTCACAGCGTGGGTCCTGCACTCTATACTCTGTAATCAGCAATACACAAGCAAATTCTGCACATCTTGGAGATGGAACAGAGCAAAAGCCAAAGTGTATGGTGGCACAAGCCCTTAGGTAAAATAATAATAATAAAAACTCCAGAACAGAGTCCCAGGCATAGACTTGGTACTGAGCAGCCCATGCACACAGAACAAGGCGAGGCCTGTATCAGCTTGATAGCTGAGATGACCCCAGGCAGGACTGCTGGAAAGATCCCAACTTCTCAGCTGAACACACTAATTTCCTAGCTGAGCTACAAGGGAATAGCCTGTGGGGAAGGATCACAAAAGTATGTAAAATCCACATGTGGGATGTCTCCTTGCTCAGCTATAATGAAGATCTAGACTGTCACATAACTTTTTCCTTAAAAAGGAAGGAAGAGGGGGTCAATCACTGCATAATAAAATCAAAAACCTTAATTTATAAGTATTCATGTATTTTTAGGAGAAGGTAGTTTAAAAAAAGGGGGACCAAAACCAAGTTATGTTGCATTTGTCACATGAAGAATTTAATGGGAACCTTTTAGAACCACAACATACAAGCTCATATCTTCTGAAAAATCCTGAGAAGCAGAAACACTTGTCAGGAAAATTAAGATTACAACCCACCTGGCAGTCCGGAATCTCTGACAAAGTTTCTCCACCAAGCTCTCTGTTTGTTTGTCTTTTGTAATATATGAGAACAGATGTCTGCAAGGGGGAAAAAGCACAAAAGATTAGAGCCCAGAGAGGAATCCCCATTTCAGGGAGGAGAGGTGCTGAAAAGGCAGCAGTGCTGACTTCTTATCTGCTCTTTCCATCCAGTTTTAAGAGCATGCAGCATCTCCAGACAATCTCCTCACCTCACAAGTTGCACTGACAGACTAGTTTGTCTGACAAGCAAACCTTGAGAGGAGCACTGTGGCATGCAGCGTTTTCCCTCCTCAAAACCAAGCCTGTGACTTTTTCACTATTAATTTGCTAAAAGTGTGTTGTTGCCATTTTGGATCAATGCAAAAGTAAGCACTACTTTGCACTAAAATGGGAACAAAGTCTAACAGAACTTAAATGCTAACTTAATTCATTAGCTTCTTGAGGGATAGAGACACCTGGACTTTAGCACAGTTAAGTACTGGTGCATTTTGCACTATGTCCTCTTAGAAATCACTGAATAACTTCTATTTATTAAGAAGGTCCTGCTGCTCTCCCCATTTCTTGTACCAACATTTCTGTTAACCCACCACACCAAACTGCTTTTCTAAGATACATAACAGAGAGAGCATTCTCAAGAGTCCTCCCTTTGCATTTTTTCCAGCATCAATTAATCTTTAACTACTCATTCCCTTCTTTTTCTATATAAAGGATATGTTGTGCGTTAACGGATGATCAAGTCTTTAAAATTAATTATCCTGATGCTAATTTGATACCTGTCTACATTGTTAAATCCCTCTTCTCTTATTTGCTAGACACCTCCAGTTCTCTCCATGTATGCTGTTGGAACTAAAATGTCCATCTTACACCTATCTTAACCCCACCAATCACACTTTAATGCAATTGCTACAATTATGCTCTATGTCTGTGGTAACACCTTCAGTTTGATATTAATTAAAAACAGGATTGAAAATTCCAAAATTATTTGGATTTTTTTTACATGCTGCGTCTTGTCTACCTGTGATGGTTTGTTTCACTTCAGGCATTAACTTCCACTTCTATGTGTGCTGTCAGGAACCACAAGCTATAATTCCCAGTATTTCACATTACCCTCTTTAATTAAAGCAGAAGCAAAGATATCCATCTACTTTTGCCACCATAAATTAATTTTAGTTTCAATTACAGCCTCACTAATAGACCTTTTCTGTGTCTTGCAATTCCTACTATCCAAAATCCCATCCCTCTTCCTAAATGCACTGGATTCCCATAGACAAAAAGACTACTTGAAAAATCACAGGAAATTTTATTGTTCTTCTCTTCAGCAACAGCAATACTTTTGTCTAACACCCCCCTCTATAATCCATAGGGATTCGAATGGCTCAGAAAAACCCTCATGTGGTCAAGTTTCAGAAATGAGAGGAGAATGTCTCTACGGTACCAATAAGGACATTACTAATGCTGTCTATGAGCAACCAATAACCTCAGAGTGAAATATTCCAAGATCTCTATATCTATATCTCTATATCTCCAGAGTCAGGCTTTCTTGAAAAAAAACTGAAACCAAACTAAAAAAACCCCACACAAACCAAACCACCAGAAAGACAACCCAGACCCAAAACTGTTACTGTAACTACAGCTTTACTAAAACTGCTTACAAAACTCCAGTAGCCACCAAAATGACAAAAGCAACAGACTTTAAAACCTGTTGTGTTTTCCTAATGTCGCATATCCACGTTCCCATGTGTAAAACCAACTATTTTCCTTTTCTAGAGGGAAAGTAATTTTGAGTTGGTGGATACTCTTTGTAGAGTCTCTCCTCACTCCCAAGTGTGTGGCTTTAAAATCAATTCCCCTCAGCATGACTCCATTTCCAGTACAGACTGAAAAAGTCAGATCAAAGAGAACAACTGAAAAAGCATTTTGTACACGTCAATGTAGTTTTTCTTCCCTTGATATGGCACCCCCTTTGCATAAACATAGTCCTGGCAATAAGGGAGGATTTATTTAACCTCAGAATACCTCATAATAGTGTGGAAGGATTCCTCCTCTATGCTGCTGTTAGGATCCGAGAGATGACTGATGATGTCTGGAAGCAGGTTATAGACAGCATTACCCTGTGCAGAACACAAGTTTCTACATGAGATACAGAATTAGAAAGGATAATATTTGAGTCAAGCCAAATAAGCTGCCCACTTAAAATGACCTCCTTTTTCTCCACCCCAAATCTACTGACTGAAAGCATCAGCTTTTTGAAACAAGCTTACACAGCCAGCCAAACCTACCCAGGACTATTTGGCTGGGGGGGAAAAAACCCAGCCAACCAACAAGCTAAACACTGCACTCCAGCTCTGCTCCTTGGCAGACTTGGATGCAGTTTCTTTTGCCTTCCAACCTTGCCACAACCCCAAAAAAAAAGCTTCCTGATAAAGGAAACAGCTCCTCAGTTCTTGAAACTGCTTCCCATTTTCTTGCCTGAAAAGGTCCAATGCATATTCTCTTTCCCACTGCTTTTACATAGCTTTACACATAGCATAGTCATATACTCTGCAGAGGTAGGAAGTCAGTGCAGTCAGGTGGCCAGTTCTGCTTTAACAAAGCAAGCCAAGACAGAAAAGCCCCAGTGTCACTGCAGCCTCTCAGGCAGTAAATCTCAAACTCTGAAGGGCCCATGCAAGGCTGCACACGGAATGAACAGTGGGGGTAAGACTGCTCCTGTTCTCACCTGCCTGGGCAGAAACTGCTACAATTTAAGTATCTCAGTGTCCCACAGCCAAGAACAACTCAGAAAGGTTTCAGAGAAGGTGCACTGCCTGAGCCATAAGGTCTGGGAACTCTGCTGTAAGGCCTAAAGGTGAGCTATGGAAAACTGCTGTTAACCCTGTGCTGGGCATATAGAAGGAAGCAAAGGGAAAAGGCAGTGGTTTGGAGCCTGCCTTCCAGTGTGAATGGATGAGGTCAAATTCAGCAACATCAAGCAAGGATGAAACAAAACTTGTATTGCAAAATTTCTTTTTAATACCCTTATTTAGTCCACAGAGAGACAGACCAATGGCTCTACACCATTAACACGCCTTCTCCAGGGCTCATGTAATTGACCCAGCTTCCAACAGCCCTTGCCTGGTCTTGTGAAATAAGGTCCCTGAGCATCCACTTGCCTTGTTGGCCAGTTCACCAAAGAAGTTCTGAGCCACTGCCACGATTGCCTCCTCTGGGTCTATGAGCAGAGTTGCCATCTCACTCACTTGGCCCTTCACCTTCACCATGTCTTTGAGGATGAGGTGAGTCATCACCAGCCCAGCCGTCTGCCTCACACTCGGGCAGGGGTCCCGCAACCTGACAGGAGCAAACAGTTACTGCAGAAAGCACCAAGGGAGTGTCTCTGAGTTATTGGTACTTGTGACAGCCCAAAGCTCTGGTCTCCCTGCACCAGCATCTTCAAATTTGCTTTCTTGAGTCATTCTCACCTTCTGGAGGCCCAGTGTCACCTTTCCACAGGGTTTTCTTCACGTCCTCTCCCAACAATGAGTGTAGCATTACCTGGCATAGAGATGTGATGTCCAAGGCTCCACCAGGTTGGGGAAGCGGATAGCTAGATCTCCTGCTGCAATTATGAGGTTGGATCTCACATCAGGCAGGGGGGACTTCTCCATCATGGTGAACAGCAGACGCAAGTGGGAGTCACAGAACTCAGAGCTAACAAGACAGGGTACAGGAAAAAAGGGATAAATAGCAAAATTCCATCTCTCAGAGAGCAGAGGGAAAAAACAGTTAAAAAAAGCGATCTATGAACACTGTGTTTGTTCTTTCCTTAGGAAAGGATTGCAGCATTTGCTTGTGCTTTAGTACTAGGAAGGCTGGGAAAAGAACTCTGGCATGGCTCAGCAGTACCTGATCATGCAGAGTTTGCCAAGAGTGAGGGCTGCAGCAGCTGACAGCGCCGAGTCACTGTGGAGTCCAGGGTTGTTGCAGATCTTCAGCACCAGTGGAACAAAGGCAGAGAGCAGGTGCTTCCCTAGAGAGTGGGGATAAAGACAGCGAGCATGAGAGCACTGCGCATCGTGCTTTAAGAACAATTACTCCATTTATCTCAGAGCTGCTGCAAACTACGGTAACTAGTTGACTCACTTTCACCACTGAACAACCACCTCCAGAAAGGCAGAGCCAAGAAACAGCCATTTCCACAGCCTACGTGGAAAGTGACACCATGGAAAATGACAGTGCTTCCTTCCAGAGGAAACAGCCTTCCTCCTAAGGACCTGCTGCCTGCTGTACCTGCTGTTTCACACAGGCAGACAGCCAGTATTGCTCAGTGGCAGCCACACTCACCATCCAGAAGTTCTGTCTCACAAATACTGCGGATGAGCTCGGCCTCGGTGTCATCAGCTGTGGCTCCCACAAGGCCTAGCTCCTCCTCCATAGTGGTCTCGTTCCCTGTGCTCTGTGCAGAGAGGAGACTGTAAGAAAGATGTCAGGCAACAACAACCTCTTTCTTCACAGGGTTCTCTTCTCTCAGGTGTGAGGTACACGCATGTTACCAGCTGCACAACTAAAGTGGAGAACAGACTGACACAGAGTGTAATAACCCACTTTCCCCCAAGAACTGAATGAAGCTGTGAAGGGTAGTCTGGGATTTGCCAGTCCACATGCTACAGAACACCAATCACAGGATCACATAGTTAGGTTGGAGGGGACCACAGTGGATCATCTGCTCCAGGAGGGTCTTCCTAGAACACATTGCACAGGATTGTGTTCAGATAGTTCTTGAGTATCTCAAGTGAGGGAGACTCCACAACCTCTCTGGACAACCTGTTCTAGTGCTTGGTCACCCCCACAGTAAAGTTCATCCTCATAATCAGGTGGAACTTCCTGTGCATCAATTTCTGCCTACTGCCTTATGTCCTCGTGCTTGGCACCACCAAGAACAGTCTGGCTCCATCCTCTTGGCACCCACTCTTCAAATAGTTACAGACATTGATGTGGTCCCCTCTCAGTCTTGAGGCTTACAAGAGGCCCAGTTCCCTCAGCCTTTCCTTCTAAGAGATACTCCAGTCCCTTAATCATCTTTATTGCCCTCCACTAGACCTGCTCCAGGAGCACCTTGTCTCTCTTGCAATGAGGAGAGCAGAATGTAAAGAAAGCTTAAACTACTGACACTACTAAGATAAAACAGACCTAGGAGACATCCAGCATCAGTGTGTGAGTCCTGCGTAACTTAAGGGACATTCAAATACTAAAAACAAGAAGCTCAAAGCAGCCTTTGAATTGCTGGTTTTGTGAGCAAGATTATGGGAAACCTTATAGCAAATAAAAAGCAACACAAGGGAAGAAAGGAGAGATTGCAATGGGGACCAAATCTGTATCCAACTGCTACTTTTTTGAAAATCTCATAATAACCTCCTCCTGTGTGGAAAATGGTAGTGACACTGATAAGCAGGTAGATGAGAAAATGAACTACAAAGTTCTCTATAGACTTAGCAGTATAAGCATCTAATAGAGACTGGATACCTAGATGGACACAATGTTTGTCTCTATTCTTACCCAGGAATGTTAGCCTCATTACACTCTGGAAAATGTTCCAAGATAGCCCTAACCAAACAGGGCATTTGTAGCATCCAAATCACATTAGAGAGACTACTGTTAAACCTTCATCATTACTACTTAACAGAGGATAGGACTGTCAAATCTCCTGGACTCGGGCTCTAGGAAGCCTTTCTCCAGAACTCCGGGGCACAAATGGATGCACCACTACTGCATCAGCTGCAAAAGACTGCACTGGTAAGAAAGAAGGTGATGAGTGAAAGGGGCATGTTTTCCTGAAGCAGGAGGATAAGCATGGCCAGGACATCACCCTTCACTCCCTCCCCTCTGCCTCTTCAAAACTCAGGACCAGCATGGGAGTTTACTGAATAGGGTCATTCAAGGACCTCAGCTCTCCCTGTCAATCCTGGCAAATACGTGTCTGTTTCTATTCCTGAAGCACACATTGCCCTGTACCTCATGCAGCCTCAGGACTGCATTCTCTAGAAATTTGCTGTAGCTGGGACACCAGAAGAGCTGCCCCAAAACCCCTTGGCTCTCACCTGGGGTCTCTGCTTCTTTGTGCTGGTGTCAGATTGCTTCTTGGTCTTCTCCTCTTTGAGGAGGCGGCGCCTGCGTAGCTCTGCACTCACTGACACTTCCAAATATGCTACCTGCTGCAGTGCCACCTGTCCCACAAGGGCCACCAGGTGCAGCAGCAGGAACGTGGAGAGACTGCCAGAACCATCAGAGACTTTGCGTGGAGAATCCCCTGCATCTAAAGGAGAAAAATGGCCCCAGTTCAGTGTTGATCTAGACCTCTTCCCTGTCAGTTAGTGCCAAGTCTCACCATATAATCCATCTCCACACTCCACAGACTCCTTCATAGCACTTACACCCTCCCATGCCAACATTTCCACCAGCCCCTCAGCTCTAGTCTTCTGCAGTTACTCAAGGCCACCCAAAGCAGCACTGGAAACCACAGGTACAGATTTCCTTCATCAGCTTTTTTCCTCACCAGCTTTCTGCTCATCAGCCTCCTGCAGCTTCTCCAGAGCTTGCTGACTGCACACATGCAGGATGTCAGCACAGATCTCCTCTGCCCCTTCTGCCAGCTGGTAGATGAGTGTTATAGCTGCCTCCATGAAAGGGATCCAGTGACTGCTTGGCTGGGCAAAGCCTGATGAGAAGAGGGAGCAATGTACCCACACATACCAATGATAACACAGGTGGTCTCACAGCCCAACCCCATCTCCTCCAAACCTCCTGCTGACCTGGGCTCACCTTTACTCACAGTCTCACTCAGGCAACCAAAGAGCATGTGGTTCTGGGGCAGTCGAAAAGGGGCACTGTTCTTCTCCAGTGCTGGCTGCAGAGACAACAGGTGAGTTACACGACATCCCCCCATGCCCTTCCCAGTACTCAGCCTTCCTGTGTGCACAATGTTCATCAAACCCATGCCAGGGACATCCAGCACTGCTCTGCTGCTAAACATGCAGCAGGGACATTACTGTCACTTGTGACAGCATGGTGACTACACTGGGAGGATTTAAAGCTTGACCAAATGACGATCCCAGGCCAACCCAGACAGTTCTCACCTTAAATCAAAATAACTCTTTGAAATGTCAAAAGAATTCATTTAAAATCTGGTATTATTTACTCACTCTCTGCAATGAATAAAGAGGAAAACCTCTGGAGCATCTTAGAGTCAACAACAGTAAGTCAGCTTGCCTTGGGGTACTCCAGAACCACATGGGTTTGTTTAAAAGCAAAATATCATCAGTGGAAATAACACAGGATAGGTCTGGATCCAAGACCACCTCACACCAAGGTTGTTGCATATATTCTGTATCAGTCACACCACCTTTTAGGTTGGGAATAAGATAACCTAGAGAAATACTAAACCAAGTATGACAATACCTGAGGTGTCCCAGCATACCTGTGTCTGCCTGATGAATATATACTTGAACAAAACAGAATTTACTTGAGGATTTACCAGCTTTCAGTAGCTTGAAACAAGAACTCCTGAGTCACCTGATTTTCAACTCCTGATTTCTGGTTGGGAGGATGGGTGGGGGAGAAGAGCTATTGCCACTCAGTCAGCCAAATATTTTCAGTTCAGTCCCTTTTCACATACAAGCTTAACTGCAGACTTAAGTCAACCAAAAATTGAATTAACAGCCATCTTTAGAATATTTAAGAATGTTGTGATACACATTAACTCATGAAGTTCATGCAGCGACATCCCCAGTGCAAGGGGCTGTCACAGAATGATGCTGCTCTGTAAAGGAGGACTCCTTTTGTGATAGACCTCCTGAACTAAAATGCCCCAAATGACTGAGTCAAAAAAACAGATTTTTTTTTCCAAGTGTATTAAAAAAAGAAGTATAAATTGTTTCCCAGGGAAAGAAGCCATCAACCATCGTGTTGTTCTAAGTACAACATGGACAGGTTTGAAAGCCTTTCATGTTTTATATTCTGCTGTACAGCGGACAACTCCTGAATATCAATTAATAGGGAGGGCAAAAGAATCACACCACCAGAAAACATCAGTAGAGGAAAGGGCTTCATGGTTGAGAAAACACAAATCAGTTTAGAATTGGGAGTCTGAAGAAGAGAATTGAAAGGAAAACATATTTTCTTGTGCACTGAACTCTTTACTAATTGAATCCAGCCTGTTGCCTAATGAAAATTCTTTTATTACATGTTCACTGGTGTGTGCTAAGCTTTCCAGACAGTGCTGCTGAATGGTCTCAACCTACTTAATTTCAAAATTTGTAAAAATTTCATTACCTCTGTCTTTTCTTCCATGCAAACAATTTCCCCCCTTTCTTTGTTTCTGGATGACCTAAAGAACAAACCCATAGCCTTACCTTAGGGTTACTGGCAAGCTTGGAAATAACATTGCATACTTCTTGAGGCAGCCTGTAGTCTTCACATGCCTTCTCAGATAGCCCCACTGTCACCAAGATGTCCAGGTTGGTACCTATGATCTCTGGCTTTCCTCTGTGGAATGGAAGGGATGGGGATATCACATGAGGTGCTGCTGAAAGTTTATGGAACTATGGGTAACCAAGAGAAATACTGCTTGTGCCTTGTGGAAGGGAGTTGTTTGAATAAGAGGGGAAAAAATAAAACCCATCCAAACAACTCAAGATACAGCTGGAGGAGCAGCAAGCAGTATCCCACAGAAGCCAGTGTAATCCACTCTCCACTAGGAGATCAGTTTCTCCATAGTGATCAATAGCCTCTTTATAAAGAAAGAAGATTCTTGGCTCTTTTTTCCCATCAGAAAGGACCAAAATTTAGAGGGGTAAGAAAAACAAAAATGCTGGAAAGTAGGAAAGAGTAGAGGAGCTCAGGACTTGTGGCATATACCATTCCTTCCTCTACTGTGGGAAACAAAACAAATCAAACCAACATTCATCCAAAAAAAGCCAATCCCAAATCCATACCTACCAGTTCCCATTTCTGTCTGTGAAAGAACTGTAGGATCATCATTATGTGGGCCTGTTTCTGACTAATGAAGGACTGAAGTAAGCACAGCAAGAAGAGCAAGTAAGGTGAATGCCAAAGGGGAAACTGAGGAAGTGAAAACCTTTTAGTGCAGATACATTTTTTTGCCCCCAGAAAGTGAAACAGATTCATTTTTCTTCATGCTAAAGGCTCCAGACATCTCTACTCAGCAGCTTCTCACTCTTCTTATCCAAACACAGACAAAGCTGCAGAGTTGTGACACTATAAACTCTGGGAAGGGATGGGCATTCACACAAGGAAAATAATCTCATCATAATCATTCAGAGGCCGTGTTGGTGGGATCCAGCAAAACTATGTTTAGTTCCAGGCTTCATTACCCCACGATAGGGTTACTATTTTTGAAGCTAGAGCCAAAGAGTCAGCTGATGCAGCACCCACAGTTCTTCAATAAAAATTGACTCCCTGAACACCCTTCCACTCAAGAGGCTTTGACCTGGCCCCAGGCTCACCGTGCCATCATCCCCAGCAGCATCACGGCAGCGCGGCGCTCCAGCAACGAGCATGGAGACTTTTCTGTGAATCGCTCCCAAAGCAGCTGGGTCACAGCAGGCTTGATTTCATCTTTCTGCACAAACTCCGAGATCTGCAAAAGGGATGCAATTAAAAAATTAGAGAGAGGCAAAGTAGCATGAGCTTCAAAGTAAAGATGTAATCTGCATTGACTACTGTTTGACTAAAACAGATGCACAACCCAAACCCAGGCAAGGCAAATACTCACTATCTCCTCTAAGCACTGTATCATTCCCAGTGATGCATCCACCATGATGAGAGACAGAGAGTGCACCAGGGCCTGTGCCTTGGCCCTTCAAAAGGGGAAAAAGAATAATAAAATATTAAAAGGTAAAGAAAAAGCAACTGTCACAATTACTGCCCTATTGAAAAGGCTGAAAACATCTGTTGGAGAACAGAGATGATCCACAGGATCAAGAAAACTCCCACAACAAGCTTGAGTTCTCAAAGTCATCCCAACTCAGGTACCAATGACCATGATGTGGGCTTATATGTCCACTGCCTTATGCACTGGTGCTTCTGCTGGTGCTTAAAGATCCAATCAGAGGCACTAAGCAGCCACTTCCCAGTTTCTTCGCAGCCACAAGTCAAAGTACAATTCCCTAGAAATTGAAAATCTATGAACAAATGAGGACAGAGCACCAACTGCAGGAGAGCTGTTTCCAGGCAATATTATCAGGAAGAAATAAAAAGCAGCAGGTGCTCTTTATTTGCCTGATGGTACAAATGAGGGTGAGTTATGTGCATCTCACCAGGGATCACACTTATTGCACGAGTATCCAATGGGATTTACAAGTGTGTAAGCACTAAAAAAGGGCAAGTGCCACAGCAGAGAGGAGACACAGCTCTTCTCTAGTATGGGAGAAATAAACTTGCAAGTGGTAGCCAGCTCCCACCACCAAATCCTCAAGAAGGATAAGCAACAAAGACCCTTTAACATCCTCTCATCTTAACATCCTTAACATCTAAGGCATGTAGAAATTGTTAGAAAAAGATTTAAGATGGGTCTGACTGAAATACAAACAGAAATACATGTGAAAGCACCCAAATAAGAACAAACCTTGTATAGTGTGAAGGATAAAGAAATGGGGAATGTGTTGTGTGCATCAGAAGATGAATGCCTACACTTGACCAAGGCCACAGCATGTATGACTTGTCAGCTAAAAACCCTGAGGTTTGGTAATAGAAATACAGTTTCAACTTTAGACCACACTGTTTCTCTTATTATCCCAGCAGGATGAACAACTACAGTTATAAGAAACTCAAACAACTGACATTGGCCAACAACTTTGCCCACAGAGTGAAGTATATAAGACTCCCAGACATGGGATGACTCCATATCAACAGGTGACTCCTAATGGGCTGAAATTCATTTTTGCCAATCAAGAGCCCTTCTGGCAAGAGAAAAATTCATTATTAACTCTTCTTGTTCCCTATCAGATAGGGACCCTACCCAGACTATTTAGGCAATGCTTTGTACAAAAGTGAAATTTATGAGAATAAATATTAGTGCCTGACAGCAGTTTAACTTCAAGTAATTCTCAGCATCTGCTTTGCAAGGTCTCACAGAGTTCTGCTGCATGAATTTCCTACACGTGAGCTCTATGACAAACCAAGAACAGAAGCTCAGCAGTAGGTCCTGCAGGAAGACTGGGATACTCAGATAATAACCTTACATTTCAGATCAGCATGAAGCATGCCAACTCTCAGTTCTCTTTCTGTCCATACCCCATTCCCAACAGCAGAAAGGGAATGGGGGGGAGGGAAAAGAAAAAAAAAATTGATTAGGGAGATCCATACCTCTCGGAATCCTCGCTGGGGCTCAGATAGAGCTGTCTGTAGGCATTGAGCACAGCCTCCTTAATTCCAGGCTCCTTTGACCATATGAGGGGCAGCATCCTGCGGACTCCAAGCAGTGCCTGGGGCACGCCAAACTGTGAGACTGTCACGAAGAACTCAATGGTTTCCTGCACCACTGCAGAGAGAACAGTTGTGATAGTGCAGTTCTTCCCAGTTCCCATTAAAGAGGCCACTAAAACAAATTCATACGAGTACTGGTCTCACAGCAAGCTTTACAAGCATCTAGAGATCACTGCTACTGTCTGCAGAGGGCTTGAGTCAGAATGGGATCACTAGTACAGAGATGTAGATGTCCCAGAAAAGAGACACACATTAACAATATCACAGCTAAATCCAATGTGATATGGTTAGGGAAAGAGCACAGAGACTATCTTTGAGGAAGAACAAAATTCTCTTCTGGGAAACAGTAGCTTTGGGAAAAAAGATCTCATAGTCGCAGCAGACAGCTGAATATAAGCCCCAGTGCAATGCTAAAATCAGAGGAACTAAGCTATTTGATGTACAAATGGGGTAAGGAGTACTGTATTTGGTTCCAGCTTGACTACTCCTGAAATAGACTGCTCAGTCTTCTCATAAGACAAAAAAATAAAACCCCATTAAGTTAGAGCACATCACAAGACATCCACAGCAGTGATCAGAGGAGTTGTGCTGCAACAGTTCATAGAGTCTGACCTCTGGTTAAGTAAGAGCTTTTACCAGTATAAGCCCTTACAAACCAGAATTAAGAATATCTATCAGGCAAGCTGGTATGCTTTCCAGTCACACCAGAATACATTAATTTGCAACAGAAAAAAATTGAAACTTCAAATATTAAATCTTTAATTAAGAAAGGGTCAATCTGAGCACCCACATCCCTTAGCACACACCAGTCTTCCTAACCCAGCAGCATACTCTCTCCAAATGGAGACAATGTCTCAAAGCACTTCTGCTATTCAGACACTAAATTTGCCTTCCTTCTACTACAGCACAGGACAACAGGGAAATGAAAAGTTATTAAAATTTGTGCATCCATTAAAAAAACATCCCCACAATCAAACCCCAGGTGTTTAAGTACCAGGTAGGGCAATTTCTTGGCCTTGAACTTCAAAGGATTGGTAAAGACACTGAACCCAGGAGTTCATTTTTTTTGTGTGCAAATATCTAACAATACCAAACCTTGCTGGGGAAGCCCACTGCTTATCACAAAGTAACATGAGCCCTCAACAGAGATGAAGCCTCAGAAGTGTTTGCATGAAGTCTGGGGCACTGCAGTGTCCCACACCATCCACACCCCAGATGTGTGCAAGTGGATGCGCTGGAGAGGATGGGAGCAGGACTTGTGCCCCTCATCCCTTGGAAATGCCAATTTCTGATAAACACTACAAAAAAGTCTAAGTGATTACAGTAGTTCTAACATTAAATATGAACAGCTGAATTAACTCAAAGGCCTTCTGATCACCACCTTTCTCTACAGCACTGAGGAGGACGAGGCCACAGAACCTGTTGATCAGGCTCATGTTTAACTAGAGAATAAAGTTTGAGGATAGGTGAGTAGATGAGACCAGCTGCTTAGTTCCTCCCTTGTGGCCAGCAAAACAGCTGAAGCTGTGTCAGGGCACTGAGCACATAACCAAACCCAGCTTCACTGGCCAGGCTTACTTTGGGAGAACCTCAGCTGAGATGATGAACATCCATCCCTCCCCACAGGAGGCAGGGTGGCTTCCACAAGTGAACTCACTTTGGTCACCTGACTTTTTTTAATTTCAGAAAGTCCAAATGTATTTTATTTGTTTTTTAAAACAACTTTAAAACATATTAAAAAAATATTTTTCAACCTTGGTATTTAAAAAATAATGTTTTTTTTAAAAAGCCTGTTCATGCCCTATTCAACCCCTTCATGACACTCATTTATATGGTGCTCACTTTTCCAATACCCTGGAAGTGTCTATGACATCTGCCTAATGAAGAGCAGCTCCTTCAATCTTTTCTCCTTCTCCTGGAGCTCTACCACTCCATTTTCTGTCAAGCAAGGAAAGAGCTAGAACGCTGAATGGGAAAAAAAAGGTTATTTCGCATACCTGAGACAGAATTTTCGTACATCATCTTGCTGATCAGGTTCAGAGCTTCTGTGATTTTCACTGAGAAGTTGTAAGCATCTTGCAGGTAGTGCACCAACATCTCCTGTTTGACCAGCTCCGTTTGAGACTGCTCTTCCTGTACAACTTCTTCAGTCTTGTCACCTGCTGTTGTCATGTGGAGGATCCTCACTGTTCTCACCTGGGCATGAACCTACACAGCACACTTGTTTGTGAGCAGTACTGAAGATACAAAATAAACAGGCACAGTTCAGGGCATTTTAACCCTACTCTCCCCATCTCACAGTGACAGCTTCCAAGAGCCAAGATACAAAAATCCAAATTCTGCAATCAGACCTAGCTACAAAATCTCAGCATGCTGTGGAACAAGTTCCAGTACTACAGTGTGATGCTCCAAAGAACTGCCAGCTGTAGTGAAAGGGTATAGAAAGGCATGATCCAGTTGGGGAAAACACTATTAAAATGCTGATGGGGTTAATCTGAACTTGATAATTCCCCAAGGACAGATGAGGACCCTAAAATGGAACCAAGAGAAAGCAAACACTACTACTCCATATCAGTTTGTGAAAATGTTGAGTGTTCACCAAGTTAAGATTTTTAGACAATAGACTTCCAACAGAAATATGCTCAATTGAGCTAAGTAACCTTATGCTGAAACAACCACCAAACAAAGTGTGTGAAGTCTTGAAAATACACCCAGAGGCTCAGGCCCCAGATAACCAAGACTCTGCTTGAACCAGATACTTGGTCAAGGCTGCATTATGTGCCACCACCTGTTCAGGAAGCAGAACTCCTGACGAATTCAGACAGGGCAGAAGGGTGTGAGTGGCAACACTGGCTCCACTCCCCTCAGATATGTGAGTTAACACACCAGAAATGCAGTTCGATTGGGACCATGGAACTGTTCCAACCAAAAATCAAGATCAATATGATCCAGCTAAAATGCCAAGGTACTTGGACAAACAATGAACAAACTGTGCAGAGATGCTGCAGCTCTGGGAGCCGTCAGGTACACACAGACTGAGCCTCATAGGTCAGGAGGAGGGACAGAGCATTCCAGAGGGTTTTAGTCTGGCTCTGGCATTCTCTTGGATTTGGGGAACAGAGAGTGATACAGTTACCTGTGTAAAGTCTCTTCAGAACACCCAGGATTGTTGCCTCCTCGTTTTCCTCCCCAGGGCCCACGAAAGGTTCCTTTCCCTGGAAGCGACACAGGGCCTTCTGCGTAAGGCGGGCTGCGCTCCTGGACAATGACATTGCCCAAGAGAGTATCAGCAACACATCAGAGCAGAACACAAGGGAAACCATCCAACTTTGCCCTGAACACCTGGGAGAGCAGCTCCTATCAGCACCTTGTACTGGATGCCCACGTCAATCTCTTCCTACAGAGTAATGTTATTGGAAATCACCCCTTGGGATAAACACAGTCAAACTGCAGAGCCTTCTTACCTGTAATTCAGCTTCTTCAACAGCCCAGTGATTTGCTCCACTGTCCTCTCCACTGTTTCTTCAACTTCCAGCACTTCCTCTTCCCCTTCCTGCAGTGGTTGAAAGAGCTGCTGTGTGGCAGCTCTGACTTCTGGCAGCATCGCTTCCCACTCTTCCTCTGGGGCGATCACTGGAGCTACTTAAAAAACAGAGGGATTGAAGAACACAGACTCAGGTGACACCTTTAATGGGAAGAAAAAACTCATTTGGAACTTAGGAACTTCCCCTACCACCTCCCAGGCAGGCACTGTTCCCATTGCTGATCCCACCCAGACTGCAGTGAGAATAAGATAAGAACTCTGACTAAAACAAATAAACCACTGAAGCTAGGAAAAAAAGACAGGTAAGAGAACCATCATTTGTTTAGCCTTGGACTTTGGTGCTGCCCACAAATCAAGTTTAAATAACATCTGATCAAAATCATGACTCAAGCAGTCCCTGAGTGGTAGAAAAGAGAAACCTGGGAGGGTGTTCATAGACATTTTCAGTTCTTATGCAGAAAATAGGATATATAGCTATAAGGACTGTTGATTTAGACATGGATATTAATGTGATGCTTTTATAACAATACCATAAGGAAAACTGTTGTGAGTTTAATACCAGTTATCTGGTCTCACCATCTCACACAGATAAGATCTGAGACAAAAGCTGTCACAACAATTTTGGAAGCAAATTTAATATGAGGAAAAGTACATTCTGGACTGTCCTAGAAAGTGGAAAGAAGAAGAAAGGAAATTACCTGCTCTGGGTCTGCTACGATCCCTCATTTCTTTCAGTTTCTGTACTTCTTTCTTTAGTGGCTCATCCAAGTCAGTCCAGCTTAGCTGAAGATGTCAGGAAGAGAAGAAATATGTTAGCTATCCTCCTTTTCCTGAAATGCCAGATTTCTCCTCTCTCTTCCACTCCCTGCCTTAGTTGTCAATTCCCATGGATAACCCTCCTTTGGGAAAGTGGAAGAGTAGACTCTGGCCCTGATCCTAGAATGAGAACTGCTCTAAGTTCCCTGTCTAAGGCTCAGAAACTCAGGAGAAGGTTCAGCTAGACACAAAGAGCTGCACATCCACAAAGAATATTCTAAAATACTAATTTTGATCCTAAGGAGAGAAACCTCACAGTGGACTCAAAACTGCTGCAGGTTTTTACCTCAATCACACCCCTCCTGGCCTTCAACATAGCTATGAATTTCACCAAGAGAGGGATGAGTCCAAGAACTCAAATCTGAACATGGGAAGACCAGAAAGCTGCCAGCTGCAGAATCAAAGGTTACACCATTCCTCCCACAAGACACATAAATGCTACTGCCCTGACTATAGCACACTGCAGATATTTAGCCTGCAAAGAGACATCTAACACATCCACCATATTAGTTGGAATTACCTTGCTGGAGAAGGGGTTATTGGACAAAAACGCAGCCAGGAGCTGGACTGCATTCTTAACCACTAAGACAGATTTGTCTTTGAGCCGCCCAACAGCCAGCGACACCACAGCCTGAAACTGAGTCAGAGGCAGGGCCTAGAACACAACAAGAGCACAGATAAAGTTATCAAGAAGGCTCAGAGACTTGGGAAAAGTTTACTGCAGACATCTTCATGTACTAAAAAGCACAGATTATAGATTTACTGAAGACTCTAGGGCTCAAAAGACCTCTGCATATATTCTAGTCCAGCATCCACTGAAAGCAAGGATTTAGGTTGAGTTGAGGATCCTGCTGCTGAATTGAGTATTAGTATATCTGGTAATTGTGATGTTCTCCCATACCAGTGTGTGAAAAGAGGCTGTACGCTATGCTTTTTCTTCTAGTTTGTCCTGGTAAGAATAAGCAGCATCTAATTTCCACCCCCCAGTTCCCCCACCCCTGGCATCTTTGGTCTCTTGGAAGAAACTGCAGCCACCACAGTACACAGGGACAGCACCTCCTTTCTCTGTTAAAACTTCAGTCTCTGCAAACAAAAAGCAGGGTGGTAGAAATTCCCACAGAACACACAAGATGGAAGAGATGACTGAGGAGCACCATTTGCCCAGCACAGACTTGCCTTGCACTGCACGATGCGGGTGAAGAGCTGCAGCACGCGGCTGCGGACGAAGCTATGGACGTCACACACGTGGGTCTGCAGCATGCTCAGGAACTTGTCCCGAGTACCACGGGCTGTTTCCTCCAGCTGGTCACCATTCAGCACCTGCACCAGCACTTCTGCCATGGCTGCCAGAATGGCGTTTCGCATCGTGTAACTCTGCCAAGACAGGAGTTGGTGAACTAGGAACAGACCATGCCCAGAGTTTAGGCCTTCCACATCCCAGGCTCCAGCCCTAAGTGAATTTTTTCAGTATGGATATTGTATTAAGTTTGGGTGAACATAGCTGTGCGTGCAAGACAGAGTAATCTTTGCTATGAAGACAGGCTGAGAGTTGGTCTTGTTCAGCCTGCAGAAGAGAAGGCTCTGGGGAGGCACCTAAAGGGGGCTGTGAGAGAGCTGAAGAGGGACTTTTTACCAGGGCATTCAGTAATAGGGAAAGAGGGAATGGCCTCAAAGTGAAGGTAGGTTTAGATTACATATGAGGAAGAAATTCTTTACTGAGAGTGTGGTGAGACACTTGAAAAGGTTGCCCAGAAAAGCTGTGGATGCCCCATCCCTAGAATTGTTCAAGGCCAGGTTGGATGGGGCTTTGAGCAACCTGGTCTAGTGGAGGGTGACCCTAAGGGCCCTTCCAACCCAAATCCTGCTATCCAGGTAGGTACACAGAAGCCAAGAACTGACAGGAGAAACACTTACAGCAGATAAAGAAAAGGTACACAATGACAAGCTCATCAAGTGCTGAAGAACAAGGGACAACAGTAGGGACCTCAGACAAGTAGGCAGTCTCCTGTTCTCTGACATCTGATACCAGACAGGAGATTGCAGACAGACAGAGTCTAACAACCAGACAGGAGATTGCCATGGTTTCTGTTCCCTTTGCATCTTTTAGGTAAGGGCAGAATCTATTCCAATAGAGCAGGTTTTGGATACTTGAGCTCTGTGAAAGAGTTTCTGTTTCAGACAGAAAAACTGGATAGCAGCATCTCTACCGTTTGACTTTTCTGGACAGGTGACTTTGCAGAAACATACCTCCCCATCCAAGTGAGGCAGGAGAACACTCATGTTGGAGAGCACCAGAGCTGGAATCTGTTCAGCCAGTTCACTTATAAAAGTAGCATAACCCTTGACTCCAGAAGCCTCACGAGCCAAATCCTGGGGACATTTCTGTCCAATTTCCCTGTACAGAAAGATGAAACAAGGAATGGGGAAACAAGGAATAGCCTCAAATTGCTAGAGATAAAAGGACAAGCCTCCAAGTATTTCTCTCACCTTAGCAGTTCACCCACCAGGCTTTTTAGACCATACTCTTTAGCCCAGAGGCTCACAGCCTGTGCAAACACTGGGGCTACATGTTCGAAGTGCTGCAGCATCTGTGTGATCTTCAGAGTGGCACCTTTAACACGTGAGAAGGAAGAAAGAGGTCAGGGAAAGTAACTGGGAACGGCTTCAAGAAGAAGGCAGAAGAGCAGGAACTCACTGAACATGCGGTCACAGTGAACCAGAGCTGCAGCAAGCAGATGTGTCACAGCCTCCCGTGTGACCCGGTACTTCTGAAGGCCGATACTTGGATTCTCCAGGATACGGTAGCAGCTCCCCATCATCAAGCTACACCCCCAGAAGACAGACAGCAAACCTCACTATCACAACTTGCACAAACATCATTCTAGCACACCACACATTTCTGTCTGAGAGATTCTCCAGTGTCCTCTAAAAATTAGCAAGCATCTGAGTTTTTTGTGGCCTATGTGAGGAGAGGAGTGGTTCATATGCACATTGCTTTTGCCTCGAGCTGTTTCCTCAGTTTCCCAATGATCTGCACCCCACATTTTTATTCCTCAGAACCAGTCACTCATTCCATGGATATCTCCTCTCCAACTCATACCTGACAAACTCTTCTTCCACCACTAGACCACCCCAAAGCTGACGGAGATCCAGCTGCAGCAGCTGTGTAAGCAGCCGTAAAAGCGGCTCCCTCTCCTCTTCCCACAAGGATCCAGAAGTCTTGGCATGGTTCTTCCTGTTCTAGAAAGGAGGTTACACAGTAAGATACATCAGCAGCTTCACAACAGACAAAACCCCATCACTACTCTGCTTCCTTCAAAATAAGAAGTCTATTAAATTCTACAGCATTAAGAGACACACAGTGAGATGTGTGAGATCACAGGGGCTTTTTTCCCCCCAGCTCTTGTCTCTCAGCTCAGGCCAGCACCAGTGCCTTGTGTGGTCTAAGGATTATACCTGCATCCACTGCCATCACAGAAAGGAAATCTTGAGAAAACACTGGCACACTAAGTTCCACCCAGAAACTCAAGAATGAAATAGAAAGGTCTGGGCATCCAAGTCCCTTCTGAAATTTAGACACACGATTGTCCCTTTACTGTTTTCCATGCACAGTTTCACAGAAGCACCAGTGCTTCACATTATGCACTTCTCTTGCTGGCATCGTGTTTATATAAACTCAGCTATAAAATCTGATAGATACTAGAGAGTTCAGCAAGCTTAAAATTTTATTCTGACTTTTATAATCTTTCCCCCAGTCCCTTCACCTACCTTCCTACCAGGATCTGCCTCTGAGCAAATGTTCTTGCAGGTTTCCATTTCAAAGGCATCCATCAGGCCAGTCAGCAAATAGCAGTTCATCTTAAGAGCATTGAGGTGAGCAGCCCGCTCTGCATGGCTCAGCCCAGAGTCACTCAGGATAGTGGGAAGTTCATTGGAATGATGGGACACCACTGAGGAGAAGCAGAAAGTCATGAGCACTCCTTGCCAGGTGCCTCAGCCATCCTCTCTTTGGGAGGCTTAGAGCAGCCATCAGATTACCAAAGATGTGTGCTCACATCTCACCAGCTGTAACACGGGCTGCCCCCTGCAACCCAGACCTTGGGCACACCTGTCTTGTCCTATCCCCACAGCCCTCCGTCAGCTCAGAGAAACACTCGCTCTGAGCTGAAACATCCTACAGATGTATTTTCCAGGGACAGGGGCAAGAGGATTTTCTGTCGGTCTGCCCTTACAGCGAACATGCACAACTCAGCATCGTCCACCAAGATTACAGACCCGTATGACAGGAGTGGGCTGAGGGTGCAGCCCAGCTGTCCGAGTCACATTAGCCTTTATATCATCATTGAGCTGCCAAGGGAAAACAAGCTCTCTGTTAGTCCGGAAACAGCGAGTACCCACCGTGCATCATCAGCTCCAGGGCGTCCTCCTTGACAGCCGTGCCCACGGTTTGGAAGTGGCTGCGGGACAAGCACAGGGCGTAAGGGTGGCGAGCGAAAAGCGCCTGGCAGAGGGGCGAGTGCCCGCCCTCCCGCCCATCCCTGCCCCGTACTCACTGCAGCACGCTGTACACGCAGTCGAAGTGCTCCAGCACGGCCAGCGCGCCCCGCGCACGGGAGGCGGCCCGGAAAGCTGCGGCAAAACACGGAGAGAGGCGGGGGGCATGCCCGTGAGCCGGCGGCAGGACCGGGCCCGGCAGGGAAGGGGGTGCAGGGACACTTTACCTGCAAGGGCGGGCGGCAGGTCGCGGGCGGCCAGCACCTCCTGCACCACGTAGCGCCCGGGGCCGCCATCCCGCAGCAGATCGGCGGCAGCGAGGGGCAGGTGGAACTCTGGGGCCGCCGCCATGGCCGCCACAGCCCCGGGCGCTCGAAACTGCGCGCGCGGACCGCGCTAGCCCCGCCCCTTCCCGCCACGGGCCTATCAGCGCCCGCCGGCTGCACGGCGCGCCCGCCCCTCGCCCAATCGCCGGCTCCCCTGCCCTCCCGACCGTTGGCGTGACGTCACCCGCGCGCCTCTGCGCTTGGCGGCGGAAGGGGCGGTCCGGCAGCGCCGCCGCGCTTCCCGTCCCGTCCCGTCTCTTCCCCGGGGCACCGGGGGGCTTCCCCATGGCGGCGGCGGCAGCAGCGCACCTGCTGCGGGCGGCAGGGCCGGGCCCTGCTGGGCCGTGCCACTCCCCTGCCCTGCGCCGAGCGAGGCTTTAGCGACTGCGGCGGGGCGCGCTGGGCCCCCGCGCGGCCCGGCCTCCCCGTGCCGCTGTCCTCGCCCCTGGCAGGGCTCTCCCGGCCCATCCGCATCAAGGAGCCGCCCAAGCGCAAGCCGGTAGATCGGTGGACGAAGAAGCGGGCCTTGTTCGGGGTGTATGATAACGTGGGGATCTTGGGTAAGACACACAGCCCGTCCGCAGCTCCCTCCCCGGCGCTGTGCGCCCGGGGCGGGAGGGGAGGGAGGCCGGACTCACCTGCGGGATGGCGCCTCTGCCAGCAGCGACAGGGCGGGGAGGATGGGGGCCGGCCGCCCTGGGAACAGCCTTCTCCAGGGCCTGGCTTCATCTGTCTCTGCTCTCCTCTTCTCAGGCGGCTTCCAGATCCACCCGAAGAATCTCATCATGGGGCCCACCTGGCTGCGAGGCTGGCGGGGGAATGAGCTGCAGAGGTGCCTCCGCAAGAAGCGGATGGTGGGCGATCGGATGTTTGCAGAGGACTATCACAAACTCAACAAGAGGATCCGCTACTTGTACAAGCGCTTCAATCGCACCGGAAAGCACCGCTAGGGAACAGCAGTGCCTTCAGCCTGTGGAGTGTCGTTTTGTGGCATTGCAGTCAGAATAAAGCCAGCTTCCACACAATTGAGTTCCCAGTGCTTTCTACAACCTTTGCTGCCTATTTCTACCCAGGTCCCAAGGTCCTGCTCCTGCTCCAGGCCTGAGCTCCTCTGTGCTCCCTCAGTCATTTCTGATGTTCTTCTTACAGGCATCAATTCCAACCTGCATCCCACAACTTGACCCTCCGCTCCTCTGGTTTTTTGGCCAGGCTTCTAGTATCATTTCAGTCTCTGAGCCCCAGGTTCACACATCATGACAATTCCAGTATTCTCCAGCTTAGATTTTTCCTCATAGCCAAATTTTTCAAATTAATGCCACGAGGTCCTGCTAATATGTCTTCCTGCTCATGGCTTTCCCCACTGCCATCCACTCATCTGTAGTTAAGTGTGAATGATCCAAATGTTAGTTGAAGTGCATCAAAACTTGTCTTAAGAATGGGATTTGTCTCATTCCACACTCTTGATGACTTTATCCCCTGCTAATGACACTTTATGACCAATGGCCTTTTGTTTATAATTTAGGCAGGATTTGCAAAAGTAATTCAGGTATTTAAATGTTTTTAAAATTCTAGCTTCTAGTTTTCTGTAACTGTTGCCAGTTCCTCTAGAGGAGAAGTGACAGTGAATCACAGCTGGCATCCCTCTAGTCCAACACTGCAGTACACTTGTGAAAATCCATTAGATGAGCAGCATTTGCAAACCAATTCTGCCTTAGTTGTTAATTTAGATGCTAAGTAATCCAGGGAGTTATCTGCTGACTTGATGCATCTTGCTACAGAGCAATGCTGCTCTGTCTCCAAAAGCATTTGTTTGGAAGCAGCAAGGAATGAATGGAAAGAACTTTCTTTAGGCCTAAGCCTGAGGAAAGTGATGGCAAACTCTCTGTTTAAACAGCTGAAGTCCACATTTTCAGAGGCAGGGTGACAGACCTGTGGGACTTGCCAAAAGGTGTTGTGGATTCTGGAAGCTTGCACAGATCCAAGTGGAGACTGAGCAGGAATAGCAAATCCTTGATTGAAAATATGTCAGAAACTGGAAAAGTATCAGAGAAAGTATCTTGTACCCTTTGTCATCTCTTCATCCCTCAGCACCAACCTGGCAAAAACTCTGTGGCCACTAATTCCATAAGCTCAAACTTATTTGCAGTGGTTATTGGAACGGTGCTCAGACTGCAGTGGAAAGGCTGCCAGCCTACAGAAGCTTCTTCCTCAACTTGTGCCTTCATCTGAAGGCAGAGTGTAAAAACCTGGAGTTCTGAGGTCAGTGCTAGACTGCTCCTGTCTGCAAATCACCTGTCTCTAGTCACAACGCTGCATTCTTCTTCACCTTGTAACCACGATCTTCTGGTTACTATGCTGTAATCTGTAACATACCAGTCTTGTGTACCTAATCATCTGTGAGATCTGACACTAAAAACTTACATGAACATCCTGCATCACCTTATGGAAGGAAAAAGTAGTGTGTGAGCCTATGCTTGTCACTGTCTACTCACCATGCGAAATTCTGTATGAAGAGTCTTGTCCAGTACACTCTTGTCCCCTTTTTTGTCCTGAGTTGGAGAATCTCCCGTTCTGATCCAGCAGGCTTCTCCAGATATTTAGATGGAAAAACCTCAAACACATTGCCGTTCTTGGGGCTGCTGTGGGAGCCTCATTTCTCCCAGGAGGCTGCAGAAGCTCGATCGGGACTTGTTCAGCTTCGCTTTCATGACGCGTTGTATGCTGGAAGTGGGCCAGCGACACCATCTCTTAATTGCAAGGCCAGCGGCTTAGCCAGAGCCAACAGGCACACTGCGGAGATGGGATTTCGGGAGCGCTCCGCGGCCCAACCACAGCGGCGCCAGCCGGGCTGGGCTCCAAAAGGGTGCAGGTAACCACGATCGGGCCCTGCTTGACCTACACGGAGCGCGGCGGACCCGCTGAGGGCTGTCGGGGCCGGCGGGTCCCGCGGCAGGGCCGTGGGTGGGAAGCGGGGCGGCGCGGCGGAGGGAGCGCCGGGCACCCCCGGGCCGGCACCGCGGGACCTCTGCAGGGGCGGGGCCAGCCGGGGGCGGGGCGCAGGGCGCTGCTCCCATTGGGCAGCTACACGGCGGGGTGGGGCTAAACCTGTGGCGCTCTGGGGGCGGGGCTAGGTTTATGTCCTTTTCCGCAGGGCGCGCAGCGCTGATTGGCTGAGGAGGAACCGAGGGGCGGTGCCGAGCTGCATCTCTCTGCGGAGCAACTTTTGATTGGCTGCTGGCTCTGTGGGCGGGACCGCGCTGTTATAAGTGCGGAGTCCGGGGGCTCGGGGCACTGTCGGTACGAAGCTCCGTGCGTGCTTCGGTCCTGCTTCCCTCCGGCCCGGCCATGTGAGTGTCCGCCCACCCAACCGACCGGCCGTGGGCGAGCTGCGGCGGGCGCGGTGCGGGGGTGGTGCTGCTGCAGCGTGAGGGACGGGGGTCGGTGCAGAGCCCGCGTCCCGACTGGCGGCGGTGGGGTCGGGTGGCGCATTGCAGCAGCCGCAGGCTGGGCTGCCCGCACCGCCCCCGGGCGGTCCCGCTCCCCCGCTGGCTGCGTGGGTGAGTGGGTGCGTGGGCCGTGCCCCAGTGGGGATGATGTGCGGGGCCCAGCCGGAGCCAGCCTGGCCGGTGGCCACCACTGCGCCCAGCCCGGTGCTGCCTGGTGCCCCCGCGCTTCTCCCTGTCCCTCTTCCCCCACCTTCCTTCCCCGGGTCCCGGTCATGTCCGTGCGGCCAGGTCGCTGTTCCCCCGGGAGGCCGCAGTGTTTGGCGCGACCGCACCCGCAAGCTCCTTCGGCGAGAGGCTCGTTCCATTCCCGCTGCTCCCTTGGGCTTGCCCCTGCTCTGGGGTCTCCCTGTTCCCGATGCGGCGGGATCCAGCGAGGCTGCAGGCTGCCGAGGCTGCTGCCAGCGCTGCTGCAGCCCTGGGGACACTGGGGTTCCCCCCCGCATTTGGGGGGTTCACTCTTGAGCGGCTGAGTTTTCCCTTGGCTCATGCGTGTGCTCCCCTAGGTCTGACCCGGCTCAGCAGCCTGCTCCCGGCGCTCCCGAAGGAGGAGCTCCCGAAGGAGGCGCTCCCGAGGGGGCAGCCCCCGGCGGGGGTCCCCCCGGGGCTCCCCCCAACCTGACCAGCAATCGCCGCCTGCAGCAGACGCAGGCACAAGTGCAGGAGGTCAGTAGCTCTGCCAGCCTTGAGGGACGCCTGGGCTCTTCTCCCACCGCTCTGCAGCAGCAGCGGTGTTCCCGACCCGTGTCTGGCGCTGAGGGGTGGCTCCTTTTGTCATGCCAAAGCCAGAAATTAATTAATGCTGAATACTCAAAAATAGGGTGGCAAACCTATTAAAGAAGCTGGAGGAGAGATTGCTTTATGTTTAAAAGCCACTTCATTCCAGATATGACTTCCAAGGACCAGGCTTGCTAGATTCTTTTGGTATCTCGTTATCGCGCATCTCTTTTGGGAATAAAGCTGTACGGCGTCCAGGACAGCTCTTAATCCCTGCGGGCTGCTCCAAGGGAACGCTGTGTGCAGTGATGTGGGGAACCCTCGCCTGGCTTCCCGGGATCAGAGCCGGTGGCTTGGCTGCTGTAGCGCCTGTGTGCCTCACCGGGGCAGCAGCACGAAGCTGATAAGGTGATTTTGCAGCTCCCGGGGAGTGAGTGAGCGCCGGACTCCTCTCATACCGAGGGTGGCTTTGGCTTGCTGCTGGAATGGAGGGCTCTTAGAAGCAGATGAGAATGTGAGGCTGAGGACATGGTTGAAGTGTACTTGAAGTGATGTTTTAACAGTTACTCTCGGATTTTTTTTTTTCATTCCAAAGTAGGCAATGACTTGAAATCACTTCTTTCTTACCCTGATCTTTCCCCCACTCTTGTTCATGTTTTTTGTTGGTTAGTATTGCAACATCACTTAATGGCTAAGTAACTCCTCTTACATTTTCAGCTGTCTTTAACAATACAACTGTTCCTACCGTTCTCCTTCTGCAGGTGGTTGATATAATGTGTGTAAACGTAGACAAGGTGCTGCAGCGAGACGAGAAGCTGTCAGAGCTGGATGACCGGGCAGATGCGCTGCAGGCCGGCGCCTCAGTGTTTGAAAGCAGTGCAGCCAAACTCAAAAGGAAGTACTGGTGGAAGAACTGCAAGGTGAGTTTCCTTGTCAGGAGGGAGCTGGGCTACTCCTCTCCTGCAGAGCTTTCAAGTATACCTGAGGCTTGCTAACAGTTTCAAATGCTTAAGATTCTTTCACTGTGGGAAGGCTTTGAGGCTTTGGCTGTCTTGCCTTTGGGGCCTGGCTTAGGTTCCCTGGCTGTCAGGAAGAATGGGAGCTTGTCAATCTGTTCTGAGTACTGCTCTTGGACAATCTTTTTCTTCAGATGATGATCATGATGGGAGTGATTGGTGCCCTTGTGGTGGTGGTGATTGCAAGTAAGTACGAAAAACCTCAGGCTCAAAGGTGAGGAAATACCACCTCTAGAGTACTTTAAACTTTTCCTTTTTCTTTTGAGGTCTTGAGGATCTTAGTTGTGTAAGTGTCAACTCCAGTCTTTGGGAAAGGGAGGTAGAAGTGCTGGAACTCCCTCACTTAGTGTGGAAATGGTATGCTTTACCTAGTAATATGAGGAATGGGGAATGCCATCACTATAGAAATGGGAAATTCTGCCTGCCAGGTCAGATAAGCTTGTAAATATGAGGGGCATTTACCCTGGAGTGGGTGGGTTGGCAAGTTCGTTCCCTGGTGGGTGGTTTGGAGGTCTCTGAGGGACCTTTGGTGTAACTTGCCCTTCTGTTCTTTCCTTTTTTCTTTTTTCTATTGCTTTGTCTCCAGTCTACTTTTTTACTTAAATGTGGCTCCTTCAGTCTGCAACCTCCTGTACCCTATTACCTTGCCTGTCTCTTCTTGCCTCTGAATTTTTCCTTTCCTTCCCTTTCACCTAGCTTCTTCATTGATTTCCTTATTGGTTTTAATTTATCTTCTCTATAGGACTCTGAGCTGCTTACTAAACATAGGTAACCTTTTCAATAGCTGCTGCAGCTTTAGGGAGCATCCTCTAAGTTTAGAGGAAAGGGAAGCTGAGGAAGAGTGGGTAGCTATTTGCTCCTGCTCTTCTGCAGAGAACTTTTTGTGTTTATTTCTGGGTGTAAGCTTGTCAAATAGTGCCTGTGTGAACTCTAGCAAAATAAGAATGCCTTAACACAGTGCCTTTTGGGATGAAGGACCTGCAGCATGTGAGAGCCTTTAGTGTTCTGCCTAAAAAGAGTGGCAGCATGACTTGAGCTTTTCATTGAGCTTCTGAAATAAAAGCTAGTTTGTGTTGGCCAGTGGCTGTGAGCCATCTAAGCTACACGTAGTGATGTAGGTTTCTATAGCTGTGGAGGGGTGAGCACTTGAAGAAATGATTTATTCTGCCTGTCCTTATTTCCAGGTGACTTGCTGCCTGAACATGGCCATTTCAGTTTTTATAAAGGAGGGCCTACATGATTACCTCAGTCAAGTGTAACAGGCTAAACACAGTTCAGTGAAAGGGGCATTGCTACCATCTAAAACCCATGTGTGGGAGTAAAGCCTCTCTCCACAAGGAACAAATGAACAACAATTAGTCAAATATGCCTTTCATCTATGCACACACAAGCCAGGACCTTGTAGCTTCCTACTGTCTTCTAGCTTTCCAGAAGGAAGGCTTTGGAGTAGTGGCAGAATGGGAATTGGTGTTTTGCTTTTGTGTGACTGGGTTGAAGGTCGAGGAAGCTCACTGCCACAGCAGATAGAGGTGAGGGGGCTGGAGGTATTCCAGATGACACTAAATGAGCTGCACAGCTTTCTGATTAAGAATCTCTGCTCTGTTTCTGCTGCCACAAAGCCCTAACTTTCAGCAGGAGTTAGAAAACACTTGAAATGGTTAGCTGGGGATTCAAAGGGAAATGGTGCTCTGGGCATGGATATTGCAAAGTGGCATCAGATGTCCCAGTTTGGCAACTTATGCCTCTAGAGATCTTGCTGATCAAACTGAATCCTCCTACTTGCTGTGGGTTCTCCTGAATTTAGGTCCAGGGTGGTTTCTGATGGAAGTAAACTTGTGGCTGTGGCTTTCTGTGAGTGATTCCCTTGTTCTTCTCCATCAAAAGTAACAGGAGCTGTGAGTTGTTTGAATGGTTGTCAGACATGGGTTAAATGAGCTGCCCTGTTTCTGTAGAGTCTTCTGAGGAATGTGTATCTTGTCTTTTAACTTTTTTTAACAAGCTGAGCTGTAGCCTGTAATCTAGACTGGAAAGAGGGTGCTCCTTTAATTTAGAAAGCTCTGCCTCTGTTCTAGAATACACTGGGATCTGTTTAGGCTTAAGAGGAGGCAGGGAGGACATCACTGGAGTTCCCAGATAGGAGCAAAGTACAAAAGATGGGAGGAGCAGATGCTTTTTATTTCACTGGACGTGCTGGGGAAGCCCCTTTCTGCCTCCCAGGACACCTGGCAAGGGGCTAGGTTTTGCATGCTCACTTCCATGCCCCAGCGTTTTCATTTGAGTTCATCTCCCTGCAATTCCATTCCTCTCCACCTTGGGGGAGGGCAGAGATGAAGACCTGGAGTGAAGCAGCCCTCGTCCCCTGAGCACTTCCCTAATTCCCTGGAACTGAGATGGGATGGACGGTCAGAAGTGCATCTGCTGAAGAGGAGCCAGGGCCTGCTTGTGCCACCTCCTGCTCTCATTTTAGGGGGTAGGCTTTTACAAGCTTGAGGCCCCCAGACCAGCAATTCTCTTGAACTCTTCTAAACAAGCCTTTGGTGTCCCATTCCTCCTGTCTCTCTGGGAGCTGAGGTCCCCCTAGGCTGTCTCTTTCATTTCTTTCTCTCAGATGTTGTATGTTGCCTCCTCCTCTGCTCCCTTTCCCCTCCTTTGTGTCTCTGTGCATGGGCAATACAAATCACCAAGGCCCTCTTAGTAAAAGCAAGGGACTCTGCTGCCCACAGCATCACAGCCACTCATGCACGTGCAGTTTATTTACTTCCTCTATAAACACAACTGTAATCTCCTCTGGCATGTTCTAGAAATCAGCTCATGTACTTTTAATGGTCTCTAAGAAACACGATTCACCACCTTACTGAGTCTGTCTGGTCTGTCAGTGAGCGGGAAGGGGTTGGGATACCGAACTTCTGGAATTTTTTTTTTTTTTTTTTTTTTTTTGTGACTTCCATAGCATGCACATACCTGAAGTTCTGTCCCTCAGAGAGTGGCTGCTTTTCCATTGTAAAATGATGGTAGTTCCAAGTGTGCTGGACTGACTCTGGTAAGTCTGTAACAAGATGTGAGAAGCAGAAGCTCTGGGAGAAGAGGCTGCCCAAGCCAAATCTACTTTCAGCCACTGAATATCCAGCCAGTGTCTTGTTCAGGGGACTGCCTTCTGTGCATTATTGTGTTGGGGGCAGCTCTGGCTCTCAGGCTGTGCTGCCTTTGGATTTCAATAACCTCAGATCCTTAAACCCAGAAAACAATTATCCATTGGTGTTGGAATTTAAGCTCAGGACACAAATGAAGACCTCCAAGAGTAGGATGCTGTTCACAATATATCTTGTAGCATGACTGGAATAAAGGTAAGTGCCCCTTTGTTTTGCTTCACTGTATGTTTGAAACTCATTAAAAGGAAATGACAGAGCTTTGTCCAGTGCAGACTTCTTTTAAAATTAGGTACTCGTGCCCTTATCTGCCCTTATTGCTACAAAAGCTAGGTTGCAAACCAATCTTCCATGTGGCTTCTGGTTCCCTTATGATCAGTCTTTGTCCAGTCTTATACGTCACCAAAATCCACACCAGAACAGTGAACACACTGGAACAACTCAATGGTGAATTTGGAGCAAGGCAGCTAGACTTATTCTTCAAAGATGGAAGCCCTCCTGGGAAAGGAGGGTGTCTGGACTGGCTGGTGGATTAAAGCAGCATGTACAGTCTAAAATTCCCCACAGTTCAGGCCTGCACAACCTGAACAAACGAGTCGTGCTACAATTCCTGCCAAGTTTTGTGTTGCGTTCCTGTCAGTTCTCAGCCTCACTCATGTAGGGGAATAGGGAAGATGTTTTCATGGGACAGATGCATTTTTGGACTGTTGATGATGCAGTGTCCAAGTCCCTAGCCAAAGCTGGGGATTGAATGCTAATTTTCCAAAGCTGGCAGCTGCTCTGGAGCACAGAGCTGGGGCTGAACATACCCTGAAAGTTGCCCCAGGGTTGAGCCCAGTTCATGAGTCATGTTGTGGCTGTTTGCAAAGACTTGCATGTCTAGCCATAAATCCTCTCTTAGGCATTGAAAATACCATGTTCTACTGGAAGCTCTTCTGAGGTGCCATCCTTACCTGCATCAGCGTTTCTGCTGCTCCTGTACTCTCTTATCCCAGACAAAGCAGGATTTTAAATGTGCTCCAAAAGCAAGGCCAAGGCTTTGGGAGAATAGTTCTTTGAATGTTTAATTAAAAAGTCAAGCTCTGCCTTTAAACATGGAACATGCTTAACATGCCTTTGAACTGGAACAGATTGCCCAGAGAAGCTGTGGATGCCCCATCTCTGGAGATGTCCAGAGCTGGGTTGGATGGGGCTTTGAGCAACCTGGTGTAGTGGAAGGTGTCCCTGCCTGGTAGGGAGTTGGAGCTAAGATGATGTTTAAGGTTGCTTCCAGCCCAAACCATTCTGTGCAAAATGCAGCTCCCATATCAACTGCTTCATCCTGATGTCTTCAGATGTGGTGGAAGAAAAGCCTCAACTGTACAGCTCCTAAATGGAATACCCTAAACCTCCATATCTCCAGATGCCTGAGGCATTGCTCTGGCCTTTCCTGAGGTGTCTCTGTGCTGGTCAAAGCCAGGTGCAGGCTCTCAGCAGTGGTGGGGTTTGTTGTCTCAGCTGGAGAGCAGCCAAATGATGATGGGCAAGACAGATTTTTCTTCACAGCTGGAATGCAGCATCAACACTTGTTTAATGAACCTGGCTTCCTTGGGAAGTGACAGAGGTCCCTGTTCTGATGTATCCACTGGGGTTGGAAGCCTTAACTTGGTGAAGGGAGGTAATAAGGGGGAGGTTTTATCTTTGTTCTGACCTCTAAACAAATGATTGCTCTGAGAGATGTAACAGATAAAGATACAGGTTTTACAAATAGGCAGCTCAGCCATGTCTGTTGGATATTGAGCCTCCACACTCTTGATAATATTTGACCTATTTTTGGCCTGAGATAGAGTACAACACTTACACAGAACACCCTTACTTGCTCCCCAGGTTTCAAATATGAACAGCCTCATAATGTCCTTTCCTTCAGTGCACAGATCCACTAAATGATTTCTGCAGAGGACTAAATGACACTTTCTTTTTATGTTCTTCCCTCAGAGGCTTCTTTTCCAAAAGCCTTTGTACTATTTTTTAAAACTAAATTTGCCATAAATGTATTAAAAAATTAATAAAGATTATAAGCTCTTTTTAGTTCAGTGCTTTTAAGCATGCACTTGGAAACTGAAGGCACTTTCCCCTCTTGTGCTTACAAGCCCCCTTTAAATATTGCATATTGTTAAATACAAAGAACTGTGACTGAACGTGGCTGTGGCTCTGGTGTGTTCCTGATCTCTGTGGTTCCCCTGCGTCCTTTCACCAGCAGCACTACCGCCCTTTCCATTTCTTGATGTAGCCTGTAACCCCTCAGACTTTATTGAACCTGTCCCAAGAGCTTGGTAACCCTTTCTTCAAGTTCTTTCTCAGTTTGACCTCAGTCTGTGCAGACAATCCTTGACCTATCTATCCAGCTTCTCTCAAGCTCTCCAGCAAGCAGAGTTTTGTTCTTCTAAATATATTGTTTATTTTCCAAAGTGATGGTTGTCTCATTTTTTTTCTAGTTTCCCTAGACACTTCTGTTGTACTTCCATGCCTTTCCTCTATTACCTTAATTCTTATGGAAAAACAATAGTTTGGCATCTGTTCCCAGTCCAAAAAGACACAACCTTCAGCTGTTTCCTGCATGTTTTCCATGTCCACAAAATAACTCTGCTATGCCTCTAACACATCTATGACTACTGAGCATCCCCTCAACTTTCTCCTCTTGTACAAATTCACCCCAGCTCAGACCTTTAATTTGCCTTTTGCTGACCTGCAGATCCCTCATACTTGCATACTTTCTTCCCTTTTCTCCAATTTTTCATGTTCTCAGTGAAACACTCCCATTTTTGGGCTCTTACTCCAGCACTGCTGGCCTTGCCTCTTGTTTTCAGCCAGGCCAAGCTCACTATACATCTGCTGAGCTCATTTGTGGTCTTGCCAGCCTACAAGAAATGTAGGGATTATTTCTGGAACAAGCCCCTGATTTCTCCCAAGATGGCAATTTTTGCACTGATTCGCAGGTCAGGGAGGGCTCATCTATTTACCAACTTGTATAACTGCTTCACATTTGTACAGGCTTTTAATTCTGGATTTACAGCTATCCTGAATGGTGCCATTACTTTGAGTTCATCAGTCAAAACCCATTTTTTTTTTGCATTTTAACACTCGTATGGAACAGATAGGATATGGTTCAAGCTTCCCCCAGGGAATACATCACCAACTTCTGCAGCTGTATTTCTTTATTGATGAAGAGAACTTACTGTTTCAAGTAGTTATGCCTCTGATTAATCTTGCTTTAATCACCCACTTGACTATGCATGATGCAGCAGGTCTCATCAATTTTATGGTTATTACAAGGTTATTTATGGTTCTGTGATGTGAAGAATCGTGTCTTACTCTTTGGATACTGAGGAAATATCATACTTACCATATGAATCACTGTATGTTTATGGTATACAAAGACTGTTTTGAGGTGTTGCACCTGCTCTTTATCCTTTCTTGATCTAAAGGTGGCTTTGTGAAGCAAACAGCTTTGTGTCCAGTGTCAGGTTTTTGCTCATTCATGTGCTAGAAAACACCCAATGCATCAGTCTGCAGTACTGAATTTGTGACCAAGAACTGGGTGCAGCATCCTAGCTCCTCTATCTGCTTGCCTTTTGTATTTTAATTGTGGCCAAAGTTACTTTGAGCAACTAAACCTAGCTTTTACCTCTGCCTCTTGGGCAGTGTTTTTACAGAACATGAAAGTACCTTCACAGAGGCAATTTTGAGATTTCATTGATTGCTCACTCTTTTTTACTTCATTTAGAAAATGGATTTTTTTCATGTTTGCAGAAGCTCTGATTTTTTTTCTAGTGGGGGGCCTCCTAGGAGGAATACATGTTTCCACACCTCTTAAGTGCTTGTTTCAGGCCCCTCCCTCCTGCTGGACTGTCACCCTTGCTGAAGGACACCTCCCAGATTGCAAGCTTCCATTCCTAGCAGAGAGACATTATCTTCACTTTCAAACAAGAATTATCAGCTGGGCACTGCGATAAAATTTGTAAAAGCAGGAATATTTGTGCAATAAAGAACATAGCATTTGTGTGTGTATGTGAAAAAGAATAAAATCACTCTGCTGGGAATTGGAAAGTGCTTTTAGGTAATCAAGGCAGGAGTAGTACAACCAGCATGTGTTTAGCATCTCAAAGGGAAAAATTAGGCAACAATTTAGATATTACAGTAAACTCCTCCAACTTCCCAAGGGCAGTGCGTCTACCTTAAATTTTAAAACAGCTTCAATTTTTCTTTTGTTATGATTAAGTAGTTTTTAAATTCAAAAGTGGCTGTTAGCAGTGTGACTTGTTACAGGGTTCCACAGGTCTTTGCCTAAACTGCTTAAATTCTGGTATCTCTGTTTGTCCTGTGAAGTGGATAATCCTGTTTTTAAAGGACATCACCCTTGCTCTCTTGATATCCCATAAAGTGCAGAGCAAACACCATTGCAGCAGAAGTCTGAGTATTTGTAAGAAAAAGAGCATGGCAAGCACTGCAAGAAATGTGTTCTCTCATACAAAGGTCCCCCAGTTAGTTCCTGAGAAGAGGACCATTTTTGCCCATGTGGTCCAATCAAATAGGCTAAAGCTTTCCTTGGAAGCACTTTTGATTAAAGCCTGCAGTACTTTCCTGTGCTTCCCTCAGGAACAAGAGGCTTAGCAGAGTTTCTGTGGGAGGACCAGACAAGGACTGGGAGGAGCAGAATGTGCACTGCATGACCTGCACTGCTCTGAGCCTCTCTTGCAGGATCCCATTGCAGCAGAGGTACCATTTGGGATTTTTGGAGGGTGTTCATAATCCTGCCAAACTTTTTATTTCCCTCAGGAAGAAAGCTGGAGGGTTAAGAAATTGTAGAGATCGATTTGTCCCAGAGCTATTGGCAAACAATCAGCTGGATGTACACATGTATGGTGTATCCCAAGGAAGGGGGGACATCCAAGATCTACCAATGCCACAAAGGCAGCTTGAAAAGGGAGCCTTTATTTTGCCAGGGGTGTTTTGTCCCAGACCTGGGAGTGGCAGCAAGCTTGGAGCACCTCTCTAGAGCATTGTGTGTAATACAGATTGAGATCGTGCCAATGGCTCTTGTCTCAAGGAGCCTCTCCTGGGGGGAGGAGAGGGTAGGTGACACAGTCTTGGGATCAGAGCTCATGAAGAACGAGGAAAGAGCAACCAGTTTACGGAAAGCTTAACAAAGCTCAGCCTGTTGGGAGATTTGTACCCCAGCTAAGACTCCATTCCTGTTCCTTGTTATACCACAGAGGAGGCCAGTCACACCTGCCAAACCTCTTTAATTAATGACAGACCAGAACTGTGGCAGCATCCTTGTTGGAGGGAAGAAGCATGCCTGCACGTGTAGGTGTGCACATGCACAGAGCATAAGGAAATCTGGAGGACATCTCCCCCACACATACACTAGATCAACTCTCATCCCTGGTGATCCCACAGCAATAGTATTTTATGAGAGTGAAGAATGTGCCTATAGAAGTGAAAGAAACAAGCCCAGGCGGACCATGGAGCAGTCTTTTGCTGTGGTCCATGTGCAGCACCCCAGAAAGAAGGAAACGCAGGCCCCGCAGACAAAGAGTGCAGTCTCTGCTCCAGCTGCCAGCCACCAGTGGAACAGTGCAGGAAGCTGCTGCCTCACTCGTGTCCCTCCTCCCCATCCCTGCTTGGCCCACGTGGTTCCAGGCTGTTGTAGGAGGGCAGCGTGGTCACTACAGCCTCCACGGTGAAGCGATGAGGAGCACGGAGCGCCGGTGCCTCGTCTTGGAAAGCGGCGTTATCCTGGCTGTTCAGGGGGGGCACCGCGGCAGGCAGCTTCTGCCGGGAGCGGAACCAGCGGAAACCCAGGATAAAGGTGATGGCAATGAAATCCAGAACCAGCTCTGCAAGCTCCATCACAGACAGGACAGAGGATCCAAACCAGAGACTCCACTGGTTCCCAAGCTGGGACAGCAGAGTCACAACCTGCAGGAGATGGAGAAAGAGCAGTGACAACAGCCCTCATCTGGGACTTTGCCTCCCTGCCTGTTCCCTCTTCCCTGTGGGGCTGGGGGGAGGTTCCCCTCACCCTGCCCAAGGAAAAGAAACAATATCCAGCAATGCTGCTGGAACAAAAGCTTGCCACAGTGGAGGGACATCGTGGGGGAACAGGTGGCCAGAGAAGACACGGTAGTAAAGTGTGTACCGTGAAGGCTGGAGACTCCCCATTGGTCTTGTAGTTCCACTCCTTAAAAAAGATATTCACTTTGGCAACTCCGTTCCTGTGAATGAGAGATGACGCTCAGTAACCCCAACTCCTCAATCCCTGCATTTCTTCACTAAGCCTAATTGTCCCCTTCTGCCCCCTGTCCTTCTCCCGCACGTACTACCCAGAGGCTTTCTCCCATCTCTGCAGTTCTCATTCTGCCCTAAATACAGTCTTTGGTACTTTGCACTTCTGACACTGTACTTTAAAAACCCAGTGTTTGTGGCAAAAGCTCTCACACAGCTCTCCTTCCCACTTTTCCACAAGCACCTTCTGTGTCTCCAAAACACACAGCAAGTGCTGAGGCTTACTATTTTCATATCAGCATCTGACCTCTTTCAAATTTTTTCACTTGGGTCCCCAGTCCTTGCTGAAGTCTGGCTATACATCTACTCTGACTCAAATCCACTGCCCTTGTCCACAGGTCCCATGCCTGATCTCTTCCCATCAGTAATTTAATCTTTACTCTAACATTTCCAACACACACATTCCACTGGGATGGTTTCTGGTTTGGAGACAGTCTCTGTTTAGGGGCTCTCACCTCTTGGATGTGATATTGTATTTGTTCTGTTGTGAAAGCATGTAGAAAACCCAGTCCTGAAATGAAAGTGCAAAACATTGTGTCACACGATCACAGTCACCTCCTGCAGGTTTAGTACCCGTTGAGGAGGGACTAAATGGGAGGTGGGAGGAGTGCTGGGAAGCCAGGACACCCTCTCCTTACCTCTGAGACAGCAGAAGGCCAGTGGGAGTATCCAGCTGACAGCTGGTATTCTGTCATTCTGCAAGGCAAGGGGAGGCTGTGTTAGCTGGCAAAGCTGTAGGAGCCACAGGGCCAGGTCTCACCATCCTCAGGCACACCTGGAGATTCCCTCCCATGCTGAAGTTCCACCCACTTCCCACCATGTGGAATGCACAGTCCTTGGGAGCTCACCCCTAAGCCAACCCACATACTCCTCAGCCATTTTGGCTTCCTGATGGGAGAAATACCATTTCAGGTTGGGGCTCAGCCATTGACTCAAGCTTCTGCCCATCAGTGAATGCTTCCCAACACTTCTGGGAATACTTTCCAATCTTCCTGCCTGACTGATGATCAACCTACTTGCAAGGTTTCCGACACTTGTGGAAACAGCCCAGCACGTCAGCTTTGAATTCAGCCAGGAGTTTGTAATAGCAGTAGCCTGAACAGCAAAGAAAGTACATCCAGGTAAGCTCACAGTATCTTTAGACAAAAGGTGCTATGTGACAGCAAGGGGAACCCAGAAGAGGTTTCCTTCCACAAGGGGCTAATCATTCAAGGCAAGACTGTCTTTTGGATGTCTCACACCAGGAAGCTCATTGAAGACGAAGGGATGTGCTGGGACGTGGGCTGGACCAAACAGGTTCAGGTGGGCACGAGCTCTGCTATCCCTGCTGTCCACTCACCCCAGGCCTTGTGCTTTGTGTAGTCACAGTACTCTGCTCTGCTGGGCAGGGGATAGAAGTAATATGCACAGCCACAGCGCTCTACCATGTTGAGCTGGAAGCAGGAGCGAATGCAGACCTGGGAGGCACATAAGGTGGAAAAGGCTGATCAAGGGAACCAAACTCACCGTGCCTGTATCACTATTAACAGAGCCCAAGGAAAGGCAGGGCCATCAGGGGGCTGGAGCATGTCAGGAAAGAGGAGAACCAATGTGACCCAGAAGGGATCAGCTCGGTGAGTTACCTGCTCGGTGTAGCGGGATGAGTACAGGTTTGAGTTACCTGCTCGGTGTAGCGGGATGAGTACAGGTTTGAGTTACCTGCTCGGTGTAGCGGGATGAGTACAGGTTTTGCACTGGCACGTCACTGCCATCCTCTGTGCAGTCGCTGTAACTGCCCCCAAGGCGCTCGGTCATCTCCTGCAAGAGCAGACTCTCGCTGCACACAACAGCTCCACTTTGCTGTCCTCTTCCCACTCTCCCAACCACACACTGCTCATCCATCAGTCTCTGCTCCTTATGCTTTCCTCGGGATGCCAGCTCCCCCTGCTTGCCTCCATTTCGTTGTTCACTGATAAACTGTAGCCAAATGCTTCTCATCTAGTCCAGCAAGCTGTTCTTCCTCTCCCTTCACTCCATGGGATTAGTCCCTTCCCTTAAACACACACTGCTGGTCCACCAAGTTAAACCTCCCATCCAGAGCTCTCCCCCCTTCTGCTTGCTCACCTTTCTCATGCTGATGGAGGTCTCGATGCCAGGACGAACGTTGAAGCCCCCATCATCCATGAAGGCTGGCTCATTCTGATCATGGACCATGACCCTGGCTCCTGTCACCGTGGACAGCAGAGGGATGAAATCGTTCTGTTCGGTGCGTACCACCAGGGAGAGACCTGAGGGAACACCAGAGAGCCAGGGAGGTCATGGCTAGCTGTGCTGCAGCAGAGAAGGGAGAGCAGGATGCTTAGAAGGAAGTCTGAAAGAGATAAAGGAGAAGACAGACATCAACCAGGGCTGCACCAAAGCCTGGCAGCAATAGAGGGTGGTTGGAGGGAGGCCAGAGAAAAAGCTGGAGGCTCCAGAAGAGGCCAGTGAAAACTGGATTTAATCACCGTGGCTTAGAAAAAGACAGAACTGGGAACTGAGAGAGATTTCATGGAGAAACTTGAAGCCAGATGGAAGAAAAGCCTGAAGATGTGGTCTGGAGAGCTTTCAGGGAGTTTAGGAACACAAACAGGTCAGTTTCTTGAAGGGGGAAATGGGGAAGGTGAAGACCAGGAGCACTATGGCTCAGCAGAGGACTTGAGGAAGGGCCAACAGATGCCCAGAGGACACAAAGAGCATAAGGATCAGGCACTGATGAGGGAGAGAGAGTTCAGTGGGCAGTGGTGAGGGGCAGCCACGTCCATAAGACAGCTCTCTCCAGATGGGTGAAAACAGCTTGGGCGAGGCAGAGCAGGGCTGCAATCTGCCACCACCAGTACTGAGCACAGCAGGATGCCTGTAACTCCTAGGGAAAACAGAAAAGTAAGCTAAAAGAGTAAGCCTTTGGTGAGCTTACTCACCAAAGAGTGCCTCTCACCCACCATTATTGATCCCAGGCATCGAGGATGTCCATACGCTGCTGCTGTTGTCATTAAAGGTATAGCAGTTGCCATACAAGGGATGGTGGAAGTGAGTATAGTTCCTGAGAGGGGAACAGAAGCAGAGTGAGAAGGGCTGCAAAACCAAGGGGAAGGGCTTTCTGAAAGGAACAACTCTCTTTTCCATCAGCAGGGACAGGGGCTTACAGCGGATGGGCAGTATTTGTTATGTAAACTCTCATGAACAGGGAAAAGCAATTAAAAAGTGCTGTAAAAAATGTCTGGAGCTGGACAGGTTTTTACACAAGGTTTTTCATGCTGCTTTTCAGAGCCCAAATAGGTTTTAGCAGTGCTAGCAATTACTGTATTATTTTCCTAATACTGATGAAGCTCTTAGATTTTCCTACCCCCTTTTCTTTCCTTGCAGATCGTTTTCATTCCACTACCTCCTTGGGGCTTTTTGACCAATAATGGCAGGAGAAAAGTGGGATATGTTTTTACTGTCTTTTTGTGTCAAATCTCTCTTATTCCTTCATGTGGGCTGATATGCACCATTTTACCACTGTGGAGGGTAGAATAAAAATACTTCTACGCTGTACATCTGTGCCCTCTCTGGTGTTTGTACCAGTATAATTATTTCATTTGTGTGAAACCCAGAAAAAGGCAAAACCATCCTTCAAGGTTCATACTTCCAGGTCACAGAACCTGTGGCCCTGATATGCAAAAGCCACGGGAAAGACTCAAGAAAGATCCTTTGACCTTTCAAATGGGAACTGAACAAGGAACAATTCCACCTCAGAAAAGAGGTTCTCTAATGTGGGTTCCTTGATTTCCCTGGACCCCAGGCACAAAATAAGTGTTTCCAGGGGTGTTCCCACTACTTACGCCTTGTCACAGGTTGCCTCGTTGAAGCGACAAGCATAGATGAAATTCTCAAAGTCAGACTCGTCCAGGGCTTTTGCATCAGGCACCTGTGCCAGGATATTGATGTAGTGAAAGCTGTACCATTCCCGCACGGCATCCACTCCCGAGGAGTATGCCTGGTGGAAACAGTCGTTGTTTTCATTGCACTGTTGAGAGGAAGAGGAAGAAGAGGAAGAGCCGTGTCAGAGAAGTCTTCTCATCCAGGAGACAAGGCTCCGCCCGTGGATAAGCTGTGCTCCCTCAGCACAGGCAGGTGACCGAGGAAGTGAAGAGTTCCACAGGACTCCTGTGTGTGACCAACGGGTGATTGGATGGAAAAAAACCCAGGGCAGCTCCTCGGTGGAAGGGCAACGCCAGGCGAATAAGCGAGGCTGAGTAAGACCCAGGAGGCAGCAAGGTGTGCAGGGTAATATGCACATAAATTCTACCAGGAGCTTTAAATTCTTGCGTGGGGAGCCCTTCCTTCAGGGTGTGTCCAGAAAAACGTCTGTGATCCTGTGGGAACCCCAGTTAGCTGCTGAGCGATTAGCTTCAGTCCTTCAGTGCCTTTTTAAATGCAAACACAGATACCCTGGGGCGAGGAAGCTGCTACCTAGGAGCAATTGCGACCATGATCACCTTTCAGGTGGCCCAGGACCATCAAATACTTTCTCCTTTGCTATTATTGGGCAATGCAGCAGTTGATGCTGATAAACTGCTCTCAAAAGCAACTGCAAGGCTGATGTACCCTCAGGAAGGACAAGGTTTTCCAGCTCTTGGGGAGAGACTACACTGACCTGGACATGTTCCCTGGGGCCTGCAGGAACATGGATAGATTTTGGGGAGCAGGATTGTATGGAGCAAAGGATTCGGCTCTGCTTTTATCTGTCAGTAGCAAAAGCCGGTGGAGATTAATCAGACTTCTGTGTAAGGAAAGGCATGGCCAAGGGTCTAACAAGACAGAAGTAGCCAGGCAGACTGGAGTGGGTAGGGCATGGAGTATCTAGGGATCTCACCAGAACAAAGCCAATTTTCCAGTCATTCTTGTCCACTGAGGGACTGTTCTCTGGCAGGTTGACTAAGTTGTCCCGCTTCTGCCTCCGCAGAGGATGGCGCTGGATGTGATGGAGCAGGCTCCTTGAGCTACGCCTTTGTGAGGACGACGTGGACCAGTCTCTCTGTGGCAGAGACATGTTGTAGTCATAGAGGTCTAGCAGTGTCTGGTGGGTGATTTCGTCCAGCTTATCCAGCTGCTTTCGGATGGCGCTGTATCTGTGCAGGGGGGAGAGAAGACCAGCAGGTTTAGGGCTGGATGCACACAATCAGCTCTGAATAAGACATGCAGCAGAGTTTGCTGGGGTGATTCCTGCCCCCAGCTGTAAATCTAACCCCTTGCTGGAGAGAAGTTAATCTGCTCTAGCCCTGTGGCACTTTACATCGCAGCCTGCTAAATGCACCGCCGAGCAGAGCTGCCCAAGCTCACATGCCTTACTGTGAGTGCCCCGCGGCAGCAAAGGCCTCTGAAAAGCACAGCTACAACAGTCGAGGACCACGAGGAGAACCAGAGTAGGTGCTTTTATCCTGCATCCATCAAAGTCAAGGCACTCAACATCTCTGCAAGTCTGTTTCTTACCTGTACGGATTGAGGGTGCACAGCGTCACGGCCGGGAAAGTCAGCCTGTCGGAGTTCAGGTTGAGGTTGAGGTTGACAGGGTAGCTGAAGTACTCCCTGTAGAGGATCCCGAACTGCCAGTACATTAAGCCGAAGGTGAGGAAGAAGAGGACGGACCAGAAGGCTGTCTTCATCTTATTCTTTTTGGAGCACACCAGGCGGATAGCCCCGTGGATGGTTGTGTTGCTGCAGAAGAACTGGAATAGCTCCTGGTAGGAACTGTAGAATTCGATGAGACCCTCCCGCTCCTCTTCTTTCTGTTGCTGCTCCTCTTCTTGCTTATATTGTCTCATTTTCTCCCCTTCTGGCATCTTCCCTGCCTTCACAGACCCAGTCTACAGCACAAACCCAGAATTAGTCGCCCAGCAGGACCGTGGCTCCGGGAAGCCATGCCCGCTGCACAAACCGGCTCTGCATCCCCATCTTCCCCGAGCCCCGCTGCTCTCACCCCCTCCTCCCTGACCCCCGCCCAGGCTGCAGGTCCCGCTCCGAGTCCTCCCGTCCCACATTTGCCACGGGGTCGATCCTCCCCCGCCAGGAGCCCCCGTCCCTCCCGCGGCTGCGCCCCCCGCCCGCCCCGGGGCCGCGGCACTGACGGGGGGCGCGGTGCCCATGGCGGGCGGCGGCTGCTCGGGCCGGGACCGGGACCGGGGCCGGGGCCGGGACCGGCGTGCTCTGCCCAGCGCTGCCGGCTCTCCCGCAGCCTCCCCGGCTGGGCTGGGACCGGTTCCTTTCCAGTTGGAGCCAGCACCCCGCCCGGCTCCTGCCCTGCCAGCCTCTCCCCGCCCCTCCCGCCTGTCCCTCCTGCCTGCCCCCTCCTGCCCCTTCCCCTTCCCTCAGGCGCCGCTCCCGGGGAAGAAAAGCCTCTTTAAACTCTCAAGTGTCGGCGGCGGGGCAGCGGCGGCCGGGGGACAGGGGACACGTCGGGGCGCTGACCTTGGCGGTGCCGGCGGGGTCAGGGCGCTCCCGGGGCAGCGGGGCCCCCCGGCCCCCCGAGGGGAGCCCGGCCCCGCCAGGTACGGCCGCCGAACAGCCTGAGCCTCCTCCTCCTCCTCCTCCTCCTCCTCCTCCTCCTCCTCCTCCTCCTCCTCCTCCTCCCATCCCCTCCGGCGGCGACGCGGCGTCCCGGCGAGCCCAGGCGATGCAGAACGAAAGTTGGCAGCGCTGGTCCCCGAGGCAGCGCCGGCCGGCCGGGAGCCCCCACCGTCCGTACCCCCCGGGACCCTGCCCTGCCACCGACCGGCGGAGAGGGCCTGGCTTTCATCGCCAAATTGTGCTTTCCAAGGGCAAAGCCGCGAGTTTCGGGTGAGAACTGCGAGGGGGATGAAGCTGGGACAGAGAAGACTGGGGGCAAGTCGGTGATACACCTCAGTTACCGCATCGCCTTTGCTGGTGCCTTAACTAAAGAAATCTTTTGTGTCCGCAACTGCCTGGCCCAACCATGAGTGGGAACTTGTTTCGCTGAGCTGTGTCTGGGAAATCAAGGCCTCCCGGCATTACCCAAAGCCTTCCAGTGTTTCCTCGGACCACGGAAATGAACACCCTTAGCAAAATGTGACCGAAAGTCTCAAACACTCTCCCGTCATTATAACCGTGAAACTCCTTTACCAATCTTTTCTCCCAATGATTTTCTTTTAAACTAGCTGTCTCTGAAGTTCTCACTTATTTCTTCTCTTTCTGGTTACCTCCTTCAGATAGGTCCTTGTTCAGAGTCTTTGGTTACTGAATTTTGATCCTTGTTGAGTTAGCTGTGGTTTGGTTAGTGACTCAAAATACTCAGCCACTTTCACCTCTTCATATTGCAAAATCCCATGCTTGAAAATGGCAAGCAGTACACTTTTGAGGCCAGCAGTTAAGTGTCAGTGTGCCAGAAACAGCCTTGTGACAGGTGCTTGTTATAAACCTACAGCCACAATTTGGAGCGTTCCGCTAGCTCTGTCCTGTGACAAAGAGCAATGCAAAAGCATAGTTTCCCCTGCAGTTCTAAACTTAATTGTACCTCCAGTAAATTAATTTTGAACTTTCATCAAGATAAAACTTGGGAAAAGTGGGTGGTGTGAGGTGAATGGACTAATATTGTCAAATGCAGCTTCCTCGGAGCATTTCTGCCTCCCCTTCTGGGGCCCCCAACTCAGGAAGGACATGGTCCTTTTGGATAGAGTCCAGAGAAGGCCACGAAGGTGATCAGAGGGCTGGAGCATCTCTCCTGTGAAGGCAGGCTACGAGGAGAGAGTTGGGGTTGTTCAGCTTGGAGAAGCAAGGCCTGCAGTGAAACCTTATTGCATCCTTTCAGTGTCTAACAGGGCTACAAGAGACCTGGGAAGGGACTGTTTATCAGGACATGTCGTGATAGGACAAGGCAGAATGGCTTCAAACTGAAAGAGGGTAGGTTTAGATGAGATGTTAGGGAGAAATTTTTCACTGTGGGATTGGTGAGGCACTGAACAGGTTTCCCAGAGAAACTGTAGATGCTACATCCCAGGAAGTGTTCAAGGCCAGGTTGGACGGGGCTTTAAGCAGTCTGATCTAGTGGAAGGTGTCCCTGCACATGGCAGGGGGGTTGGAACTGGGTGACCTTTAAAGGTCCCTTCCAACCTAAACCATTCCATGATTAGAAATATCCTGGGTTGGGCCGACAGTCCGTGCAGCTCCATACCCTGTTGTATATAGGTGAAGCCTGATGAAATAAGGGCCTTGTTGCCCTTGTGAAATCATGGCTCAGGCCTGCTGCTTTGGCTAAATAGAAGAGGTCTATGGGAGAGGGTCTCAGCTGGAATAGGGGTAGGGAGACATGAGAGACATGATGCACGGACTGCTGCATGTCCATGTTGTGGTGTATGGTGATTGGTTGACTTGGATTTCTTGTGCCCTAGCACTATGTAAACTGATAACCAGCTAACTGCTAGAAAAGCCTGGGTTTTGCAATAAAGTGGGGTTTTGATGCTTGCCACCATCTTCAGTGTCAGTCCTGTGTCCACCACTAAATGGTGACCCCAGACGTGTTAGGGTCAGGACTGCAGACCTGAGAGCAGCCAGCGGTGGAGCTCAGTCAAGCAGAACAGACGGACCTGAGAGCCTGAAAGTCTGGATGATTTAAGAAAGCAGAGACACCTGACTCCAGGTGAGTGAATGGGAACAGAGACATGGGGGCTCAAATATCAGCAGAAGAAAAATCTGTTTTGAGCATTCTGTTGTGAATATTGCAGAAGAGAGGTATCCATTATGAGAAGTGAGCGCTATGCCCCTTGCTCATTTGGTGCAAAAGAAATGGGTGAGAGTGGATGTACAGACTGCCTTTTTTGTTGAAAGATGGGAGGAAGCAGGGCAGGTGTTATGGGAAGCAGCTACAAAGGGGGATGAAATAGCTGGAAGATGGCTAACAATGTGGTGCTTGATTTATGACTCATTGCTGTGATTAAAAGTCAATAGAGAGGCAGCGGTTGCTGCTGCTGTTGTCACTGCCCAGCTCATGAGAGCTCCTCTGTTTAATAGCCCCCCTTCCAAAACTCATTGCAAAGTTCCAAAACTCACTCTATCTTCCTCTGCCCACGAACCACAGGAGACAGGATTATGGTGAGGAAGAGGTCTGGGGCCAACAACAAAGCCCTGCAGACCCAAGGCACAGGGATGCTGGATTGCAATGACAGGATGGACAGTGGCTTGGCAAGGCAGACCCTTACAGATATTACAGTCATTTCTCCACATTGGAGCAGCTTTTGTTACAGGTTAGAAAACCCTGTACCTTTTTCCTAAATGAGAGAGACCTTGATTTTAAAATTCCTGTGTGCACCTGCGGCAGGGAGTGCTAGACAGATACAGATAATGAACTCTGGGCATGGATCCAGGACAAGGATCCTGGGAATGGGTTGATCCCCCTGCCCATGGCGCAGCCCCACAGTAGCACCAGGCCTTGCAGCCGCAGTGGCCACCATCGTGCTGCCTCCATGTCTGGGATGGCATTGATGGAACCTCACTGGCTCTGGGACCTGGATCCCCTGATCTCCCTGACAGGGGAGCTCTCATGAGCCCCCTCAACTCATCAGAGCTCCCCTGTCCCCTCTTGGGCCCCTGGTTGGTACAGCCACCCCACCTTGCACTTGCTGAGCTGCACATGGGTGTCATGGCAGGATCTGGGTTCTTTGGCAGAGACACTGATATATTGCATGATTGGTGGAGTTTGCCCTGTGGAGTGTGTGCTCCCTTTTCAGGAATTTTGATTTGAAGTCTGATTGAACTGAATTGACACTGATTCTTTGCTAAGTTATAATGGTGTTAGCTATTACCACGGTAATAAAAAATTTACATACCTGGAAAAATATTTGCAAGTGGGTAATGTTTCAGTTTGTGGACAAGAAGGTTCATATTTGTAAGACACAGTGCATCCTTAGAAAATTCGGGAGATCCCTCCTTGCAAATATTTTAGGTCGATGTTAACGAACAGCAATTAACTTTCAAGCCTGCAGTTGGCACAAGTCATAAATTAGACATTCTTTTGCTCACATTCCAGGCAAATCTTGAACTTTATCTGCAGTAGCTGTTCGAGACTTAGTTATAATTACAATGTGAAATTCCTCTGCAAAGGCAGACAAACTTATCCCAGCGTTGCCAGTTTGCTTCCTTTTTACCTCACAGCTTTAATGAGATAATTTTATTGTGAATCTCTTGGTATCAAAACAGTTTATCAGTCTTACACACCCACTAAAGTAACCAAGTTACTTGTGTAAAACTCATGGCATTATTATATAACTAAGTTCTTATTGTTTTAGCCTTGAATATTTATATCCCATTGACCTTTATAAGGCCAAGCTCAAATCTATTGTATAGGCAATCTCAAAAAGCTACAGGTTTGCAGGGCAACTTGCCAAAAACTACACTGTTGTCACTTTTCTGAGCAAAGCTGCACTTAAAAAACAAAACAAAACCAAAACTCTAGCAAAGAGTTACTTACACCAGAAATATCTTTGCTACAAATGCATAAAATCACAACATGTTTGGCAGACTTTTATAATGTCTCCAGTAAATCCATGTTACTGCTGTTTTAGTTACAAAGCAGTTGTTTGCCTTCATGTTGTTACTTTGAAGTTCTGTTACATTTAAGTTCTGGCAGGTTAAGGTTCTGTTAAATTTAAGTTCTGCTAATTTCTGTTAAGATTAATTTCTGTTAATATCTGTTCATTTGAATTACAAGACACAGCTATTTTGTTATGGAGATCAGATAAAACCAACTGAAATAACTGATGAAGCATTAGTAGCCACTTGTTTAAAAATATAAGTTAGGAAATTGTGTAAAATATGTGAAGATACGGTTTCTTAAATCCTTAATTTCATCAAGGATTTTATGAATGTAAATGTTTCACACTGATTAATTGAAATAATTATTTTTAACAATCGCTGCTGTTTTATCTTCCATAGGTAACACTGAAGAATGAGTAACAATTCCAGATTATGACTGTTATTAGTTGTAAGCTGTTTAGTAGTTTCTTTCTTTAACTTTTATTCTGTTTTAATGTCATAACATGAATCCACTGACTCCTTATGAGAGGTATTGTCCAGAAGATACTATTTAACTGAGGATAAATGACAAAGCTGCCTGCTTTATGAGCTTTAACATATCTTTGTATAACTATCTGCAAAATTCCCATCATTTTAGGAAACTTTCCTAGCTGCTGCTAAGGAGAGGCTTGTTTTTAAGGTATGTTAAGGAGGCCCTTCCAGTTGAGGCCTTGGCTCTGACCAAGCCGTGGCTCTGTCTGGTTGGGCAGTACACCAACAAACCCAAGTGTTTTCTGCATAAAAACAATACTCCAGTCACTTTGACTTGCCAGTTTGGACTCATGACACTTCTTCTAAAGTGAACTTGGAAACCTTACCTGGGAATGGTTCTCCAAGTCCTCACTAAAAACGAGGCTTGCCAGCTGTTGCAGCCTCTGGGTGATAGTAGAGTATTTAGGAAATTGATAATATATCATTTTTAATTACCATCCTATCTCTTGTGTGCTACTGATTTTGTGTATTTCCTTGCCTATGTCTGCTTAGTGTGAGTTTGTTGCTTTACCACGTGTATTGTTTTACTTTCATGTTGCCTTCATGTTCATAGTGAGAAATGTGCATGTTGCAAAAAAAAAAACAAACCAAGAAAGGCATAGGGCTCTTCAAGAACATTTAGATTATGCAATATTTACACTAGAAGTTTTGAAAACAAATCATCAAATTTAATCCCCAGCAGAGCGATACTGCTTTGAAGATTTGCATGTACAGAACTAATTTCTAAAAGCTTCTACATAAAGAATCCCAACTGGATGTGCAGTGGCAAGGCCCAGCTGATTTACTGACCTAGGGAGAAGGTGTGCACGTGTTTAATTGCCAGCAGGTCGAAGGTGGCTGCCTGCTCGTCTGGACAAACATCGATTGCCTCCGAGAGGATGAGGCCCAGTGAAAAGAAAAGTGACCTCATCAGCATCCAGCTCTTGTGGCCAAGGCAGGAGCAGGAGAAGGACTGCCAGAGCATGGCTGTGTCTGGAGACTTACAGGGGCCGCCTGCCAACAGAGGCCTTATGTCATCATCATGGTATTGTGTTCCTACTAACCTTCTGCAGTTATTCCCTGTTCCAGGCTTCCAAACAGACATTCAGTGATGTCAAAGTCAACATTTCCAGCTAATGGACTTCCTCCTGCCTAAACAGCATGGCCCCTGAACTCCAACCATATGGACTTTAGAACAGTAGCCTTTGATTTCCACTTCCTAGGAGACCTTGGGCATTATCCTTTCATTCTTCTATACTGTGAGTCTCTTTGTCAGTGGCATGGTTGTATTTAATGGGTTTTTATTGATTGTGATCTATATTCCATGTGTCTCATCCTGTGTCCAGCAGATGACCAGTAATACTCTTAATAAGATAATGGCCTTACAAGTGCAAACTGTTTTAACATCAGGGTACACAAACCCTTTGCATAGAAAACAGAAAAGGGGGAATTGTTGTATATAGGTGAAGCCTGATGAAATTGTCAGCCTGATGAAATTGTCAGCCTTGTTGCCCTTGTGAAATCATGGCTCAGGCCTGCTACTTTGGCTAAATAGAAGAGGACTATGGGAGAGGGACTCAGCTAGAACAGGGATACAGGGATATGAGAGATGTGCTGTGGAGACTGCTGTGTGTCCACGTTGTGGTGTATGGTGGTTGGTTGACTTGGGCTTGATGTGCCTTAAAACTATGTAAACTGATAAGCAGCTAACTGCTAGAAAAGCCTGGTTTTTGCAATAAAGTGGGCTTTTGATGCTTGCCACCATCTTCAGTGTCAGTCCTGTGTCCACCATTAGTACCTCATCTTGGGCAGTGCCAGCAGGAGATGTCACAGTGGAGGAACATGAGCTCTTCTGACTGGTGCCACTTGCAAGTTTCATGTGCTCAGACAGATATGGAGACTGGGAATTAAGCAGCATACGTGCTTACAATTACCACTGGGACCTATGGAGATGCAATCCAGTTGCTTCACAGAGAGAAACTTGTGTAACTTTTATTATCACAATTTCCTGAAGTTACTGTTACAGTAATGGACTGATCTTCCAGTACCACCTCTCTCTTCCTGGAATTGTGACTCTGTCTTACTGGAATTGTGCCTCTGTCTTGCTGGAGTAACAGAAATTACTTTGCCCCTGAAAATGCCTTTTATAAATGAGCATCTTTTATACTCATTTAAGTTAACAGCACCCACCTAGCAACTACAGACAAATTTGGTAACCCGTAGGCATTGTCTGATTTCCACAGTATCTAAATGGATTTTAAATTGTCTTCAACTGAACTTTGCAAATTACTTCAGAAATATGGTTCTCTTTGTTAGTATGAGACAAAGGTAACTTAGATTTTTTGTTTTCTTTTGACTTGAGGAATAATTAAGACCTCAAACATCTGGACTGATGTGCTGTAACCAAATGACGTCTAAAGCAATTTTTTTTCAGCATTTTGCCATAGCTGACAATTTCCATGACCATGTTGTTTGGGAGAACTTTTGGCCTTTGACCAGATTTAGACAAGAATAGCAGATAATGCTAATACCCATGTATCTGTGTATCTCTCTATACACATACACACCTAAACTTATTTTTTAGAAGATTTTATCCATGTGTTGTTTGGTGTTTTTTTAAGAATTAAAAAGCCCCTTACTGGCCCTTTGACCATTTCCAGTGGCTGTGACAGCTGTGCTCTGAGTAATTCCCCTTTCCCTCTTTCTCCCCACAGTGTGCTGCTCAGCTGCTGTGCATTATCTGCTGCTGTGGCACACCTTGGAGCAGGTATCAGCCCTGAGGTGACTTCCAGTTGCTTCAATCATGAGAATCTCACCTTTGGCTGTGGCTCTGTAAAAGTGCCTACGTCCCCATGGTCACACAGGCGTGCTGCAGATTGACTGCCAATGCACAAGGGGACCAAAAATTTATCTTTAACATTGCCACAATTACCACTTGATTCCTCAAATACTTTAGAGACAGACAACAAATCTGTTGCCAGCTCAGCTGCCAGTCTCAATCTCCATCAGAAGAAGATTAGAATTTGCTAACTCTTCAGGGTTGGGTTTTTAATTATTACTTACATCTTCCCAGTTTGTGCTGTTTTTTGTTTTTCTTTTTTTTCTCTAGTGTGTACATGAAGTAGATCACTGAAGTGACCATTTTATCACTCAGATTGTCAGTCACAAGTGGTACCTTGTGACCATCATTTCCTCAGGCACACTGCACTGTAACAGAAGACAGTGGCAAGAAGTTGTTGGTGCAGTTTGCAAAAGCAACTCCTGTTGATTTAGGTGATTAGGTTCACTCCTTCCTCAAGCTCTCCTCACACAAGAGTCTCCTGAGCATTTTGCCCATCCAAAGCTTTCTGGATATTTCCATCCAGAGGTATTGACCTATCAAGGTGAGTCACACCTGATGGAACTGGTTTTGACACTGATGGTTATTACCCTCACTGCCATTCAGGCTCAGCAATTATGGGATAATTTGTTTTCTGAAATCCCAAGTCTTGCAACAGGATGAAAGATCTTCCATCAGGCACTACAAATCATCTTTGGAAGTTTTGGTTCATCATATTTACTCCACCTCTAACAACATTTTAAATCCAAGGAGCTTTGTGCTGAGAAGATCCTTGTCATTAGTTCCTTTTCTTGTGAAATGGGAAGCGCCCTGTTGTTCTGGGCAGTGCTTCTGTATATTTCATCTTCACAAGCTCTGAATGCATGATTGCTTTTTATTGCTACTGAACAACCTTTGAGTAAACATGAATCACTCTTTATGGCACCAAATTTGAAATGTTTCCTTACCAGCTACGCAGATTATCTGCCCAGGTAGGAATTTGATAATGATCTGTAGTACACACAACATTTTAAAATAGAACAAGCTTGTTTTTTACACACTGCTACTGTCCCTGCTGTCATGGGAAAAAAAAAAAAAAAGAAAAGAAAAAGACAAATCTCTCCCTGACTGGTATGGATTCCAAGTGCAACAAATTATACTTGTTTTTGAACTACTTCTAAGACCTTTGATCCATTTAATTCTTTCGTATATCTGTAAACGCAATTGTACTTTCCTTCTGCTACAAAGCAAAAGCCAGTGATTATTTTGGGATTATTTCTGGATGATTTGCAGCTGCTTATATTTTTCTGCATTAAAACTAGTGATCCAAACAGTCAAGGAATAGCATCATGGGTGTTGCTGTAAGTTTGTTTAGCCAAAGAAGCCCCAGCACAGTAGGTGCCAAAGAAGGGTGGGTGTGAGGCTGCACATTGAGTGGCTGCTGTCTTCAGCAGGGAGGTGTTTCCCCAGGGTCCAGGGGACTCCTGGGGGTGATCTCCAGAGAGGGTCATTATTAAAAAGCCATCAGGGATTTGCTAACCAATCTACTGGGCTGTTGAATGCCTTCTCCCTTGCTACTGATGTAACTTGCCAGGCAGCAGTGGTGTCTGTCCCAAATAAGCAGCATGTCCATGTACACACTTCCACTCTTTCATGTCCCCAGGACGCTGGCTTCCAGTGCATGTCTTCATTTGTATGTTGTAGGGCAGAGTGGCTGCAGAGAGCCACTCTGGTGAAGCAAAAGGGAGCCCCAGGGGAAAATTGAAGCTCTGTGTGTTATCTGTACCTTTCAGCATGAAAAGATGGGAGACTACTGGGCAGAATCGTGGAAATAAAATATTGTAGGACTGAGAAAGTCCTGCTGGAGACTGGGTGGAGGGAACCCAGTCTCTCTTCCTAGGAGAATTAATTCAAGGTGAGTGGACCCCAGAAGACTCATCTGGGAAACCTGAATTAGCTGCTGTAATCTAGCTAACTCCCATCTGTTAGCTGACTCCCAAATGTAGCTGACTCCCAAATGTAGCTGACTCCCATCTGTTGTCCATATTTCAGGGTAAGGGATATTGTTTCCTGGAAATGGTGTATCAGAGAGAGTGCTGAAGAAGCCCAGTGACCCAGACCCTTTAGCCACACACCTTTGTGTCCAAGCCAGCTGCCATCTTCATTACTTGTGACCTGTTGCCTTGCACGAGAGAATCAGAGTCACCAAGCTCTACCTCTGCTGCAGATTCCCTCATGGAGGATCTCTCAGCCAGATCCACAGCTCCACAGGCACTGATCTCATTCCAGTCCTGCTGCTATGGGACCAAGTGTGGAAACCAGATGAAAATTCCCACCCACTGGCACAGCTAAGCTAACACACATCTGGAGGCTGGGTGGACAGTCCAGGCTGGAACAGCAGCCAGCAAACCTATAGGACTGGTTCTGCATCTGCCTTGTCCTGAGGGGCAATTAATAAGTGGGCAATCAAGATGGAGCCTCTTTGACGTCCCCCCACCCTCCCCTGCTCTCCCCAGGTGAAATCTTCAATTTCCTCATTCCAGCCCGAACAATATAAACATTATCACAGCCACATGACTCCCTGGCTCTCTGTCCCCACCCCTTTCCTGATCTCTCCTGCCTGTTCCTGGAGATCAGAGGCAGAAGCAGCCAACTCAGACCAGTTTTTCATCCGGCAGCTGCTGCTCCCCAGCCAAGAGGGATGGCAGGGCTGGGGCTGGTCCCCTGCGAGCCCAGGGCAGCACCTGCCTCGGCACAGCTCCGTGGATGCAGGTGCTCCCTGCTGCCTGCCTGCAGCTTTACCAGACCTGGTGACACGACAGCCTTGCTTGTGTTTAGCTTGATTTTTGACACTGCCTCATGTGATTCTCCAAATGCCCTCCCCAGGCACTCCCATCCCAGTGGTTTCATGTTGCTTCTGCTTCTCGACTCTGCTTTGCTGATGGTGATCTCTCCTCTGGAATACAAGCCAAAACCTATACCCTTGAAAAGGGAATCCAAATGTAATTAAGCCCTTAAGAAGAAAAGTCAATCTATAAATCCTGATTCTTTTATGGGCAAGGCCAGATTTCATAGCCAAATGGCCCAAGGGAGCACCTCCCACCACACCCTTCTCCAAAGGAGGAGCAGAAGGCATCACCCCCACTTTCCAGTCTCCCTTTTGTTTGTTCCAATGTTCAATTCATGCTTCTGCTTGAGAGGTTTTATGTCTTCCCTTGCAAGATCTTAGGCTGGCAGTGACGCAATGGTCTGGAAATGGTCTGAAAGGTCTGAAATGGCCCAGGAGGCAAAGAGCCTAAATTTTGTTCAAGGTGTAGCTTGCTAAATTCAAGTGAAGCTTTAGGTTACAAGATACTCTTTGGTGTTGTCTTGTTTTTTATAATCAAGTAATCTGAGGTTTGTCGTCTGTAGGACTCAGAATATCTGGATTCATATATTAATTTTTTTGTTTGTTTGTTTCACTCTTCCTTTTAAGCAGAAAAGTTTGGCCAACAAAACCTGAATCTTAGTCAAGCCATGTGACTACTTCCAGTGATACTGAGAAGAGTGAGATTTCTTCATTACAGTCACTGTCCCATTCTGTCATTTCTTCTTTTAACTCTATATCAAGATTTCAGCTATCTCAGATACATCTCACCTACCAAGAAATTTCTACTTCTGGGTGAATTTTGGGGTTGGGAAGGGGTTTTCATCAAGTGAGACACATAGATTGTTTTTTTAGAGAAAGAATCTTACTCTGTACCTTGAAAAATGGTCTACTTCAAGGGGTCTCAGGCTTTTTGTCTTTCATATCCCCTGCCAGTAAAGAATGTCAAAGTATTTGCTCCTGGTATGAGAATATGCATGTTTATCAGCTGAGGCAAATTAACTTTCATGCTAAGGACTTATTAAGATGTTAATGTTATTTCATGGGAGGATGGGTCTGTGAGGATGATTTAGGTATGTACAGAAATATTAAAGAAGGGAAAACCAGCAATTTGTAAAGAAGCCAATACTAAACAAACACAGGGCTTCAGAACTGTTTTTAAAAGACAGAAAATTAAATTATAAAAAGTAGGGTTGAAAACAAGGGAAGGAGAGGGAGCTGAATGGAAAGAACAGTAGTAAAATAACTGAAAAAGAGAAGAAAGTTGTGCCCTCCTTCTCTGCAAGCTGCACCTGGATATGGTGGGAAATCAGTGTTACCACCCCATACATCCCTCTGCTACTACTCTTCATTTATCCCAAACCCCTTTTGCTTCCTCTTGTCACCACACCGCTGTACCTGCTGGGGCAGCCTTGATGTTCCCTCTTACTCCTCTCTCTGTGACATTCCAGTGGCCAGCACTGATGACCTATAACAGCACCTGCCCCAACTGCTTTCTGCTGTGTGCCCATTTCACATTTTCATTGCCTGAATTCACTCCTGTCACACTTTGCCATCCTTGGTGACTAGGCACGCTCATGGGCTGAAAAACGGGGTGAACACCTTTTCTTGTGGGCTACAGAAACAATTGTCCAGTGGGGTAAGGGAAGTTCCAAAAAGCATCCGAAGTTGTCTACAACTGGAAAACTAGAGAAATTTTGTAATGTTGCATATGGAAAGGCAGCAAGTCAGGTCAAACGAGGAATGGCTAGCAAAAGGAATCAAAACTAACAGATCTCTCTTGAAACGCATCGGGCACCTGCCAGATGTTCTGAAGGGCAAAACAGTGATCAGGCTGGGCAGGGAGTGCCCAGCAGAGATAAGGCGATCACAGACACCTCTGCAGCCTAAGTGCTGAGTGATGAGATCAGGGTGGCAGAACCCATTCTTCAGCAGGGTGGGGTCTGCCAGCGAACGTGTCTGAAACCGAAGCGCTGCTCTACACACTGACAAAGCAAACAGTAACAATTTGCCGGGAGCAATGGCACTTGTCCAAGAGTCTTAAAGGATCTCCGGAGTAAAATGGCTGAAACTGCTCCAAGCAGTGTGTAACCCCATGTTCACCCCCAGTGTGGGACCTCAGGAGGGGAAAGGGCTGAAGGTGATGCCCCAGTTTGGCCAGGGGCAGGTGGTGGAAAGTTTCTGGGGCTTGTTTGGGCTTCAGATGAAGATAACATGAATAAAAAGATGAGAGATTAGTACAGCTAGAGACTAAGAGGCTCTGGAGCAGCCTGGAACACCACTCCATGGTGCTTATGTCCCCAGCAGGACATCCATGCTGTCCTCTGCCAACCTGACAGTATGTGTGCTCTGGTCCACCTCCTGAGGGTTTGGATGCATGCTTGGATGAATGCTGCCTGTGGTACTGCAGCCAGGCAGGACTGGTGGAGTGGTTGGCTCTTGCTGCAGGACATAAGGGATATGGTGGTCCAGGTGCTTTGACCCTGGTGAAGGAGACAGCAGCAGTGACAGAGGGATGTGTTTGTGTCTCTTTCCTCTCCTTTCTCCTTTCCCGATTCAGGAGAAGGAGCTCCCCATGCTGCCACCTTCCTGAGGACATGGGTGGGGATGGTCTCCATTCCTCTGCTATCTCCTCATCAGGGGCTGCTGCCAACTGCTGCTGGTGCTGAAGCCTGAAATCAGCCTTCTCGACTCCAGATGGGCTTTTTGAACTTCTCAGATAATTTTTCATCTGGAGAGAATATCTGCAATTTTTCAGCATCTGCTCATCGCTCATTGAAGGAAATGCATGGGAACCCACCTGGGTGTGCTGGGAGAAGTGGAATTTTCAACTGACCTGGGAGGAGGAGCATGTTTTTGCAGTGGGTGGGAGCTGGACTGACTTAATGTTACACATCATGCTCTGGAGGGAAGCATGATCCCGTGTTTTGTCTGGGACACAATTCAGAGCTGGAGGCCTTGAGAAACAAAAAGACTGATCCTTTTCCCTTTTCTTCTTTCTCCTTTTGTTCTTTTTTTTTTTTTTGTGTGTGTGTGTGGTTTCTGTTTGTTTGTGGGTTTTTTGAGAGACAGAGAATAGGAAATTTTACAGGCACTTTGTTGTCCATTGTAGCTTATCAGTGCTCATGTTACTGAAGTTCAGGTGAAGGACACATCAGAGAGAGTGTTCAGTGCAGAAGATTGGTGTCACCAGGAGAAGCAAACACGCAGCACTAGTGAGGACATGTCTTTGGTCAGCATTTTGTACTCCTCAGGGAGTTGTATCCTTGTAACCCTTCAGACCCAATAAAGGGTTCTTCGTTGTCTGATCTGTGATGAACTTGGCAATTACATGTGAAGGTGAGCACAACTCTCAAGGCTTCTGACATTTTCAGAGATGCCAAGAATCAGAGAAAGGTTTGTCAGGGACCTTAAAGATTATCTAGTTCCAGCCCATTGGGCAGGGTCACCTTTCGCTGGGCCAGGTTGCTCAGAGCTCCATCCAGCATTCTCACGTGTTTCTGGAGTGACATCTCTAGGCTTAAAAAGCAATCCTTGGTAAGCCATGTCTTTCCTGTGGTGCACATACACTGAATTCCAGTGTCTCAGAGGTGCAGGTGCGTGGCTGGTGGGGGCCAGCACACTGACCTGGAGGGCTGGGAGTGGCCTCTCCCGTTCCTGTGTCTGCCATGCTCCAGAAAAGGGCTTTGGCTGAGCACAGTGCCTGTGCTGCTGTACCTGTGCTGGAGAAACCAAGTCCAGAGCTTTGGAAGCACTGCAGAATGTGTGGCTGTGATATAATGTGAGGTTGAAGCAAACACAGTATATTTAAGTGATGCACCTCTGGTCAGTGTATGCTTTCTTGGAGGCAGCTGAGCTTCAGCTCTGTTCATAAAGTGCTTTTAAACCAATGTAGTTAAACTGCTGAATCTATTTTGCTAAATAAAATTGAATGAGCAGAGGCATAATCAAACAAGCAGAACCTATGGGGAAAATATAATCCTGAGCTATGCTTTATTCTTTGAAAAATATCTGCTCTTTTAATACCACCTTAGACCTTCTGGCTTGTCCGTATCCACAAAACAATGCAGCCACAGCCTCCAAGTAATCTTGTTGGCTCAAGTGCAAAGAACTTAATCTTTTGTTTTGCAGGTTGACAAAACATGTATAAAATTTTGTATCTTATATCCAACAATTCTACTAAATAGTTAGTTTTAAATGCCTAAATTTAATATTTATTTGCACTGACACAGTGTGCCTTACAATGGGCTGGTGTGCCCAGCAGCTAATCAGATGATGACCAGAATCCTGCTCCTCGATCCACGTGGCCAGGCAGTGATGCCATGTGGCACTTGGCCACGGCACATTTGACCTTGGAAGGCAGCATGGCTGTCTCCCAGAGAAGCAGAAGGACTAATATTATTTATCCCTGTCTTCTTAATGCAATCAAGTTTATATTTGATGCACTCTTAGTCTCAGTGACATTTTCTGTTATAAGTGTTTTATATTTAAAGTGGAATGAATATTGCTGTTAAGCACAAGGTCACCTTGTTTATCAGTGAGTATTACTTTTTTCTGCTTCAGAGTATCTACTTCACTTGTTTTTGTGATTTAGAACCAGCCTGAGACCTTCAGGGATGCAGTAATTGCAGACTCTAGTGGGGAGTATCAGAGAGCAGGTAGTCAAATAAAATAAAATGCCATGGTATATTTCTCCTTATGAGGAATACGACCACTCCTAATGCATTTCTTCCATATCTCCATTATTTTTCCTTCCTTCCAAGTCAGTTTATGGGCCAAAAAGCAGACAAACTGACAGCTCTCATTTCCGATGTAACACAGCCCTTGGAATTTTACCCAGTGTCTCTTTTCACTGATGTAATTAATTTTTAAAAAAAATTATTATTGTTACAAAAGGACAGCTTGAAAAAACTATCCTGACCTTTATTTGAATACCTTGAAAGACAGTCTGCCCCTCTGACTGCCTGCTAGCTAGGACAGTCACCCTCACTGCTGGGGATGTGATGTCTTATTCTGCTCTGAAGGTGCCTGCATTAAACTCGCAGTGGTTGATTCTCACTGTGCCTTTCTCTGCAGGTGAAGGTGCCACCAGCACTCTGTGTTTTCTCTGCTGTGACTGAGAGATTCTGGTTTAGCTAGACCAGAGCAATGGCTCAGCATGTTCCCTGTCAGGCATTGTCTGACCTTCCTAATTGCTCCTGTCATTTTGCTCTGAACCCTCTCCAGGCTTTGGGGATAACAAGGAGCCGTGTGGGCGGCTGCTCTGTGGGTGGGTGCTGCAGCTGCAGGCTTTGCTGGGCTTTCAGCTCCGCACTGTTGGTCACAGGTGACGGTGACTTCTCCAGTGGCTGCCAGCGAGGCTCCTCTCTTGGCAGCTTGTCCTTCCTCGCTGTCTGTACAGCAGCCAGTGGTCACTCACCCACCTGGGTGTGTCCGAGGGCGTCCAACTCCAGTGGGCCACCCATGAAGCTTCGTGAGTCCTGAGCCAGAGCAGCAGCATCAAAAGTGAAGAGTAAAGGGTTTGAGCAGAAACTGCTTCCACCAGCAGTTACACTCTGCCCCTGGTCACTCTTAGGTGTTCCCACAGGTCAGACAATTCGGGGGGATTCAAGGATCAGCAGCACTGGGGGAGCGTGGTGGTGCAGGACCTGAAGAGACTCCACCAACACCCCTGAGCATCCTGTCCTGGCTGAGCATGTTCACCTGGCCAGGTGACTCGTGCTCATCTGAAGGACTCCCTTTCCTTTAGCTGCTGACCTTGACATTTGCAAACTTTATCAACAGTGTTTTTTACAGTTGTATCTTCTGGTGCAATTATTAAACTGCACAGTTCTTGCAAAGAGACACACATTTTCAGCAGTGATTGGTGCTTCTTTTTGGACAATGAAGTTTTGCCTGTTAGCTGCTAATTAATCCATGTGATGCATAATCATTGTGATGTATCCAGATGCTACCCGTTTTTTCTTCAGAATTTACAAGTTTCTTCATTTGTTTGCACCAGTGCTTTCATCAACCAAATGTATTATTTTGTCAAAGAATGAAGTCAGGTTTGTTTCCCCCAACTTTTTAAAATACTAAATTATAAAAACTATTTTAATTGTTGGAACATCTGCTAGCTAACTTGTAGTAACTTCACACTCTCTTACCTATGATTATTACAACAGAACCATCTAACAGTCAGGTGTCATCTCACTTTCTGTCTCTGGACACTGGCACATGTTTTTCCACGACCTTGGGACTTCTCTAGTACATCAGGATTTTTAAATACCAAATTCTATTGGGTCACGTGCCTCTTCAGTAAATTTTTTCTATGATTTTGAGATGGAAATTTGCTTGGCTACTGATCTGAAAATACTTATGCTTAATAGATGCTGTTAAAACTTTCCTGACTTTGCAGAAAGATGAAATTTTTTACTATCCTCTTGTAGCATGAATACACAAATCCATTTCTTTTTGTTTTGCAAACAACTAACTTTTCTGTATCAAAAAGCCTCCAAAAAAGTCATCACTACCAACAGTTTTACCTATATCCACCCAGTAAGAGCCTAGGCTCTCACTGCTATTTCTTAGTTTTCAATGTATTTTGAAAAAACTGCTTCCAAGTGCCGTTAGCACTTACAGCAATCCAGTTTTTCCAGATTATTTTGAACACTCCTTATCACCTTGTATGCTTCATAAATTCTCACTTTTATTGTGTGCCATATACCTCCTTTCCATACCACTTCCTTCTGCTTTTTTTTTTTCCCTGTTGGTTTTATACAAGATTTCTAAGTGTTAACCTTCAAATTCCCTGTTAGGGCAGAAAAGGGCTGAATTGTGTCCTTTTTTTTTTTTCACAACTACAGAGACACAGATCTTCTTCATCTTGTAAACTCCCAGCAGTAAAATGTCTATTAGTAAAAATTTTATTGCAGCTTTCTCCTGGGGAGTCCTATTTTTCTGATTGCTTGATTTCCCATCAGTTTAACTCGTAACTTCCCCTGCTTGAGGATTTACCATTTTGAAATACCAATTTTTGCCTATGTATATGCTCAGCCTCACACATAAAATGCATAAATACATAAAGATCTTGGTTAATGGCTTGTAGGCATTGACTAAGTGTACTTCTATACATCTACAGGTACACATCTGTATACATGTACTATATCACGTACACATACATGCAGGTACCTGCATTTCCACATCATACATGCAGTTGTACAGACACACCTCTATGCAATGTATTTTTCTCTGGAACCAGAGAAGAGGCATTTCTCAAAGTGTGTGCCTGTTACCTGTAACACAGCCATGCAGCACAGAGCTGAGGCTGCCCAGGCTGCCCTCCCTGGATGAAGATGTGTTTTTCTGTGAGTCCATCCCTGAATGGTCACTCAGCTCCTCCACCAAGGGCAGCCCTCCCCCCCCCCATAGCAACCAAGCACTCTGTTAATATTTGGACAGGGCTGGTTTTTCTGAGCAGGATGTGTCAAGGGACAGGAGGCAAAATGCTGTAGGTGAGTGGCACTAAGGTGTCCTCTATTCTGAAGCCCTTGGACATTACTGAGGCTTTGGTTTATCTGAAAAGGAGAGAGAAACAATAAAAGAGGTAAAATGCAGTAAGACCAAAGCAGTGCAAAACATCACCTCATACTGCTTTCCACCAGAAATGAGTCTCCAGCTCATCCACTCCCTGCCTCTCCCTGCAGGATCCTGGGATATTCTGCCCTCCATCTCTCTTCAGCAGCAGTGCAGGGGAGAGGCAGATGCTGCTCTTCTCTGCATCTCCACTACGAGGGCAGAGCCTCAGCCTTTTGAACTCCCACCTGTTCCTCTCCTGAGCACAGTGAAGAGGTCAGTGATGAAGACAGCAGCAATAACACCCCCCTCCTGTCCTTGGGATGAAGAGAGCAGCAATAAAATCCCCCTCCTGTCCCTTGCTCTGCAGAGGAGGAGAAGGGTCAGTGATCTTGTGTTGCCTGGAGCAGCAGAGTACCCAATGAGTTGTCACAGCTGAACAACCCCACAGCTGGCCATGTGTGCTGCTCTTGTCACACATGTGACAGGAAACAAGTGAGCCAAAGCCACACAGACCCGGGGTCGGGTGTGCTGGCTGCACTGATGTGTCATAACTCGTTAAACTGCAGGTATAGCTTGCTGCTGTTCCCTGCTGGGTCACAAGGAGACACAGGAGCGATGTGACATCAGCAAGGAGAGTGTGAACCCCAGCAGCTCCAACAGGGGGAAGCATTTTTTAATAGAGCTCTCTAGTAGCTTCAGCCTCCAGCTGAACATTGGGTCCAGCTGTGTGCCCAACTCTGGGGCATGGGTGCTTTCTTGTGCCTGTGCACTTGCTACAGACTTTTGTTCTGTTGCTTCACCTTCAGTCATAAAATCTCTTTTCCTCTGAAGGAAATGAGCTGTTTGCTCCCTCAGAACCTCAGGGAGTGGAATAAAAGTTGAAGAAGTGAAAGGGTAGAGGAGGGCAGAGAGAATGGGTCTGAGAGGACACCAGAAAGAAAGCATGGGGAACCAGGAAGATGTGGAGTGACTCAGAGGTTTTGATCCCCAAGGTGGGTAGATGAGGTGCGAGGAGGTCTGGGCAGGATGAAGGACTTGTCTCTCTGCCCCTGACAGCTACCTGGTGCCTTGGTGAGATGGGTACTCCCTGAGATGGGCTCTGCCAGGACAGCTCTAGGTGGCTGTGCCTGCATTGGGACTGAGCTGCTGCTGAGGCAGGAGGTGATGATGGAGGGGCCATCTCAGCTTTGCCAGTGACTGGAGAAATGTGTGTTTGGGAGAGGAATTTCTGTGTTGGGGCAGGTCAGACTAGTCTTCACATCTCTCTTGAATGATGCCACTGCTGGAATGAAAGGAACTCTAGGAAGTCCTGGAGGAGGTAAATAGGGAATTGATTTATTGATAGCACAGTACAGTGACAAGGGAAAGAAATTGAGCAGCTGTGACAATGGGTGTTGGGAGCAGTGGTAGGAGGGTGCAGGGCAGCGTCAGTGCCTGAGGACAGGGGACTCCTGCTGCCCCCAGGCACTTCCCCTCCTCACTGGCCAAACACAGCTGGGTGATTGCTGGGCCTGTGGGGGTGGACACACAAACAAATGCTGCATCTCTCGTCTCCCAGGCTCAGTCCTTGCAGCCAAGGGATGGGTCCCCACTTCCTAGCAGCTTTGATACATCCACATGGACTTTTGGCCACCTGGCCACCTGTAGTCAGCACTGTTCCCTCCTTGGCTGCTGCAGTGGGTTTTTCTGAGCAGCAGGGCAGTGCTGACCCTGCTGGAGAACCACAGAGTGAGCCAGGATGTAAGGCAGGGCCCTCACCAGCCTGCTGAAAGCTGTGTGTGGGGATCTCAGGATCCACCTCCTCCCCATCCTAGACCATACACAGCAGGGATTCTGCATGGGGGATGGATACTGACTGTCAGTGGACCCCTCTCACCCTGCACCATTTTCCCCTCTGGAAGAGCATTCAGCTTTGGGAGGACCCTGTTTTCACTGGGTGACCTTCACTACAGGGGTGGGGGTGCAGGAGAAGCCCCACACTGACTACCAGAGCTGCTTCACTTTCACTCTGACAAAGCTACAGGGAAAAAAACTCCCTACATTTAAACCTATTAACTCTTCCTGCACCAAGCTTGGGAGCCTGGAAGCAGCAGGGAAATGAGGCACAACCACTGGTGTTGAGGAGCCCTTCCCAACCTGCAGTGTTTGAAAACAGTCACCTCTCTGCATACTTGCTTCTTAGCCTACTTTATCTTTGTGAAATACTTGGAGGCCAAAGTGGGTTTCTTTTTCTCTTTTTCTTTTTCTTCTTTTTCTTTCCCTGCAAAACCTTCTTCAGCTGGAAAGAAGATAGTTGCTCTGCAGTGGCAGAGCCAGCTCCAGCTCCCCTTTAGCCCCGTGGGAGTGCAGTGCCACCAGCAGCTGCCAATTTAGCCCTGGCTTTGCAGGAAGAAGTCACTGGGGATAAAAGAAGCTGTGAGAAAGGAAATGGATGAGCTCTGAGGGTGTTTAACTGCTGCCTTTTCTCTGTCTTTCAAACACACGGGGAGAAGTTGACTGCTTCTCTGCGGGCCTGTTTCCTCTCCTCACAGTAACAGAGCTCACCCTTGCTGTGGGCAGCTGAAATCATGGATACACACCTGCAGGAAACCATGATAAGCACCAGACACAGTTCAGAGGTCTGGATACAGCCTTACCCTCTGCATCCCAGTCCCATCCTCACCCACCAGTTGAGTCCTGCTTGGAAAAGCCTTACAAGGAATATAAACTCTTCCTGCAGAAGCTATGCTCAGGAGCCATGAGCTGTCAGATGTAGCCAGCTGCTCTGCCTGGTGCTCCCTCTGTCTCTCCAGGCTAAGATCACACACACCTACCAGCACATCCTGTGAGTCCCTGCCAGTCTGAGATGCACTCACCTGTGCTCCCCTGGCCCTACAGGTTATTGTCCAGCATTACCCATGCTCTCAGAGGGGCACCCACATATTCCAACAAAGCACAGCTTTACCATGAAGGCATCGAGTTCAAGGGAGCTATTCAGTGGTGCTGCAGCTGCTGGGAGAGTGCTGTGGATCTGTTTTCCTACTCAGGGAGATGAAAACCTGTAAAATCACTATGTGATGACAGATAAGAGGTATCAATGAGCAGAGGCCTAGACATCAAGGGTAAAGAATACACTCCTTGTGATGAGAGAAGCAGCAGCAGAAAAAAGCAGCAGCCAAAGAACCATCTAGTTCAGCCAAGGGAAGCAGGTGAGGCCAGGGTGGCACTGAGAGAATCTCAAGTGATGCTATGGGATCAGAGAAGTGATGCTGGGAGGAGACCTCCAGGGGTCTCTGGTCCAACCTCTGACTCACTCAGGTCACCATAATTTTGTCCAAATCTGGAAACCCTCCAAGAGTGTAGATACTGCCACCTTTCTAGGGACCTGTCCCAGTGGGGCTTTTTTGCCCTTCTGGTAAAAAAGTCGTTCCTGAGGTTCAGCCTCAACCTACAAAGTTTCATTTTGTTGCCACTGTCCCTTGATACATCACCTGGTACTATTGAGAAGGCCTTGGCTCCATTATCTTTGTAACCACCTTCTAGATATCAGTAGGAAACAATATAGGGTGTAAACTAGGTACCAGGCAAGTACCAGCAACATGGTAGCTTAACAGTCATCCCCGGTGTAAAACATTCTGCTGTTCAGGGCTGGTAGAAAGGAAAACAAAACCAGTTCATTAATACCACATGTATGATGTTACAGGTTGTTTAGATGGAACTCAGAAAGCTAAAAGAGGCTTTTCTGTGGTGCAGCTCAGTGTCATCCATGAACTGCTCGAGTTCATACCTGGATATGTAGGGAGAGAGCAAATATTAAAAGAGATAAACCCCAGTAAGAACTCTGCTAACATGGGGAAAATAACTTCAGAGTTATGGACCAGTGAATCATCTCTCATCATCATAATGGGCCTCAGGCCTGTGATTCTCAGCATGACATGACAAATTCCTTCACCAAACCATCACTGAACTTACAAAAGATTTGTTAGCTGTAAATAGCAATTAAGTCATAGAGCAGGTGGCCATCAAAAATAAATTTGGAGTGTGTGATCATAATTTCCTTACATATAAATTCAGTGGGAAGATAAATAAGAATAAACCTGCACTGCTTATGCATGTTTTGTTTCAAAAGAAATTAAACCCCAAGGAATTTGAGAATCTTTAGTGCAGAACGCAGTGGTAAGGAAACTGTATGTGAAAGATGCTCAGAATTTCTGACAGAGATGTGCAGTATCTCTGGAACATGCAAAGCAAAGAAGCAAAAGCCCCTCTGTAACTACCTGGATGAACAACCACAAGATGAAGGGTAAGGAGAAAAATTTTCTTCATATGTTTGTAGATATAATGTACATCTGGAATCTGGAATCTGGAAAATGGATTTTTAAAAGAAGAGATAGTTTTTCATTTAAGTAAATAACTGAATCAGGAAGGAGAAAGTGGCTGTGTAAAGAAGGTGAGGTCAAACCTAAAAATATTTGTTAAAATTAAATAAATATAAAACATATATAAATAAAAGTCTTCAACCAGGAAAATGATAGTGAAGAGCAGAGCAGAGGACAGGAGCATAATGAATATGAGACTACAGGAACTGCCACACCTCGTTTGAAGGCAAAACATACATTTATGTGATGAAGTCAAGAAAACAATCTAGGACCTGAATTTGAATGGATTTTTTAATACCATAATAATTTTTATTCCTAAGAATGCAACAAGGAGTTACAGAGTTTCACAAAATAACAGGCACTGTTCAGATAAACTTCACCTGATCTGTGGTCTCTCAGTTTTGGGAGTTGGAGGTCCATCAAAAAATTCCTTCCCTCAACCCAGACTTAGGATACATGTCAGCAGGTCACTTGCCCTTTCACCCCTTAAAAATTATCTTCTGCCCCATGTTACTGTATAGCACCAGTTTGGAACTTCCAGAGTCTTTCTCAAGGAAATCCTTCTATCCAGAAAACCTCTGGTTTTGGCAGCACATCCCAACTCCTTTCATTCCTGTGCCCTTTCACCTGTCTCCTCTTGCCCCTCCTCACACCACCTACAAAGAGGCAGGTCTCTCTATCCAAACCCATTACCTTTTCTGGTTCCTGTCTTCTCTTGTCATGAGTTTTTTTGCCCTGCTCTGACATTTCTGATTTCCACGATGCCTTCATTTCATTTCCACTTTTCCAGTGAGAGGAAACACTGCAAGACACATCAGCCTGGAGTGTGTGGAGTATTGCTCTTGCACTTCACAGGACTTGAGGACAGCACAAACAAGATCAAAGTCATGAAGATCCAGAGTGTGGGGGCTGGACTGAGAGCAACCTCAATGCTCTGCTGGAATTGGATCCCCTTTTCCAGTTCAGACCCTGCCAAAACAATAGACTATTTTGAAAGACACCACATGATCAGTTTCTTCTAATCAAATTACTCAAGCTGAGATTTAACCAAAGTTTTCTTTGCCAAATTACAGACTCAAACCAGCAGCTAAGGACTTGCTGAACCCAAACCAAAGCCTCTCACCTTTTAAATAAGCCAGCATTGTGCTCACCAAGACACACAGTGCAGGAAAATTCAGTTCCCTCCAGCTCCTAAATCTTCTGCTGACTCTGCTAATGGCAGGACCACCAACACTGAGCTAGCTTGGCATGACCCTGAGATTAGTAAAACTGCATCTGACACCAGCCCACAGCTCTCCACCCCTGGTAAGGCTGGGATGAAGTGAGAAGCAGCTCCCTGCTGACATTGGCCAGGTGAGTATGCAGAAATGCAAGGGTGATCTTCCCGTCCCTGTACAGCTTTGCCTCTCCCAGATCAGGTTGACCAGACTAACCTGAAGATTTTGGCTGTGGATTTTCAGCTTTGACTGGATATGCTGAAGGTTACTTAATCAAATTTACAGTTTTTCAGAAATACACCTATATATTCACAGGAGCAAATATGTCTCTCTATGAATGGACACTCTGTGTCTCTCCAGCATGCCCTGTAGGGAAGAAGGGAAATGAGCCAGAAGGGAAATGATCCAGTCTCCTGGATGTTCTATGCACACCCTGGCTGATCCCACAAGGTAAGGGTTGCAATATTCCTAACTCTGACCTCAACAATCGTATTTCCAAAGGTTGCATCCCCCTGAAGTCTGACTCAGGCATTCCCTGTGGAGGGAATAAGCAGAATCCATTTTAATAAGGCTGGAACTGAAGTTGTGCCATCTCCAGGAGCAGGGAGTGGCAAGAACAAAATCTTCTGGAACTGACAGAAGGCAGCCAGGAGCAGAATGGCAGCGGTGCTGGTGACACTGGCACTAAAAGTAAAATGAGCCAAATTCACACCTAACATAGGCCAAAATTTCAGGGCAGCCACAGCACTTTACAGCAGCTAAAGTGGCTGATCATGTGAGAGATTGTTCACAGGCTGAAATTTTTCATCGCCTCCTGCCAGCCTTGAACACTGACTTACTCTGAGACCTTATTATTTAAGCAATCTTTTTTTCCACCCTCCCCAAATTATCCATAAAAGTAAGTGGCTCCATTTTCAAGCACCCAGCATAGATTCTGGCACCCAATTTTTGGACATGCATTTGCAGATATTGTGGTCTGCAGCTACAGTTGGGTGCTCAGCATCCTTCAAAATCAGATACATGGTAAGTGAAGAATGAGTCCCTGATGTAGAGACCTAGGAATTCTAGGTCTCTTAGGTATTCCTAGAGACCTAGGAAGTTAGGAATTCTGGCTGTATGTTTTCACATCTGTCAACTTTGCTGGGTGAAACAAGGAGATAATATTGGGCAGCTCATGTTATGGAATGTTTTGAAGACATGTGAGTTTTTGTAAGCAGCTTTAAAGGATGGACAGTTTGTTTTTGTGCAGTGGCTTAAGCCTCAGGATGAAGGATCAGAGTGGTTCTAACTGCTCCTGGCCCAGCTTAGGTTTCCTGTGCTCATTTCCTTCCATTTCCTCTTTATAAACCTGGGATGCTACTTGTGTTTTCTGCAGGATACCTGTGCAGAGAAGTTAATTTTCGTGTCTAAAGCATTGTGAGACTTCCCAGAAAGGATCTCTAGGGGCAGAAAATAGAGTAGCATAAAAGAAAAGAAGAAAAAAGAAAAAGAGAAAAAGAGAAAAAGAAAAAGAAAAAGAAAAAGAAAAAGAAAAAGAAAAAGAAAAAGAAAAAGAAAAAGAAAAAGAAAAAGAAAAAAGAAGTGCTGCTTTTCCTGTTCCTGGGACCATTCCACTGTCCTCACAGCTCAGACTGTATGCCCCTGAGGGTGTGTGTCTGGAGATGAAAACATCCTCATATGGTTAAAAATCTCACAGGGACCACTTAAGCTGCAAGTGTAGGCAAGGCTGAGCTGTACTTAGGGTGGTTTGGGTCACCATGCAATTCATGCCTTTGGTTACCAAGCACTCAGCTCAGGTGCATCAGAAACCTCTCTGGATAAGAGAGGGCTCCTTCTTGCATGGCCACCTCATCCCACATCTGCAGTGAGGTCAAGAATGGCAAGGGCAGCACATATCCTCCATCTGCCTGAGCCAGCTTGCACCTGGCCAGCACAGGTGAGAAGAGCAGTGCTCCAGGCCAGCAAATATCCCAGCTCCCAGCAAGGTTCTCCTGCCTGAGACAGAGGGATGAAAGACAGACCTCAGTCCTGAGCTCACACTTCTGGCTAAGAACTTAAAAAAGAAAGGGGGTGAGTCAGCACCCTGTGGCTGTGCAGTGGCTGGAAACTGTCCTAAGCTGACAAATTTACAGCTGTTTCAGAGGAATCTCACCCACCATCACATCCATGGCATTTCTGACTAGCACCACTGGAATGGTTTCAAGCAGTATAATGAGACAGACACTGCTGGTAACATGTCTGTTCCCTCTCATCCGTTGCCTCAGCAAGCCCATTCTGGTTTTGGTTATTGTATTTATGAAAAGATAAACCAAATCCTAACCAGTCTTCTGCTCTGTAAAAAAAGATTCTATGCTCCAGACCATTCAACTGAAGCAAACATTATCCATACAGTTACTGAATGGGTTACTGAGTTACTTTTCTTTTATAGAAAAGAATATTATTTCTTTGACATCCTGTTTTCAGTTGCTTACAATTAGAATCTGTAAAACTGAGTTGGTAAGGTGTTCTGAAAATGACTTCAAATATTCTTTAATGGCTTTAATGAATTTTCAGATAAAACACAGAAAGTTGTTACTTTAAAATATAAAAAGTCAATTGAGTCTCTGAAATTATTTGCCACTTGGTTACTTCTAACAAAGAACAAGTTTGCTTGCTTTGGTTTCGTTTGAATGCTCCCATGAGCTCAGCCTTAGGCTTGCACTCAACTAGGTATGCTTGCCTTAGGGTCCTAAATGATGGTCTGTGGCTGCACAGTGAATTCCCAAGTTGTCACTGGAGTTTTAATTAATTCATGTAATTTTGGGGTGTCCTTTTCTTCTGCCCACGTCTCAGAGCAGGTTAGCAGTCCCTAGGTCTGCCAGGCAGGAGGGCACCTACTTGTGCTCCGAGAACTTGGCTTTTCAGACAAAACTAAGGTGTCTCAGATCTATTTGAGCTAAGTACATTAACTGCTCTTGCTTATCTCAGGCACATGGTAAAGGAGCAGCAGCCTACCTTCAAGGATGTAAAAATGCTGTTTTCAAATAAGATCCTCATTGCTTTCTTCAGGATGTTGTATTAAACCAGGAACAGAAAACCGAAAGCATGTGAAGTTAGTATGCAGTGGTCGAAGCTTTAAAAAATTAATGTAGGGGAAAAAAATGCAGAGGTTTCAAATGCAGCTGGGGAGAAGCCAATTTTGTATGTCCAAAGAAGAGCTGGAAGCAACAATCTTTACACCTGAATCCCCAAATCTTCATCTCAGAGCCCTGAAGGGAGCATGGCAGAGGGGAAGTAAGTTGTTCAGACTCTGTGCTTGAAAGTAGAGACCAAAGTCTTTCGAGTCTGCTCCTGAGACTCGCTCATGCCCGTCAGCAGCACGGGGTCTGTCCTGTGCTCCGCCTGGTAGAAGGGACAATTCCTCAGGTGCTCCGACATGCTCGGGACATCGCTGCGCTGCCAGTTGTGAACTCTGGAGAACAGGCTGCTGAACTGCCAGATCTAATGCAAGAGAGGGGATAGGAATTGGGAAGAGAAAATGAGGACTTTAAATGTCTGTCTATGCTTACAATGGGTGTGCATTACTCACTCTGGACACTGCAATGAACGTCTGATGGTGCAGGGCTGGCATAGCAAGTGAAAATGGGTCTGTATTGTTGTGTACTTCATACTTGCTGGTTTTGCTGCTTTAGTTATCACCTGCCATTTTTAATGGGGATGGTAGTACTTAAATATCAGGAATTCTTAGTTCTCAGTGCCTAGAAATGGTGCACATGCAAATGGGTTACCCAAGATGAGCTTGGGTGGGGACTTTCAGAAAATGTCTAGTTATACCTTCATCCTTTTGTTAGATGTACTGCACCCTACAGCCCTGGGCCCTGACAACAAACCCCTGTGCAAATTCACAACCTCATGAACCTTCCCCACATCTGCATATTTATATGCAGCTTTTCTTGTCATCCCCATGTTTTATCTGAAGAGAACTCATGACTCTTTTTCCTAGTGTCACAGTCACTTGCCTTTTTGCGAGCTCTCCAAGAAGTACCACCATGGGAATATCTTTTTTTCTCCCACACAAGCAGAACCATTCCCCTCTCTTGAAGAAGAGTGGCACATATGTCCCTCATGAGCACTGACACTTGTGATAGCTGAGATAAACTGAAGCTGTCCAGGAATCCTGCAATGTACTTGAGCACTTCCACTGGGAGGCTGCTCAGCAAGTCCTTGCTTCTCCCTCGACTATCCACTATGAAATTGCACTTGCCCGGTTCAGCAAGAAGGGTGTCCACCTCTGGCTTAATAGCAAATGTCTTGAGAGGCTTGCTGTAAATAACCTTGGCCTTAAGTCCCTCGGGGCGGAAGTGATTTTGGACAAAAGGACATCCCAAGTAGGCCAGTGGGCAGCGATGCTGGAACCATCCATCCAGGCACGACTGGATATCAGCGTGCACATTCTTGAAGTGGAATGGGAACTCATCCCTCCTAAAGAAATGACTGCAAGTGAATGTGAAAGCTGAACTGCTTTTGTTGTGTCTTCTGGTTACACATTCAGTGTAGAGCTCCATGTGCAGTTCTGGTGGGCTGTTTTCATCCAGAATATCTGCTAGAACTGCGCTGGAGGAGAAGGGCTCCAAAGGAAAGCTGTATGTCTGTGTTGCAAAATCCACAAAGAGTCCATCAATACCTCTTGCTTCAGAGATCTCATGGCCTTTCAGCTCTTTCTCCAGAGCACACAGCAGTGTGGCTTCAACTATATTTGTCTTAGGTAGTTCTTCTATGTTTATTCCCAGTTCTGAGGTATCCACTGACTTGTCTGAAGTTGGCATCTTGTGGCCCAGTGCATCTCCTAGTCGTGCTCTTTTGCCACAATAACTAACTGGCACTTTGAAGGTGTAGACAGTCTTCACCTCCTGGGCTTCCAAGTTCCCATAGACAAAATCTTTTTCTCTGGGAGTGCAAGCAGCCATCTGGCCAAAGCGGATGAGCATTCCCCCGTGATGGACCAGATACATGTTGTAATCCGCTACACCGACTTCCTTCTTCAGCCTTTCCAGGACCCCTTCTTGCCAGGGAGCCAGTCCATTCAGTTCTCTACTTGGTGTTACTTGTTCAGACTTTTGGCCCTTTCCCTCTTCTGCACCATCAGGTCCTTCCTTTGCCTTCTCTGTGGAGCTGGCAGCACGGGAGGCTGCTGCTGTTTTCTTGGAAGCCTCCTCTGTCTTTTGTCCTGTGCTGGTTGCTGAGCCTGTTACCTGGCAAGCCAGAAGCTCTTTGCTGAAAATGTTCTCCCATGTTTTGTAACTCCCCAGATCCATTCCCTCTTTGTCCTTTGCCAAATCTTCCCGCTCACGTTGGCTGAGCTCAGACTGGTCATTGCCCTCTTGGGAACCACAGGCAGCTCCTCCCACAGCACCTGCTTCCCCACCCATGGCTTGATCCATTAGTTCTTCCAGTTCATCCTTTTTCCTCCACTCTGGAAATAATTCAGCTACTTTCAAAGCCCTGAAAAGTATCTTCTGGTCTCTGAGTGCCAAAGCTGTGTCCAGACATTCTTCATTCAAGGTCTCTTTCATAATATTCTTGTGCAGTGTTGTATCTGAATCCACGTTTGGCCAACGGTTCCACTCCATTGAGCAGCAGACAACACTGGCTGGACAGACCTGGAGGTGCTTCCCCAGCTTGAAGCGGGCCATGGAGAAAGGGCAGCCATAGGCTGAGTTGAGGCAGGACACCTGCTCCAAGGGGCAGAGCAATTTGTGCTCCTCCTCCTTGCACATGTGGAAGGTGGCCCCGCAATGGAGGCGGCAGCTGATCACCATGCAGGACACGGAGATCTCAATGGGTGCGCGGCAGTGCCGGCTGAAACATCGCTCACAGTGCCTGTGTTGCCCAGGGGGAGCTTTCTGGGCCTGGTGCTGTGTGTGGCAAAGACAAGGAGACAAGAGTTACTGTCTGAAGGAACGAGGAGGGCCACAGACCCTCCATGCCCATAGCTGGTTTCCACACATGAGGTGTTAACATGCACTTCTGGTGGGAATGAGGCTGTGAGAAAGTGACTGCCAGCTCCATGCAGTCACATATCACCTCTGAGCCCCACAGTACAGCCTGGCCTGGTAGAGCACAGACACAGACAAGGTCTTTACTCCTTAGCTCAGGCAGCCAGGGTATGAGCTGTTTTCTGTCCCAGCATTTCACCAGGCTGCTGAAATCAAGACTGCTAGGGGCACAGTGAAGGAGCATCCCACTTCCTCAACACTGAGTAGGAAAAATTATATTCTTTTTTCCTCTCTAGATTTGGCCTAGGCCTCTTCTCATCTCCCCACAAAGACATGACTGTTGCACAGTGAACCTCCCTTTGCTCTAACCACCAAGGTCAAGAGTGAGGATTATCTTCAGGATTATTCCAGTGTGGAAAACAGCCTGGGTAAGAGCTAGTTTCCTTGGCCTTCTTTACTCTGCTTTCCTGATTTACCCTCACACTCCAATTGTTAGCTTACAGAACTAGAGGCTGCTCAGTCACTACTTCCCTGGATACCTTCAAATGGTATCAGTAACTTGGCCCATAGAAGACCTGCTGCAAGTAGAAACATCCCAGCTTTTGACTTCCTGCTCCTTACTATAGGAGCTGCATTCCACCTGGTTCTGGAATCACTGTGAATCTTTGTTGAAAGAAAAAGCTAACGATAAGGAAGAACACGAGTTTTGTTTTTAAACAGGACCCAGGGTGCTTTTCTTTTTTATGTGAAAATAGGAAAAAAATTTTGACAGATTTTCCCCCCCTGCCATTTCATGCAGTAAGAACTATCATAGCCCCAGTAGACTCTCACTTGGCTCTGAGAAAAGACAGGAATTGGTAGTAAAATAATTTAGACTTTGTATTATTTTTCTTAGGTTAAAGAAAACAAGTTCAAGAAAAGTAGTGTTTACCTAGATGCTTTTCTTTTGCAAACCCAGGGTTAAGTGACCTAGCTGTGGGGAGAGGTGTGCTGCAGAGGAAGTGGGCTGAGGCTGAGGGAAAGAGATTCTATGTGAAGAACTTCCTCTGTCTTTCTTGAAGGTGTTCTCTTAACTTCATATCTTTCACACCTTTACACCCTAGCAGTGGAAGCCATGAACAACACTGGAGAAGGAAAGACGTCTGGGAAAGGCAATGCTTGTGGGTCTCTGCACTAAATACCAACACTCACATTTGGAAATTTGATGTGCATTAATTGCTCAACACAACTTTGTTCTTTTGCAATTTCCAGTGCTGATCAATACCTACTTACACCTCCTAATGAATCAACCCCATTCCTTCTTGGCCCTGCAGAGTAAAGGAACGCACACCCTTGGTGGTCCCTTTACTCAGAGACAAACTTGAACTCAAGTATAAGGTACCACCACCTTTGCAAGGAAAGAGCTCAAGACAGCAATGCAGAAAATAAACCCTTCCCTTTATAACATCCCTGCCTTGCCTTAGGAAATGCTGGCTTCTGCACAGAGGTGACACCAGGGTGCTAGCCAGGGTGGCCTCAGCCACACCAAGCCCTTAAATACATGTGGTTTGGGGTGGCACCTGTCCTGCTTTCGGCTGCTTAGTTACATCTACTTTTATGCAGTTCAGAGAAGCAGGAGATACAGATGGATTTATTTCACACTGGCGGCATCCTTGCTGCTCTCATTCTTGTAGCATTTTGCTGCAAATATAATCTCTAAAAATAGTCCCAGCCATGACTTGCATAAGGTCAGAGGAAGGCTGGGTACATTACACTGCAATAAAAACATGACTGTGTGAACAATACTTTCCACTGCAAAAGTAACTCTTGGGGAGAAATAGTTGATAAAAACCCCCCCTACATTAGAGGCATAGGCCTTCTTGTTCTCCAAAACACAGAAAGGACTGATGGCAAAGTTTCTGCAGAGAAACTTGCTTTCACATTGCTGTGTGCTGAAATGAACCCCGTCCAAATCATGTGTAGAGAAGGAAAAGACATGCTTTGTTTATGAAAAGTGACCATATCACAGCATTCAGATGCAGAATCAGTCTTCCTCATTATTCAGGCATTTTTTAGTTTAGTTTACCTCATCTCTAACTTGTATATGCTGTTCTTTTCAGACAAAAGATATCTATTTCTCTGTTCTCATTGTCAAATCTGTGAACATAGAGGACAGGAAGAAGGGACAGAGAGTTTCTTTCTGATATTTATCAGGGTTTGAATGCTTCTTCTATTCTGACATGCCAGTAATCAGGAGCTCTGTATTTTAATTGATAATTTAGTTGGCTAAGGTTTAGTTGATGGTATTATTGCAAGTACACAAATTATAAACTCAAATCACTCAGCAGAAAGTTTACAAATTTTGCCTCAGTAGGTTTGATACGTAACATCCAGAGGCAGGTGACACATAGATAAGTCAGGTGACAAAACATTTCTCTAAACTTGTACACTTCTTGATTCCCTGCAACTTGCAAAATTTCTCCAGGTCTGGGTTAGGAAACAAAAAAAACCAAACAAACCAGAAATGATTACTTCAATCATGTTCAAGCTACTGTGTAAGAAAAGAATGTCCACTTTGGTACATATTTTTAGACCATAATGACAGCAAATCAAGTAAGGTTTAAAAATATACAGCTGCTATTTTAACTGCAGCTATGTCTGTGTCTGGAGTGGGCCAGTTCAGTGATAATAACTTACAGTTTATAAACCAATTAAAATTTATTTTCAGGAGACATTTAATTAATTTGCAGTCAATGAGCCAAAATAATACAAGTATTTTCTCATTTGGTATGTGATTGACCATTTGACATACTAAGGTCATATATTGTACCTGAGCTCTTTGCACAGAATCAAGAGATACCTCCCAGTTTGAAGAAACATCAAAGAGGGCCACCAGAATCCCAGATAATGAACCTAAAGAGTGCCTCAGAGATGAGATTGCAAATGAACACAAAACAATTTCTAAATTTTACATCATGATAACAAGCTCCTAAAAAAATCTCACGAAAGTTCACATCCAAATACTGGAGCCAAGAATGTTGAAGTTATATATAATGTTACACCAGAAGGAATGTGAATACTTTTGGTGAAGTCTATAGGGCAGATAGGCAATGTTCTCTATTTCTTTTAATCCTTGTTCCCCAATATATAGCGTTTATCTCATCTTTATTATACTGAAATCTTGAGGGGAATTGTCTTACCATATAGGAATTTTCATGTCAGTATATTTACTATCTTAGATCTGATCGTGTTCACAATAATGAATTTATCTTTACAATACTAGAGAAGCACTTGAGGTTGAAAAATACTATTGCTTCTATTTGGCAGATGTAGAAATAAAGTTTAGAAAGATAAAAAGATATAGAATTAAAGATGGTATTTTATACAAATATGTAAATGCCAGACAAAAATGCCAAGCATAGAGATGCTCAGGTTCTTATGTTTCACTTGCAGTTGCATGCCTCCTGCACAAAAACTTTGGCAGAGCCAGCTGTAGAATCACATTTTCTAGGACACCAAGTAAGTCTTCTTTAACTAGTGATTTTCTTTTCCTTTCATGCACTGCTCTTCCTCAATCACTACTTGCTTAACAACCTTGTCAAGAAATCAGGCTTGGGTCTCCTTTTGCTAAATAGATATTTATATTTCTTAGAGGTGAGGACAAAATCACTATGCCATTGGAAACCATAATGCACTGCATTTGTACATGAATCCTAGGAGCCCAAGTTTTCTTAAGTCCTCTCCTTAGACACAAAATAAAAAGCAAATCCAAGAATGCCACCTGGAATCGTGGGGACCTCTAAATAAGTCAAACTCGACACCTCAACACCCACAGCAGGGTCAGCTACAGCTTGGGTGACCCCCTTGGCACTCAGCACAGTGGGTCACTGTCCTTGATGGCACTCCTGCTCTGCAGTTGCCATTTCAGACTGACCTTGTACAATACTCACTGCCAGCCAAGCTTTAAATGAGGCAGTGAGTATGGCACGGCTCACGGCAGGTGGAAAGGGAGAATTAAAGGTGTAGATGAAATCTTCAGCAATAAGACTAATAGTGAGCATAAACAAGATCTGCTTTTGAGGTGATCTTGAACAAGTTCACATGGATTTTACAGGGGCACTTTGATTCCAGAGCAATCCTGGTGAACTTCAAATCCTTAGCATAAGACATGAGGAGGAGTAAGATTTTCTGTGAAACAACTGACTTGTTGGATAAGCCCAACAATGGAAGGATGAAGCTGTGACAATTAGGGAGCTACTGCCTGTATTTCCTTCTGGGTATCATCTGGATGAGGCTGTGGTGTTTCATGGCAATAAACACTATTTCAGAGTTGCTGAACAAGTTGGAATTGCTTTGTACTGAAAAAATAAATCCACAGTATAGTGCAGCAGTTGGGCAAGGACTTCAATTCATGTTCTTTGCCTATCTTCTGGAGCATGCCTGTTGCTTAGGTTCTTAGAACAGCACATCAGCTTCTCCTCAGCTCCCTACACCTGACATGCAGGACCACGGAGATCAAGAGAAGCTGTTGCACCATCAGGCCTCCCCCTTGCCTGGAAAATCTGTGCTGCACACAGGCAGTAAAGTGGCACCAAAATTTGCTTGTGCAATTTCTGTATGGTGAAATGCACTAAAGCTGTTACAGGAGGAGCAGGGAGACTTCAGAGCAGTGAGGCACAGGTAACACAGGGCACTGCTGGTGGGAACCCTGCACTGCATTCCCCACTAAAACACCTGGATCAGCAATGTTTCTTGCTCCTCCCTACCTGGTGCAATGTAGCCATAGCTCATCTGAGAGAATCCCACCCAAAAATTCCAGGTGCTGAAATGGTCCCCTGGGCTGGTGGCATAGTGCAGGATAGCTCAGCACCAGCATCATGTGCTGGGCTTGCTGGGGAGTCCTGTGGGAGACAGGCATATCAGCAGGCTGTGACATGGAGCTGCTCTGCTGCTCCTCAGAACTGGCAGGGGTCCCTGTGCTGTCCTTGGTAGACACAGTCAAGCAAAATTTCACTTTGCATTGGTAACTAGGAAATGGGTTTGGTCTTGGTTTGAGTTCAACAGGTGCTTTAAAAGAATAGGTCCAGTTTGGCTGCAGTTTAAGGAAAAAAAAAAAAAAGGAGGGTAATGGTCCAAACCATGTTTTTTTTCTCTTTGGGCTCGGGTTCTATTTTATGCTCTGGTAACAATCTCATTAACATACTTTTCTGAAAGGTGCCCAGTATAAAGAAACTCAGAGCTACTGGTTAAGATCTAAGTCATAAAATAAAAATAAAAGAGATTAATGAATAAAAATTGCTAAGCAGTCTACATAGTGACTAAATAGTACAGTAGTACCTTTAACTCTTGCAATTCTTACTCCATCATTCATTCAGTCTAGATTTCCAACATAAAGTTTGCAGTCTCAATCTACAAAACTCATTTAATTTTAAGTATAAGCACTTTTGCCATAAGATTGCTCTTGCCTTTCCTCTGACCCTTACTGTATGTTCTTGTATTCTGAGTTTCCTGAAAATAACAGAAATTGAATTTTTGATTTATCATCTGATCTGCTGCTGAAGCTCCCATCTTACAATCATTTTAGTTTTTTTAAAATCCTGCATGCAGTGCTGCAAACTACAGCTAATTCACTGAATATATTATGGAGGGTTTTTTTTTTTAGAGTAGTATGTCACAGAAGTGCTCACAGTTACCAGCTGCCTCTGTTTTAGAGTGTCATTTAAGACATCTCATGATTATTCTATTTCATCTTAATTACTAAGGCTGTTTTGAAGATGTCTTGATTTTTATAGCTTGCTATAGTAACCATTACATTCCATCAAGGTTTGTCCAAAAAAACCTCCAACTCTATTTACAAAGCCTTACCTTGATCATAGAGCCCCTGTGCACGTACCAAACACTTCTCTCCTGGTTGTGCTCAGCTGGGCTGAAGCGAGGTGGGTGAGGGAGAACTGCACACAAAGAAAGAGAAGAGAACAGAAGGACACGGAGCAAGCCCAGGCAGAAACATCAAGTAGTTTTGGGATGTTAAAAATAAAACCTGTGCATGTGACCACGTAGCTCAGCTTACAGAGCTGTCTCCTCCACTGTATTTGTTAACTCTGTCACTCCTGGAGTGATACTTTGCAGACAAGTGGAGAGGCAGAACCAATAGCAGTCTGTGTCCCCTGCATGAGAGGAAAAGATCAAACCCCTTCCCCAGCCCTGTATCAGCTTCCTGCTGCTCTCTGATGGAGGTTTGCCCTTGACAACTTAACTCCTCTTGGTGCTCACACCAGTTTGTGGTTTCTGCAGTTGGAATTGTCACCCAGTTCCCATTGTCACTGGATGCAGCAGCTGGCACAGACAGCAGTGGTGGTTTTCTGATCTGTCCAGACAGGGTGGACACAAGGAGAGGAAAGTGGGAATGGCCCAGACTTGAGCAGCTGGGCAAAGGTGCCTGCCCTCCTTCTAGGGACCCCCAGGAGACTCCCAGGCTTCAATCTCTCCACTGCACAGTGAAAAAGTCCCACCAGCCACCAAGAGTAAGCCCGAGGGTAGAGCTCCCAGCACCACCCTTCCTCAGCCAAACCTGGCAAAGCAAAGGAGAGCAGTGGAGCTTTACTGCAGGCATGGACCCATCAAAGCATTTCACAGTGACTCCCATGGTGAGCACTTCATACTGATGGTGAGTATGGACAGGTCCTCCATGCCAGGGAGGTTCAGGGGTGCAGATGGGGCAGGTGCTGCTCCTCCCTGGTGGGTGCTCACCCCATGTGGCTGCAGACATCCCTTGTGACCCTGCTGCTGTTTGCTGCTACCTCTCACCGCCTCAGAAACACAGAACAACCCTTTTGGCTGTGGTGGCCTTGAGATCCTAAATCATGATGAACTTGATACTTTGCCTTATCTTTCTCTTTCCCATCTGTGAGTCCTCAGTGACTCTCATGGCTTGAAACATTGCAGGCAACTGTTTTCATTTTTAGGGCTGAACAAAATGTCAGTGGGTGACAACCAAGGCTTGCTGGTGCCAATTGCAACTTAGTAGAGCTAAATATGGTCAGCAGTCTGGCTCCGTGGCCTTTTTTAGAAAGGGCTGCATTATCGTGATACCATTTTCTGGCATCCCATTGCACTGGGGAAAACAAGAGCCAGGGGTATTTTGCCTAAACTCAAATTTAACCCAATCACAGCATGATGGCTGATCTGTTTACTCTGTCCACTTCCACTCTTCCTCCCGCAGCTCAGGGTCATTTGTCAGCCTTCACTGTTGTTGTCATCTTTTCAGGCTGTGTTTAAAAACATGCTGAGGGTGTGCCTCGCTTTTGCATGAAGAAAAATTCTGCTCAAAATTGTGTATTGGTTTAAGAGTAAATTCCCTCCAGCTGAATTAACTCAGATTACAAAAACTCTCAGGGCTTCAGAAGTTGTTGTCAGAAATGAAGCTACCTTCTGTCTTAATTTTACCTGCACCTGATGTCAGCCTGGTCTCAGGTATCTCTGCTTTCAGACAGCTGGAACTCTGGTGGTGCTTTTTGCTGTTTCCATGCCTTGCTCTGTGACCACACAGACCCAGACAGCCTAGACCTGCCTCTCTCTCTGGTAGGCTACCTCACAGCCTCACCCCACACAAGTTTTGCAAATCCTTGCCTGCAGGTGATGACTGTGATCCAAAAAGGAGTCATCTGTGGTGACTGTTAGGTAGGTTATCACAAGACATGGAGAATGAACATAGTTATCCTGACTGAAAATATGTACTTGGTGGGGAGAAGGGAGCAGAAGAGCAGAGAGACAGGAAACAGGAATTCATCCTTGTACCTGCATTGCATTAGCTCCGTTGCACCTGAAACCAGACTTTCATCAAAACCAGGAGAACCTGAAGATCTCTGCTGCCACCCATAACTGTGCTAATTTGATTCAAGGTATATCAGGAATGCCAGCCAATACTGTAACCAGACCTCCTGCTGCATTACAGATGTGCTTAGGTAGGGTACAAGAAACGTGAAATCCCTGAAAGAAAAGCAGAACTGGTGTTTTGGTGGTGTGTTTCTTTTTTTTTTTTTTTTTTTGGGCAAATGCTTTGGGAGAAAGCTGTTGCCTGTCTGCTTTAATCTATCTTATCTCAATTCAATGGGTAGAAATGCTGTGCTTCGATATGAAGCTCCGTGAAATACACCAGTGTGTGTATGTACACAAATATATGTATCTATTGATGTGGCAAAATGATCTGAGATCTGGTAGCCTGAGAGAGGTGAGGCTGCTGCAGCCCCATGCCCATGTCCAAGCAATAGCCAGACAGAGTTTGTATTCCCTACAGGCATGTGCACAAATTCACACATGCACCAATTAAGCAAATGCATATGGACACAGATTACACATCCATCCACACAGAGCCCTCCCACTCAGCACTGGCAGCCTCATCCCACTCTCTGCTACGGCTGAGCGGGACAGAGGTGCCCTAGTGAGCCTCTGTGTATTTACAGAAGTATTTACACACGTGTACAGGGTGTCTCCTTCCAACAGCTGGGCTCAGGCAGTGCCCAGTGGCTGCCCCTCAATCCCGGCCTCTCCAGCCCCCAGCAGCAGCTCCCTGTGGTGCTCTGACCACGAGTTCCTCACGCAGGGCAAAGTGCAAAAGGAGTTTAATGAGAAGACCCGACAGGCTGCACTGATCAGGTGCAGGACGTGGACAAATCATCACAAACCATTGACACATGACTGGCCCTTTTTATTCCTGTATGCTATATTTGTTTCTCTGTGTGACCTAGATCACCCCTGGTTCCTGCCCTAATCATTCCCTAATGAGTCCCGTGCAATCCCCAAATGCTCTTCCCCTGCATCTTGTCCTGTGTCCCACACTTCTGAAGACAGCTACACCCCTAATCCTAAAGGTGCTCAGGGGCTGAGGCTCCTGGGATGGGGCTGGACAGGGTGTTCCTTTCTCTTGAGTCCTTAATTTGGGTTCCCACCCGCCACTGTGCTCCTGTGCCCCTCGAAATGGGCCTGGAAGCAGCCTGGCGGGTGCTGCTTGGGCTCCCCCTCCTGCCATCGTCACCCTGTGCTCCTCTGAGGGTGTGCGGGCCCGCTGGTGCCACACAATCTCATGTACGTGTCTGTCGCACCGTACACCGTGGCTGACCAGGAGCCTGTCCGGCCCGCGGCCGCCGCTGTGTCCGAGGCGGCCGCGGCATCGCCCGTGGCACAGCGAAATGGCTCCGCTGCTTGCCGCACCCGCAGTGACGCGGTCTGCGGTGGCACCGAGGCCACCGCTAGGGGACCTGCATTAATTAAAGTGGAACCATCAGCCCGCTGCACTATCCTGGGCCGTAACAGCCCCGGGAACATCCCTGCCCCTTTCAGCGCTTCAGCTCCCTGGCGGCGGCGCGGAGGGCGGCGCGTTGGGGCCTAACACCGCGGTGACATTGGCGGCTGCTGCGCCATAGCCACCGCCACCTCCGTGTCCCAGCACACGACACTCCCGGGCGGCCGCCGCCACCGCCCCTCAGGCGGGGAAGGGACGGGGCGCCTCCTCCCCTCTCCCCAAACCCTCCCGGGCACGGCGCCACCGCCCGTCGCACTACAACTCCCGGCGTGCTCCGTGGCGGGAGAGGCGCGCCCGCGCGGGGGCGCGCGCTGCTTGCCGGGAGCCGTAGTCTTTCCTTCGGGGCCGCGCCGTCCTGAGGAGGGCGCCGCCGCCGCCGGCCGGCCTCGCCGGAAGGGCTCTTCCTCCCAGAGGGCGCCGCGGCGCGCCCCGCGCGTGCGCAGTGCCGCTGCCAGCCAGCGCCGGGCAGGCAGGGAGGGAAGGAGGGAGGCAGGGAGGGAGCGGCGCTCGCGCGCCTCGGGCCCGAGAGGAGACAGCGCGGTGCCGCGCCGGGCCGGCAGCAGGTACGGGGGCGGGGGGGAGGCCTGTTACCTCGGCTCCGGCGGAGCGAGCGTGACGGCAGCCGGGCGGTGCGCGGGGCCGCGTCCCCGCGGGAGGAGGGACCGGGCGGGGATCGGCTGCCGGCGGCTCGGGTTGTGGCGGGGGGGGAGGGGAGGCCCGGGCCGGGGGTGCCGCGCGCGGCGGGAGCCCTCTCGCGAACCCCCGGCCCGGGCGCGCGCGCGCGTGCAACAGGCGCGCGGGGGCCGCGCGCGGGGCGGGGCCGGGCCGGGGCTGGGGCCGGCGCGGCGGGAGCGGCGCGCGCGTGGGCCGGACGGGACCGGGACCGGACCCGGACCCGCAGCTGGCGGGGGAACTGGGGAGAGGCGGGCCGGTGCTGCTCTGCCCGGGGACAGGCTCCTCGTGGCTGGAGGGACTCTCTTTGGCTTCCAAAGCGCCGGCTTCGGAAGTGACCGTGGTGGGCTGCGCGGAGTCGGACAACTCCGTGCCGCGGGGACGGGATGGCCCCGGTGCCGCTGCTCCCACCGCGGGACGGGCTGCGAGTAGAGGCAGGGCATCGGCTGGACGAGAGGACATCGTCGTAAGCTGAGCCAGGGGAGGTTTAGCTTGGACATCAGGAGGAATCTCTTCAGGAGAAACGTGGTTAAGCATTGGAATGGGCTGCTCAAGGAGATGGTGGAGTCACCGTCCCTGGAGGTCTTTGAGGAAGGACTGGATGTGGCACTGAGTGCCGTTGTCTGTTTAGCATGGTGGTGTTGGGTCACAGTTGGACTCGGTGATCTGAGAGGTCTTTTCCAACCTGATCGATTCCGTGGAGGGGAAGGGAAACTTTCTCCTGGATCTTCCAAGCTTTTTTTTTTTTTTTTTCCCATGTGGTGTTAGTTGATTTAAAAAAGCTCTGCCATCTCCCTGCAAATATCACCCCGTAGCCTCGCATTATGTCACCTAAAATGTTATTTCTTTGGCTGCCTGTATACGATGGAAGGTTAGCGCTGGGTGGCCGTTTCCAGTTGTCCTGTTCCAGAGACTTTGTATGCAACAGAAACTTGTCCCATTCATAGTCTCTAAATCTGTGTTGCCCGTAGCGCGGTCTCTGTAACAATGATTTTAAACTTTGCCTCTTGAGGGCGTTTCATGAAAATGAAACACCGGGCTGAAAAGATACGTCATGAGCTGTGAAAATAGCGGGCTGCTGTTTCTGCAGAATTCCCAAATGGTGCTGAATGGTGGTGTTTAATGGTCCCTTTATCCTTTATTCAAGCTGCTGTTCCTCTGGATTTTTTTGTTTGCTGGCGTATTTTCTGCTCTGACTGCTTGATGTTAATGACAGACTTAACAAAGTTGGGATATGTCAATGAGCTGTCAGGAAATGGGATTGCAACTTTATCCTCAGAAGGTCTTTATTTTAATGCTATTTTGGATATACCTCTGGCAGTTAGTAGTTAGCGTAGAATTCCCCCCAGCTGTTAATGAAGCACTGTGTAAATTAATAGATTGTATCAAGCTGATCTTTTGTGTATTTGGCCTTGTTTTTATTGTAACTTCATTGTGTTCTCCTTTCAGTGTTACCACCTGCATTGACATGTGAACTAACTCATTCAAAACAAGTTTTGAAGTTTCTACTTGAGCTGTGGTTGCACCTTTTAATTACCCTTTAGACATACCCATAGGCACAGGGGAAAGGAATCGTAGCTTGAGGCACCCTAACTTTAGATGACACATGAAGTGGAGATTTTTCTCATCATGGATTTTCTTGTCACAGTCTTTCAAACAGATTCAGTGATGCTTCACTTCTGAGAGATGTGACTGTTTTGGGCCCTTGGCATCCCCCACCGACCCCCAACTTCAAAGCAGAGTCTTTGTTACGTCCCATCTCTCACCCTGACACCGTACCAGGGTGTTCACCTCTTGCTGTCAGTGTCCCTGCCATGTGCTGATTTTTTCTGATGTTGTCTTCTCTGTGTTGATGACTTCAGAGCTGGCATGCTCATGTGGTCCTGTATATTCAGCTGAGTGCTGGCTCCTGGAGAAGTCCCAGTTTAGTCCATTTGGAAAGGGAAAGGCAGCCCATGGCAGCAGCACTGGCCCAAGTCACCACGAGAACTAAAAACTCCTACAGTCAGTTGTAGCAGTTTCTGAAAGGTTCTTTATAGAAACTTTTAAGTATAAATGTTTATTTAAGCAGGTTATTTGATAGTCTTATTTCAGCTTCAGTGTTTCTGTACAGTGCTCTTTACTATTTTTTTTATTTTTTTATTTCCTCCCCTTCTGTTGAATAAGCTAATGTTAATAGAATGGTACATTTTATTTTACGGTCCTGTTTTTGCAGGCTTGCTTTAAAATCTTTCTGTTTGTCCCTCCCCTGGGTTGTGAATTTTTTCTTCTGAAGTGTTTCACACGTTATTGAGGGGGCTTAATTTCTGTCTTTAAGAGCACAAAAAGTGTACCTTTAAAGGCAACTAAAAAAGTTCCTAAGTTGCAAAATGTAACTTCTATGGCAAGAGGTTGATGGATGTAAACCAGTGCCTCCCTGAAAAACTGAAATCTAGTTTTTCCAAAATAGCATATAGCACATAAAAAAACCTGAGTGATGTGATTTAGGGCTAGGGGCTTTAATGTTAATTTGCAACATAAGAGAGATAGAAGTGCAGCAGCAAATAGCTTAATTTATTGTGTTTGTTTAAATACTTCTGAAGGCCAAAGGGAATAGTGAGTGAGCCTGGTAGGCTCTGAGCAAGTCAAGAAAAATAAAAGACATTAAAGGAATTACACACTTGATGAAATATTCTGAGTGGCTGAAATATCTGTACTGGAGGTTCTGGAATGATGTAATGGGCAAACAAGTTAGAAAGACCAGACCACCTCTTTCTCAGAGAACAAGTGGAAGCTGAACTGATAGAAAAATTATTCAGCCTCGTACTAAGGGGTGAAAGCATAATGGATGTACTTGTTTAAATAATATAATAATACTAATAAAGAAATGCTGATGTAAATTGCAGAGAATAGAGGCAGCATTATGATAGCAAGTCACTTTTTTTCTACTATGAAGAAAAAAAACCCTCGTCTGTTACAGTTTTTAAAGTCTGTTAAGCAAGTAAGTGGATTAAACTGCTCGGTGTTATTTCCAAGAATAAGTATGGGGTTTTCAAGCCAGCAGTGGAATGCAAGGCCTGTAGAAATATCAGTACTTTTAAATTATTATGGACAAGGTAAAGGGACTGTGGAAAAACAGAAGAGGTAATTTTAAGCTAAACACTCTAAAAACCTCCACTGAATATGAAATCTGTAGACCAGCAGGACTGGAAATGATATTATGCCACCTCCTGAATGTCTTAAATTGCATTAAACATTGTGCAGCCTTTATAATTCATTTTGAGGAGAAAAAGTAGATGTAGTCTAAGACAGGTGTCAGTAAATTTTGTTTCACCAGAATTGATTTATAAAGGATGTTAGTAGCAGGAAGGTATGAAAAAGTGTTAGAAAGTTGTGGTAGACTGCACATCACAGGGTCACTTCTGCTGGTCTCTTCATGTTAGACAGGAATAAATGGAGTTCAGTGACAGAAGAAATCTGGTTTGGAATAACGTGAACACTTTATTGAAGCATAATTATTGCTTAGTGTCATGGGGAGACAGGCGCTAAAGCTCATTGGAACTGAAAGAAATACGACTGTTCTGGGTGTGTGTAGAGTGTTATGGACTCTGGGCTTTCAGAGTGTGACATAAGACAAGATTTAGTCAGTCACCTGCTGCCAACAGCTTCCTTGTGATCCACAGTATTTATTTTCTCTGTTTTTCTGTTTTTGTTGGTAGTTCAGAGTGCTTGTCAGGCTCAGCAGAAGGATTCATATGTTCTGTGATACCAACTGGTTTGACACACACAGATCTTTATTTTATATAAAGTTGAGATTATATATAAGTGATGTGCTGCTTCTAAAACCATAAAACAAATACCCTGTGGCTAAACATCCTGAACATATCTTGAAACAAGGCTTTGTAAGCTATCAAATTTAGTGCTGAGGTAACACTTGAAAGCAAATTCACCTGTTGAATTATGAAAATGGGCAAACAAGCCACCTATTAGTGGATCACAAACTGTAAGTATCTGTAAGTAAAGTCCAGTAGTAATGTTGTGATTAACATTAGGTTGTTGTGGTTTTTGTCTGAAGTAGGGTGAGATTGCATCTTAAAAGACACAGAGATTCTTTGTAGAGCTTCCACATGATCCTTTCTTCAACTGAACTAAGCTTTGAAGTGCCTGTGGGTTTTGGCTTGATGTGGCTGTGTTAGCTCAGTGCTGTGTGACTCCTTCATTGCTGATGTCCAAAGCTAGGATGAAATCAGTAGAATTTTGACTTACTGTTATTTTGTTGGTTTGCACACGTATCTTCCATAGTGCTGAGTCACAGCAAATGATACAATTGTGGCAGGCAGATTTGTCACGGGAAGCATGAGGTAGCTTTGCTTTCAGTGCCTTCTGATATTTCCAACCCTAAACAAAAGCTGCTTGAAACTACAAAGTCAACTTAATTATTAATTTAGTTTATTTTTAACTTAATTTGTTTTAAACTGCCAGAGACGACTTCTTTTCATTGTGTGAAATTCTGAAAGGTGCACTCTTGTTCACTCATAAATAATGTTTAGGGCAAGTTAGGATTTTGGAGATGTGAGGGTGATCTTTTTTTTCTGACAGATGACTGTCAAATGTGGTTTTTCAAGCAGTCCCTCTTTTGGATATGACATTACAGAAAAGATATAGTTGGCCAGCCTATCCTGTGAGTGCAGGGAGCATGTGCTGCAATCTTGATCAAAATTCAAATGTATCTCTTCTTCAAAAGAAAAACAGATTACATTTTCATTTGGCATACAGGAATAATCACTTCTGTAGTTTCATATGGATGGACACATTTACGTGAGGTTATTTTTTTTTTTAATGTCAGTATAATCCTGTGTGGCTGAATAGTTTAATTCCTCATCACTTGCTTCTTTGTGTTATGACTTGTGGGACCTTTTGGTTTCAGTTGATTGTGGACTGTGGGGTCATAGAAATGAAGGTGAGGATTTTTCAATTTAAACAGATTTATTGCACTGTTGTGTCTTTGAACACAGTAAAGGAATTTTGTGTTTTCAACTCAAGTCAGAAAGTCTCAGTTAACAAATTTGAAGATGTTTTCATTTTAAATTGACCTGGCTTTGACAGTCAGTTTTTTTACCTTCTCACTCAAGTTAAAAGCTTTCTGGAACTTTGAAAACTATCTGCTGCCTTGTTAAGTCAAAATGGACCTTTTAAAAATAGAGCTCAAAACATGTTGTAAATATCTTCATGGTAGTAAATGTATGGTGAAGTGCTAAATACACACTATATAATCTTTTATTGCGCATGTTGCCTTCTAAAACTGTTGTCCAATAAACGTTGTAAATGCATTACTTCTTAATCTGTTCAGCAATGTTTCTATAAAAAAGAGAGGATAAAAAAGCACATAATCCTCAAACTTTTAAAAATTAAGTGTCCAGCTCTGTGGCTGTCAGTGGGTTTAACTAGTAATACAGGCTGATGTGCCAGATCAGTTTCTCAGGTAGCACCAATTCTAGGTAATTCTGTTTCTGTTAGTGGTTGGTTTCTTTATGCAACCAGAAATATACTTACTTGTTTTTTATTCCCTATGGTGGTTGGTTTTTTTTTGTAGTGTAAAGAAGATCAGGAGTCTGGCAAGCTGATGTTGGCCTGGTTTTAAGTACATCTCTTAAAAAAAGTATGTACTTTTTTTGTAAGGACAGAAGATCTTTCTGAGTTACCTGGAGATATAATCAGTGTACCCTTCAAGATCAGTAATTTTGCAGAGATACCTCCTTTGATGTGGTAGTTGTTTGTCTTTACTTTAGCCAACTTTTCAGCCCTTTTTTTTTGTTTGTGGATAGGAAAGTCAGGATGAGGTGTGAAATGTGACATTGTGACATCCCTGCACATTTGACAGAGGTGTCTCAACATTGTTCAGATAGCACGCAATGTGTTCTGCCCCTTTTTCTTTGCCTTTGAGCAATGTTAATGTTTGTAATTTTTCTGTAATATCATATTCCATGTTGTGCAATGTTTTTTGTCTTTTAGGTTTTGTATTAATTATTTTAGGGGTATTCTTATTTTTAAGCAAGAACCAATCCAACTTGCCAAGTGGTCTAGAGCTAGAACATGCCAACTTAGCCATAGATTAGGTGGGTTAGTACTTGTTTTGCTATTTCACAGGGTTATAAAAGTGCTAGAACAGAAACAATTGTGAATTAAGGCTTACCAATGGGCAGGGAGAAACCGTAAGAGGACAAGGAAGCCTGCAAAATAAAGCAGATTTGAAAGATATGGAAATGGGCAGCAGTTCCATGAAGAAATCCACTTCTTAATTCAATTTTTTAACAGAAAGTCTCTTAAAGTCTGAACATTTCAAGGCTATACATTCTATTCATGTGTGGCTACCATTCTTATGTTGCATTTGAAGCTCCTTTAATCTTCTGGCTTTTTGGATAGCAGAGGGTGGTGATTCCTTTTCTTCTCCATTGTTCTTGTATGCTGGTTGCCCTAGGACTGTGGATCCCTGCTGTTGGGCTGTTGCAGCTTTCATAAATCACAGAAAATGGAATTCATAGGATTGTTTTGTTTCCTTGTTAGGGCTGGAGCAAAACTTACTTTACAGGTCTTTACAAATACTGTAACTGCTGATTTTATAGAGACTGTGAGACGTGTTTCCCAGTCCTCTTTTACAGCTAGAGAAAGGTAAGCAGAAGTCTTGGAAATTGGCTGTGCTTTGCTTGAACAATAGCTTTTTGTAGTTGAGATGATTAAATATCCTTTCTTGTATATGTCCTGAGCTTTACAAGAGTCTGAGGACAGAGAGAAAGTGAAACCCCTGTCCCTCAGATAGTATGGGTGCTTCTACTGATGGGCATTCCCACAGACCCCTGTAAGCATGGTTTTTCAAACAGTTTTGCATTTGAAGTTGGTACAACCTCATCAAAGTGTTTATCTGGCTGAGCTGGCTTTTGAAAAACAGGAGACAGCAGTGAAGAGAGAAGTCAATCTGTTGATTTCCTTTATTTTTCTTTTTCTCTCACATAACACTGTCAACAGTATAGAGACTTGGTGGATGTGTTTTCATCTCTGTAGGATGATGCCAAATGTAGGATTTTGCTCTAGAAGTTTTTCCAGGGAAATAACATTAATCCCAGGTGATACTTTTATCATTCTATGCCCTGTTTTATTCATGGTTTTATTATGAAGGGTTTTTGTTGTCTGTCCTCTCCAAGAAAGCTGACCATTTACTTCCCCAGGATTTAAATAGTTCTGTTAGCATCCTGACTGGTTGCCTGTGAATTAGCAAAAAGCAAATCAGAAAGACTTTGCAGAATCTACACTTTGTAGGGAAAAAAACCCAGACATATTTGTGGCCAAAATACTGATATACAGATTTTTTTTTTTTTTTTTTTTTTTTGAGAATGTGTTCATGAGGGCAATGAATGACCAAGTTTCAGGTTGGCTTTTTAAATTGGATAGGTTTTCTAGTCTCACATGGAAGAGTGTCAGAAGGTGATGTATCCTGTAATCAGAGCTCAGTGAATTGCTCAAACATCTGTCCAGGCTGTGCTGTAGGTATTTGGCTTGATGTCAAGAAGTGTGATTGTAAGGAAACTTCTCTAGAATCTCATGGCAGAGCCAGTAAACAAACTAAAATCTCCTTGGAAGTAAAGCTTTTGTGCATTTCTTCCCTTGAATAATTCCAGCTCCTCTCACTGCTTGACAGTGCTGTTACTAACACGAGTTGTCCTTTCAGAGCTGATGGTGCCTTTTGTGTCTTTTCCGTGTCTCTCTGGCAGCAATCTAGAGGAGAGACAGCAGTGTGACAGCACAACAGAGCTCCCAAGTCTGCCTCCAGTGACTGCTTTCCTTCTGACAGCCACCTTAGTTAGGAAATGTACTTTCATAATATGGCAAATCATGGGTATTTTGATAATTTTTTACCACACTGTTTCTCTTCAAACTCATATTCTGCCTTAATTTTCAAGTCTTCCCCTTCTGACCTATTCCCATTGTGAGGTAGAATGTCACGTATAGATCTACTCTTCTGAAACACATTTTTTTTCATATTCTTGTCCCTATTTCCAAAGAAGGAAAGTCTGTCTCTAATAGTCTTTAATATCAGGAGTGTATTTGGTAATCTTTTTTAAATTATGTATACGTGGTACATATATGCTATTACATGTGTAAAAAAATGAAATTTATATTTTTATATAAATATATATATATATATAATTATACAGCTCTTGATTTGTAAGGGCTTTATTTTTACATCTCTGTACCTCTGACGTGTGAAATATCCAAGAGTATTAGTCACAAGGTATTCCTTCTGGCAAAGCCCTTAAGTCTAGAGGCAGTGATAGCTGATTTAAGAAGGCAGGGAGTTCATTTTTATTCCTATCTAGATGATTGCTTGGGACAAGGTAGGTCATGGCAGTAAGTGACTCTGTATTTCCCAGTGCTTCAGAGTTTCTTTGACTTGATGAGCAAGGAGAAATGCAGAACTTCTTATTTCCCCTAAAAATGTATGCTTAGAATACATCCACATTCGGTACGGTTCTTGTCTTAATCAGGAAAAGATTTGGGATCATGTTTGCCCTATGGAAATGCAGACATCCCTGAATAGTGGGTTTAATTTTGCTAAAATTTGTGTTATGCAGAAAAATTGAGAAGGAGAAAGTGTCATATAGGGCTTGAGTGGTGTTGCACAAAAGCCCAAGAAATACACCATGAAAATTCCTTACCAGGTCTCCAGAGGTTTTTAGCTGTAGCCAGGAGTATCAAAAATGTGGACAATGCTGTGCTATCTTTAGGAAAGAAAAGATGGGTGGAACATTTCCATGACAACCACCACAGATTTTCTCCAGAAGTAGCGTTAATTTTGACAATGCAGAGAAGATCCAGGGTTTGCTGTTTGCTGCAAGGGTGAACTTGAAGTAACCACTGAAAGATTTTCAGCGAAGTCACACCAAAGCTGCTGAAGACCAGAGAGACAATTTGAAGTTGTTTTGCTTCTGCGGTTTAGTCTGGGGAAAAAGCTACATCCTCAAAAATGGAGGAGGAGATTTTTTATAGCAAACAGTCCTTGGATGACTGTAACAACTAAGATAGAGTTGTTACATTTTTAATCCTAAAAAGCCATTGTGTGCTCACACATTTGAATAGGTCCAAAGATGCTGTCAGTATGTGTGGGCTGGATGGAATCCTTGATACACTCGTTGAATTTTTCACCAGTAGTCAGGAAACCAATAAAAGAATGGTAAAGAAAGAATTGATTTTAAGATACCTTCAGGAAGTAAGAATTACTTCTAGAAAATAACTATGGGTTTAACAGTTATAGAGATTAGACAAACAGGTGTATAAAATAGGTGTGTGGCTTTGTGCTGGCATTTTATTTACTACCAGTGACAGCCTAGCATAAAATAAGGTATTGAACCCATCTCTAGTTGGATTGGTAACTTCTCAGTGATGAAGAGAATTTAATCTTTTCACCTTTAATGAAGAAACTTTCTTCCTAGTCATTTGGTGGTAGGTGTTTGTACTCCCAGATAAAAGACAATATACTATTTTGAAAGGATTTTAAGTGTACAGTTTACTCATGAAATAGAGGAAAGGGTTAGTCAGCCAAGTGAGCTGTCTTGAAAGTCAGAAATAAGCATAGTCAAAACCTGCAGCTACAGCTTGCAGAGGGTATAAGAAAGATAATACCTGTGAAGCTGTTGGGTAGAGGGCTTGCAGTAAAGTCAGAGAAAGAATTCAAGTAAACCCTGTACCTGTATTTTCAATAAGTGAAACAATGGTTAAGGGTACAACAGGAGGGGCTAAGAGAACTCTGAGAGGAAGATGGAAATTATTACCTTAAAGACAGAAGCAAAATTAACTGAAAGAAGATCAGTGTGCGAACGTGGGATGAAGGGGGAAACTACGTTAATAAGCACAGTGAGGAAGAATACACTTAAGGAAACTTACTTATGATGAAGTTGGTTGTGTCATTGATATTTAGAAACATTGGAACATTATATGGAAGCTGCATAATAGAAGTTAAATAAAATTCAGTATCAAGGGTTGAAGATGTTCCCTGTCAAGAATTCAATTTAATTAAGGGCTTTTAGGTATTGAAAGTGAAGGTGTGAAATGACCACAGGAGTTTATCAAAGGAGTTAACAAAGTCCTGAAATCCCAATTAAAGGCAAATATGGTCATATGAGTTGGAGAAGACAGACTTCAGACAAAAATGGAGAATTTTTAATAACACTGTGGAAGGCCCAAGATGTTATCTGGGCTGTAGTGTATGCCTGTGTTTATTCGTGGTCAGGGGCTGAATGACCAGAGTGTCTGCAAAGCCATTTTCATGTTAGGAATGTCCTTCTAGCTCATGGTTGTCCACTTGGTGTTTGAGTTCAACTTGCTTATTCTAAAATATATAAAATACTTTGTTCAAAATATTTTAGGAATTACAGAAATTTTGAGTGTTTGCTGACTGAACTTCTTTTTACAGTTAAAATTCCAGGCTTATTCAAATAGTATGTGTGTAGTAGTCACTTAAACTAAAAATGCAAAGAACATATAATTGCTAAGCATACTGTAGGAATCATGAACACTTGAAGCTCAGACATGTAAACACAGGAAGCAAGGGGTCTCAAAGCTGTTAAAAAAGATGTAGGGAACTTCTGGTGCTGTGGGATTTATCTTTTTGTCGTACCTTTATTAAAAAAAAGGCTGTTTCAGGAGAGCCTTTTCAGCAAAATTAGGCTGCTGAATTGCTTACCTATATGCTCAGGTTGCTAATGTTGCATTTGGTGCAACATGTGATTGACTGACAATCAATGTAGTAGTTCTGTGTCCCTGAGCATTTAAAAAAATCTTAAAATTTTTAAAAAGTTGTCAGAATACAGTAACACTTGAAGTGATGTCCAAAATGTTTTCTGTGAAAGTCAGTTCTGATCATCAGAATTCTTATAAATGGTTGTCAGGTAGTAGCAACTTAAAAAGAGGCTCTAGCAAGAAGCATATTTGAGTATCTTTTTTTTTATTATTATTATCTTACAACTCTGTGCTAACTGAAAGAAGAGCTGTTAGAGTAGACTCAATATACATTTGATGTATTTTAAAGAGGAAACCTAAGCTGTTGAGAATCTGTACAGACTCATGTTGCTTAATTTTAAAGTAGAAAATGCACAGGAGATCATTTATCATCTGGTGATTCTGTGCTTATGGAATTTGAAGTGAGTAGCTTATTTAATACCACACATTAGAGCATTTGAAAGAGACCTTTAAAAGTCCTGTAGAGTAACTTTTTATAAAGTGCAGCTTTCTAAATTCTGTATTACAGGATTTGCAATATGTTGGAGACTCTGCATCTCTGTGAAGATGCATGGAAACACTGACGTGTTGAGAATTTGATTCCCAAACTCTTTTGGATTTAAAGGGATGATGTAAGGAGAGAAGTAGCAGCAGAATGGAGCACTAAGAGTGGAGACCTGATCCACACCCATTGCTTTCAGGAGAATGAGTTCTTTCCACACAGTTCTCCATCACTGCTTTATGCTAAGTGACTCCAAAGTGTGGTGTTGTACATGTGCAAATCATCATGGGCAGCTATAAATGCCGACCCACTGAGTTACATAAGACAGATGGAAATCACAGACTGAAAAAAGGCCCCTCTGCATAAACAGTGGCAGGATTAGGGATTGGGGGTGGGGAGGAGGGGAACAATAGCACTGCTTTGTTTGCAGGACTGAGCATTTTCAATGGTTAAACCATCTTCACCTAAAATTTTTATTTCAATTTCCTTGTAGGCCTTGTCTGTATAGGAAGAACACAGAGTTTCTTAAAGTTTCTTCAACAGGGTTGTGTTGAATTAGCTTAAAATGTTGGATATGAAGTGCAAAAAAAAAAGCCCCTGTACTGACAGGCAAAGTAAATTAAGATAAAAAGCAGCTAGGACACCTTCACTTTTGAGTAAAAACAGGAGTATGTAATTTGGCTAATTCTCTGTGTGGAGAAACGTTAAAATTTTTTAGCATAGTTTTCTTTTTCGCCCAGGCTATATACTCTGGCTTATAGACCTTTGTTCTTAGTAAAATATTTTACTTACTCTCCAGTGAGTGCCTCAAAATGATAAAATAAAAGTTTATTTAAGAACTGACACACCGAAGTGACAATTCTGTGAAATTTTGCTTTCCACCTTCTAAATTTTATTAGAAGTTAGGTGATGGAATACAGGGGGGCACTGGCTGGAAGTTCATGGTTACAGAGTTTAAGGAGTGGACATAATATAAAAGGATGTGTTGTTGAAGAGTAATTTTATCTTCTTTTTTAAATTGCATTGTGAAGGAATCATGACGACCTCAGGAAAAGAGAATTTCCGGCTGAAGAGCTACAAGAACAAATCTCTAAACCCTGACGAGATGCGTCGCAGGCGGGAGGAAGAGGGTCTTCAGCTACGGAAGCAAAAGAGAGAGGAGCAGGTAACACACAGCAGTTGAGATATCTGTGATCAATCCTTAAACAGTCCTGTCTTGCAGCGGCTCTGACTCTCTGTTTCTCCCAAACCCCTTCTTAGTTGTTCCTGCCCTCCAAATTCATACGCAGTCAGTCTGAAATCAGAATCACTTGCACACTTCACTGCCTCCTCTGCAGGCTCTGCAAGACATAGAGTGAGTGCTCCTCATTCACTCAAGTGTAACATTGGCCAGAGCAGCTTGAGGGTCAGACAAAACTGTCTGACCAGTAGCTGTAGCCGCTCCAGCTCTTCTCAGGTCATCTTAAACTGGGTACCTTCTCTAAGTCATAGCGACCAAATTCTGCTCATCCCAGTATAATAACCTATGTATGATCATCCTCCAAAACCCTCTTTGCCACTGTAACTCGACTGTCAGAGCCCCTGCAGGTTCCGTGAAGACGTGTAACACACAGGAATTTATCGGGTCTCTGAACCCCAGCATCCTCTGCAAGAAGGAAATGGTGTGGAAGCTAGAGAGCTTGTAGATAGAGGCAGATGGTGAAGAAGAGAAGGGGACATCAGTGAACAGTTTTCCAGAACTGTTAGGAACCAATATTTTAGCACATTGCTGTTTTCATTTACTCCATGGCTGAGCTTTCTCCATGTGCTGTCAGTTGAAGTTCTGTAGCCAGTGTACTGCCTTCTCTCAGGTGATAGCATGTGTAGTTTTTATAGCAGCTTGATGCAATATGCTGTGTATATATTGGCTGTATAATATATATTAAATATACATATATATGTTAAATATTTTATATATATGTTAAATATTTTCTCTCTTTAGTTGTTTAAACGCCGAAATGTTGCAACGGCTGAGGAAGAAGCAGAGGAAGAAGTGATGTCAGATGGGGGCTTCCATGAGGCTCAGATGAACAACATGGAGATGACTTCTGTAAGTGATGAGAAATGAATAGTGTTGGTTGAAGCTGGGCAAGTCTGTTGTGCAGTGACATGATGGAAATGAAATTCCAGAATGATATGAAGAATGCATTCAGAGATGGACAACTCTGAAACACCCATGTCAATGAACCACCCTGAAACAGATTACTTGAGAGAAAAATGCCAGGAATATATAGCAAGTGTTTTTTCAGAGGATATGTGCTCAAGAAAATGAAATAAAATGTCATTGTCCTGGCAGGCTGATCACTTCCTGGATTTAGTGCTCACCATTATGGGTGATTCTATCAACTGTTGCCCAGAGTTTTTATAATCTGAAATTCATACTGCTTGAAGCCTAAAAATACAAATCAGGCAGTGTGTTATTGCAATTTACAAAGTTAATAAGGGGCTCAGTGGAAAGCTTTCTTAGCAGACTTTCAAGTGGCACAATTTTTAACCTAAGTATTGGAAACCCTGCTAGACCTAGTTTAACTGTCTGCATGAGGCCTTGAACCCCTTTCTGTGCTAGAATTTAAAACTACAGAAGAATACTTCTTGTGGAAATTAGACTTTTTTACTTTCTCTCTGGAATGAAAAATGGTAAAGGTTTCAGTTCTACAACAGAAAAGCTTAAGGAAAGTGCAGTTCTCACTTAAAAGTCTTGCTGATCTTCACAGTGTCTGTGTTCAGAGTATGCAAGTGATGTTTCCATAGAAATCAGGCTGAGCTATTGATGGTTATATGAGCCTTGAAAATTACTGGGAAACAGAGAAATGCTTATAAACAGTGTGGTAGATCAATAATAGAATATATGGTTTTACTCTTCAAGATAGTATTCAAATATTGGGCAAGTCTTCAATACCATTAATCATTTGTGTGGAAGCTTATATTAAACAAATAGAGAATAAAACTAAGGAAAGGCTTTTGCCTAATTGATAGATAGTGTCATTATACAGTTTGCTATGTTAAATGCCATTAATTTCAGGCTCTTAACAGTTGGAGCTGTTGGCTGTTACAGACAACACTTAGTATTTTCAGCACTGTCATCTGTCTCCCTGTCTGTCTAAGGGTTGGGTTCAGATGGATCTGAAGATTAGATTAGAAGTGGAGGAAAAAAAATCTGACTTTCCTTATGCTTCTTTACATGGGTACATGTGTGGTGAACAGAATGTCAGATTTTACCTAGCATAAGAAAGGTTGCTGATTTAGTTTATTCATATTATTGGAAACCATCAGTATTATGGAAAATTTAATACCTCTACTAGAGGTTGATAACAAGCATTAGAGTTTGTTGATTCTTCTAGAAATGAGAGGTCCTATACATTTTGGTGTAAGAGAGTAAGTCAAAATGTACATGTTAGGGAAATCTAAATGCTAACATAATTATTTTTTGTTAAAGCAGACAATTTTACATTTAATTTAGAGGAAGGGAGAGAATACCAGTGAAAAATTCTGAAAAGGAATTTTCTTACCATATCTTGTGGAAAATTTGAATTTTGGCTTTCAGTAGAGCAAAGTTGCATTTGAGAATGATGCTGCCTTATGTAGATGTTCATATATAATGATTCCTATGTTGTCCATAATGGTTTTACCTAAGTTTTTATTCAGTAAGAAATAAACTTTATACTGGTTTAGCGAATGTAACCTGTATGTTGCTAATTCCAGATTTTTTCCCCTTTTGCTCTCTCACCCCCATTCTGTTTCCCCATGTAAATCCTAGAGTGCAGTCATCACTGCTGATATGATTGAGATGATTTTCTCCAATAGTCCAGAGCAGCAGCTCTCGGCCACCCAGAAGTTCCGAAAGCTGCTTTCTAAAGGTAAGGGCTGAAATTACTTAGAGAAAAATGTGGAAGCCTCCCTAACATGTGGTTTTACTTTGACAGCAATAAAAATTGAGTTTCACACTGAAATTTCAGGGTCAAAGCTCTGCTTAACACAATGTCAGCTTGATGTATGTAATAGTCACTTCTTCTCTTGAAATGTGTACTGAGTGTTGCAGATGTGAGATCTCCTCTTGGTTGTAAGTTCACATGTTTTAGGCAGTGTCTCTGTGGCCCAAACATGCTGATATACCAAAGGTCCTCTGCACATGTGCATGCCAGAGTGACTGCACAGAACTGCTGCTCCAAAATCAGCCTGCCTAAACTACTGAGTGCATCAGTGCTCTGAATCATGTTATCTTATTACCTCAAAACTCTGGAGTTTTTTTTATGTTGACAGATAGGAATCCATTGCCTTTTAGTGAAGTATTGTAGAAAAAGAGCACACTCCAAGAAAAGAGCAGTCATTATGTCACTGGATATTGTTTTGATGCAGTAATTTCAGAATTTCCTTACAAAGAAATGAGTGTATCTAACATAACTTCTTATTTTAAACAGAACCAAATCCTCCAATAGATGAAGTCATAAGCACACAAGGAGTCGTGGCCAGGTTTGTGGAGTTCCTGAAACGGAAAGAAAACTGTACATTACAGGTATAAAAATATAAATGTATCTGCCTTCCTAGTTTAGGAAGGCATTTGGTGATGCAAATTAGATAGGAAAAAAATTAGTGATTTGTTCAGCTCTACTTCCTCTCTTTCTTCACTGTGTTAAAAAAGCTATTTTATCTTCAGAATTTCTGGCAAGACCTCTGGGTGGAGGACAGGAGAAAGAGAGAGAGAGAGAGTGAGAGATGTCTGACATGCATTGAGTGACTGATAGGGTGAGGTTTTCAGACTTCAGCAAATACAGAGTTTGAAATTTGGAGCTCAACAGATGAGAAGCTATTAAAACTTTGATGTTTGTCTTCTTTGTACAAATTGAAGGCAGTTTTAAATCTTAAGAATTAGGATGTAAATTTTTGATTAAAGTAAAAAAAAAGTTTGGAATTAGAAATAAATACAATCTGTAGTGAGAAGCATAGAAAGCTGGAAACCTTACTGTGGTTTGAAAAAATGGAATTATATGTGCTACAATGGTTAATTTTTCTTGACCTTTGTATTATTTTCAGCTGTATATTTTTCTGGTCAGTCTTTCTTGGCTAATAAAAAGTGAAGGAAAACTATTACCTGGTTAAGGAAAAAATATGTTAACATGTAACATTAAATACAACACTTAGATTAGAATCAGTGTTCTTTCTTTTAAAATGCATAAGACAACAGGTTTGTGAATGTCATGTGAAATCCAAATTTTGTTGACTGGAAATATGCAAAAAATTAGTTTTTTTACACATTAGAGAAAGCATTTACAGGTATTGCTTTTCAGATTGTTATCCACAGAATTCCAGAGGTCTGTTAGCTTCTTTTCAGGAGTCTGGGGGCAGTAACTGAGAGTATGTATCAGATTTAAGCTGGTTGGTTTGCAATTCCAGTGGAATATTTATGAACTATGTGTTGTTAAAAAAAAAAAAAGAATACCTTTTATTACTTATTGGGGTCATGCATAGAAACCCAAGACAGGCAGATAAATAGAAGCAATTCTTGTGGCCCTATTGGTTGTGGCATTTATTGATTTTTACATGGAAATGGGAAAAGTCAGTCAGAGTGGAAATGTGCAAGCTTTTCCTAAGGAGTTTGTAGGAAAGCAGTGAAAATAAAAGCTTGAGCATGTTGCTCTTAATACTCCATTCTACCTGGGTAATTTTCCTCCATCTTGCCAAATCTCTCTGCCTGCTTGGCAATTTAGTTTCTGTAGGTAGAATTTTTTGCTGTGATCAGCTAAGAAGTTCTCTGGAACTCACCTTCTAATGTTTTTATTTGCTCTCTCATTGTTTCCAAAAATATTCATTTGGGCTTGGCATTCTAGGGTTTCTAACTGTAACCTAGCCTAGAAGGAAAGGATTTTCAACTCGTTCTGAGACAGTGAAGTATAATTTATAGCTGCTTGTATGGTGGATTGAATATGGCAACTTCCATGTTCATGAACTTGGAACTTAATGGGAATTTATGGTCTGTTCTTCTTTTGTGTTGTCAATGGAATATCCTGTAAATCTAGGCCTCTGAGATCAGTGATAGGAAGGCCTAATTTGTTAGGAATTCCTCTGTCCTATTTTTACTCAAGGTAAATGGAAGACTTTAAAATCTCCCCTGTTCTCCAGGGTTGCTTCAGCCGTATATGAACAAATACATTTTTCTCATGTGGAGAGAGGAATCTTGAAAAAGAATGGCACCACAAAGATGTCTTTGCCATTAATGTGTGACTGTTCCTTAGTTTATACATCCTGGAGCATCAGGTGTCCACAGAGAAGAAGGAGGAGAGAAACTGTCACTCTCTAACCTTTCTGTGACTTACACTGGAGACCGTGTGAGTCTCCAAGCTGAGAATTGTTCAAGCTGGTGGTACCAGCAGGAAGGTGGAGGACAAACTTTATATATGGATAAGAGACCTCTGTGGTAGAAAGATGAGTAACAGTTATGTTATAATGTACCCCAGAACACTGGATACTCACTTCAGAGAAAGGAGAATTATAGGAAAGCAACATTTTATGTTGGCCTTAGGTTCTGGTCACACTGCTTTGCTTCTTGTTCATTAATGATGAATCTTGCAGTTTTGACTTTGTCTGTTTCTACTTTATTTTGCAGCCCATACTCCTTGTGCATTGCAGTGCTGTATTTTGAAATTGTTTATTCTGATCATATCTTACTAGAATGTTCAGTTGATCAGAAGGGCAGGATTAATTGTATTGTATTAGTTGTATTAATTAATTGTATTTTCAAAACCAAAGTCTTTAACAGCACTTAGAAATGAAAAGCCTTAGAAGTCTAGGCTTAATTCTTGAGTTCTTATTTCAGGCACATTTCAGGATTTGGTGCAACTCCTTAGCAGGAGTTGTTTTTGTAACTAAACCCTAAATATAAGTCCTTGTTCTATCTCTTCAGACAGTTTTTGAAGGTATGTCAGTATTTCCACTGGAATACTGCTGGATCAGCATCTTTTGATAATATCAAAGTCATTCATTTATAGCTTACAACTTTCCATTTTTACTGTTTGTTCGTTTTTACTTTTCATTCAACTTTTAGCAGTCTTAATTCTACAGATTCTGAATGTACCTAATAGGATGTAAATTTGCTAGAGTAGTGTAATAATCTTTGGGCTGAAGGCATGCAGAAACCTACTCAAACATGGATTTCTGGAATCTGTGTTTTCTGAGGCCTGAGGTCTCAGGTAGGGTTAAAATTTGCATTTCATCTTAAAAAGTTAATGCTTTTGCAAGTTGACATTAAAAGAATAAATGACAAAAACAGTTGAAAATGCAAAGTGTTTGGGATCTCACTTTTTCTTTAAGTTGTGAATAAAAACACCATACACTAATAGCATTTGGCATCAGTACTGATCACCAGAGTTGGAGAGAAGTTCTTTGTGTTGTTTTTTAGAAATCTGTTTTTATTTGTTTGGGTTTTTTAATTCTCTTTTAGATCATTTATTTGCTTCATATCCATGAAGTTTTGTCAAACAATGTCTTCTGCATCTTCAGGAATATCACTGGTGATTCAGTGAATGCAGGTGTCATGTCATGGGAAAGCACATTGTTTAGTGTACAGGTTCTTAGCCAGTAAGAAAGGCAAAGGTAACATAAATGCACAGCAAAAAAAAAAAAAAAAGATTTGAAAAGCCACAGCAAACTCAATGTTCTCATAAGGAAATGCTGCAAATTTTTGTTTCAAGTGATAGTGATAACTCTTAAATACATGATTCTGGTTCTTTGCAAATTGTCTGTTAATTGGTAATATCTCATGTTTTCCCTATGCCAAATCTGCCAGATCTCTCTGGTTTTAGAAGACATTTAGTGTCCATGTTTGATGTGGCATAGAAAGCTCCTAGTAAACTGACTTTTATTTTGTTTCTAGTTCGAAGCTGCGTGGGTGCTGACAAATATTGCCTCGGGAAATTCCCTTCAGACTCGAATAGTGATCCAAGCAGGAGCTGTCCCCATCTTCATAGAGCTGCTTAGTTCAGAGTTTGAAGATGTACAGGAACAGGTAAAGATTGAGAACAATGTTGAATTTTGTGTGCATGTTAATTTATGGAATTGGAGGCTTTTTTGTTTGACTTTTTGTTTGTTTTGTTTGTTTGGTGTTTTGTTGGGGTTTTTTTTTCCCTTCTCTGGAAAGGAACAAGGCTATCCTGTAAGAAAGCCTTTAGAGAAAATGCAGTATATGGAAATTACACACAACAGTTGCTTTGTGCTTAGTATGTGTTAAGTTACCTAAGCAAGTATTGTATTTTTCTCTTTCTGGAAATTATATACTTAACCATAGTTAATGAGGTAATTAATTTTGTTCTCTAACAGGTTGGTATATTTCTGTCTATTGAGGAATTCAGGGAGTCTTGTTTGAGTAATTGCTTTAGATATGAAAAGTCGTGCCTGTTTCTCCTGAAGTTAAAGCATGAGTAGAAATTATAGTTTGTTCTCCAAGCTCCTTACGGCATAGATGAATATTCTTCAAGGCCCACAGGGATCAGTATAAAGCACAGACCAAACATCTGATTCAGTAGTTTCCATTTGAAGTCTGTAACCTGTATTTAAACAAGGATGTACTTCAGACATATAATCTTGCTTTGAAGACTTAGGGTGATGAAATATTAATGATGTTAACAAATTTAGTTTCAGCCAATATTAATCCTACCTTGAAAGTATGTACCTTTGCTATACAAATTTGACTAGCTTTGGGTCAGGTGTTGCTTTTGTTACATTCTTTACTCCATTACTAAGCTCTGTGTTTTTTCCTATAGCTACTTGCAGACCATGGCTTAGGCTTTACTTGAGTAAATGAAATTAAGCACTGAATTCTCATTTTGAGAACGTTTCTGTGGGGTTGGTTTGTTTTTTGGCAACCTTTTTCTGAATATTTCTTAGTTTCAGTATCTTTTTGTGGTGATGAAATGACAAGCACTGGCTATTCCAGTAGCACTCTTTCAGCACTGTTGTTTGCAGAGTTAGTGCCTCATTTTCACTTTTGCTCAATACTTTGATGTGTAAATATCCAGTGTCTTTGTGGACTCCTTGCCACAGAAGCTGGCTGTGAGCTCAGGTTAAGCTGATTATCCAGTATGATCCATTGTTCTTTTTAGAGTCATTGACTTCCAGGTTCAGTTCTCCATCCTGTAAGTGTAACCTCTGTTCTGTGTTCCTAGATATCTGACCTTGCATTTGGCTGAATTGAGATGCATGATTGGAGGAGTCCCAACTCATAGACATTGGACTGCTTTGTGTAACTTGCCTTTCTTTCTGTAGCTGGCTCAGAATCTACCACCTGTACTTAAGGTTGCCTAACATTTTTCACAAGACAGATTTTTTTCTTAGTTGCTTGTAGCTTTCAAGTTACTCCACTTTGTATCTTTCCATTTTCAGTGTTCTGTCTCAGACTGTATTATTGTTGAGAAGGCTTTTAAAGAGGAATGGAATTCAGGTGTTTGAAAAAATGTTAAATAAAATACGAAGTATTTTTTGTCCATTACTTTAGCTTTGAGGAGCTGAGTCTGCTGTCATTGTAGAAATTAGAAATGTGATAGGGAACTTGCCAAAATGGCAGATAAATGCTGTGTTCTGCCTGTGTGAAAATCCATCCAGACTTAGCTATATGGATCCTTTCAGATTTGTATTTTGGGGGTTGAGCTGGGTAGCATTGCTTTCCAAATTCAGCCATCACTTGAAGAGTGCTGTTCCTGCAGAATGATTGGTGCTCTGTATATAGTCAAGGCTGCTTTTTCTTATTTTTCTCCTAATGATTGATCTTCTGTGCAAGAGCTAAGTTGCTTTCTTTGTTAGGTTGTTATCATCCCTGCTGATGTTCAGAGAGCAGGTGGGAAGAGCAAACCTGTTTAGATTAAGTTGTGCAGCTTTCAATCTTTAAATGGGTGAATTAACGGAAGAGCTTAGGGGCCACAGTTAAGTAGTTTATCTGGCTCCTTCCCCCCTCCCTGCCTCCCAATAAACTGCTGACATATTAAAATTCAGATTGCAGGCAGGCAGAGTGGCTTGGTTGTCATTACTGAAAAATATTCAGTAATACTTCCATACTGTTCAAGTGCTGCCAAATTCACCATCTCTCTCTAGCATTCTCAAAGTACGAGTTACAAATTGCTCCCTAGTAAGCTGTGCTGAAGAAGGAAAATGTACCATGGCAAAGTGTTACACTGTTTCATCATGGGTTTCTCTGCTGCAGCTCTGGAGATTGCAGCCCTGCTCACAGCTGACATGGGGTTTAATGCTAGCCAACAAAAGAGGAATTCTGCTTTTTTACCCAACAGATTTAAAAAACCCCAAGTGCTTCACCATAGTATCCTCTGAAACAAAAATTAGGAGCATATAAGCCCTGAGAAGTTAGCTCCTGTACTTCTGTATTACAAGATAGCAGTAGTACACGATTGAATAGTATTTTTCCAGATGACTCTTGTCTCATTCAGTATATGCACAGATTGTTGCCCTGGTAACAGATGAGTGGGTAGTAAAGGAGGCCTTTATTTGTCACTCTATGACCCTGTTTGTTAAAGTTGGAACAAATTGTAGTGCATGGAGGAGAATAGGGAAGAAATTCTTACAATTAAGCCCCATAGTAGGTTTGTGAGAAAAATGTTTCTACTGCTTAGTGTCTGATGTGGGACGATTTCCTTCTCTCAGTTTTCAGTAAGTGGATACTTGTTCTGGGGTTTTTAAATGCTCTAGGTGAAATATTTCTTTTTCATTTTGTAGTTGAGGACAACTCAGCAGTGATTTTTATAGTTAGGCCTGTGTTTTGAGCAGGTCTGATCCTGGAGTTCTCAAGTTGGACTTCTGAAACTGGGTGATATTTGGCTACAATTTTCTCCTGAAATGATCACCCTAATTATGTCTCACAGTAGTACTGTGAAGATTATTATTTTCAAGCAACTGCATTTGCAACAAATTACAAAAATCCAGGAAAATACAGAAAATACAACAACGTGTTCAGGGCAGAGGTCAGAAGCTAACCCTGTAATTATATAGTATAAGATGAAGAGAGAAAGAAGTATTGAAGGCTGTGTTCTAATTAAGATAGCAATTCTTTAGAAGGAAATGTTAGGTGATAACATTATTTTGAATATGTAGCATGGCATAAGCAAAAAATATGTATAATATCTTACTTATTGGCTAGTCATTATCCACTGTTTTTGTTTTACGGGAAGTCAATTTTAAAGATTTATGTGTTTACTTTGTCTTTTATTTCTAGCTTCTCTTAGCAATAGCTCAGGAACAGATATCAGTGTACCTTATCTTTTGATCACAATGTTCCCACCATGTATTTTTCATATCTATATGCCAGTTTTAATTTTACACTTTTTTCCTTTGCATATGCTAGTTTCTGAGTCTAGTGAAGAGTCTAAATCAGCTGTTTTATAGAAGTCTGTGAGGGAATCTTTATAGCTATATTTAATAAGCAACATGTATAACATGTATGTTAATGAAATGATTCCTTACATCTTTTTACAAGATCTGTTTCCCATTAAGTTGTGCAGGCCTCATTCAATTAGCCACTGTCCTTTAACTCTTTCATTGCTTGTATTGTGTCAGTCTTCCTCTGTGGTCAGTGGTCAAACCATTTAGCATACATTTTTCCCATCAGAGAAATTGAATTTATCACAGAATCTACATCTGCATTATTTAGGAAAAACATTGGCTACATCTCCCTTCTCTCCTCATTTCCATACTAATTTTTATGTTTCGTTAGTGGTATATGTCCTAGTCCTTTTCCACTTATCACAGTTTTTTCCTTCCAAAAGACATCTAGAAATTTTGATCTACCTGCCTGAAATTATTTATATTGAAAGATTCCATCAAAGCCCTTATGACATGCTTAAGGTTGATGTGGCTTCAGCAGTGTGTTAGCTGCAGTTCTTTCCTGACTTTCCCTGCTGTGGTACTTAAAACCCAGATGTCAGCTTGGGTTTCCTTGATGGACATGGAATTGCCTTCAAAACCCATGTAAGGCGTTGTGCTGCCTGTCGAGGAGGATCGTGAATGTCTCACAGTGACAGGTGTGTGTCACTGTGCTCTGCTGGACACACGGTGGCATGAGCATCCCCTGCTGCCCTGTTCCCCTTTGGGAAAGTTGCATTTTCAGCTGAGGCAACCAGTATGTTTATCCCTCAGTGTTTTTCCATTTCTAGGTGTATTGCTGTTCCTTTTGGTAACCATCACTTGCTTGGCAGAGCTGACCTGTAAGTCTGCTGTCCAGGCTCTGTTTGGCTTTTACATCAGCAGTCCTGTTAATAAGTGCTTGGTAATCAAAATCAGGACAAACAGTCAAGGTGTGAGGATGAGCTGCTTTCTCTGTTTGTCAGATGAGATATGAGAAGGAGGAGCTGTAACTACCCCAGCCACTGAAAGAAAGATGTTTTCTGTGTTAGGACATAGTAGCAGTCATCTCCTAGGAATGTGTCCTTCTGGTATCCTTCCTTGTGTTTACTTAGCCAATCACACTTGCATGCAAGCTAATCTTCACCATCTTCATTTCAGCATTGGATCCTTTTCCCAAGTCAGCACCCAGATGTCGAGGAAGGGGTGATTCTTTGTAATATTTCTTCTCCACTGAGAGACAAACTCTGCACACTCTTGGTGATTGGTTAAGCACTTAGTTTAAATACCCAAAGAAATAATTGCTGAGAATCTTCAGAATCCAGGGGATAGTGGAGAGTTGTCAAAAAGCACATGGATTATTCACAGAAGGTACCATGTGGTTCAACAGTACTCTACAAGACTTGCACTTTACTTTTACTGACTACTGAAGTTGTCCAGCACTGCAGGAAAAAACATGAGCTCAGTGATGAGTAAAATAAATGGAAAATTTACAGCAAACCCTACTCTGCTGTTAGCAATAAATGGAAATTTATACAAGTGTAAAAATAGGTGCTGTCAATTAACAAGGCAACATTTGTACTTCCAGCTTGCACACAGCTTTCTACCTAAAATGTGGGTTAAAAAAATCAGGCTATAAATCTTAAAATTAATGTAATCTTTAAGTTGGGATTTAGATAGTAGAAGGTACTGAAATGGATTTTTTTACTGAAATATTTTTTTAATTGAATAAGCTCTAAAATGGAATGCACATGAAAACATTTAAGTTGTGTAGAATGAAGCCAAAGCCAAAGTGTTGTGGCAAATATTTGCATCTTGAGGAGTGCACAAAAGAAGAAATGGAAATCATTGAACATTATTCTGACAAACAAACCCTGAAGAAACTTGTCATTGTTCATGTGTTTGTGGAAACCATGACAGAGCTTTGTATTTATGGCAGTATTTGGTGAGAAGAATTTAAATGAGCTTGAGTTCTGTTCCTTACTTATCTGAAGAGCTAAAGTAATTCCCTAAGGAGAGACATCTTCCTTATTGAATGAAACATTGCATATTTTTCCAAAGTCACCCCAGGACATTTCAATTAATTGGCATCTTGTGTCCTATCAGTGATTAGCATTAAAAGGATTTGTTGCAACATCTTCTCTTACCAGCTCCTGTGACACCAGACTACACAGCCAGACTTTCCCTGCCTTAAAAACAACGAAGAATGGGAAAGCAGAGGTGCTATTTGACTTCTCTGGTCTGACTTTTTGATGTGAGATTTGCTGTTGCAAAACCAGTCAGTCATTCAGGGTCAGAATGGATTCTTGGATTAAGTGATTATCACTCTTGTCAACCTTAAAAATAGATATTGCTATAATGGCAGAAACAAAGACCACAGACAAATGAAATAGGGCTTCCTTGTTTTTTTACCTGTGTAAGGTGTCCAGGCAAGGAAACTGTGCCTTCATACAAAATCACTCACATCTTCAGTGAAAGAGAATTATTCTTCCCCGCTCCCCTCCCCCCCCCCTCCCCCCCCCAAGTGTTTTCAGAAGATTCACAAATTTACTTATGACTGTCTGAAATCTTTGGTTCATTCCTCAGGCTTCTCCTTGCTGTAGAAATGCAAGTATTGGAGTGAACAACAGGTGTGGCTCCTTAAAGTTCTGACATGAGTGACATTTTGCAGGAGGTGGCATATATTCTGTCTCTTAAGCTAGATTCTTCTGGTAGCTCTCTTCTGTGTGTTGAGTCCAAGAGGCTGCCAAATCAAAGTTATACTTTTTAGATAAACTATTGTCACAATAGTTGTAAAAAGAATAAGAGATAGAATGAAAAATGATGATGATCAGTTTTGGGAAAACATTGTGTAGTTATAATGGCCGTGCTGTTTCATGGCACAGGTCAGTAAAGTCTCGTGCCCTGCCTCTGACTGTGGCTGACAGCAGAAGCCTGGAACAGAGTAGAAAACAAAGCAAACTAATCCTTCCCCAGAACAGTCGCCTACTCTCTTCACAACTTGCAGTTTAATGGCTCTGATCCTATGCTGGTGTTGGTAGTACTGGTACAGAGGTGAAGTCTTTTTATTTTGTATCTAGCAAGCTGACATCTCTATCGACATTCAGTATATACCTGTGGTCTTAGCTGTATTCATTTTGCAGGGTTTGCCAGTGCATTAGAGTGGTTGGAGTCTTGTTTTTTAAAGTAGCATATTTTTGCCACCATTTAAAAACATCTTAAAGGAAAAACCTAATGCCTTGAATTAATTGACACCATATTGAAAATGAATAAATACGTTTATTTCAGATTATCCACAAATTTCCTTTAGGTAAAAAATTTGGCAATTCTGTCTGTTTTTTTAGAGGAGCATTTTATTTTAAATAGGTATAGAGAGAGGGAAGAACATGTTTATTTTGCGTGAGGAACTTGCGTTGTTCAATTGGAGAAATAGTTATGCGCTATATAACTCATTTTACTGCAGCTAAATACATAGCCTTCAACTGAAGAGAAATTTGGGGACGACATTCAGCTGCTATCCATGACAAACAGCATTGCTTTTGTCCTCTGTATGTAGAATTCGGAGTACTTCAGTGGCTGTGTAGATATATGTGTCTAAAGCCATAAGCCAACCAAATAAACAGATACATGTATCTATTTGATATGACACTTAATCTTCTGCTAACTTGAAGTAAATGGCAAATGTGAACTTCATAAGCTTTCTTATGTGACAAAATATTGTAATTTGCATGGAATTCATAAAATTGCTTTTATACTTGACATAGACTATTTCTAATTTCAAGTCTATAGCTCTCATACTAGTGGACAGTGTTATATAAAACACCATTTGGCCCAAATGTATAAATCAAAACCAGTTAAATCTTTTATTCTCATCATATTATAAAAGATGGATTTCAGGCTGCTTTAATTCTGGTATTTTTGATCTTCTCAAAATGAAGTTAGGGGTAGTACTGATGCCCAAGCCATTACATTTTGCCATGCATATGACTTAATCAGCAACACTGGTTCTGTCCATATAGTTTTATTTTAAAGAATTTGTCCTGGCCCACCTGAACTCTTTGATTCTGAATATTGACTTATCTTGAACATAGATTCTCATTTTTATCTATGACTGTGTAAACAATATATATTTTTATATTTCTATAGTATGTATATATGTATGTGTATATATATATATATATATATATGTATATATATATATATATATATATATATATATATATATATATATATATATATATATATATATATATATAATATTATTATATATATAATATTATTATGACTTTGTAGTAAATACTAGTATGTGTGGCTGTTCCACACAAACATTTTTGGGTAGATACAGACTTGTACAGGCTTTACCTGTGCTACAAACATCTGGTTTTAAATTAGGTGTGAACAAGGAGGATAGAATTAGAATGTTCCTAAGCCTGTGGAGGTGAGCTCATCTCTTACATTGTGGACAGAGCAAAGGTATGTCTGCCTGCACAATCTTTGGAGACATACATATTTGCTGTTATGGTGTTCTTCTTAGATATCCACAAATATTCCTGAATCATATAATGAGCTGTATACATGGAATATGCAATCAGAATGCATTTCCCTTCTGTACATTGTCTGGGACCTAAGAGAGAGAACAGATTATCTCCCAACTCTAATACATATGTTAAACTGGTAGAATTTTGAGAATAAAAGCAATTATTATTCTGTTTTTCCTTGCAGGCAGTATGGGCTCTTGGCAACATTGCTGGAGACAGCACTATGTGCAGAGACTATGTTTTGGACTGTAATATCTTGCCCCCTTTATTGCAGTAAGTTTGTTTTAATATGTTTTTCAGAATTTTGCTTGAGTGCCTTATATGACTGAAATTTGGGGTTTGCCTTGAAGAATAATAATACTGTTTTCTTTTACTGTGGACTAATCACAGCTATTAAAGGGGACTCCTGAGCTACTTTTTTAATGAAGCTAAAATGCAAACATGTTTTAGAAGCAGCTAAGCTGGAACTATTTTATTCTACAGTGTGGGTGGATGTCTGGGCTTATTTTAGAGTCACAGAATAATTTAAATTGAAAGGCACCTTTGGAGGTCATCTAGTCAAAGCCTTTCTTCATAGCAGGTGAGATCAGATTAGATTGCTCAACTACTTAACCAGTCAAATTTGGAACATCAAAAGTAGATTCCGTAACTACCCGGGGTAACCTGTTGCAGTATTTGACCATGGCATGGTGAAACGCAGTGTTCTGGTACCTCATAAGAATTTTCTGTGTGTTGCCTCCTGATAATGCCTCTTGTCCTGTCACTTTGCATTTTTGAGAAGGATCTGCCTTCCTGTTTTCTGTATCCACCTGTTAAAGTGCTGCTAGCAGCAGTTGTATCTCCTCTCGCACCATCTCCTTCTAAGGCTGAGCAAATCCAGGTCACTGACGTCCCACTGCGTGTCATTTCTGTAGTCTGCTAATTATCTTGGTGATCCTCTGCTTAAGAAGCATATTATTGCTGAACCAGTGACACCATCTTGTGTTGTCATGTCCAAATTACAATTACTCAGTCTCTGTCCTTTGCAGACTTGTGGTGGTCTGCAGCAGGGGAATTCTCCATTACTCTCATAAAGACATTGGTACAGTGGGAGATGGCTGTGAGAAAAAGAAACTGAATTGTTACGCTTGTGGGAAGATTAGGTCTTGACTTTCTGCATTTGACTTTCAGCCAAAGTGGGACTCATAGTCTGAGACTGACATAAAAATGCAGTTTGGCTACAAGAATTCTCTTCAAACTACCTGCATGTCCTCCTCAGAATAATTTTGTCACAATTCCTGCACCTCTTTTGACTGTTAATTTGCCACGTCAGTATCCAAGCATTTGAGTGAAATTTAGTGTAATGTTTACTGTTCTTGTTGGGATACTAGGTTCCTGTGTCTAGCATGTATATTAGTAGCCATCAAGGATGATTTTCTTTAGGATGTGTTTTCATAGGAAAAAACTATCATATTTTGCCCTGGTGTATGTTAAAAAGAGTTTGATTTGATGGTTCACACAGTTAACAGGGTTGCCTGGCTTTGATTTTTTTTAAAGCAAAGGTTTTATTTTTTTCTTGGTTTGTTTTAGATTGCTTTCAAAACAGAATCGTCTCACTATGACCCGAAATGCTGTATGGGCTCTGTCCAACCTCTGCAGAGGGAAAAATCCTCCTCCTGATTTTGCCAAGGTAAGAGATGCTTGAAAGAAAATGTATTGTGAAGTGGTGATAAACAAATTATTAGTTTAAGGTGGTGAAACTTAAACTAAACAGAAGGAATGCTTCATCAGAGAAATTCTGAAATATTTGATTGCCATCTTCCAGATGAAGTTTTTTTAAGTTTTTGTTTAGTCCTTTGGGCAGACATGCACAACCACTGTTTTAACATGGCTGCACTGTTTGTATACTGGAGACGACTGTCCCATGGCAGAAGAAAACTCTGCACATCTTGGCTGCTGTAGAGCAGCACCTGGCACATCTTAGTAACAAGTAACATCTTAGTGGACAAGTCTGAGTTTTATTGGCAGACGTTGTTCTGTAGAGGCTGAAGAGTTGCTGTGCTGCTTTTCTGGAGACATGCTTCTCCATGCTTGTATAGCTGCACTCATGCACAGAAGTGCTAGCTAGGTCTGAAATTATCTGAGTATTGAATCTTAAGATGCCAGTACCAAATCCAATAATGACATACAAAATCAGCTGACATAATAATAGATCTTCTGGCCATTTTAATTTTATGTATCTGCTCTTAATGTCTTACAGGTTTCACCTTGTCTTAGTGTGCTTTCCTGGCTGCTCTTTGTCAATGATACAGATGTATTAGCTGATGCCTGCTGGGCTTTGTCCTATTTGTCTGATGGCCCCAATGATAAAATCCAGGCTGTGATTGATGCAGGAGTCTGCAGAAGACTTGTGGAACTGCTGATGTAAGAAATCTGTTGCAAGCAAGCGTCACTCTTTTCCCTGACATCAAGATTATAACAATAAGGAGTTTAATTAAATAGGTCTTGAAATGTTGTGATTTCCAAAGAGCAAGATTTGAGTTTTAATTTTACTTGTCTGTTCAGTGTTCTCTATTTGTCATGAGTAACAAAAGCAATGGAATTTTTCTTGTACTAATTTTGCTGTTTCCTGAGATATTTTCCTGCACCTAAGAGATACATTTTTGTAAAATCTCTAACATACATTGGAATTTTCCTTGTGTCATTGAAGTCCATATTATAGTTACTTAACAAGGAAATTACCTAAAGGATACCAAAGATAAAAATATAAGGAATAGTTCATTTTACTAGAATTGACAGTACCACGGGCTTGAAATACAAGTAATTTCTTCAACCCTTACTGTAGAAGAGTAGATGCACACTTCGGTCAGAATAGTGTAGCTGTGAGAGTTGGGGTCACAGAGACTAGCCTTGTTCAAAGCCATTGTTTCACATCCAAGCTCAGGACATGGCCTAAGAACAAGGAATAATGGTTTTCAGTGATGTAAATAAAAAGACAATTAAGGCCTCTAATGTTACAGCAAATGTGTTGCTGGATTAATGAATGGAACATATTGCCTCTAAGTGGCTTTTTATAAAGAAGTTTTGATTTGAGAAAAACATTCCTTACTTCACCTTTCGTATTCCAGTTCTGATTTAACAATGATGATGAAGGGATGCATATGATGATGGAAGATAATAAACAGGGTTTGATGGGTTATACACACAACTTCTATCCCTGTTCTTCTGTCTCATTCATGGCCTTTGTGCGTGCTGCATTAAGTGTATTTTGTAGTTAAAGATAATTACTTTTTCCTCCCAAGGATGCTTGGAAGTACTCTGAGGTCCTTTTATTCTTTTAGTATTTTATTTTTGTGCTGCTGACTGATCTAAAGGTCTAAATATTTAGAAACCCTAGAAAGTCTTGCCACTAGTTTAAAATCAGATTGTTTATTTATGTAGTGAAAGTCAGATTTATCAGGGAAGTTTTCCCCTGGCTCATAGATGCCCCTTCCTTGAGAATGTGAAGCTGGAGGTGCTTTGGGAAGGTTAATACTTAACATTTTTCTTTGTCAATTTTAGGCACAATGACTACAAAGTTGTATCTCCTGCCTTACGAGCTGTGGGAAACATCGTTACAGGAGATGATATCCAGACCCAAGTATGGATGAACTTTCTCTTGTGTTGTACTGCAGTTCATCTTTGTGTTAATTGTGGTAACCTGTTCACAAGCACCTCCTCTTGTTCCTTTTGAAGTTTGAAAGTGAAGATTGATGACACTAATTGCTTCAAAGTGTGGTGGTTTTCCGTTTTTCTGTTCAGTCCTGAACTGCTGATGGTTCTTAGGTAGCTGTGTCTGGGACTTGTGGGCAGCTGTGCAATACCCCTGTTTTTGATTTATTTCAAGCAAATCTGTCTCTTAGGCTGAATTTTGTGCTACGTGATGTAGACTGGTACTGCCATCAAAGGCCTGTCACATTCAGTGCTGTTGCCAATCTGTGATGAATCTATCATATATATGATGAAAATATGTCATATTTATGATGAAAACCAAGTGTCTGCTCATATTTTGGGTAACGTGTAGCTGTGTCTGGGCATTTATTTAGAGAAGCATAGGTAGGAGGCAGTGACTCCCACCCCTGTATTGGAATAAACTGGAAGGCAGGAAACTGTGCTTCAGAGGCACTAGGTTGTCACTGGGACGCTTCTGTAGTTCTGTGACTCTGAGACCGGAGTTAAAGATGAGTTAGCAGCATCAGGGCACTGTTTCAGTATCTTATTCCTAGGAGGAAGATAACATGATTTTTTGATTGTTAAAATATATTTTGTTTAGCTGAATTGCAGAGGCATTGTTGTGGTTTTTTTTCAGTGGCATTTGTTTTGCTGATCAGTCATAAAGAATTATTGAGGTGGGATTTCATAATTTCATTTAAGATAAAACCACAAGGGATCACTAATTCCCATACAATACTGGTTATTAAATATTGCATGAATCTTAGATTTTAATTAAAAAATAGTTTAAATGTTTTTGTTGTGCATGATTTTTTCTGAGGAGCATACCATGAGCTTTCCTAAAATTCTAGAGAGCTATATAGGTAGGATAGTTTGATAGTCCTGCCTGCAGATTGTGCTGTATGCTAAAAAATGATACAGGATGCATGTAAAAATCAGTAATCAGAAAGAAAAGCCCAGCTTTGAAAGCTGATACATTTCTGGATGTGAATGCAAGGTACAGGTTCTTCAAGAATGTCTCTGTAAAACCTTGGGGCACAAACTTGCTTTTACTTTTTCTTTCATTTTCTACTATTGACAATTGGCAGTGCTTGAACATAGCTAAAACCATAGATAGTATGCAAGAAGAAAAAAAAATTCTGTCCCAGCAGACACCTGATAAAATCCTGGACCATAATCTTTGCTTTTTTAATCTTAGTGGGGAGTACACAGGTTTTAAGAGTATGGAGCAGGGGAGATGCAAGCAAGGGAATTAATTCCTCAGATTCCATGATCACAAGTCATGACCGTAATTCAACTTGACTGGAGTATTTCTCATAAAATTCTGTACCACACTGTTCTTTCCAAGGTGCTGCTTTTGCCACACAAGGCAAAATACTGTGCTTCTTGGTGTACTCTCCCAGTTTTTGGCTTCATCGTTAGAAGTTAGAATTGAATTAAAAAAAAAAAGATTGTTTGTTTTTGTTTTTTGAATCTTATTATGCCCTTTTAGCAGGTCAAAAAGTCCTTCACTATCACACATGACATAATCAAGGGTTCTGTCTTGTAACATCCAAGTTCTGGGGCATTTTCTGTTGTACTTCGGTCATTTAGGAAATTTTGTTGCAATTTTTCTGCGCTGTAAAATTGTAGGGCTATTGCAATTTTTGTAAATTTTTAAATAAGAGTTGTTTGTTTGTAATGTCACTGCATACAACTCTGATTACACTCTGCGCCACAGTGCCAGCAGATGTGGAAACAGAAGTAGTTGGTGCTTACAACTGTACAAAAATACAGGAAAATACCATAATTTTAATTTTTTTTGGTCATAATGTGCTTAATATCTTCTTGTTTTCAGATGACACTGAAATCATTATGAAGATGTAATCTCTTACCTGAAAAACTTGGTAGTTTTTCCTGCAAAATTTATTTATTAATTCTTGCTGTGGGTTTTTTTGGTGCATGTGTATATTTAGTGTTGTTTTTTTTTTTTTTTAAACTTTGATCATCTAATGGGGTATGCTTTTTATATTTTCAAGACATTGTACTCCTTGTTCCTGTGATTCTGTATCCTAAATTTCTTCTATGATGTGTTTTGTTTTTCCTGTTGTATTCAGGTAATTCTGAATTGTTCAGCTCTGCAGAGTTTGCTGCACTTGCTAAGCAGCCCCAAAGAATCTATCAAAAAGGAAGCATGCTGGACAATATCTAATATAACAGCTGGAAACAAAGCCCAGATCCAGGTAATCTTTTCAGCTATCATCAGTAATTTTTGTCCTGCAGACTAGAAGGGACACGGGTGATTTTTTTGTGCATAAAGTGCATATTTGTGTTAATGCATTGTCACAGATACATAATTGCATACAAGAAGTATATTACTGTGTGTAATTAGAATATTTCAATGACCCAGTCATCTCCAAATTCAAATAATTTAATTTTCTAATCCTCTACACATTATAAGGGAGGAGAAGACAGTCATGGTAGAAAAGGCCAAAACGTGGCTGAGCTCAAGAAAATTTTGTCATAAATAATTTGCTTTGTGCTTTTGAAAGTCACGAAGATACAGAAATTCTCAAGTATGAAAAGAATAGGCTACAAACTTTGAGAATCAAATAATTTCACATATTTCTTGGTTTCACCATTGGACACAGACATACATTTGAAAGTACTTTATTTCTGTTAATATTTCTTTATAATTCCTTTTATAATTTCCATAAATAGGCCTTACAATACCCCATTGTAGGCATGTGTGCTTAACCAAATCTAAATCTGCTGTTTATAAAACTGAACAGTAATGGGGGCTATCTAACATGTTGTCCTGGGATTTGTCCTTTCTGATTACACTAAATGTTGTAATCCCTTCATATTAAGTGATAGCACACAGAAGCAAATGAGTCCCACTCCCTTACGTCAGTCATTACAATTAGGCTCCAGAAGATTAAATCATTGTTCTGAGTCTGGACTGAGTGTCAGCCATCAGGAAGAATTCTCAGACCTTGTCTCCAGGTGGTATAAATGAGAGATGGAATATCTTTTCCTCAGAGAAAAGTCTTTGGCTAGATGAAGAAGAAACAGCTCAATATGTTTTGTTTTCCCTGAATATCAAGTTTTGTTCAAGAGCAGCTGTACTAGGGAATGTTTTGCTTGTTTTTAAGGGATGTGGTTTGACCTGGTGGGATGTCAGGTGTCCCCCAAAGCTGCTCTGTGACTCCTCTACTGGTCAGGAGAGAGAAAAAAAAAGGGAAGTTTCATGAGTTGAGGTTAAGGACAGGGAGAGGTCACTCACCGATTACTGTCATAGGCAAATTCAGACTCAATTTGAGAAATTATTAGAATTTATTACCAGTCAAAATCAGAGTGGGATAATGAGAAGTAAAACTAATCTTGAAAGCACCTTTCCCCCACCCCTCCCTCCTTTCTGGACTTAACTTTATCCCTGATTCTTTTCCTCCTCTCCTTGGCAGTGCAGAACACAATCAGTTCTTCACAGGTTGTTTCTGCTGCTGCTTCCTCCTTGGGGAGGGAAGTTCTTTGCCTGCTCCAGCATGGGTTCCCTCTGGGGTCACCAGTCCCACCAGCAAACCTGCTCCAGGGTGGGCTTCTCTCTCCACAGGGCCACAAGTCCAACCAAGATTCTGCTCTGGTGTGGGCTTCCCATGGGGTCACAGTCTCCATCAGGCATCCACCTGCTTCAGCCTGAGGTTCTCCATGGGCTGCAGGTGCATCTCTGCTCCACCATGGACCTCCATGGGCTGCAGGAGTGTCCTGCCTCACCATGGGCTGCACCATGGGGCTGCAGGGGAATCTGTGTTCTGGCACCTGGAGCACCTCCTGCCCTTCCTTCTGCACCAACCTTGGTGTCTGCAGGGGAATCTGTGTTCTGGCACCTGGAGCACCTCCTGCCCTTCCTCCTGCACTGACCTTGGTGTCTGCAGGGCTGATTCTCTCACATATTCACACTCCTCTCTTCTCTGGCTGCAATTACTTTTGCCCAATATTTTTTTCCCCTCTTAAATGAGTTATCACAGAACTGCTGTTACAGTCTCTGCTGGGCTCAGCCTTGGCCAGTTGCAGGTCCATCTTGGAGCCAGCTGGCGTTGGCTCTGTCGGACAGGGGGGAAGCTTCTTGCAGCTTTTCTCAGAAGCTGGTCCTGTAGCTCCTCCCACTGCTGCCAAAACCTTGCCATGCACACCCAATACAAAGAGTATTGCCTCATTCCTTCTCTTTTGCAGAGGTGTTGGGAAAAGAGATTGTAGTGAATAATAGAATCATGAAGGCTTAGTTTGGAAGGGACCTTAAAGATCATCTAGTTTCAGCCCCTCTGCCGTGGGCAGGGATGCCATTCACCAGGTCAAGTTGCACATGGCCCTATCCAACCTGCCCTGAAACCAGGCTTTATCTGATAAATACAAGTGTTTCTATCAAGGCAGTTGAATAACAATCTCATATAAATCAAACTTAGTTCTGAGGTTATGTTTTTCAATTCTTTTTTCCCTCATTGGATACATAAAGTATTTTCAGAGATTGCAAAGGGTAAATGAAGGTCTGGCTGGAGACATTTATTCTTTGAGGCATGGCAATAAATGTCAGAAATATTAGACTCTGGAAATACTTGTCTTACACAATTATTTAATTAAATTAATTAATTAATTAAATTAATTTAATATTATTTAATAACCTGGAAGAAACAATGTTTACACAGAAAGTGAACCAAACCTCTTAATATATTGGCAAAAGTAGCCAAGGTGTACTTGTTGTCTCTGTTTCCCTTGGAAGGCAGCCTGATTGCTGCTCTTATAATGATGACTCTGGATTATTTATTCTGTGTGACCAGAATTAGCATGAAGTGGTTAACTCTCTTCACCTATGGGGTGGAGCTACTTATCTTTTTGCAGAAAACTTGCACAAGACTATGAAAAGGCTGCATGATTTTCCTGAGGAATAAGTGTATTATAGCCTTTGCAGGTGGCACTTGGAATCTTTTTGGTTTACATTCTCCCTTGCAAAGAACATTCAGCTGCTGAAGGGGCAAGCATAAAGCTTTAATACCTTCAGTAAGGGCTTCATCTCAGAAGGCATAGGAAATAAAGTTAATACCTTTGTGAAAGATAGTTCAGTCTTCGATAAGATACCTGAAATTCCTGAAAATGAGAGTGAGTGCTCATCTAACATTCAGAGATCCTTATGTTAGGAAATGAGTAGGCAAAACCCAAAAACTTAGAAAGGTGGAAAGCTCTGTAGGTCCTTCTTGTTTGATGTAAAGAAGTGACTAAGATGGAAGTGGGACTGTGAGGAAAGGAACCCCCTACAGTGGTATTTGCTCTGGCTTTCTTGGTCAGGATTTTGTTTTTACTGCTGGAGGTCATGTTTTTTGTCAGATACAGAGAATGATATGGTTACTCAATCTAACCTTGGTAGAGCTCCAAGAATTTTGATTCTGCTTTTATTGTGGTTTGTGTGTTAATCTGTGGATTAGCTGAATTTCTAACAAAAGGTGCTGTGTGAAATCAGCAACTGTACCACTGGTTTTTTTCCCACATCAGCAATTGTAATGGCTGTGCAAGTAGCAGTTCCCAGGAGGTAGTTACTGCTGCTTATACCAAGGTAAAATGTTTTTGCCTTTGTATTTCTTGTGTTTCTTCTTCTTTCTTTGCTCTTTATCTCTTCAACACCCACCTTCAAAATACAGTATTTTCTCTCTAGAAGGGCATTTTTGCTTTTTCTGCAAAGTCTAATAGTATTTTCTGAGGAACAGTTCAACCACATATATTGTCTTAAGTTTGTGTTTTTTCTCAAGTCTGTTGGAGGGTTGCTTCAGGATGTGTAATTGTATAGGGATGTTCCAAACTTAAGAAGAGCTTTAAGAAGCCAGGTACCTATACAATTCATTCCATAATGACATATCAGAAGTGACAATGGAAACTAGTTTGTTGTTAGAGCATTTTTTCAAAACTTTGGGATCTCTTATTTTTCATATTCTTGATCTACTGAAGATACAGTTATGAGGAGTCCTAGAAGTAACTTGAATTCTAGTGCACCAGAAGCTATTTCAGTAATGTATTCACTTCTGTAACTTCTTTGTAACTTCTCTGTACCACATTGTCCTGTTTTCAAGTGAAGGAGTTGATGCCTGTCCTTGTTTGCTCAGTACTCATACACCTGGTATTCACTCAGGCACAAGTGAGGCTTTAGCTGAAGAGTCTTATCTGTATCCCTGCTAATCCTTGGTCTTCTCAACTGTTACCATGCCTTTGTTTGAAAATGAGTAAGGATAAAATAACCTCTCCTTTGTTAAAACAGAATTTGCCTCATCTACCTGAACAAAATCATTAGTCTATGCATGTGTGTGTTTAGCAGTTTTAAAATATTTTGGGGTATTTTATCACAGATCAGCTGCCTTTCTATTGAGAACAGATTAGAATTGCATGGTGACTTGAAAAGGTGAGGTCAGAAGGGAGAGGGAAATTAATGCTGTGAGCCATTAGTATTGCATCTTCATTTCTAGCAGTGACTCTCTAAAAGTGCAAAAAAAGCCCTTTAAATCTGCATAGAAAAATACTTGTGATTATTTGCATAGAAGTTCTCTTTCTCAGGAGTCTTGTATCAAGAAGAAAAATGTGTCAAACAAATCACTAGAATACATGTGGGTTTAAAAGAATCCAGCTTAAAAGTAGCTGCCTTAGGATATGTCACAGACAAGGTTGGAACTGTGTTGATGTGTTATGCAGGTCCAGGGAAAAATAATGTAAGAAGCATTTTCTCAAAAGTGAAAGCTGTATTTTAGGAGTCCCTCAGGCCCCATTCAGAGTAACTGATCTGCATTCAGACTCCAAGCTCACACTTGCTCTGTAGTGAAAAAATGACTGCCCTAAGTGCATGCCCTATACTGACAGTTACAAAAATTAATTAAAACCCAGTGTTTCTGCTTATGAGTGGGATATAACTATCCTGGTAATGATGACATACTGCAAATCATGTCCATCATGAGGCCTCGATTTTTGGAACTGCAGAAAATGGCTCATTAGAGAAAGCTGTGAAGTAAAGCACAGTGGAGAGTGCTAACAACATGCTTGATTGAAGAGCTCAAAGTCAGTGTTTCTTGGAAGTAAAATTGGCAATTGCAGGTGTGATTGCAATGATCACCTTGTGTTGAAAGGAAAGTACCATCACAGATGTGTAACAAGTTCCAGAAAGACCCTTGATTCTTTAGTTTCTAGTCTCAACCTGGAGAATGTTGTGTGAGGTACAAGATGTGAGGAAGCCTCCTTTCAGCTCCAGAGCTGATAAATCTGAATTTCTTTGAAAATGCCTTTGAGGTATTACTTCAGACAACTCCTATTTATTGGCAAAATCATTGTAAACATTTGAGCTGAAAAGCACTTAAATAAAAAAGGACTTCTGAAGTTAAAAAATGCTGTTTGGTAAAATGTTTCTTGAATATGGTTACATGCTAAAATGGAGAATAAAAGTGTAGTCTGTTTTTAATTTCTGTGATGATAAAGGCTAATTCCCATCTCGGATGAATACTTGATTTAATTAAGTTCATGGGTGAACCTGTTTCATCTGTGAGTTGAGGTAGGTTTTTTTCCCTTTCTCTACATGAATTTCACATTGTGATGAATTAAAACGTTACTTCTTGAGAACTGGTCTTCCTTATAGTAGGAATTCTAAGAGGCTAAGATACTAGATGCAGCTCTAAATTAAATTATTTACTTTCCTTTCTTCTCAGTCCCTATAAATTGCTCAATAGTTACTACTAGAGGTAATAAACTGGTGCAGATCTGTTCCGCTCTCTGTGGTGTTCACTGGATTTTGAACATGCACAATCTTTAGCCAGAAATCAGGCAAGAATGATTTCAGCATATGATAATTTTTTTCACATCTGCCTGGCATAGTAACCCACATTTTTGCAAGTTACCAGCTGATCAACTAGTGGATTATTGCTTCAGAACAGTTGGGATGTTAAAATGCTGTGGAACTTTGGGTAGTGCTCAAGCCATAATCTAGCAATCCATGAAGACATTAAAATATTTTGATGAATCTAATAGGTATTTTACCTAAGCAGTATTAACAGACAGAACTATATTTAGTGTTGTCTAAGATTGCATTGGGTTACACTCCCTCCATCCACCCACTGTAAAGTATAGAAATATAAAGTCAGAGGGAAGGACTTTTATATTCATCTCCACTTTCATACTGCCTACGATGCTGTTTGGTAGCACACTCCAAAGGCTTTCACTGCCACTTCTAAAAGATAAGGCAGCAGCAGCCTATCACTATTAGATTTGCACTCCAACACAAAAAGTAAACTCTTTCTAGTGTTAAGGCAATGTAAATAACATGCATGAAACGTGTGAAAGTGCGTGCTGAACTTTCTTTGGTGGCTCTTACTAAAGCACAGGAAGTATGGGGTTTTTTCCCCACCAAAGGTGGAAGTGAAAGCCTTTCAGAGTGTGTTATCAACAGTGCCTAGGCAACAGAAAAGTGTGGTGGAATGCAGCAGTCTTTCCCCTCTTTATTTCTGTGCTTTCAAGGTTTGGGGTGGATGTGTATATCCTGATGCAGTCGTGATTGTCACTAAGTATAGTTTTTGTTTGTTAATTTCCTAGTTTGTATACAGCTTTGCTGTACTTCAGTGGATAGCTTCCCCAGTCAGGGAGAAGGGGAACTACATCTTCCTGGGAGTCAGAAGGAGAACTGCACAACTGAAGCTTAATCCTGACTGTCGACCCTTCTGAAGGGTATGAAAGGCTATCACATACCTCAGAAAATGTTCTGTGTCTTAACTCCGCAACCCGTTGAAAAGCTATGGAGGGCAGTACTCAGACACAATCCTCCATGTCTGACAGTGAAGACATCATAGGAATTCTCTGCTCTTGACAGGTTAAGAAACTTCTCACTTCTTTTCTAACATACCTTAAATTTTCACAAGAACATCTGGAAGTCTGAGTATGGGTAGGCATGGTAGCCACAGGACCTGTGCCATATTTTTCCTCCTCTAGAGTTTCTTAACCTTGCAGAAGAGTGACATGGGCAAATGTGGCAAATGATATATTGTGTGTCAGTTGTAAAAACTCTGGAATGAAATGCATTTTTACAAAATGTGGTGAAAGTTACAAGCTCAGATTTGTCAGAGGCTCTTCTCCAAAAAGACCACTGGGGACCACTCCAAAAGCAGTGCTGGGGACATGGAAAAGAAGTTACATGATTCACACAGAGCTGTGGTTTATACAGGCATCAAGTTAGCTTAAATATACAGTGTGTTTAGTTTATGTCATAGTTTGCATAAGTAACCTAAGAATCTTACCATGCTGTTTGTGGTAGTAGAACTTTAAGAAGTATATTCATTAAGAGCAAAATACAGCGTTGCTGACAAGGTCATATTAGTTTGCAGACTAGAGAAAGTCAAAGATTAATCTCTTTCAGGTTTGACTTTGTATTTAAGTACAAAATCTGCTTTCAGGCTTCTGCATACCTTATGCCACATTGAGGGCAGCAGAGCTAGAGTACATTTAATTTCTGTATTGTGGCTGAAACCCACAGCAGTCAGTGGTGTGTTACTGCCTTTGGGAGGCTGGTTGGTCGGTTTGGTTTTTCCTTTCTTTGTTGTGGTTTTTTTAAGATTGACAGATCCCAAAAGCAGGAGAGAGCTCAACAAGGTGCTGCTCATTATACTGTAGGTTCTTCCTGATGGCAATAACAGCCTTGTGTAAACTGGCTAGAAGTTTGCTTCAAACAGTTTGGAGGGTAGGCTTAGGTGTCTGTGTCAACAACATAAAGGTTCATTAGAACTGAGATCTGAAGTGCTTCCTCTCTGACTCTAGGAAGGCAGTGTTCTTTGTACCCATGCCATAGTGTGAAGTAGTTTCAGCTTACAAATATTTGCTAAGTTATTTATGAAGCAGTTGTAAATTGAATAAATAAACAAGGTAACTGGAAAAGAAGTCACTGAGAACTAAAATTTCCAGCTAGGAGGGGGAGATCAGAGCAGTAGAGCTGTATTTACAGCTGCCAATTATATGGTGACTGTTATTTTGATTTGTTAAAGGTAATGTGAGAGGTTGCAGGAGCAGGAAAAATATCACAGTCTAAGACTTGTTTGCTTTCACATTTATGTGTTGAATGATATGTGGGCATGTGGTGCCAGCATGTGCACGCTGAATGTGTGCGTGTGTTTGCATATCACAAGTGATTTAGGTGTGGGAACCCAAAGGGGGAGAAGCAGATTCTCACAGGGCTCAAAATATGAATTTAATATACTAGGGCTGAAGACCTCCCTAACAACAACTAACAACATATTTTGATTAAACATCCATGCAGGTGCAATGAAAAATTCATTTTTGTAATCTGGCTTCACTCTTTAAAAATCCAATCCTGTGAAGTGAAGAAACTTGATTAAAATAAGATAGGTGGAGTGTTTCCAAGAGACATGCAACCCTCCTAGAGGACTATATCACTGGGATACCAACTATTAAAAAAACCACCCCAAACCAAAACAACATACACACCCCAAACCAAACATAGAAAAGTTGACACTTAAGAAGTGAGGGTCAGGTTTGCTGAAGTACTGAGCATTAGAAATTAAGTTTGAAAGTCCATATTTCAATTAAAATTCAATTTCAGTTAAAAATCAGTTTTGGTTTTCGGAAAGACTTGTAATTATGACTCCAGATGGGGTTCAGTTCCAGCAAATACCAATGGATGCAGCTGGGCAAAAACTTCAGTGTTAGGTTAACGTATTAAAGGACGGGCTTTGGATTGCCTATTATGCAAAAAAGAGATTTCTAATGCATTTTGTAGATAGCACCTCTGTGCCTAGTAGTGGCAGCCTAAAATATTTTTATTTCTTTCATGTTTTTTGAATTCTTGTTGAACAGAAATCCCTTAACTGTCTTCCTTTTGTTTGAAAGCTATACTTATCTTGAGCATTTTCTATGCACTACACTTCTTTAGTCTTAAACACACTTCCATATCAGGCACACACATTATAGGAATGCTAAAATAGTAAAGTAATTTGAATTAAGCCAGTCTAAGTCCTTAGAAGTTTTAAGTGCCTCATCCTGCCACAGTTCTTTAGGGCTTTGCTCTGCCTGAGTCTTGCTTTTCTTAAAAAACAAGAAACCAAAAAACAACAACAAAAAACCCCCTCACTACCCCACAAAACCCCCCCACAACTAAAAACCCCCTCACCTGTTTTAGCATTTACTGTTTTATCACCTAAAGAAGTTTACCTGAAAGGGAAACATGACCTGTTTCCACAGTAACTGTTGTTCCCACATAAAATATCATAGAGATGGGAATCCTTAGGCATTCTAGTGTGCTTTCAAGAGTAACTGCTGTGGGCAGGCTGCAAGTCATAGGGTGTAAATATAGATGCTGCCTAGCACTTACTCTGTATTGGTACTTTATTGTTTCCGCCCTTGCTGAGCTTAACTAGACTTTTGAAATCTAGTGAAGATGTTAAGGTTAAAGCAGACCATTTTCTCACCTAGTTAATGTGTTTTTTTTCCTTAAACCTGAGCTCTTAGAGTTTCAACTGTTTGAGAGGGTGCTAGTGGAAAAGCTTTGTGATGTTACAGGGGAGAGTTGAGAACCTTTCACTCAGACTCTTGCTAGGGTGAGATGGCAACACTTATGTTGCCTGTCAGGCAGCAGAAAACATAAAAGTATATTGACTGGTAATCACCTCTCTTGAGTCAGTCTCTTTCAGAGAAGTGCCTTATGAGAGGCTGTGTTTCATTGTGGTGCTTTATCCTGTTCTGCTTGGGTAAAGATAGCCAATTTCATTGTAGAGCAGAAATGAAGCAAGGTCCCCATAGCCTTTTATGCAATAGAAATAGAGGTAAGAGCACTCAGCCAAGAGATGTGAGATCTGGATTCAGATCTGGATTCAGAAGTTCAGAAACTTCTTCTGAAGTTTCAAGTGTGTATTTCACCACTCTTAAGAAAAGTAATTTTACCCACTGAACTGAAGCATTCAAACACTGAAGCAAAGAGTTCAAAGTTGATTGAGCCTGAAGAAAAACAGTAACAATCTTTGTGTTTCTCCCACTTAAATGCCCTCCTGTTGCTAATTCCCTTTATTTTGGAATTGTCTTACTATTTTACAAGTTTTAAGTTGAAACCTTTTAAGGTAACTTTTTTTTTTTGGCAGTAAGAAGACTCAAGTGTTAGTTACTGCCTGTCAGATAAAGTGTGCTGATGTAGTTGCACACTATCATGTAACATACTCTGATTTTAGTATTTATTATAGAAGTTGGTTTTGAGAATACACTTTTTAAGGAAATGAATCTCCTGTAAAAGGATTGTTTTGAGGAGAGGATTTAAGAAGTGATAATGAGATTTTTTTTACTTGTTTTTTTCCACAGTAGTAAAATCCTGATGCCCTCAAATATCCCTATCCTAGATCTGTATCAAGATCTTTCAGTAGGCAGTGCTTGACCTCCTGGAACACATTGTTCTTCTTAGGGCTTCTGCCTCAACAACACCCTTGTATAGAATTCTCTGGACTCACATAAAGCAAAGTGTAGACTGACAAGTCCCCTTTCTCCTCTCCATCTGATGAGAACTGAAGTTCACTGGTGACAACACTTATGCTCTCACTCTCTAGGTGCACAGTCACAGATATCCCAAGTACCAGTGTGGGTTCTCTGCTCAGCTGCCGTCCATGGCTGCATCAGGAGCTTTCTTGACTCACTGGCTGGTTCAGCTTGAGTCTCACTGGCAAACCAATGAACACGTTTGTCTTGGGCATCTCCAGGCTTGCAGACCCATTGAATATCAGCACAAACCCTCTGTCCATGCCTGGATCCTGGGCCTCCCAGTTACTACTCAGTCAGTTTGCCAGCAATCTAAGTACACTGTGGTCTTCCATACCCACCACTGCTTTTGGGGATAACATAAATTCCTTCACCACACAGGGCAGGTGCCCAGGCAAATGGGTTCTGGGACCTGCAGTTCCTTTGCAGCTGAGGTGCTGGGATCTTCATTAAGCTTTGCTCCAGTCCCTCTAGTAGCTGGCATCCAGTTACATGGACCCTATGGGCTGTGATCCTGCCCCAGTGGTTGATGCTGAGACCTTCACCTGCTCCAGTTGCAGGTGACCCTTTCATCCAAGACCTGACACCAGTTGCTGCCCCCAAATTCACGTTTTATGGGACCTGATTTCATGGCCCGTTTTGCTGCTGACACACCCCCACCCACTGCAGCTGCTGGCCCCACAGACACAAGGGGTTCTCCTGAGGTCTGGTCCAATTCCTGGCGCAAAGTGAGTCGTGCTCACCTAACCTTTACAGTGCTCAGGTGGGACAGAGAGAGTGGTTATGTGGTAAAATAGTTAAGGAAATATTTGTTATTAAATTTTTCACAGTTGCACTTGATCCTGTCATCAGCTATAAAGTCCAGGCTGGCTCTCTGCCTCTAGTTTCTTAATGACATATTAGTGACTGAACCCTTTTCTTCTTTGTGATTGTTTCCTTATCCCTTGTCTATCGGGTTTGTGTCACAGTGTGTTTTATTTATTACTTTCCTGTTATTTGTATCTGCCTTTGAGCTGGAAAGGTCCTTGATCTGATAACCTTAATGAAGCAGATGCTCTCATGTTCCAAATACCCTACAGTGATAATTTCACAAATTAACTGGGTTTTTTTTGCAGTAAAATACATGAGGGGGTAAAATGCATCTCTTTTTTAAGATACTTCCTTTTATGTTTTTTGATTTTTTAAAATAGCTGGCTCCTGTTTATGACCGATCACTTTCAGTCATCGTGTTCTAAAATTTCAGTTAAGGATACTTTTTCAAATATTCTTGGCAATGTACAAATGCAGTACAATGTGGCGTGATGGAGATAATAGTTTTCCTTTTCTGTATCAGAAGTGGGGATTCTTTAGAACAGGAGACTGTTCGTGGGCCTGTTGGGTGGTACAACTAAGAGGCTGTATGGATTTATGAAGCCGAGGCAGTGTGGATACTCAGACAAACAGGAAGGATAAAAGAAATATTAAACTATTGTTTTATTTTTACCAGGTTAGCCATTCACACTATGAATTGACTGTAGCTTTTTGCTGTATGTAATCTGTTTTCTTCTGCAGAACTTTGTGCAAAGGATCTTTTTGGCTTTCTTTGGATTTCCCTTTGTTAGTTCTGTGATGATTTTTTGTAAAGTGGTAGATTAAAAAAGTAATCCTGAGATCTTGCTTGGTTGAATGATCCTTATCAAAATGTTTCAAATCCTTTTCATAGGTATGCAACAAAACTGGTTTAATTTTCATCTTATTGCAAAAGGCTTTTTTCAGAAGGAGTTACCAGAAACTTTAAGTTGCTGCTCAAATGTTCATTTGGCTTCTATCACTTTGTTGAGCTAAGCAGGAGAACCCTACTGCCAAACCATCAGTGCTTTGTCTTTTCATCAGGTGGTTGCTTGTTTTGAGCAGTTCTTACATGAGCAACTTTGCTCTGTTGTCTTGTGCACTGGAAATGTATAATGGCACAGAGGCCTATGAAGTTAAGGGATCTTAATGACTTAATATTTTACTGACTTAATAGCTGAGAGGTTTATTACCTGGAAAAATAAAGAAACGATGGCATTCTTTTGTTGTCAGGGGATGATTAAGTAACTCATTAGATATGGCAGTCACTAGAGTCTGAATGTGTTCTTGAATGAATTTCGAATGAGAACAGACCACAGCAATAACTAAGGTTTTGAATGTAAAGCTGAAAACTGATTTATCAGTTTTGGTGTTTGATAAAGTGACATTTCATTGTTTAATGTGTTGTGCTGGGCATGCACATTAACTAACTCAGGGTAAAGAAGTTATTTCTAATATTTATTATGACCCTGCCATGTCATTTGTTTTTGCAGACAGTCATAGACGCCCATATCTTCCCAGCTCTTATAAATATTTTGCAAACGGCCGAGTTTCGGACAAGGAAGGAAGCTGCTTGGGCAATCACAAACGCAACATCGGGAGGCTCTGCTGAACAGATCAAGTATGAAGTGGTTTAAATCTTTGAGTGCAATAGACTGAGTTAGTGTTTGTGCAAGAAAACAAACTATCAGCCTAGAAACTGAGAAAGCTTTCACTGTGCTTTCAGTGCTGTATCCAGAGTCACCATGTCCTTGTTATGAATGGGCCTTTCATTCCTTCAGGGAGAAATCATAAAAGTATTTCAGCTGTAATACTTATTTACATAATTATACCATTTGTCTTAAGTGAAAAAAACCTAAATGCAGCTTTTAAACTAACTTCTGAGGGGTGTAGTGTGTAACAGAGTGCAGTAACAGTCTGGAGAGGAATAGCTCAGCTCCTTGGACAATGGCATCACATGCATTGTTTCTCCTGTTTTGCTTATACTGGTCCATTATGCTTATATGCAGTTTTGTATAAAATAAAAATAAAGGCTTTACAAACATGTTAAATTAATATAATTGCTCCTTATAGAAAATATTTAGAAGTTACTATTATAGAAATACAGTTTATGGTACAAAAAATAAATTATTATTTCAGAGCTATATGGAGAGAGTGAGACAGAGAAAGGATTTTAAAGTTATTTTCATTGTTTCAACAGAATTGACTAGATAGAAATAGATGTCTTTAATTTCTCTAATTTTTCCAGTCAAGTTGATACTTCATCTGATTGATTGTTTTGATTTGTTTGACCTTCATACTAAGTGCTTAAATGGCTACACCAATTATAATTTTGCAGACAATTTACTGGATTCCATGTGATATTTTTCAGATACTTAGTAGAACTGGGATGCATCAAACCACTCTGTGACCTCCTGACAGTAATGGACTCCAAGATTGTGCAAGTAGCTCTGAATGGGCTGGAGAACATCCTGAGGCTTGGAGAGCAGGAATCCAAACGCAGTGGCAGTGGCATTAATCCTTACTGCGCTCTTATTGAAGAAGCATATGGTATGGGCAAAACACCTGGGGAAATCAGGGGATACTGACATGGTCACAAACTCACTGGAGTCTCAGCAGCCCAGTTCTGTTAGTTCCCTTATCACTGTGACTGAAAATAATCTGTTCTTTGATACGTCTACAGAGTATTCCATCTTCTACATTATCTTTGTCTGTGTATCGATTGGAGAAGAATGTGCAGATCTTCTTTTCTTGATTCGTACAGAATAAAAGGTGTTAGAAGAAAACCACTACAATTCCCAGCAGTAGAGATTTACTAGAATTGCTAACATTTGGATTTCATTATAGCATCATTCCCTGCTGTATTATTTTTCTTTGTATCTGACTTCAAGGCTTGAGTTTGCCCGTGTCCTTTAAAGCCTGCCCAAAAACTGGTTGTCTGAGTTTAACTGCATTGTATACATATATATTATACAGGTTAGGAAATGGAGTCTCCATCCTTAGAAGTTTGGAACACTTGTCCAGACACAACATCAGATCTTATCTGGTGTTGATTAGTACTGCTGGGATGGGCTGCAGGTTGGACCAGATGATTATCAGAAGTTTATTTCAGCTTACACGTAGGTGATTCTGTAGTCACAGTCTTCATAAAGAAAGCACTGTAAACATGCTTTTAGGAAATACAGCCCTAAAAGTCTTAGAGTTTGAGGCCTTGTTCTTTACCCATTCAAGCTTGTTGATTTAATTTTTGAGTGAAAGGGTAAAGGCAGACAGAAGGTACGAAACACATAACACAGTTACAGAGATCTCTGTAGTTCAAACTGGCTTTCCTTGGTTCTGGAGAGTACAAGTTGGATACAGGTCTCCATAGAGAAGCCTGTTCTTTCTGAAGGTGGGAGGGAATAATGAAACAGACTGAAAATTGTCATGGTCATATCCTTTGACTGAGCTGTAACTTTTATGTACTGCTTTTCTCTGCAGGCCTGGACAAGATTGAATTTCTGCAGAGCCATGAGAATCAAGAGATTTATCAGAAGGCCTTTGATCTGATTGAGCACTACTTTGGAACAGAAGATGAAGACAGCAGCATTGCCCCACAAGTGGATATCAACCAGCAACAATACATCTTCCAGCAGTGTGAGGCTCCCATGGAAGGCTTCCAGCTTTGAGGTGCCCCTGTGCTGTGTGCTCCTCTACCTAGCCAATCCTGTTGTCGAGCCACAAGCCACCCGTGGAGTGATTCTCTCAATGTTTTCCATAACCCTGTTTGCGCTCATTCGCTTGCCTTGTGCACATGCTCTTACATACGTCTGGAAAACTTTTGGCTCTCCGTGGCAGGATGTCCCCTCCTTGGCAAGGGGTCGCCAGAATCACCCTTCTCCTCTAGATTCTGAATCTCTCCACTGTCATCTTTGTGGAGTTGAGGCACCTTTCTATACTTTGAGATATTCCCTGTTCCTATTACAGGAAAGTAATCCCTCCTCCACTTGGCCCCCCACTTCTGGCATCCAAGAGAAGGCTGCCTTTCTCTTGTATTTGCTGCAGAGTGTGCCTGCAGTCCAGGGAGACATTCAGCCTTTCTGAGAACGTAGCTGAATTCATCCCTCATGTTCTCCCCTGGATGCCTCTTTGGACGGCTGCGAGAGATGCGTTAAACCTTCACACACGTTCTATCTACCTTGCTGTATGTGCCAGCTGGGGTTATTGGCATGAGGAACATGTTACAAACAATGGAGTAAGTTCTCTGGCCCCTGCAACAACAGGCTGCAATGGACATGTTTTGTGGTTCTTGGGAATACTGAACACATCTGGCCCCATCCTGTCTCAACACTGAGCTCCCAAGTTGGATTGCAGACCACTGTGGAGATTTGTATACCTTTCCAGTTTTAACTCTCCCTCCACAAAAAAAGAACCTGTGAATAGGTTACTCTTAACACCTCCCCAGAAATGACTTTCCAAAACAGCTTCTAGAATGGAGAAACTGCCCCCACTTCTGCTTGCCAGCCACAGTATGATCCAGCTGGGCCTTCCTTAAAGATCAAGCCCTTTCTGGCTCCATGCTCCAGAGTCTGGTCCCTGGTATTCTAGTTATGGCTGAAAAGTTCCTCTGTCTGCCTCTTTACATTTTTACACAGCGTGACTTGAACAGATTTGTCTTCTGAAAAGTTAACTTCTGAATACAGAATTCTTAATTTGTAAAACTTGGCACAAGGAGTGTTAGATCTCCTTTTCATTTTCACAAGACAGGAGCTTCCTCTCCAGCTCACCTGATGGAATACAGTCCTCCTGGCCAAGGCCCTTATTTAACTAAAATGACACTACATTCACAGGATAGTACTATTACATCTGGATCCACCTGGCCTTCTCATTTCACTTTTCCCTTTTGCTGTTGATGAGACTTCAGGTGAATTAGCGTGGAACGCATGGTTCCTCCAGATGACATCTGTAAGGCATCGTTGACTGCATGGCAGCTGCCGCACAGCTGGAGACTGCCCTTCTGCTAGCAGCATGTTCTTGGCTCTGCAACCTGCTTGGATCACAAACCTCTGATGCAAAGGCCAGCCACTCCTCACTGAGTTCAGCTGACACTGGCACCAAACTTCACACATCTGGGGAGATGCCGCCTGATTCAAAGTGGCAGTTCCATTTTGGAGAATGCAATGGATTCCCTAGGCCGTCCGCTCCCCCCTGCATCAGGCTATGTTCTTTCAAGCCATTTTGGATGCTTGGAACACACATTTGTCCAGTGTAAACATTTCAAAATCGCCACTGGCAACTGCAGCGTCACGTAGCTGTGGTAAATGTTTGTGGCAGAACTGTCTTCAAGATCCTCATGACTCCTCTCAGTGATAAGCCACTGCAAAAGCAAAACCAGCCCATTGGATACAGAGTTATAAAAACACATAAGTCACTTGTCATACTGCTGAAAGAAGCTAGGCAAAGGCCTGAACATCAGCTCTGTGTGACCATTATTTAAATAAAGTCTTCTGTCTCTGCTTCAGGATGGAGACTCTGACCTGTGTGGCCACTGCAGCAGCCACCTGCTGCCTCCCTAGCTAAGCCAGTTGGCCTCCACTTTCCATCTCCCAGTTATTTTCTCTAGTGCTGCTTTGTGCTGAAGGAACATTTAGTTTACTGCACTTGATCTGTAAATGGACTTCAATTCTTTGTAATTTTAGGGGGTTAAATTTGGTGGTTAATTTAAAAAAGCAAAAAAACCCCTCAATGTTGCCTTTACATCACATATAAATAACTGTGTTTCTCTTTTCTTGAAGGGTGATAGAAGCACTGATTAGTAGCAAAATCTTGTTTTAGCTTTTGGATTTTTTTGTGCTGGATTTTTTTACGTGTAAATTTCCAATAACATGTCATTTCTATAAGATTTGTTTAAAACCATGTACCTCTTATTGGATGGTATAAAAATGCTACATATTTTGTAAACAAATCTGAGCAAAGTGTGTGTGCATATATTCTGTATATTCATATATGTATATTCTGTGTATATATACACTAGCGTGTATATATACATATATACACACACACATATATATACACACACGCATAAAGTGTGTGTATATATATACATACCTATATATCTATATATATTAGTGTTTTCTCTTCCAGGCTAGTGAAAACAATGTGGTGCATTGGCGTTTCCCTCCCCTGCCCCCCAAGAAAGTAATGACAATTGCCTCTAAATGAGTGAATTAAAAAAGAGTCCATTTAAGCTGACTGGTGTGCCTTCCTGTGTAAGGAGCCTGGCCAGTATTTGTTACTTTTGCCGTGGATATGTGAATTCAGAGCAGATAAGTATAAATCTTTAAACTTGGTATGTTTGTTTGAAATGACAGGCCTGGTTGACGCAGGTAATATTGTTGTCCTAAATACTTAGACTGTGTAAGGCATTTGACTGGTACTGCATAATATTTTGAGTGAAAACCACACCACTAGAAGAATCAACATGGCACACATTAAATGGATTAAAATGCGGCTAACTCATAGGTCTCAATGTAATTTTAAATGGTGCTTAATTGAGTGTATTTCCATCAGGATCTTCCAGCAACCAGTTCTTGGCATTGCTTTACTTAGCCTTATTAATAGGTTGAAAAGAAACAAAATCTACTTTGAACAAAGGCTGCACATTAAATAGGTACAGAAGGGAGATCAGACTTGTGAATTATAAAAGGAAAAGCTCACTGATACAGACTGACCAGAATTACTTGCTAAGCCAAGGGCAAGTAAACTACCTGCATTTAACAGAGCCAAACATGTAGTGTAACGTTACCATCTAATAACTAACAGTCAGGCCACAGATGAAGGACTCTGTTTTGGAGGAAAGTGCCAGTGAAAGTTTGAGGATCATTATATCATATTGCTTGAACACTGCTTCCTAACGCAGTTCTGTTGGCTGTGTCCCCTGCTAGAAGCATTGAATTCTCTGCTCTCCTGAAGGATGTGCTCAGATAGGGACCATCTCAGAGAATGCCTCTAGCTGCCACTTTTGTGAAGGTCACGCTGTGTTTTGAATGATCTGTTGTTGTTTTGTGTCTAAATAAGAGGCAGCATGGTCTCATGTAGAGGGTAGGTGAGGGAGTTTTTGGAATTCTTGTGTTCTTCTCTTAGCTTTGTCAGGCAGCATGTAACACTAGAAAAGTGTCTCATATTTTCTTCAAAATTAAAATACACGCATTGGTTTCTGTCTGCTTGTGGAGATCCCATCTAAGCGTCTTCCAAAAGCCCCACAGGCTGGTAATGAGAATTCATTGCTTTTTTTTTGAAACATCAGGAAGGAGGTGGAAGCACTGCACTGAGATTTTAACAATGTCTGTTTTAAACTGGGTGTTAGAGAAAGGAAGATGCAGGACTGCCTGGAATTGCTATCTAGCAGTCCAGCAGATCTGATCTGTAATGCCATTAAAGTTGTGGTTTTGTTTGGGCAGCAAACAGGAGCCATCATTCTTTCTGTTGGTAAAATTCCCAGTGGAACATGGCAGGCAAGGTCAGTGTCTTGGACTCAGGAGGGTACAAAGGATGATGGAGCAGGTTACTGAAAGCTCAGTAACTAAGCCAGGGCCAGCACTTGGGGCTCCTGGGAAGGTATCACACAATCATTTGAGGGAACTGCTGCCTAGAGACTTCAGCCCGTTCCTGTTTGTTCCTTGATGCCAACCAAACACAGGTGGTTCAAGACCCTTTGCCTAATGTTAGAAGAAGGGAAGAAGGCAATGACCCTGGACCTACATGTTCTTGGACCTGCTTTTGTTTTTTTTACTGTCAGCACCCAAGACTGTTGAAGGATTAGATTTCACCACATGGTCCTACGTGTGACAGTGCTCCTGGCAATACACATCTCTGCTTCTCTGGGGTCTTCCACAACAGCTGTCTTACCTCTGTGCACTTTGATCTCTATGTCAGCTTAAAGTAAATCCGCATCTCTTCCGGTATGTTTTTTTTTTTTTTTTGCTTCTGGAAATTGGCACAACGCACCATTGGTACTCTGCCATGCCTGTTTTAGACTTGTGAAGGTCTTTCTTCAGGTGCCTGAGTCTTAGAAAAGTAAGCAAGACCTCTTTGTGTACTGCTATGGCCGTGTCCTGCTGTGCCTCCTGCATGTTCCACTGAAGCAGTGTTGGAGTTGTCAGGTGATTGCTGCCTTGGGAAGCTTCAGTTGCCTCTGGACCAGGTACAGCAATAAGGCAAACGGTATGGGATTGATAAACTGGACTCTTCTGGATAAATGGGAATGGTGTTACAGACCAAGCCCAAGAAAGAAAATGAGGTACCATTTCAGGCTTAGTATGTTCCTTCCATTGTGCACTCTTGAAAGGCTTTGGGCTGAAGCTGTGAGCTCTCAGTGATCTGAGGGGTGTTAAGTTCTCCTGTCAGCAGGACTGGCTGCTTTGGCCAGAAAGGTGTGTTGGTTTTCTAACCACTGTCCCTGTTCAGAAGTGCTTCTTGGAAGCCATCACACCAGGGAAGAGGTGGTTCCTTTCACTGCCTTGCTGAGAAAGATTTCCATCATTTTATAGTGCCCAGCTACTTGCAAAGAAAACAGTGCAGTGGTTGGGAGCAAGCTGGAGACCATACAACACGCGTTGTCCTGGGCTTTGGTTTGAGACTTGAGCCTATGCAGAAGCTGAAAGAAAACACCAAGTTGGGCAGTGATGCGGAGTCTTTATGCCAGATTTTGAAATGGTGGAGATAGCAGGGTCACAGAAGGATATGTGGAGCTTTTGTCAAACCACTAGACCAGACTTCAGTTTTTGTGTAAATGGCATAAAGCTTATAGAAATTTAAGTAAAATGAAAAACTGGTTACTGTTGATGCTCTGAAGTGTTGCTTTTGAAGTGGTGTTTTGCATATTTTTATATTTGAAGTACTTTACCAGCTGGATGAGTCCAAATAGTTTTATTTCCAAAACTAGGAGAGGTACCTGCCAGTTCTGTTCACAAAGTGCACTCAGAGGTGTGTTGAAAGGGTGATATTTTTGAGATGCACAGTTTTAGGCTTTGCCATCACCAAGCATAAATCACAAGGAAACCTGAAATGCACGTTCTCTTTTCTGGTGTCATTTAGTACATACATGACCACAGGCATGTAATTGGGCAAGATTTTGTTTTGGTTGCCACCTGTGTGCCTGCTGGTGTGGCAAAGGACCAGAATTGTCATGGAAAATCTGTTCACATACCTGCAGTGAAATTAAATATGCCTTGCATTCAGTGCTAATTAAGTGGACAAATCTGTACAATCCTGCTCTGCTTAATTGACAGTGTACTTATGATCATTTCCATCCAGAGAATCTGATGACAGGTCATTGTATCACCTGAAGGTTGTGACTTCTGTGATGGAATTGACTACACAGCTTTTCTGATAGGTTACATCTCACTGTGGTACTCAGAAATGCAATTCATAGATGGAACTGCATCTGCTAGTGAAGATTTACCCTGCATTTCTGTAGGGCTTTTAATTATTTGGCAATACTGCTAATTTTTAGGGATGTAACAAAAATAATCTCCCTCTCACTCTGAGAAAGTTCACAAACTAATTTTGTTATGCTGGTATGTCTCTTTTGGTTTTGGAGTCCCCAGGGCCAGTCAGCAGGGCAGTGACATTTTGATCAGTCCTGACACTTCCAATCTACATTTCCTTCCAGATGAAGGTAAAGGAGGGAGGAAAATACTTCCCTGGGTTGCTGTGGGCTCTTCAACATGAATAGCGTGTGACTGGGCTCAATGCCAGAAATAGGACTCTTGAGGCAGGTGATCTCTAGGAGGGCCTAGTATGATGAAAGCACAGACAACAATGCAAAAGAGCAAAATCCATATAAATCTAAAGATTCATAAAGAGCTTAGTAGCAGAGAGCAAGAATGCCTGATTGATTTTGTCATACTCGTGTGCCTCTAAATAGTAAATCTTACAGTAGAGGTTGAAGCAGTTGCTCAGTATTCCTCAAAACAGTCATCTCTGTTTCCTCATTTTCACAGCTCTGCTTGGACCACTCTTAGGTGTCAGCTGCCACACTGTGTGGTTCTCTGGAATGCTATTTCACTCTTCATCTCCTTCCTCATTTTCTTGAAGACAGGCAACTCTTCACAGGAAGTTACCCCTCACTTAAACAAATTCAGGCAGAATAACAGGACCTGGACCAGGGAATTAGGCTTTCTAGTACCTTAGGATCATTTTGCTGATGTCAATGCAGGTCAGACATGCAGTTTTGGCTCAAGGGCTCCCTTAATAATTGTTCTGTCTTGCACAAAGAGGAACATGTGGATTACTTGAAGTAGCCAGTACCAATACAGAATAAATACAGTTCCATTCTTGCTGAGGAAACCTGATGGCTAGTGAAGGTATTTTGTTTGTGCAAGTGGAAACCAAATGGACCCTTCTTTTGTGTTACAGTTACCTTTCTGTAAGTGGTAAGTAAGAACATGAGACTTCATGCAAGGGTTTGGTACCAAGAATGCAGGTACAGGTCCTGCAGTACTTCAAAAGATGCTCTGGTGCACAGCATGTGGGAAACAATTACATTGCTTATCCACTGTGCTCATGTGTCCTGTCCCACTAACTGTGAAGAAAAGAGTTTGGAAGAAAGGACCCGTTATAAGGAAAAGCAAATAGGTATTTCTGGTTTTATTGACTACAGCCAGCATATTCATTCTTTCTTGGACACGGGTGTACAGAACTAATATACAGGACAGATGTGATGATATCCTCCTGTCAGTGCTGAAAGGGTCTTTGCCTTTCTACCCCAGGCCTTGATCTCTTCATTTCCTCCTCTATGGTTTAGCAGATGCACCTTCTTCTCTCAACTTGGCTTTCTTCTCCAGGTTTATGGTTGTAAGAGATTCATGTCTTTTCATAGCCTACAATGTAATAACATCATCAGTCATCACCTGAAGGACCACAGAGTTGAAACTTGAATCAATAACTTACCTGACCTATCCTTACCAAGGCACAGTTCTGTCAGCTTTAATGCCAGGAAGCCAAGAGGGTTAAAATAAAATATTGAGAGGTTATTTTGGCTGAAGGTAATTACTTCTCTGGGAATAAATTAAACCTTTTTTCAAGGCACTAGGAGATATATTCTGTGCTTCTGGTCAGTATTTAATACTGATCTGATTTTCATGAGACAGAGAAACAAATCAAAAGTTAAACATAATCACAGACTCACAGAATATTTTGAGATGGAAGGGACCACTTGGATCATCAATTCCAGCTCTTCACTGAATGGCGCACTGGGGGATCAAACTTATAATCTTGGCATTATTAGCACCATTCTCTGGCCAACTGAGCTCATCTCAGGAAACATAAATAATTCCAGCTGCTTTGAAAACAAGGATTCCAAAGTAGCTGTCCTCTCTTCCTGGTACTTGCATTCATACTTCTCCAGTACAAAGGAAAATGCTCTGGGAATCATCAGTGTTTGATCTCTGCTGTTAAAGCCAGGAAAAAATCCTCCCACTGTTTCATTTCAGAGTGCTGCATCTTTTTCATTGTAATAGACAAATTCTGATAGAAAATGTCAGGTGACACTCAGTAGCTCACAGTGCTGGGGTTAAGACTGTCACTACTTGTAAGGTTTCTCTAGAACACAGCAGTCCATAGAAACCAGACCTGAGCATTGTCATCAGAAGAGAGGCAGCATAGCAAGTAAGGCTCTTCTGCCACGCAGACACTTCAAGCTCAGGGTTTTTTGTTTAAAGGAAGCATCTTAATGGCGACATCATCCTTTTCTGAGGAGAATTAGTCAATGAGGGTCACTTCTGGGGAACCAGGAGGACTTAGTAAAATTTTGTTTGGTGATAAAATGACAAAAAACCCCAAAACAAACAAAAAACTTCAAACCCCCAAAGCTAGACAGTACTAAAAATCCCTAGAGGAGCTAAGTTGTTTAAATGAAGGTTTATTTGCCCTCATCAGCCCAAATTCTGTGCTTACCTGCTTCCCTCTGATCACCATGATGATGCATCCCACTATTGTCAAGGCAATCATGACATAGCTGAACTTCACACGCAGGGTGGTCTGTGCTGCTCTCACTGTGTCAAGCCTCAAGAAAGAACAAAAGAACACACTTGTTATCAGAGACCCAAATAATTCACTTGGCTAATTATTTAATTTCTTCTAGTGTGCTGTCTTGGTAGTTTTGTGGAATGCTAACAGCACTTGGCTCTGTGCAGAAAAAAAGTTTTCCAACAGGAAAGGCTGATGATCTCTAAGTACCTTGAGAGATACATGGTAACAGAGGCATTACTCTCAAAGCTGGAAACAAGCCCAACTTTTTAATCTTAGCTTTTTCTACTATTAAAATACTGCCTTTGCAGACCACTTGACTGCAGTGCAAAGGAGGAAGGCTGCAGGATTTAGGTGTGTTTGTTCATTGTGGAAAGAACAGGGAAAAGAGAGGAATGGTTTAACCAATACTGTACTTTTCTTACTGTCAGCTCCCTCTGTGCTCACTACCACCTTCCAATATCTGCAAAGCCAGGGAGAACTCAGCTGTGTTATAACTGTGATGTATTTAACATAGTAAAACACAAATTTTTCTCTCAATAGCAGAAGTCTGGTAAAACCCAAAACATGGTGTTTTAACAGTTGAGAGTTCATTGGGCAGAGGGAAGCATTAGCACAGCTTTGCAATTTCTTCTGCCTGAACTTCAGTGATTTCATTTATGATGCAGTCTTATTTCCCAGCAAGGTGCTTCCTCTGCTTCAGGACTTGAAAGTGCAATAAGTGACACACAAGCTGCTGAATGCAGCACTCAGAAATTCTGAACACGACTTTGTAAAAGACCAGTGGTCCCTACTCCTGCTGGAGTAAATAATCCTAAAGTGATCTGCTTCCCTGAGAAACAAAGGAGGTGTGGAGGATTGTAAGCTTTCCTACATCAGCTCTGGATAGAGGAACTCTTTAAATTTTTTTTTTATTCATTTTAGGGGGCTTAGCTAGCCACACCAGTAGCTATACCATCCTTTTGGGAAACCTGTTGCCTACTCTGCTGTTTGAAAAACCAGAAGTCTTCCACCAGAAGAGTAGCAGCTATTGACACCTTCCAGCTGTGTAGAGAGTAAAAACAAAAGATCATATTTTCCTGAGTTAACTCTGAAGATCATTCTACTCAAATGGCATCTTGGTTACAGCAGGTTTTCAGTCTGTGTTAGAGAGAACAATGCAAGAAGGGCCAGTGAAGCATTAATGCTTTTTACAAGTGCTGTCCATAATAACCAAAGACCTACACCCTGTATATTTAACTCTCCTTGCAGAATTTAGGGCAGATAACTCCCTTCTCAAGGAGGGCTGATACACTGATTATATTTGGCACATGACAAAATTCCAGAAGACTGGAGAAGCACCAACACTGTGTAATGAAAAGACTAAATGCATCAAACTAGGTTAATTATACCCCAAAACTAATGTGGAGAATGGATTTAATGGAACTGGGAAATTACATGGAATCTTACTACATTTTGATCCTTACATTTGGAAGAAAAAAAAAGGTACTTCAGGATCCATGGTAGTTCAGCATGGTAAATCACACAGGACCTGAGAGCTGGGAAGTTTTGTTCTTGTTTTTGTCAGAGCATTGATTTGAGTACAAGATTTCTGATCATAGGGAACAAACACATCCATCTACAATGAAACTAATGGTTAATTTTAGCATCCAGGTTATTTGCTTCTGCTAATAATCTGCAGTGAAAGCCTTGAGTGCAGGCTGCAATTAAGCTGAAATGCACAGCAGTAGGATTTTAAAAAGTTTGCTAGTTAATTTTGGAAATAACTTAGATGTGCTAAGAATTTACAAGAGCAAAAGGTAGATATCTCAACACAACTTGCATTTTAAATCAGTTCAGTTGCTAAGTTTAACATTTGTTTAATAAATGGGTTGCTTCACCACATTTTACGAGATTACTGAGTTATAGCACAAGTCCTTACAACACATAATTAATCTCAGATTAATTAATTAATCTCAGAACAGGAAAACAAGTTTTTGTGCTTTTATAGTTCTCAATTGTCTTCTCAGATTTGGCTGAATTATTTGTCTAAATAAAAAGAATTCCCTATGCACTTGCAGAAATGGTCAGCTTTTATCAGAAGTTGGTTTGTCCTTTCAATAAACTACTGAAAACAATCACTCTGCTAACTCTGTTTTCTTAAAAACACTCATAACAAGTGTTTGGTATGCAAAAATATATGAAGTGATAGTAAGTTTTAATAATTTACTCCTGTATGTATTTCAAATGTAGCTTTAAGAAAAATGATTCAATACAAAATGGAAGGATTCCACTTTTAACAAAATTCATTCTTGTGATAAATTCAGATACAGGGGTGGATTTTCAATTCCTACATGGTGCATCCAAACAAACAGAAAATATGTAAGAGGGCAGCTACATCATTTTCTTACTCAAGTAGTGCAAGATTTACTGTTTCTTTTTAATTTAAATAAATACATGTACTTAAAACCATTACGAGCATGTTTTAAAAGATAACTATACTAGGAATGTTTTTTAAACTAACAGTTGTCTATTGCTGATAAGTTTGATCTTTATTTTTGGTGTGCAAACCAAAACATTTTATTTTCTGCTTTTCACACGGGACAAAGCTTTTGACATTTGAACTCAGCAGCAACACGAAAATTTTGACTATATATAGTTAGGGAGCCTTAACACTGTTTGTTAGTTTAAATTCCAACAGTAAAGGAAGTTGGCCCATGCCCTTTAGGTATTCATTAATAAGTACTTAAACGAGTTTCAGTTATTTTATAGCCGTATATGAAAGTTTCCCACAAGAGACTGACATATAATGAAAAACACTAGAAAAAGCTCACCCTAATGTTTGAAAAAAGCTTTCTAATTGTGAGAGAAGAGTAAAAATGAAATGATGTGACATGGTTTTCTAATGAAACAACTGATAAATGCTGGTCAACCCTTTGCAAAAAAAGGAAAAAAAATCAAGAGGGATACATTATCTTAGCACAAGAGAATTGCTGAAGTCATTTAATCTACAAGGATGATAAAGCAAACACAGCAGGGTAAGGTTTTTCAGCTGTGCAAACCCATTCCTTTTTAGAGAAGTTACTCTGGAGTTGCATGCAAGTAACTTATTTCTGCATAGACAGAAGTTACTCTGGAGTTGCATGCAAGTAACTTATTTCTGCATAGACAGAAGTCATGCAAGTCTCTTTTACAGTTTCAAGAGCAAAACTTACGAGACAGTCTCTGGAATATCCTCTGGCTTTTTGTAATGGCCTGCCCACAACAAACACCTTCTCTCCCAGGGTGTAGGCCTGTGTCCAGGCACTCCCGAAGCAGATCGACCTAAAAAATCCCCAACAGAACACACAAAGACACAACAACAAAACAACACCAAAAACAACAGTCAGGCTGGATGGTCAGAGCTGTAACAAAACCAGTTAGGGTGAGCAATGCACAACTCTAAATATGATTGCTAGAGGTAGTTAGAGAATGAAAACTGTATCACAGATTAACAAACGTGTGAATATGGGTGAAACTGAAGCCACGTAAGGAAAGCCAAATCCTTCTCAAAACCTCTGTATCTGCAGGTCTAAATATGCAAAAGCTGCTCCAGCATCTAAGGTTCCTAAGGTACTGTTTTTATATTTTATTTAAAAAAGGTTACAAAAAAAGAAATCAAATGGAACAGCTATAGAAAAGTCAACATGCTGCACAATAACAATAAAAGCCAGTGTAGCATCACAGAATGTTAAAAACTTACATTGCCTGAAAAAGTTATCTGAAGGTATAAATAAACAGATGACCATAGGCAAAGACTGGACACAGAATTTTCAGGTCAGTCTTTCAAACGCCAGGAACAAAATATTCATAATGTAACAGGGGAAGCTTTTCATATATAACACACCATTAAAATCTAAGAAACAAAGTGCAAAGATTGACAGCTTCTTCCTTTAAAACAATAGGCAGTATCCTGTATGGCCATGTTCTCCCTCATGGATTCCTGAATTACCTAGGGAGTGGGGTGGATACAGTGTGCTGACAACACCGGGTTATTCAAAAACATAAAGAAGAGGGCTGAGCCCAAAATGCACAGAGCTTTAGAACCCAGAGTGAATGAATTGGCCTGGGAACTCCCTTGTCCATAAACAGGAAGCAATTCCAGTTCACACACAAGTGACAGACTCTGCCCTCACTTATAAATCATTACCTAGGCCTGGGCAAGGCCTTGGGGTTCCACAGTGGTTTTGGCAAGTGACAGAAAGGAAAACAGCAGGAACTCAGGCCAACACAACAGCATTACTGTGCCTCTGTGTAAAACTGTGACTCCAGCTTTTTGAATGGCATGGGAAAGACTTAGAGGGGGCTGAAATAGAAACAGGCACAGGTATGGAATGCTCACCATGTAAGAAACTGTGTCACAGACTGAGACCCTTTGGCCTGGAAAGCAGTGACTGAAGCTCTCTTCAGCCCAGCAGGGCATTACAAGAGGCATTGGGAGTGTGGATTATAATGAGGTCTTGGTTTGGAAGGGGTACTGAATAAAGGAAAATCAGATTATAAAACAGTGCACATTGGGTTAAAAAATAAACACAAGACTGTAGCTGAGGAATTTCTTAGAGAAGAAATTCTTAGGGAATTTTAACATCCACATTCTTAGAGAATGTGGATGCTAAAAATACATCCAGCTTCAGGAAACTGGGCAAATTTGTGGGGGGAAAAAAAAATCTAGTGAGGATTATTAAACACCAAGATGCCACCTCTGGGGCAGTGGTATAGAGGAATCCTCTTCCTATTCTCTTCCTTAGGTTCTTGCTGTAGGTCACCATTCCCACTTCACAAAAGCATAAGGGACTTCCTTTACTAGTCCCTGCTGGAGACATCACACTTTTAAGGAGACCTTTTGTCCTACCCAGAGCAGCTGATCCATGTGTTTAACACAGAGTCCTGCCAAATGCTTCACATCTGTGTGCTCCTTTTCTCCTGCATGGGTGGGCCATAAGGAACCTGTGATACAAGGAGCACAGAAACTGTCCCAAATATAGTGAAAAAATGTTTCATGGCCTGAGCTTTCCCTGACCAGCTCCACCCTTAAACATGAACAATTCAGACTCTTCCCTGCAGGGCACATTCAGTTTTTGGAACAGCTGGAGCTGGCTGCACTCCGAAAAACTGCAAAAGTCTTTTAGCTCACACAACATTCCTAAACATGAACAGTTTACAGTGGGGCTGAACAGGTAGTTCCAGAGCAGAGCTGAGGAGCCTCAGTGTAGGAGTGTGCACTAGATAAGGCTCTGGTGATCTGCTACAAAGTGAATGCTGTGTGACCGCCACAAGTGGAAACATTGACCCCTGGCTTTTTGTTAGAAAACAAGAATCAACCAAATTTAATGCTCCATTTTTCAGTCTAGAGACCAGAACTCTTACAAAATCAGGGATATGACCACCGGTGTCAGCCAAATTCCTGTTCAGATGATTGCAGCATGGATATGTGAGTATTCCATAGTATGAAGCATTCCATGACTTTATCAAAGACTCTTACTCTTTGTCTGAAGGTCTTGCCGGGGTTTAACACACAGCCTTCTGCTTATCTGTGGGTCCACTCCCTCAGTCATCCTCAGAACCAAGGGAATGTTTCTTCCCAGCACTTTAACAGCCCTATCTGGGAGAGAAAACAGAGGAAGCCAAGAGGCCAAATTTAACTCAGAGCAGTAGAAACCAGCTTTGCAATGGAAGCATTTCAGGGTGGTTTTTTTTAACACAAGAGGAAAAAAAGAAAGAAAACCAATAGGTAAAAATGAACCCAAGAAATACCAGTTTTAGTTGTAATAGCCCACCAAAGAAATGAAAGCTTGATTATAAGGTATGCCTTGAGCTTGCTCAGTAATCTTATGTAGAAAAATGTGAATGCAATTAAACTAATTTAGGAAAAAAAAAAAAAAACAACAAAAGCAAGATAATGTCCTGCCAGCAATTTCTGAAACACATTACAATTTCCAGAAACTAATTTGTACATATGCTTTAGATACACTTAGGATGGTGCTATTTCGAGGACTGCACATCAGCATTCTACCAACCTTGTCACATCCCAAAAGCATTGACAGAGTCAAGTCAAGAAGGCAGAATATTTACACTGAGAGGTAACTACTTTGTAGCGCATTAGAAAAGGCAAGAGCACTTATATACGAACACATACTTCAAAGAAGGCGCTTCCAATGCATTAATTAATAGAATGAAAAAGTTCGGGGGAAAAAAAACCAACCAAACTAACTCAGAAACGCAAAAGGGGCACTTTAAAAAACCTAACATGAGTTATTTTTTACTTAGTTTTACTGTCTGAAAATGTCTCTCCTACGGCCCTTTACTTTCGAGGAATAATACACTCCCGCTCTGAAAAACCAGTAATTTACATTTACGGGCTACACCCCCAGTGAAACCGGCCCCTTTTCAAGCTCTTTGGAGAACCCGGGGCACAGCCCCGCTCTTGTACTGTTTCGGACGCCAGTCCATCAGACACGGCCCCTCACGCTCGGCTCCGCTCCCGCCGCAGCACCGGCCGGGGCCGCCTCTCCGCGCTCCGGGCCCGGCCGCTCGGCCTCCCGGGGAGGCGGGGAGGCGGCGAAGCGGCGGCAGCCCGGGCCCGGCCGCGGGGCTGGGTCTCTCCCTGCCCGCCTCACTCACCGGCGCGGCCCCACATGGCGCTGCCTCGGTCCCGCTGGGCGCCGCTCAATGTCACCGCTGGGCCCCGCCCCGGGCCCGCGATTGGAGGGAGCCGCGCCGCGGGGCGCCCGGGGCCCGCGGGGCCGGCACCGCCTCCGGTGGGGGCGGCCGGAGCTCTGGCAGCGGCTGCAGGAGGCGAAGGGGCCGCGAGGCCGCTGCCGGTGGAGATGCCCGACTGGGGGCCGCTGCGCCGGGGGCCGCGCTCCGGCGGGTCCCGCCCCGCTCCGCCCCGCGCGTCATCCCGGCTCCCCGCCGGATTGGGCGCCGCGGCTCCCTCGGCCGATCCAGGATGGCGGCGCCCAGTGGAGCCGCGAGCTGCGAGGACTTCGCCGAGTTCCAGGTGAGCCGCGCGGGGCGGGCGGGGCCGAGCCAGACCGGGCCGGGCCGGGCCGGGCCGGGCCGGGCGCTGCCTCCACCGCCGCCGCCTCCCGCGCCCCGCGCGCTCCCGCCGCCTCCCGGCGAACGGCCCCGCGGGAGCGCGCGCCCCGCGCGCGAGGTCACCCCGCTCCTGGCGGCCGGCGGGATGCGGCGGGAAGGGAGCAGGGTCCGGCCTTCCCCCCCCCCCCCTTCCTTCCCCTTCCCTCTTCCCTCCGGCAGCAGCGGGGCCGGACACCTCCCCTTCCCCGCAGGTCCCCTTCCCGGGACGGAGCGCTCGCGGCGCGGGAGCCACGCGGGCGGCGGGAGCTCCGCGGGCGCCTCCGCGGCGTTTGAGGGAGCGGGGCTGCCACCCGTGTCTTCGGCGCTGCGAGCGGGGCCCAGGCCGGCGGGGCCGTGGGAACCGGCCGGTGCCTCCAACACGGAATCCCAGAATATCCTGAGTAGCTCGGGACCCTCAGGAATACCGAGTCCAGCTCCCGACCCTGCACAGGACACCCCAAGGGTCACACCAGCTGCCTGAGGGTGTTGTCCAAACACATCTTGAACTTGTCGGGCCTGGTGCTGTGACCGCTGCCCCGAGGAGCCTGTTCCAGTGCTCTGCCACTCTCTGTGAGAAAAACTTTTTCTTGAAACCCAACCTAAACCTCCCCCAGCTCAGCTTCACGCCCCCCGGAATGATGGGGGGTTTTATTCAAAGTTTGCCGTTTTGGTGCAGGTTGTGCCCGGTTTCCTGTGTGGAAGTGGGGACGGGGACTTGGGCAGAGGCTCTTCAGCCTGTCCATGCTGCCTGCAGGGCCAGGGGGCTTCAGGGGGCATCAGTAACTCACCCCTGCTCTGGCCTTTGCTGCCAAGGAAACTCCGTGGTTTGCAGCACATACTCCTGCATGTGGGATTGTTCCTTTGGTGCACTTCCCACTCTTTGTAAGGAATCCTATTTACTTTCTATTAAAATGCTTGACTATGCAAATTTTTTGTCATAGGCTTTTCTGAGAGATATAACCAAGTATCTCTCTCTCTCTTTTAATACAGGAGCTGCTCAGGGTGATGAGGACAATCGATGATAGAATTGTTCATGAATTAAACACTACGATTCCAACAGCTTCCTTTGTGGGGAAAGTTGATCCTGGCCAGACATGTAAAGAGCTGTACGAGTCTGTGAGTGTGCTCACCTTCCACTTTCAGCTCCCTTCCCACTGCTTTGTTGTGTGCAGTGGCCACTGAAACATCCTCAGGGTCTGAGGAAGACACTGCCTTGGTAGATCCTGCTTTGTGTATTCCTAGCTGTCCTGCTCAACATCTCCATGCACTGCTTGGAGTTCTTTGTTCTGCAATACCAATCCTTCGGGAATCTTTTAAAAAAGGTGCTTGCTTTTCCTGCTGCTCTGCAAGACTAGTCATGTTTACCTTTGACTTTTGATCAACTTGGTAAGAGCAAGGATGACAGGATAGTCTAAATTGAGAGTAGCTGCTGCTCAAAGCAGTGTTGTTTCCCACATGTAGGTTATGAATTCAAAGGGATTTCTGTTGGCACAGCAATACCATGACTCTAGAAAAGTCTTTAAACTTACAACTGGGAGGTTTTTATTCTCTGATGAGTCACTGTGACTTTCTTCTTCTCCCCACTTAGTTGATGGATGCTCACACCAAGAGAGAAAGAATCATCAAAAACTGCATCTCTCAGACTTCTGCTGTAGTGAAAACCCTCAAAGAAGAGAGGGAAAAGGCCCATGAAGATGCAGCATTATTAAAGCAACTCAGGAAAGAGCAGACAAAGGTGAGTGGTGGGTGGAACCTTTGAGAGATCACTTATAGAGGAAGAAGAAGTGGGTATCTTTCCCAAATAGGAAAGGAAGGACCAGTGTGATGGAGAGAACCTGAAGTGGATCCTGAGTCAAGCAGTCTTTTCCAAGGTTCTCGTTGGGTCTTGTGAGAATTATTTTCCCAAAGTCTCCCCAAAGGCAGAGAGCTACTTTTATCCTGCAACTGGAGCATTTCCTGAGATTCTTCTACATGAATGCTGTAGAAAAACACATATTCTTTCCCATGGTGGATTCTAACCTTCACTGACTGACACCACTGAAGCACAGCTTAACTTTTCCTACAAGATGTTTGTTCTCTACAAGATGCTCCCAGGCAACCTTGAATTCCACTTATACAACCTTTTTGCTGTTTGGTATTTCTTGGATTAATATTTGGAGTACCTTGTGATGGTGTGAGAGAGAGACTTCTGGGTTTGTATACAGAATTCTAATGTGCAAATGCCCTCTCAACCTTCTGGCCTGTCGGTGGGAAATATTTTACCACAGGTGACCAGAGGGGATTGAGTATCAGAAGCGGATAAAGGAGCCCCATTGAAGTTCTCACCTCACTTCCAGGGCCCCTTTTGTAAGGAAAAGGATACTGAGAGAAGCATGTGGCAGACAAGCAGTTTTATTCTTAAAGCCTCACTTACTGAGCTGCTAACAAGCATGGATATTAGTCTGGAAAACTGGAGTGGTTGCTTAGTATTTTCTACAAATTTTGTTAGCAGAGCCAGTTCTTTAAATCATTTAGTTACTGAGACCAAAATCTATCTCTGAAAACACTGGGAAGATCACAATGAAAGTGTTTAATGATTGGGGGTGACTTCAAATGTTGAAAGCATTCATTGACTTAGAAACATCTCAGAGTTTTTTATGAGATCACCTCAGATTTGTACTTGGACCATAGGAGGTGTGATCCCCCCTGCTTTTTTTTTTTTTTGTTGGCTCTCCAAAACACAGAGAGTCATGTTTTTTCTACAAGTCAGAAAAGCTATCTTGACAGAGCACATCCTAGTTTTAAGAGTGGGAATTTCAAATATCTCTTCACTTGCTTGCAGTACAGATCTCTTTTCCCTTGTTATGTGTGTTTCTCTGATCCTGCTAGTTGTACAACTTGGAGGAGTTCATGCAAAATTATTACTTCTGGGTCACTGAATGAGAAAACTTGGAGTAGTATTTTCTTTGAACTACTAAAGATCCTCTGAGTGTTTATTTTATAGAGACTATCCTGGTCATCCAGTCACTCTGGATGCTGGATTCTTATTTCAAACAGATTGAAGTCCTGTTGAGTTGGGGAAGGTGCATCCAACAGCTGTAGCAACTCTGTGTCCCTGGATATCTTACTTGGAAGGTTTTTAGTGGGATTGCTGTCTTGGCTTGCACCTATTCACCAGGCCTCTAATTGGAACCATGTATTGAAAATGCATAAACTCTGACTCTTTGTCTGTTGTGTTAAAGACTCCAACAAGAATACATCCTAAATTTGGGCAAAATGGCAGATGGTTCTTAAATCTCCTACTATTGCCTCAGGACCAAATTACCCGAACACAACTGTCACACCTGGCCCTTGGGGTTTCTAATAGGTGTGAAACAGAGAGAATCTTACTCTTCTCACAGGTCAAGTGAGTGTTCAAGAACTGTGTATTGGTGGTAGTTCTTGCCAGAGCTTTTGCATCTGTGTAGAGCTGGTTTGTCCTGCAGTGATGACATGAAATATTAACTGGTTCAGACGGCATGAACAACACATGATCGGACTGCAGACCCTTTTTGGTCAGTGCACTGAGTAGATAGCAAATGAAGCAGAGAGATAACCTCAGTTTTAAATCCAGAATCCTAGCTGGATTCCTAGCTTTGCTGCCAGCTTCATATATGACTCTAATAATGCAAGAGTGGTAACTCAAGGCTGCAGAGCTAACCCCAGCCCTGGAATTCCCTGTGCTCAGTGCTTGCATTAGGTGCAGTTATTTGTGCCTGTGAAGCCATCAGTGTTAATCAGTTAATTACTAGCAAATCTGGATGGGCATTATTTAGGAATAGAGCATGAGTAATGAGGATCTACTGCCAGGCTTGCTTTGTGAGTCTGCCTTCACTGTGCCCTTGCAGACCTGTGTGTGCCCTGAGAAGGGCCAGGCTCCCAGGGTGATTACATATCGTGCCCTTTGGTTTGCACCATCACAGGAGGTGTGCACCTGGTGCTGGGGTTGGGAGCTGGAAAGTTGCACTTGTAATAAATACTGAAGGCTGCAGGGAGACCTGTTTGACAATAACCCTTGTATCTCTTATTTTCTGCAGTTGAAACTGATGCAGTCGGAGCTCAATGTTGAAGAAGTGGTAAACGACAGAAGCTGGAAGGTACTCAGTCATTTAATAGTGATGATGTTCTGTCCCAACAGACAGTCCTGCACTGGAGGGGTGGGACTGGTGCCTTGTGAAGCAGCTTAACTAGAAATAGATGAGGGCACTGCTGGGGGAGATGCTTCAAGTCAGTCATTTTCCCAGTTCTGGATGCAGAGATCAAAACTTTTCAGTTTCACTGCCAGGGGAAGAAAAGTATCTGATTTAGCATGGAGGAAGGAGTGTGGATTATTCCCTGTGTCCCTTTCTCCTCCTTGCTAGGGGCTGAGCACTTTGTAGGCTTTTCTGTGGTGACTTCTCTGAAAAGCTTTTTAGGGCCTCTAACAATGTCAGAGAGAAGGGTTTTTCACATTTGCCTGTATCTGGTGCTGATCACAACTCAGCAGAGCTCAGGAGAGGGTGAAGCTGTAGAAGCTGAACCTTTTCCTGATGGAGTTTCTTCAGGCCTGAACAGACACTCCCTGGTGCAAAGGGCAGCCTTGCTGTTGCTCTCCCTGTGTCAGCAGAGGGTGCAGATCACCCTCTGGACTGATGGCCCGAAGTCTGTCCACTGAGCTTAAATTCTGAGGTGGCTGTATTGTGCCACTGCAGCGTTTCACACCTGGCATCCTTTTCTGGTTTGATGTAGCTTTTCAGAGCTTTCAATACTGCAGAGAACCTCTCTCCCTCTCTAAATGCAAAAAGGAATTTTGCAAATAGCCAGTACTAGCTGCACCTTCCTTTTAAATCACTACTTCATGATTTTAGTCCCCTAGATTGCACCAGTGTAAAACCAATGCAGCTTTATGTCTTGGGTGTTTGTCAGTAACCTCAGTGCAGGCTGATGAAATGAGCATTTACAGTTTCCTGCATATGCTTTGCCATCAGCACACCTCTGTACTGTCCCAAAAAAGCGAAGCATGCACTTCAGTTTAATTTTAAACCCACTCAGATCTGACTAATCAATGCCACAGCCTTACCAGCAACATCCTGCAGGTCACCAGGGGCAAATATTTCACAGCAACTCTGCTACAGGGGAACAGCCCCCAGCCTACTCTTCATTCTGAAGCACCAAATTTAGTAATGATCCCAGAGGTTTCTTGTAGCTGCATTAAGCTTTTACTGGTGACAGAACTGTCTTATTTTTCCTGAAGATGGAGAGTTTAGAAAGAGTGAGGTATGCATGGTGCAGGGGTACTTTAGCCTGCTAGTGTATTCCTCAGCCAATGTTCAGAGTGGAGCTTGAAGAGATAAATATTTCTGGGTTTTATCTCCAGCTCTGCTGTACTGTGCTCTGAATATTCACAATAATAAATGTCTCTTTTAGCTGCGTGTTAAAATGTCAGTTAGAGCCAGTCATGGTTGCAGACTGAATGCAATTTGTTACATAGAAGTGATTATTGGTGTGCAGGCTGGTGTTTTACTTTTGTAGACTTCTGGTTGGGAAGTATACTTGTGTATTTCCATTAATCCTGAACAACCAAAAACTAATTGGAAAAATCTGATTAGGAAACAGATTTTTAAACACTGGCTGACTGTAGCAATAGTGGCATACAGATGGATGCTACTTTAGAGAAATGCATGTGGAATTTGGATGATACCAAACAAGGAATTGACTTTCAAACAAGACACTTGCATTAGTCTCTGTCCGGCACCTCCAAATTGGAATTTATTGTTGGAGTGGTTTATACAAATACGTAAAAGCCAGAAAAATTAAACTTTTGACTAGTAACATAAATTTTAAGGTTTCTCAGCCATTGCTTTTCCTGAAAAATGTGTGAAAAATGAGAATAGCACTTCATAGGTAGACCAGTGGATTTAAGTGGCCCGAGTAACACACTGAGATCTGTGAGCCCATGATCCTAAAAGTAGGAGGCAGTGTTAGTAAGACTGCAGTGTTGATCATCCTGCCACAGGCTGTGGAGTTACTGTTGAAGATAATTTGAAATTTAGCATGATAGCAAGCAAGCTGGCATTGTTTGATGCTACAGACCCTTGCAGTGCTTTAGAGAGTATTTCCCTTTTAGACATATATACTCTTTTAGACATATATACTATTAAAATGTCATTAACAGATGATGGACAAAAACCAGTTCCATTTGTTTAGTAGTAAAATGTTTCTGTATTGGACTTGATGCTGTTGCTCTTAATTTCTCCTGTCACTGATCTCAAACCTTTAACTCAGCTGAACTCTTCCAGAGGTGTCCATTCCATGTGGCAACATAATGGCTGCACATTTCTGTGTGTGAAAGAAACTATATCACAGCTTTTGTTTCTGCAGTATGAAGCAGTTTGTAATCCATGTCTATTTCTTTAAATAAATTAAATTTGAAAGGTAGTTGAAAATTGCTCCAAAATTATTGAAAAGCAATGCAGTAACTAATGTGTGCTCCAGGCTTCACTTTTGCTGAAGTTGCCATAGGTTCTGAACTGTGAGTAAGATCTGCTGTAGAAGATTCTAGGAAGATAGAACTTGAAATTGTGTATTTATATAAAGTGTTGGATAACTTCCCCAAAATTACAAGATCACTCACTCTGCACATAAAGCCAATGGGAGAGTTCATGAAGCTTCATATCCTGATGATCACAGGCATTTGGGTCTGCCAAATCCCTGGACAGCTTGGCAAAATATGCTCTTGTGGGAATGCTGGTGGGACAACCAACACCTGCCAGAGCCTCAGCTTGGTGTCAGGTGGTGCTTGTGTTGCTTTCAGGACTTGTGCTGGACAAGTTGGGATAAAAACTGATAAATAACTAAATGGCTTGTGAAGAGCACTTGCAGCCTTGGTGGGAGCCTGTGTGTTTTGCTTTGGATTCAGGCTACCTTACTTTACATAGTCACGTTTCTTGGCCCTCCTTAGGGCAGGCTGGCGGCAGTTCAAGCTAAATATACATGATCCTCAGTATCCAGTTCTGGAGGCTAAATTTTACCCAGAGAAGGTGTCAGAGGTGAGTGAGGCAGGAGTGCTGTGCCCTTTGCAGGGAGTACTGGCAGCATTGGCACAGGCAGGCAGAGTGCTGGAAGTGTGTACCTGGCTTTCAGGAGCCCTTGCCCCTCTTCTTGGCTGTCATGCCAATGTAAAATGTGCCTGCTCAGGAAAGACAGGAATACAGCACCCAGGTTTGAATGCCAGAGTGAACCTAACAGAACACAACTATTCAGGAGCCTTCCCATGATTATTTCCCTCTCTTTTAAAAACAAAAAGGCATCAGCATTTTTTATGATAACAGCCTGCCAGGATTAAGAGTCTGCATTTTCTGAGGGAGAACACTTAGTGCTGTGCAGTCTCCCAACATCAGGCTGCAAACTTTGGATTTACTAAAGCCAGGAGTGAAGGTGAATGGAGATGGATGTCTTGGTAAGTATCATTTATTGATACCTCAGAACTGGGCAGATTGAGATGGGTGTCCAGGTAGTTGAGGTAGTTGCCTGAACTGTCTGTGAAGTTCTGCTCATTTCCTGGATGGGGTTGATTCACTTTTGCTCTTCTGTTTTGGTGTCTCAGGTATTTAATGAGAGGTGCCGAATTCACTACAAGCCTCCGAAGAGTCAATGATGATGTGAGGCATTTTCCATCAAGGTGGTCCATAACTGTGAGAGCCAAACTGGAAAGAGACCTTGGGTGAGCTGAATTGGGACCCTCCAGAACCAGTAGAACCCAGTCTTGTTTTGTTTTGGACCTACTTAGCTGAATTCTCAAGCTTGAAATGATCCTCCTGTAATTAAGAGAAAACAACTAATCTTTTGTACAAAATATGTGAACAAATGAGTTTTATAGTATTAAAACAATTTTCAATCGGAATGCAAAACTGGCATCTTTCTTGAACTTCCACAGCTTCAGTGATCCCAGAGGGGAAGAAAGAGTAAAACCTATCCTGAGCAGGGAGGAGAAGGCTCTCCCTGAACTGGTGCCTGCTAAAATATCAGTGAACATGGTCTTTTTGTGGAAATAATCTGCTGAAGTCTGAAAGGAAATAAAGATTGCAGACTGATCAGCAAGTGTAGTATGTTCAGCATCTCTGAAAGTAAGAAGTTACCAGCCTTGTTCTGAACTGCTCAACACGAGCAGCAGTGGCTCAGAGCTGTGTGTGGGTACAGGTTTGCCATTGCTGCTGCAATGCTGACAGGCAGCATCTGTTGCTTACTGCCCTTTGGTCTGTGTTTCCAAGTTCTGGAGTTTTCCTTTATATAGGGAATATGGTGTCGATTTAAACCACTTTGGGTTGGAGCTGAAGATGTGTCTCATTTGGGAATGAGACTGTCCAGGGACCCTTTTTTGTCCCTCCCTCTGAATATTTAAGAGTAGTTCTAAAGGTGAGTTGTGTTTGAGCTGAGGAAACAGCTGTGCATACCTGATCCTGCTGATCCTGGCCATGATGTTGTGTTTAGAAAGCTTGAATGCAGCACCCCTGCAGTACCACAGCATTTAAAGGCAGATGAGTAGGAGGAAAGCTGAATTGCTGCAATTACAACTGTGTATTTTACTTTTTACTTTTTATTTTGTATTTATCTCAGGCTGACAGTCAAGTGACAAGGTCTGTGTGGTTGCCAGCTGAGATGATCTTAAGAACCACTGACCTTGAACAGAGCCCTAAAAATCCCTGTCTTGCAAACACTTGGGAATTCAGCAACAGCAGTGAAATTACTGGACATACTCTCCAATCCCTAAAGCTTTGAAAATATAGGGAACAGGATAAATAAATGAAGGAATGTACCTGTGTTACTGAGAGCTGGCAAAGATCTGTGCAGCAGCATCTGTTTTATAGATGTTTGTGCAGTAAAGACTCAGACTGTTTGGAGGCCTTTATTTTAGGCACCAGGGTTATTTTGTCTCACCTTTTTTTGAGAATGAGGTAGAAATTTATTTTAAGTCTTTGAGGATATAAATCCTAATGTTCAAACTTCATTTTTTCCCCTCTTTTTTTCTCAAGATACTGCAACTGCTTTATGCAGAACTTTGAGTTGGAGCACTCATTCTTGAAGATTTCTCATTGTTTTTCTGCAACTCTGAAAGCAGAAAATGTTGTTCTTGTTCTTCAGTTGTTAAATTCTTATAATTGTTCATCATCATCATTGTAAATCAAATAATGCTCATCAACCTGGGCTGAATTGGCACTAATGAAATTTCAACAGGAGATGATGGTCAATTAATGAGATGTTGAGAACAGTAAGTTTTGATTTCAAAGTTGGTACTTTATTATTGACCTCTAGTATAGGTGTCTAAAATATTTGCTCTCTCCAGGGCTTGGATCAACTGCAAGGACAAATTCTCTTTTTAAGCCAGTTCTACAATAGAAACTGATACATGTGTGTATAGACTTAGATCAATAGTCTTGAAATATAATTTTTTATTTCTGTATAAACTAGAGACTGTAACGAGAATTAATCATTGTCTTCCTTTATCCATCCAGATGTTTGCTCAGCTGTTGTGGAAAGCTTCTTCACTTAAGCAGATGCTGTGATAAATGACCTGTGAAATGGATGTGATGCGCAGATTTTTTTTTGCATTACTTATGAGGAAACTATGTTAAAAAAGCCCAAAACCCACAACCCCAAAAAATCAGCCCAGCATAGAATTATTTTCAGTTTGAATATAAGGCCAAGCAAGTAGTCCTATACAAATCTGAGTATGAAAAACTGATACCTTGAGAAGACTCCCAAACCCCCAGCATCCCTTCTTGGGATGTTTGCATACAGAGGGTTGCAGGAAGACATTGAGTTGCTTTATTTGGTTTGCTCTGAGCACAGAGGGTGTCTCTTACAGTAGTCCCCAGCCAGTCAGGTGGCTCAGAGGCCGTTCAGGTTGCTGTTGAACTCGATGGAGCACATGGTGAGTAAATGGAATTGCATGCCACGCTTGGGGCACGGGGCAGGAGGACACGGCTCTGCTGTTCCTGGGAGCCTCAGAGTGTGTGTGGAGTGGGTTGTTCTGGCACATGTGCAAATGGCATCGCTGTGAGCTGTGTGCCACACAGGTAAACTCTGTGTCTAGGGTCCCCTCAGGATTCCAGGATAGGGTTTAGTCAGGGATTGAACCTTGCTTCAACGTTACCATTGAGGTAGTTACAAAATTACTGGGCTGTTTGCTGTCATATGGGGGTCAAATAGTGGACCCTCCAAACTGCAGAATTTCATCCTTTTCCTGGTTTTAACTTTTGTTTCTGCAAGTAAGGGCATTTGAGCACAGCTGATGGCTGTGTCCAGAGTCTGGGTGCCTTGCCTCCACTCCTGGGGCTTTCCCATTGCTTGCAAATGGTGAATAGAGGTGGGCAGATCCTGCATGCTTGGAAAGTCCTCTCAAGCTTGTGCATCTTTCCTTCTGTGAAATAGAAAGAGGTGTTGTTTGAACTTTTTCTATCATTCAGTGCTGTTGTCTTCTGCAGCCTGTAGGCATGAAAGACTGATGAAACAGGTAATTTCTTTATAGAATATTTTTAACAGTAGATTTCAGTTGTCTTGAAGCAGACTGGGAGGAAGAGGCTCAGCATAGGCTGGGCTGTGATAGCTTTGTGCTGCTGAAGGTCGGGTTTCTGTTGATCCTTTTTCATGTACAATGTCAGAAATCTTTCAAAATCAGGATGGGTAGCAGGAGGGGAAACCCTTATTGCAGACCAGCACATTGAAAATCAAGTCTGTTGTTCCTGTGATGATGAAAACAGATCTTCAGCTGGTACATGGAGGGCTGCTTTCCTCTAGAAACTCTTAAAGACATTCAGACCACATGTCCTGCCCAGCCACAATTACATGTTACTGTGAAACCAGAAGACTGACCTTACTGACTTGGCTTTCACAATCATTTCTACAGAGCTGACTTCATTCCTGGTTTAAAAATTACTTGTAAATACATAACCCTGGGTTTTGGATTTTGGTGGAGGTTATTATGTCTGCTTTTTTTGTACTGGTGTTTTTATCAACAATAACTTGGCACTCTTAAAATTGCTTAAACAGGACCAAGGAGTAGTGGCCTGCAAGTGGTAAAGATCTGTTCCTTCTGTGTTGGAGTGGTACACGGTGCAAGATGTTACTCAGCTTCAAAGCTGTCCAAAATGCCAGTGGTGGTGTCCCAGCAGATTTTCCAAGGAAACAGCAGCACAGTGATGTGAGGGGAAGCTGCCAGTTGTGCTGATGGAGAGCGTGGACTGGGACGTGATACCAGCCACGTCTCAATCACCACAGGGGGCACACTCACCTTGTTGTGCAAGAGTCAGCGTGGGGTTTGCTGTTCTTTTCAAGGCAGTGTTCCAAATCCTGGTTCATTACATCCAAAACTTAGTGTAGAGAGGGGTGGGTGGAGTTGGGGATTGCCCCAGATAAGGTTGATCAATTGCCTCTGGTCATCTTTGATCACAGGTCTGTGAAATGTCAGCACTTCAAAGTGGTTTAATGAAATACTTGTGCAGGATGAGTACTGCATCCCAGACTTAGAAATATCATTGGATTTTGGGACAGCCTATTAGCACTGCCGTGGAAAGGAAACAGTCTGATTTGCCTCTGTGAACTTCAGCATCAACTTGCTGATAATTAGTCTTGATTTTTTTCCCCTTCTGCACAATTGTGCATTCTGGGGAAAAAAAAGTTGTTATGCTTTAAAGTGAAAAGCCAGCAAACCCAGAAATATGGAGTCCAGTGAATGATTTCCATGCAACATTAATATCTTTAGTTTCACACCTAGAGTCTTTCCAAGACTATAAATGAACCCTCCTAGACTTTGTGCTCAGTGTATTTGTTGCTAGACAGAATCAAGGTTCTCCAGGAATGTACTGCTCCCCTGGGGAATCTTAACATCCCTTCCCAAGGAAGTTAGCAGGATCTGTATCCTGGTGAGTGGAGAGGTTTATAAAATACCCTGTTTTAGCACTGGTGCTGTGCAGTTGTTGGACACATTCTCTGATTTCTGGCCTCAGTAAGGTGAACTGGCTCTTCCAGTTCCTTAACTTATCTGTCCTGCTCTATGAATAAGGCACAGGTGGTGGAACATGATCAGCATTTGAGTGAATCAGCAGGGTCTTATGCAAAAGAAGGTTTGAGTTGTCATCAGCTCCATGAATAGGGCTCTGAGGAACTCCTCATCTGGAGAGAAGTTGGTAAAAGTGGCAGAATTCCAGTTTTAACAGCTGTTACTCCCTATATTCCTGAGAACTGGAAGGATTTTTCTCTCTGTTCACAAAAATATTGTCTCAGGACAATGATTTTTCCTCAAATGCTTTTTGTCCACCTCCATAGCACTGGTGCTCAAGTCTGGAAAATTCTGCAATATCTTTTTCAGTAACATGCTGTAATACTAATCAATACTGTTGAGTGTAGGGCCCCTGCAGCCCCAGTTTCTCAATCTCAGGGGCTGTGTACCAAAACCAGGCCTTGAAGTCAGATCTGAAGTACTTTTTACAGCGTCTTGCATCATTTGTTACCTGTGAGGAGGAGGTTCAGTAGTATGGATAGGACACAGATAATTTTGTTGCTATGGCCATAAACCCAGCTCTTCCTAGCAAATTCCCTAATGCTGATCCCAGCAGAAATGCCCATTGCCTGTGTGCAGTATATATTCTCATTTCACCTGCTCCCATGTACCTGCCCCTGCAGACTAAAAATTGTGTCTGGTCTGTTTCTGCTTCTCTGGTCATTGCTCTGGAACAATTCCTCTTATTTGCTGGAGAGGGGGATGGTAGAAATATTGACAGGGACTAATTTTTTTCTGTGGTCTTGAAGTGTTAGTTCTCCCTTACCATGTAGGCTGCTAGCAGTTATTAGCCTTCCCCCAGTAGGATTTGAGCTTTTTACATTCACATTCATGAGTGTGACTGTGCCATGTGACTGTAACTGCAGATTGAATACTTCTGGCTATATGTTCTCATGTGATCTGTTTTAACAGCGTACGTTGAAATTGGGACAGCTTTTGTGTTTTTTCATTGTACTTTGTCTTCCAGGAAATTGGCACTGAAGTTAAAAAGATTTTATTGCACATTCAGTTGCTATTACGATTGCTTGAATGATGCTCTTGGTTTGATGGGAAAGAAGCAGAAATGCCTAATTTGCAGTAGTTACTTGAATCTGGGATTGAATTATTTGCTACTTCTGATGCTGGTGTTTACCTTGCCACCTATTTGGTCAGGCAGAGGAAAGTCACTGAATGTAAGATGCCATCTGCTTCAGTTTCCCCACTTAGAAGGATATTGAGAGAATAAAATTTCAAGTTAAACGGGACCTATGCTAAGGAAAGTGCTGCATCCTTTCCTCTGATCAGTAAAGGTGTTGGGAAATACTGGGTGTGTCTCTGATCTGTTTCCCAAGAGCTCAGCCTAGTCATCTGCACATGGGTGGGGAGGCAAGAGGTTCCAGCTGCAGCCCAAACTAACTCTCTTTAAGATGAGGGTGACTGGAGGCTGATGTTTGCTTTTCTTTTGGATATGAAGACCATAAGCACTACTTTAAGTGCTTTTTACATTTATTAATAATATTGCCAATGCTTTACATTGCTTTTCCCCGTTTGTCTCCTCCTGTTCAGTAATGGTAGGCTCCATGTGTTGCAGGTCACATGGTTCCATGACACATGTGTGTGTGTATATATGTGAGATGCCTGGGGACTCTGCTCAGACTGCGCTGAACTTCCCTCTTCAAAGCCACTCATCATTTCACAGAAGTCACCTGCCACCATGATGCCTGGGGGCTTATCTGACACCAAGCCAGCTACTCCAGAAGTTCAGCAGCTTGTTAACCAGGTGAGTTGCACCCCCTCTCTAGATTAAGTTACTTGTGTGCAAAGAGGCCATTCCTGAAGCTTGTGTAAAGCCTGGAAGACTGAGCCAGGTTTTAAACTGGAAGAGGCTCATGCTAAAAGTGGGAATTCCCTTGACTGGCAGTGTTTTCTCAGCATTCTATGTAGGAAGTGCCTTGGTGAGACTGAGAAAAGCCACTTCTGTGTCTCCTCTTTGTCCATGGCCAGGCATGGTACTGGCTACCTTCACTTAATGTCTGTGTGAAGTTCCAAGTCCAGCTCTGCTATGCCAGCAGTGAGGTCACTTGTTTGAAACGAGAGGTGGCATACTGGAAGGGAAGAGGTTGTACCAGGTAGAGTTCATTCCTCAGTGAAGGACTGCACAGGACAAACCACATGCTAGTATGCAGTAAAGAATTGTGTACTCAGGACAAAGCTTTTAAATTCTGTGTTTCCTGCTGGCATTATATGTTTTCTAGAGTCACAGCTGTGATACAGGGGCTGCTGGTGGGGCAAGATGAGCTTGGCACAAGGCAGGCCACTAAGTGAGCCCAGTTGCCAGGTGGCTGGTTACAGGCAGTGGTCCTGAACTAGAGCAGCTGTGTGAGCAGCACCTCTGCAGATCCTCTAATGCCCTGCAGTGCAGCAGCTCTTTTTAAAGAAAGTATAAAATGCATCCCGAGGAATGAAAGGGGCTCCCACCCACCCAATCATTTCCACCCTTCTGCCTCTGAAAGATGAGCTATTGTCCCTTTGGCAATTGCACTCCGGCACTCTGAGGAAGCAAGAATAGGAAGTAGCAGGGCTGAATGCATTGGCCAATACTGCAGCACGCTCGCTATACCTGATGTGCAGGGTATCTTCTTTGCTGTGCCACCGAGGACAGAGTTTGCACCACCATCTTCCACAGCTTCTGCGATCTTGCAGCTGAGACCAGGCAGCCCAGTACTCTGGGAGGGCTCTTTTCTGTAGTCCACTGGTGGAGGGGATAACTTTAACATTCAGTTTACTGATTAGAAGACACTCCATGTTACAGGAGGTGTCTGATTTAGCAGACTGATACAAATATGCTGGTAAATTGATACAGGTCTAAGTTACTCTTAGCAAAATGTAGCGACTGCAATCCCAGTTCTCTGAGGATGCTGGGGTGTTCTGCACTCCTGGTGTACAACACCCTCTGTGTCACCACACTGGGCATCCTCAGTGACTAGGAAGGGGGATGTGGGTTGAAGTCACCTCTAGCCAGCAGTTTTCTTCAAAATTCTTTTGCCCAGCCGTTTAGTTTTTATACTCAGGGTTGGGCAGAGCCATGTGTTCACTCCCCCCGTGCTAGTCTGGCTAACTCAGGGTGTGTCGCTTTCTCTTACTGAACTCGGGGGAGTTGCACCATCATGTGACCCCCTCCACTGACAGAGTATTTATCAAAACCACCCTGTGGTCAGCCTTTGTGTTGAGATAGTCAGCTTATTTGCAAAGGCTGTGGTCAGTCACACCCTGCATTATTCTCCGAGTCTCATGGGTGGAACGTCACGCGCCCCTGTTCCTCTGAGCCTTCTTCCATTATAGGGCTTTATTGGTCAGTCACAGCTGGGGTCACCAGAGCTGGGGACATGTACATGAGGGAGGGCTGGAGTCTGGGGTAACAGGTTAGTCAGAGATGATTTACTGCAGAGCAGAAAGAGAAATGGATGATTTACAGTTGTTTGGGGGGCACTGACTGAATTACTTGGAAGCAGTACCACTGTTCCTTCTATTTTGGCAGGAATGTTTGAAGGAGCAGCACTTGCAGAGATCAGAAATTCCCTTTTACCTATGGAGGGGAGACCCTAGGAAGGGATTTGTAGCACCTTTGTGTATTTGCCATTCTTGTTTCCTCATGTTTAAGATGGGGCCAGCTGAGAGCTGTGAAATTTAATTAATGAGTCTGTGAAATGCCTTGAGCACTATACCAGATACTGAGCTTCGTTTTCAATGCTGGGCTGTGTTATTTATGGGTCATCAGAAGTCTTGCAGTGTGTATTGGAGGTGAAACCACAGCACTTGAGTGTCTGTGAGTGAACAGGCACTTGAAAATGTGAATGCTGGTTTCAGGCAATGCTAATGCTCCCACAGTACAGGGCACACAGGGAATCTGAAATGTGAATAGTGCAAAGTTTCTGTTTGATTCCAGAAAAGGACTGATTCTAATTTTAGTGTTCTTTTGTTCTCAGTAGCATCAGGAAAATGAAAACAGATTGTTCTTTGTTCTTTATTTTCTGCAAGGTGAAATTTCTGCTCTGTGCTGAGAGCAGGAAAGAGAACGTTTCCTGATCCTTTCCCCCTTTGCAGAGAGTTTGGTATAGTTCTCTAAGGAAAATATTGTTATGGAAATCTTATGTTGGGGAAATCCTGCTATCCTTCCAGCATAAGTGTCACCCTTTCATAAAGCAATTCTGGGGGCTTTAATGCTCTGGTGAGCAGAGAAGCAACTCCTATCATTTCAGTGAAGCTGTGAAGAGCGTTTGCAAAACTTGGGATGCTCAAGGTCTGTCTGCTCATGGGATTATATAATTATTTACTTACACCTGTGCCTTGTCTCTAGCCATAATTAGTGAGCTGAGGAATGTTAGTTATTTGGTCTCCCTGTTTTACAGCTGTTGCCCAAAACTGAGGAATGTTTTGGGTTTAGGATGCTTTAGATAAGAGCTTAGGAATGTTAATTTTTTCACTCGAGGATTAAGGAGCTGTTTGCCTTCTTGATTTTACTGAAGGCTCAGTCTGTAAATGACAAATGGGGGAATATAGTGGCCAGAGGAGAGAGAGCAAAACTGGAGAGAAGTGGCTTTGTTTTGTTTTGTTCCGAGGGAGGAATATCATGCACCAATAGTTGCCACTTAGGAGCATTCTAGGAGGCCCCTGCCCCTGTCAGCTGGAAGGTTGTTGGGAATTAAAATTTCCCTGGTTTGCCAGAGTTAGCAGCTCCTCAGCTGAAAGAATAGTTGTCTGTTCCTGGGGATAGAAACCCTGTGGAAGGTACTCAGCAGAAGAGCAGGGTGAGAAATCATGAGGAAGCTGAACAGGATGATAATTTCTGGCTCTTTGGAAACGATCTGGATGTTCCTTGGGTGCTTTCTGTGACCTTCCTGCTAGGAAGGAATGTCATGGGAGTGGCAGCCAGCTGTAGATGCTTATACTAGGAAAGTTAATTAATTCAGTGGGTTCCTGTGAAACAGGTGGGTGGTGAGAAGCACTGAGGTGCTGCTGGCCCAGCCCAGGGCAGCCTGAGCAGGCTGGCACTGACACTGACACTGCTCCTCTGCCCAAACTCAGTAAGGCATTTGGTCACCAGCTGTGGCTGTCATGTGCAGAGGGGCACCACGTCACCCAGCCTCAGAGAGTGTCTCTGCTTTCTGTGTGGTGGTCATGCAGCCATCATGAAATAGGATAGTTTTTATTTCTTGGAGAAGTAAGGAAGGGCAACAGCAAAACCACTGCCTTGGACTTCTGGAGGGAAGACTTTGACCTGTTTGGCAGACTGGTTGAAAGAGTCCCTTGGGAGGAAGTCCTGAAGGGCAGAGAGATCCAAGAAGGCTGGGCATTCTTCAAGAAGGAAATCCTAAAGGTGCAAGAGCAGGGTGTCCCCATGTGCCAAAAGACAAGCTGGTGGGGAAGAAGACTGGCTGAACAGAGGGTTTTGGCTGGAACCCCGGGTAAAAAATAGAGTTTATAAGCTTTGGAAGATGGGGCAGGCAATTCAGGAGGATAACAAAGGTGTTGTGAGGTTATGCAGAAAGTCAGAAAGGCAAAAGCCCTGTTAGACCTTAACTCTGGTGACTGCCAAAAGCAATGACAGAAAGTGTTCTTATGAATATATAAGCAACAAAAAGAGGGCTAAGGAGAATCTCCATAATTTGCTGGATGTTGAGGAAATCATTGCCACAAAAAAATACAGAAAAGGATGAGTACTTGAAGGCTTTTAAATCTCAGTCATTAATAGTCAGACCTGTTTTCCTACCAGCTCCCTGAGCTGTAACACAGAGACAAGGAACACAAAGAAGCTCCCACAATCCAGCAGGAAGCAGTAACCTGCTTCTCCACTTAAACATGTGCAAATCTGTGGGGCTGGATGGAATCCGCCTGAAGCTACTGAGGGAGCTCATGGAAGAGCTCTCCAAGCCACTGTCCATGATTTACCAGTGGTCCTGGTGAACCAGGGAGGTCTCACACAACTGGAGTTTGGCTAATTTTGATGCCCCTCTAAAAGAACATCTACAAGAATGGTAGGAAGGAGGATCCAGGGAACTACAGACCTGTCAGGCTGACCTCAGTGCCAGGGAAGGTCAAGGTACAGCTCATCCTGAGTCCCATCACACAGCATGTGCAGGGCAACCAGGGATTCAAGCCCAGCCAGGATGGGTTCATGCAAGGCAGGTTCTGCTTGACCAACGTGATCCCTTTCCATGACCTGCCTAGTGGATGAGGGAAAGGCTATGGATGTTGTCTCCCTGGACCTCAGCAAAGCCTATGACTCCAGTTCCTGCAGCATTCCACTGAAGGAGCCTGGACAGGTGCACTGCTCACTGGGTGAAAAAACTGGCTGGATGGCTGGGCCCAGGGAGAGGTGGTTATATCTGGCTGGTCAGAGGTGGTGCACCCAGGGCTCAGTGTTGGGGCCAGTCCTGTTTAATATCTTTACTGATGATTTGGACAAAGGGTTTGAGAGCACCCTCAGTCACTTTTTGGAGTTTCATTAAGGGAGTATGTGTGGAAGGATGAAAATTGGAGTGGTATATATGAAAGAAATCCCTAAGTACCAACCTGCCAATCATTTTCCCCTTTCTTTTACAGGTGAAGCCACAGTTTGAAAGCCGGGCAAGCATGAACTGTGGTGTCTTTACAGCCATAGTATTTAAGACTCAAGTGGTTGCTGGGACAATGTACTTTATTAAGGTTTGTATATATTGTAGGAGGGAGTGTTTTGGAATTAACTGATACAGGTGACTTGCAGAGTGGCTTACAGCCAGAAAGAGAAGCAAACATCATAGAAAACTATCTGATGTGAGTAACAGAAGTGGGGACTACCTCCAAATGCTTATAAAATTCCTCTGTTTGGCACTACTGTAAGCAGGAATATAAATATTACAAAACATGCCCTATGCTTATTCAGATATGATTGGTAAGCTTCTTGGGATTATCCCCCTCAAGGACTTTAGATTGCCTTCCCAACTCAAATTATTTCAACAAGTCATAACTGGTTTCCTGTTTCCTTTCAAGGCAAAATTGTATCTGAGTCCTTCAGTTGTGTTTGTTGGGATGAAATTGAAGCTTGAGGAACTGATGGAGAGATAGAGTCAATTTTGTGATGCAGTGCACACATGTCTGCTGACTGGTTTTGCATGCAAGCAGGTGTGTTGATGTTTTGGTTTTTGATGTGTCAGGTGCTGCAGAGGTACACAACCTGCCTGCTGGTTCTTTCTGTGTTTTCAAAACTACCCCTGCTACTGCAGAGGAAAACTGGGTAATGCTTAATTTGGATCTCTGTGATAGCACCATTCCTCCTCTACTGGAAACCCTGACTGATGGATGTGAGCAGCTTTCTGTGAAGTAGCACAGAAGAAATGTCTGGGTGTATTTTTCATCTGAAGGCCAGCAAGTACTGCTGAGCAGCAGGCTGCCCTTGTGGAGCAGAGCAGGCATGGCCTGGGACTGCTGAAACCTCACGTGTGTGTGGGCATGTGCCTGACAGGGTATGCCATATTCCAAGGGAACTGGAATAATTCTTTCAGTAGAGGAATTGGCATGTAATGTTTGGGGGAGAGTAATTCTGCAGAGAGACACTTTAAGCTTTAGCTCCACACTTCTCATACTTAGTTGATCCCAGGAAGGACAGATGCTGCCAAACCTTCTTCTTTCCCAGGTGCTTCCTTAAAAGAACTCTTAACTCAGAAATGAAGATTCATGTATTACTGAACTTGGAAGAAATCCATTTGTAACACTGCACATGGATGATTTGTCTCTTCTTTCCCAATTTTACCAGTGATGGAAAACATCACTGTTGGAATACACTCTCATTTTAGCATTAACTGGAACAAATTAATTCTTTTATATTTCTGAATCTTCCACCTCATGATGTTTTACCAGTAGACTTACAGCTGAGATGCAACTCAGACCAAGCATAGTGTCCCACTGCAGCCACCAGAAAGCATGTAAAAACCCCTTGGACCCTAAGGCATTACAGTTTCCATGTCCCTCACCAAGGGAGAGTTTAGCACCTGTTGTGCTTGGCTCTTTAAGAATGAAATTTTACAGCTTCCTGCCAAGTCTTTATGTGAGGATTTTCTAGGGGGGGGAGGTGAATTTCTCTGGAAGAGTATTCCAGGCATTCCCAAGCACTCCCAAAAGCACCAGGATATGTCAGGTTCCCTGTTCAGGCACTGATGTGTTTGGAGTAACTCAGCAGACCAGGGATTCTGGCTTTCAGGTTGTCATTGCTTCTCAGGACCATGTGCTGGTCTTTCTGTATTAGATCTTTCTGTACCCTTTGGGAGCTGACATGGTGCCTGCACCGTGTCCCACCCCCAAGTCATGGAGGTTTCCTCATTGTCTCTTGTCTCCTATGAGCGTGTCAGGAAGCTGTGAGCAAAGGTGCTGGCATCCTGGTGACTGAAATAGGACACCATCAAAACCTTTCTCCTGTTGCATCTTCTGGTGCTTCCATGCCCAAGCAGTTCTGCTCATTTTCCCTTCACCTGAGGTTGAGGGTTTTTAATACAGTTTTCTACAGGTGTAGACAGTTTCTGCCACCACTTACTACCCAGACTTGGATAAGAGCTGTTGAAGTGAAAGTGGAGGTACATCTAAAATTAAGATCCTGAACCAAGATGTTCTTTCAAGAATGTGAAGAACAGCCTTTTGTTTGAACCTGGTTTGAGCCCATGATCTTCACTTCCCTGCTCTTTTGGTTTTCCAGGTCCAGGTTTCCAATTCTGAATATGTCCACTTAAAGGTGTTTCAGAGTCTTCCTCATGAGAACCTAGGTCCCAGCCTTGTCAGCTTTCAGACTGGCAAAACCAGAGATGACCCTCTGACCTACTTCTAAGACACCATGTGTTGCCTCACCTCTGCAAATCCTAAGGGGATTCTGCCCATGACAGTTAATAAAATAAGTTGGGAAAGCTATTGTCCATACTTTCGTTTTGCTGCTGATATACCTGCAGAGGTCTTTCTTGTTACATTTCATGTCTGTCACAAGACTAAAATAAAGTATTTTTAATTAAGATATAGAATAAACATAAGGTTATCTGGAATATAAAAAACAGTTAAGGAAAAAAAGCTGAGCAAGATAATAATCAATTGTGAAAACCAGTGAAGAGAACACTAACACGCAGTCAAAGATGCCATCTCAAGTCAAAAGAAATGTTTATTGTTATAAATGCATTTGTCCAGCTCAAGTTCCTTTCCAGGACTTTTCCATAGGACTGAGAAGACAAGCAAGCTGGTTTGGTATTTTAAACTCACACACCCTCTACGGGACATTACACGCTACTGCTGCAAGAGGATGAGCATGATTACCAAGGGAATGTTTGTTTCAAACTACTGTAAGGCTCTTTCTCTTCCTTGCAAAATTGCTTCAGCTCAAGTCTCTCATCAGGTCATTGCCCATAAAATACAAAGTACAATTTAAATCTACACATATATTTACAGTTGCAAAACAGCACAGAAAAGACTGAGGCTTTCCTCTTGCTCCTTGCTGCAAATATATGAGTGCTGGTGTCATTCCCCTTCTGATTTCCAGACCAAGGAAGTCCACAAACAGGACTCAGCCACAGTATTCTCTTTAGGTTGCACTAAAGCCTAAGTTAAGTTGCAATAAAAGTAGGGTTTACATTAGTGCAGGTAATAGGAGAGCCCTGTGACTCTCAGGTTTGGAGATTGCACAGGAAGGGAATGGCATAAAAGAAATTGATTTTCTACACCATGACTTTAAAAAAAAAGACACTTTTTTCTGCCTTTGTTGGCGCAGGAATCAACATTTTGTAGCCTGTAGAAAATGCACATAAGAACCAGCCAGGGAAACACGGCAGAGAAGGTTGTTAAAATAAGCCAGTTCATCGTGCTTTGTCTTGCTGCCCTGGTAACTGTGGAGGCTCAGCTGCTCATTCTCGTGGGGGAGGCTCTTGAACACCCTCAGGTGCATGAACTCCTCATTCCCAACATGGACCTGCAAAGCATGAGACCCAGTGAGATCGCTGCAGGGGGAGCAGCCTGCAGCAGGAGGGGTGGGAGAGGCTGGGCTGGTTTGAGGATGGAGCAGCAGACAGGCAGTAAGAAAAACCACTGGCTTGTTTTAAACCAGACTAGGAGCCATGACTTTGCAGAAATACCACCTAATTTCCCATGAAAATGGAGAAAAGATCTCTCTATTTAACAGATAGGGAGAGGGCTGGGAGGTGGATATTTGTGGTTTTTTAACGCACAATTCTTTTTCTTATTAAGGTCAAATCGTAAGCATTATCCTCTAGTTAAGAAAGGGAAAAACCCCACCATTCCAAAGATTATACACATTAATATAAAAGAAACAACCCAATGTCCTCTACCTTGATGAAGTAGTTTGTTCCAGCAACCAGCTGAGTTTTAAACTCCACTGCAGTGAAGACATCAAAGGTTTTCCCTTCTTTTTCTTCTATCTGAGCTTTTACCTTAATGAAACAATAGGTTCTTTAGAAATGATGAAAGATTCAAGTATTTAGGACTTCAGGCTTACAGTTCACTGCTGCTGAATTCCCCAACACAGAGTCCCTGCTTTTCCAAGACATTAAAAGGTCAAAATGAAGTTAAGTTTTGTGTGAAAGCAGGACCAGGAATCTAGGGAGGTGGCAAAGCTGAGTCGGAGGTGGGAGTCAGTCACTACAGGCTGACGCCAAGTCTGGAAAACACTTGGCAGTTCTTTCAGCATGTCTGCTGGAATTTGTGTTTTCAAACTGCAAAACAGCGCTCAAGAAGTCAAAATAACCTGTCAATAACCTGTCCAGTACCCAAGAGAGAGCCATGAACTCCTGAAATACAGCTCTTCTCTCCTGCACTGAGCACTATAACACATTGTGGATATATGGAAAATTCTCGGTCAGGAAAGCAGAAAATTTCAGCCTTTGTTTTGCAGAGCAAGATGAGTTAGTCTTGGAGTCCTTGCTTGCAAAGTCCTTGCCTGCTCCAGGCTGCACCTGTGCTGCATCATTGCATAGCCCTCCCTTCACTCCCAAGGCAGTAGTACCAGCAATAAGTAGATCCTCCAGCTATGTGGTGTACTTCTCCTTTTTCCTAAATACAAGGAATATACACAGATCTACACTCCTGCCTAAATCCCACAGGCTTCCTTGGCGAAAGACAAGTGCCAACTTTCCACTGGGCAGGTGCTGTAGATGGAGCAGGAACAGAAGAACCATTCCTGCAACAGAGTTATGCTCTCCCACCTCTCCAACTCCCAGAACTCTGGTGCCTTTTCAGTGACCATCCTGTCCCTGTGTCCATGCTTTTTACCTTCTCTCAGAGGCCATACCTCTACATTCCTTCCAGGTTATCTATCATCAGTAGGTCACAAGCAAGATAATGATGTTTGGACACTCTCCTGTTTGTTTTTTGCCATACAGAAATCCAAGCTGCATTCTGAGATGCACTGAAGGGCACAGCCCCAGAAAGCGCCATGATTCAGTCCCGCCTCCTCCCCTTCTCCTGAGTCAGAGGTTGGAGCAAGTGGCTTCAGTTTTCATCACACTTTTACAAATTTTAAGCAGCAGGGCAGACTTAAGTCTCCCACTGACCCTTTCCTGTCCTGTTCTCCTTTAGCAATCCTAGGCACTGGGCAGCTTTGGTTTCTGAGGTCACTACATCACCCCAGCTCAGCACATTTTGTATTTCCACCAGCGAGCTGAACACTGGTCCCTGGGTGCAGAGAGCTCAGAGTCCTGCAGCTGCAAACTTGTCAGGGTGTTTGTGGCAATGAGTCACCACAGCATGTGACAAATGAGTACCCTGAGTCAGTGTGGAGAGGGAGATCCCAGACAGAAATACTCTCCCAAAGACCTGATCTCAGTCTGGATTTGGGAGTCCTGGAGGACAGGAGCCAGCACTGTGTCCTGCTAGTACCAAAGTTAATGGCATACTGGGCTGCATCAGCAGGAGCCTAGCCAGAAGACAGGCGAGTGATTATTGCCCTTTACTTGGCCTTTGTTAGAAAATGTGGAATCCTGTGCCCAGTTCTGGGCCCCCAGTACAAGCCAGACACCAATAAACTGTACTGAGCCCAGTGAAGGGTGACCACGAGCACTCCATGAGCACACCAGGATGGCTGGAACACTTGTGCTGTGAGGAGAGGAAGAAAATGAGCTTGCTGAGCCCAGAGAAGAGAAGGCTTTGAAGAAAACTTTCCAGTACCTACAAGAAGCCAGGGTCTTTCCAGGGATGAAACTTTCCAGATGCCAGAAGAATGAGACACAATGATCATAAACTAAAACTGGAGGCTCAGACTGGATATAAAGAGAAATATTTCCCCTGAGGACATTGCTGCAGTACAGCAGCAGTGTTCAGAGAAGCTGTGCAGTTTCCATCCTTGGAAGTTTTCAAGACCTGACAGGAGAAAGCTCCGAGCAGCCTGAGGATGCTGACCCTGGGCTCAGGCAGGAAGTGCAGTCCCTTCCCACCCAAACAATCCATGACTCAGTCACAGGGCTGGAAATAGTCACGCTCTGAAGGCTCTCCACTGTCCTGCACTCCCAGAGCAGTTAAAAACAGATGGTTCAGAATCACCCTGGATAAGCTCTGCCACATTTACCAGTGAGAAGCCAAGGCTGAACAGGCCTGGGTGGAAATCCTTGCTGTGAGGAAGCTGTTCCTATGGGATTCCTAAGCCAGACACTGCCAAAGGAAGCCTTCCTGCCCCGTGTGACACTACACCTGCTGTGGGTCACAAAACTGAACAGCATTCGGCCATCACAAGGATTCTTACGAAACTGTAAAATGAAGGCAAGAACTGGAAAAGCAGGAACAGGGAATATGTTTATGGCAAGCAAACTGGCAGGCTGTAATAAACCTCCACAAAGACCTGACTTTAAGCAAACAAAATGATTTGAGAAGGCTACCTTGTTTAACAAAATTAATGTTTTCTCCAGCAGTGTCCAGATGAGGATATGAGTGCATGGGTAAGTCTCAAGTTTGGGTTTTCCCACCTGTATTTAATTTAAGCGAGTAATTTAAACTGGCAGTCAAAACTCTAAAGTATTTAGGTGATTTAAATGAAAACATGAGATTTTCGGTTAATTCTGGTCACTTCTGAATCCAACAGGGTTTTGTTTTTGGATTACCAAACCACTGCAGTGTGCTACAGAACAGAAAGTCAGGATTTCAAACCTAATTTTAAGCCATGTTAATTGTATATCTGCATCACCTTTAACATGACATGTAGGCCTTTTCAGGTCAAAGCAATAATTATGACTCTCAGCAATTCTCAATCGTGTGCTTATTGCTGCAAACTCAGGCTGGTGCTTAGGAGATGCACATATCTCTCCCTTTTCCTAAAACACAGAATCCTCAGACTGTACAAGCTAAATGTTAACTTCAGTGGCTGCAGTGCTCTGTATGTGTTTGGGAACTCCTGCCTGGGGAACAGGCCCAGGCAATGACAAAAAGTGTCAGAAGCTGGAGCGCATCCTTCATCTTAGCTCTCCAGCTTACCACATCCTAGCCGACAAAGCCAAAAAGCAGAAGGAACTTGAGTTTCCATGACAAAAAGAGGAACGTGTGCTTTGAAAGAACTTAGTTGCACAATAGCATTTTTAGAATAAAAGCGTGTGGTCCAATAACATGAGCGGTAATCTCAGGTACTGTAAGTAGCATCAGGATTTGGAGCTAGCTGTGGTTGGAGCTGAATTCTGTGTTGGGGAAAAGCAGAAGCAGCGAAGAAGCTACCTTGCTTTATTCCACGTTTCACCCCCTCAAAAAACCAAACAATCCCCCCCTTCCCAGACAAACAACAAAGAACCAAAACCCCACACGTAAGCACAAGGTTCAGAATCTGTAAGAAGCACAGGAGCTCGTTCCCCGAGCTCAAGGCAATGGCTCTGTCGGGTTTCCCCGCGCACCCAGCGCTGCCCGCGGTCCCTCTGGAGTCCACAGGGCCATGCCATGCGGGCACAGGGAAGGAGAGCTCCAGAAGCCGGCGACTGCTCCGCGCATTCCCCATTCCTCCCACCTTTTACACCGGGGGGCGGTGTCTCGGCTCAGCCGCGCACAGCAATGGCCGAGCCCACGCTGGGCCCCGCACAGGCCCCGCACGGGCCCTGCCCCGCCGACGGGGCCCTCCCGGGCGCGCCCGGCCCCTCACCTGCTCCGCGATCCGCTGCGTCTCCTCGGTGGCGGGCCGGGCCGCCGAGGCACCCCCGCACAACATGGTGGCACCGCTCCCCTCCGGGCCGATCCTGCCCCTCGGCAGGGCCGGGGCGGTGTCGGGGGCGGTGCCGGGCCCGGGGCTGGAGCCCGCGGGCGGGGGCTCGGCGGCCGAGGCGGCGGCGGCGGGCGGGAGCGGCCGGGCCTGGCTCCGGCCCCGCCCAGCCGGGGAGGGGCCAGCGCGGCCCAGAGCGACCAGGGCTGCCCGCGCCCGGCCGGGGCATCGCGGCCCGACGGCCGACTGAAGACAAAACCAGCCCAAAGCCACACTTGCCGTGCAAGCTGCCAGCAGGATTTATCCTGCGCCCTGGACAGAAGGGCTGCGGCCGATCCTCAGCGAGCGGCGCCTCCGTGACAGCTTCGCGGGAGGACAGGGCCGCCCTCAGCCGCTGTTTTGCCTTCCCCTGTGCCACCTCTCCCAGCAGCGGCGTGTTCCCTTAGCCGCATGGAAAGGTCCATCTCCAGGCTCCTGTCGGAACCCAAGAAATTCCTCTGGCTGCCCTGGAGGACTCGAGTCCCTGCCCAGGGGGCTCAGAGACCTTGGCACAGAGCCCAAAACCCCTGTGCCTTTGATTTAGCTCTTAGAAAAACAATTACCAACCTTATATGTAGAATTAAAAGCCACGAAAGTTTAAGTAGAATGATAGTGAATTTATCACAGCGTGAAAAATAGATTTTTGGAGCTTTTAGAATGAGGGTTCAGGGGGCAAGATGGAGGAATCTGGGCATGTCCAGCCTTTCTCCTTCTTCTTCTTGGCCTCCATCTTCTGCTGTGATGTTGGCACTTTTAGATTGGTTTAGAGTAGAAGCTCACTGTCTAGCATGGGTGATAGGTATTGGAAAGTATCTGTAAATAGTGTACACGTAGCTTTTAGTATAAAAAGACAACACCTGCCTCTGAGGTGGGCAAAGTACCTCTGACTGTCTTGCTGAGCAGACCTCAGCAGGTCAGGAGAAAGAATTTTATAGATAAGATACAATAAACAATCTTGAGACCGAGAAATGAAGAGTTCTGACTCCTTCTTCGACTGCCAGGCTGGGAAAAGAGACTTTCTAACGTATCTTGGGGTCACTCTGACCAGCTAGAGTCCCGAGAGGCTCCCTCATTCACCACGTTCATCATTCCCTCTCTCAGGCTGATTTTGCCGCTCCTCAGCCAGCAAGCTGAAGGCAGTGGTGAATTATCCAGCCTCTGGGAAATCCCTGAGGAGATTTTAGTCTGAATGTTCAGGTCTTTACCTAAATTTCCCCACAATTTAAGCATCCACTCTTGCAAAACCAACAACAAACACCTACCTTCCTCCTGCTTTGCAGCACCCCTTGGTAAAGTTGGTCAATATAAACCTAAATTTAACAATAGCAAGTATTGCAAACTGAACAGAGCTCATGGACTGAGAAGGAGGACACAGTGACCAGCATGAAATATAATGGGGAATTTTCTTTCCTCTGGTATCATCTATAAATAAATTCTTTGATGGGGCTTTGGGTAGGCAGAGTTCTGCCACGTTTGTCAGGAGACTGGGGATGAAGGGTTGGGCTCTTCACTAGGCTGCTTCCCAAGTTTTCCAGTGGAAATCCCACCAGAGAGCTGATACACTTTTGTTGCTTCACTTCTGGACAGTTCAGGAAACCCCACACAGAGGCAAGCTTTCCAGTGGCTTTTTGAGCCACGGTGGGTGGGATGATGTGTTCACATGGGCATCTTCTGGTAGGAAATGTCAGTGGAGGTTCTCAGGCTCGTGCTTTCAACAGATGAATGTTCCCCAGCATGGCTTCATCAGTGTTGTCATGTGTGATACACTGACAGGCATTTCGACAGGTGCCTGATCAAGCCTTGTCCTCTACTGGACTTGATAGAATGAGAACATATCCCCCTCTTTGTGCATGGGAAAGGGGTTTGGTTACAAAGCACCTTCCCAAAGGGGTCTTTTATTAGTGAATTTCCCTTGTGTCCAGCGTGTGTGTCACTGCTATCAGCTGTAGCAGCAGCTCTCATGCAGCATTGGAGCTGGAGGCTTAGGGCTCCACATATGAGAACAGGGAGGGTGGAAGGGGCTTCCCCAGCAAATACAGCACAGTTGGCCATGCTAAAATATGATTGCAGCTCTTGGAGACTCATTGTGTGGCAGGGTACAAATTCCTTTAAAGTAAATGTAAAGAATGGAAAACACCCAAGGAATGAAAAGCACCCAAATGTCAATATCATCTGCTGTATACATAGCTAGTGAGTATTGCTCTCCAGACAAGGCAGCTGATGGTTTCTTTCTGTTTCTTACATTGCCTGTGTTCCTACACAGTCTTTGGTTTGTAAATTGTGCTGTTTTCATTTCACACATTGAACTCTTACAGGTTTCAGTGCTGTCAGCTTCACTTCAGGGGCTGTGGAGCTGGGTTTGCTCCATTAGGAAGGATTCACTTAGCACTAAAACCACTCAGCTATTGGAATTTTTGAAAGTGTAGCCCGTAACCAAAATGACTTTTTTAGGCCTCTCTGCCATCTAGTGCTCATCCCTGTTCGTGCAGTGAGACTCAGGAGACCCCGGGGCTCAATTCCATACCCTAATCTGTGCCCACGAGCCACATTCAGCAGCCTGGGGAAGGGACCTAGTTTTCAGAAGCAGTAAGCAGCTCTTGGCTGAGTCCAGGGGTAGAATGTGGTTTCCAAAATTTGGGCTAGAAGGATTTGTGTTTTCAAACTCAACTTTTTTTTTTTTTCTCCCCCAATCATCTGAGCCAGTTTTAATCAAATATTGTCATTTGCAAGCCTTACAATTATAGTTGGGTTGGTTCTTATGTGGTGTAGTTAAAATTTGAGCCCACTCCAAGGGGGATGTAACAGATCAACAAAAGGGTTAAAACAACTTGTCTGAATAGCCTGCTTCCTGGGGTTCTGGACTTCCACTTTGCTCCTGTAAGTCAAAACTCCTCTTCCTTGTCAACAAGTGGAAGTGGCAAAACAAAGTTTTTATACAGTAATGTCACCTGTAAGTTTTATTTGCCTGCCCTGGCAGAAGAACAACCAAGCAAAAACAGTAACAAGAGAATTGTGGTGTTTTCCCCAATGCATTCGAACACAGTCCTTTTGTCTCTGCTCACACTGAGCTGCAGGCTCATCTACCTTTCTAGAAGAGGTCTAGACTACCTTCATGCTTAATGAGGGAGGGCATTGACATCTTCCTGACAGATGCCTGTTCTTCCACGGGGAATCTGGGAAGAGGGAATTAAATTCTGCAATGTAACCCTAGCCCCTCCTGCCAGGCTGTCCAGGGGTGTTTTTCCTCTCATCAGGCTGCAACAAATCTCTCTGCTGATGACTCTTTACAACTTTTCCAGCATGAATCAAAAAGAACGAGACATGCCTTGAGAAAACCAGGGGCACTTATATCTGCTTTAGGAAGAGTGGGACAAGAGTAATCCAGTTCTGCTATGATCTCTGCTGACATCCTTAGTGTTTTTCTTTGGGTACAGTCCACCATTCTTGTGCTAGGTGCCCTCTCTTCAAAATGGGAAATAACCTAGTAGGTGGCTTTTAGGAGCAAAACTGTATCCAGTTAATCCATTTGTCCCTATATGTGTCCAAGAACCTAGGCCTGAATGTCTGTCTCACAGAGAGCAGCACACACACTTCTGATATTCACCTACTCCAGTGATCCTACTACCACAGCTGGGGGCTCCCCCTCCATCCCTAACTCCTCCATTTCTCCTTGTTCCATCTGCTGTGTCAGGCCCACCAGTACCGCCAGGACTGTCGCAATGCTCCGTGTAGGTGTGAGGCAGGTTAATACGGCAAAGCACAACGCTGACTATAGTGTGAAGGGTTAGCCTTGTATGCCTTGTGGGATAGTACAGCAGCAACATTTGGTTAAGCATACAACTACTAGCGACATAATCAATCAGGGATACATCTCATTGTGCTTTTGCAGCGTTCTCTGCGAGGGATTTACAAGCTGTTCTCCCCCTCCACCAAAGCAGGCAGGCTGGAGGTAAAGCTATTCCAGCTGGAGGAAACCAGTCGGAACCTAAGTAGCTTGGTCTAGTGCAATGGAGTCTACGGAGAGTATTGTCCAGTATTTCCTGTTGGGCAGAAAGGAGAGACTGGGACATTACTAAATATAAATTAGCAGGGCGCTCTGTCACATTAAATACTTTACATGTTCACACCCTTGGCTGTACACAGCATGCAGGACGTTGGGGGCTTTTTTATTTTCCCCATGACTGTGCTTTCCTGAAGTGAAACCGTGTACCTTGCTTTTGTAGAGCTGAGAGTCCTGATGCACATGGTTACAGATCACATATACTGGATAAAGAGGGAATATCATACATAGTGGGAAAGAGGAATATTATACATAAATGTAAAAGCAGGGTATAGTGGAATTGCCTAGTGCCTCCCATAGTCAGCTGAGTTGCAGTCTGGCAGGAAAAGCTTATGGAGGCAAGGCAGCATGCAGACTTCTGCTTAAGCCCCACCAGAGGCGATCTTCACTTGTACTTCTGAGATGTCCTGGTTTCAATAAAGCAAATGCAAATTCAATCCCAGGCTCCCCAGACACAGTCCTTCCTCTGGAGGCACATGTGCTACCCTGCCGGCGCTAACATTAAGGTGTGGTGGGGCTGTGTCACAGCAGTGTGTCTTTGTTGCCTTTCCTGTTCAGAAGCAAGAGGTAAGCAAGTTCCTCTTGGGGGCTGGTGTACTTTTCGCAATCTTCTTTCGTTAGGAATGTACCGTGTTCTCTGTGACAGAGCCACCTCCAGTGCCTATAAAATTTCGGGAGTTAACCGACGGCAGGGAAGGCTCCGCCTCAGGGCTCGGTCCCTCTTCTTTGTTGTCTCCCACCACCGACTCCTGCGAGCTGGTCTCCGGGCTGGAAGCTGCCTGGAAGCCGGGCTCAGCCCCGAGGGGCTCATTGATCTGCAGGGGAAGCAGGGCCCGGTGCCGCATCAGGCTGTCGTCACTGTTCTGGGCCTCCAGCGAGTTCCGGCGCTTGGCGTTCCTGTTGGCCATGGCGTTCTTCTGTGGCTCCTCGAAGCTCAGCGACAGCGTCACCGTTCCACTCCCAAAGCTGACTTTCTGCTTGCACCCGCGCTGCTGCTGGCGCTGCCGCTCGGCGCAGGCTGGCAGAGGAAAAGGGTCCTCGTGGTTGCTCTTGCTGCTGATGGAGGAGGAAGGGGTGGAACCGGTGGAGCCCCCCAGGCTGTTGGAGCGCTTGCGGGACACGTTGCTCCGTCTCAGTGTGGCCCTGGCAGCCACTTTGAAAGCGTGGGCAGCTGTACTGCAGCGCACCTCCTCGATTGTGTTGCGGGAGGGCTTGAAGAGGATGATGTAGACTTTGTTGAAGAAGATGCAGGCCAGAAGCCCAAAGCTGGCAGCCAGTATTGCAATCACCTCCACAGCAGACACGAACTTGCCGTACGTGCTGGCGTAAGCAGGGATGAAGGAGATCCACACGATGAAGAATATCAGCATGCTGAAGGTGATGAACTTGGCCTCGTTAAAATTCTCAGGCAGCTTTCGAGACTTGAAGGCAAAGAAGAAACAGATGGCCGCCAGTAGGCAGGTGTAGCCAATGAGGAAGCCGAGGGCCATCAGGGAGCCTTCATGGCAGGTGATGAAGATGATCTCATCTTCCAGTTCATGGTTTCGGTAACTGGATGGCGGGGCCGTATAGAGCCAAATCACACAGATGACAATCTGCACAAACGTGCACAAGAAGACCAGGAGAAACTGAAGGTTGAGGCCCCACCACTTTCGGTGGAGACTCGTGGGGATCTTTGCTTCGAAGACAAGAAGGACACGGTTGGTTTTCACCAGGATGCAGGAGATGCAGAGGACAAAGCTGATGCCAAAAGCTGGCTGCCGCAGACGGCAAGTCCAATTCTGGGGCTCACCAATGAAGAACAATGAGCTGGAGAAGCAGCATAGCAAGGAAAAGAGGAGGAGGTAGGATAGCTCCCGGTTTGTGGCCTTGACGATGGGTGTGTTGCGAAATTTGGTGAAGACTCCCAGAACAAAAGAAGTCAGGAAAATTCCAAGCACAGCAAAGAGAGTCAGAGCAATCCCAAAGGGCTCAGTCCAAGCCAGAAACTCTATCTGCTTGGGGATGCAGGACGTGTGGTTCTCATTGGACCAGTAATCCTCAGGGCACTTGTCACAGGCACTTGCATCTGAAAAAGAAGAGATAAGGAGAGGGAAGGTTTGTCAGAATGAGAGGCTGAAGTGTGGGATGACATATATGGCAGCTACACACCAGCCTTGATCTTAAACACACAGAGTGTTCCGCTCCTGTGAGCAGATCCCTAGAGTCATATATTGATGTCTCGCTGTTTCTTACTCTGAAACAACCAGCCTCCCAGGGGCTATATAGGAAAACTCAAAGCATGCTTGGTTCTGGCTTAAAAGAAGTACTGCCTCTGCCCTCATGTTTTTTGTAATACATTTCTTGGCAAAACTTTGCAAACTTTGATTGCTATCAGCTCTTACACAGGCTCTGGTTTTCCGTCTTCCTTGTTTCTTCACTTTTATCTTCTACTTCTGTCTGTCTTCATACCTCTCACACTTTTATCATCATTTGAATATCCTGCCTTTTTCTATTATAGAGAAAATTAAAAACGTGCTTGCCTCCTTAAATGCATTGAGAACCTATTTCATATTCCATGGAGGCAAGTCTTACTGTCTAAATTGCTCTTCCCTGAGGGCAGGCAATGCCCTTGACTTGCAGCACATTCTCATTTCACGTTGGAATGGCAGGGAAAGATGTGTCTTAATAGTATCACTCTCCCTACACCCAGCAAATGTCCCACTAATGCAAAGGGAAAATTGGTGCCTCCATCTCCTTCATGAAAGTAGTTGGGCCTGCTGTGATAGCATGGCCATGCCAATGGCTTGCATGATCAAAAAGCAAGGACCTGTTGCTTCTGCTCTTCTTCTTTGACTCAAATGGGTCTTGTGCTCTAGCAGGGAGGGTCACGACTCTTTAGATGGCAGTAGAAAGGAGTTGTGAGCAGAGAGCTGGAGGTCTCAGTTTACCTCTGCTTTTGGGATCCTAGCAGGATAGCAAGGGGCTGCAGAGAGTCCACAAACTCCTTTAACAGCAAGCACCCTGAGTTTTGCACCTGAGCACAGACACAGACTCTGACCACAGCTTCCAGAGCAGAGATTGATGCTAATGAGAAAGTCAGGAATGCCCAGCTAACAAGGCCAAAAGTTTTCAGGCTGTCTTGTTCTTGAGATGTGGTTGGAGAGACCATCCATGACCTGATATGACACCGCTTTCCTAAGGACTTCTTGCCTCACCTAAGATGTTTATTTGAAAATCTGGCACTAGATGTAAAAGCTCAGTCAGAAGCTGCCATCACTATGTCATTTCATTTACATCCATTCAGCCAATAATTCTTATTTTTCTTGTGCCTTTTACCTGGGAGTTCATTACAAGCTGCAAGCTGCAGACAAAGCAAAGTTCATTTTGTGTAGCAGGGAATCCAGCAGCCTCTGCCAGAGACAGCTATTCAGCACTGCACCCTAAAGACACGCTTTAACTGTTGACTTGTGGTGGCTTAGAGACTGTGCTGCCTCTGAAGGGAGTCAACCAAGTCTCCCTCCTCCTGCAAGGCTGCTCATTCTTTCCCCCTCCTTTGTGTTGTTAACACCTGAGGGCACACGGCTTCTCATTCTAGTTGGAAACTCAACCTCCCAAGAGCTTGTTTTCCAGAAAACCAAAGACCCCATCCAATTCGCTCCATGGTTGCACAAGTGCCAGCACTGCTCCCAGACAAAGTGTGGGAGCAAACAGCTGGAAAAGGACAGATTGTTTCCTCTGCTAGCATCGCTGTCTCAGCTGGATGGAACTGGTTGTAAAGCTGCTCTCTATGTCTATAAAACTGGCAAGAATGGGAAATAAAGACTGTTACTGTTAGCTGAAATTGCAGCAGGAAACTGTAGAGTCAGAAGACAGTCGCCACCTCAGCCCCATAAATTCGACCTCCACACCAGAGCTAGCTCCCAAAATTGTGTTGAAAACACCAGAAGACCCCTATTACATATGATCAGAATTGCTTCTATTTAATCTGAAAATCCTGCTTCCAAGCATCCTATAGTACTGTTATCGTCATGCTAAAAAAATATCAATCCTTTCTGATAGAACACAAATTAGATTCTCCCAAAGAACACTTGTTCAGTTTTGCAAGGAGTTTACTGAATTGTTCCTCTCTTAAGAGGTCTGCAGTGTTTGCTGGGACCAGCGCACCAGAGAGGGTGTGAGGAGGTCCCAAGTGCCTGACAGTGTAGAGAGGACTGATATCCTGAAATAATTTACTTGCCTTCATTACCCTGGGGATGCCCAAAACTGAGGGAGCATTAGTGGTGTTGGAAAATCAAAATTTCTCAACCATTTTGAAGCCTGAGTTTATGTTTTCTGTCTCTTCCAGAGCCTGGGTAGCTTGATCCAAGCTCCAAATGAAGCAAAAAACATGCCCATGGGTGCTCAGTAGGATCCACAGATTCTGATCTTTTGTAGTGTCAGTGATCAAGAGAACCTGTAGTTGGTGAGTTCATAAAGGGAAATATTTCTCTCTGCTTGTGAAATCTGGGATGTAATGGATTTTATTTCTTTGTAAAGCATGAAAGAAAACCCTGACAGTTTGAGGAAAACATGGGGGCAGACAGATAACTGCAGAATTTAGGATGGGGAATCTCTCCCTCCTCCAGGTTTTTGGAGGAAAAACTACTGCTACAGTGCAATAGAGTTTGTTTGTGGCTGCCTGAGAGACTTTCTATATGTAAGTTGTTTTTCAAGTTCTCTGCCTTAATTTTCCTAATGCAGAGCAGAACGCACAAGCAGGCTTAGCAGTAGACAGGACCTGAGGACCACAGGTCTCAACTCCTGTAAGCTTTTCAGAAGTCCCTCAGACTTTCTGTGAAGCCTCCTGGCAAAGCAGGCAGCAGGCCAGCCCTGCAGGGAAGTGATTTCAGCACAACTTCGGGTGATGATCAGGCCCAGAGCAGCTCTGGGGGCATTACCTGTCTCGTCACTGTACTCCCCGTCGGGGCAGTCCACGCACTCGAAGCAGCAGGTGGGCTCCCCCTCAATGATGCCCTTCCTCGTGCCCGGCAGGCAGTCCCTGCTGCAGTTGGAGAAAGGCACCTGCAAGAAAAGAGCCCGAGCAGGTTAATGGTGCCAATGCCTTACTGTGGCAAGATCTTGGCTTCCACCAAGGCAATTATTGCTTGGTTGGCATGCTGGATGAAGAGCCTCAAATGCTCACCTCTTCCACCCACAGAAAAGACACATTTTGCACAATAGTCCTTCCCCAACTCACTGCAGTAAGATTTCTCTGAAGGAACACATCAAGGGATAGTAAGGAAGATCAGCAGACCTTTGTAATCTCTACTGTGTTGTGGACATTGCAAACTGGAATGTGACCATGATACACATACCTCAAAACAGTCATTAGAAGGTTAGAAGAAAAGACAATCAATCTCTACTGGCAGGAATTTGAGTCAGCCTTGGAGATGATGGGCCCTGACATCTGATCCCCAATCCAATATATTGCATAATGTCTGCTAATAATTTGTGGGAATTATTTTAAAAAAACTTTTCTGAAACTCACTTCTTCTTTAGGAACACTGAACATCTAAAGATGCAAATCAGTGGCATTTCACAGATCCAAAGGTTTCCAGACCTCTGCTGCTGCAAATGATGTCACCTGCTGGCTGTGCATTCCTGCTGTGTCTGAGCCCACCTGAGCACTGTCGTGTCCTGGCAGCAAGTGGTTGCATGGGCTCACTGCATACCTGAAGTACACTGACACAAAGACTTCAGCATGATGAATGGAAGCCTGGGACTTTGTCACACAGTCATGACCTGAGGTTGAGCTCACCTCTTTCCAACTAAATTAAAGAAAGGGAGTTGACAAAGAACACGATTTTCGCAGCTCAGGAGAGTTAAACTTACAATTTCCACTGCTAGCAAAATACCATGATCCTTACATAGTCAATGGCTGTTCTGTTTGGAAGCCTCCATTCACCTTTTTGGAAGTTTGGTGCTAGTTTACCCAAGTGCTGCCAACCTGCTGATCTCCGGGAACCTCCTGCATTGATGCATTTGTACAAGGAGTCCTAGCTATGGTTTGGAAGTTGCCTATGTGCAGGCTTGATGCCCTAGCCACAGGGGAAGCAAAGCTCTCACTAATGACAACTGCTATGCAGAGATGACCACTCTGTGGCTCGGTGAGGGCAGTCTCTGTGTCCTATCATTGCTGCCTGAAGTGCAGCTGCAGCACAGTTTGGGAATGCTGTTCCTAAGCTGTTCATCAGGATTACATCATTGATGGGACAGACACATACACAGGGCAACTCCCTGCTTGAAGCACTCTGCTGTTAGTGCCTACTGCTATAAACACAGTGCTCCTATTCCTCGGGACAGTCTTTGAGCAGGCAGTGCATCCATCAAGAGGACTTCATCAGTCTAGCCTGTCTTTCCCTAGCTGCCACCCGTGATTTTGAACAGAGCTGAATCAAAGGCCTGGCTGAAGTTACACGCTGCTTCCCCATTATCTACAAAGTTGATTGAGCTTCCAAGGAGAAAAATTAAATTGGTTTGCCATGATTTTATCTTGACAAATACATGTTGGCTTGTTCTTATCAGTTTATTATCCTTTAAGTGTTTATAAACAGTTTAATTTTTTTTTATCAAGTCTTTTAGGTTACTGAAGCTCAAGTCAATTGTGTATAATTCCCTTGGTTCTCCTATAACTGCTTTAAAACCAGGTATTATGATTGCTCTCTGATCCTTTGAGACATCATGCATCCTCCACATTTCTGGAAGATGAATTGCTAGTACTTTTGTGATTGCTTTGGCTGAATTCTTAAGTATTCTGTGGGGAATTTCATCAGGTTCTGCCAAAATGAATCTATCTATCTTACCTACTCTTTAACTCATTCTTTTGCAAGTCTGCCCAATGCTCAAGTTCTTAAATGTTAAAATTACCTACATTTAAACTTTTGTTGGGGGTGACAAGAGGCACAGTGAGTGAAGTACTGGCTACTCATTTTGAACAGAGCCTTTTATCTGAAAGAAATTGGAAGTATACAAACTGAAAAAAAGAGGCTGCAGGAGACACAGAAATTGCAAACCCCTCCACTGCACATAATTTACATACCCTGGCACTACACTCAGCAACATCCTGTCACATTTTTAACAGTTTAGGACAGAGAATGAAGTTAAATATTGCACCGCCAGAGAAATTTAGACCAAGAAAACACAATCACTCAGTTTAAGTAAAAACCAATAAATCCTAACTGTTGGAAAAAGTGCAAGATGCATTTGCAACAATCTGAAGGAGGGATCATAATATCAGAGTTTTTTAAGTTCCACTTGTAGTTTGTACTTAGAGACTCCAGGTGGACATAGAAAAGCTCTGAGGTCAGTATTTCTGTGATAGTATGCTCTGTTCAATTCATGCCTCCTTCAGAGTGCTCTGGACTTGAACCAGAAGTGCAGCTGGAGTAAAGGAAAGGCTGAACTCATGCTGTAACTGTTCTGGGCAAGTAGCTAAGGCAGAAGCATTACCTGATCTGCCAGCCAATGTGAATAATCCCCTGGAAGTGAATTCCCTCTTTCATTAATCAGGTGCTGGCTTAACACATTGAAACATCCCAGCAGGGCCTGGCAGTGACATTTCTGAGCTAATACTCTACTCCCTGTGTCAATTCCCAGACCACAAACCATGTACCCACTCAGTATTCCCTCTGGGAGTCAGAGTTTCTGCCTAGCTGGCTGCTGCCAGCTATGACAGCACTTCATTTGGCTCTGGTCTGGAGATGTCTGCACCATGTTTCCATCACGTGAAAACAGCCTGGGTGCTAGTGACAATAATTATGCTGAAAAAGAATTAAACATGTGCAAGACAGTGGAGAAGGACTTAGACCTGACTGAAGTCAATTGATACCTCTTGAGATCACTACTTCTGAGGCAGCAGAAGCATCCTCAAGGAAAATACAAGGAGAAAAAAAAAGGTAGCAGGTGCTGGCATCTTCCACTATTTGAGCACCATGTCCAAGTTAACCCAGGCAGATTGACAGGGCTTTTTCTGTTGGTTTGCAAGGCAAGGGTGTGAGGAAGGCTCTGGGACTTGGTGGGTGAAGCCAGCAGAAAGAGTTGTAAATATAACTAAGAGCAAGAAGAGGCACTTCTTGATACAGAAATAATTGGAGTGAAAGAGATGGCTCTTTTCAGCAATGAAACTGCTGAGGTCAGAAAATATTGATTTAGTCAACAACCAGACTTGGGTAATGAATTTTTCATTCCTTTGAAACACTGCTATAAAATTCTACTGTATCTGCTTGGGCCAGGAAAAAAGGATATAATTTAAAACATTAATACCCAGGGTAGGTAAACAAATGTACAGAAGGGGAGGAGACATTGTCTGTTATTTCAGTGTGTAGGAAGGGTAAGAAAGACTATGGCAGAGACTGTGTATACAGTAAGGTGAATGGATCCATATCATGGAGCCATAATAGGAGGAGTGTGCAGGGCTAGTTCAAATTTCAGCTTGTGGATCTGGAAAACATTGCTGTGAGGATTTAAGCACTTACCTCCTTAGAGAGTCCACCCCACAGGATCTTGTTTTCATTGATAAAAAGCCTCTCCCCTTTCTTGGCATAAACGTTGTAGTGCCCAACCTCTTCAAAGACGACTGAGCCATCCTCCGGAGAGAGATGCCAATTGATTATTGAGTAATTTCCTACCAGGTCCCCAAACTCATCAAAATCCACCTGCTCCCCCATGTTATTGGTGAAATTTAAGTGTCGCAGATGCTTGAGAACCTAGAGAGAGACAGAGAGACACTGTAAATGCCTGTGTGTTACAACTCTACCACAGCACACATCTGCTATGGGGGCAGACCTGGGAAGAAACACTTTACTACAAACCTTAATCTCTTCAAATCTTTTAATTGCAGCAGTAGGAGGTTTTCTATCCCATGAACACACAGAGTGTGTACAAACCTTGTAGACAACACAAGGTATTGTGGCCCTCTGGGTGGTTGGCCACCCATCTGTAATACTTACTGATGCTACCCCATCATCCATTTAGCATTCCTCTTTGCTCCTCTGAGTCACCTCTGCAAGCCCAGAGCTCTTTGTTAGGGCCAGGGAAGTGGCAGCAGCCTTTCATGTGTTTCAGTCACACATACATCACTCTCACCCTGCTCTTGGAACCACTGCATGAATGCTCTCAGTTGGTATCTCTAGTCTCTGAATGATTGATCACTCAGAAACAGGAGTTCTTGAGAAACGACTCAGACTTGACTCTGGATTGAAAAAAACCCAAGCCCAGTGCACTTCAGTAAGAAAACACCAACAAATCAAGCTCATTTACCATATGGCAGACCTGGAGAATTCCTACCACTTTTTTTGGCTTCTGTCTCATAGTTGCATAGCTGAAAGTAATCACATTCTAACTGTTCCCTGGAGTTCTTCCCTGTAATTTTCACCTCATGCCTTTAAGTGTTATATAGAATAATAAAATTATTAAAATATGAAAATATCTCCAAGATCATCAAGTCCAACCATTAACCCAGCACTGTCCTATTCACCATCAAACCATGTCCCCAGGTGCCATCTCCACACGTTTTTTGAACACTTCTAGGAATGGTGATTTCACCACTTTCCTTGACAGCCTATTCCAATGCTTGACCATCCTTTCAGTGAAGAGATTTTTCCTAATATTCAATCTAAGCCTTCTCTGGCACAACTTAAGGCATTTCCTCTCATCGTGTCACTTGTTACCTGTGAGAAAAGACCAACCTCCTCCTTGCCACAACCACCTTTTAGGGAGTTACAGAGAGTCATAAGGTCTCCCCTAAGCCTCCCTTTCTCCAGCTAAACAGGCCCTTCCTTCCCTCAGCTGCTCCTTGTCAGACTTGTTTTCCAGACCCTTCACCTGCTCTGTTGCCCTTCTCTGGATGTGCTCCAGCACCTCAGTGTCTGTCTTGTAGTGCAGGGCCCAGAACTGGACACAGCACTGGAGGTGTGGCCTCACCAGTGCTGTATATGAGGGAATAATCCCTGCCCTGGTCTTGCTGGCCACACCATTGCTGATACAGGCCAGGTGCCACTGGCCTTCTTGAACACCTGGGCACCACTGGCTCATGTTCAGCTGGCTCTCAACCAGTATGCTGCATGTCCCTAATTCCAGGGACAACTGTAGCTGTAAAATTCATGATCTAGATTGCCTGACAAGTAGACCTAAGAAACTGCAGCATAAAAGAAAGCCTGTCCTGGCAACTGTGATACAATTCAGCCATATTGTATTTCTGTTCAAAAAATAATTGCTGGTTTAGGCACTTCTCAGATTTCTCCCCAAGCTCATCTATGGAAAGATAAGGTGACTCTGAGGGTTCCTGGCTGTCAGCTGCCCCTAGACCCCAGCAGCACAGTTGCTACTGTGCTTCTACTGCCTGTGACAGCTTGTAAGCCCAGTCCTCCTCTCTCTCTCCCCCCCTCTCTCTCCCACCTGTGAGAGCCCAAACATACAACTCTGGATGGCAAAATGTAAGAGAAGCCAAAACTAAATCAATTTGTCTGGGCAGGCAGAGTCCTCTTCACCCCACAGATAGAACAGACAATATTGTTTTGATGAATCCTTCTCACCTGGAAACACAGGAACAAGGGAACAGAATCACTTCATTAATTCCTGTCAGTTGTGCTAAATTGTCTCATTTTTCGCTGTTTCCTTTTGGGATCCTCCTAGCTCAAGCTAAAATCCCCAGAGCCACAGATACCCTCCTCCCACTGCCTGTTTCAATGCCAGCCTGAGAGAGTCTGGAAAAATCATTGTAGTACTACAAAGGATGTGACCAACAATACCTTTTTGGCTTGTATGATGTTGATGGAAGGATATCAAAAAATTGCCACAGTACTCAGTCTTTGAGTAATGGGTGAGACAGAGCAGGCCGGATTTTTTTCTGTCTCATTGCTTTTGCCCCTCATCTGGGGCACCCATAAGGTGTGCAGCTGGAATTATCTCACCAAAGAACCAGGACCTGTCCCTGAAAGATCTCACCCTCTGATGGACACAGCAAAAGAAAGTGCTCTGTGCTGGCACTTTGCTGTGGAGAGCTGGGGCATGGCCTGCTGGGTAAGAAAATAGGAGCCTGCTCCCCTCTCATTCCCCTCATTGCTGAGGGGTACCCAGGAGGGTGCTACTTGCCCAGCTCCACTGGGGGACAGTGAGAACAGAGCAGAAGCAGCTGTGAGCTCAGACAGGGTCTGCAGATCCCCAGTGATCTGTTGTACTGCCTCACCTCACTCTGGCCTCATCTGCACGGGGGCTTCAGTCTTGGTCTGGTTGGTACCAGAAACTTTGTCTGTCAGCAATGCAGGTTCTCAGCAGGCAGCTCACACTCCTCTGCAGGCTCTGGCACCTACCACAGGGTGACAGCTGCAGCTTTGATGTCCAGATGAGGTTTGTCCTTACACTGAGCCTAATGCCATGTTTCTCTTCACTGCAACTCAGTATGACACTCATGCAGCACTACTGTGTCCTTCGGAAGGACACCAGGATATCCTGAGTATCACTGCTGGGTTGGTTGACTGTTACCTGCACAGACAGGAGACCCTGCCCTTGTTTTGACTGCAGTTGCTACACGCACTAGGAGACAATCTTGCAAGAGCCATATCGAGGATTCTTCCGTTTAAGTCCTGCCTTTCCTGGTCAGCTGCATCAGCAGGAGGCTCACTGGCCTTAGGGTCAGCAAGATGAATGGTGGAGAAACTTCTGGATTCCCTGAATGCAATTTTTTGTTTGTTTAATTTCATAACATTCATATCAATTAGTCTGTTCCTTGGCCTTCCCTCCTGTCATTAGGTTTCTTAAAAATAATACATACCCCTGGCTTTTAGTGGGGTTTTGTAGGATTAGTTTGATAGGACCTTTCCCTTGGTCACACACACCACACCTGAGGATTAAGGTTATAAATGAGTTCATGTATGACTTGATATGCCTGTCTGACTGTTAATTCATATAGAAGTGCTGATCTGCAAATTGTGTTGTCTTTCCCCAGGCAGAGTGTACCAGCTTCAGCTCTGCAACTGTAGCTAGTGGGTACAAAATGTGTATTAGTTCATCCACAAAAGGCATATGACCTGATTAAAATTCCAAATGGAAAGGCAACAGGAACAACAGAAATAACAAAGCCTGGAGTTTTTTCTTTTCAGAAAACAAAAGCTTTTCTTCAAATCTAAATTTCTGAGGGGCAGCTTGTAAAATGAACCAGCAGAATATGTTCCTTTTGTAGAGAGCAAGAAAGTCCCAGGATCCTATCTCTGTATCTCACAAGTTCTGCTCTTTACAGTGTGAAAATATAGTTTGAACAGACAAGGAATATATAAACACTACCCTTTGAAAGAGGAAGTTGTAGACTCTGAATAATCCCAGAACTATTATATATTCACCAGTCTATCAAAGATTAGCTAAAGGCTTACAGTTAAAAAGTGTCACTGTGTTTTGTAACTAAAGATAGAAACACACATAACCAGGACTAAATCCACAAAGACCTAAAAGACCCTGCTTCAGCCAGGCCAACAGCATGTGTCAGGGTTAGGTGTATCATATCCTGGAACCAAGAGTTTATGAAAGAAGTGTTGACCTTGTGGCTTGGATACACTGTCAGCAGCTGCTGGAAGCCTGTGGGGAGAGCATTGTGCAAACTGCTGTCTTCAGATATTTCTTTCTGTAATTTTCCCTTCTTTTCTTTTCTCTCTGTCACAGACTTCATGTTGAATTGCAGTGCCTTTTAATTAAAACACCTATTATTGGAAAGGACTTGCAAGCTACCCTCTAGTTCACCCTCCTATTATTCCTGCTAAGGCCATTTCCAGCCATGCAGCATCCTATACTTTGTCCAGGCTAAATATTCTGGGTCATGTGGTTTCCACTTTTATGGGAGGATCATAGAGCTGTAACATAAATACAGTTGTTATTAGACCAGGCTGGCAGCTCACCTGCCCAGGACCTGTTTGGGACTGTGGCCAAGGGCAAATACCCACAATAGGAGCCCAGGGGCTGTGGTACTCCCCCTGAACACTCTCACCCATTTGGCAGCTCAGTGACTTCCCGGGCCAGAGCTTTTGTACCTGATAACCTTTGGGTGGATTTTTCTTCCATGATGTTGCACATTAGTGTTTTGTACCTGTGTGAACTTTTCGCATCCACAGCCTCCTACAGCACAGAGACCTAGATTTTGTGAGACAAGCACTTCTTCATCCCTTTTGGAAGAGCAGCTACAAAACTCTTTTGATTTTTATGCTTAAATTGGTAAAGAACTGTCATTTGCTGGTCATCTTTTCATGCCTCTCAGGACTTTACAATCACCTCTCTTCAGACACCTCCTTGTCAGGCTGCTGAGCCCTACCTGGTGTTGCTATATCTTGTACAGAAGCTGTTTCACTGACCCTTCTCCAAGCATTCCCAGTCTTCTTCATCAGATCTGAGTCCTGCACAAGATACTGAAGAGAGATGCACCAAAGGGTTGAGAAAGTGGCCCCAGGACACCCTGTTTACCTCTGTGTCCCTTTTCCAGTGCAACTTCCAGTTCTTAAAAGTGCATTTGCTTTTTTTGACTCCTATTCAGATAAGCCTGAGGAGTCCACCATAGACTTGATCAACTTCATTTGTGATGTCAGGTCTCATAACTGATTTTTATTCTCTGCTGACTGTCTTTCAACCAACACACACATAAGTTCTGAATTTGCTGACAGACTACCAGAAGATGCCTTCAAGAAGCCTGAGCATACTCTATGAATAGAAGTTCCATTATCCATACACATCCCAAAGCCTTCAAAGCACTTCAGGATGTTTGTGAGTTAGGGCTTCTCTTTAGAGAAGCCATGGTCACTCTTCCTCAGTATATTCTATTTTTCCTTCCTAAATTTTTGAACCCCAATTTCTAATGATAGGCTCAACCAGGCTCTGCTAGTTCCTTGGCTCTCCTCCAGAACCCTTTCAGAAAATTGATGTCTCATCTGTCAGCTTTCTAGACCTCAAGGCCTAGGATTTTTCAAGTGAGGAGATGGGCACTGCAGCCAGCTCTTCTGCTACTTCATCTGTGAGTCTGGCACATCCCTTGGGTGAATATTGTTCACTTGCCCTGAAGTATCAAGGTTCATTTTGCTCTTGTGTTCCATAGTTTCTTCTATAGTCAGTTCAATTAGACAGATCCTCTAAAGTCCCTCATAAATAACTAAACCTTCTTAAGTTTGTCCATGAAGAGCACACTTTTCTTCTGTCATGGCCTTACCTTGTCTTTTGCAGTGATAATCTATAGCTCAACAAACAATCCTACTCCTGAAATGTTTAAAGTATGATTTATGAGCTTTTACCCCATTTCAGGATATTGCTTATTCATTTTTCTGGCCTGCCTTATTTTATTTGTACATTTAATCTGCCAGAGTTTATGAATCTTCCTATTTTACTCACTGAACATAACTCAGTTATTTGAAGGATGCTGTCTCACTTTTAACAAACACCCCCTAATACCTTTGTTTTGCTTTACCAGCTTTCTTTCTCCTCCTTTTCTTCATCTGCAGAATACACTCACTTTCTGTCACTAGTACTGAGGCTGGTGCCAGGCAAAAACATCCATTCTAAATTTTGGATGCTGTCAAATAGCAGAGAATTTTGTGTGTGCATGCATGTCCAAACCTGAACTTTGAGCTGTGTTCTGAAGCACAAGCCACAGACTAGTTGAACATTTTGATAACAGCTGGACTAAACAATAGTGGCATGTCCTAAACACTCCAATTAGTAACAAGATAAGAGACAGATCCACCAGTTAGGAGGCTGATTGCAACAAAAACCTAGGGCTCAGGGCTAGAAACAAGAAAGTGAAGATGATATTTGGATGAAAAGCACTGGCTTAGGGCAAGATCATGCAGATGAAGGATATGTGTGGAGAAAAATGTTGGGGGATGCTCAGTAACCTTGGCCAGTAATGCTTGAGAAAGGTAACTGAGAGGAGCTGCATAGCATAAAGTGAGAATTTCCACCTTGACAGACCTCCACCATGTCCCTACCAGGAGGGGAAGGTGAGACCACTGGGGAAAGCAAAAGTGTGTGAGATATCAAGCAGTTAAAAGTTGTAGTCTTGTTAATTCTTAAGTACATGTAAATAAACATCAGTATGCAGGTGTGCTATGAGCTGTCCTTTACTCTGTCTCAACTGTGACAGGTCCTTAACTAGTCTCCATGTACTGTCAAAGGTTTAATATCCTTGGCTTCTTTCTGCATTTCTTTCTGATGTGTTTCCTCCCTAGGTCAAATGGTCCTGCAATGGAAGAGAACCTGGGCACATTACAGGTGTCTGTCACCACGTAAAACACAGACAATTGCCCCTCCTAACACACAGTTGCAAACAATCCGTCTCGACAATTAACATACATTTTCCCATGCTTAAGTTTTAATTTCTGTCTACCTATCTTTCTTCAGGCCTGTAAAACAGTTCTGGACTGATAGGTACCAAATGTTTTTCTCTTTGGTTTGGTAGAATGCCCATGTTGAGAGAAGCCAACAATATCACATCATGGCTCAGTGTGAATGAAGATGAAAAGTTGGCAACTGTCCTCAAGATGGCAAGCCCTGACTTTCACTTTGCATTGCAGAAGGCCCAATCTCCTCTCTTGTTTCGGATCTCTCATCAAGCACATGGAGAAGATGCTTTCATAATGATGTAACAGGTGTAAGGCCTTGAAAGATCAGCTGTTGCATTAGGCCATGGGTTATGGTGCACAGGACCTGGGTTTTGCCAGTGGTCAAATATCATGAAGAAATATGCCCAGGCCAGTTCTGAAAGAGCCACTCATAAAATACTTTAAGAGAAAAGTTGTTTAAAGCAATAGTTTTGGTGGTTTTTTTTCTTTCTTCCTTTCACTTTCAACTACCTATGTGTCAATTTTTATTTACAGGCTAGCAAAACTCAAGTTTTTGCTTTCTGTATCAAATCCTTAATTCCTGCTGCATTCTCTAATTTGGAATATGTTGTTCTGCCCTTTTTTATGTAGGGCCAACACTTGGGCTCTCTGAAAGGCAGGGCTGTCATCACAACATCAACAAGTTCTGACACACAGGAACTGAGCAGGCAGGAAGGTGCTGGCCCTGGCCCCCTGTGTCAGTAATACCTATTTCCAGAAGCCTGAGGCAGGGCAAGATGAATTTTACCCTTCTGTCCAAAACATTCTTGTCAGCAGGAGCTGAACTTTCCTTCTCCTCTATAACCTCTCCTCCTTCCTTGCTGCCCGTTGTACACCAAGAGGGACAGCATCAGTAGTAGTGCTAATGTTGTTTTTCAAACCAAGATTCCAGAATATGCCAACAGCATTAATCTCACCTTTTTCCAAAAGCCATTCAGAAAATAATGGATTTCTTCAGCCAGTGAAGGATGGGATTCATTGCCTCACACCACTCGCTACATTCACAGAATCATAGAATATTCTGAGTTGGAAGGGACCCACAAGGATCAAGTCCAACTCCTGGCCCTGCACAGGACATCCCAAGAATCACACCATGTGCCTGAGAGCATTGTCCAAATGGTTCTTGAACTCTTGTCAGGCTTGGTGCTATGACCGCTTTCCTGGGGACCCTGTTCCAGTGCTCAGCCACCCTCTGGGTGAAGAACCTTATCTTAATATCTGATCTAAACCTCCCCTGACACAGCTTCAGGCCGTTCCCTTAGGGCCTATCTCTGGTGACCAAATTCCACCTAAGCTGCCTGATGTCTATTGGTTTACTGCTCTGAAGAAGTGACTGTTCATACTTTTTATCACTTTAAAGGTATCTTAGGTGGAGAAGCTGAAAGGTACCCAGGAACAGAGCTGTGATTCTCACTGTAAATACCTCAAAAAAAAATTGGATGTCTTCCGGTTACACACATCCAGCTCCATGCACAAGGAATGCCTGGTGTGTAGTTGGGATGCTGAGCACTTCATGCCAAAATAATGAAAACCAGTCAGCACCTACTGTGCAAGGCGTGGGCTGTACTCCAGGATTAAACTGTCAGGTTGGCAGCAGAGCAGATGAACAAAAAGGGATAGACTCTGGAACAAGGGCTGGTGTCAAAGAGAGAGGAATTGATGGTCAGCCAGCAATACACAGACAATACTCCCAAGGGAAATTTGGCAAGACAGGATGGACATCCCAGCTCTGGTGAAACACTAGAACTGCACTGAATTGAAAACAGAATGAAAACAAGAGTTCATTCAATACTCAAGAATAGCTGTGAGAAGCCTGAGAATAATTCAAGAACATTCAATGCTGTTATGCTTTGATAAGAACCAAATTATTTCCTTGTAAATATGGGAAGGTCATTGGATAACACATTTAGATGTGTATGACAAAAACAATGTGCCATATGTTAGAAGTAATAATTTAAGCTATTCATAATCTTTATTGAAGAAAATTAACTAACCGCTCAAAACAAAGACCTGTTCATTATTGTAGGCAGCTCAGCAAAATCACTCTGTGCCTTGTGCAGCAGGAAGAGCAAACTAAATATTAGGATATGAAAGTAAGAAAAAATTATACTGAAAATATAGCACCAATGGTACAAGTCATTATTATTAACAGTCACTTTTTCTCCTCTGGAAAAAGCTGTTAGTTCAAGTAATTTGATCAGAAAAGAAGAATTAAATTAAATTAAGATAAAAGAGGTCCACAGGTGGTCATGATAGTTCTTGGCCAGTCAGTCTTCCATTTCAAAAGAAATGAAAGCATGGAATTATGTAATTGTTCATGACATACGTAGTGATTTGTGGGAAAGAGGTGGTGTATTCTCACAGAAGCAGAGACCCCTGTCCCTGCAAAGGCAACTGACCTTATTCATGTCTCTGGAGAAATACAGCACATCCAGCTGACGCAACAAGATGTGCTGATTGTCATATTGTAACTGATAATTGGTTCTGTTCTGCTTCTGTCCAGGATATGGTCCCTAGGCAGATGGGGGCTGATCTCTCTCTGCCTCTTCCATTGACCAGTGTCCTTGGGGAGGAACAGTACTGGTGCTGACATGGGGACCCATGCACACATTCTGTCCTTTCTTTATGTGAGAAAAGCAGCATCTTAATAGAAATTTGCAGAAATTGGGACAGCAAGGAACTCATGTGGACTGTGTAGGAAATACCTTCACTTGCTGCTCAGAGGAAGGTGCTTGGTGCTTCCCTGTCTCATTACATGCTATGAGTGCTTGGAAACTGGTGAAGCCCAGAGTTTCCTAAGACAAGGACCAGTTCTAGTGCCTGTAACTGGGCTTGATGGGTCAGCTTATGTGGTGTTCTCACCAGCAACCAAGCGACCCTGCTCTGCTGCTTAAAAACTGCAGCAACTTTGATGCTTTATTGACAATAAAAGGTGACAAAATGAACAAATTAATAGTTACTACTACAGCAGTAGAAGCAAGTAACTTAAACCAAAGGCAAGCTTTTCTAAATGGGACTTGATAGAAAATGGGACTAATCTGATTTAGGATCAGTACCATATTTACAACGATGTCCAGAGATAAATCAAAAGACCAAGCCTAGTGGATTTTATAACAGAGGCTGCACAAATCAGGTCTGACTGTAATACTTCAGGAAGACCCATTTGGTGTTTACTGGTGGCTGCAGATGCCTCGATTCCATTGCAAACCTGAGTCTGAAATGCTTCTGAAAGACTTGTCTGATGATTCACAGAGGTTCCCAAAGGAATCAAGAAATGATCTTGCAACATTTTGGCATTGCATGCCTGCTTTTCCAGACTGATTTAATCATCAGTAGGAGGCTGTAGGATGCAGTAAGGATGGGACCAGGATATTTTGTTTGCCCAAGGTCCTCCAAAACTCCTGCTGGCCCTGTGCAGACTTACAGTTCTAAATGCAATTGTCCATAGAACACCAGTCCTGAGCCTGTACTGTGTAATGCTTAGCTGATAGTAAACAGCATCTCACATAGGTGTGCTCTGGTAAAGAATAATGATTTCACCCAGTGTGACCAAAGATTTACACAGGGAAACATGAAATCCTCTCAAATGAAATTCAGTACAAACACATTTTTTAAAGTCAAACTCAAAAGTATGACCTTCAAGAGACAGTTCTTTTTTTACTGTAATTACTTTTTTTTAGTGAGAAAAAGAAGAAAAAATTCATTTTGAGTCTGTCAAAATGCTGGTTTGGACAGTGATGTTTCCATTAAGTGCAATTAGTGAATTTGACTATCTCGAGAGTAGAAATGAGATGACAAAATACTTTTTTACATCTAACATTTACCCTTTTTCTGTTTTAAATTAAGATCCAGCTGTATGATGGTACTTCAACATATTTGTATGGCCCAAAGCATGATAGTGTAGTATTAGTTCCCTAAAGTCCAAAAAAATCCTTCCTACAAGCAGCTTCAGGAGTTAGCCTCAATCCCAGTTCAGTGCCATCCCAAACAGACTTAATCTGATCTACTGACTGCAGGAGGCTTCTTCTGGGGAGAAATGGCTGAAAGTGACTGCACCTCTCCCCTCCTTAAGTTCTGTAAGCATTAATTATTTTCCCAGGAATCAGGACAAAAATTATGGCAGCAAAATAAAAAATAATGTCTGTGGAAAACCCCTAGATGCAGGATATAATGCTATACAAAATCAAGGAGACTTCTGACTAGTGTTTACTCTGGGGTTGTACAAGCATAGGACAGTGATGATGGAATTCCACAGAATGGAAAAAAGCCATGGACAAGCTAGAGGAAAGGACTGACTGACTGTACCCTATGCATGATAAACCCATTTTCAGTTCAAAATTTTGCCTGTGCTCATTAAAATAAAAGCTCATTAATTAGAGACTGATAATATGCTGCCATCCTCATCATACAAAGAGAGCTCAAACAGCAGTATTTGTTATGGTGGGCTCTAAAAGCACTAATCCAACATGGAACATCCAAATAAGACTGAGAAACACAGGTGTTGTGTTGTCAGAAAGCAGAACATAAAAAATTCTGGAGAACAAAGAAGAAAAAAATCACCAGGCAATATATAAGAAGTTCCTTGAACATATTAAAATTGAAAGGTGCCATGTATGTCAGATCCTCATGACTTTAAGTAAGCTGTAAGAGACAGCTAAAGAGGATGGAATGCTAAAGAGAGAGCTGAGAAGGGGCAGGAAAGCTAAATGAATGATGTGTTAGTACCCTTGCTATCAGAAAAAATCACAGACATCTTAAGGGCACTTGTTTAGGAGCCATAATGTGACATTAACTGAGGTAGAAAGTCCTTAAAGAGAGATTAGAGGGCAGCCTGAGCAATTTAAATTGGATTTAAAAGGCTGACAGAACCAGACAGTTCATCACAGCAGTCCATGAGCAATAAAGAGAGCACTAATACAGTAGGTTTATGATATACACATAAAAATGCCACTGGCTTTGAATGACAAAGTCAATATGCTATCTAATCTTATTCCACAGCAACCCCAATTCACCTTTCTGCTACACCTGCAAGTGTAATGCATTCCCAACACTGTGCCCAAAGTTCTGCTCAGTGTCAGCCTCTGGTGGGCTGCAACACCTGCCAAGAAAAGACAATTCTGTAAAAGGCAGAGGGAGGTCCTCTAAAGCCAAAGGCTGGTTAGCCTGACATGAATCACAGGAAAAACAATGGAAAACAAGAGTTGAGGATTGAGGAGCGATTGATAAAAACCTGTAGGACGGAAACATAATTGCTGCCTCCTAGTGACATTTGAAGAATACAGATCTTCTTAAATTCAAGTTGGATTGACAGACATACCTGTTCAAAAGTGAAATAACTGAGCTTTATGCTTCACATATATGGATCAGAAATTGCCCAACAGATATCAACAGAGGCAGATCATCAGTTCATGGGGAATTCCTCCAGCCTCAGTAAACAGCTCACTGTTTCCTAATATGTTCATCAGTACCCTGGCAGCAGCTACAAACCACTGCTGGAAAAATTTGCTGAAAATTCATGGATTAAGGTAATAGTAAATAATATTAGAGAAAAAGCATTTCCCCTCAGATTGTTTTCAAATATCTGTTTTTAATACAGGGAAATTCAGGCTTGTGCATCAAGGCATAAGGAATTCACACCAGGCACAGAAAGGGTACCACCTGCTGCAAAGGATTACTGGCAACTAAATGTGACCTTTCCATTGTGGCACGGAAGGCTCAGGTACCTTGTGTTCCTACAAATGAGGAAGTAATAGGAGTATGCAAATGTGGGATTTTTTTCACTGTCTGGCTGTGCTGAGTCTGTTGAAGGAATACTGAATACATGCCAAAAAGAGGGATGAGTGAATGGACAAGGTACAGAACTAAAGCAGAAAAAATACCTTATGACTAAAAGACCACTCTGTTTAAATTATCAAGGTAAGACTGAGGAATAATTTGATCAATGTGCATAAATATTATATGGAGAAAAATGATGCATACTTTATGTGGACTTTTAAATCTAATAAAGCAAGGCCAAGTAAGGACCAATGAAACTAAAGGTCAGTAAATCCCAACAGGAAATCAGAGATGATCTGTGACAAGAGACGTGGCCTGCCATGGATCATACTAATTAAAAAAAAGGTCTACCAGTCAGCATGTCTTTGGGGAAAATAAATCTTGTTAAACACAAGTTTGGCTGTCAAACACAGCCTTTCAGAAATGAAATACCTAGGTTTTACATTTGATGTGAAGCAGCCTTTAGCTGGATCAAGATTACTTACTTTCCTGAACATGGCATAAATTTACATAATTAATTATACAAAGGATTTCAAACTGCATGATCATTTGGAAAGTGACTCCGTTTAAACATATTTTAGGTTTCTGATGAGGTTTTGTGGAGAGAGATGGTCTCTGTACAGAAAAAGGCAATTGTACAGCTACAATTGAAACCTAATTGTCAGTGCTGCTAGATGGCATTTTGAGCTATGTGCTCCTGTCCTTACCAGCCATGGCATGAAAAAAATCAGAGCCACTTAGTCTAGACTTGATGCCACTATTGCTTTGGTTTTCACTTGCAGTAAATAAAATATGGAGAAGTCTATCTGGTACAATAGCCCAGGTTGCTGCGTACTAAGGGTGAAGGATCTATTGCCAGAAGTCCTAACTGAGTAAATGATGCTTTAATGATGCTCTTGGGACATCACCATACTGCACAATAACTCTAATGTTGAAGTACCTAACAGCTTAAGATCGGGCTCTTTTTATTAATTTAAGTTTAATATTAAATAATATGTAAAAAATTGTCCTATTAAAGCTACTAGTAGACCCAAAGGCTCAAGTGCTCAGTGTTTTCAAGTAGTATAATTCACATATGTTGTCTTGTGTAAACAAAGTCTGATTGAAATTTTTTTTTTTCTGGGAGGTGTTTAATGCCATCCCTGCCCAGCTGTGCAGAGAACAATTGTGTAGATCTGTCCCTTTACAGCCCTTTGCTGTCACTTTCTTCAAACAGCCCTTTATGGATCAGTCTCTTCAGAGCCCCACTGAGGTCTGAAACTGCATCCTGCACAGAGCACTGCTGATACTGCTCTGAAGAGCTGTGCTGCTCCCTAGGCCAGGAGAAAGTCATAGCTTTTGACTGTAAATCCATTCCTGTTTGGAGCTATAGGATTAATTCCTTCAGTGCTTGGGTAAGCTCTTTGTTAGAATGAGAACCAACAGATTCTGCACTCTAGGTGTCATTTCTTTTAACAGAACCATGGTAATTCATGAAACCTGAATTCAATGCTTATTTATAATCTATTCAAGAAGTACTATCCATAGAGGTAAAAAAAAAAAAGTTTCCTATAGTCACAGTGAGTTAACTGAACTCATGGAAAGGTTTCAGACATTCAGAGTGGGCAAGCACAGTCATGGGTCCCGTCAATGGTCAGCTAATGTTCCAGGGGATTCAGTTACTGTGTCTGGGCACATGTTCCACTTGGCTACTGGCTTAAATCTGTTTTTTCCATTTCCTCTATCAATGTAAGTCTTGGCCAACAAAGAAATCTTATGTCAAGACTGATTTTTTCAGTCTTTCATGTCATTCTTCCTACAGACACTGGTAAAAGTTCATTCAAAGTATTGCTTCTAGTCCAGTTGGAAGATCACTCTTATAATTCTACAAGGCAAAAGGGTCACCATAAAAAGTAATTTGTTCTCATTTCTCCTAACTTCTGTGTGGTGCAACACCAGTCCTTCATAGTGCATAAAAGTTCACTTTGGGGATAACTAACTGTGACTGGTTAGTAAAGTATTTGTGAAGATAGCTGACTACTCAGACAGAAATGAAATAATAACCTATGCTATGGTTATAATGACTTTGAAGTTAGCTTCAACCCCATCTTGAGATAAATGGAAATTTTTTATATATCCATTTGTTTCCTCATCCCACTTTGTGAGTGCCTTTAGGAAGCTCTCAAGGTGCTCTTTGTCACCAGCTCCATTTGTGAGTAGTATCAGGAAAGGTCAGTCCTGGAAGAAATTTTACATCCTTTTGTGCAACAAAGACACGCTGTGTCTTTGTAACAGATACAGGTGTCTGAGGTCTTGGTAATTCAAGGGATAATTGTTATCTGAAGCTGTTACAGAGAGACATTGTATGAGCATTTCATGGAGCCTTCCCTAAAATTCCCACTGTAAGCTGAAAAACTGACTTTTCCCCAACTGACAGAAGTACTTATTAAATGAGCTTCATAAATATAAAAAGTTCTTTTCACATACAGCTTTTGTCATAAAGCAGCACATAAATGACTATATTAAAGGTGACTTTTATGAAAAATTCAACGTGTTTGGGAGCAGACAAGGATACTGTGCGTTTGGTTATCAGGCAGTGTGTACTACCCAATTCAGAAGAACCTCAGCCATTCTTTACTTAGTAATTAATAACCATAACTCCTTTGTTGTATTTGCTGCATGCAGTTCATTCACCCTTCTTCTAGCAGCCTTGTCAGGGCAATCATTTCCCAGCACATTTTCTACTGGTGAGTCCAGTTAAGTCTTTCTCCTTTTAGCTGTAGAGACATCTAAATAACACTCCATCTATTGTCTGCTTAGTTGATGCTCTCAGCTGATGGCAAGTTGTTATCTTCAAACTGATGAATAAGCAATTGTTTGTTATTGGCCTGGTGGGGAAATAGCTGTGTTTACTCTGTTGACCCCCATATTTCTGTGTGTGGCTCAAGTAGTGTCCCTCTCAATCCTGCCTCCCACAACAAAGGCACACCTCTTGCCTCCTGTTCACAACAAATACATCTCCAGTGCATTTGTATTGCAGAGTAGGCAAGGTTTTGCAGTTGCCTGACATTCAACAGCTTCCTCTGTTTTCTTTGTGATTCCCCCCAAATGACTAATTTTCCCACTAGCCACAGCTAATAGCTGTTCTGATACTGTTTAATTCTGTATACCACAAAGCAGCTGGTTTTGAATTGTTCAGACAGGCCTCTAGTTTAATAGACACAAAAATTGATTAGATAAGCCATTAGGCTCAAAGGTCTAAGTCATCTAAGGCATTATTTACTTCTTTAAAGCCTTCCACAGTCAATTTCCAGCCAGGAAGACGCACCTAAATGTAAAGCTGGAGAAGGTGCCAGTCCATTTTTACCTCTTTACAATGAGCATCACCAGCACTGAGGAAGGAACTGTTGGCTGGGAGGTGCACAAGTGTAATAAAAGAATTTAGATGTTGCTAGATGAAGCCAATTTGTATTTGTTTTTATTTTCTGAAACAGCATATGGCAACTTTTCACTGAGTGTGAGGTCAGTCAGATTTCCAGGCATAGAATAATACACACAAGCATGTCTCTAACCTGCAAATCATTAGCACAACACATTTTTCAGCCCTTGCACTGTGCTTTTCCTTGGTGCCTAAGAGAGCTCTTGGTTTTCACTTATGCCAAAGTTCAAAACCTCCAGAGTAACAGCAACCTGCAAATTATGTGGGAGTCAACCCAAAGATGCTCTGCTCAGGGACCCTGTGGCTGCACACCTTTGCTTCTCACATCCTCGGGAGCCTGTCTTCCCCATTTAATCACAATGCTTTTACTGCAAGACAAAGAGAGATCCAGCAGCTGCTCATCAAGAATCCAAATGAATGGGCAGGAACTGGGCGACCTCAGTCCGAAAAAAAGACAGGTCTTTCATCTTCTCACGCAAAAATAATATGAAGCAGGAAATATTTGCTCTGACAGACAGATTCCCCATTAGTTTTCTCCCTATTTTTTGCAGGACCACCAGAGAGGCTCCTGTAAATGCTCAGAGGGGAACTGAAAAAAGAACCAGATGGACTTTTTCCTAGAAGTGACTGCAGAAATAGCCTCATGAGCTATTTGACTAAGAAAATGAAGGACTTGAGGGACTTGAGAAATCTTATCAGGGAAGATACTAAGAAAAAAGGGCTTCAAAACCAGACTGTTAAAGCAGTTATGGTGAAACAGGCCAAAAAAAGCAGGTAATTTTGACGAAGAGGCAGCATCAGTACAGCAGTTCTCAGCCTGGATTCCACCCCTTCCCATAAGTTCCCACTTCCATTCTGTAGCTTATGGGAGAGCCTGTGTTTGGGGTAGGCAAGTCCACAAACCAGAGCAACGCACAGAATTAGCTCTACTTGATATGGTCTCCTAAAAAGTCACAACCCCCAGCAGAAGAGAGTGGTCTTCTGACAGCCAGAGGTATTGGAAACCTTTATGAGGGTTTTTTCTGTTCTACTATTTCCACCCATGCACTTGAATTCTCAGTGCTTTTCCTAAAATTTTGCCTTGCCCCGAAGTGACAGAATTTATACATTTTGTTCAGGATTGCCCTGCACCTTTTTGTTACCTGAACAAAACAGTGCAAAAAGAAGCAATTGATCTGATCTTGTTCAATATTGTGCAGGACACAACAATGGCACATGCAGACAATACTGTCTGCCCTTTGCAGCAGGCATCTTGCAAAGGTGTGCACCTCGATTATCTTCTGCCTTACAGCATGTAGATTCGTAAAACAAGACAGCTCAGATAGCTCAGAATAAGGGCAGCACAGGCATCCTAATAAAGTCTGCAATTTTCTGCAGAGTTCTGAAGTGCCAGCTGCCCTATTTTCAGATACAGGATTCTGAATTCCCTGGCCAGCTCTGCATGTGGAATGAGTGGCACAGGTTCCTCTGGGCACAGCCTGGAAGCTGTCCTGCCTGCTCACCAGCTCTGCATGCATCTCTGCATCTCTGCACATGCCGGGCAGCCAGACAGCTTGGGCTGGCCAGTCCCATCTCCACTGAGAATGCCCATAGCCAGCTTCAAAGGCAAAAGGAAGCAACATTGGGTTTATGGACAGGATCTTTCACAGATCACTGACCCAGATGGAGAAAATGAGCAAACGGTTTCTTGAACAAGTAGCTGTAAATAAGTAAACATGAAAGTTGGTAGTATTTGATATTTCACCTTAGGAGACAAAAATCCTGCTCTCCCCATGCTGAAACACACCTAGAGCCTTCTTAAACTATAGATGGTAAATTCTTAATAGGAGAACCTCACTCAGTTTAACCAACTCACAGTGATTTGTGCTAGGCTGTCCATTTCAAATGAACTGATCACTGAGGTAAAAATCCTGGGTTTATATATGGACCCACACAAGCACCCTCCACAAATGATACAGAACACATCCCCCAGAAGATTTGTGTCATAAATACATAAAATTAGCAATTAGCAAACAACAATAAAAACTCGTAGGTATGAAAAGGATAATGCCATTGAAAGGCAACAAAATTAAATGGTACATAATTAAATTGTGGAATGTATCACTTTTGCTCCCCAGCCACAGCCCTGCTGGCAAGGGCTGCTCCAGACAGGAGCTCAGGCTAATGGAGCCCCAAGTTCAGCAGGTTCACCTTATCTGTACCATACAGCACCTGGCCAGTAATTGCACACACTGTGAGCAGCTGCCCTCCAGTCACAGGTATGGGAGCCTCCTAACACTGTCCTTGCCCTCTCAGGTCACTTCCCATCAAGAAAAGCCTGACCTGACTGTGAGAAAGGGAGCAGGCAGTGAACACTGGCAGAAGTACCACTGCAAATGAGACTGACTTCAGTAGAAAGATTTTTTTCCTGTGTGGTTCTCAGAAAATTACTCTGGAAATGCTGGAGGCTGCATATTTGTGAGGTGAACTCATTACTCCCAGGGCTGAGGAAACCTTCCTGAAGGTAATGAGCTGCAATGCCTGGTATGAAGTAGGTGTGCACACAAATTTGGCATTTACCTGCTATTCATGTGTTTGATTTTGAAACAAAGTGAAAAAAATGCACAAGTAGGCTTCATATGATGGTGGGGGTTATAAGTATAGCCTGCTCCTTTGTAGTGCTCCCTGCTCCTGCCCACTGGGGTTATTCTCTACATACTCCCAGCTGATTCCCTCCTCTCAGGCAGGTATATATACCCAAATACCTAGATCAGCAGGACGCTTTACATTTTGATGTGTATATCCTTCAGCACCCGACAAGCAACACAGAAATGAGAGGTCATTCTTCTCAAGCATGGAACCTTCAACAAACACATTCTTTTACTTAGCAATGGCATGAATATCCAGCTTTACTTTCCAAGCTGACAAGGCATAAAGGAATGAATTAAACTACATTTATTCTGGATCATTTTTACTGACAACAGTGAAAGCTAAATCTGTCTGCGACTTGCCCATTTCTCCCAGTATTTTCCTGAAAAGCAGAATAGCTTTGAAAGACAGGAACTTTACAGACAGCCAGCAATTGCAGGATTCCTCTAAATCAGGGTCAAACCTTGCACTCATCAACTCTGAGTAAAGTGGTTTGATAAACCTGTTCAGGCACCTAGAGCAGTGCAAGTTTCCTATAAATGCCAAGACAAAGCCTTTTACTTTGATCTGACTAATGTTTTTGAGTTAATGGAGACTAGACAGGAACCAAACTGCAGTTCCCATATGTTAGTGTGACCTGACATCTGCAGTTTGTGGCAAGGGCAGCCTTTGTTTTGGTTAGACTGTCCCAAAGAGAGGAAAACACTAATGAAAATGGGGAGGTGATCCTCCATTTATTCACCTGTGTTGTTCTGATTTCAGGCATGTTTGGGCTCAAGTGTTTTGTGACAACCAGAATGAAGCAGACAGAATTTGCTACATATTTGACATATCATCATCAGGTCATGCTAATTGTATTAAGAATGCAGTAGATATTAAAACCACAAAGTGAATACCACATTGGATAGCATGATCAAACACATAGTAAGGTAGAGAGTATTCATAAAGGATCAAAAGACAAAATGTGATCCATGTGCCAGTGGGCAGAATGCATTGAATGAATGGGTAAATGGGACTAAGTCATTAATATAATTTCATCCGTTCACAAATACCACTGCCAAATCAAAGCAGCTATCTATTTTCTGCCCAAGAGCCACACATTATTTTCCTTCATTACTCAATCTTCTTTGGTTTGATCCTATATAAGCTTAAAACTCTGAGGAAAAAAATCCAGTCTGTATGGAAAATTGCTGTGGGATTGCAAAAGATTTAAAGCTTGCCAAAGAAAATGAACTCTAAAAACTGTTTTCCTTGTTTATGTGTTCTCCCCAGGCCCTCTTGTTTATGTAAGGCTCAATATATGATCAAGTTACCTTGCATCAGCCAGGCTGTGGTAATTGTCTGTGTGTGCACTTTTGGCCCGCAGCAAATGCAAGAAAATGTAACCTGGTTTAAGCCCCTTTCACTGCAGGCCTAGCCCAACTTACCTTACATTCCCTGTGGGTGGGAGCATGCACCTACCTCAGACTCAGTCACACACTGCATCCCAGGAGCCTTATGCTGTGTCTGAGACCCAGGATTAGGAAAGGCACCCTAAAGGGCATTTGGGACAGCTTATCTTTCCTTCTGCAGGTATATTGCACAGGCACATGAACGAAGGGCTTACCTGCCATGCCTCCACCTTCTTTATGTCTGCACAGGACCCGTTGGTGAAGAGTCCCTTCCCAGGGGTACAGGTATAAATATCCTGCAAGGCATGGGCGATGGAATACACTGCCAAGTACACGTTATAGGATATCCGCAAGTGTGTGTAGTCCATGTATGGCGTCTCCACGCTGGTGATGTTCTCATCCCCCGTGCACGGAGGTCGGAAGGCAGATGTTCCATTTCCAGCTCCCAGCCCCTCTTCGTGGCCCTTGTGGAAGGAAGTTGAAGCAGGAGAATTTTTGGATCCATCAGGGAGATAGCAGTTAAATGTCTCCTCCCAAAACTCCTTGGCAAAGCCGTTGTTGGTGGACTTGGGATGCACCTTCTGCAGGAACTCACGAAAGCCTGGGATCTGTCCTGCCTTCAGTGCAAACCCGATGGTGCTGCCGATGACACGGAAGAACTCCGGCATGGCTATTAGGGAAGAGCTGGCCCAAGCCTCACTTGCCAGCCAGATCTTGCCAGTGATGTTTCTCCTGACAATCTCTTTGATGAGAGGCTCCAGATCTGGGCCACTGGAAAAGACAACAATCACTCTTGCTGTGGAGTTCTGGATGACCTCTACCACCTGCTGGATCTCCTCTTCGTCTGAGTACTGGGAGATGAGCTCGCTAAAATCAATGCAGATATCTCTCTCCTCCGCCTCTTCCCGAAATTTTTCAATCCCTGGCCGGCCATAGTCATCATCAGCTGCAATTGTTCCCACCCAGTTCCAGCGAAAGTACTCGATGATGTCTGCCATGGCTGTGGCCTGATGCTCATCATTGGGGATTGTGCGCAGGAAGGACTTGAACTGGTTCTTATTGCTCAGGAGACGACTGGATGAGGCATAGCTGACCTGTCAGAGCACAGCAAACAAGCAAAACACACCATAAAGTGAAATGCCTGAAATAAACTGCCTCCATTTACCTAGCATCACTGTCAGCCTGGGAAGCACATTTTCTTAGCCTGTGTTTGCAGGTGATCCACTCTGAGGGTTCTTCTAGCTGTGCCTGTCCTACAGAGGCACTCATACAGGAGCAGCTGCTCGGACCTGAGAGGCTGGAGCCAGCTTGTGCCCACCTGCAAGGTCAAGGATCTGAGGGAGAGAGAAATGGACACTAGACTGGAGGAATAGCAAAGATTTCTGTCAAATCCAGAAATAAAAAGAATGTGCCACCTAGATAAATGAGGGCAATGCACTGAATTAAGACAAAACACAGGCTTTCTCTGTCCTGAACCAGGCATGAGACAGAAGGATGGTATTGCCATTCCAAAGCTACTCTGTCTTTCTCTCCTTGCCTTTGACATCCATCCCCATCCTTAAACGGGCTCCTTTTGCCTTTTATATACAATTCCTGTCAGCTGACATAAGAAGAATGTGATGTATATCATCTTCCTTGATCCTGCAGAGTGTTATGGTAATGCTACTTTAGCAGTGTTTCCTGACTGCTGGCCAGAATCAGCAAAGAAGCCAGTCCATGTTTCATAAGCCACCATGTTCTATGGTTAAAACTGGATTTTATTTCCTCTTCTAAAGCTATCAAGAAATACTTTATTTTCCTAATCAGAACAATGCTCTTAAGATATAATTTGAATTATCTGCAAATAGGAAGAAAACCTTAAACCCTAGCTTATAACTGTTTAAAGATCTGGAGAACTTCTAAAACACATTTTGAGATTGGTATCTGAATTCTTTGGGACTGACTCTCATTTGAAAAAGTCTTCTATAAACAGTTCATTTTGTACAAAGTGGAAATTTACAGAAAACCTTATCTTCTCCTTGAACTCTGTTATTTACTGTTTCTTCAAAAAGAAAGAAAAGGAAGTCTCATAGTGCAGTTTCAAAGGCCACAGGAGTAAACCCTCCTTTCACAGAACTGTACTTTACCCTGGACAGGCTCTTGCCCAGTGCTACTCTCACCCCCATCAACCTTTTTCCAGGAGTACAGGCAATGTGTCCCACTGCCACACGTGCTGTAAGGGGACACTGACCTGAGGTACTGAGAAATAGAACAGAGGTTGTAACATTTTCAGTGTCTATGTCAACAGAATGAGAAATGAGTCATATATTAATTGTAAAATACACCTCCAACTCCCACAGAAATGCAGGGCCTAATAAGCCTGGATTTGCTAATGGCCTTGCTATAAATGGCTGTGACAATTCTACTCAACATCTGCCAGTCTAAAAGCCTGCTTTCAGTTGTCATGCTTCAACCACCTGGCTGAGACTTTGTTCCAGAAGTGAACCTCCTGACATCTACCCTTTTCTGCAGCCTCTAGATAAGGGTACTACCTCATGGGACAAATGTCATTCTCTGTTTAAAGAGAAAGTCTGAGAACTGCAAACATCTCTTAGGTTCAGTTGAACTCACCAACCCTTCTCGGCTGCCCCTGTTTACCTGGTAATGGGATGTGTAAATCAACAGTGCCCCATAAGATGTCATCAGGGTGTTTGTTACATGCCAGCTTCCAATGCCACTCTGGGCAATACCCAGATAGCACAGCTTAAACCATTCCTGCCCTGCTCAGAGAACAAATGTCCAGTTTTTCAGACTCCTGCAAAGGAGGCAGACTGATAAGACTCAACAGACAAGATATATTACTGTGCATAGGGCAATCAAGAATCCTTCCTTCTTCATTCGTGGTGCAGCTGGGAATTGCAGCCCTGGCTGAAGCAAAGATACATTTCTCAGGACAGACTGAGAGCACATTCTGACACAATCTTCTTCTAAGGGCTCTTGTGAGCTCCGGCACCTCTATTAATTTTGGAAGAGGGATTGGAAGTGTTAGGCTATACAAGGCCAAGCACTTTTTCTGAAGCTGACCTCAGTGTAGAAAAGTAAAATCAAGAGCAACAGCATTGAATCAGCCTTGTACTTTACTTAAGGTCTTGACAGATCAACCAGCCTCTTAAACAAAAGGATGGGGCCATGGACACTGGCACTGGCTCCAGCAGAGTCAGAATGCTTACAGTTACTGCTGCATCCACAGACTAAACCACTTCAGAGGACTCCAGTCCTCCTAGGCTGGGCTGCTGTTGGCCAAATGTTGTTATGGCTGCTCAGTAACCTTTATATTTGGGGACTGCAAAGTGCTAGCAAGACACATTTCTATCATAACAATAACACCCACCCCCCTCCCGCTCCCATTTTATTGTTTCTCTCCTATTAATTCTATTGGAAATGGCAAAGATTAAGCAATCTCTGCTTAATCTCTGCAGAGTAGAGGAGCAGGCCACTTCTGTAACCTAAGCAAGTGAGGTGGAAGCTTACCTGAGGTATGTAAAAGAGTCCCAGCAGATTGGCCACAGCAGTGGAGATACCAGAGCCAGTTGCTCCCACGACTGCAATGGTGGAAGGGATATGTTCTGAGCAATTACAGAATTCATCCAGGTTCAAGGAGTCTATCTTGTTCTGGGCCACAAAACTCAGTGTGGCCTCCAGGGCTTTTGAGACTGTATTGCAAGTGTCAAATATCCTATATCCCAGGGTCATGTTGGGAAGGAGAGTTGGGCTACTGTTTATTTCTTCTATGGCAAAGATCATAGCCTGGAGCCAGCGGAAGCCTCGGAAATTATACCTGGGGGAGCAAAAATAAAAACAAAATACAGTAAGAAGGAGGAAAACAGAGCAGAGGAGACCAGGAATGAGGCAAAGACAGAGTGAAAAATTCCAGATACAAAAGGCAAAAGCAACTTACGTTGATTTCTTGCACTCTACTAGATTTGGAAAGTTTTGCTTTTGTCTTTACTATAGAAGAGGCGTGTTTTGCTACAAGGTTTAGTTCTGGCTCTCAACTTTTCAGTTTGGGAGCTCACTCCAGAGGTAAACTTTTCTAAGTCCCCTAAAATGTGGGAAAGTTAAAAGACAGGATGTCTAGAGTGATGACTCTGGCCTGTCCCTTGTGCTCAGGACCCTCAACCTGATCTCATGATCCCTGAGGAAATGGATGTTGTGATCCTCTGACTGAAAGCTACACCTACCAGGTTTGCTTCCAGGCTCCTCTGACATGTTTCTGAATGCAGATGGCAGTGTCTGCTAAGCCTGTGCTGATGCTGCCTGGGACTTAGGCTCGGGATACTCCTGGAGTGTGTCAGCTCCTTCTGGCTTTGGGCAGGCAGAGCAGGCTGAGCCACAGCACTGGCACACTGCTGGATGCAGAGATGCCAGGGAGCTCTGCTCAGGGAAATTCGGCCTCACATGGCACCCTTCAGTTTGTGACAGAGAGCACAGTTCATGCCAGAGATCAGAGACATGCTATAAATACTGGTCCTAGTGCAAACTGATAACTTGTTAATTAGATACTTCACAGTGCCTTTGCTCAAGGAGTAACTTTTCTCATTATTATAGCTCTCTCACACAATTTGCTTTAGACATGAACTCAGAAGATGCCCTCAGAGCTGGTCTGTGAAACTGAAACTACTTTTTGAAGCCTCCTCTCTTCTCTAAGATGGAGAAGCTGAGTTTCTGATTATCTTGCACCTGCGCACGGAGCTAGAAGCAGAGCTGCAGATTGATGGCTGCTGTCCTGCAGGAACTGTGAGTCCCTGTTTATGGCATCAGTGGCCTGGCAGTGGAAGAAGCTGAAGCACGATGATTGCTTATCCACAAAGGAGAGAAACTTCTTCATGGAAAGCAGCAGCAAGAAAGTACCTTTGATACATATTATTCTGAAGTTTTACTGTGTTTCCCCTGTAAAGTTGCCCTGGCAACCAGTTGTGTGCCTGTGAGGCTGCAGTGTTTTAGGGTGATGCAGCTGGAATGGCAGAATCTTTCATCAGCTGAAACCTGCCTTTCCTTGGAATGCACTCTGAGTCAGGATAGCAGCTAGTTTGCAGTTTTGTGCTGAGTTGCAGGTGAAAACAGGAAAGTGCCAATGCTGTTATGCTTGAGATACACTGGGAAAAGTGACAGGCCCCAAAATTGGAAAAGTCTGGGGAAATAGCCTGGCCAAGAAGAGATCCTATATGAAATGGTAAATTGTAGGCTTCACATGAGTTACATTTTGAAGTGCTTAGAGAAATGTTTCTATTACTAAGGTGAAGATTTCTAAAAATAAGCTTAATGAAATCACAACCTTTCGATCTCTGAGATACATGACCTAAACATTTTTAATGGCTGGATTAAATTAATTGCTTCCAAAGTTGATGTTAGCTATGTCTGACTTTTTCAAAGCTGAATGAACAAAGCCACATTACTTCCATTCCAGGAGTTTTATCTGATTCATCTGGGGTCAGAATTTCTAATGATATCACATCTAAGGTTTATCTTTAAGTCTTAAAAACTTCATTTATTCAACTTGACTTCACCTCTCCAGACATCTTTGGCCAAATTCCAAATGAGGTTCAGCTCTGAGGTTATGCCTCGAAGCCCAGACAGCACAATTTCAGTACAGATCTCTTCAGGTCAAAAAGTTTGAGTCCTAGTCATAACTTATTACCAAAGGGACACTTAGCTTTATTAAGATTAGTCTTTAGAAGCATGGGAGTGTGGGTTACTGATAGAAGTAATTTGGCCATTTGGAATATTTTTTGCTCTAGTTCCAAACTATTAAGGAATGAGATGCAACAAGAGAGCTCTGGAATAAAAGGGCAAGGCTCAGATGGATCGAGTCAGTGAGTGCTGTGTACAGGAAAAGACATGTTGGGCACACCATATTGCTTCAAGTGGTCAGTAACGCATACTGGGATAAATGGAAACAATGTGACACCTCTTTTTCAAAAGCTGCACATGGTTACAGATATTTTTAATATGAATAGGATTTGAAGCAAGGAGCCATATTCAGGCTCCTCATGTAAAAGAGAAAAATTGGATTGCATCTTCTATATTTAAAGGGAAGGCTACTGAGAACCTGGCAAGTTCAAAGATACCACTATACTGCTGGGAAAAGCTTCACACATTTGAGTGAAGCAAAATTAAAAAGCAAATTTAAAGCCTGCTCACCTTAAATTATACAGGTGAAGTATGACAGAAAATTATTTTGCCTGCTTGAAGGAATTTGGCTTTATTTTTTAAAATGCCACAAGGTGATATCTTCAGATGGTATCTTTGAAAGCAGTGAACTGGATCATCTTACCCTTCCTTTCAAAGAAATATTTGGCATTTAATTCAGTAAATGCAGACTAAGGCCCACAATACACAGTTGATTTTATTTTCCTTTCTGACATATGCTCCTGATTACTATATATTTACAGTATAAGACCTCTAGCTCAGGTACTTGCATTTGGAATGATTTTATTTTTGGAGGGAAATGAGAGTAGGGCTGTTTTCTGGGAGCTAGAATCCAAAATATCTTTGAAATACTTTCAAAAATCTGTCTTAAACTAACCTAGGCAAGAGACCTGCTGTTCTCTTCACTTGCACCTCTGCTGACAGCAGCATCAGCAGCTCAGGAGGAGAGGATCAGATGGGATGAAGACAGCACTCCTCATTCTGTCTTCTTTAACACCTGATAGATCTTCAGACATGCTGTCATTTTGTCATCTGAGACAGCGTTGTATCGGTTCCATAAGAGATATGGTCAGACAAAGGCAGTGCTGCCAAATGGCTCTAAATAAAGCAAGATCCTTCCAATTTCTATGAATGGATATTTTGTAGACAACTTCTCTCCCACTATACTGTAAGATCCCAGTAAGGGGCTGCAGACAGGTTCCTCTTTGCTTGGTGTGTACATGAGGGATTGCCAAGAGCAGCCTTTGAACCTGGCAGTAGGTCCCACCGATGCAGCTGACCTCCTGTGCCATGCTGCTGCTGTGATTAATATGATCAGTCACTGGAATGCTCTGTCAACCATGCAGCAATTTGACTGGTAATTTCCATGAAGAAACTGTGTAGTATTTACTATCAGAAGTAAGGTTTCATTAGATTTCCAGAATATCTAAGTAGCCACTGGTATTTTCTTGATGGAAAAGAAGCAGCCTCCAAAGCTCATTTTCTGCCATATTACTTTCCATGTATGTTCACATAGTCTTGCATTTTGTGAGATGTGGTGCTATGAAAAGTGGCCATTAAACTCTAAATGAGAGTTTAATGTAAATAATTCAGAGCCCACAGGTGTAGAGGGGGATTTTTATTTACACTCCTTCCTTAAAGGTTTCCCTTCTGATACTTCTCCCACCTCTCAGAGTATGCAACCCACTGATCTTTCTATTCCCAAGCAGGAGCACAAGCTGGGAGAGAGCAATTGGAAAAAATATCTCACTGGAACTGCCACCTCTGCAGAGGACAGCTGTGCAGCAGACCAGTTTGCTAGAAACTAAACATGTCTGTCAAACGCTGCTCAGGATGGCTTAAATGTCCCAGCCAACACTTCAAAGCAAGGCTATGCAAATGAAGGGGCACAAGCTGTCTGCATGGTTTAAGCTCCCCATAGCTCTATCCCCTGTTTGTTTGTGTGGTTTGGTTTTAACAGCTCTTACTGTCTGGATCCAGCAGAGAAATTGGTCCTGATCCTTGCTAGTCTCCACAAAGAAATAATTCACAGCCTCATGTGTATTCATGACCTTCATTTATCACACTTGCAAGGTACTAAGCAATGGAATATGAAGCAAAAAAAACGAGAAAGTGATGTGAAAGCTCTGAATAAAGCTTTCACTTACCCCCCCATATCTGACAGGTACTTATACTCAGAAATGGTGGCAAAGCCTGCATATACCTTTTGATCACGCCAGCACTCCTCTTTCTCTGGTGGTTGTATGCACATACTAATTTCTCTGTCCTCTCTAGATTTCCAGTACATTAATTGCATGTTATTGCTGCTACTGTTATTTCTAAGCTATGCAAGGGGGAGACCTTCAGTCATTTGTTGGATTCCTGCAGTCATAGGTATAATGAGTTGCTTACCACTCTTAAAATCAAGGACTGTGGGAGAGGGGAATTATGCAGAACAAAGAAAAAAAAAAAAAATTACAATTCAGAAGGCGAATGGAAGAGAGAGCAAATGATATAATTACATCTTGGGGAAGAGAAATTCCAAATACCTTGTTGTACATTCAGGTCTGCAATGGGATTAGCAAATACATCTGCAAGGGCTAGAATTAAAATTCTGTTCTTTTAGATGGGCAGAGAAGCTCAGTGGCTACGGAGTCCTGGAGCCATGCTCTGTGAAGTTTTACACTATGACGTGGGGACAATGTCTCACCACAGTTTCACAGCTTGAAAGCTTTGTGTCACAGTGTGGGACCTTAGCTAGACTGATGATCAGAATACAAGAAAACTGCTAATCTCACTGAAATCAAGAAGGGGCAGAAAAATCAGGTTATGAATAGGCCTGTTGGGGTGCTGACAGGGAATGGAATGGGGGTCAGGGCTTGCTGGTGCTGTGCTCAGTCTCTGCCTCCCCTGCACACATCAGATATGCATCAGCAAATGTTATGAGGAAAGTTGCTGCAGCAGCACCTGAGGCATACAAAGACAGGAGGTGTATTCATATCAAATGTAGGATCCTTGATTGCTGAAACAACAAACAGGAAACAAAACTGCTCTGGCTTGGTGTATTCTTATCTGACATTTAATGTGGCACAATCATGGGTACATTTTCACTTTGGACTCTACAGTTCAGTGTTTACAGCACAGGGATGCATTTTCAGTAGCAACAGCACAAAAAGAATGAGGAACTGCTTGTTACTGTTCCCTTTTCCTTTCACTGCTGAGTTATCTACATAGTTTCTAAATAATCATGTGCCAGCTATGCGCGGTAGGCTCAGGCCAGTATGTTTGCCGAGCTGGAGAGAAAGATGCTGAGCCACAAGAGCATGAAGAACATAAAAACTGAGAAAGTGGAGAGAAAACTGTCCTATCCTTTTTGAGAAGCCCCAGCTGTCCTGTCCATTGGGAAGCCCAGTTTGGGAGCATGGGTATGGGCACTCAACACAGCTAAATGTCCAAACAGCACCAATCAGCTTAAACAGTCCTCAGAATATAGGAAAACCACATTATCTAAAGTTGTTTGATTCTGAACTCTAAAATAGATGACCCAAAGGTTTCAGTGGGACCCTCAGGTCTTGTTGTGGAGCTTTTCATACAGCCTCATGACTTGCTGAGACCATGAGGAGAGAGAGAGGATGCTCATTATCCTGGAGTGACCTGGGTCTAATTTTCTTATGTGATATGAGACACATTTTTCTACCTAATAAAGAGATCAAAAACTGTATGCAGCTATCTGAAATGGGGCGGGTATAAAACTTATTAGCCTCAGCTTTGAAACGATACACCAGTGCTGGAGAAGGCTCAGAGAAGGGCAACGGGGAAAGGTAAAGGTATGGGACAGATTCAGCACCTTTGGTTTGAGCATGTACAGTCACCTTTGTGCTTCCCTATGGATTTCTATCTAATTTGCTAATCTGTGGATTTCCCACCCTACAGAAGTTTTTGACACTACAAGATAGGGGAGACTTACCTTGTGAAGAAACTAGAACCTGTATTTTTTTTTTTCTGCCCCCAAAAATACAAGTTTGATAATTCCAGACCAGTCAGTTGCCTGGAACCTAGGAAACTCACATGTGATAATGTAAGATTTTAGCAAAAAACTTGAAGAATGTATTGAACTCCTAGAGTCAGCATGCACAACCCTGCCACAGGCTAATGCCTGATCACAGGGTCCAAAACAAAAAATGGCTACCATGGTTGTGCTGAGAGATTTCTGTACAAGTCGAGCAGGAGGGATTTTCTGACTTCAGTACTGCTTAAAATAGAAAATCCTTTCAGAAAAAATATCTCCTCTCAATTTTATGTGTACCAATAACAAGGAATACACAAAAACATTCCCATGTATTTATTACCTCCATCATTAAAACCTGATGACCAATCTCAAAAAGTCTTATTAATCCAGCCTCTTTTGAATTCAACATTTCCTGCAAATGGACATTTTCTGGAAAAGCTGTGTGCAATGAAGCAACTTCCAGTTATTTCTGGTCCAATCATCCCCTTGTTCCTTTTGTGGTTTCTACTACCTCTGCAGCTAATCTCTGACCTTCATTCTTTCTCCAACTGCATTATACTATCAACTCACAATTTATCCAACTCCCTGAAGCATATGTGCCACAAATGCCTGCCTCTGCAGACATCTTTTTTTTTTCTCTTTTCCACCTACATCTTCTTGGTGCAAGGGTAAAAAGAACAGGAATTTTATCCAGGCAAATTTCAGCTGGAGGATACCTTTTAGCAGATTGAAAGCCACTCAGAAGGATCTCCCATTGTGTCCTTAAAACAGCTAGTCTGGCTTTTCAGGATTTGCCTGTTGTTGGCAGTGCTACCTCATTAACATGCCTTTTGGCAACCACACACTTGTAGTACTTGTGGCAGAACATTTTCCAGCCATCTCTTCCAATAATGTGACCATGTCAAGACAGCCACTGAGGCTGACCCAGAGTCGATAGAAGTGAAAGCTGTTTAGTTTGCAAATATGTGCATTGTCCTGCCTGCCAGCTGGAGCAGGAGAAGAAGAAAATAGAGCTGAAAACATCCATTGCTTTCCAGCATTCCACTTTTAAAATAATGCATTTGAGAGACGAAAAAAATGCTGGCAGAGATTCTTGCTCCATGAAATCGACATTGCACATACATTTAGTTCACAACTTTCCTGTGCACACACAGAAGAAACCAAAATAATCCCTGATTATTGACACCTGTGTGTGCTCCTTGTGACAGGAGATGGTTCTGGGGATGATCTCATAACCTCGATGGACGTGTCTTGCTCATGGTCCCAGTGGGAAACCACACCTGAAATCTGTGAGTGTAACAGGAATGCTCTCAGCCCTCCTTCATTGCCATCTGCAACAAAACTGCTAAATCCCCAGCCTAGGATGAGAGGTCCAAATAAATCCAGATACACAGTTCTCCACACATATGGTAACAGAAGTCCCATAACAATGTTTTCTCATGCATTGTTATGACAGAAATCCACATGAATTTCTAATATTTTGTTTATATGATCCAGTTGCAGCAGTTTCTGTCACACTTTCCACTTGTTCTGTGTATTATGTGTAGGCTTGTAATGTTAAAAATTCCTCACGTTTCATCATGCCTACACTTCAATAGTAAGAGAAATTGTTTTCATGTGCATTTCTCACTCCAAGGTTAACTCCCAAACACTTAAGACAAAACATAGATTTGTTGTTTACACAAAAGAGAAGAACTCTGGGTGAGGGAAGCCTGGTCTAAAGTTTAGGACTTTTACAAAGTCCTAAGGAGACATTTATGTGTCATTCATTGGGATTTTTCAAAAGCCCTGACCTATCTCACTTTAACATTTTCACTTGTTTAGGCAACTTAACAGTTTTTAAAGTCTTAGAAGATGACAGGTGGAACTGCACAAAAAATTGATTTCTAAACTATTTGGCCATGAATAACTTTAATCAAATGAGCTAAAGGGCACTATTGGTAATTTTCTGTTCTGCTACGGAAGCTAATTTTCAGATGCTATTCAAATATGCCCTGTGAATGGCCAGATAGATCAGTATATTAATGTTTTGGCAGGTTCAGGTAGTACAAAGATTGCCCTCTTTTAGTGTCCAAACAGTATTTATGCTACTGTTTAACATACACATTTGTTTTTTCCATTATTTCCATCATACCTTCCAATCACAAGCATCAGATTTCAGACCATATTTACACAATATAAAGTCAAGAAATGTGAAGATTTCCCCACCAAAATTTTTTATATTCCCTTTTACCAGCTTACCTTATACACTCCACTGATTCTGGCCTTGATTTTAGATCCTGGTCTTTAGCAGCCACTCCAAAATGAATGGGGAACAATCCTCCAAGAATAATGTCTCCCTTCTTCTGTGCCCGTTGGTTTGGCCCATAGGCAGCAGTGCTCCAGGTAAACAGCAAAAGAATCAAGCAGCAGCTATATGAAGTCATTGTTCCTCTTTTCACCAGGGGGTTATCGGGTGCAAAATTGGAAAAGATGATGTAAGAAAGCAGATGTCAAAGCTTTTCCTTTCCTTAATACAGAACAGAGAGGATTTGGGGCACATGTTGGCAGGGAGATAAGCAACAAGGTGGGAGCCACAGTGCTGGTGTTTCTCCCTCTGTCTTCTCCATTGCAAAAAAACAATTCAGCTTCCCCTCTTCCTTCATAACTGAAGCATTATGGAGAGCCCATCTCTGAGAACTGTAAGAGAAAGATTTGAAAAGTGATTCCAGCTATACACCAGGACCCCTCATTGCCATGATATTTCTGCTTTGTCAAGCCAAGCCCTCAATATGCCCCTGAAGTTCAACAACCCACCTGGGACATATCACAACCTTGGCAAAGTCATCCAGGCACCCTGGTGACACAGCCACACCTCCTCAAATAATGTCAGATGCCTGATTCTCTGCCACATACCTAAGGTAGGTGGCTTAATCTTCCTATGGTTCTGTCTGGCTCTGGTCATAGCAGATGCTGTAAAACCTGTGATCTGCTCAGTGTCTATGAACAGAACACACTGTGAGACCTGGGTGGGCAAGTGGGGAATAAGGAAGCATCAAACACAGTAAGAATCAAGCCTTTCTCTTAAGGAAATAACCATAATAATCTTTTGGTGTTGGTCCAGCATCTCCTGTCCATTGATCATTCTTAACCCTCTGTCTTTGAACTTATCCTTGATAAAAATAAAACAAGCTCTTTCAGGCTCAGAAAGAGTTCTTTTGCATTGAAAGGGAGAATGAACTCCAGGGAAGCATTTGAAACCAAGATACTTCTCCATAATGAGTCATGAAGGCTTGAAAGGTTCGGCCATTGAAAGCTTAGCTATAGCAGCCTTTGAAGCCTGTTTCCTGGGGATGAAAAATTCTGCAGCTTCTCCATGCTCAATACATTTTCCCTGCAGCATGTCTACAGGCGTCCCAAACGAAGAACTAACTTAATTATGGCATATGAAAAGGGCTATGGCTACAGGAGAGGAGACAGCACAGAAAATTCACAATGAACAACTCTTCAGCCTATTTGAAACAGGTCTAAAAACTGGTAGTAAGAATCTGAAGTTAGAGAAATTTAGAGTAGAAGCTAGGCATACATTGCTAATCTTGAGGACAATTAATTTCTAAAGCAAGTCATCAAGAGTTTTTAAGTGCTGAGAACCTTTTAATGAGGCTGACTTATTATCACTAAATGCAGCTATATGGATTTGATCTTCACCTAGGTTAAATAAAGAGCTATGCAGGGAAAAATTGTGATTGTGAGGCTTCTTCTGGTAGCCAGACTGGATGATCCTGCATGCTGTATGACCACCAGGCATGTGGAACTATTTCATACATTTTCATTACAATGAAGGTTTGGATGCAGCAGTCAATGAGAGAGGAGAGACAAAGCTCCTGCTGTTCTCATGCCTCTGTGGTCACTGCACTTAGCTGGGCAGACACTGCAATTCTCTGTGGCAGGTCTGCTCTAAACTGTTCTTTGGCCCTGGCTCGAACAGTGCATTTTTATTGGCAAGGGCAATCAAATCTTTGGCTAGATATCAAGATATGTCTAGGTATTGGCAAGTGGCCCTTTGACAGCTGGATGATAGAATTTTAGCCAGAACCAGGATTAGGAGGGGACAGAGCAATGCAATGAGTGAGTGTCATGAAGGTGTTTGGGTTTTGATCTTTTCTCGCAGATGGATGGTGTTTTGTCTTCTTTAGTGCCCAACAGAATAAAGAACAAAACACTTTTCCATATTTCAGTGAGAGAAATGTAATTTTCCTCCCATCACCTGTAGTTTCAGGAAAGATACAAACACTGGTGAAGTGCTGATACAGTGTCCTGAGGTGAGGACCAGCACAGGCAGGGCCAGCACTTAGAGGTGAGAGGTTTGAAACAGGGCAAGCAATTTCTGAAGGGACACTGCAAAGACATGGGATGGTCTGACTAATGCTCTTTAGCTCAGCTCATCCCCTCCCCCAGCTGCCTGTGGGATGGCAGGGACCTGGGGGACTGCATGCTCCAATAGCTGCAGGGATGGCGTTCCTGGAGTCTGGGCAAGGAACCACGCGTGGGACTCAACAAAGGTGGGATGAGGTCAGTGACTTCCCCATCCGCTGTGGGAAGACCACAGCCTGCTGATTTACTACTCAGTTTTTCCTGCTTGTACTTTAATAAGGCTTTCTTTTGCCTTTGGGGTTATTGGCTTATGAAAAAGGAAATTGTTTCCATCAGCAGCAGACAGAAAATATAATTTTGTTTGCTGGGCTGCTGTGTAGGGGTTTGGGCTGATGCTACTGAATATTTTGGAACTCTTCACCACAAGACAGTACATGGCTGAAGTATGAAATGTAGAAAAAATAAATTCACATTCTTATTTCTCTTTTCTCACAGTAGACAAAGTCAAAGCATCCAAACTGGCAAAATACAGCAAATTTTAAAACAGCACTTACAGCAGTTAGTAGTCCCAGTTGTCATTCAAGAGCATGACAATGGAATAGACAATGAAAACAAAATCATTCATTCATGGTATAGGGCATCAGTTGGTATCTCTCTGAGTAATTTGGAACTAGCAGTTCTCAGAGACAGGACACAGAACTGAAGTAACATCAGAGTCCGGGAACAAGATGGGCTGTGTATACATAAAGCACACCCCTGAGGCAGAAAACTGAAGGATAAATGTCCAAAGATGCACTGGCACAGAAAAAGAAAACAATGTGTATGCTCAGCTCCTTATAAATCTCAGTGTCCAAATTTACAACTCTCCATACCAAATTTCCAGCTATAGCTGGAAAACCAAACTCATTTAATGGGAGACAGAGGACTCACAGCTGCTTTCAAGTGCCCTGCACGCCTGAAGATGAGAATATTTGAAGGTACTGATTTCCTGATGAACGGTTGTGATCTTGTTGCCAGTGCCCCAGATAATATCCTCTAGTATCAATTTCTGTTGTTGCAAATTTTCCTGCAGCTCTCTTTTCTTTTATTAGATTAAGATTATGAGCCTCTTCCTTATTAAAGAAGGCATTACACAGCTAATGATTGAATTACCTGTTGATGAATGCTTACAGACATAAAACAGCATACTACAAGTGGAAATTGTACTACTAATAGAACAAATTACTGTGGTCCTTCAGTTTCAGCTAATAAATAAAAAAAAAGATTAAATTAACAAGCAACTGAATTAAGATGGAATCCATTGATATCTTTTTCTTTTGCAAATGTTTTTAAACATAGAACATTATATGAGCTCTTCAATGCAGAACACCTTTTCTCTGTACATATATTCAGCCAATAAAATTCTATAAGATTACTTTTGTAAGAAAATATAAAAACTAAATAGTAATTTTATCTTTTTTTCTTTTTTTTTGACATGGCCTGATTTTAATCCCCCTTCCCTTTTAAAAATAATCCTAATAATAGCTTTTTCACTCTATGTCATTAACTGTCAGACATTTTAATTCTGAGCTGTCTTGGAATAGAGCTTCTAAGCTTCCATGGAGGAATTTGAAGTGGTTCCAGAGACAGGATGAGCTACCAGGCAACTATTGCCATGGCAGGAGCAGTAGCTGAGGTGGGGAGGGAGGGTAGTCAGGTACAGCTGTGGGTACTTGGAAAGATTGCAGCAATCAGTACCATTTTGCCAGCTGAACTGAATCAGGCAGAAAATCCAGAAATGTTCAATAAATCTTTGGATTTTTGGGTGAAAGGAAGCTGAATGGCATACCTATGGCATGCATTACTGATGAAGAAATTATTAATCAAACAGTAACTAACCACAACTCTCACAGCAGCTGCTCAGGTACATCAAAGAGCTGGCATGGGAAGGATCTCAAGGGATCTCCATGAAGCTGCCCCTTAGCCCAAGAAGGACTCAGCAATAGTAGTGCACCTCCTGGCATATTTCTCTAAGACCTTGTCAGGAAGAAAACCAATCAGACACACAGGGCAGCCTACTTCAATGCTTCTCTGCTCTTACCAAAGAAAATGTTTTTTCGCATCTAATTTCAGTGTTTTTTGTTACAGCTTAAGCCTGTCTTCTTCTCCCATCTACCACATGAAGGCCAGTGCTTCCCTGCCCATAATCACCTTATTTGGGATTTGATTCACCTCCCCTTTTACTCTTTTTCTTAGACCAAGCAAATTAAATTAACTTTTTTTTTTTTTTTATAAATAAAAATGCTTTTCTGAGCTCAGATTATTCTTATTTCATTCCTCTGGCCTCTCTCCAGCATTCTCCATATTTGGTGCAGACCAGTGCCCAGAAATGGACACAGTGTCCTTGTTTGGCCCTTACAAGCACTGAGCAAAGTAGTAGAATTACTTTGTGTGTCTTGCAGGCTACAGCCCTGTTTGTACATCTCAGCATGGCACTTATCTTTTTTTGAACAGCATGATATTGTTAACTAATGGTAACTTATCAGCTAAACACAAAGCAAAGTTCAGCATGTTTATATTCACAAGAAATTATCATTTTCCAAAAACTTTTCCCTCACATTCAGTTCAAAGGTAGAACCTGCTAAATTTCACATGATCATCCTGGGCACCAACAAGGAACTAGCATGGACAAGCTCAACTGAGTCTCCTGGGCATTCAGGACCTTTACACAGCAGAGAGCTGGGGAAAATTCCTGCTCACAGCCATGGAAAACGACCCTGGCCTCACACACATCAGGTTTGTTCTGCTTCTGGGAGGCCTGGATGCCCCAAGGAAGCTAAAGAATGAGACTTTAGTGGACAATGGACACAGAATATAAGTCTTCATACTTCTTCTAGACTTCTAAGACCAGACCAGACTTCTAGTGGTTAGGTACCATGACAATACAAGAAAAAGTAAATTGTTCACATTTGTCACCAGAGCAAGCATTAGCTCAAGCTTCCTGCACCTCTTTGGTCAAAATGAGGGACAATTGCATCAAAGATGTAATCAGAACCAGAGTGTTGGGGTGCTCAAATGGAGGAGTTGCGCTTGCATTTTGTGGAACTAAACTGCTCCATCTTTAAACAAGGCAAGTGTTAACTGAAAATTTACTACAGAGTACATTTTGCCTATGAGAAAAAGACAATTCTTACACAACACACTACCTAAGATAAGGAGATTTTTATCTGGACAAATAGCATGATTGAGAGATGGAATGTCAGCCTTGGAAAAATCTGGAGATTTCAGATGAGTGTAGAGAAAAATTCAGATCTAGAACAATGATTCTGTTCTAAAAACACTCCCCCACACTTGGTTTTGAACTAAATGCAAAACATGAATTCAAGAGCTTTAAGCAATAAAAGGATTTTTAAAATCATCAGGACCATCAGGGTCACCAGGACAGCATTTCCCCGCCCTGCTATTATCTTAAGGGCATGTTACCTGTTATAGATCCTATTTTTCTGGCAGAAGTCAAGAAGGTAATATACTATTACACTGCAGCAAATGTATGTTAAAAATGATATATTACAGTCTCACCTGGCATTATAAAAGCTAAGAGGAAGCCAAAACCACAGCACACAAATCAGCCACAGTACTGAAGAAGCTGCTGAAGCTCATACATAACAAGCCTTGGCCAGTTCAAATGAAGAAAGTCATATACTTAGCACTGGTAAGAAGAGACTGCAGGAGGAAATGTGGGTCTAAGAACCTAGGCTGGTCATGAAAAATTTGACCACTTGTTCTAGAGTAACATTCTCAATTCTCCAGGATAAACTAAATATTGAAAGCAGTACAGTAAACCAGGCAATTATAGCATTCAATCCTGCTATGTCTGATATACCCAACATCGTCAAGTTTGTCTGAGAGTTACCTTTAGGTTTCTAGAGTTTTCATATATATAACATTATTTTTATGTAGCAGCCACATCTTTAGCTTTCCTTTACTCCTAAGGTCATATACTGGTGTCCCAATAATATAGAACTTACTATGAAAGTGTGGAGTCCCACTCTGATCTATTTAGCACTACGAAATATCAGAGTGACAGAAAGATGCCTAGGATATCACTGCTGATACTCTGCTCAACACAGAAACTTGAGATCAAGGAAGCCTAAAATGTTAGAGGCTGATGTCCCAGACTCTTGGGAACTGCAGGCATGGATGGAAAATGGAACCAGGAATAAGCAGAACACTTTTTTTCACAGAGTCTCAAACAAATCTGGTTGTAGCAACAGCAGTCAAAAGAGCATCAGCTCCTGATAGTTGCATAACCCGGTAAAAACCCAAACCTGCCCACAAGCAGCATCTTCCATGGATTTAATGTGGCATTACAAGGCCTCTGATCTCCCTCCCACTTCAGCACAGGCTCACAAAGTGCACACAATCCCACGCCAAGCCACGTAGCTGCGATTGCACAGCTTTGCAGCAACCACCTTTCCATTAGGATTGTACCTGGCTTTGGGATTCACTGAACATTTCATCAGTATCAAGTTCAATATCCCTGATCAGTGTGATCTGGGATGTGATATCCATTTGTGGAAATAATTCTGTTTGCTGATGGCAGGAAGCAAAAAACCAGAAGTGGCAATAGAAAATACCTTAGAGACTCATTGGATGCACTCAGCAAACACCATTAGCAAACACAGAGCTGTAAGTGGTTTTTGAGTGGAAATCTGTGTGGAGGGTGACTTATGTCTTTGGAGTCATTTCTTCACAGGTGTGACTGTAAGTCAGGCTGAGAAGCAGCTCCAGGGACCTCACAGATGTGACTGCTTTTGCTTCTGTGAAAGCCTTAAGTGTTTTCTGCTATGAGAGCTAAGGCTCATTTCTCCAAGCCGTATCACAAACCTCTGAAACAAACACTGGAAGGGAATAAGACAATTCTACAACTCCTCATCTTTCCATTCCTGTGCCTTCTTCAGTAAAAGTGTGAAAAGTGCATGTGTGCACACATCCAAGGGAGCACTGGAATGCATGAGTTTATCAAGGCATCTTGGACAAGAGACCTGTGACAAATTCATTAGAACTGCTAAGATATGCTTAAGAGCTACAGCACCAAAGAGGATCCATGCAGAACAAGTAGGCTTGGAGGGATTTCCAAGTCCTACGGAGTTCCAGAGCCACAGCAGCCCTTTTGGGAAACTGCCATAAACCCACTGGTTATTGATTACTCTAATTTATGCTGGGAGCTGCACTGGACCCTTGAGCAATCTCAGATTTAGAGAATTCAGGTACCAGGGAATCCATCTTGCCTACATCTTAAAGGTGTCGTGTTTTGCCTCTCTGTGTTCCAGATTCTGACCTTCTGTTGCTCTGCCATGGTTTGCTAACTTGGTTGTTTCCTACCTTGCCTCTTAAAAAGCCCATTATTTTATCAATTTACAGTGGATGAAAAGATGCCTTTGATATAATACCAATCTAAATGCTTCTTGGTAGTTTAATGATTTTTGTCTTTATATATGGAGGAGATCAAGGGAGACCCATAAGAGATGCAATAAAATAGCAAGTGAAATACTTTGCTAAGGTAAATTTTTATTAACTTGATTTCTCTGGATTTCCTTGCTCCTAAAGAAAGTCTCAACCACGCTAACCATGCTAATGACTGTACATTTCAGTCAGAGATACTTTACCCCATCCTATATTTTTGACTAGACCCTCCTGGACAGATAGAGAAAGGATGCCTGGGGGATACTCTGAAGAATGAAGAAAATCTCCACCCTTGTGGCATGGTGCATCCAAATGGCACTGGGATGTGGTTTGTGAAACTTGAGTTGTTCTGATTTTGCCTGCAGGCGAAACAGCCGTGCACTCACCCTGTGTGCCTTTCAGGGCACCTTACATTCCTGCACATCATATGTACACTTCTGCATCTCAAAAAAGTCTTTCCTGGACATCCAGTGCAGAAGCTTTGCCAGCAAGTGTCACCCAACCGAATTGCCCCTAGTTCCTGACTTGCAGGATTTATCTTTCCTGTGTCTCTGGCCTTAGGACACACAGAAGTGGCCTTAGGACACACAGAATTCTAATCTATGTTCTTCCTCTCTTACAAGAAACATCTCTGGGGCTGACAAAAGGACTGAATCCCCCTAGCAAAGTCCTTTTTCCTTGCTCAGCATGCCCATAGAAACAACACGATTGTGTTATGCTCTTTGCATAAACCAAATTTTTTAAAAGATGAGCTTTTCTACAAGAAAATGAGAAGACTCTTCAGCTTAGTTCTTTAATATAAAAAAATGCCAGTCAAAGAACACAGTTTATGGAACTGCATTGCTGTAGTCTGTCTGGAAAGAATAAGGAGGAACTATTGCTGTTATCAACTTGTGGATGCTCTATACCTTACATTTCTCTCTAATTTTTGTCTCTCTTTCTTCTCTTTAAAAAATAATAGGTTAGAAAGACTGGTCACCAAGATAGGACATCTTGAACTGCTTTTTTTGTTTTCTGCTCTACATTGTGAGGCAGAAAAGAACAGAGGAGAGGTCAGGGGGATGCCAAAGCAGTCAGTCATTTGTGAGTTGTTAGAATTAAAGTTACACAATTTAGTGAAGTGTTATTCAAAAGAGATGTTCATGCTTTTTGATTGGCCAGTGTTAGATCTGTGGTGAGCAAACCAAAAGGTCAGCGAAGATGAAATAATAGAAAAAGAATTCTCAAATAAGGCAATGCATAATTATCTTTCTGTTTTTCTCTCAGTTAATCAACCAATTTTTGATTATTCCTCTACAAAACAGCAAGAGAAAATAAGCTCAGATCATGTAAATAAACATGAGAAGAATCTGATTTGTATCAGCAAAATTATTTCCAAAGGCATCTTTGATCAATCAGGATTAGGTGCAAGACCCTAGAAAAGTCAATCTGTCTGTTAAGTGCGGCTTTGAAATAAACTGGGATAACATGTTTCTGATTACAATCTGGTACGGGTTTGTTGGAATTGGTGCCCTCCCACAGCTGTTGTTGGGAAGGACCCTTGACATGATACCTGTTTCTTTATCCTGCCTGGCTTGGCAGCCGTATGTCAATTACTTTGAGACTTTGCTTCCCAACTTGTAATAGTGTCCAGAAATAATTTTAGAAACATATTGCAACTATGCTTTGTCTATGTCTACAGATGTCAAACTGAGTATGAGTTGAATCAAGGCTGATTCAGGCTTTTCTCTAGCAAAAAAATAAAATACAGATCTGAAAGCTGAACACTTTTTCAAATCCAGCTTTGTCAAATTGTTTATGGGTGAAAACATATTTTGCTTAGTAATTTATTTTAATTTTACTTGATTTTGTTTTTAAAAACATCTGTGCTTGAAGTAAAATGCTTTATTCACATTTTTTCCCCTGAAGAATCCTCAGTGAACCAAACAATAAGGACAACTGTAATTCTGAGCCAGTTTCAACATAAATCCAATTCAGAAAAAACACTTAAGTATATGCTCAACTTTAGTGAGACTTGTCTTTAATGAAATTTAGTAGATTCTAAAAGCTTAGCATGTACCTATTGGTTTACTGCATCAGAAGCTAAAGTCGCCTCTGGCTGATTGCTCCTTTCTCATTTATACTATTATTAAAAACAAATAAACACTTCCTTTGTGTTGGATAATTTCTTTTTATACTGACTCCAGCATGATTTATTAATAAATTCTTATGGATTTTTGTGGCATTTTTATTCCTAATCCTTTCTTTTATATTTCTAGTTCTCTACTGTCACAGGCTGCCTTTTCTTCTTTTTCTTTTTCCTTTTTCTTTTCTTTTTTTTTCCTATATTTTCCCATTGCTTATTTTCTCTTCATTATGATTTTCTGAACAGAATAATTATTGTTCCTTCTCCAGTTTTCTTCTCTCCCCTCCTTTCATTCTAATACCAAAACATTCTTGTCTATTTTTGTATTTCTTACGCCTGTACATGACCTGTAACCTCTTCCTGCTAGAGAAGGCAGTAGTGAATAGGGTCCCCAGGAAAAAAAACCAGATTCAATGTGAAGGGAGCTTGGAAAGGTCATTAGAAATATTGAACTCTATCAAGGACAGAAGCTCTGCAAAACCTATAAATCATTAAAATAGATCAGTGAAAGGCACAGAAGAAATTCAAGAGTGGAACTGCAAGAGTGAGGGGAGGTGAGTTATGGGCACAGACAGGCACATGTCCTATTCTAGTCCTACACTGAGAGAAGGCAAGTTTTGCTGAGTTTTCTTTGCAGATCTGGCTTGTGCTAGCATGTCCTATGGAATGGGGCACAGGGAGGAATACAATACTGCACACTATACACTGACCCCTGGAATAGGAACAGTGACCCTCATCTGCCTTTGCAACACGCTGGAAGATCAATGTGATATGCAAGTACTTGTTTATCAGTTATGATTATTTACTTTATTCACCCAAGAAATGCTGCCTGGGCCTGTGGGTCTGCATTTTGTGGCTGCAGACATCAGTAAGATGATACCACAGATCTATGACATGCAGCCAGCAGTGGCAAGTAGCAACATCAATGCAAACAGCCAGTGTTGCTCTCCCCTATTGCACCCCCTGCCCTCTCCAGGGATACATGATATTGTTTGCAAGTTTGTAGGAAGTAAACTTTCCACAATGATTTGTAAAAGATGGAGTGGACAAGTGTAAACACTTTACTCAAGGTTTTACAGATGAACCCTACAGATGCATGTTATCTGCCCTATAATATAAGAGGACGCTGGAAATTGCCGTCCAGATTCAAATCACTGTCCATTCAGTATAAGAACCAGCCTCCAGCAGTATCCAGTGATACCTGCTTCAAAAATGTTGTGTTAGAAAATTATAGGGCCAGGGTCTAATAAAGGGCATGTCTAGCTCCACTAGCTAGCAGTTGATTAATGTCCTAAGCAAATAGGACAAAATTTTATGAAAACCAGCCCTAATTTTACAAAAGAAAAAAAATCAAAATCAAACACTCCCATGAACAAGATATTTCCCTATTGAAATTTCACTGTCACTCTTCTCAGCAGACATAATCATCAAAGATATCACGTCACCGTGATTTTTCATTGCATCACTATTGGAGATCATGAGGAGTTGTCAAAATGTATCTTGAACATTTTATACCTTAGCTTTCTCCTGAAAATGCAGTTTAAGTTAAACTGCTGTGATGATGCAATTAACCAACTGAGCTGGATTTTGCACTGAGGAAGACCAGGAGCATGGCACTTGCTGGGGACACTACCCAGATGAAGAGCATGCTCAGTTTAGATCAGCACCTCAAATAACTAAATCCAAAAGAACACGTCTAATAATGCTCAAGTGTGGGCTCCTTTTGACTACAGCTATCTCAACAGGTCCACTATCATGCTTTTAAATGAGAAAAATGGGAATTGTATCCTTCTCACTTCTAGATTTATTTAGTTGGTGAATTTAGTATTACTACTCCCACATTCTTCAGGAATTTTCATATGATTTAGCTGGTAACTAAGGTATTGCTCAGTGAGAGTAAAGACAGCAGAACTCAAGTGAAAGTAGGGACAAGCAAAGCTATTTAGCTTCCAAAATAATCTGTATTCACAGCAAAGGACTTCATCCATTATCTTCATTGTACAAAAATAAAACTCGTAAGAGTGCATGTGTTATTTTTCTTTCAGCACACAACACCTTATGTTCTTGAAAGAGCGTATTATGGAAAATTAGCCTCTTTTCTGGCACATCTCCTCTCTGAAATAAAGCAGGGGATCCCAGGCTTTAGTGTACTGAATTGCTAGGCTTTCTGTCCTCTGCCTTTCTAAATAGGGCCTGTTCCCATTGTGTTAGATATTATAACATAATTTTTTCCAGTTCATGATTTAAGCATCATTGGTGAGGAATACCAGAGCTTCAGGGCAGGAGAGACAACCTCATCCTCTGCATAATTTTCATATCCAACACAGAATTCCCAGTAGCTTGGGAATAGAATCAAATACAGGGATTGTGCCACAGAAAGAATTGAAGAGCACCCTGCTTTACTGCACCGATTGGCATGATATGAATGATTGAAGGCTCTCAGCTGGATAGGGAGCCTGGATGCTGGAATACCAGCTGTCTGTCAGGAGAGTGGGATTGCTCACTACAGACCTAAGGGCAGGGAGGGAGTTCTTGACCAGCAAGCAAAAAACTAATACCAGAACTACTAGAAGGTACTTGAAAGCTTTCGTGGTCTTCATGGCCCATTCTGCCACACAGTCCAGAAATCAGAAGACACCGTGGCCACCCACTTCCTCTGTGCATCCCTGAGAAACACAACTGTGCTAATTGACCACAATGTGGCCACTTCTAGTTAACACAGCACTTTCAAAAATAATATTATTTTTCTGACTTCCCCCTCACTGGTTTTTGAAGGTGATCTTTCTGCAGCAGAAAAACACCTGGGGTCACACTCAGCCACCTTGCCTGCCTGCCTGCCAGCTCTGCAGCTCTACGTGCTTCATCTCCGGGACGACGGTGTGACTTTTGGAGGCTCTATGCCTCATTTAGCCCTGCTAATGGCCTAATTGGGCTGGAAAAATGCAGGAGCAGGAGCATGATAAGGAAACAACTCTTCTGTGCTTATTTCAGCAGGTGGAAAGAAAGGAGAGGAGAGGAGAGGAGAGGAGAGGAGAGGAGAGGAGAGGAGAGGAGAGGAGAGGAGAGGAGAGGAGAGGAGAGGAGAGGAGAGGAGAGGAGAGGAGAGGAGAGGAGAGGAGAGGAGAGGAGAGGAGAGGAGAGGAGAGGAGAGGAGAGGAGAGGAGAGGAGAGAGAGGCAAAGGAAAGGCAAATCCTCCAAACCCATATTTTCTACCTTGACTAGATATCTATGTCTGTAGTTTTATTTATAATGGTGCATTATGCTGACTAGTTCTGTGGGTAGCAGGATTAATGTGTCAAATGAAGGAGTACCAGAAGAGGGCCAGATTTGGATAAGCATTTCCACTTCCAGAAATTTTCTACAGCAGACAGCCCCCTACCCATAGGGCTTCACTCCATCCCCACTTAGCTCTTAGTTAAGGGCTGAGAGAATGGGTGCTCTCATTATCTAAGTGGGAGGGGAAGGGTGAGTGGGAGAAAAGGTGAGAGGAAAAGCAGGTGACAAGTGTGACTATTTCAGGAACAGCAAAGGAAGAAGCTGATACCACTAGCCAAATGTCCATTCACCGTTTCTCAGCCATACTTTCTCCTCCTCCTGGGAGGAATCTTGCTACTTACTCAAAGAAAACCATGCTATCCTCTTTTGAATTGTTCCAGTTTTCTTTCCTGCATCCCATAAACCACTCAAAGAATGAAATGGTACCCCTTGCCTCAGAAAAAGAGAAAGAAATATAGACCCTTTTAAGTTTCAAAAGGTGAGGATCCTCTTTCTATAGGGATTTGTTCTTCAGCAACAAGAAGAGTGGAAGACCAGGGGATGAAACAGATTCCCCTTCACCTAAAGTGACAAACCAAAAAATTCATTTCACAGTGGAAAGGACAGCCTTCCCTTTAGATGGTCTTTTTTTTTAACAGCTCCCAACAAGATCCCAGCTATATACCTGACTTTGTTTCCTCCCTTTCCTCTCTGAGTGGGAATCCTGTATCATCTCAGAGTACAGTCTCCTTAAGCTGGAGCCAAAATTGCTAATACAGCATTGGAGTCACAGAAGCACTCCATACTTGCCACTGTGTAAAGGACAACCTACATCTATTTTAGTTCTCTGCCTTGGGGACTGGTACAAAATATCCTGTTTTATTCACGTCTCGTATTTAAACTTTCAAGAATAGATATTTGGCTGATAGAAGTTCCAGAGGATCCTGCTGTAAATCAGAACACATCCTCGCTGGTAACATTTAAAACATCTGATTGAGTCGTGGTGCTCTTATTTACATCACAGCCCTATAAACATTTCTATCAACACAACAGCAGGGGCAGCAAACAGCATGGAGCAAGCACAAACAGCCAGTGGGAGGAAAAAAACCTCAAGGATTTTCAGGCAACCTCTCATGCTTCCTTTGGGAAACTCACTGGAATTGTTCCTAATAACCTTTTATTCTTGTTTCCTGTCTGCTGCTTATTACAATTTCCTTGCTAACTTGAAAAAAAATGTGTTGAGGAGGAATTGCTGTACCCATCAAGTGGCCAGCAATAAGATGATTTTTAAGTTTCCTGGGGCTCTAGTGGTAACATAAAAATTTCCCTGTGGGAGCTCAATCAGCTCAGCCACAGGATTGTTTTTGATGGACTAGAAATTTTTAGTGCTTGCCTTCATCTGGTAATTGCCTGGGTACCAGTAATGGTGATGTGGTTACAATTACGATATTCAAACAGAATGTGGCATCAACCAGTAAGAGGGGGTTGGTTTCAACCAGGCTTGGAGATTTAAACAGGACAAACTTTAACAATCATCATTCCCACTGGCTGATAGTGTAAAATCAATTTGAAATGTAAATTAAAGTGTTAAGCCTATCCAGTCATGGACCAAAAATGCACTTCCAGGCACAAAAATATTTACACTAAACCAGAAGCTGTCTGAAAAAAAAGTTGGCAATAAAAATACTAAAACCCACTAATTTGTAGTATTGAAGAAAGGGGAAAGTAAAAACCATTAATAAACGCTAAGATTCTAAACACGCAGGGAATTTATGAGGGAGTTTTATAAGATCAAGGAAGTACTAAATAGTTAACAGAGATAAAGAGGCAAAAATGATATTTTTATAAATATAAATGTGCCCGAGACAGGCCATGAGCCCATTGCTTGATGCGGGTGATAAAACTGTAAATGACAATCCAAAAAAGGCGGAAATATTGAATAAACATTTTGTCCTTCGCACATTGTTTTGTCCTTGGAATGAAGCTGTAGAAAGTATCATCCCATATTACGTCAGCCCAACAAAATTCACCGTGGGTAATAAAAGGAGATGTGAGACGAGATCTGCTAAAATTAAATGTTTTCAAATCAACAGGCCTGGAGTCTAACATAAACTAAATAAGGAGTTCTCTGAATCACTAGTGTTGATACTGAACAACTCATGGAAAAATGGGAAAATTTCAAAGGGTCAGAGAACTGCAAGTGTATGCAGTTATTAAATATCTACTAAAGAAGGAAGGCCTGGGAAATTATAGGCACCATACCCCAATATCCGTCTGGGTACAATAATGAAATTAATTGAGCCAGCAGTCTTTCTAAAAATCAATGAGGATAAAATATTATTAATTCAAACCATACTTTTAAAAACCCCCACTGTTCTTTTTATGAAATTATGAACTAGATAAAGACAGCTATATAGACTACAACATGGACATGTCCAAGGCATATGACTGACCAGATTAAAAGTTGCAATTAATAGATTCAAAACTAGTTTATAGATAGATCTTAAAGGTTTTGTTTAAGGGATGGTATCAATGAGAGGAGTCTTTTCTAAAGACACTATCCAGAGATCAATCTCATTGTAAACCTATTCCATATTTTTTAATCAGTCCTCTAGATTGTAAAATGAAGTGATGTTTGTTTAAATCTGATACAAACACAAAAGCTAGCAGTGAGGAAAGCAGTTTAAATGTATGATTGATCACTAATGTTGGCATGTACAAAACTGAAACTCTCCCCTGGGCACCAGAGATTTTTGTGCTCAACATACTCATCTTCCTCGTGGCTCTGCATTGAAATGACTCCATAACTCACTCTCATGTTTCAAGGCTTCTGTGGACAGCCTGCAGGAGGGAGAGGACTGCTCTTTTTTCTGATGCCCAATTTACCAGCATGCTCTAGGATGCTTGAAGGAAGACAAAGCTTCACTGATTGGCAGCAGCTAGACTGAGACCCTGAAAAAGTTGCACCAGTGTCCTGATAGGACATGAAGGATCTATTTTTTCTTAAGTGCGTATGTTGGTCTAACTTGCTCACACGCTGAGGGTCAAATTTAAAGTCAGATATGGAATTAGGAAGGAATTTTCCATCCCACAAAGACTGGCGAGAATCCCAAGTGCAACTAACTCACTGTTTTCTCTTCTTATCTCCCTAGACTTGTACAGGGAGATGCAAATAACAAACTTAAACCCAGAGATCTAAAAGACTTACAAGATCTTAAAATAAAAAAGGGACATATCTCTTCAGGGGTTGCAATCACTGCATGACTCAGAGGCTTGGCTCTCCTGAGTCAATGAGGGGCAGAAGGCATGCATAGTGTTTTGGTAAGGGAAGGGTATATGTGATGTTGTATGTGTCACAACAGTTGTATTGAGAGCTCCTCAGGACACAACGCAAGCCTCAGGGCATAAGGAGAGACAGTGTGTATTGACGGTGCTGTGGTCATTTTATGACAGTGGCAGTGATGCAACTGTCATAAAATGAGAACAATGTGATACTGAATTCTGCTGCAGACCATCAAAACTTTGGTTGTTGAGGAGTTCCTCCACTTAGACCTTTCAGCTGTTTAAGATGATCCTCCTAGAGCCCATCTAACCAAAGTGACCAGAAAATCAGCTAAAAAGTAGCCACTAGCTAGAACTACTTCTGGTGTTGACAGATCAACTTACTGACAAGGAAAGTGTTTCCTATAGTGTCAGCACAGTAAAAGTTGAAGTCTAGGTCACATGTATACTTGTCTCAAGCATAAACAAAAAGCCCTGATAAGTTCCAGATCTAGAGCCCTTTTCCTGTGGGTGCCACTTTAGTGAAGCAGAACAAGCCTGGCTTGATGTTCAGATAGCAGGCTAAACCTGCAGTGTTAGCAATGGTGTGATGCCTTGTTTTGACTTACACACTGAAGAGAGCAAAGACAAGGCCTCAAAAGGAGAATAAATAGAGATGAGCAAGAGGTTATTTCATTGATATCTCACTTTTAGACAGTTGCCCACACTTACAAAGGGAAAAGCAAATGCTGAACTGGAAATGCATCCTCAAACCCTCACTAAAGTGATGTCTGATTTTCTCTTGCTTTTAACAGATTCAATACTCAAAATGTACCCTTGCTAAGGCCAAACCTACCAGATCTGTAGCCATCTGAAGAGCAGTATGTTACAAAGTGAAAGGAAATACTCTTAAAATTAACTTATCCATGGATCTCCCTTCCCCCTATTGAAAAGACAGACTGAAGGTGTACCACAGGAATGCACTTGGATTTCTGCAAACAAGAAAACTCTACTAAAACAGCAGACTGGCAGTGAAAAAGCACCACCACAATAGTCAAGGCAACAAACACTACAAAGTGACTGGGAACAGCAAATTTTAATCAAATCATTCAACCCTTTTGTTGTTGCTTACCTTGATTATGTCAGACAACATTGTTAAAGAGTCTTGCTAGAGACTCCATGATATTACCTTTCCAAATTACAAAGGATCAAGGCAGACTGCTCCTAAAATTTCAGAAGACAGCATATTTATCTACCAAGCTAAAGGCAACAATTTCAAACAAACAAAGCCTCCCCCTCTGGATCCTTCTGCAAGGAATCAAGGAGAGCACAAGACTACCATTAGCATATGTAACCTCTTTCTGAGCTAAGTCCATTAGGTACAGAAACATTGCTAAGAAAACAGGAATAGGAGGCACTTCAGTGAACAACTACATCAGCAAGATTTCAAGTGTTCACTGTATATGCCTAATTTCTTGCCAGCTTCATTTCTTGCTCATTTATTTCTTGTGCAACGTTGAATACAGCAAAAAAAAAATCTCAGCTTCCCTAGCCAATAAATAGATAACAATTAGCTGTGACCACTTTTGTGGAGGATGTTGAGACTGAATAATTGTTCCTCAGCAAAATGAAAGAACACAACATTATTATATATAAAATTATGATAATGATCTGCGGACACTTCTCACAGCTTGTCTCCATGGATCTAAGACTTCCTAACAAACATTAAATTAATCCTTGCCTCCACACTCTTGGAAGACAAATGCTACTTTACTACAATTTGTTTGCAAGTGGGAGAATGTAATGAACAGCTAATGCTTACACATCTAATTTTAAAAAATGCTTTCATGATTTTATTTCTAAATGTTTATTTAATTTCCCAAAAGTAAAACTGAGAAAAGTGTACTATTTCATGCCAGTCTTCTCTCCACCCCTTTGGCTCTTTGAAGCCTTACAACATCAAGCCTGTAAATTCAATTTCTCTGTCTGGAGGCTCAGATCTAATAGCTCTGTCTGGAACATCAGTATCAAGGGATCTTGTCTTCAGAGTTTAGAGGAAACCAGCAAAGAGCTTTCTGGAGAGACAGAGAGAAAAATTCTATTATTTCTTTTAGAGAGAGATTATTAAGAGGTGACAACTACAAGAACCTGTTACTTTTATTAGTAGCTTCTCAGTATTACAGTGTACATCAAAATTTATGTACAGACACAGAAAAAAAAGAATGTAGTCTCACCTATGTGAGATAACTTGTCCAGGTTCTCTCTCCAACAGAAATCATTAATGCTTATTTCAGAACAAGTCACAACGAGCTGGGATAGTTAACCTCCCACCTCAGGCCCCACCACCATCCCCAGCAATTTTAAGTTTTTTAAGCACTGAGGCAAAAGGACTTCATATTTCTATCAGTAACTGTCATCATTAGCAATGAATATTCTGACTGCTAAGACTTACATCATGTAGTCTTAGATCACCACTTTTTAAAAACCCATTTTTGCAAGCCTGCTGTATTCTTGGGCCAGTTAATTTTCACTGGTGTTTAAATTTTCTGACATACTGACATACATATGAAGGGTGTTTTTAAAAACCTACGCTGATTTTCTGTCTTCAGTCTGTCCTGACTGAGTGATGCAGCTGGGTAAGTTTCCCAACCACATTACTGTGCACATGGTAAGACCATCAGGAAGAGTCAATGCTCAAACTGTACTCAGGAGACAAAAATGAGGACTGTTGTACTGAGATCCAGGCACCCAAGTTCAACTCTTCCTTTTCCTTTTTCAAAGGTGAGCAATTTTTCAGCCAATTGTCCTTACCACACAGGTGTTTGTCGTCATACCTTCTTACTGAGAACTATGAATCAGACACCACCATTGCTCATATTTTTGTATTTCGGTGATTAATATTTCTGAATTTATAAACACATGTTTATACTCAGGTATTTAATGTATTTATGTATTTAGAGACACATAAACCCATCAGTGTGTCTTTGTGTGTTTGTCAGCCTGTATTCTATCAGCCTAGCTGTTCCTATCAACTTTGCTGTAACTTCTGGGATCTAGTCATGTTGAATAAAGCTTACATCATAGCAGGCCAGCAAAACTTGCAGGTTTAAAACAACACAGTTTTTATGGAAAAAAACCAAACAACCCAATGTCTCATTTGCAAGGGCAGAGATTTCAAACCAGTATGGTTACACAGGTCCATCACCTTAAGAGGTTCAGGTTGAGACAGGTTTCTGTTTAAGCACCGTTTACTGTTAATGCATTTGACACCTGTTGAAATGGATCAATCCTTGCAGTTAGATCAGCTTTCCCTAAGCCAGAGGGTTTTATGTAGACCTATAAATACAGATCTATTTCCAGTAGACTTCCAGCAAAACACATTGCTACAATGATTGATAACAGGAAATGAAGAAATTATCTGAAAGTAAGAAATTCCCTATATAAGTTTTATATGCTTCCATGATTTGATTTAAATAATTTCAGTTTCACTGTCAAATCCTACCCTCACTTCTTCTTTGGAGCAGTATAATCCACAACATCTTCAGTCTCTTCTTCTCTATTCACAGAGAAGCACAAGCATCTGCTGTTTTGTTTGTGAACATGCTGGCAGTTGGCTCAGATGCCTGGCTCAGGTCTCAAAAACTGATGTTTTAACTGGGCTGAAGAAGACGTATCTCACCTGCAGAGCACGAACCTCCAAACATGCTTTGCCAATGGTCAGACCACACAGCAAGAGGATCAAATCAAACTTGCCACGGGGGGAAGTGGTGACAAGAGGAAATGTAGGGAAAATGCACAACCTCCAAAGCCAGGAGCTGGATTAAAAGTGGACATAGCTTTGAACAAATGTTCAAACTCTGCTCTAATTTTTGAGTGCAAAAGAGATGTCCAGGCAAACAACACTTCAAACAACACTTGATGAGCTTCCATTCTCTTGATATTGTGTGATCTTAAAAGGACCCAACAGTCATGAACATGCTTTCTGATTTCCAAACTAATAACAATTTAGGACCATTGAATAGCTAATATTACTTGAAGAGCTGCAAACTAATTGATTCCCAATACAAATTTCTAAACAAATACTAAAATCTGTGTAAAGCTAACTAAAATTTCAGAACCTGCTTTCAATTTTACCTATATTTCCTTTGTAATTACCTGATTACTTATGCATGATTTAATCACACTGTAGCCAGGGAGCAGGAGTTTTTCCTCAAATCACAATTAAACCTGAAATATTATTTTGCTATTTTATATAAATTAATTGAAATAACTTCTGTCATGGAAACACGAGACTTAGGACAGAACTGAAGAAATAACTAGCTAAGCCTCACAACATGAGCTCAAGTCTGTACTGCTCTCTCCAGCCATGTTTTTCGTCCTTCATCCCAGTATAGAATGAACGAGAATGACCTTTTGATTTTTCAGTTGAGATTCTCTTTATCACACAATCTGTGTGTACAAAGTTATAGAGTATTCCTAGAATAATACCATATCAAGCAGCTGTTACTGTAGTTTTATATGTATTGATGTAGAGTCTTGGAAGATGCAGAATACTTCTGAAGAAATGGTCCAAGAAGATAGTGTAAGAAGGACAGTTCAGTTCTCAATCTGCAGGGGAACCACAAGATCCTCTTCCTTTAGGCATTTAGGAAAAATTGAGGTATAGTAAATAAGAATTGGGATAAGGTTTGCAATCTGACATAGTCATGAATTTTGTTCAGAATGAGGGCATCTGTATAGTTTTAAATGCAATTATTACTCTTAACCATTTAAGTTGTACTGTAAACATACACTATGTTAAACAGATGTCAGGCCTGCAGAGGGCTTTACAAATGAAATAAACTTGGGAGAGAGGTTTATTTTTTTCCTCTTTACAATTTACACAACCCATGCAGATAAGGATTTTATTGCTTTACTAATAAAAAATAAAGACAGCAGAAGGCAATGGATCAAATCATCTGTGACCACCCATAGTTTAAACAGTTGACTGAGAAGAGACTTTGTGCAGCAGCAAACAATTACACAGAAATAATCATTGCTGAACAAGTCATGCCAAGGTTCTCCAAGCTGTTCTTGGCATAATACCAGCAAAGGTGAAGCAAAAATAGCTTTATGTCATCCTTGCAATTGCCCAAATCAAGTAACACAGAGAGAGGCCAACCCCAGCCCTGCATGCCACAGTGTAGCTACAGGACTGCTTTGCCTATCACCCACTTGCCTGTGTTTCCAGCAGGGTATTTGATAACTGAGGACCATGGGGAGAAGGTGAACTTTAATTCTCACAGGTGTTTTCCCGAGGCACAGGAAACATTAAGTGAGCTGGCTGGTACCAAGGCAACAGGTCTCTGGCTTTTAGAAACAGCCCAACTGAAAAACTCTCCTCTGTGAACTTTTTGGATTAAACAATGGCATAATATTAACTTCAAGCACTTTAATTTAAACTGGGCTAAGTATACAGGCAAGACAGGCAGAGAGTATAGGCAAGGCAACTGAGAGCAGCTCAAGGAAGCCTTGGGATGTTGGTGGATGGAAAGACTGACATGACCCCGCAATGTGCACTTCCAGCCCAGAAAACCAACAACATCCTGGCTGGCCACCAGGGCAAGGAAGGTGATTCTCTCTCTCTACTCCACTTTCATGAGACTCTACCTGGAATGCTGCATCCAACTCTGGGGCCTCTGACATAAGAAGCACGGAAAAGAGAAATCTGAGGGACAGCATATGGCAGCCTTCCAGTAAAAAAAAAGGACTACAAGACATCTGGAGGGACTTTTTACAAGGGGATGTGGTGACCATATGAGAAGTGAAGGTCTTAAACTGAAAGAGATTTAGATTCAATATTAGGGAAAAGTTCTTTCCTGTGAGGGTGGTGAGACACTGGAACAGGTTTCCCAGAAAAGCTGTGGATGCCCCATCCCTGGAAGTGTTTGAGGTCAGGCTGGATGGGACTCTGAGAAACCTGATCTGATGGAAGGTGTCCCTGTCCATGCAGGGAGGTTGGAATGGAATGATCTTTATGCCTTCTTCCAACCCAAACCATTCTATGATCCCACAAGTCACTATGTTCAATTTCTATCAGCCCACAGCACTGAAAGAAAAAGATGAGAGCCATGAGTTATCTAACCCTACTGCCAGCTCTTTTGGTGAAATCACGTTCTCTTAATTAAGAGATAAAAGTCTCATAATCCCTTTCCCCAACAGGATGTGAGCTGTTGCTCGTCTAAAATACTTGACGAGGAAGGACATGAGCATTGTTAGGTACACAGCAGCACTGCTGCATTACATGATAAACTAAGAGTATGAACTCTTTTTGCTTCCTAGTTGTAAGGCTATTAGATACCTGAATAATTTTAATTGCTTTGCTTCTCAAGAAGATGGTGTAATATTAGTGTGAGCATAACAGAGATACATTAACTGGCATTTACCATCTAAAGCCAGAGACAAATAATCAAAAAAAAAAGGAAAAAAAAAAAAGAAAAAAGGATGAATCCTAGTGAGAAACAAAATATTTAGGCTTTTACATGTTTCAAATGCTTATCAAAATTTCCTCCTTTCAATCTCTGGACCTGGAAATCAGATCATTTTTCAAAATTGAATGCAAGTTGCCATCTAAACCTATATTTAGATCAAGGATATGACTATGAATGTAAGCATCCAACAATAGAAATCTGAACCTGAAAATTAGTTATGCATTTTTTCTACTTTAATAATCCTTGATACAAGATGGGAACTCATTACACTGCAATTAGACATTTTTAAAAGTTCTTTCAGATCTCTGGATGAAACACAATATCTGCATGCCAAGCTGTTGTCAACGTTTTTACCGTCTGGAATTGTATGTTTAAAACTATATCACATCAACCTTTTGTATTTCTGAGACAGCTATTTCAATGTGTTTTGATTTACTACATGAGACCTTTCAAACAAGGCCATGTAATGTAGGGCTGTTTCAAAGTGCCTATAATAACAAAATCTTAATAGTCCACATGTGTTGCGTGCAAGTGTTCTCCTTATAATTTACAAGATGTTATTGTTTTTAATGGACATCCCTCCAAACCTACCTGCCAGTTTGCAAATTGCTAACAGCAACAGGAAATTGTGAGGACAAACTGCACTCTTGGTGTCACATACAGTATTCTGCATCCCCCAGGTTGCTGGCACAACTGTCAACAATTCTCAACTACAAGTCAGTAATTCTTTGGGCAAGGTACACAAAGAGAGAGGATACAAATTGTTGTGTCAGCTCTGCCAGTTTTGCAATGTTAATAGAAATTACAGCACCAAGACTTGTTTTAGACTTTAGTAACTGCAGCTATTGCCCTGATAAACATCACAAAAGACATATTGAGTAAGAAAATGAGACTGCTACAAATCCCCTCCCAGAATAAGATTTTCACTTTAAAAATTGCAAATATGAACAATGTCATGGCATTTCTTGTAGGAAAAACATTTTGGTAAAACTCTAAAACTTTCAGGAAAAATAAGTAATTTCAGAGTAAGTAATTTACACTGTTTTGATACAGAAGCATTAAAATAATCTGTTCCTCTATAATAATCTCTAAGTCAATGGTCTCTTCTCATAGGATGTCATTGGTATTTTCAGTGTCATCTGCCAGACACTGTCACCAACCTAAAGGTTCTTAGAAATACAATCATCTGTAGCTATAACTAGCTAATAGTCTCTACCTATAATCAAGGAAAATAAAGTGCTATGCCTCAGTGCCTGTAGCAGGCAATGAGTCTATTTGTACAAACACATTTTGATGTACAATGCAAGAAATTAGTAATTAGGAGAGAAAGAAAACAGACATTACATAGGGAAAGCATCTCATCCTCATACAAACAACAAACGGGGAGCACTCAGCCTCACAGTCTCTTGTTTCACCTTGTTGATCCTGTTCACTCCAACAGGGATGATATTCTTCCCACATTTCCCTTAGGCAGATCTCTAAGCTGGCACTATGCACTCTGGCACAGTGCCAGCTCTCTGCCTGCCTCAATTCCCACCCCACTTCTGCCTCCTGTCAGTCTCCCCATGTGCTCTAGACCCTCTCACTGCTGTTGGTTTCAGTGCTAACCCTACACACTCTCTCGCTCTCTGCACTGTGCTGCCAGCTGTGGTGCTGATGATAAAACATCAGACATGTCCTACTTCAGCTAGAGCATTTCCAGTTTGACAAGTAGGGGAAAATGGCTGTATGTAGGCTCCCACATTCATACCTTCAGCTCTATCACTGCATACACCCAACAGCACAGAGAACCACTGCACTTCTCTCCATATTGTTCGCCTATGACAACGACCAGAATGTATGGATATTTCTGATTGTACTGAGTTCCTTTCTTGTCCTTCATAAAATGCCTCAGTTTACCAACTGAAAACTGAAATAGACTCTATGGAAGGAATGAAAATAACTAAAGCAAAACAACTGCCAAATACTTAATCTACTTCATTCTGGCTATTTCCAACACGTGGTGACTGATCATGCCTGTGTCAGATTCCAGCCACAGAGTTCCTCATGTGCACAATCTCAGCAAGAATGTATCTGTGACTTTGGTGATCAGACACCACGTGGTTTCATTTGAACCTCAGTTTTCAACTTAAACTAAACGCCTCTGCCTTTCATGGCTGTGAACCAAAACTTGAGTGCTTAAGTAGAGTAAAACAAATAGAGCAAGTGTTGCAGAAGCTCCAGAAGAGGAAGAGGTTGCAGTTACTAACACTGAGGAGCTAAAGCTCAGGTCCTCGAAAGTTCTTGAGATACTCATCACCCTCTTTAGGCACTAAGAATTTTCCACCCCCAGAAGTGTCATGCAGCTGCTACTTAGGCCTGGAGGATTGGGATCTCATCTCTGCAAGCCAGTACACTGACACTGCATCCTGCACCACTTCATGGAGAGACACTGCTCAAATCTCTCAGCTGAAAGCTCCCAGGCAGAGTACTCAAAATATGTGATCTAACTGTGGAGGAGGGAGAGTAAAGGCCTGTTTAAGATTAAGCTCAGCTTTCTGATTGACTGATGCTTTTGAAGGCTTTGCTATGAAAATGGACATGACACATCAGAGACCATTAACTATGTAAACACTGTTTCCTAAGAAATGAAAGCAGCAGTAATTGTACCCTAGCTAGCTGCTGAAATTACTCAACCCAGGACTATCCTGGCAAGTAAAAGAAGCACAATATGCTATCAATGTCTTTGTTAAAGACAAAAGTCTAAATGTTATGAAGAATTCATGTTTATACACGCATATATATATATATATATATATATTCACACATCACTCATGATATTTATGTTTGTAACCTCATTACAATACTTTAGACGAGGATATCATATGGAGTAATGTACTGGAAAGACATCGTGGCACAAAAAGTAGAACCTATTTCTGTTGTTTAGAAACCAGACTTTTATACTCAGTTTGTCACTCACTGACTGGATCCAGCTCCTTCAATCTCTAACACATGAACCAGGACAATCACAGCTGACTCCCTAAGATGAGATAAAGACTATAGGCAGGTTCCTTGAAATAATAAACACAGGCAGCAAAAGATTTAGTATTACAGCTTGGTTTATAAATCTATGTATTTTTCCCATACTGAAGGCCACTAAATGGAGGAAATTTATCAGCAGGGTATGACATTTTATAATTTGTGCAAGAATATGACAGTCTTACAAAATATATGGCTATGCAGAAGGCATAAAATATCTGTGAGATTTAAATGTGACATAGATTAGTTGTCCTTTGAGCATATTGTTGTCTTTCCAACATAAAGTTCCGGAAAGGAACTACCTCTACAATTCAAAATACTTACAGAACACTCATATAGAAAGAATGGCATCTGGTGCAGAGCATACTGCTTGGTGTTGACTGGGTATAGCTTAGTTAAGTTTCTCCTCAAAGGCTAAATGTAGAAAATGTTCTCAGAGAGATCTGAAAACTGGATCTTTGTTGCAGGGTTTGGACAGCTGGCTTGCCTAGGGTTAGTCAAAAGGTCCTGGTGAATACCAATTATGAAAGGTTCAAAATATTTTAAAACATATAGAGCTAAACTGGTGATCCTGGAAGCAACTACCATAGCAGACAGAGTGTGGTACATGTGGGCCATGCCATCATGGCTTCCCACAACAGGGTTTCAAGCAGTGTCAAAGAACTGAGCAGAAATGTGGGTTGTGTGTGGCAAAGACAGCAGTGAGGTAAAAGGTAGAAGAAGATGGGAATAAGGAAAATATCCCTGCCACAAGCACCTACTATTGAGGCACTAGTCCAGACATTTAAACTTGCCTGTACTGTGCCTTGTAGAATATCAGAGATAACTGCAGCATCTGGCAGAAGTGACACAGGACCTGCAAAAGATCTACTCTGTGCACCTGAAATGGTACTCACTGAAAATTTTAAAGGTACCAATCTTTCTGAGAGATTAAAGGGTGCAAAGAAAACTGTGTGTGACCAGGTCCCTAATCTGTAAATTCACTGATGAACTCCATCACCACCAGACCTCAACCCCCCTTTTCCCTTGTCATTGTGGAGTTTTGTGCAATGGCCCAAGTGAACACAGCCATGGTGGATGGTACCATGGGGCTCCTGAGTTGGGTGGATGGACACTTTGACACTAACAACGAGTGTGAGAGACATGTATCTGCTGCATTCACTGGAACAACCAGTCTGCTCCCAGCTCTTATGCTTCCATGTCTAGCTGCTACTAGAGGAGCCAGGAAAAATGGGGCTAGAGGAAATCCCCCCACAGTACTACATTCATTCAGCAGCTTGTCTTTAGTAATGTTCCTTTACACAGGCAGTTCTTAAACAAACTTCACAAGTAAAAGCTTAATTAATGCTGCCAGGCCATGGGTGAGCCAGAGGGTGGAAAAACAGGAATGGGGAATGAATGTCCTCATTTTCAGGAAGATTAGGGCTACGAGGTAACAAGAAAGCAGAGAGGACCGAAAGCAGAAAATACAGGTTAGATAGTACTTCTTGGAGGAAAGGACAACATCTGTTAAGCTCTCTCTTGAGGAGATGACATGAAATTGAAAGATGAAGAATCTTTCATCTCCTTAACCTAGTCTGCCTAACACAACTTCAGCACTCTGTGGCAGGGATCACTTCTCTTTTCTGTTTGCAGAGCACACTGTAGACCACTATTCTGGTTTGTAACATGTTCTCCTAAGTGAAGATGAGTATCAGGTCAGGAGCCCCATTGCTTGCAAAACCCAGCAGACTCTGAACAGTGTAGTGGTGCTGGAAGGACTTGCTGACTGAAGGCAGAAAGTCAGCAGAGCTTCTTACAGCAGGAACGATTTTTAGTGACACTTCAATATTAGATTTTACTTTGGGTTGCTCCTAAATGTTCTGCTTCTCATAGTATGTATGTAAAGAACCCCCAAACCCCTAGTTTCTCAATGTTTTAATTTGAGATAGCAAGTGTCCAAGAATGTCAGCAGCCTAATAGGCAAAGAGAAGCATCAAAGGTCAAATTCTTTCAAGTAAAAATGATATTTCTGTAGATTAGTAGACCTATATATATGTTGATTATTCATGTTAATTATCTGAAAAAAAATCCTGAAATAATCTGTCTTAAGTTTCATGATTTCCTGTGTATTTGGTTTGCTCTGGCAGGTTGGTGCATCTGTTATCTATCTTTTAAAGCTCCCAATTGTTATTTTAAAGTAGAAAGTTTAATTAGGAAAAATTACAGATTCCATAATTTAAGGAAGTCTTGTAGTGAACTTATTGTTACTCATGAGAGGTCACTTAATGTGTTTCTAACTTATTAAGATGAAATATCTGGTTTTAGATGCTGAATACTGTCACAAGTCTCAAAAATAGTGTATTTGTGCAAACTATTACTGAAAAAAAAGTCCATCAAGGAATTCCCATAGATACTAGCATAGACACCAAGATAACTCTTTTAAACAGATGCCAACAGTCTAGCTGCAACAATCAGAGTGTTCACATAATTTACCTACTATTTTGGTTGTGAGATGTCTTCGTGTTGACTGACTTTTATAATTTATTTCAGAACCTGAGTGTACCTTCTGGCTGACTCACAGCTATGTAATAATTTTTTGAGAGGACTGAATTCCATTTCATGACTGGCTACAGGCTGCATCATAAATTCAAGACTCCTCACTCTCCCCTGATCTCCCACAGATGCCAAAAGGAAGCTTGTACAGAGATCAAAGGAAGAATTTGGGCTCTGTGTAGTAAAATAAAACTTTCAGTTGTTATTTTTTACATCACATTCAGAACTGCTTACTGGAAAATGTTCCCTTTGCTGCTAGGATCATTGCCACCCTTGCCTCCTGTCTCGTTTCCCTTCCCCATCCTTCTTTCTTTTCTCTGTCTTCCTTTTCTTCTCTTTGCATGTGTCACTGCAGATTCCCACTCCCTGTGCACTGTGTTGGAATGGTCACTGTAACACACGCAGTGCCACCATTAACCACAAGTACTTGCATTCTGACAACTCCAGAGGAGCACTGGTTCAAATCTCTCTACAAACTGAGGACACAGCACAGTGGCCCTCACTTTCTGCTCAAGAGAATATTGCATATTTATATCTGCAATGTCACAGCTGGGTTTAACACTTCCTTTCCCCCAGTATTTTTCAGGAATCAAAAATCATGACCCAGGCACTTACTAACTGCTTTATCCATTTCAGACACTCACCCAGGTGTTCTGTATCTCATCCACCAAAGTATTCAACGCCAAGTACTCCCTATTCCAGGCCATGGAGGCAGAGGCAGGTTAACATTCCAGCCCCAAGTGCCCCAAATTAACTATTAATAAATGAAAATTAAAAGTTCAGCAGCATAAAGTTTTCCCTCCAACTCCAAAAGGGATTTAGATCAGTAAAGCTGGTTTCAGACACAAGGGTTCTAGTTATAAGTACCACACGAAGGCTGCAGATCAGAGAAGTGGTCAACCAACTCTCTGCACCACAACAGTCAGTTGAATTGTCCTGAAAATGGAGGGAAAAAGGATCAGATACTTTTGAACCGCTCTGCTTTGCCTGTTCTCATATGTCAATCTTACCATAAAACACTGCAAAGTTTTTTGCATGGAAATTCCAGTGTGCTTTAGAAACCCCTGTTTCTAACCAAGGTATTTCTAATAAGATCCTGTGAGGTACAGTTCTTATCCTCACTTTTTGCAAATCGAAAAACTGAAAGAAAATGGTTTGCCTGAGGTCAGTGTCCAAGCCCAGAACAGGTTCTGAAATGGTTGTTACAACTGAGTCACTAGATTGTGTTGCCTTCACCATCATTTAATGTAGGCATGACGAGATTATAATCTCTCATGTTTTTTGAGCTGGGCAGTTCATCTCACCTAACTTTCTCAGCTGAACAACAACAAAAAAATGTGCTTACATAGAATTAGCCTTGAAACACGAGCAAAGAAGACTTTGGTACTAAAGCTACCACCTCTTTGTCAATGTCCTCCCTCAGTCTACTTGGTGTCAATAATGTTCTCAAAATCGTTGGCACAAATTAGTGCGGGCAAAGAATTCTGCACTCTTGCAGTTAATAAGTGACTGAGGAAGGCTATCAATTTATGCAGAAGAGGTTGTTTGCAACCAACAATAGATGCAACAGCTTGCAACCAACATGCAGATGGAATGAGAATGAACTGAAAAGGTCCCCCTGTCTCACTTGACATTTTTGCTCATAATTCAGAAGATAATCCTAATAATCTTATCAAATACCAAGAAAGTATTGAGGTTTGAGAATGGTAGAAAGAGTGTCAGGCTGGCAGACCTGGGATCTGAATTCTTCCACTAAGCCATAAAGTTTAACATAAGGGGTAGCTGTTCAACCTTTTCTGCCAATATTGGTCTATTGACATTTTGAGAATGATGTCAAAATTTTACCTGCTGTCACCCACTCCATCACTGACCTTTCTGAGAAGTTAAGGGTAGGACAATCTGGTGTCAAATACTGTAATGAGATTTGTCACACACTTGGGCACAGAGTCAGGAACACCCTAATAATTTTATAGATGTCTCCAAGCATCAGCCTTGTCATGTCCTAGAACAAAAGAAATTACTTTGGGATGCTTTGTATGGTTTCTAATCACTAACCTGCCACAATCAATCCTCTTTAAAAATAATTACATTTCAACAACTTCAATTACATCAATTAAATTCAAACTAGATTCTGGAATAGTATTTAATCTGAACAGCCATCACCACTGCTCAGTTAAACATATTCCTAATAATCATCCAACTAATTTTTCCACTCTCACAGCTAGAAAAGATGTAAGAATACGGTCTTCACAACACAGGAATCGATGGGCAGACCCCAGTGAATGCACAGAGCACAGAAACAGATTTTGTTATTGGGGCTGAAACTTCTATTTCTCGTTGCAAAGAGAGCTTAGTCCTGCAGCGTGGTGAGGGGAAAAGCGTAGAACAGTAAGTGAAAAAAGTGCACAACTGCCCAGCTTCAGACTAAATCAAGCACAGGAGTTAAGGGGTCTAATTTCCACAATTAGCATAAGCACTTTCAGGGGCACCCACAGTGCCTGGGAAATAGCCTTAGCAACGCCTCACTGATACTCCCTTGACCTTGTCCCTCCCAGGACATCCTCTCTGAGTTTACACCGAGTGGTTAAATTCGAGTACGAGGCAAAAAGTCCCAACTGTGATAGAGACGCTACTCAAAAGGGGAAATCGGGAAAACCTGCAAAGTCACTCTCCTCCATGATACATGAGCAAACTGGAGAACTGTGCTGGCCATGGCTGGGACATGTAGGGTTATCAGCCCTCTCCTCTGCTCCTCTGAATCCAGCCCAGAGCGTCCAACAAGGTTAATCTAGTTTGCACCATGACTGCACAGAAAGACACACAGAAGTGGTTTTGGGGAGTAGAGCCTGAGAGGGAGCAAGAGGGAGGTGCAAAATGGACCACCTGTTTCAAGTAGGAAAAAAAAATAGTAGAAAGGGAACAAATAAGAAAATAAATAAAAAACAAATAAGAAAATAATTTTATCATATACTATATCTACATAAGTAAAAATGAAGATTTTAAGGGCAGATTCAGGACTTCTCAAAAACTTTCTTCATATATATGGTGAAATTTGTTTGAATAGTGCTAAGGCTTCAGAAACTCATAACTGTGGTATAAATCAGTTTTCAAGATACTGCTATTAAGCCACTTTCTATCAGGATCAGTGAGGTGATTTTTTTTCCCAGCGTGTGTGATTTCAGTAAAACAACTTGTTGCTCTTTAAAGTTTTGTTATGAATTACTGTTCTTCTTCCCCTCAATATTATTCCTAGATAACTTGAGCCAGAGAAAACACCTCAGAGCTCTACGGAAATTTCTCCTTTCGCCTGATCCCTCATGTATCAGAAACCACCCTGCCCAAGATTTGGGGAGGGGAGGCGGAGGGGTCCCTCCGTGGAATTACGTCTGCACCTGGCATGGCCGGCCGGGCTCAGCCTGAAGTGCCCCCGGCTCCCTGTCGCCCTCGGCTCGCTCCGCACCCCGCCTGGCCAGGAGCTCTGCTTCTCCAGGTTTCTGCACCCCAAAGCCAGACCCGGCGCAGCGCTCCCCGCCCGTCAGACCCCGCGAGCTGTCCCCGTCCGTCGCTCCCCCGTGTGCCCCCAGCGCGGGCGGGCTGCTCCCGGCGGGAGCGCTGCCCGCCCCGACCCCATCCCAGGCTCCCATCCCGGGCGCGCACCCACCTGCCCCGCGGGCCCGCGCCCCGCTCACCTCGTCCCGCCGCCGGGGCTGCTCCTGCCGCCACCAGCTCCTGCCCTCACTCCGGCGCTGGGCAGGGCGGCGGCAGCAGCATCCCCCGCCGGCCCCCCAGCTGCCGCGGCGGCACTTGCAGCCTCACGGGAACCGGCGGCGAGGGGAGGAGGGGGTGGGGGAGAGAGAAACCCCTGGCCAGGGCCCCGTCCCAGCCCTCCCCGCCGTCTCCGGCACCCGGGCCCGCTCCCACGGCCGCGCAAGGCGGGGCGGGCGGCGGCGGCCACAGCGGGGACCCGCCCGGGCGCTCCTCTCTCCGCGCCGCCCCGCGCTGCCCCGCAGGTAGCGGCGGCCCCGGGCAGGCACCGCGCGTACCGCCCCAGAGGCGCAGGGCAGTCGGATACCTGTCCGTGAGCCTCCCTGCTGCCAGGCTGCGGGGCGCTGACCCTGCGGTTCCCCGTGCAGCGGCACCCGACAGGTTGGCACACGGGTACTTAACCCTGCAGCAGGATGCTACTGTGGGGGAAGAAAAAAAAATCATTGCTTGATCAGTTTTCTTTTCAAGACTGGGGTCTTCTTCCAGCTCTCAAAGAAAAGGTCTGACCTCCCGGTTTATGCTGCTCCCTGGTACCTGAAGCTCACAGAGTAGACACCAGGGACTTAAATTTCTTGAAGATGAAAATCCTCATCTTGCTCTGTACAGTTAAATTTTGGTGTGGTTTTGCGGATTTTTACTGCTATAGAGCTGCTATACCCACCAGTTGATTTGGATCTTAAAAATTGAAATGCAGAGAACAAAATGTTTTCATTATTATATGGTAGCACTTACATTATTATACTGCTTCCTTAGTCCAAAAATCTTTCAACACCGTTTGAGAGCAACAGTCTTTTGGGATCATTATACAGTTTGTATTTGAAAACTCTTAACCTCATAAACCGCCCTTTTTTAAGGAGAAGTAGCATGTAGCTCTATACACAGACTCTGGTGCCATTCTGCAGCCAGCCCAACCTTAGATGTTTGGATCTGTCCTGAGCATACAGTTTTCCTTTGCCAAATAATAACAGAAAAAACGTTGATAGAGTTGCAATATATTGCTGTGAGTGACACTTAAAATGTATTTACAGTGTGTTGTATTTTTACCTTGAAGAGGTGATAGAGACCTTTATTTCTGAAGGAGATCCATGAGACATAACTTTAGTAAATTTGTAGTCTGTGTTTTACTTCAGAATTATCCACAGACCTGAAGTCACCTACGTACTCAAATAGCATTTAATGTATTAGGAAACACCTAATTTTGCTAAATAATTAGTTTTCCTATTTCTACTGCAATACACTAACTTTTTAAGAAATAGATCATCATCCTTTTGATAGTTAATACAGTAAAATTGCACAACCATAATAAAATGCCAGCAAATACTTTTCAGATTAAAAAAAACCCCCACCAATTATTGATTCCAAAGGGGAAAGAATAGCTTTCTTGATTCTTAATCATGCTTAACTGGAGATGGTTCCAGATACAAGGTCTACAGATACAGAGAATTCTCTCCTAATGTCGTACTAAACTTTGATTTACAGCCCCAAGAAAACTTAAGACTTCCCTGCAGCAGTCAAAAGTGTTAATGTTTCAAATACTAAATCAAAATAAAATCTTGTTTGAAGAAACAGTACACCAAGTATTTGGACTCAGGCTCTTCAGGGCCATGCTGTAGCATGGCAATGAAACGGAACTTTTTTTAAAAACTGTTCTCTTGTGAAGAAACCTGAGGAGAACAGGAAGTTGGTTATTTTAAGTAATCATGTAGTTATGGGGCAGAGACAAAAAAGATGAAAGAAAACCTTTAAAATGGCAAACTCCAAACTTCTTCCACAAAATCTGTAAATCAGCTATTGCTATATTTATTGCTGCACTACCCCACATAGCCAGCCATGCCATTTATGCCACAGGAGTTTTTGTGGGCCAGTACTTCATGCATGGTTGTATAAAATAGAAAACAATGTAACAGAAAGTTTTATTTTTTAATTTCTCTCAATATTAGTTGTGGCTCCCCATTATCTGTGACTTCATCACATTGTGATGCCTTCTTCCAACATGTTTCCAGCAATAAAAATCAGATGAGGAAGAGGCAGCAGGACAAGCCCACTGGGACAGTCTTTGACCTTGCGGGACATCTCCTTGGCTTCTAGAACTCAACAACACAAGGCAAGGTGTCAGGATGACATCCATTCAGGGCTCTTGTATTTAAGCCAGTGCAGCACTTTCTTCCTGTTTCTGACCTACAGAGTTCGAGCAGATCATACCAGAATGTGCTTTATCAGGGCACCCTCAGATCCCAGTGTTTTGGGGAGCCCAACCAGGATGTAGAAGGCTCAGTTCTTTCAATTTCTAAGCAGATTTGAAACCACATCTCTTACTTAGCAAGGAAATAGCCTAAACAGCTCACCACAGAGCATTCCAGAGGAAGAATTACCTATGTTGCCCTTTTCAAACCCGCGCTATCCTTCATTCTGATTCACATGGCTTTATTTTATTTTGAATTAGGTGGGAGGAGAAAGAAAGAGTAAGCTACTTACACCAGGGAAATACTAACATTCTGTGTCCTGTACTAATGACAGTAATTGTGGGTTTGACTCTATTGCCCTTTTCAGATGAAGCTGACATTTTTAGTAGAGAATCTGGACCCAAGCCAATTTCACTAGTGATCTGATTTTGGAGTCCTTACATCGTAGCTTCTCTCTGCCTTTGCCATACACAACAAACACATAAAATACAGCATAAAAATAACAAGTAAAATCCAAATATTAATTTATTTGTTTCTCTATTGCAAGACTGAACAGCATCAGCAGCTCAGTGATACAGTGCCCATGAAAGGAGGAAACCAACAAATACTGAGAATCATTTCTACTTAAGTGGCACATGTGAAAGCAAAAGGAAAAAGGATACACAGAACTACTGAACCTTAGTTCCTTTGAAACTACAAGTCAAGCCTCCCTTTGAATATTTCCCAAAAATATCACAAGCTGTGAAAGAAGGAAAAGCTGGGAAGGCTGAGATGGCATATCAGACATAAGGATAAAGGAGAGAAAAGTTGAGGTGGTGTGGAAGCCAGAGGTTTCTCTGGCTTTCACCTCTACTGCACTGTGGCCTTCAGGATTAGGTCTCAAAGGATCAAAGGCTCCACTGTCAGGCCAGTCTGCCTAAGTTGCAGCAGGTCCCTTGTGATGGAAAGACATCTGTGGTGTCAGTGGGCAGATTTTTCAGGGAGCTACCAAAGGAGTCTCACAGAACAGGGAGAGAGTTCAGAAAGACAGAAGGATGCTCAGAAACAGCTACTTTCCTCTTGTAAGAGTTTTGTTTGATTGAAAGGCTTGTTATGGTTTTCAGCTGCATCTCATCAGATGCCCAGATGCAGTAGCAACTCAGCCCAAAGCAGACTGGGAGAGAGGATGGCAGCTGCTGGAAAGGGCTCTTGGAAGAGATCGATTGGAGTAGCATCTGTAATCAGCTGGGCCTATAAAGGGTTGATGTATATATTGAGCAGAAGTAAGGCAGATAGGGTCTCATGGACTGTCTTTTAGGACACTGTTGGGCAAGTTATGCTGGTTGATGATTCTCTTGATGATGTCTCTGATGATTCCTGGTCAGGAATAATGGCTGTGTTGGGTGGCATTACACAGACATCTTACTCTGGCTCTGTGAATGGTTTTCTCTATTCCAAGTTAATTTCCTAGTGAGTAGCCAGAGTAGGAAATGTGCAGATGCCATGAGGTGAAGGAGTCTCACAAAGATGAGGGGAGTGGTGAGGTCCTCTGTTGATGTAAGCAGGGCAGGTGACAGCTTGTAAGACAAAGTACTGAAGGCTCCTGATTGCATACAGGCATTTTGTTCATTGGTTATCTCTAGCTGTGAAGGACAAACTAATCCCACAAAGGCATTTTCCTGCAGAAACTCTTCAGAGGGGCAACTCTTCCCATCATCTGGACAAAAATGTTGGCCACCTCCCAAACAGAACTCTTGCAGCTCTCAGGTCAAGTCTCTCAAGTCAGCCAGCACTGCAAAAGGGCTTGGAAAGCCACAGCTTGATTCACCTAGTCCTTGTCAGGAGTATGAACTGGTGCTAGGACAGCCTTCCTGTCCTTGTAAGTTAGGCTCTTCCAGTTTACCTGTGTCCCTTATCCAGGGTGTGCATGTGGCTGGGAAAGAAGAAAGAATTGGGGAGGAGATATAACAGCTAGATGCCAAGGTGCAAATTTAAATGGGATAACGGGAAAATTTAATGTTCCTTCTGACAAAGCTTTCTGAGGCAGAAGTGAAGCAGCTGGTGTTTGTCAGAGATATACCTCATACAATGGATGTGGATATAAGTGCCTTGAGCCAGTTGCTGGGAACCTGAAGCCCAAATCTGAACCAAATTACTCATGGCTGAGTCTTTTCCCCAAGGCCTGGCATGCTGAAGAGAATTATACAATGAGGCCTAAACCAGGTTCTCCATTGTCTTGTTCTGGAACATAAGTTCAGAGAAGTATGCGACAAGGAGAATGACATTGTCTACCTCAACTTCTTAAACTACTTTTATTGCAAATAAAAAAGCTAGACTGATAGTTTGAAGACTGACAGCCTAGAAAGCTGAGGCCTTCTTTCCGTTGTACAAACTGAGCACCACAGGCAAGGCTTATCCCTGTCTCCCTCTGCCTTAGAATGTTCTTCAGCTTCAGCATGTACTGGAGAAAAGGTATTATTAAAGCCTTCTCTGCTGAGACTGAATGGTGAGTACTCAGAAGAAACATGCAAGATGAGTTTTTATAGGGATTCAGAGAAACTTGAGCTGCTGGGTTGTGAAGGAAATGCTGGAGAGAAGCTGAGGCTGTTAGAGGGGTGTGCTTTGGTTGTGTAGACGTGGCTATATCACTGTCTAGTGGCTGTCCCATGGAACACGAGTCCCCTTGCTGCAGCTAGACTTTGTGGATACATCACGTGCTCAAATAATGAGTTCTATATTTTTTAAGCCAAAAATTTTTCTCCCCCTGCTGTGGAACGTGCAGTTTGTGTATCTGCAACACATGGATTCCTTACAGAGGAGATTTGCTCTTGAAGGATAGTTTATATTGTTTTAGGCAGTGCAGGAATGAAGAAAGGAATCAGATTTTGGTTACGAAATGCTTAAGGATTAGACTGGTATTGCACGACCCAAAATGAAATCTACTGGTCCAGCTAGGAGTGAAGCATAAACAAGGCAAAATCTGAATTAAAAGCTGCTAGAGAGAGACAGCACCCAGAGTGCATTGGATAAAACCAGCAGCCCTGTGGACTGAGAACAATCCAACAACAACTCTAGCCCAGCTCCACAAATGTTATTGAACAAGTCTCATGAAGGTGTGTCCTATGTGAATTAGCCTTAAACAAAGAGGACTAAAAATCTCAAGCCTGTTCCTTCTTCCTCCCTGCTGTCTTGGTTTAAAAAGTTGAAAAGTCATGATTAAATTGGCTGCACTTGTTATTTAATATGTTTTATTTAGTTTGTATCTATGATTTTTTTAAATATTTATCATATTGCTAAAGAATGGTGACTGTTTTCATAGAAACTGGAGATGGAAGAGACCCAATAAGTTCACATCCAGTCCATCCCCCCTGCTGCCACTGCCGAATTGTTCTGCATTTTCCAGGACCACCTCCAAACTAATTTTGAAATGTTCTACTTTCTTGGCGAGGGTCTGTACTCCTCATGTACAGATCTGGAAGTAGCTGGTGATGCCCATTCTCATTATCTTTCACTCCTTTGCCCTCTTCATCTTCTTTATTCTTGTATTCCTTTTTTGGGCACAAGCACTTCTTATTTGGTTATCCTTAAATGTTTCTTCTCCCTCCTTAGATTTTTAAAAGGATCTGCGCAGTTGGGCAGGGTTACTCTGGCAGATGTAAGCAGCCCAAGCAATATCATTTGAGCAGTTATTTGTTGAGCAACCCTACCCTGGAATATCCTGTCCTGGAGAGTATGAAAAACCAAAACAAAAATCTCCAAGGTATTTACTGAATATCAAAGCAGAAGCACACAGAGAACATTGGCCCTCTATTAAACACAGCCAAGCACACTCTTTTTAAAGTCCTATTCTGTTATAATTCTTTGGCAAGGAATTTTCTGCTAAAGATATTATTTATAACTATTGCAGTTCCTTTGTTTGTTACCCAGTCCCTGCGTTGGTTTGATCTACAGGTCACACTTGGCCTACTTGGGGCACTTAGTAATCTGGCTGTTTTCCCTCAAGACAGTCATCTTGTGCTTCAGGAGCTAGCTATGGATAGAATAACAGTTTCAAGTCCACATTTTATGATTGCAAAGAAAACTTTCCAGATGTGAGCCACTGTCTTCCTTTATTTTCACAACCATATTTCTTCTCTGTATTTCCATCATTTGGTTCAGGTCAGCTATGGAAAAAACTTGCACACATTGCTCTGTCCTTTTTACCTTAGGCTGAAGCACAAAAGCAGCACATCAGCCTGAGGCAATAGTGATTATTAAGTCCACAGGTCTGTAAATGTTATTCCCTTTGTATTAGTCTGCAGATAGTGAAATGTTGGGATGGAAAACCATCAGATCTGACCTCAGAGGATGCTTCCAAACATCTCTTCAGCACAGACAACCCAAGCAAAAGTTATACTATAGGATTAAAAACAAACACAAAAATCAAAAATACATTGAAATCAGAAGGCCTTTTGAAGTTTCAGGAGTGTTTTCCCTTTCTATATTTAGAAGGGCTTTTGGAGCACCTATATGTACATACTGAAAATTTTCAAGGTGAAAACTGAACCAGAAGTGCTCGTTTACTCTTGGGAAGCCTCTTGATCTTCTCTCACGTTTCTCACAGCTCCTTAGCTGCCATCCTTCCTATTCTGCTGCTCTTCTGTCAAGAGAATGAGTCACAGAAGTGCTGCATTTCAGCCAGATTTCTAGCCATATGTACATGTGCTTGCTTTTTTGAGTTCCTCTCCCAGCTCCTTTCTTCCTCTTGTAATTTCTATTCCATTTTTGAGTTGCACATACTATCTACCCCAAAATTCTAGCATTCCCAGAGAATTTGCACTTTGAATAATAAACAGCCTTCTAAGAACAGAAGAATCTAAATTAGTTCACACACTAACTATAATCTTAAAATGTGATTTATTCAAACAGTCAGTTCTGTTTCATGTGATTGCAAATGTGAGCAGATTTTGACAGATTGGCTGGGTGTGGGTTTTGTGTTTGATTTTGGTCAGTTCAGGTATTATCTGCCTTGACAAATATTAACTGAGATGAATCTTAAGTTCAGCTGCTGTCGTGGTTAATTATTCTTGATGATGAAAGTTAATAGCTATTTTTCTCTACAATCTTTGCAAGTCAAAGTTTTTAATCTAGTAAAGACTGAATACTAATGCACTGTTCTACATAAATCACAGGGATCTGCCTTTTTACAAATTAGTTACTGTCTCCTATTGTTATCTAATAACAATAGACATGAAGAACTGGTGGAGTGAGCAGTGATGTAAAGCAGATCCTTTAGAATACTGTCTGTATAACAAATAACAGGAGGTGATTCAAAGTATAAGGCCCTATCAAAAGATCTGAACAGCCCTCTGAAGGTCCTCTATGAATAAAGAGTCAGCATGTGGCAATATTTGCTCCTAAAGAAGATACTTCATCCAGGACCTTAACATTTGAATGAAAAAAAAAATCTTAAAACCAGTATGAATGTAGTCCTCCATATCTTTTTAGAGTCACACAAAATGCCATCAGTCTTCCCTCTGCACTTCTACCCATTCACAACAATCTAACCACTTTAGCTGATGTTGAGTGAGAAATGAGATAATAAGAAATTCACATTTGTGCATGTGTTCACTAAGCCCTAGGCCTCAACTGCAATGAAAGCACTTGGACATCTCAATGGACATGTAGATGAACATCAGGTTCACCCAAACAATGCTTCCCAGAAAAGTGTTAATTTGTAAACTGAGGATCTTCTGCCTCTGATTTGCACTACTGTGGCAACAGATGGAATGATGTATCAAGTGCAAGTGTTCTTCCTTTAAGACAGATGGCCTTAAAACTGGAGATGAGCAAGAAAAAGGACATAAGAATGATGAAAGATTGGGGGGAAAAAAAGCCTCAGTGAAAATTTGAAAGAGACATATTGGTTTAGTTTATGAAAAGGAAGATGGAGATGTGAATTTATCACAGCCATTCACTACCAACATGGTGGTGGGTAAAGTGGTAAATAGAGTTCAGTTTCAACATCAAAGTCAATTTTCTGGTACTAAAAGGAAAAAAGTAAATAACCTTTCCTGTTTGCTAGGCAGAAAGAGATGGGTAAGTTCTCAACTCCTCAGATATGGAGAGACACCCATTTGCCTGCATTTACACCCAGACACCTAGTCCAGCAAGAGACAATTATTGGAATCTGAATTTATGCAAATTCAGACTTGAATTCAAGTAAATTTGGTAATGTTCCTGACAAATAGTTGTCAGAACAATTTACCAGCAATTACTCATGGAAAATATTTTCTATTAGAAACTGGGGGTTTTTTAGTAGTTAGGGCATTAATACCAAATCAAACAGTCTCTATTACAGAGGAAGTCAAATGATGCATTCACAATACTCCTGTCTTTGTAATATCCAGCCTGAATTTATGCTTTCATTACAGTATGGTTTGATCATCAGTCTTAATGAAGCTCTCATTAACCACCTCTGCTTTCCTGCGAAATGGTCACACATACTATTCAGCCATTACTGAATAAATCTACTCATTAAAGAAAGGAAATAATCTCCTTTTGTCATCTGTGTCACAGTTGCTAATGGGATGATATGATATCTAAAATGTAGATTAAAAAGTAAATTGTGCTTCTTTTTAAAAGCATAAAAAGTAATTGAAAATGTTGCTATTGTGTTGTACCTACTTTTTGTCATACCATTTCCCAAACTTACCATGCTTTAGAATGTCCTTCTTGGGTAGAGTGAGTCTTCAAGCTTCTATAGATAATGAGAAATTTCTGGCTGGCTTTTAATTACTCATGTTTTGGTCAATACTGACATTTGTGTTTGAAGAGCAACAGAAGAACAGGTAATCATGTTTAGCTGTATGTCCTACTACATTCTTTTTATACATCAGTCTTAGTAGTTCCCATGACAAGATGCCTTGACGAAGGAAGTATTTTGCTTCTCAGAAAGCTCCTTGCTCCAAAACCACACTTGTTTAAGTATTGCCTCTCCTTTGGGCATAGCAATCAACTCACTTGAATTAATATCCTGATCCAGTATTGCAGAGATAAGTTGCAGATAGTTACAAGCATGAGGAACTCCATTGGGCATTGATTTATTCCACAGGCTTTTAGTACTGGGTATATATATACCTTTCCACCTTACTAGCTGTGACTTGGTCTAATTGTCTGTAACAAATCTTGGTACAATCTTGTTTACCTCATTATCTGTCAGTGACTGGCCAGTTTATCTGACTGATTCCATAGGCACACCCACACCTCTGCCTGGTGGCTGATTCAGTAACTAAGTTACTGTTGAAATAAAACAAAAGGGCCTGACCCCAATAGTTCTGGATTTTTATCAAAAAGAAAGAGCCTAACATAAGCTCCAACATAAATATTCATATAGCTACTTAGATACTTAGATATTAATCTAAGTATCTGAGTGTCTATATGAATATTTATCACCTGGTGGAATCTGAAGCTATGGCTCCAAGAAAATCCTCCTAAGTAGAGCCACAAGGTTATGGGATTCCTGTTTGCCTCCCTCAGGTACCCAAACACTCATTTATCCCTCTTTGTTTGGTGTGGTTGACTGTGGAGATGGACATGAAGTTGGGGAATAGATCTGATTAAAGAGTCAAAAATATATATGTGTTGAATCTGGTCCTATCTCCTATACAGACCCACAAACATTAGTATCATCATGACTAAAGAGGCTGGGTAGGGGGAAAGGGAATCTGCCAAAACCAGGAGAAGTACCTGTAAAAAGTGGCCTGAAAGGATCCCTCTATTCCTTGAAGTTTCCTAAAACTATTCCAAGTGTTCCAGAGTCAAAATATTAGTATTCTCCCTTATTCTTTATGTTGATTATTGCATAGTCCTCAATCAGTAGGTGTCTCACTTACTGCTTTCACTGTTTTCTTTCTCTTTTAGTCTTTACACTTGCTTTGAGTTGTTTGCTTTTCAAGTAGCACTTTTAGCCCTCAGAAAATATTGTAGTTATTAATTTTTTAACTTTTCCCAGAATCCAATTATTTTGCTTGGAGTTTGAATTAAACCTATCATCCATCATCTTGTAAGACAGGAGACAACACTTGGCACTGTAGCTTGGTGTTAGTAACATTTTTCAAACTTATTTTTCTACTGCTGGTTTGTTTTGGGTGATAGCAAAAATGTTGTAATTTGCATTGGCTTTTTTCTTATTTTTATTTTAATGGTAGATGGTTTTATTTATTTTACTTGTGGTTTTTAGAAGTGCTTATGGAGTCCAAGAGGACTTACAGTGATTACAACTGCTTGCATCTCAGCTACCAGCTGTTTACCTTTCAGTTTCTTGTTGAATGTGGTAGGCTAGGAGATGTCATGTGAAGATTAAAAGACTGTCACGTCCACATCCTGAATGCTGTCCTCAGCTCTGGTCTTTCCCACTGAAAACAGGATGTACTGAAACTAGAAGAGGTACACAGAAGTATTAGGATTGTCAATGAACTGGAATAGCTTACATACAGGCAGAGATTAAATGTGCTGTTCAGCTTGGAAATGAGGCAGCTGAGGTATGTTATAGTAGAGGTCTGAGAAATCATGACTGGGTTGGAAAAACAAAAGATAAATTTGCCATTTCAATGCCTCCCTCAGGACTGTTTTGGCTTTCAGGGATGACTAGAACTGGTTGATTTTAGAACCTAGGAGACAGCTGAACTACATTTGGACTGTTCATTTACTCCCTCCCTCAGCATTTGTCACTAGTCTACAGGGGTAGTATGCTGCCTTCTTAACTGGATCTTTAGTACAACTGGGGATGGCTTCTCTCACCTGCATAGGCAGCCTGGAACCAGGGAAGGAGAGGTGGAGAGGAGGCCTGGATGCACCATGCTGTGAGATCAAGTCACCAGCAAAACAGTCCTGAGTGATGTTATTTCTAGTTGACTGCTGGACAGGAAAGGCAGATATTAGGAGAGGAGGGAAAGAATCTGCCTTTTCCTCTCCTGCTCCTGCACTTTCAAGTGTCTTAGATCATAGTTTTCACTGCAAGGCTGCTGTCTTGTTTTCTACCTTCCCCATGTTAACATTCTCTTTGTGACCCTTGCTTGCTTGGGGAAGCAGTTTCTTTCTTAACTCTTTCAGCATAGGCATCATATAAGTAAGGTGTTCATGGCCATGCTTGTTTCTATTCCTGCCCCTTTCACAGACACACAACATTCTTTAAGTCAAATATTACAGGCAAGGCATCAGTTTAAAAAAAATCTGCCCTGAAATAAACCTTACACATTCCATAACATTTCCTTTGTCACCAGAAGCCCTGCAAAAATTGAATTTCTTCTGCAAGCTGCTGCTCCTCTCTTCTAGCTGCCACATTTTTCATTCCAGACCAGCTACTTCAATATTGCTAATGTTTTCCCCTTGTTGTGCACCCAATGTATAAACAAAAATCTTTTTGCACAAAACAAAGTCAAGTTATCATCTTTGATCAGATTGTTTGGATCAGGTTCAGCTGACAACTACAGAGTTGTTTTTCCACCCCTATGCATTTTCAACATGCTGCAAATCCCTTATGCTTGTGGGATTTCTGTTTGTTTGCTTGGGTTTCTTCAGAGGTTAACTTCTCCAAAGAGCAGTGTGGAAAAGAGAGGAATGAAGCAAATTTCCCAGATCCTGAGGAGCAAAGAATGTGTGTTGCTGGCAGAATATGATTGCTAAGAAACATCTTGGATGCCATCAAGCTAAAAGCATAAGGGCTGTGAAGTCAAAGAGTGCATCCACAGAAAAAAGGTGAAGCTGAAGCTGTCAGGCCTTTGAGCATATGGTGCACCCATGAAATAGATCTTCAAGATCAAAGGTTAAAAGTTATTTTTTAACTCATGTAAACAGTTCTTTGTGCTTCCACAGTACCTCTCCCTTTGTCTAGGGATGCTAAAGCGTTTTTGTAACTCTGGGGACCATTACCTTATCTAACAATCAGGAACACTAATGTACAGAGAGTTGAGGTGCAAAGTCAAGTCACACAATCAGAAAGTAAGGGCTGGCAAAAGCAGAGACTTGTGCCTTTCTCTGTGGACCTTGCTTTTACAACATCAAAGATTTAATTTTTAAAAGGGCCAAATAACTTTTAGTTGTGTGATTATGACCAAGCTAACACTTCCTATGGCCAAAAGACTACCAAAAGATTATTTTGTACTGTGATTTACCAAAGGGAAGACTGATGCCTACACAGATAATGAAACATTATTATTATTCCCATTTTAAAGATGAGATACTTAACACTCACTTTTGTGTTCTAATGGGTGACAAGACACTTCTACCTCTACTCTGCCCACCTTTGTAAGAGCACACATACTGAAACACACACCTTTAGACAAAGCAGCAGCACTGTTGCTGAAATCTTAGCCTTCCTGCAGGCTCTGATTTTGTCCCTGAGCCCCAGGTATCAACTCTCCACCTGGGACACCACACATTGGGATACTGATGCCATCAGTATCAAAGAAATTATTTTATGGATGCAGAGCTTGACAACGCAGTGCTAGGCATCTTTTGTCCATGTTTCTACTAAACATCAGTGCTCCAAGTTCAGATTTGATTTATGCTTTCATGTGCTTACATATCTCTTCACTTGCCCTCATCAATGAGGAATGAAACTAGAAATAGCACAGTACTGAACAGATAGACCAGATTGTTCTTACACTACTGTAGATCCTGGAAGTGAAATATGAAGTAGTTGTTTCTTTGATCTAGAAAGTCTGAATAACACCTTGAGTACCAAAGTGATCTACAGGAAAGGGCATGATGGAATGTATTCATGTTGCCAAATGTCTGTGAGTTTAAATGAACCACACTAAACTCAAGCAGATGTTCAGAAAATAGGCAAAGTTATTGGCAAAGGCCCTAGTAAGGACCACTTTAGAAGAGTGCCTGATTTGCAATATCGGGGTAGGCAGTTTACAGAGAAGTCTGAAGCAGTTTTGAATTCTGTGGAGGTCTGATTTTGAAGTATCTCTTCTTCCTGAAGTGTCAGGAAGACCCTAAGCTTACCAAAAATAGTGAGTGGAAATTCTGTGGGGAAAAAATAATAGGGAAGATTTGAAATATTGTTAAACTGATTTTGAAAAACACTTTTCCCATCTGAATTTCTGAATATTTTAAACCTTTTAAAACATAAATGTTGGAAACCAAAAGGTATCCCAGGTAAAGAATGCCTAATTTTGGAAATATTAAATTCAGATAGCATAACCACATAACTTCTTCCCCAGATTTTACTGAGTCAATTAATAAAAAGCTGCACTTTCTCACCAGCAGGGCTGATTCAAATGAAATGGCTTTTCCTAATAAACAGTATTACTTCAGAAAAACCATAACCAGTTTTAAAAGGCACTGTGTTGAAAAGCACTGCAAAACTCCTCACATGGAGGCCTGGGAGCCCATGCTGCTTCTCAGTAACAAACATATCATCACCTGGTGGTAACCAGCTTTTTATCAATAGCTGTCAAAAGGTACAGGTCAGCAAGACCAGCACAGAAAAAAAGGTGCTGATGCAGGTATTCTGAGTACGAGGCCTGACCAGAGTAAGATGAGGAGATGATAACATGAGGGCTTTCTTTTTTTCCTTTTTTTTTTTTTTTTAACAGAGGCTGGAATTACTGGAGGTATCAATTAGTCACATGGATGAGCACACAAGAAAGTTTGTTCTCTGTGGTCTGAAAATGATACATGAAATAATTTGCAAGGAAATGAGTATATTGCTATATGGTCCCCAGCATGGTAAAGCTCAAAAATTCCTGATCAGGTTTGGAAGTTGATCCCTACTGCCTGCTGCCAGCTTCCTGGCACTTCCCATAGCTATCTCTGCACAGTATTGCAGATGTGATGCATTTCCTTGGGTGTCTAGGAAGTGAGCAGCTATAAAAAGATTGTTATGGAAAAATCTATTAACACTACTGTTTACTGATTGCACATGTACAATATTTTAGGATTCAGAAGTCACGGAAATGCCAATGGCTGGTTTAAGAAACAAAGTTATTAAGAGAAGATTAAGTGTATTCACTTGGATGAATGACAAGCAGGGATATTTGCTTTAGATAGTGCATAAGCATATTCTGATGAGAATATGGGATAATCAAACCAATAAACCAATTCTTCCTTTAGTTCACATTTGTCAAACTGGTACTTGCAAGCCTCTGACTTGACTTGTTTCCTCCACTGTGCTCTTTTTCCCTTGCAGATCAAAATCTGCTCAGGTTCTACATATGCTTGTTATCCAATTGCCACTCAGAAACAACCACATCCTTTCTTAACCCAGTTCAAGCAAAGCCCAGAATGTCAATTTCATCTTGGAAAAGTGGTCTGCACTGACTGAGATCAGTTGTTGAGCAGTTGGCTAAACAAGGAAGAATGGCCTTGTGGATTAGAGAGTGGAGTGATTCTCAGGAGATCAGATTCCGTACCTTGTTTTTTCCCAACTTTCCTGAATGACATTGGCCAAATTACTTAACTTTGTGCTTTAGTTCTCTTGCAGTGTGACAGTACTTGTCTACTTCTCTTGGAAAATGCTAGTATATTATAATGATGCTGACAAATAAAGCACATAAATGTCTAGATAACTCCAATTCCAATTTCTGGATCTGCCCTGACATAAAACTCAGTGCTACAAGATACAAGGACCTTCCCAGATGCCTTCTCTCAGTTAGCTTTTTCTCAGTTTCAGAGTTTAAAAGCTAGTGTTTTCTCAGCTTTTGTTTGGAACCACTTGGCTCCATTTTTTCAGTTCCAGGCTTTCCTTAATGCTGAAATGTTTCATTTATGCCAGATTATAAATCAGATTGTAGCTAATGGAAACAACCATTTTATTTTTTCCCATCTACTTTCAAATGCAGGAAATATGCTTCTTGGAATTTTCAACTAGTCAGCCATTCTTCTAATTTCATTTGACCCATTTCACTGTAGGAAATGTTAAAAATTGCTGTGGTCCTTCTCAGATATTTCAGTAGTGAGTTGGTCCTACACAGAATAAATGTGACATGCAGAGAACTAGAGCCTTGACATGGCTCCCTCGCTGAAGTTAAATATCCCAGGTGCATTTCCTTTGTGTCTGAGACTCCGTTGCAGCTCATTCTTGGAATGTGTTACTGTAGCAGAGGTCCACAACACCAGTATCCTGGTTTAGGGCAAATCTGGAGAAAACCTCCAAAGAAGTTCTTCTAGAAAGCATATTTAAGTGTCTCCTCTCTCAACTGATTTGGGAAAATATTTCCTTGGAGAAAAGTGGAAAAAACCTGTTTATTTAACAGGCAAAGCATTCACTAGCACAAAAAAATGAACAATATTAAACAATAAAACCTCTTGCCACTCTGAAGGGATGACAAACTCAGGAAGTCTCCTTCATGGGCTGTAGCTTGGCTTAATCAGTCTCTTATCAGTCCAGCTCTTTCCTAGAGCTGGGAAATGCTGCGGCCCAGGCCTGGCCCGGTGGGCCACAGGTGTCAGCTTCTGGGCCTTTCTGGGTTTTAAGTCCAGAGCAGGTTTAAACAGTTCTAAGAAAAAGAAAAAAAACACAGTCCAGGGAACTTCTCTGCCTTAGCTAGCTAAAAACTAACTAAAAGTAAAGGAGAGCTCTTTCTTGCTGTCTGTCTGTGCTGCAGACAGCACAGTTTAGGAGAAGGATGCGGGGGAGCAAGTGCAGTACTTGATAACAAACTCTGCACTTCTTCTCTCCCCTCTTTTGTTCTCAGAACTAGTCTTAAAGGTGCAAAACTTATTTCTGGGCTAAACAGACAAATGCATCATAAAGTCACCTGAGGACAACCAGTGACTTGGTTTCACTCTCATCAGGGACTGAGAGGAGGATGAGCCTGCAATTCTTTTTCTTATGACTTAAAGAGGCAGATTCCTCCTTTAGTTTACGAATTGAGAAATTTTACTTTGCTTAAAAAAATTTCTCCCCTTGTCTGATTTTACATCAGGCTGGATGACTAACAGGGCAACCACGTCTTTTTTGCTGAAATCAATTGTACCTAGCATTGTGCTGTAGAAATTGCTGAACAGAATGCAGCTTTGAACATCTTTATTCTTACATGTGTAAGAACAGAACATCCACATTTCCAAATATGCAACTAGACACAGGTAAGTTTACCTCCTTTTACAGGTCTATGTGTACCTACCAGAAAGATGATCCTGTGATGTTTCTTCTAATTCCCAGCCAGCATAGTTCATACAAGATTGTTTCCAGGGCCCGTTATATTTTCTAGTTCAAAGTTCCACAATTTCACCTCTTCTCACAGATCTTCAGATTAGTCAAGAGGGGCTCTATCACTCACCTGCTTAATCACATCAGCGGCTCCCTGCTCTCAGAAGGAGGAATAGAGTAAGTTTGTTCCTCTTCATAACAGGCATTTTTAACCAGGGGGACTGGGCATACAGGTCAGAACAATCTGTGTTCTCCATTATGTGTGAAATCTAGCTCACTTCTTCCTGAAACTGCATTTCTACTATATTGGACTACTTGCTTAAAATAAAAGCTATATTGGACTACTTGCTTAAAATAAAAGCAGTGCATCCTCCCACTGAATGCTGAAAAACAGTATTGCAATTGTACACAAAAGAATATTTTTTTCTGATTTTTTTTTTATCACTGAACTACTTTGAAGGTGCTAATGCACCAAAATCTAGTTTTGCCTAACTAATACTCAGAAGCCTGTGGTGATCTGCTGTCTTCCTCATCTTTTCACACAATTTGGTTGTATTTACAGCACCTGGAGGAGAAAAAGGCAAAGACCCTATTGCAGTTGCCTGCTGTCCAATATACTGTATTTGTTAACAGACTTATTAGATGCTTTTTAAGGAGTTCACTTGAACTTCTCTGCATGATTTTCCTGCATATGTTTTTGAGCTTCTTGTGCAATTTGCCTTTCAGGTAATGTTTTGTTCATCCAGAAAGGGCCCAGACCTAAGAGCTGGCAAGTACAGCACAGAGATTGTTATTTTACTTCAAATTATTCCGATATTTATAGTGAAAATTAGAAAAAAGATGCTCCTACTACAATCAAGGTATCAATTGCAACAACCCAAGTGATAAGGATGGCTTTTTTCCAGAATATTGTGCATTCTTAGAACATGCAGAGATGCTGCCATGACTAGATGGGTGGGACTATCCTTTTTTTTCTTTTTTTTTTCCTCTTTCTGCACATGTGAGAGGGAGAAAGAGATGAAAAAGGAGTAGGGGTTTTAAGTGTTTTTCAAATCTTATCAAGGCAAAACCTTCCATTAATATTGCTTGTATAGCCAGAGCAGGAATGTACACAAAGTGTCTCAGAGAAGATCAGTAACCGATAAGTGATATTTTTATATAAAGCCAATGAATAATTATGGCAACGTTTCCAAGTCTTTAAGTCCAATGAGTTCCACAGCTTACCTCCTAAAATGTCCAGAGCAAGCAAAAAATTGGCTGCTAAAAATCCACAACCACAGGACTTCTTCCTTCATCTCCTTTGCTTATGCACTAGTACACTGTGTTATCATGTGAGGACATGATAATGCTATCTTACACCTTAAGATGTTAAACTCAAGAAGAAATGTGACAAAGAATACTTAACAAAGTGTCACTGTGCCAGCCCTACCCAGCTTAACACTTTTGTCAGCACCACTCTGCATTGCATGGGGGAGTCACTGCAGGTGTATAATAACTGTGATCCTGGAGCCTTCCCCTTAGGGTTCATATTCAACTCACTTAAATGCTAGGGAATTGTCAGGGGCATGTAAAGGAATGGATTACCATGTCTCAGAAGTACGGAGTGTTAATATAAACTGAAAGGATTGGTACTACAATCTCTTGGCTTTTCACAGTTCTGTCGGACAGAGATTTTTTGTCAGACATTGTCTTTTATAGCCTGACATTCCTTCTTTTAGTGGTATTACTTTTTTTCTTATAGTTATTGTTCCTGAAATTGTACTTATTCACACCAATAAAACATTTAGGAAACAGCTGATGGAGAAGTGTATGCACAATGGAGCTGTACAGCACTATGGAGCTTAAAATCCACCATATACTTATATTGATACGTGTCTAATGACTTGTGTTTGATAACCAAAATTATTCAGTGGTAGATCAGCCTCTGAGTACTTCTCTTTAGTTCAGTTGAAATCAGCTCATAAAGAAAATTCAGTGCAGGAAAGACTCTGGTATTAGAACAGAAACTTTCAACAGATTTTTAAATTTCTCTTGGAAATGCTGAAAACAATTTGCAAAGATTGTCTTTGTAAGTTGGGGGGAGCAAATAATTAAACATTTAAAAGGATTTAAAAAATATTTTATATGTTCTCATTCTGTTCCCAATTTTGTTTGGATTATACTGTACTGTCTCTATTGAAATCAAATGCTTTGGCTAGATTTTTTTTCCAAGGTTTTACAAATACTTTTTTTTTATAATTTCCCTTTTAAGCATATACTTAGAATTCTTAATGATTTCTCTGAGAGGACAACTGCTTTCTATCAGCTGCAATTTTCACCCGCATGGCTTGCAAGTTTTATTAAATAGGAACTTCTCTCTTAGAGACTCTTTGTCCCTGTCTCCAAAGGGCTATCATCCATATTATCATTTGTCTGCATGAATTCAATTTTTCCTCTTGCATTCAGTTGTCTGAATAGCTTTAGACTTTCAAACACACCTTATAATTAATTTCCCCTCTTTTCTAAACCTCAGTCTTCTCGTCCCACATCGTCTTTCCCTTGACTGCCTCACAGTTCTGTTCACGTGAATAATTCTTCTTTTCCCTGTATTTTCTTCTAGCTTCACATGAAAATTTCCCAGAATGAGAATGGAGCAAATTGCAAAGAATTTGTTGAGAGTGGGCTAGACTTGTGGGATTGATCATGAGGCAGGCCTGAGTGGAGAGGAAGTGACAAGAAAACTACTGTGCAACATTAAACACCAGCAGAGGGAATGCATAGGCTCTCGATACCTCATGTCCCAAAGTACTGTAGCTGCTCTGGAGAAAAGGTGGAAAGGGGAAGATGCTGGTGAGATGACTTCTGTCTCTGTAGTTCATGACAAAAGAGTGGCAGCAAACAAGGCTGATGTTTGCCAGGGCTGTATTGACAGCAGCATTGTCAGTAGATTGTGTGAGGGGAAAGATGCTACTGCTTTTTGTTCAGCACTTCTTAGACCACCTCTAGAATAGCCTGTCCACTCCTGGGTTCCCCAATGCAAGAAAGACACAGATAAATTACTGCAAGTTTGGTGGTGATGGGACTGGAGCACTCACACTGTGAGGAGAGGCCAAGGGAGCTCCCTCTGTTTGTCCTGGAGAAGAAATACCAAATCACATCTTTCCAACAACCACAAGGAGGTTATTTAGAAGGTGGAGCCAGGTTGTTCGCAGTGGTGCATGGTGAGAGGATCAGAGATGGCAGTCAGAAACTGAAAGAAGAGCAGCTCAGGCTTGGTGCGAGGTAAACATTTTTCTCTATGACACTCAAGCAGCAGAGCAAACAAGTACTTGTGGAAGGGTGTTCCATTTCTATCCTTGAGTGCAGAGAAGGGCAAAAATCTGTGGTAGGATCAGGCAAGTAAGTCCTATGAGGAGTGGCTAAGGGAGCAGAGGGTGTTTAGCTGGAAAAAAAAGAGGTCTCAGGGGAGATCTTACTGGTATCTACAACTGCTTGAAAGGAGGTTGTAGCCATATGTGGTGTTGGCCTCTTCTCCCAGGCAACTAGTGACAGGAGAGGATGAAGTCTCAAGCTGTACCAGGACTGGTTTAGGTTGGACATCAGGAGGAATTTCTTCCCAAAAAGGGTGATTTAAACATTGGAATGGCCTGCCCAGGGATGTGGTGGAGTCACCGTCCCTGGAGGTGTTTAAGGAAAGACTGGATGTGGCACATGGCGCTCTGATCTGGTTGATGTAGTGGCGTTCGGTCAAAGGTTGGACTCGGTGATCTGGGAGGGCTTTTCCAACCTTATTGATTCTGTGATTCTGTGTTTCTGTTTACAGGACCTGGCAGGACACGGCCCTGGGCAGCCCAGTCCAGCCTCATCGCTGGCCCCATTGGGAGTATGAGGGGGACTGGAGCCCTCCTGGCGCTGCTTCCAGCCCTTGGCGCTGTGACCCTACAGCTCTCCCTCAGCATGCCCTGACGGCAGCCCCCGCACAACACCGCACAGCCCCTCACAGCCTCTCAGCTACTCACAGCCCCTCAGCCACTCACAGCCCCTCAGCCTCCTCACAACCTCTCACAGCCCTGCACAACACCTCACAGCCCCTCACAGCCCCCTCACAGCCTTTCACAGTCTCTTACAGCCCCCTCACAGCTTCTCACAGCCCCCTCACAGCCCCTCACAGCCCCTCACAGCCTCTCACAGTTCCTCACAACCCCCCCACAGCTCCCTCATAGCCATCTCACAGTCCTGCACAGTCCCCTCACAGGCTCCTCTCAGCCCGCTCTCAGCCCCTCACAGCCCCCGCGCGGCCCCAGGGCCACCGGGCCGACGGAGCGGCCTCCGGAGCCGGCAGGGGGACCTCGCGCCCCAGCCCGCGGCGCCGGCGCCGCAGCCTCGGCTTTTAAGGAATAAAATCGATGTGGAATTCAAGTGAAATTGAAGTGGAACCCAAAGGGTCCCGTGATGTCAGTTCAAACCGTGCTCCTTGCCACAGGGAGTCTGGGGAGCGGGGGCCAGGCCTACTCGGGGTCTGTGGGGGCTGCTGGAAGGAAAAAGGAGGAGAAAGGCGAAATAAAGACCCAAGCCCAATGGCCTGACTGGGCACCGTCATCATAAGACAACAATGTTTTCCCTCTGTGGTGTACAGCCACTGCAGGTGTTTGTGCTGGGCTTTAGAGTGGGCAGATAAAGTCAGCACTGAAATGCCTCTGTTGATTGGTGTCAGGGATGTGGATACCCTTGAATCCAGATTTCCACTCACTCTTTGCCAGTGAGAGGAAGCTTAGGAGTTGTAAAACTGATACGAGAAGATAAGTAGATGCCATGGTTCCTAACTCTGTGTTCTGGGATCAAACAGCTGCTTTGAATCTCTTTAGGGGAAGGTGGGGTTTGATGTTTCAGTGTGCTACGCTGATCAAGCATTTTTGTATTTTCATTGATAAAACTTCTATGTTCCTGTACTGAGTTGTTTTTTATACACTTTCTGCTCTGGGTGCATACATAATATTGAGGGACTTAACCATTGACCTGATTAAAAAAACCAAAAAAACCACCTTCTTAAAAGTCTAATTGAATTTTTATAAAGGCTTAGGTCTGCAAAATAGTTTTCACTCCCGAGCACTTCTAGCCTGCTTTGCCATGATTTCAAAGTTCTTAAGCAATAGCTTTGCCTTTTAAGTATAAGCTTTAACTCTGATTGAATTAAAGCAGATGAAGGAATAAGTTGTTACTGAGGGGTTCATTATTTTAAATCATCTTTTCCAATACAGCTGGACAAAGATGACTGGCCATGCGACCTGTTGTTATCCCTCAGCATAATTCTGCCAGTTTCAGCCAATCCAATCCAATCCAATCCAATCCAATCCAATCCAATCCAATCCAATCCAATCCAATCCAATCCAATCCAATCCAATGCAGCCTCAGCTGTGTCACTCTCCAAACAGTTAATTGGACAGCAGGTCTTGCACATTATTTCAGACACAGAAAGAAAAATCTCTGAAGAAAGAAGATCTTGTAGTTTTAAGATCTTCTGCTTCTGGATGTCTGATCTACTAGGAAAGGCTTCTACCTTGTTCACAATATGCTCTGTTGCCATAGGCAACTTGAGAAATAGAAGCTGTGGTTCTCATAATTCTTTCAAGAAACTATCCAGTGATAAAGGAATAGGATACCGAGCATCTTTTTTTCTTTCCTTGGCTTTGTCTTGGTTTTTCTTTCCACACAGAATCTCTTGCTAGGTGTCATAATTTGTTTTCCCCCTCATATTTTGTTAAATGAGTCCCTTTCTATTCCACATTACAAATGTAATATATTCTTGATGTTCCATAAACGTTCAAGAAACCTGATTATTCTGACTCTTTCATCTCCACTTCTTTGTCTCCTTTCCATGCAGCAGCACATGCTGGCAGATGACAAGCTGGAAAGCAGCTTTGCAGAAATAGTTCTGGTGGACCCCAAGCTGTACAAAGTGACAAAGAAAGCTAATGGTGTCCTGGACCAGGTTAGAAGGGGTATCCTTCCCCCACTCAGCACTGGTGAGGCCACACCTGTAGTACTGTGTCCAGTTCTGGGCTCCCCAGTAAGAGTCACTTAGTAGGAAGGATCTTTCACACCTTCCTTATTTAATCAGTCATTTAAAGTGTTTTTGCACTGGACAGGTTAATCAGGTACTTTCTGCACTTTCTTCATCACCTGCATAGGTTGAACTCCACAAACTCCACATTGTAAACATGCTTTCTAGTGACCTAATCATCTTTTATGACTCCTCCAATTCTAATATTTTACCTTTTTAGAAAATATGACTTAAGTTTCTGGGTATGGTAGTGCATTTAACAGTGCAAGGTAAGAAGTAAGATCTCTCTGTTGCTTCTATGTCATAGTCCCATTTTAAAACCTGTACAAGTTAGATCAAATGCATATTTCGGAAAAGGGCAGGCAATATACATGGTGCACCAGCTGTGCACATAGGTCTGCAACTGCAGTCTGAGCTACTCTAAACTCATTGTTTCCATTTTTTCCTTGGTCTGTGCCCTTCTGAAATAATAAGCACTGCTTTTTAGAAGCACGTGGCTGGCAATAATTTTTTATTATTTTCATGAGGTTGTTTTTTGTTTTGTTTTAAGAGATTAACAAAAGCAATGGACAAAAGATATGCTGGTCTCAATATCAAGAACATACCAAGTGGAGGATAATTTGAGCTTGCATATCTGCAAGCTCAAATTCACAAGTATGTGAGGAGGTATGACATGTTAATGTCTGTAAGAATATACCGAATTTCTGGACCTCTATGCAGAATCTTTCTTTGCTAGTGGCAAGCCTTGCCTAGCTTTTCAGGAGTTTGTGAAGCTGCTCTGTACTTGATGCATTGCACTTCCTGTTGCAAGCCAGCCTGGTGTATCACTCATCTCCTTACACTTTCTCAGTCCTCATCCATTTCCCATCTTTCACAGCTTTCACCAGCTTTCCTGTCTAACTGTAGTTTTTGTCTTGAAAACCTTCTGGCAGTCCATCCTGAAATCAGAAAACATGTTTTGCTTAAATCCTTCCCTGTCCCAGCATTATGGTCCTCCTAGTGCAGAAGATTAAAAACCAAGGAGAAATCAGTTATGAATTTATGACAGTGTGGCATTCCAGTGTAGAGAAGCATTTTGTTTATATATATATATATATATATATATATATATATATATATATATATATATATAATTTTGCTTTTTGCCTTCTGAGTTTGGAAAGAAGGAAGAAAGATAATTTGAAACCAAAACATAGATAGATTTCTTTAATAGAATTATTATATTTTTCTGGTTGAGTGTAACCTCCAATAGCAAATAATTCACCTGAAAGAGAAAAAAGTGCCCTAAGGCCTACTTGCTGTGTGGTGCTTTTTTAATATCGATCTCCTCAGAAGTAACTGTAGAATATTCTGGAAATGCAACACTCCACTGTTCCATCACTTGTTAACCATAGGGAGATATTGCTTGTTGCAGTAGCACTGGCTGGCATTAAGGAATTTTCAGTAAAACTAACTGACTTTCCTCTTTGCTAATAACCTTTGCTAATGACCTTTATGCAGGGACCAAGTGTACACTCACCAAGTTTAAACAAAAGACTTGGAGGAGTGGACCCCAGACAATTGCGTGGCCATCCAGAAGGGTCTCAAGAGGCTGGGGAAATGAGCAGAGAGGAACCTCTGAAAAAAATCTAAGGAAATCTAAAGTCCTGCATCTTGGGAGGAATAGCCCCCAAAATGCCCAGGTACAGGCTGGGGCAATCCATGCGGAAAGCAGCTGAGCCGAAAAGGACCAGGATGGCCTGGTGGACAAGCTGAAGATGAGGCAGCAGTGCGCCCTCGTGGCAAAGGCGGCCAACAGTGCCTGGGCTGCCTCAGGGAAAGCGTTGCCAGCAGGCTGAGGCACGTGGTCCTGCCCCTCTAATCAGCACCAGTGAGGCACCATCGGGAATCCTGTGTCCAGTTCTGGGCTTCCCTGTATGTGAGAGACGTGGACATACTGGAGAGAGTCCAGTGAAGGACTGCAAGGATGGTTTAAGGACTGGAGCATCTTTCATCTGAGCACAGGCTGAGTACATTAGGGCTACTCAGCCTGGAGAAAAGAAGCCTGAGAGAGATCTCGTGAGCATGTATAAATCCCTGAAGGGAGGGTGCAAAAGAGACTTAGCCAGACTCTTTTCAATGGTGCCCAGTGACAGGCCCAAAGGCAATAGGCACAAACTGAAACACAGGAGGTTCTCTCTGAATACGTTTCAGAAGGAAATCCTTTTTCCTGTGAAGGCTGAACCCTGCCCCAGGTTGCCCAGATATGCTGTGGAGTCTCCCTCCTTGGAGATATTCACAAACTCTCTGGACATAGACCCGGGCAACTTGCTCCAGGTGACCCTGCTTGAGCAGGAGGGTTGAGCTTGACACACTCCCTAGATCCATTCCAATCTCAACTATTTGGTGATTTAGTGCTTCAGTGAACTTGAAACAATCTATCACAACTCTGAGTCTGATAACAAAATTTTACATTAGAGCATTGGATGCAAATTTGATGCATCTTTGCCATTTCTTTGTTAACATTTCTTTGTTTTCTGAAATTCATAATGTTCTGCCTAAAAATAAAGGAATGGTGTTTTTGAGTGAAGCTGTTCCATGCTGTGGTACATAGTGGATGTACACTCTTTCATGTGCTTGCCACATTGATGGAATCACTGATTGAAAGCTGCCAAAGAAAGAAATGAAGTATGTGAGGTGATAGCCTGGAAATGTGAATGCATTTGTATGGAGGACAAAAACACCAGCACATCAGCCATGCTTTTCCTGTGCCTTGCTACTGTGCTCATTACACCTGCTAGTGCAGAGGATTAATGTTTCAATGCACAGAGACAAATTTCCCGGAAGCCCATCTGCTTTTTTCCCCTTAAATCTTTACCTGAAGGAAGGAATTAGACTTGATTTAAGGGAAAGAATAGACGAGGTAGAGAAATTGAGCAGTTAATAGAAAGAGGCTGGCAGCCTAAAGTAGAGGGATGGCAAGGGAGAAAACAAACAACTTCACCAATTAGGAACAAATTAAGGATAGAAAGGAGTTTTCAAAGGATAAACCTAACCCACCATGTTGCCTTTTCCACTAGTTACAGCTGCTGATGTACATATCATATGTACATATGTACGAATGAACATATGAAACCTCTAGTTATGCCATTCTCAGTCATTGCAGCAATACCTCTTTTATTCATTTGCTTCCAAGACGTAATTCTGGAAATGTTTCCTCCCTGAGAACACCAAATGTTGGTATTCCCTAACAAGATGCTTTAATGGAAGGAGAATAAAAACAGCAACACAGAAAAAGACATATGTTTTAATCTGTCATTAAATAAGTTTGCTAGAAAGTATAAACTTTTATAAAAAATTAAAACCTTAATCTTTTAATAATGTTTGGATGATATTAATCTGAATGAAAATATTTTGAATGTTAGTGTAATAGCTTAATAAACTGACTCCCAAATAGTTTAGCTAACTCAAAAGGACATGCATTTCTCTCACATACTTGAAAATGGAGTAAAAATTGAGGTGAAATCTAGCAACACTCATCATTTAACAGAAAAGAATATTTCTACCCAACAACTGTAGAAAATTTATGTCCCCAGACTGCAACTCTGAGCTGAAATTTGTCTTAAGAATATGATGCTAATGTCCCTGCTCTTTCTGAAAGTGTCAGACCAACAAACACAATCAAGATCTCAGAAGAATTTTGTCTCAGTTCTGCTGCATTCTTCCTCTGGAGAGATGTCAGTGCTGTTGAAGAATATAAAGTGCAGAGATCATTTAAGATTGGAGAACTGACACATTTTGAGTGAAACAAAGGATCTTTTCTGAAGGATAAAACTCCTTCCTATGGCTGAATATACCACAGTGTATGAATTGCTCTATCATCAAGGTCTGAAGTAAAATTAAGAACATAGTCAACCAAAAAGGAACATGACTTATGTAATATTTTTTCATTATCTGTTCAGCCTAATTTTGTATGGTTAAATATACACACATATGATACCTCATTCTATCATTTTCTATCCCTGCATGCACCTGAACAACTCTTACAACTCTCGGTCAGAAAACAGAGGAACAAAGTGTGGAGGTACTAACTGTTTGGGTATATTAAGCTTGGATGATATTAAAAAAAAATAAAGTTAATCACAAATTATGTTTAAAGCAAGTATTTCCTTTAGATTATTTCTAGATTCAAATGCTTGATAGGAACTCCATGACTTTTCTCAGAAAGTGGGGATATACCCCAAAGTTCCTCTTCCTGATGTGAAGCTTTACAAGAAAGTTACAGGTACAAAGCCACAGTCACTCTGCCAAAAGCATTTATGGCTCATGGTTAGAGGAGGCTTGAAACTAGATGACCTTCAAGGTACCTTCCAACCCAAGTCAATCTACTATTCTATGGTTCTATGATTCTGTGATTTATGGGTAATAGCGTACTTCTGATCGTGTTTACAGTGATGGATATGATTCACAGATTGTGGCTCAACTCTTTCTATTTCTGAGATGTTCTGTGACCCATACAGCTCTGCTTTCTCCATTGACTCTCAGGATTTTACATTGTCACAGTGCATATTAAAAGATACAACAAAAAGGTAGTCATGCAGACAGGCAGAGCATCATATTTACTACCATTTACTACCTATTTGGAGCAACAATAAAAGCAGAGAACTCTGGGCAGTAGGTTTCAGCCATCACACAAAAGTGTTGCATGTTGTTCTGTAGGGCTTCTGGGGAGGATTCTTGTTCTGGCAGAACCTCTAAAAACATGGGACCTCATGCTTTGCTGGATGCAGAGGTGGTTCCCAGTCAGCAGTCTGGCTGATGGCCTCAGTTTCAAGCTGGATAGCTTCTAGACTGCTAGACTGACACCTAGAATAGATCAATATGTGATTTACAGACATGTGAAAAATAGGAGCTGGTAAAGGAGTTGATAGTAAATGTCCAGTTATCTTAGAATTTTAGAAAAGAACAAGGTGGGGCTCAGGACCCTTGACTGTATACGGAAACAGGACTGTCTGAGGGATGCATTTCCCTCTTGCTACAAGGAAAATGGATTTTGATGTCAACATGATTCAATGCTGAATAAACCCTGGAGTGCTGAGAATTAGTCTCGCAACAAAATAGAGAAATGAAATGCCAAGATCAAGTTCTGTTCCCAGTACAAGATAATTCTTTCAGCCCAGTGTGTGGGCAGCTTGTGGTGGAGCAGTGTTCAACTCTGTGATGACAGAGATCCTTTTGTGAACTTCATGTAAGTTCCTCTCATCCCTGCCCCAACTCCCTTTCTTATAGTAGTGATAGGCAAGAAAGATTTATATAGTTCAATGACTTTAAGAGCCAAATCTACCCCAAACCCAGAAAAAAAAAGGATGAAACTACTGGAAAAGGTGGTAAGATGGTGCCATGACAGGCTCACAGAGCACAAAAAAGGGGAGAAGTGGATTCCAGGATGAGACAGGAGAAAGATGCTTTGACTTACTGCAGGATTGACTAAGTTGCTACAGGAACTAAATTGTCCTAGGAAGTTTAGCTTAAGTCCAACATGAAACCTAACTTTCTGTCAGCAGCTTGAAAGTAGGTAAAGGGATGATTACAAAGGGTAAATCCTGTGAGCTGAGGGATGGTAGAGCTGAATGACAAGTAGTAACTTACTCTGGTTGGTAGACAAGATATTTCTCTTCTTCTTTAATATCACAAAACCCAGAAGAAGTGCAGAAATGATCACTACAACCACAGCTATAAGTGGGCCAAAGAAATTTATCTTTGCTTGCTCCATTTCTTTCTCTTTTATCTCTGAATAAGAAAACAGAGAAGATACACACAGCCAAGATTTAATTTGGTGACAATTACTTTAAACACTCTATCCCAAAGTTACATGAAATAGAAGTTTAGGTCGAGACCCTTGGCATCCTTTTTACTTTGCTATTGTCAATAAATCACTATCCACATTATTTTATTTCCCTTTCCAATAACTAGTGAAACTACCTGGTCTTACTGGTCACTTCAACAGCAGTAAAGCAAAGCATTCTTTCTAAGGTTTGGGTAACATGTGAAAGATCAGCAACTTAATTGGTGCAATAGCCAATGAGCAGCTACTGTGCCAATGCTGCTCCGTGTTACCATGCAAGTTGGAAGAACCTGGAACATGTTACTACTTGGTGTCTGTTGGAAATGATGGTCAAAGCCTACTGAAATACTGTAAGGGATGTGAAAGTAGCAGGGAATTCAAAGGACTTTCCCTCTATTTCTGGTTTTTGTGTTTTTGAGGTTTTGGTTGGCAGGGTTAGCAGCTGATAGAGCTTCAGTTATTGCCAAACAAAACTTACGTTTGTGTGGAGTTCCTGGTTTCTTACCCACCATCACTGTTTGTCAGGTATCTATTTTCATAAAGCCAGAGAGGAGAGAATTGAAGAGGAAAGAGGAAGATTCAGCATTATGGCTAATATAACCATTTCAAGACTAATAAGCGATGTGCAGAGCTGAACAAACATTAGAAGGCTTCTGGATTGTATTTTAAGAGTATTTGAAAGTCCTAGAATGCAAAGACATCAGAGGCAGTTTGCCATATCTGGTGTTGATAACTTAACCCTTTAGTTAAATTTATATTAAGGAAACTTCACTGGCAAATTTATTTTACATCTGCAGTAATAAGGTGCATGTTTATATTGCCCTGGTAAGTTTTCCTGCAATGCTACCATTCCCTCTTGGCTCCTTGTTCCTGTTAATTGAAGCACAGCTTTCCATCTTCAGCATTGTCTAAAAGAGACATGTGCAAGCCAAATGAACGTATGACCAAAATGGGAATTGTCTTTATTTTGATGTTCTTGTGCCATAGCTTATAAACAAAAACATGTGAAAAGAAGTTTTCCTGGTCCAGAAGATAAATAAATACTGCTTTAGTTTAAAGAAAGGATCAGCCATGTGGAACCCTGAGATAATCCATCAGTAAAGTCATAATGGAACTCAGGTCCCCAGCTTCTTCTTGCAAGAGGTGTCTGAAAAAAGACACAGTTTCAGAGACGAAAAATCCCCAGATAGTCATTTTGGAATGTGCACTTAATTCTGCCAAATGTTATGAAAACCACCAGGAATGCTTCTAATATTAGTCCAAGTTTCATGGTCTTTACAGTTAAACTCAGCACAGTTTATTTGGCAGTTTGTGAACCAAATATGGTCCATGGAACTCTTCTGTTTAGCCTTCTGCCTCTTTCTAAGGAATGATTAAGAATAGCAGCTCAAGCACTTTAAACCAGTAAAAGACCCCTTTTTTACTATCAGGGTAGTCAAACTCTGGAAGTTTGCTGAGAGAGGTTGTGGGTCTTTATCCTGGGAGATGTTTAAAATTCAACTGGATAAAGTGCTGTGCTACCTTTTGACCCTACTTTGAGCAGAGTGGTTGAACAAGATTATCTCCAGATGTGTCTTCCAACCTCACCAGTTCTCTGATTCTGTGAAGTGACAACCTCTCCCAAGAGCTGTCACCTCCAGAGACTGGTTGCTGCCTGATCCAGACTCCTAGGTTGCTTTGTTGCTACTATCTTCCAGGGAGGGGATCAATAGGGCTGTGTTCTGGATTGTGTAGCAATTCCTTCTCTGTGCCCTCTCCTTGCTGTAATAAGATTTCCCATGTGGAAAAGAGAGGACGTTCAGCGGTGAATAGGATAGAGAACCTACAAGCCTTTTAACCAACTTCTACTTCTACTTAGAGTTTATTCCCTGCCTTGACCATGCTGCTGTCTGTGATCAGCTGTCCTGCACTACTACCGGCTCCTACCTGTGCAGAAATTGGAATGGCCAAAGGGAGACTCACCTATGCCCAGTGGGACTGAGACAAGGCTTCCCAGCTGCTCCCTAAGGCGAAGCAAGCAGCTGATATTAGTGGGGCTCCTTGTAGGAACTGGGATGTTCAGCTTGCTGGTAACATTGTACAGCTTTGTCACAGCATCCTGTGAGACATCCATGTGAGCTGTACTGCTGTGTGTTATGTTCTCGTGTGAAATCAGCCAAGTCATCTCCTTGGGCTCTGGATAACCTCCACTGGAAGAACAGGTGAGGTTCAAATATCCGTTGGGCTTTAGTTCCCCAGAGTGCAGTTCTGCTATCTCAGGTTGACTATAGTTGGCTGAAATAGACCAAAGACAGAGCATCATGAGCCAGCCACGCCACGTTTGTGACAGTCTCTGCCAGTTATTTAAGATTTAAGTTATTTAAGATTTTCAGGCAACAACAAGTCTAAACACTTTTCTTCAGGAAGACAATGGGCATTCCAAGAAGGGATTTGTATGGCATTTTTGGTGTGTATGAAGACTTGCTGCTTCTTGTTCTCAGGGTGTTTCAAGGATGCAAGTCTGATCAGTCAGACAATGGGCCTCTGTCTCTCTCACCTCTTTAAGATATATTAATACCTCAGAAAAATGAAACCTGGCCTGCTAACAAATAAGGGCTTAAGCAGAAAATGGGAAGGGACCACAATGTTCCCTACCTTTGGCATCCTGAATGGGTAAGGGGAAACCCACAAACTTCTAACTGGGAAATGTAAAAATAGAAATAATCTGAGAGAATCCAGATGGGGTAAGTTCAAAGTTCAGTGCTGTTTAAGTAGAAATGTCCCTGGTGTCTGTCAGTATTGTAAGTAAACATTTTGCAGCATATAATTCATCATCACTTTGTGGTAGGGTTCCCTTAGCTTAGCTTTTCTGATGGAATTGACTATAGCATAAGGATTTTTTATTTTGTGTCATTCACTCATCACAATAAATGAAAAACACACCTGTTGCTTTAAAAAGCCAAGTTTCCCATGCAAGAAATAGTGAAACAGGAATGGGAAGAACTATTTAAACATAAAATGTGAATGATAAATAGCAGCTTTTAACCAATACCCTCTCTTAATTAATCTAGATATACTCAACCAGGATTTGTTTGGTCAGAGGTTTATAGTAAAAATAATAGACTACAATGGAAAAGGAGAAAGAGAGAATGTTAACATAATACTGACCACTAAGTTGGCACATAGCAAGTTAAAAAAACCCCAGAGAACCTCCCAAAAAGTCAGAAACAAATCCTGAGAAGTAGACTTAAGATTTCATTGCAAATGCTTCATTTTTTTAGGGCCAATGTGACTAAAGACAATGTGCAGAAATATTGGAGAAGGTAAAAGGGTTCTTAGAAAAATGTGAGTCTTAAGAGGGTCTCACTCTTCTGCACACACACTCAATGTGTTGGAACAAGGATCTAATCCTTGCCCTAGAGGATTGTTAATATGGATGAATGAAGATACATGATGCTGCTTTTATTTTCTCTATCCTAATACACAATGCATAGGATTTAGCTTAGTCACTTAAATCCCCCCGAGAGAGTCGATGGATATGAATTCAAAATGGAAAAAGGCTCCCATTTTCTATACCTCAAAATTTAGTTAAGTTGTCCTTCAGAAAAGCTCAAGGTCTGACTTGCTTTGCTGACTGTTGTCAGACCTTTGGTCTGGAGTATTTATTCTCTCCTTGGTATTTTATAGGGATAGCAAGAATGCAATCCACGGCTATGAAACTTGCCACAACATCCAAGTGATTTAAGGGCCTCAATCTTATTGACAGTAAGCAAGTGAAAATAGTGGAATATAGGTTGCACTTCTCTTTTATAGTTTCTGGAACCTCAATTTACTGAAAAGTGATGCTGGGTGCATTCAGGGTGTGGGCTACATATATGAGGTTTATGTTTGTTAATAGAAAAGTACATTTCAGGAAGTCTTTTGTATTTAATGATAGTGTCTTCCAAAAAACTTTGGGATTAGCTTAAATAACTCAAGAGACAGCAGTCCATCAAGCCCTTAATATTTTTGTCAATGGCTTAATCATTTTGCTTTTGTTCTATTTTCTTAAGTGACCATCTGCCTTACTTCCTTCCAGACACTGACTGTTGCAGAATAATTTTTTTTTCTTTTTTTTCTTTTAATATGCAGTATTTTACATGTATTTCAGGTTCTCACACTCTGGAAACAAAACTCTTCTGATTATTCTGTGTTATAAGGTTGTAAGATTGTTGTTTTAATGTTTCTAGTTGACTGTATTTTTTCCAATATTCAGATAACTCTACTAGAGCTTTTTTCACACTTTTCAGTTTTTCAACATCCCCTTTAAAATGAGCAACTGTAAGTCTCTCTTGTGACATCATTTCAGTTTCAATACTCTGAGTAGTGCATATTTTGAAACAGCTTCCCTAGTCTCACCTACTTCCCTTATTGATCTATCCAGAGGAAGCACTGCAGACATGCCACAGTAGCAGATTTTCCAGTTAAGCTGCATGTCGGCATGGTCCCTACCTTGCATTTTTAAGAGCCAAAGTTTTCCACTGTGAAATCTTCCTTCTTTTTCTGGAGAAGGATCTGAGTCTGTTTTTATATTAGTCATCATGGCTGTATGAAATACATCTAACATATATATAGAATCCTAGAATTTCTTGAGTTAGAAGGGACCAACAGAGATCATCAAGTCCGGCCCCTGGCCCCACAAAGGATGCCCAAGAGCCACAACCATGTGCCTGAGAGCATTGGTTAAACTGTTCTTGAACTCTCTCAAGCTTAGTGCTGTGACCACTTCCCTGGGGAACTTGTCAGTGCCTGACCTCCCACCCACGGGGTGAAAAACCTTTTCCTGTTATCCAACCTAAACCTCTCCTGACACAGTTTCATGCTATCTATATATTATACTGATGTAATACATAAAAATGACATGTTTAAATAGTATTCGAAGGTACTGCATTATTTCTGAATGCTTTGTCACCAAGTGATCCAGACAGCTTTGTGTGACTCCCCTGTCATTCTTGTACAGCCCTCAGGTGTTCTCATGCCCATTTTAAGTGTGACATGCCAAACTACAAAAATCCCTCCCTGTATGATATGAGATTCTAATTAAAAAGCAGCATGTAAGCACAGGTACATTTCAATATTTGCATTTTTCATCTAATTATTTTGAAGGGCTTGAGTTTTTTTAAAATATGGTTTTATACTGCTCCTTCCTTTGTGAGTTTATTGAACAGAGAGTAATTTGGAAGGAAGTCAACAGCACATTGTTAAAACTGTCTTCCTAAGCTAAACCTTAAAAGGTGTAGGAGACTTTTAGTCCTAAGAGTGAGATATCTGTAACATGTTGCTCAGATTTTGGGTAAACTGATAACTGATTCAACTGTTTGAATTGATTGAGCACTTGATGCTACACATCTTAAAGCAAGGGCCTTGATACTAAGTGCACATTGTAAGTTTCTGAGTTCCAAAATACCACTGAAAATGCCTCTCTAGTAGATCCTGGGAGAATCAAAATTAACAATCTACATTTTCTGTCTGTGGAACAAGGGAACACTTGCTAGTAGCACAAAGCTAAATGGGGTCAATTGTCCTGGTACCCTGTTTTTGGCTGCTGTTACACTTGGCCTGTTCTCTTTTAAAGCAGTATGCTGAAGCCTGAAAACACCAGTGCAAGTTAGAAGCTGCTTTATTAATGACTAGTACTACCACAGTGGAAGACAGAACACAGGCATACAGATAAAGGCTACTAACAGAATAGTTTAAAATAGAGAAACATTAGGATTATATATTAGGAATTTTAAAAAATATTAAAAAATGTGAAAAAAACATTGGTGCCTCACTCCCATCTCCCTGTTAAAAGATTTACTGCCTTTTCCTCTGATTAGAAAAAATTCTCTGATGCAGAAAAATCAGGTGGTATCTCACCAGTGTATGTATATAATTTTCTTCAGAGGTATTTTCTGCCTTCCTTTAGCTAAACATATGAATTTCTACTCCTCCATGTGGGCTGTTTTTTCTTTATTTTCCCTGTGATTTATATGATCATAAAATAGCTGTGTGTTTGCAGAGATCTTGCTATGTTTCAATTCTAATTTGCCACCAGTGTTGATAAGGTTGGATAACTACTGCTACTTTTAATAGAAGGTAGTTTGTCAGATGCAAATAAACAAGTTTATTTTCCAGAGTCCTAAAAGCCATAAAACTTGCAGGAAGCAAGTCTCTTTTCCATCTTTAGAAATTCTGCTCCAGAACAGGCACAATTTCAGGGGCTTGGAGACAGGGCCCATATTTCTGGACTGAACAAAATCACAGAGAATCCCACAGACCAGATGGCAATGGGAAGAGATTACTTACCAATGATGTGCAGTGACCACTCAGATTGGTGTATGACCATTTTTGGTTGTTCAGGGGTTTTTTGCATAATAATACACTGATAGCGTCCCTCGTCCTCAACTCCTGCATTTAACAGCTGCAAGGTCCATTTGGCCATGTCCACCTTGGTGCGATTTATATATTCAGGACTAAGGTTCTCATGCTTTTCTTGGCCATGATAGACTTCGTGCACCACTTTACTGTCTTTTTGCCAAAAGATTATTAAATTCTTCACATCAATTTCCTGAGAGTTTGGAAAATAGCAGGATAGGTGTGCAGTGTGATGGAGAAATGCCTTCACTGGATGCACACTGGCAGCAATACCTTAGACAGAGAGAGAGAAAAATCAAGATTTCCACCAGCTACAAAAGAATATCAAGTTGCACTCAGAGATCCAACACTTAACAACAGTGGAAATAAAACCACCAACATTTAGACACAAATTATCCCACTAGGTATGACAGGACACAGTAGTGGTTCAAACTAACTCATTTAGTCATGATGAGTTCAGGTCATAAAACTATTTCTTATTTTTCTTCCCATATTTTACTTTCCAAAGAAGGCCTGCCACACAGAGATCATGAGCATCTATATTTTAGAAGACTTATCTCCAGGCCAAAGATTCAAACAATTCTTGCTTGCAGCATCCTGAGTGTAATGAGGTTCTGCCACAAAGAAGATAGATGCACAATTTCTGTTTAAAAAGTTGAGTTAATTCTCCTAAGAAAATAACAACGTATTAAATTTTTGAAGAAACTGTGAAGTACACACTGTGTGGTAAGTGTGAGTGTCTAGGGAATGCATGACCAGAAGGTCAGAAACAGGTGAACACTTTCAATCTCAATGAAGAATTAATCTAAAGTTTAATGACAAATTAAATGTCAGATTTAACTGTTCTGTAATTAATTTAGAATTTAATGACAGAGTAAATGTCAGATTTAACTGTTCTGCTGCTGATCTTGTTAACAGAAATGGTCAATAAACACAATTATGCCTTCATGCAAAGAAGGGATGAACTGCACTACAGAAGGGATGATTTTTCTCCTTCTTTCTCCTGTGCATGTGTCCATTGTTATGAGTAGTGGTCTGGGGGACTGTGTTTTCTTGGAATAAGAAATGCAGCCCTCTGTCCCAGAAGATACAAACATCTCTGCTATGTTCAAAAGGAGAAGAAGATTTACAGTCTCTCTCCTGGTGCATAGTTTTGACTGTTCTTCCAGAGCACAAGACTACAAAATGAACTCTGTGGCTGCCTCAAACTCCAGTTGTCCCATATCAGACTGCCAGTTTTCGGTTTAGTACCACTCTTCTCTATAATGCACAGAGGTGATACACGCACATTTTAAAGACAGATTTAAATTGGGAATTTAGGAGCAACATAAAATAAGTGTAATGTAAAGATATAAAGTTGAAGAGAGGAAGTACTTACTATATATATTTTATAGAGTCCCTGCACACAATTTAAATACATGTCACATGGGCTATATGACCTTGATTGTGCAATGGAAGTGATTAATACTACTAAGGAATGAGCTTCTTAGTGGGTGAGAAAGTATCACATAGTAGGACACAAACAATCAAAATAGTTTTAAAAATTAAAAATGTGCCTTTTACCTGGGAGAAATATCATAGCACAAAGGAAGAATATGCAGGCCTCCATGACACTGTAAGAAGAGGGAAAGAAAGAAATATGTTAGAGGTTGAAAACATTCCAGTACTCCCAAAGAAGTGGTAAAACAAGAAGTTTTAGCAAGAGAGAGTATTGAGAAAGTTAATCTCACCTTTTTCTATAGATTGGTGCAAGGGATTCTATGTGTTTCCCAGCCTTTAGCAACCACAACTAGCATGCTATGGCAGATCTCTGGTTTACAGAGAAGGTGATGTTGTGCAAGATTACTGCAGACTGTGTATGCCATGGGAGGAACACAGAGTCCCTGAGGTCCAAAGGGCAGGACAAGTACCCAAAATGCCTGGAGCGGAGGAAAGAGGAATGGGGAGCATGCTTGGCCTGGCAGTGTGGGGAAGAAGATGGGGAATTGAAAGTAGAGGGGGAGGAGAGTGTGATGAAGAAGGAAGAGGTGGGGGAGACATGTCAGTGATGTCAGCTACCAGAAGTGATGAAGTGTGTGACCTTCAGTTTTGTGACAGGAACAGGAACCTATCCTGAACAACAGCAAAGGATAACAGAGAAATCTTATGATATATGTTACAGAGGGCTGATGCTAAACAACACATAGTTCTCGGTAAAGAAAAAATTAGTTTCTCTTTCGAAAACAAGAAAAAACCCTATATTTTGTCTCCTAAGCAAAGCACCTCTCTGGCTGCTTGGGTTCATGTGGTGTAAGGGCCCATAGTCCCGGTAAACAGCCAAATGTCATTCCCGTGCAACCTGAGAGTGGCACCTGCCTCCAGTCTGTGTTTGCTATTTTGCATTTTAGCAACACCTTTGTGGCTTTTGTGTGCCTTTTCCATATATTTGGGAGAAACCTCCATACTGCCCTTGCCAAATCTTTCACTCTCCTCCTTCAAACAGCTCCAAAGAAATCACTTTGCAGGAGCAGATGTAAAACTTTCCAGCTTTCATACTACCTAAAACCAGTGAGATCTCTCTGTCTGCTGTCCTCACTAGCAATATGCTTTCCTGACGGATGGTTTCCCATTTTTTGTCATGTTTTATTTTAGGCTGGTACACTTGGGTCTTTACCTTTACCCCAGGTCTCTGGTGTCTTCTTCTGTTTAATACAGAATTCCCCTCAGTCCACCAACATGTGTTTTGTGAGTGTGCTGTAATGTACAGAACTGACAAGGGTATTTTTCCAAACTTCATCCTACCTTTTCTTAGGAAAGAAGAGAAAGAAGTCCACATGGCTTGGAGGATATGGATAACTTTCTTTTGATCCACCTGTCATAGCAAGAGAGGTGGGAGGGGAGGGAGCGCTCATGCAGAATCCATTGTCATAGACAGAGGTAATTCTTTTTCTGCTCCAGCCACCCAATTGCATGGTAAACTTTTATCAAGGGATTTTCCCCTCCAAGCTGGGCCCCACTGAACTAAACCAGACAACTGACTGCCTAAGTAAAAATGCCTGTGCCAAGCCACTGAAAATGACAGAAACTGCTTTGCAGCAGTCATATTTCCATCCTGTAAATAAGAATTTTACCTTTCAGTCAAGTGAAAAATAAAGGATAGCTCTATTTTTTTTGATTCAGTGCAGGTGTGTAAGAGGAGAAATTAAAGCAATTCAGCAACTACTGACATAAGGGGAGAGCGTGTTCTGCATGTTTTGCAATGACTGTCTCACAGAAGCAAAGAGCAAAACCAGAACTGAAAATGAGAGTGAGAGAGAAAAAAACCCAGGCAAAAATACCAAATAGCATTGCATGCCTTTCTTTATGGTTTGGATTTGGAGCTGTGAGGACAGAAATCCGCAAAGTTCCTACATGTATTCCTGGCTGCCATCTTCCAGGAGAAGGCACATTGCTGGGGGTGCTGCCATGAAGAAGCATCCTGTGAATCTGCAGAGGGGTGTACACTCACCTTCCCAGCAGAGGGGAATTGATGCTTCTCTCATGGGAGCTGCTTTATAGAGAATTGCTGAATCATTATTCAGGCTGCTACAACTTCAGTGCTGCAAAGAGCTTTACTTCCCCTTTTTTATAAAATGCCTTTAATCAACAAATGCAAATCCTTGGAACCAGTGTCCAGAAGACTGAAGGGAGGAAGGGGAATTACACAGTATCACTGTGGGTTACTTACACCATTCCTTTGGCATATTCAAAACAAATTCTGTGCTCAGTTCTCCCTTATATTTTCAGGCCATTGAAAGTCTTCAGTCCCAGAACTGACCAGCAGTCAAAGGTGGCCAGGTAAGAGAGGAAAGATAGACATTGCGGGTCTGTGTGTGGATGTGCGGTTTTGCTGTTCACAGGCTGAGTGCATCCATCTATGGAAGTGGCACTTTTTCATGGATAACTGATGAGATGGGAGTGGTTTGAAGACCCAGGGCTTTAAAATTATCTCTGACATCCTGAATAAAGTGAGGTCAGACCATGGAGAGGTAAATATTTTCCCTTGCTAAGTAAAGCTAGCATACATGGTGTGTCTTTCTTCCCTTTTGGAGCTTTTTCAGCCATTCCTGGAGATGTCTCCATGACTCACAATTACAAATCACGTGTGGATGTCAGAGATGAAAATGGAGTAGCATATTAATTGAAATTATGTCAGTATGCAGTCCGGGGTCACACTCAACTTTTTATTTACTACCTCCGCAGTGCAATCACTGAAAGGAGAAGAAACCATATGAGCACATGCACTTTACAGGCCTGATTCATGAGGGCTTTGGTTTGGTCCAAACCAGTCTGAGAAAACTCATGAGGCAGTTCCCACTTGGCTCAGTACAGGGGGATTCCTATCCTGAATCATAAAATCATAGAATGTTAAGAGTTGGAAGAAACCTTAGGGATCACCTAGTCCCAGTGCCCCCTGCCATAGGCAGGGACATCTCCCACTGGACCAGGCTGTTCCAAGCCCATCAACCTGGTTTTAAACACTGTCAGGGGTTGAGACATCCAGAACTTCTCTAGGCAACCACTTCCAGTGCCTCACCACCTTCATGGTAAAGAATTTCTTCCTAATATCCAGCCTAAATTTCCCCTCTTGCAATTTGCACCCATTCTTCCCTTTCCTATCACTACAGTTCCTGATGAAGAATCCCTCTCCCTTCAGATACTGGAAGGTTGCTATGGGGGGGACTCCTTGAGGCCTTTCTCTGGACTTGCTCCAAGAGTTCCATGTCCGTCCTGTGTTGGGGGCACCAGAACTGTACACAGCACTCCAGGTGGGGTTTCATGGGAGGACAGGAGAGTAGAGGGGGATTATCACCTCCCTCAGTCTGCTGGCCATGCTGCTTTGGATACAGCTCAGGGTATGGTTGGTTTTCTGGGCTGTCAGTGCACACTTCCTGCTCATGTTGAGTTTTTCATCAACCATCATGCCCAAGTCCTTCTCCACAGCGCTGCTCTCAATCCCTTCACTTCACCAACCTGTTGGTGTCCCTGGGATTGCCACAACACAGGTGTTGCACTTTGCTTCATTGAACTCCATGATGTTTGCATTGATCCACCTCTCAAGCATGTTAAGGTGTCCCTCTGGATGGCAAAAACTCTAACACCAATGTTTGGGAAAAAGAGGCACTTCATTCCCTTTACTTTTGAGGGCAATTGCCAGAAAGCCCTGTGTGACTTATTGAGATTGGTTTTCTGTCTCCTGCTCCTTCCAATCCAGCGTGTGAAACCAGCATGTAAAACCCCAATAGGCATAGTGGAGCATGAAGGTCTTGGAGTAAACAAGAGCTTTGTACCAGGTACGCTTGCCTGGGTTTTCATTTACTCTCCTTTTTGCTGTTTTCAGTTTTGGATGTAGTCATTATCTTTTAAAAGACACCGTCACATCTGTGCTCTTTGACTCCTAAGTTCCTTCCAAAATGTTCCTTTCTTGCATATTCCCACAGGTAATTAGCTTGTTTTCTTACAACAGGTACACATATTCTATGGGAACACTCTCCTGCCCCATACTGAACTCAAAACAAAACTAAACACTGAACTAGTAAAATACTCCTTTTATTTTTCTAGCATGGGGAATTTTTCTAAAATTTCCACCCTATGCAACACTGAGCAGCTCCATGAGCAGTGCTGTGAGCCTCCTGGAGGCAGGACATCTGTGACAAAGACTTTCCACTGCTGACTTGGAAGCTATCCCAGGAGCTTGTAAATTAAATTATCCTAAAAATGCATTTACCAGCCTTCCCCCATATTGTAAATACAGGTTGATCTGTACAAGTCTTATAAAAGGAAATCACACCTTAAGAAAATTTCCTTAACATGGCAAGTTCAGAGGATTCTATGATGCCCTCCACCCTAATACTAAGCCTCACAACCATATAACTATCCAACAAGGGGCATATTTTAAAAACATACATTACTCAGGCAACTTGTGTTTCCTTGCTTTCCCAGTCAGAAAAGTGTCACTGTTTTACTCAATTGCAAAACATTTTCTATTGCTCATTCTTTTAGAACTATCTTTCATTCCAAATGACATTTAAAAATTATGGGCTTGTTGTTGAATTATTTTTTATTACATGAAAAAAATCCAACCCTCTGTCTTCCTGATGTTTGATTTCTGAATGCATTTTGTATCCCTTCTGATTCAGCAATATCCTTACTATACCTAAGAACTTCAGGAGAGCCATGACTTTCACTATGATTCTGGGATCACTTTGCTCTAACATCTAGAAACTCCTCTTTTAACAGCAATAAAAAACATCAGTTATTTAAATAATACCTTTGGTCCAGAGATCATGGAGCATTCCAGTGCCTCTGCAAGCAGAATCCTTCATCCACGACTTGGGGCAGGTATCTGTGAAGGAGTGCACAGCGGCTGCCTAGTGACACAGAGTCCCACTGCACAAATGACAGGACACAAATGTGTTCTCCCTGCAAGTGAAACTGCGGGGGAAATTTGGAGGGGAAGAACGTCATCAAACCAGAATAAGACATTCATTTGGATTTGCTGTGGTATTTGAGTTCCACCTAAAGGAAAGGTCAGGTGTACATATTTTTCCACACTTTAAGCCACACTTGGGCACGAAGTTGGCAAGTTGGTTGAACCACTTCTGCATCATAGGTACAATAGGTAACGTCTGTGCTCCTTTCCCAGCTCTCACACTTGCATCAAGGCTAGTAAAGCAAACTTGTCAGCTGGGAAGCAGCAGTTGCTGGATTCACATCTCACCAAATCACAGCAGCCTGTTTGACTTTGCAGTGAAACAGAAAGAGAGCACACCTCTGTTCCCACACAGGTCACTATTTAGAAGTGATAGCTGATTCACAGGCCAGTCAGTTGCTGGAGACTCTTCAGGAGTCATTGTACAGAAGAGGGATTGTAAATGCCCATTCCCAAGCTGTCCCTCTTCCAAGCCCCCCATTTCTGCACAGGACACTGCCTGGAAATGTCATCATGGCTACACAATGCAGTGCAGGCATAATTTCAAATAGCAGTTTGCAGGGCATCACTGGTGTCAAGTGTGTGATGTATACAGAAAGATGAATCTGTATTTGATTCCTAACTATACAAACACTGCTAACGAGGATTAGCTGCCATGCAATATATTCTGTGCTTAGTCCTCAGGTGTTACATGCTTTATTTTCAGTAGGAGTCTTTCAAAATCAGCTGAGCATGTGACACAAACCTCATACTGCTTTTCAAACAGAAGGATCGCTGATCAAGTGCTACTTTTCTTGCAATAAATTAATCTCAATTATTAAATGAAGATGTGATATTCAGTAGCTCAGTTAAATGAGCCAAGCCTCTGCTCTAGTGCAGAAATCACTCTGGGGACACATACTGATTTTCTCACAGTGCTTCTTATGGCACATTAACTTTACAAAGGTAAAGGAAAAGATTCTGCCTTTTGGTTTTGGTTTCTCCCTTCAACCACCAGAACTGAGCTGTGAACAAAGGACCTGATTCTCATACTCACTGGTGTAAATTAGGATCAGCCTCCTTATAATGTGTATGATTGGACTGCACTCTGGAGATCCACTTTGGTCCTTTCACCCAGGTCCTGATTATAAAAATCCTGCTCCAGGAATTCAGGAAATGATTGTGCTGATGCCACCATAGAATGGGCTCTGGCTCATTCTGCTATAGCCTGGTCAGCTTGCTTCAGGAAGTAAGGGATGTGTGTGAAGCTGCTATGACAGCAGCTGTGGCTCAAATGAAACAGAGAGCAGCTGTGGAGTCACTTCACTAGTAGCAATTATGTTTTTATGAAGGTGTGCTCCTACTTGTTTATAGAAGCATTAAAAATGCTTGTGTCTGTAACTGTCCAAATCATTATCAGATAAAGAAGAAAGGCTAAAGCACTCAATCAAAATGATTATTTCAATACTGGGAAATGCCTTATTTCTTTCTCCAGAGTTCCTATCTCAGAGGCAGCAAAATACTCCAGTATGGATCTTGCTTGATAACAGAAATGTTCATCCTTTCCTCTGTCCTCAGTGCCTGTCTTCCACTGTGTGCAAAAAGCCCAGATCACAGAAAATCCACCCTTTCCTATCAGAAATACGTTTGTGCTACTTATAGCAAGTACTCTCTGTGCAAAAGAAGCTTCCTCTTTTTAAGCAGAAATTCCCCTTTTAAGGCGCATTTAATTCTCTCACAAGTGTCAGTGTTATTCACTGTGTCCCTGAGCTGCTGTGTAGCCCCAGCCTTCACGAAAACCTTTGCTCAGATTTTGCCTGAAGGAAATAACCCTTTTTGAAGAAGTTCTTATGGCTGGCAAATACCATTCACTTTTCTTTGCTTAAATGGGTCTTTGAATATAAAATACAGTTTTTTGGCAAAGACTGAAGTTACTACAATGAGATTTAAAAAAAAGCAGCCTGTCCTTCCCCAGTACTCCACTGCTGAAAGTCACCAAGTTAATTTAAGAACTGATGACACAGTAAAAATATATCTGAATGGATTGTTATGTAAGAACAATGATATCAGTACTGATTCCATAATATTTATAGGAAATTGAAGAAATTTAAGGCCATATCTATGCCACAGCTGCCCTTCTTGCTATATTCTCATTGACTTTTCTACATGACTGAGTAAAGACTTTGTGATTATGTGTTTGACTATTTCTATGTATAATTCTTTGGTAAATTGATAACTTCATTTTCTTGTACTGCCAATTTATTTACATGGAATTTGATTTCTCCTGTAACCTCATTTTGATTCTGCCAGCTTAGTAAAACTTGTAATTTTATCATCCATTTAGATTTGTTTCAAGTTGGTTTATGAGCATGCAGTGAGCCTAAAAAAGCCCAGCTTAATGAGTGCAGTTGTTCTTGCCAGCTGTAGATCAAACAATATTCACACCTGAGTCCCTTTTGTCTGAATCAAATTTTATATGTGGCATTCAAAAAGGGACTGCCTGAGGAGAAAAAAAAATCCATCCTGTATCCTTTGCCTATTAAGAATCTGCATCTATTGCCTAGTATTAGAAATGAATTCCAAATCAGTTTCTGTATGCAAGTTTTTCTTTGCCCAGGACAAACTACTCAACAGCTCTGATTAAAAATAGAGAAGTAGGCTGTTAGGAGTGAAGAAGGGGAAGTTTTTTCTCCAGTCTGTAGCAATCAGAGAACTATAATTTACTTTTAACAGTTTCCTGTGAATGCAGCCAAAAGAATAATTTCTTCAACTAGATTGATTGAAGACTAATTGGACCTAATTTAAGTGTTTCCCAAACACGTTCAGCAAAAATCTAAAACCTAGGAGCATTTACAGGCTTCAGATTTTTTCCTTGCATGCAACTTAGTCTTGCAGTTAACAAGAAAAACAGGAGAAGTGCATACGATTTTCAGAGATGATGGAGTATCCTCCTCCCACTCTAAGATGTCACCAAAAGTAATGATGGATGAGACCTAAACTATGCACTGGAAGAAATCAAATTGGGAATGTTAAATATTCTTTGTCTTTCTGCCTACAGAGTCTCACCATTTATTCTGAATGTCATTCTAATTTATTGAGTTCAGTTTTCATCTGAGTCAAATCCCCCACCAACCAGGCTGGTTGCAGTTAGATTAGATGGTAGTGCTCTTTGTATGAGCTTGGGTAACTTTTGACGAGATGGGATGTGATTCCCAGTTCATGGGGAAAGTTTTGCTATGCATTTATAGGTTAGCTTTACCTGTATTTTTATTGATAATCATATGTATTTAATGGGGATAGCTGTGTTGGCAATGTATTACTGTGATGCTCTCTTAAAAACTTGTTGGGTGACATCTTAAAGAGGAAACCAGTGTGTCTAAATCAGAAGAGAATCTAAAAAGTGTGAAGCAAGACAGAGTGTGTAGGCAAGGAAAGAGAAACTAGATCAGGCTTTAATTGAAACACATAAAAACTACATGAGAAGATCATAGAGCATAGAGAGGCAGGGATTTTGCAGAATAGAATTAGAAGTTAGCAGCTGATAAGAAGGTTTTTAAGAAGAGGTCAGTTTAATAGTCTTAGGGGAAAAACGTACTTCATGGTAGGTCATAAATAAAAGGTAAGCAATTATTTAGAAAGACAGACTGAACTTGAAAGCCCAGGCTTAAGAGTTAGTTTTCATCAGAATTTCATCCACTTCTTTGTCTGTTGCTAAAAGAAAGACCTTGAAGTCTAAATTGAAGAAATAACAAAGATAACAAAGTAAGGATTGAAAATAGATCTCCAAGTTGGCACATATAGAAAGAGGAAACCTGTTCTTTGTTGAAACTCGGTCACACAAAAAGTGTGTATGACTAATACAGCACAACCCTAAAAGCTGACAGGTGTTTGGAAAGATGTTTCCTTGTAGCCTAGATTCCAGCTCTGAAAAGGTTTCCCTTGGAGATACGTAGCAGCAAGGACAAGATGCTATGGTGTGCACAGAGCCTCACTGAAATTTACAATTGTGCATCAGGGCTGCAGGTTAAAAAGGTTTGCAATCTAGAGCTGCGTGGGATATTGCAATACACTTACATTATGGTAGGATTGTGGATGCAAAAGATGGATTGAAGCATATGGAGATACATGGGGACATAAGCCCGTGCACTCAGCACAGGTGTGAATGCTGTGAGCAGCCCAGACATGGTCAGCAGACACCTCAAGCTGACACAGGGCCACAGTGAGGATGCCTGAAGTCTTATATTTTTCTACAGATACTACTTATCAGTTAATGTTAGAAAGATTTTACTTATGGTAGGCAGATGTTTTGTAGGTGCTTATCAGAGTGGGAAATGCATGGGATAAAATGATCAAAGGCAAGCAGATGGTGTACTGAACCATGCGGGGATGTGGAGAAGTTTTTTTAGAAAGCTGGTATTGGGTTGTACTGGAAAGGAGGTAAAAGACATCCTGGAGGAAGGGGTCTTAGTGCCCTAAGAAATAGTGTGTCCTGAAAGTAAGTGCTGCCTTCCTTGGGAACCCCAGAAATCTTCCAGGGGAACTGTGTGATCCAGTGCCTAAGGCTGATGTAGCCACCAGTAAGGCAGGTGAGAAATCATATGACCCCAAAACTGCGGTGATGGCGTCAGTGGCAAAGAGAACCACCCATTTTACAGTGGCAGAACCCCTTAGCCATATGTGGGATCTGAGTTTTCTGTTAAAGGCATAAAGGATGGCAAAATATTCTTCATTATCCCCAGAGTATTAAATGCTGATGCAGAAATTATGCCTGAGTGATTAAAAAGCAAGATGAGTTTCATAAAAAGGTGTGTTAAAGTAACAACAGGGTGTTGTTATAGTAACAACAAGGTGTTAGGAGGTATCTTGACTCTGGAGATAGGATTAGGAAATTGTTTTGGCAATGTTCCTCTAGAGTCTCTGGGTACCACCAAGACCAAAACCTCTGCTAAGTGGCATAAGGGTACGAAGACGAAAAAGATGGAGAAACCAAACTGTCTTGTTTCTTCTCCCACAGTCACAGCTCACTGTGAGAAATGAAAGGCACGGAATATTACCAAAATGGGTTGTACTGGACAAATCTTAAAATCTAGGGAAGTTGGTGATGCATATTTTACCATGAATTGATGAGGCAAGTTTTGTAGACAGGAAAATATCTTTTATTAATCCAAATATTGGCAGAAAAGACAGGAGGAGCTTCAAAAGCCTTCAAAAATGCCTGATAGTCTGCTTTCTTTTTCCTGTTTTTTTCCTTTCTAATAGGAAACATGATCTCTCTACAAATCTTGCTTCATTTAGACTATCCTGGCTACATCAATACTACTATTATAATTAAGGCTTTGAATGCCCACATCCAGAAAACAAGAAATGCTAAACACAATTAATGGGGAGAATGCAATGCTTCCAAATGGAAATTTTGGTAATTAGCATACTGAGGAGGAAGTCACCTACATGAGTCTATGGGAGAAGCCTGCAAAAATATGTTTTCAATCTGATCACTTTCTAGGATATGGCTTTCTCATTCTATGCTAATAGGTACCTGATTTTCCTCAGGATTCCCAGTCTAAAAGCTTGTTCTGCTAAGGAGGCACCTTCATCTTCTCTAAAAAGAAGGGCGCACCACTGTATCATAAGGATACAAGCAAATCCCTTTTCCCTTCTGTAGGAGGCTCAGAAGATTCTGACTTGCTTTTTCACACTGCAGGACTACTTTGTGCACCAGGCTAAAGGCAGTCCTGTAGTAGGGCCAAATCCCTTCTGAACCAGCTTCACTTTGCACAGGAGAGTTACAAAACTCTTGGTCAGAAAAGAAGGAGCATAATGACCTCCCTTTACTAGTGCTTCAAGTGGGATGTGGGAGCTCTGGATTCATGTTGCTGCCCCCAGGACTGTATTAAGAGTTTTGTATTAAGTATTATTATGCCAAATGCACAGGCAGTGGTTGGGGCTGCGAAAAGAAGACCAGGAATGACCTCTTCTTTGAGACTGCTTGCATCATGCAGTTAAAGCAATATTCCCCCTTTCTAATTCACAGCTTCAGGAGAGGTTGAGGATTGCCATCTACCAGGGAATAGCTGTCTACAGTGCTATTCCATAATGTGAGAGTTGGAAGCATACCAGCATCTGACAGACAGGACTGGGAATTGGCCTGCACCCTCCTTGCCTCTGAATGAGAACTCTAACCACTAAGCAAGTGTAAAAACAATCCCACTCCAACTGGCAGTGAGAGACATCATTCCTCTTACCATATTTCAAAGGAATAAGCACCTGCAATCAAATTTTGTGCAGAGACTCGGTCAACAAATATGTTCTGAGACAACCAACTACGTCAAGTCCATCAAACAAGACAACCAGAGGAAAGGCTGGGACTGGCTCTTTGTAGGGCCTGAATTAGTAAATTGTCTCTAAGCATCTCAGGTTTTGTCACTTGCAAACCTGAAATTCTGGAGGCCTAAAGAATTAGGCTAAATAACAGCTGAAAAGGGGCTTTTATCTTTGTCAGTCTGTGTTTGGATGCCTTAAATCCAGCCCAGGAACCATCCTAAGTACTGAGAGATTTCAGTGGATTTGTCCTAACTGGACAGACTTCTTGTCTCCTTTCATGGCCACGGGCAGCTCCTGCACTGCTTTTTGTTATGTCTTTGATCACTGGTGAGTACCAGTGTCTACTGAAAATTACATCCCACCCCTAGCATGGAAAAAACTTCTGGAGATAAAGCAAATCTTTAGGAAGAAGATACTTATTACAGTTCCTAGGAGCCATGGCCAGCAGCGCCTAGGAAAACCCTCTCCCTTCAGAAAAGTCTGAGATTTAAAATTCTGCTGGTCCCAGGGCCCATTTTGGCAAGTCCTGACAGTTGTCCAGGAATGAGAATTCTCAGGCACACCCTGCTTAGTTTTGATTCAGAGAAAGAAGGAGTTGTTATTATGAGGCAGGGGAACTACATTTAAACTTCAGTCTTTAAGTTTATTTAGTGGACTGGATCTTACAGGATGTTCCAGTTAAACTGGGAGCAAAGTTTATTTGATGTATAATGCCTGCATTTTGAGAGATGGAGATTAAAGCATCCAGTGCATTTGGAGAGGATTTCATTCTCATGGCATCTAGTTTTGCAACTTATTTAAACAAAATGTGATTCTTTGATGTGGAAGTGATGCTAACATGCAAGGGAATAAAATCCATGAAATTTAAATACAAGGAATGAGTTTACAAATACTTAACCCTGTATATGTAATGATGTACTGAAGTGCTCTTGTCCCATGCATCCTATATACTTATTCAGTCTTCTTATATATTATGCCAACTGGAAGAATTATGACATTTGAGACCACAGCAGAGAGAATATCCTTTTCAATTCAAGTCTTCTCCAAGCATAAGACAATCTGGCAGTCCTCCTAATAAAAAATAAAAACAAAAACTGTCTGAAAATGGAAGAAAATTCTGCAAACTCTTCTGCAGTGCAAGTCCACTGTGTGGAAATATTATCAAAGGAGAAATATACGATTTTGCTTTTAAATGTTTTTGAGGGTTTTTTATATATACCTTAAAATAAATTAAACTCATTGCTGGAAAATTAAAATAATCACATAAATTGACAACTTATAATCTCTCAATCACTTTTGTTCATTTTTTAAAAAATAAATACTGAGAATGACTGGTTTCTTTGAAGCCATTGCTTGGAGACAGCAGTAAAATAATAAACTCCTTTGGACAAAGCTTATGTATTTAAAGCTGTCTTTCCATACTCTCCTATCTAATGCTCTGCTAACATTGGTTTTACTTGCTTAACTAGATTTCTTATTAGTGTACCTGCAAAAAATTCTTTTGCCAGGGATGACCTTCCTTTGGATCGGGTGAATAAAATGACTTAATTCTCCTGACCCTTTGCTGCTCACAGGACTAAAAATAATTGAAAAATCATTGAGAGAGTTCAAAATATTGGCAGGTGCAATGGGAGTATCAATGAAGTCAGAGAAAATATTGGTGAAATAGATCATCAATGAAACTAAACAACCAGAGGAAGTGAGAGAAACTGACAGCATCATCAATTCACCTCTTATCCTATGTGGGATTTGATAAAAGAGCCGTGCACTAATCTCCTTATCCCGAAACCTTCCTATTTTGAGACCCTTCTATCATGGCTTTGAAAGAGGTTGACAACATGCAAACAGCTAGCAGAAGAGTTCAATTTACAGGGTTTGACATGGGGCTAAATTGCAGATAATCCCTGGAAGTTAAAGAGGGCAGAAAAAAGGAGAGGAAACAGCACATTTCAGAAATGTATGATGTGACAGCCCTCAGTACATCCGAGCAGATGAAGAGAAAGGAGGATCCCATCCATAAAGTGAAGCAGCACAGGAAGTTTCCTCTGGGACAAACAAGATGCAGATTACTGCTGTCCTGGGGCTAGTCCAAAGCAGATGTCAGCTCAAGGCTCTGCAAACTTGCATATAGATGGTTTCCCTATGGGTGACTACTATTTGTAACCTTTAGAAACTGTGATTAAGTGTGTCTGCATGACAACTTGTACACATCCAAATGTGTAGAAATTGCTGTCTTAAATCATATTGAATTCCAAGGGTTGGAAACTGTGTTTGTTGTTTATTAGCTTGCCAAAATGGGAAAGAGAGGGTTTTAAGCCATTTTGAAGGAAACAAGGGCAATTAGGTTAAATTATGGAAAATTGCATAAGTTGCTCAATAAACAACAATTCTGATAAGCCTAGCAGCTGCCTCAAAGAGGCTGGAAGGAGGTTATGTTTGTTATACTGCCATTATCATGCGTTCTTATTCTCAGGCAGGTAATTTCACAATCTGAATCCCACTTGTGTTCATATAAAGTGCAGTTGTTGACTTCATACTGTATCTTAAAAGTATATTAATTCGCTTTATTGCAGTTGTAATTTAATTTGAGATCTATCCTGCTTTATTTTATTTAGCCTAATGGGTAATACTGGGTTTAGGCTTCTTAGTTTATTAATGGGTAATCACCCTTGTAAAAGGCTCGCAGGCATAGGGTTTTTCCCTTTCAGAAATGTAGTAAGGTTATAAAAGCTGTAGTAATTCTGATGGCAAATATTTATCCCTATCTCTTGATGTATCTGTGCTCTTCCCAGCACACTATACACTTCTGTGTAAGATACTTGTTTACCTTAGGTTTTGGGACTCAGATGCCTACATATACCTGTGTGTCAGTAAGTACTATATGAACAGGGTATGAATAAATATAAAAAAACCCTAGTTATTCTAATTAAATATAACTTCAGAAGGTTTGATGGACTGTTTGAGCAACTATGGTCTCCCAAAAATCTATTTGGTCTACACTGCAGTTCCCACTGTATTTTGTCATCTGCCATCATTAAGCCTCTACTTTTTTAACTACTGTAACTTCTAGAATTCGAAGTACTTCACCTTGAATTTGCATTATGTATAACAGCCAATGGATCTTGAAATATTCTTCAAGGTGATTTAATGTGCTTTTGGTACCTCATCACAGATCTGTCAAACACAAGTGAAAAGTTGTGGAGTTTATTAGCAATGCTGTAAATATTTAGTCCAGCAGAATATGCCAAGAAATGATTATATAATTGACAAAGATGTTTTTTATACATTCTAGATTTACATTTTTATTGCAAAGGCAGGCTTTTCAAAACTCAGAAATTCCTGCATATATTACAATGCTCCACCTGCCTTGCTCAGTGCATTCATTCATGTACGCCTGAAGGAAGCAAGGTACCAAAATCAGAATTGTGCAAGAATGGCATCATCAAAACCTCTTTAACTGAGACAGATGTGTCTGCATTTGTGTAGTACCATTCAAACACCTCCTTCATTGCATTATTTCTGTTACATACTATTTATATCCTACAAAAAGTTGGGAGGAGCATTGGAGTACCTCACTATGCTGGCATAGTAACATTTGAAATATTATCAAGGATTTTGTTTTTATGAAGCATAAAGGCTGGGTTCCAGTCTGGTGAGGAAAAGACCTGAAGAAATGGTACAGCCTTAATAAAAAGACATTTTAATTTCACTGACATTATCAATTACATTGACCTGCTGAGATGTTAATGATGTGAATGTTAACACCTCTGGTTATGATGTGATTAAGACAGATAGAGTGGAAAAAAAGAATTTCAGAGGTAGGACTGTACAGTGAAGATACAATTACCTTGTTTTAGGTCTATAGCTCACTGAGCCATGAATTATTTAGCTTGGAAGGGATCTCTAGGGGTCATCTGGGGGACCTCCCAGCTCAAAGTATAATTACATCTGGTTGCTCTGGACCGTTTCTAGTTGAGTCTTGAACACCTCTTGGGAAGGAGATCCTTTAACCTCTCTGGGAAACCTCTTCCAGAATTTGACCACTCTCAAGGTAAAAAAAGAAACCCAAATCAAACAAAAAAAGGTGATCTATAATTTAAGTTTTTCATGTTCTAACTTGTGTTTTTGCCTCCCATGTTATTGCTGTGCAGCTGAGGCAAGAAGTGAATCAGAAGTGAAGATTCCTAAATGCCTGTAGACCAGTGTGCTAACTAACACTGGAAAATACAATGAGGCAGCAGGGTGGAAGGAGAGAATAAGAGAAATATGAAAAGGGCTGACCCCTTAAAAGGGTTAGAAAACCTGCAATTACATTGATGAGTTATACCTAACCAAGTTTCTGTAATGGGCAGAATTCAAATCTGCATTGTTATGGGGAAATTAAAAATTTAAAGGTTTGCAGTTACCAGTTAAACATCAATAGAGATTAATTTTTGTTCAAAGAATTTCAGACTCTCTGGACAGAAGGGACCTCCCTGTTCACCTAGGCTGACCCTCCCCGTGCAGAGGCTGGATAAAGTTTTTCCAGAACTAGATCAAAGAATGTCTTTTTAAAAGAGATCTAATCTTGTCTTCTGCAATCAAAGGTGACCTAACCACTTTTCCCAAAAAGTTGGTAAAATGTCACTTACATAACTAAAAAGCCTTACCATCATAGGATAAATATTTTGGACTTCACTACAAGGAATAAAGATGAAAGTTGCTGAATTGGAAGCTGGTGGTTACCAAGAGACCAGTGTTCAAGGCCTGATTATATTTAGCATGGCCAATCACATGAGAGTCTCAAACACAGCTTCAAAAGCTTTAATTTATGAAATCTCAGGAAAGTCATAAGGAGAATCTGTTTGGGTAATATATCTGGGCAGAACAATGTACATGGAAGATGATGGCTCTTGAGGAGCATTTATTAGCTGTCCAAAAGTCACTGTCTAAGAAAAGAACATTGGTACTCTTTTCAGTTGTTGAGGTAAAGCCATGACAAGAAACAATGAAGCAATTTTTAACAAATAAGAACAATTGGATACAGGCCAGAAGAATGTCAAATGAGGAGCCACAAATCTTGGACAATTGATATGGTAAGATAAAGCTGCCAAAGAAGAAGGTCTCTGACTGGAAAGTCAAAAGGGACTATGAAGTTAAGAGCATAAATATAAAAAAAAAAACAACAAACCCCACCCTCAAGCCCCAGGAATGTTTGGTCATAGCTAGATAAAGCTGGTAAAATTGCTTTTAGTGGTGCAGAAAAGACAAAATAAGAATTTCCTTACTATATTTGGAAGAAATCCGTATGATACACGTATATCAAATGAACTGCTTTCTGACCCACTAATTATTGGCTTGTTAAGTAACAGCATTGATGCTAACATCAATAAATCTGCAGGCCCAGGTTATTTGCTCCTATGAGTTATACAAGTATTGGCCAACTTGACTTCTGCATCTTTGATAGTTTTAACAGACTTAGGAATGATGAAAAAAACCCCAGAAAATCATGTCTTAGTGATAATATTGTGTCTATATTCAGAGAATGAGAAGGATACTGCTAATTATAACTTAGCCTGATTCAAGCATGGTAAAATAAGGGAAAAGCGGTTAAGGGATTAGCTGAGAAAGACCTGAGGGGTAAGATTATAATTAATGTCAGCATGTTTTTAGGGAAATGAGTCAGATCAAACAATTGTGCTGGGAAGACAGCAAGATACACTGATAAAGGCAACCCTGTTGATACACAATATACAGATGTTTATACGGCAGTGGATTCAGTACCTCATTACACTGATCAAAACTTTGCACAGTGCAGTGAGAAGGGAGCCCACATAACCTGGGTTAATAGCTGGCCAAACCAGGGCTCCCAGTACCAATTTGCAAAGCAGGAGCCGTGGCTGAGCAATTGTGCTGTGCTCCCGGGAAAGAGCAGTGCCATGTGCTGTGGGCTCCTCTGCCACTGCTTCTGGGCACAGGCTGGTGGCTGGGGCTGTGCTCAGCAGGGCTGCCCTCTGGGGCACATCCCTGTGCCATGGGAGCGACTGTGAGGAGCCCGAGGACTCTCACGGTGATAACTGTAGCACAAAACCATAGGTAAATGGACCACAGCTTCTTCCCCAGATGGTTTTGAATGAAAATGCCCACTTTCTCAGCTAAAGAGTGGAAGACTCTGGTTGATAGTCCATGAACAAATAGCTCAGAAGAGTCTGGTGCAAATCAGGTCAGAGGATCTGATAGCCATGGACTGGATTGTCTTGGGCAGGAAAGCCAACTTGATTCCTCCCTGACTGTGGCAGGAATGCCCCAGAAAGATATTTTCAAAGTCTCCTCACCTAATTTAGTCAGGACTTTTCTTTTTCAATTCATTGCTCAAATTGGCAACGGTTTGGAGATAAGATCATAACACAACGGGAGTTCCCCCTGCTTTCCTGATGAGAATGGCTGAAATTTGTTTTGCTTAAACTTAACAGAAGAAAATTCAGCAACCAGATAAACCAGGCATGGGAAATTTTTGTCAGAAGGTAATTATGGGCAATTGTAAACAAGAGAGTTGAATTGAAACCCTTATGCATCCTGACCAAAATGAGCATTCAATAAAACTACGTTTTAAATTATGTATCTTTTGTTTAGCCTCAAGTTTTCAACTAGTTTCTTTTTTTTTCCCCCCTAAAAGCAGGCTCAGTGTAGGCACATATTTCTTTGCTTCCCACAATCTGTGTCCATGAGCACTGAGCAGAGGCAGACTAAAGGGAATTTTGGAAGGATTTTTCAGAATGAATCTTGGGTGCTTTCTCCTTAGGTGCATTTCTCTTTCAGTAATGATAAAGAAGTACCACAGTGGAACATTTATTCTGACCTGTGGGGAATGTGTCATGATTTGTTTCCTGCTTGAAGACTGATGAAGCTGCTAGCATGTGAAACTCCAGTTGTTGGCCATGCTGACAAAAAAGGAATTTGTAGTTTTTAAGAACTGCCATTAATCATACCTTGTGTCAGGGAGGGAAGAGTGCAACAGTGCCAGCACATTTCTAAGGAAAGCTGACAAAAAGGGGAGTGGAACTAAAGAATTGTCTATGCCTGGCTGTGAGGCTGTTTGGTGCTGTGCCATGTGGGTGGAGTGTGCTGGTGTCCCAGGTAGGGGGGGTCCCCAGGCAAATGCTGAGCTGCTGATTCAGGAGGTAACTTTCACAATGCTCATGCCTTTGGGAGAGGTGTGGAAGGTACAAGTGGGTTGTTTGCCCAAACTTTTCACTCCTTTGCTTCCCAGGGTCCGTGCCAAGACTATTTTGTACTTGTGCACCTTAAAATTATTTTTGAAGTGCATCAAATTAGTTTCCTAGTACATTTCAATTGTTAAATAATGTCTGTGAGGGATTTGAAGAGTAGCTGATGACAGAGAACATTCAAGATTTATGTGCTGTCATTAGCTGTATATGAAGTTTAGTGCAATAAGCCATACTTAAAAGCCTTCTGTCTAATGTAAACAGTACATTTCTTCTACCTGTTGGTAAGTAGGTAAATAGACATGAAATAGCATAAACAGAACCATTCCAGGCACAGATCTACACTAAATGTTACAGATATTTGCATTATTTATTATGGGATATCCATGAACAATCTCTGAATCTCTGCCATGAGAAAAATTCAGCCAAAACTAAATTTCAAGCTCTTTATAAAAAGAAATCATAAAAACCTGAATGCTGGTACTTTAACAGTAGCATTTGAGCAGAAATAAATGGTGATAAATTAGTCAGAGCAAATTTAAAACAGATGCTACAAGATTTTAATAATTGAAGAATGAATTTCTGGAATATTCTTGCACACTGAGATGTAGGTGCAATGAGATTGAGTCAAATATAGCACAAAGGAGGCAGAAAATGTGGGTCTGGTATGCCATAAACTCATAAAAATGCAGCTGATAAATTGAGAAGCTGATATACCTGATGATGGGAGAATGATTGGCTGGGGAACATGTTGGTTTAGTCAGGGGATTTCTGTCAGAATTGCTCCTCTTCACAAAAGCAGGCAGAGTAGGAGCAAGCAGGAGGCAGAAACCAGGCCTGGCATTATCTAGTCAGGTCCTTGTGTCTGTGCAGAAATGCCACAGCTGCAGAGCACTCTATGAAAGAGTTTTGTGAGGCACTGTCTACCAAACACACAAGAAGAACAAGCCTTTAGTATTGTAAAAATTCTGCAAGTTACAGTGATCTCCAAGGCCTTCTATAAATATTCTTTTGTCTCTGGGAGACCTCTCTTTCCTGCGAATACTACTCGGTGTGATGCAACCGGCTCGCTCAGATCTGGGTCAGGTTTGTTAAGGAAGCTGATTTTCTGTAGTTACACACATCTTGGTAAGGCAAAACACATGTGCTCCCCCTGAGATTCTGATGGAAACTCTCTGGTTGCCTGGGTGTACCCCATGCCCTTATCTCACTGCTCTGCTTTGAATCGATGCTGCTCAGATACTCGGTTCTGGAATTTCTCCCCTAGTGTGGCATTTTGCTCTTTGACATTTCAAGCTTGTTCCATGTATATAATAATTTTGTTTCAGTTATTTCTATTTCTGCTTTCATTTTCCTTGACAGTGTTCTGTGTGTTCTATATGTTAAAATATGAAACTTCTGTGCCTGGTTTTATTAGGTATTCTCAGAAATTGCACATTTCCCCTTCATCCTGCTTACAAGGACCTTACTCCCAGTTATTCCATCTTTCCTGCCTTGTATGTACATCTTTGTGAACTAGTTGGGCTTGTCACTACAACTGCTGGTATTTTAACATTTTCTGTTATATCTGCTCAAACAATGTCAGCTGCTGTTCTGCTGATGTTGTTTGGCATGTTTATTTATTTTTCTTTTTTATTTTTTATAGTCTTTACTGATATAGTTTTAAATGGGTTGTTTAGTATCATGTAATCTGCTCCTTTTAAAGACCTTTGGGATTTTAATTCAGTTGTCACTCAGATTTCTTTTTCAATGATTCACAAGTTTCTTATTAATGAATAGATCTGGTTAGGCCAACCAACCAACCAGCCAAAAAAAAAAACCCCACACCCCCACAAAAAAACTCTTCAGGACAGAGGGGAAAAATCCTACTTCCTCTTTTTATTCTGCACTTTTTCTGAGAAACTGGACATTTCCTCCTATAGACAAAATGTTCTTCCTACCTTTGCACTGGCATTTCAAATCAATCTTCTCTTTTATCTCTCTATACAAAAGGCAACCTGTACCACTCAAACCAGTGTCATTCCTTAATTGTCATCTCTTTTACTAGTCTAAATGATTTTTTCATGTACAACAGAAAATGCCAGTTGAATCCAATCTTTTTCAAAAGTTCATTAGCATCTCATAATTTTTAAAGCTGCTATGTTATTTACACAGTGCCACCCCAGAGAGGTTGAAACTCTACCTTTATTGTGATTTTTCTGTACTAAGGTTAGTGATTTTCATCTAACATTTTTGAGTTATAAAATCATTTAGATTGGGAAAGACTCTTAAGATCATTGAGTCCAACTGTAAACCTGACACTGTCAATCCAGCATTAAACTATGTCCCTAAGTGGCACACCTATATGTCTTTTAAATACTACCAAGGGTAGTGACTCAGCCTCTTCCCTGGGCCATCTCTTCCAATGCCTGATCACCCATTCCATGAAAGAAATCTTACCTAATACCCAGTCTAAACCTCCCCAACAACTTGAGGCTTGTACTGTTGCTTGTTACTTAGGAGATGAGACTGAATTCCACCTGACTACAGCCTCCTTTCAGGGTGTTGTTGAGAGTGATAAGGTCCCCCTGACCCTCCTCTTCTCCAGGCTAAACAATTCCAGCTCCCTCAGCTGTTTTTCCTCAGACCTGTGCTCCAGACCCATCACCAGCTCTGTTGCCCTTCTCTGGACTCACTCCAGCCCCTCCATGTCTTCCTTGCAGTGAGGGGCCCAGAACTGGGCACAGCGCTCAAGGTGTGGCCCCACCAGTGCTGAGCACAGGGGGAAATCCCTGCCCTGCTCCTGCTGGCCACAGCATTGCTGATGCAGGCCAGGTGCCACTGGCCTTCCTGGCCACCTGGACACAGCTGGCTCATGTTCAGTCAACCAGAACCTCCAGATCCTTCTCTGCCAGGCAGCTTTCCAGCTGCTCTTTCCCAAGACTGTAGTGTTGCATGGGGTTATTATGACTCCAGTGCAGGATCTGGCAACATCTTCCACTGCCTTGATCTTTTTTCTATATTTACTGTGACTTGTGATTTCCATTTTAAGGATCCTAATGCATTGAATTCCAATTATATACAAATTTTAGGTACCAAACCACAAACAGTAAACACAGCATTCATGCTGCTATCTTTTATTCTAGCTTTTGACTTGGCCACTGTCCCTGAAGAAGTATGTGAATATCTAGCAATAATACAACACAATAACCTGTCAGCAGTTATTTAACTATTGGATGGAACATAAACTTCCATTGCAGCATTTATAGGGAGGCTGGATAGGCTCTCTGAGGCATGAAAGGACTAAATGTAAAGCTCTTACATTCAGGTAAGATCAGCAGATTTTTAGTCATGCTTGAGAGAAGGGATGAAGTTGGCTTCATTCTTCCTGAGGGGAGACAGCTCCCTGTTCTTTGTTTTCAGAGTGTGTGCTCACATGTGGGTGTTTCTGGAAGGGGAAAGAAGAGAATGCATAATGATGGTGAAGGTGTATAGTCACAGATACAGTAGAGCAGAAGTTCCCAGTCTCCTGTCTCTGGGCATTTTTATCAACAGTGGCAACACTGGTCATCACAACCAGTAGAAGCAGGCACAGAAACACCTTTTTCCTTCACCCATTGTCCCATGCCTAGATTTACCCAGAGAAGCTCTGTTTCGGTATCCAGAATTTCAAATTCGCTGGAACAGGAGAATTTCTAAGTGTATCTAGTGGATCCAAGTAGCTGCAAATCTCCTGCATAGTTGTTCCAGCCAGGGGGGCTGTGTATCAGGAAGTTAGGGTGGTTTCAAACACAGACCTCACAAAGATGCTGCATAGCTGTCAAGTAGAGCTCGTGCCATGAGGATACACTGGGCTCAATTACTTTCTGTCTGCTACAGCTGGTGGAGCCTGAACAGCATTTTAAGCAAATTCTGGGTTCCTTGTGTGTATATGACTTTGATTCATACCTTAATAAATGCAGCATGATCAAAAAGGTCAGGCTTACTACTCACCCACACCTACATATATCTGGGAAATCCTACACCAGCAGTGGGAGGCCACTCAGGCTCACATGGCACAGCTGGAATACAGGCAGGGACCCCGTAGGATTCGTGGCTAGAAAGCTTCATGCAGTGGAAGAGGGGAGGGTATTAGAAGTTCCCAACTAGAGGCACTTCAGAGGTGCAATGTAGGACCTTTGCTGGATACATTCCCATTGCAGCTTCTGCAGGGAAGCCCTGCAGTGCTAGTCTGATGTTTGGATACGTGTAATTACAGACCCACGCACAGGCTCAGCTAAAAGATGGTGGGTAGGAAAAGCAGTAGCCACCTGAGGGCTGGGTGGCTTTAGATGACTTGGAGGGAATGGTGGGAGAGAGGGAGAAAGTGTTAGATAAATGAGGGCAGGATTACTGAATAGTGCAATGGGCAGACTAACAAGAGGAAGCCTTGTGTTTGGAAATGGAAATCTTCCATTTCCACTGGCTTGACTTTCAACCTGCACAGAGGCAGATGGAAAAATCCCTGTCTTACTGTTATCTGTCCTGACAGGCTCCCTGATGGCTTCACAGGGTAGCAAGAATGAGCACAATGCTTGGGACAATGCTGGGGACACAGCACAGCAGCTTTCCCAGCTGCACATCACTCTGCAACTGGCTGGATAAATGAGCAGGACAGACAACACTCTGACAGACATTTGTTGGGTGACACTGCATCTATGCAACAAAGTAATGTATTTGCCACTGTAGCTGATGATGGCTCCTGATCTGGCTTCTTTGATTCATTTGGAAGAAGGGAGTACATAGTACATGAACTTCATAGTGTATCCTGTGAACTGACAGCTACTGCACCTGGTCAATTTGTCTTGATGCCTTCAACTCCACTGTCAGGCTTGAGTCAGCCTAGGGGATTCCATGTATAAAGGTACTACAAGTAAAGCCTGGAAGAGCTGCAAGGTTCTGCTTGCGTAGAACCTTTCTTCCCTCCAGATGTATGGCTGGGCTAATGAAGGGAGGTAAGAATGTGAGACCTGATGCTGTTATTTTTACATCAAGTGGTATACTCTCCTGTAACAGCAGAATTCTTCACTGACTGTTCATGGTCCAAGGCTCATTCAGTAGCATGAGCTGAATGAGAACATTTTACCCAAAGATTAGGCTTGCCAAAGGACTTGCTTATCCAGCTTGCTGTAGTTCTAAGGAAGTTTATTCTTCAATGTCCACCTTTCCTTCTGCTTTTTCTCTTTCTAAAGTGAAACAGGTTTTAATTGCTCTTTTGGTATTGAAGGAAGAGAATGCAAAACTATCAATAATACAATGATAAAATTTTAAATGGCGATATATGCAGGGGCCCTTCAATTTTCCACATATTTGTGACTGACTTTCTTTAAATAGAAAACATTTTTTTCCTGTCAATGTACAGATATAGAATAAAAACACTTGAAAGCAAAGAGTGAAATTGGATCTCATTAAAACATGGAGTTAGTGAAATGGTGACAGATGGGCCCTGCTGGGAAGGAGAAGATCGTTGAACGAGACTGGGATAAGTTAGTGACTTTGCAATTATAAAGCATGTGGCTTTGTAATTTCTAACCCCCAGTTCTGCAAAGTAATCAGTGCAGTTGGGTCCATATGCCTGCAGGGAGGCTCATTGAGACAGGCACGAAGATCTGCATAGAGGAATAGGGGACATGCAGATATTCCAAAACACAGCTGCAAGGGAGCGAATCTCTCTCTTTTCCAGCCAAATTTTAATCTGCCCTCTCCAAAATGGAAGAACGCTTCACTGTGAAATATGAACTTGATTTTCACGCTCTCCTGTAGTGCTCACCAGACTAGGGATGGAATTTTAAGAAAAACACGACCCTTTCAAGCATTGATTGATCTGCCACTGTTAAATGTTGTCCATCTCAGTATGCCTGTGGCAATGGGTGACAGGTTTTTCTAATTATGTTTCAAAGTAGACTCTGACTTGTTTTTTATAATGTTGAAAATCTTTATCTTGACTCATTTCTGTAATAAACTTCTGGCAACAGGAAGCTATAATTTATTTACTTAGAAATTTCTCATCTCTATTATCGTAAAGATGTCTTAGCAATTCTATTTTTAGGATTGCACAAATGGGGCATAAATCCTATTTTCTTTTAAAGCAGATTGTGCTAGGATGTCGACCATCAAATGTGTGAGATTCGTGTCCATCTGAATGATCAGCTTGGTTTTTATTTCCAGGGACAACCTCAGCCATCAAGTCCCACCATATGCAAACCCAGACCATGAAGCAGGTGATATATTTAACTCGTTACACAATCTCTTCCATGCATTTAACAAGCTGCAATAATTCAGGGATGGTCTTCCCAGTGCACACTACAGGCAACTATTTGGTTTCAAGGCCTTGAAGCTGTGCAGCTCTTGGCTCTTTTATCTGACCATCCCTGGAAAACTTATTTTCACTTTTAAGCCAAAGAATGGCGTTACCGCTGCTGATTCAAATACACACTCATAGATATCACATTTTCCTTTACAATCTGATATTTGTGCCCATTTTGTGTCTGTAGAGAAGTTGCCATGAGTAAGTTCAGTTTTCATAGCTGCAAATTTTCTGGTGCAGTCTAATACACTTTCATGGTTCCCAAATTTCTTTTTGATGTGCAAGTCCTTTCATGCCTTAGGGAAGCACAGAAGAAAGCATGGAAGTACTTGAAACATTAATAAATAGGTGCTGGAGGCTGGTATTATGGGCCAACTGGGTGTAGGAGGAGCTGGTGTCTTAGAGATGAATCAGAAATCCTAGGAGAGGGGGAAGGCATGTCAGGAAAGATTGGGAAGATGCAAAGCTTGAAGTGACACAGCAAGGGCAGTCACTCGCAAAGAAAAATGCCTTTCCAGAAGAACTCTGAATGGACATGAAAAGTGCAATACTGCCTTTTTCAGAACCTGAGACAAGGAAGCATGATAATACCTGGTGGAATAGTTTGGCTGAGGTGATGGATCAGAAAGTTCATATCTTTGGTATGTTACACAGAAAAAACTCAGCCAAGGTGTGAGTTAGAATTTGGATGTGAGGACACAGGGAGAATTCAGAGCAGTGGCTTGCACATGATATAGGTCTGAATTAGGAAAAGAGTGTGTTCTCATCTCGATTGAAAATGGAAGGAGGAGAATGAGATTAGGACAGTAATAATCGTCCTGCCATAGCCACATTAAGGATGAACAAGGCTAGACTTCCTCATAAAATTATAGGGTAAGGGTTGCTTGGAAGAAGATGGGATCTGAATTGCAAAGGTCAATTTGTGATTATTATTTTGATAGAAATAATAGTAAAGTGTACGTTTACATACACCCAGCAACACAGGGAGGAGGATATAGAGAGCAGGGCAATGGGTGAAAGACCAAAGATTTTTGGCAAAGCCTGGTTGAGGGTAAAGTCTTTTTCAGATGGGCTGTGATTGGAGGGATAGGGGGAAAAACATAAAGACAGCCACAGGAACCACTAGTGAATCTCTAGACTTTAGATTTCATAAAGAATGTGCTCTTGGGACCACAGTCACCATTGAGTCCAAGAGAACATGAACGTTGTTTCAAGATACATTAGATTTTCCATGGAACCTGGAAAGGCTGGACAGTTTTGGAGAGAAAACTGAGGAAGAGGCTTTGCAAACAATGAATCCAGACTGTGTGCCCAAATTCTGATGCTAGAAAGGATCACTGCATTTTCAAGAAGAAAGAAATAGTACATTGATATGGATCTGTACTTCTACAAGACTTACTTTGTGTACCTTTGAAAAATGTGAACTACCCTAATAGCTTTCCAGAAATGTTGGCTTGTGGAAATACAGTGACTTTAGAACTGATGATCAAGCACTTTTGGACCTCAAGTTCCCAGTTACATTAGCAATTGATCAAAGTCAAGGCAGTGAGTACAGGAAATTCCTGGTTCTTGTGAAAACCTTTCTGTTTCAGCTCAGGACACTTCCAAGAGTGTTCTGGGTGTCAGTGATAAAACACTAATAGATGCAAAATCTATATAGTGTAGCATAGGATCACAAAACCCAACTAATTCAATATAGTTCTATATTTAATGTTGTTCAGCTACGGAGTAATAGCACTGCAGCGTGGAAAATCACTGGCAAACTTACCGGGATATGCATATTACCCAGTATGAAAGAACCAAAGGATGAAAAATTACTATTAGACTTTGGTAAAAAGTAAGGAAGTCAAAACAAGCACAAAATTGTAGAAATACAAAACTTCATCATGGTTTAGACAGAGATGCTTTACAATTTGGAAAGGTCACCATAAACTAAAAAACCTACAAAAATGTCACTTTCTTCCAACAAGCTAAACACAAAGAAACATTTTCTAAAGAAATTGGAAGCTTCTGCTCAGTCTTTTAAAGCAAAGGAAAAACTAGCAGTTGGCAGAGAAGAGTGAAGCAAAGGGCAGAAAGACTGAAGAACAAAAGTCTTCATGGGCTGATCTTTGTTTTCCAGACTGTGTGTAAAAGCAATTTAGCAAGTGAAGACATGAACATATTTGAAGATAATTTACTTTACCAGATCAAAACTAGAAGACAGTTGAAATGGCCAGCAGACCAGTTGAAGCATGCTGATCCTGTTCTAACAACATTAAATGTTGGGTTTAGTTTCTGCACTGACTGGAGTGTATTGTAGTATAATTGATAATACAGCTCTTTTTGCATTTCCTCTCTTTGGTATCTCTGTCCCACACTGGTTTTTTTGGGTTTTATCACCTCATGGCAGTTCTCACTTTGTTCTGCTTTTCACTAGAGCGAGATTACTGAGCAGGGCCCAGCTGTCTGCTGCATGGCACTGTCACAGGTCCTCTTTGTAGAAAACAGAGAAGAGGAAGCAAAATAAGCCGATGGAAGAGTTTAGCTGGGCAGAGAGATGGGAAAGGCCAACAGCTCTGACATGGTACGCAGTAAGATCCAGCAAGGTGGGATTCATAGCTTGGTTGTGAGGACATAAGGAGTGGTCAGAGCAGAGAAGTTAATCTTGTCAAGGTCTCCTTTACCTTGAGCAGTTAACTTCAACTAACTTGATTGGCCCTAAGTGTTCCTTGATCTGGATTTTTTTGACACACCCACACCTGTGCCGCTATATCGACTGCCAGAGTATTTTTTTCTAGCTCAACTGCTTTCCTTCCCTGGAAACATCCCAAAGTAACCTTTCTTGAGGGCTTAATTTTCAGAGTAAACCACACTCAGATGAGAAACTGAGGACTAACCTTCAGCACATCCAGTTGGACTTGGAGTTCTTTTTCCACAGGCCAGCATAATTCCACAAATTCAAAACACGTAAAACAAAGTACAAGCCAGATAACAAACCTAAATGACTGGGATTGCTGTTATCCAACCTGCATTGCTCAGATTCCAGCTGCTGGGACAGGGATCAAGGCACTCCACTCAGGGGCAGTGGCAGCATTTGTGGTACTGGAAACCACTCTTGGCTGCATGTCTGCTTTGTCTACCTGCAGACATGTGTCTCAATGCTTTCTCTCTCACTTTCTTTGTGTATTTACACCTCTAGATGGGATTCCTTTTCCTTCTGGAGCTTGTCTCAGTGGGAAGGTTTCCTGCAGGGAGCTGCTGCCTGCTGCTTCAGTTCACTTCTCATTCTGTCACTCCTACCCAAACCCGGGGGTGATGCCTGGGCTGGGAAGTCCTCTCCAGCCCAGTTAGCTTCACTTCAGCAGGCTGAGCTGACCTGTTCTCTCCCCTGCCTTTATACCTCCTTAGCTGTGATTCAGATTTGCTGCCAGGTTCACTAAACACTCTGGTCTCCATCATCTGGGAGTACCTGAGCCTCCAGTTTTGTTAAACCTTTATAATGTGGAAAACACCTTACTCTGAAAAAAGCTGCCAGTGAAACTTGTCTCCCAAATTTATGAACCTACTTTTGTTCTGTGACCTCCACTGAATCTCGTTCTTGCAGCTCCTTTGACCAGGACTTCGCCTTTGCATGAAACCTTCTCATGGGGCTCTGTCTTATGGGGTGCCCAGGATGACTTCGTGGAGATTCTGTAGTCCAACCCCCCTGCCAAGGCAGGGTCACCTGGAGCAGGTTACTGTGTGCGAATAAGGGAGCAGGAATGCATCCAGGAGGGCTTTCAATGTCTCCAGACAGGGAAACTCCACGGATCTCCATGAACAGCCTGTTCCAGTGCTCTGCCACCCTCAGTGTAAAGAAGTTCTTCCTCCTGTTTCGGTGAAACTTGTGTTTTAGTTTATGGCCACTGCTCCTCGCCCTGTGGCCGGGCACCAGAGGAAAGAGTCTGGCACCATCCTCTAGGCACCCATCATTGAGATACTTATGTGCATTAACAGGATCCCCTCTCGGCCTTCTCTAGACAAAACAGGCCCAGCTCCCGCAGCTCCCTCGTTAGAGAGATGCCCCAGTCCCCGCAGCATCTTTGTGGCTACCCATGGGCCCTGTCCCGCAGCTGCTTGTCCCTGTGGTGTTTCCCCTGAGAGACGCGGGTTGCTCGGCTCAACCCAGCCCCGCCACCGCTGCCGCTCCCGCTCCCCGCAGGGGCCGCTCCGGCCCCGCCCCCGCCCCGCCCCGCCCCCGCCCCGCGCGCGTGCGCCGCCCGCCGCCGCCGCGCAGGCGCCGTGGGGGCGGGCAGAGGGTCCGGAGCGGGACCGGCGCGGCGGCCGCTCCCGGCGTCGTTCGCAGCGGGGCCCCGGCGCGGCCAGGGGGATGCGCCTCCGCCCGGCCCGGACAAGGGGACGCGGGTGGAGAGGCGCCGCGCGCCAGGCCGGGCCCCCGGCTCCCCGCTGCCGCTCGTCCCGCAGCCCCGCGGCCGCGGAGCTCGGGGAGCGCCGCTGACCGGAGTCGCTCGCTCGGGCCCGGCTGGTCCCGCGGCGAGGGAGGGAGGCAAGGAAGGAAGGAAGGGGGCGCGCAGGTAGCGGGGCGACCGCGCCCCGGCCCGAGCCCCCGTGGGGGCGGGGGCCGTCGGGGCGGCCCGGCCTCCCCCCCGACCTCCCTTCCTCCGGCACCCGCGGGGAGGATGGTGATGGTGCAGCCGCCCGCAGCCCCCGAGGCGGGCCGGGGCCGCCCTCCGCAGGGGCTGAGGGGATGAACCGTGCCCCGCCGGGGGGTCGCTAGCGGAAGGATGACCACTCCCGCCCTGCTGCCGCTCTCCGGGCGGAGGCTGCCCCCGCTGAACCTGGGGGCCTCCTCCTTCCCGCACCACAGGGCTACCTTGAGACTCTCCGAAAAATTTATCTGCTCCTTATTCTTAGTGCCTTCATCACCCTGTGCTTCGGGGCGTTCTTCTTCCTCCCCGACTCCTCGAAGCACAAGCGCTTTGACCTGGGCTTGGAGGATGTGCTCATTCCCCACGTGGACACCAGCAAAGGGGGCAAGAACCTCGGCGGCTTCCTCATCCACGGGCAAGGGCACGACGAGCACCGGCACAGGTGGGTGCCTCGCTCGCCGGGAAGGGAGCGGGACTGGGTGACAGGGAGATCCCTTAAAATGTGTCTTTCCCGTGCTGCTGTCCCTCCTCTCACCGACATCCTCCCAAACCGGTATCAACTTCTGAGCGCTAGCCTGTGTCCTCCAGCTGCCATATGTAACTGAGGCTCCGTGTTGCTTTCCCTAGTGTGAATTTAGCCTTCTGGCGAGCTAGAGCTGGGAGGGCAAATATGAAGTGTCCTCCAGTGGCTGATTTATTTTCTCACCCTAGCCAATTCCATGCATCAGCCATGGAAAGAAGGGGGTTAAGTTATGGTATTTGTGGAGGCAGTATAAGTGACTGAAAAACTGCCGCATCTCTTCTACAGCTATTATGTGCTTACTCAAAACAGCTGCTTGTTGCTGAATAGTGCACAAGAACTTTGATCTGAAAAAGACTTCATGCTGTGATCCAGAGGCTGTCAGCCTATGACGTGCAGGACACAGAACCAGTGCAGATGGCACAATTGCCTTTTTCTGGCCCTTAAAATCACTTGCTCTAATGTTAATCCAGACGATTGAAGGTGCCGGTGGCTGAGTTTCCTTAATTGTATTTGCCAGTGTAAAGAAATTACGGATAGAAAGAGAGTATCACGGGTAGATATGCTGTATCAACAGCTTTTGGGGGGCCACCTAAAGCTTTGTGTGGTGCAAGCCTCTAAATGTTCAGGACTGGATCGTGTGAAGTTAAGCATCCAAAACGGAAGTAAAAAACCTTAAATCGTGATTATACAGTATATTTGCTTCTAACATACTTCAGTTGCTTAAATCCTATTCTGCTGCCTGGATCTTAATGAGGCTGACAGATCTCTCTTCACTGTCAAAGATGTGTTAAAATATGATGGTGGGTGATAAAATACCTGCTTTTCCATACTCAAATTAGTAATACAGGGGATTTTAAAGAAAGGTTACTTATGCTGATAGTGTTCCTTTGGAAACACCTTGAAATATATCTTACTGGCATAAGAATTATTTAAAGGTTATTTGTATGAGATTAAAAGGAGAGGTTTTAATTTACTTCTTTTTATTAATCTGTTATGAGTTATAAAGAATACGTGAATAAAGAATACTATGATATTTTTCCTTAAGGCACCTTCGCTGTTGGATGTTTTTGGGCACTTAAGTTGAGCCCTTTCTCCCTATCTGAGAGGGCACAGGTACTTAATATTTAACAAGGACTTATTTTGTCTATGGTGTTAATTGCTGGTATGGTTAAACGCTGCATTAAACGTAGGTTTAGACAGTCTCTAATATGCCTTTGAAGGTCTTGTCTTTCACTATGAGGGTTTATTTCTTTTTGTATGTGTGTGTGATCTTATTTCTTAGCTTCCCCGGTCCCTGTGGCACATGCAGTCAAAATCAGTTTCTAAAATATAGGACAGATGAAAGAAAAAGAAGAGTTCAGAAATGTTCAGAACTCCAGCTGTGGCTGTTGTACCTTGTGTTGTCCAGTAGATGGGCTGTAGAAAAAAGGAGTCTGTTGATAGTGATAGTTCATATTCTTTCCAGGTTCCCTCTTTTAGTTACTGAGGCCACATCTTTAGGAATGAAGTACTACTTTTTTGTGTGTCATGTGTAGATAAGCAGTAGCTTACAACTGTCAGAGCTAAGTTGTTCGGGATCTGTTCTTAAACAAAGTTGTTATCCTGACGTCAGTTAACTGTCCTATGGTTCCTGTATTGCTATGGCTGTGTGTACCTCCCACCTGCCTTCCGTCCAAAATTTCCCTGTCATGTTCATTTTTTGAGTTGTTATTTGTGCAAGAATAGTTATTATTCCTGTGTTTTAGCTTTGCAAAACAGGCATGTCTTAACTACTTAGAAGCCTGCCTGCTTAACCTGCTTGTAAGACCCTTGTGTGAATGTCACAATATGCATTGTGAAGCAAGGTTATGTGCTTTACTTTTGAAGCAACTTTGGCTGATCATCACAGTTTTATCAACAGACTATTTCCCATCAGCTTGTGGCTAATGTGGTTGTTTACCATAATGGAAAACACATGCTGCCATTTTCATTGCAGAGTTCTTGCTCCTGGATTGCAGGGATATTGACAGATGGTATTTTGAGAAAGTGTAGGATCTTCAGTGGTGAGCTCTGGATTACTTATTGTCGCTGTTTGGGATGGAAAAATTTGTTCTGCTTACTATCAAGAGGCAAAGTCAAGCATCAGCTACTTTGTAAGTGCTGTTTTTTTGAGTGAGGCAGAGGAGTTAGGGTAGAAAAGGTCAAGAGAAATTAACCTAATCCTAATATGAAGGAGGATGCAGTCTAAAATGTGAAGGGTGAGGGTGGATTGACAAGCTGTTTCCAGAAATCGAGGGGCTTCAGAACTCATTGGATCAAAGGTCATTCATATGAAGTATACACTTGATTATGAAGTGACAGATGTTTTGATTAGTCACTAAAAAGGAAAGTGTTTCTTCTGTGAATGCTATTGATAGCTATCAAATGATAAAACACACATCTTATTATACTGCTACCTTGGTATATAGGCTGTAATATTTTAATGCTCATTTTGCCTTTCTCAAATCTTTAGTTTTGTAGGCCACTGGAAAATATTTGTATTTCTGTCTTCTAGAAAAATGCAGCAGTGGTGTAGGTAGAAAATCATTGTAAAAACCGTGCTTTAGAGTTGGGTGTGCAAACAACGGTTCCCACTGGACTTTCTCTGTATTCCTTGCATTGCTTTCCCACCTCTTCCCCTGGGCCCCCTTGACATTCTTGAGTGCTTTTATTTTTATTGTTGCAGTGGTTACCCCTTGCTGACATTAACTTTACATCTTCCATTAAATTGTTTTCTTTACTGCTCCTGTCTTTTGTTTTCCCCTGCCAGGCAGAAAAATTGGGTGGGGATAAAGCCCTACTCCCTTCCTGATGGTCTTAAATATTTATTCAAGAATTACAAAGTTCTTGCCTATCTCCTGAGAAAAACACATTTCTTCTAAGAAGGTGGTTAAAATCTGGAGTAAAACTGCAGTTTGTGTTTGGGAGATGGATGGGCTGTATTGCAGGGCAAGTCTCACTTTCAGCTGTTCATTTCATCTGTAAGCTCTTCCTGCAGGGTAGTGCATGGGGAATGACTGAGTAATGTTGGGAAGGTGTACCACAAATTTTTGCCTTTGAGAGGAGGGAGAATGGAAAGGATTAGTCCAGGACTTAGGAAGACATGTGCATACACATATCACACTTTTAAAAAATCAATTTCATTTCCCAAAGATGAATTTCTTTCCATTTCAAATAGGATATTGCAGAGATTCTGCAACGAGAGCTGCCTGGTTTTGAAGACACATCTTGCCAAACAAACTTGTGTAACACTCAAAATTTGTTGCTTGATTTTAGATAACTGTAATTTTCCCCAAACTTCTGCATCTCTTGCAACACAAAGGTACTTAAGGTGTTTCTTACTACCCAGTTACTTTTCAAGTATCTGTGGTGTTTCATTCTTCAGTACCAGATCTAAAAGATAGCTCTGGAAGTAAACCAAAACATTCTTATAGCTTCTTTGCATCTGATGCAAATGAGTTAGAATGCAAATGCCCTGTAATCTCCTTGATTTCTCAGATTTTTTAAAAAATAAGATTATCTGCAATATGTAAATTGAGAAGACTTGTTTCTTTAATGATCTGTCAAAGCAGCTGCTCTCTGTGTTACTTGACAAAAGCTAAGGCCGTTTCTGTGGTGAAAGTGTGTTAATCTTAGAGGCAACGAATAATGTAATTTTATGAGCTAATAGCTACTTTGTAGCAGCACTTGGACTGCTGTTGGGCAAACAGTTCAATCCTTCAGAATTTGTGAAGATGTATCTTCAGCTGCTGAATTCCTGTGTATCACTTCAACTCAAAATTTCTGTCTGTGCTTGGAAAAAAAACCTCTCCAACCCTCAAGTCATCAGGTTGACAGCAGCTGCTGCTAATACATGTGCCCACCTCAATGGCCTTGGCCTCTGTGTGGCAGTGGGTATAGATCACTTTAAATCACGCTTTTGACTCTGTTTCTGGAATGCTGAGGATTACTGACTGCTGTGTTATGCAAAGATGGAAGCTCTGCAGTCTGATAGGATGAGTTGTGGGTCAGCAGATGTATGGCAATAGCCTAAAAGTGCTCTTTCTTCTGTTGCTCAGTATGTGGCTGTCTCTACTCTTAGGAGGTGAAAGTAACAAAAATTATTCTGAGGTGCTTTTGGTCTTAATTTCTTCTTCTAATTTCTGCAGTTTTTAAAAAAAGAAACAAGAAAAGCTTAATATGCGGATTTTGAATCCCTTTATCTTCTCTCATCTATATTACTTAGTTAGCTATAGTAAAAGTGGGCAGAGGAGATAATTTAGCTTTTATTACTCAGTGGGATCAGTGTCTTCTGTCATCCTCTGCCATGCCATCGAGTATAAAAGTGCATAAAACTCTTTGCTCTTCCTTTCCAACGTTTCTTGAGGCACAATTCATTAATGAAATTAAGAGTACTTGCTATTGTGATTCAGGAAACCTGTTTTTTCCCCCTGAAAAATCAGGAGCCACTCTAGTGTCTGCACCCCAGCTCCTATTCCATTCAATTTTTCAGTGGATGAGATTGAGCCTTTCTTTGGAGCAGGCTCCCCACAGCCTCTCTGAAATGTGGGCACTGATTTTAAGCTGAGATGCTTGATCTAGAAGCAAGGATTTTCTGGAGTGCCACTTTCAGGAAATGCAAGTCCTCGTGGTGACATCTCTGGAGCCAGTGAGGGCAGGATAGTGAGTTCCAAGTCAGGTTCAGAAACCTCTCACATGTCTAGGGTGAAGTTGAGGTGTAACTGCATGGTGTCATCTTCAGCTGCTGAAGCTTCTGCAAAGAGCACTGACCCTCTTTATTTGAAGACTTTTCTTAGCTAGACTTTTTAGTAGCCACATGTTATTCTTTTCTCTGGAGCCTGTGTTGAGAAGAGACTTGAGAGATGATGCTGGTCCTTGAAGAATTATGGGAGTTTGGTGTCTTCTGGAGTGCCCACATTATAACCTTAAACATAATTGGGATTTTTCCTGAAGTTGCACTGGACAGTGGGAGAGGTGCCCTCTTGGATTATTTCTAAGGTTCTGCTGAAATTAGTGCTTTATGTTCTAGGCTGAGAAATGCTTTCAGCTTTGAAATACAAAATGCAAATTTTAGACCATCTGTTTAGATGTCCTCCCTCCTCCCCCCCCAAATCTGCTGAGCAGCCTACATCATATGTAGAGTGCTGCTTTCTTCGTGTTCTCTCGCTGTACTCCAGTTAGTCAAAGTATATCCTGTATTATGAAAGAGAGGAGTTGAGTGCTGGTATTCTCCAATTCTTACCCTTTCCAGTAAAAAAAAAAAAAAGTTTGAACTTGTTGGTTTTCTGCATGATCTACACTTTGTCGACATGATGGGAAACAATCAGGCGTGGGAAAACTGCAGAAAGCCTGCTGGCTGGATTTATGCCAGCTAGTGGGTGGAAGGCAGTAGCAATTTGGTTCATTTGGAGTTTTGTAGATTAAAATCTCAGAAGAACTTTAGCATAAATGGGGGTTGCTTGATGATGGTAGCAGTGCAGGCAATAGTAAGCAGTATGGCTAGTTGTGGGCATACAGCACTACAAGAGTTCCCCCATCTTCTGATCCTTTCAGTTTCCTGTAGTAAATACAAACATCTCGATCCTACTGGGCTAGTTCTGAATGATGGGTTTTTTCTTCCTTACAGCAAATATTACCAAACTTGTAATTAGTTTTACATCCATGTGTGGTATGTGTACATGTTTTCATAACATTTGAAATGAGGCTGAATATGGGCAAAGAGGACAAAATTTGTAATACCCTTCTTCTTATGACCATCCCTAAGAAGCCTGTAAAATTCTAAACATGGTCAGTGCTTTTATTCCACCATCCTTCACTTTTAATTACTGCAGCTCTCAGTGTTGAGAAAAGTCTGGTCTCATGGGTAGGCAGTTGTTTCTCACAGTAGTTATTCAGGCTAACAGAGTAGGAACTTGGGGACACATGTTTGGGTATAGCTTATGGGATTTGTTCTTTTCCCTTCATTTTCAGCTCAAGTGAGTGCTGTCATCTGTCTTAATTCAGTAACTGGATCATCACTTTTTTACTGAATTAAGAGTTCTGTTGCAAGTAAACTGTGGCCAATAAGCCAGTAAGAGGCAAGAAAGGAAAATATAAATGCCTTTTTCCTGCCACCTCAAACCTTGAAATAAAAATTCTGAGTGCTCCAAATGTCCTGTATGCCTGTAACTGTTTCATTTAGATTGAATACATGTGTTCATGGGGGGAAAGATAGGGAAAAGTTGTGGTGACTAAGTTCTTGTCATATGTTTGCTCATAAAATTTGTAGGCTTTTGATTCCTTTTGTCTTTATGTTGTCTAATGTAGTGCCCAGTATAGAGCAAATTATGTAACTTCATCTATTCACTGAAGGATGTAGAGGTTCTGTGTTATTTTTCAGCTCTACAAATACTTAATGATAAATAGTAAGGGAGATAACTTTCCCTGGTTACTTCCATTCCTTCCACTCTTGTTTTTTTAGAGTACCTAACCAGGTACACTAGCATTTCTAAAATTTAAAAAGAAAAAAAAAAGCTGAGAAGATAGGTTAAGAAGCAACCTGTAATATTCTTTTGTTATCTACAGACTAGTTTTGAAAGGTCTTTTTAGCCTTGGCTTGGAAGCCAACAAGCTTTATGTGGACATGCTGTGGACACATTCTAGCTCTCACTGATCCTTTGCTGTTCTCTATTCCCTCCTTTTCCCAGTCAATCAGCAGCAAAGGGTGACCTGTTAGAATTACATTTCTCTATCTTGTGTGTCCTGGTGCTGAGGGAAAGACCTTAATTGGGAGCTGTGCTGAAGGAAGGATCACGGAGCCCAAGAGTAGCTTGAGATACTTCTGCTGCTGCTTGTCAGTCTGCACAAGTGTAATTTTGAGCCAGCCACAGCATGAGTCTTCTGTTCTTCACTGATTGTTAGAGAAGGGTGGTTGGAAATGAATGCTGTGGTAAGGAAAACCTGGGTTTTGTGGCATAGCAGTAGCAATGGGATGTGTTTACTGAAGTAGTAGAAAACATTGGGACAGAAGGCTAAAGGTCATTCATGTTTGAAATACAGGGGTGTGTTAGTTCTGTTTCTCAGAGGATTTATTTGCCCAAACATTGAATCATATTTGTCATTCTGTCTTGCTGCCTTTGTTCTTTTAAATATTCTTATGATGCACACCTATGAACTGGATTACCTTGCATATTGTATTCAGCATCAGTTTGGTTAATGTTTGATGTGCTCTGTTACTTGTTAGTTAACTCTTAACCCACCAAAGGATTTTGGAAGTGCTTCCCCATCTCCTTGCAGCAGCACTGCCATTGCAGCTTCCAGTGGCCAGCTAGTTATTTTCTGTGGTTCTATTTGAGAGAGCAAGTTTGAGGTTTTCACTAGGCTTAACATTATGTAATCTGATCAGTATGGCATGAGCAAAATTACAGTTTTAAGGGAGTGACGAAAGTATTTTCTTGCTATATAAAGCTCTAAGAGCTCCTCAATGAGATTACTTTGTGTCTGTTAACACCAGCATGCAGAAGTGTCAACTTTCACATAACTTTGTTTGGTTTGGAAGGTATCTGAAAGAACATCAATTTTTAATTCCCCTTCCTAAAGCAGGGACACCTTCCACTAGACCAGATTGCTCAAAGCCCCACACAGCCTGGCCCTGAACACTTCCAGGCATGGGGTATTCACAGGTTTTCTGGACAGCTTATTCCACTGCCTCATCACCCTCACTGTAAAGAATTTCTTCCTAACATCTTATCTAAACCTGTTTCAGTTTAAGGCCATTCTCCCATATTCTGTCTCTACACGCCCGTGTAAAAAGTCCCTTTCCAGCTTTCTTGTAGGACTCCTTTTGGTACTGGAAGGCTGGTAGTAGGTCTCCATGGAGCTCACTCCAGGCTGAATCGACCCCAGCTCTCTCAGCCTGTCTTCATAAAGAGCTGCTCCAGCTTTTTCTCTATGCTAGTACCCATTTGGAAGTCATTTGCATGATGACATTTATCTCTGCTGAGTTTTAGCACTGTTCGCAGGTCAGCAAGGCATCTGAAGCTTGCACCAACAAGCTGTGTAAGTATTTTCTCAGTAATTTGTTATCATATCTCTCTGTGACCTGCTGACATGTTTTAAGGCTGAAGTGTACCATCAGGCCACTTAAGAGCAGGTTACCATCAGTGGTAAATCAAACTAATCCAATTTGCTTTTTATTGGATCAACCTGAATGTACTTACAAAGGGTGAGAAAAACATACCATTTGTGGGAGCAGTATATCCCTTAAATCCTTCAGTGGGAATCACATCTTCTTGCTTTGATTGTCCTGCTGGATAAACAAACCTATTGGTGGTGAATATACTGCGTTGTATTCCTGGTTTAGGTTTGTTAGCAAGTAAGAATAGCTTACAGCCATGTGCTGTTTCCTCAGCAGATTTTTCTGGGTGTGTTGCTATCTTTACCAGTGTATTGCATTTGGAGGGCTATTTACTGTTTTCCCAATGCAAGTTAGAAGATCTGCTTTTGCTCCAAAATACTTGCATCCTTTCTGCAGTATATTTACAGAATCATAATCCAGAGCTGACTTTCTGGACCACAAACTTCCTGTTTGTTTTCGTTCCTTTTATGAAATAAAATTTACTGTGCACTTTAAAAATAAAAATTGAAAGAAGACCTACCACTCTCTTGGGTTGTTTGAGGTGACAGTACAGTAGTGGGAAAGATGCTTAGAGAAGAGGGAGGTTATTTTCCTGGTTAAGATACAATATTTCTCCCCCCCTCCTTTTTTTTTTTTTCTCCTCACAGAAAGAAAGTGTTTTGTCTTGAAAAAATGATACCATGAAGTAGCTTGACTTAGAATTGTGTTTCTAGTGACCTTTTAAATCTCTTAATCAGTTTTATCTCGGAAACACTGATGACTATTTAATTCTAAACTTAATAATTGCAGATGATGCAAGCATGTGTCTGTTTTTCCAGTACTGTAATCACACATCCTTAGTTTCCTAAAGGCATCTGTTCTGTTGTTACTGGCTTCTATTTGAGTGGAAAGAGTTCTCTAAGTGATTAAGTAACACATGTAGTGAATTCTGAATTGCAATGCACAGTGTTCTGGAGAAGAAAATATTGCAGAGGTGTAAGAGGCTCTTTGCATTCTGGAGTTCTGATGCTATAAGGAGTATAATGGAAATTCAGATTTTTAATTTGTGAATAAATCTGCCTTCTACAGACAGTGGAATCTATGACAATTAAAATTTTAATTGGTCTGTAATACAGACATTTTCCAATAAGCAGAAAAAAAAATCAGAACCAATGGGAAATAATGCAAGCAATTGAACAAAACTTTAACTTCAGTTTTATCACTGTCTTTCACATGATTTTAACTGGTTGTTACTGTGAACTGTTCTGATTTAGATACTTAAAAACAGTCAAGCTGGATCTGCTAATTGTTACACTTGTTAAATTGCTCCAGATCTGTGCAGTGAAAAGTTCAAAAAGCTTCACCATTACACCTGTTTTTATGTGAAATGAGTTACTTTTTCAAATTCCAGATGCTGGAAGGGAACTTAACTGCTCTTCAGTAGCTGTCACACTGATAACTAAGAATTTTTTTAGTTTTGTATCATGTCTGGGAGCTTTGTCATTTTGAGGGTCTGATAGCTATGGAAGGATACCAAGGTATCTGTGTGTGTAATATCTATAAATTGCCCAGTGAGGTGGATAATCAGTTGTCACTGCTATCATTTCAGTACTTGAATGTGAAACTTCAAAGCCAATGGCTAAGGAGATGACTGCTACTGTATTGGCAGTTTTTATGAAAACTTCTGTATGAACTTGGTTCAGTATTTATCTGAACACAATGATCAGAAATGATTCAGAGTTGTGTTGGTAACCAAAGGAAGCTCTTTTGTGAAAATAAGACCAAAATCCCCTCAAACACCTACCCAAAGGCAAGCAATAAACCCTGCCATCACTCCATCATTCTTGGTATTCCTTAATGTGAAAAAGATTCCAGATTCTTTTCCACCAGTGTTTTTTTGTTGGTCTTTCTGACTAGCCTTTACTTAGCCCCATGTTGGCATTGCAGTGTTTGGCAGCTGCTTGGTGGCCAGACTAGGCAATGGGAACAGTTTATTGACTCACTAAGCCAGGAGCCTAATGGTAACTTTGTTCTTGTGTGTGTTGGTGAAACAATGGAATTTTTGTGATTGTGTTATAAACACTCCATGTGAACCCCAGGTCCTTAGTTTCATCCAGGTTTTATACATCTGTGGTCTTTTGATATGTTTGTTTTGATTTCCATAAATCACTTGAGCACTAATTTTATTCAGATGGATTTGCTGTTGCAGTTATGCATTGTCGTTTGCTTGACACCCTGTCTCCCCTCTTCAGACATAATTTTCTCAGAATAGCATCTGGCCATCACACTACAGTGGGACTAGATCATCCAATCTACTGCTATTACAAAGAAAAATGAGGCTTGACATATTCGTGTCAATTTGGCAAAATGCCTGAATCGTTATGCTCGATGAAATATGTGACATTTCAAGTGGGAATGTAACCTGCAGGAGCTCTTGCTGGAGAAACTTGAGGCAGTGCAAGGAAAATGCCACCCTTACTTGGGCCAGGAGGTTCAGATACTGACACAAGCCACCTGATCAGTACCCATCACAGGATTGTGATTTAGTCCATTAAGATATTTAATTTCGTTAAAAATTTTTCAATCTCTAGAATTTGGTGGTGGTGATGATCCTGGGAAAATTTAAAGAACCTTTTGAGTTTAAAAGGAAAAAAAAAATCCAAGGAAATATCTATGGAACTTCCTTTCGTACAGTAACAAGTTAACCAACTAGCAACTAGCCCAAACTCCAAAGCAGTGTGAGTAACTTTTCAGTCAGTTGTAATTGCTTGCTGTTCTTTGGTTCTGTAACAAATTTGTTTTGAACCTTCATGGATTCATAGTGTGGAATTTTTAGGAAAAAAGCAGCCTGTGTAATATTGCCTAGTGTTTTACTAACTAGAAAATATATGGAAGCATAAAAAAATTTAGGTACTCCTTAAATATGATACTTAAGAAATCCATTTTTCTCTATCTGAATTCTTTTAAGAAGAAAAAATTCCTGGAGCCTGTACAGACTGTAAGTTGAGTTCTTCCAAGCTGTCTTGAAAAAATTGCCTAAAACTCCATCAGCCATAATCTTGCTCTTTCTAGCTTTAAAGTGTATTCAGTAATGCTTAAAATAGAATGTCTTTTGAGATTTAGAAACTCTTATATTTACATCAAACTGTTCAAACACATTTGTGGCAGATGGTTTTTGGTTTTGTATTTTATTTTCAGTTTCTGCTCTACCTTTCCTTATTATAAAATTGTTCACTTATTTTTAGTAATTTGACCCTACTGCTTTTAGTTCAGTGCTCAACAGTTGAAATAAAACAGTGCAGTGAAGTGGCAAGGGCTTATGCAGTGGCTCTCTAGTCCAGAACTTCTCAAATAGCAGCATCATCTTCTATGCTCTCTAGAGATGGAAAAGCTGGGAAGGGAGGAAAGGATAGGAAGAGTTGGATTGAAGTGTAACCCAGAAATTTTTCTTGTATTCCTTTATACCAATGTCATGGGGTGACTTTATGATGCTGAATTGTATCCCCATTCATCTGTTTAGCCTAGAAATAAGTTTTGCACCTTTAAACTAGATCTGAGAGTGAAGGGAGGGAGAAGGGGAAGCAGTGGAATGTCTGAGGTGGCTGTATTCAAAAACAAAGGGATGAGAGCTTCAGCCAGCTCTCTTATGGATGGTATTGTCTGCAGCATGCACAGCAGGAAAGGGCTATCCTTTGCTTTTAGTTAGTTTTTTTGCTAGCTGAGGCAGAGGAGTTCCCCAGACTGGCTTTTCTTTTTCTTGGAACTGATGAGCCTTGCTTTGGACCAAAAACCCAGAAAAACAATGGCTATAGCCCACCGGTGCCCGGGACACAGCGTTTTCCAGCATGGGAGGGACAGATCAAAGACTGAGCAAGCTGGGCCACACCCCACAAAAAGGACTCTCTTCATTTGCCATCTCTTCAGAAAAACAAGAAGTTCCATTGTTTAATATTATTCATTTTTCCATGTTTTGAGTACTTTGCTAGTTAAACAGGTTTTTTTCCCACTTTTCTCAGTGGAATGTTTTTTTCTCCTGAACTGGGTGAGGGAGGGGCTGCTTGAATTTGCTTTCTAGAGGGACCCCTTTGGAGGTTTGCTCCCTAAATTTGCCTTAAACCAGGACAGCTATGCTGTTTTTCACATCACAACCTTTGCCCCAGCCTTCTTCCTACAAAGGCTTGGTGTGGTCCTGAAATGTGTTATGGTGATGGATAGGTAATACTGCCTCTTTTAACCTGTTGATAATGACTGAACTTTAACCTCTGAAAAGAAGAAATTAATAAAAGTCTCCATAAAACTAAAGAAATCCTCAAGAAAAGAAGTTACATTAGGCTATGACACCAGTCTTAAATACCAAGTTTTGTGTTATTTATTTTGCCCCATACCTTCTTTCTGGAATCCAAAATGGTGACTGATGGTGACATAATATTTATTGGAGATGGAATAAAACTTTCAATTCTTAGTCTGAGTACTTAATTTTGCAGTGTCTTTAGGATTGGAAAGAACTTCCAGCTAATATTATCTTCCATGCAGGACAATGGCTGCAAGGACATGACCTTTTGCCAGACCATTAGTCTTGAGAAATAGAGTCTGTCTTTAAAATTCCCATGGGTGAGTGTTCGGCATCTTCTACCATGCACGGAGGTTCTTCAAGCAGGAGATACACAGCAATTATTTACTGGCTCATGCAGAGAGCCTAGCCAGTTAGGCAGTTTACTGTGGATTAATGTGCTTACCAGCTCAAGGAGTCCCTGCTGGCCTGGAAGGTACAAGGTAGGAAAATACCAGCCTCCTTTGATCTTGAAGTGGATTGATTCTTGATCTTGCTGAGTCAACATGTTCCAGCTCCACTTTTTTTCTCAGTTTTTATACCTCTTTTATTCAATATTTTTCTCTTGAATTAGTGTCTCATCAGTTATACTCTTTTTCTTAGCTTTTGTGGCTTACAGTGATGAGAGAATCCTCTTATAAGGTACCAGTTTATTTTTGGAGGAGCTCAGCCCAAGCTCACAGTGGATTTTTGGGTAGTAAAAGAGTACAATTCTTGGTTTGGTGATCTTGGGACTGCATGCTTGTTTACTCTGGACCAGTGTATTTGAAACTATTAGATCGGAACTCAAAATAAACATGACTGTTGCCTACAGCCAGTGAAGTGAAGGAAAGGGTTGTGGGTCTTTTTCCATTTCCAAAACTTGCATTAGTCAAATTGACAGTGTTATCCTGCTTGAGTAATCTCTTTCTTAATTATGTGCTGTTATAGCGTGGATGTATTTGTTAGTGAAATGAACTATTTTTCATGAATGAGGTAAGAACATTGCCATAATAATTTCAAGTAATGAAACAGATTTTAATTTAATCTTGAAGGAGTCAAATATGTAACTACAACTATCCATGAACTGCACTTTGTTGTTGGGAGTTCAGGAAGTTCTGTGTGGTAGTGGAGGAAGAAGGAATTAGACTTTACATGCTGGATGCATGTTATTTTATTCTGCAAGTGAACAGAGGAAGACAACGCTGTGTACTATGTACTGTTTCTAAAGCTCTCTGAAAAACCTGAGATTCTGTTGTTGAACACAATTCAAAGATCAAATTGTTGAGACATTTTATACCCCCAGCCTCCCATTGTTCTAGATTCATGTTTTGGGCTGTGGTACTTCTGTGTGTTTTCTGGTTTGGTCAGGAGTAGTTTGTGTCCAGCTCATCTGCTGCTGCATACATTTAAAGCCTGTATATGCAGCTTGTAAAACATGTTAGTATTAAAAGTATTTCACTGATACTGGAAATAGCACTGATAGATTTAAATCAGCATTTCATTGCATTAGCTTAATCTGTTAATATTATGATAGGCTTGTGAAAACCACATGTGGTAGTTCGAAGTGTACATACTGCTGAAACATCGCTCATTTGCTGTATTTTGTTTCCCTTCTTGTGTCCTGACAATATTTTGATTGTAGATACACATGAACAAAGATTTGCTCAGCAATTCCCAAAGAATGCCAAGTCATCTTTGGCGAAATTATTTGTAATGTGTTAAGAGTAATTTACACATCATAGTTTCTTCTCTTGTGCTTTTTCTTTTTGCATTCTGTGGTGTTTACTGTCACGATGCTACCTACCATCCTTACCTTGTTTATGGGTCAATGATTCCTTAGACTACATCCTGTATTTTGCTAGCTGAGATGGCTGTCAACAGTTTTAGTCATTTGGGAAGACATTTCAATTGGGAAGGTATCTTTTGCGGAGTGAAGCTTATCATTCATATTTTGTGCAGTTTGCTCATGGAATGGAGCAAATGAACAAACTCCTGCATAATTTGTGGCAACGATATTCTTTATCTATATTCTTGGAAGATATTTGGAAGCTATTTGGATGTGATCTTGGGCAACCACCTCTAGGTGACCCTGTTTGAGCAGTGGGGTTGGATCAGATGACCTCCAGAGACCCCTTTCCCCCTCAACCTTTCTGTCATTCTGTGACAAGGACTACGTTCTCATCTGACATGCAAATACCTTCTTTTCCATATTTATAGATGTACTGAGTAATCTGAGCCTTACATTGCTAGGTTTTTTTGGATGGGGAGTTACTAGTGTTGCTTTTCTGGCCTTTTTGAAAAGGAAAAAAACCAACATCCACTTATCTGTCTCCTGAATCAAAATTGCGTATTTTATTAGCAGTGGGGATTATTGTCATGTGGAAACTTATTAAAAGCACCTGGAAGGCTAAATAATTTGTCATATAGTTGTCTCTTATCCTCTGCTTTACTGACAAGATTAAAGAACTTTGGGAGTAATGAGATAGAGTTTTGCTCTGTGGAAACAGCGCAGATTAGACCGTACGCCATGATTTCCAGGTATTTTGTTGCTCTATCTTTAGTTACTGTTTTGGCTGATTTGCTAAGTGGAGAGGTATAAAGCTTTGGTGTTCTTTTCTTCTGACTAGTCCCAGCAGTGCTGAATGTGAGAAGAACTTACATTTCTGTTTTAGTTAATGCAGCATACTGTTGAGTATATCCACACTGCAGCCTATGCCATTTTATATGAAAACCTTCTGAATCACAGTGTATGTACTATATATGTGTGTGTGTGTGTGTATGTATTTCCACCCTGAAACAAGGACAACTGTGTTTAACAGCAGAACATTGCCTGCAGCTCCTGTTCTGTCAGAGCTTTTCTCACGACATGTCACATAATACCTTCTGGAAACTATTGATATTCAGAGACTGAGTTCAAACTAAATTTTTGGGGTTTTTTTGTTACTGTTGCTGCCCTGTAATTTATCCAGTTTCTGCAGAGCAGGGCTACATTTTAAACTGCTGCCACGTTGAAGGAAGGGAGTGATCCTGCCAATCTTGCACTGCAAGGCTCTGTGTCTTTCAGACAAATCCAGTGCTGCTGCTGTGCCACAGCAAGGCAAATTGAGTAGCACTGATGCTGTGTGAGCCAGGAGGGTTGTGCATAGTGGTGTCCTGGTGGCAAGAGGAACAAGTCAGGAAAAATTGTTCTAGGCCTGTGTTTGGACAGAGCTGCCCACCCCTAATAGTGTTGATTCCCCATTGCAAAGAGCTTGTCTCCCTTTCCTATGGGAGATCCCAGGATAGTCCCCTCCTCTTTCTCTGCAACCTCTGCCATACAACATTTCAGTGCAGGGCTTGTGGCACCATACATGTTGAGTGCTATTCTGATTTTAAACACATTGATAGAGAGGTGTCAATTTACCATATAGACATACGGTAACAATTATTGGTACAGGAGGAAGAGAAATCTGAGCAATGTGTGTGAACTTCCAATCAGATATTTAAAGCAGTGTTGCTTTTGGGATGTGCAAGGCAGCTTTGGCTGGGTGATTAAAATAGCATTATGGAAATGTGGTAGCTTGAGTTGACAGAACATCTGTGTGAGGGTAGTCACTTCCTTAGAGCTCTGTAGGACCTGCCAGAGGGTTTCCCATGCAGAGAAGCCTGGTACCATCTGCTTACCTGAAAGTTTGCCATCTCTGAGTCTGCATTATATGCCACTTGCTACTTTTACTTTGTAACAGCCATTTTCACTTTGTGGGTTTTTTTTGCTATTTATTTAGTATTTGAACAATTAAGAACTTTCAGACTAAGACCATACTAATATCATGGCTATTGCTTTAAATTGCTAACTTTCTCCAGCTGTTTTTCTTCTGTTGGTGAGTGCTTTGGTGCTTACTCTTGGAGATCATGCTACCAAGGAGACTCAGAGTGTAAAAGGAGGGAGCTATCTTATTTACTGTGATACCCCTACAGACATCAGGAAGAGGATATTCCTTCAGTAATATACTTCTCATTTTCCAAGTAGAGGGGGTGTGAAAAGGGAAGGAAGTACCTGATTAGGAATGGGAACCTGGAGGGGAGGGGTGAGATTGAGCCAGAGCTTGCAGAGGACCTTGGTGGTGGTGAGGAGCAGCAGTTTATTTGAAAGCTGGAGCTGGAAACTGCACTTGGAGCAAAATAGATGAGTGTAGGATAACTCTGAAATACTGCTTTTTGGTTTCCTTCCCTTTTTCCCTAAGTAGAAAAAGATTATTGTTGTCTCAGGTGTAAGAAGAGGCAGGCATTGGCTGTGTGAGATATCAGAGACTAATCAGAGGCCTTGGGGAGAGGAGACATTTGGTGGAAGTTGATAGTTAGGAAGGCAGAAATAAAATTTAAGATGTTAGGAAGTGACTCTTGCTGATGGAAGAAGCAGTATCAGTGGGGTAGAGTAGAGCAGAGGAAACCATGTAGCTGAGCGATGGAATAGATAGAAGTGATAGTAGGGAATGGCCATGGATAGTAGTGGTTAATGGCCACGTGAATTTATGTGCAGAAAACACGCTACTTGTACCTTGGGCTTTAGTTTAACACCCCTGAACATGCAGGTCTAAACACTTTGGAGCTCATTTCCTGTTCTGCTGTGTCCCCAGACATTTAATCTTGACTATATTCTAGCCTCAACATCAGTGTTTGGGCAGTCGGCCAGTTAGGAGACCTGATTTGGCCTGAAATGATCCATAATTTTTCAGCTGGCTCAGCTCACCACTGCCTGAATGGCTTGTTGCCCAGTCTCCTGAGTGCCAGCATAAGGAGTAAGGGAGCTTGCTTTTACAGGACCACTAAAAGAGAAAAGAATGATTTGTACAGAGATGGTGACCAGTGTAAGGAATATAGGGTTGTAACATCCTTTATCCATAAACCACTATTTCAGCTGTTAGAGTTGATCATTCTAGTAATGCTGCAGTCACACACAATCAGTCTTTAACCTACTAAATCAGCAGCATGTATGGACATCCAAGCATCCTTACGTGCCACTTCTTGTTTCTGCAGAAGTGCTAGTTTTGTAGCACTGTAGCACATTGTCACTGGCTGTGACAATGCCAGGGAAGCTGTATTCTGGGCTTTATCTGGCTGGTGGTCAGCAGAGGGGACCCATGCTGATGGTGTGCAACTCTTATTTACCCAGGGATATCTTCTTACCACACAGGTTAGCTTCTCAATCTCAGGTGTGCAGTGAAGGCAGTATTGTTACTTCTGCAGCTGGAAGCAGGGCCTGCAGATGGGTCCCCTCTCAGTTTGTCAGAGAAGAGCTTCCCAAAGATTAACCTGCCAAGGCTTGTGCATGCACTGGTGTTCTGTGCTGTAGGTGCTGTTTCAGTTGTCCAGTTATCATTTATCTCACCATGTTTTTATCCAATAGTCCTCAGTTTCCAGCAGATCCTTGCTGTATTGCTGTTGGGACATTTCACTTGTCAGTAGCTAGGTATTAATCAGCTTAAATATAATGTGCAACTGTAATTGGAGTCTCTTTTTTTTTTTTTTTGCTGTGAGCTGACATGTGTGAAACCCTGTCAAGGTATTTTCTCTTCCTCTGTTGTTTACATAGATAGAGAATGACAGCCTCCTGCTACTAGCTCAGATGGTGGATTCTCTTAATGACAAAAAGCTCCAGGATTTCTGTTTTGAAACACAAGAATATTTAAATGATTGTCATAATTTTCAGTGATTGCTGCTTCTTAATTTTCTTTAAAAACACACCCTTATCCCTAACTGCAATTCTATATGACAAACGTCTTTTGTCAGCCTATTTTCTGTTGTCTCAGGTTCTGTTCTTAAGGCTGCTTACTTGATGCTTCTAGAAGTCAGTAAGATATTGCTGCTCACAGTTGCTGTCTAACTTTTCCTGGCTGTTATTTGAAACTAAAGGAAGTTTTCAAACCCTGTTCTTAATAAAATAAAAAAACAGGGGGTTGATAGAGGTGTTGGCTTGTTAACTATGTTGCTTGAAAAGTTTTCTTAGTCTGTGTTATGATTTGCTTGGTCTTTTATCCAAAACATCAGTAGACCAGGAGTTTTCTTCTTTCTACTCTTCATCCTGAAATAATACATTTAGTGTGGGTGTTTTTGGACAAATTCTTTTCAAGTATGTCCCCTCTTGTTCCTTCATTTTAGAACAAGCTTATAATGCCTGTGTAGAATGTCACAGAAGCATCTGTCCTACCACATGTGGAGAATGAGGCTGTCCTGTTCTATTAAGTATTTAGAGCATTTGTATTAAGCGCTTCTCATTGCAAGGAATTAATGCAGCTTTCGCTGTGATAATCTTACATAGTGGTTGCAGCAAGCTTTTGATACCTGCTGAATGAAAGTTTTCAAGCTCTAACTTTATGAGGGTAACAGGCAAAATCCTGCTTCTCTTTTGCTTGAAGATTCTCATATATTGCTGTTTCTGTATGTCAGGTGAAATGTTCAAAAACTCTTCCTAGCTTATGAGGCAGACAAATATTCTTCTCTTATTGGGCTGACCAATCTGAACAAAGGCATGTGCACATCAATAGATGTGCTAAAAATTCCTTTGCTTTAACATGTGCATGTGCAGAAACTAAATTTTTCAACTGGCTAAAGCTCCAACTCAGAACTTCAGTTTCTGGAGGCTATTATTTGGGTCCTTTCCATTACTCCTGAAGATTTTTTGGCATGACTTCAGAAACTTTTTTTCTTCTGATAGTATCATGTGTAAAAGGAGAGATTTATAATTCTGGGGTCAAGGAAAATCAGAAAAGGAGGGAGTGCAAGGTACTGTGTATAACACACATGTATGATTGTAGTTCCTTTGTTGTCACTTTGTTCTTGTGTTTGTCCCCATATCCTCCCAAAATTGCTGTACAAATCTGAGGTTTTGAACCCAGCATCCTGTCTTGGCGCAACTCTTAGGCAATGTGGGTGGTAGAGAGGGCGAAGGAGTAGCAAGTCAGTACTGTAGTGCTGAACATGTAGAACAAGCTTCTGTGGAGTATGCACTGAAACAGTTGCTGCTGGTGTACAAAATGGAACCCATGATTCATTTTCCTTGGGTAAAAAATATTTAGGAATTGTGTTTCTGAAAAGTCAAAAGCTTCTCGCTCCCAAGAATATTAAAATATGTAGAATAGCAGTTACACATGCAACTTGTGGGTCTGCATGTGCTTGAAAGAGTGAAAATTAAGGTGTAGCAGAAACCAGTGATATTCTTGGGGTTTAGGTGTTTGAATTTATTGTTTTTAATCTAAAATTAGCTAAGTCTAGCTAATTTTAGATTAAAACCAATAATTTTTCAGCTGGCTCAGCTCACCACTGCCTTGAATGGCTTGTTTCCCAGTCTCCTGAGTGCCAGCATAAGGAGTAAGGGAGCTTGCTTTTACAGGACCACTAAAAGAGAAAAGAAGTCTAAGTCTAGTTAATTTTAGGATTCTGTTTAATGTTGGGTAGCTAAGTTAGCAACCTTTTCCCTGAAAATTCTTTTATTAAAGCAGCTTTGTTTATTATAGTGAAAAACTTGAGTTTACAAATACTCAGTTTTGTATGGAATAAAGAAAAATAGGTAATGCTTGTGAAGATTGTAACGTGGTGACCTCTGCAAAAGATGAGCTTTGAGTGATATGGAAAATGCAGTAAAGCTTCAGACTCTACAGCAATTTTTGTGATGTATGCCAACTTACAGAATGTACCACTCTTATTTTCCTTTATGTCTTGTGTTGCTGGGTTTAAATATTTGGGTTTTTTTTTCCTGTTGGAAACTTAGTTTTGGGCAATAGTAGTAGACTAGAAATAATATTTAAGAGCTTAATGCTGTATGTGGGAGTTCTCTGGTTTCTTTTAGTTCTGCTTGAGCATATGCTTCAGTATCTGATCTGTGCCATCAACATCAGTGGGACTGCCTTGTCCTATATGTAAATGTGCTTATTTATAAAAATTCCTTCTTTAATAGGAAGCAGAGATGATGCATTGGTCTTGCATGAGAACTCAGTTCATTACTTCCTCAGTGTCACACGACCAGCTGTGTATTGTTCTGCCTTCATCAAACTGCTCTTTGTGCTGATAAATAATACAGTATGCAAGGTGGTGGTCCATGCTGTCTTAGACTTGACTGTAGCGAGTAGAGTGTAAATACATTGCTACATACATAATTAAATTTCTGTAACAGCAGTGTTTCCAGTGACTTAGAGTCATTTGTAGTAGAAAATACTGTGGTTTGACATTGTTAATTGTAATGGGCTTCTGAAATTAATCCTGAATTAAAATAATCCTGCTGGTTTTTGGTGGATTGAAGCCCACATCAAAATAAACCTTACATTTCCAAATGGAGAATTCTTAACTTTTTATCCTACCCAATTCTCTTGTTTGGTATTGATTTCTTTTCCTGTTTATTACTCCCCTAGTCTATATGTATTTTTCTCTCCCATTTCTTATAAATGGGAGAATGCCCATTTCTTCTTTCATCTTTATTGTTTTTAAAAAAATAAAGTCTGTCTCATTTGGGTGCTAGTTGGAAAGGAAGATCTAATGCTCCAGTCAGTATGGTGCTAGGACACAGGAAGCTATTTGAAACAGTTTTACACAGGACAACGTACCACCATTCTTCTCATTCAGTTTTCTTGAGGAAACAGGAAGAGATCCTAAATTTCCTGAACTTTTAGTAGAATTTTCAGAGTCCTTTTGTAGGCATAAGATTGATTAATAAAAGATATATTTACCCCTCTATATTAGCATTTTAAGTGCTTGGACCAGATTTAAGACCTTGTTCTGCAGATGCTTAATATTCTGCACAGAAGTAATTAGTTGCAGATGTTATCTCAAGTTCCTTTAATCATCAAAAAACTGAAATAATGCCTGTTTTTGATTGTGTTAGTGCATTGAGGCAAATGTGGTTGTATTCTATTTTACAGTGGAGGAGCAGAAGAGATACAAAAGAGATGTGTTTGATAGGGCTGTAGTGATTGAAAACTCCACATTGTTGAACTCTGTGCAACTACTGCTTTTTCTAATGAAGTGGTTTTGTACCTGAATGACATTAAGACAGTAAAAACTAAATGAGTTTGCTTATATCTAGTTGAAAATGTGTAATTTTGTTAGCTCACCACTAGTGAATGTTGCATTAATTGCTGTTGGGGTCTTAAAAAGTATTATTTTTCTTCCTGAAATAGTTGATCTGATTCTTCTGAAAATCTGTTTCAGCTGATACTGTAACTGCAAAACAAAGAAGTTTCATGTAAACTTTAAATGTTTACAGTCTCTAGTGACCCTTCTTAGCATTGACAAATGCCTGGCTGCTCATGTAAGTGCAAGTGTAGGAGTGTTTGTAGAAAACTACTTTTCTTCCCTAGTAAAACTTGAGCTGACTGTACCAGCAGTGCTTCCTGAGCTTGGCACCCCTGTCCTTTTTAAGTTGTTTTTTCAGATTACATGGCTGCTGTAGACAGAGGTGAGGAACAAATGCCTTTGCTAATGGTCACACCACTTGACAGATTCTCAAAAATTTTTACCAATTCTGTTCATGTAAATATTCATAACATAGGAAGCAAATAATTCCCAAAGGATGATCCCTTACCTTCATATCTTTTTTTCCTTCTTCCTTCAAAGGCTATACATGTTCCACATTTGATAGTGTTAGCTGTACTATTTTGGTCTTAACTGGAAGGTATGTTTTTTTTCTTTTTATTATGGTTGTAAAAAAACCCTATGAGTTGTCTTTTATGTTAACATTCTTAATTAATAAATTATTAGCATATGAAGATTCATGAAGGTCCTGGCTATGTTCCAAAATACTATACAAGATACCAAGGAATATTCAGTGTTTTTTCATTTTGTAGAGGACTTCATGCATAAGGGATGTGCTTCAACTCTGCACTCCCTTCTGCAAGTTCTGTGTGCCCATTCAAGCTCTGTTTTTGAAATTCTTTCTAAATATATTTCCCCCAGGATTTTGCTTGTCCTCGTTCTAGGGCTGTTTCCAAGGCTCATACCTAAATTGGAGGACAAAGGAAAACAATTAGGTAGAGACAGTAAAGGAGTAACAAGCACAAGGCCTCTAATGACTAGCATAGAAATCTGTGAGTTTAACATACTGGATTTCTGGAAATAGACATATTTTTTGGGTGTTTCTAAAAAAATGCATATAATGAATTACAGTTGCAGGGGAAAAAAATACAGAAAAGCAGTCTAAGGATGTCAGTAGTTAAGTGGCTTGTCTTCCTGGTGGAATTGCTGGGTGAAAGAAGCACAATCAAATTCTGAGGGCTTCTAATGATATGGGTTAAGAAAGACTGAATTTAGAATACTTGGCAACTAAGCAGATAAATTAGATGTAGTCAGGTTCTAGAAAATGGGAAAAATGCCCAGACACTGGCAATCTGGACAATGGCAAAGTTTCCACTGCTAAGCAAAAGATATGGAAGGAAGATTAAAAGTTAAGTTAGTTTATTTGCCTTGAAGGTGACACCCAGCTACTACAAAGAAATGTCAGGGGCTAAGGTTTTGGTTTAAACACAAGATCAGATCTGAAACTGGATCTGTAAACTTCCATCATGGAGAGGGCAGTGATGAGGGTGGCTAAAAGCCCAGATTCTTGGTCTGAGATTTGGGCTACAAACAAGATCAATTAGGGGCATCATTTCTTGCAGAGGGGTGGAAGGAAATTTTATTTGGAGAAGGTCTGCATAGACTTTGTGGGAGTATTTAGGATTCAAGGAGAGTGCCTGTGTCAGTGAATTCTCTCTTCTCCCTAGCATTGTCCAAACAAGTTGAATGATTACAGTGAGGAGGACTGGCATCCAGAGTGGTGGCCATGCCCTTGTTGAAGACCAAGGAAGGAAGCTAGTGAAGCCTAAATTGGTGCAAATAATAGTAAAGGAAGATAGGAAGCAGGAAGATGAAGGAGGTCAGGAGGAAGTGTCACAGTGAGAGGAAGAAAAGCTAAAACTGGATGGAAAGGGATAGGAGTTGAATAAGATTTTGTCTCATCTTCCTTCTGTTTGAGGAACAGTGCTCATGTCATATGCAAATCTAACCACTTGCTAGAAAAAGATTTTACTGTCATCTTTGTCTAAAAAACCACTCAAGGCATCTGTTTTTTGGGGTAATTTTCTGGGCAGTAAATCACAGAATCAGAGAGTATCTTGAGTTGGAAAGGACCCAGAAGGATCTTAGAGTTCACTCCTGGTACTGAGGGAACAATCTCAAGAGACACCATGTGCCCGAGAATTTTGTGAGAATGCTCCTGGAACTCTGTCAGGCTCAGTTCTGTGACCACTTCTCTGGGGAACTGTTCCAGTGCCCAGCCACCCTCTGGGTGAAGAACCTTTTCTAATGTCCAACCCAAATCTCTCCTAACACAGCTTCAGGCCATTTCCTCAGGTCCTGTCAGTGGTCACCACAGAGAAGAGATCGGTGCCTGCCCCTCCTCTTCCCTTTATGAGGAAGTTGCAGCCTGCAATGAGCTCTCTCCTCAGTCTCCTCCTCTCCAGGCTGAACAGACCAAGTGACCTCAGCTGCTCCTCACAAGGCTTCACCTCCAGACTGTTCACCATCAGAGGATGGCTGTCCCTTGCACACTCTCTAATAACTCAGTGTCTTTCTTGTAGCACCCAAAAGTGCCCCAGCACTCGATGTGAGACTGCCCCAGTGCAGAGCAGAGCAGGACAATGCCCTCCCTTGCCCTGCTGGTTATGCTGTGCCTGATGCAATGTTGGCCTTTCTGGCTGCCAGGGCACTGGTGACTCAGATTCAACTTACCATTGACCAGGAATCCCAGATTCCTTTCCAGAGGTTTTCTGTATATGAAAAAGTTGTTCATCGGTAGTTTTTCAAAGTGTATTAGATATGTTCTCTTCTGATGTCATAATGAACTGTTATTAACTCCCTTGGGGAAGAAGGGTTGAAATGGGGGATATTCTGCATTTCAGCATTTCATTCCCAGGCCACCACATAGATGCACAGGTAACTGTATAGTGTGTGATATAGCACATGTAGGTATTGGTGTTTTAAGTAAAACAGTGAGCAGGTAGGATGCTTGCAGATAACTAAAAACGCATAATGTTCTTAAAGTAGTTTAGAACATTGACAAAGGACAGTTTGACTTAGTAGTTTTTTTTTAAATAACAAAAACTTTTTCCTACTAAGTTATCATCTATTTACTCTGCCTGTGCTAGAGTTTTAGGCTGTGTCCATCTGCAAGGTTGTTTTAAACAAAGGTGAAAATGTATTTAGAAACAGTGTTTTGAGGATGAAACATTCAGTTGAAAACATGAATAAGATTCTTCTTAGTCTGTTTGGAAAATCCTTATAACCAATACTTTGACAGCATTTTTGATACACCAAAGTTACCTCCATGCCTGTAGGATTAATTTATTTTCCAATAAAAATATTCCTTTCTAACCAGTGATCTCTGACTCTGTTAATTACCTGAAGAAAAGAAATTCAGTCTAATAAATAACAGCCTTCACTTGCCTTGAAAGAGAAAATTCTTGCTAAGTAACAGCCTCCCTGTTAATGGTGGAGCTTCCCTCTTCATCTGTCACAGACACATACAGCTCTGGTACTCCTTCATGAGCCTACTTCTGATGTCTCCGAGCAGCCCAGCAAATTGGGAGAAGGTGGTAACTTGCAGGATGATCATGATGAAAACCAAACATTAGAACAAATAATCAGGCCTCTTTTTCTGTACGTGCTTGACACTAATACAGCCATCCATACAGTAAGGGTGATCCAGCAAGAGCAAAACCCAGCACAACTGCTCTGTTCTTTCAGTTCTTCCTCTTTCAGACTCCAGTCATGTGAGGGGCAGTAGATGTATCTCCATGCCTCATGTATGCCATGAATGTATATTGACCATATATTCACTGAAAGTAGTGGAGTTGTCATATGTGGGGATATTATAAACTGTGTATGCTGAAAGACTGAAGTAAAGTCTTGTAGTTAGTGTGTGAAATGCTTCTTAGGTGCTGACTCTCAAACTATTTTGTTTTAATTAGTGCCTGTTTTATTTCATTGTCTCTGAAAGTAGCCTCTGGTTAAAGGTCAGGTGTGGCCAAAGGGTAAAAGTTCACGATTTCCACACAAGAGGTTATTTATGAATGATAGGCTTACACAAATATTTGTGTCCTCTGACAGTTGTCTATCCATCTGCTGAAAATCCAAATGATAATAAACTGTGTGTCCTTTCTGTATAGTAAGCCAGTGGCCTACTTTTTAGTGGCAAGAACAGTTGCTGGTGCCCTGCTTGCTTTTCTTGACTCTGTTCTAATTTTCATTTCTCTTTTTAAAATCTTGAATCTCACAAAGAAATTTGAACAAATTTTTAGAGGGTTTTTTTTTTTCAGTTTGCTTTCTAAAGAGCCTGTTGTGTCACAGCAGATAGGAAAGACTTTTGTTAAAAGTCATTGTCTTGACAAGTGAGGCTTGGGAGCTGTTCAGAAGGCTTGCTACTGTGTGCATAATTAAAGCACATTAAGTTCCAGTTGGTGATTTGGGTGTCAAGTGTTATAATTTGTGGTCTTCTCTGATATTTAGGCAGCTCGTGGACACTTTGAAAGCATACAGTGTTCCTGCATAGGCAGCTGCAATAGCTCATGGCAGTGATTGTTTAAAGAACTTGCACCTGTTTCTAGTTTCAGATTCTAATTATTAGATCTATTTATGGTTCTTCTTGGCAAAAACATTCTAATCACTGGTTATTTTAATAACATTGGTTGTTTTAAAGTAGCTACTGCTGTAGTTTCATGGTACTTGAACATCTCTTGAGACACTTGAATAAGATTAGGGATGTCTAGAAGTAAGTAGCTTTCTCTTAGATAAAGTTTTGAAGATTTGCTCAAAATACTTTAAATTTTAAGAGTTTACTTATGTTGCTTGGAAGCTGGGGTGGGATACGGAAACAGTTTGACGGGTTTTGGTATACGTGTTTATGCTGGGATTTTCTCCAATCTTATATTTTTAGATTGATCCTTCTGAGGTCTCTGAGTATTTTAATATAGTGCTCTCTGCATGTATTAAATTGTTGCTTACGCCTTCCTCTGCTGGCCAGGAAGCTTGGTGACTTGAGGGGGTGTCAGCTGCTCACGCATAATCAGTCTTCTCATTCTCTTAACTTTATTCTGTATTTTCACTGAATTCTTGTTGCTTAAGAGCCCAGATGAAATATGTAGTATTGTTATTTAGGGGTGTGATTTTTCTTCTATCAGGGTCTTACACTTGAATACATTTAAAAATATGTCTTCAGCTGGCATGTAGAATATGAGGTGTCAGGTAGCTCATGCTGTCCATCATTGGTAATTGCACAGAGAATATATGTCTGCAGAAGAAGCTCTTGTGCTATCTCCTGTAAACTCCCTCAAATACCTGTTGACCTTTCTCTTCATCTTACTGTTTGTTTATCTCAAAATGTCACTTCCTGGAAGAAAGGCTTTGAGCTGATCATAAAGTTAGCATTGGGATTTTTCATCTCTATTGAGTCTGTTTATTTTCTTCTGAGTGACTGAAGGAAATCAGACTGTGCCATTCAAACTTTCTTAATGGCTCTAATTGGATTATCGTGCTCTAGAAATGAACAGCTTTTGTATGTTTATACAGTGGTTCCTGCAGTGTAGACAGATGTGAGTTCAAAACTTGTTTGCCAATTTATGGCTGTTTCATGCACTTTGAATCTAGAAACAGATGAAGTTTGTAGAGTGATGGAGCTTGTATTATGGTTGTTGCATGCCACACCTGGAACTGAAAAGTTAAAAAAAAGGTAAAGGCAAAATCTTCCTGGCACTTGATATTGATGGTGCAAAGTTAAGGTGCGCAAAGCACAACAACAGTGACTCATTTCAGTGAATCAGACTCACTGTAACTACTCAAACTTCATAATTCTTTTTCACACAGGGGGATTGTATTTAGGCACTTCCAAGTTAACCATGTGTTTTACCAAACATATTTCTATTTATCAATAAAGTAATTAGGTTAATGTAAATATACCTTGACCAGCTTTTTATTAAGGTCTGAGATACACTGTTACCTTTTCCCTCATAAAAATGCAGTTATTTCAATGATGGTTGATCCTTTGCAAAAAGAATTTCAGTACCTATCAGCAAAATATTAGTGAATTTAGTCAGAGAGTAAATACTGTCACTTGCCTAAAGATACTGAATTTTGAATATGGGAAATGTACCTGCAAAATACATTATTCCCACACTGAAATATTTTGACTCTTAACCATTCAGTAACATTTCAGATTTCTCATTCTCTGTCAAGCACCTCTTTGGCTCCTTTACTGTCTCTTGGGGAGAGCATGCCTGTGGGACTGATGTCTTGTTCTGGCAACGTCATTCTCATTTTCTCTATTTGCATCTTACGCAGAGCCCTCTGCTAGCCTTGGAAAAGCTTTCCAGAGCTTCAGATCTTCCAAGTGGTAGAAATTTTTTCTGATTTTGTTATTGCTATTTGAGCATGATATTGCTGCCGCGACAGAGTGTGAGTAGCTTTTGCAGGAATAAAAGGAAGTTTTTTTCTCATATAAGTGGGTCACAGTAGAAGTAAAAGTTATCCTAAATGGTATTACTTGTTTTCTCTTTTTAGAATAGTGTTTTGCTGCTTTGGAAGTTTTTTCTTTGCTTCTCAGTTAAGGGAGAGAGGCACTGATACCATTAGACAGTATTAATGATCTTGGATTTCACAGTCAAATTGAGGAGCTCAGTCCTTTGTTTTTTTATTGTTTGGAAGAAATATGGATGTGGTGTGAATCATTGAGAAAAGTGGCTGAAGAACTTCAGTTTGAAAGCGTTTCCATCAGTGCATCTATTAAAATGTTGCTTTGTATTCCTAGTACTGATATATTGAAGGTAATAATGCTGCTATAATTTATTTTAAATGCAAACCTAATAGCACTTTGGAAAAATGTAAGAGCTAATAAAGTGCTCTGTGTAACAATGCATTTTTTTTACCTAATGCTTGTTTTAAAATGCCTACAACTTTTTTTGGCTTACATTAGTCATTGAGCAATTCTGTTTTTTAAAGAAGCTTGTAAAGGTGGTGCTATATTGAGAATCTGATGTGTGTCTTTCTGATGCCTTGAAATATTTTAGGACTGGAATGGGCCATTTTTGTCTGTTGTTAGAATAACCTCTTTAAGCCAAGCTTTAGAATTCTTCATTCTATGTGCAAATCTTAAAACCTTGACTGATCATTAAAGATCACACTGTAAGATACTGAGTAAAATCAAGATGATGTTGGTCTTGTTGAAAGTGAATTTCAAAATAATGTTTTACTAAAAGCTCTTATGTGCCTAAATGGCTTTATAATTAATTCTGCTTTTAGTACTGATGGTTTAAGGACTTTACTGATTGGAACAATGAGTTGTGAATTGAAGGGAAAACGTGCTGTGGTGGGGGTTGTTAATAAACTAAGTGGTTGTGGAGTTTTTTTGTAGTGGTTACTTCCAATCTTGTCAAGTTGTGTATGATTTATTTATTGTGGAGAAAGTGAAGAAGAGCCCTTCTGATTTCTTAAAAAAATATTATTGAATTATTGCTAGATATGCCTCTGCACACATCCTGTAGTTGAAGTACAACTCTCTAAATTCTTGAGTGGACAAGCAAAGGTGCTAAGACAATCTAAAAAATTCCTATGATAAATTTTTCTACAATAGTGTGGTGGACGTGTGTGGTGTTCTTTTGGGGTTCTTGGCAAAAATAGTGTAGGATTGTGTACTAACATAAATCAATAAACTTGTCTAAATCATTAGAATTGCTTAGAGAAAACCAGGTTAGGATGTGGCTTCTGTTGAAGCTGCAGTTTGTTTGTAACCAATATTTTTTTAGTAATGAGATGCTGACTAGCATTTGTGTCTCTAGAGAAGAAGAGGAACGTCTGAGAAATAAGATCCGAGCAGATCATGAAAAGGCTCTGGAAGAGGCTAAGGAGAAATTGAAGAAATCACGGGATGAGATTCAAGCTGAGATTCAGACAGAAAAGAACAAAGTAGTGCAAGAATTGAAAAAGAAAGACAGCAAGCCACTGCCTCCTGTTCCTTTACCAAACCTGGTAGGGATAAACAGCGGAGAACCAGCAGACCCGGATATCCGAGAGAGGAGGAACAAAATTAAAGAGGTAAAGATGATGATGATGATGGTGTGGTCCTACCTGTTCTTGTGTCTGACAGCAGTTGTTTATGTGGAATTTGGTTGCTGTGATTTATGTTAAGAAAGAAAAACAGATCTGCAAATCATGTAGTAAACTAAAAGTGGACAAGTAGTAATGAGCATCAGCATTATTGTATGCTGTTGGAGTATTAATATTTCACTGGATAACAACTTAAAAATTATTTTAAGGAATTTCTTGAGCTTGGTGGTATGGATTCAAAGTGATTTTGTCATTAACACATGGAAGAGTAACAAGGGCATCTTTAAAGTAGGGCATGACTTTGTGAGTTTCCTTTCAAAGGATGGAATATCTTACTGTGTCACAGGATGATTTTAGATGTTAAAACATAAGATTGAAAAGATAAGGAAAAAGAAGACCTGCTGCTAATATTTGAAAATTACCAAATTATCACATACTTTTTAAAATGCATTTTAAATGGGTTTTAAAAATTCAGTAAATTTAAATGGATTGAATGTGTTACAGGTAAGTGAGACAAACTGAGATCTTTGCTTAGGCTTTTGGTTCTGTGGCAACTTACACTATGGGAATTGCTGTTTGTGGTCTTATCCTCTCCACTACTGGTTGGCTGTGAGATTCATTGCCCCTTTTTGTCCTGGCAATGCCAATTTTCTATTACTATTGCCAGATGTTTCTCTGAGTCTGACCTTCTCACTAGTATAGCAAAAACATTGTACAGCCTCCATTATTCTTTTTCTTTCCTGCACTCTGATGAGTTTTATACCAAAAAATTGGTTTAGCAAAGCAGGAATGCTTCAGGCCGGATGCAGACAAGCACTGACTCTGTTACTAAAGAATGACTAGGACAATAGCACTTAGTATTTGCATCAGATAAATTTACTTTTAAATTGCAATCTAAGTTCAGTTCGCTTATAAAACCAAAAAGAAATCTGTCATTCACCTGTCCTTGTTGTAGGAAGTAGTTGTAGCTGAATTATGTGCCATTCTGTGGGTAGATCACCTATTCTGTAGGTAGACCACCCAAGCTGGAATTTTACTTTGAGTATTAATGATGGCTAGATGGAATCCACTCTTATAAAGTAATGAGCAGCTGGACACGAGTGATGCAGTGTCGAGCTGTATCACTATTTGTAGTATGTGCTCCATATAGAGCCCTGTCACAATCTGGATATCTGAAGTGGCAAATCCTTCTGTGAAAGTTGTGCCTGTTAGTGATTACTGCAGAAGTGCTTTTGCTAGGAAGTTGTGTCTGGAATATTGGACCTCCTTGACCCTGCTTGGTTAGGGCTACTTCCTGAAGAACAAAATTGAATTGTGAATTTGAAAAGGCTCTACTAATTTGTTTGCAAACATTTTGAGTGAGAATATATAGAGCAGTTGGCTTTTCTAAATGTTTTTGTAGGGTGAACAGTGAACAGCATGGTTGTCAACACTTCTTAATTTTTACTACAGATTACTGTAGCAAAATACCTTTGAGATGGATTTAATGCATAGAATAAAGTTGAGTTTACCAAGTAATGCAAAATTACTGAGCGCAGCTAACAGTGAAGAACTAGCTAGAAGAAATAATCAACCAAAGCTCTTATAGACCTAGTCTGGAATTGGAGGGGGGATTGAAAATTAGTATTTGCCTTTCTGAGGTTGTTTGGTCAGATTGTAGATTGAGAGATTATAAACTCTAGGTTAGTAGAGAATGGCAATTTTCTTGGTCTCATGAAAAAGTAGTAAAATTTGGACCATTCTTGCTGATCTAAACCTAGAGGTATAGCAAAGTGTAAGGAACTCAGAGTAGTTTGTGAGTAAGAATCACCAGGTGGTGATCCTTAGCTGCAGTTGCCACACACCTCATGCTGTAAAAGGCTTACTTCTTTTTTTGATGATCAGCCTACGTGTGAGTCACACTGACAAGCTGTTTTTCTATTGCATAACTTGTTGATGACTACTATTATGGTTTCTGAAGTGTAGCTTTTCATTACCAGACCATAGGTGTTTGTGGGAATATGTTTTAAGTGGGTAAGTCCTTCAGTTAGGATAATAATGCCTTTGTCTTGAGCAGTTTTCCCTTGAGTGCACACTGTGCTTGTTACAGCCCAGGATCACGGGAGCATGAGTGCAAATTCTTTGTTATATGAATTGCCTTCATTGACTCAGCCACGTTAGTACTGTAGCTACCAGGTGATCTCCAGAGTTCTTAATTTTTGTTTCATGCAGGGCAGGAGATTGTCACTTCTATAGTTAGGTGTGTGAAGGCATAGAACACTGCAGTGGGAGGTCTGCTGGGGAGAATGGATAAGCAGTAATGCTGAGGAACCATTGATGAACAATGTGGCTGAGATTAAAACATATATTAATAGTGTCAAATGAACAATATTTTATCTGAAGCCTGTTTTTGACAGCATCCCATGTGTCAGAAAAGACAGCAGCGATTTCAGAGATGTGAAGTGCATTTTGAAATCTGTTCATCACTGAGGTCCTCCCTCACTGTTTTATGTAACCAGTGTAGACAAATAGTCTGTGGAGATAGAGACACAGCAGAAAAAATGAACAAGTTCCAGGAGACAATATCTCTAATGTAGGTCCACAACTGATATATATGAAAAAAAAAATATATATAATTTTTGGCATGTAAGACATTATGATTGCCTGAAAAATAGCCCAGGGAAGCTACTGACTCTGGTGGCTGCAAATCTGGCTTCAGAATTCCTGGTGTTCTCAAGAAAGCATTTGACCTGCTTTGGTTTACTGTGAATTGTCCTGATAAATATTTGAGGAATTTCACTCTCAAAGAACAGCTTTAGACTGTTCAAATTCACAAAATTAATGATGTTATACAGCCTATTTCACCTCCTATCAAATGGTGAAAAACTGTATAGAATTGGATGGAATGATGGGGGCTGTTTGTAACACACATGAGTCTTTACATATGTGAGGAAGGCTGGAAAATTTTCAAATGAGGATCCAGTTTTATTATTTTTGCAGAAAATATATTACCAGTTTTTCTTTCCAAATAGCAATTTGTTGAAGGCTGGTTTTTTTTTAACATCTCTTTATAAGTGGTTTGGCAGTAGTTTAACATTTTAAAAAGGCATATTTTGATTTTAGAAAAAAGTGCATATAAAAGTAAAAAAGAATTTCTGTAATGCTCTTAAGAGAGCTTTGCAAAACATTTGGAAACTTTATATAATAGGAATGTTTGCTGAGCACGGAGAGGGAAGCTTCTTAAGGTCAAGGAATACAACTGGGAGCAGAATCTGCATCTTACTGGGGGGTTTTTTGTGTGTCTTTGGTTCCGATAATTATATATAGTGTTGCATTGGATTCTCAGGTTTAATTTATAAAATTGTATAATCTGTCTATATTCTTCTAAGAAGTTATTAATTATTTCAATAAGGAGAATTTATGAGTTGAGTGATTATTTTAGATGCACAGTGACAACTATGAGAAATAAAGGTTTTCCACTTGCTTACCATACGTGCTTTATAGCACTTCTCTGGCATATTAGCTTGCTCTTCAGGCTTTTAGAAGATGCTGTGGTGTTTAATTAACTGGTACTTTAAGAACAAACACATTGAAAATTATTCTTGCTGTTACACTTTTGCTTTGTATTCATATTTTGGCTTTTTGTACTATGTAGAACAAAAATATTGAAAAGAGATTTTTTTTTTAAGATTTTAAGTGCAACCTGTATAATTTTACAGCAAGGCTTTAAGATGTGTCTTTTCATTGTGGTTCATGCAGAGAAATTAAGAACAAATCCTGTCTTTTGGAAGTCATTTGCTTCGTTTCCAACTTAAGTTAGCCATAAATTGCTTGAGCACTTGGAATTTTGGCACTTAATTTCCATTATTGTACTCTTTAAAGGTGTTCAGAGTATTTTTTTTCTTTCAGTTTCAACGTAATCATTACATAGTGCTCTTGGGTCTATAGTAAGTTTTATTTCCATGGGAAGGTAAATTCTACCCAGTGAGATAAGGAAAATTTTGTAATTCTTTTTGCTCTATTCAGGGTTCATGTTTTCTTTAATTTCAGCCTGAGATGTCACAGTATTGTCTTACTGCCAGCACTCATTTAGGATACTTGTTAAAATAGTGTATTTCATCCAATAATGGTCCTAATCTTATGCAGGTGATCCTTTCTCTCTGCTCAGCACTGGTGAAGCCACCCCTGAGTTCTTTCTTCAGTTTTGGATTCCCCAGTATGAAAGAGACAGGAGCATTGTTGGAGAGGGTCCAGTGAGAGACCACAAAGATGGTTAAGGGACTGGAGAGTCTCTCATCTGAGCAAAGGATGAGGCAGCTGGGCTGGGCAAGAGATGGAACTTTGCAAAATACTTGGAGGGAGGATGCCAGGAAGACAGAGGCAGGCTCTTTTCAGTGATTCCCAGTGGCAGGCACAAAGGCAGTGGGCATGCACTGAAACACAGGAAGGAAGCTGCACCTGAACATCATAAAGCATTGTTTTTTGTGAGAGTGGTCAAGCACTGGAGCTGGTTGCCTACAGAGATTGTGGAGTCTCCCTCCTTGGTAATGACTGGGAGTGGACAGCTTGTTTAAAATTACCCTCCTTGAGTGGGGAGGTGGGACCAGATACCCTCCAGGGATCCCTTCCAACCTCAGCTATTCTGAAGTAAGATGATGTTTGTTGACTAAGCCTGTCAGCTGGAAGACAGCTTCTCCAGAATGTTACATGAGGGCACATGGTAAACTTAACAGCTAAATAATAATGCTGTAGGTTTCAGATAGATTGGGAAATCTGAGTTCTCTGGAGCTTCTGTTCTATTACTTGTTCTTTGTTGTGATATGCAATTGTGTAATTACACAGTGCTAATTATAAATGCACTTTTTAAAAATCAAGCTGAAAGGAGGTGTGCTGTCCACAGAGGTAAGGTAGAGTTATGAAGTGACTGAAACTTCTGCCTGTACCATTCTTGCTTATGCAGTTTAAAAGCTCTTATTTTTAATGAGATGGGAGGGCAAGGTGGTATCTTTCTGATAAGCTGTTCTCAACCCAGCAAAATTCTGGTTGTGTTCCTGTGTGTCACAGCTTTCTGCTTAAAAAAAAAAAAGGTGGAGAAGACATTTAAACAAAAGTTATTGTGAAATGGACATCCAGGAAGTAGAGGTGCCAGAGTTAAAGGTCATTGAATAATAGAATGGTTTGGGTTGGAAGGGACCTTTAAAGGTCATCCAGCACAACATGAGGTTCATTTGTGACATATGACACCTGTAGAAAGAGTTAAGTTTGGATGCTTTGCACAAGTGAGGAGCAAGTCTATCTGGGAAGCTGGGGATGTTCTGACTTGAGTTCTTTTGCCAGTGAACTTCCCTCATCACAACTTCCCGTTTATCCTCTTTTAAAATTAGAGTTGTAATATATTGCCTGTTTGAAGAGAAGGTAGGAAGTTAATTTATTTAATATTAGTGGAGGCAATGTCAGAAGCACTTAAAGATATGTGCCAAGAAGAAAAGTGATTAAAATGTATTTTCATTATGGTCTCTGGATGATACTCTAGAGGCTGCTAATACTAGTTGAGGAGTAACAGGCTGTTTTATAAGCATCAAAACTTATGGTTTCCTATGGATTTTTGACCTATATCCCCTTGTACCACCCTCTGCTGATCATGCACTTGTTGCTGTGAATATCCTCTTAGCTTCCTATTTGACTGCATGGATTGCAGTGTGTTCTGTGCCTTCTTTAGAGCTACTGGTGTGCTAAATGCTGCCCCCCCGAATGAAGAAAGTGTTGAATTATAACTGCATTTGTCTCAGTCAGGGTACCAATTTGTATCGGTCTGCTTTATCTAGCCACAGATAGTTTTTCTTTTCCTCAACACAAAAAGTAGAGTATCTGGTTCCTCCAGCTCTTTAAAATCAAGTGTGAAATTAGAAAAGGGATTAAAAGGCTACTGTAAATGTATGTGTCAAATGATGGATGTACAGACAGCAAGGTTGCATAAGCCTCATTCTTTTAAGAAATTGGGCTAAAAATAGTAAGTGTCCCTTCACCTGAGTTGTAATTTTTGTGCTTATTGAGGAAAGAGCTGTGTAGAAGAAAGAATTACTTAATCATCCAGAATCTTTTCATGCTACCTAAATCCTCTTTTCATAGTTACTATTCATACAACTTTCAGAGCTAATCTCATTTATTGTTTCTCATTGCAGTGTTTCTGATCTAGCCAAATAGGCTGCCTTCTCTGACTGGGGGACCTTTTATCAATATCTAAAACCAATTAAGAACAATTTCATTACTGCTGACACTTTACAGTCTTTGTTTCCCTGGTCAAATGTACTTGGACTTCTAGTTGGTTGCAATATCAGTTTGTAATAATCCTTGCCTGTGAAGGGTTTTGCATTGTGTTTTGTAGCTCACTGCTCCTGACTTGCATTTCTAGTTATTTCCTGAAACTGAAGGACATAATTATCATCACCTAACTTTTTCAGTATTTAAGGTAACATTCCCTGCAGTGTGAATGCTTGTATAAAATCCATACACACACATTTTATATGTAAGTGTATGTGTATAAAAATCTCTTTGCATTTACACACGTGTATACACATACACATTGTTTATTAGTTGGTTTTGTTTGCACATTATTTGGATTCTCTGTGTTCTGGGTTTTCCAATGTAATCTGACAAGTTGAGAACAGGTAAATTTGTTTTCAGTTAGTTTCACTACACTCTTTTAAAGCTTATCTTAATTTTACTGAATTAGTGAAATCTGTAAATTAAAGATAAAATCTTTTTGATTGAGCCTGTTGGTAAACTAGTTTTCCATTTATATATTAGAATGAATATTGTTCAGTTGGCACTTTGGCCAGTACAGGCATGTTAGGAGTGGCCCTGAACAAAGCTGTGCCCCAGCTTGTTGGAATGATTTTATAAAGAACTCATTTTACATTTGTTAAATCAATCATTTATGTCTGTGAGAAGCTTTGCAGCTTGGTGTATTTATTTTACTGGAATAGAAGAATGGAAATAAAACTCCTAGTGTGCAGCTTAATTTGCAATATTTCTGCTGCACATCCTGGATATGTTGATTTGATTCGTAACTTAAAATGCGCTACTCATGAAGAATGCAAGTTTTTGTTTGAGGCTATTTTAAAAATGAATCAATTTAGTCAAGTTGTAGAAATTACAGTATTCTCCAGCGCTCATGCAGTATTGGAAGCATGTTAAAAATTCAGGAAGGTGTTCATTATTAAAGGTGTCTTTTTTCCAGACCATTGTGAGAAGAACCTGTCTTTCAACAATGAATTAGCACATTTGCAGTATTTAAAACTCATAAATGCAAATTAAAATCAAAGAAATATGGAAATATTTCACTTACCTGATATTATCAGCCAAACAAAAATGAGCAAAACTCCAGGTAAATTTTTTATCTTCAGAACTGGGTAAATCAAAGACTCCATGAAATCTTGTTGACCTTACTGCTATTTTTTTTAATTTTGTATTTTTTATGCCATTTATTCCTCTGAAACAGAAATGCTGGTAGCAAAAATCATGAGTTACAGCTAGATTGAAGAGATCTCTGTTTTAAATTACACATTATCTATTATACAAGTGACAATAGGTGTGTTTTGAGCTATGGAGACTTTGGAAAGACAGAGCATCCTGTTATGTTCTTGTTAGTCATCTTCACATAATTTCTCCTGTAGTCCCCTCTGTGTTTGCTGGAGCAGCTCCATAGGATATATGCCAATGTGTTTTTAACATGCAGTTTTCCTGATGGTGTTAGCTCTCAAGTATTGATAGTAATGATGTGATTGATACATGGTCTGAGCTACTGGTAGTTGATGTGTAACCTCTCACAGTGCATTCCATTTAGTCAGAGACCATCTACATACAATACTGAACTACCTGAAACTCCCTACAGTTCACTCTAATTAGTTCACTCTGAGATTTGGATTCCTGATTTGCATCACTGGCATCTATTCTTATTTTCTGCTTTGTTACCAGAGGAATAGTGGCTAACAAGGCATCAGTTTTTGAAAGGGATTCAAGGGGAAACCAAAGCACTGCAGAATCCTGTGCCTGCTGAATGAACTGCAGATTACCAGAAAGCAGAACAGGGAATAGAATCACTGAGCATATAGATATGTATGATGTCCTGCTCTATTCCAAAGCCATAGAAGATCCCCGGAAGAGTCAACAAACATGTGAATAATGGAGAGATGGTTGGATACATAGTTTTAAAAAAAATATTTGACAAGGTTCACTGCTAATAGATGTTGAACTAAGCAGCCATGGGATGGAGGATAGTTTCTGTGTTTGCCTGGAAAACTGGTTAGAAGGCAGGAAATGGAGAGTGCAGATAAACAGTGCTGAAGGTCACAGAGGACATGTGCTGGGGATCCATGCTCTAAATTATACAAATGAATTATTTAGAGTTTGAAAATGGATGTGTAGTGGTATGACAACTTTGCTGCCAATGTGAAGAATTGCAGAAAAAACCTTATGGGACTGAGTGATAATCTCTTTTTTTATTTCTCAGCTAAATGTAAAATGATGCATATTGGGGCTGGAGATGGAGAGATTCCAACTTCATGCTAAGTATGAAAAGCTGTGAGGTGACTTAGTACACTTGAGAATGAGAAATTGTGTTTTTTATAGTTCCTTGGAAATGTCACTGTAGTGCTTAATGGCAGACAGTGAGCAGATATTCAGCATTTCAGAGGAGGAGAGAACAGATGAGGTTCTTTACCTCAGCCTGTGAAGCTCAGGTGCCCCTGCATCTTGTAAGCTTCATGTAGTTCTAGTCTTTCAGCTTCAAAAAGGATGGGGTAGAACTGGCAGGGGTGCAGGGCTAAGCAGATGATGGCTAAGCTTAGACTGATGCCTAAAAGGACAAGACTTGAAGAAAGGAGCTATAGGAACCTCTCTCTCCTGGCCAACGGGCAGCTGTGGTTGTTTACAAAGTTGATCCAAGAGGCTCTACTTTTCTTAACAGCACAGCACCAATCAGTCTCGTGAATACCATATTCTCTTGAAACCATGATGATGCCCAAGGTCAAAAATACCTGCATCATCTTGGGTTAAAAATATTTAGCTTTCTTGAACATTTTTGAGCAAGTTTCACTACTGCAAGCTCTCCAGATTTAGGCTCTTTACATCTACTCTTCCAGTTCTCACCAATCTGAAGGATTTTCCTATGTTATTTCATCAGGCATCTAAAGCTTCAAATATTTAATGCCAGCAAAAAGTTTCCCACTTTGCATCCATCTGATAAGTGATTTTGTTTTATTAATGGATTTGTTACCTGATTTGACAGTAAAAGAAAATCTAGTGTTCTGTGTGTTAGGAACATATTCCAAACAGACTTTTTCAGTGACAATGTTTAAAAATGTATGACAAAGGCATGAACTGATGCCTAAAATAATTTCTTTTGCGATAGAGTTCCCAGAAAAATAAATGTATGAGTTTTCTAAGTTTCATCAAAAATCTGAGTATACAAGGAAAAGATAATTTTTAAAATTAACATCCAACAGTAGGAAAATGGTTTTTAATTTTTAATCTGCCAATTGAGCAGTAATTTTGTCTAGCAAGTCCTTGGTTAATTTTAAAACAGAGTTTGAAGGTGGTTTATATAAATCTCTCAAAATTGTATCCTTAATCAGAATACATTGCTTTGAAAGCAAAACCTATTTGCTGTCTGTTATACATGTTCCTGATGGAATGTCAGGAAGCAGTAAATACAGCAATTTGCCAGAAAATTGGTTCTTTTGCTTGTTTCTCAGGACTCCTACTTTGTTTGCCAGTTGCCTGTCCTGTTTTTAAGACTGGAAAGGGGTTTTTGAACCAATCCTTACCTTGAATTACTGTTTTTGACATACTGCTGTAGTGGTAGAACTTCCTTACAACTCTCTTTTCAATAATTGTAGCCTTCTTTTATTGTTTGTCAAAAGACATCATTGCCACTCTGTCTTTATAAACTTCTTTATAAAAATCTGATTTCCCAGTGACTGTAGGAGATTACATCCCATGAACATGTTCTAAAGTCAGCAAAACCAATTAGATAATGGTGTACCTAGAAAAGCGGTTTCATTTGGCATGTCCTGCTTCTTGCTTTTCTGTCTTGCAACGGAGTCCAAATTAGTCTTTTTTGTAGAATTACCAAGTTGTATTAACAGCAGCATCTTGCTGGTTGTTATTTCCATTACATCCCATAAGAAACATTTGCAAGATTAGGATGCAGCAGACCAATACCCCATGAATGATTTTGCTTTCAAAAGCAAGATCTGTCATTAATGGTGTCAGTTAAAAGTCCATTGCCTAAACTGCTTGTTCTCTGGTGGCCAGATTGCAAGATGTGTATATGACATGCCCAAGTTCCAATCCTTTCCTGTGACAAACTGCTATCAGGTATGGAAATTTCAGCTATGGAAATGTGTGTCTTGTGGTTTTCACACTAACTGATCCATGCTTGTAATTTTCATTCTACTGAGCCTGAGGTACCTCTCTTGAGTTCTTTAAGGGCTGGGTACATTTGTTTTTTAAATAGTTTTACCTTCTTGCTATTATCTGTAGTGCCGATGTTCCAGTCAGTTCTGAGACTTATCTGTCCTGTTAAAGACAGAGCTTTGTTTTAGGAAAAGCCTGTCTATCCCTGCAGCTATTCTTCAGCATTTCCAATTTGCACTATGCAAACGCTACCTAGCGTACCTATAGAAATAATTTTGTTTTTCCAATCAGGAGTTCATGTTGTTCGTACTTTCTGAGCCAAAATGCCATCCTCAGTTAAATTTTGTAGCTGTCAGAGGCATCTGTTTCTTGTGTCTCTCCAAAGCTTTCATGTGCACAACTGCTCCCAATGGTAGAGATGATCTGTCTATAGTATATAACATGCTACCTGTTCTGGCAGGAACAGAAACCTCCATGTTGTTACAAGATCTCTTGGCATATCATCCTTACAAAACTTAATACTGTATGCAAGAGCTCTGGGGCTTCTCACTTGTGTGTAATGTGCAGCTCTCTGCTAACATGATATCATGGAGTCTGCTTGCTTTGTGGTGGAGGAAAGCAGCGAGTTGAATGCTGGAGTAACGGTCAGCATTCATCTGGAAACAATCAGTTGGCTGCTTAGTGTCATAAATGATTCTTGAGGACTTAAAACACCATATTCTTAGGTTTTGGGGCAGGCAGAGAGGCAGGACAGGCATGTTTGTGGTTACCAAAGTAGCTTAGTCTCCTCAAAATATGATTTCTTATCTCAGTCTTAGTTGATGCAGTCAACTGTGTCTTAGTCTCTTGTGTTGAAGAGACTTTCAGGTCTCACTAGTGTATTCTTAAGTTACTTCTGCTTTAATTCATGCATCCATTGATATGTACTCCTTTTCAGTTTCTCTCTTAATAAAATTTTCTTAGGATAAATTATATATATAGAAACATGTTGTGTTGTATATATTCTGTTTTATCCCTTTGTAATTTGCATGCATTTTTTGGGTTCCTTCAGAATGAAATATTCTGTAATAAATTATGTACTTTCCCCCCAGAAGTACAGCGAATTAGGACAGTGAAATATTCCACAATTAACATTCTGCTGTGAGGAAACAAGTTGTTCTTCTCCTGGACTTAGCTAGTTTTGGTCTGTTCTGGTATTTGCTATCAGAATGTTAATGGCTATTCGATTCTTCTTCATGAAATATTTATTTGGGACATCCAAAGATCTCAGAAACCCAGTTTCCCTTATGTGTAAGCCAGTTGGTTGGATCTGCCTCGTCGTGGTCACATGTTGTTTAGTTATCTCTCTGCTTTCAAACACAGAGTGCACTGGTCAGTCTTTAGTTTAATCCTCTGGTTCTTTCTAAACCTTTGTCTGTTTTTCCAAGTGGAGTTTTTAGGACTGGTAGGATGCAGGTTACAGCAGGACCCTTCACAGAAGCCTTGGCTGTCCCCAGTCCTTAAGTCTACCCTGACTAGATAAAGCCTTAAGTAGCCCAGAGTGATCCCATAAGTGATCATGCTTTGAGCAGGAGGCTGAGCAGGAGAGGCATCCTGAGGTTCCTTCCCATATGAATGATGCTGTGAGTCTCGATTTTATGATAGTAAATTAATGAACAATTTTATATGGAAAGTTGTAGGTTTGTTCTAGATAACATTAGCGAGAACTCTCAGAGGAACTTCTGTGCTTACTGCCTGTCACCAGGTTTTTGTTGGATTTGTCACGCTGCAGTTTTCTTACCTGTCAAGAGAGGGTCCCTTTACCTGATTCATCTTGATGTTTCAGTAGCCATGAATTGGCCAGTTTGGTAAGTCCTGTGTACACACTAAGGAGTTTGTGACTGCTAAGGAAATGGCTTTTCTCTCCTCTTTTAATGTATTTGCATCCTCTTTTTCTTACACTGCTAGTTCATGGTGCTAAAAGAAGTTCTAGAGTATTATGGCTTAATCAGGTGTCAAAATCAGTGCAAATACTAAAAGCAACATGTGAGCAGACTTTGAATGACAAAAGGAGTGGGACTTTGGCATCTTGAGAGGGGCAGCTGTGCTTAGGTTGATGCCAGTTTAACACAGAAGTGCTCCCCAGCTTCTTGGGCCTGTGGAGGGTTCAAATTTATTGTCTAGGCATGACTTAACAGGGCCATGGGAAATTTGGAGGCAGCTTACATTTAAAGGAATTATGGCTTTGTAGTTTGGATAGGGGTCTCTTGATGCTTGTAGGGGGAACAGAAACTTTGTTTTCCGTGTCTCAGCAGGCAGTTTAGATGCAGTTTGAAAGATGCTGACTTCCACTAAATTTTGAATTTGGTGGGAGGATCAATATGAGAGGTAGTAAGAGGAGAGATGTGAGGTAGTGCTGGTAAGGCAGCTGGCTGCACCTCATTTTTTAGCCAGCATCTGCTTGTTCCTTCTCATTTTCTGTGAGTATGGTGGCTGTCTGATTAAAATAAGAAAATTAGTCATGTAAATCATAGTGAAAACAGATTGCCTTGCCTCAGTTTCTTAAATGGTTAGTATTGTTCTGTTAGTTACATTCACATAGTTTTTCCTCTTAGAAAGCATTTATCTGACTTGTGAAAATCATGATTTTAAGTCCTATACATTTTCTTGGGTTTTGTTTATATTAACACTATTTTAATGCCACTTTTTTAAAATGAAATATAAAATAAAATATGTACATGTTGTGGTTACAGACACATGGCTATTCTAAAGGTTTCTTCTTACTGTTCTTGTGTCTGGGGCAGTCAATGTCTTTTGATATCTAATTTCTTCCTATTACTTGCTTTTATCTGTTTATGTACTAATAATATTTATTTATTTAAAACTGCATTCACTTTGCAATTTGGTGGCTGCTGAATTTCCAACAAGTAAGGAGTTTGAAGAGTTTTAGCAAATTCATAAAAACATTGCTTAGTGGCTCATGTGCACAACTAGTCAGCAAGACCTTTTGGGTTTTTAGATGCAATTTTCTTACTAGGTAGTGGAAATATCTGTTAAAAAGCTAAATGCTTTGTGTAGTAAATATTAATAACATTATACTGCTTTGTTCATTATGCTTTCTAAAAAGCAAAGCTTTTGGCATTTCTTTTGGTAGAGGCTATATGACGGTACATCTTTGTCAAGTAGGTGTTGCTAATGAGAAATCTGTTATGCCTTTTGCAAAATTGTTGATTCCTACTTGGATGTACCAGTGTAAATGAATCCTTTTTATGCTTCAGGTATCAGTAGATATATTTTTCTTTTAGTTAGCATCTTAAGACATTTGCCAGTGTTTTACAGCAATTCTTTACACTTAAATGCATTCCTTATGCTTACATTCTTAAATGTCTGTGCATATCTTGAAGGAAAAGAAAGAACAAGAAAACGACCTAATGCAGAGCATTAGGATCTGTAGCTCTAGTCAAATAGGCCTGAAATTTTTTCTGAATTTATTCATGCTGTAAAATCTGATTTCTGTAACAGATAGAAACAGTGACAAAGTATTAGTCAGTGTGCTGGGATGCTTGTGAAGATGAAGTTTCAAATAATATTGCATTCATAGAGAGTAGTTTTATAATGTAATCAAATCCTATTTTTTTCCTGTTTCTTAGATGATGAAGCATGCCTGGGACAATTATAGGCAATATGGATGGGGACATAATGAGCTCAAACCAATTGCCCGGAAAGGACATTCCACCAACATATTTGGTAGGCTATATTTTCTGGTTTGTTTGTAATTTTTTTTTTTTTTTTTAATATTTCTGTCCATGTATCTTCTTTGGAAGTCTACCCAAACTTTCCAGCAAACTCTGTTTTAATAAAGAATCTTTCAAAGTATGAGTGACAGAAATGTATTATTTCAGTGGTATTTCATTGAATTACTTTATTGACCTATCTTTTTGGGTAGTATGTTCTTACTGTTGCAGAGGCTAAGCTGTGTCTATGTGCACTGATGCTTTGTGTGCATGTGTATATATATAAATGAAAGTCCTGATGCAATGATGGTTATTTTTTGGTTATATTTTGAGATGCAATGAATATAAATGTGTTGGGTTGTTTTTTGTTTTTTTTTTTTAAACCCACCTCATATTGTCTAGATCTTTGTGTTTAGTTCCATGAGAAGCATGGAACAGTTTGAGTTGGAGGGAACCTTTTAAAGATTATCTAGTCCAACCCCCCTGCCATGGGCTGGACCTTCCATGAGACCAGGTTGCTCAGAGCCCCATCCAGCCTGGTTCTGAGCATTGCCAGGGATGGGGCACCCACAGCTTGTCTGAGCAGCTTGTGCCAGTGCCTCACCAGTGGTGCTTAGCGCAGTGCAAGGGAAAGAGTGAGCTGAGTGCAACGCTGGAGCAAAAGGCTGCTTCCATGACAGAAGGGCGTTTCTTAGGTACCAGGACAGCATCGTGTGGTACTCTTAGATACTTTGTTATCTTGTGCATAGGCACTGCCATAAGTTTCACTAAGAAAATCTCTTCTGCACTTACTGTGGTTTAGTTTTATGTTATGATTAATTGATGTTTTTCCTTTATTTTTTTACAGCTGATGAAACTGGATTTGACAGGGAAAAATCTTTAGTGTTCACCTCTATGATCATGTAGTCTTTGCTACTTGCAAATCTGTTGCTTAATTTGCCATGTGTAATTCTAGATTAGCCTTGGTTTGTAACCCAGACTCTATGAAGTAATTTTTTTTCCTTCATGTGGCAGAAAGACATTTTTATGATGTTTGTTTTTAATGTGACTGACATGATATTTTGAAGCGGTTGCGAATTGGAATTTCACTGTAGTCTTTTTTTTCCATTCCTCCTCTGCTTACTTCTAACATGTCTGCTAATGAGTCTGGAGGATTTCTGCTTTTTTTTTCTTGGAATGATTATTCTTTGGAGAGCTTATTTTTAAAATTTTGGCATTGCTTTCTGAAAGAAATTGCAGGCCGTGTCCATGCTGAAGTTTCTGCTCCTCTTGTTCCAGCTAACTCTAGCAGCCAATGCCCTACATGTTTGTCCTTTTAAAATCCAGATGCTATTTTGTGCCATTTAGTTTTTAGCCAAATCATGTCATGATTGCTCTATTCAAGGCTATTTCATATGAAAAACTTTTCTGAAACACATAATCTTCAGCATATATCAAGTCTAAAATAGAATCAGCTATTGTTCATTTGGTGGATGGTTGATGGGGGAGATGTGTGTGTGGAAATTGGTCTTTGTCAAGGACTGTCTTAGGCTGTATTGTTATTCCAAGCTCTTTACCAATCTCTATTACCCCTATTGACACGATTCCCAGCAGTATTTGCCTTTATAGAAGGGTTGCTTAATTTTTTTTGAAACCTCATGCTAGTTCTAATAAAAAGATGCTCAGCAAAATCTGTTTTTATTATTCATCTCAAAGATGATTTGATCCAAACTATTTTCAGCCATTACTGCAATCTACTGTGCTTCCATTTCAATTCCTAGCACGTCTGAGAGATCCTGCAAGGAGATGGTATCGCTGGTTGAATGAAAGGCAGCCCTTTGCATGAATCTTTGGGAAATCAGGTTTGCTGATAACTCCCAAGTGAGGTTAAGCACAATTCAATTTGGAAGACAAATAAGTCATTAGTCTTCCCTGTTGGACTCCACTTTTGTCTAAAGCAGTGTATATCTATATCTATGCCAAGGAGAACACAAGTGTTTCTAACATTTCAAGGTCTAGCAGGTTTCAGTCTGGGGTCAGAGAAGGGCAGAGGAGGTGGCCTTCTCTGCTTTTATAAATCTTAGTTTTGAGTAATTAAAAATATAAGGAAGGATAAACTTTAAAGCAAGATGCTCTATGCCTTGCTGAAGCATGCCAGCAAGGGTGTTTATGGGCTTCCTCAATTATTAGTTTGACTTTTATGACAAAACATGGTAGGTTGCTCTAGTTGGCCTGCAGCAAGAAACTCTTGCCAGTCTTTTTGAGATGTCTGACTGTAAATTGTAAAGAGAGTCTGCTAAAAATACTGTCTTTCACACTGTGTAGTTGGGCAGTATCTTGAGTAGCACCTCTTCCACAGCTGGGTCACAGCATTAGTAGTATGGTATACTGCTTTGAGAAAGTATGACTGGGAGTGGGTGAACTTTTAAAGATATTTACGTTTAGATGATATATGAAACAAACCTTAATAGGTTCTCTCTTGGTGAAACGGGGTGATAACTGCTTTTGAAAAGGCTGGCATTTATTCCTACCCTGTAAAATGAAATATAAAAGTCAAGGAAAAGGTGCAGCAGAGAGGTGTAAATTTTCTTTCCAGTTTAAATTTTTATTTGCAGCTCTGCTGAACGTTGTAGCAGAGAAAAAGCTAAGAAAAAAAAGTTGGCCTTTTTTGTTGGACTGCTTAAATTGGTGAAAAAATTTGATGGCAGCTGCAGGGTCTTGTTGCAGAGGGGGTTTGTTGGTCAAGTTCTCATTAGAACACAAAGGGTAAAGAGGCTGATGGAAAATGATGCATGTAGGATAATGAGCAAGCACAGCAAACACTGAGCTTGCTTCAGGAGGGTTTCTGAGTTTAGCATGAACCAGAGTAGTTGATGGCATTGTTGGATTCTCTCCCTGTAATGAAATCTGATTGGATTTGCTTTTGAGGATGAGAGTAACCACCTGGAACAGGCTGTTTGAAGATGATTTGTCTCTGATGATCCGTAGGTGAACATCTCCTGAAAACACAATCAAAATTATTTAGTCCTGATATGCTTCAGAGTTTTAAACTGTATGTGTTTGTATCCAGTATAATATGAACTAATTACCGTTGCATAAGCTGTAAGGATGCTTTATTGTGAGTTAAATTGAGTAGTTTGTACTAGTTAGTTTGTATCAGTCTTCAACCTGTGTTTTTCTGAAATATGTTTATTTGAGAACCTGAACTACTATAAGGAACAATATAAAGAAAATAGACAATTCTTGGGCAATTTGGAGCACTGTCCTCACCAAAACTAAAATTGTGGACTGTCATCTAACCTGATGCTTTCTGAAATGAGAGTTCTGACATTTCTGGTGTGTTTTATTTTGTTGTTTTGGGGTTGTTTTTTGGTTTGTTTTGCTAATTTTAATTACCTAAAAATAAAGTGAAGATGTGCAATTTGTCAAGTAATAAGTACATGGCAAAGTACTGATAGAATTCTTGCAAAATTGAAAACTTCCCATATTACTAGCAGTGCACTTCTAAACCTTATATTTGGATGTATTCTGTCTAGAGATGAGCTGCTTTAGATGAAGATGATCTGGTAATGCACATAATCCATAGACAGTTATATGTCTAGATATGTTTTGAAGGGTGTGGAAAGATTTTAATAGTGATAAAAGGTTTTAAAAGTTTAGAATTTGTGGATGATTGCATATACACGTGCCTCTTCTCATGCACAAAGATTTAATAAAGTCATTATTTTGTATTTTGTCACACTAGAGCTGTCTCATGCATTGATAGTGCTTTCATGCCTCTCCTGTTCTCTCACCTCACGCAGTCATTACCCGAGCTGCCTGCCAGCTCTCTCTTGGGATCCTGTCTTCTAAGGGGGAAGAGAGAATTGTCAGTGAAGTCACATTGTGATTGCATTTGTGGTACCTGGTAGAGCCCCAAGGCTGCAATGCAGTGCCTTATCTCTTCCTTAAAACTTGACCAAATAAATCTGTCCTCTCTTTTATGAAGAATTTTTTGTCTGGCATTTTAAGTGTCATTGGTGAGTGAGATATGTTCAAGGGAATAACTCAAGGATTTAGGTGGGGCAGCTCATGTGTTGAATATTCCTTGATATACCAGTGGACTACTTGGTTTGTACCACATCATTGAGCATGTCCAGCCTCAGCCTTTTGCTACCAGTGCCACTGATGCACGCTGGTGACATGGGGGAAAGTTGCTGAGGTGACTACCCGGTGCCGCAGCAGCATAGGAAGCTCCTCGTGTTGCTAAGCAATGGAGATCTGACAGTGCATTTCTCCCTGTGCCGGGGAGCAAGAGCAGCAAAACATCCCAAAGAAAATGCATCTGTCACACTGCAAGGATGGGAGGCTGTTGCAAGAAGGAGCTGAGTCAGGCACAGGAGCCTGCTTTTCCAATACCTTTGACAAGTACAGTATAGCTTGGGAGAGCAATGGGATTTCTCTGTCCACTTTGTGGTTCCTCAAGTGAGGGGTGAATATTTCTTCTAAGCACTAAAAGAAAACGCTGTAACAGAGTTTTTATTATTATTTACCCTTGGAAATATTCTTTAGTTTATAAGACATTTTTGTTATCTGTCCTTGTGGCAGTTAGTGGGCTGCCTGAGCTGCTCTGACATTATCATCTGCTGTCACCTGACTAGTTGTAATTTACTTTTGAAGTTCACATTAATTGTCAAGGGTGTCTGATTTAGTAAGCCTTTCGTATTTTCTGGTTTGTTCGTTTGTTTAGTTTTTAGCTGGCAAAATACCTGTTTATAAACAGTATGGAGACTAACACTTTTCCTGGAAAGAAAATAGATTATACACTTTAAATACTGTGGAACGACCTTTTAAAAATATGGTGGAAAACTTCTTGTGTCTTCTCACTGTAAAATCCTAATAAAAAGACAGATGGAAATCACAGCTTCTGCTCAACATCCTTTTTCTGTGCATGTGTTCAGCCTCTGAATCCATGTAGAGGATAAATGAGCACAAAAAGAGACTATGAGGTGTATATGTAAACAAAAATGTTCTTGACTATATGTTATCTTGATAAACAAAAGCCTCCTTAGTGAGCAGTAGTTCTTATCTTTTAACTGTACATGCACAAGTAATTTAGTCATTATTGCTTTTTTTCTGTGGCAAATGGAAGGGGAAAGAAAATCCATTCTTGCTAACTAGGGAAGAGAGGTAATTTCACAATGCAAATTTCAGCCTAATCTCTGTATTTCAGGTTCAAGTCAATTTTAAAATAAATGGAAATGGCCTTAAGACAGGCCTGTGCATCTGTGTCCTCTGCAAACTCCATAATGAGTGATTACAGCAAGATAATGTTGAATTTTATAAGTACATTGAATGTGGTTTTTTTTGACTAGTAAGACGAACTTTGAAAAGATAAAATTTTGAGAAAGAGCATAACTCTTGAGCTGCTGGCTTTATTTGAAACTAGAACAATGTTCTAATATCAGAAGAAAAGTTCCTTCAGGTCAGATGACAGATCAAACATGATTGTTACTCAGTGTTCAAAAATTGCTCACAGCAGGTACCTAGGGAAGACATGTAAGAGCAGGAAAAGCTCATAGTGAGCTTGTCTCAGAGTACTCCACAGCCTTACAGAAGTTTGTATGGTGCTAGTGCTTCTGTGGTCAGAGGGAGCAAGTTTTATTTCATCACTTCTAGTTTATTTTTCCTTGATTTTGTCCAAACTGCTTTGGAGTCTGGCCAACCTTAAGAGCAACATAACCCATTATGAGTGGTTCCATAGTTTGATTTGATATTGTGTAGAAAACTTTTTAGTTTTGAAGGCTGCTCGCTGTCCTGGATTACTGGTTTTGGTGTTGGAAAAAAGAAATAAATCCATTATTCATCTCTTGCTTGCCGTTCATGGGTTTGTAGAACCGCCTATGCCCTCAGTAGTGCCCCTGTTCTGCATGGAGGGTCTTAGCCTGTAAACTCATTTATCTTACTTATATTTTTCATACCTAATATGTTGTTGTTTTCTTTCTTTGCATATTTTCAAGGTGGTGGTTTTGGGGTCTTTTTTGGTCTTTGAGACGAAGACTAAAAATTTGCTCTGTTTTCTGTTTTGTCTGCTGTTCCTCTCCTAATAATTGTATTCTCTGTCTTTTAGGCTCCTTGTTGAGTCTACAAACACAGTACAGGGTAGCATTTCTGCAATAGCATTCCTTTTGGAAATCCTCATCCACTGTACCCAATGATTTATGTTATAAATCTAATGTTATAAATATTTTTAGTTATTTCATATTTAAGCTTTTGTCCAACCTAATCATTTCAGTAGGATCCCACTGGTGATTTTACGTCACGCTGATGGCTGTTTACACTTATCCCATTTCCTATCTTTTAAACCATTATTTATCTGCACAAGAACAATTTTCTTTTACTGCGTGGCAGGTCAGTTTTCTCAGAGATTTTGTTAAGGGGTGGTCTCACATCCCTTTTGTGTATGTTCTCTGTCAATATGCAAGTTCACTTCTTAAAAAGACTTTAACATTGATGCTAAGACAACACTTCCCTCTACAAAATTTCTGACTTTTCCTTCGTTTATCTCATTTAGAACTGTTTTCTGATTGGTGCTGCCAATTGGGCAAATAATGATTTGTTAACACTGTTTTGCTTCACTGCAATGTGCATCGTGCTTATTCAGAATATAGTTGTTCTCTGAAACTTGCAAATTTGTGCAGACAGGATACAATCTGTCTGTGTGTTCCCTCTTAAGTGTTTTACAGTACTGGTGCTGTAGATAAAAACAACTGCTTAGTAAGAATGTTTTTTGAATGTCACTGATATTTCATCAAACTGTCAAGTGTGCCTATGCATATCAGGAAAACAGGAAAATTCACCACAAGCAGCTGTTGTCTTGTTCTTTTTAATAATACAATGTTCCTACTGAATTCTTCTCACACAGTTTGTGTTAGTTTATGTACAGTATAATTAGGGCAGTTGTACTCAGTGACTTTTTTAAGTGTCTGAAGCAATTATGTTAAATCCTATTCAGAAGATTGAAAATTCTGCTTTAACCAGAAAATCCCACAAAACGAACAAAAGATGCAGAAATGCAAAGTGAAATTAGATAAACAAACCTAATTTCTGTAACCTGCCTTGTAGGATAGTGAGGTAAACATCTGCATGAAATGGCAATGAAAAAATTAATCATGCTAGAGTTCAGGGCTGAGGGTCAGAATTTTGATTTTTCCCAATAGCATTCTCTTCTGTTCTTCTCTTATAAACCAGATGGTTTGCTCTGAGGAAAAAAATTGTTTCTTGTTGGAAATCTTTGGACTTAACTGTCAGTTTATTTTGAATTGTGAATTATTTAGGTTGTGGGAATGCTATTCATGAATTTAAACTTTTTTCCTACCTTTTGGAATTGAGAGCAGAAGGTATAATAAGGAAATGAAGATAAGGCCATGCAGCCTTGTTTTGGACAGTGTTAAAATATGAACAGGCATGACAGCTGAGTAAGAATTAGCATTCTGAGCTCTAGAACTAAATCTACTGAGGACAACTCCATGGGCATGTGTACGGTGAGGGAGTCAGGTGTGGGTGTGCTTTGCTGGCATCTGAAGCCAGCAGATGTACCAGGCAGCTGGAATTCAGGAACAGCTCAACCACGTGAGTGGAGGGCTGTGCTTGTGCCTGATACACTGCTACTGTTCAATCAAGTTTTGCACCCATCTGGTGAAGTTCTATGGCTATCCCACTGAAAATCTGCTCCTCTTATGCTGTCCCAAAGAAAATTTAGGACGTGGTTTGGACCAAAGTGTGTGGCAGTGGCCCAGATATAAAGATAGAAAAACTTGTGTGCCATGATGGCTCTTAGGTGGCTTTTTTTTTTTTTTTTGATACGCCTTTTCCTACTGCCTAGCTGACAAAGTAATTTAGCTTATAATTATCTGTGAGAGATTGTATCTTGTCTTGGAAGACCTGTATTTAGCTTGCTTTATATAAAGTCACACAGCTATACTCAAGTCCAGATAACATCTTGTTCTCTTATTTACTCTCAAATATTAGTCTTGCTTTGCTTGCCATGGTGTTTAACTGATTGCTGCCAGTGTTTAGGCTCTTCATACTTCCAAGCCATCATTCACAGATACTTTTCCCTTCAGTCTTCCACTTCCTGTTTTCTTAAAATGGGCTTACTTCAGATCTATATTTTTGATTAGTTTTGATTGACTGCTTTGTGTATACAGCAGATTTGCTGTCACCGTTCACTTTTCACACGTTATTCTTGCTTTCTTTCTGATGTGCTTCCATGGCCTCCTTTGTACTCAATGCCATCTTCTCTCCCTCTTTCCTTTCCTAGTCTGAAATTCATCCTAACCTTTCTCTCCTGACATTGTGGCTTTATCACCAAGTCTTAACCTTCCACTAACTCATATCATAGTTCCAACATTAATCTTTATTATGGTCTCCACACAGTCCTCCTCCTGTGTACAGTAATAGAGTTTGGTCTTTGTGCTTTAAAAATAAGAGAACAAAAAATATGGAGGAAATTGGATAGAAATGTAGAAAATTGAAATGGTCTGAGGATATTCAGTCTTTGTACTAGAGGGACTGCATTCAGCTCTTGCTTGCATGAATTTTGAATTAATTTGAAGGGCCATGTAAGATTTATGGAGCAAAGTAAAGCAATCAAGTGAAGAGCAGTCAAGAGGAAGGTTTATTGCAGTGTAGATTTTTAGACAAAGTTTTAAAATTTGGGTCTTAAGAGCACAGGTATTCAGGCAGCAGTTTGTTGATTATTAACAAATACTAGCAGGTCCAGTTTTTAATAGGTTCAAAGTCTAGCATACAATTCAGTGTTCTACTCCCATGACTTCCTCAGTTACGAAATTAAGGAAAGCATTAAAATTGATCATTTGATGTTATTTATATGCTAAAGTACTCTATTGTCTGGTACAAAACATTAAGACCTCCTTTTCATGTTGTCTATTATCAGCAATTTAACAGAACTAAGCAATCAACATGCTTATTTTTTTGTTCTGCTTTTTTAATTAGTCTAAAATGTTAAAGGCAATTGGTTTCTTCATGGATACTTACAGGCTTATTCATTGCATTTTATGACTGAGCTGAAATCATACACTGCAGTTTTGTATGAAATGTATAGTTTCATTGACTAATTTTGAAGCACTTGTTTTCTCAGTGAAATTAAACTCTCTTGTTCAAAAGTTTAATTAATTTTCTTAAACATTATCTTGTTCCTCGTGAGTCATTAAGATATTTTGCAAGTGGTAGGCTTCAGTAGTGGCAGCTTTATTGCCAGACTCTCATTAGAGATACAGAAAATTGTTGATAATTGTTTGCTTTTAATTTTCATGTTACATATTTTCATACTATGTCTGTAATTGTCGGTCACATCAAGAAATTCTGTTGCTACAATCTAAAAACTTGAATTATTTAAATCTTTTGGACTAGAAATTGGTGTATTTTCTAATATATAGTGCAGTCTTGCCCAGTATGTATTTTTGAGCCATTATGAATCTGGGCAGACAGAAATAGCAATAACAAGAATATTTATTTTCCTTAGGATTGCAATAACTCTGTTTTGAATGTCAGGCTGAGTTTATCAAGGAAGTATTTTCACTCAGTTGCTGGGAATTAAAATAACTGCCTATGTGAAAAATAACTAAACTTTTACCTTCAGAGTGCAACACTTCAGAGTGTTGAGAAAGTATATATTTCTCCTTGGGGAGGCTTTACATCTCCTCTTTTGTTTCTGGAACCACTGTGGTGGAAAAGGGAGGATCTGCTTTATGCTTGTCTACACCCCAATGGCTGGGTTGCTCTGTCAGTGGTGCTGGATCAGTCTGAAGCTGAGGTCGCCTGCTTTAGTGGAGATTTATCTTAGAAATTACGGTAAATTATCCCCTGGGGCTTTGGTCCTCTTACTTTCCTTTTGCAAGCTGATCCTGCCTCCATCCCTAAGTAGCTTCACCACCAACCAAGCATGTTCTGTACCAGTAGGAGTAGGTTCAGCTTCCACTAAGTGATGTCCATCCAGGGCCCTGCAAAAAAAAAAAAAATCAGATATGAGACAGGCTGAGACCAATAGTATTTCTAGCACTATTTCTGTTTGTCTCTTATGGTTCTGTCAGTCAATATGACCATCCCATTGGCAATGGGAAGCTGTTTTGAGAATGAAAGCTATTTTCTTTCATCTAGATCTCTAGTCTTTGCACATAACTAACTATGGATTCCAGCTTTTTATTGCTTAGGAAGATAAGTCTGCTTTCTAGAGTATAAAATAATTTATTTTGATTGCAGGGATGTCTTAACACAGAGATACTTGCTCTTTGTGTGGTGTAGAGACAATTGTCTTCAGTAATTGCCCAAATGCTTTTAGTGTATCTAACTTCTTGTTCTTCCTCAGTCTTGCAATTTCCCTTAGCTTTCTTCAAAATGTAGCTGCTGCTGATGTCTGCAGGCCGTCCTTGCCAGGGAGAATAAGAGTCTTTATTACTGTTATTTATTCCTGTGTGATTTTGTCACTGATTTAGGAAATATGAAAACCCTACCTTGATTGTAAATGGACTGATGAGCATCCTGCTTTTGGGCGTGTCATCTGCTGTCTTTCTTGAGGAAAAATAAAATGCTTCCTTCTCAGTTACTGCTTGAGGTAGAAGAGTAGGAATGGTTACATGTATCTATTTAGGCCTATTTATATGACTTCTTTGTATTTATATGATTTCTTTGGAAGCAGAGTGGCCTCAGTAGTTTTCCACTTAGGCAGGTTTCCTTGACTTTGTAGCAGCAGCGTACATTTTGGTAATGAGAGATCCATTTGTGTAGGCTGGATTTCCTTCAGGTTTGTTACTCCTCTAGCAAGTCTCTGGGTGAATGCCAAGTGTGCTGTAAGACACTCACACACTTGTGGTACAGAGGTGTTGGAGCACAGGCAGAGGGAGAAAGGCTAAGAAGGAAATTGTCTCTCCAACCTTATGCCTTCCCCTGGCTTATTCACTGTGGGGATGCAGGGGGGCAGGAAAGAGAAAGCCTTGATGCTGTGCAAGCACTGCTCAGCAATAGTCAAAATTCTCATGTGTTTCCAACACTGGTTTAGTCACACATCCAAACCCCACAGCACCATACAAGCTGCTGTGAAGAAAATTAACTCACTCCCATGCAGACTCAGTATCCATGCTCAACTCTCCACTTGGGCCAATGAAAGCTCCTATGGAATTGTTTTTAGGAGAGGTAATGAGATTTGTGTGTGGTGTATACGTGTTGAAGTAATGAGGAGGTTTGGGTGAGATGTTAAATAATCAAAGTTTCTGTGAAACACCTATTTGATGATTGCCTTTCATCTTAGTGCATGACTTCAGTTTGTTGGTGCAGAGTTTTGTCATCTTGTTCCTTATTTAACTTGTCTATGTCTCATATCTTTAGTCTTTTCTGTTCATAATTGATCTATGCATAGTTGATCTATTAATATATTTTCTCTAACACTTCACTGCTTATAGTCTCTTCTGCTTCCACATAATAAATACACAAAGCAACCCTGAGCTGATAGAGCTGATATCAGATGTTCTAAATCTCTACACTTTTTCTTATGGTATAATGAACATGGGCTGTTTATTTTCTTCATATTCATTTTGTTGTGGAACACTTGACAGCGATCTGTCTCCCTTGTACTTTGATAGTCTCTTGTGAGACTTTCAAATGGTACTAATAAGCCAGTTCTTCATCTAGTTCTTTGGCATACTGAAAGAATTTTAGATAAGAAGACCATTTTTCTTTTAGAGGCCGTGATATTTACACTTAGTAATATTATTTGCTAGAAATTTCAAACTGTAGTTTATGTGGTATCAAGTGAAGGAATTCTTTGACTTATCTCAAGAAACTGAAGTCTATCTAACTACAAATTTGAATTACCATTTTGCAGTCCTTTGGAATAGTACTTTTGCTTAATGAGAGTGTGCATGATTTTCTTAATAGTTCAGCTATTTCGCTGCTAAATTCTTTCCATTAGCTCATGATGGATGTTCTGTTTTATTTAGAAGAATGGGCATTGCATTCATTAGGCAAACTTCATTAAATTTGGAGCTCAATCAACTAGAACTATAATTATATGGAGAGGAAACTTCCTAATCTGACGTTTTTAAAACGGAACCTTTTTGGAATTGGTTATTATCTTCTGCGACATGATAGCTGAGCCTTTGTATTGAACAGAGGCAGACCCTGGGAGGAGTGCCTTCAGCTAGCAGAAGTGTTATTTTCTATTATAGTTTAATTGTTTTATAGGCTTTTTTCACCACAATGAGACATCTGCTCCCTCTGTATGTGGAGCAATAATAGACTGCTTGAAGTGGTAGCAAGAAGTGTATACTATAAACTGTTATCTCATCATTTAGGGGTACTTTATGGCACTTCAAATGATACCTTCTGCAGTTTAATTCCAGGAAGGTTATCCCCTTGTCCTTTCTCATCCAAAATTTATGGATCTTGGCATGGCTGCGAAAGAAAAAAAAGGAGCATTCTCTGTTATGAATGGAAAATGATTTCACTTTGTGATTTTAGATGAATGGTTTCTATCAGCATCAGTAGGGGGAAGCACCACTGCCTATCCATTTCTCCTTTACCTGGAGCAGCACACTGACCCTAGTGCAGGCTAGTGATTGGAACACTTGCTGTTTCTTCCTCCTTCAGTTTTCAGTCTATACCTTGCTGGAAGTGCAGTACATTTTAAGATGAAGAATGTCACTGCTTGTTTTGGTCAAGCTGTAGATACTGAAGAATTTAGTGGAAGGTCTTACTTAAGAACAAATTAAGAATGACATCCTTTCCACATAGTCCTTGAAGAAAGAAGCTGAGAGCTAATTTTACCTCTGACCAAGCATCATGTAGCCCACAAAGAGTTTTAAGTTGTACCTGTCTTACAGTATGGAGCAGCCAAGGTGTTAAATGTGTATTGTTCTGAATGTTGCATTATGTTCAGTTCTGACCTGTATTCTTGTAGACACAAGACTTCTGAGTGTGAATTCTGCATTTTGGACTTTTCCACCTCAATGCCCATGAGGAAGGAATTAGCTTGCTTCCTGCTGCCTGAGTGACACACTAGAGGAAGAAAACTGAGCAGACAATCTGTTGCAAAATTTTGACTTGTCATCTCTTGACCTATTGGAAATGTTTTCAGCCAAAAGGATTTGAAAATGCAAAGATTGTTCTTTGAGTCTTCCTCAAGGAAGAAGTACTCATGTGTAGAAAAAAGAAAAATAACTCAAGTTTGGTTGAAATAGTCTGCTTATATGAAAAAAGAAAAACTAATAATTTATTATAGGTTGGGATGTATATGCTCTCCTTAAGAGATTGGGATATAAAAGAGTTGAACTCTCACGTGGAGTTTAGAAACTATAACCACACTGATTTGTGCCTCAGAAACAGGTGCCCATCACTGCTTAGGGAAGAGGTACATGAGAATAGAAGAGGCTTTTCTCAGTAATGTTTTGTTGGACATTCATGGTTCTAGAAAAGATAAACATAAAAGGTGAAAGAAAGGAGTGTAAAGGCAGCTGAAATGAGGGCTTGAACAATGTATTAGGGTATGGCCCAGACAAAAATCTCAAAGTGTGCCTATGCCTTGAATTGACTCTTAGGGACAAAAAGTGCTGAACAAGCCAGTTTTATTGGGCTGCACTTGTTTCTGTGGCTGCAAACAGCACCAAAGGATCTGTAGAAGTGGATTGTAGGCAATCCCTTTTGGGGACCTACTGGTTTAGGTGAGATCTCTGTATATGGGATTGAGGGCTCACTTTTAACACAGTGATAGTGAAAGCAAATTTCTTGTCTGTATTTGGCGAAGTCATATTTTTTTAGTCATTATGGGATGCTCTGGGGAAACATTGAACACCTTTGACCAGCTCTGGAGAGAGCTCTGTTCTGTTCTCTCTGAATTCATCTATTGGATTTATGTGCACATAACAACGTTATGTGCTTTTTAATTTCCATGGCCCTTCTTTTGTGTCTCTGTGCAAAGAGAATTCTGTGAAAAAGGTTGTTGAAATTTGTGGTTTTGAAGATACTTTCTTGACGTCTGGCAAGTAGATATTCTTGCCCCCAACATACTGCTCTCCCATATTGTTGACAGTGAATGTAGTTCTGAGATTCAGAAAACTGTGGAAGATTGTACCATGGTGTTTGAAGTCCTTTGGAGTAGGTGTGAGGAGGTAGCGTTGTGGACAATGACACACCAGGCCATTTCCATGCAACGTGTTTTCTGCATCCCTTGCAAGCTGAAGAATACGAGAGCTTACTGATCTGATAACCACTGTGTTTAAGTTGGAAAGTTTTTACTTTTTGAAACTACTGCAAGAGGAACTTCCAGGATTTCCCAAGACTTACGTATCCCTATTTGTTCAAACACAAATTTGAAAATTTTATCTATGTGATTTAAATAAAAGAACAGAAATTACTTTGAGTGTGTTGTGGAAGCTGTATAACACATTCCAACTTTATGTAAAAAAAATACTTTGTCAGCTGGTACTGAAGGTAGTCCTTGTGTCATGGTCTTATTTGCATATTTTTGAAGTGATAAATTAGATAACTGTCACATTATGCTTTTGAGAAGGTGCTAAGTTAAGTGCAGTGCTGTGGCTCTGCTCAAAGCAACCTCCACTTTAGCATAAGCAGTGGAATTTGTCATTTGGCTGAAGGTGTTAAACCTTACAGTACTTGAGCACCCCAGTGAATTCATTTTCTGAGAGTTATAGGTATGGCTGGTGGACAATTTGTCAAAGGGTTTGTCTTTAATTAATCTTGAAAAAGGTAGCTTGTCTGAATCTGTACTTGAATTTTCTTAACAAACACTGCCAACTTCAGGCTTTCCAAATCTAATTGAAATTAATTAAAAGCAATGCATGGCTATTCTTTAAAAATTAGTTGGTGGTTACTTTGTCATGGATACTGTTGTGTTTAATTTTTATTATCTGGAGAAAGAAGTCCCTGAAAATGGAATTAAGCTTTCTCAGTCATTTAGATGTGTGAAAGAAACACATTGGGGATGATGGCTTCATTCAATTACTGTTATGTTTGAGGGGAAAAAATATAGCTCTAACCATGTGAAAGTCAGAAATGGATGAATAAAAACTACCAAGCAGGAACACTGCTGTAGAGATTCCCATTATGGGTGGAAAGCACATTAAAAGAACCCTAAAATGGACTTGTCACTAGCGTCATTAAATTGCTAATCAGAGTTTACAGGAGTTTATAAACCAGAGTGCAGTGGTTTATTGATTACAGGTATGAACAGTGAAATTTGGCTACTTTGTTGGTGCACAGGAACTTTTAAACACTTCATGAAAACAGATAACTCAGGATGATTTTGGTTTCCTCTGGAAACCAAGACCTGTGCCTACTGTGGGCAGCAGGTTTGGTTGGGATGGCCTAGGGAGATCAGGGCTCTCATGGGCCACGGCTCACCATCTCCTCATCCCTTGCACAGACCGATGAGTCACTCATCAATCAGCTCTAAATTGCTGCTGTTTCAAGTGAATGGCATTTTAGCTTAAAGCACCATTGATTTTTATTTGGCTTTCAATGCTCCACTTGAAGTGGTGACAGTTGAGAAATCCATTAGCGCTCCTAGCGCGTCCCTGCAGATGCCCAGGAGAACATCTTGGGACTGCGGCTCTGGCAGTCACACCCGGCCAGCGCTTCCCTGCTCATCGGGCCGTGTTTTTCAATCATTAGCTAGCGTCCATAATTGCCAAACTTTGAATATTTCTGAAGTAAATGTTGGGAAATGCAAGGCATTACTAAGGCATTACTGCAAGTGCTGATTGCTTTATCTTGCCTATTTTTTTTCCCCCTCCCCTAATGCTTCTGTACTAGAATTCCTGGTAGCTTTTTGAAGCTGAATGTCTTTCTGTAGTTTGTTTTTTTGTGGGGTTTTTTGTTTGTTTGTTTGTTTTTTTGTTTGTTTGGTTTTTTTTTTTTGTGTCAAAGTACAGTTGCTCAAGTTCAAGTTGGGAAAGCAGATGAGAAGGGCTCTTTTTTTCTGTCTTTAGCATTCTTTTCTCCCCAGAAGCCAAACTGTGCCAGAGGATTGATACTTTGAAAGAGAAGTGGGAATTCTCTTATGTACCTGATAATTCCTTGCTCATTATTTGAGCAAGGGTAATTCTTTGATAATTCTTTGTGCTGACACCTTTGTTGTAACTTTGCTTTGCTACTGCTTGGGTTATTTTCTCATGTTTGTGATGTTTAAGAAAAGTAGTGAAATAGTCACTTGTAATAGAAACCCTTCTTTTTTGCCTGTAGGAAACTCACAAATGGGTGCTACCATAGTAGATGCATTGGATACTCTTTATATCATGGGCCTTCACGATGAATTCAGAGAAGGACAAGAATGGATTGACAAAAATCTTGATTTCAGTGTGGTGAGTAGAGCCTGCCCTAAACATTTCTGTAGTTCTTTTCAAGGTGTTCATCTTGGAAGAGGTCTTTCAGGTGAAACTTAATAAAAATTACGGATCAAAGAGTTAGATGTAAACTTGTAACAGATGTGACATTCCCTGTGTATCTAACTTTGTTTTAGAAAAAAAATGCCATGACCTTTTCACAGTTATGATTCTAAGTAGAGATACATCTATATATTGTATTTTCAAAGTACAAATTATAACTGGATAATAGGAGTAAGAGGAAGTGTTTTGTGAGAAACAACCAGGTCTCAGAAATGAAGACAGAAAAATGAGTTTTTATGGGCTGATAGTCGTTGCAAATAACTGAGCTATGAAAGACAATTTTCCCCAAAACTACAGTGTGTAAATTACTTAAGAATACAATCTCTTCTTCCATTTTCTTAAGAGTTTTAACACAAAATATGCCACTTGAATTCGTGAGTTTTCCTACAGGCTCTTAATCTATCACAAGAATTTCCCAGTTGGTCATACAGTATCTGACATTCTTGAGAAGCATTAAATGGAAGAAATGGCTCTATTTTAGTCTTATTGATTAGTGTTCTTTGTACTAATTTTGGGACTGTCACAGACTCTGTGATGGAATTTGTATTTCAGTCCTTGGATTTGCCCTATGGTTCCAAAAATAATTTTTCATTCAGTAAATGAACCTAATGAAATATAGTTGTATACTCCGAATTCAGCAAATGCTTACTGTTGTTTCTTTATTTTAACCCACTTTTCAAAAATTATTTGTTTGGCTTTTTCCTTTTGATTTATACCTTGACTGTCCGGCAAACATCAAAGAAATTTAACTCTGCTTTTTCAGTTAGTGCTAGATAATTATTCAGTCTAAAACTGAAGATCCTAAATATATCAGAGACAGTGTAGAGATAATGATGCCATTATGAGGATGAACTAAATTGCTTCCATAACTTTTGTCTGATCTAAGGCAATTTCAATATAAATTTGCAGTATCAATCTAGGATTTGGATGGAAGAAATTTACATGACCCTCTGGGGTTCAGTTACATCTTCCTATGTATCAAAAACCATTTCTGAAGGTTAATGAGTTGTCTTGTGTATACACCAAGCTTGAATAATTTCCTTACATAGTTTGGATTTTATAAATAAATACATAAATTTGATCCTCTTGGATTCTTCTATTGGGAAATGGAAATCATTGGTTTCACTTTACACTGTCCCACTGCATGTGTGATTCATGACTTTAATAGGTATTAAGTGGAATCATGCTGCCTTGGTGTTATTTTTCTTGTATCACCTCTATGTGAAAAGGGAAAACCTTTTACTAAAAACCTTTGAGAGTATTTCAAACTTCCAAGTTTTTAATTTTTATTCACATAATCTTTCTGAAATATGTAATATGTGCAAAATGAATTTAGTTTTGATCCAAGCACTGCAGGTACCAGAGAAATAGCACAAAAGGAAAGACGTACCTGTAAATGTCATTTCAGCTGTGTGCAGATTGGTGAGTCAGCTTGTTCAGTGCACATTGTAGTGACTTTTCTGGATAAAAGCAAAAGTCTAGCCTATCTCAGAATCTCTTAATAAAACTACATTTCTGTGTCTAATAGGTTGAAGAGAAGTTTATGGGGGAGACAGATGGAGTGTATGTGGAAAATTAGCTGAATGGGGCACAGAGGGAGTCAGTTGCTAAAACTATCTGATTACTTTTAATTTTTTGTGGGTTAAATGAGTCAAAAGATACTGTTGAATTTAACCTAAGGATAATAATGTGGAAGAAGGCAATAAAATCGTTTATTCTCTTGAATTTCTCAGTGGTCCTGCAGTACTACTTGTCATAACAGAAAGGCTATTCCAAGACAAAGATTATGTTAAAATAGAGCTCTGAATTTGAGTTTGGTAATTTAGGTTAAAAAAGTGCATTATGGGAATTCTCTAATTATAATTTTGCTTCATCTTTTAAAACTAGAAGGTTTGGTGCTATGCTGAAGCATAAGAGAGAAGATGCTGAATTATAGAAATGTGTAGTCCTTGCCTTCTTTTCCACCAGCCCAAATTACTGTAATTGCACTTTGTGGTGATAAAATGGTTAGAGGGCAGGAGAAAAACTAATTTGATTTTATTAAAATCAGTTGAAGCTGTAACTAGAATTGTCATTTGGTGTCACAAAGATGTGCATGAGAATTTCAGTTTGGATCTAGAGACTGCAACAGTACAGACCCTTGCATGTGGATTGCCTTAGGATATGTACTTTCTTCTGCCTTGACAATTTTTTTTTCTTCCTTCATTAAGGAGTTGGTTAGTTATTTATTAATGCTCTCTTTCTGTTCTAGAATTCTGAAGTGTCTGTTTTTGAGGTCAATATTCGCTTCATTGGCGGTCTTCTAGCAGCATACTACCTTTCAGGACAAGAGGTAAGGAGGTTGGAAGGTGTCTGAAATTCATTGTATTCTACAAATGTGGCATATGGAGACTTTTGTAGAATCTTGATTTCTCAGTAGCTTGCAAACTAATTTCACAGCAGTCAGTTGTCCAAAATAACCAAATTCTTAGAGTATGGGATCTTTAAAGTTTGTTTCTGAGTAGGTCTCTTGGCATTTAGGACACTTGGTTGCAGTTTTGAAATTCTTCTTTTATCGAGATGTTTTCAGAAGATATCCACTCAAATAAGCATCAGCTTGAAATGTCAAGTGAAATGTCAACCCTTTTCATGCCAACAATAACTTGTTTTGATATTCTGTAGCTCCATGAAGGTAGAAATAATAGCTTTGTCACTTGTCCTGCAAGGATGTAGGTTTGCTTCATCAAAGTGCTACTCAATCTTCTTACCATTTTCTCGGTGACAAACTGAAAAATAGCAAGCCAATTTTATACAGCTTCTGAAACTTCTGTTAAAAAAGATGTAGAGACATGCTTAGATTGACAGGATGCATGTCCCCAAAGACTTGCAACAATGGACTTCCTTAGTCCAGCAGTCACAGTGCTGTGACCTCTTACTTCGCATACTTTAACAAGACTAGAGCTTGAACCCCAGCTCTTCTCATATCTTAGAAGCTCCATGAATTTAACCTATTGTCTGTGTCTTTGATTCTTTGGTTTTGTCCTTTATTTTTCATTACCCATCTGTAGCCCACTACCAGACTTATTTCATGGTTTTCAGGTGTTCTTAAGTAATTTCTGCCTTTGTTTAGGGAAGCACCACATATGTACCAACAAGTTCTCAGGGATTTTAAGACTGGAGCCCTAAAAGTAACCAAGAGAAAACTCATAATTTATTGTCTCTTTATCTGTGAATTTTCTCCTTTATGAGGGTCTTCTCTTAGGAAGAAAAGCTAAGTGGCAAAGCAAAAATTCTGTGTACATCTTGAAAGAAATGGGTGGTTTATTTTTCATCTGGTGCTCCTGCTTTACCTTCTTCAAACTGGACCATGCTCCTTGGAGGTATCTATTGTGAATATGAAAAACCTCAGAGAAAAAGCTAGGATTACACATTCATAGCTGGATTATTTGTATATAGTGATACTGCACTTGTGCACAAGTCCCTTAAAAAGAACTTTTTTTGCCCCAGTATGCAGATGGGTGCAGCCAAGCACTGCCAAAACATATGCTTTGCCTGCATTTGTAAAGCACAATATTCCTTCTTAAATTTGCTTCTAACCTTTTGGTAGTCAGAACAAGCTCCTTCACTTAAATAGCTTTAATTTCTTTCCTTCTTAGAAAACATCTACCCTTTCTTTCCTAAATGTTGGCTGGGCTGAGTCTTTTGTTTTTAAGATTTTTATGGCATCATTTTCTCCAACAGACTTCAAATGCTTCATGGCTTGTGATACAGGATTCCCGTCAAATGTCCATATGTATCATCTTTATTTTCCTAAAGAACTGCTAAAAAAAGTGCTCAGACTGCATTTCTTTCAAAATAGTGTGGCAGCTAGGATTGCTTTGGGTATCTGAGACACTGCTTCATTTGCCAAGTTGGATGGGTTTTCTCTGCAATTTGTCGTTGTGGATATGACAAGCAAGGGATTTTGAGGCTCTTCAGCAATTGAGCTCAGGAGAGACACCTGCATCTGGGAACTCCTTGGAGTTGGAAACAGGTTGCTTGAGATGTGATTTCCAATCTGGTCCTCTCTCTTCCCCAAAAAGGGAACATATTTCTTAGCTCAGGACTGGGACTTGCTTGATTTCTTTATTCACTGCATTGAGGAAATGCTTGATTTCTTTATTCACTGCATTCTGACATGTGAGGAGCACTTTCTAGCATTGCTAAGACAGACAAGCCTGTTCCCAGCCTTTTGGGTGTTTTGCCTGCTCAGGTTGTGAATGTGCATGTGGGCTTACACCTTTAGGCAGTCTCTGTCTCCTGGTAGATGTCCTTTCTTTTTTCATCAAGCCATCATTTGCTTGATCATATTCACTTACCACACCTTGTTGATATTCCAGTCACCATCTTCCTACCTCCAAGCCTCTACTTCTGCAAGGCTGTTGCTAGATTGGTTTTAGAAGGTTTTCATACTGATTTTCCATACTTTTGCATGTCTTGTTTGATGTATTTATAGTAAGGTCCAGTACAATGAACTGCTGCTTTGAATTAATTCTATTTTTTCCTTTAAAGAAATATAAATTCTGCTTAGGTCTGAAACAGGAGTTACTGCTGTTTGGTGATAGTTACTAAAGCTGCTCTTACTTCATTTGGACTCCTGCCACTTAGTGTTGATAAAGGTGCTGTAGGGACAATTATAAAACAATGTCCAAGACTCACCATCAGCTGTGGAACTTTAATCATTTGTAAATGGCCACATCTGGAGAATTTTAAAGTCTTCATGGTGTATCTACAATGCCCTTTGTAGGGAGAGAGTAACTGTGCTTGACAGGATTCTATCTGATTGATTCATAATGGTAGCTATTGACCATAGTTTTCAAGTACAGCAGATTATTAATTTAGATTAAATAGTCCTTTTCAATGCTTTTATTGAAAACATGTTAGATTTAAAATTTATTTAGCATGTCTAGTGGCATGACTTTGTGGCTTCTGTGCTGTATTTAAACTGTCATGTTACTGCTATTACTTAGAGGAGCATCAACTGAGATCATGGTTTTAATAATGCTGATTATAGGTGACGGTAGAATTTTAAGCCTTTTTTGCTAAGATTGTGAGTATTGCTGTCCTTTCATCAGTAGGGGTTCCCTCTTGCTCACTGCAGTGAATGGGTGAATAATGAAATTTATCTCCTATACCACCAAAAATAAAGTTGCTGTTTTTAGCAGCTGACAGCTTGGCTGAAAATGCTGTAGGGCTTGTCCTGTCCAGTGCTGAGTCACAGGCCTTTCTTTGTGAAACATGACATGTGTAAATTTTTTAACAGCTCAGCCTTTCACATGTGGGAATTTCTGGTGGGCTTTCATGAGTGATGGGCATGTAAATCTAAAGCTTGAGAAAGATGCATTTTGGTGGTGCAAATGTCATGGTTGTCTTGCCTCCGTGTACCTGTACCTGCTAAAGTAGGGAGACAGAATTGTTTCCCTGTCTAACAGGCTGTTCTCTTGATGTGTGAAAGATCACCATCTTTCTCCATTTTTCCATCTCAGCATGCCATTTGAATGGAAGATAATAAAGATACAACTGCAAACCTTAACACAGTGGAAAATTTGCCCATGCATTCTGTTTCAGTCTTCTGAACTTGATGCAGCACTAATACCTCTCTGGTGGCAGAGGTTGTAGGTCTACAGTCTGGGGGGCCCTTGTTTTAATCCTCTGCACAGTATGTTTTTCCTGGCTGATTGTGGACAGGCCATCTGGTGTCTGGCTAGGTGTATGTTACCAGGTAAAAGTGTGTTCCTTCTTTGTCTCAGTTCCCACAGAGAAATGACGTCTCAATCTGTCATCAATTTTGAGATTCTTTGAGGCAATGACTTTTCTCCAGGGTACATTATTGAACTAAATCGTGAATATATGCTAAAATCATGGAATATAGAATCATAGAATGGTTTGGGTTGGAAAGGACCTTTTAAGATCATCTAGTACAACCCCCTCACCATAGGCAGGGACAGCTTTCAACAGACACATTCCTCAGAGCCCTCTCTGACCTGGCCTTGAACACTGCCAGGGAAGGTGTGTTCACAGCTTCCCTGGGCAGTACAACGTCGTTACCCTCATTGTAACAAATGCCTTCCTAATAGGGCCCTAAGAGGACTTTGAGCAGCCTGATGTGGTGGAAGGTGTCCCTTCCCATGGCAGGGGTTGGAACTAGATGATCTTTAGGAGTGTCTTCCAATGTAAACAGTTTTGTGATAATATCCACTCTAAAACTACCCTCTTGCAGTTTTAAAACAGTTGTTCCTTCTCCTGTCATTAGAGGCCATAGTAGAAAGACCTCTTCATCTTTCTTGGAAGCCAGGACCCCTTCAAGTGCTGGAAGGTGCTAGAAGGTCCCTCTGGAGCCTTCTCCATGCTGAACAACCTCAACTCTCTTAGCCTGCCTTCAAAGGAGATGTGCTTCAGCCCTCAGATCATTTTTGTGACCATCTTCTCAACCTGCTCCAACAGGGCCACATTCTTCTTTTATTGGGACCCCAGAGCTGCAATGGTATTAGGGTCCTCAGTATAAGTGGGGGTTCAGTGTATTTCTTTTGAAATGATACAAATGAAAGAAAGAGGAGGTTGGACCAGATGATCGCCTGTGGTCCCTTCCAACCTGACCAATTCTGTGCAACAGAGGTAGGCTCAATAAAAAATGAAGGAAAAAAGCATGTTCTCTCCTGGGAGTGCTGTGTGTCATAAAATAATACAATCATCTAGGTTGGAAAAGGCCTTGACAATAGAGTTTAGCCTCTCCAGGCAGACTCTCTTGTATTTTGCTGTATGCCAGAGATTTCTTCCCAGTTCCAGTAAGCAACCAGTGTAAAGTGTTCACTCACTGTTATTCTTTATTAAATTGTATGCTAATAGGTATAATCTCTTAAGTACCTAAATACCTAAATAAGAAATGCAAAATTCATTGTGTCTATATTTAATAAGGAGCCACTAATTAAATATTTTTGAGGTATAGGGTTTATGAGAGTTGCTTAGTAGAATTGTGAGTGACTGGGAGACATACTGTGAAAACTAAGCACTCCTATTTTCTACTCTAGGTTGTGATAGAATGGATAACATGTTTATTTTACATTTTGATCAAACAGGATTGTAGTTAAAGTGTGTGAAGTGCAAGCTTCCCACCTTCTGAGTTCAGAGGAACCACTGTGCTTCCTCTTTTGCATCTGTCAAATAGAGTTAATAGTCCAAAATAACATATTGATGGTAAAATATATAATGACTTCTTATCTAAATTGAGCCAGACTGTTTCTCAGTAATCCCTGCAACAATCCTTTAATTTCTGTAAGAACTACGTACAGTCTTCATTATGCTTGTGGGTTGGGGGTGAAGGACAACACTATGATACAGCTGATAATGTAACAGAAATAAGTAGAAATTAAATGTTCCATATGCTTAGTTTGGAGTAAACATTGAGTATGGCAGCTTAGGATGAAAACCAGCCTTACATGATTTAAAAAACAAACAAACAAAAACTGTCAATAAAATCCCAAAACAAAATAACAAAAAAAACAACTTTTTTTTGTGTGGTTGCATTAAGGGATTTTCTTTCTTTAGTGCATCATACCGGCACAAATATAATTTTTGTCTTTAGTTATGAATCCATGTGGTTTTTTATAGTTTTCAGTGATGCCTGGCAAGGCATTGTTTAGCATTTTCCCTAGAACAGTAGGCTTCTTTGTTTATTCCAAGTTCATTCCCTAGACTTACTGTATAAGAATGTTTTGTATTCTTTATGATTTTCTTTAACTTAGTATCCAGCACTAATGAAATAAAATATCTTGATATCACTCTATTGTATGTAACACCATCAGAATAGAAATGCTTAATGAAAGAGTATCATGTATACAAAGAGATTAGAGCAAGATAAACTACTTGTATTTCACAAAAAAAAAAAAAAGCTATTGCAATTTGTACTCTTATTAGATTGGATCTATCTGTTCATACAGTCTTCTAAAGGCATTTTCCAGGGAGGTTGTCTGGAAATGAACCCATAGTGCCTGGCTGGTTTCTGAGGATGTGCCTCTGGAATTCTTTGATCTCCTTTGGTGTCTATCTAGTTCTGCAGTTCAAGATTTTATTCAAGATCAGTCATGTTTGGTGCTTAGTTTTTTCTCTGGGTAAGATGGGGTTTTTCTCTTCTATATGGATGTTGGTATTGGTAAATTCTTTTTTTCAACACAAATTATCTAGTTGATCTTTATTTGGTATGTGATTGATTATATGTTCTTCCACTTCTTTCAGTCACATCTGTGCATCTGGGTCTTTTTGGGCATCAGGGTAGCTGATACTGATTTCTGAGGGAGGATAAGAGCACTGTTTTGTAAAATCACTGTATGTCCACAAAGCTTTCAACTCCTGGTGCAAAAGAGCAGCAAGCAGGCAAGCAGTAAGAATGAACTGCACAAGGCAGAAATGAGTTGGCTGATCTCTCTGTGTTAATGCTGAAAGAATGAAACTTGCCAACAGACCACAGCAATAAGCTGCAGGAGAATTTACAAAATAGATCCATGATGATTGTGTCTGAATGTAGAATTTGTGAGAGTAGGCTACCAGGAGACCGGGAGTTCCAGTGTCCTTAAGGACTAAAACAGTAAAAGGTCTGTTGCAACCTGATGTAGGATATCACACTGGAATTTTCAACAGAAGTTGGATTTTCTTGCGGTGTGCTGCATCAAGTGGTCCAAGAGTTGTGATTTCTGCTGTGCTGTCCCCAGACCTGGCTAGTGAAGGAGCAGTCAGTATGAGGAAGACTTCACAGATGACAATGCCAGAAGAAATCAGCTTCAAGCCTTCCTATTTGGGTGTATGAACTTCTTTGAGCTCATAAAGGCAGATGGAGATTCCTAGAGCATCTTGCAGGACCCATTGTTCCTTATTTCTGAAACCCATCCAAAAGACAGCAGTGAAGATACTGAACCCTGCTATGAGCAGTATTTTCACTTCCAAGTGTTTGTGAACACACTGTAAATGAACTTTCTGCTCTCCAAATGGGAATTTGTTCAAGGAGGGAGGGACAGACATCTGCAGAGCCCAAGTGTTGCATACATGCAGAATCATCCTGTAATTAAACACACTGAATGATCATTGGAGCAATAAAGCCCAAATAAGACAAAGAACAATCTTGTATCAGAGGTTATTGCTCTGTGTTCAAAATCCAATTTTTTTACAGTTGTATTTGATGAATTGCTGTCACTGCTCCTCTATGGCTCCTGCCCAATAGCCTCCAGCATTGAGGATACCCGCTGCTAGAATGAATGTGACTGCCTGCCAAATGTCTGTCCAGCTTCTTGAAAAATAGATAAAGTCCAATTTTTTGAGCAAATCTCCAAGAATAGTAATCTCTTCACAGGGATCCCAGTCAAAGGTATGTCTTCTGTCTCTGGATGCTGTGACATCTTCCCTAAAGGTTAATAATCCTTGAGTGCTATTTCTTCTCCATGCTGTGGAACCACTTCTTGCTTTAGAAAAGTTTGTATTTCCAGAGTGGCTTGGCATATTTACTTCTTACACAGCAAGCCCTAGCCAAAAAAAGAGAGCCTCATCCATTGATAATTACAGAGTTATCAGCATCTCCCCAGGAGGGGAGGGAGTCTTCTACCTTCTGTATATCAGCCTTCCCCTTCCCCATGGCTACAGCCCAGTCTGTGACACTGCATGGCTATCTGGTGGCTAGCTGTAGTGGCGAGCCCTCATGACCATGGATCCCTTCTGGGGCTTGGCATCACCTGTGGGAGTTGGTAAACTCCCTCAAATAGCAGTTTCAGCCTGGGCTAGGGATTTTGGTGTTTTCCCTGTGTGTTCCCAGCATGCATTATTTTCTGTTTTCTCGTAATATGTGTGAAGAGAGATACTGTTTGTATGGAGAGCGGGAAATAAAATCCTCTAACACTGAAAGAGAGTACCTGGAGCAAACATCTGCAGGCACTTGCTGGAGCTATGTCTCCAAGTAGGAGAAGGCAGGGTGCAAAATGCATATCATTGTCAGGAGGCTGAGGAGATGTAGTTAACTGAGACTAAGAGAGTCAGAGGAACATGATGTTTCATGGATCTATTTTGTTTCACTGCAGACTTTCAGGTACCTAGATTTTATCTAAATTAAGATGGATCCTTTGAATGTGTGGATTTCCCCTGTCTTTCTGAACATTAAAGAAGAAATAGTACAAAAACATGTAAATAGAGCCCACATCTATACAGACAAACTCTTTAATGGTCATTTCAGTGAGTAAGCCTTTTTTATTTTCTGATCCTTAAGAAGTCATTGCTTGTTTTGATGTGCCTACTCTATGATTTTTAAAAAAATTGTATCACAGGCTCTAGAATGCATCTGCCAAGCTGGTTGTTTGAGCTAAGATTTCCACCAAAGCAGTGTGTGTGCTGACTATAGTATCATGCTACCAGCACTCCTCTGTTCCATGTCTGAGATGGCCACTGCATTCTAGGGTGCTTGGGAAGTAGTGCTCTGTTCTGCAAATGCATGAAATGCAACCTCAGCCAGAGAGGTGATCACAGAGATAGGGCTAGTTAGCTATCACCCATAGGTGCTGTGAAGGAGAGTTGGCAGGTGTGTGTGTGACATCTGTCTTTATGAGCACCCAGGGTGAACTTTGTGTTCTCGATCTTTTTTGTGGAATTGTATTGGACATATGTCCCATTAGCGTGCATGAAGATTTACAGTGTAGTGAGGGAGTGTGTTGTCACACTCATTTCAGGCATTAGTAATTGCAAAGTGGATAGACTTGAGGATAAAAATACTGAAGATAGTTACTGGATTTGGAGTGCTTCAGTGATCAGGAGTATGACATTACCTTTTCTCAGCAGTTAGCACTCTGAGTTCCTGTGGCCCTCTCAGATTAGAATCCTTAAAGCTTCTGACAATTCAGCACATTTTCTGAAGCAAGAACCAGAAAAAGGAATGCCACAGTGATCTCTTAAAACTTGGATTTAACTCCTCTGACTAGTATCTGATAGAAAGTCTGTAACAAAACCAAGCATTGAGCCCATGGCTTTGGAATTGCTCTCCACAAAGTTCATCTGCAGCTGTTTGCAGCAGAATTTGAAGGTTGTTTCCAGTTCTTGCATGTGTTCTGGTTTGTAGGAAAAGTGACTGAGAATTGGGCTAGTAAGTGATACTTACATTCTCTGCCAAGAGCTCCTTTGTTAGCAGTCCATAAGGGATTTGTAGGGTATGCAGGAGTGACCCCATCTTGCCTTTAGAGTAACTAAGCGTTCTCTGGTACGAGCGGCATTTGTCTGAGGAGAGAGTGCACAAATGACCCATTGACTGCTTGCTTTTTTCATGAAGTGAAGCTTCACAAATCTTTAAAACTTATGGTGTGAGTGGCAGTTGGAAATAAAATATTCCTGCTAGCAGTACTGCACGGAATGACAAAAGCCCAGAGATGGATAGAGAGTCACTTGTTGCACAGTGTAGATGGCTGTGCTTGAGGAACAGCGTCAAGTAAGGAAAACAAAGTGAATATTATTCTAAATGTCTCTTGTGTGATAGCAGCAGAAGGACACTTAGACCATTATGACAAAGTGTTCTTGTCTGCTGCTGATTTATTAATATAATAAAAAGGGTAGCTTATTGTTTTATTTTTGTTGAGCAAAGTTATTTACGGTATTTGCAACATAAAAAAAGAAGATTAATAGTTTACTCTGTTTACTTTTGTCAGCTTTAGATATAAAGCAGTTCATTTACATGACTGTCTTTTTCATCTATTTAAACACCATCAAAATGACATATCTTTCTGGGCAAAATAGTAATATCATTTGTGTGGATAAATCTAGCCTCAAATCTCATTTAAAGTAGAGCATGAGAGATCTGTTAAGTACCTGATACTCTATTAACAGATAATCAAACTAATCCTTTCCAGGAATCTGACAGGCAGCATCTCCTCTGTTCATGAAAACTTGTTAGTCAAATTATGTTATATGTGTCAATGGATATCCCCAACAACCAACCTAAATATATGAAATATAGGTCTTCAATAAGTAAGACAATACTGTGTGTACTGGTTTCATGGGATTCTTAGCTGTACTGATGAAATTACCTAAATTAAAGCTTTAAGGCTTATCTAAATTAAGTTTTCAAAGGGCGAAAATCTCAGAAGAGTTAACAGCATTGTGTATGTCCTGTTCAATGAAGATGAGATTTGAGCTTGTTGCCAGGAGATGAGCTGCTTATTCATAAGTAGTTGTGACAGCTCACTGGTCTCTTAACAGGACACAGTCTGAAAAAAAACCCTCTATTTTTCTTTGACTTTTAAAGTGTTGTCTCATATTGGGCGTTGCTACAGCTCACTGCAGTGCAGATTGCAATGCTTGTGCAGTTTCTGTTTACCAGGCTTGTAGTAAACCTTTTCTTGACTGGCAGAGGACACTTAGCCCAGTTTATTGCTGCATCTTGGTGCTGCACAACACCTGAAGCAGAGAAAACTGACTTCATTTTGAATTTGTTTCTTCACTCTGATTGGAAGTAGGTTTTTTCTGTTAGTATAATATACCTTAAACTGGTGGAAATAAAGGACAATCTGATTTAGCACTAGAAAATAGAATAGCTGTGCAGTGATAGCTACTCTTAAAACTCATTCTTTGGCCATGTTCCTGTGGAGGGCTGTAAAAGCTAAGAAGGAGCAGGTAATTGGTAACTATTATTCACGTGTCATGTATCTCCTCTTCACCAGGTCTGTTAGTTTGTCTGTCCCTCTTCAGTAGTTTAAGAAACACATTGATGCTGATGGGCACCAGTGACAGCAAGCACAGTATCCTTCCTGTTGTTTTTCCAGACATTTGTTTATTGGCAACATTACTCTTGACATAGTAACACATTAGTTTCTACCATGGAGTTTTCCTCTTCTTTCCTCCTGAGGGTTTTCACACTTTATCTGATCCAGAAAGGAAGTATGGCATTGTCTTTTGTCAACTGAAAACACAGTTCTTCTAGCAGGATTTTTTTTTCACTTTGAAACAGAACCAAAATACAGCTCTGGACCTACTGCTTTAAAATCGAGCATCTTTGGCTGGCTTTGCCTTTTGGAACTTGTTCTCATTCAGTACTAACTCTTCATGTTTTTGTTTTGAAAAGGAATTTGCATGCTAGCTGAGAACAGATATGGTGAGAGAAAAATAAATGCCAGGAATGCTACAATAAATGCTAAGCAAACCCACTAGAATCTAGGAAAATATTAACAAAAAATATGTTGCCTCTGATGGTGTGTGCACCTACCACATGATAAAGATTATGAACTCTTCTTATCTTAAGATCAAGAGGATGCTGTCTACAGTAACATTCTGTTACCATTTATGAATTGGAAAATCAAGAAATAAATTTTTAAAGGAATGACCAAGAAGTTCTCTAGTCTTCCAACTCAGCATATTCTGTGATTCTGTGATTTTTCTTTTCAATTCAAAACACAAGATTGAAGATAAGCACCTATATCAAAATATTGCAACTATGTGCATTTTAAGAAAAGGTCTTTTAAGGTAACCTAGGTAATTGTGAGCCAGATAGTCTGATACCACTTTTTCTGCCCACACCAGAAATTTATATAGTGGAAAATAAGACATGATCAGTACATTAGTGTTTTGACAATAAAAGTCTTAAGAATTTATATCTGACTGTAGGTTTGCTCTTGTTGGGATGACAAATAAGTAGAAAACTCCTGAGAAATTTAATTGAATGTTCAACTAGGCCTGTGTAAATTAAATCCGTTTTAGTGTTGCCAAAGGTGTAGGTGCAGACTGGCAGCTACAAGAAAAATGAACAACTCATGTTGAACAGACCAACATGGGGACAGAATAATTTTGAGTAGTTGTGGCTTTGGAAGAGTACGTGTAACTCAAAAGAGGCAAGCTGCTCAGCTTGAACCTCTGGTATGAAATCCTGTGGCAAAAGACCTATGAGCATTTGGGTTTATAAATAGGAACTTCACATATGAGGAGGAATTTATTTCTGTTGAAGTCATTAACAGGACTTCTAAGACTGCTGTTGGTATGCTGCAAGCTTCTTGGTAATAATGTTCTGAGAAGGATTTGTAGAAGCAGTAGAAAGTCGTGAAAAGTAAGAGGACTGGTAGTTGTGCCTCCTGGACACATGAATAGTCAGGATGTAATACAGGACACAGTCCAGATATCTCTCTGAATGAAATCTTCCCCTTCAGTACTGCTTATTGATTTATCTGTGTAAAGGTATCTTGACACTTGCTCCTTATTTTATGCAGATGATTAGATTGTTGCTCTTGAACCTTTTTTATTTTCATTTGTGTGGCATAAAAGAGCAACATTTTTATCTTATAGTTCTGATCCTGAGAACTATAAATTATGCTGCAGGAGTCTGGATATTTATCTCACCATTTTGTCAAAACAAATGTCTGGTTTTTCAAGTGCCTTGCAGAATTTATGCTACTATGAAGATTCAGTGCTTACTAATTCATTGCTCATAGGTTTTGCTTGCCAACTAATTTTCTGTCAGAACTTAGTCCATATATGTATATATAATGTGTAGATAAGCTACATATGTGTTGATTGGGGAAAACAAGCCAGTTCATAAAAAAGAAAAAAACCAAACAAAAAACAACCACCAAACACTATTTACTTTAATCAGGTGCAGTGTAATGTGCTTTGCATCAGTCATTGTGTCAGGAATATGTTTTGGAAGATGTAAAAGCTGTATGATTTTTACCTTTTTCTATCCCCCTAGACTGTGATTTTTGCATTGTAATCTGTCACATTGTACCAGTGGGAGAAGGGAGGCTATGTGTATAATGACTGCACATAGTGTAAAACAATATGTAATTTAATCTGTGTTTAACTTTCCTTTGTAAAAGCAAATACAGTCTAAATTCAACAATGAGTCTAAACTCATTTCTGACAAAGACTAAAGGGGAAATCAAGATAAATTTAAAAATGAAAGCTTGGCAGGGAAATATTGGCAGCACATTCAAGAGAAATGGGAGACAGAGGAATAACTGAGAAAGAAAGTAGAAATTGAGACAATCTAAGCATAGAGCTGAAGGACAAAAAAGAGAAATATATGGGGAAATATATTTCATGGTATAGAAAAATATATGAGAAATGAAGGACATACTTGTCATGAATAGAGAAGGTGCTCTGAAAAGGTGTTACGAAAAAGAAACCAACGTCAAGAGAGATTAATAACCCGAGGAAGTAGTTAACTTTTATTGCACAAAAATGGTTCTAATAAAACTTGTTAGCTTAGTACAAACATCTTAATTATTTGACTTCAGAACCATTTCTTAAGGTTTCTAACACAAGTTTTTCTTCTTAAAAACCACAGAGTGACTGGATCATCAGTTGAGTCGTGAACTTCAGGCACGTAATGCAGTCTAACTCAACTGAGAACAGCTGGTAGTAACAAAATACCAAAGATCATTGATTAATAGAAAAAAACAAAAAACGACACCCCAAGATTCATTGATACCTTGCTTTGCCTGGATGTGTTTGGCTACAAAGGCATGTTGAAAGACTGATATGTTAGAGTCAATTCCAGTTCCTAGGAATATGTTTTGGAGATGAGAAAGTGTTTTTCCCCTGTCACATTCCCCAGGATGTTTCTCATAATCCTGTTACTTTCAGCTGTACTCTTGGCAGTCCATCCATTTTATGTCTTACCTTCTTTAGATCTCCATTTGTTCCCTGCCCTTTCTCCTGATGCCTTTGTTTCTCCCCTTCACTGCCTATTTATGCTTCCTTCTTTTACCGGCTTCTCCCTGACACTTCACTTTGTACAAGGAAGGGGACTAGAAGCCCTGTGCTGTAGCACTTATGGTTCCCCACTGGCAAAGCTCCATGCTGATCTTCTGTCCCTTGATGGCTCTTTTCTTCAATTTCCTGATGGCCATTCCAATTCATTTTTCTCCTTTCTCTGTTCCCTTTCTCCACAGTTTAAATCAGTCTTTCTCTGTGCCAGCTGCTAGTGGGGGAACATTTAATCCAAAAGCCAGGCATTGTCCATGCTGTCACATCTGGTTCCCTCTGCTACTGGAGTAGCTCCCACAGAAAAAGGAGATTGTGCTTAGGCATGAGTGATTGTGGTTGGTGTGTTGTGCAAATTCAAGATTGTTGCTTTTAGTTCAGGGACCATTTTTTAACAAAGGTAACTAAACTGGCAGGTTAATACTGCTTGTGCAGGTGAACTTAGAGTGAAGAAGCCAGAGATATGAAAAGCAGGAAAGATGAAGTACAAAAATTGCTTACTACTCTAATAATAATAGCAGAAGAGAAAATTAACTCAAGACTGCCATGGTTTTTGGCTCAGACAGGATGTGAAGCAATGTGCTACATCTCCTGGAATTATCAGATTGAGGAGGCATTTATATGCCAGATTTTCATCACATTTATTCTGAATTTTAAGTAATCTGTGATGTTGACTGACTGCTGTAAAGTGCCTTGGATTTGAAGGCCCCTTAAAAATTGAGAACATGTAACATTTCTACTCAGAAATGCATGAAATCTGTGCCAAGGAAGCTAATACAGCTATTGAAGTAAATGGAAATTATGCAGTTTAATTGAAGTATTATTAGCCAGTGCCAGGTAGTTCAAATGTGATTAGCTGGTTGTCCAGTTCATGCCAAATTTTTATGTTCAGATCTTCTAAAGCAAAAATGCTGAATATTTCTAATAAGCTAATATATGCACAGACTTTCTCATATGGATTTTTCAAAAATATCAGTAGTGTGAAACCAATGAATATTTCATTACATCCTGAGATGCCTCAGTCAACAGTAACTGGATTCCTCATGCCTCTTGTCCAGGAAACGAGCTTTGAAAAACTTTTGAAGAAGGTAAAGATAGTATCACTTAAGAATTCTGTTTGGAAATCTTTCCCTGCTGATCATAGAGAAACTCCAGAGTATTTATCTTTTATCTAAGAAGCACTATTTGAATATATAATTGCTAATTTGTAAAATGTAAATAGGGGAAGTTGTAGTCTACCAGATAATATCTGTCTTATCTGCAGTTAACTGATGGAGTTGGAGTATTTTTGTGTGTTTATTTTTCAGCTCATTTGTAGACTGTAGCTGAATGGTATGATCAGGTAGGCATTTTATGCTTTTCAGTACAACTCTTAACTGGGATAGTTCTCCTAGAGTGTTATGATAAGATAGATAGTTTCTTCCCATCTCTTTTGATCGTCTTTGTCCCTGTATTCATTATTCCAAAAAATCAATACTTGTATTTTCATCTCAAAATAGTGTAGAGCCTCTAGGAAAGAAGCAGCTTTGGATGTATGAATGGACCTATCCAGTCCTGTGGGCTTTACTGAGCTTTTGGGTTCAGAAGTAGAGTGTAGAGCACAGTTGCAGCTTTTACCTTGGAAGTTGTGATAATTGTGATACCCTGCAGTAGAATATTTTTACAAGCTGAGTCTCTGGACCCTTAAGCAGAGGAACTAAGGAAAGCCAAGCTTGTGTAGCCATGAAGTTTAGGTTAGGTGTTTCATCACGTAATTTCATGTGTCATCTGAAACTGGGCAGCCTTCCTTGTCTTTCCTACTGTTCTTTAAAATTGTCAGCAAAAGTGTATCTTTCAGGGAGGAATCCAGTGTGACTTTTTTAGATAAAAGTGTTTGTAGAAGTCTTGTTTGTCATTTTACTGGTTAAAGAAAATGTCAACCTAGTCAACATATTTTGAAAACTAAGGGAGTTCCTTTTTTCCACAAAGAAGGAACATTCCATGAAGCATTTACTGCCTTGTGAAATGAGCAAATCATCAAGTTATGTAATATTTATGGCTTAAGTACTATCTGCTTTATCCTGTTGCTCTTGAGAGACCAGAATTCTTCTACCACAGGAGTACTTTGCAGCAGCAGATTTAACCAGTTCTGGACTTCCATGAGGGTGAATTTGGCAGTGTTTTAAAATTTTGGAGACTGTCAGAATTAGGCAGAGTTTCTTTGCCTTTGCCTGTGTAAACTACCAGCATGTAACAGCTGAGTGCCTTGCAGAGGTGTAGTAGCTTTGCTGCCAAAGTTTCCAGTGGGTATTGTTGGGCACCAGAGCTAATGCTCAAGATGACTGTGATGGTATCACCCCTAGATCACTTCTGCCTTCAAAAAGGGCAAGCAGGAAGGTCTGGGGAACTACCTGGCCAATCTTACCTCTATCCCTGGAAAGATGATGGAGCAACTAATTTAGAAAACTGTTCTCCAGAACAGCAAGGTCATTGGGGAACTCATGTTCAGCTGACCCTGATGACCTATCATGAACTGACTTTATTTCATAAGATCCTCATAAAGAAGCTGGTGAAGTATGAGCTGGATGAGCAGATAGTGAGGGTGATTGAAAACTGCCTGAGCAGACAAGTTCAGAGGGTGATAATCAGCTGTGCAAAATAGAGTTTGAGGACAGTAACTGGAGGCATACCCCAAGTCCAATCCTATTCAATATTTTCAGGAATGATCTGGGTGATGACACAGGTGGCACTCTCAGCAGATTTAGTGTCTGATGGTGTCTGATGACACCAGACCAGGAAGAGCAACTGATATGCAGAGGAACCTCAGTAGGATGGAGAAATAAGCTTGACAGGAGCATCATTCAGTTCAGTGAGGGCAAGGGCAAAGTCCCACACCTGGGGAGGAACAAACAGACCCAGCTCTACAGAAAAGTGGTGGACACCAAGTTGACCATGAGCAGCAATGTGTCCTTGCAGTAAAGAAAGTGAATGGTGTCCTGGCATGCATTCGGAAATATGCCAGCAGGTCAAGGGAGGTAGTTCTTAGCCTTTACTGTATCCAGTTATAGGCTCCATAGTACAAGAGACATGAACACACTGGAGAGAGTCCAGCAAAGGACTGACAAAGATAGTTAAAGGACGGGATTATCTCTCATTTGAGGGAATGCTGAAAGAGCTGGGATTGTTCAGCCTGGAGAAAAAAAGGCTCAGGAGAGACCCCATCACTGTGTGCAAATATCTGAAGGGAGGAAGTAAAGAAAGTAGAACAAATTGTCATCATAGCCATTTTAAGTTGTCACTGTAGTCCAGATTCAAGCTTATTCTTGGTTTTTTAACTCTGATCTTAGACTGCTGGGATGGGTTTAGATTTTTCATTTTCATATTGATTTTTTTCTGTCACAAAATAATATAAATTCATAGAGCATTCCCTTTGCAGAATAAGTCTTCTCTTGTTTAAAGAGTTTCAGTCTTTTGGAAATGCTAAGTGTTGTTCATCAAGTACTTTGGTAATCATTGCAGCTCACCAAGGACTGCAATAGTATCTCAGCTATGGCATTGTCTTTACAGTATCTGCAAATTTTCCCTCCTTGAACATCTGCTACAACTCAAGAAACCTATAGTGCTGATGAGGTGCTGTTGAATTTATGTATTTCTACATCATTTCACCTCTGTAGGTAGTGTAGTTTGTAACTGCCTTGCTAAATTTCACATGAACATGATTTACATTCTCCAGGACCAATTCTAGATGTGGCATACCTCTTCAATCATCACTAACAAACATCTATGAAATATACCTCAAGTGTTCTCCCACTCTAATTTCATACTATGATAGCTGACATGTTACCAGGATCTTACTGCATCTCCGTCATCTCACAAGATGACTTTGTAATTACAAAGCGAAAATTACTAGAAGCAGATGTGTAAAGAGGGAGCCATTTCTCCATTTCTCGGTAGCGAGATGGCCCCTACTAGCAGGGGAAAATGCCCTAGGAACAGTGGAAGCCCCCAAACCTGGGAGCCCCCAAAATTTACAGAAGCAAAATATGTTGGAAGTTATGAACTTCTGGGAACTTGGAGCTATTTATCTGACATGCAGACGTCTTTTTCATATGCAGTAAGACATATATAAACAATCATCAAACCTGCAATGCTTATTAAGCTACTTCTGGTTTTCTTCTTTTTTTTTGTGATAATGCTGCTTGATTTTCACCATGAACCTTTATCTCTACTCATGCAGAGAGTACTCTCTAAGACGTTGACCTTTAAATGAGTGTTTAGCCACCAAAAGGCAGTGAGGAGCTGACTGCTGCAGATTGAACTTTGAAGGTAGAAAGATGACTATTCTTGCTTGGGCCAAGGAATACCACGTAGTTTCCTCAAGGATCTGAGTCTGGTATTTATGTCAGGGCTCTGGTTTTTCCATCTACATTTAGTAGATTGATAGATCTCCCCCATCATCTTCATCCTTAGTGTTCAAAGGAAATGTGTTCAGCATTTGATACCAATATAGTAGTACTGATCTTGAACCAAGCACTACATTTCTGTGAACTTGTGCAGTATGTCTGCTTTGTCTGATGGTTTTTTCAATGATCCAGGGCTATCAAGCCTACAGATCCAGCCACATTGCAAGGCCATAGATTCTCACTACTTAATAACCATCAGATTAGAGAGAAGTCTGGCATTTATTACTTTTTAATAAGAACGATTCAAAGGCTGCTCTATGCACATAAATGAAAGAGATTCCTTATTTGTAGAAAACATCTATCATCGCTCTCAAAGTTAGGAGCAGAGGCCATTCGGTGCTGTTTGCCATTCATAGTGCTGGAAGGGTACACCTAACTGCAGTATTAGCATAATACAGTCTTCTGAGAGCTGAAGCCATGCATCTAGGCAGTCACTGGATACATCAATAAGGCTTTTGAAGAATCATTGAAATCTTTAAGGCCCTTTTCTGCTGCATATTTTAATGGCCTTGCTTGGATTAATCGGCTCAGGAGCAAGCTTTCATATTGTTGGGTGGGTGGCAGGTTTGATATGTTAAGCATCAATTTAATGGATGAAAATTATTCAGGCCCTCACAGCTGGTCTGCTGTACATACTAGTTTGTAAATACTGATTGCTGTTTTCATCTTAATGAGGGATCCACTTATCCGATTTGGGGTTTAGATTTTGCTTTTTCTGCCAATTTTCACTCTTTCCTTCTAGCTGCCTACAGCCTGATTTGTTTTTGAAAGGGGGGAAAATTCTTCTATTGGTTTACAGTATTTGAAGAAAGAAGTGTTAGGCTAGTAAAGGCCATGTAGATTGATGGCTTTAATGTGTTAGATTTTGTCATGTAAAATGGAGACACTTTTCCAAGGCTACAGTGGCTTCTAAAACTTTTCTGAAGAATGTCCATATTTTGGGAGTTGGACAGAACAGCTACCTTGGGATTAATACCCATTTACCTAGAACAGTATTTTTGCATCTTCAAAGCAGGATGTCTTGCTGCTGCTGTCTTTAAGATTCTGATCTGTTCTATACTTGTAGCTTTGTGCTAACAAAGAAACTTGGGGATTGATGGTCTCCATTATCCATGAAAGGTGCTTTGTGTATCTACAGAGTAGATACCACACCTGAGGGGCAAAACATTTTAATCTTATGGGTACAGAATGTGCACAAGCCATCTCATACTTGGGAACTGTGGTGGGTTGATGCAAAGTGCCCACCAAAACTGCTCTGCCACTCCCCTCCTCAGCTAGACAAGGGAGAGACCAAAAAAAAAAATGCAATGAAAGACTCATGGGTCAGGGGTAAGGACAGGGGGAGATCACTTGCCAGCTACTGTCATGGGCAAAACAGACTCAACTAGGGGTAATTAATTGATAATGAGAAATAAAAATTAAATCTTGAAACACCTTCCCCCCACCCTCTCTTCTTCACAGGCTCAATTTCACTAACAATTTTCTCTACCTCCTCCCCCACAGCAGCACAGGGGTCAGGGAATGGGGTTGCATCAGGTGTTATCTCTGCCCTTCCTTCCTCTTCAGGGGGAGGACTCCTCACACTCTCCCCTGCTCCAGCATGGGGTCCCTCCCACAGGAGACAGCCCTCCATGAGCTTCTCCAACATGAGTTCTTCCCACAAACCATAGTTTTTCACAAACTGCTCCAGTGAGCATCCCGCACAGGGTTGTCAGTCCCACCAGCAAACCTGCTCCAGCGTGGGCTCCTCTCTCCACAGGACTACAGGTCTGCCAGGACCCTGCTCCAGTGTAGGCTCCACAGCCTCCTTTGGGGATCCACCTGCTCTGATGTGGGGCTCTTCCATGGGCTGCAGGTGGATCTCTGTTTCCCCATGGACCTCCATGGTCTGCAGGGGAATGTCTTCTCTGATGCCTGGAGCACCTCCCTTCCCTCCTGCACTGACCTTGGAGTCTGCAGGATTGATTCCATGACATATTGTTACTCCTCTGGCTGCAGTTGCTGTTCTGTGGTTGTTTTTCTTACCCCATTCTTAACTGTGTTATCCCAGAGGCTCTACCACCATCACTGATGGGCTCAGCCTTTACCCATGGTTGGCCTGTTTTAGAGCCAGCTGGCATTGGCTCAGCCAGACATGGGGAAACTTCTGGCAGCTTCTCACGGAAGCCATCCTTGTGTCCCCCTACTACCAAAACCTTACCATGCAAACAAAATGCAGCAACATGGCTGGAAGAGTGGTAAGACAGCAGAGTAATTCTCAGTTATTCTTCTGTTCCTTGGCAAAATTACATCATTTAAGTCTTTGTATGTGTTGTACAGAGCATTTTTAAAAGCTTTAGTGATGACTTTGCAGCAATCACAATCATGCTGCATTAGTAGTTATTCTTATCACCAAATTTTTCCTAATAACTAACTTACTTTTCCATGGTCTATTTTGGTGTTATTTTTTGTTCTCTGTGTCCATGGAAAAAATATTATTTCCTTTTACTTCTGTTAGCCTTTTATATACTGAAAAGTCATTATCTTGTCCTCTCTTGAACATCTTATGTCTAGACTAAATAACCCCAATTCTTCTGCTGTTTCCTAATGAGCTCTATTTTTAAGGCAGCCATTCATTTTTTGTTCTTTTCTGTTTTTCTTGCCTATGCATTTTTTGAAATGCATTGCCTGTCAACAGGGAACTGCCAGGGCTGAAATAGAATCTATGAGTTCAACTCAGTGTAAAAAAAATTAAAGTAAAAATATTACATGGTAAGTAACTGTGTTGTCTGATACCAGCACATTATTTATAAGCTAGAGCCTGAGGCTTTTACTGTTGTTCTTATGGTGAGTTTGAAACTTGCTAAAGAAGGCACTTTAATGAGCACAGCAGAACTCTCTGGACACATCTGGACACACACAGTTTCCCATAAACGGCACCTCACTCACCACTGCCTGCTACATTTCTTTTCTCTCCCTCTCTCCAAAAATGCTCTTGTGGTCACTTGGCTCTGATAAAATCCTATGCAGCTGTCTCCCAGTTCTTACTCCAGCCTGCATAGGTAAACACTGTGCCAAGCACTCAGTGGTTTTTTAATGCAGAAGTAGCAGCGAGATCAGACTGAGAAGACAGTAATAGAAAGTAAAGGCATGCCTTCAACCAATTTTTTGTTTCTGTACATTTGGTTTTAGATGTGAAGCTTATAGAGAGGGAGTGTTGTACCCTTCTGATGCTACATCAGTGGTGCTCGAGAGTCCCCAGCCTGATGGAGGTGACAGGAAAGTGCCTTTAATCACAGCCAGTTTGGGCAGGTACTGCTAACAGCATCGTTGTCTGAATTAGCAGTTCCTGCTGGTGCTCTGATGCTGAAATGGCTCTGTGATTGCCTTGCTTTAACTGTCTTGTCCAGATTCATGCACATTTAGATCAGCTCAACCTTTACTTCATACAGTCTAGCTAAAAACTCCTTCCTCAGATACCATACATTTCAAACTAATTAAAACCTGGATAGCAATCTAAATAGCCATTAAGAATATTTTTGATCAAGGATGTTTCTAAGGATGTTCTTCCATTGAATATTCTTACCCTAATGTTTCAGTATCTTTTATTAATGAACCATATGATAGTGCATAGCACTTTCAGAGGGTGCAAGATAAGAAAGCTGAAGATAAACTAATTCATGTTACAAATGTCTTTCCAAACTATTTATCATTTCACTGGAAGTCATCATTCTGTTCTTGATTAGGTATTGAAGCTTGCCTGCACTGTAGAGGGAGTTCCCCCAGATGACTCCCAGTAGATAGTTCTGTCTGGTCTTGACCCATCTGCTACTTAAAATTCGAAAAGTTCAACATGAATTTTTGACGCTTCTTTATGGATTCAAATGAGGTAGTTCTTATGCAACTGGGCCAAGACTGAGGTTTTAGTTCTCTTAAGGGTTTCTTTTTTTCCCAGTTACCATAGATTCCACCTGTACTATACCTCTTCCTTATACTATGCCTTCCTGTTCTGAATCTGTCCTTTATTCAAGGTCAAAGTGCTATATGAATTTTACTCCTAAATTTCTGTGTATTTTCTCAAAGACTGTCTCTTGTCTGTTTCTTGGCTAAAAATCATTCAAGCTGCATTGCCTCTGTTGCTTTACAGTTATACCAAATCATATTCTCAGGTATATCCTTTTTCAGTTTAGACATATCCCATCTTACAGTTCATATGGAGAACCTCTCTAAAAGTTCTTTATCCTGGCTCATTGCTTTCAGATTCACCTCTATCTGTCCATACTCCACTGCATCAAATACAATTAGATGTCATCTTTAATATTTTCTTCTAGTTTATTTCATGTCTCACAAGTCATTTCCTCAAACATTAGGATATTGATTTTTTCCCACCTTCATATGAAAAATAAGGATATTCTTGATTGCTTATTTTTCAGCTTGCTTCTAGTGAGCATCTCTTCAGTTTCTTCCCATAGACCTTACAAATCAGCTGCTACAGTCCTTCCTAAAGTTTTTATTCATTTTGATTACAGATTACTGGCCAGGTAGTTAACAATAGAATTGTAGAATATCTCAAGTTAGAAGGACCTTTAAGGACTGGGGAATCCAACCCCCTGCTTCTCTCAGGACTAGCTAAAACTGAACCATGTGACTAAGAGCATCATCCACAATTTCCTTGAGCTCTGACAGGCTTGGTGCTGTGACCAGTCTCTTAGTGAAGAACATTTTCCCTATCTGAAATTGCCCTTATGCATCTTCATTAGACTTCTTCATGTCCTATTGCTGGTGACCAAAGAGATGATGTTTCTATGCTACATCTGTGTTGCATGTTATTCTGGGATGTGGTAGCTTTTTTTCTAACTGGTTTGTATGGTGCATCAAATTGGCAAATAATGTTATCTTCAGGTTAAGGAGATACTTGTCCAGAAATGTAGTGAATACTGAGAGGGCATTGATTAAAATGTAGCTACTGATTAAAATGCTAGCAACTAACTGGTAAAAGCAGATTCATACCATGGGGTATGAATTATTATATTACGTATATCTAGATGATATTATGTATATCTAGATACCAAATATGCCTTTGGAAAACATGCTTGCAGTTAGACTTAGAAGAATTCTCCCAATTGCTTGTCTAATAAATGCTGCACTCTGATTAAGGCTATTATAGATTTATGTTCTAAAAGTAAGGAGAAATAACAGTAAAAATTACTGAGATTTTGTCCTGTCAATAATTTCTTTGGGGGTTCAGACTAGAGAGGGAAGATTAGCCCTGGAATTATTTTTCATATGCATTATCGATGAAGGAAAAACTAGAGGAAACTGCATATCTGGTTATGCATAGACAATGTTCATAAAAGAATAGGAGCTCTGTCTGCAATAAACTCATTAAAAAGAGGTTGGAAGTTTGTAAAAGCTAAAATGCTTGGGTAGGAGAGTTGTGTCTTGGTTTTTAACTGAAAAATACAAGGTATGATTTAAAGACTGTTTTAAAAAGCACTTGAATTTCCTAATAGCTGCGGAGGGAGGTGGGAAGAGACCTGATATTCTTCTGTAATAGGAATCTAAGAACTGTTGCTGGAGAAATTGGAAGGAAAGAAATCAAAATGACAAGTTTGCTTTTCATGTTCAAATCTAACCGAAAGTTATAAAGTGAGCAAGTGGCAAAAAATTATAAGTTAATATGTTTTTTACAACGTAAAGCTTTTTTAATACAAAGAGGTAGGTGGGGCAAGGAAATTTCAGTCTTTACAGTTCTGGGAGATAAATCAGACGTTGTAACTATTTGCAATTGATCCTACTATCTTAGGTTTTCAAGATCAAAGCAGTGCAACTGGCAGGAAAACTTCTTCCAGCCTTCAACACACCTACGGGTATACCATGGGCAATGGTGAATCTGAAAAGGTAATGAGTTTTCTTTTGTGAAATGTCTTCCTCCCCCTCCCTCCAACTTAAAATTAGTAATGGCATACATCAGTTTTTCTTAGTAGTGGAACTGTAGAAAATGCAGACAAATTGTCATTCTTGGCATGTTAGAATATTTTTGATAGAGTTCAGCACATTCTAACTCATAACTGCTATACATTTTGATCCTGGGTTTGTTTTATGATTCTGCAATAAACATTCAATTTGCCATTGGACCACACAGTGTATTATTCTGTGTGTTGCTCTGGAGTTTAATAATTGTTTCTTTACTCATTACAAAATCTGTTAAAAATCAACATTGTTTGCAAGACATGGTTGAAGTTACTGGGTTTTCTGTGCTGTTTGAGGTGTATGTTACCTTTAGAAGATTCCCAGCATTTGAGAAGATGATGGGACTCTGAAGTTACTATTTCATTTTACATTTTAGCTTGGGGTCTGATGTGCTAAAGTGAACTGTGGTCTGTGCAGATGGAGAGGCTCCTTTAGATGACTGCTCAGATCACTCTGAACTTAGATGGTCTGCATTGCCTCATGGAAGACAACTGCCTTGCCTAATTTATGTTGTATTACTTGCTCAGTGCTAGGATTTCCCTCAGATTTTGAGAGTGTTTTTGATGCAAGCGATTCTTTAAATTTTCACTACGTCCTTAAACAGTAGCTGAATTGGGATGTATATCTAGATTGTTTGTACACTTACTCATGACTGAAGTCATTTGTGAGAGGAAGTAGAAGTAATCTTCAGAAATACGTAGTTAATTACAGAAATTAAAAGACCCAATCTTGAAAGGTGGTGAAAACTCCCAGATTAGATTAAACCAGAGGTAATTTAGGAGTTAGGATTAGCAAGATGGTATCACTTCGAGTGCAAAAAATAGATATGTCACGCTTTCTGCTGATTCTTTAGGTGAGCCTGAGGAACCCATATATTGTGCCAACAGTAAACATCCTGTTTTCCTGTGTAGACAGAAGATAGGGAAGCCCATCTCGCACAAGTGAAGGGAACACAGCAGATCAGCAGGACAAGGCGGCAAATGCTGCCACCTTCAAAACTTGTCTTACCTTGATTCTTGTTCTTAAGAACATGCAGTGAAGAAGAAACAACTGTGATTGAGCCCAGTGTTAAGTCATCATATTTGTGTGACTTCATGGTATTATATTATTTAAACATAGGACTTCTTGTTGATGAGGTTATGGTATCTTTATTCCAAAAAGATCCAACCAGTGAACCAATTGACCAATCAAATCACAACTCCTGTAATCTTAAGTGTGGGTTAAAATATTATTGTTTCTTGCTTAATTGGCTGTGGTAGTTGTGCTGTGCACAATAATTCTGAATTTTCTTGTTGTTTTCTTCCTTTCTTTATGCATATTTGTTGGAATTCAGTGGTGTTGGTCGAAACTGGGGCTGGGCTTCTGCTGGCAGCAGCATCCTTGCTGAGTTTGGTACTCTGCACATGGAATTTGTCCACCTTAGTTATTTGACAGGAGACCCTGTATATTACAACAAGGTGAGTCTCAAAAATCAATATTTTTTATCATACTTCTTATCATAAATTTCATTAAAGGAGAAGTACTTTCTATATTGAATTCTACTTCCGTTCTTGGTAGCAAGTAAATATTTTCATGCTTGTATTTCTGTTACCCAATAGTTGTATTTTTCAACTAGAAATATATGATAACACAGGTTTTCTTATTTGTTTCAGAATACATTTAAAAATCATTATTTTTAAGCATGTTTATGTGAGCAGTCCTTTAAAACCAAAAATGTACAAATCTGAAGAAAGCCCTCAAGAAAGCTTGTGGTTCAGATTAATAAAATTTGCTTCTAAAAATGAAAGAAAAATAAAAAAGATTAGATTTAACTTTGTGCAGAGGGCAGACAAACGTTGTTAGCGGTGAACCTGATTCTTGATTTAATTTAGGTCATGCACATTCGGAAGTTACTTCAAAAAATGGATCGTCCTAATGGACTTTATCCAAATTATTTGAATCCAAGAACAGGCCGGTGGGGTCAGCGTAAGTATTCTTATTTTATTAATTCCTAATTATAAGTCTGCTTCTTACATTGTTGTTGAGTTGGAGATCAGAAAATTTATTCTATAGGGTACAAACAGCATTGCTTGAGAACATAAAACACAGAAGGATTGCTTGAACTTGAAATCTCCTGAAATGAATCTTTTCCTGTCTCTGTCTCAGAGTCACAGAGCTCACTTTTTAGGGTACTTTCTGAAAACAGCTTGCTGCTTAATCTGATGCCTGTCCTTAAGTTTATCAGTCAATAAAATCTTCAGTAATAAAGAATAAGGCTGAAAGTATTTCCTCATTTTGATTCTGTTCCTGGTTTTGTTCTGCAAACCATCTGGTAAGTGGATTATTGTAAGGTGACGTGCATTAATGCATGTTTGTGGTGGTTAAATTGTGTTAGGCACTGACATCTACAAACATAATTCATCTCCTTAGTGGCATGTGAAATGGCATGATGAACCTCCTTATAGATGTAAAAAAAAAAAAAAGCTTTGGAATGAAAAGAAAAAGCAGGCATTATTGATGACAAGTTAAGAGGAGAGATAAAACATCAAGAGAGAGACACAAACATGATTTCTTTCTTGTAGTGGTTCTTTCAAAAAAAGTTGAGTGGTTTTGTGCTTTGGTAGTGGCAGTGATAAAAGAGAATTTTTTTCTTCAAGGTTTTATTTCTTTATCTTTTATAAATGCAGGTCTATTTAGGAAGAACAGGCAAGATGATCTATTTCTGTCCTGTTTGACATCATTGATAGGTTTTGGGGATTTCAGTGGTTGGCTGTAAATATCCTGCAGAACATGTTCTGGCTTGCAAACTGAGAATCTGCTTCTGACTTTGAATCTGGTATGTGAGGGAGATGAATACAGCTGTCATTGCAGTCATTGTGAAATACTTGTCTAATCCCATCTTTAAAGCCAAAATTCTCTCCAAAGCATCTTATATCTTTGAGTGGATCATGACACCATCTGAGATGGGCAAATGTTTGATGGGACAAATTCTTCTGATAAATTTAAGTTTAACAACATATTCAGAAATAAGAAAATATGCAAATACAAATACTCAGGCATTATTTATTCAAAAGACAGTTTTGTATTTTTGTTTTGAAACATTTTTTTGTATTGATTTTCTTTTTATTCCTAACCATCTGCTTGTGCTGGTTTTATCAAAAGTAGTCTAATGTGATGTATCACCAGGATTCTTTAGAGGCTGTTTCATAGAATCTTGGAATGGCTTGGGTTGGAAGGGGCAAGTAAAGATCATCTAGTTCCAACCCGCCTGCTGTGGGCAGGGGCACCTTCTGCTGGATCGGGTTGCTCAAAGCCTCTAACCTGGCCTTGGACATTTCCAGGGATTAGTATACTCAACTTCTCTGGGCAGCTCACCCTCGCAGTAAAGAATTTCTTTCTAATATCTAATTTAAACCTACTCTCTTTCACTTTGAATCCATCTCCCCTTGTCCTGTCACTACATGCCCTTGTAAAAAGTCCCTGTCCAGCTTTCTTGTAATTACAATGTACAGAATTAGTATCTCTTGGGAATTAGATACTCCTCATCACTAAAAATAAACATACAGTGGAAAGTTTAACTTTGCAGAAGTTTGATGGAGCTCAAACATACTATTAAATGGATTTTGCAAGATAATACATTTGGGACTCAAGTTTAGGAGTACAAACTGAGACTTATGTTCTGAGGATAAAAAGAAATACAAATTCTTAGAGCCTTTAATTTTTCTATGCTGATCATGAGTCATAAATTTATTTTCTGGAATTTAGTGATTGGGGTTTGGGTTTTTTTTTGAGCAAATAAGGTTCCAAGTGCACATTCAGATATTCTTGTAATATTTCTAGGATTTTTACAGTGCAACAATATCATGGCTTAGGATAGTAGTCTCCATTTTAGTAGTTCTGCTAAAACCCCATCTGCTGCTCACTTGCCCTCTGCCTGCCTCCTGCACAATAGATCACTGGTTGAGATAAGAACAATTTGCTGGAAACAACAGTGAGATAAGAAAATGAACAATAACTGCGAGAATATTAATAACAAAAGGTATAAGACAAAGAAATGGTTTACATAGAAGAGAAGACCCATTCTTTCCAGCCAGTTTCTTCTCCCTGACCAGAAATTGTGCCCTTTTCCTGAAAGGAGTCATTTTCCCTGCCTCTGGCAATGACCTGAGATGCTCTTGAACAGCATTAGAGTCTGGCCATGCCCCCTCCCAGCTACTCTAAAAAATTAATGCTGTCCCAGCTGAAACTAGGACAAGCAGCATTTGGAAACCTAATACTGATATTGTGGATAGCATAATTCTCTATTTCCTTTCACAAACTTGGATGGAATGATGAGAAAATGTCTCAGCTGTATCCCTGGTAGATCACTCTTAGGTGCATCTACTTGCAAAAATTTGCTAAGTTGCAGTAAAGGAGCACATGGTCTGAAAGACTGGACAGATGGGATGGAGTAGCAGGGGCTTAGGCGGAATTTCTTTCTTCCTTGCAGAGGTTGTGTTCTGCTATGCATGAGTGAGCCGAGTAAGGATGATGCCTTAACACAACATCCCAATTCACCAGAGGACTTGTGTCTAAGCCCCCTACACTGTTACTGGCTTGAGTCCCATGGTTGGTATTACAGGCAGGCAAGGCTTTTATGTTCCCCTCAGAAGGTAATTTCAAAGAGCATTGTATTTGGCTTGTTATATACCTTTGTACTGGAAAGACTGAGACAATGGAAAGAGTATCAAAGCATAGCTTTTCTTTTTCCAGCTTCTGGGAAAGCTGCCCTTTTCATCTTTGCTGTGACCTTTAGTTTGATGCATCTTATCTTGTACAAAGTACTTTCTGCAGATAAGTTTCTGAGAATTATTTCAGAACACTTTATTTGCTTAGATACAAGTAACTTCACTCTGACCTTTCTAGTGTTGCTTTCCTTTTTTTTTTTTTTCTTCCTTTCTTCCTTTTAATAATTTTTTCTCTGCTCAGACTTTTTTGGTTCAATTCTAGTTAGGTTTTTTGTTAGTCTGTGCAGTATTCCAACTAAGTCACGAGGGGTGTGAATTAGATAAAATAAATCAGCATAAATACATACCTAAATACTCTGCTGAAGAACTATGGGATATAGCTGCAATATAGCATCTTTCTAGTGGTGGGTTTATTTTCTATTTCTGTACCCTGTATTCTAGTGGTGAGTACCTTTATTCAAAGTAGTAATAAAATCAGTGGTGATGGGAACTTAGCAGTCAGACCAATTAATGCTATTACTACCAGTTGATTCTTAGTATTAGACAAAATATATAGTGGAAGAATTAATTTAGGTCAAATTTTCTCAGCAGTTATATTTTTTCTTTGCCTTTTTATTTATTTTTTAAAGAAAAAATTACACTATTTGAATAGAAGAAAAATTGTTCTCTTCTAGAAGTATTGCTGTTTTGTTTAATTTTGTTCCAACAAGCTGATAGATAAACTTGAATATTTAAAGGAAATTCCTGTTGCAAGATTGTGGGACAAAAGGGAGGCATCATTTTCTGTGGTTTTGGTGTGGCCCCATAGGGCTGTAAATTGGATCCATCTCTACTTGCAAACAAAACCTTGTAGAAAGCTCTTGGTACCTTCTACCTTAATACTTGTTAGAGAATGTTGATTCTTTCTCAGAGCTGTTTGCACTAGGAGCCTAGGCACACCCTAATTTTGTAGGTTTAACCAAAGGTACATTGGCCCCCCAGTCCTCTTTGCATATGCAGGGTTCATGAACAGTGATGAGCTAGCTTTTGTAAAGGTCCTTCAGGCCTTTTGGGGATTAGCAGTCATTACAGGGTTTTTCTGTGCCTCAGAATATTTCTGTCTTAGCCTCCATAGATCCTAGGCCATGTTGCTGTGTCTTGTCTGGTTTGCCTCGTTTAAATGTTTGCTCAAAATGTGGTCTGTGCTGTTCTTGGGTTAGGAGAAGGGGAGTGGTGTATGTGATATGCTGTAACTTTGTCAACATCCTTCTGATGTTGGGGTGCAGGGTCCAGTGAGTCATTTCTGCTGGGGTTTGATTTATCAGAGTGCAGACCTTTTGATCTCAGTATAAATAGCATGTTCTGCAATTTCACTGCTGGAAGTGTTGTGCTGGGGACACTGCCATGAGATGTGCAGACCATCTTTTCCACTTGTTCGTCTGCTGGAGCTTGCAAAGACGTGCTCTTTCATTCAAACCAGTCAAAGTTTCTCTTACAAATGCCTGAACAGCCATAAGCAGTGAAGTAACCTACCGGTCAATTAGTAATAATTGTTTCATCACGAACGATGTGACCATTGCTTCCAGGTTCTTAACAAGTTATAGAGATGAGTCAAATCATTATGTCAGTGTGGCATTAATCTATAAGCACGTCTTTGAAGTGATTACAATTTAATTAATATAAATTTTCATTTGTATTTAATGCACTTGACATAGCCCTTGAAGAAGGGTGACAGATTGTGACAGTGTTCACAGGGGTTTTCAGGATGAGGGAAGAGACGTAGATCTGACTCTATATTTCAGAAGGCTTGATTTATTATTTTATGATATATATATATTACATTATAACTATACTAAAGAATAGAAGGAAAAGCTTCATCTCAGAAGGCTAGCTAAGCTAAGAATAGAATGGAATGTATAACAAAGGTCTGTGTCTCAGAGAGTCTAAGCTAACTGGGCTGTGGTTGGCCATTAATTGTAAACATCTAAGGCCAATCACAGATGCACTTGTTGCATTCTACAGCAGCAGATAACCGTTGTTTACATTTTGTTGCTGAAACTTCTCAGCTTCTTAGCAAGAAAAAATCCTAAGAAAAGGATTTTCATAAAAAGATGTCTACGACAACAAATTACTTCTTTCTTTTACTGCCTGCCTCAATGAAGCAGCAGCAGCCAGGGTCTGAAGCCACAGCAGGCAGGACTGAGCAGGGACTACTGCTTCATCCCATAATTTCTTTCCACTTGAATGCTGTAAACTCCAATTCTAAGAACTCTTGGGTGAATGGTTTACTGGTCATTGCTAAATCCCCATCCTTTCCAATGCAAATGCTTTGTAATACAACTGGACACTTAATGCTGTGTAGCAGCAAGGGGGTTCATTATACCCAGGAGGAGGAAAATGATAGCTAAATATCTGGGGTTAAGCTTATAATGTGCAGGTATTGTTGCAGCATGGGGGTCATGACAGACATCTTTTGAATGGGTTCAGCTCAGTATTTGTCAGCTCACTGGGGCATTTGCTAGAAGCAGAGCTAGAATGCCTACAGGATTGTTGACAGATTCCATTTTTACGAATGGGCTAAGGTGATGGTCCAGTAGGAACAAGTTATTTACAATACTTCTGCTTTGGGGTTTCAGTTTCTGTAAGACTGAAAGGAAAATAGCTGTCAGGAAGGATTTTCTAATCTCTCACATTAACCTTCAGTTGACTTTGTTAGCTTTTGGGTTACACATGATGAGTAGTTGGATTGGTGTAAGCATCAAAACTTTGAATTTAGATTATTTTCAAAAGTAGTAACAGTGCTTTCTAGACAAGCTTCCTAAGCAGATATAACAAAAAGTTGATTAAAAAGCTGGGATTTCAAAATTATGAAAATTGATTGGTACTGAAGAAAAGTGGTTTCTTAAAAAATTAAAGTATGTTGAAAAAACTTAGTTTGCATTTGCAAACATGTTAGATGAGAGTACCAACTAGAAAGGCAATAACAAAAGAAAAGCCAAATCTGCATGTTATTGCAAAGTCAGGGCACGCGTGTCATGTTTGCACATTTCTGTAAATCGGGCATTCTTCTTTTTGCTTTCCAACACTGAAAATAAACTACTTAATTTCTTCTGGTTCCAACATCTCTTGCAAGTAATAATGTTGAAGGGGAACTCTAAATACTCTTAACTTCAAATCTCATTTCGTGCATCTGGGCTACCTATGGAGTTACCTGGATTGGTTACTAAGAGAGTTCTCAGTTTAACTAAGGTTGGGGTTTCGGCCAAATATGGCTTCCATATGCAAGAAAATAAGCAGAAATATCATACTGTGTTAAACTTACATGTTTATTTCACCTTAGTGATATGTGGGCACATTGACAGGTTGCTGTGAAGTAAGCTAGCATGTGAATTTAGAGTGCATGAGCTGAGCATTGCTATTAGGAATGTAGCAGCAGACACCAAATTTGTCACCACCAAATGCTGATGTGATGAACATTCAGGCTGCAGTCTGTTCTCTGCTGCTTTATTCATGTCTCCTTACAGAAAACAAGCCCCTTACTCAAGACTTGCAAGTAGCCGAGGGTGGGACACTGTCATCATCTATATAAGGACTCATTGACAGTGTGATATTGATCACAAGTGATCAGAGTATTAAATGCACTAAATCTGAATGGTGTCTTCCATGTCAAAGTGATAGCTATCTTTAAAGACAATAAGAAGATTCACACATGTTATTTAGCCTGTTACACTACCTTAGCCCCCTCTGGTGATGTTCTCACTTTCTTGCAGCTTCTTGTACCTGTTACTACAGAGTAGGTAAAGGTACAACCCAGATGGCTGAATGGGAGAAGTTTACATCCTCTATTTCCCAGCTGGTTGTGCTGTAGACTGGCCTTCAGATAAACTTAAGCAAGTATCTTTATGGATGTGCACATTGCATTTTCTTCAGGTGGTTTTAATTTTCAACAATAACTGCTTAAATTAAACTAAGCACTTTTAAAATACTACTTGGAGGAGGCATCTGTAGATTTAATTTATTTGTGTTAGATTTACCCTTCTTTTAAAATGGTGCAATTTTCAAACATTGGAAAAAACCATTAAATTACTGTCATTAAGCCAGTGGAAGTACTGGGTGAATATTCCAGGTTTTTTATGCCTGTCTTTACAGCTGGTTTGAGGCTAATGCCCTTGGGCTGAGCAAAGTAATTAAGCAAAAGGCTTCATTTAAACTCTTGCAGGTAATAGACAAACCAGGAGCAATGCATCCTATCTATTTTCATTTGTGATATGATATGGTATCAAATACACAGCACCATCTGTCTATATTTATTTTTCAGAATTTAAAGGAACAGTGAAAATAAATTTGATGTTAATGTATATAACATGGTTAAAGTTGATAAGGAAACCACTGTATTTAGCAGACTCCAAGACCTGGGGATTCCTCCTTCCCAGCCCTTGAAGGCCAGCCAGGTCCAAGTGTCTCCATCCCTCTCATGGATGTGACTGCTGAACTTCCCATTTGCAGTCAGGACATATTCCAGAGGTGCATTTAGAGGACACTGATGCAGCTGCCCACACAGAGAGCCACCAACAGCCCTGCCTTGGCAGCACCCCTGTGTAGTCCTGCCACAACTCACCTGCAACATAGCCACAGGTAGCCAGGCTTGATCCTCCTCCTTATGTTCACTGTCAAATAGATGCACGGGCTTCTACCCTTCACAAGTATCCTCATGCTCATGGACCCTTCAAATATTAGCAGAGGCTCTCAGTCCAATACCTGTGCTTGCACCCTGGACCTTGCAGCCATCAGCACAGAGCTTGGGTCTTTCCAGCTGGGCGTTTGCTAATGAACTACACGTGCACTCAGGATTAAGTTCACTGTGAGAAACAAACACACAGAGGTGTTTTCTGTTGCTGGCATGTAAACCTAGGGCCTTGGGACCCACCATCAGCCTCTGAGCTCTGCCACCCAGGTCTCCCAGCCCCTATGATCTGCAGACCCTTTTTGATGAAGGTGCTGTCACACTGCGCTTCCCCTTGTGAGAATGCAAACATTGAGAAAAATCAGCATGTCAGCTGAAGGGTATTGCCCTGTCAGTGTGAGCTCTATCTGATCCATAGGGAGAGTGGCTCTCTAAAATGCAAACTTTCAAGGGTGCTACAGAGATAGAAATCCAGATCCTGATTTATTTATCAGTTATCGGGCCTTTCATTTTTAAAATTAAGCAGAAGCCCTTTCAGTCTTTACACCTGCCTCTGGGAGATGAAAACCCTTGCAGATGGCAAGGTGAAGTGAATAATACTGAAGAATGAAGTAGTCTTTGAAAAGATTAAAGAAATACTGCAGATAAATATTTCAGATAAAAATGTAATTGTAGCATAAATTAACAGGTTGATAGTGTAGTTAGATTAGAGGTAGTGCAAAGATGCTAGTTGTGGAAAACCCGTCTTTTCCAGCTGCTCATAATCTCCTTTAACTGTGAAGATATTATACATTCTCTCTTGTACCCTTACCTATTTACTACATGCCTTGCTTAGCGCAAGGAGTATCTTAAATTATGTCTATTAATACCTGTACCTTCTTTAAAGAAACTAGCAGTGCCATGAGTCAGGAAAAATAAAACTGTGAAATGTAAGGTCAAGTTCTGGCAAAACATCCATAACCTAAAAGGAAGCAAAGGGAATTGGGTCAAGTCAGCCTTGTATATTCCAAAGTATTTTCCAAACTTATCAGATAACTACTTTCTATTTGGACTTGTGAATAATAATTTCTAATACTTTAACTTGCAGATGATTATTTTTCCCCTTCAACATAAGAAAATATTTTCTCTCTCTTTAATAGAAATGGTACAGAAGAAATTAATGGCATATTGTAAAATTACATGTAGAATAGTTCCCAACCTGACTGCATTTTTGCACATTTATTTGATTTAGCAAGTAAATTTCTTTTTTAATTCGTGTTTGGAACATAATTTATAGAACTGGAGATATGTGATCTGTTGGATAGTTTGGACATTTGTGTAAGCATTTATTTATGGAGGTTTTGCTATTTGAAATCTGCTTTCAGTTTATTACATTATGAAGAAATAAAATTACCGCAGTATTTCTAGACTTCCATTAGTAGGCATGCTGTTGCATATGAGGAGGTGGGGGTGGTTCTTTGCAGTTTAATTTCTTTTGCTATCTTGGCAGGTGTCCTTAATTTTACTCTCCAACTTATTTTGTGTTGTTCTGTCTTTTGGAACATGCATGTGTTTTGAATAGAAGATAATCTGTGTAATCTCTGCTGGGGAATTCCCCTGGCATTTTTGCTTTACAACCTTGTACAAATGTAATTAGCTGTATTCCAGGAAAAAGCTGCATTAAAATTTGTTTATTCATTAGAAGCCAAGAGCAAGATAATCTGTTAAAACTTTATTTTAATGAAATACAACAGAACTGTGCATTACAGGGAATATGCTTTTATAGGACTACAAGGTTAAGATGCTCTGCTGGTCTGCTGAGCAAGATGCTGAAAAAGGTGAACAAATAAAAGCTTTGTTTAGTGTGTTAAAGATTCTAGTGTTATTGGAAGGTTAAACACGTATATGAATTATGCATTTGGAAAGGAGTGTCTATAAATAATTCCTAAAGAGAGGATTTGGATATGGTGTAACTTTGGGTTATGAGAATGCTTGCATACATTGCTAGGCAAAGAGATTAATATTTCATTTTGCTGTACCACCAAGCTATACTTTTAGAGCATGATCTCGATGGGGAGTGCATCAATATCTAGAATTTGTGATTTGTCCCACAGCAGCTTTTCCATTTGTTTTTCTCATCTTTGTCATTTACTGTGAATTCAGTATGTTCATCTGTATTAATGAAGTCTAGCGTGTTTAGGGTACCGCCTGATATTTTTGAGAGCTTACACTGATGGCTTTGAAGACATTAACTTGAAATCACTGGGGAGTAGAAAGTTATCCTTTGACATCTCTGTGAGTTTTTAGAGTTTGATTTCCTGTGGAATCTCAGTATTTCTGTGATAATTTTATGCCTAAAACTGCATTTTTGAATCATTCTTGGCTTGCTAGTTTCTTATGAAAGGGAAGCCTATCAAAGTCCACTTACAAAATTGTTACAGCCTTATTAAACTTTCTTGGTTTTATTTTATTCCTTCTCTGTAACGTATTGGAGGCTGTGCACTTAAGTGTTTCTGTCGATGCTCTCTAGACGATTGGTAAATTCAGATGACACATCTGTTGTCATATCTGACATCTGTGTCTTTTTATTATGTCTTCAGTATGTGAGCCTTCATATTCTGAGTTCTATGTGGAGATTTAACTGCTGGTGGTCACGTGAGAAACGTTTCCAGTTTGGTGACATTGAGAAGAGAGGGTCTCTCGTTCTGTTCTGTGAACATTGAATGTATCTTACCAATGGCTTCTTTTAATCCTGAAGTTTCACTGGGAGTTGGACTGTCCTTGTAGCAGCAACCTAAAATACTGTCTCGACTTGAAGATCTGTGTGATATGGTCCCATATGACATATATAGTCAAGTAAGAGAGGGGTGGTGATGAATGCAGTCCACGTATGGTGTGGTACCTCAGTGTCAGTCATAGAGCATGGACTGAACAAGTCTTAAAATCAGCACAATTTCCCAGCACCTAGAGAGTGATCAAAACTTCAGGCAGCTGTGTGCGCCATTTCAAACATCTGTCATGAGAAGAAAAATACGAGCTACATAGACTGAAGTTCAGGAGAAAGAAATAGAGTAGCCTGGATTTATATTGCATGTGGTATAATCCAAAAGTACATCAAAAACAGGGAGTGTCTTTCCTTGCTCCTCAGAATCACTTTTGACTGTCAGCTTCCATGTGGGAGATATAAATATATATATATGTAAATATATAAACTGCCATGTCTTGATACAGCTTGAAGGGTGAAGTTTTTGACAGTGGTTTTGCCAGCTGATTTGGTGCAGATGAATGTTGGACTAGATTTAATCTAATAAAGTTTTCCCTCTTCGATGTTCTGGTTTATAATTTTCAAGAGGAGGATCAAGATCTTCAAGGAAGATTAGGTGAATAAAGTAAAGGGTGTAACAACCTTAAGAACTTTCAATCCCCCTATATATGAACTCTTATTCAAAAGGGACTCTTTGGGTTTTGGGTGCATACGTGCAGCAGGTGATGTTATTATCCCTTTTAGCTCTTTCACAGCCACCTTGTCAAGTAAAAAAAAGTTATCAGAGACAAGCATGCATGTGACTTCCCACCAATCCACTGCAAATCCCAGAGGCTTTGTTAAAGCTGCCCACACAGTTGGGATTTACAGGTGACTCCAAACTTGGCTGAGAGGCAGGTGTGCTTCATTTGGGTGGCTCTGTGGGTTGAGTGTAATAACTTTGAAAAGACAACTTCAGGTGATAAAAGGCTTCTGAGTAAACTTCTCAGTAAACACACTGACATAAGGATTTAATGCGTTTCTAATTTTAGCATGTGGACTTGATTTTTTTAGTTGATTGGTGTTTAATTCTTGAATATGTCTTCTGAGAGATGACCTACATCTTTCCAGAATTATAAATAATAGCTGGAATGTTTTGATGTTTCAGGAAAGTTTGAATACAAAAAGAAAAACATTTGTTCCAGCTGTGAATTCCTGAGAGTGAAAGTACAGTCTGTTGTAAGATACCAAATTAGGATATTCCTTTGACATTACAGAATCATAAATTACATTCAGTCTGAAGAAATGTTTTGATTCTAAGAACATTAGTTACCTAAATATGTGTATTAGTTGGCTCGTTATACTTGCTGGTCTGTTTCAAAGTATTTCTATTGTCTTTGGACTCACTTGAATTGTGCAAGTTTAACTGTTTTTAATCTGTAGTTTGATAGTCCCTACAGATCTAGGGACTAATTTTGCTTAATTTTATTATATGAGAAACTGGTAGCACTTATAATTAAGATTGCTTAATACTTTCCATTGAATGATTGTGTTTTCAGTTTCTTGTAGCTGCCAGACTTTAATTCTTCCAACTGGAATATTCTGTCTGCCTCAAGCTGTTCTCTTGGGGTTTCTTTAAACAACTTTGACAAAAATGCTTTAGTCATCTCTAAATGAAACTAGAAATGGAACGTGATTCTACTCAGATTAAAGTTTGTTTTTTCAAAGAGTACAGTTAAGGAACTGAAGAACCATCCATATTTTTCCAAGTCTTGTTAAAATATTCACATCTAGGTTCTCCATCTGGAGTATTTAGAGTTCAGCTGCTCCATTCTCCAGAGCTGTGAGTGCTGAGCAGGTGTGCTCACGCACCCGCAGGTCGGGAGGAGCTGAGCAAGGTGTTTCATGTTGCTGGATTCTGTTGTGGCACCAGACTGTAGAATGGGAAGCAGTGTCTCTTCAGCTACCTCCTAACTGATAAATGCTTAACTTAAATTCTCCAAAAGTGGTTCTGTTACATGACACCCTGAATGTTTTCAGGAAAATTCTCATGCTGGTAATGTGTTCCTTAGTGATACATAGTTTATATTTGACTTAAAATTGCACCCCCACCTCCTTTTACCAGGGCTGCCTTTGCCGCAGTTAATTTAAAAGTGTTTGCACTTTTAAGCCAACCACTATGGCTTATGACATCCTTAGGTTGAATTTCTGCTGTGAATTGCAGCAGCTGCAATTTCCAGGGCCTCAGCTTTCTGGATTAAAGGATTAAAAGGGGAGCTTGCACCTATTTAGAGTAGCTGAGGAGCACTAAGACCAACTACATGAAGTAAAGATTGAACTGAAATTTAATCAGAGCCAGCCTAAAGACAAACAGAAAAACAATTCTTTGGAAGTTTTCTGCACAGAGAAAGAGGGCTCCTGCCGTGTATGGCTGGTTGGTGCAGGCCAGAACAACTAATGGTGGTGGGATATGTGGGTTTCTTAATGAAAGTCAGTATCAGCTTAATCACTTTGCTACCCCCTCCTGGTCATTTAACTTCTCCACTCTTGAACTCCTTCTCTGACATATTACAATAGCACTTTGTCAATTTGTGATCCTCGAGGAAGATCAGCCTCCCTTTTTATTGCTTTCTTCTTTTGTTGCAAAGTAATTCTGTACTACTGCTCTTGGTTGAAATTAATCAGTGGTTTATCTTGGCATTTCCAGTCTAGTGAGAATAGCACAGGTTTTAGTGAGTTTTGCTTTATTTTAAACAATTACAGTTTTGAGATTTCCGTTTACAAATAGCCAAATTAATAATTTTTTGCTTGGTTGTTCTCTCTCTGTCTCTAGTTTAAAATACTGAATCAGTGTAGTTACAATTTTTGAATTAAAAATACTGTGGGCATAGTTGATCCTCTTCTCCACCTGTTTGTGCTTCTGCACTGCTCCAATGTTATCTCATTGTCTTGCTTTCCAGCAGGGCAGCCTGTGCATGCTAAACATACCTCTGCTCAGTATTGTATTTCATCTTTTTTATCCTGTGTGCAGTAAGCCATGCAGAAACTTTCTGCCGAGGGCGGATGTGCCCCGGGGTCAGGGAGGGGCAGTGGCTCACTCCCCTCTGCTCCTGGCTAGCAGGAAGCCTCACCCTCAGGTGTTGGGACTGCAGCATCAGTTCTGGCATGAGGTGCTGCCTTTAATACAATGCCTGGCTTCTTTCTTTATTCTTGCTCCTTGCCAAGAAATGACAATTGAACAATTAAGGCACAAAGCAGAGAGGGTTTAGCAAATCATGAACTGTTTTTAATTTGCCTCATTAAGCTGCTGTTAACTACTTAAAGCCATCTGCTTAAAAATAATTTGCACATCTTAAGTTTGCTCTAGAGAGCAGGTAGACCTTCATTAGAACAGGCTTCATTATTCATGTTATCTTTAGGGGGCTGTCAGTTGCTGTGGGAAGCATGCTATTGCTCACTGAACCAAACTTTCCCTGTAAACAAAAGTTATGTGTTGGTAACTTGCAGTCTGTGGCCATAACCGTATTCTTGGGAACCACTGCCATTCATGTGGAAATTGGCTTGCTGTGGAGGAAGTTATTTACTGATGTTAGGTAGGTCTGGGTATGACAAATGAGGATGAGCTGTGGGAATGCGTAGTGTCCCTGTTATCTACAACCACCCTCAAAAATTAGTCCTGAAGAGAAAGAACAGCCAGATCCATCTCAGTGCCTCACCTGTCACTGAGGAGGGGGGAGCCTTGTTGCCTATGCCTTGAAGAGCTGTTTGCAGTAAAAAATCTGTTTGTCTCCCCAGATTTGTAAAGAAACAGTTTCACTTACAGAGAACAAATCACTCGAGCTCTGCAGACCCTCCCTCCTCTCTGGTGCTGAGATCCAGTGGCATTTCAGCGAGACTGTATGTGCCCTGTCTGACCTCCTGCCTGTATTGTGGTTTAGTGCTGTCCTGCTTCTTGTCTGGGAGACTCTGTCAGCAGTGAGCTCATGCGTTGCTGATACCAATAAGATAATTTGGAATGAAACTATCTTTGGAATATTAGATAACGATGGTGTGAGGTTTTAAAAGAAGGTCCCCGTCTCAGTCTGCGGGAAAGACGTAGATCTGGTTTTCAGGCATATTAGCTGAGACACAATATGTTATTAAGCACAGATATTTTATCAATACCTTAAAAACTCATTAAAGTATTGCTCTGAGATTGATTGGTTTGTTGTTCATTGAAGGTTTTTTGTTTACAGTTGAGTGCTGTTTATTAAGAAGAAAAATGCCAATATTTAACAGGATGAAGATCCTTTGTAGTAGCTGAGCAAAAATGTTGCTAGGAACTCGAAATATCATTGTCTTTCTATTAAGGTTTTATTTGTCTCTTTTTGGGAAGAAGAATCCTTACAAACAGACTAACTGCGCAGGTTTTCACACAATGCTTTCAAATGTGACAAACCAGAAAAAATACAGGGTTTCTTGTAATTGCTTTTGGTTGCAAAAGTTGAAGCTATTCTTTCCAACTGCAGTTACTCTGTCTTTCAGTTTGAAAAGAATTCCAAAGCAATTCTTGACTGGAATCCTTTTATGTTTGCCCAGTCATCTGGGCCTACATTTGAAAAAATGTGGAATGAAGAAATTACCCAAATTTGTCTTGATTTGAAGGAATGAATGTTCTAAAAATATATACATTGAACAGAACATGTGGCTTCAGCCACATTTGTTGTGCTATCATACTTCTGTTCTTTTTGCTATATTTGTCTTAATTTGGAATGAATTCTACTCCAGAATTTCACTGTAAAACAGCTCATCAAAAACAGCTCAAAATAAAAACCTTTACATGACAAAGAGCTAATTAAATGATTCTTGTAGATCAAATTTGTGAAAGAACGAATCCATTTTAAAATGTTCATAGTGCTTGTACTTAATGCTTATCTTCTCAGTTGTTTACTGTGGAGTACCCAGTGTCAAGATGCTATTGTAAGCTCAGTTATTCAAATCACAAGTTATTCCTTTTTAGTACTCTGGATTGACACAGAAGGTTAGGACCAGTGTGAAAACGTCAGTAAATTTTATGTGGAAAACATTTTTCTGAGCAAAATATTCTGAGTTAAGCTGACTTAAATCTTTGAATTCATCTGAGCTATAGCTCAAAGAGCAGGAGAAAGTGATAGCCACCATGGACCTTCTGATAAGTTTGGATAGGGAGGTTTGCTTTTAGGAGAGAATGATATGCGATGACCCAGTTCTACAGTCTTCACCAGTTACATATTTGCTAAGGAATCTTGGAAAATATTTCTTTAGCATTTCTGCTCTAGGTGAGACCAAATTGTCCAAGACCCAGAATCTGTCGCAAACCGTGTTTTAAGTAATTTCTACTTACAGTTCTTATAAAATGCAGCAAATTCTGCTTTAGCAGACACTAGCAGAAAAGCTGAAGAAGACCTTGCCAGAGTGCAGTTAATGCAGCTGCAGAAGCTGGAAAACTCACTGTGTTTAAACCTCAGTTCAGCTGCTGCATTGGCCTCCTTTTCACTTCCATCCCCTTTTGGCTATTTTTGTGGATGGGGAGGGGACAGGACATAAAGACAGCTGCATCTTGATGTGGCCAGCTCCCCTGAAATACCACCATGTGTTCCCACCAGAAGTATTTCATATGTCCTTCTCCTGCTGCTGAAGAGAAGGAACAGGATCCGTTTGCCTTTTTTGACAGGTCTTCCCTCTGGTCCAGCTGTGAAAGGCATCAGCTGGGGAGTGGAGTAGCCCACTGCTGAATGAGAGAGGAGCCTTGAAAACTCTGGGCTGGTCAGAGCTGGAGTGAGGTATGCATAAAAGGAGCAAGGAAAATGCTGCTGCTGGGAATTGGAAGGCCCTTGAAAGGCCTTAGTTTCTTACCATGTGCTTGTCTGCTTCTGAATGGGAGGAGGATCTGAATCCAAGAGGCTTGAGCAGCCCTGTTCTCTGTACGAAGAAGGTACAAAACAGGCTGTCTAGGGAATGGCTCTGAGTTTTGTGTCCACCCAGGCTTCTGGTGCCTGTGTTCCCTATACTCTTGACTAAGATGAGAAGCAATGTGAAGGAGAAGAGCTGCTGACAGAAGAGAAGGAGAGTTCTCAAATGAATGCCTGGAGAAGTAGTCACGAAATGGGACATGTTGCTGATAATTGACTTTTGAAAGACACCTGGAATGTGGATTTCTCTGTTTAGGAAATGAACCTTTTCTGCTCATCTTCCTGCTCTTTCCTGTCCCAATCCCAGCTGGAGCTACTACAAGAACACTGCTGAGGGTTCAACAGCCTGTCCTTGTTGGGACCTGAGTGCATCTGTCAAGGAAATCTGGCTGAGGATCATCCCTTACTCAAATGACAGAGCTCAGCTGGGGACAAGGCAGCAGCTTAACAGAAGTAGTTTTAAACTGTCTCTTGTGAAGTCAGTCTCTGAGCAATGCTGGCATGAATTGTAGCTTTGAAGTCTTGGGATAGTTTGTGGGTTTTTTTATTTTTTTCCTGAAAACCACAGACCCTTGTTTCTTGTGTCTGCTTAAGAATGTAATTGTAAATCGAAGGAGTAATTTCTAGCTCTTGCGTTTGTGTGAGAAAGTGACTCATGACCTGAATGTCCTCTTATAGCTCAGGGTGAGAAAGCTTATGAAAACTCATAATCACTGAGTAACTGGGTGTGAAAAGTCAGTCAGGGAGAGTCTGAGGTACAAAAGAAGAGCCTAAAGTAATTTGCTTCAAATTCACAACTTGAAACGAAATGGGAAAGCTACAGGCTCTCTACTTGCCTTTGTTTAGAAATCCATTTTTAAGTAGCAGAGGAGCTAAGAGGCAGCTAGAAGAGTTAGGATAGCAGCATCTACCAGCTCTAACCTCCCACTCACATCTTCAGAGACAAGCAGACATGCTGTGGTAGGGTGGTGCTTGGAGGAAAAAAGAACAGAAGGAGAGCTCAACCTCTCTTTTGCACCTTTATCCCAGAAAAACTGTGAATAATACCACTTTTTGAGGTATTTTGTAAAAGGAAGTGTCATATCTTTTCTTCACCCAGTGAAAGGGTACTTGCATGACTCAACCAGCCATGCTTAGGGCAGTGAATTTCTGGCATTGTGACAATGTTGGTGTTAAACATTTCCCTTGCCTAGCTTCAGGAGTCTAAGACTTGTTCTGATGCTACTGTTCTGAGAGCTGTAACATTAGGAAAGAGAAGGTTATGTGTATTCTGGTTGAAGTCACTTATTAAATCTCACAGAGTGCTGCTTTTTGAATGAAGAGTGTACTGAGTGAGTGCTTACCCTGGTTGGAGCAGGAGCTGCAAGGCTGCCAGACCATCAGTAGGCTTTTTGTGGGGGAAGTATGATAGTTCAGCCAAAGAGAAATACAGATAGTTCTCAAGTGGTCTATCAGCACAGAATAGCAGTGACACTATTTGTGAAAGGCAACCTCTGCGAGGGAAAAAATAAAATAAAAAAGGGGACAAAAAAGAAATCTGTGTGTTAGGAGGTTCAGTTTATGTGCTGGTGGATTCTAGTAGTGAAACACTCTTACCCTGTGGCACATGGCACAGCTCTGTGTAGCTTCTCAGGCACAGTGGAACAGAGCAGGGCTTGTGCTGTACACTGCAAAGGCACCTTGCTTCCCTTTGGACAGAAATAATTTCAATAAGAACATTTAATTTAGGGAATTCATTAGTCTGTTGAGTAACTACCCTGCAAGAAATAAAAATCTGCTGGAAAGATTGGATTCTGTGTAGTCAATGAATGACAGTTTGTAGCCAGCCACATGACCTGGTTATATCCTGGATACAGAGGTCTTGGGAGGTTTTCTACATGCTTTTTTCACATATACCTTAAAAACCCCAAAACTAAAACCCCCAAACCCTGGCAGCAAAACAATTAGGTTCTTTGGAATGAAGTAAAAACAGAGGTTAAAGTACATTTTTGATATGAGGGATAGCCTGTGCAGAATGGCAATTAGGGAACACATACAGAAGGTTCTATGCCTGTGATGTAAGTTTTGAGGGGAAGGAGCGCAGTGCAGCTTTCTAAACAGGCTAAAAGTGTTTATAATTCTGCAGCAGTAGGCCTTAAAAACATAAGTTTATGTTTTGAATAAATCTAAGGTGCTATTACATAACAACTTCAACCTTTTTTTTTTGTTGTTTTCTTCCCTCTTTCCCTTCTACAGATCACACATCCGTGGGCGGGCTGGGAGACAGTTTTTATGAATATTTATTGAAAGCCTGGCTTATGTCAGACAAGACGGACACGGAGGCAAGGAAAATGTACGACGATGCAATTGAGGTGATTATGATTCATTGAGTTTTCCAATACAGTGGAACAATCTTGAATGATTTCAAAGAAATTAAATTAAATTTAAAAAAAAGAAACCTAGGGAGAAAAACCACCACCAACCACAGGACTTGTTTTGATTATGTAAGTTTTAAGAAATCAAGTGATGAATAATACTAGCTTTCACTTTGAGTAGTTTAAAAAGTATTATTGTAGAATACATGTGATGCAGATTATTGTGCTAAAAATAATCAGCTTGTCCCAAATGGTACAATATAAAAGCCCAGGCTCTAATTTATTAGAAGGAGATCTAGCAACCTTGAGATGTGTGCAGAACAACCAAAGTGTTGAGAATTCATCATTCTAGGATCTGAAGTCCCAAATTGTTTTATTCTTTGCATTATTTTCTAGGGCATTTACATGTTATATTCCATATTTGCCTTGTAAAATGCAGTTCAAATCTATTCCTGTTTCTATTGTTCTTTTGTACTATGGTCTTACTCCCTGTCACAGACAAAGTGCTTGCCTAAGCAGGGCAGTACTGCAGATGGTTCAGTGGGATTTGGGGGTTGGTGGCCTTTCTGTGGTGGCTCTGAGCTTTTTGCTGCCCAGCTCTTACTTTCCCAGTTTCCCCATCTTCTCTCAGCAGCCTCTCATAGTGGTTCCCACTGTGCCATCATTCCCCTGCTACAGTTTAGACACATAAAGAGTAACTGAGCTGGTTTGAGTGAGCTGTGGTACCAGCAGCAGCAGGGGCTGTGTAGCCGTGTCCCAATGCTGATGTGTGGCTGGTGCCTGATGTGTTCCAGGCTCTGTGCATGCCCTGTTGCTTTCAACATAAGTTTTTACAGCTTAGTTTTAGTGCGGTCGGTCTTCTAAAACAAAACACCTATTCTTGGAATTCTCAAAATTCACATTTTACAAGATATATAGTGAAAGTTCTAGTACAAAATTGCTTTGAAGCTGTAATATGTCTTATATCTGACCTGAATTTGATTACATTTGACTTCCAGCTGCTTTGACTTTTTCTTCTCTACATTGTTTTAAAGGGTTATCTGCACCATATAGATGGTTACTATCAAATGTACAATAGACAATAGACATTCTCTCCTGAAGTAAAAGTGCCTTTTTTTTTCTTTCTTTTTTTTGGGTCTCACAAGATAAAACATATTTTAAATTATTTCTTAAGCTTTTTTCTATGTATTTTCCGGTATCTTCAGTATGGAGACAGCAATGTAATGGTTCTTCTGATGTGATTCTTCTTGTAACCGATTCCTTCTTGGTTTTATCCTCTTCATCCAGCCAGAAGCTCTGCTTGTACTCTTAACCTTTGCCTCATACCATCAACCACTTTCCAGTTGCTTTATTCTGAAGCTGGTTATAATCTTTTCGATTTACTGCTTTCCTACCACTGTGATTTACATTCCCGATTCCTCAGTGTTTGACCTTACACTTATCTCTATTGCAACACATTGTTCAGGCAAAACCCGTTTTGTCACCTGCTCTCCGTGATTTTACAGAACTGACTTTTCCTTTATCATTATCTATAGTTATATCAATTTTTGTGTCATCTGCAATTTTTTTCCTAGCATTTTTCTTGGAGATCATTGTTAGAAATACTGCCTGGTGTTGAATAAAGTAGCTATGCAGAATCTTCATGGGATAAGGATTTTTTTTATTTTTTCACAATTTTTTTTTCTTTACTTGTTCAGGACTAATATTTTGTAAAATGCCAAGAAATTTTTGAAATCTCTAATATTTCTACTATCAGCATACACATATCAATCAAACATTTATTTTTGAAACCACATCATTCATTTTATATAATTGTTTTATTAACTTTTTTAACTACTGATAAAGCATTGGCTGTTTCCCAGTCCTTTTGAACTTAGCTTTCAAGGGTTTGTTAAAATCTATATTACTAGTTCATAACATTACTTGTGTATATTTTATGTTAAAATACAGTGTATGAGGTCCTGTGGGTTTAGAGATGTTTAGGAGTTGATATTTAGCTTCCATTGTGGCTACTGTTGAAATATTTTACTCTGATTCCTAAACTGTGAACACTTCAAAATTAGAGGAAATAAACTCTCCTGGTCATCCTCTTCACTGTAAACCATCTTGCAAACATTTTATTTGGGCACATCTCTGAATGGAGACAGAGCAAGGCAAATTTGGGACCAGGTGAAAACACTCTGTGGATAGGAGGGAGGAAAAGCCAAGCTGCTCCTTATTCATGTGTGATATGTCCTGCAGTCCAACTATCAGAGGGTTCCTTCTGCTTTTTCTCAGTTAAACCCACCCTGTACATTTGAGTCTGCATGAACTGTACTGATTTATGTGCTGTGGAACATACTCTGTTTCAGGGTTTGTGTCTCCCCCAGGTTCTACTCGACATTGAAAGACATAGGCAAAGAGTCATTAAGAGGGATTCGCTTTGCGTAACAGCAATTCAAATTTTTATTTAAAATTTTTTAAGAGGCTGTTCCCTTACCATTCTTTTGTTCTTGCCTATAATAGAGGTCTTCCTCCATAGCTAACACTTCTTATTCTTTGTTTTTCAAAATGTGGAGTTCTTGCCTATAATATAGGTCTTCCTCCAAAGCTAACACTTCTTATTCTTTGTTTTTCAAAATGTGGAGCAGAAGCTTTTTGCATCATTTGTGAAAGCAGAAGGGGAAAGGTGTAGCATGCATTCCTCCCACTCACAGCACAGAGTTGGAAATGTTCTCAGCACCCACCAGTCTAAAAGAATGTCTCTGTCCAGCCACACTTCACTCCCTTGTCTTATTACAGCAGTGTGAGTGGAAGATGGACAATACGACCTCAGTCCTAAGTCTTGCAGTAGACAGTGATATCTCATTCCTTGGAACTATCACAGGGAAGAAGAATGCAGCATCTGTTCTTCAGATGTCATGGTTTCCAATCCATGGCATATGAAGTCTTATCCAGGTCACCACATACTTCCTTACATACATACAAACAATTTGTATATCCATAACCCCTCTGTATATAACATGGGTGCAATCTTCCACTGTAAAGGACATTTCAGTGCCATGTCCTAGTATGGAAATTCACAGCTGTGATAAAAGCTGAAATTGTGAAACCTGCTGGGAATTTTTTGTGGGGATAAAAATTGAGGATGGGCCTCTTAACTTTGCTTTCAACATCACCATGTGGGCCTTCCAGCTAGTCTGGTTTCAAGTGTCTTTTTTTCCTTCTCACATCAGCTGGAGGATAGGTAAGCTTCTTTTTGATCTGCTGCCTTGAGTAGCCTAATCTGTTAGGCTCATAAATTTGATCCTTACTCTTTCTTACTGCACAGCATTAGGTAGCTAAAAGAAGGATTCAGCCGTGTGCTTGACTGTCACAACATAGCAAGTACTGCTGCAAGACAGCTCAGAAAATGCTATTTTTTTTGTAGTCATGAAAAGCACAGGGAATGTTCAGGGAACATGAGGTTTTGCATAGAATCACAGAGTACCTTGAATAGCAGGGGACCCTCAGGAATCATTGAGTCCAGCTCCTGACCCTGCACAGGACAACCCAAGAGTCACACCATGTGCCTGAGAGGGTTGTCAAAACACTTCCTGAATTCTGTCAGGCTTGGTGCTGTGACCACTGCCCTGGGCAGCCTGTTCCAGTGCCCAGCCACCCTCTGGGTGAAGAACGTTTTCTTGCTATCCAACCTAAACCTCCCCTGACACAACTTCAGGCTGTTCCCATGGCTACTGTCACTGGTCTCAAGAGTGAAGAGATCAGTTCCTTTCCCTCCACTGCCCCTCGTGAGGATGTTGAAGGCTGCAATGAGGTCTCCCCTCAGTCTCTTCTCTAGGCTGAACAAACCAAGTGACCTCAACCACCCCTGTTGCTCAGGCATTGCTCAGACTAAGGAAGCTCCTTCCATTAGTTAATCTCTTAGCTGATGTGAACTAAATCTTCCCTTTGGGAGTTGGGGTGTACATGTCCACTCTGGTACATGTATACTCCTTGTAGTCCAGCTGGATGTCACTGCTTTGCAGTTCTTGTTGGAGTGCTCTGTGGCCTCAGCCATCCAGCCAAGGGTACAAATGCCACACCCATCCCAACCTGCACCCTTGGGCTCCCAGCAATGCCCAGCTGTCCCTTGTTAATTACTGTAAATACCAATTGTCATTTTTTTGCAGTTGGCAGGCAGCAGGTTGTTGAACGATAAAGTATTTTGAGAGAGTTGCGTTTATATTCCTGAGATGCTTCCTTTGTGACTCAGAACCTAACCTAGTTATTAAGTAGCTGATAGGACTTGATTTTCAGATTTCAAAAACTACCCCTTCTACCAGGCAGTTATTTCCAAGTTCAGAAGATGTGTTTTCTGCTCAGAAGAGGAGCATGTTGCACCTAGAACATCCTCTTCAGTCAAACCATGAAAGCAAATCTGGAGAAGTGTAGCTCATGGAGAAGTATATAAATTTGGCCTTTGTTGGCTATCCTGGTGCTAGCCACAGCAATTTTGTCCTGCTGGAAATGCTTCTGCAACCATTTGCTCCTCAACAGTTATGAAATTATGGGAAGATACAATTCAAAAGGAGATGTCACTTAGCATTTGGAAAAAAATGCTTTCCTCTAGGAAATAAATAATCCATACGCCTTTCTGCTCTTCACAGTTCAAGTGGCTTTCCTTCAAAGAGGGCTCAACTTTTATGTACCATGTGGTCCAAAAACATCAGTTTTGTCACAGTCTAGAATAATGGAATCAACAGAGTTAATGCTCCAGATCTTGATATCCTTTCCAATGGCAGTTTTCAGCAGATCCAATACTTCCTGTACCAGTACTTTCTGCCCAAATGAGGCTTGTAGAGTTAACCACATCAGGCTCCTTAGCAGCAGAAGGCAGTTGTCAATACCAATTTGCCTGATGGTTAGACAACCACCCTGGCAGCTGTCAGAGACTTACTGGTTTCTGCTCTGTCAGTTACTTCTGCCTTCTTCTCTCTAGATCCTGCCATGAGCACAAACCTCAGATCTATCAGTGGTATTAGGGAAGGAATTAACCCAACAGGAGTGCAGGCCAGCACTTCTCTTTCATTACTTTCTCACTGTCTAATGCTAGACATAGTAAATACTGAAGTAGTTGGTGGGAATTGTGATCCTCTCTGAAAGAGGCTTAAGCAAACATTGTTCCATCTAGCTTGCAAACTTTGGGAAGTTAAGTCAGCTGTTCTTCTAAGAGAAGGATACAATTTTTAAGTCACAAGCAACAGCATGTTTTGGTACAAATGTGCAAAAAGAAAGCCGCAGTTGCCACACGTATAAAATAAAGGGTTTTTTTGTGAACAGCTCCTCCAACACCCATCATTTGAGAATGTGCAATCAGAAAGCTGCTATGGAGAAGCTAGAAGGTGGCTGGAGCATTCCTGCCACTTCCTATTAAAGACTGACTATTTGCATACGTTGCTGACCAAAAGTTTCCAACATGGATGTGTTTTCTGAGTACTCACAGAGTGCACAGAGCTCTGGTACTTCCCAGAGTTAGCACTTAGACAAATACTGCTTGAGCCATAAAATAAGTTTTGAATTCTGAAGTAGAGTGTTGTCTATGTTGTGATTTTCCTATGTTAGATGTCATTAGCATTTTTAGCAGTTAGGATATTCTTCTTTTTTGTGCTTTGAAATTATATTCTTACAGCTGTCTGTTCCAGTAGTGCTCAGAAGTGCATTTGAAAAAAGAAAATTATTTTTGTTTCGAAAGCCAGACTTTACTCGATAAAGGAATATTAATAAGTAAAACTTGCATGTGAAACAGCATTTAAGTGTTCTCTTAATCTCTTTCTAGGCCATAGAAAAACATCTCATCAGAAAGTCCAATGGAGGACTGACCTTCATTGGGGAGTGGAAGAATGGGCATCTTGAAAGAAAGATGGGCCATTTGACCTGTTTTGCAGGTGGAATGTTTGCCCTTGGAGCAGATGGTTCCAGAGATGATAAAGCTGGACATTATTTGCAGCTCGGAGCTGAAATTGCACATACATGTCATGAGTCATATGACAGGACAAGTAAGACCTCTTGTTAATCTAATTATTTCAATAGTTAAAATACAGCAACTCTTGTAATTATTGTTAGGATTTGTTATTGACCTTGTCTAACATGCACTGGTTTTATACCAGTGTGAATTTTTAACATCTGTGTATTTACTTCTGCTCTTCATCATGGTGAGTAAATCAAAACCCAGATTTTATGGTTCCTTCATGCATGTTTGTCCTCAGTTTTGGATCAGTCAGCTAAGATGGGTTATATGGGTATGGTGAGGAAGGAATTTGTGTGACCTCTTGTCCTCAGAGATTTATAGGGAAGTTTTTACTTTCATATATACTGTTCTTACAGTTAAGGAAAAAAATTGTTAATAGACTTTTTATTGGTTTTAGTAATAGTCCATTCTGAGTGGGTACAATTAAACAAGAGAGGATGAAGAGTATTCTACAGACTGTGAGAAGGCCAAAGGCCTTACTAGTGAGGAGGCAGCATCAGACTTCATTGTTGGGCTGGAAGTTTCTCAAGGTCAGTCTTTTGGACCAGGATTATTTTATAGTGACCTTGATGCTTGAAGTGTACTGAGTATGCTTATGGTGGCCATATAGTTGTAGAACATAATTAAAATGGAAGAGTCTCAGAATAGCAATCAGGGACATCTCGAGAACTGGACTATCAGAAATAAGAAGTTTGCCAGAAAAAGTCAGGAGCTCTTTGTCTGAAGTGGGAGTTGAAAAATGTCCTGGTCTGTATCAGATGAAGAATTTCAGCAGAGATTAGATAATATTAAGACTGCCTTAGAAGACATGTGTAATTTGTCACCCTGAATACTCTGTATAAATCTGAATTTCAAGCAGAACAAATGCAGAGAAGGACCAAGAGAATGAATAGAGTGACAGAGCTTTTATCTTACAGTGGCGAAAATATGAGAGATTGGCCTGCTCAGGCTAGAAAAATAATACTGAAGAAAGGAACAAATTTATTGCCATCTCAGGGGTAAACACTGAAGAGAAATAGTTATTTTAGGATATAAAAGAACACAGTTGTAACGAGAGCAAGATTTTTAAGCTCGCTGTGCATAAATGTAGGTTGGAGATTGGAAATGGTTTTGCATGGCTATCAGAGAAGTGAGTTTCTGGAATACCTTCCCAGTAGAAATAATGGAAACTATAACTTAAGCAGTTTTAAGGTGAGAATTCATGTATTTATCCACAGGATTACATCGTATCATTGTATAGTTGCCTGTCTTTCTAAATAACTCAGTCACAGAAGTGATAATTTTATTTGGGTAGCAAATAAAAAGTTTTAAAAAAAGGAAAAGGAAAAAAATATGAGTATGCTTAAGAAAAAAAGGTAGGACATAGCAGCTATTGTTGCATTCTGAAAAATTGCATTTAAATGTTTAATTAGACATTTAAAAATAAGCAATGTTAAATTCACAGTTGTTTGAGCAGACCTAATTTTATTCCTTCAGATGTTTATTATGTACCCTAAATAAGTCAAAAGATGGGGGAGATAAAAGTTTTGGTTACATAGTTAATGACTGTATAAGAACACATGAGCAAGAAAGACTGAAAGCTGTACAGACAGCTATAAATTTGCAATGCCCTTGTTCTCTTTTGTTCAGTCATGCAGTCCCAGGAATGTGGATTGTTTGTGTTTGGATGTTTTGGTTTTAATTTTCTGGCCTGATTTTTCAAAGGATATTAAGAACTTATATATGCAAAATGTCAACTTCTTTGTTATGTTTCAACAGCAGGATTTGAGCATAATGGTACACTTTAATGGCAGAACTGGCTGATGGCAGAAAAAGCATCTTTAAGAGGGCAGACAGTCATCCTGGTTCAGCTAATAGGTTTATAGTTCAGCAGGCAAAGGGAATTTCCTGATTTTTCTCCTATGGACATGGGAGAGTTTGCCCCATTGGGCATGCCCAGAGGAGGGAGAAGGGTGCAGAGACTGCAGGCAGGGGTTAGGCAGCTCGCTCTTTAGATAAACCAGCAGAGCTGCCCTTTCCTGTGTTATCCCACAGCTGCTTGTAATAAACTACAGTAATGGTGATGTAATACTTCAGTGTGAAAATACTACTTTATGAAGCAACCTAAATTTCCATAGCTGAGCTTCAGGCTCAGCAAAATTGAAACAGAATTTCAGAGAATAAAAGCATTTCTGGAAAATGAGGGCATTATATTGACAACTATCATCAACCTGTTGCACATATTGCAGGTTTAAAACCTGTTAGAAAAAAAAACCCTGCTATTTCAGAAAGGCGGTTATTTTAGTGCTGACTGGTACAGAGAAGCTGGAAAGTCCTTGAAACTACTCCTGATGTATTTTCTTGGGGATTATGTCCCAGTGGCATCTAGCATCACTGCCATGTAATTGAGAAGTTTATGCAGGGATGTAGTCCCACTGATAATCTGAGTCACCTGTCAATGTTCCCCAGGAATACCTGAGAGAAGACCTTAGACTCCAGACTGAGATGCTGGAGAACTGACTAGGTATCTTGTGAGAAGCTTGGGCCCTAGCCATGGCTCTGTGAAAATCCTTGTAGATTCTGCTTGAGCTGAGGATCAGTCTGTAGCACTGCTCAAAGAATGTCTTTCTAATTCAGCAGCTGGAGGAGGCTGGTGGATTTTGGAAGGTGAAGGCAGGGGGTGCAGTCGTGGTTCTGGTCTGCCTCTGAGCAAGGGATTTGTGTTTCCAGGATCTATTGGGCATGGCAGCAAGAGAGCCCCCTCCAAGGCTCTTCCCCTCTTCAGGAAATTGTGAATGCATGTGGCACCCCTTAGAAAGGATTTGAAAAGGCTTATTGATGATCAGTGAGAAAACTTAACTGTAACCAGAATAGTCTTATGATGTATAGTCTGTACATGTCTCTGCTTCCTACCAACTCTACTATTTTTGTACCATGAACTATCAATGGATGAATGCTGCAGCCATCCTAAATCTCCCATCCTGTGACAGGAGATTTCAGGATTTTCCTGTAGTCCTGTGTGCTCTCAGTTTGAAGAGAAGATTGAGAAAAACAAAGAGAGGAGGCATGTTCTGATTTGTGTGCCCATTTGCCAGTAGAAGAAATCACAATGCTGTCAGTGGGCATTGGTAAGGCTACAAAAATACAGCTTCCTGTGCTCATGGCACAAGGTTTCTTGCTGTTTAAGCTTGTGTGAGTACTGCACATCTTGAGGTGTTCTGGTTTCTGGTTATTAGTTCTTTGTTTTTCATGCTTAATGTGCACCACTGAGCACCATGACACAGGCATGAAATAATTGGCAATGCGAAATCTGTAGATGGCTACAAAAAACAAGTCCAATGAAATCAAAGGAATGGAAAGATCACTAACAAATCAATCTAAATGATCAGCCTTCATAAGTATTGTAGAGGTTAGATAAATAAGCAAAATTATCTGTCTAGATGGTATTGTGTGCTGATCTATAGCATGCAGTATTTTTAGTACACTCTACCATCCCTTATGCATAAGAATTTTCCTAGCCATTAGCTGATAGTGTGTAAAGTATTGACTGACTACAGAGAGCTTCTTTTAGGATGAAATTTTTTGCACTTCTTTAAAGTTTCTTGACAAGAGCTGTCCTCAGAATCGCAGTACAGCTTTAGCTGTTTTTTATGTGTGACAATTCTAGTGCAGAATAAGCCAGATGACTAAGATTTCAGCTGAGACATATGCAATGGTATGAGTAGATGCTGTCTCTGCCCCAAGACTTTCAGTAAGCAGCTAAACAGGCAAGGCTGAGGAAATGAGAATAATAACATGTTTTTGTGAGATGTATGAAATAGCAATGAGAATCAGAGTCTCACAGAGAAGTGTCTTGAATGTTCTGTTCCTCCAATTTTGTATGAATTAGAGCCTAGCAAGTATTATTATAGTTATGAATCCTTTCTTACTTTCAGGAAATTTATTGCTAGATTGATTGTAGTCTTAAAGAAACATACAAAACAGACAATATTTTCAAAAATACTTATGGAATTAGAAATATATTTATCTAAAAGTACAAAGATTTGCCCCCTTTTTTTTGGCAGTGCTAAATACAGCTCTCATTGAAGTCAACTTTATGTCAGTTAATTTTTTTTTTAAATGGTGGTTGTTCAGCTTTGCACTGGTATGAAATTGTTTCTCATCTATTCTCCCTGCCTAGAATATAGTCTATTGGCACTATTAATATGAAAACATTTGGATTATTCTGTGATCACTATAGCATTGTAAAATGGCCTTAGATGGTTCTTGACTTAGAAGAATGGCCCCTGAAAGGTATTGTGTCCATAATAGCTTCTTTTCTTTAGCTAGCTATAATTTTTCGTCCTTGGTTTCAGATAAGAATTTGGTGAAATCATCTCAACATGCAGAGGTCACCCATCCTTGGGTGGTTTCATTTCTTGTAGTGCTCAATAGCATTAGGAATAGGTGTGAGTAAATAATTAAGGATTTAATGCATGAGCAGGCTACAAAGCAAGAGAAGACATCACAGTTTCTGTAGGTTGTGGATCACCAGAACTCCAGCTTCTTTGGTGGATAAGACTAACATAGCTGTGATGTTTCCCTGATTCCAAAAGGCTTTTTAACAAGTGTTTTACTAAGGCCCGTTAGCGACATTAAACAATTACAATCTAAGCAGCAAGTACTTGCATGGAGGAAGAAAATGGGCATAATATAGAAAAGAGGATAGAGGTAAATACTCCACTCTTGCAGTGGATAAATGCTGGTTAACCAGCAGTACTCTGATATATTTCATATATGTATGTCTATAGGTGTGTAAAATGTATACTGTATTTATATACATTGTAGTGTAGTATATTTGCATTTCATATTTTAGTATGTATTATCTATAAATAAAGCACACACATATATAAATAATCAGAAAAGGGCAGGAACAATAAACTAAGTGTGCTGATAATAACAAATAAAAGCACTTCACAAGGACCTTACGAGGTTGAGTAACTGCATAATAAATTGCTAAATTAAATCCAATGTAGTTAATTGGGAAGTGAGGCACCTCTGAAAAAATTATTTCTAACCTTACATATTAAATGACGAGTGCTAACTGACCATTGCAATTCAGGAAATTGCTTTTGAGATTATGAAAATGTCAACTCAGTAGCACTCAGGAAAAACAAAATGAGAAAGAGAAAAATAGAAAATGTCATTATGTCACTGTATTAATCTCACCTGCACTTTTTTTCCCTGTATTTGCTGGTCCTTTCTCATTTAACAAAGGATATAGTAGAACTGGAAGAGTTGCAGAGAAGGGCAAAAAGATTAACTAGCGGCATAAAACAGTTTCCATTCAAGGCACAGCTGAATTGAATAGTATTCTAGGTAGAATTCATCAGAAATCACATAGGGATTGGAGAGTGGTTCTGCATCAAATAGGTATTAGAGATGTGGAACTCCTTAGCAGAGGTTGTTTTGGATGCTCAAGGCTTACACAGATTTAAGGAAGCACCAGATGAGTACTTGGGAAATAAATTTATTAAGAATTACTGACCACCTAAAAAAGTATGTCTAGTATGGGAGAAGTCTTGAGCTCAAAAACAGTGGAGGCTGATAGAAAAGATGGAAACAGGTATCTCATATACTTGATGGCTTCCACTTCCCCATCAATGTGTGATCTTGGCTATTGTTGATGTGACACTGGAGCAGACAGAATTCCATCTGGTCCAGGATAACCATTCTTGTACTCAGAATTTTGGATTGGTAGAACTCTGTATCTAATCCCGTCTATTTTATAGTGAGATTTATATAATTTTTAAGTGAAACTTAAGTGGGTAAAGTGGCCCATTTTGAAACAAGTGCAATAAACATTTCTTGATGGAGTTTCTCTTACCATTCATATGGCTGAAGCGGTGTGATGTTTTTTCTTTTGGCATCCAGAGCCATAGTCCCTTGAAACAAAAAGGTTAAGGAACTTCTGGAGATTTTCTGCTGGGGCTGCACTGAGAGTTGCTTGTATTTTTCATTATAGCATTCTAAGGTTCCCCTTTCAGACCCATGAAACCTTGGTTAATTTGCATCTAGCCCATAGGAATTACACGATTAATTGCTTTGATAATTTTTAAAGCTTGGGTGCAGCTTCAGAGTTCAGCACCTTAAAAATTCTCTGCCAAAATAAATGGTGAGGTGCAGTAATAAGAGTGCATAAGTAATGTTAAATTTGAGGACCAATGTGCAGCTAATACAAAATATGTGTAACTTCTTATTATAGACAGTTATTCTACAGGTGTGTTGTTCTTATATGAGTAGTCTTCCAGGTGCTGGCACAGGGCCTTTACAGGTTCCTTTAAGGGCTTAAACAGTGCATCTCTTATTTCAGAGATTTATTTTCTGGTGTACTTAAGACTTCATTGCCCAGTTGTAAACCCTTTACTTGAAGATAACAGCACATCAGTTACAGTGACCTGACAGTACATCCTTAAACCAACAGTTTGGATAAAGATACAGGTTATTTGGTATGATACTACTTGGTTTAGTTCCAAGATCTTTTCCTACTGTGCTGGGTGGGATCAAAGGACAGGAAAACCTGTGTTGACCCTTTTCTTCTTTTTTCATTTTCTTATAAGGAACTGATGTTGGTCACTTCAATTTTATCCTATAATTGAATGTGTTAGTGTGTTTATATTCTTAGTGTTCCATTAGTTTTCAAGAGGATTACTGTTGTCCTGTCAAAATAGGTCGTTTTCTCAAAGGAATTAGATAAATTATTCATAAGAAAAATTATAGGCCTCAAAAGTAGGAAATATTTATGAGACTGCTTAAAGGTTCTATTTTTTTTTTTTTTTTCCACAACCTTAGGATAAAGCAGTCTCCTACCCATCCTTCCTGCAAAGATTGGAATGGAACAAATTTTTTCTTACCTTTACTTTTTTTTTTTTGGTTGTTTGTTTCCTCTGCAGCACTAAAGCTGGGCCCAGAAGCATTCAAATTTGATGGTGGCGTGGAGGCGGTGGCAGTACGGCAGAATGAGAAGTATTACATCCTAAGGCCAGAGGTGATTGAGACCTACTGGTATATGTGGAGATTCACCCACGATCCCAAGTACAGGCAGTGGGGCTGGGAGGCAGCACAGGTAACTCGATTAATAATCTGTTAGTAATTTAATTTTGTGTATTTCCCCTTTGAAGCCACTTCAGTCTCATGGTAATGAAACACTTGGAGTGGTAATTGATTTTCACAGTTTCCTGTAAACCAGGGTACATATGAAGGTGCACACAATTATTGCTATTTTGCATTTGCTGAGTCAGATGCTCAGGTGAGAGGTGCATTCAGCATTACACAGCCCATGAGTTCAGGCACTGAAACAGAACCCCTTAGTCATGAATCCTACTGTTGTCTGTCAGTAGTGTGCAGCCCCCGAGAGTTTCTCTACTTCCCTGAATTGCTCCAGCAGTCTTTGGAAACAGCTCAAAGCCAGTTTCAAAGATGAGAATAAACATTAAAGATAACAAGACAGTAATGAAATATTTTGACTACATCCAGAGGAGATGAGAGAAAAGCAAAGGAAGAGACAAACCAGGAGACTGGGTAAGTTTATTCTGTGGCTGAAAACCAGTTTTGCTCCAGAAGCAAGACATCAAGAAAAGGTGGGAAGAGATCTCTTGAGATGCCTGTATTCAGAATATTTAGCCAAGCTCATTACTATCCATTCCTCAGCACAGCTGCAACACCTAGAAGAGGCCAGGTATTTTACAGTTGTGTATTAGTGTGGTTTTGCCTTTTAGTCTGTTTTGTTCCAACAAGAATTATGTTATTCTGGAGACAGGTTCCGCATTTGTATTCCAGAATGCATCGCTGCTGTCTCCAAAACATTGTCCCTTGCCTGTGTAGATACTACAAATTCTTGCTGATCTAACCAAGCTCCTTTCAGAAGCTATGGCTGGATAATCCAAGCTGAGGTGGGGTCCTTTGTAATAGATTAAAAAATTTACAGATGTAAGGATTTTCAAGCCAGGATCAGTCTCTTAAGCACACTGCAAAGCATGTGTTTTAATTGCATTTTGCTCAGTTTTCTCCATTTGCTTTCATTATCTTGGTTCCCATTAATGCTTTCAAAACAAACCCTCCCTTCCTCCTCCCCTGCCTCCAATTTTCTCTGTGTGCAGGGTAGGATTTTATTTTATCCTTCTGTCAACCTCCATTGAAGTTGTAAATCAAGCAGCCCCTGTGCTTAATTGCCTCTATCCTTACAGACTGCCTTCTTCTGCTTGTTGTTTCCTTGATACAAGATTTCTTTATCTAACATAGCCATAAAATATTTTTGACTTCTTAATAAATAATTTTTCAAACCCCTCCTTCCCACAATTAGGAATTTTCCTACCCCACCATCATACTGACACAGAAGCTTGAAGCTTTTAGTTCCCCAGGATTTTCTGTTCATTGCATATAGATAATAAGTTCTTGTGTTTATTCCTCACACCTACTCACTACTTTTTCTTCTTCCTCATCATACACAGCCCTGGCTGTGTTTATTCCATCATTTATAAATAGAGAAGAAGCTGGTGTGACACGCAGAGCAGTTGGCTTACTGCTGTTGTACAACACTCTCTGAATTTGTCTTCCTTTTGTCTTCCAACCTCTGAAGCATATAGATTTATTATCTATATTTTTTGACAAAACTTATGCACTTTAGTGCAAATCTTATGCTTTTTCCATGGCCTGTTGTGTTGCATCTCTCCAAATCCAGTGTCTCTGGGGGAAAAAACAGGAAGTTCAATCTTACATTCCCTCAGTGATCATAAATCCCTGTGACAGCGTCTCAATCTCTTTCCTGATGAAAAAAAGGCTAATTCTCCCTAATACTGTACTTAGCACTAGAGACAGCATTCATCTCAATTGTATTGGGCCAGTCAAATTGGATGATGGTGTGCTGGGGGGCTGGCTGAAGTATTACAGAAATATGCAGGGAGGATACTCAGGGTAAATACAGAAAATTACTAAAATCCTTTTCAAGCTAATTATTTGAAAGCAGTAAGAGCCACCATTTCACAATAGGCATGTAAAGCCAATTACTGATCTGAGCTGTGTGAATAAAGGGTTCAATTAAGAGTTGTGGACTTGTATATCTCACTAAATAGGACTGCACCAGAGAGAGGCTGCTGAGTTCATCAGAGCTTCTATTAACAGTGAAAATAAATAGCCAAGAACTGAAGCTCAGGCTAACTTCAGGCAAACTGAGGATTGGTACTAAGATGGAGGGGAAAGACCTATAGCTCTCTGTCCTCATGAGACCTCAGCTACACCCAGATCTGGGGTCCTCGGCACAAGAATGACATGGACCTTTTAGAGCAGGTTGCAGGAAGGGACAGAAATATGATTCAAGGGTGGGAGCACCTCTCCTACAAAGACAGGCTGAGAGAGCTGGCGTTGCTCAGCCTGGGGAAGGGAAGGCTCCAGGGAGACCTCATTGCAGCCTTCTAGTACCTAAAAAGGGCTTATTAAAAGAAGCGAGATGGTGTTTTTATGTGGGCAGATAGTGACAGGACAAAAGTCAATGGTTTTCAACTGAAAGAGGACATATTTATATTAGATGTTAGAAAGAAATTCTCTACTGACAGCATGGTGAGGCACTGGAACAGGTTGCCCAGAGAAGCTGTGGATGTTAAGTATTCAAGGTAAGGTTGGATGGAGCCTTGAGCATCCTATTCTAGTGAGTGGCATCCATACCCATGGCATTGAGGTTGGAACTAGATGATCTTTGAGGTCCTTTCCAACCCAAGCCATTCTGTGATTCTACTTAGAGAAGAGTAGACAGAAAAGAGCCAGACATAAGTTGGAGGTAAAAGAAATATGGTTTCACAGTTTCGTGGGTTAGAAGCTGTGAGTACGACAGCTGGTGAAGAAACTGGCACAGTTTTTGTGGGCATGTTGTTGGCACAGTCAAGAAAAGTTGCATATGCCACAAAAAACACCCTCAGAGAAACTGAGGGAGCTGGGGTCCATTCTAGAAGCATATAAAATTTTATTTCCAAAGAACTTAGGTTCATGTGACCTAACCTGTATGTTACAGGCACTGAAATTTCATTTTGTGTCACTTTTGAATCGAGACACATGTATTTGGCAGGAGCATACTGTTGAATATTCTCCTGTTATATTCTGTATTTGAATAAAGGAAAGTAGAAAACCCACTACTTCTTGTAGTTTGGTCCATTATTTATTTATTCTTGCTGTTAAAAAACCCATGTTTTATTTCCCATTTGAATTTGCCTAGTTTCAGCTCTCAATCACTGGGTTTTCCTATGACTTTCTATGCCATTTTTAAATGTCCTTTCCCCCATGTTTTCTTTCCAAAGAATTTTCATAGGTTATAAAAAGCAATGTCCTAACAGGAACTCAGACTGAACTGTCTTACATGGCCATGGAAGTCTTTGAAGTGTCTCTGCATTCCAAAGGTTGTCTCTACCTTACAGGCTAGCCTGGGTCTGCAGTTACACAGTCTCAATGACTAGATTTAGGATTATGTGCCTGGTTTTATGAAACTCATTTTGTTTGGCACCCAGTTACCAGCAGATTACACTGTCTGCTGTTATTTACGTATGTCATTTTAGCCAGCAGCAGTGTTGCAGTGATTGATAAAACTTCAGACTGCTCCTTGTGGATCTCTGTGAGAAGCAGCTCTATTTTGTGATGATTTTGCATTGCTAGTTCTTTCTTAGAGCACTGTCAGTCAATTTTAAATGGAATTATATTTATATGGTATAGTGTTGCCTTGTCTTCCCATAACATCTTAAATACCATGACAATTGCCTTAGAAGCTTTTAAGTTTATTACAGCTTTGCAGTTACCTTTATTTGTCAAATTTGTAGCTCTCAAAGAATGAAATCAAGCTCGTGACCAAAATAGTTTTCTACAAAACCATGCTGATTGGTGTCAGTTATCCTCTAATTCTTATAAATATATATCTCCATGTGTCTCTGTAAGTGACTGGAACTAACATCAGGTATGCCATCCTAAAATTATTCAGTCTGCCAGTGGCACATAATGGTAGCAATATTGCCTTAATACCCTTCCAATCATCTTGGAGCTTCCCTGTATTCTCTGGTACAATAAATTAAGCATTGTTTTATCAGGGAGACTGGTCTTCAGCTCTGGAGTGAAAGTGTATCTGGGTGGCAAAGCAGATGCCACTACACCAAGTGCTCTGAGGTCTGTGTGAAGACAGAACACTGAGAATTTCAAGTGGCATTTAAGCAGCTTGTCTGTGGCACCAAGTTTTTCAGCCAGTGTCCTGAAGTTCTGTACATCTTGGAATCAAGGACAAATTATTTGTTCATGTTTTAAAATTTTCTGTTTGGATGAATAGCTGTAAAGCAATTTTTCAGAGGCTTTTTTTCTATACAGTTAATTACTACCTATATTATGTAGAACTGTGATCAGCTATGATAAATCCTTTGCCTATTCTGAACATGAGTTTGTCTTTCTAAGGAGAAATTTCTGAAGATACAAGGTTACTCAGTAACCGTAAGGAAAAAAAAAAGTTGATATAGATCGTACATTTTCTTTCTCCAGTCTTGTAGGCCTGCTGGCTTCACCAGTGTTGCACTTAGTTACCCAAATATGAGACCTCTACAGCACAGAGGAGGATCTCAGTGCTATCCATTAGCTACAATTTCCAAAATAAGCAAGTTTTATCTCTTACACTGGCTTGGGGATTTAATTCTTCAGGAGGAAGGAGATGGTGTCCTAACAGTGGTACCATGTATTCCTTGTTTTCATTTTGCCACAGTCACTAGCAGGTTTCTCCTGTACAGGCTGTGGCAGACAGCATCAGGGCTGCTGACTGGTTGACCAGAGTCCTGATCAGGCTGTATGCTAGGAATTCTGGCAGGAGTTGTAAACACTGAGGCTTCCTCCTCCATCTTGCCATGCTTCGGAGCAGACACAAGGTCGTGTTCTGCATTATTATAAAAGGGGATAGTGCCAAGAGCAGGCACTTCTTTTTCTGCCTAAAAAGTGCTTTGGCTCTTGTTTATTCATATAACACCTGCCTGGTGGCTGTAGGAGTTCTGGGGAGGAATATGCAAATGGTTCTGTAAACAGTGTATGCGTTATTTCTTCAGAAGCTAAGCAATTAATTTTTTTCTTTCCTTTTTGTTGGTTTGGTTGATTGGTGTGGTTTGATTTTGTGTGGAGAGAGTGGTGTTGGGGTTGTTTGTGTTGTTGATGTTGTTGTTTGGCTGCCATGTGGTAGCTAGCATCACTTTTGTTGTGCAAGAGCGTGCAGACAAAGAGATTGTCATGGGTTAGATCTGTCACATACACCTTTCCCTTCACTGTAGAGAAAATCTGGTCCACCCAGCTCTCAGCATGTGAGCACACTCAGTGTAGCCCTATCCTGCACCAGTAACCAAATCTGAAACTAATTCATCCAGACACTTTCTCCTTTTAGACTCAAGTCCCAACAAAAAATGGAGCGTTTCCATTCAATCTTGAGAAAGCTGTGCTTGAGATAAGGAATTACAGCAAGCATTAGATTTTGCCAAGAAAGAATGTACCTTTCTTGGCAGAAGTTCAGACTCTAGAGCCACAGCCATTCCAATAACATCCTTTTGCCAGTCTCTCCACTTGCTTTTCTAAAACCTTGCTTTTTGGAAACTTGAAAGAACTTTGTACAGTCTGGATTATTCTTCAGTCCGTGAGCAGTCTCAGATTTCCACAGGGTAAGAGTATGTTCTAGGAGGAGGTCAGCTGTAGTACCTGCTGTGCTGTGACTTATTGTCCTGGTATCCTGCTCAATTTTTTGCTTTTCCTCCTGATTTCAGGGACAGCATCTGCTGACATTCTTTGCCCATTTGCCCAGTGGAAAATTCCTCTCTGTCTCCCAGTATTTCTAGTATGCAAAGGCAATACTGAGGTCCTTGAAGAGTTAGTTTTGATTGAATCTGTTTTCTCTGCATAAAAAGGGCATCATTCTAAACTTATTTGCTCCCCTGCCTTGACTCCCCTCAGCTTCTGCTGAGTATAACTTGCAAAACTCAGAATTAACAGAAATGTGGGCCTAAAGCACCATGTGGAGAGGAGCTTCACACAAGGCTATCAGGCTGAATCATAGATTACTGAGCTACAGGTGGCTGTGTTCAGTCGTTGGTAATGACAGACATCCCGAGACAAACATTTTCCTTCATCCCTGCTTCTTTTCTGTCCCTGCATGAATCTATTAAAAGAGTTGGTATCTGCTGAGGAAGCACAGTCAAAGCAGCAGGGAAGCACAAATAACCTGTGAATCATTTCTTCAGAGCCAGTTTTAATGGCTGATATCCTTGTGTGCTGTAAGGTCACACATGCGAGTGGAATAATGAAAGTGTAGGCGAGAGGTGCTCTGAGCTACTAATGCTTTCTTTCCAGTCTCCTCCTCTTCCATTGTCCTTTTCACAGTACTGTGTTGGAGCTGGGGATGGGGAGAATCCATTGGCCCCTTCATTCATGGAATGTGCATGGATTTAAACTCCGTGCTTTAAAGGTAAAGAGCTCTGCTGCAGTCCAGCATGCAAGCTGACTTGAGTTTCAGCTGTATAAACAGGAAACAGAGAATAGCATAGGTAGGAGAAGGAGATGAGGGGAGAAAGCAGGAGCTAGAAGAGTTTACAGGATGGAATCAACAGTCCATAAAGATGAGTACAGTATTTTATTTCTACTTTCAGTAAGTCTCCATGAGTAGCTACCAATCAAAGAATTCCTATAACTCTTCAGACTTTTCCAGCTCCAAAATCCAGGGATGTTTGTTACCTTCCTGTGCACATCACAGCACTTACTCCATTGATTTGAGTGATGTTCTACCCAGTGTCACCGATGAGGAACTGCATGAGCTCAGAGAAAAAGTCTACGGAGTCCTTGTCATGTCATCAATATCAGCCAACAGTAAATACCCAGGAAAGAAAGTGTTCTTCCCCAGAATACTTTCTTAGCATGTAGAAGGGTGCCAAATGTGATGTCATTAATAACCCTGGAAGGATGCGACTTCTGTATGTGTCCAGTCTATTTTTTTTTTTTTCAGCGTAAACTGTTAATGTCCATAGCATCCTTCAACAAAGAGGTTCACAGCAGAAAAATACAGCACAAAAAGAACCACCTTCTTTGTTCATCAAGCTTGATGCTTTAAAATTTCCAAATTTTGTTCTACAGTTAAATTCTCTGTGTCTTTTCCCTTCCTTTTTGCAGGCAATTGACAAGTATTGCCGAGTTAGTGGTGGCTTTTCTGGTGTCAAGGATGTGTATTCCTCATCTCCTACATACGATGATGTACAGCAGAGCTTTTTCCTTGCTGAAACTTTGAAGTAAGTCCTTTTCACTTCTGCATCTTTCTGTAAAAACTCACATCTAAATTCTAGAAGATGCTCCACAGGTAGCTAAAGGAGACAAAGACTGATTTTGAGTATTAGGAGCACCAAATAGAACAGAAAACAGGTCCTGAAAATGGCAGGTTTTGTGTCTAATTCAGGCATCACAGCATGTTTCACTGGGAAAAAGGGACTCCAAGTTCATGTGTCTAAGGGGATAGTGTGGCTATTCTATCCTGCTGGCTTCTTACCAAATTCCTCCAGGTAATCACAATACTTTGTTGCCTCATGTTACCATTATAAAAAGGAAGTCAGCCACTGCTACCTCCTCTGCTGTCTTCTTTAATTTTATTTCACTTACTCCTCCAAGTTCATTTTCTGGAGACTAAAAGCAGTGGTCCCAAAGAGAGAGGCAGCAGTTTCAAACAGGTCAGGGCAGAGAAACAGTACCTCTCCAGGAGCTGATGGTATATGATTGATCTGCCTATAAAAGCCAAATAAGAGAATGAAATCTGCTCCTAAGGGACTTCTGTGGTGGCAAGGCTGACTTTTGATGTATCACCAGTATCCTGTCTGCATCTTAAATAATCACAAGGAGATATGAAAATTCACTGATACATCATTCAGCAACTGGATATATTATAGTGCAAGCATTGCAGATGGTGGCATTTCTAGGAAAGAACTCAGAAATTTTTACTGACTTCTGGTTTGGAGCATTTCCTGCTTGTGGAACAAAATGAAGGTTTATTAAAGAGCTGAATATTAGATGTTTTTGACATTTATGCAATTGGCATAGCCCAAACCAGAAACTGGTTTCACAATGAGATAGCCCAAATGAAAATAAAGACAGAAGGATTGGGTATGTCCTGAGGAAAATGAAGATGTTCCTCAGAAGTGGGGCATAAAATATGTCTTAAGCAATACCTGCTGTATGTAGTCTTTTCTGCTATTGATGATTACTTCTGCATATTAATTCCTCTCAAATTCAAATTTGGTAACTGTCCCAAATATGCTTTGTTGCTGCTTGGATACTTCAATCATCAGAGATGCACAGCAAATTTGAGAGTTTTGAGCAGTACCTGGCATGAAGGTACCTGTTGAGTGGGAAGGACCAAGATGGAGAAATAGGTTGCTTAAGTTATTCAAAGGAAAAGTGTGAATCAAATGAGGAAGGTGAGTTTGAGTAAGATGAAATATTGCTGCTGTGGTGAGAAAGAGCTTGGAGAGCTGCAGCAGCAGAGAGCGAGGCAGAAGTATTGAGGAAAGGAAAGGCCTGATGCTTTAAAGACAAATGAAGAGTGTGGAGAAGGAAACAAGATATGTGTGACAAAACTGAATCATGTCTGCAAGAAATTCTTATCTTTAACAGTAAATAGATGAGGAAGGAAAGAAAAAGTAGGGCTCCGCTGACTAGATTGTGGATAGAGCTGGCAAATAAAGGCAGCAGAAGAATTGATCAGGCAGTGACAAGGGCTGAAAGCAGCAGACACTCCCAGTGTCTGCTGGAGAGAGAGCGAAGGAGCAGCAGAACAAGTGTGCACATTCTGGATGTGGCAGAGTCCACTAATGGGAATGACACCCTTTCCTTGTCAAGTGCAGCAAGGAGCTGTCTTTTTCTGGATGGCAGGAAAGCAAGCAGGAGGTGAGAGATCCTGTACACACACGCTGTTGTGCTTGCACTCACACAGCCAGGTGTTCTGTAACAAGGGAAATGTTGTTTGAGTTTTAGCTGTTGTGTTAGGGACTTTGACAGATCCCTACTACCAGTATGTCCTACAGAGTTACAGCACAGCCACAGTCAAAGTGTGCATTAAGAAAAAAGGAACAACAAATACTTTTTCTCTGCATATGTCCAGTAATCCTTATTTTGTTACATGCTTCGTGTCCTCTGCATTTTATTATAATGTACAACATCTGTGAAAACCCTCTGCACAATCTATTGTCCCATTTCCTCTCACCAGAAGCTGAACCAGCTTCCAGAATGGTGATGACAAATCAGATACCTGACATGGTTGAGTAGCTTCTCCTGTGATGCCATGAAATCTTTGATTTGGATTAAAGAGGCTTAGTCATTTCCAAGTGGGTTTCCTCCATTAAGAAAAGCTTTTTGACAACTTCTTCTCTGCTCTCTTGTCCCCAAAATACTTGTGGTTGGGGTCTTGATGTTTGTTTTACACTGCAGGTCTTTGAAGGGAGACTCGAAAAGCAAAAGTTTCTTGGAAAGATTAAAATGTTGTCTTTATAACAACTTTTCATTGAAGGCCTTGATCGTAATAAAAATGACTGCAGATCATCATAATAGGAAAGGTTGGATGTGTGCTGTATAAAGATTGAAAGCAAGTAATTTGCTTATAGCTGTAGCTGCTGAGCTGTGAGGCCTGAAGATGGTCTCTTGCTCCTGCCTGCCTGTGCTCTGCTTTAATACCCATGTTTTTCATCTCTGTCTTGTTGTCCAGGTATTTGTATCTGCTTTTCTCCAATGATGATCTTCTACCATTAGACAACTGGGTTTTTAACACAGAAGCTCATCCTCTGCCTGTTTTACATTTAGCCAACACCACACTGTCAGGAAATCCTGCATATCGATAAAAACAGCTCTATGAAGAGGAAGAGAGACTGTTTTCAGCTCTGTTTTGTTTACATGGACCACTTGAGACTTTAGCAGGAGGGGAGACAGACAGACACTTGGTAAACCTAGACCCCCGAGTCAAGCAAGTATTGGCATGGGAAATGAAGCTCTTCAACATATAAATAAGTTAAAAGTTCTGTTTTATACATGACCAAAACACCTGAGTGTGATTTTTGCAGGACGGAGATTTCACATGCTTTGAACCCTGGCAAGACATGGAATCTACAGATAATATTAATGCAGCAGCACGAGAAAGAAGAGGCTTTCCCATCCAGGGAAAGGAACTTGCTGCTTGCTGTTGCAAGGAACAACACACAGTCACCTCTTCAGATTGGGTGGGTTCCAAATACCTAGGTTTTCTTTTCCTTTCTTTTTTTCTTTTTTTCAAAATGTTTTATGATGGCATGAACAAAGCAACACCACTGCACCAGCAGCATCAGGATTTTAATTTCTTTCTGTACCTGTCTGAATTTTCTAAGGAGCATCTGTCCAGACTGGCAGCCATTCTCAGAGCCTCTTATCTGTTAGACCTAAAGTACAAAAAATATTGCCTCCTCATTTTCCCTTTTCAGAATAATGCTAATATCCAAAAAAGAAAAAAACAATTAGTAAGCATTTGGTTTGTAGTTCACTGTCAGCAGAGTGGGCTTAGTTCATTTGGCAAGCTCAGTCACAGTCTGGAGCGTATCACAGGAGTAGGAAGGAGCCTAAGTTTCCCTTCCTCACTAATTATGTCACATGAAAAAAACCATTCTGCTCTTAGTCCTGGTTCTTTTAGCTAAATAAAAAGAGATGACAACATGAGCATAATTGTTTCCTTATTTACATAGGAGGATACAGTATATGAAACTATAAGAAGCTCCCTTTGAGCTAAGCAGTGAGAGCTTGCTGCTCTGTATTTTTGTACACAATCTGTTACATTTCATTCTTTGGATACTATTCACAGAACCTTCTTTGCAGGTAAATGGGTGTCTGACAGAAGCCTAAAACTGCCTTTGATTTACTTTACAAAAATTGCTTTTCTTCTGGGTGCTGAAGTACAAATTCAACATGATCTTTGGAAGCAGCCTAAAATCTCTTATATGTGACTGGAAAAAGAAACTGAAGAGTCTCTTCTTTCATTAATTTATTATGCTGCTAAATGCATGGGGTATTTTCAAGTACTTCGTGGCTGGGCTGGATAGTATCCCTTAAATGGAGTATTTTTTAGTCTCCATTTATTTGCTAAAAAAAGTTTCATCTTTCCAGATTTTTTATCTTTTCAGTTTTGTCTTCCTCAATCTCTTTTACTGTTGTTCAGAATAATTACAGCTCAGACTATTCTTTTTATTCCCCTATATAGTTCTCAGATCTTTTTGCCATGGTGACTGGCTCCTTTGCTGACAAACGGCCTGCGGGTTTCCCTCCTAATTAATGCACAGGTTGAGTCTTTAAAAAATCTTGATGATGTTTTTTACTGAAGCAAGTGGGAGAACTCTTCAGTGAGCTACAGCAGTACAGCATCAGATTTAAAGGGAGTGAGTGCTATTTTCCCTCCTCAAAAATGTTTTTATATGAAGTTTTTAAAAAAAAAACTTTGCTCCTTATCGTATTATATTACATCTGACTGTAGAGTTTCCCCCCAAAATTACTCTTCATTTGTCTGTGTCACTAACTTAGACATAGAAATCATCATATGATCTCAAGTAAAAATGCTGTCAGATGCTTTTTTCCCAGACAGTTACTTTAATTTAAGAGGAAGAAAACATGGGGCTTGGGAAAAGTTTGAGTCTCAGTGCTTGTACCTTAATACCAGTTACTTTGTTACTGTAATTTGCAGCAGTATTCTAAAAATAATTTGAGAACTTATAAAGTAATCGGTATAGTAAATAATACTGATTTCAGTAATTGTTTATTTAAAATTAGAAGTAGCTTAATAAATGGATTCTTTTTACTGGCCCCACATTAATTTATTTTTCTAATTATTATTCAGTGACTTACTGAAGAACTAGTAATTTTTCATTTTCCCAAGTTCAGATATGCTGTGTTTTCAAATTGTTTTTCTGATCCTATGAGAACCGTTATTAGTTTAAAACTGCACTCGATTGCCTTGTTCTCCTACATGTCTCTGGGTATATAGAAGAAAGAGGAAAAGCAGACCTTTCTGTTAAGAAAGAAAGAAAGAATTAAAAATAATAAAAGCACTTTCTGCCCCATAGACCTGTCCCTGCACTCCTCCTGATAAATGCAGGTGTAGAATGGCTGCCAGTCTGTTCAGAGAAATGTCAAGGAGTCCCAGAAACAGCAAACTTGCTTCTTCTCCTCCATCCCCCTCTTGTGAATTAAAGAGGAACCCTTCAAATTTTCAAACTTCTCCATGAGTCCCATTGGGTTAACTTATTGCCACAAGAATGCCTGAATTGAAGACTAAGCCATTTCACGTGGCTTATGTGTTCTTCTCAAAGAAGATGTACAGTACTGCTATTTCTTCTTTGTGTAGATAAGCAGCAGAAACCAAATAAAGAACATTTGTTTATTATTTCCCAGTTACCCTAATAACAGTCACTTTATTCTCTATCACTCTTTAAAATACCAACTGGCTTTTTCCTCCAGAAGCTAATGATGTGCAGAGTCTATCAAAACCAATGCATTTTAAGGACTAATTGCTGTTTCTTTCATAAATTTCATCCTGAGATTTCCTAGATCAAGCAGAGTTGGGAGGTTATGGGTTCTGGCCAAGGTACATGCTTAATTACCAAGCACCACAGATACTGAAACTTCAGACTGAAGTGATGTGCCCTCCTTCTGAGTCCTTCACAGAAAAGTAGGTTCTGATCTGCAAAATGGCATTTTGTGCAACCCAAAGTTCAGACTGTTTTCCCTCTGGGTACATAAGGTACAGTAGAATGTTGCCATTTCATTCTGTTGCTGCTGTCTTACTTTCTTGAAGATAAGAGTGTAAATTTAAGCACAAAAATGACTTTTTAGTCCTAGCTGTTTCTGAGTCTTGCACTGTACTCTCTAACAAAACAATCCTCATTTTCTCTAGGTAGCTGTCCCATTTTACAACTTCTACAATACCCTCTTCCCTTACAGAATAAAATAAAACCCAGAAAATCATGTGCATTTCTGGCACACTGCATTTGGGCAAGAGCCTGGAAATCCCGAAATTGTCTATTTCCTGTTTGCATGCAGTCAAAACAAGGATGTATGGTTCTTTTCCTAATCCAAGCCTCAAACTTGCCTGTTGGTTGGGATCTGCCAGCAGTACTTTTTTTTCTAACAAGTAGAGCTTGACTTTTCAGAGGCCAGATTTCTGCAGGTTCCATTAACAACCCTGGAGCTGTGCATGTCCCGCAGTCAAGAAGTCAAATTCTTAGCATTGTCCTCTAAACAAAAAAAAACCCTTGAAGGATATTCTGAGTGTTAATTTTGTTGCACAATATAGTCCTTCAAACTGAATGTTCAAGGAAAGTAAAGAAAGTAGAAAGTGCCCTGGAGTAGAAGGAAGAGCAAGTAGTTCCATGTGCCAGTCACACCTTTGCTGTTCCTTCAGCTCTCTGCTTCACATTTGTGTATCACTGTGTTCTAGCTCCCAAGCACTGACACATTCCCTCACAGTATTTTACAAGATTTGAATATTTCCTGGGCTCTAAAAGGTGACAATAATTACACACTCCCTGTAATGCCATCCTTTAAGGTTAGAGGTGCACTCCCTAAGCAAAGCCCTGTTGGTATTTACACTACTGAGCCTAGCTCGTGTTTATAAGGGGACAAATAAGAAACAGGCTTCTTGATACCAGAGAAAAATGAAAGCAAGCTCTTGATCCATGCTGTAGTTGGGAGATCCCTTCACCCTGAGTAAGACATCCCTCTTTTACTCCTTGAATTTTGAGAAAAGTCTTCTGACTCAAGAGTTTGAGTTGCCATACAAAGAGGAAGCCCAGGCTCTTTTGCAAGTTGTGTGCAAGCTGTAGCAGAGAAGATAAGCACGAGCTGCTTCAGCTGTCAGCGCCTTCTAACAAACTGCTCTGTAATTGCCCAGGAAAGTTGGGAACCACCAAAGTCAGAGGAGACAGCCTGACCTGTTACAGTGAATTGTTGCCTTTAATCCTAATTGCTTGGTGGAAGTTGGATTTGCATTCTGCCTTTATTCTTGCTTTGTCTAAAACTGACAGATTTTTTTTTCCTCCAAAATTATAAAAGGGCAAAAATCTATCTTCTGATGTGGAAACCTTCTGCCTCTGACCTGGAATCCTGCATATGTACTTTTTACAGATTAAAAAATAATATTGTATATAAAAAAGATTGAATAAAGAATGTCTTTAAGTGAAAAGAGTGGTTTTTGTCCTTTGCCTCCAAAAGCAGCATGCTGTAGCACTGAAGTGTGAAGCTGACCCTATTCCAAAGGCGTGGTGGTGCTGCAACTTTTCTTTCTGCTGCAGCTCTACTAGGGACTTTGTCAACTTAAACATGTATCAAAACTCCTTGTTGCTTGTTGCAAAATTAAACCCCTGTACCTTGTACTTGCTTCTGACAGGTCCCTGTAGTGCTCAGATGGCTCTCAAGATGCAGCTTCCTGCACAACACTTTGAGGCTGTTCCTGGGTGTCGTTGTGAAAGCCACCAAACCTCATAAAAGTTTGAGATTTCTCCCCATTTCTCAAATTGTGTGAAAGTGGCTAAAACGTTCAAAGATCCTTTTAGATGAGGGTAAAGGGTCAGGCAGACAAGCAGTGGTACTAAATTATTAAGCCACCAGGTTAAACCCCCAGCTTTTCTTGAGACTGCAGTAGCCACTGAGTTGGGCAATAACGTCTGTCTGTCCATTCCTCTGCTGTCTGGGAAATGGAAAAAGTTTCCAATTAAGTGTTATTCACAGGGAAACTGGTATGGGGAAATGGCTTCAACTGAGCTTGTTTTCCCCCTGCACCTTGAAATTCTCTGGAACTGCTGCTGTAGCTCTGTTTTTTCCAGTACAGCCTATGAATAACCAGATTTGCTTTCTGTTTCACATTAACTGTAGATAATCCTTTCTGTCTGACATCACCCATGTTGCTCATACATGGTACCTTGTTTTCAGGATGCAATGATCATAAGAGGAAATTACCTCCAAAGTGCCATAACTGAGTGCAACACCTGGCCCCTGGTGTACTGCCATGCCATCCACCTTGAGATCCAGTTTTTCATCCATGTGCTGCTCCATAGCTTCTTGCACTGGCACTTTCATGCTGCGCCCAGCTCCCAAAACTGCAGCGTTGCTTCTGAAGCAGCAGCTTTTGCATCCCTTGATCTCCCTGTGGTGTCCTCAGGCCCTGAGCCACCTCACTGGGATTCACTTGCTGTAGCAAGGTGTGTCCTGTCCTTTGTGGTTGCACTGCATTGTCTGTGCCTCTTCAACAGTGAAGTGCTTCCCGCCTCTGCTTCCACCTCCTCTGAAACAGAAGTTCTTTTGCATGTTCTCTGCCCAAGGGATATATATAGGGAATATCCTCTTTTATCTCTCCACTGGCACTCTGCCTGCATGTCACCCACTCCCCTCCCTTCCCTTGCAGACTCTGTGATTGTGTGTGCTCCTTCCTGGAGACCATGTGCCTTTCCTATGCATATTAATTAGTTGTATTTAAAAATCCTGAAATTAATCCTTTAATGGGTTATTTTTAGCCTTTGTCTTGTAGCTCTGGGAGCTGGCTTCTCTCAGTGCAAAGTCATAGGCTTTCTGTGGGCTTTGGAAAGGAAGCATTACTCTATCTGTGCTGGCTCACATGTGGGATGTGTGAAGGCTGGTGATGGTGTTTTTTTTTTTAATATGAAGAGCAAAAGTCTTTTTGACAATATTTCAGGCTGAGCCACCTCCCATGAGAAAGGATTTGAGAAAGAGCAGTCACTCATATAGCCAAACTTACTTGCAGGTAAAAATTCAGGGAAGAATATGGGGAGGAAGGGAAAAGCACTGTGTGTTCATGTGTACCAACAGTGTCACTGTTTGCTTTCTTAGGTGGTTTCCAAGTAATCACAGGTGACAGGTGTGATGTCTGTCTGTAATGGTAAGAAGAACTTGTTTGTAGAAAAAATCTAGAAAGAATTGTCAATACAGAGAATGAAGGATCAGATAATGCTGAGGCCTGGAACAGAAGAAGACAAAAGAAATTTAAAAAGTTAAAATGTGAAGTTGTTCCTCCTGGGACAAGGAGCAAAGCCTTTCATTATAATCTGGGATGTTCTCAATCTGAAATCGGTAACAGAAAAAATGGAACATACAGTCAGCCATAATAAACACATCACCAATGCAGGGTGAAAAAAGCAAGTCAAAATTAAAATGGTTGTGCTGAGTCAAAACTAAGGTCTGTCTGACCTCATATCTTGACTCTACTTTGATCAAGAGCAAATTCCAACAGAAGAGCAGGAAAGTGAATTTTGATACTTCACAAACGTACCCTGAAGTGATCTGTATCTTTCTGAGCCATAGGTGGTTATCTTGGTATTTAATAGGCCTTGACATCCATGGAGGGGGGCTGTTCTCTGGAATTAGTCCAGTCACTTCTTGAATCAATAGCGGCTGTCAGGGACAGAGCAAGCTCTGCCAAGGAGCCTCATGGTGCTGGCAAGGCATCCGTGCACTGAGAGGCCGTTTCTGATGACACAAAAAGTATGTCAGTGCTGTGCAGAGATGGGTGAACGCCTCTGAGATGTGGTCTATGGTTCTGGTCACCTGTTCTGGAGGGCTTGTCTCAGGTGAGACAGGTGTATTGAGGCTTACCAGGGAATGGAGAGTTGGTGTCAGGGGAGGTGAGAGGAATTCAGCCTGGCAAAGTGGAAGGTTGACAGAGGGGATATCTGCTGTCCACAACACATCCTTGGTTGGTCAGCCTGGGAGAGAAAAAAGCTGTTTTCCTGGAGGACAAACCTTGCCCAAAGGCCCCACACAAACTGATACCTGCCATGCCTGAATTATTTCTGAAAATGAGGTCCTAGGAGTAGAAAACATGTTTATCTGCTGAATAAAAGGGTGATGTTGTGTGCTTGCCTGCAGTTTCATGTACCTGAATCAAGGATGTAGGAGGTCCTTTGCTGTCCTGCATTCCAGAGCTCCTGTGGGATCTCTTAAGTCTAGGGTTGAATTTACAAAAGCTTTTTCCTTTGCTCTGTTATCTGTTTCTAGGGCAGGGCGAGTGTAAAGGGCCATGGAATCAGGAAGCAAAAAGCCTTTCTTAACTTCATGCATGGGAGTTACTCACTCACATTTGCCATGCTGTTTGAGTACTGATGAATAGAAATTCACCAAAAGACTGCCTATTAAATATTCTAACACTGTTATCCAATGACCTTTCGCCACTGGATTTTTTGTGGAGAAATCAGAAACAGATTGCAGGGTGTTGGAGCACAGTGTTAACAACAGAGGGACACCAATTTCTTTTGATCTAAAGATTGTTACTGAACAAAACCCAAGTAACTAAGAATATTACATTAAAACACAGGAGTGGTACAGTCTGCAAGTAGAATCCTTTGTGCAGTAATTCTTACACAGCAAAATAAGGGGAGATCATCTGTACCCTCAAGAGAGAATCTCTGAAGATACTCTCTGTTGCATGCATTTAAATTCTTTTTGCACCCAGTTCTAGATGGCTCATCTTGTCCTTTGGGTACACATCCCATTATTACTTGGGGCGCTTTATGCCTGTGGGCTATTTCTGCACTAATTAATGTTCACATCAAGGGATTTCCCTGACAGTTCTCTGGCATTTTTGCAAGTGTTCTCTTAGCTCGGCACTGATACATGGTCACGCATTTTGTACACTTTAGCCAGGCACTTAATTTCAAAGAGTGCACACATTCTTGCTGTTAGTGTGCTCAAATCTTAAAACCAGTGTAACTTGAGCAGCCATTTATGTCAGACCAGTACTACAGTCTGCTAAACCTTATGCCAAACTCCCACACTGTACTTCTACTTGTATCACAGCAAGGTTAGGTTTTCAGGCTCTCATTAGATATTTTGCAGCTGAAGTGGAAATTTTCTACAGGAAAAAATCCTTCAAATCTTTGAATACACACCAGCCATCAACTTGTGGAATTAATTGCTTCGCTGTGAAGCAGGCTTTGATGAGTTCAGTGACAACAGTGAAAAATTCACTGCCACATCTAGGTGACATCGTTACGCTGACTTTTTATTAGCTTAAATAATATACAAATGCTGCTTTTTCAAGTGTGTCCCCTAAGAAAACCATTCAATATACTGCCTCAAATTTCCTCCAGATCCTGCTCATGCTATTTCTTAAATGAAGTCTATGGGTTAAGCACATCCAGGCTTCACGGAGCACAGTGTGTAGCCCTGGAGATATTCCCTCTGAACAGGTTATGTTTGGTGCCAGACGCTGGTTAGCTGCATCAGGAAGATGCTCTGCCCACATCCTTTTTTTACCCCTGCAGTAGAAACTTTTGCTGCTGAGCTGTTGGGAAAAGGCAAGGATGTGGCTGAGTGTGCTCTGGTGCACATCAGCTCAGAATCTGGAAGTCATAGTTTGTTTTCAATAATAGTATCAGACTGACTTCCAGAACGGTGGCATTTGAACATTAAGGTTCATATGTGAAACACTCTCAGTGTCTTCCCAAATGCTGAACAACCTTTGTCCACCCCTGTGTGTGTAACTTGCCCGGATGTACAAAGTTCCTGGTTTGGGGAGTCAGTGAGGCTGAGCAGAGCCAGCCAGGCACAGGGGGCACAGCAGTCTGCCCTGAACAGATCAGGAAATCAATACAAAGGATGAAAATGCATTTGTGATGTGGGATAGGAACTGTGACTGTGAGGAGCCTTCTTCCTGAAGGGAAAAAAGATCACCTGATGTGGAGGGTCTGTAACCTCTGTGGGCACCATGAGATTTTAACTGGCTCCTCTTGGGAAAAGGCTGTACTTCAGCTGCTTGACAAGCCTGATTTTTCAAAAACTGATGAACTGATGAGCCAGTCTGCAAGAATTATGAGGTTGCTTCTAAATAATGAGTTTGAGGATCTTTTTCCATGTCTGCAATTGTGGGGTTTTATTTAATCTTGAGCTTTTGTGCTACTTAGAGTTTAATATTTCCAAGCCCTGACCTTTTTTTTTTTTTCAGAATGGTGAGAACCACCCTTAAAAATAAAAGAAAAATAAAACTTGGCTTATCTTCCAATCTGGCAGAAGTTCCAGCATCATGAAACCATCAAGAGTGGGCACTGCTGCATTAAGCTCACCCAGAGCATTGCTACAGATACTTAAGGGCAACTTGCTGTTTAGAAGACAAAATTTCAAAATTTTTTACCACTTAAATGTGAAGCAGACATGGGTCTTCATTCCATAGACATACCACACAATTGATCCTGTGGACTGCTCTGGTTCAAACAGTTGGCAGCATCCTGGTTTTAGTGAGATGGCTCACAGTAACCAAGTACAAAACATAACACTCAAAAACAGGACATTCAGGTGAAATGTGCCTGTAATATAAATGTGAGCACCACAATTACTTTTGTATTCTTGCACTGATCTTTATAGGGACAGAATAATTTTTCCACACCAAAGTGAATAATGAGTGGGATTCATACACTTTACCTTGAGTCTATCACCTGTGGTTCTTCCATCACTTGCAGCAGGAGTGCTGGAGGGAGGAAGCAAGGGAGAAGCTCGAGGGATTTTTTAAATCCTGTGCTACTTATCTGCTTGTACAGAGAGAACCAGCAGACTTTCAGTGTATTAACCAATTTCTTCTCAGACAGGAACAAAAAGCTAGACAGTGACACTCCAGTTTTGGAAGGTTCTTCCAGACACTATCTCAGCTGTGCTGTAGCTCTTGTGTTGTCACAGCTAAGCATGGCATCACTCCCACTGGAGCAGCGTCAAAGGATGAACCTGAGACCTTTTCTTAAAATACATTTATCAAGTCATTCCCTTAAAGCGACATTGAGAAATTTTGACTTGTAAGAGGAAGTGTCTTGGGTTGCAAAGCACCCAAGAATGCAGAAGAGGAGGTGGGATGAAGACTTCTGTGATGTATCAGGGTTGATCATTTGTCTCTGTTTGTCTGGATCCCCCGTACCCAGCAGCAGGCAGCCCACACCAGCAACCTTGCACGGTGTTTTTGTGATAAAAGTGCAGACTTTGTGAAGACAGAAACTCTGCAGTCGGAATATTAAGTCGGGCTTTGCAAAGCAAGGGAGGGGAAACCATCGCTGAAGATACCATCTTGTGGCGGTAAGAGGCACAGACCAACAGAGCCAGCAGATCTAAGCTGTGTGAAGCAAAGCATCAGTCCTACCCAGCAGCTGATCGTGCACTCCTCCCTTTCCAAGAAAAGGAGGAAATGCCACCGAGGAGCAAGTCCTGATCCTGGGCTCAGATCCCGCTGTGTCCTCGCCCAGGAGCTGCGGGGAGGGGACACACAGGGAAAGCCCCAGGTTTACACTGCACTCACCCCACCCAGCGGCTGCTCCAGGACATCCCTTGCCCTAAACAACTTTCCCTGTGACAGGATGGCGAGATTTGAATGCAGATCTGTTGTATTGCACTAAATAGTTTATTTAGTTGTTGTTTGGCACTGGGTGATTGGAGATTTGTACTGAGTAGTCTTTATATTGCACTGAATAGTTGATGTTATATCACATGGTTTGTTCTTCCCCTCTCTTATCACATGGTTTTCCCCTCACCCCTCTCCCCAATACCCCCCGGTGGTCTCTCCCCGGTCAGTCCCTCCCCTCGCCCCTCCTCACTGGTGTCCCATTGCCTGTGGTCCTCTTCCTCCGCCCCCCATGCCCCGGCTATAAAATGCCCTAGAGGCAGCTGGCCGCTCTCTCGGTCCGTGTGGATTTTTGCGTGTGGTGGTTCTCCTGGGAATAAAGAGAGGACATTCCTTCCCACGTGGAGAAGAGCACTTCTTGTCTTTTGCTTTCTTCCATGTAAGATCGTGTGGGCTAAGGGCCATAGCTAGCCGGATTGGACCTGAGCAGCCCGCCCAGCCACGGAGTCTTACACAGATCTGGTCCTTAGCCCGGGACCTCTCCCAGATGTGTCCGTGGCCACGTCCCACCCGCCTTTCCAGTCCATCGGGGAGCTCTGCCCTCTGCTACCAGCCCCTGATGCCCAGCTTGGCTCGCAGAGCTGCCGGCTGCTCCCATCGCCCAGGAGGAGGCACTGAGGGCAGGAAATTCCAGCTGGGATCTGTGTCCTGCAGCAGGACCCGGTCAGTTCGCAGTTAATCACAGAGCTTGTTGCAAGAGGTGATGCAGCTCCTGCTGTGAAGTTGTCCTGGTTCCTTTCCCTCATTTATAGCAATGCCAGGAACAGAGAGTTCAAATTAAATGAGACATTGTAAAACTACCTCCTCTCTGTAAAGACATAGCCAGTACATTTAAGGGGGCTGAGGGAAAGTTCCTGGAGAAGCAGGAGAAGTTGAACACTGCAGAACCACACTGCCTCAACCACTTTGTACAGGCAAAACCTACCGTGCCATGATCGGAATCGGACAGTTCTCACCTCTTGATGATTGCTGGTGGCTGGCCAGAGAGACCATTGCTGCAGCAATACCTGTGGGCCAGAGGTTATTTCAAGAGCCCTGTAGACAAGAGACATCAATTCCAAGATGGACCAAAAGAAACTCCACCCTGAAAGTGAACTTTCTTGGACTTAGTGGTGAGTGTGCAGCTTTCCTTATGTCATCAGCACAAATAAATGGCAAATAAAGCATGTAGAAAGCCCAAGTGCATCTAAAAAATCCAGTGTGCTTTTGGTGTAGATAAATTAAACCTAAATGTATAACTAAAACTGCATGTGGGATTATCAGAAAAAATATATATCTAGCTTCTGATGAAATCACCACATAGAAAATTTTGAGGTGCAAGAATATTTGAAAAAGAAAATAGAGAAGCTGAAGAGGCTTCATTCTTGTAATTTATTTTCTTTTTACAAAAAATTAAAAAAAAGAAATTATGAGATGATAACCGAGTGTATCAGTACCTTTAAAGCAATTTTTGTCCACATGTATTTTGTTCCCTTTCAAGTTTCTAGATTGTCTTTCCACATTTTAGGCAGCAAAAAATCCCCATCTTTCTCTGTCTTGATGGTCTTCCACAATGCATGTTAAGCATTTTGAGTGGCACCTGTTATAGGATCAAGCTGGAGATTTAATAAATCTTTATATTTGATTAATGTTCTTTTCCCTTTTGCAGATTAATCCTTAACTGCTTAATATTCAGTGCTTGCTGCCAGCACTGGAGAGACACATCTTATTTAAGAAATGAGACAAGTTTAGCTTTGTGAATGAGGAACGTCTAGAAATAGCAATCACCGGTCTGAGTAAGAAATCCATTGCACAGCCACACATGAAATCCAGTTATCCAGTGGATTTTGAACTGAGATGGAGATGCAGATGGAGAGCTTTCAGGAGGGAGAAGAGTATCACATGGGACTGCAGGGGTCATGGCAAGGAGTGGTGAAGTTTTTCTTTGGGAATGTACCCAACTGTGCTCCCACTTCCCAAATTAGCTTTATAGCCACTATAATCTATTATATCTACATATCTCAGGTCAAGAAACAATTGGTACTTTTGGTTTCTTACATAACAGGAGCTGGACATAACTTTTCACATTGTTATTCTGCATAAAGCCTGTGAACTGATCCAAAGCTTTAAAAAAGAAAAAAAGCAAATTTAAAGATTATAATTGAGAAAGATAACATTAATTTTGTGATTTTTATAATTTAGTCTGCATGAATCCATTTAACTCCATAATGTAAAAAAATTTTATCGTTATTTGAAGCCTGCAATGTACTCAGAATACCAATGTCATGCTTGTCTGATAAAATAGATTTTTCACAAAAACATGCTCATTGGCATCAACTATCCAACTGTCCTCCATTGACTGTATCCTATATTAATGATACAATTCCAGGCATGGATTTCTGGTATTGACATGATAGCCACTTTTGCTTCTGTTCCTCTGGAGCTTCCTCCTTATTCCTAAATCTATTCAAAATGTGTGTTATTATAGTTCCTGGTCCCTTTTAGCAAGCAAAACTCTGCTCCTCTGCAGTGACAAAATATTTAACAGCAAATGGTGGTCTTTATAAATGTAGGGTTTGAACCTTCTGGAACCAGAAATCATTAATTTGCCTGTAGCATGTAAGTATCACTGATACATATTTGCTATTTCTTCCTTTTCTGCATATCTGAAGGGTAAATAGACACCTTTCCAGCAAAGCAGCCTTAATGTTTTGGGTTTTTTTGCTTTTCCATTGTTTATACAGAAGTACAGTTCTTCTTACTGACTGTGATCCTGTTGACAGTGGAGCTTCATTGATAACCAATAGTTTGCTTTCTTGATTGCCAGACAAACTAATTAAATCAGATGAATGGTCCTGGTCAGCTGACATAAAAACAACAAGGCTTGTCCTGATCAAGTGCATTTTGTGGCCATTTTGCTAACCTGCCAAGGGTAAGAGCATGGAAACAAGCTACTGCAAAGTAGACTGGAGTGCAGACTTGCAGAAAATCAACCCTCTGCAGTAAGTTTGCCTGTGCTCCCTCTTGGTATCCTTGGAATATCTCTATTGGCTTGTGTTTGTTACTGGGTAACAGCAAACAACAGCTCCAGTGCCTCTGGGCAGCAGGATAAATGTCTCAGGTAGCCACTCCCTTGGGCTTCCAGGATGTTTTATTGCAGGCACTCCACTATTTTGGGCAGCCACCTGAAACAAAAGACAACACAGATGCCAACCCAGGGGTGCTCAGGCAGGGACAGAAGTGGGGAATAAGCTTCCTGTAAGCAGGAATGACTTGTTGTGGGGATTGAAGGAAGCGATGTGGTAGCAAGACACAGGGAGAAAGTTCAACAAAGGAGGAATTTGGCACTTAGAAATCTGACTGTTGGGAGCAGGGCTCTTGGAGAGATGAAAAAGACCCCACTGTCTTCCTGTGAAGGCAAAAATGGCAAAGAAAGGTCTGGCAATAGGAACTTGCACTTGGGAAACAAGTCACTGAACTGTGGAAGAAAAATTGTCCTTTCTTCTCTCTGGCAGCATCTGTGAATATTTTAGGGCCTCTGTTAAATATGTGGAAAGTTGTCCCAGTTTTCTGGTATGTGTTTTAATACCCCATCCCTTTGATGTGTGAAGTGTCTCCCCCTGTTAAACAGTGGCTTTGCTGCTGTTGTCCCTCTTCCCTTCCTGATCGAATTCCCTGTGCCTGGATTGCCCTTCCTGCTCCTACCTCAGTGACAGAGCAGCCATGGCTGCACCCATTGCTTGGCACTCACTGAGCATTAGGATGAAATATCATTAGCCCAGAAAAACTGTGGGTGTTACTGTGTTAAACATGTTTTTGCTTTTTTAAGGGTGTGCAGAGAGCAGAATAAATAAAATAAAGAGTGTGCCTGCAGGGGAAAGAAGAGGAACAGTGTCCATGGAAGGGGATGGAGAAGAAGAAAGCACAGAGATCTAAGTGTAGTGTCCCAGCTGCAGGGAGAGGTGAGGCCTGACAAGACCAGCTGATGCTCAGGGGCCTAAAGCAGCTCTCCTGGAAGAGAGGTCCTGTGTTCCTTCAGGATGTTTGATAATCATCGTCACCATGACAGAAAAGGTGAATCATCACACATCTGAAGGGAGGGAGGGATTAAGTAATCTTCTCTCAGGCAGATGGAAACCAAAGCCTTTTGGAGGGTCTGTGTCCCCAGAACATGACTGACAATTCTGGTGTCTGCTATTCTACTGCTTCAGATCTTACATAGTTAACCAAACATGTTACTAAAGCACATAGTTATGTTTGCACTGGGATTGTCTAATGTCTAGGGCACTGAATAATTAAATTCAGCACAGACTTCAAGCACTCAGCATCCCTGGAAATGTGATTTATTTACATTAGTATTGAGTCAGGTAAAATGTTTCTGTTCACACCTCCAAAACCACAGAGGAATTCCCATCTTTTAGAGCTGTTTTCAGAAGGTGAGATGCATGTTTGAGAAACAAACACTGGATCAGATTTGTTTGTTCAGACAAGATCTGTATTTTTGCCCACAAGCCCAGTTACACATTCTCTGCAGAAGCTCATGTGGCCATCAGAGAAGCACAGGGGCAGCACACGTGTACCTATCAGCTAAGGTTAGCCTTTGTTCCCAGCTGAAATGTGGTAAGAGCAGGATTTTTTTCAGCACTCTTTATTTTTCCTCAGCACTCACAAATACATTGACTCTGCAGTGGGAACCCCTCTGTGATTAAGGCCTTCCTGCAATATTTTTATCCTTTCAATTTTCTTGAAGTTGTTCTGTTGGACACCCACCAAATTTATTGCAAAATGAAAGTGTATAAAGAAGTATTCACCTGACCAGATCTGTCCCTTCTCTCCCTCCACATGCTGTCCTAACTAAAACTGTATTGCACTTACATTGTACTTTTGATCTCATGATGCTTACAGTGCTCAGAGTTTGACTGTCAGGTGAACATGAAATGCACAACACCCTTGAAAAAGTGAACAAGATTTGTTACAGCTTTTGCCATCAGGTGGCTTCTGCCTGCTGCCTGTTTGGTGAGGTTGGCAAACTCTGAGTGAACAGGGTGTAGCTGAGTGGTGCACATTTGTAAAGTGTGATCAGACTTCTAGGACAAGTTGTGTTATGCAAAAGCCTTGGAGGTGGTGTGGAGTGAAAGAAGGGCTGAAGTGTTCACACCATGGATTGTGTAGAGTCTTGCTAAAATAAGTCCTTGTGCTGCAGAGATGTACAAGTGGGTGTGGACTATGCAGTACAGTTACCCTCATCAGCCTGTACTCAACAAACAAATGAACATTTCACTTTTATTTATTCTGAGGTTGGGGGTGAGGAGTTTCAGTGGGCTCTTACACAAAGAATTCATTTAAATGCTTTGTAGTTTGCTGCTGCTGCTGCTGCTCTCTCGGCTCTCTGTGGTGGTGTTTGCAGGGGTCCTAGGACCAGGGAAGAGACGAGGATCTGACTCCATGTTTCAGAAGGCTTGATTTATTATTTTATGATATATATATATATTATATTAAAACTATACTAAAAGAATAGAAGAAAGGATTTCATCAGAAGGCTAACAAGCAAGAAGAAGAATGGAATGAATAACAAAATCTTGAGTCTGACCAGAGAGAGACACATTTGGACTGTGATTGGCCATTAATTAAAAACAACTGCATGAGACCAATCACAGATGCATCTGTTGCATTCCACAGCAGCAGATAACCATTGTTTACATTTTGTTCTTGAGACCTCTCAGGTTCTCAGGAGAAAAATCCTAAGGAAAGGATTTTTCATAAAACATGTCTGTGACAGGCTCTCCTCTGGCTCAAGGCGCTACTTGCTTAGCTGGGTTTCAGCTCCTCTTCAGGCTCAGGCAGTGCTGCTCTGCAAGAACACCCTTCTCTGGGGGATCACAGAGGCAATCCACTCACCAGTGCCCTTCTTGGCCTCTTCCCACGTGTAGCGGGGCACGTAGCCAAAATCCTGCTGTGCCTTTCTGTAGGAGAAGGTGAAGGGGGTGTTGAGCAGCGTGACCAGGTGGCGATTGGTGGAGGGCACGTATCTGATGAAGGGCCTCAGCAGGAAGCTGAGCATCTCCAGCAGCAGAGAGAAGTAATAGAGCATTGTCAGGGGCATGGGGAGCTGGGGCTCAATCCCAAACCCCAGCTCCTTGGTCAGCTCGTAATTCAGGTCGGCGTAGCTCATGTGAGGAGTGTCATCTGAGATGTAGTAGAACTTGCCCCTGACGTGCTTGGCTCTCTGTGGGGCTCGCAGGGCTTTGGCTGCCTGCACGTGCGCCCAGGCGATGTTGCCCACGTACACGGGGTTCACCAGAGCCTCCTTCCTGGAGAAGCGCAGGTAGATGTTCTTGTTCAGCAGGCACTTATCCAGATGGCCTTGGAGAAAGGGGCAGCCTTCCCCAAAAATGTACATGGATCTCAGGGCACAGGTCATCAGCGTGCTGCCATCCTTCAGCACCTGGCCATCTGCTTTCAGCACAGCATCCTCTGCCAGTCTCTTGCTTTGGGCATAAGGAAATTTGGATGTGCTCTCATAAGCTGTATCTTCATCCCCATTGAAAATGGGGTCCCCTTTGCAGTTTGGGCCCGTCACTTCTATGGTACTGGTGTAAATGAAGTGCTGGACGTTACAGCGGATGCACGCCTCCAGCAGCAGCTGAGTACCTTCAGAAAACAAACATGAAAAACAGTCTAGGTTAGGGCCCCCTAACCAGGAAAAAGTGGGGGTTTCAGATCAGAAACAGCAACTCTGGCCTGAGCGTAGCCAGATCTCCCTCCCTGCAGCTGGGAGAATCCTGTCCTGAACAGGGCAGTATGTTCAATGACACTGAACCTGCTCTGAATGTGTATTTAAGTGGTATCAGTGCACCTTCCAGAGTTAAACAAGGGTGAATATTTGGTCCTAGTTGCATGTTGTGGGAGGTTTTTTTATGCCAAGAATCAAAATTTTGCTCTTCCTTAACCTAGCATGGAGACTGACCACAGATTCAGGGATTTGTGCCAACTTGAGTAGGCTTTAGTCAGAGAACTTTAAGAAGCTGCCCCTCTCCTTAGGTATCATCCATGCTCTATGGTGAAGCCCATGTTTTTCAGGTTTGAGGATGCTCTTAGTTTGCTAAGAAGGGACAAAATTATTATGGGACCTGAAGGTCTGCTCCAAAATCAGTGCACTCACACCCAGTGCAAATCCATCCAGTATTTGACTGACTAAAGAGAAGGGCTTGGAGAGAAACACGGTGAAGCAAGGCACTATAACATGTAGTCAAAGATCATGAAGTGCAATGAGAAAAGAGAGGCTTGTGTATGTATGCCTCCTTTTCTGGCATAATCTGGCTTTTCCTTGCAGTAGTACAGGATTTCTTACATTTAAAATCCTTTAATGCTTTCATCGGGGGCAGCAGAGGTCAGCTGTTCAAAGTCTTTTAAATAGCCAAGAAGGTTAAACAAGGAAAGCACACTGAAGGGGGGAATAAATACTTTAATAAGTTGTGTTGTTATAGTTGCAATTAGAATCTTTTTTTCCACCCACTTTCAGGCAGAAATTGCCTTTCTTGTTGTGCATGGTGTAATGAAAGAAATTAAATGTAAAAAGGCCAGTGACTTTGGAAGAGAAGACACAGCTCAAAGACATTTGAAAACATCTTTGGCAAAGGAGCATTAAATTAAAATGACTGATATGATATCAGAAGGGTGTAGCCTAAAATCTAGGGGATAAAATCAAGCACCAGCAGTGAGGCACATTAAAGATCTTCCAAGTCTGCTCAGTCTGTTACAGCAACAACTGAAGGCAGCACAAGGCAGACCAGGTTAGTGTGACTGAAACAAATATAAAGAATTAAAGAGGTTCAGAAGAGCCAGGAATATTGACAGCAAAATATGGACTTGTTAATGAGTGAAAAATAGGAAGAATTATTGAACTGAATATTGTTAAGGCACCAAAATTTGTCTTTTTAAGCTTGAAAAAGAAAAAGAAAGAAATTGAAACAAATGGAAAACAGATCTGGATGAGGCTTTCAGAAACATTAAGGAAGTGCACTGAAAAAGTTACACAGACAGGAATAAATTAATGTGAAAAATGAGTTCATGCAAGTCACCCTGTTTAGATGACATAAAAGCCAGGGTCATCTGGAAAAAAATGTATTTATTTTATTATTTTAAAAATAATACTTTATTTCTGCTCTCAATACTGTTTGGAAAATGAGAGAATGTAATCAAATACAGAAGGTCTCGATGAAATCAAATGAGATAGCAAGTTTTAGAAAAAGGCAATCATAAAATTATCTTGATGGTTTATATCTGTTGAAGATGAATTTCACCCAAATAAAATGTGGCTTACTTGCAAATCAGAATTGTATGTAGAAGTTTATAGATTCCTACAGTAATGGGAATCTGAGTATCTTTCATATAGCATGTAATAAAGTAAATTATTACTGTATTACATGCTTTATTCAGTGAGAGGGTCCCCTTGGTTTGCTTGCCTTTCTGGCTGAGGGTCTGGTTCACAGAAGGTACTTTGTTTAGACTGTAATTAATTATTTTCTCTATTCCCTTCCTTTTAAAAATTTGCTTCCCTTTCTTCATAAAAAAGATATTTTTGCTCTGAGATATTGTGTGGCAATGGAGGAAAGCCCTGCATCAAGGCAAGTTTAACTTTCTCACTTCTGTCCTGGTTCGTGAACATCCACATCTGATTCTTGAAACATTTATATTATAGAAACATTTATTTTTATATTACAAGAGTTCTATTTTCTAGGAGAAACAAAACTTTCATCCTGCAAGCGCATGAAATACATAGCAGTGCCCTGGCTGGTCAGAAAACCAGAAGATGGATGGAAATGGAAATAGAAGAAAACAGGGAAGAGAGGACAGCAGTATTCACTCACTGACCTTGTGGCCAGTTGGCTCTGGGAGCAGGACTATGGATGGTATTTCATAGCAAATGTTATCAGCTAATCCTCCCTGGCCCAGTGGGCTTTTTTCACCCATAGGCAGACACTGTTGGCAAGGGAGTGAGTACTGGGGAGTCAGAGCTAAAGAGCTTTCTGGGACATTGTAATAGTAGTTTGATTTTTTCTTTTGTCTTTTTTTTTTTTTTTAATGTTTTTTTATTTTTTTATTTGTCCCTATGGTAAAATGTGTTTAAGCAGCACATTCTGCTGTGAAAAACCAGATTGTAGCAGGAGTACAGGCATCAAGACAGAGCTTTAGAAATCCTCTCTCTGAACTACCAACCAGGTATATTTTCATATTACCCAATGCACAGGTTTCCAGGAACTTGCCTTTCTACTCTTCCCTCCTGACAGGGGCCTAAGAGGCTGCCCAGTGGGCTCTATGCTTTGATCACTGACAATTTGTGGCTTTGATTGAACCAAAATGAAAGGGTCTGGAAGCTAATGACACAGGGAATGAGGCACATAAAACAACTAAAATGCCATCCCACTGTCTTTCAGGTACATGTAAGAAACAGCTTGACTGCCAAGAATTCTCTCTTCCTCTGAGCACTGGTGAGCAGCCAATATTTGTGAAAGTGATGCCTGTACAGGTATGTTCCTTATTTTTCTGTCAAGAAGCCCTGTGGCTGTGGCAGAGAGGAACAAAAAACTGGGAAACCTGTTCATGTAAATAAGAACATCTTCCCCAAATCTACCTCAAGCTGTTGAAGCAGCACAGCCAGGGAGGCCAGTGTGCATGCAGGTTAGGCAGTGCCAGTTCTCTGAATGGCACTGAGGGTTTTAGCATCACAGACAGTTGTTCCTTTAGGAAATACATTTAAACTTCCTGGTAGGTGATGCTACATGGGCCATTCCTAAGTCAAAACCTTCTCCCTTCACCTGATCTTTCCTGAAGAATGGGGGTTCCTTAGTGAAGGGAAAATCCCATCACTGAGTCACTGAAACCCCTCCCAAAGCTCTGAGTTTGTTGAGGACTTTTAAATTATAAGCTCAATAGGAGAGAGCACTTGTTCCTTTCAACTGCCTTCTTGCACACACAGACTTAAAGGCTAAAGAAGGAAGAGGAGAAAAAGAAGAAGAAAAAGAATAGCGAGGAGAGAGCCACAGGCTCTGGGATGTTATCAGTGCAACATTTCTGTAACTGCAGCCAAAGTCTGCAGTAGTTGTAAACGTTGAAAAATGTACACAGGCAGGGATGCCCTGTGGGGTGGGAGAATAAGAACCAATTTCTGAGGTGAGCATTGGGATTTCAGAGGGGAATTTCGTCCAGAAAGTTCCACTGAGCGTGGGTTTATGACTATCACCACTGAAGACAGAGCCTATGCAGACCTCAGCATGGGCATACTTAAGTGTTGACAAGATTGAGTGATACTGCACTGCCCTGAAGTGGAAGACTGGGTGTGGAGAGGCCCAGAACTTCCTGGGGCGGCAGAGACACGGGATTTGCACCCCTGGGTACGTCTGTGCAAGATGCAGGACAACCCAAGTAACCTGGCTCCAAACAACCACAGCTCAGGTGCTCCCTTCCCTGAGCAGTGATCAGGACACAGATGTGGCTTTGAGGGAGGTGCTTCCCCTGCTCACCTGTCACATTGACTTCCCAGAGCAGCTTCTTCTCGATGAGGCCCAGGGTGTCAATGAGGGAAGCCGTGTGGATGACCAGGGACACCCCCTGGCAGGCACGGTGCAGGAATGTCACATCTCGGATGTCCCCTTCCAGGATCTTCAGCTCAGTCTTCCCCTTGAACTCTGCAGGGGCAGCAGAAAACAGAGCACAAGACCTTACAGGCACCCTAAGAAGAGCACTGGAAGGGTGGTGAAGAGCTGACCCTGCCTGGCAGGTGCTGACTGTCCAGGAACTGCAGGGATATTTTAAGGCTGTGAAACAGAAGGCGTCTCCCCAGTACCCTACTGTCAAATGCCAACTACAGTGCTACAGAGGTTTATTTTGCATTACCTGCCATAGATCTGGAGCCAATATTCAATGTGTTTCTTTCTATTTTATTTTTTAGAGAGAGATCTTTTCCACTGCTAGCAAGCTTCCCTGAGTTGTGGCTGTGTTAAAGTTCACAGAGGAGTAGCTTTAGCTGTGCATGTTCTGCTGGCTGGCTGGCTATAGATGTGTTAACCCAAGAGCACTGAACAGGCACTGCATGTTCCTGTCTTCAGGCTGATGAATGATCTCTCTCCACCCAGAGCGTGTGAGCACAGGGATGTGTTCATACTTACTTTCTGCACCTTTACCTTGCCTGTATTGCAGCTCTTCTAATAAATCACATACAATTCTGACATCTTTTTCTTGTACCTTGGCCAGGACCTACAGTGCCTCTTGCAGCTCCAGCTCTGGCTCCATTTCAGTGTCTGTGCTGTGAGGTCATTTTTAGCCTGCACATCTTTCTGGTTCATACCTGAACTCTCAAGAGCGTTCTCCTGAGCTACCTCAGCCTGGCTTGATTAAATCCTGCTTTTTAAGCCCTGTCCCTCCACAGCAGCTGCAGTGTGTGACCCCAGAGGAACTCTAGGTCTCAGAGCCATCCTGTGCTGGGCAGAAGGATTCTTTCTGCAGCCCAGAGCTACACAAAATGAGCCAGCACAGACAATCACTTGGAAAAATGCCCAGTCCAAGGCAGTGCTGCTGTTCAGGGACCTCAGCTGGCCTGGCTGCAGCAGTGCCTCGGGACAGGAGGGGACTTCCTCAGCATGACCACAGCCTGTGAGAAAGTGGTGCCATCACCAAGTCCTCTGGGAGCCTCTGCTGTGGCTGCACTAGATGGCTCCCCAGGCACAGCTACTGGACAGGGACTCTGCAGCACAGGCAGAGCCTCTGTCTTCTTCCAGCATCATCAAACGCTCCTTTTAGATAAGAGAAGAACCTGATCAATTTGTACAGCTTTTAGCTTCAGCCATGACTGAAATCCTGTGTATCCTAGTGCTTTGTCACCAGCTCCAAAGCAGGCAGTATTTCATTCCATGTCTTTAACAGGAAACACTGAGAGAGACAGCTGCTGGATTTGGAACTGAGTGGGAATATATTTTAAAATGGTTTTATCTCATTTTCTCCATAGCATGCTAAGAATGTAATCCTGTGTCAATTTAACAATTATTCTGATGCAACAGGCTTAAGGGGCTTTTTTCTCCCACCACAGACAGTTGGTCTGAGATTTAAGGTTTGTGGAACATTTGCTGAACTGTTACTAAATCTAGAGTTGCTGCCCTCCCAGCACAGTCATTGCCACATACTCTCTTCTGCTCCTTTATTTTACAGACTGCATTCATTTCCTAGGATTCTATCTCCAGAAGCTTCACTCTGATCTTTACTTGCATGGATGCAAAAGTGTCAGACTAGGGCTGGGCTTTTTTTAAGCTCCTGGTAGTTAGATGTGCTCTAATAAATATTAGTGTCTGTACTGCCCTTAGGTTGATGTTCTCCATGAACAAGGCTTTTTGGGGTTGTAATTATCCCAAGAACAGGCAGAAATAGTTTTTACAACATTAATTCTGACATGTGACCTCCTCAAACTTATCACAGAGCCCAGGAAGGGGTTAGGAAAATGGAAGTTTTACACATGCAAATCAAAGCTTTCAGGAAAAGTACAGAAGAAGCCTGTCCCTTTTAAAGCTGATCACAAGAAATCTGCTGTCTAGGTGCTTTGTGCCTTGTTTGGGTTTGCAGTTTGTTTGTGTATGATATGAGTCAGGAAATCTGCTCCTCTATTCTGTTTTAGCCAGCAGAAGTTGCCATGGTAAGTACAATATGGGCCTTGCTCCCTTTAGCAGCATCAGCTGCATGTCAGGAATCAGCAGATTGATCTTGTTTTGCTCTGGGTGAAGAGAAAACTACAGGTGAGCTTGGAAGAAAAGAGAGTTAAGAAATGACTGGCAGTGGTTTCAGTCTGAGATGGCCAACAGAGAGAAATGCTCTTGATTTCCATCTAGACAAACCATTGCCCAGGCAGCAAAAGAACACTTGTGGGTAGGTCAGAGGGGGAGGAGCAGAATAAATTCAAGGCAGCTCTCCATTTTTGCATAAAGTGATTATGACAAAGTGCCTACTCACTGGGAAAACTTGTTCTTCTTCACTAGTGGTTTCTGTGTCCTCTGAATTGTAAGTAATCTCCCTGCTTGCTGTGGGTAGTTTTTGCTTTAAAATGCAATGATTTCTTAATAAAATTCAGTGTCCTGTTGTGAGCAGTTTTTGACTCAGCAGTACAGTCAGACTATTTGCCCTAAACATGAGAACAACATCGGAGTTTTGATTTCTCCAGAAGTGCCAATGCAATAATGAACAACAGAAAAAAAAAAAAAGATTGTGTAAGTGGGAGCACAGGAAAGGCAGAAAGATAAATCTGACATGGGAGATGGGAAGTAAGAAACCCAGGCACCAAAGAACCATGTTTAATGTGACATCCATTCTCAACCACGCAATGGAACCGAGTGGACTCCAACTCACAGCCCTGGACACTGACTGGATCATCCCAGACTCCCTGGGGCTGTGGAAGACCACAAATGCCACTGTCCTACACAGACTGATGGGATGGTCAAGCTCTCAGCAGGAAAGTGGTTTGGACAAAAGAGGAGTGGCCCTGAGTGTCTTCTGGCACAAAGACCTGTGACTTGCACACACTGTTCTGTCTCACTACCCACAGCCTTGACTCTGCACAGATATTGCAAGTGCAAGGTGCTCAAGAGATCAGTGAGGAAAAAACCCACTCAGCTCTGCTCCTGGCTGTTCCAGAAATCCAGATAACATCTGCTAGCAAGTAAAAGTCCCTGTAGTAAAAATAATGCAGGTCAGAAGACTCCAGCCCCACCCACAGGTTTTGTAGCAGCCCAGCACTTGGAATGAGTCACTGAGACAGAGAAGGGCTTGAAAGGGAACAGCAGGAAATACTTCAGGTTGTTCTGAGCACAGGGACTGGCAGGACACTAGAAGAGATGTAGTCACAAGGGCTGATGCAGACAGAGGAGCTGCCAATCAAAATGCAGGGGTTCAAATCTGTTTAAACACATCTGTAATGTCAGCCTATGTTCCCTACTAGCTGTTTATGGGGAGAAAAGGCTTTGGTAACTGATTTTTCCCTACCTCCTGTGCTGCTCAGATAGGCAGAAGGAATGTTAAAAGAATAGGAGAGGGGGTGTGTGGGCAGTGCTCCCTGGAGGAAGAAGGGAGGATAAGGAAAGAGGGCATAGATCTTGCCTATTAACAAGAAAACAAAACATCAAAACGTTTGCTGCAGCCCAGCCAAGACTGTGCCCACACAAACAATGGTTTTCACTCCCCAGGATGCTCCATTATCCCCACAAAACTCTTCTGGCCCAAAGCAGTGTAGATGCCTCTGGCCTGCTGCATCACTGCTAAACCACACACATTTCAGCCTCTACTGTAGCTGCAGGTTTTGGGTTTGTTTCTGTGGAAACTCTCTGGAAACCAGAGCAGGAAGGGCTGCTGCAAGGCTCAGAGGCATTTAGAAATCCTCAGTGAAATGCTGAGTCAGATTTAATGGAGAAGAAGTTTGTAAAATGGAGCAGAGTTGTGTAAAACCATCATAAAGGCTTGTGCAATTTGCACCAGGTATATTGTGCACTGTTGCTGTCCCTTGATGACACTTTAATGCTCTATAGAGTGATTGAGGCTCTTCAGCAAATCATGCAGAGATATTCCTTAAGGGTTCCCATATAGTTTCCTGCATTGAGGAAGAGGAGTCTCGCAGTGAAGATGTGATGGAGGAAGTTATTGTTAAGTAAGTATAATGTAAGGACTTACAAACCTGACTGAATTTAGGCCCCTTAGATGCCTTTTTATAGATGTGCTCAGTGTATCTCAATAAATAGGACATTCAAAATAAAACACCCTGAGTCCTGCCATAGACTGTTTCTGACACTGGGCACATCACTCCCTTGTGCTGTCTCCAATCCATTCAAGAATCCTGCCTTGCACTTTGCAAATGGGTTCTGTCTCTTCTGTTTAGCATTTGCTTAAACAGGAAACTGCAATAATGTTATTAACAGAAGCAGTTTTAAAAATACCTCACCACAGCTCTCAGCCAGAAGATTACTATTAATCAAATTAATCTCAGGTTGAAGAAGACCATTGGAATTTGCACCCACAACATTTTCACTGCCTTCGCTGTCTGGCACACCTGAGCCCAGCACAGCATGCTCTGGATATCTCTGCCCTCCCACCTAGTATAGTAATGCTTGAATTTTCCCTTTCCCCAAGAAGAAATGTGAGATTTTTGCACTAATTTTGCTCTGTGGGTTTTGTTGTAAGAGGAGTCAGGTTGAAGACAGCCTGTTTACTGCATGAACAGTATACAGAAGCCTCAGGGCCTGACAAAAAACCCTCTTGTTTTCACTTTTTACATCTGATTTCTCTGCTGGAGGGAGAGGGAGGGATAGAGCAAGGATTCCTTGAGCTAAAACCTCTATCTGCAAATCTGTTTCAGATGAGAGGTGAAGGTTTCCCAGCTGCCCACGTGGGACTGCAGCACCCCAGCTGCAGCACCGTCCCAGGAGATGGCACTTACTGTCAAACCTCCCGAGTGCCTCAGCGCTGAAGGCTTTGTCCAGCAGCCGGATCTCAGCCAGAGCCTCCTCTTCTTCCAGCAGCAAGCACACAATCCTCTGGCCAAGAAACCCTCCTGCCCCTGTCACCAGGCAGCTCACCCCAGCCAGGGACATTGCTCTGGGTCGCTCCTCGGTGGTGAATTTGCTGTCTCTTGAGCTTGGTTCTCCTCCTGCCTGAGGGAAGGAACATATGACATCAACCTCTGGAAACACTGCAAATCAAAGGGTGTTACCAGAAGGAGAGACTACTGAAAAACAAACTTTAATCCCTACATCAATTGTTTAAGCATGCCTTACTCTTGCTACCTATTCCTATTCAGAAGTAGTCTACGTATTTTTTCCATGCAAAGAAAACATTCTAACAAATCATTACAAACCAATTCAATTAACAAATCTGAAAATGCTCAAAATCAACTTCAATGCCAAACAAACCCCACAAAAGTCTGCCTTGAGTCTCGGTTCCACCTCCCTAGCACTCAGAAGACCGTGGGGGAGATTTGCCTGTATTTATACCCTGCTGGGCACCACCTCGGTCGTTCTGCTCCCCTCCCTCTTGAGTGCCTCCTTTGCTGCAAAAGAATGTGATGCTTCCACACCACTCCCACCAAAGAGGAAGGCTCTGAATACAGTGAGGTCTGAGCCTAGATGTGGTCCTTCATCCCTAAATCCCCAGAGAATAAGCCCTCATGTTCATAATTCTCTTCAGCTGCACTTGCTTGTGTAATACAGTGCCAATATTGTGCCAGTATTGAAGGTAGGGAGCATTTAAATTAAATGTAAATAGAGGAGAAGCTATTTAAAGTGGTTTGAGGAGTGAATTCTGCTGCTGTATATTTTCTGGATACTGGGCGCCCCCATTACAGTATGGGTTTCTCACTCTCTCTGTGTAAGATCAGAAACTAACCCTGGGGATTTTGTATTTGTTCAGTACACTACAGGCATTTGAAGTGATGAAATTGTTTAATGTACCATCCAAGTTAAATTCGAGCTGCAGGAGGGAAAGATTCACCTCTGGAAATGTCTTGTGCAAGAGTAGCTATTTAAAGCAAGGCTGTTTGTGCCTCTGCAGTGATCTGTGTCTTTACTGCTTTACATCTCCAATATTCAGGGAAAATGCCCAGGTGTTTCTCCCTGGGGTTTCACTCCTGTTCCAGCAAAACTGTTATGCAGTGTGAGACCAGGGCAGGGCAATAGTCTGAGCCTCCTGATGCCATCACTGCCCTCCTGGGTCTGTCAGGACACGCTGGCTGCAGCTGTATTTTCTCTCTCTCTCACACAGGGATAGGCTGCCATCCCTGCTGATGCAGGATGATAAATAGGGAGCTGCCTTGAGCGACAAGGAAGTTACAAAGAAGCCCAGCAACACAATTAATGAGGCTGAAATCACTGGAGAAAGGATCCTTGATTTGGGGCATAGCTGGAATGGATCTCTAAAAATGCTTTGTTTCCATTCTTGCCACTAACTACTAAGCTCCTTTTTTATTCTATCATAGGTTTTGTTCACTCATTAAAGGGAGTTCTGGAGAAAAGCTGTAGAAGAAGCATCCCCACACTGTTACTTTTTTAGAGCAAAACTGGGCTTGCAAGTCTCAGGAGGAAAGCAAAACCACTTCTGTTGGAGGAGAAAGGTTTCTAGCTGACACAGATGACAAAGTTTTGGCAACTGTTTCAATCCCAGAGTCCTTGAAAATCTGTTACTTACCCCAACAGAGCTTTAAAAAAATTGTTATCAGTGCTTCTTTCCTTGGCTTTTCACATTCAGGACCTTGACATTGCATATTCTTATCAGAAGCTGCTGCAAATTAATTTTGTGCACTTTGCAAGGAAAAATAACTGACCAAATACCGCTGCTCTAAGTGGCATTCTCTGTAACAAAGCTTCCTTTTTGCTTTCAAAAAGGAAATAAAATGCTTTGAAGAGGCATTATAAGACCACACAGCACCACATAGCCTCTTAGAATACAAAACACTTTTGTGCACCAAGCTTGCCTATCAGAATGACCAAGCTTGGGAGGGGTAGTGCTTATATGAGAATATGAGTGCTTCATAAGGGACTGCAGGGAGATTTACTGCTGCTGTGCTTTGTCCTGTTAGGTACTACTCAGACAAATGCTTGGCTTAGTTTGAGGGAATTTTATACATCACTGCATAGCAGCCTTCATCTGAACTGCTGTGTGTGAATGTCAGTGGTCAGACAGCAGCAATTTGCTCAACTCCAGCTCAGACCTACTGGTCCTTCCTGCAATCGCACCTAGAGACAACATTTTCACCTCTTGTTTTGTGTTGACATTGCAGCTGGGGCTGCTGAGTGCCATGCCAGCTCCTCCTGTGCAGACAGGACTGGCTCTGGTGTTCCCCAAAGGACAGGGAGGCAGATGCTGGAATGGGCTGCACACCCCAGAACGGTGCCAGTGAGCAGCAAGGCCCAAGTCCACCAGACCCCCAACCACCAGGAACAGCTTGATGAAATTCAGAGTTATTGCACTCACAGATTAAAAACATAATTGAGCAGCATTTGAAAAGTTTACCAAGCTGTGTCAAGGCATAGACATTTTTAACTATGTTGATATCTTTCTTCCCTTTGATTTCGCTGTAAAATGAAGCCACTACAATCTGGTATTTTGCTGTAGAATGGACTGCATTACTGAGAGCATCATTTTAGAAAATCAGAGCTTGTACATTTTGATGAATGTTGGAGAAATGCTGTTCCTGGACTAAGTGGATAGCTTAATATATGTGCAATGCCCCATGTCCCATTCCAGCCTGGCCCAGGAACAGCTGCTCCTCTGATTTTACTGGTGCCTGCTGTGACAGATACTTTGGGGCAATGACTGGCAGGCGTTAGAGAATGTATTTTCTTAGCCTTTTCACAAGGGGAAAAATGGATTGGGAGGGAGTGTAGTGGAGATGAGAAGACACAAAGAGAAATAGTGAAGGGAAAATTCTCAGCAGCATTAGGAAAAAAACTGTAACATGGTATTGGAATGAGCGTGGAAGTTTTATAGGATAAAAGGTACTTTTACAGAGGGCAATGCTGTTTAATTATGGAATGAGGTAAACTGATTTTGCTATCAATCAGGGTATCCAGAATTAAGAAAGGAAAAACAGATCTCTTTGTCCAGAAAGAATTTTAATTCAGGAAAGGGGTTTCTGAAGTCTGGTCTGTTGCCCAGACCTATGAGAATTGAAGCAGGGAAAAGCAAAAGCAGCAGAAGCGTACTCATTATTTAGCTGGACCTTTTGATTTCTAAATATAGACTAATTGTGACCAAACACACACACACACACACACACACACACACACACACACACACACACACATTCAATTCTATGTTTCTTCTCACATCATGCTGGCAGCTCTGGAAGAGAGGCTGGACTTTGAAATGTAGTTTTACTCAAGGAAAACTTCTGCCCTTCAGTGTGGGAGGCACTGTTCCCTCCTGGAAACATTTCCCTCTCTTCTAGTTATATATTGACAAGAGGGGAAAAATATTTAAACAATTAACTTGTGGACATCTGTCCTGTATTGGACTCCGAATAAACACAACTTCTCATAGTGGAGAAGAGTTGTAAGACACTTTTATCCTGGTATGAAGAAAACCACCTTAAGAGGCCTCAATGTTTCTGTGTCTTCAAACCTGACAAAGGAAATCTCCTATTTCAGTAATACCAAAATTCTTCCAGTAGAATGGAGAAGGTGATTGTAAACATTTCTGACATTATCTCCAAGATCAAAAAGGCTTCTTGCAGTAGTCTTTGCCATATTAGACAGCACATGATTTGGGCAATTATCTAGAAACAAACATTTAGTCTCCTTTTCCCTTTAGTTTTAGGAAGAACTCTATTTCCTCAGGTGAAATTGATGAGTGACTCATATATTTAAAGGCTGGAGAAATTTGCATTGTATGCCAAAGAAAAATGTTTATGTTTGGATCCATTTTGTAGATAAGCTACCCTTGTAAGTAGGCTGATTCTCTGTCCCATCCTCCAGGGATGCTGGGAAGCAGCAGGGTTTGATTAGTCCTTAAACTGCATGTTTACAATCTTTGAGGACAGTTTTTTGTAAGATTTAACCTTGCTTGAATGTGTATCGGACATCAAGTACATAAAGCAGAACAGGGTGCAGACAATGGGGTGTGAAACTTTGGTATGCATTAGCTTAGGCCTAACTCAGATCACAGAAAACTTTCAATGTCTTGGAAAAACTGGGCTTGTTAAATAGCCTCTTATCCTGATTGAACCCTGTGACCTCTCACTTTTGGTTCACTCACCAAATATCATTGTTTTTCACTCAGAAAATGCTTTCTTGCAGCCTTTCACGGAGATACACGTGCTGCCTCTGCAGCTCCAGGTAGCTGGTCATGGCAGCACAGCAGCATGGCAGGGTACAGATCTCATGTGCAGCTCTTATTTTATGATTCTGTGACATCTTCCTACAATTCAGATTAAAGGCAACCTCAGGAGATCTCTGTGCCAGCCTCTTCTCACAGCAGTGTCAGAGACGTTGCTCTGGACCTTGCCCAGGCAAGCCCTGAATATCTCTAACAATGGAGGTTTCACAAACCCTATGTTGCAGTGTCTGACTGCCCTCATGGTGGTTCTCCCCCCCACTGAAATTTTCCTCATTGCAACTTGTGCCCATTGCCTTTCACCCTTTTACTGCACACATCCAAGATTTGGCCTGGATCTTCTCCAAATGAGTAGTGAAAGGCAGTGATGTGATCCCCCCTCCCCCTGCCTTTAGCCTTCGTGGGACTGAGCACTCCCAGTTGTCTCATTCTCTTCTTGTACATCCTTGAAATCCATCAATGTGTGTGATGTGCTGTAATTCCCAAGTCTTATCTGCCGGGCTGTCAGTCTGCTGACAAGGTTTATTGTTACTGGAACAGAGAGGAAGGCCTCCATGTGAAGGCCTCTGGAAGATCACTGCAGACACTGTTATCTCTGAGAGAAACCAAAGTCTAAACAGAGTGAGCCAACAGGGTTAGCTTCTTCCTTCTGCCCTCTTTGAGCAGATTTAAAGTGGGAATTATGCAAAAGGTCACCTTTTGGTAGCATGGCTCCCCCTGCACATGCCAGGGAAATGGGTATCAAGGTATCTGCTGGCTCCAAAGCAGGGGGAGGCAGGGGGCTGCACCACTGGAAAAAAGAGCTGGCTCTTTCCCCACAAGTGGCACTCTGCTCCACCCCTTCCCTGCTTTGCATTTAGAAGCAGTGGGCAAGGACTGTCCCCACTTGCAAAGGGCAGCTGGGGTGCCTGGCAGCTGATTCACCTTACTTCTGTATCTTTTATGAATACATCCAGGAAAAGCCAAGTCTGTGGAAGACAGCAGCAACAACACTTACTGTCCCAGAGCAGGAGAGGTGTGTGGATCAGGTTGCAGTGAGACTTGGCATGATAAGTGGAAAAAGCAAGGCACAGGGTTTTCCATGTCTGGCTGTCCAGTGTAGCAGAACTTTGGAGGAAGACCCAACACAGGTAATGCTGTGGAACAGCCAGTTTAAAGAAAATGCATTTAGACAAGTAACAATTACCCAAACTGTTATGGAATTCATTCAATAAGAGCAGAGAACAGCCTTTGCTAACAGAGCCTTTCCTAATCTCTTCAGAAGTGTCCAGAAGGCCTTATCAGACACTTATTGCACCTCCTTTTTCATCTTCAGTCTGGCTGGGACCTTAGCTTCAGCTGCCTCTGTTTGGTGGGCATAGCAGGAGGCTGATCACAGCTTTGAGAACTGAACCAGGTGCTGGCCAATCTCTGAGACGCTGGCACAGCCTGCAATAAATGAAACACTGGTGAGAGAGAAAGGTCTGTGGCTGAAGCTTGGAAGCCCCCCTGCTCTGAACCCCAGTCTTGTGCGAGCCGGGCTGAAATAGGTTGGTACTTCAATATCTCCACTCCTCAGCGGCATCTTCAGCTTTGAGGTTCAGCACTGGAGTCCCCTCACAAGAAGAGTCAGAAACATGAAAAAAAAATTTTTATAACAAGCTGAGCAGGTTGCAGCCTGATCCAGTAAAATCAGCAGAAAAACACAGAGAAAAGACAGGGGTTGCTGTGTGCCAAATGGCCAGAGGTGAAGATTTGCATTGCCATTTAATTTGGACAAATATGGGTGGAATAGGGATGCTGACTGATAGCTGGCTGAACATGAGCCAGCTGTGTACCCAGGTCTGGTACAGGCATCCTGGCCTGTGTCAGCAGTGGTGTGAACAACAGGACCAGGCCAGTGATTGTCCCCCTGTGCAGGGCACTGGTGAGGCTGCAGCTTGAATCCTCTGTTCTGGCGAGGTTTAAATTGGATATTAGGAAGAATTTCTTCACAGAAATTGTTATCAAGCACTGGAATAGGCTGCCAAGGAAGTGGTTGGGTCACCAGCTCTGAATGTGTTTAAAAGACACGTAGATAAGGCACTAAGGGACATGGTTTCATGGTGGAATTGGCTGTGTTGGGTCAACAGTTGGACTGATGATCTAAAAATATCTTTTCCAACCTAAAAGATTGTATCATTCAATGAATTTCACAGCCTCAGCAAAAGGATCCCAACCTGCTGCTCTTGCTGAATCCTGTGCCCTTGTTCATAAAAAGAACTGTAAAAGTCTGCTAGGGAAAAAACCCAGGAATCTTTACTAGTTGAGAAAGTAACCCATAAAACCACACTATGGCCAGAGGGATTTCAGCTCCAGTCTCCCAATGAGTGTTGCTATCCACTTGAGTTCTATGTGTCATAATATATAGAATATCCTGCATTGGAAGGAACCCACAAGGATCATCCTGTCCAACTCCTGGCCCTGCAAAGGACACCCCAAGAATCACACCATGTGCCTGAGAGCATTGTCCAAATGCTACTGGAACTCTGTCAGGCTTGGTGCTTTGACCACTGCTCTGGGGAGCCTGTTCCAGCGCCATAACCCTCTTGTCCAAGAGTAAAACTGGAGCTTGCACTGGGCTCTGCAAATTTGCTGTTTGGTGAGAGGCTCAAAGAGGTCAGCTACAGCTGGGAGCAGGAGTGAGAAAAACAGAGCGAGAGTAATGGGGGGAGACACAAAAGCTTTTAAAACATGTGTAACCACCTACAGACTGTATTCTCTAAGACACAGAGAAAAATTCTGCATCCATTTTTAATGAGCTCTTCATGCAGAAAAAGATCAGTGCATTTCACCTTGATAAACACTAAATACTGAAAAACTGATGCTGTCATTCCCAGGAGAACAGAAATTCCAAGTTTTGCTTGGCTGTACTTCGGAGTTTTGCATCTGTTTACTTGGGTCACAAAGCTGCTCTAACCTACTCCCTCTGTGCAAACTTCATTGCTGTGACAGCTGGAATGCCAAGTGGTTTCACAGGAAGCAGAGAATCTCAAGTATAACAGCTAGAACCATCACAGCTCCTGTGGATTCCCTTTTTGTCACCTATCCATCACACTCCTGATTTTATAGGGCTTGCATGAAGAAACATCTATAACACCCATTACAAACAAAATACTTACCAGCTAAGGCCATAGACAAACGAAACTCATCCTGAAGGATTCTCAAGACATCCTGAAGACCTTCTTCACCCTGCACCAACAGATAAAGCAGTCAGGGTAAAAGGAGCACTGGCACAGAGCAGTGCTGCAGGATGCCTGCACCCTGAGAGCTGGGATAGTCCCTTAAATCCATGCCAATTCCAGTCTTTCATGCAGATGAATGATTAAAATGATATGATGGATGTGCTCAGTTCATCCCAGATTAATTTAGATGCTTTTCCTTTTGGGATACATCTGACCAGGGAAAGAAAACAAAGCTGTTTTTCACTTCTGACATTTTGTAGCTGGTTCCTTTTTTTTTAGCTTTCAGTTTTCCCCCACCAATGGGCTTGCTATTTAAAATGTCAAGCCTCACAATGCTGACAGGTTTTAACAAAGTAATGAGTTTTATATATATTACCACTCCAGAAACTGTAGTTTACTCAAATACTAGACTGAATCTTTAAAAATAATAGACTATGTGTTTTCCTCTGTGTAAGTGACACCAAGAAGCTCAAGAGCCAATAAAATGCATAGAAGATTTTGATCTTCCTATGAAATACTGGAGGATTAATTTTTTTCTCTTGAATTTTCTTTTTATGTCTTGCAATAATGAATGCTTTGGGTGCACTCAATGTTAGCACTTGTTTATGCCCTTCCTCTGTTGTATGCTTTGGTAATGCCACTGAGATACATCTTTAGGAATACTCTATGGAATACAACACCAAAGCACAATTGAACCCCCCAAAATCCCATCTCCTTTCTGTTTCCATTGTGGAGAAAGTGCAGGCAACTCACAGGAACACCTTTTTCATCTTAGGCCCTTTGTTGATATTTACTGGCCAAAAAAACAGTACTGCCAACTCTTACAGGTTTTTTCAGGAGATTCAGGTGATTTCTTGATCAAAGCCTTGCTACTGGAATCCACAGCAATCAAACCACTGGACAAGAGTGCCATTTAAGAGAAAGGAAATGTGTCTAGACCACAAAAAAAAAGTGTCTTTTCTTCTAAAGAAAAGTTTTGGAAGACTCCATCCAGAGTGTAAAAAGCAAAAAATTAGCAAAAAAACCCCAGCTAGTATAATGATATTATTTTAATTTTGATTATATTATGTTTATCTCCTGCATCAGAGGCCTAATTCATTACTCCGGATCATAGAAATATGCCTGGAGTTGAGAAGCAGCAAAGCTGGAACTGAAATAGCAGTGGAAAACCCAGGCCACAGTGGAAAATCTCCAGTGGCAAAAAACAGTTTTGTTCAGCCTGGTCCAAAATGTTTCAGCCATCCGTGGGATGGAGCTCTATATGTATTTATGTTATGTATTTATTCTATATGTGAAGAATTCACAGCACTGCTGTGAAACTGTTCTACCAAAACCATGTATTGTTCCCAGCTATTTGCTGAAAGCAAATAAAATTGTCAGACTAATCTTTCTGGCAAATAAGCCAGCTCCAGTTTTCAAAAACACTGAGTCCTAAAGTATTTTAGCACCAAACTGCAACATCAAAAAATCAGGTCCCACAAAACAATGCTATCACCTTCAAAATCCCATTGTCCAAAATCCCAGGAAATTTTCAAATTCAGTGATATTTTTAAATCAGAGGAAATGTCAGGGTTTCATTCAATTTGGGGTGATTCCACTTCAAATTCAGCAAAATAAAATTAAATAATATATTCTCCACCCGTGACAACTGTGTGACTTCAGTTGCAGGACTGCTGGAGAGTGTGAGAAGCAGGCATGTGGACTCAGAGCTCCTTACTCACCTTGTAAGCCAGGCCCCACAAAGCTGGTCTTCCAATAAAGACACATTTTGCTCCCAGTGCCAGTGCTTTTAGCACGTCACTGCCTTTTCGTATCCCTCCATCGACATAAACTTCCACTCTGCCTCGTACTGCCTCCACAACCTCAACTAGAGCATCAATCTGCAAAGGAGAAGCCAGTCTCACCTTGAGGGCAGCTTTTGATTCCCAGAGAAGGAGGATATATTCCAAAGACACAGGTGAGGATACAGTGCTTTAGTAGGATACCCTCTCAAAATGGAACGTGACAATGCATCACAAATAGCTCAGCACCAGGAGCTGCAGAATAACAAACATGCAGATCCCTGCTCTGCTTTCCAGACACTTAATGCCATTTTCCAGAGCTTTGCATATACTGATATTCTTTGCTATCACTTTTGATTAGTGAAAAAGCAACATTTTCAATAGATTTATGAAAGATTTTAAAATATAAATTTCAATGGGAATAACTGTCATCAGTATTTTACTTTTATTTGAGACAATGATGAATAATACAGCTGTTTGCAAGAAAGGCTGACGTCAGACTTCTACTGCTCAAACTACCTAAGCTTACATTTCAGCTTAATCCTGGTGACCACTTGTTGAGTGCCTCCCTCTAAAGCATCTGTGAAGGGTTTCATCTGCTGTGTAGTACAGTCAATAATTTCCTCCAGGTTAGGTCTCCTGATTCCCTAAGGTCTTTTCCGTAGAGTTCAGTGTGGAATAAGCCTCAGATGTTATTGCAGGGCAGCACCACGCACAGATGCTGGCTCTGGCCCCAAAGGCAGTACAGCCAGGGGCAGGACAAGGCACTGGACATAATTAACTCTCCTTCAGAGCAATCCCAAAAGGCTCTTTTCTGCAATGTCTTATACCTTTTTGCCTTCCTTTAATTTTTTTTTTCTGAATTTCAAACTGAAAACCTTCAGGCTGAAATTTTCTAGGACTAACTCAGCAAGAGCCAGGCTTGGCACTAGAAAAATAGCAGAGCCCAACTAGGTATCTACTGCCTTGTCTGTGTATGTAAAACAACTTTTAAGGTAGAACAACAGTTTAATGTGGATGCCATTTCTGTTATTATGCCTTTAGCATTGAGTTTATTAATTTTTTTTTATTCATTATTGTCAGCCTTGACGCAGAATAGAACAGAATTCCCTGGTACCTATTTTTATTTAACAAAAGAAAACCGAGAAAAGAAAGTTCGTAAGATACTGTGCAATGCAGAACTGTAAAATAAGAGCAATTGGAAAAACTGACAGAAGCCAAATTAATCCAGTGAAATACACACATGTCTAAACAATGCATGATTTCTTTGTACAAATTTAAAAGCAGGGGAATTTTTCTCCAGATAAGCTATCCTTTTTCTGGCTCGTGTAAGTCAATAAATTCCCATTTAGACTTGAGCCTGTAAATACGCAAGCAGACCTCTCACTAAATCTAGCTGCATTGTTTTGCATGTTTTGACAGATGTGAACAATGAGAATACATTATGCTCTCATTTGTACAATTTTGGTTCCAGAGCTTTGTTTTCTTTTTGCTGCAGTGCGCAAAGAGTTTGAGTGTGCTGCACCAGCTCATGGAGACACAGGCAGGAACTCTCCCTGGCTTAGGCCAGGAGTTTACCTGCACTTAAGTGAAGAAGTTTGGCATGGGGGCTATCCACTGAAGTATTTCCTCCCAAGAAGCTGAGGAAATACTTCAGTGGATAGCCCCCATGCCAAGGCGTGGATCTCACCAGTTTAAAGCTAAAGTATATCTGCACACATCCATGGCCACTGGACAAACTCAAGTCCACCAGAAGTGTACGCACAAACCTGGGCATAGAGACACCCAGGTTAATGCAAACATGCAGACTGTAAACGGGGAAAATGTGGGACATCCATTTTCATCTAATCTCACTTACAGTGGCAGGTCCTTCATCCAGTTGCCTTCCACCATGGTTGGACACAATAATTCCCTGAACTCCATGTTTCACTGCCAGCTCTGCATCTTCTCTTGTCAAGATGCCTTTGATGATGATGGGCAGGCGTGTCAGGCTCCGCAGCCAGTAGATGTCATTCCAGGTGACCGAAGGATCCAAGCTGTTGGGTGGCAGTCCGTACTCAGAGCAGTCATCTTCCTACAGCCACAATGAAACAGCAAAAGGAAAACTCATCCAGGCTGCAACAATACACAGGTCTCTTGGTGTCTTTCCTTGCCCTAGAACAGATTAATCAAACTTGCCAACAGACATGTTCATCAGCTCCAGAAATGTCACGTGTCTCTGGAGGAGAATAATTACAATGGGGGTGGAGATCGTGTCTCTGAGGCAGCTGGGTGGGGATTTTGAAGACAGAACCCAGTCCAGGAAGAGGTCAAGCCAGGATGCTGCAGAAGCAGCAGGGGAGAAGATAGACCCCGGTACAGCAAATGCCAGGGCAGCAGTTACCCAGTGGTTTTTCTCTCATGTGGTACATGCCAGCGCAGTGAATGAAAGGACAGGCTCATTTTACAAACCTCAAAGGCTCCTTCCAAGTTCTTCACTTTCATGTGGGGAGGAAGGCGGAAACCATTGCGGACATCGTCGCGTCTCTTGCCCGTGTAGGGCAGATCCGCAGTGAGGACGAGGCCCTGGAAGCCCAAGGCCTCTGCCCGCCGGACCAGGTGCTGGGAAGCTGCCCTGTTGCGGTGGATGTAGAGCTGGAACCAGCGGAGGCCGCCGGGCGCAGCCGCGGAGATCTCCTCCAGCGTGCAGGTGGAGTAGGTGCTGGCAATGTAGCAGGTGTCCATTGCTCTGGCCGCTTGGGGGGCATTGGGAAGGAGTGAGAAACAAAGACATCTGAAGAGTCTTGCCAAACATCAGACACAAAACCATGCACTGTTTGTAGAGACCACCCCAACTCCTGATTTCACGTGTATCTTACAAAGCACAGGGTATCTATGTCCTGGGATTAACAATGACTGTATTTACTATGCGCTCTTGTTAGTCCATGGTTAAGAAAGCAGAAAAGGGAGAGGTAATTAACCAAGCTGTGCTTTCATTTTGCATCTGCATTTTTTAAAAAGCATGAATTTTATCTTTATGACTGAGTCCTCTCAGGGTTGTACTGTTGGATCTACTCAGTGTACACAGAAGAAAAAACCATTTTTAGGGGTCAGGTCTCCAAACTCTCCACAGGATTTGTTGGATATCTTTTTGTCCAAGGGAGACATTTCTTAACCAGTAACAAGGTATTCACAGTCTGAGTCCCATCCACCACTTTTACAACCCATCTAGAGCTCCCAGGAGCGAAAACCTTATGTGGTTTTTGGTATGAGTCAGAAATGTGTCCACTGCCCTTGTCTTCAATTTGCAGCAGGCTCCATGGGGCTGATTTTTTATGTTGGTAGCTGGAGAAGAAGGGCACCATCTATACAGCTTCCTATGCAGGGTGTCAGAAAGTGGGAATGGAGTTTGCCCCCTCATGCCTGAAAATTTTTCTCAGTCACACTTCAAGTCATCCTAACAGCTTCTTGATGCTTTTCTATAACCCCCTTTGGTGCTACATGGCACCAGAACAGAAGAGTACCTCTGGCTGTGCTTTTCTCTCCATCAGGCCATGCTAGCTGGTGGAAGCCTGTAGGGGCAATTCCTACAGGAAAGCTGATTTCAGAACCCAGGATTTTAGTCCTAATGTCCATCACAGATACGTCCCGCAGCATACGTGGCCGGAAACGAATTCTGTAAGGCAAAAAAACCCCTTCAGGATAGCAGATGTTCAGTGAGTTTTCTGAAATTTCATGGAAACCAGGTCTTGGTTTACCACATAATTTCTGCATCTGCTACCTCAGGTCACCGTGTCTTGTTTCCTACTGTCCTCCCCCAGATTCCTTTTACTTGCAGGCAGGCTGGGTCCTTCCAGCTCACCAGTCATGTGTCTGTCCTCACTGTACAGTGTGCCTGCCCTCAGGTTCTGCAGCATGTTCCCCAAATCCCACCCTACTTGCACATAGGCTTCCTGCTGTTCACCAAGAGCTCCCTTTTGCAACTCATTATATTAGAGCTGCTCATCCCCTTTCCTGTAATGCCACACGCTCCATAGCACACTGTACCTTACCCTACCCTACCCCAGCACCTGCCTGTACCTTCAGCATCCCTAAAGCTTCATACAACCTGTGTCATACTCAGTGTGGCATCAGAGCATATAGTGCTCAGATTTTGCATTTAGCTTGGGGACCTCCTGGAAAGGAACAGGTTTTAAGTTCCTTTGCTTGTCAAGTCCAAATACTTGCACAAAAACAGTTTAAGAGATCCCAGTACGACTCCCTTCATTCCCTTCTCACATTACCTTTTATATGCCAGGATGTTTTCATCTCGTGTGGTACAGTCATCTGCTCCCGCTGCAAAATAATCCCAAACAATCTTGGGCAAATACTTCTTAGCATAAGCTTCGAAGTCAGAAAGACACACCATAGACATTCCTGAGAGAGGTGTAAGGAACCTTGAAGAAAAGAATAACATGGAGCAGAAATTAGATCCCTGAACTGTCATTCTCTCTTCCAGGGGCTCTAATGTCACTGAATGCAAAACTTGGAGCCATCTGTTTTATAGAAGAGCTGCTGAGGTGTCTCAGTCTGTCTTGCACATTGGTCTACGAATCCTCTACCCTAGTAGAGGAAAACTTGCAGATGCAGCCATGAGAGCAGGAGGAAGCTTGCATCTCCGTGCTTCTCTTCATTCTGTTTTAAACAGCAGCCTGAAGAGGACATTTTAGGTCCTCTGCTATTTCAATTGTGTAATTCTGTCATAAGTTCCATCTTAAAACAAGCTGCATTATTTGTTCCACTAATTCTGCTCAAAGGTTGTCTCAGAACATAATTTGTCAGATTACCCCTAAGGACGGCACCGTGACTGAACAATTAGTTATGGAGCACAGGGATGGAATTCAAGATCATGAAATCTGGAAACAAGTAAATACAGAGTCTACATGTAACCTGCTCCAGGATAAACACACTGTAAAACTATGTCCAGACCCTGAGAGTAAGTCACTGTAGAGGCCAGTGCTGTGGAAAAAAACCCATTTTCTACAGGTCTTCCTTTCTCTTCTGTAACAAATGCCTTCTGGGTGTTTGCATTACATGCTGGAGCACTGATATATACTATAAAAGGAACATACAGAATTTGGACAAACCATGAGAAAACACTGGCAAAAAACAAATTCCACAGTATGAAACATGTTTCTGAGAACTAACCTCAGCCTTTCAGGGAATGGAAGTAAAGTTGTGTGACCCAGATGTCTAATCAAACCAACATAAATGCTGCCCAGAAAATGCCTGCACTTACATACTTTTGAAGAAGCAAGAACTGAAAGCTATGCAAATGAATGTTTTAGCAAACCATGCCCGTGTGTGCAGAAACATGTACAAAACACAGACAAAGTCAATTTTCTAAATTGTTTGTTGCAATTACTTCTGCGGTCCTGATTAAAATAAGTATTTAGCAAGATATGTGGAAACATGAAATTTTAAAACAGCTGTGGCTCAGTCTGACTTCTCTAAAAAATATACAGGAAGAAGTAAATATCCTCATTTTCAGGATTCACCTCCCACCCCAGATTAGCAAGGGTTGCAAGCTTCACCCAAATCAGCCCCACGTGTCCCGTGTTGGTCACTTTTGGCACAGATAAACACACAGGTTCTGTACACAGACACAACCTGTCAAACTGCAGGCACCCTGCTTCTCACTGACTGAAGTACCCATGTTTGCATTTGAGAATTAGCACTCACAATTCTCTGCTAGTAAAGAGCCCAGGATGAGGAACTCATTGGAAGAAGAAGAAGAAATGCAACTGATTTCTTCAGTATTGTTCTGTCTGCTCTGACAGGCATGAGGTAGGAGAGGGTGCAAGTATCCCAAGCCTGCTTTCTCTGACTTTGAGAATTATGCTGATAGCACAAGTCTTCATAAATGTACTGTGACATTCTTTAAACATCTATCACAACTTCTGCTTTTCTAACTTTTAGAAAGGTCAACATCATCAAGCACGATAAGATAAACCAAGTCCTCTCATGGCAGAATAAACAGGAATTTTAAGCAACCTAGGCCCAGTCCTGTCTTCCAAGTCAGACCTCAGTTCAGACTTACTTTGGGTTTCAGGGAAAGCTGCAGGGGGTGAGAGCCTCTCCTTCAAGTTTGCCTGCAAACAGGATTTTGAGGTCTTTTCACTGAGTAGCTTCTGTTTCTTCTGCAGTCAATAAGCAACCACCAGAGATTAAAGCTCAATCCTGTGGTAAACTTTGTACTGTTTGTATAACACTAACTTTGTTTTGCTATCAGGAGAGTAAAAATCCCTCCTAAAAAATGCACCACCTTGTCAGCATTGTGTTTGCTTGGGACAGAGCCCTGTAGCTGAGCTCTTTGGCAGTGGCTGATGGCTCTGCATTCACTTAATCAAGCAACAGTATTTCAGGGGGTTTAATGAATCTCTAAACTGTTGGTAACTTGTTGCTTCATCTTCCCAAAATGATGATTCGCAGACAGTGTGAGTAGTTACAACTCCCAGCTACAAAGCCTGGATAATTTACTAGCATGTGGGAGATGCTTTTTGCTTCCTGCAGTGTATAAACAACTAAAATACCCGTTCTCTTCTGCCATTTTTAATGGCCTGCAAGTGCTCTCATCAGGACAGAGGTAACAAAATTATATTGATTTAAATTTCTATTAATTTATTAAATTTCTATCAATTTATGATATTGATTTAAATTTCTAAGATGTGAAAAATAAACACTGGACAGTTTTATTTGGCTTTTAGATTCTTTTAACCTTTAGGGTTCATGCTTTCAGTATTTCTGTGCAAGTATGAGAGCCTGAAGTTTTGATTTTTTGCTGACTGAGAAATGAGATATTACAGTGGCAGGTGCAGAGGACAACTCAGAAACTTGTTAAAACTTTCCCAAAGTATTGTTGGCCTCCCAGCTCAAGGAGCCCAGATGGGGGAGTGAATGAACTACTGTGGTGGGAAAAGCTGGAAGCTAAACAGAGCTGCAGCCTCATGAGCTAGCATTGAACTGGCTGGTCTGGTCCAGGAGAGCAGACCTGGCATTTGTGACAGCAGAAATTGTAGGTCACTGACTCGATCTGTGCAGCTGTAGTGAACACCTCTTCTTCCTGTTAGATGCACTCACGAGACCCTGCCCAAATTCAGCCAAATATGGTTGTCTCTACTACTGCCTTTTGAAACTTTAAATTCAGCCTTCAGAGCTCATTATCTGCTGACAGCACTGTGGAACCGGTTTCTGGCATGGATAGCTGTGGATACAGGTGTCATGAGCTAGATAAGTTGTGCACATTTAGCTGAAATGTCCACAAGCGCCTTGGTTTGCTTCCCTGCCCAGCGCAAGCCGTGGGGCAGACAGCCTTCAGGTCTCTTCTGAAAAGAGCAAAGTGTGTGCTCACAGTCCAGTGCATCCCTGGGAAGGCAAAGAAAATCCTGCCCTCGTTCTTCCTCCACTAGATGTCAGGTTTGGGTCATATATTTCAATCTAGGTTGGTAAAAGCAACAAAAAGAATGCAGTACTTGCTGGCCTGCACTGCAAGGCACTATGGCCTTAAAACTGCTACAATCACACCACCAGAGTACTGCTAATATGTTTGGAAATCTTCAGTCCCTGTGCCTTATTTTTAACATTTTCTGGTGCACAGCACAGCAATAAATGTAGCTACATCTGGTCTGGCATGATCTTTGGTTCAGCCTACAAGTCATCTGCAGGGTCCTCTGTCATATTTCTCATTCTGCTGATCTCAGTACTTCCCTACTTTAGGGATGCACATTGCAGCCAATTCAGCAAACCATAGAGTTTATGCTTTCATGATTATCATAATTTTACATGAATTAAAAATAGTCTGTGACTACTGTATTTTGGATCAGAAAAGGGAAAAAATCTCTGTGTTTATGCTGTGGCTTTTAAGAGGCTGTACTTTGCATCTAGATATATTTTCTTCTTTCAGCAATGGATTCAATTCAAAGTAGCAGTGACTTGTTGTTCCAAAAGTGGCAGTTTCTCTGATAGCAGTATACTCCTGATTTAGCTGTGAAGCTGTAATCTGAGGAAACCAGAATTTGCCACAGAGATAATATATTTTATTATAACCCCTGTATATACTTGAAAAAAGGGGACAAGTTTTAAAATCCCAGAGCCTTTTCATTGGAGTATAGTAAAAACCTTACAAAGACTCTCTAAAAACTTTGCTGGAAACCTAGCTATCATCTTTTTAAAACTAGAGAAAATAGTATAGGAAATAATTACACATATCTTGTCCACCCTTGCAGGTAGAATGTCAAGCAGTCAACAGGCAAAGCTTGATTTTTTCACAGATCTGTGTAGCTGGGCTTTTGCAGCTGCTTGCTTTTCAGTGCTAACATAGTCAAAGGCTCATGAGTCCAAACACAAAGATCCTCTGTAAATCTGTGCTCCAGTTCCTATTACAGTCACAATGTTCCTTCCTCCAGCTGGTTGTTTGTTTGCTTTTCACAGATGGCAAATCACGGCGGGTCAAGCTGACACCTCTCTCCCTGATGCATCCACTAGTGCTCCACTAGTGCTCAGCAACTTTAAAACACTTTGGTGAAGAATCTGGTGAACTCCAAGCAATGTGAATAATTCAGATCACATAACAGTTTGCACACAGTCACCACTGTTTCTCCTTATCAGATGTCTTTCTTGGGCATATGCCTCATGTGCAGAAGGTCAGTTATGCAAGAAAGTTTTTCCCAAATTGAATACTTCAATAGCCATCCCTCTGTTGCAGGTAGAGAGGGCAACAAATCTTATATTTAACATTTCCTAACAGTTTTGATTATAAGATCTGTTTTTCAGTTGCTTTAATTTTTTCATATTTTAATCATTCTAGGCTGAAATTTTCCATCCTTGTTCTCTGTGTTAGGCTGAACTTTTATTTTGGGAACATTTCACTGAAAGTTGGTCAACAACTTCCAAGAATGAAGTTAGTGAAAAATATGGCTGGCCCATGCTGAAAATATCTTACAGTGGTTTCACTGCAGTTCAGTGCTTCGTGCAGGGGCTTGAAATTAGCGGGGGTTGATCCCTGGAGACACCAGCCGGTACTTGGTGGCCATATGAAAATCCTGTCAGATCTGACCTAGCTGTAAATCACTGCTTTCCTCTTGCATGTGGCCTGCAGAGCCTGTCTGAAATCCAGATGTTGCCTTTGCTGAAGACTTGCCTGGTGCAGAGCATGCTGGTGCCACAGGAGCTCAGCCCCAAGTATGAGCAGAGGGCAGAGAACTGACTGTGCCCTGCTCTCCCTCACACTGTGCCACCCAGAGTTGGATGCAGCCTTAAACAGCACTGAAGGGAAGGAGGAGGAGGAGGAGGAGAAAAATAATGGCTCAAAACAGGACCTACAGGACAGCATCCAGGGACAGGCAGGGAGGGATATGCAGAGGCAACAAGGCCAGAGACAGAGCAGGTGGGAACAAAACAGACAGGGATATCTTGGGGTTGCAGGGGGGTAAAAGGATCAAGAGAAGGGGATAAATTTGGGAAGGAAGCCGAAGGGGATGACCCGTGACACATTTCTCTAGTGTTCTAGAAGACTACCAAGCATTTGGCTGCTCTTTCTGCAAAAACCTCTGCCTCCAAAAACCAGAAGAGAACTTGATTTATGCTCAGCATTCATCTGAATTTTTGTGGTATCCTTTCTTTCATCTCATCCTTACAATTTCCTTTTTCATTCCTCCTTTCCCTCCCCCCCAAAAAACCCAGAAGAATTCAGGAGCCTGTTTCTGTGTCCTACTGTGGAAGTCTGTTCCACCGTATTTCTTCAGATGAGGAAGATCTGGAGTGCTTTGTGGCACTGAAGAAAGATAATGCAATCTTTTCCCCTGGTTACCTTTCTCCATAAAAGACCTGGAACTGTAAACTGTGACACCGGCAATGCTTGGATAAGTCCAACAGGCTGGGAGGAAAGACCACATCAGTGTTTGATGTAGGAGACCCAGGTGGGTCATGTGAGGAGGGATGACCTGCAGGTAGCAGGGAGGGTGTGTGCAAGCAGAGTCACAGGCTAAGCAGGCCATAACAAAACATTTTTTAAAATGGATTTCAGAGAGCAGATGCAGAGTCGTTGAACTATTGCTGGGAAATGCTGGAGGAGGGAGGACACTGACTGTATATTCTCAGTATGAAAACATACAGCACCCCTCAGGTACATATCTAAGACTACTGTCTGGCAAAGAACTCCACAAATAAGTGCAACTTATAGCCTTTATGAAAAGTTGGTGTAAAGTGTGAGGTGAGCAAGAACAGACTTGGGGAGGAGGGCCTATGGAAGCTGCTTCCCAGAACACCCTTTGGTTCTCACCAGCTGCTGCCAAAGCTGTCTCCAAAGACACTGAGCTCACACAGGGTGGAGCAGCAGAGGAGCTCAGACAAGACTCAGCTTGGGGTTTTCCCCTTGATTTCCATGGACAGTTGTCCCTCTTGAAGCCAGGGAGTCAGAGGCAGCTGGAAATTACATTAATCCTGATATACCCTGATATATATAATGATAAATGTAGGTTTAGCTGTGGATTATTTTGTCCCTAGCCTTACCTGGCCTGCTGGGCCAGCTTCTGTAGCTGTGGCCTTCCTTCTTTGCCTTGCTTTTAAAGTTCCATGGTGCTGGCAGTGAAAGCAGTAGCTTACTCAAATTCACAGAGCACACTAAAAACAGAAACAAGAGGTTCCTGGGACTTGCCCCTGTCTGAGCAAAAGAGTGCTCTGCTCTTGATGTTCCCCTTCCATTTTATCAGCTGAAAAAAGTCCTGGTAGCTTCTACTTGCAGTGGGAGTAATCCTGCTATCAGCAGCATCATTTGGGAATCAGTGAGGATTAAGTTATTGTCAGCCACTGGATAATATTCACAGAAGAACAGAAAAGTAGGCTGGAGAGGAGAAGCCATCCAGTCCACTCCTGTTCCTGAAGTCAGAATTAGCTACACCCATGCCTGTTTCCACTCATGGAGATGCCACTTCCTCCAAAGAAAACCAGTTCATCAATTGACTATACAATGAAAATTTACAGATGTTTCATCTGGATCCCCCTTCCTGTAATTTCACTTATTTTCCACCCTTAATGGGCACAAAAAAGATTCAGTCCCTTTTTCTTTATGTCTATTTAAAAAATATTTGAAGTTCATCAATGGGCCACCCCCTCTATTGTCTCTTTTCTAAACCAAGTTATGCAAATTCCTTTGGCTTTTCATCATGAACCATATTTTCTAGACTTCTGGTCATCCCAAGTTCTGTCCTCTGACTCTCCAGCTGTTCAACATCCTCCCTTAATTAAAGCACCAGGAACTGGACATGATCTTCCAGCTGAGTCCTCTTCTGGCCCTCATATGGAACAAAGAAGACAGATTTTGCCAATACTACTGTTTATTCAGCTGTGGTGATAGACAGTATTTTTGTGTTCATTACTCAGCAGTATTTTCCTTACTTATTTCTTCAGATGTGCCATTCCATCCTGAGATGAAGAAAGGAGACCAACACTTTTGTTCATCTCTTCCAAACAAAGAAGTAGTCTTATCTCCTCTTCAGCTCAGATAAGAGTCAGGCTAAGGGTAATAGAAGTCTCAAATCTCAGAGATCAACCACGTAGCAAAGAACTCTCATTTTTTGCTGAAGATGTTGAGAGGTGGCAGATATTACTTAAAAAGACTCCGTCCAAATACATGACAGAGACACCCTAATACATTCTGGAAGTCACCTCAGAGAAAAGGAGACAGAGAAAACTGCTATGGTATAAAGGAGGCCTTTGAGCAACAGTGTCATGAACAATCTCTATCATGACAGGTCCACCTCAGCCTTGAGATTTTGTGGTGGTGGAAGTGCAGAAAAGAAGGAGATTTTAGTGAGTCTCAGTGTTAATGAGACTGTGGACTCAGAAGTATAAATGAGAGGCTGCTTTTACCCTTGAGACTGAATTAGTGCTTAAGCTGAACCTAGGGCTCTGGAACACCTGAACTGCTGTCTTCAGGAAGCAAACCTCCACTGGTGTATTGGAAGTTGGCTTGTCTACTATTGCTAATGTCTAGACACCCAGCAGAGCTTCAGTCTCTCTTGAGAGTAGAGAATTTGCTCTCAAGAGGCCCCAGTATGGGTTCAGAGGCTGCCCCCACCCCCACCAGCCCACTCAGAGGCACTCTTCTGGCTGACACTGACTCTGAGAGTGGGGAAGCAGCTGAGCTGAGGCAGTGTGACCCTGTTTGCCCACTGATCTGTGGCAATGTTCTACTGAGGGCTTTCTCTGTTTTGCAGCAGCTTTGCATGAAGCTTTCAGCTTGGGACACTCTGCAGCCTCCAGATTCCTCCCTGCAATGCTTCTGTCCAATCACAAACAGCTGGTGATTGAGAGCTAAAGGCAGAAGATGTTGTTTTCCTCACAAAACTGCATACTAGGTTATCCAGATTATTTCTCCAGGTCATCAAGATCATTTAAACTAATTTCAAACTCTTCAAATATATTCTGTGGGGTTTTTTTTCTGTGTTATTTGATTAAATAAAAAGTTAGCAATAGAGATCTCAATAATCAAATTAAGTCTGAATATCAAGGACTATGGTCTGTTTATATTTTTCAATCTGTTTTGCTCTCAACTGCTGAAAATTGTACACAGACAATATTTCCTTAGTTTGCTTCTTAGAAGCTATGAGACATGAGATAATGTTCCAAGCCTCATTAAAGTTAAAATAATCTGTCTGCTTTTCTTCCCTTGCCACAAGTCCCATCACAGGAGCATATTAGATTGGTTTGGTATGATTTGTTCTTAATAAATCCACCCGGGTTGCCACTCACCTTGTAGTTGACTTCTGGAGGCTCAACTATTGCTTCCCCTGCTCCCTCCTTCTTGAAAAAAAATGTAAGAGGCAACTCATTTATCTCTGTACCTCACAGTTCCTCAAAGATAGCAGCTAATAGTGCTGGCATCACTTCAGACAATCTTCCCAGTATCCTAGCAGGAATTTCATCAAGTCCAGCTGATTTGAAAACATCCAACATATCTAAGTCTCTTTCATGATATTGCTTGGTCTTGCAGCAAATTGAAAACACTCTCAAACATCCTTAGCAAAATGAAGGCCCCAGACAGTAATTTTGGAATTAAAATATTCCCCAACAGGCTGGAAAACCCAGGTAGCTGGGGCAAGATAATAGGTGTGGAAAAGGCCAGGTTCAACATGAGTATCCTTATGAGATTAAAAAATGGGGAAGTTCTGAATCCTCAAGAAAATCACAAGAAGATGCAAGTAACCCAGCAGGCAAAGGAGAACAAACATAATGAACTTTGTACAAGATGCCAATAACAGAACCAAAGTAGTGCTACACTCACTTCCACATAGCATGTGAAATCTCAGAAAGGAAATAGGGAAGCAGAATGTTTGATCCAAAATGCAGATGCCGATCAATCATACATATTGGAAACCTGAAGCAAAGAAGACTATTAAAGGGACACTAAACCCAGGATATAAAATACAGAGATAAACTGTGCAGGAGGCAGAGCATTGCTCTGCCTCATCAAAGACTCATCAGAAAAAAAAAAAATTTACAAGTTCACTATCTCAAGTTACATGAAGTCTGTGCTTGTTGAAATTCCAGGCCTAAACAGAAGATTGTTGTTATGATAGATAATGTTACTGACCCGGGATAGCCAAATGCCCTGAATTCAATACACTGTAAGAAATCAGAGAAGCAGGAAAAACAGTAGCAATGGGAGACATCAACAGCCCTCCTGTAGATTGACAAATGTCATGCCAGCAGATGAAAGAGAGATGACATTTTTGGGCTCTGTCAGCAATTATTTCATGGAGCATCTGGTCTGAGCCCACAGGAGCAAAGGCAGTCCTCAGCTTTGTGGCTCTAGCCCTTCTAATGGCAGCTCCACTCTGTGACAGTGACCACAGAGGGCTCAGCTTCACCAGCTCTAGAGGAGCACTGCAGGCCAAATACGCCAGTGCCATTGTCCTCCACTTCAAGAAAAGCTATGCAGGAATGAGGGAGCTTGTTAAAAAGAATCTAGAAAGGTCAACAAAGAGAAATCCTAGCAAACAGCATGGAAACTTCTGAAGAACACCAGACTGGAAGCATAACACCACTGTGTATGACCTATTGAGAAAGGCCGGAGAATGGATTAAAAGAGGCCAGCACATATGAACAGCCAAGTAAGAAAGTTTATTAGCAGCAAAAAGCCAATTTCCAAAAAGATGTCTATTGTATCCAAACCAATAAAATGAAAAGAATAGTGTTGTCAGGCAGATTAAAAGCAAAAATCCTACAAGAGTTTGAGGAGAACTAGCTAAAGAATCAAAACTAGTACTTCATCAAAAATGTCTGGAGAAAAATCTTGCTAGGGGCTCTGCATGGCCAGCTAGTGATTAGACAAAAATCAGAGACAATTAAGCCATTCTGCAGTGTTTTTCACTGGGAAGAAAAGGGGACAAGTTTTCATATGGGGGAAAATGCAGAATATACATTGAAGTCAAAGTAATTGCGGATGAGATTTTGTTTCAAATAGACAAAGTGAAATATTTATTACAAGCTGCTGGAGTCAGATGATACCAAGCAGAAATCATGGATGTAAACCCTGAATTACTGTTCACGGTGTGCAGCCTTTCATGGAACTTCTTTGGGACCTGAAGACTGAAAGGTGACATTTATGAAGCCAATCTTTAAAACAGATCCAGGGGGACATCTGGGGAAACACAATTCTTATGTTTCATAGTACTTTCTAAGCCTAGAAACGTGAACAGCACAGCTCCAGAAGACCACGGTTTGCTTGTGTCAGAGGGCAAATTCTGCTGTTGACAAATCGTTAGCATTCAGTAGAGAATTCATTCTTCATATGTGAAGAAATAGAATATACTTCAAGTGAGTAAAAATCTTTATGTAAAGAGAAGTCTTCTCTGAGAGCTTTCCTTGCATATCTCTGAAAGGATCACCAGCAGATTGTCAAAGACAGCCCTGTAGACAGAATCTGCCTCACCAAAGCCTGATAAGTACACTAAATAGCCAGTGTATAAGAAGGAAGTTTATGAAAAAGAATTAATTGAAACAAAGGAAACAGAGAGTAGCAATACATATTTTTCAGAGCAGATGTCTCCAGAGAAGCTGCACAAGGATTTGTGCCAGAGCTAAAAGTATCCTGGATCAAAGCAGGATAACAGTTTTCACAGACCTCTTTCTTACATAGAATCCTAGAAGTTTGGGTTGGAAAAGATCTGTAACAGTTCCCCCAGTGGAATGCTGTGGGAAATGGGTCAGAGACTGTCTATACAGTGTAATTAGCCCTTTGAGTGACCAGTCTAAGGCAGCACCGTGGCTACGTTCAGGCCAGGAGAAACAAGTCATGCAAGAGTCATCCTCTACCTTACCTACCCATTATCAAAGGCCCCCTTGCCATCAGACTCTTCAGAGTTCCTTCTTGGTCTAAGTGTGCAGTAGAAGGTACTGAGATGTCTTCTCTCTAACCAGACTTTCCAACTCCTCTATTTTGCATTTTTAAACAAATGGAAAGATGAACATTCTTTATAAACGAGATGCAAATAAAGGTTTTAGTTCACATCTCCTTAAATATTGAAAAAATATTCCTTAAATATTGACAAATATTTTAACAGTTTGCAGCTCTCTAGGCACAACCACACTTATTTGTTAAGCTTGCATTAGGATCAGTTCTGCTGTTCAGCCTGTGTTTCCTATTCAATTTCATCTGACTATGCCAAGGTGTCATCAATATAGTTCTAGTCCTAGGCTCCTTTCTGCTTTGCCATCCATCTCCTTCTTCATCCAGATCTTCCTGTTTTCTTCATATTTACACATAGCCTTTATGGGGGAAAAAAAAAGGCTGTCTACTTGCAAACTATCCAAAATTATGAGTCCTGAAATAAGAGAAAGAATTCCTTGGGTTTTATTTGTTTTCTTGAATGGATTTGTCCAATTTGAGCTCCTCTCCTGCTAGATTATTAAAGAGCTCTTTAGAACGTAATATCTACTACAATGAGAAATTTGAATGACTGCAGCATTTCCAGTGAGGTTTTTATATATTTTTTTATGTGCACCATTTATTTCTCATCATTTTATTTTAGGGCAAATGAAAGCTTGGGGAAAAAAAAAAAAAGCAATCAGTCTTCTTTAATTAAGGGTTATCATTCCCTCTGGTGAATTTGTGGAGAGCGGGAACAGAATAAATTTCTCTTCATTTCCTCACTGGGAATATTAAATGCAATGCAGCTAATTTGTCTGTGAATTAAATTTCCAGTTCTTTTTCTAGCTCCTTAGGGCTGGTCTTATCTTTTATTTTACTGTAGCAGGGGAAGATACAGTACTATGCTAACTGAGGTATAGTGGAGAAAATAAACTTTGTATTCTCCTTGCTTTTTCTAGTATTGAATTTCTGTAACAAAGAGAAGTATATACAGAAAATAATATATGTGATTGCTCCAGGAATCAATTTCTTATCAGTCTTCTCAGCCTATTGAAAAAAATCCTTTAGACAGAACACTTACAACAAAGTTGAATCATTATTATGCAAATGTAGCATTCTTTCACCATTTACACAGATTTCATGCATGTCATTTCTGCTGGCTCCTATTAGTAAGGAGGGTCTATGGCAGAAGCTTTAAAAGCAGCCCTTTCCAAAGCCTTTTCATGAGCCAGAGCCTTGGCAAGGTTTGTGTGAGGGGCAGGTGTAAGAGCCTGTGAAAGGTTCCTCAGGCTGGCCTGAAGGACACCAGAACATCTTGCTGTGCCTTGATTCCCTGTAGCACTTCCTGCTCTGTTCGTTCCAGAAGCAAAGGCAGTCCTGTCTTCCAATCAAGCATCTGTCCCAATGAAAAGGATTATTTCTTGAAAGTAAAAACAACCTTAGAGTAAAAAGGTTCTAATCTAGCAGAACAACATATCTACTTGCAAAAAGAACCCACTCACAGTCCTGTACATTCGTCTTCTCTTCCTTTTTCTGTACTGAGGTCTTTGTAAATGTTCAATGGATTTTCCATCTGTGTTGTTTTTGAAGCCTGAAGTTTGGCCATTGCCCTGTTAGTTTGGGTGATGGTGGGAAAAGTTTCTTACTTGTTGGCTACTGCATTGCTCTCCTGCTTACTTTTTCTCCAGCAAGGCCAATTCTTTCCCCCGTGAAAGCATTATAATCTCAAGTATAGTAAATCATCTCACCAATAATGTCACCATAAAGTTTTTATATCTCATTATTCTTAATCAATTTGCAGTGGTTTCCCATTTTTCATCCAGCTCCTGTGCGGGAGAGAAGAGGAGATACAGCCTTTCTCAGAGCAGAATTAAGGTTGGATTCCAAGAATGACCCTAAGGTAAATTTTAGATAAAAACAAATCTATTTTTTATCCCTAATGTCCCATGTTTGGACTGTGGTTTACATGTGACAGAGTGAGCAGTTACAGGTTTAACAATTTATTGCCCATTACTGAACAAAACAAAAAAACCCCATGACTGAATATGTTTGTTACATTTACATGCAAATTGTTCATTATGAAAAATATTTATTGTCCTATTTACTGTAAGAGTTTACTAAAAGCTATCTTGATATGGAACTTGGTGCTCCTAGAAGAACCCTTTCTATGATCTGCTGTTCTACTTTTCCTTTACACCTACATCTGTTTGCTAACCCACTAGCCAAATGGACTACTCCATAAATATTTATTTATTTATTATAATTTTTATATGTTTGTAATTGTACTTTAATTACAGTTTTTCCCTACAAAATTTCTTAGGTGGCTGAGGAAAGCAAGGACTTTGTGATTAGGAAGTGGCTGCAAAGCATAGCTTGTAATTTCCATACTCTATCTCACCTTTAGCAATTCACTTCTCTGGATGTTCTTTCACTTGGAGCTTCTATTTTTATCAAGGGACAATGTCCTGCAGCATATACTATTTATGGCATCCAAACAATGGTGTAGGACACTTGACAGAATGCTATTGGCAAGCAGTCACCTTCTTGTCAACACTTCAATTTTTTTCTCCTTATCTCTAGAAACTTTGGCATGGCTGTGTGACCTGGCCTAGGCTTATCACACCCTAGATTCTAATCAGACTGAAAGATGGAAACTAATGCAGTACTGGTGGGTGATCTACTGGTAAAGCAGAGAGAGCACAGATCTATCCTCGTCCTTCTGGGTTCTCGAGCATTGTTCTGGTACCTTGGAGGGACACCAGTTGTGGGTGATGTGAGGTAAAGGATGATGCTGTCTTCTGACAAGATATATTCAACAAGCAGTGTTGAATCTCCACCATCAGCCTCTTTATTTGTGGAATCCATCAGGTGTTTTCTCTGCTCTCTACCTGCCCTTCTCAAAGTTTTTCCATTCGAGACTGGTGCCCTGTGCAGCCCGAGTCCATCTCCCCTGAAATAATCCTGGGAAGTACAGGGCAGAATCACATCTAGAAGGCACCATCCTCAACAGAAAACAGATCCTAAAGTCTTGTGAAAAATGAGGAAGAAAATGCTTTTTTGCATTTTAGAGGAAATGAAGCGAGAATAAAGGGTAAGGTTAGTCAATAGTGACATGCTTTAGAGGAAGTTCTTGAAATGGAAGTTTGAATGCCTCTTGTGTGGTTCAACATCTGTTAGGGTGAAAAACCTGGGTGATAGAATTGGATCCAGGTCTGAATAACATTTGCATGTGGGTCAAACCTACTGCATACATTTGATCTGGTTAGGCTCCGTGGCTTGGACCAGAGGAAGAAGCAAACAAAAGAAAAAAAAAATTAAATCTGTTTCTATTCTCTGGTATGTTCAGCACACTTAAAGTAGCTGTCTTATCTTTTTATGAAAAACATACATGTATTTGAAGTCTTTTTCTCCACCTATCCTTTCCTCAAAGAGGCAGGGTCTGGGTTTATAATTTCCTGATACAAGCAGGCCTATGACACAGGAACAGGGGCTCAAAAATTATGTTCAGAAAATAAAATTAAAATGCTTTAAGAAATCTACCCTCTGCTCATTACAAGGAATCCATATGCTTGGAGATACAAAGCCAACCTCTTCCCTTTCTGATTCACACGGAGGACATTCACAGCAGCGCAGCGTTTCAATATGGTAAGTACAGATGTATGAGTCGTTCTGGAAACAGTGAATAGTGAGAGCCCCAAATCTCTTTTGTGAAAAGGCATATGAACAGCATCAAGGTTAAAGCAGAGCAGTTAATACTGCTTTAATACAGCAGAAGCCTTCTCCCAGAGCCTGTTACTCCCTTAGGCTTAGATCCCTTCCATTTGCACAGCTTGACAGTGGAAGGACAACTGATGCTGGAAGAATATGGGCTCAGTATGTCAGCCCAGCAAAAGGAGATGAATAAGTATCATACAGATGGTGTGTGCTTAGAGGAGAGGACAGGATGGAGACACTCTCCTTACAGCTGGACCAAAGTTTAATCATCTGTGCACCTGGCTTCAGACAAAGTCAGAAGAGAGATGTGGTTTTAGTTAAGGATGTAAGCTGCATCACAAAGGCAGAACGTCTATTAGTTAATGGCTAGTATCAGTTTTCATGCCTTTTAAGACAATAAATATTTTAAATATCAAAGCTTTTTTCTTTCATCTGTGTATCTATTTCTCTTAAGTGCATTCCACTCTTGTCTGTTCTCTTCTCCTCTGCTCTGGTCTGCAAAAGATTATGCATGATTTTGTCTGATGTCCACCTCTAAGTCCTGAGTTATGGAAGATGTTCCTGTGTCACCATAGGTCATAGTCCATAATTATTTCATAATTCCTATTACCTTTGAGAGAGGATTTCACATTGGAGGACTGGGCACTCAGTTTCACAAAGAGTCAAAATTATGGCACAGCAGGGATCAAGCACTTCTCTAGGAGATGTGGATTAATTCAAAAAAGAGAGAGTGAAGCTGTGACAGAGTAAATACTCCATCTGCCTACATGTGTCTGAGACTGATATGGAAACACAAAAGCAGGCCTGTCTGGCATGGTCAGAGGAGCTTCTGAGAATGTCCAAATTTCAGGCTGGAGTCTGAAATCTGTGTCCAGGAGTTATTGTTGGATTGGCCAGAGCTGCTCTCACCCATCCCAACTGCCCAACCTCTCATTTTCTCCCCATCAGCGCTTGTGGTATTTGGAGAATGTTTCTACATATGAAGGCTTTCTTATTTGTTTCTTTGCAAGTTTTATTAGTAGGCCATCCTGCTATTTTGCCCTTATGACGGGGAACACACTGACGTCTCATCTGCTTTGTTAAACCTTGTTCTTTTTTAATCACCAGTCAGCCAGCATGACAAGGGCAAATAGTCTTGCCTCCTCTTGTATGTATTCTTCAACTTCAGCTCTTTGCATTCATTAGACATCAATATTAGTTAGTTATGTCTTTTTGCACTGTCACATGCAATAGAAATGTCCAAGTGAGGAGGCTGACAGCACAGGTGGATTGTACACTGTTAGAGAGAAACAGTGTCTGAATTTAGGAGAACTACCTACAGGTTAGACCAGCTTCAGGGGTGGGACTGAATCCCCTGAAAAAAACCTGACATAATTTATTTGTGATAGATAATTCCACTTCCTTCAAGTTTTTGTTATAAGGATACCAAGTGTTAATGAAACTAGCAGACTTTGTGTTTCCAGAGCTAACAATAGGATCTAAATAGCAGCTAAATACTATCTGGAGGGCGTTGGCATCAGTCAGGTGGTGGAAAGACTGAACAGTTTCAGGGACACCAGAGAGGTAGCTCCAGAATTTTTATTTCCCATCTCACATACAAAGACAAATAACCCTATATTGACCTCTGGCATCATCTAGGGGCAAAAAAATATGACAGAAACTCAAGGAGTTCACACCATAGGAAGTTTATCTATCTTTAGCATGGGGTTTTTTTGGTTTTTGGTTTTTGTTTTTGGGGTTTTTTTGTTTTGTTTTTTAATTTTTTGTTGTTGTTGTTTTTTGTTTTGGTTTTGGTTTTGTTTTTTTTTTTTTTTTTTGAGTGCAGACTTTATAAGTTTGTCATTTTCTGTGAGTAAAAGCCTTGCTGCAGACTTGGTCATGTATTCACATTCATATGTGTATGTTATGTGGGTCATCTGGGTCTCTGACAGTTGAGAGGTTAAATTCTCTGTAGGCACTTCAGCATTATGACTCTTCTGTATTATAAACACTAGAAACAAGAAAAATATCTACCTTTATCAAGCTTAATGAATAGGTAAGTTTGTAATCACTTGTCTGCTGCTGAGGCTTCTGTGCCTGAAACTAGATTAACTCTCCAAGTTTCATAGTTATCTTTTAGAGGTGCTCAGCTAAACTGAGTAGATACATCAAATGTTGCTTTCACATTGTCCTTTGAGAACAATTTGTTAGACCTCAAGCAGCTGGGGTCCAGATTGGAAAGAAGATGCCTACAGCAACCAAGTGTGTCATTAAATATCACCAGCTTCACAGAATGTGTTAAAGGGAGCTGGCATGCAAGATATGCAAGGGACATAGGGATTCAATCATACACTGTGCAGTTTCAGACAACCCAACTGGAAAGAAAGAAAGAAGTGACATTTGTGCTGTTATCTAGGAATGACTGAAAATGCTTTGAAGTCAATGGAAAGATTTTCACTGAATTCCGGTGCTCTGAATCAGGTCCTGGATAGTCTTATACAGAATGACAGGGAACTTTCATCTTCAGGATTTTTTTTCAAGGGACGTAGCATTAAATGGCCTTGACTAGCTGTAAAGGCCAGTGTACCTTTTAAAATGAAACGGAAAATGTTTGAAGCTTCATGGCCACTTCACTGTCGTACACTAAGCAACAAAAATCTAGACACTTATACCGAGATGTATATGTCTAAACTTCTATATAACTAAGATATGGAGAGAAAACAAGCTTAAAGGGTTAGGCTTGAGAAATTGCAAACACCCTAGAGGTCTGGGGACACTGCAACTATGAAAGATAGGCCAAGGGGAGAACAGCACTGCCCCAGTATTGCTCCTTCCACACCTTTCAGCTCAGCATCACCCATGTGCTTGGCACCTCAACAAAATGTGTCATTTAATGATGCACATAGGCTTAGGCTTACACTTAGGGCTAGGCTTGAGAAAATGACAAAGCCTAGAGCTCCAGGGACATTGCAATTACAAAAGGCATCCAAACTGGAGCACTCCATGTCATGTCCTTACGTTTGATTACAATCACTTCTTTTCAGAATTTTTTTGTGTTTTGCTCAATCAAATTTCTTTTCATTGTAAGTCCATCCCAGTCAGTTTGTTTCATTTTTTTCTCTTTTAGATTTCATGTCCTTTCACAAAATGAAATTCTTTTTTTCGTGAAAGGAAATGAAATCTTGTGATTTCAATGAGGATCAATTCAGCATGGTTTAGCCCATTTCCCTGCACTTCATGTCATCCCATTCCTTTTTATTGTTTTCACTTTGGATTTTTTCTTGTTGTTGTTGTTTCTTTTTGGTATTTTTAGTGGTTCATTTAATCAATTTCTTCTCCAGTTCTCTTTATTTCACTTAATTCCCTGATTACGGGATTTCATGATCATTTTGGCAAGGTTTGGTCCATTTCACTGCAAAAAAAGAACATCCCACTGCCCAAAGCTTGCTCCTACCACACCTTTCTTCTTGGCACAACCCATGCTGGGCACCTCAGCAAAAGGCTGCTTTCACTGCACTGCTTAGGGTTAGGTTTGAAAAAAACAGAAAGCCCAGGGCTCCAGGGATGCTGCAACTACAAAAGGCATGCCAAGGGAGCACAGCACTGCCCCAATATTGCTCCCATACCCATGTTTGTTCACAGACCTTTGTTCTTATGCAAATCTATGTAAACCCAACCATTCCACAAACATACATAGTATCATATATATATATACACATTTACAGGTGTGGGCCTTACCATCTGAGTCATAACTTCTGTTCCTGTTGTGTGGAATTGCCCAATTTGTCAATAATGATTTCTAATGACACCCTTATAACCAAACCCAACAGGCAGACACTCAGCTGGTGTTCATTGGCACAATTCCACTTGCCTTCAAAGTCCTTAAAATTTTCAGGTTGCAGGCACACCAGGCATGTAGAGAAGGGGTTTACTGTCACATTCTCTCATGTGGTATCATTTGTGTATGCACCCCAAACTCTGTTGCTGACACATTGGAAACTCATGTGTAATTTACCGGCTTCTCTCAAACTTAGGTCTTTTCCTTAGCCCACATATTCCCATGGCTCCCTTGGTGAATAATGTGCTTTAGATAATTTTCCCCATATGTACTGGTTTTTATCTTTTCCCAACTAGGATTTCATTTTGTCACCCAGTTACCTACTCTCTGATTCTTGGGCTTTCTCTATTCCCACCAACCTGGGTAGTACCCTCGTGCCTGCAGACATGAGAAACTTGAGCCTCACTCTCTTGCCCAAAAGATCTAGAAAATATCAACATTATTGTTCAGTGTGCAATGTGTCTGCAAAATTCTGGAGAGCTGTAGGCCGTAAGCCTGGTTTTTGGGCAGTTTTCAGATTGCCTGTTAGTGACAAAGCATTTTAAACTGTCCTACTAAAGCCAAAGGTCTGAGTCCAGAGTTACAACATGATTGACACAATCCTAAAAAAGAGACAGGACAAAGCAGCTTAGCACTGTGAAACCTTAGCAGCAAAGCACTCTTAGCACTTCCCAGTGTGGCTGCCTACAAGTGCCTCCTAAAAGCTAAAACTGCTTGAAGGCTGCTCTGATTAATCTCACTGACCTCAGGCATGTGGAATCCAGATGAGGTGAGGACAGGAAGAATGCGAAGGTGACATTCTTGCATTGGCGACCTGGAGAAGGGACAAAGTAGGAGGCAGTGTGACTGGGGCTTCCTGCAGTGCAGGACAGGAGCAGGGGATACTCAGGGGGCCATGTAAGGCACATTTGAAGCTGGCTCTGTGTTAAAGTTCTCTGTGTCATATTTGCTCCACCTACTGCCCTCACTCTTCCCATTCATCTCACACACTACTGAAATCTATTTTAAAAGCTTCTGTCTGACAAAGTCTACTTTCTCTTCATGTTTCCATACTGTAGATCTTACTGCTACTTATCCTTTGACAAGTGAGCTCAGATGCACAGCATCAAGGCTCAAAGACAGCACTGGATTTAGGCAGTCAAATGATGTATATGCTGTAGGCAAGCAGCTGCAGCAGAAGGCAAGATCAGAAGCACAGAAAGTTTGCCAGGAGCCCATCCTAAACTGGCACAGGTCATAAGGTGGCACACTCCCAACTGCAAAACATGGCTAGAGCTTTTCTCCCAGTCTGAATTAGTTTGTCTGGACTATAAAATTGCAGATGATGTGATGCTGCACCACAAATGACTGGCACATGGCACTTATGAACAAATATTTTTAAATAGAATAGAAATTAGACACAATACTGTCTTTGTTTTTAATAGCTTTATAATTGCTTTTCTCAGGTTTTCCAGATTAGTTTCTGCTGTTATCAATCATGCATACTCAATAAAAACAGCATTTTCAAATGGAATGGGAACTTGCCTGCAAAAAAATCATAGCCTGCATCTATCCTAAATATTAATCAACAGCCAGGCCCAGCCACTAGAACTGGTGGCTGATCTGACATCTCCCAGTTAAAGCACTGTAACTGCTTCTTGGTTCAAACTTAATGTAGAAACCCATAAAGGACAAAAAGATGAAGGGACAGCGAAGTGTACGGGAAGGTTGTAAACTTTCTGTGGGTGGGGAGGAGCATTGCAGAGAGCTGTGTGGAAGGCAGAGGCAAGACAGAAGTTCCCAAATGCAGCAGAAAGGGCAGAAGAGTCATCACAGCATGGGGGAGAAAACTGGGAAGGTCAAGCACATGAGATCAAGACAGGGCAAGCCCTTGTGGCATCTTTATATTGTGTAAGGGACCACATAGCAAATTGAGGCCAAACTGCACTTGGAATTTCAATGTTCCTTGGCTCCTGCTTTTACAGCCATTGCAGAGCTAAGCCCTGAGTCAATCTGTCTTGCAATCAACTCTCCTTGTACCACTGCACAGTACATTGCCTTTTATTGGATTGTGTTTCCTGGTGAGCACATCTAAAATATCCATGAGCGAAAACTGAAGTCACTAACTCCCAGTAACAGGATCCACATTTCCCTATAATCTCATTCAGTTCTTGATACTGTCTAGATATGTGGTTTCTTCTACAATGAGAGTGACTGCCTTCACAAATTTAACTAATTGATGGTCAAGAGCCTCTTGTTGAATGTTCAGCTGAGCAGCCTTTGGAAAGTGTCACACACAGAGCCACCTTCTCTCCCACCTCCCATTTCCTAAGTGCAGTGTTCTCCCAAAGGCTTTTTGTGCCCAGATATCCAATCCAAGGTTTTTTATGCTGTTTTTTCCTATCCTGTGGTTTTAAAGGAACAGGGCAGGACAGGATATTCCCCCCCACCCCTCTCTCAAATTTTAATTCAAGATAACTGAAATACTTTCTTTAGGCACTTTCTCTAGGCAATTATTCACTTTCAAGCTGAAATATTTGATTTCATTAATGCAAACTTGCTGCTGTGTATTTTATTAAAAGGTATAAAAGGGTAAAGTGAATTATTATGCATTTTAAAAAATACTGTATTAAATAGAACAGTCTAATACTAGAAATTTCCCAATGAACTTATTAAAAACATTATGGCAAATTATACCAATAAAACTAATGAGGCCATTCACACTTTTATATAGTGGAATCAGAATTAAGAAGTCAGCCTAGGAAATAGTTTGAGCTAACTCCAATCATATGTATGCATCTAATCATACATAAATATTTTAATACTAAAATAACACAAAAAATTCTAAATAGTGTTTAGAAAAACAGGAAATAATATATTATGTAAATACATTTCTGATCATGAAGGTAGGGAAGATAGCCATTCATATTAAAAAAAAGACGAAAAAAATCTAATAAATACAGGGTGTATGAAACATAAGCAAAAGCTGTTGATGAGTAACCCAGCAGTGGGATTGCATGTTCTGTTCCTGGATCCCTGACAGGAAGTTTCTGCCGCAATCTCTGCTCTCCCTCTCGTTCTGCCTTTTATGGGCACCCCATGTTCACTCACACTCTTTATCTTCTTTCCTTACCTGTCCTACCTCTTTTTCCTACACATCACTCTGTGGATCTCCACCACAATTTTCTATTACCTCCTTCTCTTCCTGAGCACTGTTTTTTATTTCTCTCTCCCTGTCCAGGATTCCCATTCAGGCTATTCATACCCTGCACCATCTGACTCTCCCACCTTACTGCAGCTCCCTTTCTTCTCCCCCACCTTTTATTTACTCAGGGATTCCCACCCCCTTTCTAGGACACTCCTGTTTTGCAGCTGCCTGAGCACTGCAATTTCTCACAACACTCTGCCTTTGCACTCACAGTTTGCTCTGTGAGCCCACCAACAAAGACTGGGGTCTTCCATGTCTGGCTCCTACCTGAGCTGTGTCCATCCATCACTTCTCCCCACTTTTCCTCACTCTTATCTTTTGTTTCCTGCAGTCATCTTTGGTGACAGGTACTCTGCAAGGAGCCATTTTCTTTTGTTTTTCTTCTTTATTCAGTCCTCATGGCCTTTCATCATGGAGTCAGTTTAGTGCTCGTATTGACCTGCTGAACCCTTGATCTCTTTCCCACACCTATTAATCAAGCTGCAAGAGGAACCAAGGCAAGTATGAAGTCCAGTCTCCCCAGATCTAGGAGATATTTTGGGATATTTTGCTATGTGGGTTCACAACATGGCTTTGTTGTGGATGGATGGATGGATGGATGGATGGATGGATGGATGGATGGATGGATGGATGGATGGATGGATGGATGGATGACCTGTGGTGGTGGAAATCTACAGTTTAAATAAATAAATACAATTCTCTTGTACAGAATGGCATTTCTGTATCTCAACTGCAACACTGGTTGCATCATCCTATGACTCTTCAATGCTGTTCTGCACAAGGCCACAAACAGATCCTGTGAAAGTGAATACAAAACATCACTGGAAAAAAAACTCATAGTTCAATGAAACTTACATTTCTGCATTCCCAAATCTCAGTGTGCCAGATATCCTCTAAGTGCAATACAGGCAAAAGACAATTGATTAATTGATTCTTATTGGCAGAATCCCCATCCACAGATTGAAATTCCTGAATAAATGGTAAAACAGATCTCTTGGCAAAAGACAGAGAGATTGATTTAGCAATTGGGAACTGAGAAAGAGGGGAAGAAACTTCCTCTTGAGGGAAGAAAACTGGGAAACACATCTAAAACTGCATTAGAAAACTGTTCTCCACAGGTACCAAAGTGAAAATCAGTCAGATGTCCCACCTGCTTCCTTCCTCTGACCCATCCCCCATCAAGGACGACAAGGCAGGCATCCTTACAGCAATTAGACTTAAGCAAACAAAACAAATTGGAGGGGTTATGAGTGTGTTACCCAAATGTAAGAACAGGCTTCTTGCATCAGCATTTAGTGAGCCAGCATGTGAGAATGATAGATGGAGAGTCTGGGGGAAGGGAGATAAGGAAGTGTCCTCACTGTTGAAGCCCCCATTGAGTTTGATTGGAATATGTGAGTGAGAGACTTGCAAGGAATATGGAGTTGATTATCAAAACATGGCAGGGAAACAGATGTTGCCTGCTTTGGAGACTCTCCTTGCACATTCAACACAATGGAAAGGGCTCAGATAATAAAACAGAGAGGATCCCAGCTAGAAATATAGCGTGCTGACACTTTTATGACCTGAGATGCTTACAAAATACAGAAATGGCGTTTTGTTTGCTTTCCATGCGCAGCTTGATATCACATGCTCAGCTCTCTCTGCTGCCACTTGGAGTCAGGAAGGACGATATATTTTCTTTTTCAGATAAACCTAGTGATTCTAGTCAGGTGCAGAAAGCAAATAAATTACATAAGAAGACTTTCTGTATCTATTAATCAAATGGCTTGTCATTTTCCAGGCCTTGATCCACATGAAAGAAAGTGAGGAGGGGGAGAAGGAGGTAGGAATAAAGGAGGATGTGGAAGGGAGCAGAAAGAAGATTCTTGCTGAAGCTGCTTGAGAGGTGTCTCATAGCATGAAGGACCACAGCTTAGACAAATGTACTGAAAAAGAACTCCCTGCCCTCTCCTTTTGAAGTTTTTCCTCTTCAAGCCAATGGGGCGTGGTCCAAGAGGAGAAATGTATGAACCAGGAATATTCCATTATGCTTTTGGGGAAGTTATTTCCACATTTCCTTCTTCTTTTGAATGCTGAGAGGAGAAAAAAACCCTCCTGTTGAAAAAAGGAGCCACACTCAACACATACTTGGAGGTTGCTTTCCAGCATATAGCCAAGTATTTGTGTACTATAGCAATAGGGTTGGCTACTTACACAGACAAAGAAGGAGAGGAATTTTCAGTGCAGAGCACAACAATTCTAATATCAAGTAGAGAGATATGATGGACTCAGTAGTTTGCATGAGAAACTGGCTCTATTTCCCTCTTGGAAACTGACCTCACATGTAATATTAAAACAAGGCTCAGAAGAATCTTATTAAGGCAGATACATTTACTTTCTTCCTTAGATCATCCTGAATGTAAATCAATGAGTATTTATAACATGTTTGAGATCTTCCAAGAACACAAGCTAGAAACGCATTAAATTACTGTATGGAGGGACTGAATTATTGCTGCAGACCAAACATGAATCAGAATAACATCCCACATGGAAAACTGTCAGGAAAGTTCTTGAACCAGGAACCTGGTTCATGGCCAAAGACTAAATCTGGTTCTGTCTGAATCAGCTGCCTGAGAAAATCTGTCTAGATTTTCATGTAGTGCTAGATAATCATGTAGTGACAATATGGGCAAAGCAATTTTTAGCTCCAAGGTTTCTTACTAAGGTTAACCTCAGCTTAGGGAAGCTGGTCTCTCTAGGTTCCCTCTATCATCTTTGACAAGAGGATGGCTTTTCCCAGAGACATCTTGGAGGACTGGAGATTAGGCACTTTTGCATTTCTTCCTGGAGTTACCTCCACAACTGTGTGTCTCTCATCTTTCTAATTTCTACAGAGAAATGGGCAGCTGAACAGTTTATACCCACAACTAAAATACTGTGATTGAAGCAATGATTCTAGTTTGACCCACGAAAGAATGGTCAAAATTGGAATGGATTCAAAAAAATTCCAGAAAATAATTTAGTGACTAATATTACATCAGGAATATCTGCTGTATAGTGGAAAAGGAAGAAATGCAAACCTACCTTATCAAATAGATGTTTTGAGATGAGATTGGAACCTTAACAACAAATACATTTGTGGGGAAGAGGTATCTGATAAGAAAGAGCTCTTTGGTTTAGCAAGAAAAGACTATGAGAGTTACAAATTTGGGTTGAGAAGGATTTCTAATTAAACAATGAAATCACCTATAGGGAGACATGAGGTATTTTTCATTACAAAAACACCTTACATCAAAACTGAAAAGATTTGCAAAGGATATGCTATAACTCAACCACAGGCTACTAAAGTCACTGAAAAAAAATTTCTAAACCCTTTAGGTTTACAACTTTGATCTTAAATCCTGTAGAGGCCTACAGTTTTTTGTAACTCTGCCAATAGCCTCTTAAGTTGTTGGCAGCCTCTGTGCTAGGTAATATTCAAGGTCAACCAAAGATGATTCTGTAATTTTTACTCCTACTTTAACATATGTTGTCAGGCAGACAATGGGAACACCAAAAATACTGGCTAACAAACACTTGTCCTGCATATCCCTGTTGAAAGTGAGTCCAGAAAACAGCCATCAAGTCTTTCATAATTAATGGCAACACAGTAAAGTTTCTTAACTGGATATCCGCGCTCCTCAGAAGAGGAATTTGTCTCTAGATTTACATTGTGACTTGCGACATCTATGCCTTCTGTGGGTCCTGATAGGTGTAACAGAATACCAACCACAAAACTTTTTGCTCATATGAGTTTCTTGTACATGTATTTGTTTGTTTAGTTTTAATTAAGAAGTGCTGTACTCGTTTCCATTACATTTCCTGTTCTGGAGACATCCAATTGTTTCATTAATAAGCCCCTCATGTAACATTTTTTCCTGCCTTAGGAATGTTTTCCTGAAGTACTCACTTTAGTATAATAACTGTCTTTCCCCCAGCACTCTGGCCATGTTCTTGAGTTTCCTGCATGGAGCATTCCCTTTCTTTGTTCAGACAATTACTGGTAGGTCTTGAAGTGCCAAATGTCATTCAAAATGACAAGTAATATATTCACTGTGGGTCTCAGGAAGTTTTTCAATCCATATATATTAATTTTTCCAGTAATCTCAGCTTCTTACTCAATTTTGCTACCATTTTCTCTCTAGCTCCATGGTATTCTAATTGTTTTTCAATTAACTAACAAGTTCTGGGGTAGAAAGATGCATAATTTTCAGCATAAAAAAATCACTTTGGAAAAACATGTGTAGAATTTAGAGACAAGATATTTCAGGGCAGCATCACAATGTGAATATGCTATGAGAGTGGGAATCAGATTTCAGGGCTAACCATATACACCCTGTATATTCCTGCTGGTTTAGTCTGTGATTATCTGTGTTTTGCTTTTTTGGTTATCAGTGGTTTGCAACAGCAAATAGCATTGAGGGTGCTACAGATGATTACATTCTGTTGTGTTCCCATTTTGTCTTCTGGTTGTCCATAATGGAGCCATCACACATCTGCATTGTAAGAGTGATGGGCTGGGACACACCCATTCAGAGGTGTATTTACAATGGCTGGAATTCCTGCCACAAAATAATGCCCAGGTGGGACATCTGTGAGAACCTATAGGGAATTGCCAGCATCAGGTCAGTGGCTGCAGTGTCTACACACCTCCTCAAGTTTCAAAACCAGCGCAACCACCTGGAAGAAGCAAGTCATATCACCAAATATAAATTTCATTTCTCCATGTGGCAGGGATATCCACCATACTGGACACAGCTGTTTATACCATGCTTTCTTTCATTTTATTTGTTTTATAAAGTAGGCACCCGATGCTGCCTAGGCATACCCCACCAAAATAATAAAACAAAAATATTTTGCTCCACATTTTATCCTCATTTTCTCTCCTTCTTCCACTTCAGAACCACAGGATGTTTATTCATTCTGTATGAATTGTGTTTACCCAACAAATGAGGCTAGCTTGATTTCCTGTCATCTTTTTCCCTTGTAGGTTTTACTAGAATGTAAAGACAAAACGAATTATCTAAAACATTTCTCCCTACACCAGTCCCAATACCCAACCTTTCCATGTGCTCAAAGGCTTGATTTAAAGTCTCCAACTACTGGAAATTCCACCATATGCCTGAGTAAGTTACTTCAGTAGTTAACTGACTCCATAGCCATGCACATGTTTCATACCCCATCTCAATTGGATCAGATTTGGCTTTCAAACACCAGGCCTCTTGTGCCAATGTCATACAGAGTTGCAAAATGTCATACAACATACATTCCTTAAAATACATTCCCTATTGATTTTTAAAATCTAAATGCTATTATTGTGGCTCAACTTAAGCTAATCCCTTGGAAGGGTTAGCACCTCTGCTGTATATATGGAGGTTGATGCCTTATTACAAAATGCTTAGGAATTTTTATGGAACACTCATATTTCTAGAGGAAAGCTTCATAAATTTGGAATGTGATTGGACCAGTGCACCTCTGGCTGTCAGAGGTGTGTGTATTCCACAGACGGCTGGCAATATTGTTGCTGATTCTGAAATTATCTCGGCTGGATCCAGCATTAAAGAATCTTTAACTTTTTTTGGAGTTTTCTTTTCTGGTAGCTAATATATATGACACCTTTCCCAGCAGGATTGCAGAGGCCTGAAACCTGCCCGTTGTTGCAGTAAATGGACTCACCAGTTCACATCATCCATAAACCAATGAAATCTACAAAAGCACTAGATTCCCACACAAAGGATGCAACTTATGCATCCAACATCCAGAATTTATACACCTCCAAACTCCTCATATACTGTGCATTCTCAGATCAGCATTTTTCTCCTCTCAAGGCAACTAGTGATATCTGTACCCAAGCCCTCTGCTGGACAACTACATAGAATGGGATTAACTCTTTTTGAGGTATCATTCTGATCATGGAGCATGATCTAACACATTTCAAAAGTGCTTAATTCCTGTTTGCTTGTAGGTTTAAAAACAGGTTCTATATGGCGTTCAAGATACCTCTGACAAAGACATTTCAATGTTTTAGAATGAGACTGCATCTTGATAGAAAGACTTCATTTGAAGTCCTGTTCACCACAGAATTGTAGGAAGTTAGGTTTGGAAAGGAAACTCAACTATTTCAAACACTTCATACAAACTTCAGTGACATGGTCTTCTTTGAAGCAAAAAAACATCATCCTGGTTAATTTATACAAGTGGAAGTTAACTGTCATGCAATTATTGAAAGCATGTTGATGGGCAAAAGATACCTAGTGAAAGACAGATAAAAGAAAAAGGAAATCAATGACTGGAAACTGAAGAAGATCATCTCAGAGAATAAATTAGATTATATTCTTGTCCATGAAGCCACTTACCCAAGAAACACTTCATCAGCTGACATTTTCAAATAAAAAATGGAATGTATTTCTAACAGCTAATTTAGAGATAAAGCAGAAGATACCATTCTATTGACAGAACCACCAATTCTTGGCCTATCTTATGGAAAAGCCTACACCACAAATATTGTAGAGGTTACTCTGGGCTTTAAAATCTCTGGGAACATCATTAGTGTCCTGTGTTTAAGGGGTTTAGTTTTTATTTTACCTCTTCTGTTTTTAATAGGCTGATCTTCAGCTTTTAACCTCATGCAGCTTCTTTATGTGTAGAAGTGTCTCTCTTTTTGTGTTGAGCAGCCTCCTTCCTTCTGTGTACAGTGCATCATCATCAGGTCCCTTTTTAAAAATACTGAACCAGGCAGAGAGCAAAATATGGTTCTTTTTAGCTCACTGAGATGATAACGTTTTCCTCTCACACAGCTCTCCCAGTAAGTGATCCTCCTTTGACTGAAAAGGGAAAACAAACTTTCAGAGAGCCTGCTACTCACCAGCTGGCAGATCCCCACTGAAACCTGGCCTGGAAAGCTCACTGTGACTTCCTTGAGCTGCAGAAGGATGGGTGGATGTGGGAGTGCTGAGTGAATGAGGGTGTGCATCGTATGCTCAAAGAACGTGGAGCACGATCATGCCTATGGGATGATGTCTCTATTAATGCCTGAGTGGGTGAGACATTAAACAAACTAAAGGTCACTGCCTGGGACATTGCAGCATCAGTGAAATCAACGTGTGGGTGCTGTAACTGGCAATCAAGAACCATGTCTTCACAGGAAGACCTGTAATTTTTAGAATGTGTAAATTTTAGAATGTGGACACATTGATATACTTTACATCCCTGATCTAGGTAGCAATGGATGACTCTTCACTGACTAAGGAGCTCTTAAAAAAATAAAAATATCCTTTCTTCCCATCCACCTTTTCCCTCATAATTTCTCCACATAAGTTTCAAATAGAAAGCGTGTGAGAGAAAGAGCTTTTCTGACCGGGTGAGAAATGTGACATCCAAGTTTCATTCCGTTTCTCTCAAATCTTAGCTAAACAGTCTGCAACTGCCCCAACTAACACCTCTGGGAAGCCAGAGCTAAGGTTGCATATGTTGCCTGTAATTTAGAAACTTGATAAAAATATGGATAATGTTGCTTAAATAAAACAAATCTGGATTGTAAGAAATGGGAGGTAAGATTAGAGATAAGAATATGCTGCAAAGGACAGAAATGCAGAACCAGCAGGGAATGTAGAGTTCTCTGGAGTACACCTTTGAATATTGTGTATCTACGCAGGAGATCATAGCACCTGTTAAATTTAATATATATTAAATATTGTCATATCTTATATATCTGAGCATACCTTCATATTTTGCTGGCAGCCTACAATTCCCAGATTTCAGTTTATGTTACAGAAAGTATGTATTCAATTCCCAATGAAAAGCTGATTTTAAGGGCACTACTGGGAATTGTAAGGAGATTAAATTGTTTTAATATTTTCAGTACATGGAAGGGGGAATTTAAATGGGAATCTGGGAATCTTTGTTCCTTTTGTAAAGGTCAGGATTTTGCCATAGATACAAGAGCTGGAAGAGAGTTTTTGGTTATGTAGATGTCCACATGTCCTGAGTGGGAGCTTAAGATGCTCTTAAATCACCTACATTGCACATTGATGGCTCATCTTGTCAATGTACATAGGGATTGCAGATCTGTGTGGGTTGTTTTCATTACTGAAAATGGAAGACATGCAACAAGAGGAAAACAGGCTACAGATTGTTGAGACCTTGAACTCACTGAGGTTTTATATTTGTACATTACCTCACTGAATTTCCATTAAGCCTACTTACTTCAAACTCTAGTCTTTTACTATTATTTTTCATTCTTCAGACGTGAATGGTATTTTCTTAATTTTAATTTAATTTAGACTGTTGGAGTGCTCATTTTTCTGTGGAAGAAATGTCACTCCTTTCTAGAATAAAATTAATCTTATGCAAAAGGCCAGTGCAAGACCTGATTTATATACCAGGGTAGGACATGAAATCTGTGTTGGCAGCTGTGATCATGTTCTGCCCTGACAGTCACACTGTTCTCCTGGCAGCACTGCACCACATTGCCCATCACTGTCAACTTGTGCGTAATAAAAAATTCATGCAAGCCTTGCTTCCAGCTTTACTCCTCCCAAAGCTCTGCCCTCGTGGCAGACCATACCCATGCCACTCGTGAGTTATCCCAGGGCTCGTACAAGAGAGGAGAAGGAAAAATGGAGAAAGAAAAAATGAAGAGTCTCCTTTCCACTGTTCTCACTCCCAAGATAAAAGAATGCACATTTTATAGTATTTTATATTTTATTTTTTAGTATTCTATGCACATTTCCTCTATTTCTGATAGGAACTGATTTTAGCAAGAATAAAAACCATATTAATAGCTTGCTGCTTGCACAGGGAGGGCACCTGTGATCCTCAACTACAGCAGACAAAGCCCTCTCAATCTTTGAAATGATGGCACTATCATGGAAGAAATACAGAGCTCCTAGTCACCTTCTCTGTGTTTAAAACTGCTTGGGTAAATTCCCCCATATGCACTGAGAATTCAACCTATGCTGTATCCAAAAAGGGAAGCTACAAAAATATTTAAATATGTCATAGCTGGCTGGGGTGGGCTTCTTCAGGCTCATAAAAATCAGCAAGCAAAGTTCCTAAAGGCATCCATAGGTTTATTTCAACTTCAAACTTTAACCAAACTAGTCACAGGTGACAGTCAGTGATGAGATCATCACTGAGAGAAAGACTGTAAAATGGAGCTACAAAGTATATTGGTGCAAATAAGTAACCTATTTGCTCAGAAAAATATCATTTGGGGTTAATCAAGACATAAATCCACACTGAATTTAGTAAATCTACAGAAATTTTGCAGAGGAGATTGAGGTGGGGGAGGACAGGAAAGAAATAATTTTGACATTTTCTTGATAAAAATTTTCATTTTTCCACAAAATATTTTGTTTTGAAATTTGCCTGCAGGTAATAGTCTTAAGACTAAAAAACAATTCACTAAATTTAAATTATTTCTCTGCTTTAGCATTGAAGGAAAAAAAAAAGTCATCTTGAAAAAAATGTTTTATTTTACTGGGAGAAAAAAAAATTGTATTAGTAAAAAAAATTATTTCAGAACTATTGAATCAGAATTCAAGCTGAAAAATCATCTATTGATAAACTATTCAAAAACCAACATTCAGTAACCATAAAAAAGGCTGACATTGAAAATCATGGGCTTGGCTCAGTTTGGCCCAGGTCATTCCCTAACCCTAGGTTTCTGGAATTGAGAGGTGATGGGTAATTACATGGAAGGCTGTCCCTTGGTACACACCACAGCTCAGTCAGGGAAGGGAGAAAGACAACCAACCAAAAAGGGCTGTCCCTTTCATTGACTTTACTCTCTGGGCCTCAAGAAGAACCTGAAAACCTAGACTGTTGGGAGAAAACCCAAGATTTTGGCAGATCTGGAATTTTCCAGCCCATGTGCTTTTGAGTCATGACATGCCAAAAAAAAAAAAAAAAGTGTAAAAAACAATCTTTTAAAGAAAGCTTCAGTTTCTCTACAAGTCCAAAAATGCCTCATCCAATTTGTCTCAAATTTTCCAGAAAACTTCTGCTCTGACATGAGATCATATATATGAAATGTAAGACAGACTGGTTTGTAGTTTTGGCAAAGCTGGGGAGGAAGACAAATTGGATTGTATTTTTAAAGAGAGAATTAGGATCTCATCTTTGAATTATCACTTATTTAGGCAAGTCCTGCCTCTCATGACATTTAAATCATTAGGAATTATTAAAAGAGTAGTAAATATGTTACTGGGGACTACTTTGCACTAGCACAGAGATCATAAAACATAGAGGAGGAGGATGAGACAGAAGGAAAATAGGGATGCGTGGGGAAACCGCAGAGAATAAAGAGGAAGTAGTTACAAAAACTTGTGTGCATGCTGTGTGCAAGGAAGGGCTGACAAGGATCTCAGGGGACTCTGTGGTGTAGTAGGATTTTAAGAGCCATAGAGGACTGTAAAGGTCAGAAGCAAAAGAACAAAGAGATGTTGAGAGGCTGGGGAGGTGAAGACCCTCCTGAGGAAAGAGAAAGAAATAAAAAGTAATTTTCTCAGAGAGGATTTAATGGCTAGAGACATCACAAAACAGAGTGAAGGGAAAGAGATTTTATGCCATTGTAAGAATCATACATCCATAAATATTTAAAATTGGATGGGCTAATCACTTTTGAGGGCTTGGGACACCCATCTTCCCACTATTTGTGCTGCAGGAAAGCTCTGGTACACCACCACCCACCTTGCTGCCAGCTCCTTCTGCACTGCAGGGAAACTACCACTGCCCCCCTGAATGCAAGCACTGCTAAAGGGAAAAGTCATCATTTAATTAGTCAAAAAATTTAATTAGTAAACTCTAGTCTCAAAGTACCTTAGGAGCAGCTTATAGTGTTCGAAACATGCATAAGGATGACTGGACCATACAAAACACGGTAAGATCATCCACTTATGCTGTCAGCATGCTGAAGGTCGCAACCTTAAAGAAATGAAACACTTCAAAATAAAATACAAAATGATAAAATACATTAACCAGCAATAATCTGCAAAGAAATAATTCTGTGCTAGAAACCTACCAACTCCTGTCTTATACTCCTTCGAGTGCCTCAGGATGATGGCTTTTATTATTTTTTGTCATGATTTCATTTTTCCTTTGCAAAGAAGAAAATCTCTGTTACTCTTGGAAAGACATGGGAGGGAACCAGAGGTGTCATGCAGCTCCCTGCCAGAAACACATATGAAGGCAGCCTACTTTGGCAGGAGGAGGACAACTGGCCCTGCCTGTCTAGCCACATATGTTTCCCGGTCTTTATCCTCCCCAGCAATACCACATGTCACAAAGTTCTTTACAGAGCCTTAAGAGGAATTGCAGGCTTCCCACCCAAACAAAAACACAGAAAACCAACCCTGCAATTAAGTATCCGTAACAAATTATGAGGCCTGAGGATGGGTTGCTGCTCTTCAGTTGACAAAATTCATTAAGACTTTTGACTTCTGCATTTTTTCTAGGGATGAGGGGGATTAGGGAGGAGGTTTGGTTTATTTTTTCCCTAATCACACTGCCTTTTGAGGGGAGAGCCAGGACTGTGGGCATTGAGGTGATGTCATCTGCTAGACAGCAGCTATATGGAGAACATGAAGTGGAAGTTTTCTACCCAGCTCCTGGCAAACCTAGGGCAGATGCTGCATGACTGGCCAAAGCAGTCCGCTGAGACACAATGGGATGATTGCCATCCTTTCAGATGTGCAAAGGGACCTCTGGCACAGCCTATGTGATTGATGTGTGGGCAGACATCTCATCTCATGAGGTCTCTCTCAGCCTTTGTTTCCAAGGGCTGGTGTCCAGGAAAGGGCTACACTGGCTGAAAGGAAGCAGAAAGCAGAACCATAATGAACCTCCTCAGTCACCAAAGCAGGCAATCACATTATATAATCCTTTTAGAATATCTACCAGCTCCATCTTAGAGTTTGTTCAGCTTCCAGTTTCCATTATTCCTACTGATGCTTTTCCTCACTCTTCCAATTCACAGCACATGTTTGCTCAGAGCCATTTGTTCTTGTGCCAGCATGGTCACTCTGCTTATACAGCTCTTCTGTACGCTGGCTGCTCAGCCCTGGATTACGCACAGAAAATACGAGTATTTTCTTCCTGGTCTTCTGAAAACTCAGTTAAAAAAGACAAATTATCTTGGTGTCCACACATAAGACAGGGCTTTCTACCTACAACCGTGCCAGCAAAGCATCCCCTGAAATTTTTCTACTAAATTTCAAAGTTTAGGCTTTGCCAGGCATGAACTGTGTTCTCACTGAACTCTTGTATCATGATATTAAAAGCCAACATCTGGTAGAAATGCTACAGGACGCTGTAGGATGACATATGTTTTCTCCCCATTCATATCCCACTGGCAAGTCACAGCCAACGTGCAATCAAGTAAACCCTCAGGTTTCATCCTGCTCTGAAACACCTTGCCCTCCCCTTTCCGTGCACCAGTATTTATATCCTTTTTTTTTCCTGTGTAAAATATGACCTTTTTCATGCTCATGATGTCCCCAGGTCTGTGCCATCAACAAAGCCATCATTACTTTCTTATGCTTTGTACCGAAACCATCAGGAGAGATCCATCCCATCTCCATATGCACTTCCCATTCTCCTCCTTTCCTGAGAAAGTTTGTCCTGGGAATCACTAGATTTTGAGCACATCATGGAAGGATGTTGTCCAGCCAGGGAACCCAACCTCTAAGAGAGAGCAGGAACTTGAACTACATAGCTTGTAATGCAGTACACAAACTTATTTTAATAATGAAATAGGGTTCAAGAAAAAAAATCCCCAAGAAAAGGTAATTCAGAGATATTGAAATGTGTTTTAGAAATGAAGACATCAAAAAAATTTATCTTCCTGGATAAAGCTTTTCAGAACTTCTATTCTGCAGGAAAGTGGATGGTCTGAGCATTTGATATGCTAATGGTAAGGCTATTTTTAGAAAAAATAATTGTTATTTAAATACATATTTCCATTCTTTACTAAAGTTCAAAATTACGGTGAATTATCCACAGTAGACTTAAAAAGATTCAACTGGGAGACAAATGGCAGTATATTCATACCGTGAATGATAAAAGTGACAGTTTGCATAGCTATGATTTCACAAACAAATGGCAAAATGTAGGCTGGATTGCAAGGTTGCCAATGAGCAGAATTTGCAATAAGTAGTAACGTGTCTTTGCATTATGACCCTATTCTCTGCCATAGGAGTTTAACTTATACCTTGCTGGAGCAAATTGTGAAAAGAGCAAATGTCTGTACCTGCAGCACTCCTCTTTCTTGCTCTACTATGTAAATCTCGAGGAGTGAAGTTGGTTGTTCTCACACATCTGCCCTGTTGGTTGTTCTCATGCATCTGCCCACTATCTTTAATCTGGTTACCTCACTGTGGTGGAAATCAGACATGATTTCATCTTGAATTTAAAATAATACAACAAAAATAATTACATGACATTATGGACATGGAGGGGAAATTCCATTAAAAATCTTTTTCTGTCTCCAACAAAATTATCAAACCTTTCTAATCTGACTTTGAAGAATTACCATGCTACACAAAATATATCAAATTGGCTTCTGGGGGAAAAAAAAGCACCAAATGTCTTTCAAATGGGCATATTGGCTCCTTTTATTTTGAATTCCCATGTTTAACTTGTTTTTTAGGAGATTATGTCTACGTGAAACTGATGTATAAATTATAGACATGATCTATGATGCAGAGCAATATTTATAACATGCCTTTAAAGTTATGTAATACTGAGAACAGAAATGCAATTAAAGTGGAGAGAAGAGGAAGTTCTGCCCTTTGCAGAATATGCTGTCTCATCTTTAAACAATGCAACATGATGGAAACTAATAAATGTTTCTGCAGAGGTGACTGGTTACTCCTCTGATGAGTTGATATGGGAGGAGGGGTTGATCTCAAAGATGCATTTCTTCAAAACCAATATTTCAAATTCATTTGGGAAAAACAATGACATTTTCATTTTCTTTGTAAGAAAACTATGTACTATCTTCCCCACGTGTTCTCAGAAGACTGCAGGCAAAAAAGGGCATTTGGAATTTATTTTCTAGTTTATACTAAATTATTTCATGTGATTCAAAAATAAAAAGCCATGTTTATATGCATGGATATATTTGAGAACGAGACAGATAGTTTCTCAGAAATTGGAGCCCAGATGACAGTGACATCAAAGACTTTCTAAGGATATCAGCTGCACTAGAGAAGTCTCTTTGTTTTCCCCTAACAGAGTAGTAGTAATTAATCTTTTGATTTCACTTTCTTGAGAGATATTGTTTTTATTTATTTGCTTTTCATATACCAGCATAAATATTTTTCTCTCGCTAGTTCCTATCTACCACATTGTACACCATGCAACTGTTCTTTTATGACCGATTAAGCACCAGAAATATAATGTAAATGTAAATAAATGTAATGTATGTGTGTAAAACACCCAGGGGATATTAGATACCAGAATCATCACTAATGACAGTTCTATTGACCAATGTTGGCTTTCACCTTTGTTGGGTCACTCAGGCCCCCATGCCTCTCTAGTGTGTAGTCCTTGATAAGTTCTTAAAGCTCTGGCACAATCCTGCACCAGGAAAGGGCTGGTGGTAAGACAGATGCTGTAAGAGACAAAAATATGAAAACTGGGGAGAAGAGAGGCATCAAGCAAACTCCATAAACCAGATATTTTGCATTGTAAGACTTACTTTCTGTGCACATGTTGATTTTTTTACTGAAAGAATCCAAGGTCCTTGGGAAAGTGCCCAAATCAAATAAAATTCAACACTCAACCAGATCTAGTATACAACCAAAATGAGAGGGTGAGAAAAAAGATAATACATCCAACTACGGCAATTTGAAAGTGGTTTGCAGTCATTATTATCACATTTTCTTGATTTTGGGGGGAGGGGCTTGATAAGTTTGGGGAATATGAATTTTGTCCTTCCCTGTTCCCTAGTCCTGATCTAGACCATTCTTACACAGAGATTTTAATGGCAAACTGTAGCAGAAATTTTATTCTGGTGAGTCTCTGTAAACATATTCACAAATGCATTTTCCAGAGAAAGGGCTTCAGAGATCATCATCTTCTGTATTAGATTAGAAGAATCTTGAAGGAACCTAGACTAATTTGCAAGACTGCACAGAAAGATAATTAAGATCTTGTACAGTCAGGCCTATTTAACTGGAGAAAGACTATCATTGATCACAAATTCAGAGGTGAGAGATCAGCTTCTCACATGTTTTAAAATTTGATTGCTGTGTTAAGACATTAAAATCTGGCAATTTCATTTCCTCAAACCCAACCATATGCACTCAGCTGAAGCTGTTCACCATACTCAGGCATCATCACCAATGGCTACACTTGTATTTCTCCTCCACAGAGTTATCAAAAGTGGACAGACTGCAACTTTTACAGTAATACCCCTAGAAATGTGAAGATTTCTGAGGGAGAAACTTGACAGGAGAACATCAAACATTTACTTTTTAAAAGCCTATCACTGAGAAAAAGGACAAACTAAAGAGGGGAAGCAAGGTGAGGCAAGGCAAAGCAAGGCAAGGCAAGCATTTTTTAACCACTGACAAAAGGTTATAAATCCTAGCCACAAAGAACTCAGAAATGTCCCCTGAATTTTTTTGTTTAGGTTTTAAGAAGACTAGGTGAACAACTTAAAGAGATAAGGATTATTTTGAGTAATTTTCCATTTTCAGTAGAAAATTCTTTTTGAGTTTTAGAAAAGTGTGGATAGAAATTATTTAGCTTGTTATACTTGTAATCAGGTAAATGTCATACCTCTAGGACCAGCCACATGGGCTCATTTTCCTAGGACTCTAGTAAAATATAGGCACTTCTTTGATATCACAAATATGAAAGAAAGAAAATTTCTCATATTGAACATCTGTTTTTCTCATTTGGCTCTACAGAAGAAATGAAGAATTCTGAAAAATGAGCCAAACTATAGGAATCCAATCTCAGAAAAGAGACACAAAACAGGTGTGCTGTGTTTCAGGATTGTAGGACATTATACCAGCAATACTTCTCAGAAAACTGCAAAACAGAAATCAGAAATAATCTTGATCAAGTGCTCCATTTCTCCACTGCTCTGCTCCTGGCCACTCGGGACAAAAGGCGCCTGAACATCGATGCCAGCCCTTTTCCCTGGGAAACAAAACTCACCAACCCAGGTTCCTGATGCTAGGCACTTTTAAACAAGCCCGAGTTGGTAGTGGTGCCAGCTTTGGTCTGGGAGGCTTCCTGCGCAATGCGGAATTTCAGCAAGCAACCGGCCACTCCGGGCCACAGGCCCCTGAACACAAACACCACGACTTTTCCCTGTCAAACAAAACTCACCAGCCAAGGTCCCTGATGGCAGATTGCAGGAGGAGATTTGCACTGTCAAATCAGCCTGAGTTGGCAGTGGTGCCAGCGGTGGGTCTGGGAGGCATCCTGTGCAATGCGGAATTTCAGAAGGCAGATGGCCACTCCAAGCCACAGGCCACCGAAAAAAAACCACCTGCCCTTTTCCCTGGGAAACAAAACTCACCATCCCAGGCTCCTGATGGCTGATTGCAGGAGGCGCTAGGCACTGCCAAAGCAGCCCGAGTTGGCACAGGTGGCGAATGGGGTCTGGGAGACATGCTGGCAATGCAGAATTTCAGCAGGCAGCCAGCCATGGCGGGCCACAGGCGACCGAACTCCATCACCAGCCCATTTTCCGGAAAACAAAACTCACCAGGCCAGGTTTCTGGTGTTAGTTTGCAGGAGGCAATTAGCACTATCAAAGCAGCTCGAATTGGCAGTGGTAGTGGCTGGGGCCTGGGAGGCATCCTATGTAATGCAGAATCCCAGTAGGCAGCCAGACATTTTGGGCCTTAAGCCTCTGAACAACAGTTCAGGCCATCTCCCTGGGAAATAAAACTCACCACCCAGGTTCCTGGTGTCAGTTTGCAGGAGGCACTTGGCACTGTCAAAGCAGCTTGAGGTGGAATAGGCAGCAGCTGGGGTCTGGGAGGCATCCAGGGCAATGCGGAATTCAGGCAGGCAGGCGGCAATTTTGGTACTCAGGCCTCAGAACAGCTGTTCAGGCCATTTCCCCCGGAAACACAACTCACTAGGCCAGGTCCCTGGTGTCAGTTTGCAAGAGGCACTTGGCACTATCAAAGCAGATCGAGTCAGCTCACATGGCAGCTGGGGTCTGGGAGGCATCCTGCGCAATGCAGAATTCCATCAAGAAGTCGGCTATTTTTGGCCTGAGGCCCCTGAGTAAGTGTTCAGGCTATTTCCCCTTGAAACAAAACTCAGCTCCCAGGTTCCTGGTGTCAGTTTGCAGGAGGCACTTGGCACAATCAAACCAGCCCGAGTTTCCAGTGGAGGCAGCTGGAGTATGGGAGGCATCCTGCACAATGCAGAACTCATGCAGTCAGTTGGCCATTTTTGGTCACAGGTGCCTGAACAACTGTTCAGGCCATTTCCCCAGGAAACACAAGACAGGAGGCCAGGTTCCTGGTGTCAGTTTGCAGGAGGCACTCAGCACTCTCAAAGCAGCTTCAGTTGGCACTGGTGGTGGCTCGTGGTGTGGATGCATCCTGCACAATGCAGAATTCCAGCAGGCAGCCAGCCATTTTGGGCCTCAAGCCATGGAACAACTCCTCAGGCCATTTCCCCAGGAAACAAAACTGAGCAGTCCAGGTTCCTGGTGTCAGTTTGCAGGAGGCACTTGGCACTGTCAAAGCAGCTCAAGGTGGTATAAGCAGCAGCTGTGGTCTGGGAGGCATCCTGCGCAGTGCGGAATTCCTGCAGGTAGCCGGCCGTTTTCTGCCTCAAGCCGTGGAACAACTGTTCAGGCCGTTTCCCCAGGAAACACAACTCACCAGGCCAGGTTCCGGGTGTCAGTTTGCAGGAGGCACTTGGCACTGCCAAACTAGCTCAAGTTGGCACAGGCAGCAGCTTGGTTCTGGGAGGCATCCAGCACAATGCGGAATTCCAGCAGGCAGGTGGCAATTTTGGGACTCAAGCCTAAGAACAACTGTTCCGACCATTTCCCCAAGAAACACAACTAAGCAGGCCAGGTCCCTGGTGTCAGTTTGCAAGACGCACTTGGCACTATCAAAGCAGCTCGAGTTGGCACAGGTGGCAGCTGGGGTATGGGAGGCATCGTGCACAATGCAGAACTCCTGCTGTCAGCTGGCCATTTTTGGCCATGGGCGCCTCTACAGATGTTTAGGCCATTTCCCCAGGAAATGAAACTCACCAGGCCAGGTTCCTGGTGTCAGTTTGCAGGAGGCACTTGGCACTATCAAAGCAGCTTCATTTGGCACTGGTGGTGGCTAGTGGCGTGGATGCATACTGCAAAACGCAGAATTCCAGCAGGCTGCCGGCCACGAGGGGGCAAAGGACCCTGAACACCACTGCTGGCCTTTTATCCTGGGAAACAAAACTGAGCAGTCCAGGGTCCTGGTGTCAGTTTGCAAGACATCCTTGGCACAGTCAAAGCAGCTCAGGTGGCAGCTCGGTTCTGGGAGGCATACTGGACAATGTGGAATTCCAGCAGGCAGGCGGGAATCTTGGGCCTCAGGGCCCTGAACAAATGTTCAGGCCATTTCCCCAGGAAACAAAACTGAGCAGGCCAGGTCCCTGATGTCAGTTTGCAGGAGGCACTCTGCACTATCAAAGCAGCTCACATCGGCTCAGGTGGCAGCTGGGGTCTGGTAGGCATCCTGCGCAATGCAGAATTCCAGCACGCAGCCCACCATTTTCGGCCACAGGCCCCTGTGGGAAAGGCATTCTGTGCTGTCCTTGTGAGCTAGCAGGGCCTCCAGAAGATAAGGAGAAGCCCCATATCTCTCCTGAAGGAAGTCCAAGGTTGTTACCGTGGAGACGGGAGGAAGGAGACAAAGTTGAGAGATACGGACTCTGGCTGGCTTGCAGAGTGACCTGGCTCCCTGGTCACCTACTGGGAACTTTGTTTCTCTCTTATGGCCAATGGGCACTGCATGTGTGTTGGATGGGAGTAAATATCAGGAAGAAGTATAAAAGCAACGTTGCTCTAATAAATCTCTCTCTTGCACCCTTTTGATGGAGTCGAGTATTATTGTACTGTGTCGTGCTCTATAACGACATCTGGTGGCCGTCCTTTGGGATTGCAATGGGACTGTAAAAAGAGAGAAAAAAATGTTGAAGGGTACTCTATAAAAAATGAGTGAAGGAGCAGGGACTCTGTGGAGTCCGGACCTAATTCAGACATCTAATTTGAGGTGAGTGATTGGGAAAAATAATGGGAAATAATTTATCAAAGGAGGAAATGACTGTTTTGTCCACATAGAAAACCTTACTGAAAAGGAAAAATGTTAAAACTTTGATTATGCTCTTTGTAGTTTACTGATAAGGTGCAAATCAGAGGACTTTGAAGTTGATGCTGACACTGCCTTCAGTGTCTGGGCATGGAAAAAGGTTGGGAAGAGACTATGGGAAGTGACTATGGGAAGTGATATCTAAGGGGGATAAGACGTTTGTTGATTTGGCTGCTACCTAGAGACTGTTGTATGAGGCTGTCATAGGGTGAGGTTATGATGTTTGTATCCCCATTCATGTGTTCTGTTTATGCTGGATATTATGTTCTGTGCCTTTAAGACTGGCTCTGAAGAGTGAAAGTTTTGTTTGGGTTTTCTTATCAGCCTGGCGGAACACGGAGACAGGGTAGTACATAGTGCTGCTTTTGCTTTTTTGGCTTTTGCTTTTTGCTTTGCTCTCTCGCTCTTACTTCTGCTTTGCTTATGTTTGTTCTTGCTTCTGCTCATTAGCTAGTTTAGCTAAACTGTCCAAATTTCTTCCTGGACTGTTTCTCCTTTCCTTTTCTTAACCAACTTGAACCTGCTCCAGACTGGGACCTGGGAACACCGAGAGTTTGCACCCTGTGGCCTGCAGCAGCTGCCCTAGTGTTGGAGGGATCGATAACAGAGCGACCACCCCCGAGAGAGAGACTTTCTGAATTTGTCGTCTTTTTCAGAGTGGTGTCATCTGGTATTGTTCATTCTGTGTGCTGGGGGGCGTTGTGCCTGTTAAATAAACAGGTTCTTTCCACTTCTCTCTGAGGAATTCTTCCTGAGCAGGTTGGGGGGAGGGGCCGTGTGGGTTTGCTTACTGGAGGGGCCCCCTTTGGAGATTCTCTACCAAATTTGCCCTAAACCAGGACAGAGGCATTGAAGGAATGGAAAGTAGGACAAGATAGAGGGGAGGAATTGGAGGAGCAGGAATTAGAGCAAGAAACTGGAGTAGAGGAACAGGAGGAAGATGAGGCTGAGCCTGTCAATGTATCTCCCCCCGAGGAAGCTGCTGCAGCTGCTGTAGTGCTTCTCCCAGGGTTTGCTATCGTGAGAATCAAATGGCAGGCTAAGACTGTTCCTCGGTATTTATCTCCTAAAGACTATGTTAAACCTGTGTATCCTTCGCCTGCTCAACAGTTAGCTGAACTGAGTGCTAAACCAAAGTATCTCACGCCTGCACAGCAACTAGCAAAAATGGAGTCACAGAAGAAGCGAAGTGAAAAACAGGTTGGGTCATCCTCCTTCTGTCTCTTCCTGGGCCGTTTGCTCCCTCCTCCCCCTCCGCTTGGTCGGCTGCTCCCCCCTCACCCTGCCGCAGCTCAGCTCCCCCTCCTGTAACCATCCCCCAGTCGGCTGTTCCTCCCCCACCCTCCCGTGGATTGGCTGCTCCCCCCCCCGCTTTCCCTTGAGCCATCTGCCCCACCACTGCCCTCCTTTGTGTCGTCTGCCTCCTCTCCATATTCCCTTGAGCCATCCACCCTTCCTCTGCCCCCCTTCAAGCCGCCTGCCTCCGCTCCACCCTCCACTGAGCTGTCTGCCCCCTCTCCCCGCCTCCTGAACTAATCGAACAAATGCACTCTTTAACATTGTGTCCTTACCTGTCTAGTGATAGCTCTGACGATAAACTGCCGGTTATAAGTACATCTAAAAAGACACAGGAATCTGTTTCTGTTAAACCTTGTAGCAGATCCAGGCCTGCTGTTTCTTGGACTCTGCCTCCCTGCCAGGTGGCTGTGACTCCTCGACACCCTTTGCAAATTTGGGAGCACGTAATAATTAGAGCAGCTGAAGTAGGAGTTTGGAATTTGTTAAATAGGTCCACCTAGAAGGATGGAGATGACTGATGATTGCTTCACAGGTAGGCCTCTGGATTTTCCTGTTTTCAAAGCTGCTCCTAATTCAGGACAAGAAGACAGCCATCAGGTTTTTTCATGGAGGGTTGTACAGGACCTTCAGTCAAAAGTAGACCAGTATGGTGTTAACTCTTCGCAGGTGATGCAAGTGATTTGTGTTCTAAATGCTGATGTACTTGCACATTATGATATTGTTCACCTTGCTACAATCTGTTTCAACCAGTGCAGTATGGTGCATTCCAAGATACCTGGAAAAAATGGTTGAAAGGGTAGCTTTGGACAATATGCAGTTACCTCAGCAGGATCTATGTCATGCTGTGGGAGCTGATGCCTTGCTGGGCAATGGACCATTCTCTAACCTGGATTTGCAGGCAAGATGAGACCCTCTGGTTCTTGCACAGGCCCAGCAGCTGGGTATGAGTGCCTTGCTTAAAACAATGGAGATGGCAGCTCCAAAACCAAGGTATATTACCATCCAGCAAGGGGTGAAGGAACCTTTTCTGCAGTTTGTGAAGAGGGTTGCTGCAGCCTTGAGAAGCAAGTAGAAGATGATAAGTTGAGGCAAATTTTATGCAGACAGCTAGCACAAGAAAATGCTAATGACAACTGTAGGAGAATTATTGATTCTTTACCAGGAGATCCCTTGCTGTCTGATCTTGTAGTTGCTTGCTCAAAGGTCAGTTCAGTTGAACATAAAAATGGCTGCTTTAGCAAGAGTCATGAAGTCCTCACCCAGATGTTCTGCTTGTGAAGAATCAGGGCATGTGAAGACCCAATGCCCTCAAACTGCTAGATGATGTGCACACTCTAGGGTAGTTTGGACTAGTAAAGTACCTTGTTATCGTTGTGGTAACTTTGGCCATATTGCTAAATTTTGTAAGTTAAGATCTTTTTCAGGTGGTTGACAAGCGCAGGGAAACTGGAAGAGGAACACAAAGGGGTGTGTGGAGACACAAATACCCCGACGACAATCACGAGGCCTGCCAGCTCTGCAAAGCTCTTCATTTGTGACCGATACACAGGGGCCACAAGGGCTCAGCCAGGATTGATATACTGGTAGCTGACACAGTGACTATTTTGACAAGAGGTATGTGTAAAGTGCCTCTTGATGCTTATGGTCCTATAGGCCAAGGTTTGAGTGCTTTTTTGATGGGAAGATCTAGTAGCACTATTCAAGGTGTTAATGTCCATTTGGGTCTTATTGATTCTGATTATGTGGGACAAATTCAGGCTATGGTGTCTGTTAGTGAACCTCCTGTTGTTATTCAAAAAGGTACTTGTATTGCTCAACTTGTTCCTTTTATGAGTTGTGTTCCAACTGTAGTGGACCAGAGTCACGGCACTGGAGGTTTTGGATCTACAGGACCACCGCAAGTTCTCTGGACTCAAAAGGTGACAGATGAGCATCCAATAATACAATGTTTGGTCACTGCTAAGGGATGTCACCCAGAAACTACAACAACATCAGGTTTACTTGACACAGGAGCAGATGTAACTCTAATGTCACAGCTTGTTTGGCCTCCAGCATGGCCCCTTACTCAATCAACCTTTGGAGTTGTTGGGTTAGGTTGGTCAGCTGCTGGTGTTTTATCTGCAATCGCGATCACTGTAACATATCCGGAAGGCCAACAAGCTAACATTAGACCATATGTTACTAATGCTCAACCTAATTTATGGGGACGTGATTGCTTAACCCACTGGGGTATTAAAATTACCATGGATTCTTAGTGGGGGCCACTGGGATGCAGGGCTTTAAATGTCCGGTTGTGTCCCTAACATGGCTGAGAGATAAGCCTGTCTGGACTGAGCAGTGGCCTCTGCCTACTGAAAAGCTTCTTGCCCTGCAAAGCTTAGTGAAAGAACAATTACTAGCTGGACATATTGAAAACTCATTTAGCCCATGGAATACACCTGTGTTTGTAATAAAAAAGAAGTCCGGTAAATGGAGACTTTTTCACAATCTGTGGCTGATAAATGCTGTGATGGCCGCAATGGGTGCTTTACAATCAGGTCTCCCAACACCTACAATGATTCCACAAGGATGGGAAATAATTATCATTGATTTGAAAGACTGCTTTTTTACAATTCCATTGGCTGATCAGGATAAGGAAAAATTCGCCTTTACTGTGCCTTCTTTAAATCACGAGGAACCAGCGCAAAGATATCAGTGGATGGTTTTGCCTCAAGGAATGAGAAATTCTCCAAGTATTTGTCAGTGGTTTGTGGCACAGGCTTTATCTAAGGTCCAAGAGCAATTAAGCAATTGTTATTGTTATCATTATATGGATGATATCTTGTTGGCATCTGAAAATAAACAATTGTAGGCTCTTGAACAATATGCTGTGAAAAATTTAGAAGCCTTTGGTTTGGTTGTCGCCCCAGAGAAAGTTCAAAGACATGCCTTGGAAATATTTGGGGCTGATAATCACCAATATACAAATTGTGCCTCAATCTGTAAAATTGGACATTGATATTAAAACTGCTGTTGACATGCAGAAATTGGTTGGTGCAGTAGGTTGGCTTAGGCCATATTTGGGGTAACCAATCATCAACTGCAACCTTTGTATGACTTACTGTCAGGGATAACTTCCTCTACTGATGAGAGACATTTGACTGCTGCAGCAAAAAAGGCTGTACAAGAAGTTGAATTGGCCTTGACATCTAAATTTGTTACCAGGATAGATGTTTCTGTTGGTGTGCAATTATTAATTTTGAGAGATGATGAAATACCATGCGGATTGTTGTGTCAATGGAATGACAAATGGGAAGATAAATTGTATATTTTGAAATGGATATTTTTGTCTCTTAGGTCCCGAAAAACCACTCCAGGTCTGTATGATCTTTTTGCAGACATCATTATCAAAGGTTGCAGACGCTGCCATGAAATCTTAGGCCATGATCCTGTAACTATTGTCATACCGGTACAACAATGGTATTTTGAGTGGTGTTTTCAAAACAATCATGAGCTGCAATCTGCTTTATCTTCTTTTACAGGTGAAATAGCATATCATTTACCTTCTCATCCTATTTTGAATTTTACTAAGAGGATTCCTTTTCAGGGGAAACAACTTTGCTCTTCAGTACCAGTGGAAGGAGCAACAGTTTTTACAGATGGATCTGAAAGAACCGGAAAAGCTGCTGTAGCCTGGAAGAAAGATGACTGCTGGCAATATGAAGTAATGGTTCAACAAGGGTCTCCTCAGTTAACTGAACTTTGTGCCGTACTTTCGGCATTTACCTTATTTCCTAGTTCCGTAAATATAGTTACTGACTCTGTTTATGTTGCTAATTTAGTGAAGCAGTTGGATCAAGCTGTGTTGTATAATGTAAAGGAGAAACCATTATTTGTGTTGTTGAAATTGTGGACTGTTATTCGTAATCGAAAGCATTATTATTTTATTATGCATATTCGTAGCTATACATCGCTACCTGGATTCTTTGTTGAAGGTAACGCCTATGTGGATTCCCTTGTGGCTGCCTCAGCAGTAAAAACGGTGCCTAATGTGTTACAGCAAGCTGTTCTATCTCACCAATTTTCTCATCAGGGTACTCAGGCACTACGGCAGCAATTTAAATTATCACATAGTGAAGCAAAGTCAATTATTTTTCTTGCCCTGATTGTCATATGTCTCATGTTTCATAATATTAACGGCACTAATCCTAGAGGCTTACTCCCTTTGCAAGAATGGCAAACAGATGTTACAAAAATGCCTGAATTTGGCTGTTTAAAGTATGTTCATGTCACAATTGACACCTTTTCTCATGCCATGGTTGCTTCAGCATTGGCAGGTCAAACAGCTCAGGATGTTATTTGTCATTTTTGCCACGCCTTTTCCATCTTAGGCGTTCCATCACATGTAAAGATGGATAATAGCCCGGTGTATGTTTCAAAGAAATTGCAAGCGTTTTTTCATGCCTGGGGTGTTCTACTGGTATTCCTCATGCTTCGACAGGCCAAGCAATTATTGAACGTGCTCATGGTGTGTTGAAGCACCAGGTACAAAAACAAAAAGGGGGAATGTAGAAGGAGTCATCTCAAGTGAGATGAGACAAAGCCATTTATGTCTTAAACTTTTTGGGTCCTTTACCTGACTTACAAGTCTCTCATATATTCTATCATTTTTTGTCTTTGAATTCAAAACAACCAAACTTTAAGAAAGGTGTTAAGGTTTCGGTAAAAGATTTAATTACGGGAAAGTGGAGCGGCCCAGTGGAATTAGTAACATGGGGCAGAGGATTTGCATGTGTTTTAACAGAAAATGGCCCTCGATGGGTCTCTGCCCATTGTGTTAAGCCTTATTTGGAGCACACAGAAAAGGACAGGATGAGTGGTTCTACATGGGAAAAAAATGAATAGGTAATTGCATTGGTTATTAGGTAGATGGAAGCATGGACCCTCAAGGAATATGTGGTAAAGATGGTAATTCAAGACAGAGTAAAGGTAGTTATAGGCTTACACTGAAATTCCAAAAGTTAAGTTAGTGGATGTTACTTTTGTTTAGTTTCCTTGAATTCTCTTATAGAGAGCTTGGTAGTACTGAGAAGTGTGTCTTGTACCATTTCCTTTTGCAGGGCAACAACAGTCCCAAAATAGGGGAACTTGATGTACCTAAGGGAGAAGTGTTGCCTTTGCATAGGAGTCGAACTAGTAGCTGAAGTCCACACTTTGAGCAATTAGGTTGGTTGCCCGTTATGATAGTGGCAACCAGTTCCAAGGTTAAGTGGATCTACTTAGTTCTGAGTGGTGACTAGGCAGATGACTTGGTCTCTGATTCTGTGTGGGAGAAAGTTATTTGATTAGAAGTGAAGGTGTCATTCTGCTACAAATGTGTCATCTGGAAATGGTGAGGTCTGTAACGGTATTTGAAGATCTGTCTTTATGTGTTCTGTTTGTATATGAACCTTAAGATTGTGAGGGTGTGTGTGTGTTGTGGAGTTGGTAGAAGTTGGTTATCTGTAAGCGAATGAAGAATGGATCTCCCATCTGCTTGATTTTTGCAAGGGCCCTGCAGAAGTCCTTAGCAGTTGTATTTCCGGGTCAAATACAAAAAGGGGGAATTGTGGGAAAGACATTCTGTGCTGTCCTTGTGAGCTAGCAGGGCCTCCTGAAGATAAGGAGAAGCCCCATATCTCTCCTGAAGGAAGTCCAAGGTTTTTACCATGGAGACGAGAGGAAGGAGAGAAAGTTGAGAGCTATGGACTCTGGCTGGTTTGCAGAGTGACCTGGCTCCCTGGTCACCTACTGGGAGCTTTGTTTCTCTCTTATGGCCAATGGGCACTGTATGTGTGTTGGATGGGAGTAAATATCAGGAAGAAGTATAAAAGCAACGTTGCTCTAATAAATCTCTCTCTTGCACCCTTTTGATGGAGTCGAGTATTATTGTACTGTGTCGTGCTCTATAATGACAGGTCCCTGAACACGAACACCAGCCCTTTCACCAGGGAAACAAAACAAGGCAGTAACCCAGGCCTGGGCTATGGCTCATTCCAAGGAAAAGCTGTGGAGGAAGCCATGTTATGGCAGTTTTTTGTTCCCCTTGGGATGCATATTGCAGCTGCAGTGTGCCTGAGCTCTGGGCTTTGTGGTTTTAAAAACCCTAGTGCTAGGTGTAACCCTAACACTAGGCACTAAACGCAGGCTTAGGCTAAGGCTGGTTCCCCGCAAAAACTGTGGAGGAAGCCATGTTGTGGCAGTTTTGTGTTCCCCTTGGGATGCCTTTTGCAGCAGCAGTGTGCCTGGAGCTCTGGGCTTTGTGGTTTTCAGTACCCTAGCAGACGATCGGCCACTCAGGGCCACAGACCCCTGAACAACACCCTTTGCCATGGGAAACAAAACTCGGCAGCCCAGGTTCCTGGTTTCACTTTACATGTGGCAAACTGGTGGAGTGGTGAGTTTTACTGTCCTGGATTTCTCTGTTATAAAGCTGCCAGCATCTGACCCTAGCCACAATGACTCCTCTGCTCCTAGAACTCACAGCCTTCAGACCAGCAATGTCTTACCCAATCCACTCTGTTACCACTGGCCCTTTTCAAATGCATTCCACTGCAGTCCTAAAACTCCACACTTTCATCAAGCATCCCCTCTGATCCTGACCCTGGCCATAACAATGCTCCAAAATATCCTGAAATAGCCTTTAAAACCCCCTTACAATACACTGAAAAGCCAAAAATATCCTAAGAAACCTCAAGAATCCCCTATATATCCTTAGAAGTTGTGGAAAAATCCGGAAAAAATCTGCTCAGCCTCCAAGCCCCACCTGTTGCTCTCTAACCGTCAGATGTCTTCCCTACCTTTTTGCAGTGGATCTTGTCCTCTGAGAGTTCTGTTGTTGTCCTGGTGTGAGGGTTGCTGTCTTGTCCCACCAGGAGGGTTCCTGGTCTCACTGTTAGGGTTGCTGTGTTGTGCTGCTGTTGGGGGAAAGGGCTGTTGTTAGTGGGGCTGGGTAGGTGAGGTTAGGGCAGGGCTAAGGGGTGGTGCAGCTGTACCATAACTTGCCTCCTAAGCTGTACCCTGTAGCCCTGATCTCCACTGGACTGTCCAGCCCTCAAGCTGTCTCCCTTTACCCCTCAAGCCCTCAGGCTCTGTCTGGTAACCCTCAAGCCCCCTCTCAGCTGCCCCTCAGCTCCTGTGTGTCACCCTTAATCCCTCTCCTTTGCCCCTCAGCCCCCAGCTTCTCTGTGTCACCCTCCAGCTGCCCCTGCCACCTCAGCATCTCTTTGTGTCACCTACTGTTCTCTCTCCCTGTTCCTCCCTCAGTTCCCAGCCTCTGTCATGCCCTGAAAGGACCCTAAAAAAAACCCTATCAATTCCCCAAGAAAGCCCTAGTTTACAAAGTGTCCTAAACATCCCACAAACACCTAAAAATAGCCTCAGAATACACTAAAAATACCCTACTTTTAAGAAGCCCCTAAACCCTAAAACTCCAAAGAACCTTTAAAAGCTATATATAGTCCTAAAAGAGCTCTGAGAATACCCCTAAAATCTTGAAAATGCCCTGATAAGACCCTAAAAAAGACTAAAAATTTCCCACAAAAACCCTAGAAATACCCCAGTCCTAAAAAGTTCTCCATATACCCTCAATAGTCCTCAAAAAGCCCTAAAAAGTTTTAAGTAGTCCTAAAAGAGCCCCAAGAACACCCCTAACAATTCCAGTTAGTAGTAAGACAGCCCTTAAAACACCCTAAAAAACTCTTTTAACAGCCCTGAAAAAGCCCTAAAGGCATCTTAAACATTCTCAGAGAATTTCTAAAAAACTCCTGCCAAAAAAAACCCTAAAATATCCTTAAAAAATACTGAAAAAAAAAACCCCAAACCTAAAAAAACCCCTAAAAAACTGTTCAACCCCTACCTGTAACTCTGTGGCCTCCAAACATCATCTCTACCTATTAATTGGGGTAACTGCCTGTACCTGCTGGTAGGGTTCTGGGGCTGTCCCACCATTAGGGTTGCACCTGTACCCTAACCCTACCTGGTAGCCTGTGTCCTTTGCAGCCCTAATCCTCAGTGTCAGCTCTCCACCTGTCAAGCCACCCCGTCTTTGCCCCTCAGCCCACAATGTCTGTGTGTCACACAAAGCTCGTGTTCAGGTTCCCACGTGCTGCTGCAGGGAGTCACCGGTGGGCGGTGGGGGGAGTGACGGGGAAGGGCAGGATGGGGAGGGGTGAAGGGCAGAGTGATGAATGGGGCAGAGGCAGCCTGGTTTTCAGAACCCTAGCAGACAGCCAGCCACTTAGCACCACAAGCCCCTGAACACCAACACCCGCCCTTTTCCCTGGCAAACAAAACTCACCAGCCCAGGTTCCTGGTGGCAGATTGCAGGAGGTGCTTGGCACTGTCAAACCAGCCCAGGTTGGCACTGGTGCCAGCTTAGGTCTGGGAGGCATCCTCCACAATGCGGAATTTCAGCAAAAGAAATATGGATGTTTGCATAAATCGTCTTTCTTTTGTTCTTTTAAGACACATGTGGTCCTGCTGATTAGTTCTCACTGGGGTTTAGAGATTCCTCCAGAGCAACCAAAAGTGATGTGATAATCTTGGCCAAGAGTCCTGACATTCAGGCAGAGATCAAAAAACTAAGAGGCTATTTTCTTGCAAGAACTGTTGAAACTTGGATCCAGAGGAAGAGCCTACAGGTCAGCTGTGAGCTAGTGAGCTGCTAGTTCTACAACCCTGCCAAATTTATATTTGTAATGTCGTAATAGGGACTGGCCAAACACACTGGGAGTCACTTGTGCCAGGTCTAGATGCAGAGGAAAAAACAGACTGCCCAACAGAACTTATGCTACACTGATATCTCTGACATCAGATGAGCAGGATTGTCTGTACCCGAAGAAGACAGTTGGTTTTTTCCCTAAAATTTATGTAGGTTGCCTGAGCTCAATGAGCTATTTGAACTTAGCATTACAGCTGTCACCAGAGTAGTCCCTTTTATTTGAATGGACTAGTCACACGTTATACACCACACATTTAAGAATGCTTTGAACTGGACTCTAGAACATCATATTTTTGTGCTCCTGCTTGGTCTCCACTCCAGAATAGTGTGCCTGTGCAGTGAAGTCACTTCTCTAGTTGTCTCTAACATTTACAAAATGTATGAAATGTTAAATACAACAGCATAACAGGCATTTTGCCGGCTGTGAAAAGAGTCTGGCAGCAGGCATGGCTCCCCACACGTTCAACGTCGGATGCCTCCACCTGCTTTACAGGAAGAACATTCATGGAAATGAAAGGCAAGATGGTAAATGTGTTTAAAATGTAACTTAGCTACAAAACTCTTCTCGAGTCTTGCATCAGGGAAGAATGAAATAAGAATATTAAGAATATAAATAGGATATTCTTCCTTTCCTACAGCAGTGGTTCCTAGCACTGTACTTAATATTTTTCTTCAGGTTCTTTTCAAACTCTGAGTTGATTTAGAGCTGGTTCCCCCTCTCTCAGCCATGCCTGCTGGAGTTCTCTGTCTACAGAGCAGGTGCAGTGCCAGCAGATGCTGCTTGAGTTTTTCCAGACATTCACAGAGCCCATCAATGGAAAGAGCATGGTCACACAACACACAATTACACTGTGGAGCTCATTGCTTCAGGAAGCAGGCACAGCTCAAAACGTAACACCAATTGAAAAAGACCAAGAACATCCACAGCTGCCACAGGCAACAACAGCAAATGTTTCATACTTGAGGGCTTCTGCCACTTCCCAACTCCTGGAGATCTTAATGGCACTGGGACACAAGGTCAAACCATCCTCTTCTCTTTCCTCAGCTATCGTACCACAAGATCCTCAAATCTTCTTCTGAAGACTTTTGGGTTCTGGACACTGGACTGGATGGGCAACAGTCTAACAGAGCCAGGAGATTCCACTCCTCTATACCACAGAAGGAGGAAGTGGACTTCAGTTGCCCGATGCCTCTCCTTCTCCAACTCTTTCCATGGCAATTTGATAATAGGCGTCATATTTCAGCGCCTTTTATCCACAAGCTCAAAGTACTCTCTTTGAGTACCAGGTTATGTCCTGGTATAACCAGCTTAGAAAGGCATGTCAAAAGTGCTGAAGTGACTTTTGCTCAATGTCCCACAGCAACCAAGCATAAGAATGAGGAAGAGAACCCCAATATGCTCCCAGCCCTTGATAACTTTGCAGCTGTGCTGGTAATTTCTAGTTGAGTTGCACATGTCACAACTCTGCCCGCTGTAGGCTGGCATCCAGCCTGCTGCGTTCCTCTAATCAGACTCTGGCTTCTCGCATTGGGATTGTGGTGGGCTCTGCTTTGAAATGAGATGCCTGAAAATGGTTGACACCTGTACTCCTCTGGCTCTCGGGAAAATTTGTTAACCTTCAAGAGAGGCTCTTGGAGAGGAGGGACTTTCAAGTTTTACAAGATGGTGAAGCTCTCTTTAGTTCCTTTAAAAAGCATTAGCAAAGGTCAGATTAACAAGTCAACACCGAAACTAGATACGACCAAGACTTCCAAAACTGATGCAGAAAAGAAAAGAGGTGGGTGGGGACTGGGTGTGGGGGAGAAAGGCCCACAACACAACATTGGCTCTGATCCTTTCCCCCTTGTTGGGCCTGGGGCACACTTGATAAGGTGAAGGGAAATTGTAAAATTAGACCTGGCAACCTACACAGAGAGGCCCAGTGCAAGGCCTTTGGCCTGAGGCAAGCTGAGAAAGTTGAGGAATTGTGGGGGAAAGGGGACTTGGCAGCCTAACTTCCTGTGGCTGCATCCAGGGCTAATTAGTTTTCAGTGTTCTGTGTGTGTTTGAATGGAAACAAGCCAGCACTGAGAGGCACGGGGTGAGGAAATCAAAAACACATGCACCAAGAAGGAAGACGGGGGGAAGAAGAAAAAAAAACCCAAAATACCAGAAAACCTGTCCTTTTTAGCTACATTTTCTTTTTCAGGGGGGAACCTCATCATTTTGTTCCATGAGCACTAAATCACCCCAGCTCCCCTGTCTATCACATCTCACATCTGCTTCAGAACTCATTAAACATCAAAAGGCCTGCCCTATCAGTTCTGCTTAGTTAGAAGCCTGAGTTACTAGAGTCCTAACCAGGGAAGATTTTGTATGTTTTTAATAATAGCTTAAGGAACTTCTTAGCACCCCATAAATTACTTAATGCAACAAACTCTTCCTGTGGACCAGCAAATGTTTTACAGAGGAGCTGAATGCTGCCTTAACATGCTTGTGGTCAGTACAAAGCTACACAGCAACCTGTTTAAATGAACCTTTAAGCCATGTTTCACTTTAGGAACTGTTTTCTCATGTATCCTCTCCTGGCTCTGGCCCACTCTCATTTTTACTGCAGCTCTAATTTTATATAACTACATTATAACTTGTATTTCCTTAGCATTTTGATCCTTCAGCATGCCAAGGCAACTATTAAAGCAGAGATCATAACGATGCAGCACCAATGAAACCTGCCTACTTCTGCCATACCATTTTCTCTACTTCAAATACACATGGTCAGTGCCCTCCACTACTGCATGTGCCAGACAAACGGTTCACAAAAATAATTCATATACAGGAGACACAATGGACACAGTAAAGGCTCCAGTGGGCATTTGTTGTTAAGAGTACCACAAGAGCACTTTAAAACTAACTGAGCCTAGGCAGAGTCTGATCCCTGAGGCAAAAGCAAATCAGTTTTCACCAGGACATCCACAAGCTTTTGTCTTCAGTGAAGACACTTTTTTCTCTGATTTTGAAGTTTTTGTCTGCAGCTATAGTATCATAAGAACATTTCCATCCCTTTTTAATCAGAAAGCATGGAGTTTGCACTTTTCCCCTTACTTAGGAATTACTAAATCACTTTTTCTCGCACTTTAAAAAAAAAATGTGACCAGTGGTCAGACTTGAAAATGTGAGTCTCAGAGGTGAAAATTACAGATGGTCATGAACAAATTAAAGAGAGCCTTTGAACTAAAAAAAAAAATTCTGCATGTTCAGCTTCAGCAATCATTCCCACTTGATTTATAAGCTTTGTCATTTATTTGCAACTTATCCTTCTTTAGAAATAAACAACATGCTTTTTTTTCTTTCAAATATTAGCATAAATAAAAGGAAATAAAAAATAAATAACATGACCCTCAAGCCAAGTTGAATTAACTCATCATGGAGCATGAGCACAGATGTGTAGTATCACATCTATTATAAGGCCCTATGCCTCCCCTGGCTATCTAACACTCACCTTGGTGCAGAAGAAACAACCTGCAATGTCAAAAGTGCTACTAATCTAGGAATCAAGAAAAAAAATTAAGACAATGGCAAGTTGCTATGTATTTTCTAGGATTTTTTGCTTGCTCACAAGCTCTGAATACTGCTCACCAAGGAAGACTTCCCTTCCCAGGGAAGTTCCTTGCATTTCAGTGGGACACAGTCCTGCAGAACATTGAGGACCTTCTACAGTGGGCACAGGATGGCCCCCAAGGGACCACTCCCTCCCTATGTTCATTTCTTCACACAGAGGTTTCTCAGTGCTCTCTGACCAGATCAGATTTAAGGGCAAAATGTTAAGTTTATTCCAAAGTGAAGCACCATGAGGAAATTAATAGGCAATTCCTAGTCATTTAGCTCTGTTTGGAGATCTGTGTGGCACTCCCTTCAATGACACTGCTGATAGGACAATTTCACAGCTGTCAGAGCTGCCAGCTGAATCCCTAGGTGATCCATGGCCTCTGCTTATTGCTCCTCCAAAGAGGGACCTTTATCTGGGATAAGCTTCCCATAAGAAAAGTCCAAGTCACAGAGGTCCTGTTAAAAATATCTGCCTCTGGGGACTGTCTGTAACCCTTCGCCTTGACCAGAAATGTAATTAAGACATCAGCTTATAGAAGTGCATCAGTGAAATGAAGCCAATCACAGCATCAGTCTGTCTTGTGCCATGTGCCTAAGGAATGAAGCCCCAGGTTAATCAATAAATGAGTTCCCTTGCACCACACAAGGCTGACACTGCCTGCAAAGCAAGAGGTCAGGGATTAAATTTAGTCCTTGAGAGTTCACATATGTTTAAGTATAGAGATGTTCAATGACATATCACTTCAAAACTATTTACTACTTAAATACTTAAGTGATGGAGATTAATCCAGCTTATTACTAGCTCTGAACAGAGACTAAGCACATTAGGAAATGATGACAACTTGAAGGTAATTATGTTTAGAGTGAAAAATGCCTCAGCTGTGGCTCACTCTGTGAACCCACATCAGACCATAAATATTCCAGAATCACTGGAAGGCTATGAATAACACCAAGATGAAAAGTGACCAGAAAGTATCATTGCATGGGTAAATCTTTCAAACAGGTAGACCATGGACTCTGACTCTAAGGACAACAGTATTAGCCCTTAGCTGATATTCTCTGATGAGGCATACAGCTGCAGTCTTCCTCCTGCAACTGCTATTTTCCTCTGTATTCAACATTTATATCCTGCACCAGTTTCAATTAAGCACCCCTATGGAGGAAATGACAGGTTCTGAGTGAAAGAAGCTCTAGGGAGTGTGTGCACTTTTCCACTCTTTGATTTCCCCCTTCATGTGGAGCTCACACTGCCTTGGGATGATATTTACTCTTAACTTAAAGTCAAAGAACATATTTGCTTTCTGTTTTTCATTAAATACAGAAGGTTTCACAAAAGAGGCCATTTTTCATCAAAAAATTGTTTTCAAGTGAAAAATATCTACCAGCTCTACTCCTGACTCTAAACAATTCCTGGCCTACAAGCACATTACTGTGACTTTAGAGTTCATAGAGTGTGACTCCAGAAATGAGAAAAATGTTTTCAAAAAGTTGCCATGAATATTTTAAAAAAACCTCAACAAAGTATTTATATCACAGCTAACAGTCCAGCTGGTAGCCTGCATGCCATCTGAGACAGCCACAGCATTCACTAGCATCAATCTTGCTCCTTTTTTTGATGACGGGCTCTACATTTGCTTTCACTAAGTTCTGCTTTGTCCTTCATTTTCTATCACTTTAAAATAATTGTCAGTAGCCTGATATAAGCTGCTGTGTTTTTTGTCCTCCTTCTGCCTTCGTAGCCTTCCTGCATTTAAAGACTTGCTGGAATAAAGACAAGTGCCTAGGTTGAAGGAGAGGATTGAACAGAAGGTACTTGAGAGATGCCAGAGTGATAAATTGAAGGTGCTTGATGCACTCTGGCTTTTGTAGTAAATGGGACATTGCTCTTTGGAAATTCTTTGAGAAGTGAAGTATGTCTTATTTGGGTTCTAAAAACTTTCATAAGGCATTCTTCATATGTGCTCACATTCTTTGCGGCTTCATCAAAACAAAATCTAACCTCTGATCAAGCAGGCAATTCTTCCTTCCTTCCTTCCTTCCTTCCTTCCTTCCTTCCTTCCTTCCTTCCTTCCTTCCTTCCTTCCTTCCTTCCTTCCTTCCTTCCTTCCTTCCTTCCTTCCTTCCTTCCTTCCTTCCTTCCTTCCTTCCTTCCTTCCTTCCTTCCTTCCTTCCTTCCTTCCTTCCTTCCTTCCTTCCTTCCTTCCTTCCTTCCTTCCTTCCTTCCTTCCTTCCTTCCTTCCTTCCTTCCTTCCTTCCTTCTTTTTCACCTGACACTTCCTGTGTGTCTTTTCTAAAATGATATAAATCTCTCCTTCATCAGCCCAGCGCACACTGCATATTTGGAGGCAGCTTATACAAACAAAATAAAACTGAGTTTATTAGCAGTAACACATGGTGGTATAGTTTTGCACCTATGAAGGTCAACAGAAAAAATTCCCCTTGAGCTTCAGGCTACTGCATTGCCCATCAGAGAGCTCAGAAGCCACTATTCAAATGCAAGAAGATTGTTAGGTTTACTTAAAAGTCATTAAATATATTTAAAATAATAAATTGGTTTTATGTTTTTCTATATTTTTAGTCTTCACATTTTGCCCTCTTAATATACAAATATGCTATTTTTATGGACAAAGGATGAGATACACAACCCCTTTAGCAAAAGAAACAAACCAAAATATTACCTGTCACAGGACAAACAGGTAAATAGTGTGAATTAGCACCATGAAATGAGGTGGAAAGGCACAGTAGAAGTTCATTCCCATTTTAGGAAAACACCAATGCTCCCTTTTTTCCAAGTTCTGTTACAGAATATAAGGTATCAAAAATAAAAAGACATCTGCTCTCAGAATACTTGATCATGCTTTCCATGTTGGCAGGACATTGTGAGCTCGCTACCACGTGCCAGCAGGGCAGCCAAGAAGGCATCACTGCACAGGAAGAGAGGCGAGCTGAGCTCATCAGGCACACGCTCACACTGCAACCATCCCCACACAACTGTGCCTCAGGATTTCTCTAGGGAGCGAGGCAGAAAATAAACCCCTGCCTCCTCCAAGGGAGCAGATGCAAGGAGCACAGAAGCAATGCTGTTTGACACCTCCAGAGTGAGTCCTAAGTAAGCAAGATGCTGGACATAGAAAGCAGGTGATGATTGTGGCATCTCTGCAACATCTGTCCATCTAAATATCTAAGCATTGGTAGACTTACATCCATGATGAAGTCCCAGAGTTACTGTTCCAATAACATAAAGCCACAGTCCAGAAGCTGAGAGAATTTTTGATTTTATTTCTCCTCCTCATTTTCCACTCCTATCTGTTGTTGGTGGTGGTGCTGCTGCTGCTGCTGATGATATAAACTTCACTGAACACAGGAGTTTGTACATTTTATTTACAGAATGCCAAAGTCTCATCTTCACTGGAAAGCAAGCCAGTTACTGAGAAATTTTCCTCTTCTGCTCTCAGGCCATTGCTTTCAAGTCTGACAGACTTCCTGTAAAATAGTATAGAAACTGCACACCATATTGCTTGATCCCTAATTTCACCTTTGCTCAGTGCTTATTTCTTCATCTATGTATTACTGCTCTTGCAAACTATCTGGCAAAACATATTTCACTCAACTGGGAAGAACAGCACTTAAAGTGAACAGCTGAAAGGTAAAGAAATTGTTGTCTGCACATGCTCTGAGGTTTGGTTTCTCTGGACCAAAACAATTCTGAATAAATTTCCTGCAAATCAGCAGTACTTGGTTTTGCCCAGACCAAAATCTTCTGCACCATAATCTCTCCCTTTATAGTAGCTCTTACTCTCAGATACGTCTGCTTCAGCTTTGCAGAACAGATTGTTGTACTACTGCATTCTGTTCTTGACTATTAACCTTGATCATTAGACTTTTATTGACTAGAAGATCTTTCTCTGAATGTGTTAATTAAATGCCTGCCTGTTTTCCCACAGAATAAGCCCACTGCAATTCCCTCTTCTTTTGTCCTCACTATTTTTAATTAATTTTTCCTTTTCTTTCTTCTACTTCTTCAGTGTATTTGTGAATTCAGTAATTCAGTCCATGTCCTCTGTTGGCACAACCCCAAGTCTTGGTGCCAGACTATCCTGTGCCTTTCACATGCTCTCCAGCCCTCTCAGATGGCTAAGCAGATACCTCATAGTGCCTTCTCTAACTACACTCCCTCTCTTCTGTAATATTATTTTTTCTATTCAGTTTAGAAAATTATTTTGCCCTTCTTTGACTAAAGAGAATTTATGGCAGGTCTCAGCATGCACAAAGTTTATGTTTCTCCCTAAACTTGAGTATTTTGCTTGTCCAAACTGACCTTCCTTTAGGACCAGGTGACCCTAATAGTGGGTGAGGGAAAGGTTGTTCTTGTTTTCTACCTAGACTTCAGTAAGCCTTTGACACCACTTCCCACAGCATTCTCCTGGAGAAGCTGGCAGCCCACAGCCTGAGCAGGTGCATTCTTTGCTGGGCTAAAAACTGGCCGTGTGGCCGGGCCCAGAGAGTGGTGCTGGGTGGATTTACATCCAGCTGGTCACCAGTGGGGTTCCCCAGGGCTCCATACTGGGGCCAGTCCTGTGTAAAACCTTTATCAGTGGTCTGGATGAGGGGAATTGAGGCTAAGTTCCTGGATGACTGTAGGGTGGGAGTGTTGGTATGCTGGAGGGCAGGAAGGCTTTGCAGAGGATCTGTATAGGCTGGATTGATGGCTGAGGCCAATAGTGTGAGGTTCAATAAGGCCAAGTTCCAGGTTCTGTTTGTCAGTCAGAACAACCCCAGGCAGCAGCACAGGCTGGGGCAGAGTGGCTGGGAAGCTGCCCAGAGGAAAAGGACCTGGGGGTGCTGGTGACAGCAGCTGAACATGAGCCAGCTGTGCTCAGGTGGCCAAAAAGGACAATGGCACCTAGCCTGGATCAGCCATAGTGTGGCCAGGAGGACCAGGGCAGTGACTGTCTTCCTGTACTCAGCACCATCCCTGGAAGTATTCCAGAAAAGACTGGGCATGGCACTAAGTGCTATGATTTAGTTGACAAAGTGATAATTGGTCAAAGGTTGGACTCCATGATCTTGGAGGTCTTTTTTGACCTTAAAGACTTTATGATCCTATGATTCTACGATATTCTGTTTTGAGAAAATTTTGTTCATATTCTCCTTCTGGCTTGTGGTTAGGGGAAAAAAAAAAGAGCACATTTATATTTGTTTATTTCCTTTTCTTGTGTTCTCACTTAGAGAAATGAGTCAGTACAACTTCCTCCTTGCCCTTTTCTGTTTTGAATAACTTGGACACCTCATGCTGTTCTTCCAGTATTATGGCTCTAGTACATTTCAAGGTTTGTTTTACTGCATTGCAATATACATTCCTTAGTACAGCCTTAACCTCTGACTGCTTACCTGACCCACAAGCTCCTTGTACACTAGGTAAATTCAGATGGTTCTATTTTTAATGCTAAAATAACTCCATCTTTCAGCTGTGTTAGGAGAACCCACCAGACTATTTGTGTTAAGCAAAACCTTGTTCTTCTTATGAGGTTTAGACATCCACTGGAGGAGCAAACTCATCCATCATGAATAATTTACACCTGTACTTGTCACCAGCTCATGGTCATTCACCATGCTTTGGTAACACATGTACACAATATCAAAACAAGATCATCTCTTACATGTTGTTTCCATACATGTGAAGTCCATACTTGTGAAAAAAACAAGAAACATAACTATTAGTTACAGTTGTAATTTTGCAAAACTGAACAGAGGAATTAGCACTAGCCTGACAATCAGACCCAAATCTTCTCTTCGAGTCGTCGCTGAAAAAAATATTTTGCTGAAATCCCCAAAGTCAAAGCTCAGCTACACAAATAAATACTGTAGCAGATCCTGACAGGAAGACGTTCAGCCCAATCTTTTCCAGATGGCAGTGATGGATGGCTGTGTGCTTCTATTTATTTGGTTTCCCAGGCAATGGTGTCCTGCTTTCACTGGTCATCACTTGAAGTGTTTTGGCTTACAGGCCGGCACAACAGGCGTGTGCACTGCCAGACAGGTACTCTGGTGGGCTTACTCATTGCTTGGATATCATGGCTGCAAAAAGAAGCTGAATATTACTGCCTTGCTGGGATTACCTTTTCTAGAAACTGCATGTTTAAATTCAGGACAATCTCACAGCGCAGGACTCAAGAAGGCCCCAGGTAAAGCAGAGTCCAGTCATAGTAACTTGCTGATTGCTGAGATACGCCAGTTCTGAAAATAATACAGTGTCCCAAAGCAGGGAGAGAGGCAGAGGAAAGACATCCAAATTCCAAACCACATTGACTGAAAATGTGGCAGTCACTATTATTCTGTTCTGTAAAACACATGGTACTTTACATAGGGGCTATAAAACAAATGTCCATAGATCAGGGACTTGTAGAAAAATGTGTGGGGAAAAGTGGAGGTGGAATACAAAGGCTTCTGAATCCAGGCCATTCATTTTGCTTGGACATGCCTGAATAGTGAACCAAAGTTATTAGCAACAAACACATGTTTGGTGGCCTAGGTAAAATGATCCATTGCTTCCAGATGATGTTCATTTTGCAGGCATCCATACCAGGGAATAGCATGAGAAGTGCCTGTTGCAGGGGTACGTGTTGCATGGTGCTAGCACATTGTCAGCAACTGGGGGAAGAGGCTGTATTTTCATGTGCTTATATAACACCAAACATGGCAGGGCCATATTAGTGACTGGGGCTTTTGACACCAGTCCTAACACAGCAATGGATAAATGCAAATTTTTGATACAAGAACTTCCTAGGGAAACCAGGTGACAGTGGAAATGTGGAGCCACCCAGCACTGAATGTCTCATAGGAACACAAACAAAGAAATGCCTGCTCTTCCCATGGTCTCAACTCACAAACCTACTTAGGCAGGCATTGTCATGAAAGCAATACAACCATTATGATAAAACATCCTTCTAAATGAAAGCATGCCCACTAACATCAGTCAACGGACAGATTAGGGGCAGGTTTCTTTAAAAAAAAAGCTTTATCTGGAATCCAAAGACAGCAGGAAGTGAATGAAATTGGTTGAGGCTGTGGGGATGTGGTCACGCTTCACTGTGTAGATGAACAGATGGGCAGCAGAATTTGGTGTGTACTGGTTTGGACAGCTGGGACTCGGGGAAGCCATAGAAATGGAATGATAAGAGTATGAGAAAATGACGGCAAACCAAGGATTTCAGCAGAGGCTGGCTTATGCACAAGCATGAGTCTTGCAAAAAGCAGTCAGCAGGTCAATCCCTACTAGATTAGGGAGTTCCCTACCGGGTTGAACCGTATGATTCAACAAACAGAAAAATGAAATTATGAAAACACTGCTAGCCAGATAATCGCAAATCAGAAATAATCTAATATGCTTGGGTTTTTATGCTGCCTGCATTAATTAGGCTCTCCTGTGGATGCACACTATGGTTCAACCCTTAAGTATACAATCATATGACACATTTTCTATAAAGGCTTCCTGAAAAATCAGAAACACAAAAATGTGGCACAGTAGTGGCAATGTATGGCAGACAATAGGACACAGATCCTGTTATTTTCCAAATAACACAGATCTATGTTGTTTTATCAAATAGAGAGAAATATTTGATTGTCAATATCTTTAATCCTACATATAAAGATTAAGCCCCCTTACAGTTTTGTTCATAGGTAAGTGAATAAAAAAAAATTAATGATTCTCAGTTTTCCATCCAGAGGCTGGAAAAGAATGATGGCCTTTCTTTTTCCTCCCAATGTGGTTCTTTAACCTATCCTACTATGTGTCTCTCTCCTGCTTCTTTCTCACATTGGTCCTCCTCTCCTCCTCCAGCTGCCTGTCTCAGAAAAATTACCTTGGTCCCACAGCACAAAGGAGCAAAATTTAGCCTCAGCCTTTCCACCAGCTTCTTCTGATTTCCTCTCCCACCCTCTCACAGCCATGTGCCAAATCACAACCTCTTGTCCAGGTACACACAGTCCCTGCCAGACCTCCAGCCCAGCAGCACTGTCCAAGGAGATGCCATAGAGCTAAGGAAAGTGAAGATTTCTAAAAGGATTGTGGCAGTAATTTATTTTATACATACTCTTGGCAATAAATTCATTGCTTGCACACAATATGCTGCTGAGTTCCAGATCATTATTTTCCTAGCCACTCAGCACCAGCACAACAGCTGCAGTTGGCCCGAAGAAGATGAGGAGTGAGGTGAAGACACAAGCAGCAGCAGCAGCAAGATCCCAGTTATTTGCTAAATGTGACATTTTCATACAATAGCACAACTGAAATAAGCATAGGCAAGCTTCTTTGTTTATGATGAGAATTTGAAAAATGATCCCAGTGAATTTAATCCACCCTTCCTGTAGATTAGGAATATGAACTATCTCAGTTTTCAGAATTGTGCTCAAAGCCCACCACAAAGGAGAAGAAGCAATCCCACAGGCCAAAGGAGCAGGAGAGAAGGTAGACATAGATTTTATGGCTAAAGGAGAAAAATAGGAGGTTATTTTCACTTCCAGTGAAATACAAGGCACAGAAATCCCATATAAACTTCTCTGAGCTGGAGGACATTTCACAGGCAAACTGCCAGCCATAATGTAAATTTACTTAGTTATTTCAAGCAAAGAGGAACACATTGCATTTGCTGATGAGTTTTTTCAGCAACTCTTTGGCCTCACCCTGTGTCCAAACTTGATTTTCTGTTTGATTTTGTCTATCTTACCATGTGTAAACTTGCAGACTCCTGGTGACTTCTGCCTTTGCCCAAGCTGTTCATCAAAATCTTCTGTCTGTATAGTTACCTACAGGCCATCGTGGAGTTGCTTTCTCATTGCAGAGACTCCCTCTGTGGGTCCTATCTGCAGTAGTTTCTAAGCTCTCATTATTTTTTCATCACCTCTTTGAAGAGTGGACAGCAGAACCAGGCATAGATCTTGTGCCAGATACATATGACCAGTGCTGTTTGCAGAGGAGATCTGATCCCTTTATTCAGTGTTGTCTGTTTATATACCCAGTGATTACCCAGCCATCACTCACTGGCCTCACTCAGCCATAGCCTTGCACCAAAAGGTCATATTCAGTCATTTGCCACAAGCTGGACTTCCACAGTTACTGCCTCCCAGTTAGGCTTCAGCAGCAGCAATACCTACTGCCTTTGTCCTGCTAGTGTACAGCATTCCATTCACTTCAAAGAGGTAGGAAAAAAGTTACTTTCTTCCACGAGGGTGAGGCACTCCGTGTCAGCCTCACACAGAATTTCACTGTAAGATGACTCACCCCTACAGCACAACACTATTCGGGGGATGTAACAGAACCAACCAGTTCCTTTTCAAACCATGTATCTGAGTTGCATTTCCTGCTAAGGAATATCCTTTGTGTGACAGCTTAATAAGAATTCTTCAGGATGCACCATTTACCTCCTGAGAGGGAGGGAAATAGAACATGAAACTAAAAGGAAGAAACCTAACTATGAGGAGTCTTGGAGGGATCCCAGTATGAGTTATTTCTAGATATACAATCCCACTTAAGAGCTCAGCTACGCACAGAGACAAACAAATTGACCACATACCACTCAGCCATGCTATTAATTTATTATGGGTTATGTTTGCTATGGAAATTGTATTTATTCACCTGACTTTTGGCCAGCTAAAGATACAACACTTTTCACCACCCAACGATTTCCACTTCTATTTACATTCCAGCTGAGGACTATGGAATTTCACTCAAAGAGCTCACCACAAAGGGCATGCTCTATCAAAACAAGTGCAAAAGCATAAAGAGACTGCCCTCAAATACCCTATTTAACCTTAGGGTAAGGTGATGGAATTCATCCGAACACAATGTGCTACTAGCTAATTAAGCTGGTTAAGGCCAGCATTGGGCTTGACTGTCCATTCTCAGCATATCTGAACAGGCATTAGACACTGGCTGAAAATATATTGGAATTCTATGACTGATGTTCTATTACTTCTGCCAATAAACTGTAGAAAAAACAACTTTATTTCATTCAACTAGAGACATATTAAGGGGAAAATACACAGAAAAGCCAAATCCCTAGAGACTGATATCACAAGTTCCAGGCATGGAGAATGAAGATCTATTTCAGAATTTATTGGACCAGAGAGGAGGAGCTCGAATTTGTACAAATTTTGTGCAAAGGAATATAAACTTGGGGAGCTCTCTGCTGCTGACACTCTCAGCAGGAGCTGAAGATTCTTTCTGGCTGAAGTCCACACTGATTTACAGTGCTCAGCACCCTATCAAGACAGAAACATGCTATTCTTATTATCTTGCATTCTTTCCTTCCACTCAGTTGTGGAGTATCGATTCCAACACCATATAGTCCGGTGCTAGGAAAGATGGCAATCACTAAAAGCTGCAATTGTATCAATTTTATAGTAGGACTCTTCGCTGAAGACACATTTTCCTGAACAGAGCTGTGGATTTCAGTTTTACCTATGTAAAGACCAATAACTTGAGATTAGCCTTCTCCATTTTGATTTCTACTACTGACAGGATTCCTCTTCAGATAAACAATCAGACATTTGGTGGGCCAAAATGCAAGTCAGCATTACTCCTACTGACTCCAAGTGACTGATTCTGCACATTTAGCAGATATGGCACTTGTCCAGTGCAGGTGAAAACAAGATTTAAGTCCCTACTCCAATTAATAATCATAAAAAGTGACATTTGTCACAGGAACTGCTGGATTTCCAGAAAAGACTTAACAGATCTTTGGACTAAGTTCTTACTAGGAATACATGAGATAAGAACTGCAAGTGTGGATTAAGTACTCTGGGGACTTCAGACAATTTCCCACAATGCAGCTAAATCACTTGGCCTACAGGTCTTTTGAAGAAGTTGAAGATACAATTCTCTCCTTTGCAGAAGAAGTCTCTTTTGGAGACCTGTTCTCAGCTGAGTATTTCTGTTAATATAATACTGCCCCAAACTGAAAGCACAGCCTCTGTTTTCCATTAAGAGATCATGCCCTTGACTCCCTTTCACACAAAATGAGACTAATAGACTAAGAAAAAACTCGATGAACACACACTTGCCATGATCCCTGGAAATGCATTGAATGTTGCAGTTAAAGCTCGTCTGTGAGCTCCTGTAAGCTCTAGAGTTCACATTAGCTCCAGACCATGATCATTTTAGATAGAAAATGTTTTTTCATATTGGATAGTTCAAACAGAATTTAGGCACATAGAAAGGATACTTACAGAGTATTTTGTACTGAGAAAAATTTCATCTAAATAATGGGTCATATTTCTAACTATTTGTACAGTATTTTCAGTGTAAAGCTGTCAGTGCCCTGACTGCACTAACTGGCTTTAGTTTCTCTGACTAGCCTTACACCTGGAACTCTCCCATACACCCTCACCATGGGCCCAGAAGGTTCCCACTTCAGTCCTGAGCTAACTCAGCCCTTGCTTGACCTTTGTTGTAGGGCTACTGTTCTCCAGAGAAGCCACAGCCTTACCTGTGTCTGATCTTGAGCCCCGTGTTTTGGGTGTCGTTCATGGACCTGTCTTGTCACTGCAGACTTTCCTCACAATCCTGGACTCTGTCCCATGGATTGACTTCCTATCTTGACCTTGCACTTGCTTCATCATCACAAGATTGCCTTATGATCTGGACTCTTGGTTTCAGCTGACCCTGGTCTACTCTGCTTACATCATTAAGGTATGATGGAAGTAAACCTAGCCTGGTAAACCTGCTGCCCTGCCAGGCATGTTACTGTTGTTGGCTTCCAGGTTCCCAACCCTAAGGGAGCAGCTGGCCCTTTGGGATGGTTTAACTCCAACCAGGAGTCAAGCCCCACACAGCTGCTTGCTCACTCCCCCACCATCAGGACTGGGGAGAGAATCAGAAGGGTCAAAGTGAGAAAACGCATAGGTTGAGATAAAGACAGTTAAATAGGGAAAGCAAAAGCTGCACACGCAAACAGAACAAAACAAAGAATTGATTCACTGTTTCCCATGGGCAGGCAGGTGTTTAGCCATTTCCTGGAGAGCAGGGCCCATCACATGTAATGGTGACTTGGGAAGACAAATGTCACCACTCCAAACATCCCCCATTTCTCCCTCCGCCCCCTACTTTACATACTGAGCATGATGTGATATTGTCTGGAATGTCCCTTTGGTCAGTTTGGGTCACCTGTCCTGGCTGTGTTTCCTCACAATTTGCCATGCACCCCCTAGCTTCCTTGCCAGCATGGCAGTATGGAAAGCAGAAGGGGTCTTGGCACTGTGAAAGCCCTGCTTAGCAATAAAAAAATGTTTCTATATTATCAACCCTTTGTTCAGCACAAAACCAAAACACAGCCCCATACCAGTCACTGTGAAGGAAATTAACTCTACCCCAGCCAAAACCAGCATGCCCTTACTGTCCCCCCACTTAGCTACTAAGAAGAGAACCTTTCAAGAATGTGTTTTTGAATTTTTAGGTCAATTAATCCAACTGTGACTACAGAGACTGTTGAAAGACCCTTCCTTGTAAAGGCATACCTTACTATGTGTTCCACTGCGACCTTCATCTCTCAGTGAGGGTCTTGCAGTCTAAGCAATGGGAAATGCCAGTGTAGCTCTTTGTCAGGACATTCTTTCTTTGTGTTGATAAACACAGTAACACTTCAATATTACACACATCGGACCTTGGAGCAGGTCCACAGGAGGGCTACAAAGACAGTCAAAAAGTTGGAACACTTCTACTAAGGAGAAAGGCTGAGAGAGTTGGGGTTGTTCAGCTTCTAGAAGAGAAGGCTGTGGGTGACTTTGCAGCACCTTCCAGAACCTAAAAGGAGTTTATAAGAAAGATGGGGCTGAATTTTTTAGTAGGGCCTGTGGATTAGGACAAGGGGTAATGGTTTTAAGCTGAAAGAGAGTCAATTTATACTAGCTATAATAAAGAAAATATTTACAATGAAGGTGGGGAAACAATACAACTGGTGGGTGCCCCATCCCTAGAAACATTCAAGATCAAGTTAGACAGGACTCTGAGCAACCTGATCTGGGAGGTGCCCTGCTCTTTCCAGGAAGTTGGGACAAGATGACTTTAGAGGCCCCTTCCAACCCAAACTATTGTATGATTCTAACACCAGCATCAGACAGATTCACAGAGCAGTGGAGCAGGCACAAGAGGGTATGTGTATGAATATATCCATTTACATATGAATGTTCATTGGCCCAGCCAAAATCATGCAGTCCTGCTGTGGAAATGTTGACATCCAAGGCCAAATACAGTTCTGGCACACTCTGAAGAGCACTGCTGCCATATAGCTGCAAACAACAACAATGAGATACACAGCAATAAATCACAGTTTATGTGGCAAGTCAATACCAAAAGCTTTTTACAGCTCAGTCACATCTATGCTGCTACTAGCTGGAGCACCGTGTCTGAGACATCCAAGGATCTGGGATTTCAGGAAATACAAAATTACATTGACAAATTATTCTGCCCACTAACACTTAGGCCACATGAAAATAATGCTACATAACAAACAAATCCCAATTAAACATTGTAATGCAAAATGGAAAATCCTATGCTTCCCTAAAAAATTAGTTAGAGCACAAATTAGGCTATGCTTTAGTCTGCTCACATCAGTGGAAATACAGAGTAATCCCAGTGACTTCAACAGAGCTCCAAAGGTTAGACACACCAGCACAGGTGATGTCAGAAACTCATTAATTGTCCTTTCCATCATTTTGACTGTAAAGTCTCTGTTCAGGACACAAAATTATCAAACTGTGGCAGAAAAGTCTGTTAGGTGTTTTTGCTGCTCAGAGAGTAAATTAAAATGCTTCCTGAGGAAGCAAGGCTTATGAAGACATGTGGGCTGTCAAAGGGGAAAATGGAAGACTGGGATGTTCATTTTCCTAGAATTTCCTTTCTATTTTCTCTCTCCTCACAACATTGCTTGAACAGGTTAGCCAGTTTCAACTATATCTGACACAAGTGACAATATTTCACAGATATTAACTCCAGATAGTCAACATGACAGTGTCTACCTGTACAGGAAAGCCCTTGCAAGTTCTTCCCTGCTGATGGTGAGATGACAAGGCAAGATCAGCTCTTCATTGACCCCAGAGAATCCATTCAGGAAGCTGCTCTTGAAGGTAATTAGAGAAAGAGGTTCAATTCTTTGATGTCATTATTAGGCATCAAAATTTTAGTGGATGCCACACGAATACCACAAGTTGCCATCCATGTTCCCTTAGTTTTATAATTAATGGAGTTATTTGTCTTCTATTTTGCTTAGTGATAGTCAGAATATATTCTTCTGTAATCACTGACCCATGATAGATTTTAGCAAGGGATTAGCAAATTCAGATAACAGGTCTGCAAACTAGAACTGTACAAATAATAGTCTTTATGTAGGGAATGCATTTCCAGAATTAGCACCGGACTGTAAACTCTTAGATCTCCTGAAATGCAGCACACTGGTCTCCAGGGATCCCATGGAGAAGACTTCTTCAGGGAGGGACAATATCCTGGCTTTCCTGATAACTGAAGGGATTGTAGTAATATTTTTGTGTTAACAAAAAATAAAATAAAAAAAAAAAAAGTGGGAATACAATTAGCAGATTGTTGGAGAAGGCTTTGAACAGCCCATTCATCTCAGGCTTCATCTCCTGAGTTGCAGCTTCAGGTGTTCCTCATGCCTTAATTTAGGCACAGATATCCTTTGCCTAAGTTGTCTACAGATTCTACCTGCCCCAGAGGTTCTTCTAGGAACGTTCCTGAATTTAACATACTGGATTTTCAATGTTGTTGAAGAGCCCAAAAACACATGGAATCAACTCATCAGACAGAACATACTAAGTACATCCATACTCTGGGCAAGCGCATACTTGAATTTATTTCAAAGCGCAATAAATGCGTAAGATTTTCCTTGGCTTTAACTGAGCGAACCCACAGCCAGGTATTTCTGAGGTCACTTCCATAAAGAGGGTGGACAAATACTGGAATTAAGCTTCGAGTCTCAAAAATCTTCTTAAAATATTGAGTACCTAGAAGCTCACTCACAAAGTTAAGAGACATAGGAACTTGCATCAACAATAAGCAGCTTGTGAAGGTGAAAACACTGTGGGGCTTGGATTAGGAGGGTGATACTGGACCCTCTCATGAATCTGGGAACTCTGAACCATATATTGAGATTGAATATTTTTTTCTGCCAACCAGTGGTAGGTTTTATTTATTTATGGCTTTTTAAGGGTTAGAGACCTTGGACTCCACTTGAGAATACTGTGTCCTGAGCATCAGCTGTGGTTACCTCACTCTTGGAAGGACTTTTGTCTAGTGGCAAGAAAGCTGAGTGCTGTTAGCTGATGATATAAAGGTGAGGGAGTGAGCCACTCATTCTGCAAACTGCTCCTTTCAAATCCAGCCATAAACACAGACAGATGGAGACACTTACCTGACAGATGACTGTTCAGATTTATACTAATCCCAAAAATTAATTTGAATTCTGAATCACTTGGCTTTGTGACTTATGCTAATAAAATGTTCATATTATGCCAGAAACTAATTGACTTATCCCTTCTTTAGACAAAATACAAGTAATGTTAAGATCTTATGGAATGAGTTTGCTGGTTTGATGGCAGGCAGAACAGTCATACAATGGAAGCAGAGAGAAGCTTGAAGAAATCCCATATCTGAAAAAATTTACCAGTATAAGATTCATTAATAGAAGCTAGACTCAAGGGGGGAGGGGGGGGAGGGAAAATATAGTTAAATCTGCACAACTTTATGTCTAGGTCAAATCGATAAAGTAAATGACAAAAAGATAAGCAGCCACTCGAACTCGACATGGGCTTGACTAGAGCAGCTAAATTTTATGCCCTTTAGTCTTACAGCAAATTCTTAAGTGTTCCTCTTTAGCATAAAAGGACAACAGGAAGATTTCACATTTCTTGTCCAGGAACATTCAGAATCCATTTCACTTCTGTGTTCAAAGCTTGACCCTTCTGCTCCACTGCCAGCGTGTGGGGATAATATGGCAAGTGCTTTCTTGAATGAAATGTGATCAGAAAGATTGGTCTTGGATGGGCTAAGTGAGCTGATGCCTGCGTCAAAGCTCTCTAGAAATTGATCCGAACAATCCTCAGCCTTGTTTCTGACTATGAAATCATGCAAAAAAACCACCTTAGAAGTGATGATTGCTCCAGTGAAATCAGAATTTTATTTAACAAGGTCCAGATTTTTAGACACCTGCAGCTGAAAAAAATTGAGTTTTTAGAATCTATGTTTTGGGGGCTGCTCAGGAAGAGAAAGGAAGAAGAACTGTGTATGACTACTTACATGATAATTTGAAGTCAGATACTGTTCTGGAGAAGATAAGCTTTCCAAGGCATAAATTCCTCCACAGATTTCCTTTGTCCTGACAGGCTCTGGACGACTGTTCTTTGTCCAGATGCTGATCTTTTCCAGGTACTGAAAACAGGCAGATGATGCTATTTGCATATGAGGTAAAAAGAAGTGGAGCTAAGACTTGCTCCATCCTGTTTCTAGCTCCATCCATACTGTTTCAGACTTGTTCAGTCACATCAAGCATGGTGTTGGCAGAGAGAGAGCAAAAACTAGGGGGATGCAGGAAGAGTCACAGGCCTTTTCAGCTTAAGGGCACCAAGGCAAAGGACTCTTGACCTCTCAAGGGTCACTTTATAAACCTCTTTCACCTTGCTTTTGTCAAGGGTACAGCACCTGCTTTATAGGCACTTCATGAACATACGGTCACCTTCATTGTCATCCCATGTAAAGTTCATGACTATGAAAGCAAAGGCCATGTGTGGGGCCTCTTGGCTCCAAACCCATGCCTTGCTTGTGTGGACTTCATTTCAGGTCAGGAGTATTCTGGGGCCTGGGACTGATTTTGTTTCATGTCTTTGGAGACACAGAGAACACTGAGACTGCTTAACACATAATAAAATAAATAATAACCTTAAATGAATGGGAAGCCCTGAACTATGAAATGAATAAAAGCATTTCCAAAGGTGTCCTGACAATGTTTTACAGGTTTCAAGCAGCAGCTTGATCGCCCATGATCAAGATCTGCTCTTTATGTCTTGGCATCTCTTACCCTAACACTTTGAAGTGCATCTGTGCTGAAGAAAACTTGCTGTGTTTGTTTGCTGCTGGTGCGTGTGGTCACAACAGCAGCATCCCCTTCCCGAGGACAAAAGCCCTTTGTCTTGCACACATTCTGCCACAGCAAGCACAGTGGTGAGACTGCACTTCACCTTTTATCCCAATTTCACACGTTGGCTTCACAGCATTAATAAATTGGTTTCATTTGCCACACATTTGGCAGGAGAATTTTCTAATAACATTTTTATCCCCTTTGAGAACATGAATCACTTGCATGCTGAGTATAAAATTACTTCCCTCCCTCTCCTTATTAAAGGCACCGCACGTTAGCAGGGGTCAGGCACTCAGCCTTGCCGGTGGCAAAGTCACAACCAAGGGCAGGGCTGGGAGGCACGGCTGCAAAGCTCACTGCTTTTCTTTCTTATGTATGGTGGATAACCTATTTAGCACCCAGAATATATGGTTTTCTCCAGCTGTCAATCCTACCTGGTTGGGATACAGATTGAGAAAATGTGTGAGATGCACCGTGCTGCCCACACGGCTGCTGCAAACAAGAGCTACATAAAACATGTGCAGCAGATGTCTGCTGCTCCTGCCCTTGTGGAGGCCACCAGAAGCTCCCCACACCTTGGAAAATGGTGCCTTCATAGCCATAGACACCTTGGAAGCCACAGGGGTTTTGCTTTAAAGAATGGGAGGGATCAGCAACAAACCAAAAATGGCAGCATTCACACATGCTATATCCATCTGTCTTTGACTTCTGGTTCAAAAAGGGAAAAGCATTCAATTTTTCTGATTTCAAAATAATGTTTTTATAAGGAAGTTTCTGTTTGACAATTGACTTTTGACAGTAAGCAGGTCATGCTACTACAGCTAATTAAATATTTGATTTGAGGAGCACTGCATTCTGAGTCATTTTGTTCCAAGTGCACAGCCCAGTCAAAATGTGCCCCTTGAAAATACAAACCCGTCCTCAAATTACCTTTTCTCTTGAGTTCTTTGCAAAGACTCCCTGTAACAAATTCAGGTGGAGAAAAGACAAGTAAGAGAGATTCCAAGAACTAGCATGGACAGGGAGCTATGAACTAGTCCATGCTGCCAGGTGGGATCACCAGCACATCGCAAGCATGCACATAACCTGCCTGAATCCCAGGCATGCATTTCTGCAGTCTCTGTCACAGAGACCTGAGGGGTGTGCAGGGAAATCCTGCTCATACCTCTCCGGTTTTCTTCTCAAGATCTTGCAGGTTATACGCTGCACCACCCAATGCAGTCAGATTTTACCTGCTCAGCAGCACTTTCAAGATCACAAGGAGTTTTGCTGGCAACATAATAGCCCAGCAAGGAATTTAGACATCTTCAGGTTTGGCAGTAGCTTTGCTGGTGTTTTGGCATGTCCCTGAGCAATCTTGATGTTGGTTCTTGGTACTAGTGAGTTGTTTTTTTTTCTTTTTAATGAGGCCTTTGTATTTTATTTCTGAGCTGTTCACAGGGATATACACACAGGAGTGATACAAGGTATAGCTTGAAGCTGTTACTTCAGTGATGATCTCATGTTCCCCATGCTACATGAGAACAACACTGTGACACAAAATGTCAGTGTATTTTGTCTAAATATGCTACATGGTGCATAGAATTTGTCCACAGTTCCTTTAATGATTTTGGATCAGTTATGGGGGGGACTGAGATTTCATATCCAGCACAGCATGCAAACTGCTCCCTATCAACATATCCCTATTCAAATACAGAAATGAAAGATCAAATGTGGTGAAGACCATGGGTAGGCAGTTGCTTGGTGAGCACCAGGTTCCCTGGGCTTTTCCCATTTGACCCTTTGAGGCAGGTTGTCCTTTTTCTAGCTTCTGAGTCATCGGCAGAAGAGCAGAGTGCCAAGATCACAACAAAAACACAATCATGTGAGGCATCTACCCTCTTCTTCTGCCGGCATGAAAATAGCAGCCAGCAGGAGAGCCTGTGCCGCAGCTGTCTGGGCTAGGTTTGATTGGTCAGATAAATCACATTGTATTGTTTCCATTCCTTTGGCTCAGGGAATGTGTAAGCACTTCAAAACTGAATGCTTATGCATGAGAACTTTAAACTAGTTTACTTAAATGCACACATATGTATCTTTGACATTGACTTTTTACAGATTTTCTCGTCAATAAAAGTAAATTGCTTGACTGTTCACAGAAAGTTAACATAAACAGAGTCAGAGTGAATTCCTATTTTAAAACTGTGTTTTAGCAAGCAACTGCCTTCTTTTGGCAAAGTGGCAAAGTCTTCACTGCTGTGACTCCATGCCACCACGGCTCTGAAGTCATTTCTCTGACCAAGAGCCCTGAACTTAAGGAACAGCAGAGTACACACCGAATACCTGTTTCAGAGAGGAGAACTCGCTGATTTATGGCAAATTGTGGGTAATGGAATTGTCTCAGCTCATCAGAGGACACAGACACTGTCCAGTTACTTCCCAACTGTGCAAACGCTTTTGTTTCAGGGCTGACAACTCTATACCTTTTCACAACTCCTCAGGTTCTCTTCTTCAGGGTGATGGAGAAAACCTTTCAGCGTACAGTAAAAAATCATACCTCAAAATCTTTCCCAACTCTCGCACATCCTCGGGAAGCAATCCCAGCTGCTCCACAGAAGGGGTCCCAGCAACTCCTGCCTACCCACCCCCTCCACACCATGAAAACATTAAAGGAACAGGGAAAGAGAATCAAAATCCTGAATGTTTAGCAGAGTGTCTAGGACAAAAGGAGTGAAAGGTAGGGGAGCATAGCTGGTGGTGGATTTTTTAAGGACAATTATTTTTAAGGGGTATAAGAGTTCAGATTGATTAACTCAGGACAGAACACTCAGTGTGGCTCTAGTTTCTCTCTCTTTGCTATGAGTCCCAGTTACATGAAGTCCACATGGGAACTCCTCCTCCCCTGACTGAGCCTGAAGGCATCATCAACTCCCTGTCTGTCCAGTCCTCCCACTCCAGCTCAGTGTCACTCTTTGTACTGCTAGCATCAAACACTGCTTGATCCATCCCACATGGATTAGCGGTGACAGGCGGCTTTGCTGCCTGCATCAGTACTGCCAGGGCACTGGCTGCTAAAGGGACACAGGTAGGTGGGGGATAATTCATTTTGAGACATTTAAGACCAATTATTTTTACCTGGACTTCTTGGAGACCTGGCTGAGGGATGCAGTCAGATTTGTGGAGCCATTGTAAGGTTACCTCAGTCTTGATCTATCCTTGATCAACATGGTTGCTTCAGTCTCTGCTTCCCTTCATGTGTGAAGCAGCTGCCCTTGTTTTCTGAGGATGTGGGGTGGAACTGACACAATTAAAGGTCACCCTCCATCTGGGAAGAGAAAGTTCTGGTCTACAGTGAAGCACAGGGGCTGGTTTCCATTTTGTGAGAGTTATGTAATCTCTAAATAAAAAATATTTCTGCTGCTCACTACAAGATCTTATTGCTTAATGCTCCCTAGAAATGGCTGCCAGATTCCTGTGCAAACATAGCATGTACACAGTGTTTTAAAACCTACATAGATTGTATGTTCTTTAAATTGTAAATTCAAAGCATTTTATAGATGAGAATCAGTTCTTCCAACTGAAAAACAGGAGTGTCTGATTTTCAGAGGTGCTGGATTCCAGCTGAGACCAAAGGCAACTGCTTTTGGTTTTGTGCTGCGCTTCTGAAAATTAAGTTTTCAGTATTAAGAGTACACGTTAATAACAGACATCCAGGTGCAGTTGAGAGACATGGAAATAAAGTAGAGGGACATAGGATAAACACAGAACATAAACTTGACAAAAGTGGAAGCAGACAAGCCTTTAAAGAAAAGCGCTATTTCCCACTTCATATTTCATAGCTCCCAGTTCATAATACAGCTGATCCATGCTACGAAAAACAGAACCCAAAAGCTAAGGTGTTCCAATTTAAATATGTATGTTCAAGAGCCAGTGAAAAAAAATTCATTTCTACCCAGGATTAGGTAAGTGCACCCTTGCTTATTTTAGACAATATAATACTTGATAAAGCATTTTTCCTCATATATGTCAAAATGCCCTAATGTTCAACAAAATTTCATTAGCTTCCACCGAATGAAACTTTAGTTTCATTTTGTGCATTCACAACATCTAGCACCTGTGGATATCAGCATTTGTTAAGGTATCTAAATTTATAAACCTACAGAATTTTTGTGAGTATATATTTCTGTGGAGAATCAAATATATACATTGCATTATATAGAAATTATGCATAGATTAGGTATACGTAGTATCTCACATCATTCTGTTTATCTGCAGGAAAACACAAGATGCTTTGGGAAAGAAACAAAACCAAAAGGAGATCTGTGAAAGAACCCAGAGTTCTGTTATTTTTAAAAATGCTTTAATCTGCCTCTAGCCAAACTGCCAAAATTAATTTTTCCTAGGCCTAAGCCATGGATCAATGACAGTAAGACTGCAGATCTGCGCTATGTGGGTAGGTTTTCTATATTGTAAGTACCATTCTTTGCTGGGGTAGAAGACAAAACAGCAAAGTCTGTTTCCCCTTCTGACAAAGACAGCAAAGCTAAGTGGAGTTGACTGAGGTTTGCAAGGAAAAGCTAAGAGCTAGCTACAAGTAACAATGGATGCGAGCTTTTGCTGCATCCATTGTGCCTGTCACTTGCTTTGGAGGGAAAACAAAAACGGCAAAAAAAAAATCTGTTTCTAGAACACATTTGACACAAACAGATGGAACCACAGGCTCTGAAGAAAAGGAGTTCCGAGGTGCTGAGCAAAACCAGAATCAAAAGTTAACAGGTGGCCAAATGGGCCATGGTAGCACTTCAAGCAAGGGTAGAAGAAATGGAATAGAACACAAGGGGGTGTCCTTGAAAGGGACTAAATAGGATCTGAATTAGAGACCAAACATAACTGATTTATGTTTGATGTATCATTTGCACAGGATAAAAAAATTTTCACCTCCAAGTCCAGGACAGGTTTGCATCTGTGCCTGCCTTTATTAAAGAGATTACTTTCACTCTTTGATGTCAGCATCTTTCCTGTGCATGGATGTCATGTCCAAGATTTCCTCACACAGAATTTTGAGCCAGATACAGTATACCTCTGTAGCATGGAACCTCTTCCAATCACATGTGAACACCCTCTGCACTGTGTATCCTTTCTTTCTGCATGTACAAGACACTCCTGGGAGGTGCCATCAAGCTACAAAGTACCAGCAAAGTACCAAGTACAAAGTGCCATGCCTCTCTTGAAACAAAGCAGAATCTAAAAATCACAAAACTGCCATAAACTTGGGATTCAAATACCCTGCTTCTTCCCATGAGAAAAACCTATCACGTTACTTTCCTGACCATCCCAATGGGCACAGGAACATCCACTGTAGATATTTCACTACACAAATTACAGCACAGCCCATGTACTTTGCTCTTATTTCTCACACCCTCTAGAAGCAGTCCCCCGACTTCCAGGATTCTGTGGTAACAGATTGAAAGCCACTGCCATAAAGACAGTGCACCTCATGGAAAGTTAAGAAAAGCAGTGGAGTAGAGATGGAAAAAATTTAAAAGTTGCAGAGTGATAGTCATGTAAAAGACTGGTAATCACTTTGTTTGTTTTTAAATCAAGCTTTGTTTCTATGTATGTGCTCTTATTCAAACAGGAATTAGCTTGGGGCATCCCAGTTATGTAAGTCAGTCCCCAGGTGAAACACTATGGTCAAGCTACTCCCTCTTCAGGCACGGAAGGCCATTAGAGTGCTGACAACTCTGGCAAGTACTTGTAATGCATTTTGCTCTGCTAGACATAAAGCTCAGCAAGACTAGATGATAAAATGCTTAGGGGCTGGTTTGGTCTTCCTATCCTTAGCCCTGCAGGTTGGTGTGCACCTACAAGCACCCTGAAGGTGCTCCATATGCACCCTCACAGAGAGATGCACTTTTTCAGCCCCTTGACATGAGACATTCTCAGCAGCCTAGACACAGCTGGGAAAGTCTTTTCCTTGCAATACCATCCCATCACTGGCATCCACCACAGACATACTGAGCTCCTCACCCTCTTTATTCCTGTTTACTAGGAGGGCCACATTAGGGAAGGCCACACTAGGGAAAACAGGTTCTACTTAAATGAGCTTTACTGGGGGAACAAAAGCATGTAGCTCTCCAAAACAGATTACAAAGACAGTAAATACAGCAGTGTAGAGAGAGATCCCCACAGTCTTTAGACAGCTGTACAGCTGTCATTAATGAAAAGGAAAGGAAATCTTTTCAAAGTGAAAATATGCCTAGATCTGCCCCTGTACATTAGAGATGCAGGAGATCTAAGCAACAGGTTTTAATGAGGTAGAGCCTGAAAAGAATTCCATATATGTTAGGTGATGTAAGAAGCATTCTGTCACAGAACAGAAAGGGTTGCAGCCATGCCTGACTGCATGATTCAAATTACAGGAAAAACAGCCAGAATCTAAACACGGAAGATACCTCACCATTAAAAACTGTTAAAACGAAATGTGTACTGTTGTACATAATCTTCATTGGCAATCAAAAAGTGGACTGAATTATCTGATGCTTGGGTTCTCATTCATATCCATCTGTGTTTGCAGAGAGAGCATGTTCATTGTGATTGTATCTGAAAAGGCACCCTCATTGTCACTTTGTAGCATCCCTAGTGTAAGTTTCACTAACCGAGAGATCAGTGTGATTCATTGTGTGTCCATGCTGCTGATACCATGTTTGTGAAGCAAATAAAAAAACTTCTGACCAGATCTATCTGGCACTGCTTTGCTGCAAACACTCCTGATGGAGTTCATGTTGTTCAGCCTGAAGAAAAGAAGGCTCCAGGGAGGTCTTATAGCACCTTCCAGTACTTGAAAAGGCTACAGGAGAGCTGAAGAAGAACTTTTTAGAAAGGCATGGAGTGACAGGACAAGAGGAAACAGCTTCAAACTTCAAGACAGTTTAAGTTAGATACTGCAAAAAAATTCTGTACTGTGAAGTTGATGAAACACTGGAATGGGTTGCCCAGAGAAGCTGTGGATGTCCCATCCCTGGAAGCATTCAAGGCCAGGTTGGATGGGGCTCTGAGCAACCTGGTCTAGTGGGAAGTGTCCCTGCCCATGGCAGGGGGTTTGAAAGTTATATGATCTTAAAGGTCCCTTCCAACCCAAACCACTCCTGTCTCAGCTTGCTGCTCCCTTTGATTTAATGGACTCAAAATGAGATAACTCATCCTAAAAAAACCCATGGAGAGTGTGGGGACAAGAGAAACAATTCATGCTATTTAAACATGCACATTTTGCCTCTCAATTCTGACAAAGGATGAAGAATATAGTATTTTACACTTCCAGTGAGGACTCACCAAAAAAAGTTGCTCTTGATGGCTGAAAGCATAGGAAACTGTCCTGCTTGCAATAGATACAAGTCTCCAGCATGGTCTTAAATCCAAAGGGACACACTAGAGGACCCATACTAGGAATCAAAAGTATTAAAGCCATGACCCTTGGCCTGAACAGAGGCTGCTCAGCGTCGCAGCATCCCTGCATGTAGCTATCTAGATCTGCCACTAGATCTGCCTTACTGTCACTTACAGAAAGGACTTGAATCTCTCCTAAAGCACAATATTAGTCATGGACAATCAGAGGCCTAATTGGCAGAGGCAGCATCGGGGAATGGAAGGAGGCAATAGGGCTGAAGAGAGCTCAGGGATATATTTCTCTTTCAGACACACACTGTGCACTGACCCCCTGCAGCCACCCAGGGATCACCTTCAGCATCTGACCCAGACCTCCAGCCTTCTCCCAGGTCTCAGGGGGAAGGCTGGACACCAATCTCTGTGCTGTTGCCCCATCTCTGACAGATGTGCTGCTGGGTGTCGCTGAGAGCCAGGCAGTCGTATTCCCTGGGGGCAGCAAAGCTTCCAGCACCAGCGAGGTGAAAGGCAGCTGCCATTCATCCCAGCACCAGCTGGAGAAGCCACAGCAATGTGCAAAGAGTGCCAGCAGTGGGAGCCTCGGGGGAGAAGAAGGAAAGAAACGACGTCACTGTAATGGAACCCTTCCCTGACTGACTGTCTGTCTGTCTGTCAGCAAGGACTTCTGAGTCAATAAATACCAGTCAAAATGCACAATTCTGGCTGACCTGCTGTCCTCCCTTCATCTCTGGAGAAAATAAACACGGGCTCTGGGTGCTGAGCTCCTCTGTTTTCTTCAGAGCCTCCATTGTACTTGTGTTTGCAACATTTCAGCCAGCAATGCTGGGCAAGGTTCACTCGGTACTCCCAGGAACTTGGAGGAACTCCCTGGTTATTATGAGATTACCCTTCACTGCAAAATAAACAGTTTCTTGAAGATACCCTCTCAGGGGTGTTCCCTTACAGATGTCTAGGAGTCAGGAAGGGTCAAGACAGGAGGGATTTGACATGGTGTATAAATCCTCTCGGTGCAAGCTGCAGCCCCCAGAACAATGCTATTCACTGTCCAAAACATCCACAGGAACAGGAGCTACTTCTGGAAAGCCTAAAGGAGGTACCCTGTCTCACACCTCAGCCCACAGCAGCACCTTACATGTCTGCAGGCAGCTCAAAATCAGATGCAGAAGGGAGTTCCTGATCACTCATGTCTCAACAGAAACACCAGGTGCCATATCCCAGTTTTCCCTCTTCCCAAGAGATATCCTGGGTTTGGGATTCTCTTGTTCTCTTATTCCACATCTTAATTATCCTTGCTATTAGTCAAGGTTCACAGTGTAGTTGTCCAACTACTGATTCAAAACCAGAAGGCCCAGCATCCCTCATGTTTGCTTTTTGTTTGAGGATGAAGGATGGGACAGAAATGTCTTTGCTTCTCAAATTGCAAGCAGAAGCAGCAGCCTGCCATTTCATATCTGGCCTGGCTGTTAAAGGAAGTGAGGTGTACTTCACCTGTGGACTTCACAGTCCTGATGACTGTGTCCTGATTACAGGACATCACACCTGATGACAAGTGAGTGATTCAAATGCTCTCTGCATTATGTTCCCCATACTCCAAACTGAACCCTGGTGCTGATAGGTCCCTCCAGACCTATTCTCCAAGACCATGATGGTACTTGCTACTAGCTTCATCCCACTCCCAATTTCCAATTCCAGAATTTCTGTACCCTTTGTTTGACATTAAGAACACTAAGGAAATTACTATTTTACATACAGCTGCAATATTTAGTACTGTACATATACCTGGAAAACACCTGACACATCAAGACACTCCGCCAGCAATTCAAACAGTTGGAAAAGAAAAAGATTTAAAGATATTTAAATCTGGCAAGGAAGGTGTAGGATTATTTGTTACTTTGAAATAAAAAGAAGAGATGGTATCACTCAGTTTTTGACTACAGAGAACAGAGGGGATATTCTTCAGCAAAACCAGACTGTATAAATATTCTAACAGGTTTCAGGTCACTTATCTCCTGAGCTAATGGGTCATTCTGAAAGCCAAGACTGGTTGACAGTTTGCAGAAGCTGCTTTCTGGTTTTCACCTAGAGCACTGTGGTTAACAATGCAGTCCTATAAGCCTGAGAACCCCTCCAAACACCACACCACAGCCCTGAGGCTGAGCAGGCAGGAAAGTGAGCCATGCTTCACCTAACATTAGACAAAAGAACTGGGCCAACAGGACACAAGGGTGGAGAATTCATCTCACGGGGGCATGCACAACAATGTGTGGCATAAGGTGTTCAACAGAAATGTCTCGGAGGAAAAGGCAGAACAGCAATAATCCTGTGTGGTGTGAGCTGCTCCGGGGGCACAGCCTGCTCTGCTGCCCACTCAGAGACTCTGCTTCCCAAGCTCTGCAGCCATGGACAACCCACCTACCATAAACCATGCTCTAGAAATTATAGCTTTGATTTTAAGAAAAAACTTCTGACTATTGCAGTTACAGAAATAACTGTGAGAACCAGAACCAGGGGCAAACCATTGCAGCAACACAGAGCTGCCTTGGAGCTGGAAACAACAGTTCTCTCCTCACCTTCTGGAAGCACTGACACATTTGCTCCACAGCAATGGAATCTGGCACATTCCTCTAACTCATAAACACAGTATTTTACCAATATCTGTAGTCAAGTACCCAATGTGAGTTTCTGGCCAGTTTGCAAACCAAATGCATGCAAAGCCAGGGCAAAACAGGTCATAGGTGTTTGTGGCAAGGGAAGCAGTTGGCACATGGCAGCAGCAAGGCTGAGGACTGTGATCTGATACACTGCTTAAGCCATCTACAAATTAACTCCTTCCCAGGCACATACCAGGAAAAAAAAAAGTTCTGGGCTATGCTTCTTGAAACAATACTTCACAAAACAAGTCCCTGACAATGGAGATAGATTGCCTGGAGACATTGTGAGGCCAAGAAAAGATAAAAGCTTTCTTAAAAGAATGGTTGAAAATATTCATTGCCATATTGTGGTGATGACTATTTTCAGCAGATATGGGCCACAGCTGCACATGTTTGTGTGAAGAAAGGAAGACAAGAATGAAAGGATTTTTTTATATCATTACCATTTGGTCCGATCTCATTGCAGAAAACACAGAATATGGCTGTGCAAAGGATGTGTTCTTTTGAATCCTTACAGCTTGAAACCAGAGCTAAGGTTGTTAATTAATTTAATTTAATCTGTTAATGAGATAAAGAACCTAACTCACTTTGCAGCAGTGAGTTCCTGGCCTACAGGCTATACCAGGTCAATGTACTTTATGAATAATAATATGCTGATAAACTATTAATGTTGCAAAGTCAAACACTCAGATGTCAAGGATCAAGCCTGACGTTATGTCAGCTCTATCCGTGAGCTACCTTACCATGTTTGATTCCATAACCACACAATTTTCCACTGGACCACAGCTGAAGATTCTGGATGTTCAAGGTCTTCTTTTATACTCATTGTTCAATATGTGCCTCATGTCTTACTCTGCATATTATCCAAAAACTGCTCTGAAGCCTGAACCATTAATTTTCTAGATCTAGTTTTGGGTGGTTTTTTCCCCTCTTATATTGATGAAATTCCAATGTGTGGAAATTTCTGTTCTGTTTCTGGAGCCAAGTATCTGAGGTCCATGCCTCTCCCTCATCACGCTGTAAGCCTCCCACCCCTTTCTCAGAATATCAAGACATTGAGCTCAGCAGATTTTTGTCTCAATGCCTTAATTCACAGTACCTCAGTCCCAGGTCCCTACCTTTTGCAGTCTTGTCAGGAAGGTTCTTCTCCTCTCCCAGGGTCTGTCAGACAAACATTGCAAGCACAGTGGAGGGAGCAGCACTGCTCATCTCCCCTGAGTTGAGACAGCATGGGCACAGCATGTACCCTGCTGCGCCACTGGGAGAGAAGATTGCCATCCACCTCTGGGGTTGAGAGCAGGCAGAAATCCTTCCAAGAATCCTTCCTTCCATGCATTTCTAATGTCTTTGCGTGAAGTGAGACTTCCTGAGGCTCACAACTTGACTAAATGTGGGAACTTTTTTGTGGAAATGGGCAAGAATACATTCCTGACATCAGAGGGATCTTCCACACCATCTACTGATCAAAAGACAACTCTTTCATCCAAATTAGGTACGGATTATTAATTGTTACCAGCATCCCATTCAGGTTTTTTCAGCATATGTGAGAATAGTCTCCTAAAATATTTTCGGAAAACTCAGTTATTTATTTTTCCTCCATTTTTCACAGAAGGGGCAAGAGAAGGATGCAAGATACAGAGATTAATCCCTGATATGGGAAATTTCATTGTAGTTATTTCAAATGCAGCAAAGAGAAAACAAGGTGTTACAGTGATGTGGCAAAAATTTTCAACATGCATTATTAGAAACATTTCCTTATATGTTGGTTATACCAATCAGTTTTCAGGACTATTACTGTTAAATTCAATACAAAACTCTGGTTGGATTAAAACGTGTCTCATATGGATTAAAAGGTGTCTTAAAATCTTGCAAATCTCAATTCAAAAACTCATTAGTAGCCCTTCCTACATTGTATTGAAAATTTTTGGTTCGGTCTGAGCAATCTCTTAAACTCCATTCCCACAGCCAACACACAGACATCATAATCCAGAATTTTACTTTCCTGTATACAAGACATGGATGAAAACAGAGCATTGCAGCAGGGTGTCCAACATAGATCAACCAGGGAATCATTAAGAACTCCAAACTACCAGCCTGGGGAGTCACCTTCCTCTTTTTCTGCCAGTAGTCCACCTGCCTTCCCAAATCCCACAGCCATTTTCCTTTAACTCTTTGTCCGCCCACTAACACACCTTGACTCTACCTGGGGTGGACATGTGTCCACAGCCTGTGCTATGCAGGTCATATGGAAAATAGTCTGGAGAACAACAGGAAACCATTTCTTGTGCTAAAGAGTTCAAAAACCAGAAGCAGGCCAGCAAAATGCTTGTGTTCCTCATTCCTGTGACGCTGTGGTCAGAGTGAGCTCCAGCTCAGTTTTTTATCACTGTTAGCATCAGGGTTGAGTACTGATTAGAAAATTGAATTGCCTTCTTTCCACAAAGGCCAGAGGAGAAGGCAATTTTTCTGGCTTTGCTGAGGTGCTTTGAAAGGGGATCCTCATGAACACTGGTAGGGGAGCCAGCAATTCTGCTGCTTCAGTGGTACCCGTTTTGTGGACAAACAAATTACTTCAGTTTCCAATGCTGTCAATCTGGAACACCTCATCATCAGCAAATTAATAAAAATGTCTTTAAATGTGAATAAAAACCATGTAAAAAGCGCTAAGTAGCCAGTTGTCTGGCGCTTGAAGGCCAAGATTGGATGCTAGTGAGGGAGCAGGGGGTCTCTTTCTCACCTAGGTAATGATTATACGAGCCCCATAAGGACATAGTTAAATCAAGTATTAAGAAGACTGCACTTAAGAGGGGGAAAATATGTCAATCACACTTCGCCTTTGACAAAAGGAAATTCCTTGAAACTGAGAATGGGGAGAGAGCGGGAGGGAGAGTGTCTCGTCATGTGGGTGGCCAGGAAACTGGAGGCCAGAAAAGTACGAGTGAGAGAAGGAGTAAGAGACGGGGGCGGGGGGGAAACCCACCAGACTGAATTCTAATCCAAATGCTGTGAGGCGTTCACACCAGGCCTTGTGAGAATATTAACAAGGTTACAGGAGAGGGGCCTTTAGCCTCGGGAATTATTAGTGAATATGGAATTATATTTGCGCAAACACAACCAGATGCAAGCAGCTAAATGCTCTGCAGATGTGAAAGGAGACAGAGTGTGTTCCAAATGGGCAGCAGCTTCGTGTGTTATAGCCCTCCATCATGATGCCTGGCTGCCTGTCAGGCAGAAAGGGCTGCTCTTCTGAAATGGCAAAGGGGTTGGAGGGACAGGCTCTTTTTTTATCAGAAATTTGAACATGGGTACACTTTAGGGTTTACTCTTTCCCCCAGACATTAACATCTCTTGGTTGACTGTCTATCATACTAGAGATTACATCCTGACTACATTCTTTTATATCTCTGTGCCTTAGGTTAATTTCCTGCAAGTTTTCATTTCTCCCACTTTGCCATGTCTTTTTCTAAAATCTCCCTCTGTCTCTTTCCCTGTTTTTCTTCACTGTTTGCCCTCTCTGGTTTTAGTGTCTAACTCCACCGTGGCCTGAGCAGTTCGCCTGTATGCATGATATAGCAGGCTGTTTCCATTAGAATGAGAAATTGGTTACAAGAGCCAGGTATTTCTTTGAAGTAATCTTGTTTTACTACAAAAAAAGTCCCACTTCTTGAAATAACAGTAAGATTGAACAAGAATGTGTTGCTTTGCTCATGATCCCAGATCTGCTTGCCATCAGGGCTCTGCTCAAAAAACTCCTTTCCTTGGCTTTCTTTCAAGACCATTGTGTATTCACTTCATTTCTTGTATCACGATTTTTGGGTTTGCTCCCTTCTTGCTTCCTCCAGCTTTCCATTGTTTCAATCACTCTCATCGATCTTCTGACCCTGCATTCAATGCTTATGTTGGGGTAACAGACTCAATTTTTTAAGCTTTTCCTAAACACTCTCTTAGTCACTGTGGAAGGTGACCAGCACACCTAGCACGCTGAGTGGGATTTATGGTGATTTAAAACCAAAACTCTGCCTTTCAGCTCCCAAAGTCACATTAATAAGTGTACAGTACCAGTAAATACTTACTGTCTCTGTTGAGAATGCGGCTTCTTCATTCTAGATCAATTGCTACTTTCAAAGTAAAATTACTGTCCCTACTCTGCAGAGCAGAGAGCATATGCTAAACCTTTACAGATCAACTTTATCAACTGAATTACAAGGACACTGAGATGGCCGCAGGCCATAATCATAAAGTGTCACTCTGTGGCAGGGTTAAGACTTCTGCTCAAGAAGAAATTTTCTGCTAAAAAGAATAATGGCAGCAAGTGACTGTTCATCCTACAGAAATGTAAATGTACAAGAATGGAGATCTGGAGGCTTATGTACAAGACATTTTAACAGATTACAGTTTGACTTGGTTGAGTATGCTAACCGTGATTTTAATTACCTGAACAGTTTGAATTCCTGTTAAAAGAGGTCTTCCAATTTTTTTCCATCACTCACAATGCTTATTTTCAAAAATAATCGCAACATTCCTACAGTATGGTTTGTGCAAAATTTTTGATGATGTTTGCTCTCAAATTTTTCATATTTTAAAATATTTTCTCTCACTAAATTCAAGTTTCAGAGAAAACAAAATATTCTAGAGTTAGATAGAATTTTCAGACTCAGGCATGCTTTCTGGATTCCTTACTCTCCATTAAAAAAATCCAGTGTACTCTCCTTAGCAGAACAATGCATACAGTTTGGTTACATATTTTACAGTGACTTGAAAGACATGTTTGAATATATTGATTTACTTAGAGATTGAAAATGAACCACCCATTATTAGACCTTTCTTTATCTCCAATCTTGTTAAAAAAATAATACGAAGTCCATAGAGCCAAGAGTTTATGAGGAAGAAGGCTGTCCAGTAAAAAGGGAGTGAGGGTGGAAAAATATAATATTTTCATAGACAAAATGCTTATTATTCTGTGACAAAAATTGTTGCCTATTAAAACTGTCAAATGAGAATTTTGTTCACTTAGTTTTTAAGTGGGAGTTAAGGCAACCAAAAGAGAAAGCGGCAAAAAGAATTTCAACCCCCCTTACAAAACTGGCTAAGAGCTCTGCTAGCTCACACAGAAGTAGAACTCTTTGTAACCTTGCACAAAGACTTTATTTCACTTGCTTCTTGTAATTAAGCTGGTTTGGTTTGGATGTTTTTCCTGTTGCATGTAATCTCGCTTTCCCTCGGGCAGGGCCAAGAGGCTCCTTGGTGGACAGCTGCCTCCCCTCAGCGTGGCTGCTGCTCCCCAGGGCTCAGCGTGGGCCTCAGCTGGTGGCCACGTTGAGAAGGCTTTTCCCCATTGTTCCCAACGGGGTCTGTGTTTTATGATGCCTCACAGTATAGGCAGCCGCCATCTCCCCCGAGGGCAATGGCAGTTTCTGTTTCATGGAGAACAATGGATGATGGTGGCCAGTACAAAAGGGAACATCTCTGCATGGGGGGAAAAACAACAACAACAACAACAACCAAACAACTTCTTTTAGTTACAAAAACCAACAGCAAGTATGGCCATTCATATGAAGCCTCTGGGAGGAAAGCACCTATTGTGCCAGGCCCTCTTTACAGGCAAGCTGAGAGGAAGGTGGGAGGCACTATGCTTGTCTTCTGCACCAAAGGGGAAACCAGGAGCCCTCTCCCTGGAGGAGTGGTGAAGAGAAAAGTGGACATGTGCATTCTCTGCACAAGATAAGAAGGTGGCAGAGCAGGGAGGTTTTGCTGTCACCCCCAACAAATCTGGTGCCCTCAGCAGCTGGTCACTCCACCAGAATTAAGTACCAGTTCGGCATACAAGGGGAGAAGAATCATGTGAGCCAGGGGAAGTCCTAATATTTGCAGATAAAGCCAAGATAAGGGAATGCAAACAAGGGGGTATGAAGAACAATTGATGATGGGGGGCTACAAATCTGGAAGGATTTGGAGTTCAGAAAGGAAAGGGTGCTAGAATCTCTTTCAGCAGCCTTTCATTGCTCTGATGAAACAAAGCAGCTGCATACCCAGTCAAAGTGTCCCATAAACCATAGGTGGTTTGTGTTCCCCAGAAGAGAACACAATAGTCACAGCATAGCCACAAAAGTGCATATAAAAGGTAAAATAAAAACCAGAACAATTTTGAAAAACTTTGTCTAGGAATGTCATTAAATATTCACATGACAGTGATCTTTTTAGAGATAATTATAACAATTCTGCATTTTACGTACTTCATTCTTTCTAGAAATACACTTGGCTGTGCCATAGCTACATTTTTTGAAAAGAGTTTATTTTGGTACTTCATTATAGTCTTATTTTTTAGATTAATGTGAAATAATCAGTAAAGTGTATATTGAACTGTACATTAACTGGATGTTAAATCATTACCGGGTCAACAGGTGTTAAGCTTCTAATCTCATTTTAGCAATTAGCATTTTTATTAACCACAAGGAAAAAAACAGGAAAGTGCTGCTAATAAAGTTTGCAGTTGATACACAGCTTAGTGGAATGATAAACTGCATTGTGCTAGTTTGGTAGGAAGGGGAACACATTCAAGCAATGAGTCTGAACACACATAAATGGGGAAGGTCACACACCTAGAAACTAAAATACCTGTCACCCTTACAAATTGTGGGACTGTGGTAAACAATGACACTGAAATTGATTGATATTAGATTTAAAAAATTGAGCTCAGTTTGGTGCATCAGGTAACCCTATTCTCAAACACATAAATGTTATTTATTGTTCTATCAATCTGTGCATCATCTGCAAACTTTCTCAGTAAAGCTTCTATTTTTTTCTTAGCATATTGTTGAGAAGGAGCAGATGAATGATAATGAGAATAGCAATAGCATTGCAGCACATTTTGGTGCTTACCCTGAACAGAAGAGCTTAAAAAGCTGAAAAGATTAAGGAGTCACAATTGTAATTTAAAATGTGTAAAGCCTATTTTACAACAGTTGCGGGGGGGAGAAAAAAGTCTGTGCTGTTTCTTTAAGAAACAAAAATAAAAGCAGTCTTTGATTATAAGGGGAGATTTCTTAAACTAAAATATGTTTTAGCTTAAAAGGCAATGAGGTTACACAATCTAAAACTGGAAAGTAGACTAATTTATATTGGAAATGGGGTATATTTAATGGAAACTGGAACTATTTATAAAAATAAATAATAAGGTTTACATCAACGTCTTTACGTAAGTGTCTGGTGTCTAATGACCCCCAATTTAAATGCAAATTAGAAAAGCAGATCTCCCTGTACCCTCCTCTCACATCTCAAAGGATCCTTATTCCAACAAGCAGGATGAAGGATTCACTTCTTTATTCTTTCTAGATTGTCTTCTGAGTATCTTGGACAACCATGTAAGTCACGGGCAGATGTTCACACTGTAATATATCCTCTAGAGAAGGTGAGAGAGATGTCATATTAATTACCACTGTAAACAGCCAACTGCCAGTTCTCTTACTAAACTGAACAACCAGAGTTACAAAGCACAGGTTCAGACCGTGAATTCCTACCTATTCCTGAATTTTCCAAATCTGTTTGCTTACAAGAATTTTCTAATTTTGCGTTTTCTTTGTTTTTTTTCTATTAATTCTAGTATTAATATTTGAAGCCTTGAGTTTTTAATATGTTCACAGATATGGAAAGATCACAATCAGTTGTGTATACGTGAAGGAGATTTGGCAGATGAGGGAAATATTTTGGAGACAGAAGACCATCCTCACTAATAATGTTGCCCTAAGTGAAACTATTACTTGAAGATGTGCTTCCCTTTGGAAAGGAAAAATCACTGCTGTATACCAGCAAAAGTCTCCTCACTGCCCGAGACAATTACAAATTAAGAACCAACCCAGATGACGATTCTATCAAATTGTGTCCCAAATTTGCTCCAGTTTTGCAAACAACAGATCTCTGGGTTCAAAGGGGTGAGGGAGTACATTAATCTAGTGCAATATATTTTGGATGATATTTGCACTGATTGATATTAGTATATTGAAATTTTAAAAGGAAGGCATTTATGTAGGAGATAGGAAGTTCTCAGGGTAGCTTCTAAACAAATAAATTTCCTCCTTTCCAGGGCTAAATTCCTGTAAGAATACCAAAAACTATGAGAAAGTACTGTATATCTGGCCCTAAGTGTTTCTTACATCTTTTCTCTCCTTTTCCAGCCTTGTGTTATTTAAAAGGAGACAGATATGGACTATATATCAGCATCTTTTTTTTTTTCTTTCTGGAGTCTGTTGACACTGTAGTTTTGGGGTTTTTTTTCTGTGGATTTCATTTGACTTTCATGGAGTAAGTATGTCCGTTCACCATTTCTAATGACACTCCCTAAGAACACTTATCTGGACAACAATATTTGCATATAAAACACAGTTTCAGATACAAAAGACAGAAGTTATTAAAAGCATTGCTCATGTTACCCCCAAAAAATTGTTAACCATTTTAAAGATATACAAAAAGATAGCTCTCTGCTGGGAATAATTGAAGGTCTCCTCAGACATCCAGGCTGTATTACTCACCGGAAATACAGAAATGGGTTTTCTATTTACTGTAGTAAAGCAACCTTGTCTATAAACTCCTTATTGCTGCAAACCAAAGGTGTGTGTCTGGGGAGGGCAAGGTTTTCCCCTTGATGTTCCAGGACATGGAAATACAATCCTTTTTCAGAAACAGATGTTTGCAATAGAAAACTTTCACTCCACTCTCTTATGTTTTTAATCTGCTCATGACAGGAAACACAGATTCAAAATGAATGTAAAGAACACAGTCACCATAACTGATGATAATACAAAAGAACACGTAGGAAAGATTTCTTTTTCCCAACATATTATAGGGAGAAAAGGTTTACAGATTTCAGAGAATTTTAGATATTTTTATTTCTCAGTGGCTACCAACACTGTTGTTCCATTAACTTCAGAGGATACAGATCTCAACAATGCTTTGATACTACCAACAGTTTCAGCATACAAGAGACAGTACAGCTCTTCTTCCTGCTCTCTGCCACATCTTCAGCACTTCCAAGTGACTCCCCTGCTAAAGCTTCACTGAACAGACAGATGTATAAAAATGGCCAAAAGATTCTTCCATAGCATGTGTAAAATGCAAAATGAAGCAGGTAAGAGTAATTGATTCACCCTCTTCAGCCAGTCTTGCTGCTAACCTCTAGGCTCTCAAGAATTATGAAGATGTGCTTTTTAAACTACACCAAACTACACATCTCAAGTGAAGTTCTTCATGTATGACAGTGTGAAGGGTTTGACTGGGCTCTTTCCCATGCTGTTTGGCTGCCTGTTCAAACTTCTCCTCTCACTCTTCTTCACATCACAACCTCCCTGGTCTCCCTTCTCCAGCTTGCCTAAATCCCTTTTCCTTGCTCTTTCATTCAAGTATTACCTTGCTAATGACAATCTTTACTTGTCAAAAACAACAATATTTGCATACTGATTTCTGCAAATTCATTTACCACTCTGTGTGTGATGCAATCTTTGATCTGTGTTCAGTTTTTTTTAACTGAGAGATATTTGGGGCAGGGGCTGTCATCTGGTGTGTGCTTGAATAATGCACAGCACAAAGGCATCCTATTTTAGACAGTATTTGAGAAATGCTGTAGCAAACAATAAAAACAATTATAATTACCCCTCCCACAAGCTACATTAAAATACATGATCACTCAGATATTGAGAAATGACAGCATCAATCCTGTGATGTAATTTAATTAATTTCCCTCTCTTCTTTTGTGTAAGTATGATGATACTGTCTCTAGCAATATCATAGTAGACATTTTCTGCAAATGTCTTGCTTCATTGAGTATTGTTAATTTTTTTAAATAATTTTTTTATCCAAAATGGTGTCCAAATCTTTCTTACCATAGGATTTCCTGTCATAATCCCGTCATTGAGTAGAAAGTTACTAATTTCCTTATACATTTTTTTTTTGTTATTTTTATCAGAGGATGTGAATGATTCAAGAATATTAGTGAAATTATTTTGGCAATGCTGACTTGCAGACCTGTCGCTCTATCTTAAAGATGGGAGATAAAGTGCAGATAGAGTAAGCATAAAACATAAATCTTACATGTTAAATTAAGAGATATCTTTCCAATATTTTATATTGTTTCATGTTTCTAGCATATGGTAAATTGGAAGCATAGTGACAAAAAAATAGCTTTTAGCTTGGAGTGCACAGAATTTCTGATATTTTTTCAGGTGAGGTACAAAAAATACTTCAGCACACATGATTTTTCACACTGGAAAGAAACAAAGGCAAGTTTTCAAAATTTATTCAACTTCTTGAACAATTCTTCCATTTTACACTCTGCTGCTAAAATCCAAACTTCTAATTTCTATGTTCGGTAAGACAAGAAGGCTGTGCATAAAATCTCTCTACACATCCCTAACTGATCCCCAGAAGCCTGTTCACATCATAGAATGTTACATGCTCCTATGTAAAGCACTGTCTCCTGAAGGCTTCATAAAAATAAAAGTTCTGTGGCCTGTATCCCAGCCACAGAGGTCTTCGTACCTGGAAAAAAAGAATCAGACTTTCTGTTCTGCTTCTAGGACTTCCCGCATTGTCACTAATTACTTAACTGTGCATGTGCCTAGTCTTTTCTTAAATAATTTTACAGCTATCATATGTAGTTATTTCCCTGATTTTGATTGCTTTCTAAGCATGGAAATCCAAGGTGGACTTTGCAATTTCTGACTAGTAACCCAGTACTAAAAACTTGACTATATGAGCTACAGGACAGCATTAGAAATCAATTTATTTGTCCAACACAATCTCTAGATCTCTTGCAAAATCACCCTGTCCCATGGGACACACTGATCTGAAAGACTTGGTATAAAACTCTTGTTTTTAAATCCACTGTCAGTTTGGTAGTATTAAAACCAGCAAATTGCACTGGTGATATTTTGACTGAGGTCTGGTTTACCAAATTTTCCTAATTTGGGCTCTGTAGCAAATTCCTCACATCTCAACAGTCATGAATGTATTCATAATGTGCATTGGGATAATAAGGGTAGGGGAAAGTGTCTAGGAATAATGCACAAGAGAGGCCAGAGGTGTTTTGGCAGCAGTGGGAGATTTCAGAGGACAATAAATACTAGCAGTGAATCCTTCTCCTTTCCTAACTTGCCTATCTTTCAGGATGCAAGCTGTCATCTCCTCGGGGATTCTCAAGCCAGCCTCTTCCTCATCTTACCTGCCTTACACGTTCACACCACTCTCCCTCTCTGCCTGCACTGAGAACATCCCATACTTATTCTTCTACCCCTGCCTAAATTTCTGCCATAGCAGTGGGCTCTTCTTGTGTAACAGCTGTTGTAAATATTGTATTGATTTTTTTTTTTGTTCAGGGTTAAATAAGATCTAAAAGTAATAACACAGGCTCAGTTCTTGTTAAAGAAAAAAATCCAACTTTAATTCAACGTATTACTTCAGTTTCGATTTGATTTCAGAACATGCTTTGCTTTAATAGAGTCCTATTATCTGTATGATCATGATGTTTTTAGTGTTATTTACAAGTTTGACAATATTTGTGTCAACAGCATATTTAAACATAAATTATTCAGAATCTATTTCCAGATTCCCAGCAGCAGTATTGAGCAGGAAAAAGCACAGCTCACCATACAACTCTACTATAATGGGTACTTTTGAAGACCTGTCATCTGATCAGGCCTTAGCCATTTCATGTATGTTTATCAGAAATCTCTGTGATACTAAGTCAAAGGTATTACAAAAGTCTCAAAAATTTCACCTTTTATTGTTCCATTTATTAACTCAAATTCCAATAACCTTGAAAATTAGCACTAATGCTTTCTCAGTAGTATTAACTTCATCTTCATTTTTTAGTTTTTTATTGCTGAATTCTACATAGTTTTTTTCTTCATAATTTTGACTCAAACCAATATTTAACTTATTGATTTATAACCACATTATAATATTGATATTTATTGAATTCTGAAAGCTTTCTCCCTGGTAAACATACTGGAAAAAGATTTTTGGTTTGAATTATCTGCAACTGAAAAATTTTCTTAACGTTTTCTTATCACATTACATCAATATTCTTCACAACTTTTTGAAGGTAAGTTTATATTCCATTTGTCTCCAGCATCATGCTCTTCATGGCATGAGTTTAAGACAGCTCTACCTGCTCCATTTAATCTCCAAAAGAGATTAGTTCTAGTTGGGAGATGGGGTAGGGCAGCTGTCCATCCCTCCCACCATCAGGGATACTGCCTAATGCTCCACTCAGATCATATCTTCAGTCTCACATTAGTGAAGCAGCCACAGGCTTTTGTCCAACCATTTTTAGGTCTTAGAACTAGAAAATCTCAGAACATTCAATTTTTCAGCTTCTTCCCTGATGTTTCCCACGTCGAGTTTCACGTCATTTTTGCCTAGTTATGTTCTCAAAAAAGGCTGATACATTTTTCCTGAAACACTGAAAAAAACCATCAAAGATGAACATCATACATAGAAGTTTTCAGCTCAAATTATGCAAAATATTTATAGTGATGATGCAAATGATGAAAAAAATTATATATATTATTTTTGAGTACAAGTAGAAGTTCTTAAAAAATCAAATCAATTTTTTACAATTTGTATCAGAGCAGTGCCTGGGAACGTAAATTAAGATTACGCTCTTATGTACTAAGCACTCTTCATATATGGTTTTAAAATAAAAAAATTGTCACTAATCAATGCATCAAAGTGAAAATAAATAAGCAGTTATGTAAATCTATAGAGTGTTTAACTTTTAAACCCAGATTTTAGAGTTGGGAACATTCCACAACAACATCCTCAGTGACAGGGTTGGAGTGGGCTACTGGAAATAATCACCAGTCCAATGCACGGTGCCACTGGTAACAGAGCTACAAGCGCTCCTTCTTTCCTGATGGCTGGTTTGTTTTCCCAGAGGCTGCAATAGCAGATTCCCACAGACACTGTCTCACATGTTAGCAGACCTGCAGAAGAGCTTGGGTTCGCATCACCGGGACAACTGGCAACAAGCCTTTTGTGGCTTCCCAGCCTGGGCATTGAACTGGGGAAATGAACTGGGGAGAAACCAGGCACCTTTTGCACAGGAGCTGACAAGAGGAGTTCATGTACAACTTCTTCAGGAACTTGCCATACCTCATTAATAACTTCGGTGCTTCTCGCTTTGGTTCTATTACGTGGCACAATGGAAGAGACATGGCACAAAGACTGGATTTGGGGACACGCTGCGTCTGAGGTGCTGGACAGCGAGAGCTGCTACTGCCTCGGCTTTCGGGCAGAGCAGAGCAGACTGCGGGCAGAAAGCAGCTTGGGGGGGGTTCTGCGGGGGCTGGCTTTAGTTAGTTTGACAGGACATGGAGAGGCGGGCACTTTCCAGCAGCGGCCTCGCTGCCTATCTCTCCGTGGAAAAGCTGCCGTGGGCAAGCCCAGGCAGCCGGAAGGATGCAGGGGTGGAGGAGGCCTCGGATGGGACGCGCTGCTGAGAGGAGCCGTTCCAAGGGCACCCCGCAGGTGAAGCAGGAGCCATGGAATCCGGGAAGCGATTACCTTCACTCCCACAAGGGCCTGTGCCCATGCCGCTGCCAGCGCCGCCCCTTCCCGGTAACCGCGCCCCGCCAGCGGCCGCTCCTGCACCGCGCCTGCGGGACATGCGCGGAACCTGCGGGGCTCCTGCCCCGTGTCCCTCCCCCCCGCCTCTTCCTTCCCGCCTTTGCCATGGCGACACCGAGTGGCCTGATCCGGGCCCTACACCGCGGGACCCTCGGCCAGGTAACCGGCCTGGGGCATCTCCCCCGCCGCTTCCCGGTGTGCCCGGCCTGGGACGAGCCCCGCGCTCCAGCCGCGGCCGCCATCCCGCTCCGTGCCGCGGGCCGGCTCCGCGCATGCGCAGAGCGGGGGGGCGCGGGGCGGGGCTGGGCCGGCTCTGCCTCCCCTCAGGGAGCCGCGCTCCCCGCCGGCATTCCCGGTTCTCTGTCTGTCTCTCCCGCTTCTCGACTCGTCCTTCCCGCTTCCCGGCTGGTTCTCGCTGGCTCCGCTCAGCCGTAGGGCCTTTGACTCCGCGGGGCACTCGGGGAGCGGGAGAGAGGGAGGCCTGAGCCGGCAAGTGCCGGCGTCGTGGGGGTCGCTCAAGCGCTGCGGTACCGCTGCGGTTGTGCGAGATTTCAGCGTTGGTCTTTGCTTCTTGCCTTTCGATTTGAAATGCACCTACTGGCTACAAACTCCTGTCTTCTACAGCAGGAAGGCAGAAACCAAACCTCATAAGTGTCTGAAAGGATGTATGTCAGCCCCTCCCCTTGGTACTTACACGACCTCAGCGGGCTGTAGTGTTTGAATTTCTTTAATATACTTGGGATTTTCACTGTAACCTATCAGGAGCCTTCCCCGCTCTCATTTCGCCCCATTCTCTTAGAAAATTGAAATAAAGGGTCAACTGATTGCTTTGATTGTATTTTGTAAGATAACCTCAAGCAATCAGCCAGGTCAGGTAAGTATATATTCAGTGTCATCTTTGTAGGCAGCCTCCTTCATAGTTTTACACCTATGAATGGTTTGCCTTAGAAATCTAAATTTTTCTGTAGCTCGTAGCCTTGTTTTTAAAATAAGTGGAAGAATTTGATGACAGTAGTACTAACATTACATCATTTTAGAGAATGTTTCCCCTAGTTGGACAATTGGCTTTTTCATTAAAATCTTGCTTTTGGCATGTCATCCAAATCCTGGATAGTATGGTATGTTTCAATAATGGAACACATTATTCAGAATGGTTGCCAGGGTAGATATGTCTCGTGTTACTTGTGAGAAGAAATAGGGTAAGCAGAAGATCAAAGATTCCTTTCCGTTTCATGGTGTAATCTGTATTGTCTGTGATTTTGCAGCAAGTGGGTTCTGTTACTCTCAGCCATGGAGTTGATATTTTGAGCGCATCAAGCTGTAACACACACTAATGCACAAAAAGTTGGTGTATATGGTAGTGAACCGGGTAAACTACACATTGCAGGACTATTTCAGAACCAGGATTCTTAAAATTAAAAAGCCAAGGCATATTTCGTTTTGTTCTAAAACAGCTGATGACCTTGATTCTGCCCTTTCTATTGAGGAGGTAGAGTGAAAGCAAAAGAGGAAGATTATGCCATATGAAGCTCTGATAACTGATATTTCACTTAGCAGCTGTGTTCTTCCTATTAGTTGTTAGTGTGAGGCAGAAGTAAGGTTTCTGCTTAAATGAATTCTGGAACAAAAAATATATATTTAAGACTATGTTGAATTGTAGCAATATAGAAGAGCTAAAGAATCTCAGTGTGGCATCCTCAATAAGCTTGTTGGGTGTTTCCCTGTCTTGAGGTGCTTTGATTTAATTTCATTTACATGTGCCTAAGTCTTCTTAGATTTCTCACACTTAAAATGTGAACAGTTACACTGCCCCTGTAATATGCAGCAAAGCAGGTCTGCCAAAGATACCTCAAACCACTCATTATTTTTAGAACTCAAATGTTCCTTGAAAAATGTTGAAAGGATTTGAATATGCTTATCTTTCCTGATGCAAATGGTGACTCTTTTGGCTCTGTTCAGTATCACAACAGATGCCCTCCCCTGCTTTCATTCCTCCAGCAAAGAAATCTCATTTTTCTTGCATAATAAAGAAATCTGCTCTGAGTGAACATGGCTCGTGTTGTATTTTAATATTTACTCTGATGTGCATTTCTTTGCGACCTCTGAGTCACCTATCAGGTCAAGATTACTTACCAGGTGCTTTATAGCCTGGTTGCTGTTGCCATGATGTCTTAAAGGTGTGATAGGTCTGAAAATGTAATTCCTTCCTGTTATTCTTTAATGTTTTCATTAAAAAAATAAATAAATAAAACCCCCACAAAGTTAGTGTTGCTTCACAGATTCACAGAGTATTCTGGGTTGGAAGGGACCCACAAGGATCATCCAGTTCAACTCTTAAGTAAAACCCCATATGGGAATTGAAGCCACAACCCTGGTGTTATTAGCACCGTGCTCTGACCAGTTTTGTGTAGCTTCAGGTCACCCACACTCAAGTAACAGCAGTAATTTAAGTTGTTCCTCTGGTGCTAAATTTGCGAGTCCAGTGTGTTGTGGGATTTTGTCCCTTTTCTTTCTCACTTTTAAGTCCCCTCTTATGTCTGTCTGGAAAGAATTGCACTGGAATTGCAGTGGTACTTTCACTGCATCTTCAAAAGAATTGAGGAGGAAAAATGGCTTCCTTGTTTGCGCTCTTCCTGTTGCCAGGCTGGACTCGGGAGTGGTCCAGCTACTATAATAGACAAATTGGAACAGGTCATGTATTTGCTGCCTGCTGATGAGGAATATTCAAATTTCAAGCCGGAAAAAAAAAGTTTGCCTTCAAGCTTGAGCAGTGTGTCTACTGGCACCCTTATAGTTTTGATGTTTAAGTGTTCAATAATGCAGTCATAGTCACCAGAAGACATAATTTATGTGGCTTCAGCTTTGTTTCTCTGTAGTGCACAGTTCATCCCTCTGCTTGATTTACCATGCTGTGGAAAAGTTGCTCTGTACATTTTGTTTTACATATTTCTAGCACACAACTTAAATATGTAGGCATAATAAATGTGATTAACAAGAAAGTAATGTTTTGTTGGAGAGATTCATTACATTTGGGGTTTCTTAACTTTTAAGAGCTTTTTTTCAAATTCCCTGATTTACTGTTCTTCAGTGCTCTCTAAGCCAGGGTTATAGAAAGTCATTTCATCAAGTCTGTTTCTTTGATGAGACACTCTTAAAAATGGCAACTACAGGAACTCCAGGGAATTACTGATAAAATCATGAGAAATCCAACTATGGCATAACCTGTCGGTAGGAAAATTTAATCTAAAATGAGTCAGTTGGTTGTTGGTGTATGTCCTGATGAAACATGGATTGGGTTTAGTCCTGGCTGCGAAGGGGAAGTAGAAGAATGGCAAGGTCTTGCTTTTGATGGTCTCATGCATCACTAGATGGCTTTCAAGACACTCAGCTGGAAGGACACATTTAGATGTTATTTGCCTTCAAGAAATCAGGAGTCTTGTGCATAATTTTTCTTTTCTAGTATCAGAGTAGCTATCACTATTACAATTACTGTAAGGATACTCTAATGCCTGTATTGCTTTTCTTCCTGAGAATATCCTTTAAAGAAAACAAGAACTTTTCATTTTGCTACCTTTTCTCCTACCCTAGTCTCCCTCTTTGGTAGGAAAGCCTTGCCTTGCCTCCACACATGATCTGTTACAGTGTCTGTATTATTGTTGCTAAGCTGTACATTTTGATGTCCTACAACCTTCATCTCTTGTCAGCTTTCACAGGAGCGATGCATCAGAAAGTGGATTCTCTGTTAGCATTATGTAGTACAGAACTGCATCTTCCAGGCATAAGTGTTGATATTTTTTTAACACAAAATCCTTTCCTCTTTGGTGCTAGAATTTAGTCTTTTTTTTTTTTTTTTCTGGCACTCCAAGTTGGATTTGGTGTAATGGAGCTCAGGACACTGACTCTAGTCTCTAGTGCATGCTGTTCGGGTTATACAAAGAGAAAATGGTGAGTGTTGCACAGAAAATATCTCTGGTGAATGTTTAGTCAGGACCACTGACTAAGTACAGGATCTTCAAATCCAAGGAATCCAATATAGTGGTAATCTTAGCAGTTCATTTAGGAATGTATCTGTTTCTTTACCTGGGTCAATATCTATTAAAAAATACCACAGTATAAATCCCTGAATGTAATTTCTCTGGTTTGCTTTACAGTGGCCAAAGGTGGTGCTAAAATCAAGAAGCCTTTACTGCATTTTCCCCTGCTGTGGCAGCCTAATGAGTCTCAAGGCCAGTCAGACTAGTCTGGCATGCCTTGCTCTTAGCAAATCCACATTTGCTGTTGTTTTCCTCTAGTTATCTTCTAGGGAATTGCAAAAGATGGATTGTGTTCACTGAGTATTGATGGTAAGCAGACTACTTCACAGGCTGTTCCTCTTTTCCTGTATTTTTGAAGATGGGAATGCCATTTTTCTGTTTTTGGTTTTCTGATACTTTGCTGGGCTTCTGTGAACCTCAGTGATTCTGGCCAATACTGTTGGTACTTTAAGAGGAGATCTTCAGATTGTTTGGGTCTGGTGAAATTTGATTTACTTTTTTTGAGGAAGTATTGTTCCTTCTGTATTCAAGCCACCTGATCACTTTATTTTTACTGTGCTAGTCATGTTAATGACTGGTCATGTTTCATATTCATATTTTTTAACAAAGATGGTTGTGAAAAAGGCATTTAGGTAAAAATTGAAGGGTTGTTTTGGAGAAGACCATTAAAATGCTTTTTACCAGATTGCAAATAAAATCTTCAAAATTTTTAGCTATGGTTACCATATGGGGCTGCAAAGAAAGGAAGTAACTGAAATTACCATACCCTAATCCTTAAGGATTTCAAAGATTGTAGTTAAAACTACAGTGGGAGAGAGAGCTTAGTTTTCAGAATCATTCAGATGTGTTATGAATGAAATGCAAACAATTTAAATGCATCCGTGTTCCCATCTTGAATTTGTTGCTGTCACATAGGGGTCACTTTGTTAACAATTAATGAAATGAGTCCCCAGGTGCATGTAACAAGCTGCACACATACACAGGTTACTGCAGCAGGTCAACTTCAGAATGCCTGTCCAGACACTTGTGGGCTGAAATTGATGGATGAACAGGCAGATTTTTAAGTGCTTGCTCTGGATTTATGATTGTGACAGTCCCCTGTGTTGCATCTCTTTCTTCTAGAGAACATTAAGGTTGGAAGTAGCAAAATGCTTTTGACTGAGGAAAAAAGGCTGGAAATGCAAATACCCCTATGTTTCCTGGTGTCCAATATGGGCTGGTTAAATATATTGTAATATACAGGAGCTTTAGGAAAGATCGAAGTGATTTGAGAAGTTCTTTCCAAGTAAGGTAGCCTCTATGTGGATTCATTTGTAGAAATTGGTGCCTTTTATTTTTTATTTCCTATTTTCCTGAATTTTAACATTTTTTACTATTGTTATTGGGCACAGATACTGAAAGTTATTTAGTTACTCAGATCCTTATGAAATCAACTAGATTTAGCAACATATTCCAGCCTTTGGATTAAAACTGGTGTTTTCTATTCGGGTTGGAATGGAAGTTTTTCCTAATCAGTCATTTGTTTTTATTCTAATCACTAACTAGCTAAATAAATAAATAGGTAAACAATAGCTATATAATATAAATATATTTAATCCTCTGGGGAGACTGGCTTTTTTTCAGATAAAGCAGTGGAATAGTTCTTTATGCAAGAATGAAATCATTAGCTTTTGTATAATTTTCAGAATGGAAGGCAAGTTAGTATACAGTGAGAATATACATTTCTTGGATTTTCACTGGATTTGAGAGATCTCAGGTTTCCACACAGATTTATTAGACTTCCAGCTGTAGAGAGACTTCTTGTGATCTGCCTTGCCTCTACTGGTTTTTGACCACTGTTGTAGCTGCACAGAGAGAGCCCCACTGTAAACAGACATGGAGTATCTTTGAGGCGTGAACGCATCCTATTCATTTCATAATGGAGTTCTAATAATAAAATCTGGCAAATATAGATTGTTTGAGCAGGAAACAGCCCTTTATTCTGGCATTTTGACAAGACTTGGGTAGAGTCCCTCCATTCTTTCCTCCTCTGGCCCTTGCTTTTAGTGTCTTGACTAAGCCTGTTTTTTCTCTTGAGGGACTTCTGATTTTATTAACGTGGTTTTGTACAGTGAGTTTAATGAAGGATGCTACTCTGGCCATCATGGATGTTGAAGTTTGGTGTGAATTTCTCCAGTGCATATGCTGAACAAGCGTTGTGAGTCAGTCTGCAGCAGATCACCTCTGTTTCTAGACAGCAGACTGAGGTCCCATTTTAATGCTGGCTCATTGGCAGATAGAATTTCCATTTGCTAGTACAGCAAGTGCTATTCTAGACACTTAACAATTACTTTTTCCATGACACAAGTTGTGGTTTATGCTGCGACTCTAATGTTAGATGAACAAACATTTTGTGGAGTTGACTCAAATTGCAGCAGGATCAGAAGCTGAAGTGAAGAAGAACCCCAAGTCAGTTAAGTCACCTTAGATCATAATTTTTTTTTAGTTTTGCTGTGTTTGTAATCAGTGAATTGAAATTGTTTTCAATTTGATTAATTGAGCCCTTGACTAACAGTATCATTCTTGGAAGCCCCAACTCAGACAAATCACATAGCGAATTTTATAATTTTCTCCTGTATCAGGCAAATCTATATATCCACTGGACAGGATTAAATGTATTTTTGCCCCATGAGATAGATATCCACCTTGAGAGTGCGCTGAAGTTCTTGTTGCATGGGAGAGGAAATAGATACCTATTTGTATATAAGTATACCCACAAAAATAGACTATAAAATATATATACTTAGTTTTTCATTTCCCTCATTCTTGTGCTGAAATGTGATGATTGCTACCAGAAATGAAGTATCTGCTTTTACTTTTAGCTTCAAGTTCTTTGAAATATGCTAGGGCATGCATCTGCTCCTTGGAGCTGGACAAAGCAATAGAGTGGTGAAGTTGACCCAGCTGCTTCAGTGATGTCTGCACAATAACTGAATGAAGAATAAGTCTTGTGTGAAGTTTAAAAAATAGGGGTTTCCTCAGTTTTCGTGGTGTTGCACGTAGTTCATGTTATAAACCCTTCTATGCTTCATTTGTATTTAGATTACACTTTCATAACTGTTCACACTAGGAATTTATTTTTGTTTAGGCTACCTGTATTGTTTATGGATAAGTGGTTTGGAGCTTTACAGTACAGATTAGAAGGTGAATTAAATGCTTCTTATTGGTATTTCAAAGTGTGGTAAACCCATCTCATTCACTTATACAGGTGGGTGACAATATTTACATTTCTGTGCAGAAAGATCCTAGGGTTGGATAGGGCTATATTTCCATTTTTGAAGCGCAGAGTTTCTGTAAGATTCTTCCAGTTCCCAGAAGTATTCAGAAGCTGAAAGGAGATGAAATTGCATGCATTCTCCATTCTGACAGATGGAACATTCATTGTTCTGAATCCCATCATTGTTGTTTCTGATTGCATACACTCTGTAACAATTGATTATTGTATATTGGTCTGTATAGTGTTGTCCTCAGTCTGGCTGACCTGTTAATCTCATTTGAAGGTTGTTGGACAGCGTTAAAAAAGAAAGTAAACTGCAAAAGTCTTCACAACTTCCTAGTCTCACCATCATCTTTTCCTTTTGCCAGGTGCATAGTTCTGACTTTGAAATCTGTGTGTGATAGCTGTACCTTTGGAAAGATATAGCAGTGTTTCCATGTTAATAAAAGATTCCAGGCTTCCTGATGATCTCACCTAAGATTCACATAGCAACTATTGCTGTCGTTTGCTTTCACACTTGTGGATGCTCCAATATCCCTGTCCTTTGGCAGTGAGATTGCTAAATTGCTTGTTTTGTCTTTATCCAACAGTTGGGAGCAGTTCTTTTCAGGGATTCTGCCTTAATCCTATGTGCCATGGACATTCACTTCTCTGCTTACCTGCATTGCTTTTTACATGAAAAACAGCAAAGAACTACAGGGAGGTACAAACTTTTAACAACAGAACCACGTTATGCTATCCTTCCTAAATATAATCTTTTTATAGCCACATCAAAGTTTCTTTCAAAGGTGGTCTTTGACTTCTTCTTGAATTGGGTTATCCATTTGCAAATATTTTTCTTGAAATCACATACTTGCCAAGATGTGGAAAGACTTTACTTAATAGGCATCCATAGGGTGCTTTCCGTTTGCATGGAAGAACAAAACAGTTTCAAACATTTCAAAGCCTCTTTGTTGCTTATGTAAAGGGAATGAGGGGTCCAGCCCTCTGAATTCCTGACTGAATCTCATTTTGCATCTCTGCTGGCAACAAATTAGCCCATGTAATTTCTGCAGTCAAGTTCACATTCTACTCTTCGTGCACTTCCACTGGAGTGTTTTGTTGGGTACTTTTTTTACGATATCTACATTTTAGATCTTTGCAGAGTTAAAGCAATGTCAGCACTCTGACTCTTGCTCATCAAAGATTAAGCCAGATCACAACAGCCAGAGGTGCTGTCACTCCCTCCAGAGAGACGACCATGAAACATTGTAAGTCTCCAGTATTCAGAATACTTGCCAGTACCCAGAGAAAATGGAGCACTGTACATCTCTGGGATACTAACAGTAAAAACAATTGGCTTTTTTTACACTGATATACTCCATGTGGTACATCCGAACTGGGAGTTGGTGATTTGCCTGGCTTTCTGTGGGCCAGTTTGAATAATACAGGTAAGTTAGCAAGGAACATCTCATCTCCTCTTTAGGACGAGAAAAACAGTGAGTGTCACACACAAACTAGGGAACTTTTCATTTGATGTTTCTGGCCTCAAGCTGTCAAATAAGCAAGTCACAGCTTGCTGTCACCATTCTCATGCCACTTGGCTGCATTCTCTTGACCTGAGCACAAATGAACACTTGTGTGTTCATTGTACCCCTCATCCATTGCTCATCTGTTGTTTGTCCTTTCTGTGGAAACAGCCCAGCCTGGTGATTTCAGGACCAACCTGCGACGATAACAACAGTCTGTGAGTATTGTCTAGCTCCAGAAAAAGTTTTTTAAATTCTCTAGAATTCCCTTATGCAAGTGTGATTATTATGTCTAAAAAACTTAAATTCATAGAATTCTCTCCAGTATAGACAAGGAGGATCAGCTGTAGCATTTTCTTTGTGCATGTGTGCATCATGAGGGAATTTACTGGGATTTCCACATTCTAAGGCCTCTCAACATCCATCAGGTGGTTTTAAAACTTTTCTATTCACCTGAGATGAATTTCATGCTGTGACCACAAGGTGAAAGTTTTTGAACAGCTGTGTTAATTTTGGCCCCATGTGAAACAAAGCCAACTTTTCCGTGCTACAGGAAATTGCCAAATAAAATAATGGAGAGGAAATGAACTACTCTTTGAGTTTCTAGGACAATATTCTGAAGAAATGTAGTAATTCCAAACAAAAAGTAGTTTTTAAAAAATATCCTTCTAGATGTAAGTTGATATTCTTTGTTTATATCCCATAGGGCAATCTTAGTAGCAAGCTGACTCCTCACTTGAAGAAAATATATAAAAAAATACAATAAAATCTCTTTCAGCTAGAGGTCAGAGAAAGAGCAAGAGTAATCAGATGGTTTTAAGAGATTTGGATACTACTGTGATCAAAAACATAAAACTTCTCTAATTTCTCTGTGAGGGAAGTATTTAGTTGTGGGGGCATTCTTTAGCCTTCTGTTTTGTTTTGCTTCAAGATGGTTAAGGTTTTGGTACTTAGAAGAGTGTAATATATTAAAATCACAGCAACCTTTCATATATCAAATAGTCTATAATTTATAAATATATTACACTTTTCACTGCATTTTGATAGTTCCACATGTATCTTGTAGCAAAATAAATGCTAATTGTTCACTTGTTGCTATTACATTTATTTTGTTGAGCAATGTATATTTCTAAATGTGGGTGTGTGCCAGTTTATAGGTGTTAAATGTTAACTTGTATTTCCCATCTTTCAACAACATAGAATGGTTTTTCAAAGCTTGTCAGTGTTCAGCTGCTATCACTGAAAAGGCCTCAATTCTTCCATTTTTGTTTAATGCAATTAGAAGGAGTTGAATCTTGAACTGCCATAAGATCTAATCTATCTAAATAAAATTCTGATTCCTTTTCCATCCTCTTTGGTCATCTCACTTTAGCTTTAATCACACCTATGTAACATTATGGGCTCAGAGGACTAGATGAGACCCTGTTTGGGGTGATCCGTTGTTTCCCCTGGCCCAAAATAAAAATGAAGTGCCCATCTTTATCAACATACAACATCTTTATTTGTTTATTTATTTATTAATAAAAAACCTCTCTAAGCACTCATCTGAAAAGTTTTGTTTTTCTTACTCTTGGAAACTTTTCTTTACATTTGATCTGAATCTTTCTCTACTTCATCTTAAGCTCATTGTTTAACACCTTTTACTTTCACAATCTTCCTTCCACTGGACTAAAAAGCCTTTGGACTTTTCCTCTTTTTTATTTGGGTCACTCATTGGACTTGGTTGAAATTCTATGGCGTCTCTCTACCACTCTTTTGAAGTACAGGACCTAAAACTATCCAACTTCTGCGACTTGAGGCCATCCTCATCCTGAGTAAAATGAGCAAATTGTTTTCTGTCTCCTGGATTTTCATCCTATTCATATATACCTGTGCAATTTTTGGTGTAGTTAGTAATGTGGTGGTTTTGGAGCTGCATGATATTGATTCATGCTCACCTTTTAAAATACTACAAACCTCAGACCCTGTTCTGTACTTGTTGCCTGGACAGCTGTTCTCCTTCCTGTATTGATGTGGTTGAGTAGACTTTTCTGTATAAATCTGTGTACTTTTGCCTGGTAAATAGCATACTGTTTTTTCAGACCATTTCTCTGCTTTGTAAAGATTATTTTGAGCTCTTACCATCCTTCCAACTTTGTTTTGTCTGCAGATTTAATGAATATTCCTTTTCATCATCTAGATTTCGTAATTTGAGATACAAAGATATCAAATTTACCAGCACAAAACCCTGAAAAACTGTGTTTGATATATCTTTCTCCAACCACTGTAAACCATCAATAAGTGCTGTTTTCAGGATATTTTTTTCTCTCGAGTTTCACCCCCAGTGAATAATATTGTATTCAAGGTGCTATTTCTCTGTCTTGTTGGAAACTGAGATAGTATTGGAATTTAATGAAAAGTAGGATATAACCTTTAGTATTTAATTTCTATTCTAGCATCTCTTGTGCTGTTGCAGGCTATCAGTGTTTTTGAGAGGTACCAGTTCTTGATAAATACTGCTGTCTTCTGTTATTTCTGTAATTTCTTTGCAGTTCATTATTTGTTCCTGTATCTTTCCAGGAACTGAAGTTGAGCTGACTGATACAGAGTAACTCCATGAGGTTGCAGAGTGGAACACAAGGTTCTCTGTGATCTCCCTGGCCTGGTGCTTCCATGCCAGTGTGCTTTGTGGGGCTGCATATGGATCAGAAAGAAGCCAAACCTGATGGATGCTTTGGGCAGCTGCTTCCAGGAAGCACCCCTGCCTGAAAACTTTTTTAGTTGTTGCTGGTTCAACTACGTTGTTCAATGAACAGTCAACTACTTTTTATATGGATTTGTATCTTAGGGGTGTTCTTCACAGTGTAACAAAGGTAGTCCTGCTTATCCCTCTCCTTTTCCCTGGTGCCATCTCTTCCAAGCAATGCCTGCAGTACTGGAACTGTCAAATTCTCAGCTTTTGAGCATTAAGTGTATCATCTGATGGTTTTGGAAGCAGCGTGTATCAATCTGACCTTGCCTTGCCTGACTGGCCAGAATGTTCCTGCTGATGGTTCAGGCTTAGCTCCTGCTGCAGCTTCCTGTCAGTGAGGCAATCAGGGTTAAGGTTGCATCAGGCATTATCTGAGGCCATTAATTGCAGCTCTGTGCATGCCTTTGAAACCCAGGAGGTGCAGAAGTAGTGCATGTTTCAGTGTGCATTAGACCTCTGTAGCTGGGTTATGGTTCACCTCTGAACAGGAGCTTTAGCATGCTGTCCTTCAAGTTGATGTGGAGAACTGTAAGGAGCACAGCAGGAAAAATAAAAACCACCAGGCTGTGTCCTTGCTAAGGAAGGCATTGTGGTTTAGGGTAAGGTTGGTGGCCACTGTTGGCTGCATGCAGACCCAGTGCTTCATTCCTTCACCAGCTCTGCAGAAATGTTAGCACAGGTTCTTGCTTGTCCCAGGCCTCTGCAGAGAACTGGAGCCAGCTCTTCTGAGCCAGGAAGCTGCCTGCTTCCTCCAGGTCCCTCACCAGAGGTTGTATCCCCTGTTCCACTCCCCATGGGAGGGGAGGGTCCGTGGCTGCCTCAGGTCCAGAGGAACCTTGTGGTGTGTGGTGGCAGAGCTGTGGCAGCCTGGCTGTAGATAATGCTCGGGTCTGTCAGTGCAGCTGTCATTAGCACCGGGAGTGGCACGTGGGGCTCATAAAGCAAATGAGAGAATCCACTTGCGGGATGCAGCGAGCCACATGAAAGGAGCCATTTGCTGAGTCATCTGTACCAAGGCAGCGTGAGAGGGCAGCCTAACCCAGCCGCAGCTTCATTGAGTTCTTTTGCTACCCCTAGAGGCAGAGTTAAATTTATAGGGTGGGGTTAGTATGTGCTGTAAATGTTCCTCCTTCCAATGTGTTTTTCATTTGAAATATAAATATTAAAGTCCTACTGAAGTTTGAGTGCATTTGACATTCAAGAAAGGGATACTAGGCAGTTCTGTTTAAATCTTAATTTAGTTCAGTTTCTGGGCAATGTTAATCTTTACTCAGAAGCTATTTATCTGAAAACTTTCTCTGGTATAAATATGTTTCTTTCTAATTTAATGTTAGATCTTTAGTCTCTCATTTTAAAAATTAAGCATGTTGAAATAGCATTTGTACCAGATGAATTTGACATATTAAATTATCAGATCAAAATAAGCACGTTTAAAAGTTTCTACAGCAAGTTTGCAGAGAAGTAATTGCATTAAAAACAATAAAGGAAACAAAGTATGTAATACATATGTTGCTCCTAAGTTTCCCTTTTCCTTCATTTTTTTTTCTTTCTGTAACAACATTAATACTTGAATTGTCGCAATTAGGCTTTAAAATTTATGCTTTAGCTCGTAAAATGTGACTCGTCTGGCTTCCCTTCATTTTGCTGCTTAATAACTGTCTCAAGACAGGTTTTGCTAAGCCAGTGTTAACAGATGAGCATATTATTTTAGCAACCAGAGCTTTGAAGTTGCAAAGTATTAATAAGGGAAATAAAAAAATTGTAGACAGATGCAAAAGATGCAGTAGTTGGTGACTTTTGTCAGCCAAAGAATTTCTTTTGTCTCTAAGGCTGGAGCAAAGGTTTTGGTTGTGTTGTTTTGGTTTTATTTTTCTTCCCTTTTTGATCCCTGTTGAGAGGATCTTCAAATTTCTTCAAAATTTCAAATTTTCCAGTTTTTGTGTTTTATGCATGTCTGTGTTTGCTTATGCTGCTCTTTCTTCCCTTTGACTTCCACATTTTCTTTTCGTCTGGCAAATTTGAACTCGCTTCAGCTTGGGACAGCTGGGGCAAAATGAATCCCCACAAATAAAATTATGACAAGAAGAGCGAAGTCTGTGAGTGATCCTTTGCTGTTTCCTGAGTCGTTCCAGTGTCATTAATCAGCGCTGGTGCTGTGGAGCCTTGTGGTGTGTTATGTCGCCAGCACAGCAGCTTCTCCGTCCCTTTCCCCCACCCCCTGCGTGCCTACACAGTGGGGAAAACTAGAGAGGGAAGCCATCAATCTTCCCTGTCCTACATGTCAGCAGTGATTCTCCTGTCGACTTCCTGCTCTCTCTGTCATGCCCACCACCTGTGTTTAGAATTAGCTCTGATGCTGTGGATCTCACTTGGCTCTTCACCTGTTCTGCCCCGAGTAAATGGCTGTTCAAATAAAGCAGAGCAGCTAAATGCTGTGGCATGTGAATGGTAACCATCGGTGTGGCTTGGGGGGTGATTTCTGTTGCAGCTGCTCTTGTAATACTGTCATAATTTTTTGTAACATTGTGGGGTATGGGTCTAAAATCTCTTGCCTTTGTTTCAGCCCAGGGTGAGTTTGTGGGTCAGTATTATTTAGAAATTAAAATATTTATAAGTTATAATTTAGATGGACGCATAAGCCTATCTCTCATCTGTTAGGCTGCTGGTATAAAGTCATTTACAAAGTCCAAAGAAACTAGTTAGTCCAAAGCTTTGTCCTTACCTTCAGTCACTCCAAGGATATAATTAGCAAAAGCCTCCTTTGAATTTGATTTTGAAGACATGTCTGTCTCCCCCATGACTGGGTAGATTGAGAAGCTGACAGTCACAGCCTCTGTATTTCTAGGGCAAGATTAATGTGATCATTTAATGGTTTGTTGTGTTAAACAATAGGTCTTAACTGGACTCCAACCAGCCACATTTTTATGTATGCTTTTATGTGATTTTATAACATGCCTGTGCCAAAATAAAAGGAGAAAACAATCCTGAGAATTGTTTGTTTACTGGCAGCTTTCTCCTACCTCCTTGAATGGGCGCTACATTTCTCTGTTTTTAAAACCCAAAAGAGACTAAAGCATAGGCATAAGGTTACCCTATAATTGTAGCTTGTCTGCTGTCATTTCAAGTGTGTGATGGCAATATTTATGTGGAGTTGTAAAGAAGACAGATTCTGGAAACCTATGTTTTGTGAAAGCTTTCACTTGATTTTATTTCTGTAACTTTTTGTGAAGGGGGAACTATTTTACAACTCATTTTACTACATATTTGAGATGCAGTTTTTTCTTGGCTGTACCAGGCAAATATGTGTATCCAACAGGTAAATAAATTCTTGTGTTCAGCAGTGACAGAATTCATAAAGCTAAACATGAAATGTATAGCCAGGATACCAAGAATGGTCTGTAACATGGGATGCTTGGATCTGCATGGATCTTTTCCTTTATCAGCTTTGGTGTATCTTCCAGTTCTGGCACATCTATCTCATGAGAGGGAATGATTGTGGTTTTGACTGCTGAATTGAGTCCTTGACAGTTGTAGCTCGCCTTCCATACAGAGAAAAGCTCTGCTTTGGTCCAAGAGAGCAGAATTGGATTTTTGGAAGCTGTCATCCTTCCTGTTTTGCATTGAAATTGAATATGGCCATGCTATAGGATGGCAGGACCAGATTTTAGCCATCCTACTCTGGGATAAGGATGTAATGCTTATTCCTGATTATTTGAGAGCATTTGGATGTTGATATTTTTTCAGTATAAGGAGTGGCAGTTGTTGTTCTCATGACAAAAGGGAGGTTAGGTGAGAGAACACCTGAATCTTAGTGGGTTTGGGGCCAAGCTTCATTCGGTAATGCAGCTGAGAAATGCACTGTGGTGTTTAGAATTGCCCTGCAGAGGTCTTTAAGAGAGAAAACAAATAGGTGCTAAGTCATCTGTTAGATGCAGCACTCTTAACAGGCATGAGGATTAACGTGCAGCACTACTGGTGTAGGTGCACACACCACACAGAGTTAAACACACGAACAGCAGGCTCACACTGTGCTTACTACAGATGTCTGAATGAGTGAGTGCCTGTGGGCTGGAGCTGCATGTCTTGTGGCTTTCGCTCTGCTCCATTGGGAAGTCTTCACTCCTTTTGTTTTTATCCTTTTCCAGCTCCAGTACTTTGGAGCACACAGCTCCCATCCCCTGACCTAACAGCTCCATTGAAATGCATTCCAGCCCCATGATTTCATGGTACCAGGCAGAAGTCCCCTGCCACGCTGCTATGCTGCCCGCTGCTTCTCACAGAGTGAACAAACAGGGAACATAAACTCTCTCCAAAGGAGCAATGTTCTTTGTATATTTTTAGTGCAAGAAATCCAAGATTCATTTGAGGGTGTTTTGTGTGGGCTTTTTTTAATATAGACTTCTGCTAACACAATAGAATATTTCATGCCACCCTGTTTGCTCTAACTTCTCATGCTTTATGTTGTTAAATGGAATCAAAGGAGTTAAAGATGAAAGACTCCTAGTCAACTGGTCCCTCAGCTGGGAGCCAGTATGAGTTTGTTCTTTGTAATGGATTTGCCAATGCTGTACTCAGGTTCAGCCTAGCTCAGTTTTCATTATTGGAGTTACTTATTTCTGTGAATTCTCTACTTCAGGTTAAGTAATTGCTGAGCTTAAACTGAATATAATACTGCTACTGTTTGCTTCTAATGTTTCACTTGCTATTTATTGCCCTTGTACTGAACAAACCTTTTGTATTTGTTTACCATTTGAACATACAAAGCACCATTAAAGATATCATGCTTGCCTTCACAGGTATTCTCTTTAATGGATAGAAAACTTGATTCTTTCTTTATATGAAACTGTGTCCATTTGACATTGTACATTGTGTATTTTCTTTTCAACATGTAGTGTGTCACCAGATGCTAACTTATGTAGTATTGCAACAAACCTACCTTTCATTAGCTCATTGTTAGCCTTTGAATATTTGGAGTAAGTACAGTATTTGAACATGCAGTTTATGCTGAGACACTGATATCTTGTATTTTCTTGGTGAAAGACATTCTCAGACTGCCTGTTTAAATGCCACTATTGCATTTTTATGTATTGAGTGTATTATACTCACATTAAGGAACACAATTTTGCCAATACATCCAATATGTTCATAATAACATTATCTACAGACTGGACAGTGATCTGAGGAGTTGAAAAGGCAGATAATGAACCTGCTATGGGAAACATCCAAGGCAAGAACTGCAGCTGCAAAGGAACTGAGTCTGCCTGACTTGGGGACCAACAAAATTTCTAGATAGAACTGTTCTCCACAGGCTCAGGGTGTTGGCACTTCTTGGGTCAAGGTATTGGCACATGAGCTGATCTGTGCTGAGTGCACAGAAATTCCTGTGCCCTGGTAGAACACACAGTTACCCCAGGGGGTGGAGCTTCTCCTGCACTGAAGTAGCACCAGCTTCAAGTCTCAGGGAAAAGAAGCAGTAACATCAGGAGACATGTCAGGTGATGCTGTCTTTTACTAGACTGAAGTTGGAAGATGTGCAAGTTTCTGCATTATGCTTTAACTTGGTCATCCTAAGATACTTTAATTGATGTTGGTCCATAGTGAATTTCTGGCACATGATAACATTTCTTAGCTTTTATAACCGTGCAGGTAAGAAACATATTTTATATGAAGTGACTGGAGTCAAGGCCTTAACAGCTTAATTAGTAATAATAGTAATAATCTTAACATGGCATTCTCTCTGCCTTCTTAGAGTAAGAGCTGTATATCAAGAGCTGCATATAAGAGCTCTTTGGGGAAGCAAGGGGTGTAAAGAACAAGTGGAGGAAGAAAAGAATACAGGAGGGATGAAATTGTCTGATAAGAAAATGGAGAGTAGGGCTGTAAGAATTATGGTCTGTTAAACAGGCATATAAATGAGCATCAGAAAGCAACCAGTACTGTGGGGAGAAGTAGTTGTGGGAAGGAGCATCAGGATTTGAACTTAGTGAGTGGAGATACGGACATGAAGAAAGGTTATGTGGTCTGACAACCAACCAACTGTTCTGGGACCCCAGTAGAGGTAGAACACCACATTACTGGTCAACTATTTCCTCCCTGACTTCTTATTGTCTTAGTTAAGAAACATAGTAAGCAAAAAACAAATGTTATGCCTGTGAAGTACCTGTTGCATTGCCTAGCAGCTGCTCTGGGCCCGTAGTAATAGAAGTACAGCTCTGAAGTCTAGTGAAACCCAAGTTTTGGTTAGACTTAATCTCATTTATACACATTGGAATGTTGAATGCCTCCTACTTCAAGAGAGCACCTGGCCCTTCTCAGTGTTAACAGGAAGCTGTCTGCGGTCCTGGGCCAGGTAGTAGCTTAGTGGGAGGTGAGTGGATTCTGTGAGGGGTGAGAAGTGCTCTGATATAGGTTCCTAGGAAAAGAAGGAATCAAATGCCAAGTGAGAGATTGAGTATCATAACTCCATTTTTGTGTAATGAAGAAAAGAGGCACATGGGTGGTCGAGGACTGGAGCACAAGGACTGGAAGCTGGAATTGCTGTTGGAAGAAGTGGTGTGCTTTTCATTGCTTCAAGTGACTACCTTGAAGCTCCTGTGCTGGAGGTTCTCCAAGAACACTTAGAAACTGACTCAAGAATATACTGGAAGTCAAGAAGATATTTGGGATGGGGTGAAGGGTTGCTATCAAGACTTAAATGTGTAGGCATTTATGTGAGCAGGAGAAATTAGCATGGCAGCTAGCCCAAAGCTGCTCTTGGTATGTCAGCACAATCACTTAAATGATGGGTAAGAAAATTGTTTTGATCTGAAAAACAGAATTATTTTAGAAGAAAAGAGAATTTTTCAGCAAATTTAGAAAGAAGTAGTCTAGGCTTTTCTGAGCTATAGATCATGCTTAAAAGTAGTGAAGTCCCATTCCACTTGGAAACACTTTCTCATTAATTTTTCTCAAATCTGAGTCAAAATGAATTAAGTCAATTTGAAGTCCTTTTTTTAATAGTTAAAAGTAATTGTACTTGGCCTTGACTTTTACTGCCATTTTGTGTGGTTTAATAGTTGTTTGACTTTTTTTTCTCCCACACATTTGTAAGAGATTCACAGAAAAGAAAACAGAATACATCAGTAAATAAATTCTTCCTGCTAAGTTATAGATCTTTCTCATAAAATTTAGCAGGAAAAAAATTGTGCAGCCACAGGCACAATGAAGTTGATGATCCTGCCACACAACCGAGTCTGAGGATTTGTATTGTATTTGCTGTGATGGGGGGGGCCCTCATTTATAAGTTGAGCGGTCTTGCATGCTCTTGAAACTTGGCATGTAACAAGCATTTTCACATAAAACATTGCTGAGCTACTTCTGAATATGGTGGAATTCTTTGGGAAGGTCAGGGAGGTAATTGATCATATGCTGACAGCTTGGGGCTCTGAGAAAATGGTCAGATGGAGGGCTGGGATGCAGGAAAACAAACTTTCTAAGATGGTAACTGTCACTTAGCCAAGCTATACATGTTTCAAGCCTTTTAATCTTTGCTCACAACCTTAGCTTCTTAGTCTTTTTTGTTTTTCCTGTTTCTCTGTGAACTCTTTTCCAATGTTAGTCCTGGTGCATGGACAGTATTCCAGGTGTGATGTTGAGCTATAGCCGTATTTCTTTGTTGAGCTCTTCTAGAAATTCTATTGCTGCCAAAATGGGGAGTTTCAGAACTTTGATGATCTCTTTCATTATTCTTTGACCTTTGGGTCAAGAATTAGGTTTCTTTCAGGAATTGCTCAAAATGTTCTTTGCAGCTAGAAAAATAAGACTTCAATGTTCATGGGAGTTAAGATGGCAATCTACTGGGACATTGCATGAGTTTACAACACAAATGTTTGAATTTCTCTGCTCTGTGACCCTAAGTTTCTATATCAGAGTGGATATAGAAACCAAGGTGTGGATATAGTAACTAAAGAGAAACATACAGCTTTGGTGCAAAAGAAATGAAAGAATCTACCACTTGGTTTCTGAGACCAGTTTTTCACCAGTCTTGTTTACAGCTGTATTTTTTTTTGCATATGCAGTCTCACAGATTAAAATTATGGTAGTTGTTAATCTCTTTGCTGTAAGATAGAGTATTTAACTGACTTACTGCAATTATTGGTTCTGACATCATTTATACATTAATACACTGATAGGTGGGGAGAAGAGACAGGCATAAATGAGGCTTTTTAAATTACTTTAAAATATAAAAGAATCTGTCAAAAAAAATGTGTGTGTTAATCTTGCCAATGCTTTGTCACAGAACATGGTCATGGATCGGATTTTCTCTGGTATCCAGCCAACTGGGACCCCTCATCTGGGGAACTACCTTGGAGCCATTCAGAACTGGGTGAATCTGCAGGAAGAGTGCGGCTCAGTGCTCTATAGCATTATGGATATGCACTCTTTCACCATGCCCAAGGAGCCAGCTGTCCTGCGCCAGAACATCCTGGACACCACTGCTGCCATCCTTGCCTGTGGGATTGACCCCAAGAAGTGTCTCCTATTCCGGCAGTCACTGGTGAGTGCTCCTGTTGTGTTGGATTTTTTTCTGATTAAGTGGCTTTCCACAGATCTTAATGAATGAGTGTAGCATTGCTGAACTCCTTTATCGTGTTTGTGTTGGTGGACCTAGAAAATGTTAGCAGTGTTGGATTTTAAACTTATCCCTTGCTGCAGTTTTGAAATTTTGCATGCTGCAACCATGACTGAGAAGCCCATTTAGGGATAAGTACACCGTAAATTTCTGAAGCAGAGCTAGGAGTTTGTACAGATTATGAGTAATATAGACCTCTTAGAAGACCACTAATTTGTCTCTGTGTCACTTTAGTCACAAAAGGTTAACTCATAAATGCATAAACACGGCCTGTGTTTATGTGGAACCATAAAGATAAGGAAAACATGTTTCTATGCTTTTGTATCAGCTATTGCCACTTATTCTGCCAGCTGCACAGTAATCACAAAGTAACAGGTGATTAACATGGTAAGTTTTGTATCAGTTCCACCATGATCATCAGGAGGTTACATCTTCTCTGGGGCTTACTTTCCCTTCTTTGCTATAACCTCCTTTTCATGTGGATGCTTTTCCATCTGATCTGGTAGCTCATGTATGTAAACCATGTGCTTCTCTTGACTACCTCAAGGGGTACTGGGCTTACCTTCCCACTTGGTATATAGCTATCACATATTACATTTTCCTGGAACTCAACTTAGTTTCTTGCTTAATGAACTTTCTGGTACTGACTCTAAACTGGCAAACTTCTGTAATTTCCACAGACACAGATGTGTCATAGCTTCTACTCTTGTGAGGACACCCACAAGTATCTTTGCAACAGAACTGCAAAGGTGATGTGCACACAGGATCTGAATTTTATCAATGCAAGCTGAAATGGTATTGTATTCTCCCTTTCAACATGATTCTTTACAGGCAGAGTTTCCCGGGGTTGTTAAACTGTAAATGGCAATCATAGCTCTATATCCCTGGTGAATAATGAATTGATGAAGACAGATACACTTCCTGCTTCACTTTTCCTCTGTATTAAAAAACCAGTCTAAATAGATGAGCTTAGAATTCTAGTGGAAATACGTTTAAATAAATTCACCCCATTTTTTCAAATTTGTTTATAATTTTAAATATGTTACCGCCTTGGGTTTTAATTTTCCTGTACTCTGACTTGTCAGCTCGAAATGATGAAGTCATTAGCTGGAATAATTGCAAGGTGAGTTCCAAGCCAATGATGCAGTAAAAACCAGTCTAGAGAGGTTTTTTTCTTGTTTTCAAGCAAGTGAACAATTCAATTAGTTACAACACAGGATCAGTGACTAGATACACAGAGAGTACTCTTCAGCATGAAGGATAAATGCTTTGCAGGTTATGGTTAAAGAGGAATAAAGTGAAGGTTTATAAAACTGCAGGTGATACGGAGAAATTGTTTTGTCCACTGAAGAATGTGAACTGACAAATATTAAAACAAGTTAAAACCTGGAAGATTCAACACAAGCATAACAATGCTGTATTTCACAAAATCCACAACTGGGCTACAAAACCCCATGACACAGGATACAGTGCATGCTGAAATTTTTATGAATTCAGAAAGGGACTCGACAAATTAATCTGAAAAATTGCTTTGGGACTGTTGCATATCTGAGCAGTCACCTCTACAGGAAGTGGTGAAACCACAGATGGGAGAGTATCCATGCTTTTCTGTACTTACATTCTTTTTTTTTTTGTTGGTTGCTGTCAGAGGTGGATATTTGATCTGGTCCAGTGTTGCTTTTCTTATATTCCTACTGGTCTAAAAGCTAAACTTGTGCTGTTTGAGGTCTTGCTAAAACCAACACTCAGGCTTCCCTTGAAGCCAGCAGAATATCAGTGAGGATCTTATATTGCACTCAGCCACAGAAAGTATGTTGTATCTTTCAAAATATAATAATGCAGAGATTGAATCTTTGAACCCCCAAAGAGAAAGTGTCAGACTCAGTAAATTATGGCTCTTTGTGCAGCGCTTCTACCAATACAATCAAAAAACAATGAAAACCTAAGATAGCTAAACTTGAACATGTTCAGCTTTATTAAACAACAGTTTCCACCAAATATGATTCTGATTTTCCTTATGGTGGTTAGGCTGGCCTCAGTTAAATAGACTTTAATTTGCCTTTTTACCTTAATTTGTCTGTGTCCTTATCTGTCCAGATCTAATGGTCATTGTTCTTATTAAATCTAAACCATTAGATTAAACATTTGAGCCATGTCTGATGTCTTGATTATTCTTACCAATACTTACCACACAAGTATCCATACAACTTTCAGAAGTGGCTGATTCTAGCATATTTTTGAAAGCTCATTGTCACGCTGCAATCAAAAGAACTATTACAGTTGTTTGTGAACATAGACTGTTTCAGGACTGGTTCAGGCTGAAGTGGTTTGTCAGCTTCGCCAAACCAAGTCTGTGCAAACTGTATGAAGTGGTCAGGTATACCCAGAGATGCACTGTGATCTGTTACATTTACATAGGCAGCACCAGATGTTTCTCTGGAAGCAATTAAAAGGAGTATCTGCATGTAGCTCTTGATGTGAGGAAAGGAGACAGGAACCTTGCTAATGTGATTATTGTTTTAGTATGATAATGAAATAGTACGTTATGGAATGTCATAATATCAAGATGATTGTTCCTAAAAATGAAGGTGTAAGATGGATTACAGCTATTGCTAATCAAGAAAGTTTATTGCTGGATTTTGATTGGAAATTTCTCAGATTTCAAAAAAAAAAAAAAGGAGCTGACCACCTCCTTTTCAGCCACTGTAGCAGTCTCCAGGGGTGGTCTAAAAGAGTCCCACTTTTGTTTACAAACATTTGGCTGAGGTGTAAAGCAAAGTGACCAAAACTGATTGTATACTGAAATAGGGTGTGTACTTCCAGAGATAGCAAGAAAGCAGTGAAAATCCAGCCACAAATAGAAAACTGGATTAAGTATTTAATTATGGTCAGAGCAGGTTTTTTCAATAGCAGATCAAACTGCTGAATGAGAATTCTCAGTAGCTTAGCATGCTGTAATTATTGTTGTATTTTGAGTTCTATCTAGAAAATTACCAAATCTGTAGATCACAGAAATATTTCTTTAATTACTCCTGAATGACATTTCTGTTCTTTTTTTAAAAGAAACATCATGCAAAAAAATGTATTGTTTATGAACTTCTAGTTTTAATCACCAAAACCCACCACAACTAATGACTTTTTCTGTACCCTGATTCTGTCGCATTAAAGCAGAATGAAATTCTTGCACTACAGAAGTATGCTAGTAGTGGTAAGCCCCACTAAGGGAATTGCTCATGCATTCATTCATGTAAATGCTGTTGTGTCCTCTCACTTTCTCTGGATTACACTGGGTATGAGTGGTCTAGAATTGCTGAAAGGGGCTTGGGTTTTTTTGTTCTTTACTTGTTTGTTTGGCTTACTCTTTCTGTATTTTGCTGTTTGTGTTGCTTCTCTGGAATATGTTGGCCATATGTGAAAAAATATGATGCTACTTGGTTTCTCAAAAGGCCTCTGCCTTTTGGTAAGGGTTTCATTTATTTTACTTACTTAGGCTTTTTTTTTCAAATCTCTAATCCAGTGATATGTGAAATACCTCAGAGTCCAGAGTTTTCACACACTTTATCATCCTTTTCAATACAAGCAAGTGGCAAAAGGCTGAGCAATATGAATCACAGACTGACTGCTGGGAGAAAGTGTGGTGAGAACAGATACCTCTCATGCTTATACTAGGTCCAAAAGGTGCTGTTATGATAAGGATATGGGTGAAGTTCACTTGGAATCCCAGAACAGATTTCAGTGATGTCCTTGCCTTTCAATTAGAACTATATAAAAGTGACAGAAATTTTGCATAGGCAAGTATTGTTTAGAGAGCATATGTTCTGTGTTCTTTTGTATTGGATTTACAGCTAAATTACCTATAAATGGAAAGTGCTAGTTGGATGAAAATTTGTTTTGTATGCTTCAGAATTTGCCATTTATAGATTATATTGTTTTGAAACATGTACGAACAGTAAGGTAATGGCTGGCTGTATATTTGGTCTTAATACATTGCAGTTCAACAAATATCTCCCACACTTCCATTACCATATAAAAACTTGAATTCCAGCCTAGGGAAGTAGTGGCTACAAAGAGCAAGTGATGATAACTTGAAAATATTTAGAAGCAAGAAGAATAGCGATGAATAATTAGGGTAGTGTTTGGAACGATATTGTCTGTGAAGAGTTATAAACAAGCACATTTAATTAGAATATCTAGAAAAACAATTATGGTGTATGTTTGACCGTAAAATGGCCTCCCAGTAAGAGAAGCTCTTTCATTACAACTTGTTTAATTATATTTTCTCAAGTAGGAAGTTATAGAAAAGTGACAATTTTAGTAAGAATAAAAAATAAAAATAAATGCATATTTCAAAATAGTGCATTTTTATTTGGAGTACAGCTGCAAGATGTATGAAACCCTCTTAGAGAAAATAATGTCAAGATATGCTTTAAGTGGCTGCCTTTGCCTAGGGGGCATAAAAAAGAAGTTATGGAATAATGACTTATACAACATATCGTGACAGTATTAGAAGAAACAGAAAATATATTCCTTAAATTGTACCATAACTGATAAAAGCTGTAAGAGTCATCTTTCATAAAACTTAGATCTTTAATAAAAACCAAAAAGGATTATGGGGGGGGTAAATAAGGAAGACAGTATGCAATCTGCACACATGGTAAACTTATATGATATAACCCATTTTCTCTGATTCGTGGTGGATATACTACACATTTCAGTTCTTACCCATAACCATCTTGTATCTCATCTGCTTCACAGTCAAAACAATATTGGAAACTTATTTTGCTTTTATGTGGTCTCAGGCTGTTCTTCCTGTCCACCTATCTATTGTAGCAGACACATGCCAAATGTCCCAAGGGAAACTAAAATTCCATCAGAGTTGATTCAGCAGGCAGTGCTTGATATGCTGCATGAACACTTCTCTGAGGAGTCCTGTGAGTTTCTGGACAACATAATGTTCCGTTTCTGGGCGGAAAATTGCAGTTTTCATCCTTCTGGATAGGCTGATTTATTTTCTGAGTATAATCAGCTGCAGTATTCTTGCAGTGTGCAAGCAAATTGAGGCAGTAACTCTGGGAGGTGGGAATTTGCAAATTTGTCTTAGCCTTAACTCCAAAAGCCAAAATACAACAATATAAATGTGTGCACTGTTTCACTGCTGTTATTTTCCAGAAGTATCCATCTGCTTTGTTTTGTGGGCAGAGTTTGAATGGATTCACACTACCCCTTATCCAATTTTCAGAGGGGCTGAAAAGTTTCTATTGCATCATAGCTTATAAATTCATTAAAGTACATTAATTTAGCACGGTCCATTGAAAACTTCCTGTCATAAGAGGAAGTATGTGACTGTTTAATTTAGAAAATTATTCTGCTTCTCTCATTCCTCTGTTTTCTCTCTCATGGACTGGACTAGACATAAATAGAGCTCAGTGGGAAGGAAAGTCATGGTTCACTGGGATTTCTCTTTTTTTTTTCTTTTCTGCCTTAATTTACCTTCTTCATCTTATACTATTATGTAGCTGTTATATTTTCCTCTCTTCACCAGTCTTCTGGACACACCAGAATAATTTTTCAAACAGTATTGTGGGTTATACTAGGAGAATGTTTCTGAAAATAAGTTAATTTCATAATAAATAAAGGAGAGGAAAGGGTGCTTTGGCCAAATTGCTGTGGTCTGTCAGGGTTTATAACCAGTAAAGCTTAATTCCAGTAGGAATATTCTTGGTCAGGTTCTTCCGAAGGGAGAGGCAGATCTTATTTCTGTATGTTTTAACCTAATATAAATAAGGATATGTGACTAAATTGTTCCAAGGTAAAGGTGAGAGGGGTAGATACTAACACATTTACTGACAATAACTAGATAACCACCCCCCAATTCAATACATTGCTTAACGTGTTCTTTAAATCCCATATTGCTTTGTAACCATAAACTTATTCTACCCAATCAATTATTTCTTTGAACACAAATTTGGGATACTCTGGCAAATTTTCTGTCATAAGAGTACCTGCACTGTGTGCATTTGATTCAAGGGTAGTCTATTTATTATGGGCTTTTTTTTCTTTAGCTGTGTAATATAGAGACACATTGCTAAGTATCTTGAATATATTGCCTGCAACCTTACACATTAATAAAACCTTACCTCTTATTCAAGAAAAATGTGAGCATCATTTGCTTTTGAAAAGGGCCTCTTGAATTTTGCAGAAGCTCTTACTGGTACTTCTAGAAGACACAAAAGTCCTAAAAAATGGTTAATTTCTTTTTAAATGTAGGACTCTTTCCCCGCTCTGTTTCAATTTCTTTTAGGACACAGCTATCCAAATTACCTCCTGAGACTTTGTTTGTACTCTACTCTATCAAAATTAAATATTTTAAATTTACTGCCCCTTTAAAATGTAGCCCTTAATGAGGTTACTCTGCTGAGGAAAGCTGTTTCCACATGATAGATATGCAGCAAATTGGCAGTGCCTTACAGAGAAGGGCTATAGGTTGCAGCTTGAGGAAGTCCATCCTGAAAATAAAACCCTGCATCTCTTTTTGCAGAAAGCCACTTCAGCTGCCAACATACAACTTTGTATTATAACCTCAGAAAGCTGAGGCCCAGTGTTGCTGATTTGCCTGCTTTCAAATCTGCTTCCACTATTCATGCCTCTCCCACTGTTCTTGAATCTCACAGCTTGCTGTCTTCCTCGGCTGTATGTTTCATCATAAAAAGTCATGTAGAATTATTTGGATTAAAAGTAGCTACTGCTTTTCCATATATATATATATATCATTGGCTGTGGCAAGGGAATATCAACAAGAATTTGGTAAGGAATAGCTAGGATCAAGGACAAAAAAATAGATTTACAGAAAGAAGCCCTGAGATTGTACTCCTGCATATAAAGCTCCAGAGATCTAAGTATGAATTTTGACCTGAGTTTAATAACTTCAAATGGCTGCACAAGTAAATAATGAAGAAGCTATTTGTCTTTAAAAAGGGAGGAGCAGGGTGCTCAGGTGAAGAAACAGAAGTGTTTGTGCCTTTTAGATAACTGCTCATTATCATTTGGAAATGGTCACCTCTGTTAAATATTTGCGCTTTAAAAAAATTAAAGAAATCTGGGTAGGCAGCCTTGGCCTTGTCAGGTCACAGGGAAGGAATATAAGTAGTTTGCTCTGGAAATAACTCTTTGATTACTGATTAGTAAGCCAGGTTGTGAGGGATGCTTAATGCAATGGAGATTGAAGGAGGAAATATGTCCCTGGTAGTAGCATAGAGGTGGCCATCTCAACCCTTTGAGAAATGTTGATAGTTTTTACAGACTTGTTTGAGATTAGAAAACAAAAATTGTTAAAATAAGCAAGAGCACAGAGCAGGAAAAGAGAGAGAAACTTGCTATATTTACCAAGAAGAGCAAAGGGTAGGATTTGGGCTGCCTGAAAAGGGGAGATTGCTATATGGATATGGGTAAGAAGTTTTGGAAAATTTTAAATGGGAAATAGTTGACTTTATTAAGGGAAACAATAAATAGAGCACTTAAAACTGTTATTCCTGGAAATATTTTCAGCAAGGCTGCAAGAAATATTTCCCAAGAAAATAATGTTTATACTGAAAACAGACTATTATATTTTTTTCAGGACATAAAAGTAGCTGATGTTGACCTGAAGGATTTAATTGATAGCTGATTTTCAGAATTACCAGTGATTGTGACATTCTTGGAGTTTGGTTTGACATACAGTTCAGCAACTGTCACTGGTTGTGAGTTTTGTTAATTGGAGATGTAATTCTGGTTTTCTACCATTTGTATTACTTTTTACTGATGTACTTGGAGGAGAGGGCACACTGAGAAAATTATGTCTTCATTGGAAAAGAGTTAAGTTTATTCTTATCTGTTGTCTTGAAAAACTGGGTGGTCCTGAAGTACGTTGTAGCTCTAGACAGTAGTTTGTTGTCAGATTTTAAAATACAAACAAAATTGAGTTTTTCATTGGTTAAAGAGTAAACAGAATAGCCTGAATTAATTGGAGCTTTTTATACTTTTATTTCTTGAAATCCTTGTTGGATTATTGGGTAACCTCCTTTAAAAAAATAAATTAAAAAAGCAAGCAGAACGCCTCTCTAACAGTCATACTCTTTTTAATGAATGTTGTGTGAAAAGTGATGCTTCTCTGACTAAGGTTTTCCTTGTGATGCCACAATAAACACTGCCTAACACAATAGGAATCAACTGAAAAGCATTTTGTAGATGTATGCAAATATGAGATCTCTCTTCTCTGTTTCCTTTCATATCACTGTTGAAAGCCACATAGGCTGTAATGCTCACTCTTTTTTTTTGAATGGCACAGTCAGCAGTCATGTTCTTCAGGGATTCTTGCTGGGAGCAGTTCTAGTCAACATTTTCCTTCAAGACCTGAAGAAAGTAGTGAACAGAAGTTCACTGGCAGTGCTAAGTCCTTATGTGTAGCCAAATGCTATGCCAAGGAAAGGAATTTCAAAAGAACTCATAAAACAGAGTGGACAGGCAAATAAGGGGTAGAAGATCTTTAAATATTTCAAAATATCTGGGTAAAAGTATTCTAAACCTTCTTCCCAAAATGCAGGAAAGAAAGTCCTGGAGTCACCATTGGCAGTTCTCTGAAATCATTGGCTCAGCACAAGCAATTTTCAAAAAAGCTAATGATATGTCATCATCACCACATCACCAGAAAGGGTATTGTGAATAAGACAGAGATGATGTTTTGTCACCATGCAAAACCTTAATGTGCCCATTTTTTGAATACTGGGTGAAGTTTTAGAGTCTCCAGAATGAACTAATGATTTAGATATGATACAAAGGAGAGGAATTCATGCAGCAGGTGATAGAGTAGCTGCCTTTAGAAGGAAAAATTCAGAAGTCAGGGTTGCTTCAGTTTGAAGAGGAGAAGGCTGAGGCGTATATGCAATCACAGTTTACAAAATCAGAAAAACACTGAATAAGCTGGATGTGGAATTGTTCACGAAATTGTGCAATATAATAAACAGGTGGTATTCAAAACCAGTAAATAAACATGGATACATTAGTGGATAAATTATTTCTCTACACATTAGGTTTAAGCCTCTGGAGCTTGCTGCTCCATGGGGTTGTGAAGTGGGCACTCTCAGCTGGTTCAGAAAACGATTAGACATATTCCTGGGGAATCTGGGTACATTACCAGGACTGGGTCAGGGATAATTCTAATATTCCTTCTGATATTCCCTAGTGCAACAATTATGGATGCTGGAGAAGTATGAGGGGAAGATACTGTAGGAAGCAGTAGTCTCCTGTGTTTGCCCCAAATGCTACTCCTGGAAATAGGGCACAAGGCTGCATTGCCTTTGTTGTGATCCAGTACAGTTATTTCTTACATTCTTGTGTTTTGGTTGTTTAATGAAGACATTTGCCTGCAGTTTTAAATGGACCTGCAGCAAGAAGCAGATGGAGTTTGTCTGGGAGAATGGCTTCTCCTGATTGTGATCCATGGATATTATTCAGTGAAAGGAAGAGTAGACTGAGCCATTATTCTTCTGGTGTCATATGCATCATCATATACGTCTTCCAGTTTCTTTGTATCAGGTTTGTGCAATCAGTGTGATGAAATACTAAAATAGCTAAATGAGTAACATTTGAGCAGATGCACCATGACCAACCAAATTACCTGCCCCTCTTGCCAAGTAAAACACGGTAGCTTAAACTGTGATTTAGTCTGACAAATTATTTGTGGTTTAAGCCTAGAACCTCCTGATTCACACACCAATACACAGTCAGTTACTTCAATTTGGATGATGAATGCTGACTCATTAGCCTCCAGTACTGAATTTTATTCCAGCTGAAATCTCTACCCTTTGGTATACTTCTACATATTTTGTCCCCATTTTATCAGGCTTTTTCTTCAGCATATTCAGCACTTTAGTAATATTTAGGAAAGGACTGTGTTTGAAGATGGGAAGTGAGTATGACTTGGTAGGACCAAGAACTGTGTATTCAACCCAACAAATGCTGTTTAGATCACTGGGTGTTTTGGTAACTGATGTAATGTCAAATCCACTGATCCAGTGAAACGCACGTGCAGTCTTGGCTGTGAAAGCAACATCTGACAGAGCTGAATCAATGACTGCATAGCTTTTAAAAAGGGTTCTTGTCAACACAAGTGCAACAGAGCACCATCTCCTCTCTGTCCGTGACTAGAAGAAAGAAATGAGAAACCACTTTCAACCAGATGGTGATTCCTTCTAGATGAAATAGGAGTCTTGTGCTCAGTATTTTCCGTGAAGTTCATTTTACTCCAGTATTTTGTTGCACTTCGTCTTGTGCACAGAAGATTACAGGTCAAATAAGCATGAGGGAATTAATAAAAACCCTGAATCTGTGGGAAAGGCAGAAAGAAGGGAAGAATCAACCTGAAATATTTCTAACCACTGAGCTGTAGTCTGGAGGTTGGATACTTTTACACATTGGTCACCAAAGTAGTTGAATGACTGCTAGCTAGGAAATTACTGTATTTAAAATGTGACAACAAAAGAATTGCAATTAATAATCCTAGTAGTTCTTACTTGTTAAGAAACACTTTTTATTGCCTTCTATATGGGTTGTTATATTATATTGCAGGCATGAAGCTTTGAACATCTTTGAGACAGTTAGCATCCTCTTAAAGATTCAAATCTGCCAATATTGCAGAGAGTGAATCAAGTATTCAAGCAAAGGAGTTTACATGTGTGCTCAACTCTGCTATTGCTAAAGCATTTTCTTCCTTGTTTAGAATATGAGTGGATAGGATCAAGAACCTTGCTATACTATTTTAATATAGAGCATTCAATCCTGGCAGTGTCCAACACTTTCCATTAGCTTGTCACTTGACTTTACTGAAAAAGTAATATACAGAAATAAATGGTTTTCTCATCTTTGATGTAATTTATTGTTACTGACTTTGAGAAAATATGCATATAAACGAGGAAGATTTAAATAGATTCTAATGTCATACTTTCAGGTTCCTGAGCATGCAGAACTTGCCTGGATTCTTGGGTGCTTAACTAATGTGCCACGTCTGCTACGTTTGCCCCAGTGGAAGGTATGGACAGTTTGGTAAATTTAAAAGAAATTAATGGGAATTGAGTAGAAATGTTATCCTGGAAATACTTGTCATCTATGAAGTAGCAACTTTACCTTGGTTGTTCTTGCTTTAGGTTTAAGTAATTCTGTAGTCCTGTGGTGGAAGGGGTAAAACATACCTCTCTAGGTCTGTTCCCCTTAGTGAACATTTTCCTGCTGGAAGCTATAGAATTGTGGTTTTGGCAGAGATTTGCAGAAAAACTGTGCTAAAAAGGAGGCTTGTTTGCTGTTATTAAACTGATTTTGCTAGAACATTCAGTGTTATTTCAGTGTTTTTTTAATAATGCAGAAGTAATGGAAGATATCGCAGTGGAAACCTTGGGCCTTGCCGATTAAGGAGTCCCATAAACAGCTTTTTATTTTCCACTATAAAGAGTGGCTGCTCTGTAGATTTTATGGAAGAGTGTTCAAAAGAGGCATATGTTTGAAGAGGAGTATAGAAATTATAAATATTAAAAATGTGCTGAGTGATATTGTATCTTAAACATTTGCCTTTACGAGTGTCAAATGTTCATCTTCTTAATCTTGGTGTTACATTAGCCTGACTGCATCAATAGAGTTCTTACATTTAATTTCCTTGTATTTTATTTTGACATTTAGTAAGCAGAAAAAGACAAGAGAGAGAAGTATCTGAAAGAGGGGAAAAAAAAACCCAACAGCTTAAGAGCAGTTTGGGCTTGCAGAGTTCAGAGCAATCTTAAATACCTCCAGATGTTTTCTTTTTTCCTGTTTTCCTTCTTAATTAAATAAAACCAGTAAAACTTAAATACAGCAACCAGTGTTAATGCATGGCATAGATTAAAGCAAACCTTTTCAAACCTGAGGTTCTAAAGTTAAGCTCCTAAATCCTACTTTGACTGGATTGACTTTCCAGACCTACAGATAGGTGTTACAGGTGCTAGGCTTTGCAAATTAGGTTCCGTGAACCCTAGGCACTTAGGATGGAGACAGAATTCAGGATCTATTGGAGAGTGTGAGACAAGTCGAAATATATTTGATCAGTCCTAATGAAATAATTCAGATTTCAAGGGGGTTAGTATATTTAAGTATTGCTAAAAGTAAAACACAGGTATGTCGTTGCTAGAACAGAATTAGTGTTTGTAGCCTGTCTTGATCTAGGTGATCCATATCAGGGAGCAGTAGAGGACTTGAATGCATTGGGTAGATTGTGGGGAGCAGTGAGAACTGATGGAGACAGCACTGGACTCTGCCTCTGTAGTTCTGGCTTCTCCCAGCTGTCACTGGCTGTCCTGGTGACTGTGTGTGATCACTGTGTCTTGATCTCTAACACAGGTATTAATACCTTTTTGTATCTCCATTATGAAGTGTTTCAAAAATTTATTGCTGAAGACACTATTTAAAAAGTAGGATTTATGTGTAATATTCAAGTTTAATAACTTAGCCTTATGGTTTTGCATTTGAAATCATTTCCATTAATATGGTTACAAAAAGAAAACAAAAGAAACCCTATGTTCCTTTCTCACTAGAATATTAGAACAGTGTAGAGAAATTCATAAATACAAGACATAAACCAGAATATATTCATAAGGAGTGGATTTTACATGACACTGTCTTCTGTAGAGCTATGTAGTAAATTACTCAATTATTCAGAATTCTAATTAATTAAAATCACAGACCTTGATACCATTAGTCAAAGTGTGATTGTTCTGTTTTTCTTTTCCAAACAGATGAAGCGTGCCAGCCAGAATAGCGAAGGAACTGTTGGTTTGTTGACTTACCCTGTGCTTCAAGCAGCAGATATTTTGCTGTACAAGTAAGAGGCAGAATGTGAGCCCATGGGCAATGTCTGTTCAGCTACATTGGAATGAATGCCTGTCAGGTCAACATGCTAACTTTTTGAGCAGGGGAGCTGGGTGTGATTAGATCAGAAGACTGGAAATGGATGACAGACTCTCAAGAGGCTGGTTGAAATCTAGCCTGGTTAAAAAGCTACTGACAGGGCTGTAAAGAGCAAAATCTGGTCATGTGAGAATAATTCTTAGGCAATTATAACAGACTGATTTTTAATTATACATATTGCACATTCACACTGATACACTTTTTTTAAGTAGTTATGCTTTATTTTATGCAGTGTACTGTAGAGGTACTTAAACTATCTGTATGTAGCATACCAATATTAGTGGGGGATTCTGTGTAGGCCAGTTCATACTGATGAAAAAGAGTAACTTATTGACTGCAGCTTGTAGTACCTGGCTAGTGCTGCAGTGGAAACAGCCCCTAGTGAGGGACTGGGGACTCAGCATGCCTAAGCCTGTAGCCTGGCTAATAGAATTTGTAGTGCATTGTCATTACTGGTTGTATTTCATAATATGATTTAAACTGTCTCAGTAAGTAAATGTTGAAGACAGTGCACCATATATGAATTTTTTTTTTTATGTTCAGAGCATATGTACTTTGTAGCATTGTTCTGAAGGAACTTGTGAGTATTGACTGGGACAGAGAATTAACACAGAACTGAGGACAAGGATGTCAGGTCAGACTAACCAAGATTAACCAGTTGTGAATTCAGAAAAATGTATCTAGAGAAATTTCATGTTAATTGATCATACTAGGGAACATGGGACTGTTAAAAGACTAAGAGATGGTATTTCTAATTTACCTAATTTTAACTAAAAATAACAGGAAGCAGCAAAAGGCAGAATTATTTTGAATATCATAATGATTTTATTTGAAGTGAGTCCCATTTGATTGTCAAATATTTGAGTGATTTGAGCATCAAGTATTTAAGGGTGAAATTTAGACAACATTATCAGAAATCACATTGTTTTGATTGAGCTCAACCATGTCTGTCACTTCCATCTCTAATAAGATCAGGTGTTTCATCTTTCCTTAGCAAAGCCAGTGGTTTGTTGGCTACTATCTGTATTAACAGCAGGCTGTCCACCCAGAGCACAAAACAAGGAATTGAAAGAGAAACAATATCTCTTTGAAGAAACTTGACTTAATACCTTTAATAAGAAATGTCTTAATGTAAACAAAATAATATGAGAAACAAGAATTGGTGAGAAACAGAAACACAGGAAGGGAACAGCAGTCATGAAGTAGAATTTAGAGCTGGAGGAGGGGGAGAAACAGTACTAGCTCAGATGAACCAAGGATCAAAGAGACAGGAAAATGGACAGAAGGTAAATGCACGACAGAAAGAAGTAAAAATAGCACCAGAATAGAAAAAAAAATTTAAAAGCCAGCAAGGAAAAAGGCAAGGTATCGTGCAGAGACTTTTATGGAGATAATATGTTTTCTGTTTAGTGGCAAACTTTGTGAATATGGAACCATTTTGGCATATGGAAACATTTCTTTTGACCTGCTTAAAGTATATTGATTATGGTAACTGATTTTCTCTCAGTTATAGGGCACTGTGATTTCCTATTGATTCCTACTGTAACTGTTTTTAGGTTGCCTTACTGGCTGGTTGAGAATAAAGGTGGACAAATTGATTCCTGGATGTAAGCCCAGTAATTCAGAATCGGAAGGAAAGCGTACCATGTTGATCTGAAATTTTCTGGGAACTTAAAAGATGCATGGTGAACTTCCTTATTTTGGAACATGTCCAGTATTCATAGCTGAATACCCTGTAAGCCTTAGGAAAAAAATCTGCTGGGGGATGGGAGAGTAATCAAAAGCTGGCAAGATTTCAAGTCTGCCTCATCTAAAAGAATCATACATTTTTAGCAAGTATGATTAACTGTGGGAAAGAATCACCAGGGGAAGTAATGGATTCTTCACCTCCTCATGTCCTCTGATGCAGATTGTGTTTCCCTCCAGAAGTGTATTCAAGCCATTGAGTTCAATGCAGAAGATCAAATTATCCTTTGAATCCAGCAGTTTTAATCCTCTAATAACACTTGTGACAATAGAGGCACTGGACCACATGATTTATACAATTGTGATGAAGAAGAAACACTCTCTTCTTTCCTTCCCTTGATACATCCTCAGTACTAACTCTTCAACAACAGTTATGTTTTCCTGAGACTTGACATGACAAGCTGCTTGCACTTTATGCCTTGCAGATCTTTCTTACTTTTTTTTTTTACTCTATAGCATGCGCTCTTTGATCTCTGAAGAGGCAGCAGGAGATACTAAAGAAACCTTTCTTTGGGCTGAGTTTAATGAGTTGCTCTTACAGGTATCTTTGCCATATATGTCTTCACAAAGGGCTGGTTTTGCCCTTGGTTATGTGCTTCAGTTCAGCACAAAAAGCAGGGTCATCCTTGAATATGTTCAGTTTGGGATCTTGCTCCCACAGCACCTTTATCTAGCTGGGACTGAGTGTTTGGCTCAGTCTGGCCCTCAGTCATGGCAGAAGCTGTTACAGTCTTGAGTAACATTTCAGCAGAACCAGAGAGCTTTGCTGAGTTTCCTGTATCTGTCTTTTATTAAAAGGTCAACACGTGTTCCTGTTGGAGAAGATCAAGTCCTGCACCTGGAACTAGCCCAAGATATAGCACAACATTTCAACAAGAAATATGGAGAATTCTTTCCTGTGCCCAAAGCCATTTTAAGTGAGTTGGTTATTTTTTTTCCCTTAACTGCGCTTCGAAGTTGAAGATGGATTTAAACATTGTGGAAATAGTTTCAGGGACCAAGAAAAGGGGGCAAACTGATATTAAGGGAGTGGAAAATTAAAACCTGGCAAAAAGAGCCTAGAGGCTGTGAAAATGAACTCCCAAGATAGATATAAGGCTTTAGAAATCCATGGTTGAGGAATGTACGTGACATCTGGTATTCTAGTCCAGCGGGCCAGATGCACTCTGCTGCCAGTCAGCCTTGCTCTTCAAGCACAGGACTTTTTAGAGTAGGGTCTCTATTCCATGTTTCTCATTCAGAAGACATGGCACGGCAAGAGACCTCTAGCAAGCAGAATTCTTCAGTGTCCAAGTCAGAGATGTTTACTTTAGGGATGCTGAACAGCCTGTTGGTTTATATGTACAGTGCTCCAATTTTTTTTAAGGGTGTTTAATATATGCTTGAGTATTTCAATATGTGTCTGTCACAGAGCTTAAGACTTAACGTTTTTGATCTTAGTCTCAGGAAGACTTAGAAGGAAAATCTTCTCAGCCATTTTTGAGCTGTAAGGTCATAGGCCGGGGGGTGAGGAGGAGTCAGATGGCGCAAATGGCATGTTTGCTAAGAAACGTGAAGAATTGGGCAAGGATGAAGCGTTGCATCTTTGTTGTAAGTAATGTAGAGGAATGCACAGCAGAGACCTTCGCCCCCAAAAGGGCAAGGAGCTCTCACCTTAGAAAAGACAGGCAGTAATAAACCTTTCTCAATTTTCAAGTCTCAGTGACAAAAATGGTGTTAGACCTGGAGTGGTGTTTTGAGAATATTATGGATTGCAAATGCTACAGTTTCTAATGGAGTACTAAGCACTATAAAGAGGAGCTGAGTGTAGCCTCTGACGCAGGTGAGACTGTTTACCATTTAATAATAAGCTCAATTTGGGAAAAAAAAAAAAGGAAAAAACATTTCATTTTGCTCCCAAAAAGCATTCCTTCTTAAGTTCACAAGTGTATGCAAACCAACAAAACATCCTAGATGAATGGAGAAGGTAGGGGACCTATTCAGACTGACTAGCTGTAGACAATTGAATTACCTGGACTCTTTGAAATTTGCAGAAGAGACCTTCCAAAAGGTGATTTCAGAACAAAGCACTTTCTGGGGCAATCTGAATTGTATGCTGGAAGAACCCTTATTCTTTCACTGAGTACATAGGCCATCTATGAGCAGTATGCAGGTAATTTTGTTGGCTGTATTAGGTGTCTAAAAACAGCTGGTATGAGTACTCCGTAGATAAGTGATACTTTAGGTACTCCATGAAGTGAGTGATACTTTAGGTACTTCAGTTTTTCTTGGTGAAAAACTGAAGCAGTGTGGATTGATGCTGTTAAAGTACTTTGCAATATTCTCCTAATGCCACTTATCTGTTTCATGTACATGCATGTATCTTAGCAGTTTGTACAACACCCACACCTTTCTTATCTAAACAGTGCTTTACATCTAGAGAGCTGGTCAGTGTTGAGTTAGAGAATTTTAAAAACTGTTTTTACTGAGATTTAGGAGAATTTCCAAGAGATTTTGAGTGGAAGAGTTTCCTGAAATAAGGAGTTTAACTGTTATGGGATTCTTTTTTTTTATCAGTGGAGTTAACCTGTTTCTCCACTGCTCAGAACCATTCAGTAAGGTGCAGTAATGGAAGGGGGGAGAAATCTGGGGGGAAATCAGCATGTAAGCCACATAAAATATTAGAAGTAGCCCCGCAGAAGTTCCTCCTTAGTGAGGATGGGAGAGATGGAACAGGCTTCATTCAGTTTATGAGAGGAGAAAGGTGGCTTCTTAGAAGGACAGGAAGGATGCAAGGACTAAACAGAGCATACATGATTGTGCTCACAGCTCATTTTTGAGCAAGGATAAACAGCTTCATCATATAGCTGCACACTGTTCCTAGCAATTGTCATAAGAAACCGTTGTCTGTGCTCATAACTTTTTTTTTTAAGGTACAACAAAGAAAATAAAATCCCTCAGAGATCCATCGGCAAAGATGTCCAAGTCAGACCCACAGAAGTTAGCCACTGTTACCATAGCAGACAGCCCAGATGAAATAGTGCTGAAGTTTCGCAAAGCTGTGACTGACTTTACCTCGGAGGTGACCTACGAGCCCGCCGCCCGCCCCGGTGTCTCCAACCTGGTGTCCATCCACGCTGCAGTGGCGGGGCTGAGCATCAAAGAGGTGCTGCACCAAGCCACTGGTCTCGACACTGCTCACTACAAAATGGTGGTAGCAGAGGCTGTTATCCAAAAATTTGCACCTATCAGGAATGAAATCAAGAAACTCCAGGAAGACAAGTCTCATCTGATAAAGGTTTTAGAGGATGGAGCAGAGAAAGCCAAAGAACTGGCTGCTCCTATCTATCAAGAAATAAGGAGACTGGTGGGATTTCAATAGAAGCTGCTGAGTAGTTGCAAGGACTTTTGTATCATGGGACAGAGATTTTGTTATTTGTAACAAATCATTTATTAATTATTAATCATTTTGTTTTGAAACAAAAACTTTTTTTTCCTGGAAGATCCAAGGATAACACTGAAGGTGATTGCATTAAAAATGTGCATGAAGCCAGGTATTTCCTGTGGGACCAGCATTAAGCTTGTCTGGCTAGTCAAAGAGGGAGGACAGAAGCAATCACAATTCACAAAGAAATTGTGCAAAAGCAGATTATAAGGTTGCCTGTGTGGGTTTTTGGAATTTTCCATTGACCACTGCAGGAAGCTGAAGTGTAGGTAAGGTGATCAGAATCTAGCAGAAGGCTTTGTAATCCCCTCAAGAACATACTTAGCTGTGTATATGCTGTTGTTACAGATGGACAGTTAATCCTACTGGGGGCTATTCAGCTTTGATATGGTGATTGAACATGTTCTTGGATGACCAGAATAAAATCAGAGACTTAAAAATAAATGCTCAGGATGATGACAAGGGAACTTACTGCTTTTTTTATGTAGTTTGTTTGAAATGAATTTCACTTCTGCCATTTGTGCCATCCTGCTGGTCAGGTCTAAGGTGCTTCAGTGAGAAATGACAGGTGCTTCAGCTGCTCCTGTTTCACCTGCTGCTCTGTTTAACAGGCAGCTCCAGGATTTTCAGTTCAGCATCAAGTGTAGAACTGCTTAAAAAAAGGTGTAGAAGAGAAGATGTAATCCTGAATCAAAGAAATCTTGAGTTGAGAATCAGAGAACTCTCTGTAAAAGTTCACAAAATTGCTTCTTTAGAAAGCTGTGCTAAGGTCAGAGCCAGAATAGAGTTAAATAGATATTTACGGACTCTTCACTACTGAGCCTTGAGAAACTGTAGTGATGGGAGAGCAATATTAGCCTGCCCTGATCTTGGGCTTCCCAAGATCCACAGACTTGGACCCACGGATTGTGGCACCTGTTGGGGAATGTGTGGCAAAGGGGAATTGCCAAAAGGAGACACCATGTTCTGAAGAGGGGTAGTAGTACATGTTAAAAGGTAATGAAAGCCCTACTGATCCTGTGCCAGAGTATTTAGCTGTGTCGTTACACTTCATGGTGCTGTATATGAAATTGCTGTACTGTAAACTGACTTAATCCTGTGCTCTGGCAGCTCATAACCACGCTATGCCTGTGGCATTGGTCATGAAGGATTGCAGTCTTACATGACTGAGTTAGTAAAACGTGGGGAGAGGGTTCTACATAGTGCAGTTGGTTGGTTGGTTGGTTGTTTTGGGGTTTTCTAAAAAGCAGTATTTAGTTAATTATAGGGAGTTAATTCAGAAAAAAATATTTAATTTTCCAAAACATAAAGCTGAGGACTGAGCGTTGCCAGATCTGTGCTGAGACCTGTATTTATTTGTTAGGGATCTGGAGAAGAGAACTGCCATGCAAGAGCTTGATGATGACAGATTTTCTAAAATTAGTCAAGACTAGAGAAGCAGAGTGGATGGAGACAGACTGATTGGAACCAAACTCAGTGTAGACAAGCCTAAGGTATTGTCCTCTGGAAAGAATAAGTATACTCAAAAATTGTCCCTGGTTTTAAATAAGCTGTAGTGGATAAGGAAAGAACATGTTATAACTGTACATATTTACGTAGTTTTACAAAGCTTTTGTCAGTGTTTAACAGCTGCATTTGAGCACTAAGATGAAAACTTAAGGCACACAATTACTGCTGCTTCCTGACTTGGCCTATAATGTTTGCTGTGGCACTTTTTAATATAGATTGATTTCTGCAAAGGTCCCACAGTATGTACCTTGAGAAAAGCTAACACTGTCCTCATGAAGACTATGAAAATCTTTAATACTTGCTTATCTAGTTTCTACCTCTACCTCTTTTTCACTAGCAAAGATAGAAGCATATATTCAAAAGACAACTCAGAGTTTCAAGGTCTCTTTACACTTCTGATACTCAAATCACCTAATATATAGAGTTGCCATTCAACACACCTTCTCTGCAGTGGAAGGAAAATAGGAGCACTCATGGGAGGGGTTGACACCAACAGGTAATTTTGGTTTGTTACTTAAACTGTTCTGAGCAATCTTTCCAAAACTGTTAGATTCTTTTTCAGAAAATCGTGTAAGTAAAGCAAGAAAAAAAACTTCAATAGAGCCTTTTCTTGGAGGTGAGGATTTAAAGCATTACATACTTAGCTGTGTTTCAAGCAAATTCACTAATTTGCCTCTTTTTAATTCAATAATACATTGGGGGTTTTTCCTTCCCTTTCCCCTATCAGTCAAACAAGTCTTATTTGCCTGACCTATTTCCTACCAGTAAGGAAATATACATATTTTTTCATCTTCAGAAAAGTTAAAATGTTAAATTGTGTAAAATGAGTATATTAACCTTCCGATGGTTGACTAAGCTTTTCATTTAGTTGCTCCTGTGGAGGAATTCTCAACATATGTTTGCCCAGTGAAATAATCTCGATTCCATTAACAACCATGATCTTTAGAATCCCTTGAGAGAAGACAACAAATGTAGATGTTTGCAGGTATCTGTTGCCTATTTAAGTTTTCTTAGAGCATGTTTTTTTCTGCAAAATTAACCATCTTGGCACTCAGGTGGTTTAGCTGAGCTTGAAGCAAAGAGTTGATTCCAAGTGACTCTCTCCTACCTCCCTATCTCCCTTTGGGAATGTCTTAGTAAACACCCATTCTGTATAGGATTCTGTGGCAATGTTTACTAAGGAGTGCAGTTAAGTTGGAATAGCTGTTTAGGGAAAAATTTTTGGAGAAGACTTGATGCTTTATGTTTCATATTATTTGTTTCACAAAAATTTGTTTCACATAGTTTTTTGTTTCACACAAACTCTAGTGCTGGGGATTTAATGTTTGTTTGCAACAAAATAGGTGCACTCCTGAAACACATTTTCATCTTTGTTTTTGTCCGAATCACATTCTCTAAGACTTCTCTGTGATGTCAGCTGAAGTGCAGTTGATGGGGACTTTCTGCAGAAGCACACTTCTCATCCCAGCTGCAGAGTGGTAGAGACATGCCCTGTGTTGTTGTGGAAGTCACTGTAAGGTGTTCTTCAGGACAGAGTGAGAAAAAGGTCCAAATATATCTTTCCTAATTGAAGTAAAAAGAGTCAAAAGGTGGAGAGGTATCCTTACCCTGTGCTGTGTTGCTCATTGAATAAAAGGAAGCAGAAACAATGATCCTTTATTTAGAAGGCATCAGTAATTTGTGCCTTAGACTCAAAATCTCCTCTTTTGCATTCCTGTATGTTTGTGCTCCTGGCCCACTGCAGATCCCAACTACTACATATGTGTCAGACATAGCATCTCCTGGTAAGATTCACTCACCTTTAGAGGTCAAACATCAACTCCACAGTGAATTACTTGCAAAAATCTAACAAAAATATTTATACACTTGAGACTTCATTTTTCCAGCTGGTTGTTCCTAGGAAGTCATGATATCACATAGTGAGTCTCAGCTCTGTGCTTTCAGTTTAGAGCACAGGGTTTACTGAGAATTTTAGATTCAGGAACAATGTTTTCTGCAGCAGAGATTCCAAATGATGGTTGACCCCATAAATTAACTCTGAGACTGCTCCAGCATACGTCCCTGCCTCAAATAGCTGGAGTGCCTGGATATTGTACATTATACTGGAATTTAATTGTAACTCTTAAAGATGATACTTAGTTTTCAAACACCATGACCTGGCTTCTCAGATTCCCCAGAAGGCTTTCTGCAGTTCTGATTTGGTGTGTGTTTATCTACAACCAGTTCAAGCAGAGCTCCTTTGCAGGATTATGGCTGCATCCATTAAAGGCTAGAGAATTCATCAAAATGAGCTGACAGTCTAAGGAAGGACAGTGAAATGGGATCCTTGGGGACTGACCTGCATCTAAATGTTTTGGGAACCGTAGGTTTAGCAAAGCAAATGTTTTCTTATCCTTGGTTAGGGCCATTATGATCCTGCCAACAGTGTAGCAGTAAATACTGATGATGAAAGTGTGTTCTTTCAGCAGTCCAGCTTGGTTAGATTTACGTTCAGTACAAGGGATGGATCTTTCACCATTTTGATCTATGCATTTAAGCTTCTGGATGCTGCCTACCTTTTTTTTTTTTTTTTTTATGACTGGTGGACTGCTGTACAGAGAAATAGTCTAGCAAGTTGGTGGAGGAAACCTAGTGGAAAAGGGGTTTTGTTCAGGAAATATATTGTCTTCTTGACAGGAAAACAAAACCCTTCTTTCTGCTGTGTTGCACTGTCTAATTTCCTTTTAATTATTTGATCTGTTCATTCTTTCTAGGTAAATTTGACAGTAGCTGCAAGAAGAATGTCAATGTATTGTATAGTCAAAAGCCTTGGAAGGACCCATACATCTCTCATCTTTTCTAAAGTCTCTTAAATAGTGGGGCTTTACTGTTAGCATCAGCCAGTTTTGGGAAAAATGCTGCAGCAAAACTGTAGTCATATGTGACATTAATTTATGTGCTTAAAGCTTTGGTGTTTTGGTTTGGATTTTTTTTTTTTGCTCACTCAGCTGTGACAGAAGACTTACTAAATATTGAATTCCCAATGAAGCTTTTTATCACACAGTCCTGTCCAGATGACAGCTGAAGTAATGGAAAATTCTCTTTATTATCACAAAAGATTCTGCTCTGATTCTCACTGTCTTTACTGTTATTCTGTTGGCTGTGCTAATGGTCATATTGTGGAAAGATTGACATATAAGTATTTATTGTGTGTCAATAAAAAATCATTTTACCTGCAAAAATCCCATATTGTTATGGAAATGGAAGATTCACTGATCATTTTACCTGTAGGCAGCTGCCTTGGTTTTTATTTTATATAAAACCAAATGCCAACCTCCTGCACAGGTAAAGTAAACAGTTTAACACCTGGGAGGATGTTCTACCACTGTTGTAAATTGCTGTCACAGAACACCATGACTGAAGATGAGATTATCCACTGCAGGAGTGGGCTCGTGCTGCCTGTGGACATAAAATTAAGCACTGAGCTTAACGTCTGTTGTGCTGTTGTGCTCTCAGCATTCCAGCATGGCTGTGAGACGGGAGCAGAGCAAATCTGTGCCACACCAGAAGGCTCAATCAGTTCCAGATGTGCTGCATTTGCTGTATGTGCAAGATGAAATGTCAAGACAAGAGTTGCAGAACAAAAATCCTTAAAAGTTATTAAATGTTTGGAAGTAACAGCATGCTTGTAAAGCTTGGCTTATAAAGCCTGTGATAGCATGGTCTTAGCCTCAGAGAGCTGACAGGAGCAGTCACACAGCTGAGTTTGATGGTGGCATAAGGTAAGCCATCTGCTTCCTCAGTACAATAATGTAAAGACAGTATGAGTCTAATTTGAGGGGTTACTGGATTAACCCTCACAGGTGGGAAATAATAGCTTATGGCAGAGCAAGGTAGTACCACATCTCTCTTGTGTCCTGAACCATTCTGAAACCAGATGTTCACAGCTCAGGTGGGGACACAAAGCATGGAGAAGATGCTGCATGGACAGTGTCACTTGTCCCACGTGCTGTTGTATCTATGACTCTGCAATTCCTCCACTTTCAGTTTGGCGTAACTTTATTGTCATCCATCAATGTGAAATGATGTTCACATGCTGAGAAAATCAGTGGAACTTTGGTTTAAACACTGGATGTATGTTCTCTACTATCTTTGGTGAAAAGTTCTTTCCTGATGCCCCAGGATTTATAGAAAGAAATCATTAAGGCAGATAGAAGAAACTTAGCAAAACAAGGCTACTTTCTAGCATTATCCAGAGTTTCTGGTGTCAGTGGTTTCTGGCTTCATTCACCTTGTTTACCTTCATGCTTCATCCCCTAAGCCACATCTTTCTCTGAGTAAAGTAAAACCTGTATGTTGAATGTTGTGAGACTGACTTTTTATTGTGACTGGAAACAGTTTGTCAAATATATTTGAAGAGTCTCTTTGTTTGCTGAATGAATAACAAAGATTTCAATAAGTGCCTCTTGAGTATTTAAGCCAAGAAATAAATATGAGTCGGTTGGGGTTTGCTCTGCCCACACTTACTCCTTCATGGCCTGCCTGGCAGATGTTCCTACAGCAAGAATGGGAAAAAGAAATTTTCTCCTTAGGGTTGAAGGCCAAATGTAAACTGCGTGTGGCAGTGTGGCATCCATTATTTTTAGACAGTCCTCCTTAACTTTCTCTTAAATCTGGTATATCTGTTTGCACACCCCCAAAGCTGAAATTGTGTGAATATTCAGGGGGAAGAAGCACTGGATGTGAATGACTACACCCATTTCTGTCTCAGAGCTACTGTCTTTGCTATGCATGAACATTGGCACCCAAGGAGGAAGGGCCTTGCTGCTTGGGAGAGGATTCCTGCTGTCACCATTGAGACAACTGATCCAAACTGTGACACTCCTACCGTAAGTTTACCAACATGAACCCCCCTAGAAGGAAGCTGTGAAGTGGATGAATTTACTGTGTACACTGCATGAGTGCTGCAGGTTCCATAGTATTGGTGTGACCTGTTAGGAAAGTATCATTTTGGTGTTTAATAACCATTGCCAGAATGGCCCAAGGATGTGCTGGGATTCTGAAGATCTCAAATATCTTATGGGGAAAAGCTGAAAGAGTTGAGCTTGTTCAGCCTTGAGATGTCTGAGAGGGGGCCTCATCCATGTCTGTAACTATCTGCAGGGAGGCTGTCAAGAGGATGGAGCCAGGCATCCAGTCACACCATTCTTGGTGGTGCCCAGCACTGGGATGAGAGGCAATGGACAGAAACTGATGCGCAGGAAGTTCCACCTGAACACAAGAAAAAACTTCTTTACTGTTCAGGTGCACTGGAACCCAGATTGCCCAGAGGTATTGTAGAGTCCCTCTCATGGAGGTATTCCAGAACTGTCTGGACACATTCCCTTGCCATGTGCTCTGGAATGAACCTGCTTCAGCAGGGAAACTGGAGGAGCTGACCTGCTCTGATCCCTGCCAACCTGACCCATTCTGTGATTTTGTAAATTAGGATGTGTTTTTGATTTGTATGTGAGTTGTTCTGGCTCCCCTGAAGATTAAATGTGCTTTTTTGGGTGACTTATATCTAATAGGCCTAATTTCTACAGATTTGTTAAAATAAACTTTAGAGTTCCAAAATATCTGTGTAGCATAACAACAAAGTTGAAGTGATGAGCTTTGCTGCTGTTTTAATCCACTTTGCTTACCAGCATCACACACTGACAGGAGTAGAAACTCCACTTTTTTTCTTCCTCAAGCCAACCAAGTTCTGACCCAAAGGGCTTCACTCTACTTTTTGCTTGCCTTTGAGGAGGTGGATTAGCTTGAGTGTAAATGTTGTCTTTATGGTTTATGAGGGTATTTCAGTAGCTGAGGAGTGGTTTATCAAGGGAGATCTCTGGGTGGCCTGAGAAGATTTAATGGATGCTGCCAGGTTTTGGGGAGAATGCTTTGCCTCTCTCCAGTTTAAAAAAATAAAAATAAAAATAAAAAAAAAAATAATGTAGTTGCAAATGAGAATTTAGTAAATAGAAAATATTGAATATTCCCTATTTTTTTTATTGAATGTATTGCTACAGCTTCATAGAAAACAGCAAAATGTGCATCATAAAGGCTATTTTGGTGTATCGTTTTTAATCTGATTTGAGCCTTTGTTGTCTGCCTTGCAGTTTTCTGTCCTTTTATTTCTTTCTCTGGAAAAAGAGTTTTGCTCTTTGGTTAAGCAAAGAAAATCTAAAAGCATGTTTTACTTTTATTTCTCTTTTGCTTTTGAGCAGGATGCTTAACTTGGAGCAGGATGCTTTGCCTCAGTTTCCCCACTATAAATGAGGCATAGGAGATTTCACATATATTGGAGTTACATAGGAGTTACACATATATTGGGAGGCTAAACTAATATCTACTAAGCATTTTCAGCCCTCTAATTCAAGATGCCCTTGCTTGGCACTGAGTTATAGTATTTCTTCCTGTAATGCTCTTTTGGTGATGCTTATGGTGCAAGTAAACAGTGAAAAGTGGCGAAGGGCAGACAGTTCAGTATAGGCTAGTAAATAACGCATTTAGTGAAAGTATCCGAGTTGTGTGCTTCGCAGAAATCTGTATGCTGTTGATTTCTACCTTGATACTCTTTGTTGTGCTGCAAAATACTTGAAAATGTCTTAATCTTTGTCTCCTCCTTGCAGTGTGAACGTAAGGGCCTCTCCAAGTATCTAATATCTAAAGAAAGGTAATTTTACTACAGGGAGGGGAAACAATAATTACTAAATTTCCTGAATAGTAAACAGTTTGGGTTTGCATTTGGGGTTTTTTTAGGGAGCTGGTCCCTCCATTCTTGGCCCTCTCACTACTGGTGAGTATCTCGAGGATGGCACACCCCTGCCTGCTCGCCGCTCCCGACCTCGAACCTTAGCGGCCATTGGAGAGAACTGGGAAGGTGCCGCAAGAGTGAAGCGGCGCTGGGGGAGCGTTTCGGGCTCCGTGTGCGGGAAGGAGACGGAGCTTCCCCAGCGTTTCGGGCTCCGTGTGCGGGAAGGAGCTTCCCCAGCGCGGGGGGAGCCGCGGGGTCCGTGCGGGCGGGGCCGCAGTGCCCTGGCCGCGGGCGCCAGGGGGCAGCGGCGGGCCGGGGGGCGCTGCGGGTGGGGCATCCAGCCCCGCTCCCCGGCCGGCCCGGCCCGCTGTCCTGCGCGTCCCCATCCAGCCAGCTGTCCTGCCCTCCCTATCCCGGCCCGCTGTCCTGCGCTTCCCCATCCAGCCAGCTGTCCTGCCCTCCCTATCCCGGCCCGCTGTCCTGCGCTTCCCCATCCAGCCCGGTGTCCTGCGCTTCCCAGCCCGGTGTCCTGCGCTCCCCATCCCGGCCCGGTGTCCTGCCCTCCTCATCCCAGCCCGCTGTCCTGTGCTTCCCCATCCCCGCCCGCTGTCCTGTGCTTCCCCATCCCGGCCCGGTGTCCTACGCTCCTCATCCCAGCCCGCTGTCCTGCGCTCTCCGGCCTCGCACAGCGCCCTGGGGTTCCCCGGCCCCGCATAGCGCCCTGCTTCTTCATGGCACGGGGCCGGGAACTGCTTTTGCCTGTGTCCCGCTGCCCTGACTGGGACGAGGGAGAGAGCTCCGAGCTCCGCGGGTTCAAGGAGACTTTCAAACTAGTCCTCCCGGGAAGGGAACCCGGCTCAGCCCGATTGCGGGGTGGGTGCGGGAGCATCGCCGCGACACTGCGCGGCTCTGCACAGGGGCTGTGTCTCCTCGAAAGACTCTGGGCACTCACCGCATCCTCCCAAAGGTTAAAAGCGAGCAGGAGGCTCGTCAAAGGGCCTTTCTGAGCACCTTAGCCTCTTCCCCTTCCCTCTGGAGCGGTGCTTGCTTACTGCACGGAATGCAGCCTCAGCGCTGAAGGCTATCCTGACATTGTATCCCGGAGGGCTCTTTCCTCAAACAGATTTTAGAGCAGAAGCAGGGGCAGTCCCTGCTCCGCTTTCGGGATAGTGAAACCCTGCAGGGAAAAGGAGGCTGACTCTGTCCGTGCGTTTGCCGGCGATAATTCCCCAACGCTTTCCCTCAGGCAAGCCGTAAACTGGGGATTATTTCAGTGGCCGAGTAGGTTTAAAAGGATACGTGAGGGGACTGTGCAGGGACGATCAGATCTGCTCATCGGGGGTTATTTACTAAGTGCTCCCCGCTTCCCTTAACGTGGAAAATACGAGGGCTGGCCCGAGCCATCACCTCCGTAACGTGGGGAAAGAGGGAGAAGCGTGCTATCGATGCCCGGGATTTTGTTTTCGAGAGTCGGCAATAGGAACGACAGGGCAAAATACACCTGATGCTGCTAACTGGAGAGAGGATAGAACGAACGCACCGGCAGATAAAAACGTCTGCCTGCCGTCTTTTGTTGCAGTACGAATTCTCCATACACGACCGTTTCCTCTTTCTTTCCTTTATTCGTTGCCCGCTACCTCTGCTGGGGCTACTTCCGAAATAAAAGCGGAGGCGTGGGGTTTGGAAAGCCATGTCTTATCCAAGCCCAACCTTGAGCCTCTCTCAGACTTGCAGTGCGGTGTTAAAGCGCGTTGGCCCTGCATCGCCTCGCCTCCGCACGGCTCCAAACCCCGGCGAGGCAGGAGAGGTGATGGACGAGAGGGGCGAGTCCGGAGCCCCTCGCATCTGCTGTGCCCCGTGGGCTCCAAGCCCGTGGGTGGGCAGAATTACACGGCTCTGTTCCCATCCACGGGCTTTCGGGGAGGGCTTAAAGCAAGGCAATGATTGTTACGGGCAAGGCGAGCGTGTTCTGCTGAGGCGGGGAATATAGTCTGTGAGTTCCCGAGCACCCCGTCATGTATTATTGCCCACACTTTGGGATTAGCTAGAGGCAAAACTCCAGGTTCACGTGGAAATGCCCCGGAGACAACGTGCGTGGGGCAAGCGGGGGAAGCAGCAGTGGCGGGCTGCGGCGCTCGCTCTTTTCGAGCATCTCCGCGGGGAAAATTGCAGCAATTTCCACATAACGAAAACCAAGTTAGGAAGGGAAAGATAGTTGAAACAATTAGTGAGTGAGTTGGCGCGTTTCGAGAAATGAAGCCTTGCGCGTCCGGCACCGTTCCGTGAAGGGTGCAGCGTTGGCTGCCGTAGATAAATCCCGCTTCTCATTTTCATTCTTGTTTCGGCAAAGCCTGACGAATCTCGCCGATCCCCTCGCGTTTTCGTCGTGTGCTGAAGCCCGTGGCAGTGCCGGGGGCGGGTAGCGCATCGCTCCTGTGTCTCGAAGCCCCCATGGTGCTCACCCCGAGCAGGGATCTCCCCTCCCATCTTCTCCCGAGGTCCAAGGGATCAGCCCCGCCGAGTATCTTCTCAACCTCTTTTATTCCAGGCGACTGAGGCTCATACATCACTGATTTTCCTAGTGCCTCGCAAACTCTCACCTGGCGTTATTGTATCCCAAATAAATTTTCTAAACAAGCATTTGCTTCCCAAATACGGATATAATCTTCACTGGCTTTCTTGTTAATGACTTCCATTGAATCGATGCGGCAAAGCTCTTTATCTTATAGTGCAATGCAGAATGAGGCATTGTACACATATGGTTTAGTTTTTTCCCCCCCTGATTCTTGCGAGCTGGGCAGCTTTCAGCCGGGAAAGGCGCACTTACACATATTTGACTCCTTGCATATTCTGATACACTGAAACGGTACGGGATGGTTTGGGGGATGTGTTTGGGCAGAGAGATTAAACTAAGTCTAGACAAACGCACTGTTAAAGCCGATTCCGAATAAGTCTATCCTTAAGACAGAGCTAAAAATGCCCTGGACATTTTTATTGCTGTTGCTGAAAATAAGCTAAACATGGAGCGATCAGTTGCCATGGCAAACGGATCAGGAGTAAGAGTTAAGATCACGTGTGGGGAAAAAAAATTATATATATAAAGGGGAAAAAATCTAGACTGAAGGTACGTGTAGAGCCTCTTATACGGGAGGATGAGTGCAGAGCCGGGGGTGCTGTGAGCGTGGGTCTGGTGTGCAGCGCGTACCCTGCAGGGGTGAAGGCAGAGGGCAGGCGAGGGGGGAAATTGTCTGGCAGCCTGCCCGGAGCCACCCCCAGGTACGGCCTCCTCGGAGCCCTGGTGGAGCCGGCGACTTCCCGCCTGGGGAGGCGTTTTTGGGAACCCCGCGGCCGACGCAAATTGGCGCCGTCGGGTCCCTGCAACCTTCCCCTCTTTCCCGGCCCCTGGAAAGCAGCGGGGCTGCCTGGGTTCCCCGCGCCCTCCCGAAACTTATCCCAGCCTGGAGCCTGCACCCAGGGGTTCGCCTGCCTCTCATGCCGCGTGTGTCGCTGTGTGTGTCTGTGTCAGTCTGTGTGTGTATGTGCGTGTGTGGAAGCGTCCTCTGTGTGTGTGTGGAAGCGCTGGGCTGCCGTGTCCGTGCCTGCTTTCTGTTTGAAGGCATCTAGAAGTGTTGTCTCTGGTGTCCGCAGGACCCGCTGGCAAGGCAGAGGGGGTGAGTATGAGCCCCTGGTTGTGACCCCTCATTCTGCTGTGTCTGAGATGCCAGGCCGTCCAGTCTGGAGTGTGTGATCTTTATCTTCATCTGAGGAAGAACAGTTTAGTCCGCGTTCTCCTTCTTCCTCTGAATTTGACAGGGAAGTGTAGGTGCAGTTTTGTTTCGATCAAAGCAACGCCTGTAAAAGCGATGTGTACTTCCATCCAAACTCTCAGAACTGTGCCACCCCTTCCCAGGCTGAACTCAAACTTCTTTTCTAACTAGCAAAATCTGTTCGTGTCCCTGCTTGACAGTCTGTCCAGCTATCTGTCTGTCTATCTTCCTTTAGGGTTGACCTTTCTGGGAGAGGCAGCCCAGATCGGATTGTCAAGTATGTGTCCAGTCCTGTCCAGTTTGATTGGCATGAGTTTGCCCTCAACTCTCCCTCTCCCCCGAATTCGTTCTTTTTTGAGCAATTAGACAGGGCAAGTCTCATCACCCTTCTGAGCACCTAGGGTCACCAAACAAAACCCCAATCACAGTACTCAAAATTTTCAGAGGGTTTCTCTGAAGAAAATGTACTTGTACTTATATACACGAACACACCCGTAAAAATCTTTCGAGCTGCGCCAGCGTGTAAATGAGGTGTCAACTTCGATTATTTGAAAAGAGGTAACACTGATCTCCTAGGCATATTTGAAATAGGTTACCAGTTTATTGTTGGTTGGTTTATTGTTTGGGATCTTTTTCTCCTGAAATAAACATGAACTGATTTCTGAAATAGTTTTCCCCCGTGGGGTTTCCCCCTATTCTGTGATGTATCTGCCATTGTAAACGGGAGATGAGCAATTTCTAAATCTGGGATCAGGGTTAGAGGACCAGAAGAGTTAATGCCGCCAGCCTAGTTCTGTTTCTAGACACACATGTTTTGGAATATGGCGATATGCTGACGAAAAGGTGCTCTCCGAAAGGACGAGCCTCTCGGCGTTTAGCCGGGAAACCGTGTAGGACGGAAACTGCAGCTGCGGAGATCGGGATCCCGACCCCGAAAAGTTTCTTCTGTAGCTCTTTACAATGATTATTTCTAGGAAGACTGAAGAGGTCAAGCTCTTATTTCAGCTCCGCACGGGTTTTCGGCCGCAAACCGTAAGGGACGGTGCTGTAAAGCTCCCAGGAGCTGGTGACACACCGGATTTTCCCGTTTTGTGTGGTGCCGCCGAGGTGTCTTCTCTCCAGCGAGGTTTTGGGACTTGTGCGCCGTGACGGTCTCTCGGGGAGAGGAAAATGTTTGCTAAATTTGTTTTCCAATACCGACGTTAAAACGAAAAAGCGGCCTTTGAAGCGTCTCTTTTAAGCCGCGGCGTGCAGACCTGGAAACCAATTCGCCGGGGATCAGTCGTGAAACCTAAAGAGGGAATGGGGAGCCTGCAAATCTTTGCAGCCGCAAAGAGAATTAATCGCATAACACCGGCTAGACGGCGTCCGCCCGAGCCGTGATTTTAAAATCAAAAGAGGGAGTAAAAACCCGATGCGAAAACCAGAGAAGATGCAGCTACAATAAAAGAGGGTCAGTAAAGCCTACCCTGCACAGGCCGACCCGCATGCCCGGTGTCAGGGCGGAGGGGGAAGGTGTGACCCCGAGGTGTCACATCTGTCGGCGGGGCCTTGGCCGGGGTCCCCCGGGCAGGGGAGGCGGTGGGCGAGGCCGCGGCCGCGAAGCGGAGCTGGGACTCGCTCAGCTCCACCGCGGGTGCAGCAGGCACTGCGAGGGGAAGGATCGCCTGCAGACCTGCAGCTAAAGGCCCAGAGCCCCTGCCCCGGCCGTGCTCTGCTTTTTGGCTTCTGCCGACCCAGCTTGGCCTTTTTTTGCTGGTGGACAGGGGACACCTGGCTTCTCTTGCTTTTCCGAGCAGACGACAAAGAGCTGAGATTTCTCTTCTGCGGCTCTCTGGGTGATTCCTTCTCCCGCTTTGCTGTCTTATACTTGTCCATTAACTTTAAAAACTTGGCGAAGGTTTCTGTTCCCGGAGCTCCAGATACATCTCCTGACACGCAAGACTCGCAGTCGGCTTTTTCCCTTTTGCAGGAAACCGCCCTGCCAAAGGGGGTTTCTTCTCTGCTCAAGTTCAAAGGCACAGTCCTGAAGTAGTTAAGGGGGCAAAAGGGACAAACGTGGGGGAGGCACTGGGTCAGGAGCGCAGGGTCGAAGTCATTAGAGCCTCCGCCTCTGCGGCCTTGCCCTTTATGGCCTCAGCATTTCGCTGCGGGCACTATCCCCACGCCTAGGACTGAGGGGCCTGAGGGACACAGAGTGGGGAAGGAAAATACCCTGGTGCTTCTCTTTGCAAACACTAAAGAGCTGACACTGAGGGCCACCGAGCCCAAAAGAGTGACCCCGGCAGAGAGCAGGGCTTGAGGAGAGTGTGGTTTTCCCACCCGCTCTCCTGCCTGCTTGGGATCCGCGATCACTGGGGTACCAGGGCAGGCATATCCTACTAATACATGGAATAATAATTTCTCTGCTGCTCCTGGTACCTGCTTTTCTCCGTCCACTACATCCCCTGTCAGCCCGAGGGTGTCTGCTGGGGAAATCTTCCCTCGCCGCTGCCCTCTGCTCCTTCCCTGCGAGTTATTGGGTTACATTCGGCTGCTGCGTTATACGGGGCATGTGCTGCGTTGTTAGAAACCTCTATAAAAGAATAAAGACTTAGTGGCAGCCCGCGCCTGAAACTTGTTTACCTACACGTTACAATACAGTCCGCAGAGGCCGTTTAGAAGCGACGGGATTTGGGCTTGTAGAAAGACGAGTCTCCCACTATTTCTATTTGATCGAAAGAATAAAGCCGTGTAAGGTGTTTCCTGTCTACTTGAGATTTTGTGCGGCACTTTAGGCAGGTTATTTCTTTGGAAAACAGCCATGGAGCCCATTGTCTTTATCTGATGCCTGAAAGATTGGGGAGGAGAGGAAGAAGAAAAATCATTGTTAAAAAACACTTTGAAGTTGTGCAACTGTTGCTGCTCCAATTTTTTTCACCAGTTTCCAGATGCACCAGAAATCGTTACTTTGATCTCACAAAGCAGCAATTTATATTTTTTAATTTTTTAAAAAAAATGGTTGGGTAACTCAAAGCGTAATGGCAAACATGCCGGGGATGAGGTCATCGGGCCGCGCGGGGAGGCCCGGGAGGCGGGAGCGAGCGGGAGAGCGCCGGGAGCGCAGGAATGAGGCTGCGGGGAAGGACGGGGCTTTCTCTGCGGACGAGCCTGGTTGCCGGAACATCTGCTCAGAGCTAATCTTACATCCCCGCTCGTTCCCAAGGGAGAAGTGTGCCAGTGCACAGGGGGCTGACTGAGCGTGCGGTGGGAGCCTCCCTTTCATGCGCTTGCCAGGGGCTGCCAGAGGGGCGCGATGCCACGGAGAGAGGCGCGCACACATCGAGTTGCAAGGAGCCCAGGAGCTATTAAAAACTGCGGCTGGAGCCGTGGCGAGGGCCAGGACACGGCTTGGCAAATGGTCCCGACCCAATTTCGTCAGAGCAGGAGGGAGATCACAGAACCATTTAATATACTGAGTTGCAAGGATCATCGAAGTCCAATTCCTGGCCCTGCACACGGCAGCCGCATGAATCATACCACGTGCCTGAGAACGCTGTCCAAACGCATCCTGAACTCTGTCAGGCTTGGTGTTGTGACCATTTCTCTGGGTAGACCGTTCCAGTCAGTGCCCAACCACCCTCTGGGTGAAGAGCTTTTTCCTGATACCCAACCTAAACATACCCTGACACAGCTTCAGGCCGTTACCTCGGGTCTTGTCACTGGTCACCACAGAGAAGAGATCAGTGTCTGCCTCTCGGGCGTATGAGTGCCCTCTGCTTTCACTGGTGCATGGCCAACCCTCTTTGAGCGTTCCTCCAAAATTAGTTGCCCCATATAAAACCAGGAGCCTCGCGTCTGTTGCGACGCTCCCAGCTCAGGGATACGATGCATAGGCTGGAGTTACCAAAGCCAACCCCACCCGTTGCCTGAGTCCACCGCGGCGGCTCTCTCCCATCTGCTCCCTCCTCGCCCGGAGAAGCCTGGACTGGTATCCCTGTCCCCAGGGTCACGGCCACCGCCGGGCCCGCGGTGATGGCAGGGACAGTGCTAAGATCGGCCGGATGGAAGCAGCAGGCTGACAGCTGCCTCCCTCGGGCCTCCCCCTCCCCGACCGAGCCACAGCCACCTGCCTAATGGCTGGGCTCCCGGGAGACACCCACCCGTGCGGAGGTCAGGAGTTTATTTTGCTAAGGAAAATCAAATGGGAGGAAGGATAAGGGGAGTGTGTTTGTGCGGTGGACCCGAGAAACACCGACCCCATCACTCTTCCACTGAAAACGCAGGCCCGTGTTGGATCAGCGGCGTTGACTGCCGGTGATTGCCTTGCTGGGCAATCCCTGCCGCCGCTGCCTGGCTTTTCCATTCTAAAGATACCGACCCGGATCAGGCAGCTGACCCTACAGACCACTCAAAGTGTGAATTGGCTCTCTCGGGAGCCCGTCGTACCCAGGGGGGATGTTCGCAAAGCTCCTCGGGTGCCCGCGCTGGAGAGAGCTCGACCGGGGCTCTGCTTCTGCCACGCCCGGCGGGTCCCCGCTGGGATTGCGCGGGAGCTGCGCCCTCCTCCCCCAGCGCGGTGGGAACGGCTCCGCAGCAGCCGCATCCCAGCGGGATTTCGCTGTAAGGCCGCCTGGACCCACGCGAGCCCCTGGCAGCAGAAGGCTGGCTCTGATCCCGCTGCTGCCAAGGGGCGGGACGGCTCCAGCCACCGGTGGCTGGCGAGCGGGCCCAGGCAGCGGGTGAGACACGTCCCGCAGGGTGGCTCCCCGCACGGGCTGGCGTGTCACCGCCCTGCTGCCCCGGGAGCGGAGGCTCCGGTGCTGCCGCCGTCCCCGCTCCGCTGCGTGGTGAGCGCTGCTCGGTGCCTCCCCCGCTCCCCCGGGGAGAGCTGCACACGCCAGCGGGAGGCGAGGTGCCCGTGGGGGACAGGAGACCTGCCAGCTGGCGGCCAGGCACACGGCCGCCCCCTCTGCTGCCTGCGGGCGGGGAAATAAATCTGTGGTCTCAGGGTAGGGGGCAGCCCCGCACTGCTAGAAATGTCCCTCCCGTGGGAAATGGGGCCGGAGTGACTCGAGGGTGAGGTGGTGGGATCTGTCGCGACTGTTCAAACCCCTTATTTTTAAAAGGGAAGAAATGCGAGGGGAGGAGGAAGAAGAGACAGATGCTGACACTGAGGAGTCGCAGGGAGACATCAACAATCGGTGCCTATAGACCACATCAAAGCACTGCAGAGCAACAATAAAATGCCTTGAAATACTTCTTAATGCAATGTTTGCATTGGGCAAGTCCACAGATGACGCCGAATTTGCCATCACAAGAGAAAAAAAGCAGCAGATGAGGTTTAACCAACATTTCTCTGAAACCCGACTGTAGAGGGAAAAGAGAGGAAGGGAGGGGGAGAGATTTTTATAATCCTGAAAGGCAAGAGGATAAACCACATCAACGCAAAGTGAGTAAAATGCGGCAGGGCAGGATTACTAAGGCACAGGGGGATCTTAACAAATAGACCAATATACCACAAAACATCTGTAAAGAAGAAAACTTTCAGTCAGGATTGCTAGGGAGGCACTTTTGACTCAGAGGCTCTTACTCGGCCCTGCTATTTTAGAAGAGGCCATACTCGTTCCCCCTGGCGCTCGCGTTCCCCAGGCGATATGCGGGCACACACAACCTGAGTTATGTCCCGATAGCTAGAGAGCTTTTCTGGGCGGGACGCCTCTCTCACGGATGGTGAAGAAGGAAAACGGGGGCGAATGTGTGTGCTGGCAAGGGGAAAGCCTCCGGGTTCCGGTCAGTCTCTGCCAAACAAGCAGTCATACTCAGATGAGCGCTTAATTGCTATTGTGTTTTTGTTTTCCAAAGGCAGAACTCCTATTCCCCGAGCGCGGCTGCAGTGTGGCACAGGCTGGCTTTGTCTGGTTGCTGTGCGGCCGTTCTCGTCATGCTGGCCCCGCCTGACTGCAGCCCAAAGCCAGGAGTACCTATTTAACCTCCTGCCACCCACGCACGAGAGAATGGCATGGACGCAGGCGGCTGAACACCCCTCTGCCCTGCAGCGAGGCTCTCCCTCGCTGACTGCTCATTCCAGAGGAGAGGAAGCCCCGACCTGTGCTGAACTGTCAGATCCCGCTCTCAATTTGCCTCGTTGCCTTGCCCCGTGGGCGAGCTGCTGTCCCCTCTGAATTTGGCTTTCCCAGCTTACCCTCTGGCCGGCCGTGCCAGGCGAGACCCGGCACTGTCTTTCCCTAAGCCGGAGCCCGTCACGGCTGAGCTTTCCGTGCTGTTTTCGCACAGAACCTCCCATTGCTGCGCCCACGCCGGGCAGCCTCGGGAAGTGCTGCCGGGGCTGCCCGCCCTAGCTCCGGCTGGCCAGGGCGCTCCGCTCTTCCCTGCTGCGGAGATGACCCCGCGGTCCGGCCCTCTCAAAATATTGTTCTGCGGGAGCCTGAGAGGCGGCATTGCGGCCCTCGGGCTCCTCCTCCGAGTATGCCACACGCTGCTCCCTGACCCGGGGCGACTCCGTGCCCGCAGCGGCAGGGGCCGAGCCCAGCGCAGGGAGAGAGGCCTTGCGGCGGGGGAAACTCGGCACACGCTGCCGGGCTCGCTGCTGCCTGGTCCTGCCTCCCCAGGGGATGGAGAGAGAAGATAATTTCACTTATAGAATCATGATAGAACGCGACCCCGACAGGAATGCGGCCGGCACCGAGACGGGAGCGGGGGGATATCTGCAGGTTTCTGCGGCTTTGCGGGGAATTAGCGGGATGAGCTGTGGGGAGCCGAGAAAGCTGCGCTGAGAGAGGGATAAAGGTTCAGCTGGATCAGGGGGTATCCCACGGTGTAATCGCTCGTCGCCCTCCGTTCGATTCCAAGGTTTCTGTCTTCCAGGCAGGAGAAATCCCTGCGAGGTATGCAACTCACACGGCAAAAAAAGGGACCACAGATACCAAGAGAAGTTCCTCCCGCCAGCCCAAAATTTCGTCCTGAGAGAGCCCAGTCCCCGCCAGCTTTCTGGTTACTAGAAACTAATAAAAACAGTATTAGAAGCTAATAAAATATTGTTTAATAATAAATCTGGGTGAATTCCGGGCGCGGGGCAAGAGCGGGAGAGGTCTGAGATGCAAAATGAGGGCAAGGGTCTGGGTCCAGTGGTTCATGGCCACTTTCGAGGGACTTGTAGCCTCGTGTCCGGCGTGCCTTCCTCACACAGCACTTGTGTTTCACGTGGGTCAAAATGAGCCGTGTTTGAAGTTCCCGGGTTGTGCCTCGAGTGTAGCTCGTGAGGAGGCCGGGGACCACTCTCCTGCTTCTGCAGTGGCGCAGAGCGCTGATAGCACTGTTTTCCATAGTGGGAGGATTACATCCGGCGGCCAAGGATCTTTTGAATAGTCCCATTAAAGTCTGCTTCGTTTTAGGTTCGGCCCCAAACGGGATTGTTTACAGTATAACACATCATGTATGAGGTAGGGGAGCGCAGAGACGTCTCTTGGTTCAAAGAGCCGTGCCTTGAAGAGGGGAAGAAAAAATCTCCCTATATTTATTTTTTTGACCGAACACACATTGAAATGCTGTGCGCATTCCTGCTTTCCTCCCTGGAAAAGCAAGCTTAGGATCCTGTCTCGGTAACAAGGGGCCGGTTGTCCGCCTGCAGCGCCCCGTATGAGAACTATTGTACAAGCGCAAGACCCACAGCGTTTTCTGGGAAACGCCATTTCTTCGGCGTGTGTGAGGCTTAGGGACAAAAGCAGGACAAGGGGCAGCGTGGCTGGGTCCTGCCCGGACCGGGGCAGGTTAAAGCTCGCTTGGCTTCTCCCTCGCCTCCTCCCCGGGGACAGCTCAGACTGGGGCGGCTGCAAGGTACCATAGGCCCCGTGTCTCCAGATCTCCCCACTGATTGCACTCAGTCCTGTGGGTTTGGGAGCCGAGAGTTGAGTTTGGGCTGGAAAAATAATACAACAAAAAAGGAAACAAATCCCCAAACGTCAACTCCCTTGAACGATCCCAAATTATAACAGCAGCAATTATCTGCGAAGAAGCAGCTCTTCAATGCTCCTCTGTGTAAAGCTGTTTGCTACCAGCTTTAAACTGATTTCTTTAACTTTTCCAATGGAAAAGTAGTCAGGCTTCCTGCAGAGAACAATCACCTTTCAGACTAAAATCTTCCTGCCGAGACTCGCGCGTGGGCTGCCCCACGCCTGATCCCGGCCCGGCTTTCCCGGTGCTCCTAGTGCGGTGATAAGGGAGGCACACACATCCCTGTCTGGGGTCATAGGAGTGCCGAGCCACGGCAGAGCTGAGCCCCTCGGCCTCCGGGAGATGCTTGGCCGGATGCTTGGCGACCTTCTCGGGACCAGCTCTTGTGCCCTGACTCTGACAGTGGATCTGATTAAAGTTCTTGTCCTGGAATTTGTGTAGATACAGCCTCGCTGCCGGCTTTTTCCCACTCCTCCCGAGGTCACAACCCTCTAGAGCTCCGAAATTACTTCAGGGTAGTTTATGTATTGGGGAAAAAAACAAACAAACCCAAAACCCAAGTCAGCCAACAAACAAACAACCCAACCCAGACCTATGAACCGCTTTGAAATCATTCTCGGTCCCGTCTCCCCGGCTAACACCACTCCAGAGTCCACCTGCAAACAGGGCAGGGGCAGGAAGAAGGAGGCCCCGAGGAAACCTCAGCGACCCGGTGCGGATGAGGTCGGGGGGCGCAGGGGGGCAGCGGAGCCCAGGAGTCCAGCTGCACCTTCTCCTCGGCACCAGCACCCTGTGTGAGCGGCTTTGGCTGGCTTTGCCGCCTCTCCTCGGGGCTGTGAGTGTGTGTGTGTGCAAATAAGGCTGTCAGGAAGGTAATGTGGCGGGTGGCATGGCTGATTCGACACCTCTGTTCCGCATGGAGCCAAGCGGTGCACAGGGTTTTTTTGGGGGGGCGAGGGGAGTGGTGGTCAGCCCTGCTTTCCGGTGGTCTTGCCATCCTCTGCCCTCCTTGGAGCTGCCTCCTGCCTCTCGCCATCCGAGAGCTGCAGCCACGAGGATTCACCTGTCAGCGGAGACCTCAGCACAGGGCAGGGAGAAAATTTGCTGAAGAGGGAGGAAAAATAAATGTCTTATAAAAAAGCGGGGCGGCAGGAGCGGCCGGGATTGGGTCCGGGGCGCCCGTGGGTGTGAAGCCGAGTGCGCCGGGCGGGCGCGCCCCCAGGCTGTGCCCGGCGGCTGCAGCGCGCAGGGAGCGTGGAGCGGAGCAGCCCGCCCGTGTGTATCTGCGGGTTCCACGCCAGCAGCGAGACTGAAAGCGGCAGAAACTCCTGCTGACAAGCAGGCAAAGCGGGTCTGTAGTCTGCAAATGAAGAGAGAGATCATCTAGTGCCCCGCTTATCGTCCCGGGTTGTTCTGAAGTTTGGCGTGGTAAATACGAAATGCATGGCTTTTAATCCTGCCTGTGTTGTCCCAAGTCAGCAGCTGAGAAGGCAGAAGGGTCTCTAGCCGGGACTTTGGTCTTTGTTTGCGAGGGGAACCTGCTTTGTGTGAATTATTCATCATAATTGCCTATTTCCAAGCAGCTCTGCGGGGAGGCTCCGAAATGCAGTCAGGTCTCACTGGTGCCTGGAGAAAAGTGACGCCCGGAACCAGTGGAAGTTCAGGGACAACTTTAAGTTCCCGATTCTCCTCCCCACCGGGAACACTGGGGCCGGCATGGGGCTGAATAGGGGGAGAGGCCCGGGGACAAGGGGCATTTTGTTGCCTTAAGCCCAGCAAACGCGCCGATGCGTCTCTGCTCTGCCTGGTCTCCTTCTGCCGCCCCGAAAACAGGAGAGACAAAAATAATGTACGCGCCGAAACAAACAGGGGAGAAGTTCTGGTAAAATGGAGGGAAAGTAGTGGCTGTTTTTTATAGTCCAAGTGTATAATCGGATTTTTTTTTCTGTCCTGATAGAAAGCAGATAAATTTAGGAAGGGAGAGCTAAGAGAATAATTACAGGGTGAAGGTAGTTAAATTTTATTTCGAGTCCCAAAGGCAAAACCTGACATTTTATTGCAAACATCTGGAAGGCTTAAGAGACTGGCATGGTGTTTGTTTAAACACTAATAGAGATTTTTATTCTGTAAAACACAAACAAAGCCCATTTAAAAACACTTGAGACTGTAAATATTTTGCGGTAGTTCAATTCTCAAAGCCTGAGAAAACCGGGGGAATGGGAGGGGGAACGAATCGACAGCATAATAGGGGTATAATTATGAATTAGTTAATATACGCAACAATACCGTTTGTGCAGACCATAAAAATAAATTGCAGGCGTATTTTTTTTTCCCCAGTCACAGTAACTGACCCCGCGCAGCACGTGAACATCACCTCGCTCGTGTTTCCAAGTGGCGACTTGTGCTTGCTTTAAACTTGCCTCTTTCTAGAGAGCCAGCCTCGAAATCCTCGATCCGTTCAAAGATAATAGGCGCTGTGTTAAAGCCCAGCAAATCGCTCGCTCACGTTATCAGACAGCCTGGTTTTAACGTTGTTTTCCATTACTAACTTTTTAAAAAACGAGAAATAACAATAAATCCACGGGCTAGATCTGGGGAAACCTCCGGAAAGGTTTTTCTTGCTGTGGAGAAGGGTTTGAAAGTGGCCCAGCCCCTGCAAACAGCACATCTGGACAGCACTCCCGCCCAGCAGCCGGCTCCCCTTATTTCTCTTTTTTCCCCCCAAATATTTCCATATATAAACAAATATTTTTCAGGCTCGCTCTGCGACAACTGGAAAGCAGAAGTGAATGATTTCTTTATAAACCCCGAGGCCTGGCCCTGCGACCCTTGCTCCTGCCACTTTATTCCAGGGAGCAGTTTCCTGGATTTAATGGGAGCTACCCCTGCGAGTAAGAGTCTGGAATAAAGACCAGGCAAAGGGACGCATTCATCTCTGGCGGCCGGGGGTCGGAGTCGGATCTGAATCCAGATTAAGGCCAGGCCTCGGGTAGACTCGAGGTTTGCGCCGCTCGCCGTGGGGAGAGGGGACCCCGGCCCCGGTGCCGCTGCGGCCGAGGGGAGCCCCGGGGCCGGGTGCGGGCGGCGCGGCCGCGTTTTGCTCTGCCAGATCTATCTCGGTGCAAAGGCTCAGCCGAGTTCCCGTCCCCCGGCTCGGGGTTTTCTCTGAGTGAGCTTTCTCAGCGCAGGGGGCAGCGAAGCCTGCGAGGGGGCAGCTCTCTGTGCCCCCCGCCCCCCCTCATCCCTCCCCTTTCCCCCGGCACGTCCAGTGGGGCCGCAAGGTCGCTGCAGGGGCTGCCCTCTCTCCCCGCTCGCACGGCGGAGCGGCGGTGCCTTTGTGCTTGCCGCTTTCGCAGCGCCCGGCGCGGACGGGCACAGGAAGGGCGAGCAGTCCTAAACCTCCCGGGCCCCGGGATAGGGCCAGGGAGGAGGGAGAGGAGCAGCCGTCGGGGCCGTGAATCCATCCATCCATCCCCGCGGTGCCGGGAGCGGTGTCCGGGACCGCGGGGAGCTGCTCTCCCGCCCCTGGTGAAAGGGTCTGCTCCCTGGGGTTTCACAATTAGGGGCCGTATTGGCTTGGAAAGCGCGCTGTGTCTCTTGTCGGTGCTGCAGAGGCTGTGCTCGGCTGCCAGAGCCGGGCGCGGAGTGCTCGGACACCTCAGCTCGCACAGGAGAGAGCCCCAAGGTAAGAGACCCAAAAGGGGTCGGGGCTGCTTTAAACCGTCCACCCGTAAAACCACACTTGCTGCTCTGGAAAACGTATTTCTGAGTTCTTACATCAGTTCCCAAAATTCGCTTAAATCTCCCTGCCTTCCAGTACGATTTCTTTTCACTAAACCGCTATAAATAATCCACTGTTTTCTTGGGCTCTTTTGCTAAAATCTCCCTCCAGCTTCTTTGAAAGCCTTCCTCGGTGCCTGCATCCCAGACAAGTGTTTCCGAGGCTTTCGGAAAGAGGGAAAAGAATTGTTTTGATGGGGTTTTGGGGGGGGGGGGGGGGGGGAATTTTTTTTTTTTGAGACATTCCTTCGCCTGGGAAAAGACACACAGCTGGGGGACCCGCTGGAAACACGTGTGCCCTCCTCCGAGTCCCCGCTCCCGCTGTCGCCTTCCTCCAAGCCCCTGCCTCGGTCGCTCCTTTCTTGTTGCTACTCCTGCCCGGCACGGCTCCCCGCGAGGCCGGGGAGCGGGCAGTGCAGGGTGGGGAATGCACGACACCCATCCCGTGTGGCAGCGCCGCTGTGCCCGCGGAGAGTGACCTGTCAAGGAGGTGCACTGGAGGGGAGGGGGAGGTGCACCACGGGGAGGGGGATGAGGGCTGCAGGGCGGGTGATGGAGACGTACAAAACCTGCTCCTCGGCCTAGATAACAGGGTTTAGCCGGGATTTCCGAAGAAATGGCTTCTTTCCCTTTTTTAATCTGAAATCCGTTTCCGTGCGTGGGAACCCCGGCGGGCAGTTGTCAGTCGGCGCTTTAGGCCGGGGAGAGCGGGCTGAAGGGCTCCGCCGTACCGCCGACGTGGGCACTATGGATTCTCTCGGAGCAAAAGGAAGTGCCTTTTCCCTTTAGGCTCCCACAAGTGCCCCTTTCACTTGTTTCCAGCCCCATAGGAAAAAAATCGTCTGTGAAAAATCTGCCCTAAACAGCTCTGCACCTCCGGGGAGCAGCTGAGAAGCAACGGACAAAAATAATCCCTTCCTGAAAATTTGTGTGTCTCCTTGCCTGCTTTTCCACCACGCCTCGGTCCAGGCTAATCCCCTCTCGTACTTTATAATTATTTATATTTTATTTTGAACTTGTGTCGAATTAACCCCCCGCGTCTTTCCCCGCTGTATTTTCCGTGTACAGTGTTTCGCTTGACTTCACCTATTTTTCCGGGGTCCCACCAGCTAATGAAAACACACGCTTCTGTCACCTTCTCAAAAGCCGCCCTTGCTGCTTTTCACTGCGAGCCCCCCCGCGCCACGCGTGACCGAGGGGCGTGGGAGCAGCTTCGGGCCCGCCTCAGCCGGGCGGATGTCGGGGCAGAGTGAACAAGAGAGCAGAAATAAAATGCTGAATATTATCCAGGCAAGCAGCCGGGATTTGTACCTAGCGGCTTTGTTTTCGCTGTAGCTAGCGTGACAAAAAGGAGCGGGAAAGGGAAAAAATTATTTTTATCTAGATAAAAATCCCTTCCCAAAGAGAAGGCGCTCCCCACGCCCGGGGGTGTCTGGGTCTCCCTGCCAGCCCACGCCGCCCGCTCAGCCCAGCCGCTCCACGGACACGCATCGTTTTGAAGTGAAATTTCAACCCCCTCGAGACGTTGCTTCTGCTTCTGCCAAACACCGATTCCGCCGGCAAGGGCAAGTAATACATGGTATAAATGAAGTTTTAAAAACACCCCGTCACCCGGCGCCGCTGGGCGGTAAAGCACCTCTCGGGTGCTTTGCGTGGGGATTAGCCAGCAGCAGCGTTTGGGAAGCCTGGGTGCGGCGCAGAGATGTGCGGGAGTTGTTACCTCTCTGTGTTTAGAGTTATGGGTTTCCTACTGGCTCCCCGTTCTTCAAACAGTTAATTCTCCCGGCCGGTGTTCCAGGACTCAGATGGCCAAAATTCCTCTCCCTCAAGCCCGAGTCTCCCTCCTCTCCCCATTGGGTCGCAGCTTTTGGGTCTCTCCCGAGCTCTCCCTCCTATTGGCCGGGGACATTTTTTTTCCCCTTTTTTTTTTTTTTTTTTTTTTTTTTTTTTTTTTCCTGACAGGCGCACGCAGCCTGCCTAACTCTTGGAGAAAAAAAAATCCCAGAAGTTTGGATCAATCAGAGAGAGACAGAAGGAAAGGGGAGAAGAAAAAAAAAAAAAAAAAAAAAAAAAGAAATCCAGCCTGCTGCAGCCCCTCTGAGCAAGTGCTGGGACCTGGGCTGAGCACACCCTCCTGGCTCTGCCTGCGGAGTATCTGCAGCCTCATGTAGTGCCTTCAGGAGACTGAGGGCTGGTTCTTCTGGGGGTGCAGCTGGGGAGGGGTGGGGGGGGGAGAAAGAGGCGAGAGGCTCTGCCTCTGGTCCCCGAGCTGTGCGCTCCCAGCCACTGGTCTCTCCTGTGCCCAGGGGTCTGGGCTGGGGGATAAGATGAGTGAGAGGCGAAGATCGGCGGTGGCCCTCAGCTCCCGAGCGCACGCTTTCTCGGTAGAAGCCTTGATCGGGACAAATAAAAAGAGGAAACTGCGAGACTGGGAGGACAAGGGGCTGGATTTGTCCATGGAAAGCCTCAGCCCCAATGGCCAGCTGGGGGACAATGAAGACCCGACTCAGTGCCTGGACCTCAACCCTGGTTAGTGCGACTCCTTTCTCTTCGCAACCCCCCCTCCTGCCCCGCTCCCTCCCAGCTTCTCTCCCTGAGTCCTGTCGGGAGCTGCCCGCCGGGCAGCGCGTCCCGGAAAACATCCGAGACTGGGAGTACAGAAAAAAAGCGGGAATTTTGGGGAGATTATTTTTTCTTTCTTTTTTTTTTTTTTTTCCTGTTGTTGTTTTTTGTGGGTTTTTTAATTGTTTGGTTGGTTTTTTCCTTTCAGTTTACGGGAACTTTCTCTCACTCGCTGTGTCTCTTTCCCCCCCACATAGCTCCATGATCTCCCGCGAGGGACGGCGTGTCCCCTCTGCTTCCTTTTTAACCCTCTCTCCTTCCACTCCCTCCGTGCCTGCCGATCGCGATAGTCCTTCCCGGGTGTCTCGGGACAGGCGTTTCGTTTTGCTCCAGTTTCCCGAGCCCCGAGTTGGAGTTGCCGGGTGGCTCGGGGGCAAAGGAGTGGGGTGCGAGATGCACCCCTCTCCTCTTTTCCGAGTCACCCCCGCGTACTCCCCTCGGAAACAGTGACGCCCTAAGCAGAGGCGTCAGTGTAGGAGGAGGATGTGGGCATCCAGGATCAGCGCTGCTCTGGGGAGGGGGTCGCCAGCTCTTCGGAGCGATGGAGACCCGCTGTGTGCTGCCCGCAGCTCGGGATCCTTCCCCCGGGACCGGACCCGCTGGGTTCCGGCCGGCGCGGCCTCGCTCCGCTCCCGGCACGGAGCGCACAAGCCGCGGCGGAAGCGCGGGGGACACGGAGGGCTCCCTTCCCTCTCCGAAGGGAAAACACTCCCGGCAGGGAAAAGGAGCTCAGCGGGTAAGGGGCACTGCGAGGAGTCCAGCCCCGCTCCTGAGCCTGGCTCCTCCCGGGAGCCGCGTATGGAGCAGCGCCGGGCCCGCGGCCCCAAGGCCGGCGAGACGGGGTTAGGGGACAGGGAGCACAACACTTCCCTCCTGGTGTCCTGGTGTACTTCGGGCTTTAAATTCTCGGGTTTTGTTTTTATTTAAAAGGAATCCGCTAGCTCGCAGCTCTCATTTGGCTCAAGCCAAACCCTCGGTCTCCCGAGTTCTCCCTCTCTCTCCGGCCGCTCCTCTCCGGCCTAAAGCGAGGGCTCCGCAAACGCAGCCGCGCATCCGCGGCGATCCCGGGGGTGAAATCGCGCCGGGCCTCGCTCCCCGAGCTGTCCCCGCGCCCTTCTCGCCATCCCCGCGCCCCGTTCCCCAGGGCCTTAACAAGGGACGGAGGGAGAGGCCCCGCTCTCACAGTCGTCGTGTGGGGAAAAAGAGAATTTTAGGTGATTTCTCTTTGCTTTTAGTGCTCAGATGGGGCAAAAAGGTCAAACGATTTCTTTGCGCAGCCCTAAGAAAAAGGGTAGAAATATCCTCGTCTCCTGCCAAGTCCATTCGCTGCATTTGGAGCACCTTTTAAATTTCGTTTTTATTTATTTTGCGTGACGTTCCCTGAGCTATCAATTAGCATAAGCTGCCCAAAACTAAGAGTAAAAACCCCAAACCAACAAAACAAAAACAAAAGGAGGCGAAAAAAAAGGAGAAGAATTTTAGATCGAGGTATCAAAAATATTTGCTGTAAAAAATAATATTTAAAGTGTTTTTGAAGGGAGCTAAAGACCATGAAGACCTCGCCCCCCTACGTCCTCAAGGAACCGCATTTCTATTTGCTTTTAACAGCAGCAGCCTTTCTCGGTGCGGGTCCTAAGGAGAAGTAGGTAATATTTGCTGCCAGGGTCGTCTCTCTCAACGGAGGGACGGGCATAAAGGAGAGGGGACAGCAGCGATCAACCAGTCAAAAAATAGGCTACGGCTTCAGAGGCTTCCCCGTTCAAAGGAATAATTACATGACCATAGACAAAAAACCGCTTTCTAATAACAGAGAGTATCTGTGCATCAGTCTTCTTTTTTTTTCTTCCCCCCCCCCCTTTTTTAACTGTTTTTCTTTTTTTTAGAACAGTTTTTCACATTTTTTTAGCCGCAGTGGGTTATGTTTTTATACAGTCTGAAAGTTTAATTTGCTTATTTCTCAGTTAATTCGAATTGGAAAATTGGAAAACTCTCCATGCGCCAGATTGGAGAGCGGGAGAGAATGGCTGCTAGTGCCTGAAACCTCAGAAAGTAAACGTGATGTTTTTCATAAAGCAAAGGAAATCAAGAACAGTTTGAGAAATCATTTTTAGGAGGTTGATAGACTTTAAATAAAGTCCGCGACTGTAATTTGCACAGTCACTTCATTAAACCTAATTCCTCGGCGGTGTACTTTTGCTGCTGGGTGAAAATTGATTAGCGGCTCTATAATGACCACCGAATTCCATCTTTACAAGACCTAATTAAGAACAAACTTTACACCTAACGTGTTTTAAACTTGCCAAATCTCCAGCGATATAGAAAAAAGAATTGGAAAAGGGAATTTTTATAGCGTCCCAAAGGTTCAACACTCAAAGCCGCTGCCCCCGAGCAGCGACGGGCTGTTCCCTCTGCTGCGGTACTGTTGGGACGGGGGTGCTTGCGGGGAGGCCGCAAGTCGTACAGTACGCGCTAGGAAATTATGTCCTGATTTTCGTGGGATAACCTACATCGGTCTAACCCCATTTATCGATCTTTTCGCCTAAATTGCCTCCATTTCAGCGCGGGAGGGTCTGAAAACTATTTAGTGCGGGGAGTTAAACGCGGCCACAAACAGAGTAAGGATTTGCTCTCCTTTTCCCAGATATTTTGCGTGCAAAAGGCGAGTATGAGGATTTCTCTCCCAAGCGCGGGACACGTCCTGCGGCAGGGGTGAGGGGGGAGGCGGCGGAGCGGCCCCGCTTCAGCCCCCGCGTCGGTGCGGATCTGTGCTGGATGCGCACAAGCCGCAGTGCCTGGGAGGCAGCGCTGCTTGTTTCCCCGTTTGGCGGAATCCCTGACTCCTGACGTGCCATCTTACAGCCGTGCCCAAACTCTTCGGTGACGATATTGGCGAGACCGAGTCTCCCGAGAGACCTGCCCTCCCTCCGGGGCCGCATCCTCCCGGGAGAAGCGAGGTGGCAAGCTGGGAGGTGACGGGCCGGGCTGTGGCGTGGGCAAAGGGGAGGAAAGCAAGCGGATAAATCCCCCAGGTTTGTAAGGAACATCTCCCGAGCATCCGAGTTATTTATGTCTCAGCCACGAATTTTGTCGCCAGAGTTAATGTGCTTTTTTTACGAGACTCATTTAAAAGGGGGATAAACCTGGATTTTAATCATGTGCGGGTTCAACCACAAGTTGTGAAAAGGAATCCAGGATTACAGCGGCTCTCACCTTCTCTTTCCCACCCCGTGCACTCGGGAGCGCCGGGCCGGGGCAGGCAGAGCTCGCCCGGGGTCTCCAGGAAGCCTCTCCCGCTGCTGCGCCGCCGCCCACGGCCGCGCTCCCGCATCCTCCTCCGGCACTCGGCTCTCGCCACCGACAGGCCAAAGGAGGAGGAGGAGGAGGAGGAGGAGGAGGAGGGTGGCGGGACGCCCCACCGTCCCCTTGGCAGGTTCGGTTTCAGAGGGCAGCAAAACAATGGGCTCGGATGTCTTCTGGGTATTTATAGATTTAACCTGAGCAGCGGAAAGGTCACGGGGGCCCCAGGCGTTGCCTCCCTTGATGAATATATTGTTTACTGTCCTTTACGGCCGTGGCATTCGTCGGCCACCCCAAGGGCGCAGGGACAGACCGAGGCAGAGCCGAGCGCGCTTCTTTCCTTGCCGAAAGTTTAAGACTTTTAAAAATTTTTTGGAGTGTGGGTGGGAACGTGTTTCCGTGGACGCGTTTGCCTTCACAAGAATACGGCTTGCTCCTTCAGGCGGTCAGGGTCTCTTCACGGCGAGACGAGCACAAGCGCTTCAGAGGCAGAACAAAAGGCGGCTAGATAGACTTTTTCGGCTTTGGGACCGTCCTTTTTCTCGCGTGGAAATACGCAAGCCATTTTGTAAACGAATTTTTTCTGCTAGTGCAGTCTTTGTAGCACACGTCCATCCCACCGGTATTTTTGGTTGCATATATTAAAAGGGCACCTACCGGTTAAAAAGCCCAAAACCACCCGAAAACAAACAAACAACCCCCAAACAACAAATTAAACAAAAGAAAGCAAGGCATTTTTGAGAGTTTAGTTACTCGTTCCTTGTGTTTATCTGAATCTACACTGGCGAACTACTGCGAGCCTCTGCAAAGAGAGAAAACACAAGGCACACATTTTAAGACCCACAATGTGTTTATTACATGTGCTTATCCGTAAGATTAAGATCCGAGAGTTTGACAAAGCCTTCAGTGGCTGACAAGAGTAAATCCTTCAGCTCTTTTAGCGCGGCGTGTTGCTCTCCTGTGTCTCCCGGGAGGTTGCATCGATGTCCATCCCAATCCCGCTCCGCCGCGGGGTTCCTGCTCCTCCTTACCCACGGGCAAACCCTCTTCGCCGGCGAGGGTGCGGGAGCCACACAGCCCGCCCACCCTCCGGAGAGGTAAAGAGATTTTAAGAGCAGGACAAAATGCCATTGACCCTTCTACTTCCTTTATTTTATTTTATTTTTTAATACCCTTGCTTCTGAATGCTTATATTGATGAAGTCCGTTCCTCGATCAGTGGCTGTTAAACCCGTGAAGAGGGAGTGACTTTGTTCGGTTTCTCACTTCAGCTTTTGTTTGAGTGCTCGGTGGATGGGGCTAGGATTTCAAGAGCTAGCAGAGCAATTTTTCTCGTCTCTTTCCCTAGGTAGAGCATATTGGCATACATAGTCCTTTGCATGTTCCTTGAAGCTCGTGGACGAGCAATGCTCTGTGGCAACGAGATGTAAGACAAGAGAGTGTCAGCTTTGCCTTGCCGTGGGATGGGTGTTATTGATGAGAAGTCTTTCTAACGAATTTGTGTGTGACTGGGATTGGATGAATTCATTCCACCTGTTGGATCATCAGTTTGCCTCTTTAAGACGGATACGGAGCTCAGTTCCGTTGCTCCCTTGTGTACACGATGGAAGGAAATGCAAAAATCTGCCCCTCCTAATACCTCTATTCCCCCATACCCCAGCAGCAGAGCTAATACTCTCATCTTTCCCGAGGAGACAATTGCAGGAGGCAGATGGAGTTGTCCAGACGAGAGCCAGGAGAGCCGAGTCCTGTGGGGGCTCGGGAAAGGGTTGTCTTAGTCAAGTTCATACACCTCTGACCTTGGAGCCTGAGGAAACAGAGAGTGAGAAGGATTTGTTCCTGTGGTAATATGTGCCTTACTGAACTGGGGAACTCCTGCTGCTGGGTTTGTGAACCTCCTCCTGCAGAGAGGCGAATTACTCACACTGTATTAAGAGGGCAGGTAATAATAGAGGCAAACCTTAAAGAACAGCAGAGCGTTGGGAAAAGGGTGGTGTGTCAAGCAATTTCTTCCTTTCTTTTATATGTATTTTAAAGCTGCAGCATTTTTTACACAGGTTTATCCCATCTGCTGGTAAGGGGAAAGCTGCTGTTTCAAAAGATGTTTCTTGTCTTCGACAAGAACTTTGGGAGAATCCAAAAAGCTTCTGTTACAAGCAAAAGTCAAATAGTTCCTTACGAACCATCAATCACTTCTCCCTCCTCCCATTTGGGACCGAGCACTTATATCAAATATCAGCCCAGTTAGCCTCTCCTCAGGCAGAAGTGTCCTGCTTTATCTGTGTCTGTCTTTAACGAAAACTGATGCTTTTCTCAGATGGAAAAGCTGAAAGATGCCTTCCAAGAGCACTGCATTCAGGAAAGAGCATTTACATTGTTTTACAGCACAGTCGGTGCCATTTGAGTCACTTCTATTCACGCAGATAGCTGTTCCTTTTGTAATCCGTTGGATTCTTGAATGAATCTTTACTTGCAGTCTTAGGTCTTCAAAGACCAACATTTCTTTTTTTTTTCAGAGTTTCTTTTTTCTGCCTTCTGATCTAGATTAATAAGGTTAAAATAGTTTAAATAATGCACTAAAACCAGTCTGAGAGAACTGAAAAAATTCCTGAATGTATTGAGATGCAATCAGATGGCATTTACATTGTCCTTTTTTGTAAAATTAGTAAAATCCCTTCAGGTGTGATTTAAATGACCCCAAGTGTCCCTATTGAGATCTGTAGTTTACCCTGGTGATGCAAAATCAAATTCAGTGAAAGAAACTTTAATTTTCTAAACTTGACAATGTTTCAGAGATTGAAAGAGTTTCCCAGAGAGGCTGAGTGTGCTAATGCCCGTTGATGGAGTTTCAGGATTTTGTGCTAATTCTTAGCTCTCTGATATCATCTTAAACAGTGCAATTAGTTGGCAGTAATGCGATGGGACCTTCTGTTTGAATCCTGGCAGAAAAGGCATTGTGGGTATACAGACATGTGGGCAGTGCCTGTCAGCCCGGGAGCTGAGTGGCTCCTTTGGGAAGAGCAGCCATGGGCACCTGGGTGCAGGGAAAATGCAGGCAAGTGGGATCTTCCCAGTTCTCCAGTTCCTAATCCTGTCCAGAGCAGCTCTGCATAGCAGGACATTGAAAGATTTTGCTTCTGTAGCTTTTTAGGCGAACTACAGTTTCCTCAGATAGATGGTACTGTGCAGCAATGCTGAGCCCTTTTTTTCAGTGGGAAAAAACCCCAAAGGTGTAGCTTTCTGCTGCTTATTTCCAGTATTGTTGAAAATAAGGTATGATTGCAACTTTTACACCTGCGAAACATCTGCTGTCTCAAAATACAACCCCCTTGCATTTCCTGTGTTAAAAGCTGTAGTATGCTCTGGTGAGGAGTGCTAGGGAGAGATAACATCGTGTGGTATGGCAAAATTAAATTGAAATATCTTTGAAAGTACATTGAGAATTTTTGAAACTGAGAAGAAATGTGTGCCAATTGAAATTCTTGTAGCAATTTGCATCCTGGGGGCATCTTTTAATTGCATATTCTTCAGGGTCAGAAAACAATGAATCAGTAAATCAATCCCAGAAGTGATAAAAGCACTTGTTACAGTAATATTTACAGTAATATTTCCATATACCATTTGCTTAATTGAGCCATTGATCTTAGAGTGTTGTGCAGATGGTGAGAGGATAGTCTGAGTCAGACCCCTGTGGCAGTGGGCTCTCCACTGTTGGCTGTGTGTTTGCAAGTGCAGCTGTCAGAGGGGAGGGTTCACCTAGTGAGTGGCTTGGGCCGGCACACGCTCATTCACAGCAACGGAGGAAGTCTGAGGAGGATTTTCATTTTGGGACTCAGCACAAAAAAAAAGTGAAGATGGTGAGGATTCACTTACATTTAGTTTAGTAAAAGCTTTTAAAAAATTTATTTAATGGAGAATCAGGAAAACTTAGGGTTTGGCCAGTCTTTAAGTATTTGTTTTTTGTATCATCAGACTACCTAATGTTTTTAAGTTATGCAACCATTTTAGAAATAGATCCCAAGCCTCCTTGTTTTGATTAATTAAAACGTAGTTTTAAAATAGATCACAGAATGAATTAGCAAATAAAGAATAAGGCATTTTTATTTATATAATACTCAAACCAAGCATTTGGACACTCAAAACTGCTTCCCATTTTTTCTTTTTCTAGAAGCCACAGGTCTTTGGCAAATTCTGCAGGATTTAATGAAATTTTCATTTCTTCTAAGCTGGATTTTCTTGGTTAATGATATATATACAATTAAAAAAGGAGTTCAGTTGCATGATAGAACTCAGTGCCTGTCATAGTGGATGGCTTCACTTGACTGCCACTGCACCTGTTTATTCTTCTCAAGGCTTTTGCTTTTTTGGGAAAGAAATCTTCCAGTATTGTTAAATGGACATTTCCAACTATGTCTACATGTGTAGCTCTTGGAAAGGAGCTTGGGAAGAAATTATTGCAAACCACCTTTGAAAGAATCAATTTAGAGTTTCTAAAGAGTACTTAACCAACTGGTTAAAAGCTGACCCAAATCATATTAATAATCAGCACATTTATATGAAGGCAGCCACAGCAAAAATTGTTTTAAAATCAGTGGGCCAGGGCACACAGAAGAGTTATGAATGACTTACAGTTCTTTGACTTCACTCAGGGGCTGGATGCACTCTTGGCTAACACTGACATCTTTCCATGACCAATGAATTAACAAACCCAAGCTTCAGCTTTTAGGAGCTTCAGGAAGTAGAGAACTCCCTGATCAGAAATCTCCCCCAAAACCAAGGAGAAAATTTAAGACATTGAAGTGCCTTTACTTTTAGTAAGAGTGAAGAACTGTGCATCATAGACTTCTTAAGAAGCTTCTCTAGTAATAGCAATATCCCTAAGTAAGATATCAGAAGTGCTTCTTTCTCATGATACCAGCATCAGTGTGGATGGCTGTGCAGAGAAAATACGAGAGCATGTTGTAACATTTAGAAATGCATGCTGCATATGATGTGTAGCTTAGGGAGGCTTTAAAAATAGATTCTTCTTGGTTTACTCCTGAAATGCCTGTAGATCAGTTCTGTAAGGCTGAGTTTAGTGAGGAAGAAGGAAGCTTGGGACTAGATGGGGATTCACAGATAGATTTTTTTATTTTTCACCTAATCGCCACACTGGATTTTCCTCAATCCTGCTCTAAGAATTCTATTGAAAGGTCAATTATTAAATGTTCATAGGTGCTATTGTAAACGTATTTAATGACTTTTACAAGAATTACTTTCTTTGTTGAAGAAATTATCCTGGTTCTGCCCTGTCAGCACCCTCTTTCAGCTTTGCACTTTGCACAGAAAAAATGCAAATGAATTTTAATTGTGCTTTAGGCAGCCTGTCTCACCAGGGTGAAAAAACAGTGGAAGCAGACCTTATACCCTCTCAGACTTAATGGAAACATTCCCACTTGCTTTTTAAAAAGCAAACTTCAGCCTTCAGGTTGTGCTGGACTCTGCTGCTGCCTTAACTTGTAATTAAATGGCACTCAGGAATTGGGACTGGCAATACTAAATCTTTAGTTGATGCATCCTAGTGTGAAGGCTGTGTGGAAGCTCTGCTAAAGGAGGACCTGATTGTTTGACATGCCAAGTATCTGCACTTCAAAGGATTATATGGTGCTGATTTTCAAGGGTGCAACTTCTGTGACCTTATTTTCAGTGGTGTTAGGAATGTGTAATTGCCATGGAGATCTTAACCTCTCCCTTGATTTTTGCTCTGAGACACCCTAAACAGGAGGTGATAGGAGAAAGTAGGCTACTCCTCAGTGCAACAGCTGGGATTCAAATAATTTGGGGGGATTCCTTTTTCTTCTTCTTCAATACCATGTCAGTCTGTAGGAGTTTAATAGTCATGACAGTGAGGTTAATACCTCGGTGATCATTTTATGCTATAGCTTGATCATGTTCGCTCTTCAGATTTAGTGCAAATGCTTGATAGCATGAAAACAATCAGGTTGGATCTGCAGCAGGTTTCTGGATTGTGCCTATCTTTGTAATTTCTAAGTGCTCCTGGCATTTAGTTGTGTAATACAAGAATACAGTGCTCCATACAAGGCAACAAGGCTGTTATTTTTACACTGAAGAGTTATTTTTTTGCTTCATAAAGCTTAATCTTTTTATGCCAGAAGATTGTAGCAAGCTATGAAAATACAGAATTCAGTCCATGGCTGTGGGTGCTTAATGGTTTTTATTTTGCTCTGGAATTTAAAAGATAAATAGAAGATTTATTATCGTAGGATTTAGGGGTTTCCTGTGCCAAGCTCTTTGGAGCAAATAAAAAAAAAAAGTTTTCATTTACCATCAAACAAGCCTAGCAAAGTCTCTATGCGCCTAGTGGCAAGGCAGTCACATTATTCACTCCAGGGCTTGGAGTGTTACCACATAAACTGCAACATCACTGTGCTGTTACGCAGGTCCTGCGACGCTGACGGAGCGGCAGAAAGCCCACACTGCCTCATTAGAGACTCCCTGGATTATTCTGTACAGTGCAATTCTGTTTGCTCCATCACTCAGGAAATTGTGCCTGAGCTGGGGAAAGGGAGGGCAGCTGTGCAAGTGCCTAGCAGTGTGCTGTTACAGAAATGCACAATAATTAATAGCTTTTGTGAAAATATAGCCGTAAAATGCAACTTCAGGACAAAAATAAAAAAAAACCACCTCAGTCTGCTTCTCAGAATGAAAGATTCAATAGTGAATTGGCTGGTTATTAAGAGCATTTGCTCAAGTTACATTAAGGTGCTGAGCATCATTCATCCAGGGTAATGCTGGAATAATTGAATTAGAAAAAAATGTAAAGAGGTTGGATTGAGTACATACAGGGCACAAAAGAAAGTAATCCAGTATGGTCACAGACTTCCATAGAAAAGTGGTTCAGCCCCAAAGGAGGATGGAAAATGTCTGGGACATTTTTTGTCTCTGTTCTGTTGCAGTGCCAGATGCCCTGCTCCTGGTTGTGCTCTCAGACACCTGGAGCACTGGAATGTCCACGGGCTTCTGTAGGTGCTGACTTGTCCTTGGGCTGAGAAACGACAGAAAAACAGCAAATCAAGAATAATAGTGCTGGAGCTTGGCTGGATGAGGGCTGCATGTCCTGAATCCTTCTGAGGGGCTCACTTGGCTGGGACAAGGGAATGAAGAGAGTCACCATTGTGTCCATGTTGAGTCATGGGTGTACATTATCCTCCTGGGAATGAAATGATGCTGAAATCAGGAAGAGATGAGTTAACAGTGGCAAAGGAGTAGAAAACCAGAAAACTGATAGAAAACAGAGAGGGATCACTGTTGGGAAGGAAGAGGAGCATGAGGTGGGAAAGGGAGAGGTTCAGGGCTTCATTTCCTACCCACCAGCTGCTCTCAGCATGAGGAGAAATTAGAAACTATTTTCAGGCTTTCTCCCTGCATCTGGGTACCTTCCTGTGTTGTTTTTATTTTTTTTCCCCAGAATAATGAATAGCATGGTTCCTATAGATGAAATATACTATTCATAATGGTTTCTGAAGACAACTTAGGACATTATGTGAGTAAATGTAATAATTTGGTGTACTTCAGATATGTAAGAGAGAGGAAAGGGAATATGTCTCAGTTAGGTAGAAGCTGTCATGAAAAAGACCAGGGTTTCTTCCCATGGTCTTTGTTCCTCCATGATTTAATGCAAAACATTAGGAATTTCAGGAAAAAATTAAAAAGACTCTCCTAGAGGAAATAATTTCTCTTATAGTCAGCTTCACAGGAGTTTTAAAAATAATATTTAAAATCCTGTTTGCAACTTTTGCTACTTTATTGAGGTCTTTGTCCTTTTTATAATCAGTAGACATTATACATGGGGTTCAGCCTATTTTATTGTGCAGTTGCATTGGCTGAACATTATGGATTTCCATTGAATATAAACATAATATATTTCAGTGCTTGATAGTATTAATATTTAAATTATCAACATACAGAAGTTTTTTATGTGTCAGAGAGAATATGTTAAACATTATCACAGTGAGTGTAGTTATTTATTCCATAGGTATACCTAGAGGCAATTTCTAATTGCTAATTAAATTACACATAGCACATTTCTGATTGTTAGGGTCATAATTAAACTAAATTTATAATAATCAAGTACTTCAGATAATTTAGTCTTCCCCCTCTACACCAAATTTGTACTTGTTATATTGTTTATTTTGTGTGTTTTTCCTGGAGGCATGGCTGGAAAGAGGAGGGACCAGCTTTTCTGCACAGCAACAGAAGTTTTTTGAAATGCCATTCTGGCTAGGACCCCCGAACTTAAATGAAGAATTATGTATAGTAGCAAAGGTTTCTTGTTGCAATTATTTGCAGTTGAATGAGAATATGTGTTTGTGAACTGACCCTCAATCATTTGATTTGTGAATATTCAAAGAATTACTGAGTATTCATGAGGATGCTTGACAGTCATGAATTAAAATATAAATAATTACATCTCAGACAGTTGCTATTTGCTGTACCATTTACAATGATGTTTGCTGTGCAGACAAATGGGAAGAAAAAACTTATTATTATGGTCATCTAATGAACTGTTTAATATTTGTTCTGCATTTTTTCCCTGAAAAATAAGCATTTCCTTTTCAGTTTTCTCTCCGCCCATTTCTGCTTCCTTTTTTTCTTTATTCCACATTCATAGTTGTATTATTTTTGACCTGCCTGAGTCGTGACTTTTCTCCCGTGAGTGAAGGTGTGTGCCCAGCTCTGTTCCCAAAGCAGGAGGTGATTCACGGGTGGCACTTGGCTCACTGCACGTACCTTGACTGGTGACTCCTGGGGACAGCCCAGTGCTGCCCTTTGCTCACATTTAACAGCACAGCAGAGCATCAATTCACATCCAGGGGCTCGGGACACTGCAGCTGTACAAAGAGCAACATTTTGAAGCTGTTGCTGGTCAGTCACCCTGCATGAGTGGTACATCATTCACACCAACTCTTCACACTGTGGTTGGCTGAGGTTTTTTCCCCTGCACACACTAAGACGTGATCTTCAATGCATGTGCCAGAATTGCCCCTTTAGCAAAGCAGGCCAAATGCTCCTAACTCTTCCCTGATATCTCTGTCATAAGGGGACTTCAACCAGGATTTGTCATTATTTTACTTGTGGTCTGAGTTTGATATAATTTAATTATAAATTCAAAAGAACAGTCATTGATATTTGAGAAGGAAATCAAATCTCAGTACAGGGTAAACCCTAAATGAAGAATGAAGAAATAATAAAAGTAGAATTCTGTGAAATAGAACAGAGGTCATGAGGTTTTTTGTTTTTTTTTTTTCAATGCACAATGAATTACAGTCGAGATACCCATTTATAAAGGCACATTTTGTGGGAAAAAAACCCAGAAATTCCTGAACTATGTTTCCTCTTTGTCTAAGATACTGTGAAAAAGCCCCTTTACTCTTAAATATCTTAACAACAAACAGGGGAATAGAAGCAGTAATTTCTCCTTCATGAGGGCGGAGGAATCTGAAGCTTGAGGCTTAGCTTGCAGAGTTTGTGGAGCAATTAAACATATCAGGATTCCCAGTTCAAATTGTTGGCTCAAAATGCATCCTGATTTAATAAGGAAAGAATAGGAATAAGACAGTGATTGAGTTCCTTGAAAAAGGGATTTGCCAAACTGGAGATCTAACATTTTCCTTTTCTTCAATTACATTTTGACTACCCTGAGACAGATAAAAAAGGTTGTTTTTTTTTTTTTTTAATGAGGACATGACTTTAAAAAGTTATTATAAAATATTTGTTTGTTTTTCTTCAGAAGAGTCTTTAGATGCGTATTTGGGGCCAAATTCAACAAGCAACTGAGAACTCTAGCCCATCCATTTTCTGCATTTAAACAAAAACATAACAGTCACAATGACTTATACTTAAATATTTCCTGGTTTTGGTGAATGTAGCTCTCCCACTTTTTTTTGTTTTTGTTTTAGGATTTTTTCAAGAACTGAGGATTTTTTTTTCAGTGAAGACATCCCTGCTACTCTTACCAACACAGAAAAAGTGACTGTTTAATACTGGACAGAGTTTGAATCCCATTTTACTTGCTATATACTTTCTCCACATCATGTGCATGTATAAGTCTCTCCCTGTCTAGATAGATCTATAATATGTACATATGTATATTATATTATATTATATATAATTTAAAGTATTGTTTTATATATATATATTTCATATCTTACTAGTATTTTTGGTACGGTTTTTGTATAAGAATGTAGAGTAATCTTTTTTCTAGGGACATTAAAACACTGTATTTAAACATTTAACATATCTTAGGTATTTTAGAAATATGATTCTTTTCCATTCCCATTTTGCACTTACTTTTTTTTATGGCAACAAGTGCTAGATACTAGTGTTACATTTGATGGCTAAAAAGAAGAGAATTTGCAAGAGAGGTTTAATGTATTTGGTAATGAAAACGACTTTCATTTTACAATGGAATTTTCAAACATGTTTTTGTATAGAGCAGGCAGCAAAAAAAGGCCTTGCTTTTTAATGGGAGAAGGATTGTTTTGTGTATAGATTTGTCCAATTAAGTTGGCAGCAAGTAGGTGATGTTCAGGATGTGAAGGTAGAACTGCCTACTGTCTTGGGCGAGAATCACTTAACAAGAGCACTCCCCTTTTTCCAGCGGATATATTTGTGGCAGCACGGGTTTTCCTCCAGGCAAAAGTGGATGTGAAATCTTCTTTTAAGGGGCAATTCAAAAAATTCGCAGTGTTAAACAGAAGTGCAGAAATCTCTCTTAATGAAAGACAGACTGCAAGTGTTTGCCTAAGATTATCACTCTGCTAAATTGAAGCAGTGAAGCCGAAGTTCCTGCATCATTTACATCCCATGAGCAAGGCAAGAGCAAAAGCTGGAGGGAAAATATTTGATAATGTGCAAGCAAACAGCTGTGAGGAAGAAAAAGCTGCACTTTCAGTCACTGAATCTCTTGCCAAATGAAAACATTAGCTTAGTCAATGCCAAACGAAGCAAGTCCTGGGCTGTGCCAGGCCATAAGTCCTTAAAGGGACACTCTCTCCTTGGATTTAAAAAAAAGAGATCAGGTCTGATGTCTTCCAGTTTCTCCTCCTTTTAAATACTCTGTCTATGCACTTGAAAGTGCATGAGAGTTTAATTTCTGTTCATTCCCTTTCTTGTGTTTGCAAAGGTGGTTTCTGTTAGCCTGTTTCCTCCTTGCTATCTGAGGCCCTGATCCTGCCAAAATGTATTCATGTCCTTCATTGCAGTGGGTCTCCCATCCAAATCCCTCCCAGCAGGAAAGGTGAGCTCACACTTATGTGTTTGTAGGAGCAGTGCCTAATTGTAGGGGAAATGGAAACTGCACAGAGTTTTGTCTGTGGAACAAAATAAGCAGTAGAGACTATGGAGTGAAGCATATTTCTTTAATATTTCAATTATAGATGTGCTAGATGTGATGTGTAACTTTAGTAAGGGACAGTCCCTTCAGAGAGGAATGTAATATTTCACCTTCTAAGTACATAGTTTTAAGCAGAAATATCTATTAAAATAGTACATATTGAAATTATTTCAGTTGTGAGGTGAGGAATCAGGTTCTTTATTTTCATCCTATATTTTCATTTCAATGTGAAACTGTCAAGTCCTTTTGTTGCCTGCCATGGAACTCCAGCGGGACTTTGATTTTATTTCCCTCATGCGTGATCTTGTTTTGCACATTGAGCAGTTCTGATGCTGGAATTTTAGGCAAGTCCATTCAGAAATTGCAGCACTTATTAAACCACCTTGTATGGTGTCAACAGAAGACAGAATGTTGAACAAAATTATATTGTGACCCCTTATATGGCCTTATTCAGAAAAATAGTCTCACTGAAGTCCCTGGGAGCTGCAAAATACATCGGATGCAATTCAGGCATTTACTTGAACCTAAGAGCCTAAACTGCATTTGAAAATGCATGGGGGAGGGGGGGAAAGTGTGCTTAAATTATTTACATGCCTTCAGAAGTATATCAAGTTTTAAACTATGGTAATGACATGCATGAGCATAATTGAAAAATGTAGCCTAGCCATAACAGGCTGCCTTCACCTTGTGCTAGAGGTGGCTGAGATGGACTGCAAAGCTGCTGTCATCTTACAGAGCTTGGTAAAGTCACCGCACAAATAGCTGTTAGACCCAACATGAAGAGTGGGAATGATAGAGCACTGAGCTGTTAGGTGAGAAATTATCTGACTTTCTTTCTTTTTTTTTCTGGCTAACAGCCTCTGGTAAAATTTGGGCAAAGGTGTTTTGCTGTTACTCAGTTTTTGGACTTCAGTTGCAGGAAAGTTATGTAGAAGAGAGGTGATTTTTATTTCTTGTTCTGACCTCTTGCATGGTGGTGCAGCTATTTTACTGAAAGCTGTTTACAGAGCACAGGCAAGATGGCATTATTTAGATTTTGTAAAATGAAATGTGAACAAGCACATATCAGCACTTCAGGAAGATTTCATAAACATTTTCCACCCCAAAAGCCTGGTTTTGCTCTTCCCCTGGGCCCCAAACTCTTGAAGACTTCTAAAGGGTGTTTCTGTAAAAGAAACAAGCCTCTTGCAAGCAGCTGGACAAATGATTTGCATCATATTCTGATGTCACCAAAAATGTTAGTTCTTTCTGCCCCCTCCTCAATGACTCTATCTGTTGTTCACCAACATTTTCAGCTCCCATATATTTCCCTGAACATCTCACAGCATCCCAGGTGCAGGTGAATGTTTTCTCCATCTGGATCCTGTCTGAGGATGTTCTCCTGGGCTCAGCACATAGAGCAAGTAGTCAAGAGAGCCTCTTCAGTGAAGGTGCTAATTTGTTTTTGATTTTCACAAAATGTGTAGTATTGTAATTCATTTCACACTGCTATCCTTCTGTCAAAGTTGTTAGAACCTGACCAGTGAGTCAGTTTGGACCAGTGGGTGAGAATATTAAGGGGGAAAGGAAAATTTACCAATTGATGGCCTCCTGTGGGCTAAATTCCTAAAAAATACAGCTAAAATGTTTGCTATGTAGACAGGCAATCTGTCTGCTTATTTTACAGACCAGTGTTCAAAAGAGATGTTTCAGGCTAGAGTTATTTTATGTGCTTATGAAAAGATGATGAAAAAATAATTTTCCACACTTTCACACATTTTTTTCATTTTTATAGCTTCATTCTTCAACTTTCAGATCTGAGTGCCACTTCAGGAAACAAACCCAACTGCATAGAGTTTATGCACATGCTGTAAAGAGGTGCTGATTCTCTGTGTCCCTTTGTTCCCATCATAAGTTTTTTAAACAACATTTCCTCTCCTTTCCCAAAATACATATAAGGAGGTAGCTAACAAAAATCCGTATATCACCACTAGCAAACAAATTACTACCTGAAGGTGTAAACAGAACATTAAACTTCAAAACTGCTGGTTTAGAGACTGCAGATTCACACAGATGACCATAGGGTGACTTGCAGTGTTTGGCACCTCGATTGAAAGGAGGTTGCCCTTCATTTTTCCAGAAGGAGATTTGAATTGCCACACATTCAACTCATGTACTGAAACATTATTTAATTCTGACTATGACAAACTATCCAGAAGCATTTCATTGCTGTACCTCAGCTATTGGCCCTTTTCTTGGGCTCTTTTAGAAGCCCTGACAACTCAGAATGAAATGTTACCCCTTATTTGGTAAATGGTAACATATAAAAATGATAGTTAATAACACAATTAATCTTTCATAATTATTTCAGTGGTTTGACATAAATAGTTACACTCTCTGAGTAAAGATTTGCCTGTTAGGGAACCCAGATCAAGAACCCCTTTACCACATAAGACTAACTAAAACCCCATATTAAGAGTTCAGTATAGTTGGTTGGCTCTTGTGTGGAACACTGGATATGAATTTCATCAGAATATTTATAGATACAGCATTCCTCCTTTGTATCACCATCTGCTCACCACCTCTGACTCTCTAGCTGAGCTTCAGGGTCTGTACCAATGTCAGCGGAAGCTTTAAAATCTGCCATTAAAATAGAAACAACAGCAGAGATCTGCTATTAAAATAATAGCAACAACATCCCTCTGTGGGATGCTGGGGAACACACAACTATGGACAGGCCTGATCCTGCATTCCTTTTCTGCCCTGGGAGCTCTTTTGGGGGGGCAAAAATAAGAAAAGAAAGAATGTACAGGCTGAGCCCGTTTGTGTACAGATAGATGGAAATATGGAACTACTTTCTCCCATTGTCCTTCGAGCTGAACACTGGGGAGAGATTGGAACAATGCATGGAAATGCCATGGAGGGGATGTAAAGAGATGCTCAGCAGATGAATTCAATATAAACAAAGCTAAAACCACTGGTAAAGTTAATTTATACTTTTTCCAAATGACTCTCCATGTAACTGTGACTTAGCCAGCTTCTATGCATATTACAGCTAATGGCAGCAGGATTAAAATTAATAGGAGCAGTGTTTATACTGGATTGTAGTGGGACTGAACTTAGGGGTCATGTATGAAACACTCTAAAAACACACACAAGTAGAGCTGTGAACAGGAAAATAATATGTGAAAATGAAAATAATGAATAAACATTAGCCTTGCTGTCTGGCAAATTTTTAGTTGACTGTAAGGGAAAACCACCGAGCAGTGTCATCTGGTTTGGTCCAGTAGTTGTTCTTTTATTTCAAAGAGACTAAGTGGCCATGGTATGTGAGACATATTCCTGGAGAGCATCTCAGAAGCCACACACGTCTAATGAATTCACATCATGTTCATCAGCACAATTTCTTGGCACATCTTCATGTGTTATACTAGCAGAACTTCAGATACAATGTAATTCCTCACAAGAAAATAACATTGTGGTGGTCAGAATGAAAGAAAATGGTGATCACAGCGAGCAGTAGTATCTCTTGAGAGGCTTTACTTTTCATATTTTGATGGTGCTTTGATGAAAAAAGTAGTCCGAGATGTAAAAAAAATGAGCTTTTTCTAACAGAGAGAAATGAAGGGCTTTAAAAATTACCTTTTGCAACAGAAGAATAATTTAGGACTAATGAAGTGCCTTTGGATGATTTCTTATCCAGAAAAAAGTATGTGAGTACCATTTGCAATGGATGTTAACAGTGTAAAATCAGAGGGGTGTTTTAGGTGCTTGGAGTGGGATAGGACAAAGTGCATCTTTAGTGCAACAAAACCTGTGAATTTCCCATCCTTCACTAAACAAAATTACTGTCGTTAGTTTAAATATAGAAGGAGGTTTGCTGATTTGGATGCAGTTACCTGCTGAAGAGCTAGGCAGAAAAATAATTCTGTGTTTCGAGGTGCAATCACAGGGAAGGGTATCATTCACTGGAGGAAGCATGAGGAATGCAGTCTGGAGGACCGAGACTGTTATAAAGTATCAGCAGGACGGCAACGAAGTGACTGAGCTGAATATATTAGTGAGACTAGATAACTCATCAGCAACAGTGTTAAAAGTAAAGTGTTTGATCTATAAAATACTCAAGTTCCTGGTCAGCTAGTGCAGGGTACAGATAGACACTTGCAGTTTCATGGCACAGAATCAATTAGCAAAGGCTAACACAAAATGGCAGCATGATAAACAATCAATTAATGTTTCAACAATGCTGAAGTGTAGTGAGAATACAATCTTTGTACACAAATTGATTTCCTCTTTTACTGTGTAGGATTTTTTATCTTGCTTCCCTTGTGCACTCAGAGAGTGCTGTTGGTTAAGTGGAACAGCAGATGAAGGTGTGAACTGCCTGTGTCTGCTGTCAGGGGGAAAAGGCTCCTGCATGTTTTTGTTTTAATCTAAACTGTGTGAGTCTGTCGGCAAGATTGTGTGGAAATGAGCAGGAGACCAAAACAGGAGGGCAAAATAAGAGATCTCCATGAGATAAGGGAACCCAATTTATTATTTTTAATGACAGGCATATGGAAGAGACAAGTATACCACAGTAGTAACAAGAAACAGCCTACCATTTAATAAAGGGAGAAGATAGCATTTATTTTTATGGCAGGTCAAGAGCCCAATCCACAAAACAGATGAAACTTTGCTTTCATGAGCTCAGCAGGCCAAACCCATTCCATGCAAGCCATGACTGCAGTTGGACTGGCCTTTGAAGTTAGTTATATCTGCCTTTGCAGTATCAGGCACATGAAGCCCTGGAACGTTACAGGAAAAAAACCTTTAAAAATTACTGTAAAGGGGAAGTAGCATAAAGGGGAAAAAAAGTCAAAATCCACATTCTTGTGGGTATAAATCAGTTCCAGTGGCCTGAGTGAATATTCCCTTGTTGATACTATGTGAGGCTGACCTAGCAAGACAGAAGTATGAGTACAGTAGCCAATTGGGCAGAACTCCAGTGAGATAAGCATTGTCTGTGTAATCTGAGATAAATTCCTTTTACTTTTCTTTAATAAAGGTAAGAATTGCAGCGTGCAAACCATACAGAGGTCAGACTGGTCTGCACCTTTACTGTGTGCCAGTGACTGCCTGTCAGTAATCTACAAGAGCTTGAGGCAAGGGCTCAGGGCTTGAATTTATCTCACACATCTACAGCCTTTTGCTTCCTTGGTCTGTTAAGACACTGTAGGATTTCTCCTGGTCACTCTGGGTTTTGCAGAGAAGCAAACTGGGATGAAAAGCATAGAGAAAAGTCTCTGTCTAGAGATAGCTTTTCTGTCAGGGATGTATCTGCCTGAGTAGGAAGAAATAACAGTTTATTTGGGCACATCAACCCTGCTCCTTCTTGCTTATTCCTGGCTGCTTTCAGCTACTTTCTGTTCAGTTGATTTTTCACTTTCTCTTCTCCAAGTCTCCAGCTTCTCCCTTTTGTTTCAGAATCCTGTTTCTTTTCTTTTCCCTAGAAAACTCACCATGCTCATTCTCTTAGACTATCTTGTCTACAGGAACATTACTCTGATAATTCTCCCCAGATGTTGTTTGGCACATGATCATGAGGCCAGGCCCTTCCTAAGCTATTTACCTTTCATTAAATAAATAAAAAAAACCCAAACCAAAATGAAAAACGATTTTCTGTTTAGACAACTAAAAAACTCCAGTCCAAACAAAGCCGGAACACACAGAAACAACAAAACAAGATATTCAAGATTCACAAGAGCATTAACATGATACATTTCACTTAATGGAAGTATTCTGCTGAGTAACAAATTTAAAGAAAAGTAGTATGTGAATGGTGTATGTGCAATATGTAAATAATCAATATGACTGATAAAAAATATCATTAATAGGAAATTTGGCTTGGTCCCTGCTGAATCCTCTCTCTTGTTTCCTATGCTGAGGTATCTATTTCTCTTTAAACTTACATGTGTTTTAGAAACTATACCATTTTTCCTTGAGTTCATCCACATCAGTTGCTCCAAAGTGCAAAAAGGTGAGATGAGAGCTTGTATATGATTACTGCTGATTGCTATCGCAGATAGAAGAGAGGACTTCTTGAATTATTATTACAAATTTTTAGTGTTTGATATCCACCTACAAAAGGGTTAATCTAAATGGATGACAGCTGTCATAATGCAAGGAGAAATATTAATTGGATTGAGTGAAGAATTCTTTATTTTTAACTCAAATGGTAAAGAGAGAAACATGAAGGGAAAAAAGTATTTTCCTATATACTCAAGGAAGGACAAGTAAAGAAGTGGCTTTAATTTTATTTTTTTTTCCTTTCTTAATCCCTTTCTTATGTAGTACTCATCTCAGAAATTTTCTCACACCATTCTCATTCTGTATTAGTCTACAAATATGGCTTTGTCCTCAAGTATAAAGCATCCTTCAGCTGAGTTTCTTATTTCAGCTGAGCTCTGTAACAATGTGCTACCCTTTCAGCCGTGTAAGATTTCCCATTGTGGGAGGCCTTAATAGTATGGAACTGTTTGTTTTTGACTCTGCCTATTGCCAGATGAAATTAATGACAACAGCTTTTCAAGTCTTTAAAGTGCTGTCTGGTACACACACAAGTATGTGGTGAAATAAGAAAAGAATGTGAGAGAGTATGTTCTTTTTCATAATTTTTTTTACCCCATCTGAGAAATTTCTGTTCTTACTTCATTTCTTAAAGTTTCTGAGGACTTGAGATATGCAGGTATTTCGTTGAATCTTTAATCCACAGTAGTTTCTGGGCTTTTTTTTTTTTTAATTTGAAAACACAGAAATCTAACACCTTCCTTTTCTCTTATCTGACAATTTTCAGTGTGGAAGCTGAGCAGTATGAGGCATCCTGTGCTCAATTGCTCAATGCTTCCCAGAGAGCTATTGCATGCCCTGCCTCTGATCTGCCCCTCACTTGCTCAATTTTGAGAATTCTCCTTAATTTCTCATGGCCAAAATGAACAGCTGTCAGCTGTCAGCAGGGCCTCATCAACTGTCTTCCCCTTGAAGACATTCAATCCAACAATCCACAAACAGATGAGCTGTAGGACCTTTACAGGGCATAAGTGCCAGTCCTTGACATTTCTTCAAAATCATATTGTTTCTGCCATGACTATAAAGTTCTGTTGCTTAATTATCTCTACATCCAGAGATAAGAAGTCCAACCCACACAATTTTCAAGCTTTGAAATTTCCTGGGTTTTAATATTTTACTTATTTTATCTCTCAAACAGAAAATACTGTTTTATTGAGCATGATCTTGATAAATAAGTCTAAGGACACTGTATTTGGTCATAAACCCATCTGTTCCTGCTGCCTTATTTACATTCAGACTTTCTATGATAGTACTCACTTCCTCCTTTGAAGTGTGTTATCCAAGAATTCTCAGTGTATACATAAATATGTAGATATGCATGTATATGTTTTTATTTTTATTTTTATTTTGTGGTTCTGTGGGAAAGAAGCCCCTAAGGAGTTTAAAAGTTGTTGGCTTTTGGAGAGTTGAGCAATATATAAAACCTTTTGGTCTCAAATCACCCAACATCTCTTCTCAGCATGTTACCATATGTCCTTTGCTGTCTCTTTTGAAGAAACTGCCATATTATCTGCTTTCAAAAGTCTGCCCACCATCTTTCCCTTACATAATACTTTGTTTTTTACATTTTTGAGTTGGTTCTGTTTAACAGACTTGCAGGAAATCCAGTTCTCCAATCCCTGTGGGTTTATGCATATTTTAACAAAACCTTCAAGTAACTTTCTGTTTATCTCAGTCTGAAAGGGATTCACCAGGACTTCACTGATTCTTGATTTTTTAACATGGAAAGCTTTACCAGTACCTTTGCCATTTACCCTCACCTTTCAAGCACCCTGTAGAGGTTTCTTATCTCAGTGAGTTTACTGGGCTTTTTTTAGGTAACTCTGGTAGGAGATACATCAGTGCCTGAATTTGCATCACATGGTTGACAGCAGTAAGAGCATCCCCCAAGTTAAGACCTTACCACCTATTGAACATTACCAGCATCTAACAAGGTGATATTAAAATTTAAAATACCTATGGACCTGCAAATCCTGATCACTTTCCTCTACCAAGGGCTGGATTCATGAACTGATTACAGTTTTCTCTTCTGTCCTGAACTTGATGGAAAATTCTTTAAAAAAAGGGAAGTGATATGAAAGAAGCTTGTTCCTGTGTGGAACAGTATGGAGTATGTACTCTTTCAAGTTACCATTTTAGAAGTCTTTGATCAGAATATACCTGCCATCTTCAAACACCAAGCTTTTAGGATGAAAAGAAGGTATTTGACTAATAAAACTGCCACCCCTTCTCCTGGTAGCCTGACAAGCAGTATGGTGTATATTCTCAAATTGCAGCTCAAGAAGCTTTCATTGTTGGTCTGCAAAAGAGCTTCTTGTAATTTCAAGCTGTGTTATTAATTAAAAAAATAATTAATTGCTTATAAAACTCATTGACATAAGCTGGTCAATCATTTAACAGTTAAAGACATAATTTGAATTGGTTCTCCTGTTCTGTTGACTTTCCAGCTGCTGCTTTTCCAACAGTAAAATTTACAAGATTTTATTTTAGTCCTTTTAGCTGATACTTTCATAAACAGTTCAGTGCTGCCTGCTGCAATAGCCAGCATCCCCTTTTACTAATAGAGGAGATGACAAAATTTCAGATAACTTTTCAGGCTTCATGATATCCTCACTTTACTATCTTTCTATGCGCTCTATACTATGCCGTTGCCCTAACATTCATTAACTTTAGCCATTCTGAATTTCTCCTGTCTTAAATAACTTAGTGCCAGCCTTCTGGGTCTCCAAGGACTGCTGTGTCCTGTGTCCTTTGGAGCACAAATGCAACTTCAAGTGACCAGAAATTGCCTTAATAGAAGGTACTGATCATTAAAGTGGGAGCATTTGCATCAGAGAGATGCTGGGAGAGCAAGGAAGGGAGGACATCATTATCTTAAAAACTCTGCTGGCCCGGCCAGGGGGGTTAATTACTGTCATCCCTGAGAGCCTACACAAAAAACAGCTGTTTGCCTGCCAATCTGTGAGAGTCACTCAAATCAAAAGAAGGATAAGGTTTAAAGCACTGCCTGGACCTGAGCGGCAATGTTCAAGATGGTTCTGTTCAAGATGGTGCCGTGCATGTCGTGCACCCACTGCCAAGAAAATGGTGTCCACCAGGAGTTTTATTTCTTACATATGGAGGGGGCCTCACCAGCCAGGGTAAGCTGGCAGCACAGAAGTCTTTGGGTGTCCCCAAAGCTTTTGCTCTCTTTGAAAGTCAAGGCAAGGAAGGCACCCTGCCTCGCTGGAGAGATTTCTGCTGCCCAGACGGGGGAAGTGCTGCTTGTTATTAAGTCTCTTGAAACTGGGAGCAGTTGTGAAAGCATGTTTGAAAGCAGGATATGCTCTACAATGATATCCAGGGCTCATAAGAGATTTTAAAGGGCTTTAAAGAGGAAATCAGACCTGATCAAGAGGGATTGAAGATGATAATTTAACAGGGGAACTCTGTATAGTCTGAGGGTGTTGCTTTCCTGTGTATTGATTTTTCTGTGATTCTGAACAGAAAAAATGCATTAGGATATTAGAACCAGAACTTCTGGAGTAAGTTTGGTTGAAATCATGAAGTGGGAGAATGTGGCAAATTTGCCCCCACAAAGCCCAGTATAAGCTTTTCCTTAAAAAGTCACATCAAAGCCATAAACATTGCAAGATGTAAAGCATGCCAAATGTGCAAACAGAAATACCTCTCCCTGTTATTTCCTTTTGAGCCTACAGAGGAATGTGCAGAACACTTAACAATGCAGGATGCAAAAGGAACTAGCAAAGAAACCAAATTCAGAACCTAATGCAAACATTAGATTACTCTCACGGGCTTTGCTGCAGATTTACTGTCACATCCATCGATTGGAGAGCTGTTTAGTGTCGAAGCGGGTGCAGATGGTACTGCTGATAATACCTCTCCTGTCAACAGAGCTCCTCTGGATTCCTGCCACTGGCAGGGAAAGTGAAAGGGAATGATGGAATTCGGCGTTATGGAATTTGGCCCATCTGCCCCATCTGCACTGGAGAAAAAGGAAGTTGCTTTACCTTTTCTTTGTTTTTTCCCAGCTTTACTTCTGATTCAAATTTTCAAATTGCTTCTGCTTTTGAAGCTCAGAAGAGCTGAGTAGGGCAACTAACTGATCCCTCCTGTGATATTTGCATCCTCTTTGCAGTGAAGCTTAGTGAGTGCTTTTGGCTTTCTAACTTTGATAACATTTTTTCCCAATAGTGCCTTTTTTTTCTATGAATACAAATATTTGTACTTTAACACTGCAGATCACCTTTTCCATTAGCAGTAGGGATATGCTGTAAACCACAAGAAGCATAGACTGAATATCCTTCTGCTGGATAGCCATCCTAGGCCATCCTAGTGGCCTTTATATGATTTTCTTCATGTTACACTGATTAGCTATAGTGTTTTACAGTTTTCTACCTATGAATAATATTAGCAGCTTGTATTTTGTTTTACAGTGTAAAGTGGTATTCACTGGTTTTGTATTTGCTGTCATATGACAGGGAAAAGACACATATTGAAGCTTCTATTTATTTAAATATTACGAGGGTCACACAGAAAAGGGGTGGTGAAACTCCCTTGAAGTCATCATCAGCATCATCATTATCCAAAGACAAAACTTTTTCCTTTTGAATGCTTTAATACAAAAGCCTTGAAGTTCAATCAACACAAGGACTAAAAGAGTTACTTAGTGAGATCACCTGAGATGCCTGTAGATTTATATATCCTGGTGGGGTAAGGAATAGTCTTTGGCATAACAACGTTTTTGCTTATTTCAATGAAAATCCACAGAGACCTGCTAACCTTCTAGTTGTGATAAGGAACAGCAGTTCAGATATATGGAGTTTAAGGACCAGAGACTCTTAGATTGCCTCATTACCTTTCCATCTACCAGAGATTGCAGTATCTTATTCAGTCAACTTATTATTTGGCTAAAGAATATCTTCTAGAAAAGCACATAGGCTTCCTCTGAAAGATTCAGAAGCAGAATTCAGCACCACCTGCAGCAGGAGATATCCTGCTGCTAGGAACATGTGTCTTCTTTCCCTCAGAAAGGAGCTTCAGCTTCCTGTATTGGTTCTTGTCAAGTCTTCCTCCAGGAAATGAAAGAATTGTCTTATATTTCATGTTTTATACTGTAAGCATATTCCTGCATTGTAATAAACTCACCCTATCTTCCTTTGGTATATGAAGCAGCCACAGATCCTTGCATCTTCCTCTGAAACACATTTTTCTCAAAATCAGAAGTAATTTTGCGATTTCTTTTCTCTATCCCATTGAACTTTTAACCATCCTTTAAAAATATATGCACAGGACTATACACATCAGTCCAGTAGTAGCACCTCTTCCTTAAAAGCTTTGAAAACCTAGATTTAAACTACCTCAAGTCCCACTCAGTACTCCCCAGTTTAAACACAGTTATATGTTTTTTCCAGAGCATTACACTGGAAGTTCCCATGGTGTTCTTGTCACTGTGACACCATATCCCTTTTTAGGCGCACTGCTGTTCAAAACACAAGCCTCAGTTTGTTGGTTTGGCTCCCAGTCTTTGTTCCTAAATACACAACTTTGCATTTGCCTGCTTTAGCACACCCTGTTTAACCTGATTTATGTTCCATTGAAATATACGGTATGGATTTATTTATATCTTTATTCTTTGGCTTTTTTATGAATGGGATCCCTTCCCGACTTCTGCATTTTTCTTGCCCAGAAGAAATATCAAGACTTGTCAGCAGAGCTCCTCTGTTCATCCCATCCACTTAGCACTGACACTGTTCTAGCTCTTCAGTGTTCCCCTGCATTTCCAGCAAACATTCAAGACCATCACAGCAGGTCAGAGATCTCTTCAGCCAAGTCTCTCAGAATTGTTATGCACAAGTGGCCTTGGCCTGCCAAGTTGAATGTGCTTACTCCTAGGGGGCTGATCTGAATTTATGTAGCTTCCTCCTCTGTTACTAATAAATATAAAAGTTCTTCAGCTTTCTTACATGTTGCTGTCTTACTTCTGAGACCTAGACATGACTAATTGTTAATTTTGTATTTATATTAATGTATCTGAATGCATTGATCTTAATAATTCAGCATTCTTAGTTTTATAGGCTACAAGCAAATATTTATTGCTGGTTTCTGATGAAATCCTGTAAATCCCTGATACTTTTAGCACTTACTAATGTAGACTTTCTTGCTGGTTTTGGCTTGCCTTATTCAGAGAATTTAAAACTTGGTCAGAATTGTCTCCTTTGCCTGTTGCTTCCTGCTTATTTTGTGTTCCTGTGGACCCTTACTCCAAAATTGTGTTGGGACACTGAAATGGATTGTTTCAAAATACAAATACCCACAGACTTTTAATCAGCTTTTGGGTCAGGCTTGAGAACACAATTTGACCCTTAAACTGTTAACCACAAAAAGTGCTAATCTTCTGCCCTCACCAAGCAAACTATTTTTATGAAAGTGATTATCTGGATTGAAGCACTCCCACCTGCTCTCAGGAAGCCTTGGTGCATGCTGATAGTTTGCTGTAACATTAGAATTGCAGCTGCTTTGTGCCGGGGCGTTCTTGGCCCTGCTGTCATTCATGCAGACACAGGGCTTGCACTCTGTGCTCCTGTGACCTGGCTTGGTGGCTACCAGGCCACTGCTGTAATGTTTCAGGGTGCTGCCTCCATCTTCAGTCTCTGGAGGAGATCCCGATGTTTGCTCAGTTCACAGAACAAAACATCATTTCCATATGTTTGAATTCTTCCTCAGCCTGCTCTTCCCACCCACAACTGGGAATCAGAGTACTGCTACAATTGCATACACTTAAAATTTTGTGGGAGGGGAGAACTTTTCTTCAGGTCAGTGTAAGAAGAAAATAAAGGAAAGGGGAAAGGAAGAAATAGGGGGAACATTCACAACCAACAACCACCTGAGGGATGCATGTTAATTTCTGCTCAATACCCCTCCAAAAAGAAAAAAAATGGTCATCCTAGATTATTTTTGGCAAACAAGGCTCCAGAGGCCGGGAGACTGAAAAATTACAACTACTCAGTGTAGAGAGAAAAGATAAATACCACCAAATGAATAGGAGACTGAAGGTGAATTTTTGGTTCTAGCAATGAAAAACCAGGGAGACAAATTCACGTGCAAAATGCCTGGTGCATGTAGCAGAGATCATGAGTGAAGTGAGGATTTCCAGGTATGTCTGCTGGAAAAAGATCAAAACTTGCATAAAACACAGAATAGAGTTATGGTTCAAAATGTTGGCATGTGACTGTGCGAAATATCATATAAATATCGTACAAATTGTATCATATCAAATATTGTATATCATATCATATCATATCATATCGTATAAATAAATAGGTAGCACCATTATTTCTAATCCTAAAACAGAAATCTCCTTGTTTTCCTGCAGGCCTGTAGGTTAGAGTCAGAACTGGACATTTTGCAGGGAGATATTTCCATTCCACCAGATTTGGTACAAATGAGCACCAACTCATGTCCATTTAAGTTTTCTCTAGGCTTGTCCCATGAACTCACTGCTTTGGTGGGCAGGATCCAGCCCTACAATTCCTTTACTGTGGCATGGGAAGGTACTTGGGAAGATGCAGCAGCATTTCCCTTTTTCTAGGAGAAAGCAAGAACTGGAGAAGGAGAAAATGGGTTGTACCAGAGCTGCTCTTGCATTCTTTGGTTTGAACTGGATATGTGTCAGGGCATATGGATATACATACATTTGCATTTGCACAGAACAGTGAAATGTAGGGAAACAAGTGGATTTTCTGAGATTTTCTCCTGAAAAAGCATTATCTAATTTACATGAAATCCTGGGTATCTGTTTTTTAGAAATTAAGTAAATGAAATCAGGTCAGCATCATCTTAATTCTCAGTAGGGATTTCCTCTTAAGTACTTTTTAGCATTTTAGAAAATCCACTTTAAATTACCAGCTTTCTTGGTTTAGTATAGTTTTCCTGAATATCTCTGTGTAGATAGTGCCTTGAAGAATTCCTGTAAAAGTAGCAATTTTAAAGCAGCATGGATATTTTTTCATCTTTCTTAAAATTGTCTTAAAATGTAAGATTACTCAGGATGAAGTGAAATAATTTACCCTTTACCTAGCTTGAAGAGGTCATAGTAATGTTTAGTGCTGGCTTGCTTAGTATCATTGCTTAAATAATTCTATCTAATAGAATCTTTCTAAAGCCAAAGAAAAAGTTCTTCAAACACAGACAACACCCAGGCAAGCTTCTGGTGATAAAGAAGGGCTAATACAAGGAAGATGGGAATCTACTCAGTCTGCATGGAGATGGAGGGAGAAGGTTAAATGAGACATTCTGCAGAGTGCACTTGGCAATTAACTGTCCTGATAAAGGAGGCATGAAAACCACTGTACAGAAGTTTTCACAATGAAAAAAATGGTCATCAGGGAAAGAAAAATTATGTAATCATAAAAATAGTGGAAACTTGGGGGGTGGAGAGATTGAAGAGCAAAACTGCTTCTGCATAAGGGAAACATCAGGAAGGCATAGTTCAGGTCACAGTGACCTTGTAGAAGTGAATTACTGAGCAAACCCAAACCTGACTGGAAACGTTTTCTGTACTAACTATAGCAGTGGATTCTGACGGCTCTAAATTGGAAGTCAGTTCTAGCTAATATGTTGCTAATTTTTTCCTCATCTGTTAAAATGTTTTTCATTTTCTGGTGTGCTGAAAATATCTCTGAATAGGACCTTACAAATATATGAACTTCTACCACAAACTGTGCAGGCGGTGGTACAAAGAATGTTGGAGAAAATTGCTTTTGGCCTGCGGGACACAGAAGACAATGAGAAGATTCTTTAAAAAAACCCAAACCAATCTAGTTTGCATTTTGTTGTGGAGCAGACCATAGGACCTGGTTATGGGAATCATCCCACACAGAAACCCAGCCAGCATCTCATGTTAACAGATTTGCATTGTGCAGCGAAAGATGAGCCCATATTTTCTGAGGCTTTGGTGGAGGACAAGAAGTGTTAAGTGAATGGACTATCACACACTGCTCTACAAAGGGAGGACAGCTTCACTCCTTCAGCCTTCCAAGACAAAGTAAAACACTGGAATCCTTCTGTCCTCTAGGAGAGGCAAAAAATCAAAGGAGAGTCTGCCTACTGCATTAGAGCTAGGGAAAACACTGTGACGCTGGAAAAAAATAGGAAACTAGGAATTAGTAGCCAGGCTATGCAGTATGTTGCCCACATAGATTTTCAGAACACAACATGTTTTGCAGTGTTCACAGAAGAGCTATAACTGGCATTTAATGGGAGCAAAAGCTATCTCGAATAACTACTGTATAGTAACTAAATATCAGCTAAACCCAGACTTCAATTCCTGGTCTGAGCAGCCAGGTCAAGCAGTAGGCAGGGAAGTGGGCTGGGAGGAGTGGAGGGAAAAAAACCCTGGGAACCACTTTGAACCTTCTCCACACAGGCTCCACAGTCTCTTTTGTACCGCACAGCATCTGAGCAGACCCTGTGAGCAGCAATTTCTCTGTTTACCCTCCTTGCCACCTCCATCTGCATTTCCACAGGGCCCCATGCAGTTCTGGGTTGTCTCCCTTTGGCTCCTTTGCACTGAGCAAGGCCAGTGACGGTACTGGGTGGGGATCTTTGGCCACCAGTAATGAAACGTGACATTTACAATTCACCAAGTCCCTTTGCAATCAAATTTCTCTTTCTGAAAATCTCTCATAGCATTGTTTCTTTTCTCTCATTTTCCACTCTGATTTGCTCTTTCTATTTGGTAAATACCTCAAGAAGTGTTTTGTCAGCCTGGCTAACAGTTGCTTTCTCTGTCTTCTGTATGTCCAAGGACTTAATCCAACACTTTGTCTTTTGCTGGTTTTCATCCAGGTGTTCTCCAGTGTTTTATGAAAGGTGAGCTCCCCACCTTGTATGCTCTAGCCCCCATAGTCCTGAAACTTCTCTTTAGAGGTTGAAAATCTAAAAATGAGGGGTGAAAACCCTCTTCAAAACCAACTTCCTCAATGAATAAATCAAGGGATACATTTTTCAAATCTGCCTGTGGTATTTTTGGAGGAAAACCTGAAATGCTCTGCATGTGTATTTGCTTTGCATGGTATATTTTTAGAATTCTGAGTGTTTGCCCTAAAAAATGCAATCTCAAATCCTGTACAGGCAGAACATTGGTTAGATATTAAATCCCATTTTATGTCTGACTGCCTTTGGATGCAGTCAGATGAACTGCAATTACAAGTAATTGTATGGCCTGCACACTCTGCAATGCACAGAATCCAGACCACAGTGTTTGCCTCTGAAATTCTCTCACTTCAGAAAAAAAAAAAAAAAAAGAAAAGAAAAAAGAAAAATAAAATATGAAGATATTGTTATGAATTGAACTGCTTGCTGTAAACTGTTCCATGTTTCTGTTCTGTCCTGGAGTCCATAAGTGCAGCTTCTAATGACACTGCTCCAGCTGCAGGAATCTGCTCAGTGAAAGAGGAGGAGGAGAAGGAGAATGGCTGCTGGCCATTTTTGTTTTCTAACGTGCATGGGTTGAAGAAAGAAGAATCCCTCATGGGATTTGATTTAGATGGTTTTGGCAGCTGTAAATTACTCACAGCATGCTGCAGAGTTTGTGCTACGAGATATTTTCAGTTCCGTTGAAATCTCATGCTAAAAAAAAACCAGCCTCACAAAACTCGAACAAAAATAAGGCAGCAGGACAGAAGATTGCTGCAGATGACTTTCAGCTGGCTCATGCCTGCCTGCTCCATAGGAGGAGTTTTAAGGAGCTGGATTCAACACTTAGGGAATCTTGAAAAAACAACCATGAATGACACTGAAATGTTGTTTTTCACCCTTAATGGCAAAGAAAGGGCTTTTTTTAGATTTCAGATGACATTAGGTTATACTTACTCTGTCTTACAATAACGCTGCACAGGTTTTTAGAGGAATTGAGTTAGTGCTTTCTAAAACATTGTTTTCTTCTGTGGTTGTGTCCTGACATTTAAGAGTCAATATTAGTCAGAGAGCAAAACTGCTACTTGTAAAATCCACCTCCACAAATAAACAAACAAATAAACAAAAACCTGTGCTAAAATTAAAAATCTCTTGTAATCTTTGAAGCACTGTATGCAAATACCTCTATTTTATGGAGGGCTGCTCTTAGAGGCACATGAAATTACTTTCTATTAAGAAAGGTGTTGCTGGAATAGAAAGAACAACGTCTTTTTCAGTGGAAGGGAATGTTTTGGAAGTACTCAGCTTAGGTTTCACATCCCAGGCCAGTTTGCAAGGTTAGACTTCTCCCAAAAACATTTCAGAAATTGAATGGATTTGACTTAGAGATGATGGAAGAGTGGGCAAGATGTCCTTGCTGACTCCTTAGTTTTTCAGAGCAATTGTGCTTTGTCTGGACATTTCACACTGTAACAGGTGTGGGGTTGTACCCCAACATGTGTGGGGTTGTATTGGTCAGCCTTCCCACACCACACAGGGCCTGCAGCAGTGCAGGGCACCTGCAGAACTGAGCTGTGGAAAGGGAACAAGAGCTGCTCACCTTTCCTTGCATTGGCTGGATCATTCCACCATCTGTTCTTACAGACACCTGATATCTACGTTATTTTTCTGTTCCCTGCACCACCGCACATAGTAGAGGGGAAAATATTTTAGTAAGTGGGAATATGCAAGACATTTCAGAAAATGATATATGGACATTTTAATATTGACATTTTTGCAAATGTCAGTTTTTGGAAATGTGTAAAAAGGACTCTAATCAAAATGAAACAGAGAATTAGACATAGTTTCAGATATGAAACAATATTAATACCTGTTGGATACACTTCTATTTTCACAAAATAGCATATTCCAAAGAAAAACTGTTTCATTAGCAGGTTTTGACGAGTTTCATAGTTTCATTTTTCCATCATTTTCTCAGGTAGAGTAGAACAACAAAGAGTCAAAAAAATAGTGGTATCTTGTGTTACTTAATTAGTGTTTATGAATGTCTAGGCCCCTTGCTGTCCTCCTCCTCTTGGTGGGTCCTTAGGTGCAGATACAAATGCAGACACACCCACACACCGAACCCTGAAGCTAAAGCCAGTCTGCTTTAGGTCTTGCTTGGTGACCAGAGCTTGGTCCATGTTCTCTCACATCCACCTTCCTCCCTGTGCCCTCCCAGGCAGGCGGAGGAGCACTGGGGAGGGATGCTGCTGTCCCCTGCAGAGCTCTTCCCCAGGCTGAGCCAAAAGCCAAAGAAGAATTTGCATGTCAGGTATTCATCCCACGATTTCCCCCTGGGGCCAGAGCAGGACTTCCAAGGTTACTTTGGTACTGTGGGTTATGGTGGCTGTGCAGGGTGAACAGGGTCATTGTGGTCCTCAGGTCCACGGCTCAGCATTGTGCTGAAGGTGCATGGGTATATGAAGATTGCTTTAGGCGTCCTAGATGTTTCGGTCCCAATCTGTGTTTTACAAAAGCTTCTAAATATTTCTGCCACTGAGAGCCCCCATATGGTGCAAGAAGAAGGCATTTTTGAAGGGGTCATGGTTGGCCTGTATCCTGGTAAGACACCATGATTATACACTTCTCCTCAAGAAACTGATGTTACAGGACCATGGGACCCAGCCAAGCCTTCTGCTGGCAGCCACTCAACCTCCTTTGATCAAGAGGCATTGGTGGATGAGGAAGTGGGAAAAACAACCTGGATATAAACGCAGTAAATTTTGTTGTTAATACTCATTTTATGCAAGGCATCTGGACCTGCCCTCTCTCTGCTATCAGGGGAATTTTGAAGGTTGTGCAAAATGTTTTCTCCTGTTCCTCTGCTGGATTAACAGCTGCAAAAACTGGACCAGCTCAGCAGTTTTAATCCCTGGGTTCCTGTGTGTACTTTCTGATTTCAGAGGCCTCTGTTGGTAGAGAAGAGAGAATTCATACCTCAGTCTGGGGCCAAATGATATAATAGTGGTTATGGGATGTCATCTGTTGTCTTGCACATGATCTTTGCATGTTTTCCCAATCTATCCATAATTGCTTCTATCTGAGCTCCCACAGGATGCTGTGGAAAGTCCTGACTTTGGCTCTCTGTAAGTCCATTCCAAGGTCCTTGGCAAGAGCACTCTAATTTGAGATGGAGATGCAGGAGTGTTTTCTCTAGTATACTACACTGCAGAGTTTGTTCTCCTTCATTTTGCTGTCTGAGCTATATCTGTCCAGAAAAAGAGCACAATAGAGAACAATTAGAAATCTCTAGTATCGCTGGAAATGTGGAAAAATGCCATTAAAATAGATAATGTAACTGTTGTGATTGAGGTGAGAGCTGGGATTTGTTTGTACTGAATTAAAAGCACACAGAGAAATACAGTAGTGTGTTAAGATTCAGTATTAGAGGAGTTTCATAGATTTCCTCTGTAATCCAGTTTAAGTGGCTTTGTGCCCACCTGCATGTGGTTGTCTTTTTCATGCAATGTGGGCAACTCACAGAGGAGTAAAAGTTATATCTGGGGAGCACTGGTGAGGTGTTCTTTAGTATGTCAAAATAATTTCTGAATTTCAGCTCGACTTGCATTTTCCATAATCTCTTTCCTCCTTATGTTTTTCTTTCAAGTTTTTATGCCTTTCTAATGTCCTTTTAATGTCTTTATGTTTATTTTTCTTTATTACTTGCACTATGTTTTTTTAAAGCTGTGCTCCATATTTACTGTGTTTTCATCTCCTAATCTTTTCTCCCACTGATTTCTTTAGCTTTTTCCCATTGTCCTTCTCCTGTGCTTTCTCCCCTTCTCACTACTGTAATCTACAGAGTTTCTACCTGTTTCCTCTGAAGACATTTGAACTCAGGATGGTCTGAACAGTTTCATGGGTGGATATGAGTCAACAGAACTTTTAGGGAAACTTACAGTCAAAGCCTTAATTTTAGTAAATAAAAAGTATTCCCTGTGACTGGAGAGGTGGCTCCTGAATGTTTGCATTAGCTACCAAGCCACATAGGAAATTCTTGAGAATGTTTTCAGTGATTTAATTTCTTGGTTACCAAGTCTGCAGACACTGAATTATTTTGAGTATGCGTGGGCAGATTTTATTTTTGGACTATTTTTCCACTATTCCTTTATTTCATTAAGTCTTTGGCCTATTGTTTTTATTTTCTTTTCCTCTTTTATAAATTGTTTCTCTCCCCATAACCTCACCACATCATCTCTTTCCATCTCTGTGTCCTTCCAGGTCCTTTTCATCTTGCTTCTTGTATTCTTTTTCTCCTTGCATTGTTCTTGCTCTTATTGTCTCTAACAGATTTTATGTGCTTCTGCCAAGAGCAGAGAGCAGTATGCCTCTAAAGCAACAGGTTTTTGTGATATTAAAAATTAAAACTTGGAGTGTTTGGCTTAGGAGGTCAGAAGATTACCTTTCCCGGGCCAGTAACTGAATTGAACCCAAAATTCACCTGTGTTTCTCCTGTAATGTCCTCTGCTGGAAGCTCTGACTTTGGGACCAGAGAAAGGAAATTTCCTGAGGTGCCTTTTCTTTGCTAAGCACTGAGGTAGAGTGCAGCCTTAAGAGAGTACCAGTGACTGCCACTTGCCATTGTCTATGGCAAGGAAAAATGGAGGGCTGTGAAGGGACACAGGCTGGAGAAAGGATTTTTTGACCTGCTCCTCTTGTCTGTAGCTGCCAGTCCCCAGACACTGTTGGTGAGCCCAGCTTCTGGGTGAGGGTTTTGTGCTTGAGCAGGAGGGCAGCCTGCCCAGTGGTGCCTGCTAATACATTGCTGCTGCTTTGAGATAGCAACCATGAATTAATCATGGCCTCTAGGAGGGAAAGGCTCAGGTTTGAGCAATTGTCATAAGTGTGATTCAGCTTGGTCCTCCCCAGGATGCTTTTAGCACAGCTGAGCACAGGCACAGGGAAATATTCCTGGCAGGAGGTTGAGGACATTGTATGTAAGTAGATCTGTCTGTCTTTGCTCTCGCACATGTGTAACCCTTATGTAAATCCCCATCAAAAACAACCTCGGTCTAAAATAAGTAAGAAATTGCTTGAGCTCATTGAAGAAGCTGGAATATAATAGTTTTCTGTCAGAAAATGCTGCATAAAATTGCTTTAAATTGTATGTGTAAAACAAAGCATTTATTGGAACGTTGGAATCTGTACTAAAACAGCCTGTGCTACCACAGAGGTTTTTGCTTTCTGATTTGTACTGTCAAGGCAATCATGCTGCCTTATAAAGTTTAAAAGCTCTGCATTCTTAGACAGACTGTGCTGGCTTGTGTGAATGATTTGTATGAACTGTAATACACTTTTTACTCAAAAGCTGTACATTTCTGGCAGATTCTTTTGAGTGCTTTTCAAACCTTTGAAATAAAAAGCTGAGGAGCAAATAAATGGGAGGAAATCACATGCAGTAAATCACCAGGAGCACATAGACAGTTTCAGGACTGTGAAAGAAACAAGTGTGAAATATCAATGATTCTGTAAGAGATACAATAAAATCAGAAAAACAGTCAGGTCAGGTGCTAAGCAGCATGAAGGCTGATTTGCTCTGCTCCAGCAGCTCAGTATAGCAGTTAAACAAAGATTTTATAGCTGGAAGTACAGACACTTTAGTTCCTCAAGCTGGGTGCTGTGCCCCTCTCACTCTGAGGGTGGAAGAGCAGCACACAGTCCTTACTTACACCGACAGTCAGAACTCATTTAGTGGGTCAGTATGTGGGGGTGGGACAGGAGCAGTTCTCACTGTATGTAGAGTTTTGCAGCCAGAGCTCCTGTTTAGTTCTCTGCCAGCTCCCAAGCTGCTCTGCCCAGTCCTGCTTACAGCAAGAGTGGGGGAACCCCAGGTTTATCCTTGCAAACATTCACAAATAGAACTGTGGCAAGGTTGTGCTAGGTTCCAGAAAAAAACAATTTTGCAGTGAACAACATAGCAATATTGACAAATCTTATAATTACTGGTGGTGATGGATCTTACAGCTCTGTCATAAAAAATCCCAGGATGTGTTCACGTTGCATGAAATTGTTTAATTATCTTCTTGTCTAATAGCCATTAGTACTGTGTGTGACATACTTAAAGGAGAAAAAATTATTGTGCAGGAGTAATTGTGGCCAGAGAAGAGAGGAGTGAGAATATGTGAGAGAAATTGTTATGCAGACACCAGGGTTGGTGAAGAAGAATGGGAAGAGGTGCTACAAGTGCCGGAGCTGAGATTCTGAGGTACACAGGGGAGCAGAGATCTGCTTATAGTACATGGAGAACCCCATGTCAGAGCAAGTGGAAACCTGGAAGAAGGCTGTGACCCTGTAGGAAGTCCTGGCAGGACCATGGACCCATGGAGAGTGAAACCTATGGTGGAGCAGGTTTACTGGCAGGACTTGGGACCCTGCAGGGGACCCATGCAGGAGCAGTCTGTTCCTGAAAGCCTCTGGAAAGGGACCCACACTGCAGCAGTTCCTGAAGAACTGCAGCCTGTGGGAAGGACTCATGTTGGGGAAGTTTGTGGGGAACTGTCTTCCGTGTGAGGGAGCCCATGTTAGAGCAGGAAAAGGGCTCCATCCCCAAGGAGGAATTAGAAACAACATGTGATGAAGTGACCATAACCCCCATTCCCATCTCCCTGTGCCTCTGTATAGCAGAGAACTTCTGCTGTTGAATGAGGGGTTATGTGGAGGGTGGCAGGACAGCAGCAATGATGCAGCAAAACCAGCTGGTTGCAGGAGGCATGCACTGGTGCATGTACCCTCTGCTACATGCAGGGAAGATCTGTGGCCTTTCCTGGGATGAGGGAAGCTCTTTGTCATAGCCTTTGCAGGAGGAGGGGGTTGCTGTGGCTCAGGTTTCAGTGCGGGGGACAGCACGTGCCTCCTGCTCGTGCTGTGGAATGGGGCACCCTCTGCCACCTGTCCCTCTGGAGAGGAGGGACAAGCATGGCCTCTTGCTGCTTGAAACACAAGGGACCTGAGAAGAACAAGGTCTGGGGGAGTGTGGTGAAGGCAGTGGGATACTTAGGTTATCCCAGCAATATCCAGCCCAGGACACTTGCCCTGTGCTCTGAGGGCTTCTCTGCACAAGAAGTTCTTACTGAATATTTTTTTGATTGGCAATCAGTGTAAGGAATTCTTTATTCAAGAAAAATCACAAAGTTGTGCTTGCTGAGTAACCCTATAAGCTGACACGGAGATGCCTTCCTGGATTTAGAAATGCCACAGTTATTACACAAAGCATGTCCCATGGATGTAACCTTCTCAGTTCCTCCCACTCAGTACACAGAGGAATTAGTTATTCTCTAGTCTCCTTTCAAGAAAGGCACACTTTTTAGAGTAAAATTCACAAGTTAGCTGTTTTTCTGTAAAATATTCAATATAATGAGCTTGTGAGGGTCTTGCCCTGGTTTCAGAGAAAGATATGGAAAGGCAGGAGATGTAATCGATGCAATGTCAGATTTGCTTTGCTGCCTTCTGGGGAAAACCCATTGCTCCTATTTTCAAGTGAGGCCAACAAATTTCATTAGTTTACCTTTCTCTAAATATCCTGACTTTTTTAGCAGCAGAAAGGTAACTGTGGCTGCAAAACAGGCATTTTGCAAAGACATCTTGAAATTCAGCCAGGGAAATAGCCATTCAATTTCAGCCAGCCACTTCTGTTTTCTTTTACTTTATTTGGTTTTCTTTTCCTTTTTTAAAATCTCTATTCCTCAGTGGAACTTGCCTGCAACTGCTCTGTGCAAATGTGTGAAAGCATTTTAGTATTAGCCTCTTTACCCCTAAAGGCCATAAAATTTATGTAAAAACCAGATTCTCAAGAGTCAAAAACAGAATGCCAGTCAGATTCTGGGTGCTTTATGCAACAAAGAGTGTTTTGTTGAAGCAACCCCACATTTCCCTATTGCATTAGTGTTTTCCTCCATCACTAAATGCATGTGGGCAAGAAAGCTGCTGAGATGGGTTAAGAGGTCCCTCCCTAGCTGATGCACATAGGAGGAAATGAGGTGACCTGCTCGAGCAGATCAGCCCTGCAGCCAGCAGTACAAAGCCAGACTGACATGAGCTGTGGAAAGGAGGGAAAGGATGGCGTGGCATCCAGGACATTAGCCTGGCTCGCTGCCATTCCTTCTGCTGGGCTTTTTGTGAGAAGGTGTAATGCCCCCTGGACTGTCCTTTCTTTACAGTTTTGCTGCCAGGAAGACAGTTCCACCCAATAAACTGTCCTAATCCCCAGCCTCTTCCTTCTCCTTTCTTACCCTGTACATTTGTTGTACTTCTTTTCTTCTGTTTTAGCCTTGTCCTTTCCCTCCCTCTCTGCCTTCCACGGTGCATCTCTCTGAAGAGCAGCCCAGCTGCATCTCAGACCCTGCTGGGCTCCAGGCTGCTAGGGGTGGGTCACAGTTTCACTTTGAAGCATCTCTGTGGGGCTTCCAAACTGTACTGGGAGAGGAAATTGCTGCCTCCTCCTGTAGCCACATGGTCAAACTCAGCAGCATCAGAGACAAGCCCAGGCTGCTTTTCACATCAAATTTTACCACACAAGAAGAAGGTGACAGAAGTATGATTGAAGGGAAGATGGAGAGAGGGGGAGGAAAGTATGCTCTTCTGAGACTATCTTTTTCTTCTCCTCTTTTTCCTCAGAAAGAACTGGTGGATCCCTTACTAGCTCAGTGCTTCTCTCCAACCACTTCATGCTGCAGTATGGGAAGGGCTGAAAGGAAGTTTTGAGCCACAGATGGCAGCATTTCAGCAATAAGGAGGGCACAGGAGGATGCACAAGAGCACGAGAGATAATAAATTAAGTGATGAAATAATATGTTTAGAAACCAAATAAGGAATGTTCTATCTGTCTGCTTGTGCAATTACGCCCCGCTCCCAATGAAACCCCAATGATAAACTCTGCTTTTCCTCTGTGCTCTTCTTGAAGTGAGCAGTAAGATAAATCTGCAGCAGCATCTGGGAAGGGTGTGAAGAATCATCTTTATGTCAGAAAAGCCACACACTTTTTCATTATGATCTTTTGTGGGGAATATGCTAAAAGGCAACAAGTACTGGTAGGACTGACAAGCACTGAATTCTTGGTCTGTTGATGTCCATGGAGGTCTTTCAATCTCTGGCCTTTAGTTTGAGTGATTTTGACTTTCCGTTCTGTGCATTTTCTGCAGTAGCATGCCTTTAGTTTTCTCTGTGCCACAGTTTGTGATAGAAACTCCTAAGTGAGAGAGGAGTGTCTCAGTGTGCAAGCTCTAAAGCTGGATGGCAGAGTGAGGTTGAACAGAGCTTTTTGGGAGACATCTGGAGACTGCAAATTTGATGTGCTATCTGTTGACGTTATTTTAAACTCATATCATGAAGGCTAAAGTAGAAGTTAATGATGATGTAAATTCTCATTTTCTACTTAAAAAATATGTGGAATATTTACATTTTTAGTTGTAGTGGAGATTGAAAATTTTGAGAATTTTGTAGATTTCCTTTCCACATGAAAATGTTAATCCTTGTTTTCTAAATGTAGCAATTCATTAGTATCCTTTGTATTTCTTCTTCTCATTTGCAGTAAGATACAGTGAGCCATTTTTTCCGTTGCCAAAAGACCAGCTTTTTAGAGAAAAGATGGTTGGAAAGAATCCTCAGCAAGCTCAAAATATGCATATAATTTCCCAAGTGTAGTACATGCATTTAAAGGTTTTAAAAGAATGGGTTATGAAATAGTTTGGTTCTGCATGGTTGAAAATGTGTGGGTATTCATACACAGAAAATTACTGGCCCTGTTTTTGACATCCCTAAAGGGTGCTATCTGAGGTCACAGAAACCAACTGCTTTCTGAGGACACCACTGCTGCTTTGACATCACTGGTGGGGGAATCAGGCAAACCTGAGACTTTTGTGACTTCAGTGCTTCCAGACCATGCGCTTCCCAAAGGACATCACAGTGGGGCATCCTATTGTTTCTAGAGTGCTGAATTGAGAGTCAGGCAGGCATGAGCATTCTGAATTAAAGTATATAATATATTAAAATACAAAACTATCAGAAGGTTTTGCCAACGTTCTCCTTGACTATATCTTTTATATTAGATGTGGATGAGAGAAACAAAGGCAAACAGACTGGAAATTTCCAACATTCAGAAATGCTGAATTATGCAATCATCAGTTTCAGTCTTAAGCAGTGGGATGTTTTTAATTTAATAGCTATCTGGAGATGATTCTCCACTTCCTTTTATCAGTTTTATTCTGGCACAGCTTCTAGCCAGAAAGTGGGAAAGTGAGTCTCACAGTAGGTAAGGCACGTAGACACAGGTATGACTAAGAAATAGAAAAGTGTATATGTAAAGTTATTGTGTGCAACACCTGTGAAGTGTTTATGTCAGAGACATTCGTGCCCTGTTTTCAGAAGGGCTAAATAAGTGCTTTTAGAGTAAGTACAAGTGATTGGTTGTGTTTCCCTGTGTGTGCCTGTAAATGTCACATTAAAAGCCCATACTTCTTCCAACGAAGTGAAAAAGTTGCACACCTCTTCAGTTGTACAGATGAAGTGTTTGTGAGTTCTGTAAAGATGAATGAAGCCCATGGAGTTTTTGCAGTGAGCTTGTGATCACCAGATGTTGGAGTATGTGTGTGAATGCACGCTGGTGCATCTGTTGTTTGGATAATAGGATATACACGTGTGGGACAACTGTGCAGTGGAGGTGTTATGACACTTGGGACCAGGGCTTCAGCAGGCGTAAATCAGGGTGGCTCAGTGGAAGGAACAAAGTCCAGCAGCAAGCGCTTCCTGGAACCAGCGTGTGTGATGGCATGTGGGGACTTGGACATGTGGGATTGTGGTCGGCAGAGTGTGTCAGGATGTGACCAGGGGAGCTTCAGCTGAAGACATTTGCTAAAAGGAAAGAAAAAAAGCCAAGCCAAAAATGCACATCTAAGGAGCACGAATGTTAAGGGAAAAGGAGACAATGCATTCACTGAGGCTGAAGCCTCAGGCTAAGTCACCAGTTTTGTGCTGCTTTTCCTCTGTGGAAGTACGTGGGAGCTGTGGGATTTTAGAAGTATTCTGAGGGGAAATTCAATTTAAGCCTTGGCATGTGTATGTGATATTTCAGATTTCAAATTAAATTGCATTTATATGACACAGTTGCTTTTCATAGCACAGGCTTGATTGAAGTTCCTAATGCATCTTTTCCAGGTCCATGCACCATACTGTTGTAATGCAGCCCCATAACCTATTCAGTCACTCATGGTTCTCATACCAAGAACCATGAACTCATACCAACTCCATCCCCCATGTTGTCACTTTTAAAAATATATATATTTTTTTTTATTCCTAGCTTGGTCTTGAAATGCTAGAAGCTAATAAAACCAGAACTGTGCTCAGGTTCTTCTGGAGAATCTTTTCTCTCAAGCCTACCTGCACAGCTGCATCATCAGAAAATTGGCTGATTTGGATGAAGTCAGTTGTATGTGAAGGAAATAAAAGGAAGAATATGTTTATCATTTGTGAAAATTCCCCAGAATCATTGCTTAGGAAAACATCTGGTCACTTTGCAGAGATGATCAAAACAGCAAGCAGAAGATTAGATTGCAAGAAACTTCCCAATGGAAAGTACCATTGAAAATACTGTAATTTCTGCTGTGTGAGCCATGGGCAGATCACTGATTTAAACCCCAAATACATTTTTAGGAACTCTATCCCATACATATATTTATGTGTCTTTGTGTGTGTGTGTGCACTCATGTATGTAATAAAAATAGGACAGATTGAGCAAGCAAGCAATTGCAGTGTTTAGAGTCAAGGAGAAGCTTTGTTATGAATGAAATCTGAAAGGATTTGGATTACAGTCAAGAAGTTTAGATAGAGGGCAATCTAAATTGTGCAAGGGCAGATAGTCTTTCAAAGTCTGGCTCAGAAAAGGGATGTGGGAGGTCTGACAGACAGCTTGGCTAATGTAGCATGTAGATGAAAAAAATGCACTTTAATGATTTGTTGAACTATTACAAACCCAAACAACAGTTCAACAGGACTAGCCTGATAATTACTGTTTTCCCAAAAGAAAATTGTAGATTGTGAATGAAACGAACAACTCAAACTTGAAACTTCAGCCTAATGGAGCTGCATTTTTCTTGTGAAGCCATTCCCATAGAAATTTCCTAATGATTTCCTTTTGAAATCGTCTCATTTAGAAAGGAAATACATAGAGTGGCATATATCTTGTTACAGCACTGAAGAAAATGGACAGTCATACAACAGAGGCAAATAAAAAGTACTCTTTCTCTTCTTGTGTGCACAGTTACATGGTGGGGCTCACTGCTATGTGACAGCAGTGCCAAGAGTTCAAAAGGACTAATGGAAATACGGGATCTTTCTGGTTATTAAGATACCATCTAGCTCCCTGATACTACTGTAATGATAACCACCACAGTATAGGGAAACATATACAATATCTCTTTCCCCGTGGCTCGTAGGCCACTAAATATCAGCTTGCAAATATTTAAAATGTTAAACTTCTTCTGTTTGAGCTGTGTTTATGCCTACAAAAAACTTTAGTATCGTCTGGACTTCAGAGTAATTTTAAATTTCCCAGCGATTTCACATAGGTCTCAGGGAGAATGGATACCTCTGCAGCCTTAATCTTCTGTCATGTTTTCCTTTTTTTATGAAGGATTTTTCTTTTCCTGTCTGGCAGAGAGTAGTCCTAGCTGCAGAATCCAGAAACAGACTGTCCCAGAGTTGGTGCCCCTTTCCGCCAGGGAAGGGCCTGCCACAAGGCTGGGATCTAGTTTCAAACTCCTGCACAATTTGTGGTTATTTAGAGCCAACATTTTGGTTAGAGTTGCTCTCTAAATATTTGTTGTATGGTTTTATTTATAAGAATAATGACTCTGTGTTTACAGGCTACAGCATATAATGTATCTAATGCCCGGTCCCTTATTTTTTTTAACTTGCTCTAACTTTCAAGTGCATTTCCACTCTTTAATTTTACACAAACTCTTGGACATTGGCCAGACAAATTCTTTGTAGTCTGTACAGTTCAGGATCTTGGCCAGATTAAAGTTGTCATCAATTTCACCTCCCTCTTCTTTTAATAACATGCCACTTTTCTCTCCTGTACCTCTTATGTTTTTAAAGGTAGCCATTCTCTGCATTCTTCTGTACTTTCTTCAATATTATACTCTTTTATATTTTCTTCTGATTTAACTAAATCTTACTTTTCTGGAAGCTCATTTTAAATCCCTGTATTATTTTAAATATGGTCTTTATTCACTACTTTGCAGTGTTTTTGTGAGGCTTTACTGGTGATTCCTCGTTCTGAGCCCAATCTGAATGACAGCTGCAGAGAGTCTCCTCAGGGAATTTTAGAAATCTCTTGGTTTCTTCTATACTGAAATTTCAAATTGCTTTTTCCTCAAAGCTAGTCTGACATACTGAGGGCCCAAGCCATTCTTGCTTTCCAGAAGACAATAATACAATATCAAACCCTGAGTCCAGCTTTTGCTACTTCAGAGGATTTTGTTCTCCTGAAATATGATTGCCAGAAGCCTCTGCTGGGAAAAATTATGCTTATAAAATTCTTGTAAACAAACAAGATACCACCATCCACAGATGGGAGAGTTTATAGAACAGGTTTCTGGTTGACATCTATTTGATGAGATATTTTTAGTTGTGATAGATAGTCTAAAGCATGGATTGATGACTTGCAGGCAGTTTTACTCAAAGAATACAATGGGATTTGGTATGAAGTCTACAAAGAAAGCCTTCACTGTGGTACTACTCAGAACAATCTTGGTTACCTAGCTTATGCCTCTGTAATGAGAATTTGTACTTGCCAAGGATGAGTTCAGAGCCCAGCAGTCAGCATCTCCACCTTCAGCTGATGCATTTCAAAACCGGAGCTGGTGTCTTGGATGTCTGGTCCTAAACTGAATGTTGGCATAGCGTACAAGTTCTGTTTTTCTCAGCATTCTTTGAAAAATTACAATAGATTGTGAGATAAAAATCCACTTTAAAGTTTAACTGTGGCTTATATTCTTTCTTCTCTCTGGAGCAAAAGTTAACTATTAAGGGCAAACCCCCAGGGCTGAGTATACTAGTAAACTCCAGCTGCTTTCTACTTCTTTGCCAATACTGAGAAGTCATAAACCCAATTTAACTTTCTGGTTAAACCAGGCTTACAGCTGTTTTGCATTGCTGGAGTGGAGCAGAGCAGCTGGAGTATACCCCTGAATCAGGATGATTTTTTCTTTGCTGAGTTTTGTTTCTCTTTTTTCAGTCTTACATAGAATAAGACAAGGCAGAGGCAGTCAGCTCTTGGCACTGCACAGTCAAATTGATGCAAGACTTGCATTTTGAGCCAAAGCCACCATAGGTTTTTCGGTGTCTTTCTGTTTGCTTTTATATTCTCCTACTAGCTGTGTTTGCCATGGAGATATAGATGTGTGATAACTGTACTAGTCTTAAACCCAGTTTGGGTAAGTGCAGCATTTTTTGAGTGGGTTTTGCATGTTTTGTCAGCTCAAGTCATCTTAATAAAACACCTTATAGCACTACATATCAGGAAGATAAGGAAGGTTTTGAGGTTCAAGTGCCAGAGGAATTCTATACTTCAGAACCAGCCTGTCTCTATTGATACCATTTGTGACAGTCAGGTCATTCCACTTGTCTATGACACATTTCTCCATCTCTACATCGTCTAGTTTTGTCTTTTTGAGTCTTGCTGATATGAATGCCATTTTGTCCTGCTGTAGTTTCATGGTCTTAGGCAAGAAATGAATTACTTGAACGTTTCTTTTTGCTGCCTGAGATTGCAATGCAGCATGAGCATAGATGAAGTTCTTAGTTTGGACAGGCTTGCACTGTCTCCAGATCAGCAAATCCTGATGTTGGTTGCAACTTGCAGTCACAAATGCAATAATAATAAGTATTACTAAGGGATACATAAGATAAATTTTAAAAGGTATCTTTGAGCAAAAAAAAAAATTCTATGACTCTATTATCAGTAATAAACAGGTTATAAATTCTAGCTGTATGTAGTCAACAATGGGCTAATGTTGGAAGAAGGGATGATTAATGTCGTATGGCCTGTGAGTGAATGGAAAAGTTCAGGGGGATAAGATAATCTATAAGAACACCTGCAGAACTATCTTTGTGTTATTTGTTGTGTGCAGTATGTCCATATGGTTACAATCACCAAGTGTTTAGAAACCTTTGCCTACAGCAAGAGCAATTGCGGGATCAGCTGTGCAAAATACACCGTGCTAATTTGAACAGCTCTTTTCAACTCCAGACTGCTTCACCTCTGCTGCTCCTGCTGCCTTTGCCACAGCCAGACTTCTTGTGTGTTTTTGACGTTACTGAAGTCTTTGGTTTAGCTTCTCCCCAAGTGTTTATTATCAGGGAAAACAGTCGTGTACCTGAAGTTGTTACACCAGCAGCCGCCATCCCATGGCCAGATAAGTTTCCACTCTTACAAACTGTTTGGACTTGCTGAGTTTCTGCTCTTTCACTTTTATGGGGCTGTGACATTTTGTTTCTAAATTCCAGTAATGTCACACTGCTTTATGCATGGTTCTTAGGCTGCTGATCTTGTGGGATGGCAGTAGCCAGTTTGAAAATCATAAATCTAAAAAGAACCATGAGATCTGTCTGCAACCAGCAGCAAAGGCAAGGTGTCCACTCTGCTAAATTCAGCTGAGTTCATAGGAAAAAAAAAAAAAAACAACCAAAGAAAAAGTTCCCCAAATTTTCTTTGTCAATACATATTCCAGATTTTGTACCTTCTTTGTAGTCTGCAGGTCCTAATGACCAGCAAATCAACTGCAGGGGAGAGGGAAAGACCACCTGTTGCACTAAATATTCACAAACCCTGCAAACAAAAATAAACAGTAAAAGACCAAACCCCTAACAGCTTGTAACAGCTGCCACATTCCACTCAAGAGAAGTCTTTATGCTAATGGAATCTGACAGGATCTACATTAAATATCTACACATACGGAGGAAAAAAACCTAAAAAAAAAGAGAAGAAAAATCATGAGAGAAAGAGAATAAATCTGTTGGGCTCCTCTGAGTAGGTGATGTTTTATGTATGTAATTGTTCCCACTCCTGTAGTTTACATATTTGATAGTTTGAAGTAAAACATTTGTTGAGTGCATGAGCTGCATGATGTGGCCAAGGACTAAACTGAGCTCTATTTCTTTTATTGGTTAAGTAAGGGGACCAGTATCCCTGCTGTGCTCCAGCTGCAGCAAAAAATTCTGCTGAAGATTCATCTATGAAGATGCGTAGAAAATAGTCTTTTAATATCTCACATACCAGTTTGTGTCTTGAACCCAATTGATGAAAACCCAGAAAATTTACATGAGGAATACTGGCCAGCTGAATCACAGAAACAGATCAGGCAGGAGCACCTTGCTGATTTGTGTGGGACAGCTCTGATCCCAGGACACTGGTACTGGAAACTGGCTTGGGTTATTGTCTATCATCTTGAGGCACTCAATGCAGATGCTGACCTCAGACTCACCATGCTTGTCAGAATGGTGTTTTCCTTCCTCTCTGCCAACAAAAAGCCTGGGGATTAGTGGATCAGAAAAAATTTAAAGTTGAGGATTTCCAGGGTGATACAGAGATAGTAGAAATGTGAAAGGGATTAAGAAAGAAAAAACGTGTACTACTTAAATTTTCTTCTATAAGCTCAGAAGGGGCCTGGAAGCTTTGAAAATGACTCTCTGGTCTGGTTAGACTCAAAGGTTGCTAAAAGTGCTGAGAAATTTCCTGTCCTCCAATTCAGCTAAACTGCAGTAAGCAGCTGGATGGAGAGTCAGCATGGCAAGAAGGGATGGTTGGAAGCCATCCAACGGGACAGTAGAAAAGGGAACTCTTTTTGCACAGTGACAGTGAAAGAGAGTTATGGCCTTCAGGCCTTAGAGACTTTTTTTGCACATTGAACCCAGGGGTCTTTTCCATGAAATTTACGGTATTTTCCCATTAAATGGTTTAGACCTCCTTGAAATGCAGTTCTTTCAATAGCCTGTCTGGCTTTGACAGATCAGTGCAGGTCCTATGGTCAAAAACACTTGGTCAGTCTGTTTGTCCAGCAAGTTGCCTGTAACAAGGGATAGTGTTTTAGTATTTCCTCTGTAAGGAAAAACCTATCAGTCTGGAAGAGTTAAGCATTGGCATTTCCCTGTGGTCACCATGTCTGTCTCCACAAAGACCAAAATGTTTGTGTTTTCTTCTGGCTACACATCACTTCATAGAACAGCACAAATAATTGGTGGAAACATCAGAAAAAAAGCATGAAGAATGAGCAAGAGTGGAAATGGAGAGTTTTTGAAGAGATTTGAAAGAATGGGGAAATGAAGGAGGCAGATTGGTACTAACTGTGCAGTCAGTGGTAGCTTTGGAGATGTTCACATCCATAGCTATGGTGCAGCAGAAAGGGCCTTGCTTCAATCAGACAGGTGAGAGGAATGACCTTGTGAAGAAAAACAGTTAAGACCAGAAAGTGCAATTTCATGAGTTCCTGTAAAAGCAATAAGGAACATTTTGATCTGAGACAGTCCCAGCTGAAAGTCCAATGAAATACTGTAGGTTTAGAAACCTCAGTTGCATCTACTCCCACTTTTGTTAGTGGCCAGTGATGTATGAGCTGGTTGCGAAGAATTATTTCTCAAGGACTGTAACCTAACAAGAGAAAATCATAAAACTACTTTAATTGTGGCTTGACTTATGACTAAAATGGCACAAATTAAAGATTCATGAGGGTTGAAAGAGACCTTCAAAATCCTCTACAACAGTCAAACTAGCACCACCATAATCCCCTCTGAACCATATCCCTGAGTGCCACATCCAGACACAGTAGGATTGCAGCCTAACATAGTGCAGGAGAGTCAGCATTCCTGGGGCCCTCTGATGGCACCTTGAGTTCAGAATGTGGGCTTTTGTATAAGGCACCTCTTAAAGGAGAGAGAAATACTCTTATCTTGTCGCTTTGGAGTTAGAAGAAACTACAGGTATCTTATCTTCCTCAGCAATCCTTCTGTTTGTCCTTCAGTCATACACAATATGTAGTACCAGCCCCAGGACACATCTCTGGGTGCTCACAGTTTTGTAAATCATATTGGGGCTTCAGGAACTATTGCCTGCTTTCCCTCTCCTCACAACAATGTAAAGTAAAAGTAATTTCTCTGAATTTAACAAAGTTGCACCCCACTGAAGCTGATGTGTGAAGAAATCAAGTGTCAGTAGGGTTGAATTTCATATGTCAGATGCACTTAACCTCGTCTGAATCCCTGGGTTTGGACTAAGTGTCTTGAATTGGATGACAACATTCAGGAGAGCTTAGCTCAGGAAAGGCTGAAGAAAACACAAAACAGGTCTCAGTTCCTATTGAGTCTGAACTAAGAGCAACAACACTAGTGACTTTCTATTTCCAAAATTAGAAGAAGGAGAGGTAGTTGCTGTTCTGTGCACTAACTTGGGGGTAATAATGGTTCATAAGTCAGGGCACAAAGTAGTATCCCTGGGGAAAAAAGAGTTCTATTCTCTTTTGTGTGGTACCACATATTTGGGTAGATACTGGCTTATCAGTAATTACTGAACTCCTTTTGCAATTTTTGATTTTTGCCAGCTTGGAAAATTATGGCTCTCCTTTGACTTCCATGATTAAAGGCCCTCCAGAAGTCTGTAAAGTTACTTGGGATAATATCAGTATAAATCAGTGAGAGAGGGCCTTAGCCTCCGATACTTAATTTTTTGCAGCATGCTATTCCAGTTAATTCCCAGGGATTCCCAAAGCTCCAGCCACATGCCCAGTTTGAAAGGCTGTCCAGGAAATGCTGGAATGATGTGGGGACAGCACCAAGCCAAGTGCCATCTGTTGGCCATTTACCATACTGCCTCAGAGGACAGTTTCTGAGTGCCTGAACCAAGCACAGATGACGTGGTCTAAATCCTTCTCTTCAGATTCAGACCTAGTAACTCATTTCAGAAGGAGGGCTCTGCTTTTCTCTAGATCCAGTCCCTTCAGACTCCCAGTGTAGTTTATCTTTAAGCTGGACATGAGGAAGAATTTCTTCACAGAAAAGGTGATTAGACATTGGAATGGGCTGCCCAGGGAGGTGATGGAATCACTGTCCCTGTTAAAGGAAAGACTGGATGTGGCACTTAGTGCCATGGTCTGGTTGACATGGTGGTGTTCAGTCATAGATTGGACTTGATGATCTCAGAGGTCTTTTCCAGTGTAATTGATTCTGTATTCTGTGATCTCAGAGAAAGTGTAAGACTTCTGGTTAATGGTTTAGGACATGAGCAGGTATACAAACAGATCTTACTGTGATTTGTGAAGTATCCTCTCTCATTTTGTTGAAGGAAAAATTGATTAATCATTCCTAGAGAGACCTAAGCATAGTGACCCCTTCTCATGCTTACTTCTCCAACAATTTGAGATTGAATAATTTGAGCTAGAGGAAGAAGATAAGATTTGCTCCTGTGTCACTGGGGTAGTGAAGCAGGGAGCAAATGTCTCAGCCCCTCTGTACTGTCAGGTTGATCATCTGTCCTGTGGCCACAGAACCCCAGGAGATTATCCCATATTGTCTGGAATCACCTTGTGTGTAGGATATTAGTTTTGGATGTAGGACTGGTCTCCATGTAACAATCCTCTATGCATAAGTTTGTGCTACTCCTTTAGAGGGATAGACCTATTATTGTTTCAGCCTAACTTGGAAGTCCATGGGAGACATAAAGAACTCCCTTTTCAAAATAGATTGCGAGCAATAAGTACTGAACCTTTCTCTCCTGCAGATTTCTACATTTTACTGGCAGATTGCCTAAATAACTGACAAAGCTTACTGAAAACACCCCTCAAACAAAATTTCCACTGTCCAGTGACATCACCTAGGGCTCTCATAAAAGAGAAATGCTTCCTGATGATCCTTGGGGCTCAAAGTTTCTCATAAACTATCAGTCAAACAGTTTATGCCCATACCACAGCAAAATGGATTTTCCAGAAATGTTTCCATGTGGCAGGAGGTGAGGTGGGTGGTATCTTCACTGCCTCTTTCTTCTTAACCATAGCCTCTTCTTGACCTGCACTGATGTGCAGGCTGCTCCAGGAGACGTCTCTCAGAAGCGCTGTAAACTTCAGACAGCCTCCACGACCTCAAGAGGTTGTTAAAGAGCTTCTGGCATTTTCTTGGTGTGGAAGGAATTTTACATGCCATGATTTAATCACATTTTTAGCACATATTGTTACTTTTGTCTCCTTAGGTTTCCTTTGCAGACAGAGATAACTCTTTCTTTCTTTCTTCATATGCAGAGAACACATGTAAATAGCTGTCTTGTTCACTCACTGGGATGCCTTTACTGGTGTGAGCAATGAGGACACTCTAAAATATTGTTTCTGTATGTTCTGTGAAACTCACAGAACTCTTCCTGAGCCATTTGATGGAGTGTTTAATGTAATTTTATTCTTTTCCTAAATATCATCTATATAATACTAGCACAAATCTATTAAAAATAAGGTTGGAAACATAAGCACATTGCTTTGCAGAATGTATTGTGAATTATTTTGATTCAATTTGGGTGTACCACACTGCTATATGCAAAATTTCATCTTAGCCCTCTGAGGCTAAAAGAGGACTGAACATATATAGCATATCTACCCAATAAACACATTAAATATTTCTGCAAAGAAATGGCCACCTGACTCAACATGCCAGCCTAGACTTTTAAGCTAGTTGAACCTCACTTTTTTGTCTGTTTGTTTATTTTTTGGGCAAATCTTCTTCTTCTCCCCCATACAGGTGGTTGTGTCATGGGATCTTCTCTGCAGTTTGCTTCAGTTGTTTCCTTGGTAGCATATTCCATATGTTTGCTATCATCTTTTATTTTTTCCTTTAGTAGCCTGGAGCATTTTTCTCACCAAAAGCTTCAAGAGTATCTTCACAGGAAATATCATTGTTCAAAAAGAGTTTTATAGGAGCAAATAAAACACTTTTCCAAAATAGTGCTGCCAAATAGCAAAACAGAAAAATGTTCATTGTTTTTGATGACAAAGATATTAACGCGAATAAAAGCTGTGTTGTTTAAAAATAACCAACTCTTTAATAGTACTGTAGGAGAATATTCAATTAAATGAAGTGTAGTTTTCCAGTGAGCCCACCTTATCTTAGCTTGAAATGACAGGTTGAATTATTTTTTTTTTCATTTCTGTTTCTCATCTATGTTTTGCACTCCCGTCATTGCTTGCTACTATTTATATTTTATGTTAAGGATCTTCTTTTTCAGCTGTTTATAAAATTTTACAAAAGCAGCCAGATATCATGTTGGAAACTCAAAGACCCAAATCAGGCTATAAATCACAAAACCCCATACATATGCATGCCATATAAAATGCCACTGTACTATTCTTTAGCACTTCCTGTGTTGACTTTCCTTCTCTTCCCCCCTCTTACCCCTCACAGCAGGTAGAACTGAAGGGTCTTACCTGGCTTCTTTACTTTGCAGACTCAGAACAGAGCACTGGGTCAGACACAGAGGTGCTGGCAGAAAGGACATCCTGCTCATTTGGCTCCCACTCTGACCTTACATCTGGTGGCTCAGGCCCTCAGCCTCCTCCACCTTCATCCATGGAAGAGATCCAGGTAGAGTTGCAGTGTGCAGACCTCTGGAAAAGATTTCATGACATTGGGACAGAGATGATCATCACAAAAGCAGGCAGGTAAGACATCTCTGGATTTCTGTCTAGTTAAAAAAGAAATCATAACCAAACAAACCAATTTTTATTTAATTGATTTTTAAGAAAGAAACTTTTTTATTCCTTCTTATAATCCAAAGGGATAAACATGCATAAAAAATTAAATGGCTGTCTGAGTTTCTCAGCTGTGTTTCCTATTAGCTTTCTTAAGACAAGTGAAGTTGTTTCATATGACTGTTTGAATAAGTGGCTCCAAAGGAGAAGTGGCAGCTGCAGGAAACCATTGAGGATAGTCGTTCCTTTGAGCAAATAAATCAGGAAACAATCATTGTACTGTTGGCTGTACTGAATTTAAGATGAGCTATAAATTTGGGGGGGAGCCATTTGAGTCTCTTTTCAAGTTTCCGTAGCACTTCATGAGCTTATTGATTTAATCTCAAATATAGTGAAATTCAAACTCACCTTTGCACCAAATGAATGTCTTCCTGCAGCTCTAAATAGATGCAGTGTTAAAGACTTCCTGTATGAAAAATGTGCAACCCTAATGCTTTCCTTTGCTATTGCAGTGATACCATGACAGCTGAGGTTAGAAAGAGCCACTAATTAGCCAGATTTTTTAAAAAGGAAAACCTCACCATGTCAGGTTAGCCAAGGGGAAGATTTTCACTGCTATTTAAAAATGGCTAGGAGCCTGTTTGCCAAAACACAATCCAGAGGTAGTTGTACATTTCTAGATGTCCCAAACCAGGATTTTTAGGCACGTTTGCATGAGCAGGCCGTTTCCTACCTTCACCTAATGTGGTTTAAATTCCGATTGATGCGGACAAGGAGAACATCAGCACCACGGACAGAGCCCGGTGAGGCGAGCAAACACCGGGAGCGACCCGGGAGCTGTCCCGCCTGTGCTGCAGAGACGCAGCAGGGAAATTTTACCCAAGTTTTGGGGAAAACCCACGGTGCTCTATTGTTTACAGCGTTGTTTCATATCTGTGCTCTCAATTTTTTCCAGAACAGCTCGACTTGTTGTTTTACATGCTTGTGAAGTGAGTCCTATTGCTCTCTAGCCCCAGAAAGTCCAGATAATCCAAGGAAAATTACACTGAACAAATAACCCAGATCATCCCTGAAGAAGATTATCAGACCCAGATTAGCTCCCAGTTTTAGATTTCAGTGGCAAAGGAAGCATTTTTCACCAGTACAGAGTGGGCTGCTGGTTTTGACCTGCCTCAAACAGAAGAGGCAAAGTAACAGGAATGATATCACCTGCTATTGTGCAACACCTCCTCTCTGGAGATGTTAAAGCAGGCACAGAGACAATCATTATTATCCTCTTTTCAAAGGTGGTGACATTGAGACCTAAACAGATTAAATGATCTGTCCAGCATCATTAAATACGGCACTGGAAAAACCATCTTCCTTCTTTCTGGATTTATTGTCCTGGTGCCTGGATCATGCTGCTTCAGAAACTTAAAATAACACATTATTACCTGTTAGATTAACTATATTTAATTCTCTGATGATACATGGAGTAGATACTAAAAGCAACATAAATATGTCCTTGCCCATCAGTTCAAACAAAAATGGCTGAAACTTAGCGGTATGAAGAGGATCTTGTCAGTTCACACATTTCTGAACAAAGTAGCTGACCTTTCTGACATCTTACAAGCTCCACTGTGGATAATTTTTTCACTTACAGAAGATCATGTATCACAATAGAGTCATAAATTCCCACGCAAATCATATATTCATTTTAATCCTAAATAATATCCTTTCTCCTTGGAAGGAGATGCTTGTAATTACTTGAGTCCTGATGGCCAACTGTCACACTACTGTCCACAGTAAATCTATGTAAATACTAAATAGATGTGTTTTTTCTACTTGATGACGTTCTTCTTCAGAAGTGATGTTAACAATATTGGAGTGCTGCTATTTTTTTTTTCTTTTTCTGTTGACTACATTTGTAGGTTAATCATTTCAAACCACAATGAAGAGCCGGTCAGTTACTTTAGGTAATACATCTGCTTTTTGAGGATGGTCCTTACAGGTGTGATAGAATTTGCAAATTAAATGGTTAACCAGTTCAATAGGTTAAAGAGTTTTCTCTCAGAGAAGATGTGTCTGTGATGGGTGAGCTGGATCTAGCAGTCCTGTTTCTCCATATGGGATGCATGATACATGATGCATCCCAGAGCTTAGATTTTATTATTTCTGGCATAAATAGCAGAACTGGTGTTATTTCCTGAAGATTTCCTACTACTTATTCAAATTGTTAGAGACACACAGAGTAATTTGCATCTGCTTCCTCCCCCACAGAATATTTTACTCCTGTTGCTTTCTCTTTGGAAACCCTGAGTCCCATAAGGCCTTCTTGTTTTGAAAGCCATTATAATTACAGACTCAGTTGCCTATAACTACAGCTGCTCCTTAATTTTCTATGACTTGTAAAGCACTGCCTGGTTCCTGTCTGTCCCCACAATGTCTCTCTGCTCTTGCTGGGTAATGCTAATTTCTAACCTACGTTCTCATTTCAAACATAGTTATGGGGCTATATCCTGCCCTGCATTTTGTGACTTTCAGACTCCTACTCTCACTCATTTCTAATTCTGCTTTGTTGTTTTTCTTTTCTTGATGCTGTATTTATAGATGTCTTTTTTTTTGTCTGTTTCCATAAACCTACTCCAGTCCTCTTATAACTCTTCCTTTTTCCTTTCCATCAAAGCATTTTTATTTAGATTTTAATCAGATGCTTATAAAAAGACACCTTTTTTCCTTGTGTAAAAGATGCAAATGGCTGTCAGCTGCAGACATTCAAATCTGCAGTTACCTTTATCTCCTTTTTGTTTGAAAGGCAACCTTGAACTCTGTACAAAATAAAATAAGTTCGTCTTAAGCCCCAGGTCATACTGATTTGAACAACTAATCCTAAAATAATTTTTAACTCTTTTTCACTGCTCTCCTTTACTAACAGTGATCATAGTGGTAGTATCAGTGGAGGAATTTGAAACCTTTCCACAACTCTGCAGTCCCTATTTAATGTCCGTGCTCACCTGAGCTGCAGGGGTAACTGTTTGTTAACGGATGCATAGGAGTGCTGCCCAAAGTGGGGAGAAATGTGCACTTATTCCTGGGGGAATACACTACAGGGAGTGCTTGGAGTCCTCCTCTGGAAGGGAACAGCTACCTACTGTTTATGGAGGTGGTTTTATGAGTGCTACCATGCATCCCAGCACATCCAAGAGGTATTGTTCTGGGAGCACAGGTTCTACCTGTAACAGAGCCGGGATCTCACCTCAGCAATGGGGGAATGATCTCATCTGTCATATCACAGTTATCATATCTGTGCTCAGGATGGCTCAAACCAAAATGCTGATGGCCAGGATAGGTAGTAAGACTGAAAAAAGTCAGCAGTGAGTGAAAGAGGTGACCTTGTCCTCTCCTGACTTCTCTGTGCCTCCTGACAGGTTAAGTGGTACTTTGCCTGCAGTGTCTTTGCACTCCTGAAATAATGAGTCTGAGTTCTTAATAGAATGTACTCAGGGCTGTTTGCATTACCAGGTGTTATTTTTTCTTTCCAGTGGAAAGAAAGGTGGGTCCCAAAGTGCTCCTAAGTTAGAGAGAGCAGCAGAGATTTTGTAATCAAGCTTGGTTGTTGCTGAAGGGCCTATGAAGAGAACTTCTCATAGCAAGCTACCAAACTGATTTTTAGAGTTCCTGGCCCTGTGGGCCAGATAACCTTGCTCCAGCTTCCAGAAGAATGTCCCCTTTGGGAGCTACTGAGAAGATCTGTTGGTCTCCTTCTCCTTCATAAACAATAAATCCATTTGCTACCAAGCCCTGCCCTCAGCTTTTTCTCTCAAAACACACGTCTCCATGATCCCATGCTGCAGAGAGAAACAGAAGGGCATTCCTCCGCTGCCTTGCCTTGCCTTGCCTTGCCTTCATTCCTTACACATTTGTTTCTCTAAAGAAATATACATTTGGCATCAGTCTTAAATGCAAGGAAATATGAGATATGAAATAACAAGGATAACTTCAGGTTGCCCTGTAAACTCACACACTTTGTAAACACTGTGCATACTTAATCTGCAGACCTAAATCAGATTATTTTGCAGAGTTTCTCTACTGGATTATTTTTATGCCTGGGAAATGACTATTCTGTCTATTTCTTTTGTTGCAGTCGAAGAGCACATTGCTTCATTTAAGGGTTTGCATTTAATGGATGTCACCCTTATACAAATCTACTCTTATCTAAGTTCCTAACTTAAGGGTAAGAAACTGAAAGTTTATTCTACTGGGGAAAAAAATCCAGTTCAGGGATATATCTGTGATCCTCCTCCTATGACCAGTTTTCACAAAGTAAAATTAAACTGTATTTTAAAAGAAAATTTCCAATACCACCACCAAAAGATATACTGCTAGCTGACACAACCCAACTAATTTTTTTTTTGTTGAAAGTGCCCAAACATGGTTCTTAATACGAGTACACTCCTGTGCTGGCAAATACTTTTTAAGTAAGTACTAGAGGTATTTATCTACCATCAGTTTTCTTCATGTTTGATGTTCATAAACTCCAATCTCATTATGGAGAAAACCAGAAATTGAGTACACTGAGGCACATTGTTGTTGCTAAAATGTTTTTTGAAACACTTCTAAGTGGTCCTAAAGCAGTTGTAATAAATTATTTCATATCTTGTCATATTTCCCCTACAAGGGTACTGTGTGTAAGTTCACAATCTTAAGTTTTGGAGGACTGTTTTCCTGCTGAGTGGTAAAGCTAACATATAAATAACTTGATCATCCCAAACTGCTGCTGATATAAAACCTCCTCTTAAAATATATCAGATGTCATCACATGTTCCCTATGAAAACAGACAGCCCTCATGTCTGTAGCTGTTGACTGAAGCTGATACCTTTCTAGATGAAATAGTCTTGACTGTTTATTAATCCAGCCATATCCAAATGTCCTGAATTCCTTCCAAACCTTTGAGCCTCTTATTTTTTATAAGGCTGGTGCCTCTGGGCAACCAAGAGCCAGCCAAGAGGAAATGCAGAGAACTGGGACTTTACCATGATAATACACGAGCACATCCCTAAGCCTCCCCTGTTAGCCTCTGCCTTTTCCATTTCCCTCTTTCCACACAGCACTGCTGCTGTAGACCTGCTGTGACAGTTCCAGGCCACATCTTTATAGCAAAGAAACCTAAGTTACTTTTATACCCACAGAAAAAGAAAAACAGCAATAATTTACAAAACTTGAAAAATACACTTAAACCTTAGAGAAAGTAGTGGGATCAGCCGAGCTCTCTCCGATCATTTTAGAGATTAGCCTCTAAGCCTGCTGAATGGTCTGTGGTAATCTTTTACAAGGCATTTCATAAGCAAACAACCCCACAGGCTATGCTGCAACTTTACACGAGGCTGCAGATTTGGAGAGAACTTTTTGGGACACACAGCTCATTCAAAACACAGTGTGCAGACTTAGACCCAAAGAGACTCTGATTTAATCCTGGGTTTCTCATCAACCCTCTGAAACATGACCTACCTCTTTAGCTGCTCCCAAGCCACCTCTCTCTAATTAAAGAGAGCTGGACTGTAAAATGCCACATCCTGTACCCATTTGGCTTGGCAGATTTAATGAGCCATTGTGGCAGAAACAAGGTAATGCCCTCAAGCCACTCAAGACTAATCCATTATTCCTTCCCCACTTCCCCCCCCAGTCATTCTACTAGCAAACTCACACCATCAGTTGCACAAATTGCTCTCTCCTTGAAGGGTTTCTGCAGACGATTTTTCTGACAGTTTTACATCTCTCATAACTCAGGTTAGCTGTGCTGTGGCAGCTGTGGGGCGGTGCTCTCCCACCCCCATGATAAATGCCCTTTTCCTAAGCAGATGCAGTTACTAATAGGTCAGCTCTTCTCAGTGTGGTCTGAAATGAAAGAGCTGTGGGTGAGGCAAAGGCTGAGCATCCTCCTCCTTCCCACTCTTCTGCATGGAGCTATATGAGGCTTGGCTGGGAAAGAATGATATAGATCCTCATGATCACATCTCTGTCATGCAAAGTTTGAGAGACATGTCTGGAGATCTTGTCACAAGCTTTCCTGTTTTCTTCCTCCTCCAGGCTGTGTTCACTAGCAATACTTTGAGAAACAGAAATGTTGGAAGGAGAACTAAATCTTCTTCTCTGACATTTCATTGTTTCTCATTAAATAGAAGAGAAAGTGTCATGATGGTTTGTAGGGATGACTTTTAGAAACATTTCTTGCACACTTTCCTACTATTTTGGCATTGTGATCTTAAATTGCCCTTTAATATCCTCCCTCCATCCACATACTTACATCTTTCAAGGATATGTCTACTTACCAGAGAAGCAGAATATGATTTTGTATAATCATGCAGTACTTTTGGGGTTTCTCCTGCCAAAGCTCTGTATTTTCTAGGCAGAAGTCATTTAATTGAGTAACACCATCCTATAGGACTTCAGCTTAAGTTTTTCTCAGATAAAGGCTGAAAAGCCACTCAGGTAGAGCTCAGGTCTGGGTTAACAGTCAGTGAAACAATGCAGGATTTCTTTCAGTCCTCTGCTCTGATTTCAATGTTGCTCAATTCCTGCTGCACCTCATTCTGTTCAGCTCCTCAGATTTTATGAAGGTGTAAAAATACCACATGAGTTGGAAATATAATATGGCATAAGTAATTCCCTCAGCATGCTCTTTGAGGGAGGTGTAGAATAGAAATTGGTCTACTGGCCACCATAAAATTTTTAAGAAGGAGAAATTATGTCATAACCACACTAACACTAACATGCTTTAAGATTAGAATTGTTCTGATCTGTTCTCTTCTGAAATAATTGCCTAGCTACAAACACTTCCACTACAGTGACTGTGTTTAGCAGAGCTTAACTTGTGCTCAGACAAGAAGAAAAAGGCTGGGAATTGTTTCTTGTTGGTGTAGAGTTCCATACCTTGTCTATCAGGAGAAAATGCTTAAGATAGATCTGGATCATATGGCACAGAAAAGACAACACCTATTAAAAATATTGCACAAAACACTACCAGGAGTTCAAGGAAGCCATGACATAATGCCAGTGTTTCTGTTGAATGTGAAGTACATTCCTAATGAACAGATTAATTTGAGGGATGTTTTTCTTAAATATCTGCAAACATGAGACAGGATCTTTCAGGATGATGCATTTGCTTCAAATGTTACCTCAGTACTGTCAAACTCTTTACTGAAACGTGACATTCTCAAAAAAAGAGAAATAAAGTGATCCTGCATTTAATGGAATATGAGAGAAGAATTACAGGTGGATGGCCAGTGGGAAAAACACAAGGTAAAAGCACACTGTCCATCCTAGAAATGCCTTAGAGAGGATGATTTGTGTGAAGCATAGCAGAACTGTCTTCTAGGAACTGGAAACAGAGTGCTTGACTGTGAGTATTTTATCATTACTTACAGGCTGTTACCGTGTTACCCCTTTTTCTAAGTGGGAAAAAATTGAAGATTCAAAGCACTGCCAGCACAGTCTTTTCTACCCACACCAAGCCCAGAGGAGTCATGCCAAGGACTGGGCTGTGTAAAGTAGCATGTTCTGGTGCCAGAGAGTACAAGGAGCCTCTTCAGCTTCCTTATTCACCATTTTCTTCCTTATTTCTACTCTTATTTTCCTAGGAGAATGTTTCCAGCCATGAGGGTGAAAATTACAGGCTTGGATCCCCACCAGCAGTATTATATTGCCATGGACATTGTCCCTGTGGATAACAAGAGATACAGGTAAGATTTTCAGGGGCAGAGGTAGGAATCTTGTACCAGCTTTACCTGTCAATGACAGCCTAGGACAGACACCTGCATTAAACACCATTGCAAACGTGGGCTGGAGGAGACCCTACTGATTAGACCAACATAGCAGATTTGACCAGCATCTTTAGACACAAACTCAGAGTTTTAATACATGCTCTTGCACTTTTGGAGTGAAATCTTTCTCTTTTCAAGTAGCAGTTTTTAATTGAGGAGATCTCTGCCATGCATTTCCTGATTGACACAATTAGCAATGACTGTCTGAGGGAACTGGAGTTATCAATGGGGGTTATCTCCAGGGGCTGAGTTACCTTACTTCCTCAAGAAAAGAATGGGCAAGGAGCAGCTTGGAACTAAGCCAGGGCCCTTCAGGTCTGGCCTGAACTGGATTGGGTGATTTCTGTTTCAAAAGTGCTCACTGTCCAGCACAGCAGCCTCAGTGAATATTGGTCCCTGACCTACAGTTTGGAGTCATTGAGAAACTTCCCACTGCTGAGCTGAAGACAGGAAGAGGAGATTTCTCTGATATTAATGGGCTTGTGATCTTAAAAAATACTCTGGAAAACTCATGATCCTCTGCATCCCAGAAAACTCTCTGGACTGACGTGATTTATGTATTCTTATTAAAAGACCCCTGAGAGCAGTCTTTCCTCCAAACAGTCTTGACTGAACCACATTTCAAGGATTCAGAATTGAACCTCTGCTTCAAATGCTAAATACTACATTTTTGTTCCCAAATTGTACAGAGTGTTTTCTCAGGAAAAATTCTTTTTTCCCTGGGAAAGCAGAAAGATAGTGTTTGATACTCAGCTGGATGTTTTCCTCTTTCTAAGAGTGTGGTTCTAGCAACACTGACATTGAAAATACATTTATTTTCTTGCCCTGCTTGGCTTGTGCAGCCACACAGAGCAAATTAACAGGAAAGTAAAAGACTCCTCATTTCTTTTTTCTTCCCCCCCCCCCCCCCCAATTTCTTGTGACAATACAGGAAATTAGTCACTGTTTGTAGGTAAAGACTGGAACATCTTAGCAGAGCTGAGTAGAGACCCAATGAAATGCAGCACAGGGCAAAACTCAGAGGTGTCAGTAGAACTGTTGGTGAAATGCCTTTGAGGGAAGGAGCTGCAGATCAGGAGAAAAAAAGTGCCTAGGGAAAGCTGTGGTAGAGAAATTTATGGTATATATAGGATGGCTAGAACAGGAACACAAAAATAACTTTTTCTTCTAATCCCAATGTATGTAATACTATATGGAATTTCCTTTTTTGCAACATTTCAAACCAGAAATTCTGTTTTATCAATTGTTTTACTGGTATCTATTAGATATTGCCCATTCTGGGTGAAGCCACATGTGTTTTCCAAAGTCTGGTATGAGATACAATGCAGATTTCCAGAAATTGCAGGGTATTTATTAATATTTTCAGAGAGGACTTTGTTTACCATATTTTCCAGCCTCTTACTCTGGCTCAGAGAGGGTTAAGGAGTTGAGAAGACACATGTGGCAGAGTTTTACAGGGAAAATAACTGCAAGGTGGTTTTAATAAGGAATCAAGTCTGAACAAGTGGCTCAGGGGTAATCTGGCTTTCATTTAGAAGGTAGGAGGTTGCAATAAAGCACATTCTCCCCTGACTGCAAATGAGAGCTTGGGGTGCATGAGGGTGGCAGGGGAGGGGGAGCCCTGGATGTGTTCCTGCAGTGGGTGAGTGAAAACCTCCCTTCCTCTTTCAGGTATGTGTACCACAGCTCCAAGTGGATGGTGGCTGGCAATGCTGACTCCCCAGTGCCCCCCAGGGTTTACATCCACCCTGACTCCCTGGCTTCTGGAGACACCTGGATGAGGCAGGTGGTCAGTTTTGACAAGCTCAAGCTGACCAACAACGAGCTTGATGATCAAGGCCATGTAAGTTAGAACTTAATCCTGGTGCCTGGTGCTGTCCTAGCCTTGCTCCTCTCAGACTCGAAAGGGTGCTGCTGCTGCTTTGATGCTCCTGTGTCCCGTTGGGCACACGTGTCTGTGGTTGCTTCCAGATTTATGGGGTTTTTTTTTGCTATTTCAGTGCTTTTCTTCAAAATGTTGCCTGATCCTATAAAGCACCTTTCTCTTTGCTCACAGCACAAACTTTGTTTCATACATGCTTGTAAGAAAGGATAATTTCTCCATATTAACTCTTACGCCATCCCTGCTTTCTTGTACCTCTGGATGTTGTGTAAAATATTTTTTGGGGAAAAAAAGATCCTTTTCCTTTGTTTTCTTTTCAGATAATCCTACACTCAATGCATAAGTATCAGCCTCGTGTTCATGTCATCCGCAAGGATTTCAGCAGTGATCTCTCTCCTACAAAGCCTGTTCCTTCAGGAGATGGGGTGAAAACCTTCAACTTCCCTGAGACTGTTTTCACCACAGTGACAGCTTACCAAAATCAACAGGTAAATCCTTCATGCTCCTTTTATGTTGTGCCTTCACAAAAATAATCAGTGTGCTCTTTGTGACTGAGACACTAACTTCTCTGAGAAGCATAGAAAAGTTACACTTTACAAAAAAAAAAAAAAAGAAAATAAAATGCTTGCTTGCCCTGGGGTAATGTGTAGACATGAAGTATCTAGCTAGGAAACCACCTTGAAGATAAGATGGCTGTAGCTTTTACTGTAAAATAAGTAACTAAGAGCAACTGTAAAGAGATGTGTTGTGTTCAAATTTCCTAGCTACCTCATGGTACAAAACTAGAATATCCTGTCCTCACTATAATTTTAAGGCAGTACAGCTATAACTCCAGATCAGTTCTCTCAGAGACAAAGCAGTTGGGGTTTTTATAGCAGTGAAGGAAAAAGTTTTGAAAAGGCCCAATCTCATCAGTTTGTTGACAAAAAAAGCCTTTGAATGCATGTATTGCATATAAACTGAAATTCTCTTGCATACATGTCTTGTGGGATAGGGGTCAGGTAAGGGGTCAAGTTATACACCTGAAATTTAGGAAAGTAAACTCCACTTCTGCAAGGAGATGGTCATTAGGATCTCCTGGGAGCCTGCCCTTAGGAGCAGGGCATGGAGCAGAGTAGAGGTTGCAGATCTCTAAGGAAGTCTTCCATACAGGCCAACAGCCAGCAACCCCCAGGAGCCAGAAATCAGACAAGAAAGTCAAGAGAGCAGCATGGCTGAGTAGGGACCTGCTGGGAAAACCAGATGGAAAGAAACAAATGCACAAGCAGTAGAAACAAAGACAGGTACCCTGTATAGGGACTGGGTGAGGAAAGCCATGGCAAAGCTGGAACTAGACCTGGTAAGGGATGCAAAGCCTAACAAGAAGGGACTCTACAGGTAAGTTAACCAGGAGAGGAAGTTAAAAGAAGGTGTACCTTACCTGGATGGGGACTGGGTAAACAAAATGCTTCCCACTGTAAGTAAGGATCAGAAAAGAAGGCATTGGGGTGACATAATTGCAGTCTTCCAGTACCAGAAGGGAGCCTACAAGGAAGATGGGGAGACTTTTTACGAGGGCATGTAGTGACAGGATAAGAGGAATGGTTTCAAAGTGGAAGAATGTAAGTTTGGACTAGATATTCTGAAGGAATTCTTTACTGTGACAATGGTGAGACACTGGTACAGGTTGCCCAGAGAAGCTGTGGGTGCCTCATCCCTGGAAGTGTTCAAGGCCAGGTTGGATGGGACTTTGAGCAACCTGGTCTAGTGGAAGATGTCCCTGCCCATGGCATGTGGGTTTGAACAAGATGATCTTTATGGTCCTTTCCAACCCAAACCATTCTGTGATTTTATGATAATTTGTGTTTGATTTGGGTCTTGCATAGTTCTCAGTAATGAGACTTAGTATTGACTTTAGATACCGTAAGGAAAAGATGTCACCACAGCAGGACTCTTTCTCTAGGGACCTTGACTTTGTTAGTGATCTACACTTTCTTAAACTAAACTTCAGTCTTCTGGGACTGAAGGACAGACCCCTATTAAATCAGCTTAAGGCAGATTGCAATATTTAACCAATTTTTAACAGTTGTGAATTCTAACAATTTAGTGAAATGTTAGAGTTTTTTATTTGGCAATGTATAAGAGAGCGCAGATGCAGATAGTGCTCCTGTGACTGCTTCATTTTCTTCCCATGACTCCCAGGTTTTATTCCCAGTCTGGTCCCCTTGAGCTGACTTAAGTCAGGATCCAATATGCATCAAAAACATTGCAACACACTGGTGGGTTTGCTATCATTGCAGTATGGGAAGCTTCCTCCCCCCCTTGTCCAAATGCAGATACTCTACAAATCTCAACTGTAGATCAGACAAAGAAGGAGGATAGGGAAAGGAGAAGAAATTACAGGAATTAAGCCTGTCATTCTTCCTTAATGACCAGAATTATAAGACATAATTACACAGGGAGGGAGATGCTAAGGGAGGGATCCCTGTCAGGAATCGGCACCATAACCTGCCTCACCATAAAGAAATGCTGACATTCTGTCTCTCTGAATTCCAGGTGTTTGGGGATTGTGTTCAAAATATCTGGGGGACACAATCCCATTTTCATAATACCAGTAAGGAGATTCTGGTGGGCTGGAGAAACACTTTCATTAAAACCAAATCTAAATCCCCTGAATCTGCCTGCATGCCCTCCAGTGGCTGCAGAGTGTTGCCTTACTGGGGGAAGTGTCTCTGGAAACAATTGTAAAATGTTAGCAAATCCACCACAGGGATTCCCTCTGCTGTAATTCCATCCTCCACAGAACATATCTGTCTCTGTACACACAAGTCCCAGGACAGCTGCAAAGTCAGGCTAGCGGAAATTAAGTTCACAAATTAAGCTTCTGCAAAAATAGGAGCTGCATTCCAGATCTGAGGTTAATATCCAGAGTAAGGGCTTGGTTCTGACAGAAGCAAAACACCTGCAAATCCCCTTCAGATCAGACTGTATTAAACTAGTCCCTTTTGAGCAGTTTCAGCAAAACCACCTCAAATTTGGTAGGTTCTGGAGATCTCACTCTTCTTTCATTCCAAACATAGAATCTTTAGGACAAGCTGAGGCTGGCAGAGGGAAGCTCTTTTGCTACACTGGGTTGTGGAATAGCCAACAGGGAGTATAACACCACAGGCTGCAAGGTCAAGATCCCAGTGTTATAGTCCGTACTTACCAACATAGAATTCATGCTTAAAAATAAAGCAGGAAAGCAGATTCCTCCAAAGCACTCAGTCTGGCTGCTACCTCCTTTGTTTAGAGGAGGGAAAAAAAATTGAAAAATTTACGGACCAGAAAACTCTTGAGGGCTGCCTTGATGCTGACCAGCACAACAGCAACTTGTATGTGTGACTGGGTGGCCACCCAACATTTTTGGGGGCTGTAGCCTGTGCTTTTCTTTTCAGCATTGTTTGAAAGTCCATGAGTTGCCTCCAGCTTCTGGATATCTGGAGTGTTGAGGCTGAGATAACTCAGATAGCAGCCAAACTTGAGCAGAGTGCCTGCTTCCCAAACCATGTAGCCATTGATAAATAACAGCTCCTGGGGCTTTGCACCTGGTGTACTTCTACTCCAGGAACAATTTCTCAGCCCCAGCACTGTGCCAGGTTTCCTAATGCTACCATGATTTCTGTCTCTGGTGACATGTTTTGATAAGCAGATTATCTGTTCGTGGATAATGGAAGGGCACATTTGACAGAGGTCTGGGGAAATAAGTGTGAAAGATCATTGTAGGGGTGGCTTGGATGAGAATAGAAATAATCCACAATTTTCATTTGTTGAAAGAAAAATAATTGAAAATATCAATTAATTTTTTTTTTCTTCCTTTTAGATCACCAGATTAAAAATTGACAGAAACCCCTTTGCCAAAGGTTTCAGAGATTCTGGGAGAAACAGGTAACAGAAACTTGTTTGTGTTTCCTCACTGATCTCTTCCCTCCTTTCCCTAGTGAGTGCACAGGGCAAATGTCTATGGTTGAGAAAGGTATTTTTTTATTTTAAAATGAGAAACAGAGATAGAAAAACAGGGGATTGCAGATTGTAAAACAGACAAATAGGTCACAGCTTAACACTGTGCAGAAGAATTATTCATTATTACATGTAAGGTTGGCTGGAGGACATTTTTAAATTTTAATTTTCACAGGTAATGCCAAAGCTTGGAGAGCAAATGCTTGCTTTATGTTAGGAGAAAAAATAAGTTTCTCATAGGTGTGAAGGATAAAAGTGCAAAAAATGTTCTAGTTCCAAATAATTTCAATTTTTATCCAGTGGTGTCCAATGGTTTCACTTTGACTGTGTTGCTTAATTTTGTCATGATTTTTATGGAAAAATTAAGTAGAGTGCCTTAAATATTATTAAGAAGAAATTATATTTTAACAGCACAGTAGTTAAAATGGAGCTTTAATCAATCCCCCCACTGTATTAGTAAAAGACGTTACAGAGTTATCGAAAAAAGGTAAGAAAATCCAAAAAAGTTTCAACTTTTTCTGCCGTTCGTGTATCCTACAGCAGAATGTGCAGCAGATGTAAATATTTCAGATCTAAATGATGTAGGTATCCTTTAAATCAGTGTAACAAAGGCTTTAAACCTTAATTATACAATTAGACATATATAACTACATTACAAGAAGCCTAGGGTTGTAAAGCAAAGCTCTGAGTGCGCAGACCAGAGTAAAAGTTGTGCGCATAGCCCTCATTTGCTGTCCCCATGGGTGCTGTAACTCAGTTTTACTTGCATGCTCCTGTTGTGTGTGTTTACCAGGACTGCTGTCTCCTTCATAAGGAGGTTTGGTGAGGTCAGTGCTCATGAATGAGCAGCTGCCCTGTGTTTTCCACCACTCACTTCAGTGCTACTCTCTCCATCATCCCAAAGAAGACATTCAAAGGACCTGAGCTCAGCTCCTCTGCTGTTATCTTACTGAATTTATGCATGAAGATGTTGCCACTCTCATTTAATCCCCACTGTGATCATCAGTTCTCCTTGAGGCATATGTGACTTTTATTCTGCTCTCCTCTCCTGTGTGGGGAAAGCAAAGTGTGTCCTGGGTACGAGATCTTCCCCGTGTGCACAGATACAGCTGCACCTGGGGGCTGGGTTTGGGAGAGGGATTGATACAGTTCCAGGTACATGGTGGGCTGCATTAATGTGGAAGGCATTAATAAGGTCCTAGCTCAGTGAATTTGGACAGTTTCCTGAAAAGGTTGGGAATTGCTGATCTCTGTAGCTCATTGATTTAAGAAAGGGCAGGAAATTGCTACACGGCTGCAGCTGTGGGGAGGGCTCAGTAAGGCTCTCTGCTGATGTAAAGAGGAATTAAAATCTTTAAGGTATTACACATCAAAGGGAGCAGCCTGAGGCTTTAGGAAGAAAAAAACAGGCAAAGGTATTTGCAAGCATATATAGCAGTCAGGCGCCTGCCTCACAAGCAGGGGTCTGGCTGCAGTTGCACTGCTGTTGTCAGCTACAGGCGGACACAAATGCTCAGCTGCCTCCTTCCCAGAGGACACTTAACACAGATATTCCCATAGGAGGGAGGAAAGCATTGAAGTCCAAGCTGTGTGTGGAAAGGACTTTTCGAATGGGACTTTCCTTAACTGTGCTGGATGGCTTTTCTCTCCCTTGTGAATCTGTAATCTCATTAGGATCACTGGTCAAAAAACAATTATGATACTCTGCAACTTCCCATGTCCTTCCCACAGTTCAGTCAACTGCAATGCCTCAGACTGGCTGGAGAAGGTCCTGCTGAAAATGAAAATTTCTCCTTTGCAAAAGAAATAGGGTAATTTGAAGAAGGGCCATTTGTGAATCAGCCAAGTGAGTAGTCATGTTCAAAAGGTTTTATGTATAAGGACTTAAAAGAAAAAATAAAGGTGTGGCAGCAGCAAGAGGCAGAGACACAGAATTCTGAGGCAACTCCAGGACATCCTATTCCAGAGACATTGGATACTGAGTCAGAGCCATGGTTATTGGCCAGGAAAGGATGGAGGAAAGAACTCCCAGGGACATGGTGGACGATAAGGAACTCTTAAGCCACTTCTTTCCTAGGATATTTCCTTTCTGCTTTATGTTGAGGCTCTTCCATTAAATGGAGATGGATATTTTTCCTCCACTTATTTATTGTTATTGTTTCATTGCTGTCTCCTGCTGCAGAAATTGTGGAGGCGACTGTTGTTTTTAAAACTAGCTTCCATTTTGAATCTTTCACTTCTGTCAGCATGCAGCCTGCCCCTTTATTTCCTGTGATCTCCCTTCATCAGTGCAAGAGGCTGCTAAAACCCTGCTGCTCTGGGGATACCCCATCATAGTGTGACTGACTGTGCCCATATGAGGGAGCAATCTTTTCCCAGCTCCTTTCTTGGATCTCTGTCACTTATTTTCATGAGTGTCTCTCCAGTCCTTACTGCCTCAGTCCTTGAGCTGGGAGAAGGAACACTGAGGTGTTTCAGAGGGAAGGATGAAAACAGCTCAGCAGCTTGCTAATGTTAAGCAGCCTTTGAGTGCTCAAACCATGTTAAGTAATGGAGTTTGGGAATCTAACCATGAGCCTTGTTGGATGGCAGAGGTAGCCTGTGATTGAAGGTCAATCCTAGTTAATGTTTATTAGAGAGTCTCTCTATCTGAGTTTTGGGCTTTCCTCACTTTTTGCAAAAGCACATAAAGTCTCTGTAGAAATGCAACAAGAGAAGTTCCTGATGTTGAAAGAGAAGTTTTCTGGTGGTGAAAGGATACCCACATAATGTATGAATAAGGCAGGTTATTACTTGGTTGCTTTCCTAAACTTCAAGAGATTGAGAAACCTGTTTTTGACATATGGAGCTCAGCTAGCCAAATGTTTGGGTGGTGAGGGTGCAGGTTTAATGCCACAGAGGTTATTTTTAGAGACTGGGTAAAGTTCATCTGACAGTGGGATGCTTGCAGCAGCTCCTTATCCAGGAGGAAGCCAGAAGGGAAAACAGTCAGGAAATTCAACAGGGTGATGGAAGAAAAAATCCCTAGGCTGAAGGAAAAGCCAGCACTTTCCTTTCAGATGTGGGCAGCTGAGGTGAATAAAAGTTGTTTGTTTGGAAGTACTCTTTGAGCTTTGTCTAGGATAAGAGAGCCAGGAGGACACTTGGAGCCAATAGTTTGGCTTCCCCAGCAAACAATGAAATGATGGCCTGAATCCTGTGTGCAGTGGAAATGGCAGGATCAGCCATATGGGATGGATTATGGAGGTGCACAGATAGCTCGTTTCATTTTTCAGACAATGGAACTGTTTCATTTATTGCCTATTATTAAAACTTTATAGCACTAAAAATAAAAGAATGAATGAAAAAGAGAGAGCAAATTTTGGATACCTTTTAAAGCACTGACCTTATTAAAAAAATGCTGGCAGTGAGACCTTCTGATAATTTTTTTTTTTACTTCCTTCATAAAGATGGTGTGAGAGGGAAGGGTTTATGGCCTGATAGATATTTTGAAGTTAATTTTTCAGTGCAGTTCCTTGGAAGAGAAAGTAGATGCCACATGGATAATGTTCAGCTCACTTGGTATCAGCAACCCTCAGCAAAGGCCCTCCAAATTTCCTGACATTTCAGAAACACTGAAAACAATTATTTTTTTGTCAACATTTATTATTGTCCCAAAATGTCTCTTCATTGGCCAGGTGGATATCCTTTTCCTTGTTAGGGGGTGGAACACACATACAGAATGGCACTCCAGTACTTCTGCTGACTGTGGGAGCACACCAATGTCATGAACTGCTACAGGAGAGACAGTTATTAGAGTTGACAGGGATTAAACTTCTTGATTCCCACCTCATCCCCTCAACATTTTCCTTCAAAAATAGGAATTCATCGCAGACAGAACAAAGGCTGGGGCTAGGGCTGTAAAATCAGTACACAAAGGTGGTGTGCCTTCTAACAAAGAGTTGTTTTTAGCACGAATGAATGTTTTTTCCTCTCCAAGACTCCGTTCATAGTGTGGTAGCTGCCTAGCAGGTTAGCACACGAAGGTGCTATCTCATGGGTCTTGTCTGATACCTAGAAGGATGTGAAAATTCAGTAAGGATGTGTTCTGCTTAGAAGCTGTTTCAAAAACACCCACAACATTCAACATTTTTTCTGCATGAAGAAAAAGAGTTCCAAAACCCAGACACCAAAGATAAAAAAAAGAAACCCACAAACTAATGGGGAAAAAAGGTTGATCTAGTATATAGAGGCTTAAATTTGTGCGTAGGAGAAGTGGACATAAGTTTGAGCTCTGTCACCCACATGCTCAGAGAGGATATTTTATACACGTGTTCAACATATGGAAACTTGTGGGAGTAAAGGATTCACATTTGGGGAAGGAAGAGCCAACTGTGGAGTTTGACATTCATTCTTCAGGTACCTGTGACACCACGCTGCCCTCAGCTTTGCAGGGCAAGGCCACACTGTTGCTGCCAGCAGGCACAGTGTGAAAGGGGACGGGTGGCAGGAGCTGTGTTCACAGCAAGGGGCATGTTGTAGAGCTGCTCCCCTGGAGCAGGAGGAGGTCGGTCCCTGTTGGTGTTGGCATCCTTCCTTCCTCTGACATGCAGGGCAGGAATAGAGCAGCTCTACAAGCTGCTCTGACACTCTCAGTGCTGCCATTTACCCCCTATCAGCCCACAGACGAGTCAAGTCCAACCCTTGAAAGCAATATATTATTCCCAATTTACTGTTTTATTTCTTCTTTTTATTATGTCTTGGCTATTCTTTTTTTTTTCCTTTTATTTTAGAAGTAGAAATTATATGATGCCTTTGAGAATTGTATTGATATAGGGGAAAGTGTTAAATGGAAAGCTAGAAACCTTGAATCGTGAGTCAATTGAAGAGCTGATCATGATGTAGGGAGAGGCAAGGGTAATAGATTTAATCTACTTTTACTGCCTCCATGAGCCACCTCCTATTAGGGACTGGATTTCACTGGAGGTGAGTTGTGAGAGCTAGAGCGCTGTGCTGGTGCAAAGTGAGGTTGTGCACCTGGGGATCTAAGGACTGAGCCAGACTGTGTGTCACTGCTCTCAGTAGTGTGGGGAAGCCTCCCTGCTTCCCCACACGATCCTGTGGCAGACACAGAGCAGCTGGAGTAGCACAGCTGGAAATTTCAGTCTGCATTTCTGATACATTACGTGGTTCTAATCATCAAGGCAAGTCCTTTCAACAACAGGTCTGGCTGCATTGCAACTTGCTCAGGGCATTTTATGCCCCCTGGATATACAGTACCCAGATATACAGAAAGTCTTCCCTCAGTGTTTGGGCTGGGGATCATTTCTTGAGGCTGCAAAAATGTACTGTTCTCTTCCTGGCTGTGTGTGTTGAGAAGCAGATGGAGTCTGAACATGTGTGACTTTCATACACAGGGAGCAGAGGAAATCCTGGGGGTGGTACCAGTAGTCAAAGGGCAGCTTCTGCACACAGAGCCCAGCTTGGCCGATGGGTTCAAATTCTGCCCTGCCTTGTTGCATCTGAGCTCCATGAGCTGGCAGAGGCCACTGTATTAACCAAATAGTTTTGTTGTAATGTGCTCAGCACTAGTGTGAGACTGCTATGCAAAGATGTCTTCTGTTTCTACTTCTAACAGCTTAGCAGCTAATAAACACCATGCAACAACCTCTCTTCTAAACCTCCTCTTAAAATACAGAGTTTGGTTTGCCAACTCCAATGTATTTAAAGCATCCAAGCTTCCGGGGAGACTTTGGAAAGTTAACTGAGTGAGTGGAGGCATGTGCAGAAAGACATTTTCAGAAGGAAAAGGCAGCTCCAGTGTCAGTTCAACATCTGATGAGCAGCTCTGGGGATGTTGTGCCTTTTGCATTGAAAGGGGATATGTTCTCGCATTTGATGAAGAATCTCTCCTGGTATTCAGTCAGTGCAAGGGCTGTAACCTACTGTGGGAAAACAGGCTGGGGAAGGTGAGGAATGGGGAACAGAGTACAACTTCCACTGAGGAGAGCTTTTCCTGGGAAGAAACTCCAGTGGGTTTGATAACACACCTGTGTCCTCACTGAGCCTGTGGCACTAAGAGACTTCCAGCAGAGCTAGGAGTTTGTGGTGACAACAAGAAAAAATCTGAATCCTCAGCCTTTCAAGAAGAAAAATTCTCACTTGGTTTTTGGCTTTTTTCTCTTTGATAAGTGTTTTTGGTGAGTTAGGGACCCAAAGCAGCTGTATCACTGACCTTTTAGAAAGAGCATCTTACACATTCTAGTCGAAGTTCAAAACCAAGAAGATTCCCTTTTTGATGGCTTCTCGTAGCACTTTGGAACAGTGTCCAGAACTGTGAAGTGGCAGGGAAAGGCAATTCACAAAATCTCTCTAATTGCATAGTCTGAGTCCCAGGCCTTCTTTATTTGCATCACAGCTTATCCAAAATTGTGGACGGCCACTCAATGATAAATTGAGTATGCCTTAAGGAGCTGACAGTCGTGCGTCCCCTGGAAAGCAGACAGAAGGCTTGAGATTCTTGCTAGAAAGGAAAAAGGCATTTATAGACCGCTAGGAACTTTTGAAATCCTGGGCTGGGGAAATTTCATTTTACTCTCGTGGTCAGCACCTGTGAGGGAAGACTCACTTGAGGAATTCACAGATGCCAGGTGACCTTTCAGTGGCTGCTGGCAGCTTGCCAAGCAAGGTCAGAGCCTTCTTTCCTCAGTGCCTGTATCCCCAGCTGGTGACATTCTTATTCACTCCTTATTTTCTTTCCTTTGCACAGGACAGGGCTGGAGGCCATCATGGAGACCTACGCCTTTTGGCGGCCCCCCGTGCGCACTCTCACCTTTGAAGATTTCACTACCATGCAGAAGCAGCAAGGTGAGTGAACAAAGAGATGGCAAGAAAGAGATTGCTCTTTCTCCTGTAGAAAGAGCAGGAGAAGAGGACATAAAAGCAGCAATGCACACACTTTGCTGTGCATCCAGCAAGTGGAATGGGGATGTCACACACATTGTCGAGGTCTTGGCTGAAGTGAGAGGATACAGAGCAGAGAGGGGGATGGAAACAGTGGGCAGTGTCTTATGAGGTGCAATGGAATCACTTGGGTTCCCTGGTCTCCCAAGAGCTAGAGTCCTAAGAGCTAGAAGGAGGAGCAGGAAGCATTGTAGGGTTGGGCAAATCAGCCCAAGTACACAGCATGAGTTAAATGTGAAGAGAACACAGAAAGACTGAGGAAATTCTCAGCCATGTTGTTCTCCATTTACAGTTTACATTTGCCATTTGTATGCAAACACAAGGGGAAGTAGTGGGGTGGGGGTGGGATTTGCCCTCTGGAAGTTTTAGGAGACCAAGAATATGTCTCCCTTTGGGGTCATGCTACCCTGATTTCAAAACACAGTGGCCTTGCTGGAGACACTTTCTGCTAGTAAGAATCTGGGAGGAATTATTGGATAGGCCAAGTGTTCATGCTGTGTCTTTTCATAGCTTCTGCCCTTTACATATCTCATTAGTTAAGTAGGGCTTTCATCTCTAGTTTCAGGCCATGTTGCTATTTTGCTTTTTGCAGAGGTAGGTCTTTCCCATTCACTTTAGTGCAGCTATTTCTAGTTAAAAGCAGTGATCACTGAGAAAGAGTTATCAAGGCAGCAGCCTGATACTTTTTTTTTATTACAATGTACATGCAAGAAAAGAAGCAATTCAAAATGGTGTTCAAATGTGACACCAGCAAAGGTAAGCAATCAACACCAAATGCCTGCCCTGTGTAGCAGATCTCCAGCCTCTCATATTCAGTCTTGACATCACCCCCAAAACTTCCCTCCAGATCTTGAATCCACCTAGGGATGGATGGTGTGTTCTCCTCAAGATGCAGGGAAGCAGTGGTGGCTGTTGGGGTTGCCCATCACTGAGGCAGAATCAGAAGAGTGTTCAGCTGAGGAATCTCTTCTTGCTTGTTGACTGTCCCCATGCCAGTTCCACATGCAACACCCCAGGGCCCAGGTCATCTGCTAAATATTTTTTCTGATGGCACAGCACAGAAGTAGGACAGAGCACCCTCCAGTCAGCTCTGTTAGACTCCCCATGCATGGTCTTCACCTGACCACCCAACTCCTCTTGAACAGCACAGCATGGGGCAGGAGGGACTTTGCACAAGCTCAGGGGCTTGTGTCGAGGAGCACTTGTGGTGGGGCACGTGGTCAGAGATGGGTTAAAGCAAGGATTTAGAAATGTTTTCATCACCCACCTAAATAGAAACATAACAGCCTCTCCTCCTGGTCACAGTCACTGAAGCAGCCTCTCTCCGATGTCTCACCCCCTATCCGGGCTCGCCTGCCTCCCTCCCCTCAGTTATCAGATAACATCCTAGTGCCTGGTCCAACTACTGCTTACGTGGTAAGGTAATATTAGGAAAGGAAAATATTTAATGTATTTTTAGCTTGTTATAATATAGTTAGGCAGCTGAAAAGCCAGAAAGCAGGCCAGTACTCTGTAACCAGCAGGCCCTGTGTGGACCACCACCACTGCACCAGAGACAATAAAGCCTAGGGCAGCCCTTAACTGAAGCTGTGTTTACAGGTTGATCTCAAAACCTAACAACTTGTTACAAAAGGGTTTTTGAGCTCAGCATTTAGCCATGTGAAATAATAAATCAGAAATATTCCAACCCTCATAGTGCTCATCTCTCCGATAACTGCTGTAACAAGCTGACCCCAGTCTCAAAAACAGGTGGAAAGCTAAGGTACAAACGTGCTCTATTTTAATTTCTGGCTGCTGGGACAGCCCCCTAAGGCAAGGACAAACATGCTGGTATGGAGTCCTTGGAATTGCTTACAGAAAGAGAAAAAAATGCTGAGGTGGCTTTAAGCCACATGTGATTCCTCCCTCCAAATGTAAGACAACCAGGATATATCGTGCTCACCCCTCTTCATCTCCTTGCTTTCAAGCACATGAACTGGGTGACAGGTGAGTAAATCACTGTTGTTTAAGAGCTGACATCAGCATAAGCCATTGAACCTCAGATCCTCTGAGATTTTACATAGATGTGACTTGCCCCAGCGTTTCCTCCTCACTCATCTGGAGCTTCAGTGCTCTGAGCTGCATGGTGTCATCTCATACCTTTATATATTTGTGAATTAGAAACTTTAAGGGGTTTTTTTTTGGTTTCATAAACTGATATTTTAATTCCAGATCCCACTGGTTTCATCAAAGCTGGGTGGATATGTGACATTTCTGAATAAACATTTGAGGACATGCAAGCTTTCCTTTTATCCTCTGAAATGTTGGGAAATTGCCTGGGGGCTACGGGAGACTTTTGGGAGTAGAGGTGTGCACTGCAGCTAAAGAGGAGTGAGTTCTCCCTGCAGAGAGATGAGATGAGGGCAGCAAGAGTGGCCACATGCCTAGGACTGATGAGGAGCAAGCCATGGTTATCCAGCCTATGAGGAGAGAGGGAATAGATAAAAGTACTAAAATAAGATACTGTCTGTGGTGATAGGAAAAAGTACAGTAGGTTCTAGTTACATTAAGTTTAAGGATGTGCTGTAACAGTTTCCCTGTGGGAACTGTGGAATTCAGTTTCGATTTTCTAGAGATGGATTCATCCTACTGTAACAGGAAAAATTACACTTTCAGGGGCAAAAGTTTGGGGCATCAGCAGCATAAATATGGTGTCTTCCTTCCTTTCAAGCTAAATTTTTCTGTGCTACCTGAATTTTCCAAGATAGTATTGCCTAACAAATCCAACTGAATTATTTGGCCAGGTTAGAGATTTGACTGATAAAAATAACTGTATAAATGTGATGATTTTTTGGAGAGCATTTAATTTACTGCCACATGTGCCAGTTTCGAAAAGCTAGTGTATATTCTGAAATGAGGAGCTGACTGATCTCCAAGCTGACAACTACAAATATGCCCTCCTGTAAGGACAATCCTGGTATTACTCTGCAGTCTGGTTCCAGCACTAACTTATCCAGAGCTAAATGAATTAGTGCAGTTCCTAAGAGGCACAAACCCCAAAAATACTGCAAAATGGTCAGTAGTGATGGGGACAGAGGAAGCAAGGGCAATAGAGATTTCTTGGTAAACTGCAAGCATGCAAACATGCTTCATTCAAGAGACTTCAAGTTTTCTGCTCTAACTAAATGCTTATTCCTTTTTGTGGGGTGTTAAAGAGCTAAGGACAAATTTCCCCTCATCCACCTTCTTCATACATTTAATTGTTTACAGGTTTTTATCTCCCCCTTCTGTGCCACTCAAAGTGAATAGAACCAATAATTTAATTTATCTTTTAGTGGGAACTTTTCCAGATTCTTAATAGTTTCTTTAAATACAAGTCTGCACAGAGTATTCCAGACACATCTATGTGATACAATTATCTAAAGATACTACAATTTTTTCCACATTATCCTTTCTGCCATTTGACCTACATCCTAGTGCTTTGCTCATTTGTTTGGCCTAAGCTTTATGTGGAGCAAGGGACACACCAAAATCGATACTTGGTGTGCTGGATGCAGCTGTTTCATGCAGGGATTGAATAACTTTCTAATCTGCACAATGATGGGTTTCAGCTGCCAGGCAAACTGGAGGGTTTGATGTTGCACCCAGTGGCAGATACCTGCTGCAGCTGAGTCCTGTGGTCCATGAGCTTTAGTTGCACGTGTTGCATTGAAGGGCAGCACATCAGCAAGTCCTGGCAGGTCTGTGACCTGAGTGGTCACCATGTTGTCCCACCAAGGGAAAGAACATGCTGCTACTCTTAGCGAAATCCCCTGGCTTGAGAACAAAACCTCTCTTTTGGAGTGCGTAATCCAAAAGTATCCGCAGCTTCGCAAGAGTGAGCACCAGGCTGGACACAATCACAGCAGATCTGCAGCCAGCTTTGAAAGAAAGAAGCCCCCCCTGAGAAAAACCTTTGCACGAAATACTCCAAAAATGGCAATCCAGGAGCAGCTGACCTTCTGGGGAACGGTATCACCCACACTGCAGTCTACTTACTGCTGGTGAGAAAGGGGGCTTGGGGTTATTGAATGCATATGGCAGTGAGACGTGCAGAAAGCCAAGAATCTATTAAAGCCTTTAATTGGAATATGTTTTCAAAATTTAGATTGAACCTCATCCAGATTCTCATTATTAAAAATTTGTGGCTCGGTTTCTTGATTTAAAAAGGGAACATAAAAAAGAAAAAAAAAGAGGGAGAGAAAAAAAGAAAATCAGAGTTCCAGTAACTCTGCATTATGTCACTAAGAGTAAAAAGAGCTGTTGCTGGCTCATTTGTGATATCCAGTTTCCCACATGATATGGTGATGAGCAGATCATTATCAGTGACTCTAAGTTTTGTGAGGACATAGAGACTAAAACGGCAGTATTAGAAGAGTGATGAGTATCTAATCCTTCCTACAAAAGCCGATGGCTTATCAAGAAATGAAATCAAAGCTACCCTGGCAGTTGGTAGGAAGAAGTACCTCCTAAGTAGAACTTCAGGACCAATGTGACAGTCACATGATGTGATCTATCACTAGGCTTGCAGCACATAAAAATTCACTTTGTCATTAAATTATTGTTTTGATGCATGAATAACAAATCCACAAGAGTCAAACATCTTAAACATGACTGGTCAGCTCTCAGGGCAGCTTTCCTTCCAAATGGGCTCTTTTCTTGAAAAAGTGCTTTTGCCAGGGATCCAACTAAGGGTAGATGCAGTAGATTCAACCTCTTCTCCATCAGCTTGAGCATCTGCATTGATCTTGGACAGGAGGTAGAGAGTAGAGAGCACACCTCCTAGAGGGTCTGCAAAATTGGCATTAATGGCTCTTGAGATCAGCGTTGGAAATCATCTACAAGGGTGCTGTAGGGAAAAAGGGCTGTGTTCCTTGCTGGTGAGACAGCTGGTGCTAGCTCTAAAGCAGCATGCATGTACAAACTGATTGAGTACAGGTCCCACTGTCCACTTCTGAGAGGGGAATATCTTAACCCTGCAGACTTGTGTCAACAAGAATACGCACAAAAGGCTCCCTCTCCTCGGTGTGGAAGAGATTCAAAGGTCTCATTTAGTGCTGGAAAGGAACAATGTTTTCTTGTAGCAACAATGTTTCCAGACAGACCCTAAGTCTGCATGGGCTATCAGCAGATGTGAGACAGATACCCCGAGCTGAGTTGTTGCTGCTTTTCCAGCTTCTCTGTCTGTAAACATTACCCTTTCTGGGCAGGCATCACCTCTCTCTTGCCAAAGTTTGTCTGTACTGCCTGTAACTTATTCAGTATAATACTCTTCCCCCATAGGGGTGGTGCTCAGAGAGGTGCCCTGATTGCACCCATATGAAAACAAAATCCTGAATACACAAGTGTGTACTGGTGTCAAGTGGAAGGAAGAATGAGCCCTCCAGAACTTCATCTGAAGGCATCACAGGCACCTGGAGGTAGAAAGAAGTATATAACTGTTAAGATCCTTTTGGCTCTATCTGAGATCCTAGACCCCAAAAATAGTGTCTCCCAAAAGAGTGGAGCTGTTTATGCCAAGGGAGGTTGAACCACCTACAAATTCATCTGATTGGTCCCTCGTCTCCCAAAGGCAGTCATCAGTTCTGTCAGCAACGCCACCAGGATAATCTGGATTCTGCTTCCCTTTCAAAATCAATTGCGAACAGTCTAGGCTATTGGCAGAGGTCAGATAGCTGGGTGTGGACCCAATTATCTGCTTGATTCTTTTGACCTTGAAGAGGAGATTGGAAACAGAGCATTTGTTGCCAGAGTTATTGGGATCAAGCGCTGGTTTCTGCTACATACTTGCAATGGCTCGTAGATTGCCTCATTTAAACAAAGCACCAGGGAAATACAGCATGGATTTAAGGGGGAAGTATGTACTGTCCAGCTTCTTCTAGGTTGAGCTGCAGATCATTCTTCTTAAGAGAAGGAACATTTTTGGCGCATCACTGGAAATTAAAATGCCCTCCCAGATGTGACACAGGGAGCTGGAAGTCAAAGCCTGTGCCACTTCCCAATGATCTGAAAGGAGCCTGAAGTGCTCTGTTACTCCAGAGAGGTGTTTACCCTGAGTTCCAGTGACTGAAGCCTAACTCTTTGTTATCTGCTGAGTGGTGTTCAGATTTCACATGAATGACTAGAGGTGGGCAATGATACTTTGAAGATTTGAATGGTTTCCTAAGAGTTGCACATAATTTTCTTATTAATAAAAAATTACATGTTCCTTGAACTCGCCGCAGTACTTCAATGTTTTTCCTCAGCTGTCTTGGTGCTCTGGATATGGATGGGAATGAAAATCACATCTCCTGAATCATACTCTTTGTCCACATTAGAAAAGAAGGTCGGTTTTTACCATTAGATCTTGAAAATATTTTTTTTCTTGGAGGATGACTGAGGCAAGTTAGAGATAAAACTTTCTGACTGCTCAGTCTGCCTAGAAGAAATTTGTAAGATGTAAGGGGAAGTAAAGTATTATTCTGAATTGTTCTAGATCTACCATTAATTCCAATGATTCTTGTAATTTGAGGCAAACTTATTTAAAAAGTCCTTCTCTATAATTTGCTAACCTTAACCAAAATTTCCTTTCATTCCTCACTTTTGTGCCATACAGTACATACTTTCCCCCTTAAATCCATTGCTGTAATTATCTTCTTTTTTTTATGTGCTCTGTGAGCTGTATCCCAAAGAACTACAAAGCACTCTTTATGTTTCCTCTACAACCCAGCAACTTGGCACGCAATAGGAGTTGAGTCTCATTTGGGCCTTTTAAAGATTTTACCAGCGGATTCATAATTTGATAATTGGCCAAGGGCTCTAGAGAGAAAAAAGGCAGCTACACTCTCTGAAGACAGAAATGGCTCTCATTCCCATGAAAGTGGGAAGTTTTCATTCCTAAAAATAGGGAAGGAGTGAAGAGAGAGTCCAGCATGTCACAGACCAGGTGGCCCTGCCCTTTCTTGGTGAGAAGACAAGGAACAGGCATCAAAGCCATTCAGTTTTCCAAGGTGGTGAGGGAACTCAGAGGGGTAGTAATGGTGATGAAGAATGTCTCAGTCCTTCTGGAGGTTTTAGGTTTGAATTTTGGAAAGCTAGGATTGGGAGCAGAGACCTTGGGCTGCCAGTTATACTTGCAAAGAAAAAGTTGCCATGATAGGTGAGAGCAGGAGTGACACCTGATATTGTGGCATTTAGATGTCTGAAGGCATCAAGCAGGACTGAGGCATGTGCTGCTTGAAGCAGAAATGGATCCAGGTTTGTGCTACGCCTGGCTCCAAAAGGACATGAGATCAGATGGTTACAGTGGCACACTCTGGCCTCATAATCTATTTGTCAGACCGCCTGGCAATCTGCACAAACCCTCCCTCCTGACCTCATAACTCCCTCAGATTCCTATCCTTGGGCAATTAAAAAATTTAATTTTTCTTCTGCGACCAAAGGTGAAGTGACTTGGAAGGCAGAGAGTGAATTTCATATGCCATACTTAGTGTGCATGTGTGTGGAAGTGCACAGAATGGTAGTAGGATTTACCTTTCTGTTCAAATTTGTTTTCCTGCATACATGCCATTACATTTATTTACTGTTGTGTCTGAGGATAGGACACTGCAAAACACTGGTAAGAGTTGCTCTTTCCTGTGTTTTAGAAAGACCCTGTTTATATGTATTCAAGACTGTAGAGTCCTCACAAAAACCAGACCTTTCAGAAATGACTTGGAGTACATCTGCATGGGCAGGCTCCTCTGTGCTCCTTGCTGGCCAGACACATGCCAGCTCCTGGCCAGCTACATTTGGAAAGATGGAGAGTTGCATTAGCATGGCTCTGTGCCCAAGTGAATATAAACTACCTCTCAGGAGGACTTATTTGCCCAAGTTAAGTGCCAGGAGGAGAGTTGTGAGCCAGGTGAATGACTGGTGGCCACAGTCCCTTTTTTCTGCACCCCCAGGTGCTTGGATACATGCCTATCATATGATGAAGATGCTAACATCTTGGGCAGGTGTCAGAAGAGGGTCTGTGGCTCCTCCAGGTGAGGTTATGCACCTATCAATCCAAGCATCAGGTCCTGTTCACATATGGAGGTGGAAGGAGATGGCCTGGCTGAGGCTGTGGGCTGGACAGTGTCCTGTGGGCTCAGCACAGCCTGCAGGCCTGGCTGACCTGCTGACCCTGTGGTTCATGTCTGGCCACAAGCTAAACCAGCTTGTAGGTGGGAGTGGGCAAAGCTCTTGCATTCAAAGAATAGCTTTGTGCTGCCTGACCCATCCAAACATAAAATCTCAAGACAAACCATCTTGCTGTTCCCATCCTGGTCAGAAAGTAAAGCACAAACTCTGAGGACGTGCAGCCACATCTGTTTGCAATGTGACAGTGAATACCAGGTCACCCCTGTGTGAGACCAGCCACGCTGAGAGCTGCAGGCTGTGACCAAGTTGTCCAAACTTCTTTAAAGCTCTTGTCTGTCTGGTGAGACTCTACCATTGCACAGGCACTCCTGTTCAGGTATGTTGTGCTGAAGGCAGCTCTGCACTGAGCAAGGGCTTCAGGGACCAAGAGGTTTTTATGGAGCCACTGTAGGTGATGGTAGCATCCAACGCCTGGAAACATTACCAAGGAAAATATGCTGGTAGCGGAGTCCAAAGTTTGATTTATGTGCACCTTTCAGATAAAGGAGGTTGGGATAAGTTGAGGGTCAAGTGAATAGTATGGTGTCATTTGTAAGAGAGATCCCAGAAAATTTTCCATGCACAGTTGCTTCAGACTCCCTTGGCACTGATGCTCTCCCCACTATCTTGCTGTTGCCAGAAAGCTCCTTTGGCAAATGCTGGCTGCTGGCAGATGCATTTTCCATCTACACTGCAGTATTAGAAGTTCTCTACGTGATCTGCCTTCTGTGGAAGAGGTCCCTGTAGGATTTCAGATGCCCTGGCACGCTGAATGTTTCCAGAATATTCCAACCCCTCATTTTAAGGCACATCATACCTTATGGACTATGTATGTTTGGGCTGCAGTTTGCCCTTAAATTGTCCTCAACACAAGCTCAGTCTAGGTAAAAGCAAAAGCAAGGGTTTATTTGGGACATACAGGAAGACAGCACCATTAATGTGGCATAGATGGACATGTGACAGGAAGGAAATGCCAGTCATAAGCTATTTGAGGTGGTATTTTAATGGCACCTCTTGTTGATACCCAAAGGAAAAGCTGTAATTTCTTCCCTAAGACTTGTGGGCATGTACCTGACACTGGTGCACAGACAGCATTTCTATTCAGTGTCACAAGAGCGTCAAGAAAAGGAAGGTTTGCCTTTACATCCCACCCTTTCCACATGGTCTCCCTGTCTTCCACCATGATTTCATTCTTCTTTTTCCCTACTTCTCAGTACCAGTTTGCAAATTTTGACTTCTCTTGCACTTGATCATTCTCCAGTTCCCCTCATAGAAAATGCTTCTGTCCTTTTGATAAGGTCAATTTAGTTATCACTTGTATGCCCAGAGATGACAGCATTGCTTGGCTAAACTCTGGACAGAATAGCAGGACACTGTGAAGGACAGACACTTTCCCCTGCCATGTGGGGCAGGGTTCAGATACAAAGGAGGGGCCTTTGAAATTCTGAGCCTTCTATGTTATACAAATGTGGCTCAATAAAGGCACATATGTGGAACCAATGCCTGCAGAGCCAAAAAATTATCTTCTAGGGGCTGTTCAAAATAGTAATTAATCACTCTGGAGTGATGGTAAGTGTGAAGGTGAGAGATACTGTGACATAGCTGGTAAATACTTTTGGTGTTGGCAATTATTTCCAGGGGAAATGGTGGGTAGAGAAAAGGAACAGAGGGCAACTATCGAGGGATTCATTTTATTCTTGCTTAAATGTGGTTTCAGTTGACTTAAACCAGACCTAACATAGTTTTGTGTATCAGTTTAACTAGATTGGTTTCTATCCATGCCTTCCATTGAAATGACACACACATCTGTTTTTCCAAGACTGTGGTATGGTGTGGATATATTTACTGGGCTTGCTGCCATCTCTAGGGGTATTTGGCTGACTTTGTAACAACTATAGACCAAGTTATAACTTCACAAAAGTCCAGGTTGTGTATGGCCCACACTTGGGGCTGCCAGCAAAGGTGGCTAAGAAATGTCCTTCAGAGAAGAGTGGAGCTGGTCTGAAGAGAATGACCTGAGACAGGCCTTGCTTTGTATTATTTCCTGTTCCACTTAAAGGTGTAAAGATTACTCTGCAAATGATCAGGAACTTCTTGCTTCTGCGTTATGCTCTGTTGCAGCAGAAGTGTGGCATGTCCTGTGCTTGTGGTTGGCATTGGTAGCAAAGCATTCTTGAAAGAGACTTGTCAGGTTTGGTACTTGCTCACGTTGATGGATCTCTTACCTCCTCATCATTTTGAAGTTACAGAGAAAAAGAAAAATCTTTTTTACTCTGTTTCTTAACTGCTGTGTTGTTACTTCAGGGTTTTCCTGTTTGCCTGCAAATAGGGATTATTCAAAGCAGAATCACTCAATCCTTCTTTGGAGGTGACCTCCAAATGTGCAATGTAGAGGTGACCGAAATGTGCAATTCTCAGTTTTGGAACCATTAAGAAACCCTTGAAACTGCTAACAAGCAAAACTTACTCTGTGTAGCCAAAGCCTCAGTTATGGGTACAACTGGATTGTAGCTTCTCAGCAGATGAATAAAGTCCAATGACCCCCAATTTAAATGCAAATTATACAAGCAGATCTCTCTGTACCCTCCTCTCACATTTTAAGGATCCTTATTCCACCAAGCAGGATGAAGGATTCACTTCTATATTCTTTCTAGATTGTCTTCTGAGTATCTTTGACAGTCATGTAAGTCACAGGCTGTGATATGTCCTCTAGAGAAAGTGAGAGTGTGATATATCCATATCTGTGAACATGCTAAAAACTCAAGGCTTCAAATATTAATCCTAGAATTAATAGGAAAAAAATGAAGAAAACATAAAGCTTTAAAGTTTCAAAACAAGCTTGGCAAAGTTAAGAACTTGCTTGTTAGAAAATTCTTGTAAGCAAACAGATTTGGAAAAATCAGGAATAGGTAGGAATTCACAGTCTGAACCTGTGCTTTGTAACTCTGGTTGTTCAGTTTAGCAAGGGAACTCAGGGTTGGCTCTTTACAGTGGTAACTAATATGACATCTCTCCCTGGTAACTGGTGTGTGCACTTTTCTCCTACTGAGTTGATAAAGTTTAGCTCTGGGGCAAAGGAAGACTGAAATCAAGACATTGTATTTAATAATTTATCTATATATTTTATTTCAAACAGATCATTAAATACTCATACATGCATACATATGCATTTTCACTTATTCTCCAGACATTGTAAGCAAGGGAGTCACTTTCTGCAGTCTGTTAATGAAATAAATGGTGTAAAGAGTCAAAAGCAGGATTACTGTGGGTTAAATACACCTCACTTTGTGCTGTATTTGCTTTGTGATTGTTTGATCTCCGTATTTTGGTCTTGGATAACTAGAAGATGATACATGGATTCAGCTGTCTGCCTGTTCTCCCTGATAGAGGTGCTCTTTACAGCAGGGCTAACAAAAAATATTGTCTGTAGTTGTGTTCAATCTCACCTTTTTCAGCAATTTCAACTAAAACAGGCTGGAGTGGAACTACTTGTGTAAAAGCCAACCTTCCCTTCTGCTGACCCTATTGCATATTGACAACCTATGAAAGAGAGATAGGGACAAAGGCTGAAGGAGGTGCCATCTTTACTTACCACAGCCAAAATAGCCCAAGGTTGTCTGACAGAGACATTAAATGAACCAGGAAGGTGTTGCCTTTAAAATAAATGCTAAATTAGAAACTTAGACAACACAACAAACCTTTGAACTCTGGAGCTAAAATATGTGAGCAGGTTTGAGCATATCAGTACTGTTAAGAAGTGAAAGCAGAGTCCATAGTGGCACTTGAAAATTCAGTTTCTCTCATTTACTTTAATGGAGACTTGATGCAATGCTTCTCTTTTATGCTTTGGAATGAATGACAAAAGGAGTCAGTGGCTCAGCAATAACTGGTAAACATTCCTCCCCATGGCTAGTAATGGGAATGACTACTCTGACTTGGCAACACAGAAATTCGCCTTTTGTTAATGTTGCCTGGGTCAACAGCAATCACTTCAGGCTGTGCTTACCCAGTGCTGTTTTTCTTAATTTTTTATGAATCTGGGTTAAAAAAAAAAATTAAAATTAAAAAAAAATCGCAAATATTATTACTGTCTCAAGGTTTTCTCTCCCCATTCTATTTCACCCTAGATGTGTCAGAAAGAGTCAGATATAATCTCACTTTCATTCTCACCATCATATACTGACACAGAACACATCTTTCTAGTGCATCTCTTAACACCTGGCATCACCTATTCTCTTTTTTCTCTTTTCATCAAGCAACACTGCATTAAACTCTTCTTTTTTTTTTTTTTTTTCTAGCAGCAGACCTAGATTGGTCTCAAAATCCTGCTGGATTTTTTCCATGTAAGATGATACAAGAAAAAGTTGTCCTTTATTTTTGATCCTCAGTGTGCAATCTCTGCCTTGGTGAAATTTCACCTGCCCATTCAAACACTGTCTTTTCAATTCCCTTTGCCTCTCATCTGTAATTTTCTACCTTGTTGGAAATGCTGCTTCCCAGCTCCTCTGGGTCTGTTTATTCCCTGGTCAAATTTTTTCACCAGTACTTCTTTGGTCCTTTTACAAGAGTCTTCCTTTTACAAGAGTCTTCACTTTACTAATGCAGAAAGGGAATCTCTTACAAAGAATAACCAAATGAAAATAAAAGTTTTCACATCAGAAAACTGAATTCTTTTAGGCACAGAACTAATTTTCCTTGTTGTTCAAGGAAGCTTCCTCCAATTCAGAATGTTGCCTATAAATAATCACTTCTTAAGCTCAAAATTGTGCCATCTCTTTTTCATAACATTTACTTTCAGTTTGCTACCATTCTTGGTAGTATTACACAGTATTATTTTCCCAGGTCAGAACATGTGAGCATCCCTGCTGTGCAGAATGGTCAATTCCATCATTCGTAGCATAAATATTGTATAAGGCGCTGATATTACTGACACGCATATATATCAGTATTTTGTTAACATCTGTGGTACAACATATGGAATCCCTTTTAAATTTTGTGCGCATGATTGAAAATCCTGACACGTCCCCTTTCTGCACTCTGTGGAGCAGGATATAGCTTGAAACTGTGTCTCTTCATTTTAGTGTTACTTCTGGCTTGAATCAGTGCTGCTGCACCGTGAGCCAGCTGACAAAAATGCTGAATAGTGCAAAGTCCAACACGCTTTCAGCCACTTCCCACCACGAGCCCCCAGGCAGATGATAAAGCGTGTTTGCAGTGGGACCAAACACTTCACTGACTGGGGATCTTCCTGCAGACCAGGAGAGAGCAGAAATTACCAAATTACCTTTTTTTTTCCCCCCCCCTAAAGATAACTATGCCTGGAAATGGCAGATCTCTTGACTGACGGAGCCATCGTTCCTTGCAGCTTTTCCCAATGCCTTGGGTTACTCTGTGGCAGGCTTGCTTCCCTCTCCCATTTTAAAAGGGAATAAAATGTCTGTTGAAATCCAAGGTTGTAACAAAAAAGCAGAAGGAAAGACTGAGGGATGCTATTAATAAAGCGAGGGCCCTTGCCAAGAAATGCTGAGTTTTTCAGTGGCCATTTTACCACCCTTGCTTCTTTATTGAACTAAGCTGTTTTTCAATGAGGCTGTCTCATTTTGCAGATGTGGTTCTGGGTGCTGAACATCCTCCCATGTGTTTTGTTTTGCAGGAGGCAGCACAGGAACATCCCCAACCACCTCCAGCACGGGGACCCCATCACCATCCGCTTCTTCTCACCTTCTCTCTCCATCCTGCTCTCCTCCAGCCTTCCATCTGGCCCCCAACACTTTCAATGTTGGCTGCCGAGAGAGTCAGCTTTGCAACCTCAACCTGTCTGATTATCCTCCTTGCGCCAGAAGCAACATGGCAGCGCTGCAGAGCTACCCAGGGCTGAGCGACGGGGGCTACAACCGGCTGCAGAGCAGCAGCGCTTCTGCCTCGCAGCCCTCCGAAACCTTCATGCCTCAGAGGACTCCCTCCTTGATCTCAGGAATGCCGGCTCCTTCCTCCCTGCCCAGCAACAGCAAGATGGAGGCGTACAGTGGCCAGCTGGGATCTTTCCCCAGCTCCCAGTTTCAGTATGTCATGCAAGCAGGCAACCCTGCCTCCACCTCCTCCTCTTCACACATGTTTGGTGGCGGCCACATGCAGCAGAGCTCCTACAATGCCTTCTCCCTGCACAATCCCTACAACCTCTATGGATACAATTTCCCTGCTTCCCCCAGGCTGGCGGCAAGCCCAGAGAAACTCACCACCTCCCAAAGCACTTTACTCTGCTCTTCCCCCTCCAGTGGGGCCTTTGGAGAGAGGCAATACCTTTCCACAGGGATGGATCATGGGATGCACATGATCAGCCCTCCCTCCAGCAACCAGCAGACGGCGGCCGCCTGTGACAACAGGCAGTACGGAGCGGTCCAGGGCTCCTCCTCACAGATGTCTGTGCCCATGGTCTAACAAGCCTTGCCTCTCCTTGGCATCGAAGGCAGCTGGACCTTCATCCTTCCCAGGGGTGACCCCATCCCAGTACTCTTTTGCCTTCAAACTTATAGTGGAACTAGTATTGTAACGATAAACAAGAACATAAGCCATCTAGGTGTGTGCCCCAGAACCTGCTGGAGAGCCTCGACTGACAGCGATCGCAGCTTGTTGTAGCCCAGGGCCTCCAGACTGGCACGCAGCATCTGCTTTTTCTGGACATTGCAGAAAAGAGGGCATGACTTTAACGAGGAGCTGGAGAGAAGCAGCTGAATTTACTGAATTTTGCATTAACTTTAGGCAGTGTGAGCTTTCAGCGTGGAGGGATCCATTCCCTGTGCTGTCTCCTCCAAGTGTTGAAGAAGGGCAGTCTCCCAGAGCTTCATCCTCTGAGGCTGCGCTGCCAAGGCTCTAAAGACCTCCTCCTTCCCAGACAGTTCCTCACTGCCAGAGTGGCTCAGGCCATTTCTGAAACCAGCGAGGCCTGTGGGTCTTCCTTCCACTGTAGCACAGGAATGGCGCTGTGGGGCTGGATCTTCTTCTGAAGAGGTTTCTCATTCTCACCATGGTTCTGCCCAACCGGCTGTTTCTTTATGGAGGTCGAGCTCACCAGCACCCAGCCTGCAGATGAAGGTGGGAGAGAGAGGAGAGAAAAGTTTTAGCTCACAAATGAGCCTCAGACAGAAGTGGGGATGGAACTTTGGAAAGGTGAATGAGGGGAGGGGGCTCAGCTCCTGTTGGCTTGACTGGAAGTAATGCAGCGAAACGGAATGGATGACAGCCTTTGTGGGGAATGTGTGTCTCCCATAGCACTCATCCCACTGGGAAGAAATTGTCCAGACTGAGCTCATGGGGAAGAGTGATGAGAAAAGAGAGTTCTACAGGAGTGCAGCTGACCTTGCATGCGAGAGTTGCCGTAGAAAACCATTAGCATTTCAGAAACAGTGTGGTTGAGTATTTGCCAACCTTCCACCTGCCACATGGTCTCTGCTTAACCAAATAGATCATTGCCTTTTAACATCTTCTTTTCTGTTTTTTTTCCCTTGTTCTTTTTTTTCCCTTTTTTTCTCTTCAAATCCTTTAAAAATAAGAAAACAATTGTAGCTTGGTGCAAGCTATGCATTTAAGTTGTGTGAAAATGCAAATACCAAGTAACAGAATACAGATATTATTGAGAGTTGTTGTGAGGTGTTGTAGATAAATGTATTTATATGCCTAGTGGGGTATTCAATATTATGAATATAAAAGAGGGCAATAAAAATGGTATGTAAAATATGTATGAAGAAAAAGCTGTATAAAGATTTGCCCTATGCACGGAACTCTGTTTCTAAGTGCCAAGCACAGAAAGCGCTAAATAAATCTTTGCAATTGTTCCTTCTGTGTTCTTCTCTGTCTGTGAGGCTTCCTCAGTGGTTTTCTAGAGACAGACATTTTAAAAATACTGCCACATATGTTCGCACAACAGAAGGGGTGAAGATATGGTGCCAAATTGTGAAGTCCAGGCAATATTGCAATAAAAATAAAAAATTCTGTCTTCTCAAGTATTTTAAAAATTTAGTCCTTGGAGTTTGTAAGTTGTCTTCTTCACAGCAAGTGTCTCAAAATGTTATTTTGATTATTGAAGGAGCTCTTCAGAACAATTTTTCACAGTCAGTACAGTCAATGATACTTAAAAATAGCAATATAGTTTATTTATAATATAAAAATAATTTTAAATTGCAATTTGGGGGAATATGTCAGTTTTTTATTTGCACTGTAATTCTAATATGAGATTGAGACATTAATACTGAAAGCTGTGGGAGGCTGAAGCCCCTTTAAACCTGGCTGTAAGTTATGGCTGCAGAGTTTACAGCTTTCCTTCTGTCAATAAACTTCTTTTCCTCTGAACTGAAAAAGTACCAGAAAGGTAGAAAGACCTTTAAAGATCAATTCTGCAAGCATTTCTTTATTTTTGTTTTTACAAGGGAAGATAAATATACCAATGCCATTCCCAGTTCTGTGCTAGTCTGTCTGACTGTATTCTGCCTCTTACTGTGTCTGGCCTTGGATGCTGCTGAGAAGGGTAGGGGGGATTATGGATGGGGACAATCTGTCCTTCACCTTGTTGTCTTTTGTTTACCCTAATAATGAATTATTAGTTTAATCTTGACCAGGGAGTTTTAGAGCCTTTCTAAAATCCTTTCTGAATCTTTCAGAAATGCCCTTCAAACTGTGCTTTGATTTTTGTTTTTGGGCTTAATTCCATTTTTATGCAACAATTTCTACAGGTTAATAGTATGTTGTGTGAACCAGCATTTCTTTCTTCTGGCTCTTTGCATTAGATTGCTCTTTCTTATTTAATCAGTTTAATTCTTTGTGAGTCAGTCTGTATTTCAGCTAGAAGAAGAGACTCAACAAAATCAAAATCATTGTCTGTATCAAAATACATGTGTCTAATCTGGATTAAACAAAACAAAACAAAAGAATAAAAAATGATCACTGGAAACAATAGCTCAAAAAAGCAAAACACATATGCAGGGCACAACTCCAATATTAGTGTGAAGAACTGGCATCTAAGTTTCCACACATTTTTGTAGGAATCCATGGGTAAGAGCTTTGGAATGGTCACCCAGACTCTTTAGCAGTGTGATCCTTCATGTTATTGAGTACTTTTTCCCCTGATCCTACCATATTCTTCAGAAAATCTTACTGCATTAGTACAAATTGAAATTCCTTTTAGTATGAAGCATATTGACCCCAGGGTGAGCATTCATGGACCCTACTTATAGACATATTTATTTAACTCTTATGGGGCACATAAATAAAATGAGAGAGCTTAGATAGCTAGATAGTAGTTATTCCTTAGTGTTTTGTTGCTGCAGGGTCAGAATAGTCAGCATCAAAACTGAAAAAAATAGGAAAAAAATATGAGAGGCTTCCCTGTTCCAAGATGTAAAGTTGTAAGTACACAAATAATTGTTGGTGTGAAAGTTGCACTGACAGTTTATGAGGATTAAAAACAAGGTAACAGTGAAATGGGCAAAAAATATTTCACTTTTTCCTTGGCAGTCACTGGGCAAAGTGAAACCAGAACAGTGTTTGGGAGACAGTATCAGCAATAATGGGACAAATTTGTTGAAATTATTTACTTAGTGCTTGTTTAGGTGCACAAGGGTAACACTCCCCTGAGCAGATAACCTGCTTAAGGCCTTGACACCACCCCAGAAAAACGACATGAGCATTATATTTGAGGTGGACCCACGTGTGACAGGAGTCTCCTGTACAGCAGTGGCTCTTCTCCCACTGCCACCCACGTATGGCCACAGGGCCCTGAGCCATTTGCCACTTCTTACTGGGGCTTCCCAGAGAGAGGTGATAGCAGGGGAGAATGGGAGAGATGCACTGGGATCAGTGTGAGATCAACCATGTCCAGCTGGCCTGGTGGGCAGCCCGGGTTGCAGAACACCCAGCAGCCACCCCCGGCAGGCTCCCTTTCCTTGGGTGACTTCCCTGACCACAGGGCTTGGGAGCCCTCCTGGCATGGTCCCCTCTGATCCAGGAGCCCTTTGATGGCTCATTTGCACAGCATGTGTGTGTGGGTGGCAGAGGCAGCAGTGCTGTGGTTCCTGTCTCCTTCCTTCCTTCCCTACTTTACCACGAACATTTGAATGCTTTGGGCAGTTAAGCAGCTTTGGGATGGAAGTTCTCACATGTTTCTTTAGAACAGACAGTGCAGGAGGGCAGGGACCTTATTAATTTTCCCAGTGCAGGGAAGGCCACCATGTAACATCTCATTCAGAGAAGCCACACAAGGAACAGGTGTCCTGCATGCAAGCCCCCAGCCACAAGTTTCCTCTGGCATATGGATGTCATTTAACACCAGAGGATCCACCCAGAGCTGCAGAAGCCAGAGGGTCTCAACTCTACCTCTCCTGGGCTGGCCCATTTGGCCTTAGCCCATGCAGGCTTCTGGTTTCCAGTCCAGGAAAAAAGAAAGCTCTCTATCTCCCCGTTTGCTGCTGCAAATCTAAAAGGTCAAATATCATGTACCTCTCTGAAGAAGTATCACTTTGTAAAAGCTGAATCCAAATCACAGAAGGAGTAATGGAAACTCAATGATGGGAGATCCCTCATCTTACAACACAGGCTGTTCCAAGTGCAAACCTGACAACTTGTTACAGAAATAAAAAGAATGGCACAAAAACAATCAGGGTAGGTTTGCAGGCTCTACCGAATTTATTTAGCTTCATTCCTTAGCACACTGACGGGCACAGGACATAAATATTACCACAGTCAGTGCAGCTCAGCAATGCCAGGACACTGGAAACCAGGGCAACATACTGTTCCCAGAGGAAATGTAAGCACTATGTGCTAAAGCAAAATGTTCAGGGCACAAACATAAGTGTAAATTAAGTTGTACAGGCTCTGACACTCTCTGAAGAATGTGAGAGGCTGGAAGGATTGCTGGTTTGAAACATTCTGTGTGTGTGTGTGAGGGGTAAGGTCAGGTCTGGTCTTGCCCTGGAGAGGGGATGCCCTGCCCTGCCCACCCTATTCCTAGAGTCTGTATCCCAGCCTGGCAGTGGCTGCCAATCCCTGGCACATCAGAGGCAACGCATTCATCTCTGGAGCCCCTAATCCAGCTCCAAAAATGACCAGAAGTCCCACATGGAGGAAAGGCCCAGGAAAGCCAAAGGGTATTTAACCCAGGACATGCAGCAAGGACATGTCTTGACCCTACATCCTCTTGTAATTTCTATCAGCTGAACACTGCAGGAACCAGGAGTGGTGGCTATATTTGTCCTTTTCTATATCTTTTCTGTCTTTCTTTCTTTCTTCTTCTAATTCCCTCTTACGGGAATTTTGAGTAACTTAAAATCTAATGGGCTTAGAGTTTGCTGAGTTGAATGGGCCAAGTTAATGCTTTGGGAAGTGTTTTATATTTTTGGGGCTTTACAATGCACTACAGCAAAAATTGCAGAAGACAATCTGCCCAAGTGGCTCATTTATTGCATACTGATTGAAGCTTTACTGAGGAGGGTGAGGGCTGACAGGTAGCATCTGCCATTAAAAAGTCTTCAGATTATTTTTCCTCCCAACTGGAATAGCTGCATTGACCTAGAGCACCCATCCCATGTGAGATCAGCCCTAGCAGATCAGTTTTGCTGGATGCTGCTTGTTGGGCATCATTCTAGATGAAACAACAACATGAAAATGCAGCCAAGGGCTGGGCAGAGGAATGCCTGAGCATGCCCATTGCATGCCACAGATGTAGTAGAAATGCAGCTATAAAAGCAATGACAGGACTTCATGAGGAGGGTGCTGGTGTGGCCAAGGGACAGTTTGCTATAAATAAGCCAGTTCCTGTCCAGGGAACATCTGACTCCTTCAGTATTTTTTCTTCTACAGAGAGGCAAACTGCAGGAGCAAACTTTTTGGCCAAGTCTGTAGCCCAGCACTTTGAATCCACAGATGGGATCATTTTTGAGAGCTTCTCTGTGGGTTAGCTGGGAAGGGCTTCTGTAGCCTCATGCTGACCCACAAAACTTCTGCTGGAAAAGTGGCTCACTCAGTTTTCTCACTGCTTCTTATAGTTTGTGTGTAATTGTATCTAGGAAACTGCATAGAATATAACTAAAATCCATATAACTCCTTCCAAGGGTTACTTCTCCATATCAGTCACTGTTGCTTATCACCCCAGAGGTGTGACATGGCCACAAATTACAGGAGCAGTGTACAGCTCTTCAGATATCAGCTTCTTTCTGCTATAAAGCCCTCCAACAGTTCTAGCCTGTCTGAACAGAGGAAGAGGCTGGAAAAGAGCAGTTCCCATGGACACTGCACAGTGTTGTGTTCCGACAGCAGTTGGTGAGTGTGGCCTCTGTGCTGGACAGTGGTAATCACCAGCTGATTTTGGGAGGAGTGATAAACCTCCACAGTGGGGACAGTTGTGCAATAGCCCATCTCTGGAGCACTGGGCTCGCTTCTTTTCTGACTCACTGTGGAACTCATTGCGTGCTGTGGGGGAGAAGGATTAGGAGCATGTAATTTTACACTGGTTGGTGTTCCTACAGATGCTGTTCTTATTCCAGTAATGTTCTGAATTTGTTGACCATTTTGGAAGCTCTGACATTGGATAGAGTGACTTCTGTGGACTAACCTCAGATGCTTTCAGGAGCAGTGCTAGGCTCTGTTTAGCTGAGTCTGCCCTTAAACTTCCAGCATCCCAGCTCGGGGCACTGCCAGCAGAGACCATTGCCCTTCTTAGGATGGTGGAGAGGGTGGTGCTGCTTCAGCCAAGAAGCTGGTTCAGCTGCTAATGAACCTGGAGCTTTACTCACATAGTTATTGTCAGTGGAGGAGGCTGTGGCTGGGACTTCTCCCTCCAGACTACACTGATGGCAGCCCTGGGGACATTCTGCAGCACCCACAGTCTTCCCAGTGTTTCCACTGTAAGAATCAGGGGTGCTCAGTGACTTGCAGGGAGGTTGACATGGTCTAGGGCTCTTTTCCTACTTGAGCTGGTTTATAACATTTCCCTTAATGTGCAGTCAGGTAATTGCAGGTGAATACAGTTGCATTAGGTTGGTGTAACCAACCCAGGAACAGGCACAAAGGAAAACTGCAGTCGCTGAGCTATATTAAAGAGGTGATGTGGTTTAGTGATTGAAGACATGATGTAATCACCTGCATCTGTCTCTCTCAGTAAAGCTGGAACAAGTTGCAGTACAATTAACCCTGCATAAAATAGATTTATCCTACCAGCCATCCAAGCCAGGGCCAGCACTGCACTCTCTGGTTTATATTATGTTGCCATGCAAAAATCTGTATACAGAAATATGAAGATTAGTTAGAAGGCAGCATGAATGCAGAGGGGTGTGGAAAAGCACTAGAGGAACAAGAGAGCAAGGGTGCAAAGAGTGGCCTGTACTGATAGCCAGGTACATGATCAATGGCAGTGAAACTGGTAAGCTCTGAGGAATGTGTTGCTTTCACCCAAATCACAGCACAGGTGGCTCACCCTGCAAGCAGCAATGGGAGAGTGGCAGTGAGACTGCAGTGCACTGCTGTGGCATTTCTCTTACTGTAACCCCAACAAGAAGTCTAGATTTGCTAGCAAGACACCCAGACTAGGGAAGGAGAAGTGCAGCGATGTCACCCAAGATTTACAGTGGATAATTAACCAAAATTCAAAGGTTAAAGTTCAATACCTGTGACTCCTGAAATATATACAAGATCTGTCCAAATGCCAATACATTATTATCAGTGAAAAGAAAGCCAGAAGATGAAGAAGTTTTAATGGCAATCACTCCAGAATACTTGGAGACATAAATTTTGGAGCTTGTGGGTTCCATGTGTGAGTTGGCAGTGTCATATTTTTTTTTTTAAAAACGAAATGAAAATCTCTTCCACTTTCATACAGTATTGTATTTTTTTACATGAGTTCCTACAGCTGTAGTATTATCCATAAAATACTCCACCTCCTAACTCTGTAAACATTACAAAGTCAAGTTTTATAGGAGAGCAAAGGAAACCAACACAAAAATTTGGTGAACTGGGGAAAGAAAAAACCCCCAAAGATTATTAAAAGAAGATTGGTCTTACATGAAGAAACCTGTACAAAAAAAAGAGAAATATAAAGTGCATGCATCCAAAACAAGAGATAATTGGCTATGGTCACATAGAAAAAGGAACAGCATAGTCTGAAAAGATATTCTGTGAATACCTCAGTTACTTTTAGATAATGAATAATAAGCTGCTTTCCTTCTTGGATGGATCCAAGGAGCTTGAGATGCTCTAGTTTCTGACCACACAGACAGAAGTCATATCAACAGAAAAATGAACCTTTGAAAGGAAACACATTCACTTCTTCAATGTGAAATGTGCTGTATTATATTTTTTTTTTACACTGTATACACAATTTCAGGCACTGTTCATCACAACAAATCACTAGACACAATTGAAAGCACACCAAACTGGTTACATTTCCTATACACCAACATAAATGGTTTTAGGCAAAGCCTAATTTTTCTTTCTTTATTTAGGGTGACAAAACCACCATGAAATGTTAGGAGTCATCTACTGAGATGTTGTCTGCCCCTGTGACTTAGAAAGATTTTTCCATCACTGCCATGATCTGGGAAGGAAACAATCTGTTTCAAAGAACTTGTGGAGATAAAAATCTGTTTTGCAGTCATTCTTGATTTATCATGCTTCCTTTCTGTCAAAAAAAATGAAGACCCTGACTCCTGTTGCAGGTCTACTCATGCAAAAATCCAAACTGGGGAACTAAGTAATTCTGGAACCTGTGTTTTCTACCCCAAAGGACATGGTGGGGAGGTCCTGTAATGCCATAAGACAAATGCAAGGCTGGAAATATCTGCCTAACATGACCATAGATCAAGCTGTCAAGTCAGGCTTATAAATAGCACAAAGTGAAAGAGGCAGAGTGGTGGAGCAAGGCTTAGCTGTCATATGGCCTTAGTTCTCTGGCCTCTCCTTTCTAATATCAGGGACATATTCACCCTGTGAGTGTCTGAGTGTGCCATGATACCTGATGGGAAGTGATCCTCTGATGTCCATCTCTTTCAGGTCTGAGCTGGTAGACTATTCCACATTCATTGTATTGGCACCAATGAGCTATTGATAAGAAATGCAGTCACAGCCTCATCCAAATCCATGTGACCCACGTTCAGGGCAGCCCCTGACACTCCATTTCAGCAGTGATTTACTTTTCATCCTATACAAGTTGTGAAGAGAAGATAGAACAATAAAAGGGAAATGCAAAGAGAATAATAAATTAAGTGGCTTTTCAAGCTGAATTTAGCTGTGGAACAGAGTTCCAGCTGTAAACCTTGGGGAAGTCTATGGAGTCAGTCAGTGCTGAGTGGGCTGTGGACCTGGGTGGACTGGATGCCCAGTGCTAATGCCCAACACTTCTACAGCAGAAGGAGTGACAGTATCCATGGGTTGCCCTCACAAGGCAAGCAGGCATGCTCAATTACAATTGAGCTTGAATCCAAGCCTAAAAAATCCTCTCTGTTCGTCCATCCATAATATCTATGTTTTTTTCTCCCTTCATCTGTTGCCACAATTGTGCCACCGGGGGGTTCCTTAAACTCAGTTCTGCTCTGCTTTTACCCATGTTTCCCAGAATGCTGGCAGCTGCAATATAATGAGATTATTTATGATTTTTAAATATCATCTTCTGATGTATCTCCCAGACCAGCAAAGCAACAACCCAGCAAATCCCACTGAACCAGAGCTGCCTGTAGCAATCCCAATGTATCCAGTCATCCATTTCCATTTCCTGGTTTCACTGGTTTCTCACTGCACTTTTTCAGATTTCCTTTTGGACCTTTTATAAAAATTATTTTCACAGCAATAATGGAAAGAAAAGCGTTACTGGCTGCCAGTGTTCAATCCCATAGAGTCATTGCCGACAGAGCCTTTTTTCCCAGGAATATTTTGATAGTGTACAGAGTAAAATGGAATATCTGTCCTTGACATTATCCTGAGACATGGACAAGGTGTCCTTGACCCAGCCACTGCTGAGAGAGTGTCTGCAGTAACATGAATGGTTGTGCTCCCAAAGATGTCAGGTCTCAGCAGCTGGAATGTCTTCTAGTCCTGCATTTCCTTCACTCACTTGGGGCTTTGCCTTTTCACACATAGACATACTTTGGAGTGAACACATTTCTAACACAGCAAGTAGAAACTCATCTCCTTCAGTGCAAGAATAAGTTGTTTGCTTTTCAGCAAATTTGTTGGGCATTTATGCCTAAATACAGACTTGCATATAACAAAAAAAGAAAATCTTAAAATTTGTATTAAATTCCATTTTATGTTAATAAGTTTTTAAACACCTTTTTTTTTTTTTCTCTGTATAGTCAGGGGGAAAACCTGCAACCTCATTTTTGTGACAGCGCTTCAAAATTTATCTTCAGCTTTCCATGGCCAAAGCAGTTAGAGAATAACTGTGAAATCCCTGTAGCTCCCTTGCTGGTCAAAGCATTGTATCCCCATTTTACAGCAAGTAAACCAAAAAAAGGACTTGCCCTTGGCCATGTGTGCCAATCTCTGCTGCATTATTGCAAAACTGTTATCACTGGCAGAAGTATTGACAAAGTCCCCATCTTTGCCAACTTGGCACTGAATAAATGTAATGTAGCTCAATTTATACTTTAATATTAAAGGCAGATGGAGGGAAGAGCATGCTGTGTGATGGCTGACACCACCAAGCACAGGTGTCAAGTCTGAGCTGTATTTTTCCCATCACTGTTGCAACACAACCCAGACACGCAGGCTTGGTGGGACCGAGCTTAGTATTTTATCACCGACCCATGGCAAGGTGGTTGTGGAAGAATTTCCAGCTGAGGCTACAATGCACAGGCGGGAAAACTTCATCATTGTGTGCTGCTCCAGAGCAGTCCTGCTGCTGGCCAGCAGAAATCTCCTGGATGCAACTCCTGGCTCCTTATGAGACTGTGGAGCTGAGAAGTGCACCCTGGAAACACAACGCTTGTGCCGATGGTGCTCTGCAGTTTGGTTTGAATCTCCCTCTGTGTGTGGGTAAACGCAGCCCTGTGCCAGCAGCCACGTGTAGGTGCACAGGGAAAAAGAGGCAGTTGCTCAAACAATATGGAATGGAGGGCTGAGGAAAGGCACGTTGAAAATGTAAAGGACATTTATGTTAAAGAAAGGTGTGAGAACTGCAGGAAGAGCCAAATTACAAAAAAAAAAAAGTGAGTATTTCAAGCAGCCAAATTAAACAAGACACAATGGGGGCCAACTTTGCCTCCCAGGCAAGCCCACACCCCAGAGTTCAGGGGGTGCTGGGGGGAGAACCATGTGTCCCTCTAGGTCTTATTTAACTTGGCCACGTGTAAGGAATTTTAACTCTTTTGTGACTTGCTAATTTCTACAGCACTTGATTATTACTCTTTTTTTCTTCGTTATTTCTGGGTACTTTTTATTGGATAAGTTTTAGATCCTTCAGAAAACAAATAATTTCTTTTGGTTTAAAAAAATAATCATTGGAGGCAAAGCATAAAGTCATTTCAGTCATAGTATCTTGGAAGAAAATAGATAGAGTATTTTGGAAAGAATTTGAAATGAAAACACAAAGCCTGATGGGATTTAAATGTAGAAAACCAAAAATTGAGTCTTGCCTCCTCTTTTCCCTTCCCCTATCCATGAGGTCACTATTTCTCATCTAACAGACTGTGGCATCTTGCCGGGATCCTGAGGCAGCCACCAGAAAAAATATTCTTGCTCCTGTAAGTACATTGCAGGATCAAACTAGCCAAGTGAAAATAATCAGAATGCCTTAATTGAAGCTACAAAGAGAGAAACCTCATAGAACTAACAAGGAAAAGACATCCAGAAAAGGCAGGAAAAAAACTCTTTTGTCCCTCAAAAATTTGTTGCCTAAGAGCTTGAGATTAGGTGAAAATGTGTGAAATAGTGGATGTGCACTGAAATTCAGCATTGCAAGCATCTCGATTGCAAAGGAATTGGAAGTGTCATGTGTGCAGGGGGCATACAAAGAATGAGTGTGCATGTCCCTGAGACGTGGCAGACCTCAGTCCAACAAGTTTAATCCTGCTTGGAAGCACTTCCCTGTGGCAGGCTGGCTCACTGAAGAGCAGGGGTTGACGCTGCTGTCATGTCAGCTCTGCTGCTTCTGGGGCAAGAGACTTTTCTCATGGCATCACTCATTCTGTCTGTGCTCAGACCTGAGGAGGTGCTCCTTCACTCAGCCCTGGCATGGGATGAGCAGGAGCTGAGCTTTGCATCCCTGTAACTCTCAGCCCACATGAAGAAGAAGTGATCACTCTCTGACACTCTACTGGCCTCATTCATGTACAAGTATTTACCTTTTTTAATAAACTGTGATGCCTTTGGGGGTAAACCAAGAGCACGAGGGGAGCAGGGATTGTGAATGTTCCTCTCCCCTTGCAGATTTCTATACAGCAAGACCCTGCAAACTCAAAGGACCTTCTGGCAGTTTTGATGGCTCCTACTTGCTCTGTCACAGCTCAGAACTGTAGAATATCTCAACTGGGAAGGGACCCATAAAGATCATAATTTCTAGCATCCAGCTCCTTTCAGGAATACATGAAACTAAACAATATTACTGAGAGCATCATCCAGATGCTCTTTCTAGAGGCTTGGCACTGTGATCGCTTCCCTGGGGAGCCTCTTCTAGTGACTGACCATCTTCTCAGTGAAGAACATTTTCCTGACATCCAACCTGAATTTCACCCGATGCAGCTTTATTCCTTTCCAATAAGAGTAGTGAACAAATATGTCAACAGTCATAGCTCACATTAAAACTTCTCCATGAAAGCAGCAAACTGCTGGTTCCTGGTGTTTATTTCAGATTCCAAAAGCTGTCCAACTACACCTATCATAGAATCATAGAGTGGTTTGAGTTGGAAGGGACCTTTAAAAGTCATCTAGTGTTACCCTCTGTAATAAACAGGGACATCTTCAACTAGACCAGGGTGCTCAGAAACCTGTCAGACCTGACCCTGAATATTTCCAGGTATAGGGCATCCACCACCTCTCTGGGCAACTTCTTCTAGTGTTTCACCACCTTCACTATAAAAAACCCAAACAACAGGTCTGCCATATATCTAGTCCATATCTTCCCTCTTTTAGTTTAAAAACATTATCCCTTTTCATATTGCAACAGACTCTACTAAAATGTCTGTCCCTACCTTTCCTGTGGGCCCCCCTTTAGGTGCTGGAAGGCTGCTATATGGTCTCCACAGAGCCTTCTCTTCTCTAGGATCAACAGCTCCACCTCTCTCAATCTTTCCTCCCAGGAGAGTTGTTCCATGCCTCTGAAAACACAACTCAGCTTCTGGGACAACAGTGGCAAAGTGAATGTTTTAACTCTTACTAATGTCAGGCACAGTTATTTTCAGTGTTATTTTCAGTGTTATTTTCAGTATTTTCTGAGTTATTTTGTTGTTACTTAAGTCCAATGTGGAGCTGAGTTGAAGATTCAGTTCAAAAATGTGTCCTCATGATAATTCTCCAATGAAAGAAAGTAGGATAACTTACTACAAAGAAAATATTTTGCCCATTAGAGAGACAGATTTGTTGAATTTTGGATCTGAATTGTCCCCAAGGAAAACTGACAGCATGAAGGGCATGAAGTCAGTTTGGCTAGATGGGATAGTCCTCTGGAAGAGGGGAAATGTGCTCATCAAGAACATTCCTAGTATTCTACCCATACTATTAGGGATGTCCAATGCCAAGGGCAGCAGCCAACCTCAAAGCACATGAGGTGCCCAAGGGCACGAGGCAGCAGGGAGGAGCACAGCCCCTGCCTGGACACCTGCAGAGCTCAGTCTGATCACCATGCTCACTTTGCTGCCCAGGACAGGACAAGCTCCAGCTGTGCCTGACAAGACTTCCAGCCTAGCCCAGAGTTAATCACATCATTCAGAATAATCTTGGGGGAAACTCCTACGAATTTTTCCTGTCCAGTCTGAAAGCCTCCACCAACCATGTTCTTCTCAGCTCCTTGGGAGCAGACAGTGTTCACTCCTGTGCAATGCCATGCAGCACCTTGGCTTGAAGCTGTCCCAGTACACCCCCTGGACTTTCGCTCACGTCTGCAGTTCTCCAGTGTCCCTGAAAGCCAAATTATTTGGATTTCATGATTTTCTCATCCTCTGTTGCTCCTTGCTCCCTGGATCAGATGGAGCTCCTCAGGCTTGCAGTGATAGTTATTCTCCTTACACCACTTGCGGGAATGCAGGGATGAGCACTGAGTGCCTGGCTCTGACACTGACAGATCTCATACTGCTCCCAGGGAGTTGCTCAAATGCTACAAAGATGAACCATATGGGCAGCCCCAGCACTTGAGGCCATTAATAGGAATTTTTAAGCAACTGTGATTGATGAGGCAGCTCTTACAAGTCTGAGATCAATGAAAATGCAACTTGATCTTTTGAACCCAGCTCCTTAATTTTTTGTTCCTTTTTCTGCAGAGAATCCCATAAAACCATTTCTGTGCAGACAAAAGCTGTCTGGGACACTTCATGTGGATTTGTCATGCATTTTCCTTTTTCTTTCCCCTCCACCCTCTTTGCAGCTTCATATGCAGTTTGTTTTTGAGTCTTTCTCCAAGATTTGTACAGCTCAAGATTAGCTTTTTCTATAATTGTAAATGGACATTGTCGTGAGGGTGGTTTGTGAGACTCATTATTTTTTCTTTTCAGTTTAGATAATTTACTCATTATTATCTGAACACCAGGAAGAAAATACTGGTAAGGATAAAGAAAAGCAAAAGTCATTTAGGAGAGAGGAAGGCTGAGCAGCCTTCAGGAGAAAGCAGGGAGCCCAAGCAAAGAACAAGAGAGAGGACCATGTCTAATGAGTCTCGAATTATCCTGTATTGATGCTTTTCCCTCAGGATCTGCTGGCACAAATTAACAATAACTAAAACAGCTCCATCTTCCAACATTTGCTATCAGACTCTTGACCAACAGAGAGTTGTCCCCAGTAACTTTGGATTGAGACAGTGCCAAGATGTCAATAATCTTCCACCGGCTGAATGCTCAAGGAAATGAAAGTCTCTAAGAGGCAGAAGGTCACTCAGAACTAGAGGAGAATGAGCCTTGAAAGGCAGAGGGAAGGGGCAGCTTCTTAAAAATCCAGACAGGGAATTAGGGGGAGACTGAGGAGTAGAGGCAGGGAGAGAGGGCCACATGCGGAGCTCTGTTTAGCTAAGGTCACAGCTTGAAGGCACACAGGAGGGTCCAGAGTGCAGGAGGGAGTGCAGTGACATGGGTGAGTTTGATGGAGCTTAGAGAAGCATGATGCAAGAAAAGAGTGGCTCAGAACAAGGACATGAATGGCAAAGAGCTGCAGAGGAGATGAGGGGTGGACATCATTGAGGAAGATTGTGAGAAGGGTTGAGGGAAGAGCGTTGGAGGGGTTGGGGCTGCTTCCCTGCTCTTGGTCACCACTGTCAAGGAGCAAGGAACTCAGAGCCCACAAGCAGAAAAGAGTCACTAAGGGCATTGATGGGATTGGGAGCATCCAGTTCTTCATCAGCTTTCAAAAGCATGAGAAAAATTGAAGATTCCCAGAACCCAGCAACACAGCTTGACTTTGGTGACAGCTGGTCACCAAAATAACCTGTGAACTTACACTATGTGACAGAAATTCCAATACACTCTGTCTCTCTTTTGCTAGGGAAAGAGTCAAAACTTTCCTCTGAACAACATCTGGGATTCTTCCTTACATTATCAGGTTTCCAAAACTAATCCCTGTAGGATATGATCCTTGGCAGGCAGAGGGATGGGTGGTTACAGCTGGAGGTGAGGAATGGAATGATGGGTCCAGCCCACTCCTCTGGAGCTGGCACCTGCTTCCTGGGAGAAGGACAAACAACTGCTAAGCAATGGGAAGTGCTCACGCCCTCCCCAGATCTCAAACAGCCCAAAGTGTTCAAGCACTTTGATACAGTCTAGCAGTGGGCACAGATCCATCTGCAGCTGTATGACACCCAGAGGTTTATACCTTCAAGCGAGCCCTTTGACAATGTCACAACGTGGGTGACTCCCAGGACCTCTCCATGGTATTCCAGAGCGCCCTAAGGTCTGGCTACCACTCCATGTTTGACAATGTGGTATCCCCAGAGATGCACTCACACTAGATGAGTTCCTCCATTAAAACCTTAAAATTGGAAAATTCAGTGCTTCCTCAACAGAAACATTACACTTATTTATCTGATGGTAGTGACTCAGACGTGCTTCAAGCTCAGGAGTGTGCCAGTAGCAATGCTACAAACCTGAGTGGTTTGGGCTTCACAGTCTTTTCTTTGTAACTAATCCCCGTGATTAACATTTTCCTTAGAAGCAGTCAGTGGAGCAGTGAGGAACACCAGCCTGGCAGCATTAGAAACTGGAGCTGGGTCCCCAGAGAGCAGATGTAGGCTGACACAGACAGGGCCAGCTTCTCACACCCACACAGCTTGGTGTCACATCCAGCTCAGAGTGACAGCTTTGAGAAGTGAACGGCCAGCTCAGTTGCCGCTTCTTTCTCAGATGCTGCATGTGATTACTGGGGCTGCCAAAAGCCACAAGAAGGCAGCCAGATGCCCTCCCTGCATGCTGGCAGGGTTGTCTCTTAGGAGCACCTAGAGGAGCCCCTACTTCTTTAGGTCAGCTGCAGCACAGGGCTGAGCTTTACCAGGAGACCCAAAACAACCACCCACTGACCTGTCTCACCTCCCCTTGCAGACAGATCCTCAGCTGGGCACTGCTTGAACCCAGATGAGTGTTTCCTTCATTAGAACACCAACAGGGTCTTACACAGTCTCTGTGACTGCTCATATTTACCTTTTCTCTATCACCAACATCAGGGACTGCCTAAAAGTTTGCAGGGAATTTCCTTTCAGTCTTACTCTCCCTGAACCCCTATTCATTTCTTTCATTTCTATCTTTTATTCCACTTTTAAAACTTCCTTGAAAATGACACTGACTCTTCTACTTATAGCCACTGCTCTGGAGCTCAATCAGCCTTGTTGATCCCCAGCTGCAAGTGACAACACTTCTCACTCTTTTATATATCAGCTTAACAGCCTGATAACAACTGGGCAGGAGAGGATATTCCTGGCACTCTGAGCATACTGTGCAAGGCTTGTAGTGTGGCACCAGCTCTACTTTTCTGTCTCTTGCTGAGCTGTTGCCTTCCAACTGCTTGAAAATTACTTACAAGGTTCATATGGTCCAAATTAGGTGAATGGCTGAACACTCGTGATGCTGTAGGTTACTTAAAAGATTTTAGGCAGAATTTTAATATTTCATTGAATGCCTGCAAACTCCTGTGATTTCTTAGGAAATAAAATGCAAGTTTTGCAAACTAAAGAAATGTTTCATCAGTTGAGGATCTGAACCCTACTTCCAAGCTCATTTAATACCTTTTGCAGCACAGTGCAGTTCATACAGATATAAAGCAAATGTTTTTTACAAAAACATTGTTCAGTTCTCAAGGGCATTTCTCCATTTTCATATGCTAGTTTAAGACTAGAATTGTTCTTCAGCCAGTGTACATTTTCATTAGGTGTTCCTTTAAAACACATGCTAAGCATCTATAGGACATTGCCATTATCTTGGTTTGCAGAAGACATTATGTGTATGAAAATATTCATTTTGAGCTCTGCCTGGCAGAGTCATCTCTATCCCCAGTAGTTCTTTTCCAGTCCATCTGAAGAGCTTCTCTCCAGCCACTGTCCCTACTCCCAGCCTACCCACATCTGCAGTACTGGCCCTGCCCTCCTGCTCCACCAGCTCTGCTCCTCATCACCAAAGCTACGCTCGAGCACGTTCCAGACCATGTTTGGTGATGTGAGTTGCTGAGGGCAAATGCTGCTCCTGGTCAGCAAACCGTTACTGCACTCTACAACACTTTCTCTTAGAGCTGGTGCTTAGTATGTGGGTGAGACTCAAAAATCTTAGGGCAAAAGTCTTGGCTTCTCTATTCTCCATTACCCTAAGACCCCTGACCTGTGTACCATTCTGGGGAGCTGTATTTTTTGTCTTGGAAGTCATCCATGCAACTCAGAGCTTCCTATGTAAAAAAATTTATTCTTCTTTAGGTCTTCATTCTTTGAGTCCCCAGGACTCCCAAAGGGAATGTCTTTTCAAAATGCCTTTAACACTTGGACTGTCCTTTTTAAATTTTAGTGAAGGCTGGAGGGTTTGCCAGTGGTTTTGCTTTCCCAGCATGAGCCAAACGTGCCTGCCAGATTTCTCAAGAGGGGATGTAAGATTTTCCAATTTCTAAATAGGCCAATGAAGCATTAAAATATCAAAATGTAAAATAAATGTGTTTTATGAAAGGATTCTCTGTTGTCAAGGAAGGAGGGCTGGCTAACACCTGAGGGTGCCGGGAACTTCTCTGCTCTGTGACCTGAGGCCTGCGGGAAATGACCTTTACCAGCCTGGAGGCACAGGAATGAGGTGGTGCCAAACTTCCCCTCCACGTGTTGTGGGCAGCTTAATGGAAAAACCTGTAAATATTGCAGAATGTCACTAATTGTTGTTGGTATCACTGTGCCTTTAGGTAGAGGCATGTGCTGTGCATTTTATCCTCTGTAACTTGCTTTTCATAACAGTCAACCACTGTCTAACAAGGAAAGAAAAGTCAGAGGTTTCATGCTTACAGGAAGTATATGGTGTTGATGGATTTGCATAGTATTTAGAAGAGCTACAGTTACATGGCAGTGACGCAGTTCTACAGCACTTGCTAATTCCCTCTTCTCCCTAAATACTTCCTCCTGCCTCCCACCTTTGGCTCTTTGGACTTACCCACCCTGTTATTTCTCTCTCTCTGGGCTGCGTCTGGAGTTATAGAACAGCTGCACCAGGTGTGGTCATCCACACTCTCTGGATGGGAACTCCAGAAATTTGCCTCTTGGTGTGTCTTGCCATCTTCCTTTCCATATCAACCCTTTGCTCTCCATTCTTGTGTCTATTCCAGCAAACCAGGTCTTAAAACCCCACTTGATTGCCTAGCAAAGGAGAGCACAGTGTTCCCAGGAGAGTTTGTGCAATGGTGATCTCTACATCAGACAGGATTTATGTTTGTCATATTTCTATTCAGAGTTCAGGTTTCACACAGATATTGCCCCATCCTTACACACACAGATTCTTACTCTACAAAGTGTCTGACAGAAGCAGTGCAGCTGTTGTACCATCTTCACCTCTGATTCTGGTGAAATGGCAAAAACCTCCCATGAACCATCCAAGAATTTTGCAAGGGTGACCCTGGAAAACTCCCTGGAAATGCCCTTTCCTCTTTCCACCTTGAGAGCTGGTTTTAATTGCTCTCCTTTTGTGGCAAATGGGGGTAGAGGTGGTGACATCAAGCCCTTCTTGGCAGCTCCCTTTTCACGAGGAAGCATGCATTCAATTAGAGGATTTTAATTAAAATACTTTTCTGTAGCATCCTGTTTCCAGGCCCTGCAGTAAATTTAACTTGACGTTCTCTCATTTAACAGGTGGGTGAGATTATTGTGAGAGCTGCCAGATGGAAGAAAGCAGAAACAGGGCCGGCTGTTGAGATAGAAGAATGAAGAGAGGAAGAGAAAGAGAGAGAGCAAAAGAAAGGAGTGGGACAGATATCTGCTGCATATCTGTCAATATTTACTGTGCAACATGTGATCCTTTTCTGTGATGGTTCTTCGCTGCCATATGCGCGTGACTTCTTAAATGCCTTTTGAAGGATAAAAGCAGCAAACCCGGGATCAACACAGTTGCATTTGATTTCCTTTCCTTTTGGATCATAGCAGTTCAGGGATAACCAATGAATGGCAGTTGATGCAATATTCAAAATACCCCCACAGCTATCCACCAAATAGGAAAAAAAAACCCAAAAACCAAACAACCCCACCCTTTGACCTGGCAGCTGAGGAGCAGAGAGAGAGCTTGTGAGGCTGCAGTGGCAGCCCTGGGAGTGGGCAGTTTGCTAGAGGTCCCTTCTGCCACTGCAGCTGTGTCACCACCAGCTTCCAGATGCAACAGGTTAAAAGATATGGGAGAGTAAGAGATTGTTTTCAGGAGGTTAAAGCTCTGCAGCTAGCAGGAGCAAGGATGAGGAACGTGGAAACCTGCCACCGTTGGGAATCTCAGAGGTAGAAAGGGTGGGGACAATGGGTGGCCAGGAAGAAAAATGAAAGGGATCAAAGGAAGAGAAAAAAGGTGTAAAGACAGTTTGGGAAGGGGAAATCTTAGGGAATGAGAAGGGAAGAACCACTCAGGGTTAGGAACCACTCAGAGGATAGGGAGAAGACTGAAAGCCACAGAAGTAATGAGGAGACAATGGGGGTGAAAAGGAATGGGCATGAGGAGGAACAAGGACCCTTATGCTCTCATTTTCCCCCTTGAAAGCAGCAAAACATACAGAACCTAAAGACCCAACTTCAAGCTAAGGTGGATGGGTAACAGTACTGATGTCCTTCCACTGTGCTGTGTTGGGCTGTAGTTCTCTAGCCCACCCAATACACAGCATGTGCTGCCAGGGGTGATACCTCTGTGACAATGCAGGGTGGAGGCTGCCTGTGCAGCCCTGAGCTGTGGTGCCAGCAAGGAGGGTGTTATTAACCCTCAGGAGCATTGCACACTGCTGTCAGAAGTCAGAGCACTACTGCAGCTACTCTCATGCTTGTGTTGGTTGTCTGAAACAGCTGTTTTCAAAGGAGGCTTTTTCAGTAGAAGGCTTAGCAGATAAAGTACTGCTGGGGAAAGTGCCTGGTAAGCTCTGTCTTTCCCCTTTCCATTTGATATAGATTGGTTTGGGCTCCAGCTTCAGAGGCCTGGAGCTTTCAAAACTGTTGATTTTTTCTTTAGATTTGCTGTTCTAACTCCAGAGGCCTGCTGAGTAAATCCACAGTCTGAATGATTTGCTTGCAGGTCGATAAACTCAAAATAATTCAAGTAAGCACTGAGAGTCCTTATGATTTCCTCACAAAGAACGGGATTTCAGACACAGCTATGGTCAGACTTTGCCTCCATTGAGCAAACTGAAATATTTCAATACACACCAAAACTGAAACATATGGTTTTGATTCTCCAAATGGGAAAAATCCTGTGCAAAACAAGCTCCCATTAAAAAAAGAGAGAGACAGAGACAGAGACAGAGAAACCCCCACAGTTTGAGAGGAAGATTCTTTACCAACAATTGTAGACATTTGTACAAGATGAAGCTTACATCAGAAAGTTATCACACAAAATCAACTGCTTTGGCCAGCAAACATACTTTTATCAGTCACTTCATAATCATTCTCTACTAAGAGATGTTAATTTTTTCCAACAGGATTTTCTCTCCATATTATGATACCAGTGATATTTAATTGCATCAGTATCCTTTAATTCTTTACCAGCCATGTCTCCTATGTCTCTTCGTATAATTTTCCCTGGGACTGATGCCAGGTTAATGGGCCTGCTTTGCTTGAGCAATACCATTTGTCCCCTTGAGCACAGGAGCAACAATGAGCTTTTCCCCCCAATTATCTGGAGCTGTCTCACTCTTCCAGGATCCATGAAATAGCAAGAGGAATAGCTCAGAGCCCTCTTCAGCAAGTATTTTTAAAGCTCTTTGGTAAAATGTATCTAGTCTGTGGACCTTAAAATGTTTACTTTTAGTAATTGTTCAGAACTTTCTCAAGTTATTTTCACAGATTGACAGGGAAGAAGGGCCCTCAAGCTGTCTGCTGAGACCTCCCATGTATCACTGACTGTGGTACACATGTTGTCTACATCACTTCACATTCAGTTCCAAGGCCAAAGCCTGAACAAAGCCAAGAACAGGGCATAGCAGAATCTTCTGCCTGTATCCCAACAGGAGCAGGGAAGCCTCCCTGAACACAAGCAACAGCCTGGCAAACAAAGTGTGCCATGTACTGCAGAAGGGGAAGCCACCTCCAAGACTGTGCCAGCCTGAGCTTGGGGAAGCCCCATTTGCACCCTGAGCAAGCCAGGGACTGTAACCCTGAACACAGGGGCACAAGGTACCACCCCCAGGCACCTGCAGCAGAAGTGCTTTGGAGCACAGACCAGCTCCCACTCAGAGAGCTGCCTTTTATTTTCTCTGGTTTCTCAGCCCTCAGGAAGAAGCAAAGCAAGAAAACAAACATTAGTTCTCACTGCAAAAGCCTGAAAGCACACTAGAACATGTCTGGCCAGCAGAACACCAAGGAGAAACACCCTTCTGATACCTTCAGGGAACAAATGAACTGAATTTGCTTTCAGCTCTTGCTCATTCAGAGAGTTATACAGAACTGAGGGCATTTGCAGCATACTGAGGGCAAAGGGAGGTAAGTATTTTACTGAGAAGTTTAATGCAAGTGACTTTCTCTTAGCCCTTGATTTACAAACTGTGGCTCTCATCCTGGAAACTAAACAGGCATTTGCAAATCTCAAAATTTTCTCATAGCTTTATCATTTCCTACCCCTCCTAGCAAATGAATCCTCCAAAACTTTCAAATTTTCCCAGATCCACAGGATTTTTGAAAAGAGTATGATTCAAGAAGTTCAAAAACCTTTGTTATTTAGTTAAGGTAGCTTCTGTCTCACGCCTTCCTTTGCTACAGACTGCAAACTTTTTACTCCATCCATAATATCATACTTTATTTTGTCTTTATAGCAGGAATACAATGTGCACTGAACACTTTGGACTTCACAGTTTTGCTGTTAAAGAGACCCATATTCAAACAAGGCTTTGTGGGGGGAGTATTAGGTATTGTTTTTTAATTACCCTTTATCATTCAGTTGTTGTTGTTGTCGTTGGTATTATTGTTATTATTGTTGTTACTCTTGTTAGTGTTATTATGTTATTATTATGACTGTATTTATTAAACATTGACCTTTAGGTTATTTATTAACTCTTAGTAAATTATATATAAATATAAAAATATATTTATTTAAATATAACAAATTTATTAACTCTTAATGAATATTCAGAGTTGGTACTGAACTATCTCATCCAGGATGCAGGACACTGCATGTAAAGAAATTAGCACATATTATTTTTAGAAACTCTTAGAAGTTTTGTCACTAGTAACCTGAGAAGTCCAGCAAATACTCTCCATGTTCTCCTAGGCCAGATGGCTGTCATTCCCCATCCTTAGTGAAACCAGCTGACCTTTATCCCACACACATTCAAATTTTGTGATTCTGGAACAGTCACTCTTGAGCACATTACAGCCCCTCTGCTGCCTGGAGACACAGCCTCTCTGCTGCCTGGAGACACAGCCTCTCTGCTGCCATCCCTGCTGGACAAGGCGGCTGGGAATTTCACTGACTGCATGGTTATCATGAACAGGTGGGTTAGAGAAATTTTGATTCAGGCACACAGCGGCATCTCAGAGCTTGGACCCCATCCATGGACCCCATCCATCTCAAATGGTTTGAGAAAGGTGCCTCAATGTCTCTGCTCTTGCTCTTTGCCACTGCAGAGTGTACAGTCACTTCAGGTCAACCCCAGTCACCATGGTCTGACTTGTTGCTCACCCACCTCCTTTGAAGACAGAGCTCTGTCTGTGGACAAAGCTCAAAGGGACACAACTGGGAAGATCTCTTGTAGCTTTGTATCTACAAAACTGAGCTGAAGTTGTTTTTTGAAGTTTACGTGAATACGGGTTATACTTCTGATGTTGTTGCTGTAGTAACGTTGCCTGTAGGATTAGTTACTCCAGATGCTGCCAAATTTTAAACATTTGGACTCTGTTTTGTGCCACAGACCACTGCTCAGACCTCTTCATCTCCTATAGTCTTGTTTTTTTCTGAGAGAGAAAAAAAAGGGATAAAGTGATTTAAGAAGAGTTAATACCCCCGAACAGATGCACCAGCAAGAGATGTGACAAAATGTCAAGTGGAATGTGCCTGAGGGCTTGGAATTTGGCCATGGAAGCAGCAGATGAGTCCCCAGGATGGCATGTCCCCCAGAGGCCTGGCATGCTTTGGTGACAGCTGTGATTTTTATGACCCAGCTTCGATGACAGTTTGGGAGGGGTCATCTCTGCTCTTTTCTGACAAGAATTCGGTTTGTCATCAGATTCTAAAATCCCTCTGATTTATGGTATCAGCCATTGCTAGCATTTTACTGAGATGCAGGTCCTCTCCCCACTCCCTGCAGACTGAGAGGTTAAGGTGCAAACCCTGAAGTTCAAATTAAATTAATCCTGAAGAAAAAGGAAGTGGTAAGTCATGAAGTGACAGGGGACACTGAAGAGCGAGTTCCAAAAATCTCACATTAAGAGCACTTCATCTGAGAGCAGGCTGCTCTTCCACCTCCATCTGAGCACCAGCTCTTCCATTCACCTCTACAGTCCACAGCCTGCCAGAAACCTTGGTACCATATTGCCTTGTGTTTGCCAGTGACAAAGCAACTTCCCAGAAAGGTGATCTGCTTGGATCAAAAACGATTAGGTGCCAAATGCCTCCAGGGGAAGGGCCATGTCAGCACAGCACTCCTCAGCTTCTCAGCTCCCACTCAGTGTGACCATGGTGTGCATTTCCATGGTCACTTAGCACCCAGCAGGGGACCCAGGTGGCAATTGCAGTCAGTCATTAAGGACACAGGTAGTTTCTGTTTTCCTCATGGGTTTTTTTAGCACTATTTTTTTTTCTTTTTCCCCCCCGCCTGATAAGACATAGTAGCACAAACAGCTCTCCTGCAGGCCAAGAACCCAGCTCCTACCTCCACCACTATTTAATTCACGTCTTAAAGGAAGATGTCATCGAAAGAGGAGGACAAGGCAGGTCCATTCTGATGACTCTCTCAGCTCCCTCCCAAAGGGAGGTTGCTTCCCTCAAACATTCTCACTCTTTGCTTACCTTACAGGTACGGCTTTGTTGCCAGCCAGAGGCATTGAATTTTTCCTGCTGGAAAACCCAGTTCCATTGAGGCCTCCTAGCAGTTGGAAGATCCAAAGGGGTGGGATTATCTTCTTCAGAGGAAGCTGAAGAAGACCATTCAAATATCTGAAGCAAGAGGAAAGGACTGGCTGTGAAGCAGCCTCCCTGCAAGGGTGAGAAACACTGGCCTCAGGCTAATACAGTTGTGATCACAGAATTATTATAAAGTCCTACATTGGGCACAAGGAGCCACAGGTGCATCCCCACATAAAGGAATGAGGGTCAGCAATGCTCCAGCAATTCTCATGAACTTTGCTATAAATGTCTTGGCACAGTCCTGGGACAGAAGATGGAAACTTCAGGGATCACTTTTTGTGGAGATGACAGCAAAACATTCTAAAGGACCAGGTACCCTATGGCCAAAACGCATGTGCTCCATGGGATCAAAAGACAGGATTTCTCAGCATGGAATTTGACACTCTTCTAGCAAAATATATGTATTTTCTATTTGGATGCACTACCATTCTTGCTTGGAATCGTCCTGCTCTTGAGTCCTGCATATTTTCCTCCCTCTTTCCTCCTTATATTCTGCCATGTGGCATTATTAGCAGGCCAGTTAGACATTCCTTCCATTCTCAGTTCTCTGAATGTTTTTGAAGGCAGAGTCCTTCTAACTCTCCAGTGGTCCATTGGATTATTACAAAAGATGTCATTTTCTACTGTAAATTTTTAATAATGTGAGTAAAAGCTAAAGAAATTAAAATTATGTATTTAACTCCATCAAGCACAACTCAAAGGAATGCCAGGCTCAAATCTCTCATAGAAAGTTATCTGACCGCAGTGTTTTATGGGGTAGATCCTTTCATTTCTACGCAACTGATTGAAAGGATTTTACATTAGCATTCCCACAAAATTTGCTGGAGATATTTGGCAAGTTTCTCTTTGCCCTGGCAGGGGAGAAAATAGAAATACTCCCAAAAGTAAGAGAAGCAGTTCAAATCAATCAAGTATTTTTTCACCAAAATGAAAGTGCCTGGGAGAATCATATCAGAGCAACTGGCAAGAGGAAATTCAACTCAGATCCTTGCCCACAAAGGATGCAGAGGTGACACAGAGGGTCCCAAGAGATCTGCCACAACTCCTGAGGCCTTGCAAAAAAGATGAACTGGCCCTTGCAGTGGAAACATTCGTGTTCAGTTTTTTTTTTTAATAAAACAACTACAGTTTTGATCTGTGGAAAAAACATTCATCTCAGTAAGAAATGTTGGGCAAAAGTCATTCAGGATATCTCAATACTTCTGGTGCAGTGGCAAACTGTATTTTGTCAGCCATTCAATAGCATGAAAAATATTTTGAAATATCAGACTTTTCTGGTGAATGGGTGCTACAGATCCCAACTGTGTTTATTGAGAGACAGTATTTTCTCTGTTTGCCATCACGGGGCTCTAGCAGTCCTGTTACAGCACTTTGCACAACCAGCTCTGTGTGAGAGATGGATATGAATGGCAGAGCAAATCTATTCCAGAGGGACGGTTCTGTTTCCTTTATGGCTATTTTGGTTTATGTTCCAGTTGTCATCCTAATATGCAACTGCCTAATCAGATAGCAAATGCTCCCTGGAGACCTCAGGATGTTGCATGCATTTTGGGGACAGCACTGAGACAGGATAGGCCAGTGCCACATGATATAGAAGAGTATATTTTTTATTAATGATATTTTTAATTTATTAAAATAATTTATTTATAGTATTTTCCCCCTGGTTTTCAAGCAGCTGTGTTCAGTAGGGACAATTCTCCTGTTTCCTCAGTTAGAAGGACAGCAATGCTGAAGCACAGGCTTTGGGACAGGAGTGGTCCAAAAATTGGAGGGAAAATAAATGACCAAGACCAAGTGATTGTAATTTCTAACACAATCAGAAATATTGTTCTGAGGCCCAAAAGACTACCAAGCTCTACAGCCATTTGAATAAGGAACCAGAGTTTCAGTGCCATCTTGGACTCCACAGCACTTCACAGATTTTTTTTCTATGCCTGAGAAATGTTTTCCAGATTTCCTCTGTTTCTGGTTCTTGCCAGTGATACAAATACCACAAGAACAGTCTATCTCAAAAGTGTTCTGGCAAACAATTCAGGTGCTGGCAAAGACTCCAATGTGCACTGGCTACATTAGGTTTTTATAATGTGTCAGCTAGTCCCTGATAGCTACCATGTGGTGATAACGATTATTCAGTCCAAGCCCTAAACGAGATGGAGAAAGAGCATGTGTAAAGTGGGAATCCATCTCTGCAACCATGCTCTCATTTCTACACTTGATATATTTCCTGGGAAATGAGTCAATCCAGAGTCCTGGGCTATTACCACTGAGAAAGGACCTGCTCTTCCCAGCCTTATATTTATGGGTTCATCAGCACTATTTGTCGCCACTATGTCTTCACCTTTTTATTTTCCCCAGTTTAGTGATGCAGAGGTTGTGGACAGCCTAATGCAACTCACATCTCTCTGTAAAGCAGGTAATGGTCCCAGTGACTGCTGGAGAAAATTGATTGTGTCGGAGCAAATGAGCCACTGCTGGGATGATGAACATCCCTGAAGTCAAGGTTTGCACGCAAGTGCAGATATTTTGACGTTGCACATCAGGCATAATTTAATTCTGGGAACCCAGAAGTGTCTGACTGGGCTTCAGAGAGAGCCCAACCACCCTGTTCAGCATGTCAAATTAACTACCCAGTAGTGAGCTACCCTGGCTAAATGATCACCCATTGGCCAAGTGCCATACCACAAAGCTCCCCATACAACCGTCTCAAAAAATGGAAACTTGTTATTCTGGAGCTGCCCTGTGAATACCCGTTCTGTCAAGGCTGGAGGGAAATATTTGGGGCAGGCAGGCTGAGAAAACAGAGAGGTGTTAGGTGTCAGAATTGATTTAAATGGGTTGCAGCTTTGCATGGGAGCAGTGGAGCTCAGCAGCCAGAGGATGGGAGGTAGTCAGGGTGGGGGGCTCAGGGGCAGAAGAAAATGGGCTAGATATAAGATTCAGATGCTTGAGAGGGTCCTTTGGAGCCAAAGACAGACTGTTCCTGCTTCGCTTCGCTTCCTAGTCTTCACAAGCACTCAGAGGTAGCAATTCACTACAATTGGCTGCGGGTGAACCAATAGAAGTTTCTTCTTGAGGCCTTTGCAGGTAGAACTTCCAGCAGACCTGGTGAGTGTGAGAGTGACAAATTCAGCCTCAGCAAATGTTACTGACCCTTGTTTGAGTCAGTGTGGAAGTTAACAGTGTTTGGGAGGCCTTTCTGAACAGCTCTTGAGGTGCTGAGCACTTCTGTGTGCTTCTCCTGAGCCCTAAAGCCTCTGCATTATGCAGACCAGTGCCACAGGAGAACTCCTGAGGCACATCACATCTCCCTTGTTCTAAAGAAATCAGGCTTGGATAGGGGTGGTGAATAACAGCTGTAATCTAGACATGCAGTCAGGTCATAATCAGAGTGTGCCCAGGAGCTGGAACCTGGAAAGTTGTAAATCAGTGTCCCTTGATAAATATGTGACCATGACCTAGAATCCTGACAACTTGAAAATCTCAGCCCAAGCCTCTGCTTAAACAGAGTTGTCTGTGAGAACAAATCAGATTGCTCAGGGTTTGCTGTAGCTGTGCTGTGTAACCCCTTTTTTGGTCTTGGGAGAAATCTCTTTCCTGCTCTAAGTTAATTGCCACTCTTCCCCTCTCTTCCAGAAGTCATGTGTTTATCTAAACCAGCAAGTACAAGTGGCCAAACACTACAAGTGACACCAGGATGCCATACTAGGAACAACAGCAACAGCAAAAGCTACCCAGGTCCACAAAGACATCTAGAGAGATTGGTATGCACATAAGCCCAAGTGGCAACACACCTTCACAGTCATGAGCAAAAGTTTGCAGGAGTGAAAGGGAACAGGAGGAGCTCCTTTGTCCCTCATGGTGGGTGATGTGACAAACTGTGCAGTCAGAGAGTACAGATCTTCTCAGAAACAGGTGCACGTGCCTGCCTTTTGGTTCAGGTGGACATACTCTACATGGCTGTTTTCTTGGTCATCAGAAGGTACCAGTTCTACCCATTTATTTTCTACTCCAATTTTTTAACATCCACAGAATGTCACCTCCAATCTATGATACCAATCTATGATTTGAGACAAACGACAGGTACTCTAGATCATAAGTGCCTTTCACTCTTCTTCTGAAACTCTTTCAAAATTGTTTCCACATTTGGCTGTTACCTGCAATAAATTGTTTCCTTTCTACCTTGTAGTAAGCCATTTTCTTCCTGGTTTTACACTAGTTTTCCTCTCTGTTCCACAGCCTGTTACTTTAAGTTCTAAGCATTTTCAGGCAGCTTTCTGACTTACCCCATCTCACAGTAAAACACTCTTTATCATATTTTCTTCTTCTTTTTATATCCAATAGCATTGCATACAAGAAATTTTCTAAACCCCATTTTATATCAAGGTAGTGTAAATCTAGTCATACACTGTGCTACATAAAATACATTGTGCTATGTATCACTGCTATATGTTTGCATTTACATTATTTATTAGTTTATAATAATAAAGATAAGTTTATCATAATTTATTTTAGCTTTCCAAATATGAAGATGCTCAACTCTGTGACAATAACTTTTCTGGCCACAACCTATTGTATAAAAATCTGATCTGTCACCCCATGAATGGCTGCGCTGTTTTTGTGTTTTTTGTTACACCACTCTGTTAGCAGCCCTGGTGAGCTTGGTTCCTCCCTTTTCAAGCATGTCACTCTGCAGGGGCTGCAGTAAAAGTGCCATAACTTATCAGATCTTCTGCTTTAGAGACACCCATCATTGTGGGCTTCATGTGACATCTCTGATAGTTTGCTCAAAGATCTTTTCTGAACTTCCATATAGCACACATGTGTATCAGAACTGTCAACATTTTAATCTGGCAGGCTGCTCAGAAAAGATGCCCACATATGTTTTGCTATCATCCCAGGCTTCCAGAGAATGTGAATGGGCAACAGACTTGATAAGGCCATAGTATTAAGCAGACATTGCCCTGGTATGTATCATGCAATGGATTTAAATCACACCAGAAGTTTAGAGGTCTCAGAATTTCTATGCATTGCTCTTTCAGCAACTAGAAGTCTACTTTAATAGACAATTTCAAAGTGTTTGGACAGTTACATATGTTTTTAGCTACTGTTTATATGACAAGATTACTTTCCTGTAAAAGCTTTGTTGTTTGCTATAAAATTGAAGGCATAGCTGACTATTTGATGAGGTGTTGTGCGGACTGTGTCTGTTTTGGGAAAACAAGAACTCCATCCTAAGGGAAGGCCTGAAGAATTTAGGCGACTGTATTAACATCTGCAGCTATGCCACAAAAATGCTCTGAAAGGGAAGAAGGTTGTAGGGTTTAATATGGAAAGACAAAAAAATTGTTACTTTGATCACATTCGAGTTTTGAAAGTTTTGGATAACATTACCATATGACAATATAACTAAAGAACTAAAGCAGAAGCAGCAAGAATTCTGCTTGTTTGCAAATGGGTATTCAGACCATAAAATGATGCTTGTCTATTGAATGTTAAAATTCTTGCTTTTCTAGTTGCTTCTGGAGGCACATGATAATTTTCATGACCAAATGGGAATGACACGTGCCCTGGTGTCCTCTCTGTAGACAAGCCTGTGAAATGCAATAATGGGAAAAGCTCCTTCCTAGTTTCTACCAGTAGAAAAGGAGTTCATACTATTGCTTTTTAAAACATCATTTTCCACAATAACTTCACAGAATCACAGAATATGCTCATTTGGAAGGGACCCAAAAGGATCCCCTAGTCCAGCTCCTGGCCCTGCATCAAATCATCCCCAAGAATCACACCATGTGCTTGGGAGTATTCCTTCAGCACACCTGCTTTTGAATTTCATTTAACTATTCACACAGTCTCAGATGTTTTTGTGACCATTACAGATTCATTAAGAGCTACATGACAAAAAAATCTCCTTAGGCCAATCTTCAAATCTGAAGCTGATATTCAAATTCAGGGATGCCCTTTGCTCTTGTTATCATTTCACCTACTCCATCTCTCCTTTCTAAACTGAACAGATTTGGTTTCTTCACTCATCCGGAAGTCGGTCTTTCTTACAACCATTTTTTGTCATCTGACACAAACCCTTTGCCAGAAGTTAACCAGAGTTGTTTTTTACCTGGATAGTTCTGCCCATGTGGTCACAGAGCAGTCTAGCAGAACACAAATCAAAGCATCCCACCCAATTTGGATTTACCAGCAAATTCTCATATGGTTCATTTGACAGAATGAAATGCAAACATTAGAAGACATTTCAAAAATAGCTTGTGAATTTTCACATGCCCATGTGAGCCATGTGCAGGTATGGGTTATAAATTACTTTCAAATAAATACTTTCAGATAAATTACTATCAAAAGCCAAAGTGCCATAAAATTTAAACACAATTAAGCTCGTGTGCAAACAAGCAGCATAGTCTGTGAGTTTGTGAACTTTTTACTGCATTAAGGGCCTGGCTGTATCTCTGCCTGCAAAATGAAATTATAGAAATGGAAGAGAGTAAATCTCTGCCCAGCAACTCTGTGCTTGCAGAACAGCAGGTGCAAGTTTCAAGGGCAGGTCAAGGTCACTTTCAAAATGCAGCCCTTCATGTAAGACTATCAGCCAAAGATAATATTTTTCTTCCTAAGAGTTCGTAACAACACAGACTCCCATCAGAAATGGAATCACCTTGCCTTTGCCAACACAGAAACCTTCTGTTTCATGAATATGGTGCCTACTGGGACACAAATCTAACTCCAGGTCCAAGGGTCCTCAACAACTTTGCTTTACATGAGGAGACAGCTTCACACACACAAGAAAACAAGTGCTCAGATGTCTTCCTCATAGTCCACCTGCCTGCTTCTTTCTGGCCTTTTAGTGGCTATCACCAGGATGAGCAATGTGGCTTATGGCTGACACAACCAATTTTCACCTCCCTACTCCACAGTTTTCCAGAGGACATAACATATATCTCTGTCTCTATCTCTATCTCTATCTCTATCTCTATCTCTATCTCTATCTCTATCTCTATCTCTCCATCTATCTATCTATCTATCTATCTATCTATCTATCTATCTATCTATCTATCTATCTATCTATCTACATATTTCATACAGGTCCAACAAAGATCTTTCCCATGTTGATGCTCTATGAGACACAAATTAAGTCTTCCCAGTCTTTTAACCTGACCATTATGCCTGCTCAATTCATGCTGGCCTTTCCTTCCTTCTGAATTTCCAGGCTTTCTCCCTAAAAACATGAGTTGCATCTACAGGCCACTTTTCTCCTAAAGAAGGTAGAATTTGTCTGGCAATATTATTACACTGCCAGTTCTCTCTTGAAGAAGGCTTTCTCACAGCTTCCTCTCCAGCTCACCTGAGCAGAGCATTTGCCTGCCTGCCAGGAGGCTCTCAGCAGGCAAATTGAACAGCTGATTTCGGGGACATGAGATTTCTGTGTGACCTTGTACAACACAGGAACTTTCCCAGCTTAGCAGTTTCCCCAGAGGTGTAATTCCAAAACACTCCCTGAAATAGTCCCACTACAGCTGCTCTGAGAGCACTTCCCAGCCCCCACCATGGATATTCTTCTTGGGATTCACACTGGCACTACCCCAAACTGTGTCATCATGTACACATTTCTTTGGTTGCTGTATATATATTAGGATATACTCATGTATGTTCAACTGTTTTCAGCCTAAAAAGTTACCCAGTTTTCTTTGCATCCATCAGGAGCTTTCATCCTTATCTACTATGCCATAAATCTTGTGCAATTAGCTACCTGAACTAAAAAGGCTTTTTATGCTTACTTTAAGACTATCAGAGAAAATACTCAGCAGTGATAGACTAAACCCAGACCTCTGTGGGACCACATTAGAAGCACACACCCCTTTACTGAAGATTCCCCACTGGTAAATACAGTTTTCAGTCACTTCATTAATTTCTGATTTCTTTAATATGTGAAATAGTGTTTTGGCAGGTTACTAGTTTTTAATCAGAATTCAAAATATTGCAAAGTCACATTTGGAAGGAATTGAAACCTACCCTAACAGAATTAGCTTTGTCAGCCAGGAATACAATCTTTTCAATGAAGAAAGTGAATTTATTTTAGTAGAATCCCTTTTCCATGCAACCTCACTAACACTCATTGAATTCTTGTACTTTAACTGTTTTTTGATTGTGTCCCACTGCTATTTTTTCCCAGCATCAATATCATCCTAACTGACCTATAACTTCCCCTGTTATGCCATTTATCTCTTTAAAATGTCAGCAGACTAGCTTCTTAATATTTCATTGGAACCCTTCCAATACTTCAAAACTTGAGAAATTAAATCCAGTATTCAGAAAGCTCCCTGATTTGCTTCAAAAAAATCTTGACTGCAAAGTCGTCAGATAATTTAATTTTAAAATATTTAAACTTTCATAGTTACTCTTTGACTAAGCTACTATGGGAGTGTGCCCAATATACCAGTACACTACACCAATGCAACAGATTTTTTTGGGCTACTTTCCAAGCTTTGTTCTCTAGGAACTGCACAGGCTCTTGGCTTCCTTTCAGAGGAAGATATTGTTTTTAGTTTTTGGATGTCTTTCCATTATGGTGCCTGGTATGGTTTTTATGATCACTCTGACCAAGATTCTTCTTATGATGGTTGGTTTTGTGCACAAATCACAGCTACCAGCCCAAACATTGTCCAAGAAAATTCCACATCCTGAGAGGCACAACTTTTTAGCAGCACATCAGGGTGTGACCTATGTCCCATCTTTCACTAACCAAAGGTAATTTTGTTTTAATTTCTGTGCTTTATTTTTATTTATGTTTTGCTTACAGTTGGGAGACATCATGTGGGCTTTTGGCATTAGCAAGCACAAATACTGAGTAAGCCAATCTACACTGGATGTCTTAGATCCACCAGAACAATTTGGCTAACTGAAATTCTTGTTATTTTGCATAAAATCCAGGATGTGTATGTGTATCTTCTCTATGTGCTACTGCATGTGAGTGTGCATCTACATTTTCTATATATGACATCAATATATAACTCCTATTATCATCACGACCAACTCAACCAACTCAATTTTCTCATTTTCCTTCACCTTTTCCTTTCTTTTTTCCAGTACTGAGACACTCTTCATAAGCCTAGGATACCAACACTGCACACAAATCAATCTAAAATTAATGATAATTGCCTTCCTTTAATTCAAATCACCTATTTTAACCAGCAAGGTGGTGTTCACCAGGCATGGCGCTACCTTGTGTGCTCCAGCCCTGCCTGTGCTCTCCAGGCCTTTTCCTTTTCTTCCTGCCGTGGTCAGCACTATGTAACAGGACTCTGCTGAAGCCATGCAGCACTCCCTGTGCTCCCCAGCTGCATTAACTACATGCCCTGCTGGCTCAGTTAATCCCTGTCTTTCTCAAGAACGGAGGTCACCTCCTGGGAGAGGACTGGAGGGGAATTACTCCTCCTCCTCCGGGGAGGTGCCAAACAGAGCACCACATGGAACCAGCTGGTGCGAGTTCACGAACAAGCTGCAGCAGATAAAAAAGGATTTCTCTAGAAGATGTCCTTCTTTTGACATATCCAAGTCTATACAACACAAAATGACTATTAAAATGCAAAATCCAGACCTATTTCATTCCGTGACTGCTACAGGCTGGTAACAAGCTGAGAAGGAGAAGGGAGTTTTCCCTGTAGTCATTTCTGATTCCAGAACTGGTGATCTTCCCTATTTGTTTTGGAATTGTGTGGTACAAAGTGGAAAGAACTAGTGTCCTCTAAGTCCAGGAATACACACCTGAGATACTGGGTCTCTGTTCTAGCAAGCTCTGTGATCCACTTCTTCAGTGACAGTTTTGGCGATATCTACAGGGCAGTTTTCCAATATTCTTCATTGACATACTTTGGGCATCAATGCCAATACCAGAACAGTCTTTTAAGTAAAAACAGACACGGACCAGGAAAAGCTTTGAGATGGAAGGCAAAGGATTGGGTGGGAGAGTCAGTGTGGCATGCACATCTGGGGTGCTCTGGATACATCAACAGAGAAAGTGGGAATGGCACCAAATAGGCTTCAACTGACTTGAATCTCCTGCTCTCATGACCTTGGAAAGTAAAAGAGAAGGGGAAGACAGCTGGTGTTTTATGTGGAGGTCACAAGCAGCAAGTATATAGGACTCTGTCTCTGGGCCAGCAGAAGGCAACACCCAGAGCTCACACTAATTTTGATACAGCAAACCTCATCACTTCTGCTGGCAAAATAAGTCTCCTACAAGGTCTTCTAAACATAGGCCTGCTGCCTCACAGCAGTACTCAGGGAGACCTTAAAGGGGCATTAGACCTGACACAATTCTCAGTTACATGTAGCTAACTTCCCCAACTAGGATAGTTCCCTCAAGGACAGAGAGAACCAGACACTAGACCAAGGTATTCTCAGACTGGGATGTCAACACTTTGCTCTGGAAAGGGCAGTCAGGTGTTGTGCATAATCCTACACCTGGTGTCATCTGAAGCCTGGATCTCCATGTTTCAGTGACACAACCATGACATGTTTCACGACAGCCTAATGAGAAACGAAAGCCACGTAAGTGGAAAGTCCCTTAATCCTAAACCCAGACAAAATCACTGTTCTGATTTTTCACTGTGATTCAATACAGCCTCTGCAAACAATGTCCATACCTCTCATATCCCAAGTGATGACCACTCTTGCCTTTTCTCTTGTGGAGTGCAAGCCTTGGCAGAAGCCATCCTGAAAATCTTACCTGAAATCTGACTTATCATTTCTAATAAAAGAAAAGGTCTTAGCTATGGTGTCCTGTCTGAAGGCCAACACATGTAATTCCATACTGTATTCCTGTAATTTCATGCAAAGTTGACTAGAGTCAAAATCCTTTGTCCTGTGTCCAGGCTTTATGCCACACACTCCCGACACTCAGCTCATAACAAACTGTATGATCCATCATCACCTGAGCACCCGTCCCACAACAATCTCTGCCTTCTTTCAGCATCACTCCAAGATATGTCACATTTCTATGCCTGAATCTATTCAGTCCAGAGCTGTAATGTAAATATTTTCCAAGCTTTATGTCCTGTGTTGTGTGCTGATGTAATTAAAGACCTTACCAGAATGCAGCTAGCAGGCATACACTCAGAAAGGCAATTGTGACTCTGAAAATCCCAATATTTTGAAATTAAAATCTTAACTGTCATGGTTTATAATTATTTTTTAGTGTTAGAAACATCCTTTACTATTTATCTGTTTCTGTGCTCTGATTCCTCTGATCTACCATTTCTCATGCCCATGGGGAGATGTGGAAGTTTTGAGCTTTTTTTAAAATTCAACAGATTCCCCTCATACTCCTGACCCAAATAATTTAATTCTACCTAGATGGCAGGTCACTGATGTTTGCTACATCAAAAACTACAGTGAATGCTCCTGTGTTACAAGAGAGCAAAAAGTGCTTAAAGCCTTGAAGGTAGAACTTATTTATTAGGCAGAGAAGTTGTCAAAATTTATATGTTTTGTTCTACAGAAAGCTCTGGTATCAACATTTATTTTGGATGCACATCTGGAAGAAATGTTGAAAGAGTAATGTTTTTACTAAAAGCAAATGTGTCCTTTCTCAGAAAAAGTTTAGCATCAGCCTGGTTTGATATAACTGTGGGTCCCTTGGAACTGCTGTGGTGCCTCATGAGGGTGATACATCATGTTGCTCAGTCGATGAAGTTCCCAGCCAGAGTCCTGTGATGTTTTGTGGCCACTGACTCTCAGAGTACATTGCAAAAACTTAATGAGAGAGACAATTATGATGCATTATGGGAGTATGATGGCTATAAATTAAAATGTCCACAAGGCACATAGTAACTCTTGTGGACATAAATTAAAGCTGAACTGCCCCTTCATGAAATGTTTTAATTCAGTTTGACAAACCAAAGTATTTCAATTTAGGTTGGGCTAATTCAAAACAAAGCATTTTATTTTTCCCAATGGGGACTAAAAATCTCCAGCAAAAGTGCCATAGGGAAATTCAGAGCTCTTGAAGACTAAATTTCCATTCAGAAAAAGATATTCATGGGAAATATCTGACCCTCTATAATACATACTCCATATCCATGTTTATAAAAAAAATAGACAAATATATTAGCACAAGCAAAGATATATAAGGCAGGATGGTTAAATATAGTTTAATATGCTTAATATACAGTTGGTGATATTTAAATTACAGTAAGTTGTATAATATGCAATACAAGCTGGACAGAGAAAGTCATAGAGCATTTATTTCTAATGCCTATATGGATAAGTCTGTAAGTTGCAAGCTCAGCTCCCTGGAAGCTCTTTTTTTGGTTTCTCGGGAGAGAGAGAGCTGAGGGAAAAGGTGACATTTCATCTCAGCCTTGATGAATTCACAGAACTGGGAGGCTTTCTACTGCCTCATGACAATCCTGTAGTACTCCAGCAACTGGGAAACATCTCATTACATCCACACAGTTTTCTGGCTTCCCATTTTAAAAGAGGGAATCTGCTTCCCTGAGACAGAACGCTGCTATTGCATTGTGGCAGAAATCTAATGTTCATGTATTGCTGACAGAGGCCTATGTACACCTTCTGTATTACCACTGCTCAGGGGGAAAGATTTCACTTATTTTGAGCCCTCAGAAAAAATATTTCACACTTTTTGTCAAAAGGATTTTTGTTTCCCAGAAACCAAAGTTATGTTTAGTCCCCAAAGAAGAGTCTTGTCCCCAGGAACCTGTGCCATCAGAGGTGGAAAGGTGCAAACAGCATCAAATCCAAACACCTCATCATTTTTAATGAGGTTTCACCCTGGCAAAAAGTATGAAATTACTCTCTTGTTATTCTTATTTCAGAAACATGAGTCATTCTAGACCATTTCAGACAGAAAATAATGGCAAAGCAACTTTAGAAATTGCTGGTAAGTATCTCATAGTGACACAGTTTGTCACTCACAGCTGCAAAGGGGTTTCTGTAAGAAACACAGTGCTAACCTGGCCTGTGACTCCGGAGAGCTCACAGCCATGCCAGCTCTGCCAGCTGCATCCTACTGCCAGCAGCAAGCAGGAATCCTGTAGGAGGGGATATTTCTGGGATGCAGCTGAGCCACAGGGATTGCAGCAGCAAAGGTGTTTCAAGGCTGTGCAGACTCACATGGGGACAGCCTTGTATGTCCAATGCTCCCTTTGCTCTCTGCTCCCACCTGTCTGGAAGGCCATATGACTGTGTTGTAACAGCTTGTGACTGTGACCTGCTTCTTGTTAAAATTTGGACCACTCATTTTCCATTCCTTATTCTCCTCATTGAGCTGTAGGGTCTGACTTGCTTTCCTGCCTCAGCCATCTGCCTGGAGTTATCCAGCCTCGTGACCCTTCCTGAGTCTCTGCTTTCCAGGATGTGTGCCTGCCTCTCCACACTGGACAGAGCTTTCCATTCTGTCCCACTAGATGCATGTCCTGGCATTTTTATTTATTCAAGCTGAGTTTTGCTCAAAGGGTTCTGTTCAGGTGATCAGGCCTGAATCAGCAGCCTGAATCAGTGTCCCCTCGTCCCCATTCTTCACCACACCTCCAGCTTTGTCTCCCCTACAAACTTCACCAGCTGTGATTTTGTACCTCTCAGAGCCCACTGAAGGGACACACTTGTCCCCATTTGCTAACACAGTGTGTCTGGCATTTCCGCTCAAAATTATCACTGTACGATGTGAGCTGAATGTAAACAGAATAACAGCTGACAGAAGAAGCTGGAAAATATTGCCTGTGGAAGAGGGATAGCAGAATATGTTGTATAGTAAAGCACTGAGCAAAACCACTCCAGGAGATCCAGATAAAGCTTCAGTCAAGCATTATGCATTGCCCTACTATTGGGGTAAGGAGGACTTGTGTACATCTCAGAGACACAGCAGCTTTCAGGGAGAGACAAGTCTGGGCAATGCAGGTTGCCTTTTCTCCATGTCCCAAGCCCTTGCTACATGACAGCCTCACCATCTGTAGCTGTAATTTTGATCTATAAATAGCATGAAACATTTTTTCCTGCCTCTGTGCCCGCTATGCCATTCACGCCACCGATGTCCTGCAACAGACCCATCCAGTCCGTATCCCATTTACCCTTCTCCTTCCCTACATGTGTGCCAGACCTATTTTGAGCCTATTTATCTGAGCCATTAATCATAGCATGGTTAGTCATGTTAAAAAAAAAAGAATTTCTGGTCTGTGGACGTGACAAGTCATTCCCCACTACTGAACAACTTGGCAAGAGATTTTTTTTCTTTGGTTGAAAATATTCAAGACACAACAGGGAGGATTTTTTATCTGTGTGTTTTTATAAAAAGAACATGTAAATGTGTCAGAGGGGAAGGGATGGGAAACAGCCAACTCTTGAGCAGTTGCTAAAAGATGACACATTGTAAACTATGTTGATAACCCTCTGTGGGAGGAATAGCAAAAACTTAATTAGTCCTGCTATATATTATGAGAAGTCTTATTTTTAGAGTTCTGAAAGGAGCCTGCAGGAACTTCTTGTCCATAACCTCTTGTGCAGAAGTACAATGCCTTGATTCCATGAGTAAGTGAGAGGCTTGACAGGGAACAAGGCAACCCACAGTTTCCTGTGGCTTAGCTTTGTTCTGTCCATACAAAATGCTTGCTGACTTCTAGGAAGGACGAAACTCAGGCTTGTAATTTCTGGGATCTAAACTAAAATGAAGAAATAAATAGTTCTGACATCTGGAAAAGAACCCCAACAATGAGGTGTCCCAGATCAGTTTGCTGCTGACCCCTCGAGTAATATAGAGAAAGTCATTGAACCTTTTTGTACTTCACCTCTGTCCTGGCAAATGGCAATAATAGGAGCATTTGGGATGCAGATGGCTTTTCCACCTTGTTAATATTTTTTGCTTTTAACAAATTTTGTGGGTTTTGCACAAAGTTATGCCTAAAACCTGTTAAAATTGCCCACAAAAATACAGAGATTGTAGATGAAATTTCTGGGAACAACATGCTAGAATTGTTCACCCCAGTATGTGAAGGGCTCAAAACTAAATCAAAATTCTAACTCAGACACATGAGCCCAACTCTTCTCATGTGAACATTGATACCGTCGCTGCCAAGCTCTTGGCTATTTTAGGTCAGTCCAGCCTCATTCTAGTGTGGAAAAGACCCTTCTTCTTTCAGATAAAGATTTTTTCATTGAAAGTAACTCTAGCCCTGCAAAAAATAATAGTTTCCTGATAAGAAGCTATTCTATTCAAATAGTCTTCCCTATTCCAGACAATATTTTGCAGCTTTCACTTTGCAGCAGTCTCATCTGGTCGCTGGGCTTTTCAATGATGCTTCAGTTGAAGTGCATGGGAAACATACTGTAAATTCTTTGTTGTCAGTGTCATTTGAGTACTGCTCTTATCTCAGGCAACCTAAGTCTTGTTGGATGCCCCTTGTTTCTAATGCAGAACACAAGAATAAAGCAGAAATAACAAAACTGAACACTGAAAGACACTTGCTGAGAGCCACATGGGACCACTGTTATGGATGCCTCTTCCACTGGGTGAAAAGTCAGAGACAACACAGCTGAACAGAGAAACATGGTGAGAAAATCTTTGTATAACATCAAAGAAAGACACCTAAAAATAGCCCAAATCTTTCTCTATTTGTTTAAATAAATCATCTTTCTAAGGAGAACTGACACTTTGCAACCTCACAGCCATATTTATAGGAGGTGGCAATAATTTTCAAGAATGGTCTAAGCTGGGAAGAAGTAATTGATCTGGAGGGCCACAAATGATTGGTGATGATTGATTTAAACTGCAATGTGGTCATCTGAGATTAAATAGCAGGGAACTTTATAAAAATGTCAGTTGAGAAAGAGAAAAGGCTTTGAGGAGGTGTGAAGGATTCAGAGAGCTTTAGATGCATCAAGTCAAGGCTTGTGATCACTTCTGACATAAGGCTTCTCCAGCATTGTTTGCAGCCCTGACAGATGCCAAGGATGTGTCCAGGCTTCCCTCAGTGGTGCTTTAGCTCTGCCTCCCTGCACAAGGAGATGCAGTGCTATAACACCATGGAAAAGCAGCCTGAGGCATCCAAGCATTTGAGGATCTCTCCTTTTCCTACCCAGGGTAAGACTTCAGAGCCGCTGGTGTTGGTGTGATCCAGATGATTGTCATCCATAGGAAGAGTTGAGCAAATGTCCCAGGTGCAGCCAGCCAGTGTTCCTCTGTATGGACAAGACAAGCAAGAGATCTGTTGTTATCTTCAGGAGGCTCCATCTCATGTCTACCCTGTACAGATCCACACAGGTCTGGGCTGGCATCCTGACTCTACAGCAAAACCACTGCAGTAAATCCAATGAAAAGCTGTCCTGCATGTCACATCTCCCTTGGGGGTCCTGTTCCTGGAGATTCAGTAGCTCCAAACACTTTCCATCACAACAGCTCCCATGTTTCCACTACAGCTTGAAAGATAAATGAAGGAAAACCCAGCCATGCCCAGGGAAAGGGAGCCCACAAGAAGTTTTAAATGTAAGTGAAATATAAATGTCAGGGTCCTGTACTGTGACAGCAAGCATGGCTCTAAGCCACGTACATCTGTCCCCTTTCTGTATTTTAAGGTCCCCCCTAGGCCAGCAGACCGTGTTGTGTTTCAAGAGCTGCCATTCATTGTCAGGCACTCACTGTCCAAGGAAGGGTACTGAAGAACCCAGCAATTCCAATAAGCAAGACAGTTTTCTTGTGTGATGGAAATAATTTATTCAAGCCTATTTCTAAGAAGGGGAAGATTCTAGAGATAAATTTTACTTTAGCTGTTAAAAATATTCAGTTTTATTAGAAATTTTTATCAGAGTAATATTTTAGAGCCTGTAAATTCATTCCTCCTGGAGATTTTCAACAGTGGAAATTTCATTCCATGTGTTTTCATGCTCTACACACTGAAGGGAGAAGGAAGACATCAGAGACCAGAGCATATTGAAACATATTGAAAGTATATGCACCTCTCCTCTTCCTCTCCTTATAGTACTGTACAAATGCTGCCTCCTAGAGACTCTCAGCCTCTCCCAAGTTTCATGGCTATCTCTGTTTGTGAAATTGAACTGCTGCTGCAGCTGCTACCTCCTCCTTCATTTTCACTTCCAGTTTGGGCTCAGCAGTGGGATGAACAGGAGGGAATAGCAGTGATCATCACAGCCATAAAAACTTTTAAGGAGATACAAGAATGTCATACCTCAGACACTCCATTTCTCCTCCTGCTAACGAGCCTGCCAAACAGAAAAGCCAGGTTGTCGTGTGAAGAAGAATGGAGGGATACAGCAGATCATTTAATATCAGTGGCTAAGGTGGCATTTCTGATTGCATAGCTGGTCTCTCAGAAGACCATTGCCAGGCACACTGCATTTAGGGGTTTCCTGCAACGTGGTGCTGGGAAGACGACAGGCTGGAAGAGGTAAATCCATCTGCTTAATTGGATCCTACAGAAGAACAGTGGAGAGGTTAACTTATGGAAAACAGAGGCAAAGTGCTGCAGACTTCTGCTATCAGACAACTATTAATTGTGTTTGGAGACACAGCCCCAGCTCGTGCACAGCAGATGGGTGTCCAGCTGCCACTTGGACTTGTAAGCACCCACTCTGTTGTGGCAAGCACAGGCCATGATTAGTGCTAACCGTGCCATGAAGTGGTTGCAAATGGAATTAAAACATGTCATATGCATAGCCACTGCTGTCATTGCTATGGCTTTTGGGAAGAGAGTGAAGAAAAGGCCAAATACAGCACAAGGGAATCCCTGAGAGACACAAAAGTTCAGGCATTTGTAACTCCCAGCTGGAAAGTTGAGTTGTTGAAAGGAGACTGTGGTTTTAAGGAAGCTCACTAGATAAATCTGACAGGGTGATAAAAACAGTTTGTGTTTTTGCTCCATCTCCAGAAGCACCCATGTTATTCCCAGCATGATCATGACTTAGGTCTCAGCCTCCATATGCCTGCTTAGGGGAGATAATTTCATTGTGTCAGCTGTCACAGATGTGCACAGCACTGCTAACCTGCTGCAGCAGTGTTTCATGGTGTCAGGCAAACTCAGCAATATTCATTTACCTGCACTTATCTGACTGACAGCCTCTGCCCTGCCTTCCACATCAAATCCCTTTAAAGACCTATAAAACACCCAGTGACATTGCCTAAGGCTAACCTCAAAGGCAGTTGGATCAAATTGTTACAGTATTATTCAACGTCTAATTTCAGGTGTCTGCAAGGAAGCATTTTATGACTCAGTGGGTTGCTCTGGGTCCTCTTGAAAGTCACAAAGGGAAATAAATCCTTTTAGGACCTGATCCGTTTCATTGTTTTAGACATTTACATAACCATGAGGTAACTAGCACTGCGTAAAGGGAGGCTGCACATGCAGACATCCAACTCAGAGGAAGATGTCCACATCTGGTCAGCTGCATCCCACCCGCTGTGACTAAAGGGAGAGAGTGCATCATACTTGCTCACATTCAAAATTTATACCATCTAAAGCCTTCTGCCAAAACCAGCAAACCTCTTCTTTCACATGAAGAGACAGTTCTCAGTGTTTTGTGGTTCTCATTTACTCCTTGAAACCTGAAGAAATCAGAAACTGTAAGCACAAGGAAGTCTTGCAGGGGTGCACTAAGGAGTGCAATGTCAAACTTGTCACATAAGACCATTTTTGGTACATGAAGGCCCAACTTCCACTCACAGCTTTTGGCTGATGCTTCCAGGCCATTAACTCGCTCACTAGCCAAAAACTTCATAAAAGGTCCATATGACAATAATGGATAGAATAGGAGAAAAGAAACAAAAGCAGGCTTTACTCAGAAACATGGCTTGAATTGTTCTTACTAAAGCACAGTCAAATGCTTTGCCAAAGCAAGGCAGAACAAACTTACAGCTAGTATTTAAAATACCCCAAGTGACTAAACAGTACTTGACCCAGCAGGACTGCAGCTTGAGGCTGCTGTCAGCTCATAGCCTAGAAACTATTTAGGTGTAACTATGAAGATAAATAATTCATTTTCATTTCATTGCAAAGAGCAAAAGTGATTTCTGTGAATTAGTTGAATTTACCAAAATTCTTTCATTTCATACAGTATGAAGTGATATATGTAACAACACATAATATTTGTAACACATTTCTGCTGTAAATTTGCCTAGAAGGTTTCCTAGAAGGAAAAGCAAAGAAAATATATCCATATTGAATTTGACAGGCAAGGATTTTTCCATGCTCCATGACTCAAATTATTTCACTTACATTTGAGCAGAATGAAAAAGTTGCAGAAGACTTAAAATTGACTAAAACCTCATGTCTTACAACAGTCTTGTGGAGTTCTCTAGGCACTAATACATCTGAGCTTCACTTCAGTGTTTCACTGGAGGATTTTGATGGTAACATGTAATTGTTGGTTCATTCTGGCCTGTGGCACCAGGCCATTGTGGTCCACCCTGATTTAACTAACAGTGCCTTCTCCACATCCTGATTTTTTTACTGTTGTAGTTCTTACACTACTGGTTGCTAAATATGTGGTATCTGCCATATTTTAAGTCCTGCAGAGAATCATAGAATATCTTGAGTTGGAAGAAACCCATAAGGACCAACTCCATAAGTGCAACACCGTACAGACCATTAATTTATATAATGGACTTGACTCTGTGCCATCTCTCATCTGGAAGTGATGCAGCCCCTTTGCAGTGGAACAGCCATGTAAATGACAGGAGTGCCTGGGCTGGCTCCCTAGACATCTCACAACACCCTCTCACGTGCACACACACATGGTTTGCACCGTAGAATGAGGAGATAAGCAATGCATATATGCTGCACACTGGCTGCTGATATGATCTTATGGGAAAGAGCATTGCATGGGACAGCAAATTAGAGCTGAGTTTAAGTCTTTGGGGAGGGTGGTGATGCGACACTGTGCTGGATGGAGCCATGTAATCAGGAGAGCAGCACCAGGGTGCACAAGACACCCCAGACTCAGCCCTGAGATCACTGTGCTCTGCTCCTGCTCTGCTCCCCCTTGGTCATGCAGTGCTGGCACGGACCTTGCTGACTGTGCTGTGTTTGCTGCTGAGGTGCTGAGCACAGAGTTTCAGGGCTACCACACCTCCTTCAGCCCCAGACAGGGGGAGCTTCATGCACCACTGAGTCAGCCACTCGCTCTGGCCTTTAGCTTAGTGCCCACAAAATTAAAAGTCTCTCCACTGTGTTGACAGCTGGAATCGTTTTGGTTGTGACTACCCTCTGGCATCACACTGCTTTTCTGACTATTCTGACTAGAGGACGCTAAACAAAACTCAGCTGAGTGCTTCAGACTACAAACAGCTTTGTGGAACCAGAGTGCCCCTGACACACAGCCCTGGGTAAGTGCCATCATTTGTTCTCAAAAGCCAGCTTCAAACAGCACCAGCTATGTTTGATACGCCCTTTCCAAACATCAGGCTTTATTTTTGGGAGCAGACAATACCCTGCGTCTGCATTAAAGAGCTCATTGTTTGAGTTCACAGGACTTAATAAATATGTCCCAATCTTCAGCTTGCCATTTTAAAGGAAATATTGTCAATTATATAGATAAAACTAGGAAAAAATTGCCTCACACTTCATCTGCCTATGATTAACAAACTACACCCTGCACTGAACTGGAGAAAGGGCACTATCCAGCCCGGCTGTTTTGGGAGCTCCTGGAAATGACATGTGTCTTGGAACTTCTGCATAACACTTGGCAGTGCACACCATTGCTCCAAGTGCTCCTCTGTGTGGGGACAAGTGGCACAGCCACCCCTTCCCCACCTGCATGGATCCATGTGGAGCTTCTTGCTGAAGCTCTTTTGCTATCCTGTGCCTCCATGGGAAGCCAGTGTGGAAGGTGCTGGTGTGCTGCAGTCCAACACGCCTGCTGCCTGCAGCGAGCCCTACCCTGCATTTATTTCCTGAATAATTTATTTCCTGAATATTCTCTACCTCTGGCACTCTTCAACTAGATCCCTGCCTGGTGGAGACAAGTGTGTGGACATGAGAGAAAGGGCTGAAAATCAATTGCAGTAAAGTATTCTGGTGAGAGGAGTGCCACAGGCAAAAAAGGAAAAACACACCAGAGACATGGGGTGCTGAGACAACAGCGTGCTCTGCTGAAAGAAAACTAAGCCAGTTTCAGGGCCTCAGCTCTAATTTTTTAGAAATTCTGTAATACCATTGAAAAGGGCATACTGTGAGAACTGCAGTCTGCTACTGCATCTCTGCAGCACTGTCTGTCTCCAAGATCAAGTGGGCAAAAGCAGCTTACACTCCAGGCAGCAAGGTACAGGTTCTGTAGAAGATGAGAATGAGCCCACATTCACATAGTAATTGTCAAAACAAAACTTTTCTTTTGCCTGTGTCGAAGGAAGGAGGGAAGGAGGGAAGGAAGGAAGGAAGGAAGGAAGGAAGGAAGGAAGGAAGGAAGGAAGGAAGGAAGGAAGGAAGGAAGGAAGGAAGGAAGGAAGGAAGGAAGGAAGGAAGGAAGGAAGGAAGGAAGGAAGGAAGGAAGGAAGGAAGGAAGGAAGGAAGGAAGGAAGGAAGGAAGGAAGGAAGGAAGGAAGGAAGGAAGGAAGGAAGGAAGGAAGGAAGGAAGGAAGGAAGGAAGGAAGGAAGGAAGGAAGGAAGGAATGGGATGGGATGAGGAAAAAGACATGAACACTGGAGACTAACGATGTAGGAAAACCGAACAGAAAAAAGGTGAAAGATTAATAAATTAAAATATAAGGAGGAAAGCCTGCAAGCATGGTTACAGAAGTATAGGCAACCTTATTCTTTGTGCAGAGTTCTGGATAAATGGGTAAATCTGATTAAAAGCCTAGGAAGAGAGATAACCCTGTCCAGAAGGAAAAAAAATTGAAGAAGTTTTCCTTGCTCATTGGCAATGTTATGCTGATTCTGCTTTTCCTCAACTATTCCAAACACTTGCTTTATGGTGATTGTTTCTATTAGTTTGTGTTCCTTCCATTGAAAACCAAGAGAATGACTTCACTAAAGAGACAAGGGGACAACTCTGGGCCACCTGGAAATTTTGCTGTCTCTAGTGGAGAAGGTTTAAATAGTGAGAGAAGCTTTACAGCACAACACAAGCAGAGAAACAAGACACTCCATCTTGGGGAGATGACATTTGCCAAGTTCTAGGCTTGTTATTGATGTCCTATCAGATACAACCACACCGGATTATCCTGGCAGGAATGGTAACATGCAGCACAGAAGGTGCAAACAGTTATTTTAACTCACTGCAGGAACACATGCACTCACACACTACACATTTTGAGGATGTTATCCTGCGGAAGGGACACCTATCAGATAAAGATAGGCATCAAGCATTTGGAGCCTTCTCAACACACGCCTGCCCCAGTCATTTTTATACGCAAACAAGGTACTTCATCAAAACAAAGGTCTGAAGCTCAGATGAGTATTTATTGGCCACAAACCTAATTAAAATGCTGGGTTTGCTGTTGAACTGACTCATGAAAAGAGAAGAAGGAATAAAAATCAAGAACTTTTGAACTGAAGGGTTAGAAAAGCAAAGACTCATGAAATCACAGTAGCTCTGAGTAAATGTCTTGTCTGAATGCTTATTCTTGCCACTGAAAAAATACATATAACATAAACTATAACAACAAGTTAAAACATGCCTGCTTTAAATTTACAAACCAACAAAACCCCTCCAAAACCACCCTGAAACCTATACAGTGCTGGAATACTTGGGTATATCTTCTCAAGGAATAACTGTCTGTTTTTATCATGCAGTAGCTGCATTACATTTTCTCAAATAAAGAAATAAGCCACATGTCTCTCTACTGCTTCATGAAAACAAAGTTACATAAAAGCCGGTTATTTGCAGCATAACCTTTCTGAAGAAGCCTCAGCTGATGTCAGGTAGTTATTTGTCACCCGAATCTAATACTTTCCACCCTGTGCCAAGTCATTTTCATGGGATCTGCAGGGTGTGATGTGGATCAGGAATACCTTTACCATCCGTCACCACTGAAAATCACCGGAGCTGGATCCATCTGCCTGTGTTTACCAGGCAACCAGAGTCGTGTTGCTAATGCGAAGGTCGCCCCATGTGAACCCATCAATCAGCAGGCTGGCACTTTCAGCCCTCCACCAATATCAGAAATAAATTCAAGGGAACAGTTTTTAACTCCTCACTGCTCCTAAAGGGCCTCTTCATCTCTCCTTCATGGGAGCAATTTTTGAAGTCACATCCAAAGTGACATTCTCTGTGCAACTTCAGTACCACATGTATGAGATACACGTATGATCTGCCCACTCAAAAACCTGCTGAATACAGCTCAAGATAGATAGTGTAATATAGTAAAATTCAGGGCCCCTGACAAAGGAAATTATTGGTGTCTGACTCCATTGATTCAGAAGGTTGAACAATTGCTTTATTAAAACTATATTATATTACATTATACTATACTTTATTAAAGAGATACTATACTATACTATACTAAATCACATACTAAAGAATACTAAAGAAAACTCATTGCTCTCCTGTCAGTCAGGATACAGCTTTTTCCAAATGGCCAAGGAAACAAAACAATCCTCAGCAGAATCCAACTGACAAATCACTTCAGGTAAACAATCTTCCTAACACATTCCACATGTGCAAAACAACAGGCGCAGCAAGTAGAGATAAGAATAGTTTTTCTCTTCTCTCTTTGCTTCTGCACGAAAAGACCCTGTCTCTCTTTTCAGAGAATGTGAATGCCACAGTGTTGCTAAATGAGCTGTAACTGCTGGATTTAAATGCCAAGAAAACTCCTACAGTATATGCTCTAATCTGATCACCAGCTATACTAAGAATATGGTTTAAATAATTCAACTCAAAACATGATGTTACATTTAATGAAAAGTAGCTTTCAATTTTATATAAGGAGTGTTTCTTATGTTTGTTTATTCCTAATTTGATTTTTCAGGGATGTCTATGTCAAGATTACAAATTTAGTCAGCTGCTCAGTCATGCTTTAAGTTAATGTGCTATGTGCCTTCATGCTCTTTTTGTGATTGAAGCTAGTCAAACTAACTAATTAAAAAATAATTTCTATTTCTAAATTATCTGCAGGCAGACTGGGATTTCCACTTGTTTTGTTCTCATCTGAAATTGTTCAATGGATTCTTTGTCCAAGCATATATCATAAACTCCTTGTCACTGACCTGCAGTGGCTGATCCAACCATCTCATGTTCCCACTACTGGACCTGGGAGAGTTGTGTGTCTGTCTGTGGGTTGGAGCCCTTGACAGAGAAGGAGGCGGTTTGAAAAAGGTATGTTCTATTAAGATACACAACTGCAAAACATGAAGAAGCTTATCTTAGAGCTTGTGGAAAATAAACATAGCTAAAAAAAGACAAGATCTTCATGTACCACTGAAGTATATTCACGTCTGGGCAATAGCTCATAATAACAGCTTAAATTTCCCAGCTAATTTCCCTGATGTGAAAAATTTAAACTGAAACTGCAGGAGTTAATTTAGACTGGGGGCAGTCTACCTCTACTAGGTGGGCCCTGGCCTGAATGCTGACTTCATAAAATTTTAACCCTATTAAAATGTCCTGTATGATTCAGTTAAACAGTTGAGACAACCTATATCATAACTTGAGCTAACAAAAGCTGGTCTTTTAAGTTTGAACCTGTTGTGTTCCCAGTCAATTTGTGGGGAGACAGTTAACTCTGAAATAATGCATAGCCTTTCCCTATATGTCCTAGATTATTTCAGTACTTGTTTTTATTTATTTTGGTTTTGGTAAAACTGTTTTAAAGAATTTGCTCTTAAGACTTATAATAAAAAATGAAGCAATCAATTTAAAGTCACCTTGTTTTGAGAAAAACAGCACTGTCTTTAGGTGGTGACAATTTTGTGAAAGTTTCTGAGAAATATGTGCTTTCCAGCATGGTTTTTGTAGTGTCTGTCACTCATGCTTGAGACCAATAGGTTACATCAATTCTCACCTCTATCGTTCCTCTAAAGCATTGCAATGGGAAGTGATTTTGGCTTCTTAGCTGTTTTGTTGTTCCCACAAAATCCAGTGACAAGTCATCAGAATGCCTGTGATGAGATGGTGGAACAGCAGCTTTCTGCAGTGGCAGGGATGACAGTGTGAGGTGATAATACAAGTTGGTGATTAATGGGATATAAGAACCCAGATAGATTAGAATGGATTAGGCATGCATATGCTTAATTTAAATTTAAACCTTCACAAAAAAAAAAAAAATCCTGTGTTTTTTTGCCTTGCCAGACACACCAATCTATTCTAACTCTTGGGCTTTCCAGTGTCAGGGAGCTTTATCTGTAGCCCGACAAAGCAGAGTGTTTGGAACTGAATTCTTTCTTTCTACTGCCTGTTTTATACCTGTCATGGCAGCAGCAAAGACAGAGAAAGGAACCAGCAGCAGGTTCCAGGGCAGACCTATTACATGTTACGCTGGCGTAGGCAAAGGTGGGATTTACATCACCCAACCCATGTAAGCAGCCAGTCCTGGTCCAGTATTAACCAGCTAAGAATCATCCATGCAGCAGCAGCAGCAGCAGTAGCTCAGTGCCCAACTATGAAAATCGGTGAAAATTCAAGCTGTATCACAAATGTACTCACTGTGCCTCATTTCTCCACAATTTAAATGGGGCTGCAATGCTTAGCAGTTTGCAGTTTGTAGGAACCTGTGGTTAGAACTGTAGCAATCCATGGCTCTGTGTTATCATGCACTGGGACAATAAGTGATCTCTTCCTTGTAGATTCTTTCAAAGTTTTTCTTTTCCTGTAGAACCTCTAAGACAGTCCTTTTATGAGCTAGAATTTCCTGTTCTCCTACTAGTTCATACACCCACCTCAACAAAGCTGGTTCCGTGGAAGCACAGTTTAAGCTGCCTCTTCCTTCCTGAAACAAAATGCTGAGCATCTTTGTATTATTTTTGTGGACATTTTAATTTGAAATACCCTGGGGTTTTATTTTTAAAAAAGTCCCATGCATTTTCTTTTTTTTGTGCCAAATCATGCTCTCCCTTTCCCTCTCAGTTCTTGAATACTGGAGTGCTTCAATGGAACTGCTGAGATAAGGAATGTGGATTAGTGTGTTGCCTCAAACACAGCTCCTCACATGAGTGAGAGAAGTGTGCTTTGGTCTTCAGACATTTTTCCCTTCCCTGCTTCAAGGTCTTGGCAAACCACTGCAGAGTCAGAGCCCCTCATCTCCAATATCTCTGATATTGTTTAATTCTGTGAAAATACTGAGGAACCTACTCTGAGAAACCTGGCTCAGTCAGAGATTGAAGCACATCCATAAGCACCTTGGCTGGGTATCCTACCATGGCTAATACAGAGGAGTTCATGGATGTGTACGGGGATGACTGCTGGTGGTTCTATATGGAGACGTGGTCCAGTATCACGATGCCCTTTGCAGCCTGGAGGGAAGAGGAAAGCAAAAGGAAGAGAGAGCCATAGGAGCATTTAGAAGTGAATTAGTTAAAAAGTTCCTCTCCATGTGAACCTGTCAATCTTCAGTAGAGGATTATGCCCACTGGGGTGAGTAAGCCCAGGCGTGCACACACACACACACAAACACACACACACAGACTTTCACATAGTATCACTAAGACCTTGTGGTTAATTATAGCTCTGAATCTGACAGAGAAAAATTAGAGGGGAGAGGGACAGCTGCGGGATCCTGGGGTGTAGGGTCTGATTTCCAAAGTAATCTGCAGCCCACCAAGGATCTTCACTTTGGAAAAATAAAGTTCAGCCATTTCTAGTCCCTGCCTGCTGCTTTTCCATTGCCTCATGCGTGCCGTGAGCCTCTGAGCTCCTAGCAGGTTCCCCATAGCTGCAGCCTGGCCTGTGCTAAGCAAGGGTGGCCTTTGCCAATGAAAAATGTACATAAGCTGGGGCTTCTCAGATCTCCTTTTCTTTTTACCCTGCTTTTTTTTTTTCCCCTTGCTTGTTGCAGGAGATGAGTCTGTGAGACTAGTGCCAATTTCTTTCTTCCTCGGTCTGCAAATCTCTCCTAAACCTGGAACTAAAATAAGGTGGCAAGTTTTAACCTTTTCTGATCACATGTCATTTGATGCTTCTAGTGTCCAGAGCCAGAAACAATCCTGTTGATCCCACATTTTAAGGATAATTCAAGGTCTGTGTATCACAGCTGTTTTCCTTTGGAAAATAGGAGACTTCAGGGAGTCTTGCTGCTTGTCTTGAACCTGCTTGCATGTAATGAACTCATAGTACAAAAAAAAAAACAAACCAAAACCAAAACTAAAACCAAACAAAAAAACTCCCAAAACAAAAACAAAAACAAAAAAAAAGAAAAAGGAAGACCCCATAAAGTGGTTGCATCATGAGCTGAAAGGGTGAGTTCAAAGATTACACAAAATGGGGATCACTGTTTAAGGTTTGTACCTCTGGTCTGGGTTGCAGTGCTTTGAGAGACATTTTAATACACACAGGTAAATAATAGCCCCTCAGAGTTACTAAAGTACAGTCAGGAGCTGGGATCAGGTCTCCACTACAGGGTCAACAGCACTGTTGGACACAATCATAGCTTTTAATGCATCTTGGAAGGACAAAGAAACTCCAGTGGACTGGAAATATTAGCGATGTGCCAATGCTTGAAGAGTATATGTGGCAGGGAATTACAGCCTGCTTAGCTTGACAACAACCTGAGGCAAAATCATGTACTGGCTGATCAGAAGATGGAAAATCGTACACCACTTAAAGAACTTCTTTAAGTTAGGAATTTCTCATAGCAGATTCTTATTTAGTATTAACATTGTTTACCAGTATTTTCCAAGGAAGATTAATTTAAAACATCCATACCAGCTTAATGTTGTTGTATTTCCAGATGCATCTTAAATGGGAGTCATCTTCAACATAAGAATAAAGTGCAAACCTCACCCAAATGCAGACCCCAGACTCTGCCAGTGCTTGTTAGAAGCTAAGCACAATGCAAAATACTGTGTATCTTTTGAAGTCTATCGAAATTTTTTTTTAATTTTTAATTGTGTTTACCCAAATTGTGATTTCCCCATTCACAGCCACTCATTCAGAATACAATCCAACTTCCTTGACTTCCTTTAGGTAACAGATTCAGTCAGGCATAGAATCACAATATTGTTCAGGATGAAAAAGACCTTTAAGATCATCAAGTCCAACCATAAACCTGACACTGCCAAGTCTACCCGAAATGATGATCATGAGTGCTGCATCTCCACACCTTTTAAGTTTTTACAGGGATGCTTACTCAGCCACTGGTTGGCCGAGCTGACAGATATCACCAGGACACAGCTGAAGCAGCTGAACACATTATTATCAATTCTGTTTCCTTCAACTAAAATTTCAACAGAGCTCAGCTGGCTTAACCCTAACTGGATCTAGCTCAATACAATGTTAATCAGGCAGGTTAATTAAAATTACCTTTACCAGTCACTGGAGCCATAACAGTCTGAATTTGTCCTCACAAAAAGACCCAAAGAGTTGGTTAGCCAGCTCTCTGGAGTAGACAATAAACATCAGCATGGGTACAAATGTAGATCTGATTGCTCAAAACCTCATCCAGCTGTGTTTTGAAAATCTCCAAGGGTAGAGATCTTAGAAAAGCCTAAAATGACATTTTTTCTTTCACAAATACCCATTCCCCTTTGGAGAGAACATTTCCCCTTGTGCCGGGCTCCTAAGAATAAAATCCTCTGTATTCATGTACTGATTTATAGCCTCTTCTGTATTCTGCTGGCTTTGCAAAACAATCCCTTTCCTGTTAACCCATGCATGGGGGCATGGCCCAGGGGGCACAGATACAATAACCTAACATCACCACCCACATGGGCTTTGCAGGTCCCACTTGAAGCATACACTCGCTCCAGGTCAAAAGTTTTTCTTGCAGCTGGTAATAGCAGGATGAGAAGCCTTGCTCCAGTTTGGAGTGCACAGCTAGGTGTTGGTGGACAGCACCGATCCCTATAGCTACAACTGCAGCGCAGTCACTGTGACAGCCAGCCAGTGAGGTGCTTTCACCTCTCAGGAATGCTCTGGGAGTGCCAGATGGAGGCTTTAGTGAAAGGCTCCAGTGAGCCTGAATCTCCACTAACTTACCCCATTGTGCTTTGGACAGAAAAACTGCTGAAGGTGTAAGGGCAGCCTGAGCAGAGCAGGGAATCTGGTGCCGTGGGGCTGCTTTGAGCACTGCTGAGCTTCCCACAGGGACAGAGGGTTACCAGAAAGGCAGGTCTGTGCTGTGTCCCAGGGCAAGTCAGGGCTGTGCACCTCATCATTGCTACACTGCACTGAGCCATTGCTTTGGAGGCCTGAGCTAGCAGTCAGTGCTGAGACTAGGTCCAGGGCGCTGACAGACTCTGTGGCCAAAAACTCCTTAAGCACTTGCTGTTTTCTCCATCAGGGCAGAAATTGCTCCCTGTTTAACTGTTTACACCAAAGCCTAGAAAGAATGTGGTCTCAGAAATGACTGAGTGTTACAACACTGTAATTTTCCCACAGCTCACCTGCTCTCATTTCTGCTTGCCTTTGTTTCCTTGCCTTCCCCTCAGCTCCTTCATTCTCCTGGTTTACCCACCATCCATTCATTTTCTCTACTTGGTGGGGGTTTTCTCCTATGCCTCCTTTTAACTCTCTTTCTCTGAACCACTTCTCCTCCCCTCCCCCTGCCCTACATTTTCTGGCAGAGGTTTGGTCTCTGAGTTCAGTGTTATTCTTCCCTGGAGAAATGACTTAATGCCTTGGCTCTAATGAGCAGTTTGCTAACTGTGAGCCCTTGCTGCTTGGTCTATATGGAGATGTGCATGCCAGTAATTGGGAGCCCCATTTTTCTTCTGCTTTGCTTTTCTTCTCTCCCACTCCCTTCTTTTCCCCAGTCTCATTTAGCCATATGACGGTTGGAGAGAGCAGAGTCAGACAATTGGGTAAGACCTTTTTTTTTAGATCACTGCTGTTCATGTGCTCAGGAGAACAAGCTCAACACCTCAGGGAGCACAGACTGCCACACAAATGAGGCTTGCGAGTGTACATAAGAATTTTACCCCATGGGGGTGTTTTCCCACTTATTTTGTGAGCAGATTAAGCTGGCCATGGATTGTATATGCTCTGCAGTGTGGACACTGCTCTGGGTTGCCATCTGCAGAGGCATGTGTCAGCAAAGCCCTGCTTTCCCAGAGCTGTAGTTGGCTGAAGGCAGTCTGTTCACCAACAACTTTCCAATGTTCCCAGCTCTGACCAATTCCCTTCTACCTCATAAACACGGGATTTCTCCAAGTTTTAAAGGCCCTCGGGTACCCTAACTTGATCTGTTCCATTCAACCACTTCCTGTAAACAGACATTTATGGTAATTTTAGAGTCCACCAGGGCCTCTTTTATATTCAAAGTGAACCTTTGCTCCCAAATGTCTAGACTTCGACCTCCTCTCTCCCCAGCTTTCATGGTCAAACTCTGCTGGGCTTCCCACTCCACTCTTTGCCTCTGAAGTGCCTGGCCCAGCCTCTCTGGTTCTTTCTTGTGGTCTTTGCAGCTGCTGAACACCCTGCTTGCAAGGCATGAGAAGAGACCAGCAGTGGCAGTCAGCAGCACTTCTTTGAGCAAAGCACCCCACCAGCAAGAGGCCAAGCCTCAGTGCACTGCAGCTCCCCATAAAACAGAGGCTGAGAACACAGGAGGGACCCTGGTTGCAGCTGGCAGAAAGTGTCAGACTTTAAAAGTAATCTTAGGGCCTGAAAAAGCTCAAGAACACAACGTTTCCTGATGAAAGGGACACTGGATGCTTCTAAAGTATACCAAACCACAGAATTAGCCACATCCTAGGGGTGTCACATTTCTCTTGGATGGCTCTTTAAAAGTCACCTCGTGGCTGCTATCCTGCAAGGAAGGGCTTCCTTCTGACTACTTTCTTGGGATCCACCAGGACCTAATCCTTGGTGAAACTGCATGTGCACCACCCATGTGGTTAGCCACTGTGGCAGTGCCAGTGCCAGCAGCTATCCACAAGATCTAGCTGGCCTTTGTGCATGGCTATGGGCCATGCCATGGTTGCACCCAAGTCCCTGTTTCGTTGCCTAGCCTGGGAACCACACACAAGAACTTTATTCTGAGTGTATTCCCAAGAACTTACATGACTGTGCTCATTATTTTTGTAGTGCACAGCCTGGGCTCTCTGTCTTGAAAGCACAGTTTTTCCTTGTGTCATTCAATCCCACATCCTGCCTTCCAAGTCATAAGCTGATAACAAGACCTAAAGCCCACTGTTAACAGAATGTATAATTAAAAACTTTGTGATTTGACCTGTTGGCTAAGGTAACAGTGGTCAGTTAGGGCTACAAAGTCTCTTGCACTCCAACTTGATTCTATAAATTGAGCCAGGAGATTGGTGAAGTTGATCTCAGGAGACAGTCAACACTGTTCTTCCAGTGATTTCACATCTGAGGACTACTGGTGCTCAATATCTCAGGCTCTTTGGGAACTGGATCAGGTGGCTTCTGTCCTATCACTGACATGGCTCATCACAGGTAATGCCCTCATATCATCATGGATTAATGCATCATTTTCAAGAAGTGGAGGCAGTTTCCATGAACCTTATCTTTCTTTCCCCCTGCCCTTTGATATTTTTTTTCCACTTTGGCAGGTTGTTAATATCTCTGACATCAGCTTCTAATTGTTTGGACCATTCTTGGCTTTCGTTTTCTACTCAGCAAAGCCTCAGAGAGTGACAAGCCATGCTGACAATCTGCAATTTAACAGAGCTAAACAGGGATCAGAGTCTGACTAAGCATTCTTCTTTGGATCTTTTTCCACCATTTCCCACCCATCTGTTATATTTGGAATAATAGCAATTAGTAGTTCATGTCCAAACCCCCAAATTCCCCCTGCAAATACTTGAACTTGTGACCATGGTTTGGCATCAATTTATCAGACCTCACTGCATTAGTAATACCATGTAAAAGAAAATTAGATACAACAGCTGCATAAATTGCAATAGCATAAACTGAGGGTATCTTGTATTGTTTAGAATGGGAGTGCAGAACAAGTACACAGTGGTTTTGCAGATAGCACAAATAAACATGTGCTCACTTTTCCCCATGGAACAGTTATTCTTTTGCTGGGAGAAATGTTTCCTTGCTCTTTTACACATATTAACAGCATGGACTTTTTTCCCTGTAGTACATTAGGACTCAACACCCTCACACCTTTAAACAAAATTTCACCTTGTAAAGAAATCTTACCCTCAAACTGAGGTGGAGGCTGTTCTAACCATTCTCAACTAGTAGTTTGAAGAGTATCTCTAGCTGTAGCTCAGAGTCCATATTTCATCTGAGACCTACCATGATTTAGATTTTACTTTATTTTGTTTAACTTTATTTTATCTCAAATTTCATCCATGATATCTAGTTCCATTGTTCTTTTATTTAATGTTCTGAAACAACTCTGAAACCACCAAATCTTTCCCACATTTGTCTTCAAATTGTACTTAAAAGAGAAAAACGTATGTATTGAACAGCATGAGAGTTACCAGGTCCCGCTCGGCAGTGTTAGGAAGGTTTTATGGTCAGTTCAGCTAACGCTGGCCTCCCATAAATAAAGAAGTGAAATTTTACACCTGTGGACTGGGGCCAAAGCTGCCTTCTCTATTTGAACATGCTGACGCTCTGTTTTTGTTGGTGTGCGTGACATGCAAGCCACTGGTTTGCAACTCTGACCACACTGGTATAGGAAAGGCACACTGACAGCTTCCTCAGAGGCATCTGTGGACAACTTGCTTTTGCATTTACTGTTCCAGTCTCCCAGAGCTTTAGGCTCTTCCATGAACTCTTTCAGCCTCCAATGCTGTTGAAAGTTTGCACTCTGTATCTTCCAGACCTCCCTCAGTGGTCACTTCCTGCATCCCTTTCTGAGCTTCATGAGCACATCAGCCTTTACTTTCTCTGAGTCTTCTTCCTTTGTAGGCATTCTTGATCCGTCACACTCTGCCTGAGAGCTACTGGTGCTACTCCAAGCAAATGAGTGAGTTGCAAACTTTCCTATGCACTACAGCGGTCCAATGAAACTCTCTGTGGCTTCCTCATCTCTTGGGGCAGGAAAGCTGGTGGTTTTCTGACCGCCCTGACACCTGTCATCACTTTACCACTTTAAGACCTCTCCCCTCTTCTTTTTTACACTGCAAAAATTTTTATTTGCAACTTTTTTTTTCAGTTTTACTCCAGCACCATGGCTCTTAAAATGCCTGAGGACTTCATATTGCTCTTCTGCTGCTTATCCCCAGGTCAAAGTGATGTGCAGGACCAATAACCTCCATACTATCCCAAATTCAGCTCACTCTCCTAGTGAAAGATCTGGAATACTAAACTCAGCCCACATCACAGACCGCAGAAATTGTATCTCCTGAAGAGTGTGTTGAATGAACACAAATATGTGCTCTGTATTTTGAGGTGCTCTTGCCAGAATCCTGCTGTGGCATCTAGCATGGAAAATACTTGGCATCGCCTATATCCCTCAATATTTTTCTCCTTTCAGATATCGGAAAACTTGCCTTTTTACATTTTCGGTACTTTCAAGGAACCACAGCTCCTCAGAAGTGCTAACAATTTCACTTGTCACCCCTAATACAATTCTCAGCATGACTAGCACATCTAAGAACTGTTCTAAGTCTCTGTTTTCAGGCAGAATGAGTTTTCCCATTACAGTGAATCCTGTAACATTGGATACTTGCAGTTCTATTGTTCACTGTGCTGACAGCTTCCCTACCATCTTGAGGATGTTCTCAAACTCTTTCTCAGGGTTTTGCTCTCTTCCTCCCCCAGTGGAGGCAGTTTTCTGAGAAGACTGAAGGTTCAATCCAGCTTTAATTCAATAAGAGCTGCTCTTACCCATTGCACTTTTCAAGACTTCAGATTTGTAACATAAAACTATAGCTCATGTACATATATACTTTTCAGTGAAGGAAAAGTAACTACATTTCAAGCATCGCCTGTGCAGAGGGAATCTTTAACAATCAGTGTCCAGTACAAAACATATCTTATTTACTGGTTGGAAAGTCCATTCATTTTGAGTTACTGCAAGAGCAGCCACTGATCCTATTAAACAGCAATCTCTGTAGCACTACTCGTAACCTCTCCTTGGTGCTGTGGATGCTCTGTTGGAATATGCAACGTTTAACATGTGGTAGGGGATGTTCCCTTTGTAGTTTTGCATCAAAAGATATTGCAGTGTTCCCTTTGGTAGTTGGTTTTACTTGACTCTGGCTGAACAATGCTCACCTTTCTGCTTCCACTCGTTTTCCCCCCAGTGTAGTTGAAGTCTCTGCCATGTCTGAAAACTATTTGCTTTGCCATCTCACTTTCAGTAGCTTTTGCTTGCTCACTTAACAAGGGTATTTCCAATCTCTGAATGGTTGTCTGAACTTTTTACAACTAGGAAGGATAGCAAAGCAATTTCAAGGCAGAGACACAAATGCTTCTAGAAAACACTTTGGAACTAATTTCATGATATGTTGATCTACCCTGGACTTGGTAATTTATCTCTGGGGAGCTCCAGACTGAACTATTTAGTCCTTTGTGCAGTGTTCATTGTATTTCCTTATTTCCTGTCATTTTCTGTAACTGAAATCCATTGCAGTCTTAATTATATTAGCCACTGTTAAGCATATCAAACCATGGAACTTGGTTTTTTTTCCTTAATAATTCGGAAAATTTAATTTAGCTTTTAACATGACAACATCAGCTACAGGATTAGTAACTGCGATTCAGTAATTTAGATAAAAGCTGCTACAGAGCTATTGCTCATTTAAGCTATCCTTGAAGAATAATGAGAAACTTATTTTGTTCACATAGTAGATTATTTGCAATCTGCTTGAACTTTATTAGCGGTTAATCGCTGACCTCAACCATATCATGCTGGATCTGCTTCATAACTACATTGAGACGTGAAAGTTTTAAAGAGGGTATAAAACAACAAGAAAAAATGCTCCCAAAACCAGGAATAATAGATTTTTTAAAGCTGCATTTCATAATTTTTTAAAAGTGAGCATTTATGTGAGTGGCTAGAAATTATTCTTGTGTACAAATCCATGTTAATTAGCAGAAACCATAATCATAACTTAAACTGAACTGAGCTTCTGTCTTTAGATATTCTAAAGGATTTGTCAGTGCTCTGCTTATTTCTAATTTTTTCAATCATTACCGGGTAGCAAAGGTATTGCTAAAGGTCTACAATATCATTTGTTCTCAGCCATTTTTTGCATTGCAATGTCACAGACCTTTGTGCTCTTTCACAGGGGAGTAATCATGTCTGAGCAGATCTAAGTAAAACTTTATGGTGCCTGAACCAGCTCAAAGAAACATTTGGGACTCCTCTAATTCCTCTGAACTCAGGCATGAAGTTCCAACTTTTGAGGACCAATGGAAAAATTGAATTACCTTCGATTGTCCCTCCCAGACTGCCCAGCCTAATGTAGGATGGGTGGAGCATTCCTGCCTTGTGTCCTGGTGCCTCGGAGCATTCTGCAGTGAGCTGTATATCATGTCTGCAGTCTGGTCACAGCCTCCTCTCCAATCTAACAGCAGATTTCATCATCAGCCACATTTCACTTTGAGACAATGGGAAACCTTTTCCAGACTTTTTTTATAAAGCATGGCTCTCAAATTCCCCAGTACTCTTGGAGCACCTGAGCAGGATTATAGTCTTAAAATTGGTACAGGCTTGTAGTGACTGCAAGTAACAACGTGACAGAAAGAACTGTAAAATAATTTTTACTATAATGCTCTTCTAACATACATATAAATCTCTGAGATTTTCATTCAGTGGGCCAAAGCACATCTGTATTCAGTGGGATTCACACTGAAAGTTTTAAATTCTTGTCATATTTTTGGAGGAAAGGGAAGCATGTCTTCTCTACGGTGCTGGAGAAATTAACATAGAAATCATCCTTAATCTTGGAATTGGCATAACAACAAGTCTGTTAATGAGGATTATGAGTTTTTCTAACTTTTAGGGAAATGACAAGATTATTTCTGTTTGAAAATGTACTTGTGCTTGAATGCATAGAAATCAAGTGGAACTATGAACTTCTAGGTCTGTGCACCTTTGTTCAGCTACATTTAAACACCAGGTACATTTGGAAATAGTGCTACAGCTGAGGTTTAAAATTGCATCCACAAAACCACAACTCTACTTCATAATATTATTGAAATCATACTTTTAAATCCATATTAAAAATATCCAAGTACTGAAAGTCCAGGACACAAAACTGGGACTTATGCAATATTAATGCATGATTGTAAATTCATTTTGCCGTGGGGTGCCTACATCCAGCAGCTTCCAGAAAGCCCCAAGGCCCCACATCAGGAGGTGTCCAGGGTAAGCCATGAGGAGAACTTTCTTATACAGAATGTTCACAACATCTGCACAGGAGCTGAGAAGCATGAAGCAAAAGAAGGAGCGAAATATAACAATAAATCCTTTATACATTGTGGATTTTCATAGGTTACAAGAAATAATGTAGGAATTTAAAAAAAGGAGAACAATTTTGGGTTGGCTACCAGATTGGGATGACCATGCTCACAATTTGGGATTTGAACTGTGGGCTTATATCCCCAGTTGTTCCTCTGCTTCCCCCATTCCACAGCCCGCGTCCTGCTCTATTCTTTCTGCACAGCAGGGCTGAGCCCATGTGCACATCGAGGGCCACCTCTAGCCTAACTGTGATGCTGAACAGCTGCCTAGTCCCTTTTGTTCCCTGTGACTGGGGACACAAGAAAAGAAGCTAGAAGCGGGTGAGAGGGGAGAAAGTGGTGGAGATAGGGAAACAAAATGGGGAAGGCTCTGTCCCAGTCGACCTGCAACACTGGACCTATGAGGCCAGGGCAATGCCCAGAAAACACTGGGCATTCAGGAGACAAAGCTGCAATGTCTGCAAAAATTCCTGTTCAGGAAGCACAGACTTACTAATTTAGAGGCTAGCATGTTGGTCAAAGTTAGAAAAATTTGCACAGGGACACAGAAAAAAGCTCATACCATATATAAAGGCACGCAGCCCTATGCCGAATTTCACGTCCTTACTTCAAAGTGCAGACTTTCTTAATGAAATATCTCTCCCTCTAATCTCATGTTTGGAAACTGATGTTTCAGTTTAGCTGAAAGAGTTGAACCATGCTCCCAAAGCCGTCACTAGGTAGATATTTGGCATGAAAATCTTCCATCTGTACTGTTTGTATTCAGCAGAGCATTTCATGGGGAAGTAAAAGAGTATGGCTTTGGAAAGAGTAAGATGTGCCATACCCTGAGCTGTGAAAATTATCCAAGGAGCTTCACAGGACTTCATGGAATTATTTACAAAGCAGGGGGGAATGATCCTCAAAGCATAAACTTACTTGCTCAGGACTATTAAGAGAACTATCAAAAGAACTTGGAATGGAATTGCTGAGAATGGTTTTCCAAGCTTTTTTCCCCCAACTCTTAATACTAAAGCCTTCTCGTCTTGCCTCCTTTCTCAGCCTTTAATGCACATTGACATTGGTACATCTTTAGTATGGCTGCTATGACTCCTGTATCTTGTATTTGCACATCTAGAGAGAAGGATTTCTGCCCAATGTAGGAATTTAATACTGTAGTGGGGTGTCCCCAGCCCCACCTATATGCATCAGATCTCCAGTTCTCCTTTTAGGACTCCATACAAATTCCTCCCTTCTATAATTCTTCCCTTCCTTGCCCTGCTATGCCTGCAGCTACTGGGCAGACATAGCCCAATCCTTTTATTTGAGTCAGTGATGATGGGACTCCCAGAGTAACAGGTCCCTCCGAAAACCATGTGCTGGTTCAGGGATGGCAGCAGAGAAGACTAAAGCATTTTGCAAAGAGAGCAAAGAAGGGACAAGCTGTCCTTCCCCAGCCAGTGAAGAAAAGCAGAAAACCAGAGAGTAGTTTCCTCCAGCACAGCTAACATTCCAATGGACATATCAGCAGAAGAGTAGCTCAGGCAGGAGCTAAAAAGAGGAATTGTAAGAGTTTGCTAATGCTGCCTTGGTGAGCAGAGGAAGGGAACCACAAGGGATGAGCAATTGTGTGGTCCTGAGAGTATGTCTTAATTTACCTCACCACAGTGAGAGTCTTCTCTCTTTAAGAGAAAAGAAAGGCCATAAAAAAGTCCTCAATTACAGGATCTGCACCTTCTGCTTTGCGAGCTGAAAGTGTCCTGGGGAGTTTTCTCATCCAGCTTGGAGCTGGGACAGGTGAGGGTTGCCTCATGGAGGAATAATGGAAAGTACACTACCAGTCTTTTCTTCCACAACTTCTGGCTCTTCCTAGGCTATGAATAACATTATTTAAAGAAAGAAAAGGCATGAAGCACAAAAAATTTATCCAAACTCACTTTCCAGTCACAAACAGGTCAACACAAGCCAACTGGCATGGCCACTGTGCAGCTCACCATTGCTCTAATTATACACTACTCTTTAGCAATTTACCAAGGGACCTAATTGTCCCCTTTGCAAAAGGCAATTCAGGGAATGTCTTTCTCTGTGTAGTTATTTATAAAATGTCAACCCAAGCTCAACAGTTAATGAACCTCAGCCTGCACTGAGTTAAGGAAGGGTGATTTCTTGCCCCAACCTTCTTTCCCTATCCATGCCCACTGGACACTGGCAGTTTGTTTATGCTACTCATGCCTTTTCTCTGTGAAGCTGAAACTCTTCTTAATGTGTCAGGAGCATGGGAAAACACAAAAGGAATTTATCTGGCCTGCAAAAAGTGCTAAGCTTAACACAATGGTATCTAATAACAGCCATGCCAGTGTGACTGGCAGCTGGCCAGCATCCATACTGACTCCAATGCTAAGCACAGCAACACATGCTGGGGCCTCTCTCCTTGGCTAAGCCTGAAGGCTTTTGCCTCACACCCAGCCCACATTGTGCTTGGCATGAATGAGTGGGGAGACACTGTGAGGTCTGGACATAATGGGATCTCCGTATGCAGCCCTCTCTTTCTCCAGAGTGAGCCCTCCCCCTCCACCATTCTTCTTCTCTGCAGATTTAATTTTCTGTAAAGTTCACACTTTCCATCTCAACAGCCAGGATATACAAACATGAGCTCAGCTTCCACCCTTGACCAAAGTGGAAAGGAGATCTTCTGTTATTGTTGTCATTGCAGAGGAAAGCTTCTCAGCTAGGGAGGTGTCAGACCAGGGGGCACAGGCATTAATTAGTCCTGTGTACCACCATCTCCAAGCTGAACAGACTGCCTGAACATGGGAAATGGGAGGAAGTGAGGGGACCAGCCAGAAGATGAGGACGATCTGGTCCAGTTTGGGAAAAGCTGGGAATTGTTATTCAGCAGCTCCCCAGCTTCAGGCAGACCAACACCACCCACCTGTCCAAAGGTGAGACCCGCCACCACACAAAGCCCTTGGCATTCTCTCATGTCCTGCTCCTGGAGGATGGGAGAGGAGAACTTTTCCTCCTATCCTTTGGATTCTTTCCAGTCAATGAACCACTGCACGCTACATGCAATGCGGCAACGGTGGAAAAATACCACCGGTGTTTGGAAGGAGCTAAACGCTCCCTCACTTTTGCCAGGCCCAATGCAGAAAAGACCAATGGAGCTGCAAAACTTGTGACCCAATCCTCTCAAATGCACCAGCAAACAAGAGACATCCCTCCCCACAGTAAGGGATGCTGCTGTTGTTTGCTCAGTTGGGAGTGCTCCATCAGCAGACAAACGGGGGTCTCACCTGGACTGCTGGGGATGGTTTAGCAACTTAAGGAACCAGCTTGAGGCAGGGAGACTTCAAGGACCCAGTTTCAAATCCCAGCAGAACCCATTAAGCAGTTTATCCCTGAACAGATAAAATGCCTATCAGGTGGTTACTGCACTCAGATTTTTTCAATGAGACCTCAGAGACTGAGCTCATTGCTGGGCTTAGCGGAAAGTAAAGCCCTCATGATGCCAGTGGTGAGACCAGAAATTTTCCTTGGTTACTCTGGTTAAGTTTTTTTCCAGGCTCCCTTCTGTGCAGATCTGTGCTACCCTGCAAAGGCCTTTTTTTTTTATGGCAGCCTAGTCTACAGAATATTTCCATACATATGCTGCGCTCGCTGTCATGGTCCTCTGAGAGAAACCCACTCCAGAAATGTACAACATATTTATAATCAGATCAAACAGAGCAGGTGTTGTTTTAGGATTCAGAAAACTCAATAGAGAAAATGTTTTCTGAAAAAAAACCCAAATTCCTTTCTTTCCAGATCAAAGGAGCAGAAATGTATACTTTTTTTTTTTTTCCTGCTGAAAAATATACTTCTGTCAAAAAAGTTTCTGCCTGAGAACAATCTTTATTTTCAGATATTTCTTTAACATACAACTTCCTGGATTTACTCAGTCTGGCAATTTTTGCTGCCTAATTTTTTTTGGTTTTGTTTTCTGTTGTTATGTTTTTTTTCAGGTATTAGGTAGTTAGCCTGTGACTTTGTCCTTACTTTTTCTTTCCAAATCTTCTCCTTCCCTCCCCACCCAGAAAGAATTTTTCATAGTTCAGAAACCTGAGAAAGTGGTGCATTTTGACATATTTATTTCTTTTTCTGGAAGACAGATGCAAGGAAAAAAAAAGTTTCTTTTTGCTTTTGCTTCTGACAAAACCAAAATCATAAAAATTGCTCTGGTACTTTCTTGCATTTTTCATGTGTTTGTGTTTCTCATTTTCCCTATTTTTCCTCTTTTCTTTCTACATAGGAAAAGGAAGAGAAAATGAGCAAGGATCAAAACTAAAATGTGTTTCTCTATAGAAATAAAATTTAAATGAAAATTTCAACATGAAGTGAAATAAAGTAATTAATTTTGGTTCGATTAGAATCTTTCTTCGAAAGAAGTTGTACGGGAACATTGAATAATTTTTAAACAGATTTTCACTATATAAAGTGGCTTTTTGAGCTAATGTTCCAGAGAAGTACAGCTGGCAACAGGCAGTCTCCAGGACACATTTCACCCACACATCTACAGTAGGAACATACTTTATGAGAGCAATTACCAGACATATAACTTAAACATGAAATCACTGCAAATCACAGCACAGCCATTCATTTATGCCAATCAATAATAAGTAACTCTTTAAAGCACAGCAGGAATTTACCTCAAATAGGAGAGTCAATGTGAGGAAGGAGTCCTTTTATTCAAGGAGAGATGACAGATTTACTCATCATATTTTCTGAGTGCAAACAGGATGGCAAGATTACAGCTCTTCACATTTAAGGGACTGTAATAAAGACTGAAACATTGTCTATAGGAAGGAGATGAAATATTATCAGTAGGTCTTAATAAGGTTGCTCTGAAAAAGAACAGATGGTTTTACACAACTGGACTTGCAGCAAAGCTCAGCAAATCTGAAAAAAATAATTTTGGCTAGAATTCGTGTAACTTTCCAAATTAATTCACTGTGGCCATGCTTATACTGCTTCTTCATTCATTTCCCATGAACATCAGAGTGATCAAATTTTACCCACATAAATTCCTGCAGAAAGCACATTTTCGACTTGCTTCCTCACATACTCAGCAGTGATGTATTTTAAAGTTGTCTCCAGAGTTTACAGTCTGATACGAAGCTGGCCTTAACTTAAGAAAAGCAGACAAAGGCTTCCAAAGCCCATTACCAGAGCTGTGGTGTTGCAGCTTTTCAGCTTATAGGATCTTATGTTACCTCTTGAAATAAGGATCCACAACAAATTTTACACTGTGTGACTGTGATCACAGAGAAGTAAGAGAAACCCTGCACTCGTCTGCTGAATTTCACATGAAGCAATGTTCGTTAGAGAATCATGCTTTAGGTATTGTCTGGCTCACTGAGAAAGGCTTTTTGTTTTGTTTAGCTTTGTTTGAAGATATTGTTCAGCAGGCTAATCTGAATTCTCTGCTGTCTTTTGCCAAGCTGCAGTAGCTTGTTCGAGCCCTTCTGTTGATGAAGGCATGTTAACTAACACAACATACAGCAAAGTGTAGCATAATCTATGAAACCAAGCATAGCTAACTAACAATATTTCAGCTGCAAAGTAATCCATAAGAATACAATTCCTTAGAGAGACAGAGAGACTGAAAAAAGAACAGAGTAATTTTCAATGAGGTGTGCCTTGCAAGGAGACTGCAGTTGCTGAAGAAATGACCAAGAGATGGAGCAAGAAGCAGGGCAAAGTCACAAACTAAGGTCTCATTTGTAACTTTATGAGCAAAATCTCATTTGCATGACCTAACCTGGCCAGTCTTCAGGGTGAATCACCTTTCTTCATATAATATAACAGGGGCCAGGAGGTTTTCCTGGCATTTGAGACAGAGACAGCAGCCACCATTTTTCATTCCAGCGGAACTGCAGAACAAAGCTGTTCCAGAAGTTTTGCTGATTTGGCAGAGAGAGGGAGGGAGGGAACAAGAAGAGCAGATGTTAACATTACTATTGTGAGACTTTCATCTGTACAATCAACCACATATTGAGGATGAGGCATCAGTGAGTAAGAGAGCAGAGCAGAGATGCTACCAACTCTTCCAGACCATGAGGGACAAGACTGACAAAAAGAATACCCTGGTATATCCTCATCCTATGTGGAGTGAGAAATGGAGAATGAAACCTTCATCCCTCTGAGAAGACACTGACACTTCTCATCAAAATGAGCCACTGCTGTCACTCCAAGGGTGATGCAGGCTTTCCAATGTGATGAAAGCAGAGTCACCAAACTAACTTGTCTGGAATGCCCTGACCCTGAGGGCTCTTTCAGGCACCTGCCAGTGACAGCTTTGAACACTGGAGTGCTGCCCTGATCCTGTTTAGTTGAGGTGTTAGGGCATGGGTTGGACTCAATAATCTTTAAGATCACTTCCAACCTAGTCATTCTGTGAATTCTGTGAATCTTCTCTTGCTCTTGTCCTCTCTCTCTCTCTCCCCCTTTCCCTTTAGAGGAAAGGTAGTGGTCGGGTAAATGTCCCCCACCACCACCTCAAGAAAACAAGACAGACAGATTTTTCTTCCATCCACCCTCTGGAGAAATATAGTCAACATTTTCAATGTTGTAATGTGCCAGAAGCATGTCAAATGTAGCATTTGAGCACGGTGCAGTCTCACATGCTGTGACTGAGCTAGACTTTACAAGTGTCATACTGGTTTGGTGCTGGGGGATGTTCCTTATCCCTTCCTCAGCTGCACTGAGCTCCTGTGCTCCCTCAGCATAGGCAATCCCTTGGGCACAATCACTGACCCTGATACATTCAAACCCCATCCAAACTGGCCTAAAATTAGGCTGGAGCTAGTGCTTCTGAAACCCTGGCCCGCTCAGAGCGCACAGAGCCCAGCAGTGCCCTTCTTTCTGGCTGTCCCAGGAGGTGCAGCGTGGGGCTCTGATGCAGATCAGCACTGCTGCCAGGTCTCCACCCTGTCACAGGGCAGAAGCCATTTGTCTCTATCACTACCCACAATTTTCTTCATCCACCTTCAGAGCGCCAGGTGTCCTGTAAAGGTGATCATCAGCCCAATAAATCCATTCTTTCATGTCAGCTATCCTCCCACAGGGCTCTCCACCTCTGATTTCTGTTGCAACCAAAAGTGCTAAACACTTCAGTAGTGAGGAAGTCATTCAGTTATGTATCTTGGATCTCAAAAGAAAACCCCACTTTCAGATATCCTTTCAAAGCAGAAAAAGACTCCAGTTCTGCCAAAATCACTATGCCTTACATTTTTACTTTGTGTGAGAGGTACCAGAGGGTAAAGAAGGGTGGTAGTCATAGAGTTATAGAATGGTTTGGGTTGTAAGGGACCTTAAAGGTCATCTAGTTCCAACCTCCCACACCATTGGCAGGGACACCTTCCACTAGACCAGGTTGCTCAAAGCCCTTTGGTACACCCAATGCAGCAAGAGCAAAAGAACCCCCCCGCCAAACTCCCACCCCCATCTGTGCCCAGACACTTTTTACTTCTGCCCACTTTGTCTCCAAGTCTCAAAAGGATTTTATACCTCCCAGCAGCAAGTGGCTTAGCAATGTACAATGATGGAGCAGCTTTGTGCCCTTACTTTTGAGGTGTACCTTCAGGACAGAACTACACACCTCGACCTGCTTCACACAGACCTGTGGCACCATACGCAGCTTCCATCACTGTGACCCTGGGGAAGATTTCAAACCCTAATCTGGGGGTGAAAAGGTATACATTCCAGCAAGCATTCCAGATCTCACAGAGCTGAGTTCACTGGGAAAAAATCTTGGACCAAGCCAGCATTAAGGGGATCACTTCAGAAAAGAAGGAAAATACAGGCTTAGTATCAGGAAATATTTGCTAGCAGGGAGCTTTGTTCAAATGCACAGTTTTCTCCCAAAGGAAAAGATGGAGGTTCCATCACTGCAACCAGTTAAGACTAAACCTGATAAAGCTCTGAAGAATAATTCACTTGTACTAGCTGGAGGGATGTATGGGATAGGATAAGAAGTCTTTTTTCCACTTCTAAATTTCAATTATTCCTCTTTAACTTTCTTTTCCTGTATGCTCTCTCTCCTCAGCTGCTTATTGCAGGAATGGATTTCAGTTAAATGAACACAGAGGTGTGGAAGAGGCACAGAGCTGAGTCTGAATTTCTGTGGGCCTGAGTCCAGGAAGAAAACAGCTTCCTAAGGCTGGATAATTAAATTCTAATTTAATTATCAGCTTAGTATCAAACACTTCAATACAACAGCTATTTGCCCATATTGCATTGCAGCCTTCTATTTTCAGGCACTATCTGCTTTAAAACTGCAGCTCTAATGCTGTTTGCAGATGGATGTGTGTTATTGCAGTATAGGGAACTGGAAATTCTCCATATACCAAGCTATAAATATTTCTTTGACATTTATTATCCTCTCTTGAGTTCAGGTGCTAAAATACTTGGACCAAAGTCATGTTTGTAGCAGAAAAAGTCAGTCTTGGATCTTACCTTGTTGCTGGCTAAATTATTAAGAACAGACAAAGGCAGCAAGGAAAGGGAGTCCCTCTCTTAGCAGAGGTCATGCAACCTTTGAATCAAATTAGCTGGAGCTTCGACTCATTTAATGATACCACTTCCCGAACACTCCTGCTCAGACAATAAAACAGATCACTTCAGGGGGGCTTTTCTTCTTCTCTGTCTTTCTGTCTCTCTCTCTCTGTCTCTCTCTCTCTCACTTTTTTGTCTTCCTTAGTGTGTGTGCACTGTGATTGCCTTTGCGGTCATGAGTCTGAATCCCAGTTTTGCCAGCTGCATTGGATTGTAAACTCCAAGTCATATGAATCTCAGTTTTGATTGCCCTAAGGGAAGTGTTGGATTATGTAAACCAGGAGATAATAGCCCTTATAAAATCCCTCCAATAAAATAAAATCAAGGTGTATGTGTCATGGTGGATTAACAGACTTGGCTTTTCCATTTTTTTTCCTATTTCAGGCTCCTGGTTGCAGTTGACTAGAAACACATACTACTGCAGGGGGAAGGAGAGCATACTGTCATCTGTGAATCACACAGAAACCTGTGATAGCACACTTAGGATGCTAAGTTAGTTCCCTGTGATGAAGATAAAACTGGAAAGAAATGGGGACTTGTCTGTGTCACAGCACTGAGAAATTGCTGAGGTAGCAAAGAGTGGCTATTTGAAACAGGATGTGAATGTAATGCAACCAAACTGAGTGGCCTGGCTTGGCATTTATCTGGGACAAAATAATGGCTGTCTGGCCATTCCCAACATGCTGCCCCCCACCACCTGTGGTGCATCTATGGATGGCTGGGACCTTTCTGCTGAGGTGATTCTTTTTTATGGTAGAATGGAGAATCATCTGACAACCAAACATTTTTCACCAGAAAATTCCAGCTTGTAGAAAATCCTTGATTTTTGTTTCATAAATGCAGGATCTGGTGGTTAAGCTCTTCTGGGAACCCCAGACAAGTAGAGATTGTGCAACCTAGATCACCAATATTCACCAAATTACCCCCGTGGCCTGTAGGATCTGTATTGCCTGTGGTACCCCAATATGACAAGAAGAAGCTCAATTTCATAAAGTGAGTCACAGGTGGGCTTTTCAGCTCTTTTAATGGGGACCAAACAGATCAAAGAGCAGCATTGTGGAAATTGTATCCAGCAGCCTAAAGAGCTGGTGTCATGGTCCCCAAAACCAGGATGACTCTGCAGCCTCAGGTCTAGGCTGAAGTGCTGACACCCCAGTATGAGGAAAGTCCAAGTCTGCCAGTCTTGGGCCATGGGTTGCAGAAGACAGCAGTGAGGAGGTGCAGCTCCATGACAGCCAGCAAGAGCAGGTCAGTGCTAAGCCAAAAGTAAATGACACATTTTTATTCATGATAAAGTAAAAAAAAAAAAAAGTGGCAGAATGTTTTCTTTTCCCACACAATATCTCAGCTTCTCAAATGCTGTGGGTATTTTTTCTCCTTTTGGGGGTGAAAGATAGATACCAACATCCACAGCAACAGTTCTGTCTGTCCATTGTATGGGTTGCTTTCAAGACACTTCTGCCAACACTGGGTCATCCAGACAGTAATTTGCTAACAGCAGAGTTCAGTCAGTGGTCAGGCTTCATCTGCCCCATCTCAGACAAGACAAACAATGGGGCCACTGGCATCACAAATAAAATCTGAAGAACTAAATAACTCTGCCTCCTGCCACTGTCCAACACTGGAAGCTCAGATGTTGCTGATGGAGGTACCAAATTTGGGCCTCCACAGTGACATGGTTGTGCTGCAGGAATGGGATGGGAACATGTAGGCGTAGGAGGCAGGGTTAAGTGTCCCTAAAAGACAGATTCAGATATCAGTGCTTTAAAGTGAGATTATGTTTATAAATCTGGTAGAAAGCAAAAGAATTATTCAGAGGGGAGTTGATAGTCTTTCTCGCATGAGGAGGTTCTTAAATTTAGTTAACAAAGGAAAAGTAAGATTCATACCAAAAAATCAAGTAAGAAATGCCATGCTTCTTTAAAGCTATGCAAATAATTAACCTTGGCAAGATAATACCATAAGATATGGTAAATCCTGCATGATCTGAGTCTTAAAAATCAAGAATAACCTGCATTTTTTTTTTAAGTAAGATGCCTTAAGTTCAGCTACAAGTAGTTGAAGCTAAGGCAGGATTTACTTGGTGACATTATTTGGCACGTGTTATGTGGGAGGCCAGGCCAGACCAGATGATCATTAAAGTCCTTTCTGGCTTTGCAATCTATGAAATTACTAACCTGAGAACAGAGATCTTGAGCTTGACCACATTCCTCGTGGGTGAAATGACTTCTCAAGGTGCAGACAGACCCCCAAAAAGAAGTGAGCACCCTGTTCTATGGGTCCAGGTTAAGTGGGGTATTCACCCGTAAGGAATGTATGCTGCATTTGGCAGTCAGAGCACCTTTACTGGTTTTGAGGGGTGAGGCACTTCTGTAGGTTAAAAACTCATGTTTGCACACTCACGTGTTATTTATGGCTACTGACATGTCAGCAGTAATTCTGAGCTGTGCTTTCTCATCTCTAGGAATGGTTTGATAATTTTTATTGCCAGATTCCTGTTGGCCATCTAAGCTTCATAAATAAAGGCTGAAAGCTGACTTGTGGGACAAATTGCTTGGGAAAACAGGACACCCTTGGAAAGGATTGGAAAGAGTCTTGACTTTTGGATCACTGGCAAAGGTGGGCTCTTCCTACTGAAACTTCATGAAACTTCAGAGAAATATCCATCATTAGCTGCTCATTCTTCCCTTTAGAGTCCCCAGTTCCTGGTTTGAATTCATGCCAATCTTCCGGAGAGACCACTCCTCCTGTAAGAATCTCGGATTCTCTCAAACTGAGTCTTTCCAGTGTGTGCTCCCATCCTCCTTGGTCCTGACTATTCATCTCCAACCCCACCCTGGGCTGCATCCAAAGCAGCCAGCAGGGTGAGGAAGGTGATTCTGCCCCTCTACTCTGCTCCCTGAGACCCAGCCTGGAGTCCTGCATCCAGCTATGGGGCCCCAGCACAGAAAGCACGTGGACCTTTTGGAGTGAGTCCAGAGGAGGGCACCAAGATGATCAGAGGAATGCAGCACCTCTCCTATGAGGAAAGGCTGAAAAAAATGGGTTTTTTCAGCCTGGAAAATAAAAGGCTTTGAGGTGATCTAATTGTGGCCTCCCAATACCTGAGGGGAGCCTGCAAGTAATACAGAGATTTTTTTATGAGACCATGTAGTAACAGGACCAAGGGGAATGGATTTAAGATAAAAGAGATTAAGTTTAGACTAGATATTAGGAGAAAATCCTATACTGCGAGGATGGTGAAATCCTATACTGCGAGGTTGCCCAGAGAAGGTGTGGATGCTCAGTCCCTGGAGGTGTTCAGGGCCAGGCTGGATGGAGCTCTGAACACCCTCGTCTAGTGGAAGGTGTCCCTGCCCACAGCAGGGCAGTTGGAACTAGATGATCTTAAAGGTCCTTTCCAACCCAAAAATTTCTATGATTCTATGATCTAAAATTCCATGATTCCATAAGATGCTTGCTCCCAACCTTATACCCACATCACTGCAGCACAGGGGTGGGGGGGGCAGGAGGGAGAGCACGTCTTCTACAGGATCATCAGGAAAAACAGAAGAATTTGTTCCAAACATGGGTCCCAAACTTATCTTTGTGGTCAGGAAGTTGCCTTTAACTTCCAAGCACTTGGAGCTGAGTTCTCAACACAGACCACATTTGGAGATACATCAATCTTGGTCCAATACTGGTGCTAGAACTTTAACAGTATCTGATGCTATCCTGGGAGAGAAGTGTTTTATTTCTCTTGACATTCATCCAAATTAAAAAAGGCTAGAAGGTTAAATAATTCTAAAGCTGAAGGAGTTTAGGTCTGGGGTTAAATGAATAGCTGGAGAATGACGCAAAATGATTTTACTGGTCCAACATGTTTCTTTTACCTCTCTCAATGTCTTCATTACTCCCAGAGTTGTCTCCAGCACCGTGTGGCCACCTTCTAACTACATCCACCGTCTGAGCAGGAACTCCTGGCAGTCCACAGAAGGGTCAGCTGAAGGAAGGAAGTGGGCAGTGATTTGGTCAACTAAGGCTCCAGTTTATTAACAGCTACAGATGACCAAAAGAGTAGCAAACAGTGAAGCAGAGTATCATGCAAGCAAACAAGACATTTTCACTTGATTTACATATAGATTTCACTGTCAGGACAGGAGCACAGCCTGAAGTCTACTGTGATCCTATGGCATGTACAAGGACTGGTAATAAAGAAAAGGCAGCAAGGTGCAGAGAAATAAAATGAAGGAGACAAAGAATTGTCTGCTTTTCTATTTCGGACCTGTGGAAAAATGAGATTTAAAAAAAATATGACATTTTTTCTTTGAGCTAACCATATAAAAAATGTGGAAACTCTCACTGAGAGCATCCTTTTGAAACCTGTGAAATCTGCTTTCTGGCCATAATGCTGTCCAACTATATCAGGGCTCTTTCTTTCTGAACTTATTCAGCTGACTCAGTAAAGTGCAGGGCTTTAAAAATCCCTGCTACAGGGAGATCTGCAGCTACACAGCCTCTCTTAGGCTACAGGGAACTACTGGGAGAAAGTATCCGAGAAACCATGTGCACAATCCAAACGATTCAGCACTGACCTTCTAGTGTAGTGTTTATTAGCTCTTAACTATTAGCATTTGCTCAGTGTGCTTCATTGGGTGAGACTGACATAATCCAAGAGTGTGGTGTGGCATCTGGATGATGTTATCACACATACTCTTGCGTGCGCAATCACATTCATCCACAGCTGCGTGTGCGCACATGCACAGAAATCTACCAGCATGGCTCAAAGGGCTTTTCTTTTTCCAACGTTGTGGGTGACAAACTGGACAGGAGGAGAGGAATCAACGCCTGTCTATCCTCTCTTGTTGGAAAGGGCTACTTACTTGCAGCACCATCAAGGGGTTTTGAAAATCCACAGAAAGATACAGGAGTACACAAGAAATATAGAGGGAAACAGTTTTGTGGAGCTGGAGGGTAGCAGCTATACTGTGTGTTTCTGGTCAGGCTTTAAAGGCAGCAACCTCTGACTTTCCACACTGAGATGGAAGAAGCACTTTTATGCTCATATTCTTTTGACAGTGAACTGACCAGTGATTACTCCTGGGCAGGACCACATGTCTCTAGATACAACCCTTTGTCCCTTAGGATAGGACACCACAAACTGAGATGATAATCTACTACGTTGCCTTTTTTATCATTTCACGTGCCTTGGGAAACTAATGTTACATGGGAGTATTGCAGCCAGAGCCAGAAAGAACACCTACATTAAATGTTGTTCTGATCTTCCTATGACACCTTTCTCTTCTCCCTTTTAATGAACTGTGCTGAACCTGGGTCACTGTTGGAGTTGTTGGAACAGATTTTTGCCCCCCTGAGGCTGCTGTTCAGGTTTATTTGTCCCAGGAAACTGACTAGGCAGAAAAATACTGTTTCATCCCTGGTGTGAATTTATGACAGGATTTTCACCAAGAATTTGGTGCTTCAAAACTCAGAAATCAGCAGCAGTGGGAGCTCAGATGGAGGGGTAGAAACAGGGCTGGGGGAGAGGGAGAGGCTGAGAGAGGATACTAGAGATAGAAGGGGAGGATGGGACTCAGTGAAGCAGCTGGTGACTGTAAACTGAGATGAGGTAGAGATAAAGAGTTGAAAGTAGGGGAGGATGGGAACAGGACAAAGCTAGACTGGAGTGTCACAGAAAACCTGGAAGGGGAAAAGAAATTAGGTGCTTGCAATCATTTGATCCAGTGCTTCCATACCAGGAAAATGGTCTTCCCTGTAGAGACACAGGCACAGCTGCACTCAGAGTCCTGGGCCCTGCCAGCCTCCCAGCTGCTTCTGCATGGGGCTGGATGGGCACCTCTGCACCACTGTCCTCGAGCTGGGAGTAGGTGACTGTGGCACCTCAGGGCAAGGCATGGGGACCCTGAGCACTTGGGGACCCAAATTTCTTAGGTGAGGTCCAGCCAGGTTTCCTGGGTCATCTGCTGTTAGCAAATTGGTGCAGCCCTTCTGGGCCTGTTTGACCCCTTGTCCCTTAGTCTATATATAAAAATGACCACTTTGGGGCTGATTTTGTTTTGCTTCCTCAAAAGGAGGAGGGAGGGAAGGCTATAGAGACATGTGCCTTTCTGAGGAAAAAACACCACCACTGACTTCAGCATGTGTTGATATTACTCAACCATTTTCATTGCTATGAAAATCCTGAAAAATCTAAACGTTTCATTCAAACCCTTTGAAAAGGAAGAATTTTGATTTTTACATGTGGATTTACATCTTGTTTTAGTTTGAATCAGAATTATGTCACATCGAAAACAAAAACCAGAATGAAACCACTTTGCATGACCCCTATGATTCTTTTACATTTCTGAGAGCCATGGGCAAAGGAACCAGTCATCCTGATAGTCCATGTGAGAGTAGTTATTGTCTCCCATAAAGAAATTCCCAAGCTGTTTTTTTACAGTTTGGTCTCTAAAAAACTGAGGAAATTTCTTTAAAAATTACATTTAAAGATCATCAGGGTTGTAAAACCAAACACTAAAAATTTAGGAGGGACAGAAATTAAGATACCCATAAAATTTGAGTCCTCTTGCACATGCATACTATAAAAATGAATTATGAACACAACCATTTATCTTCAGGATCTCATCTCATGCAATATGCAGATGGATGGTGCCTTGGCCATGAAAGGGGACAGAACTATGAAAAAAGCTGTTTTCTACCAGACTTTGCACAACTGCTGAAGAAGACAGAACCTTCAAAGTAAATATGAAAAAAGAGAGAGGATGAGAGAGGAAGAGAGGATCATGCTATGGCTTAGACAACTAAAAGCCATTCTGAGTGAGCTGAAGCCCAGCCTTGCTTTTGCCTCAGAACTCCAGACCAGTGCCTGACAAGTCACTCCACCTGGGGTTTTTGGGTGGTGGCCAGTAGGTGTGCATTGCTGTCTTGGTTTGAAAAGACAGGTGTCTGCTAAGCCTCCCCTGAAATGGAAAATGTAAACCCCCTCCCTCTGAATTATTATAATTTTGAAATTAAGGGGCTCTCAGGCAAAGACATGGGAGTAGGAATAACAGTTCTTTATTAAGGGAGAAAATAAAAATAAAATAAAAAATGCAGTAATAGAAAACAACACTGACTGAGTCAGAATACAATCTGACACCCTGTCGACCAATTGAAATGGTGGCTGCAGTTCTCCTGGAGTGGCAGGTGTGGTTCTGTTGAAGCAGGGATCCTGTAGAAGGGTGTAGTTTTCCTCTGAAGATCCAGTGGTGGTGTAGATGGCTCTGGTCTTCCTTGGAATCCAGTGGAAAAAAATGCTGCTCCTCTGGGAATGCAGTAGAAAAGGCTGCTGTGGTCTTCCAAATCTCAGATTATATCCAGTTAGGAATGCTTGGCTCCTCCCTCTGGGCAGAGCTTCTCCCAATGGGATGATGTAATTTTATCAGTCATGCTGTGGCACTCAGTGGCTCAGTAACAGAAGGTATCACCCCAGAGGGAGGAGTGGTGTGGAAGAGATAAAGTCAACTGCCCAATTAAAAGAAGATAACTGCCCCACCTCTAATAGAAGAAAAATAGAATACACACCCCCAGCTACACCTTTCCACGTAAGACAACTGCTCCCTCCTCTGTGTCAAGGGTGAGAGGCCAAGCCCCCAGTGTGGAGCTGAGCGCTGAGTGGGGGCTCTCCTCTGAAGATGAGTGTGTGCCATGAAAGCAATCACTTATTTTTCATTAGGCTTTCAGAGGTGTCCCTTGCACGTTCAGGAAGCGTGTTGCACAAAAAGCCTGCTCATGGTCTGGTAGCTTTGCCTTCAGACCCAGGGCTGAGGAGCGATCGGTAACGCAGGGCCAGGGACTGCACACTGAACAGTGAGGAGGATTAAAACAAAATTCTGAACAACTTGTCAGTAACTGAACACCATGCTCTGAGTGAGGGGCATCTGTGGAAAGAAGATGATGTGATCTCACAATAAAAGACTGCAGCACCTTAATTGAGGAATTTCTTAACTTTTGGTGCCAGCCTCTCCAATTTTAATATTTTTATAATCAATTTAACTTATGGTGATAAATCAGCGTAGCTCATTTCTAAAGCATGTTAAGAATGTCCACATGTTCAGCTGAATCAGTGACAAATCATATGCCTTTATTTATGGAGACACTCTTGGATTAAATTCCTTATGGCCATCAGTTTTGTTGAGCTGCAAAACAGTCACACAAGGGTTTATATTAGTTTAGATTCATTATTGTTTTAAACCAGTTTATTCTAAGCTGGTGGAAACTTCTCATAAGCATATCTCTGGGGAGATTATGTGGGAGACTTCCAAAGGCACAGGTAGCAGTTCAAGCATTTAACTCTCTGTGAACCAGCAACACACAAGGTTCATAAACAGGCTGACCATTTCTCACTTCTTCTGGTCACAGCAGATCCATCTGTAATTGCTCAGCTGTTCTCAAACTATGCTAAATCTACTTGTTTCATCACACTATCTTCAGGAGGAAAGCATTTGGGGAGCTGTTTATTAACAGCAAATTGCCTCTACAGTAGAAGTGTTTCACCTTAGACACATTTCTCAAACATGAAGGAATCCCTGCCATCATGAACCTATTTTAGCTGTCTCTTCTCTAATTGCTGCTCTGTATATCTTCCTTTTCCTCTCTTTCCTTTCCCTACAGTTCTCTTTGTTTTTAATTGGTGACGCCAGCCCAGCCATCTGGAAAGAGGAACAGGAGGGAGAGTTTTCAGAGGAACAAACTTCGGGTGCTTCTTCCCATGAGGTTCCCACTGTAGTACTCAACTTGCAGATGGCCATCTGAGACACAGAGGAGGCCAGCACAGACCCAAGTAGTGACACATCACCTGGCCTGCAGATGCCCCCCTCCCAGCTACATAGCAGGCAGCAGTGGGTGCCTCAGTTCGTGTCTTTGGAAATTAATTTCCTGTTATTTTCAGAATTATTTATTTCCCTGTTTGGGCGTATGCACAGTGCATGCCCAAACCTGCATGGCTACATGCACACACACATACACACACACTCACTCACTCACTCACTCACTCACTCACTCACTCACTCACTCACTCACTCACTCACTTTCCTTTGTCAGTTTAATGACACCCAAAGAGTTTCCTTACTATCTGCTGTCATTCCCTAGTGCTGGCATTACCAGATCTTGCCTCTGACATGGGGTTTTCCATATAATGGTTTCAATCCCTGTGTCCAGGACACTGCTAGTCCTGTGTTTTCCACCTCTCCTCAGATGGATATTCATTGTCTACTGAGAACACCCATGTAGCCTCTTCTGCTCCTCTCTTGTCACTGCTCGAGGCCGAAGCTGCCCAGCCAGGGCACTGCAGGTACCCTGACACCTGCCAGTCCCACTGAGGGGCTGGCAGCTGGAGGCACTCCGGGGTTCTGTGGAGAAGGCTGCCCTGTGCTCATTTCCATTTACCCTTGGGCATAAGTGGAAGTGAACCTGCATTCCTCAATTCACAATGAACCCCAGGCTGAGCATGGGGGTGCACAGGGCACAGCACTCCAGCTGAGAAAAATGAGCTGTATCCACACTTCTTAATGCAAAATCTTCCAAATCCAGGTAGGACTGAGGAACTGGCCTTACAACGGGATGACTTTTAGTGGGTTGAGCTCAAGGGTTTGGTCTGGCAGTATAAAGTCCCACGTGTCATCTTTCCAGGTACTTTTATGGTGCAGTGGATTACAAGTAGGGAGGCTATATCCGTGAAAACATTCACAGACAATACTCTCCAAGGAGAAAAAGCAATTTGTAATTGCTAAATTATGTGCTCTTCAAAGGCAACAATATTCTCTGCAGCTAGGAAAAAGATTCAGCTGTGCTGTGGACAGTTTACTTGGTATCCAGACATAAGGATGAAATTTGCTAATGACAGGAAAATGGCTCTCCTGAGTCCACAGTCCCATTTTTGTATTACACTGTGGGGGATGATTTAGTTTCTATGCATGACAGGTCCCACAAAGGGAATGATGCTATTAACTTCTGAACTAAAATTAATATAATCATATAAATAAAACACACAGTTTCCTGTCTGCACAGTGCATAAAGCTGAAAATTTAAAAAGTTGCACTCATTTTCTATTTACATTTAAAAGATCCTGCAAGCTATATGCTTTCTTCTTCCACCTTCTCTCTTTATACCCATCTCTACACACAGAGTCACACAGAGTCAACAGATCAGTTTAGAAACTTAGAGCTATGTTTTTTATAGCTAAATATAAGGAGCCCTTGCACAGAGTTAGTGTAATCAGGGATGAATCCAGGCCAATTAAACAAATAGAAGTTACTTTTCAGCCTTTCCAATTGCTTCCTGAGTGGATTATACTGATGTGAATTTTGAGTGTTGAGGTGGTCCATGTACCAGCATTTCACTTGCTCTTCCAGGCCAGAAGAGCAGAGCAGCCTCTCAGTCTTCAGCAGATTTGCCTGCAGATAAAGAGAGAGAGAGAGAGAGATCTTTCTTTCAGGGTCCTTATTCCTATTACAGAGTAATTTAAAAAGTAAAATCAAGCAACCATTTCAGAGAAAATCTGATATTTTAATGTCTCTGAAGTTGCCTCTGGAGATGCGTGTTCAAAATGTTATTTCTCACAATGATTGCAACTATTTACCAGTTATTCTTCTCTCTTAGTCTGTTTATTTAAAAAAGTATATGAAAATTGCATACATCCTGGCTAAACAATTTACTTTAAATATATGAGTGTTCTCTTTAAATCTTTACTGATATACCCTGGAAAAAAGCATGAATTCATTTACTAGTGGCATTCTTCAAGTTGCTTACCCTATTCACCTTTCAGATGGGCATCTAAGTTTGTTATCTGAAGGCAAAGAACTTTTTATTTTCTGATAGAAGGTCACTGGCACCTTGCCCTTCCTCATGCTCTAGGGAAAAACACAAAGAGGAACTAATTCTCATTTGTATGGTATTCTATGTCTCAAGTACCCCACCTGGGGCCTTAACATGTTACACTTGGGTGATTCCCTTTCAATCCATTCTCCTACAGTCAGATGAAAACATTTGGACAATTTAAAGGTTCCCAGGAAGTCCTCTTCAAAACAATCGGATAATGCAGAAAATTGAATTTGAGGTCCTCTGCAAATTGCCAAATTAAAATCTGTTAACCTTTTAAAAGGTATGTGGAAAATTATGAAGACCTAACAGTACTAGACTGCACTGAAAAGCTTTCCTTCAAGCATAGACTCAGGGAGATCTCAGGGACCTATTTCCACTGTTTAGATGCCACAGCCTAAAACAAATTAGGAAAAAAGAACATCCAGACTAGTGGTTTCAGTTTCTTTGAGGCTATTGATATTAACCTTTTGAAGATTTTTCTTTCAATATGCTGCAATCAGTGCACAGAGATGCTGCTCTACATTGTAAGTGACATCATGAGTGCACAGTACCACTCTGGTTGGTGTGGGGTAGTTCTGTGAATAACTTAGAGGTGGACTTAGAATCCAACTTTCAAGTGTCTTTTTTGGTAGGATTAACAAAAACTATGAAAAAACTTTTATATTCTTTCAGTGGAAATTTTTGGGTTTTCTTTTTTTCTAATAATGGAGTTCTGATTTACAGTGGAATGAGCAGAGAATCCTTGCACTGTGCCTAATTAAAGCCAAAACTACGGATCTTGCACAATGCTTGCTCTACTTTCCTCTGTCAGATGTGCCAGTCTGAATGCCTTGGGTGCAGCCCTCAGTGTTACTAGCAGCAAATACAATTGGAATAGCAGAGGGGAGAATTTTCCTTCCTGGATTAGGAAATAGTCATGGGTCACTGCTGTGAGTGTGTAATGAGCCATTTTGGTGTCATTGACTGCTTTCTGCTTATCACCATCTCAAATATCTATCATAAAGTGTACCAGTCCAGGAGCACAACCCTTTTAACCCACCCTACAGAGTGAGAGCACCACCATCACCACATACCACTTCAGCAGTCTTTAGGGAGAAGTATTTATCTCAGCAAATCTTCATTATCTCTGTCCATACCCATTTGAGGAATGGGCCAATGAGACTAAAACACTCAGCAGTGCGCTTGTGCACTTGTAGAGTGAAACTGTAACCTCCTTTGGTCCTGTATTTTTTTACCCTTTCTTTTCCACCTCCCCATGCATCTTCCATGCAATTTCCACTGTCAAGTATTTAAGTCTAAAATGCAAGCCACAGGAGCAGAGGCTCACTACTCATTTTTCTCAGCTCTACCTGTAGAAATCACCACCAAAATCCACTGTAAGTGAAAAAAACCAAATGAGTTTTTCCTCATCTAGGCTGACTGTGTGGGTCAGCAGTTACTGAGACTAGCCAGGCTGTTTTAAGGTAAGCTACTCTAAATTAGGTGCTGTTTTAAGAATCTAGCTTGGCTTATTTTCTGTTATATTAACACTTCAACATACTCCATATGCTTACAAGATGGGTGTGAGAGAAGAAGAGAAACACAGCTGGCCCAGAGTGGGAAGAATGTAAGTTTAAACAACCTCACCCCTTCCCAAATGTCTTTCTGGCGGCACTTTGTGACTTTCTGGATATTTTCAGTTCTCGCTTTCCTTTACAAAAGCTCATCATACCCAATTTAATTTTTTATAATAAAAAAATGAGCTGAGAATTGTTGCCAGCCCCCTTTACTGCTGCTGAAAGTGCACTGGTATTCAAGATTAAAAAAAGAAAGAAAGGGCCTGTAAGAAGCCCTAAGAAGGGACACATTATCCATTATATTTAAATGTGAAGATGCTAAAAGTTGTAAAGGAAAGATGTTCTCCTTTATCTCCTGTTTTAAGAGTTCCTTTTGATCCTTTTCTTGCAGCTATTTATTTGAAGACGAATGTTTTATTACTTAAAGCCTTGGACCTTTTCTTTTGTAGAGGATATCAAGAGCCAAATTTAGGCATATATTCCAGAAGTCATTGCAATAGTTTGCACAATTTCTTGCCATGTGATCTTAAATTACATGCCCCAGAAAGCATATCCTTCCATGGCTCATTGCTAATTTCTTCCTTGGCCTGAGACTGGCCAGCTTGCAGTTTCTAATGATGCTTTAATCCATCCAGCCCACGAAGCTGGAGGCACAATGGGTGCCACGCTCAGGCAGGTTCAGCCTTGGTAACTTGGATCCAGATTACAACCAACATTTTTTGCCATGCAACTTAGGTTGTTCCCAGTGGTGTCCCAGGAACAAGAAGAAAAGGGGATGTGGTGTCCCTCCAAGCTCCACCTATTGAAATAAATCCTAAGCATGCACCTAAACAAGAGCAGCTCAGAGCAGATTTTATAGAGATTTAGGGTATGACGTGTGCTTTCTGGGATCCCATCAGCTCAGCTTTCACTGGATATGCCGAGGGGCTCTTGACCTTGGCTCCTTTTTGACTAGGGGTAGAAACATAAGATGCAGGACCTCCCCAAAGCCACCGATTAATGGCTCAGTAAACTGTGCAGTTCTGCAACTCTCCATCTTCTTTTCACATGAATAGTAATATCACTGACAATCATGATGTTTAAACACCCATATTCAATGTATTATTTGCTGGACTGAAGGAGGTCATTTACCTTTCCAAGCTGGCTGCTGACTCCTATGGGTATCTCCCACTTTTTGTCTCCGCTGACTGACCCTTTCCATGCTGCAATGCAGCAAAAGCAGTGCAGGATTCAACCACAGGTTGTAGCCTGTCCTCCCATGCCTTGGTAAATAGTCAGACTTCTGGTCTCCGGTTCTGCTGCCCCTCTTCTACATGTGCAGGTTAGAAGGTGTTAATTCAGGATTCCTTCAAGCATTGTTCAACCAAGAGACTGTAAAACAAGTGTGAAACATTTTTATATATCCAGAATGGACCAAACCTTCATCAGAGATGAATTTCACCAGGCTCATTTACAGTTTAAAACTAAGATCAGCTCTTTATCTGGGCTTGGTTCCAGCACAGAGGCATCCCCTTTTTGAAGGAGAAATGAATACAAAGGGTCTGGCATGCACCTGAAACCTGGTACTTTCTATCAAGATGGGGTTTCAGGAAATAACTCTGGAGACCACTTCTTGCCCTCAGTAACTCCCTATGCTTGTAACAGGGTTTCATCTTTGGGTGAAGGCTACGAAGGATCATGGACAACTTGAAACACTGAAGTCAGAAGTGCCTCAGGCACCAATTTTCCCCTCCAACTAATCCATCATTCCTGCTGTGATTTCAGGAAAGTGATATAGTAACCTGTCTCCTTAGAAGAAAGGATGGCCCACTGCTGTCTTTTATATTCTGTCGAATTATAACACTTTCCTTTTTCATCTGGCCCTTCATCACAGACCTAAGCATTTTTCTTTCTGTGTGTACAACTGTGCCGGTTTCTCATTCATTATCCACACAGGGATGGACACACTGATCCCATATGCAATCCTTCCTCTCTGCTCCCATAGGACTTTCTGGGGAGTGAAGTTTTTCTAATTTGGAACAGATTCCCAATTCCTTACCAGAACCTTATCATCAAATGCATCTGATCTTACCACAGACAGGAATTTCATGCAAAAAAATTCTGCCTTCCCCCTCATTTCTACAGCAGCAGACATCACACTATCTTCCAGCACTGTGCTCAAGAGCCAGAGACAGCTCAGTGAAGCATGGGAGGTCAGTTCTTCTGACCTCTCCTTCTTCACGTTGCATGTGCTCAAAAAATTCCCATCAAAATCTAGGTATGGGTGCAATTTCAGTAGCTTTAATGTGTGGTTTTACTGTGCACAGGTAAGTTTCTACCCTGATTAAGAGGTACCAAATATCTCACATTCTGAGACCACGTTTAAAGATATTATCAGATATGGTAAGATATCAGATATGGTAAGATTGTCTGGGTAATTCATTAAAGATTTGATTTAAATGTGTCCTACTCCTTGGTCAAGCAATTACTGAATCTTTTCTCATGTGTGATCATATTGTGTAGTCTCAAGAGGAAAGCAAAGGCATGGGGGAATGAAGCATTTTTTCATTCAGGATGTACAAAACAGATTTACTTGTGAGGCAACAGGATTACTGTGAACTTGCAGGTATGTCAGATGGATTTTCTGAGTTCTGGAAGTTGTTGGCAAGGTGCCCTGCAGTCAGCTGGCTCCCTGTCTCTCATTAAATCTACAGTTTTGCTGTTGATCCTTTGAGGCTCCTTTAAATTCAGAGGAGTGCCTGTCCCAGCCCCTGTGTGAAAGTGCTCAGTGAGGATTCCTCAGCAGGGTGAGACCTACTGAAGTCACAGAGTCACAATGAAAACAGAGCCACAGTCATGAAAAACCACCCAGCAGAAAGCATCACCAAGAACTTCTCTCTCAGTTTGTGCCCCTCTGCACTCCAATTCCCTCTCAGAGGATGCTGCCTCCAGTCTGTTGTGTAAAGCATGCACAGAAATGGGTCAGGGGGATAAAATACAGAAGTATTTTAAGTACTTTAAAATATACTTTAAAACACAAGTATATGTGTGATGCTTCAGTAGTTTTTCTGAGGCATGCATCTATTCCTCAACTTATTTACTCAACCCTGCCAATAAATAGGCCTAATGAGGTCACCATTCCTATATTTTATTTATTTGAGGAACAGGCATCAGTAAAGAATGTGGTTTTAGTTTGGAAGTGTCTCTCTGTTCTTCTCAGTTTCAGTTGTTTAACAGTAGAAACCTGGCATGGATTGCATTTCACCTAACTCATATAACACAGCTACCTCCACATGGGCTGGCTGCCATCAACTCTGGTGCTGTTCGTGACTTATTTTGGATAATTTTTTTCTTGCTTAGACTACAAAGGGAGCCCAAACTATCAGGGCTGAAGAAATCTGAGTTCTTCACTCCTCGGCCTAGTGGGTGACAGACTCCACACCTTCAGCCTGGAGCTCAAGTCGTGATTTTTGCTGCCCAGGGCAAAAGAATTTGGCAGGAACAGAAACAGGCCATGGTTTTTTGAGTCAGCATCTTCACATACTGGACAAACCCTTCTTCTAACACTGGCACTCAATTCTTTTGTTTGGGCACAAAGACATTTTCTTCTCCTGGATAGTCTCTCCCTTTGCAACTGCTGATACATAACACTGCAATAACCTCTTCTGCTCCCTTTTCACTGTCTCATTCCCAGATGCTTATATCATGCATAAACCTCTGTTTTTAAAGACCATTTCATGTGCTACCATTTATTTACACTCCTTAAGTTCTCTTGTAGAATAGGTTTGTGTGTTTTGCACTGGTTTTGGTACTTTTCTTACTCCTCTTTTCAGTAAAAACCTCTTGAAAATTTTGCTTGTCCAACAGCTTTGCTGATAACTCTGGGATTTTATAAATCGAACTCCCATACCCTCAGTAAAGACTCACATATCATGTCTAGAGCTGCGTGTCTGTGGCATATTCTTTAATGCTTTCCTGCACCTGTTAGATTCTCATGAGAAAAATGAATTTTTCATATGATGCATTCTTCTGGTGGATACAATAGGTTTCAGTTTGTGCAATGATCCTATCAATTTCTGTGCAGCTGTGAGCAAGATCAAGATGTAACTGAAGATATACAGGACATTTGCAACAATGACAATAAAAATAAGAATGATTTTTCAATTAAGAATATTTGCAAGCAAAAAATTCTTGGCACTGTTCAGCACCTCTGTTGTTCTTCCAAATATACAATGGAAAAAAATCCTATTGAAAATGGTACAAGGATCCCACAAAACAAAAAGCTCAATTCAGGATTCAATTTCATGCTGTCTGGCCTCATTAGCTGTGCTCCGTATGTTGTCCTCATCAGATACTGGGCAGGTACATTTCATGGGAAAACAAAAGTCCCTTGTATCTGCACTTTAAATGATTTTTATTTTTAGACGGCTTTAAGGAACAGAAATGAGAGTCTACTGTTAAAATGTGCAATCCAGATCTCTGTCCGAGACCTTCTGGCATTTCTGTGCTCTAGCAGGTAAAGGTGCAGCCACCAAGCTGATGGAAGCTGCAGAGGTTCTTCTCCAAGACTCCTGACTGCCTGAGAAGATGCAGAGGGAGAGGAGCAGGGGGCAGAGTTTTTATTTATTGCATCCCAGTATACTTTCTGCATCACTGCTTGCTCCCAAAGCAGTGAGTTCAGCTGCATGTGGCAAGTCTGGATTTGGAGCCCCACAGAATGGAGATTTCTGTTCATCCAGAGTGCAGGAATATCTGCCAAGGTTTCTCCAATGCTCTGCAAACCAGACTTGCTTCTGGCTGACAGAAACCCCCCTCCTCCTCTCCCATGAGGACATCTCACAGAAAGCCCCTCTAGTCAGACAGTGCAGCAGCAGCACAGGAGCATTTTGCCATCTGTTGTGCTTTGCCAGCTGAGCTGCTCAGACTGTTTCTGGGAACAGGTGCCTTTTGCCAGCACTATCTGCTGCTTCCATCCTCAGCTTGCCTTGGCAGGATGATGAGCAGAGAGGCACAGACCTGCTGAGACCTCTTCTTCTCCCCTCGAGGACCACAAGTGCGTGCACTCCTGACACCCTCCAGGTGTGGACCACATGGTCCCAGCCCACGTGTTTCATCTTCGGTGGCCCCAGTCTCATCTTCCTGAAGAAATACAACTATTTTCAAAAGAGAGGGGACTCCTCCTATGGAACTGGCCCAATATTCATCAGTCAGAAGATGGGGATTTTCAAAATAGGTATATAGACAAGCTAACCTCACCATTTTGCCCCATTCAGGGATGTGAATCCTCTTTGCTCCTTTCTGTCACCTTCTGTTTACTTCTGTTCCATCTCCTTGGTCCCTTAAATTTATGCAAGGATGATTTAAAATCATGCCAGAGGGCCACGAAATGAATTTTCTCATGCAGCAGATTTCAGGATTTTTAGCAATGACATCAGAGGCCATCTGGAAAGGCCAGCAGCAGCCACATATCATCCCAGAACACACACATACCCAACACCTCCTTCCCATGTGGAAAAACGCAATCAAGTCCTGCTGGCTCAATGGAGCTGTAAATGTCCTTTAAATCTGTCACTTTAATGTCCTCCTTGGAAGATGCAGAATGAGGACGTAGGTTTTTTTTTTCCTTATGGCTCTTTATATTATAAACCAGAGGAATTCAAAGTACTCCATGGGTTTTTACAGGAGTTCTTTGAAATTATTGTGTTCTGGCAGGAGTAGCAATAAAGTTTTGAACTGTGTTTCCTTCTGACATTCAGGAGAGTCAGAAGTCAACCTGGCTGTGAGCAGCTGAGACAAGATAAATCTTTCGTGGCAGTAGACTAGCAAAGTCAGGCATGCTCTGTAGGGAAGGCTTTATTCTCTCAAAGCACGTGTAGGAAAGGTGTAAAAATCAGATTTTCCATCCCAGGGCAGAACTTCATGCTGGGAGGACAGGACTACAGTGCCTGCTACCTGTGGAATATTGTCAAATCCGTAAAAAAACTAACTGCACAATTGTAGAGTGGTTAGCCATCCTCACAATCACATAATACCTCCAAAAGTGTGTCAGCAAAACCAGGGGTAGTCAAACACAGTTTTGCTGTACCCCAGGGCACCAGCATTTTAAGCACCTTTCCTGACCACTGGAACTACAATGGTTTACCATACTGAGTTGAACAGAAAACTGCATGGAATGAGGAGAACAGCACAACGGGACAAATAGTAAACATAACACATGGAACAACCAGCAAGCACAACATGGAAATCATCAAATCAGAAAGGTGCTGTAATGGGAAAACCAGGTATTTTGATGTTGACAACTTCAGACAAGCATTCTTTTCAGTTCAATTATTGCCTCCATACATAAGGAAGTTACACAACATTCATTTTTGTATTTTTTGCACTTTAATACTTTTTCCTCCATTGGATATTTATTTTTCAGTCCAGATTTTTCTTTCTTTTTCCTTTCATTTCTTTTTCCTCTACAGTTCATTTTAGCATAATGGCATGCTTGACTGGTGTACCTGGCAGACATGAAACATTCCAGGTCTGTATTTATGAAAGCAATAGATGAACTGGTTTTCCTGCTCAATAGTTTCTTGCATTTTATTTAATTCCTGAGAATGCAGTAAAAGACATAACCAGCTTTTGCATTTTGATTTTCATAGATTTGTCTTTTGTAAACCTTTTTGCCTAATAATTTCTCACTCCTTCTTTTCTTGGTTTGATCTGCAGTCAGCTCCATCGTCTTCTCTTCCAAGTCTGCAGTAACCATAATACGACTTTTCTTGTTCTTGTTTCTTGCTCTGATTTTGTTTTCTTATTCATCCTGAATTTGAGTTTCATCCTCGTACATGCCAGCCCAACAAAAGACTTGGACCTAAAGGACCCTGAACACAATGTCCCCACTTGAAAAACATGTCACAGAAGGTGCTCAGAAGATCTGATCCAAAACATACATGTGGTGTTTTCTGTAAATGAGTAACTCTTTGGTTTGCTTCTGATTACTGTACTCATTTTCCTTTAAATAGTTTTGCATCTCAGCCACTGCAGCCTCCCTTCTGCATCCATTAGAATTCTATTACTGTGGTTTTTACTCAGTTATTGCAATTTTCCCTTTTTTTTTTTTTTTTTTTTTTTGTGGTCAGTCACTGTTTCACTTTTGTCTGAGCAGAAAAAGAGGTTTTGTGCTGACAATGTTGATTAATCAGTATGGCCACATGTTGAGCTAATTTTAGAGGGAAAAAACCCCTAAGTTTTGAAACAGTTTATACATGGAAAATGTACATATGAAAGCATTGTAACTCTAATAAATATTAAGGTGACTATTCCTAAAAGCAAATAATTATTCCGTGCAAAGGACTGATGAAATTAAAATAATTTTGAAATTTTCCTCAGCCCTTATAAAACTTTGGTTCTGGTTGTTTTTAAAATGTTCTGGTAAAGCAGACTGGAAAATGAAGGAATGTATACAGACCATGTAATTATCTGTGAAAAGGGAGAACAGTGAGACTGCTATTTCCACAGACTGATTTCTTAAGAAACCTTCCTTAGAAGAAATTGGAAGTGAGTTTTCAGGACTCAGTCAACTTAAAAATTACCAGCAAACACAATGAAGATTCCAGAATGCAAAACATATTTAGGCAAGTAGCCCCATAAACGCTAGAAAGAAAGGGCAAGCAATACTTTTAGACTTTTTTAAAACATAAAGTTTATCTCCAATTCAAGTGAGATTTTAATGTTTACAGGGGAATTACATTTAGGTTTGGCTATTGCAGGTCCACCAAAACTGTGGAACACTTTGATTTGCATGTGCTACTGTGACCTTTGTCATTGTTAAATTAGACTGGTACATCAAGGGGAATGGTTTGGAAGCAGACAAACAATTACAACTTCTCCAGACAGACTTTTTCCTCAAGGATGTTGTATGGTCCTTTTCTTGTAATACCTCTCATTCTGTTAATCCAAAAGTTCAGCTATGGGCTGTGTGTCAGCATCAAGTGCAGAACACCTGGAGGACAGCAGCATACTTTCAGTCTTTCTTACATACAACATCCAAGAAGGGATTAGAGATCCCCAACAGAGCAGAAGTGCTGGTAATCTCTTCTACCTCTTCTATTTCATTGCATGATTCCCTAGGTGCTAGTGAGAGTATAAGCCCTAGGAGGAGAATAAGTGAGCAGGGGAAGGCATAAACTATAATGTGCAAAATTTTTGTTTTTATCATGGAAAACAATGGGAAAATTCTTATTGTGAAAGTCCTCCTATGGGAAATGAATGTAATAACAAGAAGTGCAATCTGTAGGGCAGAAGTTTCAGTGCAATCTGAAAAACTCCAATTATTTAAATCACTGCAAGCTGATGGGTCTGTCAAAGGGTTTAGAAGGAAAGAAAATATAAAATTTCACAAATATTTCCAAGAATGCAGAGGTTATTCAGAAGTATAGCAATTGTTTGTGGAGCCGAGAAATCCTCTTCTATGTTAATTTGTTCAGCTTTTGAAAGGGGATGAGAAAGAGCTGGGGAATTGGAGATGACTCCCCTATCTCTGTACTAAAGAGAGATAAAGACTTTCTCCTTAGAAGCAGATAAGAGCACTCCTCCTTTATTTATTTTCCTTAGGGAAAGGTGAGTTCCAGTAAGCAGGACATCTTTTGCAGCATTCCCATAATATTTGAGCATGTCAGCATCACCTTTTCAGCACCTTGATTCTTACTGCAGTGCTTCAGTGAAAATGATCCCTAGGTATGCCAGGATAAATGACAACTTTTTGCATCATAGGCAAGAACAAACCATAATCAGATTTTGACAGCAAAAAGTTCTGTTCTCTGTTACACACATCTTCACAACATCATATACCTTCAAAACACAGGTTGCAGAAGACAATTTCTGGCTGCCTTTTCATCTATTTCACTTCTCCAGACAGGATTTCCACAGATGCTTATAAAGGGCCTACAGACTGTCCATATTTCTTTAGTGGTGCTGCAGAAACCAATTCATATCCAGAGACATGGTGAGCTATCGAACCTTGTGCAGTGTCAAATAAGGGAGCAAAGATGCAACCTCCACACTAGCATTACCTAACTTGCTCTTTAATGCTTAATTAATGATGTTTAGTCACACAACCTAAACTGCCATTTCAGAGAGTGTTGTGGGGTTTTAAAACCTTGATGCTGTTATCAATGATCCATTGAGAATGCAATTTTTGATATTAATTTTTTTTGTTATTCCAAGTACTAAAGTTATTCATGGAAGTATATAAAGGAAATAAATGTAACTATGCACCACAGCCTTTTCAAATAAAAATTCTTCCAGTAAAAAGTAAATATATAAATAAAAATCACTTATTAATACCAATGGCCTTTAAAGCAACTGTGCTGAATTATGCAGGAAATCCAAAAGGGTGCCTGGGCACTGTGTGCCAGAATGTTTTCACAGGGTGTATTACATGACAGAAGGACAAACAACTGAAATTCATCAAATATTTCTTGTTGAAGACTGGAATTTACAAAAAACAAATATTTTGGTATGACTCACAGGATGTTATTTCACAAATATACACACACATCTTCATACCAAAACTTAGTTTTGTAGGGTTATTGAGAATAATTGCTAAGGGAGAGACAAAAGTGGTCTTTACACTCTGTAACTACTGGTTTCTGCCATTGTCCTGCTCTTATTTTTTCATCAGTTTTGGCATCCTAGATCAATTTGTGTCCCTAAGCCCAATTAAACACTAACACTTCTCTGCAAGACTTATATTTCTCATCCATACCCTTCTGCAAACCTTTCTTCCCATTCGCGCTATGACAAGTGGTACCCATAGCTAGAGAAGAGAAATACCAGGTACAGCCACCTGCCCACTCCAGTCATGTACCAGTCACCAGATTGATGCTGCTGCCTCACACCTTTCTCTTCTGAGCTCAGAGAAGGTCCCTGCAAGAGCTGTTTCTTGGTCCTGGAGATCTGTGACTTTACATGTTTTTTTTGCTCCAACACAGAGTGGAAGCACAGAAAAGGCCTTAAACTCAAAATCTGTGGTAACGTTAAGATGCTCAAGTGAATAAACGAAAGAATTTCCGCAAAAAGGAGTGCAAGTGGTTTTATTCCAGCTTTGGGGGTATCTCTGAACACCCTGAACAGTAGAGCTGACGTTTATTTCCTAGTGTCTGCACACAAAAACAAATTGATAGTGGAAAAAAGACATTCTTCAAAAAATCAACTCCTTTGCAACTTAATAGGACTCTGATCACCCATGTAAAATGAGTCACGTTTTATTGCAATCTTCTCTAACCCTGACCTCCTCCACTCAGACACACCTCACGGAAAGAGAGGTGGAAGCACAATTTCAAGGGCAAGAGGCAGGTAATAATATTAAATGGCCACGGTGGGACTGCAGCAATGGATTGAGCAGATTGGATTTGCCCAGTGCACCAAAATGCCCATTCAGTCCTCACTTCTTTACAGGCTGCCTTTCCAGTCCCTCTGTGCTATATTTCATGGTCAAATTCAGGTGATGACATGGACAATTTAGTGTCTGAGTTCTTTCTAACCCAGGACATGGTGTTGTAATTACACGCTCCAGCGCAGGCCTGCATTCCGAGATAACAAACAACCTTGTAAAAGAGGGGGAAAAAAATCCTTTAATAGAGTGCAGTTCCCTTCTCCACGGGCTGAGAGACCTCAACAGCAAAGGAAATTCCTCTGCATCACTGTGTACCTGGAAGCACCAAACGGAATGAGCCCAAGTCACACCAGAAATTATTCACCAGGAGCTAATGGCCACTAAAAGCATGGTATCCTCCTTTGTCCAAAGTGCTTTGCTGCAGGCTTGATGCAAATGCAGTTTTCATAAGCAGACCTTTCCCAGATACATTCCCTCTGACAACACTACTTCAGTCTCTGGTCTTGCTCGAAACACTCCTCATTGAGCATCAGAGGCTCCTTCCATAAAGCAGTTTTCACGCAGGCAAATTAGCTCCCAGCACACACTCAATAAATCTACACCCAAATCATCTCAATTTCCATGCTTTGGCCTCAAGACAGTCATAAAGGCCTGCAGGTTAAGACTGCAATGTACTGTGGGATGCAAATTACAGGAAAAAATACCTGTGTATCAGAAGGCAGAAGAAACAGGAATGTGGAAGATCACACACAGTTTTTTAAAAAGATATAATTAATGGAGGCTTGATAGGGGCAAGATGAGTCTTGTAGGTAGCAATATAATTACATGACTGCTTGGAAAATTTGCCAATTTTTTAAAGCCAGGATCAGCTTTAACATTCACTAAAAATGTGAGAGTTGTTGCCAGGTGTATTTGTTAAAAAACCTTAAAGTTAGCACTGCCTCAGCCACAGGTTAGATCTCTTTTTGGGTCCTTCACCTCTTAGTCTTTTGTCCAAGCATGAAACAACAAAACATTTCCACTTCTGGACTGGGTTGTTGAAGTTTGTCTTTCTGCCATTTGCCTTTTAACAGCCCTTGGGTATTTGTATTTTTTAATTTGAGGCTCTTATTACTTCCCTTTTTTATTTTTTTTCTTATTGTCTACTTATAAGTATGAATCCATTCACAGCAAACATCCCAAAAATCAAGAGACAGTGTTCATGTATGGAGAAGACATTTCCTTTTCCCTTATACTTTTCCAAGCTCTGTCATGAACAGATGTTATTTTTCTTCAGGCCAACTGGAACAACCGTTCAAAGAAGTATGAACCTTATTTTTCATCTCAGCACAGTGTTAGTTCAGGATTGATCTATACATAGGCTGGAACTAAAAAAAGATCAGTCCTATAAATCATACCTGCAGTTCAAGTGTGTAGACGAATATTTTGGTGGCTCATCCACATATTAACCTGATTTTGTTAGTAAATCATGACCAGAATAGGTAACAGACAAATCCCTAACTTAGCCCTAGTGTTTCTGGTGTAAATCTGATGGAGATTTGTTTAACAGAGAAAGGCCACTCTGAATGGAAAAACACAACATTGTCACACCAACATTCACTGGTAAGCTCAGATTTAAACCCAAGTTGCCATTTTGCTTCCAGTTTGGATGCACTGATGCCCTCCAATACCTGAAGATAACAGTTTTGATGTTGCTAAAATTAACCTTTTCATTCCTGCTCCCAGGCCCCCATTATTGATTTACTGTGCATCTCTCCATTGCCACATATAAACAGGCACAGGAACACACAATGCCTTACATATCTCCTTGTGTTTCTCCACAAAGAATTAAACTCACCAGAACTCTGGGGTCTTCTGGGATAGGTCCTCAAGTATCACCCCAAGCTGGAAAGGTTGTTCTGGTGCTTGAAAAGATTCACCTTCCTGGAGCCACGTCTTCTCCCCAGGCAGCTCCCAGAGAGAAACAAAGACCTCGGATGTTTCTCACACTCTTCCCATAAACCTGTCTCCCTTTCTGCTGTACAGAAAGTGATGGGAGAGGAAGAATGTATTTGGGGTGCAGGGAGGATAAAGGTAGTTGTGGGCAGAGACTGAAGAAGGAAAAAAAAGGGAGTGATTGTTCACCAGAAGATCTGAAATAAGGCAACAGAGCAGCTGGACTGCTCAGTTGAGGGAGAGGATGAGAGAAGCAGAGACCAAACAAGAAGGAAAGTAGTTTGAGAATGCACGGCCCACAGAAAGATGAGGGTGAGGATGAAAAGAAAATTAATTTCCAGGTGAAGAGAGAGTAGAGAGGGAATGAAGATGAAATAGGGGAAGAATTAAACTTGTGATGGCAAAATGCTGGCTCTAGCAGAGAACTGGCACTGCACCAGTGGTGATTAATTACAGTGTCTTTTTTTCATCACAGGCTTGTTCCTTTTGGAATACAACAATACATGGTTTCATTATATGCAGACTCTGAGAACAAATTTTTAAAAAATGCTCTTGCACATTACTGCAAATATGGCTTCAGCACTCTGTGCAAGACTTGCTGTGTTTTATGGGTGCTGAGCTTCAAAATCTGGCTTTATACATGGCAGGATGTTTTTTAAAGGCCAGCAGAGTGAAACCACTAGTGATGTAAACAACAATGTTTACAATATTTATTATGTGATTGAGCACGTTGCATAAACACACCCAAGCTCTGTGCACAAGCAATCACTGACATATTTACACCATGGCTCTGGAGCCCAAATGCAAATGTGTACAATAAAGCAGCAGACTGAGACTTTCAGGCGCAAGGGAACAATCAAGTGCCGCGTGATGAAACATAATTGGAAGCCATTGCATCTTCTGGATTCTGAAAGCAGATTTTTTAAAGAATATTTTAGAGCTAAATGCTGCTTTAAAAAACATCATAAAAATTTGTTTTCAAATGAAAGAGGGGGGAAAAAAGGATCCCTCCCTGTTGAAATGACAGATGTTCCTAGGAGCTGCACTTCACTATAGAAGTTTCCAGTGACAGCAAATAATATTGTATTGGCAATGTCTTAGTGGCAGGCTGCATTGCACCTACAGAACTGCTATCTGATGGTGATTTCACAGGGGGAATGAGTATCTCTTATGCCAAGCCATTATCTTAAGCCTATGATAACAAAACTGAAATGACTGAATACAAAATGCATGCTAAACAGTAGGGATAAAGTTAAAGAATTCAGCTGGATGATGACCTTGCAATTCAGCTAGCAGAGGATTTAGATAAATGTGACTGTTTTTTCATTTGTTTCAATGAGATCATTGATATAAGGTTTGTAACACAGCTACACACATGCACAGAGTGCCACAGCAATATACATACAGCTACCAGATGCTGAAATAAAAAATGTACCAGTGTGTTGCCTAGCTTCAAGAGCCAGCTGAAGGTTAAGATGTGTCTACAGACCAGGAGTGAAGCAGGTATTTATGTATCAAAGGTTTTCAGCATTGTTATCGATGCTCATGAGATATGATTAATACAAAAAATTGATTTGATACCAGTTTGTGGCATTACATGTTACATTGTACAAAGAAGCATTGGGGATGAACAAGAATTTAAAAAAGGGAGAAATAATAGTAAGACTTTAACCAAAGTTCCAAAGTTGTGTTAATTCATGTCGTAGTTGAGACAGTCACAATACAAAGCAACACTCCATTTTCAGAAGGCTTCAAACCCATTTTTATTATAGCATGCGTGCTTTTTATACATTCTTACAAAACTCCGAAGTTTAAACTTTACTCATTGGTCACAAGAGACAAACTAAGTGCTTATTGGAATGGGCAGTTGCAGGTTCCTCTTATTTATACTTCTTTCTTTCTTGGCTTTTATGTCAATGACCTTGGTAGAAAATTCTTTCAGGGGTAAACATGGATCCTCTTATCAAATTTCTCTCTGGCTCACAGAAGTCACTGTAAAACCTCTTCCACAGATTCACATAGGTTGACTCTTCACTTAGGGTGAAGAGGATGGGTACCATCTTCACCTAGGACCATTTATGTGAAGATGCTCCTGCAAAAAGAAGGCACTTAACAAGTAAGGTCTTTGATTTGCAACAGCAAGCAACACCTTTGCTAGGGGTTTGAAGAAAACAAGCCCGTTTCTGGATGAGGAAGTAAATAAGGGACACAGATCCGAGAAAAACAAAAAACAATTATTATCAAGATTTATCCTTATCTTCCTTCTTCCATAGACTCTTTTTGCTCATTTTCAGACTTTGTGTCCTTTGATTATCCAGCTAAATAATCTGAAGCAAAAGAAAGAGAAAGAAGTTCCTGGCCTTCTTCTTTCTCTGTACTGAAAACTTCCTCATCTTGATGCAACCACAGGAGTCTATTTTTCACTGGCCTGGCCTCCCCAAACTTCTCCCCACTGAAAAACAACATCACTAAAGATAAGTTCCAGGTCCATAGTTTTGGCCACTAACCAGTGACATGCAGCTCGAGTCTTGTGAAGGGCTCTCCTGCTCCTGCCAAATGTTCTCCATTTCAGCTGTGGGTCTGTGACATGCAGGCTAATCCCAAATCATGAGCCTCCCTCCATCAAGTAACTCATTTTTAATCCCTCATGACTCTCACAGACACTGTAAATCTCCCACACCCAGCATCTATTTCTTGGCTGTAAGAAAAGCCAGCATCAGCCTCCCCCTAACATGCCCATGCTGAGGGAGTAATGCAGCCTGTGCAACAATTTAAGGGTCTGTTTGCCCAACTTAAAGGACAGAAAAGAGTCAAGTACAGGAAGCCTATTACAAGAAGTAATTGCTATAAAGCTGTGGCCACCAAGAGACCCCACTCTTTTTCCTTGATACATTCCCAAATTTCCCCAATGCCTGCTAGTTCCTAAAATGCAAGATGACCTCTTAAATGCACTCAAAATCTCCTTCTCTGACTTTGCAACTTTTTCAGCTAATTTTAAAATAAATGCCCTTAGCATCTTTTTCTAGATTCATCAGTATTTATTACCCCATAGGAAGTTCTGTCAGATAGAGATTCACTACTCCCTTGTCGCAGGGGCAAAAAATTCCCTGAAATACAAAACCAAAACAACCCCAGTAAAAATTCTCTCTCAATAAACCTTTCTTCAGTGAATGTGGTCAGGGGAAGCAGATAGAGAGTAGCCCAACAGCAATATCAGCAGGCCCTTCTGCAATTTTAGAAGGCCATTTTCTTGAATAGAAAGTGGAAAGTGTTGGTGGGTGGAGTGACCTCGCTCTGCTCAGGACTGACAGGGCATGAGTCTTATGAGGAGCAGCTGAGGGAAATGGGAGTGTTCAGCCTGGAGAGAAGGAGGATCAAGGGAGACCTTAGTGATCTCTACAGCTCCCTGAAAGAAGGTTGCTGCAGCAAAGTGGGGGTCGGTCTCTTCTCCCAAGTAACCAGGGATAGGACAAGAGGAAATATCCTCAAGTTGTACCAGGGGAGGTTTAGGCTGGATATTAGGAAAAATTTCTTCATATAAAGGGTTGTCAGGCACTGGAACAGGCTTCCCAGGGAAGTGGTTCAGTTGCCATCCTGAAAGATGTAGATGTGGCCCTTGGGGACATGGTTTACTGGTGGACTTGGCACTGCTAGGTTGGACTTGATGGTCTCAAAGGTCTCTTCCAACCTGAATTCTGTGATTCTCTAATTAGTGCATTAAGGATTCTGACCAAATATATCTTGATAAATTAAGGTGAATAACTTTTTAAATGAAGTCTCTGGAGGAACTCCCCAATAGTGAGCTGTAGTCCCCAGGCTGCAGTTTTTGTACTTCCCGCACAAAGCATCCATGAATTATTGCAGAACCAGCACACAACTCCAGTAATAATAATAATAATGATGTATAGTCTCTTGTGTGTTGGTCTGAAAGAGGCTTGGGACTCTTTAGCAGAGGCTTGTGGAAGCCAGATACTGCCAGTTGAGGAGAAAGATGATCCCCTGCCATGCCAAGACACCACCAAGATGAACAGAGAATATTTCTGTACAATTTTTGTTGGGTTTTTTTCCTTTTTAAAAAAAATATTATCTGAGCTGAACTCTTGCCTGCAAGAAGATCTGTCAGCTCCCTTCAGTTTTCTGAGGCTTTAATGAACCTGATGTTTTGTGGGTACCTTAACTGGATCTCTGGCCTGGTGTACTACACAGCTCTTAATGTTGATGTGTAACCACCATGAAACATCTGGGCTGCAAAGCAACAGTCTCTGCTCTCACCAGATAAGGAATTGCCCTGCATTAAGATGAATGTTATTCCTTTCATTTTCTCTCTCACTGACTTCTCTAAGAAATTTCCCTGCCCCTTCTCCTGCATCTCTTCTTCTCTGCAGTGTTTAAAGGCAAGAGACTAACCCTGACTTACCTCCACTCTCATGGACCAACCTTTCTGTGAATCCACACCTCCCCTCATCTGCAGTCCCACTCATGTGGGATCCCTACTCACCCTTTGTCTGAAAAAGGACACTCATCCTTCATCTGAACTTCTCACCAAACGGGCTGCAGGCCAAGGCAACACCCCACACAGGGATAGGCAGGTAACACTGCATGTTGTCATTGCTTTTTTGACACAGAAATCCTAAGCAATATTTATTTTTTGCTTGGATTCTCTCTCGGCATATTTTGCTCTGCATAACTTTACTATATATATTTTTATTTCATTTTCATACAACAAAATAGATCAATTTTTTTCTCTTTTGCACAACATGATGAAACTTTCCCTAGGAAAGGAAAGACTGTGTTCTGAAGAGACATTTATTCTACACTCTGGCTTCCCCTTGAGGAACTTATTAACATGGATCACTTTTTTCCTTTCTTTTTTTTCCTTTCCTTTTCTTTCTCTATTTTCTCATTACAATTTGCATACTTGTTTTGTAATTCTGCTTTGTGGGCTGCTTTGCTTATTTAAGGGTGATTCCATAATTTAACTTAGATTCTCCTTACTTCCCCTTAGCTGCCTTGTTTATAGCACATGTGTTTCTCATAAAAAACCATACTGGCAGTGCTTTGTTAGGGTTGGTTCTAGCTGGTTCCTGTGTGTTGGGAAATGAAAAAAATAAAGGTGAAGAACCAGGCTTGTGGTGGGAGAAGGTATGGTGTTTGGAGAAGTATTTTCCCACCATCCTCACTGCTATGCAGTTACCCTGGCATTCTGCCAGCAGTTTTTGTGTCCAAATTTGTCAAATTGTCAAATTTTGCATCCAAGTTTGAAAACCTGGCCAGCCTGCTAGGGGCAGTCAGGAAGATGGAGGTGTGGTGGGGAGGGCCAGCCTCTTCCATTAGTTTCTGCCACCAGCCACGCCAGATGAAAGACCCCGGTGTTCAGGACACAGTTTGATGTATCTGCAGGGAGAACTGAAATTCAAGCAGAGGAAGACACTTCCAGAGGCAGCCAGGCACAGGTCTGCAGACTGGAAACAGAAAACAGGTGTCAGATGATATTGATTCCTTGATGTCCCTCTCTCGCCCATGCATTCTCCCCATCTGAGCTCCATTCACATTAGGACGGGGCTGTGTAATCTGTCTTCCATATGTTCTGAGGGGAAACTGTCTCTTCAATGGCAAAACCATATCAATTGTTCCCTGCCAGACCCCTCCCCGTGGCCTGTGATGAATGGCCCCAGCATGCAGCCTGCTCTGGGAGAGATGCACTTTGCTCACTGGAGATTGCAGCCTTTCCCCAAACCTTTCAGCAAGGTTTAACAAGTTCATATTTCTTAACCAGACCTTGCTTGCAGAACTCTGTCAGAAGTGGATAAATCAGGCTGGAGAGTTACAAAGAGGCATTATCTTGTCACGTGGGCTAAGTTCCTGGTAGGTACTTGGGATCCTGACTACCATTCCCACTGCAATCCATAGCAGAGGGCTAGTAACTGCTTTTGGACCCTGGACCTTAGGGGCCAAAGTAGATTTTTATGCATATTAGGATATTGCTGTTGGATTTTTATGCTATCTATTATCTTCAATGTTGCAGTGTGATGCCATTTCCTGTTTCACCTATCCCAACCCCCCAGGTGTGCCAACCTCTCCTTTCCCCTCCCCCTTTGCCCTCCTGCTGAGACCTGTCCATCAATCTTAACATTCCAGCAGGGTCATGGTGTGGTTGGCAGAAGTTCAAAAGATGCCCCTCAGGTCCGGGCTCATTGGCCTGTCCAAGTGTCTTTATCCCTTGAGCCTTCCCCTCCTCCCACCTGGTTGGCCCTCACCTGTCCCTCCCCTCCCCCTGTCCCCGGGCTTAAAAAGAGACGGGACCATGCGGTTGGGATTCTGTTGGGAGCTGTTACAAGATTCAAAGGTCTGTCATCCTGGAATAAAACTCTGGATTAAAACTCTTCGATAGAATCCTCTCCTTTTCTCTTCACTGTCGCCCGAACCTTTTCTACCAGAGGTAAACTGAGTTCCTACTTTGCCTGGATTTGTTCCAAGTGCCCAGCTGCAGCACCCAGCCGGTCAAAGGTATCTCTGAGGTGAAACACCACAGCTGCAGCCTTTGGTCCAGCAGCAAGGGCCAGATGAGGCCAGGCACGTCCCACCCAGAAATGTTGGGATTAATATTCCATACTTCAATATCAATTCAGTGGTTAGGGAGTGGTCCCATGCTTTAGGGGGCAGGAAACTACTTTTACTCATCAATATTTCTAGTGAAATAACTATGTGCTTTTATCACTCTATTTTTGATTGATAATGTTACTCAGTTTTCTACTTAAAAATATGGCTTTAAAGATGAATGATGTGAGGTTCCACAGTTTAGATCCTACAAAAAGTTCAGCAAAATCAGAAATCTTGTACTTTGTGGAACTCTAGACACCAGTTGCCACAAGAACAGGAAAATGGTATGTCAGGTCCCAGCTGCTGAGCAGCATCCCCAGCAGAGTGGAGCCAGACCACATTGTGCTCATTGTCTGAATGTCTACAACATTACCTGACCCAAAGATGGTGTGACTGACCCTAATCCACAGTGAAGACAAGGTTTGTGAAAGTCAGAGTGAACATGGGGTGCACAGTGTGGCACAGTGAGGGACAGAAGGATCAAGTGCTCCTTTCCACAAGAGAATCATGACCTTGCATCTTCTAACAAGCAGTCCTTCTTCTCTACCTGTGTTACTTTCCCTTGTTGTTCTCCTCACCTCACCAAAAACATTTTTTCTTCTATTACTCCTTGTTTTAATGTTTTGCCATGTTCACTCACTGCATCTGAGAGTTTTGCACCTGCTGCTGACTGCCCATGTCCCATCATAGGACTGTCTGCCCCCTCTCATCAGAACGCTTGTGGGATCAGAACCTGAAATAAACCAGGTGAAGCAGTTGCATCAGGAAAGGCTCACAGAAATGCAGATCCAGAATCCAGGGAAACTATTTAGCAGCCCAGCTGCCTCATTACTCTCTTAAAGCAGTGCAGGCAGGCTTAAGGCAGAAAAAGCTGAGGTGGGTGCTCTGTGCTCAGCTCCATCACTGTGACATGAAGCTGCAGCTGCCAACAGGAGCATCTGAAGGTCTCTGCTCTCAGCATTTATGTGGCCAGGTGCAAATATTCTAAAGGAAGGCAGTGGGGGGCAAAAGGAGTAGGTCCATTGTTGCTGCAGGCCATTAACACCTCCTGGAGCTGTGCACATACTTCAGGTCATCTAACTTGGGTCTGGCTGGGCTGCACAACCCTCCCATTCCTCCCAGCTCCAGATCCTCCCATGGTCCATGTGCAGAGTGTGTAACATACAAGAAATTTGGCATGCCCATCTACCCACTCCTTAGGGAACAAGGGGCACTGACTATACACATAAAATTATTAGTTTTAAACTGGGGAAGTAGGGAGAAAAGAGAGGGGGTTGATTGATTTTCTTCTTTTTAAGTAGGAATGCTGAACCTGTCAGATTCACTGTACCACTGAGGCCAACAGTTTGTTGCTGTTCAGAAAGGGATTAGGGATTTATATGGATAATGAGAGCATATACAGTTTTATTGGACAGACTCGGCAAAAATGCTTTGAGACAAGATCTAAGTCCTTCTCATGTTTCAGGGCATAAGCTAAACATTAAGTGATAGAGGCTGGAAAGAAAAATTCTGCATTCAGTAATCACCTACTTCATCACTCCTTTCTGCCTCCTCTGATACAGCAGGCACCAAAAAGAGACACGTGAACCTCAGATCGCTGGTCCCTCCCAGTCCATATCAGGGCTGTTTCTAAGGTAGCACAGAATCAAGAAACTTGAGTTTTCACACAGCAGCACATATGCCCCTACCCACCCAAACAGGGGGAAGCAAGTATTCATCCCTACCCAGGCACAAATGCAGGTCTCTTGAAAAATAGGCACAGCATTTCCCCATTTTTTTACAGCAGGATGTTGTTCAGTTTGTGGCACGTTAATTACTATTTATGGGGCTGCTATAAAAATTAGTTACCTTTTTATAACAAAAGGCCCACAGCCAATATTTTATAGACAACACACGAAGAAGTTTGGAATTGATGATTTACAGATCAGGAAATAACACTTAATCAGCTTCCCTACCTTCCCAAGCACGACTGTGCAGTTTTACACCACCTTGCTGTTTTCAACTCATTATTTATTGATGTTGATTGCTTGACATTTCACGACAGGATATGCTTGTTCTGAGAGGTGCACTCTGGGATTTATCCCGATGTGGCAGAGAGGTGTGGGTTATATTATTTTGCCCGCAAGTCAGCTGTATCATGTGTCCCAGCACACAGAGTGGTCCCTAGCGTTTATGTCACACAACATAAAACCTACTTTCACGGAGGGTGACCGCCTTCCCTGCACCACACACGAAGGGAGCCCAAGAATGCGAAGCAAATACCTCATTTACACCATCCCCACGGCATGGAACACACTGCCAAAACACCACTCCTGCTCACCACCACAGACTTCTGTAACATCTTTCATCGGGTGGTCTGAAAGCTCTTTACCCCCATGAATCAATTAACTGCACACCGTCACCGTGATGTGGAAAGACAGGGGATAGCTGTAGGTAATTTATAGATAAGTAAATGGAGGCACTTCTTATGATCATATTCCATCCTAAGTGCTACAAATCACAGCCAGTTGATTAATGTCTGCAAACCCCTCGGAGTGCCTGTGCTGTGTGCATCACTGATGAAACACTGCTAGAGCAGCCTGTGCCAGTGTGGAGCGAGGGAGAGTCTGACGTGCTGCCAGCAGCAGCAGCAGGAGAAGGTGAGAAACCTGCTCAGTGTCACACGTGATGGCTCTGTGGAGCTGTCAATTACAGCGTGCAGCAGGGAGGATGCATTGCCAGGGTTCTGCCCTCACCACTTTGCAACCTTCCCTTGCTGCAGGAGACATGGAAGAAGAAGGATCAAATAAAAGTCTACAGTCACCAACACTGCAGCCTGCCACCTGCATGGAACACGGGGTTATGGTGTGACCATCCACACCCAGAGCACAGTGCTCCTAGCAGGGGCAATTTTACCTTGGGAGCTTCCAAACCACAGCTATCGCCATCTCTTGGGGAACAGAAATTGTAAAAGCAGGCATGTAGCCCAAGTTAAATCAAAATAAAAACAAAAAGGTGCTCCTACTGGTTCTTGACTCTAGTGCAGACTTGCACTAGGTTTTGAAGCCATGTGCTGTCCACTGGAAAGAGTGTGATTACTCTTGAAATAGGCACAGCTTTAAATTCATACACACTGACAAACAAAAGGATGGGACCACCATGCTCCACAAGAGGATGCTTTCACTCATTCCTTTTCCTGGAATTAATTTTTGAGGTAACAAAATTTCTTGGCAAGCCAAAAGGTAAAGATCCCAAGCATAGTTTATTGATGTACTTTGCTAGCTATGTTTTTGAAGAGGAAGTTGTTCAAATTTGTAAAATTTTGCTTCAGTGACTTTTTACTGACTGGGTTAGGAGATTTTTTTTTTCTATTACCTTCTTTTCTTTATATTTTATTTGAAATTATACACAAAACTATGTAGGATTTGTTGACAAGCATTGCTTTAAGACAAATGAGTCAGCACACATTTTTATCAGACATATATGAAACAAATTCCAGCAGTATTTATGCTACAGCTGAACTGGAAGAAAAGCATCTGCAAACATGTCAGCAAACCCCCCTCCTTTGATGCAGTCCCACAGTCTGCTGAACCTTTCCAGTCGTTTTCCATCATCCAGTAGTACAGCAACTTTTCGTTTCTTTAAGTGCTTAACCCAGGGCACACACATGCACAGGCATTTGTTACAGATTCAGTTTGAAAGTACTTAGCACCTATTTAAAGTCCACATGCTTACATGAAGTAATTGCTCAGAGTTCATATTGAAACGGAGACAATACGGACAAAGCAAACAAAATATATGATATTCCACAAATCCATGAATGTGCCTAAGCTCAAACAGAACACAAAAGAGAAAACCTTTAGGAGTTTTAAGTCATGAAGACAAAATGTGTGGCCCACCGAGTTTGGATTTTTTGAGAGTTTTGCAGTGTATGACATCCCGACTTTTAAAAAATGTCATTCATTGTTAATGTAATTTATTAATGTAATTTCTTTAGGAAAGATTTTCAGTGACACTGAGGTGAGAGCACAAGCCCAAAAACCTAGCAAGGCTTTATGAGTGTACAGAAAAATAAAGCTAATGAGAAATTTAAATTAGCAATTAATATATCTGCAACATTGAGCGGACAAGAGGAGTTGGGTTACAAGCCTTTATGAGGAATGATAAACCAGTGTGTTACACAGAGGCACGGAAAGTTTCTGGTGTCCCCACTGCAAAAGACCCCTGGAAAACCTAAGAGCATCCACATGGTATTTTTACTGATACAATGAATCTGTCTGAACTCACCAACATTACAGAAATTGAGAGCAGCAATTCAAAGGTATTCCAATAAATCAGGTCTTCCAATATCTTGGAATCTGTCTATCAATATGCCTTACTGGAGAAAGCTATAGCAAATGTAGTTTTTTATCAAAATAAAGAGGTAATTCAACCCACAGAAAACTGAAGAGCATTTCAACATCAAATCCGTTCTCGTGCTTACCACAAGACAGAGTAACAGACTCACAGAATCATCAAGATTGGAAGAGACCATGAAAGTTATCTAGTCCAACCCAGCACCACCATAATCACCTCTCAACCATATCCCCAAATGCCACATCCAGACACCTCTTAAACACTTCCAGAGGTGGTGACTCCACTACCTCCCTGGGCAACGCACTCCAATGCCTACCCACTCTATCAGTGAATTTTTTTTCCCAGTATTTAATCTGAACCTCTCTTGGCACCACTTAAGGCTATTTTCTCTCACCCTTTCACTTGAGACATGGTGGGAGACCTCAAGATTTGTGTTTTTACTAGTACATATATCTAAAGATAGGAAGAGATAGAGACTCCCAACATTGTTCCTGGTAATTTCCAGTGACTATCTTTATTATCAAAACATGTCTCTTTTCAGTTTGGATTTTTCTGGCATTATCTTTCTGTCATCAGTACTAATTAAGCCTTCCTATGATGAAGGAAAACCCCTACGGCATTTATTGTTTGTTTTCTTTCCACGGAAATATTTCCACAGTGTATCACACACCTCTGACTTGTCTATTCAACAGAGGAGAGGAATGGGCTCTCAAAATTTTTCCACTTTTTCTATAGCTGAAGTATCCATTGCGCCCAGACAATTATTACGACTCTCCTCTGCTTTCTTGGCAATTTTGAAAATATTTAAAATTAGGGAAGCTGGAATTGAATGAATTATCCTCAACCCATTTTCACCAGTGCTGCTTATGGGGCAGAAGTCTCTGTTCTTCCACACCCTTCCACATCCACCTAATGGCTGTGCCAGCTTTGTCTGCCATCTGAACCAGGTGAAGAGATGGAGAGGTCATGTCTTGAAGATGGAACTTCACATTTGAGCTATGTCTGGATGGGATGGAGTTAACTTCCTTCACAGCAGCGGGGAGCCAGTGAGTGGCTGTGGGATCACTTGTGTGGGGTCCATCCATGGCAATATCTGATAATACATTTTGTGATGAAAATAAATAATAAACACTTGCTTTGGAATGCTATTGAAATGAAATTGCTGGCTGTGTGAAACCTTCAATGCTTATCCCAAGTCTCCGTAACAGTGTGCTGATAAACTCTATTGTGTCACTCATGTTAATTGCATTGATTGGACCACTGAAGAGTTTCTTGCATAACTGATCTATACACTTTGAATATTCCCTGCTAAATTTGAGCTTTGTCCCTGACAGGGAGTAATTAATCATTCCAGGGCTTCAAACAGTGTATATCTGGGAGAAGATGTCTGATATTAATTAACCCAGCAAATTAAAAAATCCAGTGAATGTAACTTGAATTTAAGCTAGGGGGAGCTTACAATGTTTAACCTTTGGAATGAGCAGAAGACTCTCAGATCCCAAAGTCTTGAGGTTACTGCTGTGTTTCTTTTAAAAATGTATTACATGGATCAGAGGTGATCCATGGAGCACCTGAATGATTCAACCTGCTCAGAGACTGCCTTGGATGGTCCTGTCTCCTGAGTATGGGGTAAACTGCTGGTAGCTGCTTCCTCTAGATGAGTATGCCAGAACGATCCCTCCATCATGTAGAGGGCACCCTGACCCTCATGACACAGACTTCTGTCTCACTGAGAGGTTGATGTGGGAGAATCCAGTGGGATTCATGGAAGTTACCTCGGAAAAAACCTGAATCATTTCCTCTTGAGGTAGAAGTCTCTTTCCAGCCTGCATCTTTATTAGGAAACATTTAAACTCAAGAAACAGGGAATGAGAATGAAAGGGATGCATGAGATGGACAGCTGAACTATAGGAAATGTTACATCTACAAGGCCTGCCCAGCCCAGCTCTGTATGATTCCCTACTCCTGGAATAATGTTTGTGATTTCTTTGTTCAGAAAATGATAGGCATCTTTGGCCTAGTTGAGGCACAAGTTATACAGCTCAGTGCAGAAGTTAGGGCTGACATTCTCTGGCTAGTGCTGTGCAGGGTTATGTTTAGGACTGGTTTGAAAACTGATGAATTAACTGAAGGAACACTAAAAGAAGATACACGTCCAGCTTCATTCTGCTGCAGTGACAAGATGGCACTAGTAATCCCTACAAGGCTTCAAACAGTATAGGGAGAAAGTATCATGGCTACAGGTGACTTACATGGGCACAAGTAAAAGCAAGGGGTATATTAAGGCAAATGAAAGATATTTCCCATCCTGCCATGAAGGTGTGTCAAGTAGTGATCTATACCTCTGTGGGGAGGTACCATAGGGGGGTACCACTGCTGTGATCTTGCTAACTGGCAAAAGACTGGAAATCCCCTGAGAACCTTCTCCTTAGACTGCTGCCATCAGGACTCTTGCCCTATGTAAGTCTCTCCTCCCTGCTGCCTGCCATGGTGGCAGGAATACCCTTTCCCTGAGACCATGCTCGGTTTGCTCCCAGCCGGTGAGTGGGGTCCCTCTTCAGTCACCCTTGCACATGTGCACTTCATTGTACTAAAGCTATGTAACAGTGCTGGCTTGATTTATGAGGGCTGCATTTCTTCCAGTGATCCCTGCTGGTACAGGACTCACTACTTCCCTTTTATGTGTCTGTGTCAGAGGGCAACTGGCAACCAGCTGTTGGAAACTGATGTAAAAAAAACCCCAACACAACAAAACCTTTTATTATCATTGTGATATTATTTCAAGTCCCAGTACCTGCCTGTAGTCTCTGTAAGGAGGGCAATGGAGACTCTGGCTGCAGGCTGATTTTATCATTGCTGTGAAGAAATTAAAATTATATCATTGAATTTCCAATTAGGACAAGTGACTGGGGTTGGAGAACCAAAACACATCCCCACTACAAAGTAACACTGATTCAGACTGAGTGTGTGTTTCTCAGTAGTCTTTATACTCAGAGATCATATGATATACATATTTCTTCCTCCTAGGTGTCTGTTAATAAGAGGATATCAAAAGCTCAGTAACAAAAATTATAATAATAGCATCTTTTTGTTAAGGCAATCTCCTCTCATATATCAAATCCAGTCGATATATTGTGCTGTTGTACATTGTACAGATACAGCAAGGCTGGAGAGAGAAGGGTGCTGCTCCACAAACACTCTGCCTTCTTCCCTTGCCAGGCAAACACAAGGGTCCTGACACTCCTTAGCTGACTCTGCTCTCTTTGTGTGCACCCACCCCGGGGTGGGTGACTGATTTCAGTTTGCACTGAAGTCAGTTTGAATATTCAGACTGATTTCAGTTTGCACTGACTTCCCAGTTCAAAGAGTCTCAAATTCTAGCTGTGTCAGGATTACTGGGGTGACTGGCCCAGGATGCACAATGAGACATCAGCAAATGGCCCAGGCATTACAGGAATGTATTGGAGAGAAGTGGCAAAAATTATCAGTTTGAATGTTGTGGCCTTGTATGAATTGTGCAGAAATGTGTATTCACAAAGTCACACATGGTATTTGCAGAACACTCTTAAGTCTACTTTGCAAAGTGAAAAGCATTTGTAATTGCAGCATCCATGCTCTTGAACATGTCAGTCCTTACCCCAAGACCTGCTGAACTGCAAGGACAGAATCAAGAAAATCTGAGGGAAGTTAAATGGCTCTGAGATAAGTTCCTTAAAATTTTATGTAAATGGACAGCTGAATAATGGAGAAAGGGACATATGAGTGTTTTCAGTGATTGAACGGCATAGGAAGGAGCTGGGAATGTTGTGGTCAGATGGAGAGAATAGGGGAAGGTTGAGAAGAAGCCAGGAGTACTGGAGGTACTGCCAAGGGAGTTGGCTTTGGGCAACAGCAGGATAAGAGAAGAACTGTAGGAATGTAGGATACAAATCCATAGAAAACCAGGCTTGTGGAGTTGGATGGCTTGCGGATCTAACTAGAATTCTGAAAAATTACTTTCCTAAAAAAATTTTTTAAATCTACTTTATCTGATGCTCTGATACTCTTTGCCTCTCAGTGATGTGCACCAACTCTCAGTACGCACACAATTGCGCTCATGAGGTGCTGGGTCATTGTAGCACAAGTGAGATAAAACAAACAGGACAACAGAAGTGACAGGATCAAATTGAGATGGGCTGGCAGGAGTCATCTGGGTCCCTGGCAGGTACAGGGAGAGCAGGCAGATCTCACAAGTTCCTTTAGACCCAGCGAGGTAAATCCTGCTAGAGCTGGACAAACATGCTGTTGTCTTTCTCCTGCTGTTATCATCCCCACGCAGGGAAGGTGTTCCAAGCTAAAGAGAAAGCCAAGCTCCTTCATGCAGCCCAGCACCCTGTGCCTCCCAAGCTGTTCCTGTCCCTCTCCCATCACCTCCTCCTGCCTCTGCACATGCCAGGTGACAGCCTGTCTCAGGAAGGTATTTATTTTTGCGTTATTGGTTAGCTTTGTTTTACCTCCTAAGTAAACCTTCCAGTATTTATAGCCTCGCCTCCGCACTTGTAGTATATATTAGCCTTTTATGCCTTCTCTGTCACCTGTTGAAATGAGAACTCAGGGTCTTCGGGCCTCTGCGGCCCTTCCCTTACATTAACTTAAATCACACCAGATGTGGGCCCTTACTGCAGAGGAAGACTAATTGATTTCGCCAGTCACAATATGCCTATTGTTTTTTAACACAAATAAACACTGTGGTGTGGGGGGCTTGGGGTTGATTTTTTTTTGTTGTTGTTTTTCCTTTTTTTTTTCCCTTTACCACAAGTGCCAAAGGTTATTCAATTAAAGGTCTCCAGAAAGTGTGACTAATAATCCATGGGCAGGGCTATTTCTACAGTAAAAAAAAAAAAAAGAAAAAAGAAAAAAAAAATAATCTCCACGCTACCCTGAGAACAGCAGCCTCACCAGGGCTGGCCATAACTGTGATGGATGGCTGGTGTGTGTAAGACGTTATTATTTGTTATGTGAGTGGGGGGACATGGCAGGCACATTGGGCAGTACACCTGCTGGGCTCCAAGAAGCAAGAACAGCTGTGTGCATTGATTTAGACGCTTGCTACTTGGGGCTCCAGGAACGAATCAAGCGACAGCTCATAAAAAGAGAGGGTTTTATGATTTTTTCCCCCTTCTTTCTGCAAACAAACGGCCACATCATATGTTTTCCTAACGCTGCTATAACTCAAAATTAAATCCCAGCCCAAGGTGTCAGGCTGGTACCATGTCAGAATTGTAACGGCTTATTTTAAAGGTCATTATGGATGTACCGGCGAAACACTGGGGGTTTCTGCACAAAGGTGCCATTTCGTTTTGCTGGAGCTCAGGCACTTAAGGGCAATTAGCTCCACTGTTAAAAAATGAGCTGAGAGTGTTTTAACTGGTGATTTTATGCTAATAACAACTACTAATTCATATTGTTAAAAAAGAAAGTGCAGGCTGCCAAAGCAGTGTACTGTATGGCCCCAAAGCTTCCCCTTGTCCCGGGTCCTGCCCCCAGCAGAAGGTGTGAGACACGCTGAGGTGCGTGTCACAGGGCCAGCAAACCTCTGCCAGAGCATGGGAGACCAAAGCCTGAGCACACACCCTGCAGCAGGGACACCCAGGACCCTTTTCTCCATCCTGCACCCCTGCACACCTCTGTGGCACTACAGAGCTGTAGTTACTCCTGGATTCTATCACTCAGCACCAGGAAAATGCCACTGTTCTTCCAGAGCATCCTGCAAGGCTGCAGCCTAGGCTTTGCTAGTCCCTGCTCACAGGCTCTTGCCACCAGGGTGCCTGAGAGAGCACAGCAGCTGTGCCCACAGGGACATATCTGCAGTCCCATGAGCAGCCATGGGCAGGTGAGGTGCCACCAAAAAGATCTCAGCTGCTGCCTTTGGAGGAGCCAGCTCATAGAGCTTCTCTCTTGGCTGAGTTGGCACTGCTTGGAAGCAAAGATGAGACCTCACCATAAAAGGTGCACCTGAACTGAGCACACACAGCTCTGACACACAGAGAAAAAAGATGTCTCCTATGAGCACTCTGTACACAGATGCTGCTCAGGACAAAAGCCTACTTTAAATGCTGCCCTAACATCCATTCTTCCAAGTGGGTACAGAGGAAGTCATCAGAGAAGAGCAGCTCCTGCTCCTTGCCCTTTAGATCTTCCTTTTTCCTCTTAAATCTCTTACTGATACAAAAGATCCCAGCCCTAAAATCACAGATTTTACTCACTGCATTATGCTTGTGATAAAGAATTAACATTTGGCCACTTGTGCAAAAGCACGTACAACAAATAGGCATAAACACTTAAACAAGAGTCTTGTCTTGTTTGAGTCTTATAGGAAGACAAGACCACTTGGCTGGGTTATCCAAGAAAATGCAATTGGTTTTGCTTTTCTTAAAGAGGAAAGGAGATGATCAGCTTTCAGAATTGGTAGAAAGTTGATCTATTTCTACTAACTGACAAACAATATGGTGCAAAGCCATAAAAATTATAAAAATGAAATTCATCTGAACATTGTAATATTATCTGGTCTTTTAGACTTTCAGACTTGCTTTTCACTTATAAGAATAACAACAGTGAAAAAGAAAAAAAGGTCTTTGCAAACATGAATTTGCACTAGGGGAGCTATTCTTTTCTGGCCTGCTTCTCAGCATAACAGCCAGTATACAGAAAATTTCAAAAAGAATAAGAATGAAATAGAAAGCACTCTAACAAATGGAAAATCTTAACACTTTGAGAATGAGATTCTGAAAACAAAACCATTATATCCCTTCCTTCCATGGACAAGGATGTTTAAGCTACAGCTGACATAGAGCAGCAAAAAGCTTCAGAGACCTTTGCAAGCAGCAGAGAAACCTTTTCTTCTTCTCCTTGTTCCAGCTTGACACAGTCTTAACTCTTTTAGCTGTATTTCTTTCACAGTCAACAGACATCCTTGGGAGCCCTGGCTCTTCTCTGTGTCTTCTCTATATCTTCTCCATCCTGACAGCAGACAGATCTCCCCTTACCTTTTGCTGAAAGCATAACATATTGAGCTGTTCAGAGATACACCCAAAAAAAAAAATCGTGAGAAAACTTCAGTTTGACATATTAAAAGTTGAATTAAATAAATTCTGAGTCCACAGAGTGGATGGAGAAAATTCTTGCCTGTGAGGCCTGAGCTGAGGTCCATCTAGCTCTCAGGCTAGCTGATTTTGTAGCTAGTTGCTGGCAGGAGCAACAGGATACGCAGTTTTGAGGTAAGACACAAACCCAGCCACTACCTGAGGTCCTCAGGACACACCATCATTGAATTAAGGATGCTAATGAGTACATCCCTTACAGCCCTGTTAGTCCATTTTATGGACTCACTATCCACAAATTTGCCTAAGTCCTGAATTCTGTCTGTCCCTACAACCTCCTGCGGCAACGCATGCCAGAAGTTTGCATTCATTGTGTTAAAAACTTGCGTACTTCCATTTGTTTTAAAACTGTGTGCTACCACTTTCATCATATGCAGCTTTCAGAGTAACAGTTCTCAACTCCCTTTATCTGCCACTGGTATGATTTAGTGGAGTGCTGGTTAAGGGAAAATACAACAACAACTTTCATGGAAATACAAAAATATGTCAGGTTCCCTTTTAAGAACCGAATTCAAACAAAGGTCAAGAGTCAGGGGATGGCAGGGGATGGCATGGGATGGCACGGCATGGCAATGGTGTCATTTGGTAAGGAGTGGAACTCAACACAACAAACCCATGCATTTGACTGAAGGTAAAACCTTGGAGGGACATTGAGCCACAAGAGAAGATGATACATATCTTAATCTTTGGGACTCAGAAATCTCTTTTTCCTTCAAACAGAACAATAGTCACTGTACCATGGCACAATGCATCGCTTGCTGTGTTGTAAATAACCAAAACCACTGTGGAGCAAAACCTCAACTGGCTAAAAATGCCATTATTTCACTGTCCTCAATAATATAAAACACTTTCCAACATATTTTTTAAAATAAAATAAAGGAAGAAACAAAAAAATTTAAGGTTCAAAGACTGCTGTGACCTTGTGAATCTGAGTGTCTTCTCACAGACTCAACAGCTGTAATTCCAATTCCCCTAACAATAGAAATTAGAATAAAATATGAAATCGTTGCCTCAGCCTCTTTTATAATTTATAGACTTCTTTTTGTCTAACTTTTTATGTATAAAAATGCTAAGATGATAAATTTTTCCTGTTTTTTTCCTGAAAAGTTCCTCCAGATAGAGAGTACTTGTGAAATGTAATCAGCTCACAGAGTCCTTATTTCTTCTGATGTTCTATGGAAACAAAGACCTGGGCTGGAGATGCTTAGAGCATTATAGAATTATTTTTAATGTTTGTTAAATGAATATTCTTATGCAGCTGAGGTTATCTGCTAGAACAGAATCCCACTTCTCAAATTTATACATTGAAATTCTGAATATGCATTGCCTTTTAGATATCTCCGATTTTTAAGGCTGTGATAAATCCTGGTGAAGAAATGGAATTACAACAGCAAGGGAAAATAAGGCTACTCAAGCAACTAAAAAAAATTTAAACACATGTGAAGCATCTTTTCTTCCACTACCAAGATGAAGCAAGGCACAAAAGGTAAAAAGCTGCTATCTTAGACATAAGCCAAGTCCTGAACTTACCCATTACTGAAACACTGAAACTGTCATTTCCTATATGATTTTGTACAAGAGATAAACCTACAAGCTTCTGTTAAGTGGAAGAGGACTTACAGAAGATACATACAACAGCCACAATGTAAATTTTATACTGTGCATAAATAAAAAATACAGTATACATGTTAAACAAAACAGGTACTACCTGCATCTCCTGAAGGACATGCTTCTCTATTGTTAGAAGCTCTACGGTGGTGGTGGTATATAGTGAAACAACATAGCCCTTTTAAACAGCATGAGGAAGACAATGAAAATCCCCATTCCTACAGGAGTAAAGTTAGAACATGAGATGGCACCAGTGGTAAAATTTGTCTGAGAATTGGGCTTAATATTTTAATTTTAGCAAATAGCTCTGTAAAATCTTCAATAGCCTCACTTTTTTCTAGGGCTAAACATTTTCAAGCAATAGGAACAAAATTCTTCATAATTTCTTTAATTGTCTATGAAGCAATTACTTCATTCATGGGCAATTTTTGCCCAGACCTAGGCATGAGAAGTGTTTTATTTCTAATTTGAGAGTGGATGTTTCCAGTAACCCTAATGTGTTTATTCTTTGCCTCATGAAGACCATGTTATCTTCTCAGCTTCTGATATCTTCTTCTGACACTCTTCAAACAGTTCAAGGTTTCTTGGGAGTTCCCCAATTATGTGCTGAACACAGCCTGTCTCTTTATAGAATGCAAATTCTGATAGGATTGTATTCCACAGGAGAATTTTTTTGGTTTAAAAATAATAAATGAATAAAAAATGAATAAAAACAAAACAGTTACCTCCTTCCCTTTTCAGGGTTTTGCATAGGGGCAGGCTGCCAAGGCTTGACATGTTCCAGATGGATACACGGAACGGCAGTGGTGCCTTGTTCTGTGGTCAGACCTCAACACAGAAGGGTAGGAAACAATGGGGAAAGAGTAGAATATTTCAGGCAAAGTGTCCTAGTTTTGGAAAGGGCCACGGGCTTTTTGTTCATTTGCAAGCACTTTCTCACATTACGAGCTGAAGGGTTTCTACTGAAGCCCTTGTCAGTCAATCTCTCTGTGTATTTCTCCCTGGTGCTCCGTTAAAGCCAAATAAAAGCTATTTGCCTCTGCTTTCCCTCCTTGTTGATGTACGTAGAGTTATCAGCTTCTTGCAGGTGTCTGCTTCTTGCATTTGTAATGACAGTTTAACAAAAAAATCAACCAAACTCGAGGCCACAGAAAAGCTTTCACAAGAGGGGTCAAAAGGGTTTCCTCTTCTGCTAAAGGTCTGCTACATTATTAGCAGTGCCGTGATAGAGATATTTACCTGTTGGTTGCTTTTCAATTGATTCAACATGTGGCTACAGGGAGGTTGGAGTCCTTAGATTAAACCCACTTGAAGCTAAAATCCTGGGATAACTCCAGGGGGGGGAAAAGAAAAGAGAGTGCTCATCCTGCTTTGGCTCCATTGTGACTTTTTGCTCTGTTTGGCTCCATTGTGAATTTTCACTCTGTTTTTAAGTTTTGCCTCAATTAGAAGAAAACAAGCAAACAACAAATAGAGAACAACCATCTCGAACAATTAGGGTTTTGACATCTAAGGAAGGCAATGTTGGATGAGGTCATCTCATCACAGCCCATAAAGCTATCTCTTCCTCCCTTTGTAATACCCATGTTCCAGTCCAAGTTCCTCCTTAGTTTTTTTGTGGCTAAAGTGAACTAAACATCCCAAGCAAAATGTGTGTCTGATTTATTGGTTGTCTGGGAGAATTAATGCTACAAATGCAATAATGTCTAATTTCAATTCAATAGGAAAAGCAAAGTCCAAAAGAACAGACCTCCCCATGAAAGAATTAAGGAACAGATTCAAGGTTTATAAAGCCAGATGGGAGCAGCCTGCACGTCGATCCTGACCTCTAGGAGAGCACAGGCTAGACCACTACTTCCCTGAATTACTTCCTTTTGGAAGTAAGGCACATATCTTCAAGAGAAACAGTCAATCTTTATTTTTCAAATTGCCAGTGATAGAGAACCTTGTATAGCCACCACATCTATTCCTTTGCTGATTAGGTGCTCCTCTCTGGTAAAAACATGTGTGTTTTATTTCTGATCCGAAGTTACCATATTTGTATTTCCAGACACTGGATGCTCTGATGTCTTTATCAAATAGATAAAAAACCCCAAACCCAAACAAAACAAAAAAAGTTCTCAATGTGGAGAGATATGGACAGTCATCTTCATAAAATTCTTCAAGAAATTGAGCTCTTTTATGGTCTTCTGCTCTGGTGCAAGTTTTCCAACCTTTTAACCATCCTCTAGATTATCCTATAAGTCTTTTTCTGCTATTCAATGCCCCCAGCTTGCATTGTGGACACCAGGGAATATAGATGTTATAGCTGCATTGTGACTAAATACCATACCTATATTCTATTTTCTTATTTTTAGTTCACCTCTGGAATCTGTGGACTGCGTACCCACTGTGGTTCCAACTACCATCCAGAGTACACATTAAGTATATTCTGTCTGTATGGCTTTGTTCTTTTTTCCTTTTCAGAAGATTGCCCTTACTTCCTAATATGTTGCTAGCATCTGTTTCACCAGGCAATCTGGTCTGCATCACTATTTTATCTTCCTGCCTTTTTTTTTTCTCCTGACTTTTTTTTCCCTCCCACTCCATAATATTTGTGTCATATCCAGTCTTTGTCAGTGGTTAGTGCATTTTTTTTCTTGGACATTGATACTAATTCTAAATAGTTTAATTCTGAAAACTGAACCATGCAGGGCTCCAGATAAAACTCAGTTATTTAACAAAGAGTCCAGATTTATAGTATTTCCAATTTACCATTTGATTTTTAAAATACTTAACATAAGTTGCATTCATTTTTTATTATGCTAGTTTCTGAACAAAAACATATAGTGACACCAAATGAAATTCCATATTGGAGGTTATTTTATTGACATACTAAGCTCTATGCACTATATTTAGAACCTCATCTCCCTTATATCCAAGGCTGCTTGGCAAAGATCTATTTTATATAAACCCACTTTGAACATACTAATTTTTGATTCCAGAAGCTTTGTCTCAGCCTCCACTATTTAACCTATCAGTTTTAGACAGGCATCTGCTTATTTCAGTCATACTACTTTCCCTTTTATAAGCAAGTGTTGTCAGAAAGCTTTTACACAGATATGTACATATTTTATATTTTTAAAGATTGCCAGAATTTACAGCCCTGTTTTCAAAGTCCAAAATTTTCCCTTTCATCTTTAAGGCTTTTTACTGTGGTCCTTTGGCCAAGGAGGGGTTTTTGCATAATTTTCATCTTTCATGCAGAGCACAAACTTCAACAGTCTGGAACATCTGCATTGGCGCATAAGGAGCAGCATATCTGGTGAGTGCAGTGACCAGAGACACAACCCACCCTCTCCTCTTTTCTGCAAAGTGCATTTCACAAATATGCATGAAAAGCAGAGCCTAGGAAAAAAATGAACAAGTAGAAATATGGGAAGCATAAGTGTCCAGCAAAGTGTCCAACCACATCTTCAGCCATCCTCCTCCTCTTCTCAGAAGTGCAACAACAAGCAAGGGAGGCAATACTGACAGCTTTGTGAATGGAGCCAAGTTACAATTTTGATGAAGCTGTGTGACCTGTGTGTATTCCACCATGGATACATGATAGACAGACTTTATTGGAGCTGCACACACTGCTTTTGTGCCAAGTGTCTTACCTCCAACATCCCTGCTTTGTCCTCAGGGTACCAAAGAACAAATGTCCACTGTGGTCAGGAATTTTAAAAGAATTGGCTAAGGAGTTTTCTGATCCACTGACATAGCTTCTAAATAAATCTCAGGCTCCTGAGGATGTTGCACAGGAAAAAAAAAGGCTATCTCATGCCAGTAATTATAAATGATCAACAGGAAGGCTCAGGAAACTATAATCCCCATGAAACTTGGCTTAGTAGCCCAGGGTCTGGGCAGGTGGAAAAGAAAGATTGGAAGAGATACTCATAGAGAGAGATAAGAAGATGTACATTTCCCAGTGGAACATCTAACATCTCCCTGCAGTATTTTGTTTTCTCTTTGACTGAAAAGTGGAAAATATCCTTAGCTAATCATTTCTGGAAGAAATGGGAGACTCAGAGCTCAACATGTGGAGAAACCCTTTGGTTCCAACAGTCTACTTTTCATGTGCATGTCTGAGGCTGCCAGACGCATGCTTCCTTCACAATAAAGTATTTCATCTGACCGCTGGTCTTCCTTTTCTTTTTCTTCCCTTGAGACTGGGCGGTGGAGGGAATGCTTCATTACAGAGAGGGGAGGTTTTGTTTGTCTCGCACTTTTTATTTACTCCAATCTGTTGTGTATCATAAGGGCTCTTATTCCACTTGCTCTGGAGAGTATTTACCAGATATCAAATATCACAGTTAATTTGATATGGGATTTTAATCTTAAAACACCTGCTTTGACCCTGTTTTGCTAAACTGTAACAGGCATTAGTCTCGGTGCAGAAATGTATATTTTTGGAAGCCACAAGAAAAATGTCAGTTTTCATGTTACACAACATATGGATTTCCCGAATTGTATATATGCTTGTTCTAAAAAGATACTATTTTTGTGCCTTCATAACTGAAGAACATCTGAACTTTTCCAGTTGAAACTTCCCAGGTGTTTACTTCATGCTGTTCTCATGTTGCAAATAAACAAGTTAAAATAATGGAAGCATAATCCATTTAACACACTTCTGCGCACATCCATATTCCAAAACCTCTTTAAGAAGAAGAGACTCCAGACTTCTGGGGCTATTAACCTCCATGTCATCAAAGACAATTCATTCCAACATTCAGACCTTGCATAGCAGGGATGAAAATATGGGGAGATACATTACGAAATCAGCATAGTTTGGGAGTTTTTGCTGCTGCCTTTTGGTTGAGGCTGGGCCCACTGCTGTTCTAAGCAGACTGTGACACTTCTTGGCATAGAGTTTCAGACTGATTGATGGAAAGCTGATAGCTAGTAAGTCTCACAGATTTAATCATGAATCATGGGATTGGTTTTGTTCAGCAATTTCTCTCTAGCATGAATGGTGGGAAAATTTAAGCAGTAATAGTTCAAAATGAAAAAGTTTTTAATACCCCTTGTGTTTGCCTATAAGTTTTCAATAAATATTTAAACTACACCAGGATAATCAGTGCATTAAGCTTCACTCCAGTGATCCATCTCTTTCATCTTTCCATCTATGGCAGCTGTCAATATACAGGCTTATTAGGCAAAACTTGCCAAATAGATAAAAAACAACTTTTTTTTTAACCATTTTTTTCCTATATATGTTGATCAGGAAATGAGCTTACCTGTTCAAAGTACAAAGTACATGCCTATTATCAGCTTTGATTTAATTATACTTAATGTAATTATATTTTACATTTGGCACACAGTTTTACCTATGTTGCCTGGCATCATAGTTGTTAAGCACTAAGCAATGCCTGTGATGGAACTAACTGCACTGATAAATTCATTTTTTTGTTATGTGGATAAAAAGGACTGACAGCTACTAATAAGGATGTCAGATGATTTCTTCTGTCATGCACAGCTTTTTCCCAGCATTGACTGCTTCTCATTCACTGAGAATTCAAGGGAGAGAAAAGTCTCCATTGTACCAGGTTTGTTGGTAGGATCTGGACCCCAAGGGGGACCCATGCTGGAACATTCTGTGCCTGAAGAGACTGCACCCTGTGGAAAGCACCCACGCTGGAGCACTTCTTGAGGAAGGACTAACACTGGAGAAGTTTGTGGAAGACTGTCTCCCATGACTGGAGCAGGGGGAGAGCGTGAGGAGTCGTCCCCCTGAGGAGGAAGGAGCAGCAGAGAACAATGTGTGATGGACTGACCTGCCCACAGAGGCTGAGAACTCCCCAAGTTGTGGCTGCTCCAACCCTCAAAGTGTTCAGGATGTGGCTCTGAGCAGTCTGGTGTAATGGAAGGTGTTCCAGCCCATGACAGTTGGGTTGGAACTAAATGATCTTTAAGGTCCCTTTCAACTCCCACCACTCTATGATTCTTTAACCTCAATCCCTTCTCCCCATTTGCCTGAGCTGCTTTTAGGGAGGAGATGGACAAAACCAGAAGTAAAATGAAATCTGGGAAGAAGGACAATGCAGGGAGAAGATGTTTTTAAGATTTTGTTTTATTTCTTGATGTTCTACTCTTGATTTGATTAGTAGTAAACTAAACTAACTTCCCTAAATGAAGTATGTTTTCCCTGTGATGGTAGCTGCTGGGTGGTGTCTCCCTGTCCTTATCTCAGTCCATGAACCTTCCATTGTATTTTCTCTCTCCCATCTGGCTGAAGAGGGAGTGACATAGTGGCTTTGGGGGGAATCCGATGTCCAGCTGGGGTCAACCTATCCCCCCACCCCATGGAATCACCTAATGCCTGGGGTCAGAGGGGACTTCAAGGTCATCTAGTTCCAACCCCCTTGTCCTGTCAGGGACACCAGTCCTCTACCCATCTTTGTGGCTCCCCTCTGGACTCGCTCCAGCTGGTCCCTGTCTTCCCTGAGCTGAGGCCCACAGAGCTGGATACTGGTTATCCAGCTGGGTTATCACAAGTGCCAGGCAGAGAGGCAGAATCACCCACCTCAATCTGCTGGCCACTCTGTGTTTGATGCAGCCCAGGACACCTGGGTTTTCATCCATGGTGTTCTCAGGGTGGCTGTTGGAGGGTAGCACCTGGATGTGACGCAGCAGATGTGTGGAACTTTCCCATGGGGTGGGAAGTGCATTTTGCCATGATGTTGTAAGGAGGCTGAGGCTGGAGCTTCCACCAGGGAGGGGCTCCTTCTGAGGCAGCTGGAACGACCACCCCTTCACAGGCAAAGCCTTTTGTCCCAGTGGAAGCTAAATGTGATGAAAATCTGCCAGAAATTACCCACATGAAGACTATAAATAATTGGGGAAAAAAAAGTGGAAATGGCAGGAATGTAAAAATCTGGCATCTCCCTTCGTGATTTGCAAAGCAACACCCGGAGTCCAGCTGATAACACAAAGAAGATCCTTAGATTTGGCTTGCCAGAAACAGAGGCAGGAACCAGCACCCTGAATTATGTGAAGTCCATCAGGTGCTGGCACTGGTAAAAAGAAGGGAAATTTCAAATTAATAGGGTGAAATGGGAAGGCTTCCTCAGAGCACATGTACAAAATTTCATTATTGTTAAACTAGGGAGCCAAGCACAGCTTTTCATTTTCATCTCCCTGCAAGATTGATTTGACTCGTATATAGTGAGGGACTCCAGTCTTTTGTAGCCACCTGGAGCAGGGGACCAGCAAAGGCCAAGGTATTTCCCTATCCAGGTGGCCCTCATAAATATCTTGGTGGAATTTATTTTCTTTCATTTTCTTTGGCATTTCTTGGGCACTGCTTGATTAAGGGGTGGTGTGTAGGAACTGATAGGCCCAGAGATAGACAGCCACATCTGCTAACCATTTGGATTAATTATTACACCTGTACCATAAAACACATGTTAATAAAGGGTTGGTGAACAGGTTCAGGTTGCAGTTTTAAAAAGGCCCAAAGAAAGCACAATGCTAGTCACATACAAGAGTGAGCCAAACCTTTTGCTGATAAGATGCTGCAGGTTCCAACCACATCCAAGGAAGAGGCAACATCAGATACACATGAAAAATAAATCACACTCAGGAGGAAAGTGAATATCCTGGCAAGCTATGCCTTTGTAGTCTATTGGCTAGAAGGTGAGCGACAGTACACATTCTTTCTTCCCTTCTTTCTTTGCTGTTAAATGTAGAAGGAAAAAAATCATTAATCACTCTGCAGGATACAGCACTTAAATGGGTAAAGTTGCTGAAGGGGTCTGGTTAGCATCAGCCGATTTTTCATTTCCTTTCAGTGGGGACAGTGTGGTGCTCTGGAATCCCTGGAGCTCAGGAGCATGAATGCAGGTATTGAATTTTCAGGAGGAGACAATTAAGACCAAGCACGTGAGATACAATCATATTTAGATTAATTCAGATACTTCAGCTGAAGACCTAAACCCTCTGCCTTCTTCCTTCTTTGGGAGGCATATTTGGGAGGGCTTTACTGGGCTGGCATTAATCATTAATCATATGAGCCTTGTGTCAGTTATGATGGAACACAATGGAGCTCTGTGTTTATTATTTCTTCCCCTGAAAAGGTTTACCATATTATTTCTGCCTGTGGAAAATCACTTTCCTGAACGATCACTGCAAATATCTTTTGCCTGTTTTTTACAGCTCTTTATTCTGAGATGGACTGAAGTCAGAATGGAGTGAATGTGGGCCCTGAGCCTGGTGCCAATTCTTTGTTATTTTCCAGATATCTCCTTATCCAAACTAGCTTCCATTGTGATCTGCAGATGAGCTGAAGAAAGAGCATAGGACTGTTGTGAGGACACCTCAGTGTGATCTGACTTGCAATCCTTCTCACTCTGGGCTTCATCTGTGACTGATGTTGGTGTCTTTGATGGGTAGTGATAACCAACACTGCAAAAGATGGGTAGTGATAACCAACACTGCAAATACCACTAACAAAGGGGGCTGCTCTGATGTCCAGGACCACTGGGCAACAGTGCGTGGTTAAGGTAATCTTTCCAAAAAGAGGAGGCCAGAACATGCACCTGTCCCATAAACCTGTTCAAATGAGATTTCACTGACAAACCCAAGAGTTCATACATTCTGTCCTGACCTGTGGCCAATGCTCCAGCTGAACATTTCCCAAGCTGAGTTTGACACTGTGACATTGGCAAAAGATGCATAACTCAACCAAAAAAATCTTTCCATTGGGGAAAGACAGCTTCAAAAGGAGGATGGGTCTTTCATGTTATCACAACTCCATCTCCAGACTCTACTAGAATGCCTGCAGCAAGGACAGTTTGTAAGAAGTAATAAGCCTACCTTTGGGAAGATCCTGGAAAGACAGTCTGGCCATCCAAAGTGAAGGATGCTCTTTCAAAGAGATTTTTCATGAATCAGGACAAGAAGAATAAGTTAAATGTCTACCTCATCTGTCCGAAGAAATATTTGTATAGAAATATGGCAATCTACAGGGCAAAGGAGTATAGAAATGTGAAATATACCAGGATATTATTTCAAGAGATAAAAGATAGCCCATGATAAGTCCGATAAGGCTATTTATCTTTAGATATGTGTTTCAATGTCTGAGGTTTACTTCCTCCTGCAGCCTCAATTTAAGATTTTGTGGTCTTTACCTGTATATGCATATACTTCAACACTTTGGAAGATTGAAGTTAAAATCAGCATTTCATTTTCTTTATTTTCAAATCATACTTCTGCAGTCTTTTTTTTCATATTACCAGTAATATATAAAAATGTGCACTTTTGTGCCTACTGAGATCATTTGAGCTGTGTCCAGGTAATAGGTGCCAGTTGTAGTATATGAATTGTAGTGGATAGAGACTACTAGTATATCAACAACATTCATTTTTCTGTACTGGAATAATCCTTGGAATGCATTCATTTCAAGCTATTGTTGTTTAGATTTACTATCCAGCTCCACCTTCTGGTAAACTTGAATTAAATCTAACTTTAAGTTTCTCTCTACTTGCAAGCACTGAAAGAAAATTATTTCCTTTGTAATTATGCTAGTGATCAACACTTAGCATAGATAAAATTATACTGACCTGTATTAACCTCGCCAGTCACTGAATTTGTACCCCATTGCCTTTTTCAGGGATGTAATGAAATGAATAACATGAAATAAAAGCCCTTTCAGAGTAAGCTTTAAAGCTTAAGGGAGATAATCTGCATTCTAAAGTCTTCAAATTTCTGATTTGAGACATTTCTTCATGAATAGGTCCCAGGCTCCAAAATTACAGAATTGCTTCCTCAGACTGGAACTGCCACAGTTCTTTTAATCTTAGCTGCTTTTGAAAAAGAATGTACAAATATGTCTAATGAGATATCCATCCATTCTCAAAGAGTTTCTCAAAAAAGATAAGCACGAATGTTTATACTCAAAACTGAACATGAATTTTAAATTGCTCATTTATCCCTTTTGGTCTTATCCCTTTTGTAAAATAAATAATCAGACAGTTAGATGCACATAAAAGGGACATCCCATACTACTGATTTATGAAGCACATAGGAGAGCTGCATTCCTGTCTTGGACAGGGCATGGGGATGCTATGAATTTCAAAACCAGTTATTTAATTAATCCATTTATCCAGGTTCCTATCTATGGTGTTCAGGTTTTCATGCACACATCTTGCCTGTGCATTTGCAGTTTCTTCTGAATCCTCACCTTTTTTACTTGTATACTTCTAGTATATACACTGTATCTCTACTAATAAACTAACTAGGGCTCAAGGGTTACTCAACAATCATCTGTAATGTTAAATTTTGGTACACACACTGACACAGCTTCCCCAAACCGGCTAGACTCTCATGGAGAAAGCCAAGGCACAGCCTAATGAGAATTTCCCTCAGGCATTTTGGGCAGTGGTAGGCATACCACTCCCCTTCACTGCTCATTTTATTTTTAAGGATTGACATTGTCTATGGCTCTCATTTTCTGTTCCTGAGAACACAGAAGACTGACAGCCTGGTTCATCTTGTGACTGGGCAGAAGGTGCATCAAGACATACAGCCCTGGTATACACCTTGTACAAACCAAACTGAAACTATGCAGTTTATTTCCACTTACTTCCCATGAGCAGATCAGCTCTGTGTCTGACTGTGGCCTGCAATGTGCTAAGAAAGGTCTCTTCATTATACTAGTGTGGAGATTGTAAGCTTTTCAATATGCAGAAGGCTGAGGACAGGATGCATTTTAATTTATTTTCTCTTGAACCAAATCTCTATCTTCTTCCTGTGTTTCTACTCAAAGAGTGTTCAGCTGCACTACAGCTAATGGAGATTTGCCTGAGTAAGAACTTAACATTTGTCCTCTTACTGAAAAAAACCATCCCATTGTTTCTTGCTTGTGTTACCATAGGGCATAAGATGTCTGTTTTTCAACCAAAGTCCCATAGGTCTGAGGACAAAAGGAAAACACAGTTCCGCCCTTCAAAGTGATCATAAGGCAAAACACAATGGGAACTACAGACAGATGAATGAGCACACAGACACAGAGAGACAGCGCTGGTCAGTGTGATGTGCTGCAACCTAACCATTGTCACCATGGGCATCGCTGGAAGGAAAACAATTGGAAAGAGAACTGAGCCAAGAGAGACATTTTATTGGCAGAGGAATTTGCGTCTCAGCACTTGGTGACAGTCCAGCCAGAACAAAATCCGGAACTGTCGCAACGTTGAGTGAGAAGGGGCACGGAGCCCCTGCTGGGGACATTCTCCTGGCGGGCTGGCCCTCACGGGACTTGCACAACCTTCCAGTTGCAGCGAGCTGGCACATGCCAGCAACCACAAAAACACTTCCGTCACAGTTTTTCCAGCCAGTGAAGCCTGAAAGAGAGTGGTGGAACAGATTTTGTCTCCTATTACAGGGAACGTCTCCAGGAATGAGAGGCAAAAAAGGAGAAAATGTGGTCATTAGATGTGAAAATGTAACATACAGGCACTATGGTGTGGCACCATAGTCTGGCCAAAGAGCCAATAGCTTCCAAGTGAATGAGAGATGATGGGTAGTGGAGGAATTGACTGCAGACAGCTAGAAAGGATAGACCAGTTCCAACCCCAGGCAGCACCACAGCCTGGGGGCAGAGTGGCTGGGAAGCTGCCCAGAGGAAAAGGACCTGGGGGTGCTGGTGACAGCAGCTGAACGTGAGCCAGCTGTGCCCAGGCAGCTGAGAAGGCCAATGGCACTTGGCCTGGATTAGCCATAGTGTGGCTAGGAGGACCAGGGCAGGGATTTTCCCCCTGTACTCTGCACTGGTGAGGTCACACCTGGAGTGCTGGGTCCAGTTCTGGAGCCTCATTGCAAAAGCATTGAGAGACTGGAGCAAATCTAGAGAAGGACAATGAAAATGGTGAAAGATCTGGAGCACAAGACGTGTGAAGAGAGGCTGAGGGATCTGGGGTTTAGCCTGGAGAAAAGAAGCCTTGGGGCGACCTTAATGCACACCACAACTCCCTTAAAGGAGGTTGTAGCCAGGTGGGAGTTGGGCTCTGATTCCAGCAACCAGTGACAGGAGAAGGAAATGGTTTGAAGCTGCACTAGGAAAGATTCACGTTGGACATCACAAGGAATTTCTACAGAAATGATTGTAAAGCAGTGGAACAGGATACCCAGGGAGGTAGTGAAATCATCATCCCCGAAACTGTTCAAGAAATGACTGGATGAAGCACTTAGTGCTATGGCTTAGTTGATATGGTGGTGATTGGTCAGAAGTTGGACTCAATTATCTTGGAAGTCCTTTCCAACCTTAATGATACTATGATTTAATGCAGGAGGTGCAGAAGAAGGAGGGGAAGGTTGCAAACAAAAAGTGACGGGGCAGTCTGTGAACACAGAAATGCAAACTGACAGAACTGGGATGAGTTTATCTGTGTACATGGAAGCTCAAATCCCCATTGCACTGTGCAAAATGTGTGCGTGGTCTGAACTGGATTCATGAGCGACAGGCTCTGCCCAGGTGGACTCTGAGTGACCAGCAGAATGGTGATGCTCTCCCAAAGAATTGGAAAATGAGTTTTAGTGAGAACTTGAATTCAAGGTATTAATTAACTGTACATAAAGTGTAGCTGACACACACGAGATTTTAAATTGGAAGGGAGAGTGATTTTTCTCTAGCAGTGCCATGAATTGCTGACATGGAGTGATTTGTGTGGAGACACTCAATGGATTTGTGCCTTTGCCTGACTAGAAATTTGAGGGATTTTTACATTGAAAGAGGTGTCAAAAAGGATCACACTCATAAGGAAACTTGAGTCTGACCGGGCTCCGGCCAGCGGAAAGAAAAGTTACCTCTGAATTCAATTATCTGCAGGATATCTTTGTCCTAGGGTGTCAAAAAGACTGCAGAATGGTCAGCCAACACCACCACCAGACTGAAATGGCTGGGACATTTCCTCTGCTTTGACAGCTCCTCTTTCCCTTAAGTGGAAGGAGACCGACCCAAAAATACCATGAAAGATGATGAAAAGGAAACTGCTTGGCTACAGTTTCTCCTTGCCTTTCCCTGCTTTTTGCAGTCTCTTCCTCTGACTTTTCTTTTTTAAAAATTTCAGTCCTGGCAAGCAATACTAAGAGGTTCCAGACAGACAGGGATGTGTCAGACATACAGGTGAATCAGAAAATCAGGCTTGCACCTCCTATGGTTGCTGGCACATGTTTGCTTTAGAAATCTAGGTGGAGACCAGAGTTTTCTTTTTTAGTTATCAATGCTCTTCTTTTCTCACAAAAAAAATTAGATGTCCTCTTCAAAGGATTCCCTGTTTACCTCGTTTTAATCTACATCCCTTTGGAGGTCAGTAGGAGAGCTGTTTTGCTGATGCACAAATTTATTCTCATTGGTAATTCAGGGCCTTGATTTTTGGCCTATAATGACAACAGGTACCAGTCTAAAAAGTACTTCATCTTGCTTTTTATTGCCAGTAGAGTTCAAATGTCTTACATGCTATGTGGAGACCCATTACACTTAACAATTTTTAACTCTTTTCTGAAGCCTAAATGGAAGTTTCCACGCATCTAATGAGTAACAGGATACAAAAATTATAACTGTAATTAAAAAACACAACTTGTAGTCTTTCACAGTATTCTAAGTTTCTTTGTGTTTAGATACTCAGTTCAAAATTGTACGTGCTAGACCTCTTAGTGGTTAGAGAAAACAGTGGGGAGTTACTAGTCTGGAGCCAGAGGGTGTCCGATTTTCATTGGAAGCTGGAATATCCAAGGCAGGAGTTGGAGAAGCCAAAAGTCCTTCAGAATAATTTTTCTGTTTTTCAAAATAAACAAAGGAGGATTCAAATGAAAGCAAAGCTGGGACAGACTCCCATAGGAGCACACAGCATATTCTGGCAGAATCCTGGGGCTCTTTTCTGCTCTGATTTATATCAGCAGGATAAACACTCTTTATTATTTACCAGCTGCCAAGGACCAGCAGAACCTACAGGAAAAATATGATTCACTAATCTACAATACATCTATTTCTTTGTTACCTTGTCATTTCCCCAGCTCTGTGCGCTCATGATCGCTGTGCATATGATCTGACTGACTTCTCCAGTAGGAAAAATGAGATCCAGTACAAAGTCCTGCCTCCTGGCACTCTTTGGTCCTTCTGCAACAAACAGATTTTACAGCAGCTGAGATACGGTCCCTATAGAGCAGATAGCTACACCAATGCCTTACACCACTGATCATGTGTTGTATAAGGACAAACTGTACAACTGTGATATAATTCATCACATATGATAGAGTTACACTGGAGTAACTGCCTCTACAGCCATAGAATGCTCCACCAATTTAACTGTACTGAAATCATCAAATCAATGCCAACCTCACATTCAGGCATGTTCTTAGAAATCCAAACCTTAAGCAGGAAGTTGCCTATTTCCTTAAACTCTGATCCAGATTCAGGGGAAGGTCTCCCCTCCAGTTACATGTCTGCCTTGTCACCCATCACAAATGGCCAGCTACGATCCCCAGGGCAGCTGGGGGGAACTGTTGTTCTTCAGGATATTTTTCAGATTACAAATGCATCTGGATCAGCACAAAGTCCCATTCCTTCTCCCCTTATTCACTTTCCTCCAGTGTCTTCGGCTGCATGGCAAGCTATTAGGAGCTGAGAGTTGATCAGACTCTGCTCATCTTGCATGACAGCAAGACTGTACTGCACTGAAGCCTCTGGGCAGCCTCTTAACAACATCTGATTTCACTCTCTTCTCCACCTACACCAGTGCTTTTTGCATACAGGGAAGGTACACTGTACAACACAATTATGTGTATCCTGTAAAGAAAAAACTCATAATGGACTCCTTTTTTAAAAAGAGAACTAGTTTTACTATTTACATACTATTTACATGTTACTTCATCCACTTGTAATTTTTTCTGGAGATTAGAATACACCATTCTTGGCTGTTTAAAGCAATTCTTGAAGTAGCATATTTGTTAAAGTTCTTTCTGCCAGACACTTTAAGCTATACAATGCGCTGCTGCCAATAGGTCACTTCCTACAAATAAAAGCTAATTGCAATGTCATAGACATCAAACACCAGAATAGACTCAAGGTCTTCTATTCTCAGCTCATCATTTTACTCCTCACACCCAGGAAATTCCAAAAAATTGTCCCAAAAGGGATCTCTAGAGGTTATCTTCTCCATTCCCTTGCCTCACACAGTATCAACTCCACCTACACCATCCCCAGTAGCTATTTTTCTCCCTGTGCAGACACAGCAATGAAAAGGAATGCCACCTTAATTTCCTCTGGGGCCAAGAGAGTTGGAGATGGTCAACACTGGAAGGTGTTCAGCATATCAGTGAATGGAGAAAGACCTTACTCAAAAGCAGAATTTTCCATGTAAAACACAGGAGATCAGAGATTTAGGCAGCTTCATGCTATGACCAGGTCAGTCTGTCTAGCTGCTACTGAAAGACATTCATCTCCTGGCTCCTAGTTCCCTTTCCTCACTGCTCCAGTCCCAACACCTTGTCACCTACTCCTGTCTTAGTCCTTACCTGATCCCACTGAAGGCTGATTCACACAACTAGCCCAGCTGTAACATCAGTATTCTGGTGTTTAAACACTGTGGAATCAAACTAGCTCAAGAGAGGTGTAAAAGCAACAGAGGAGCACAGAAATGGGAAAATGTTTATGGTGTGGAGGAGGAAGCAGGCCCCCCACAAACACCTTTCCTAACTACTGTATCAGGTTTAGTTGTAGCCTGGAATGGCACCATCAGCCTGCTCTGGGCTCTTTAAGTAAAGGCCTATGCTGTCACTGCTGCAAAAACAGCTGCCCCATTGCCAGCTGCAAAGTCCACTCCCCATCCCACCCCTCCTTGCGCTACTCTATGTGTCTGTGCACCCTCACAAGCAGCCAGGCAAAGGAACCAGGGCTAATAGTTGATGGGATATGAGGAAAAAGACAAGGCAGCTCCTGTTCTGTAGGGATGAAGCAGGGCTGGCTCAATGCCTGCTTGTAAAGCGAGTATAGAAACCGTGCCCCAGGCCTGCTTGAAGGACATCTGCAGCAGAGCTGTGCTCTGTCTCACCTCCCAGGGCAGCCATCAACCTTTGTGGGCACTCCCATAATTAGCTAGCTTCCTTTCCAATGAACGTGCCTTTCCAATGTGCCTTTTTTGCCCCATCATTAATATGCATCTTTTAGCATTTTTAATATGAGATTTTAATGAGAAGCGTCAGGAAAATGTTTTGTTAGCCAGCACCTGGGGGGAAAATCCATCTATTTTATCTTCAGTATGGCACTGATTGCTCTCATCACCTATGGCTGATGTTCTAGTCAACTACTCAAATGTGCTGGCCAAGCAGCACTTCATGATTTATTTAAAAATTCATCTAAAAAGAGGCAAAAAATGGAGGGAAAAAAGCTAGAAGTTGATATATTAAAGTCATAATTGCCTGCCATGATTGGGGATTTCATGGGAGGTATTTTTGGAGGCAAACTGATCAGAAATCAGGAGCTCACTGGTAATTGTTATGTCCATGTTAAGGGAATGGCATTGGGAGGGTTGACATAGAATAATGCCAGTCCCCTGCTGCTCACCTATCTTACACAGTAAATACACCAACTGTACATTCATTATGTTTTTTTAGCACTCCCATTGCCTCTGCCTTCAGTAAGGTGCTGTGGCATCCTACAGCCACAGTACAACAGCATTTGTCCAAGATGTGATCTCTCTCAACACCAATTGCTGCTGTTGGTGTTGCTGTTTTTATCATCTGCAGGCTAATTTTGCAACAAGACCAGAGCTATCTCCCATGATGGCTCCAACCTACATTATGTACTCTAGCACCATCACCTGCTTGTGCTCCAGGAAACTGGATCATCAGGGAAAGTTTTACATCTTATGCCTCTTCAATAACATCTTGGTACCTGCAGTGACTTTTCATCTACTGGCATCTCATCTGTAAATCACAGAGCCCCAAAGGAGCTTCAGGCAGTGGGACGTGGGGGAAGGGTGAGCAGCTGCAAACCTTTACTGGTAGCAGAAACTGAACTCCCTGGCCATTTCTGTTCACAGCCTGTGATATGAAAAAGCTTGGTGCAAACAAAAACATGGCAGAGGAATGCTATGCTCACAGAAAAACACATTTTTCTCGGCTTCTGTGAAGGCGCCGTGGCCTGGAAGACAAAACGCTACTGCTGAGTGAAGACTGCCTGCCTGAGCCACAGTCTAACCAAGCACTCTGCTTGGACTTGGATTTTCCTCGAACCACAACCCTGCATGAATTCTAAATTATCCAGAGAAAGGAAAGGCAGAAATGAGGTGTTTGTGGTGAAACAGTCTCCACTTAAATAGAACCGAAGCGACAAGGAGTTTTCTGCAGGCCTGGTGAAGAGACGCCTCGCGGGGCAAGGACGGGGAGGTTGGGGTGACCCGGAAAGCAGGATGGGCAGGATGCTCAGAGGAGCAGGAGGGACATCTGCTAACAGTCAGTGCTGCTGTCAGTGCCTGGGAGATGGGGAGATGAGCCATGGCCCCGAGCTAGAGCAGATTTGGCTGTGACACCTCCCAGGCCCTGGTCAGGCCTGCGGGAGGGTGTCCTTGGTACTGTCCCATGGGACAATTCATTGTCAACCCCCTCGACTTGCAGGCAGGAGTTCTGCCAGCCCAACAAACAAAACCTTCTCTGAGTACACAGAACCGTAGTCTCTGCTGGAAATTACTTTCTGCAGTCCTGGGGCCTCTCTCAAAAGCCAAGTCAGCATTTTTTCCCTGTCCAGGTACCAGAACTACAGTTCAAATTGCACTGTCACTCGTTGAAGGTGTCTAACAGAACTCTTCGCTATTGGGAAATTAATTTTGTTGCAGTGGAATTGTTTTACAAGTCTGTGACAATTTCATGGAAGTTTTGCTTCAGAGATAAAGCTGGAGAAGATAAATATCCTACACTATTAAAAGACCAGATTCCCCTGAACAAAGCCTTGGGGTGTGACCTTGAATCTACTTCTTGTAAAGTTTTTCTTTGCAGTGTCTATGTCAATATTTTTTAAAGATTGTGTCAAAATGAAATGCTTTTATCTATCAGAAATCAGCATTTCCTAGCATATTATTTCACAGGAATATCTATATTTCATAGGCAGAGCAGTGAGTACTGACTTACTGATTTTCTACATTAAAAAGTAAAACAGATACTGCATTTTCCACATGTCCCAAAACTATTATCTGTGTGAGCCAAAACTCTATTTTCTCATACTTTTTACTAGGGCAAGTGGGTAATTCTCTGCAGGAATACACTTAGTGGAAGCAGTAATTCAGGAGTACAGCAATCTTCCTAGGGAAGGTGTCTGAATCTCCCCTAATGTTTGACCTTCCTGTAGCCTGCAAAAACGCTAATGACTCTAATGCCTCTCACACTCTGTGCCTAATGACGGCCACTTCTCTTGCCAATTAGATGAGATTAGGGGAGAGCTGTCTTGTGCATACTGTACATGACAGCCTATTCCTAACGCCGTATATTGCCTCTAAATTGGCTAATGCTGAATTCAGGATGGAAATGGAAAGCTATTTGTGGGAGGCTTGTCCTGAGTCCCCAGCAGGGTGTGAGAATTTGTACTTAGTGCTGATGGTATGGTTATGCTGCATTGCTGATGGATGTAAAAGAGAGCTGCCAAATAGAGACTCCAGAATCATTTCCTAAATAGCAGCGATAAAAATTACTGTTAGAGACCAAATCTGCACTGTTTTCTTATTTTCTAGGCAACTTTGAGCTGCCTAGGGAAGCAAGGACATTATTTGCCCTCAGAGTATCATTATGTGAGTTTTTGTACACTAAGCTTTTTCATACCCACCTCACAAGAAGGAAGACTGAAAGGGAAAACCTGGCAGGAGATTGAGAAAGAAGAAAGTGGAGAAAGAAGAAAAACAGTGGAGCAGGCTCCCCAGGAGCGGATAATGCGAGAGCGCCGTCGCGTCAGACCACATCGGATCGCTGAGCGCTCAGAGGTGTCTTATGAGCCAATGAAAAAAACCTGTCCTAGAGTAACCAAACCCAATTCTCACGCATTCCATTCCCTTTCTGGAGTCTAGGTGGGTACTGCTTTTAAAACACAAATTTTGGAATAATATATCATCTTCTGGTTTGCCTTATCTATTTTAAAAATGACGTTAAATTCTTGTCAGTCAGAAATTTCTATTAAAACTTTGTGTTGCACAAAAAATAATTATTTTTAGCAGCAGAATTTTCTTTAAAAACTTTTTTTTCCTGCTGTTTGACCAAATGTTTCAAACCAAAACATTTCAAACCCTTGGAATATGAGTTACAACAGAGTGGATTGTATTTAAAATGTTGTTGGTATTTATGTTGTTCAACTTTTCTTCTTTTCTTGATGTGTATTTTTTCTTCAAAATTTCTTTTTTTTAAATTCTTCACAGCACTGGAAAATTTACAAGAAAGAAATCTACAATTTAACTGCTCTTTTTCAAAGCTGATGAAGTTGCATGTTAGCAGTTTCAATTTCAATCATTTTCTCCTCAAACCAGTTTTTCTAATTTTACATAATCCTAAAAAGTCATATGAATCAAAATTAGAAACTAAAAAGTGAAATAAAAGCATTGACATTCTAAATGTTGTTTGCTTTCAGTGACCTAAATTAAAAACAGCAAAAAAAAAATGGTTTTGGGAGAAATAGAAGAAGGTGTACAAACATTAAAAACTGTAAAACATCCTGCTGTTATTCACTTGAAGGTGAAGCAATTTTGTATTTGGGGCTTTTATGTGAAATAGTTTTGCTGTTTGTGTAGGGGCTTTAAGCCATACATATGTTTTAGCAGTAAAAAAACCAAACCAAAACGAAAAAAAGGTATATTCAAAGCTGCTCTCATTTTCTCGAGCATGAGTGGAAATTATCCTTCCTGGTGCCTGGAGTAGATACACTTTTTTTATTGTACAAACAGAAAATACATCTACCCTCCACAAGCACTCGCTTTAGTAAGAGAGTTTTTTTAAAAGAGGAATGTACATAAAACTGTTCAAAGTGTATAAGAATTAAATCTCCTTCAGTTTATTTTCACATATGCTGAGTGCCAAAGTCACATCACAGACAAATCACATTTTAAAACAAAAAGAATGTATATCTGTTAGCACATTCTTATTTGTAATTTTTTTTATTTACACACTCTCTAACATAGTTCTGTGCTTGGCAATCCAATCTAGGTTTAACTTGCACCCTCCAGAAACTATATTTGTTTACAGTTTGTTCCCCTTGTTGGTCACAAGGAAGAATTTGTTTTCAAGCAATTTTTAGATCCCCTCTGCCCTCCTGTTGCAATTCAGTTATATCCTATCAGAAGACTCTGCCTGATATTCCCAACATTGGACTCCTCTACTGGGGAAAATCTCGGGCTCTATATTCTTTCTTCTTTATCTTCAGCTAAATAAAAATTAAAATTATTTCTAAGAAAGATTGCAAGATATATTTGTCTCCTTTAACTTCTTAATTCTGGTTTATACTATTATGTTAAGATCAAGAACATGTTGATTACAATCTCAAGATTATAGAGAGTGTGATACAATAAATAAACTAAAGAATACTAATCCCTTCATCCTTCATGTTTTTGCCATCTTTACTAAATTTCATGCTTATCATCCTGCAACATGAAGCCATTATTGAGAACTTTTTTTTCCTCATACTCTTTTTCTTGTATCCATACTCAAGTCTTTGCCTATTTCCTGTTTCTTCTCTTTCCAGATATTAGGCTGAAAATGTTGTACAGGATCTTCACGTAGAGACAGCTTTTGTCATCTATAGCTGGGACTCTCTAGACACTTCCTTGTTAAGTTTTATTGGTGTGTTGGTTTAGAGGAATAACTTCAGTTGATATTTCTAGCTGTGTAGAACTGGAAATTCATGTCATAACCACAGTAACAATCTCCACATTAATAATTAATTAAGCAACCTGCTTCTATTTTATCCCCAAAGCTCCCAGGAGTATTTTTCACAGTGTAATGCTCAGATTTGTTTCCTGTGGTATACTGAACCAGAAATAAACATGACCTGCCATCACAATATCTCTTGTTTATCTCTTGTGACGTGATTTATGGAGGAATGGGAAATTAAGGTTGAAGAAATCAATATTTCTTTTGGAGGACTGCTTTGCCTCCCCACCCCACAGCTGTGAGATCCTGGGGAAAGTCACACAGCAGATCAGATGCTGGTTCATCTGCAGCCAGTAACAGAATATTTTGGGCAAGTGTATATCCCACCAGGTCAGCTGCTAATATTTCACTCTTGCTTTTCAGCGAGCAGGCAGGCATGAGATACTCTGACTAAGACCCAACTTGCACATTCCCACTAAAGCTTAATTTGGCCGCATTGCAACATCTGTGTTGTGCTGAGTCCAGTATCTCTCTGTGCTACAAGGGTCAAACTCATCTATCATCACAGGCAGCAGTTTGGAAGATGGTAACTGCTGCTGCCTCCATTCCAAACTTACTGACAAAAAGAAAAGAAGAAAAGGACTAATTCATACTTTAAAAGGTGTTCAGTAGATGAGGCTACCCTTCTAGGCAGAATCAGGCCAAGTTTCTCCCCAGATATTTCTCCCACACAAGAGGTGCATGCCCTTGAAATTTAATAAAGAGAGCAAATGACACTCCATAATTTTCGTCCCAAGCACTGACTGAAAGGTGACATTACACAATAAGAGTAAATCTCCTGCTCCGCTTATACCAGCCAAGAACCCAGAGACATTTCTGCCATAACTCCCAAACCAAAATAGCAATTGGTGAAATACAACCTGCATGCTGTTGTTAAAAACAAGTGTGAGTATTGTAGTTAATGCTTGGCAGCAAGCCGGGGAGCCAAAGTTCACCAGAGGGGCCCCGCTGGGGATTCCTGGAGGCACTGCATAAATCTTTGCTCCACTCCCTGTCACTAACACGCTGGGAGTGTATGGGAGCACCCTGAAAAATATGCCCCAGGCTCCCAGCAGCAAACACCAAGCACACGTCACAGGCCCAGAATACATGGATGGATACATGTCCCCTGTGTGCATGCATGCAAAGAGGGGCAAGGGGCAGCTCTTCACTTGATGCAACAGATAATCAGTTCTTCCTTCAATGCAATAGGAAATCTTGAGCAGATGATTGTTAACCAGTTGTGAGGACTCCTTTGGCTCTTACTGGGGTTTTATGTCTGATAATCGTGACCTGATCCTTTCAGTCCTCACTGGCTCAGCAACCACCACCAGTCTTCCTCAGTAATTTGGTTTCTGACTCAATAGCTCAGAGTCACATCTTCTAGGGAATCATTCAGTCTTATTTTAAAGATTCCAAGGAATGTAGAATTTACCTTCTCTATCCCAAAGCTAAATGCGTCCACTTAAAGCAACCTTATTGAAAAGCTGTACTTTATATTAGATTTGAATGGTTTGGCAGTCAAATCTTGTTATACCTTTGTCTGCTGGACCAAAGAGCCCTGTAATATCAGGTATCTCCTCTTCACATAAGCAATTATAGAACATGATTGAATTGTTTCTTAAGCTCTTTTACAAGTGAAACAAACAGATCCCCTCTAATCTCTCATAGTAAGCATGTTTTCCAGGCCACGATCCATCCTGGCAGGAATCAAGAGGCAGCTGAAGTCAGAGGACCTACACCCATCCTCGTCTCCTTAGAATCTGATCCCTAAAATGCTAATGTGAATATTTACAAACTAGAAAGTGCTTAGGTGTGTAACTAGACGCATTCTCCTTTCATACCTTTTATTCAGTTCACAGAAAGCATTCACTGTGTTGACTGCAAGCGCTCCCATTTTATATAGAATATTCATACACCTATTCAAACACACAGACTACCTGTAAATGCAAAACTAAGCAAAATTCAGAATATTTATCCAACAGAAAATTCTAACATCTCACCTTCTTATTTCATCCCAGCTTAAAACCTGAAATGTTAACACTTGTCAGAGAGAAAATGGCATTTCTACACAACATTAGAGAACACTGTGTTTTCATATTCATCAGTGCAGACATATCAGATCACAGTTTCCCAAAGGAAAGCACTTCCATGTGGATCAATGCTGTTATGATTCCGCATTCCCTCATCATGGTAAATTGCCAGGCAGGTTGGTAGCCTAATGAACATGCTCAATGCTCTTTGAAGCCCTGCTCCCTCTCCTCAGCTGGCTCATGCCTTTGGGGCCAGGGAGGAACAGGGCAGCAAGAAACCTGTAGGGGGCACTGTGTGAAATGGGGACTTTCTGGGAGCTTAGCTCTGGGAAAAGGTTATCAGGCTAAGTTATCACACGGGCATTTAGCCTTATGCTGTACCAAGCTGCTCTGAAATATTTTGGGTAAGCAGAATTGTCTGATCCAGGCTGAAGGATGAGTGAAGTATTTCATACTTACAGTGTGCCCTGCAGAAACTCCTGTTGGCTGCTTTTCACACAGAAAAATATGGGCACAGACATTGCAGAAATGTCTGCATGCATTTTGCACGTAGAAACAGAACTGCCATGTAAACTCCAACATAAACACAAATCACAAGCAAACACACATTCTGAGCACATACAGTCAGCATTGCCAAAAAACAAATGGCCAGCCCAAATACATGCCCAAAATGCCCCCACCATTAGAGGAGATGAAACTTAGGAGAGGATGACTTCCTTGCTTAGAAACGCTCTCTCTACTTACTACGAAGTACTTAAATGTCTGATTTAGACTAGAAGCTAAACCTAATATGGCTAAAATTACACATTATACCCACCAACATGAGGCAAAAACACATAAACATTTAGCTAACCTATGGATGCATGCAAACACAAAGCACGAGTATATGGTATTGTTATTACAAGCACATACCCAGTTTTTAACTCTGCAAACAGAAACAGAAAATCTTTTTGTCAGCTCCCAAAATTTAATGCGGGTCCTGCTTATCTTCTTCATGCCTCTTCTTAAACTGATCACTGCAGAATCAGAAATCTACTTTTACAATGAAAACGTTGCTTTTCTGTCATCAAAGCTGTAAAGATCACATTGAAAACATGAATCCGACAGGCTAAGAAAAAAAAGAGGAAAGTGGTCAAAAGAAACCAAAATCTATCAGTTTCTCAAAACTTATGAGTTACTTACTCAGTCTTGCTCTGTTATTTTTAACCCTGTTGGCAGCACTGCAACAAGCCCATGAACATTAAAAGCACATTCACAAGGAAAACCTAAAAACATAAATACAAGTAGATGTTACTGGCACGGACTCAACATATGTGTGCATATCTTACCACCGCTGTGCAAATGTAGATGTACAAACTCTACGGATGAGGGCCCATTCTGCAGAAGTATGGATGTGTAACACCTGCAAATACTCAGCAGGCATCCTGCACAATAGTCACACCACCACAATTATGCACACACAAACCCTGCAAACCCACGCGCCTACAATTTTGGAAGCACAAAACAGTCTGACTTTCTGAGTAGAAGCAACGAAAATATTTTCATTTGTAATTGATACTTTGAAAGTAAATGAAAAATTTGTTTGGGTTCAAATTAAAATGTCGATTTTTTGGCTAGAAAAATAAATGAAACGCTTTTACGTCAAAATAACAATTTAAAATGACAGATATGCTTCAGTTTCAATTTAAATTGTTGTTTTGTTTTGAAAAAAAAAATATTTAAAGCAGAATGAAAACAAAAATGAGCATTGTATTTTAACGGGCCAACCCAAGACAAAAATACGGTTTGGAGAAAATGAAAACCGACTGGAGAATCTGTAATGAAAATTTTTTCATTCAAGTTTTCTCTTGGGAACCTTTATTTTTTAGACAGTGGTAACACACACGTACAACTCACTTCTTATTCTTCATACACATGTGATCCATAAGAATACTTCATAAGGGCACACTCTGAGCCCTTTACACACACAGAGAGGCACTCATGGGCACTTTGCGTTTGTGCTTTTGACATGTGTGTGAGCATCAAACACACCTTAGCCTGCACTGGACACACACATGTGGTCTCTGTTAAGAAACCCAAGAAATAAAGCCAATTTTAGATCAAGTGAGCTGTGGTCCCCTGGCTCAGGTTCTACTGCAGGTGATTCTATAAACAAAGTTTAGTGCCAACGTGAAAGAACAAATATGCTATAAATAGTTCATGACTTCCAAAAGCCCTTGTCTCTTTCCAGTCCTTCTTCTAAACCAAACCAGCAGATGGGCTGAGAGCACTTCAAACCCTCTCCTTGAAATAAAATGCTGGAAATAAAGAATAACAGCATGAAGGCAGTAAAACAAAATAGGAAAAGGAGGGAGGGGGCAGCAGGGGCAGGGGGAGAAAGGCTTTAATTTATTGGGGAGAGCGCTGGGAATGTAAAAAGAGTGGGAGGGGAAGGAAGAAAGGGGACATCACCCTGCCTGATTGCAATTGTCATTAAGTTGCAGCAGGGGTGTTAAGTTGCAGCGTGGGTGCAAGTGCACGCGGCCCACCTCCAACCCAAACCTCCTCGGCATCTGATTCTTCCCCACCCTGAGTGATTTAATGCCCCGGCCCATGCGGTTTATTTACTGCCTTTTGCTCCATTTAATGGAACCCAGGGGCCTTCACACCAGCACGGGTCAGTGCCGAAGCATTTGTTACCTGTGCCAGGCAGCACACCAGAGGCAGGGGAGAGGGGGGGAATCGGCCACTCAAGCACAAAAAGCAACAGTTGGAGCCTGTGCAGAGGGAATGTGCTTCAGTGTGGATTCTGATTAGTTTTATGAAGCAGGCAGTTGCTCTAACATCTGGAGGGAGTTTGCAAGGAACTGAGACAACACGGGCCTGATGCAGCAGACTCCCCACATAATGGGTTTTTACACCCAGCCAGAGGTGTTAGGAGAACTTGAGAAAATCCCTGAATTCTCTGGAGCAGATTAAGTGCCCTAAACACAGTTAAGGAGGCAATTGGTTTAACTATAACCTTTAGAGCTGCCGAATGTCAAATAACAACAATTTTAAGAGAAAGGACTAGAGAATACTGAGATATTTACCTACACAACAAACTGGGGATTGCAGCAATAAACAAGGTGACACAAATTACTTATAGGTTATTAAAACTAAGATCTAGTGAGATTAAACAAAACTGGAATCACATGTAATACAATGTTTCCATGTGCTGGCTGAAAAATCAGTCTTCAGTGACAGTGGAAAAGTCTCCACAGAAATGAAGCGGCAATGATAGTGTGATAGTGGATCTCCAGGAGAGGTCACTGTGTTATGACAACATCTAAAAAATTAAGTACACACACAGCAGACAGTGCTTGAAGGAAAAAGAACAGTCGGGCTGGGAGCACATAACTCAGGAACAGAAACAAGTTGGTATCATTTACCATGCAGTGAGCAAATAAAACTGTAAGTACCAAAGATATGTTGAAGAGCTGTGGTCAGTGTACAAACATGGAATTCATGCAAAAAGAAAAAATGAAAAAGAAAAGGAAACACGCTGTATCATTCTGAGTACTGCAGTAAAGAAGAAATGTGCTATGCGCTGCTGTTTTTATTTTTTCCCCCACAGGAATCATGCAAACTACTTTCCTATTTGTTAATGGCTCTATAGACTTCTGGCAGCTAAATGGACTGCCAGACATTACAACAGTAGCAATCAGAGACTAAGAAAAGAGGTATTTCAGCAGGCATGGCATACCCAAAAAACAAAATAGTTTGGTTTTCTTTCATAAATTGTCCATGAAAACTATTATCTCCATCAAATCAAATGGGGACACTGTTAAAATTATTAAATTCTTTCAAAGTTGCAGAAATTACTCACTAATCTATTCAAGAGAAAATAAGTGTCCCAGAGGTGCAATATCTGAACAAAAAGCATCCCAGATTAAACTGCTCTCTTGGGAGAAATTTCATCCTGGGAAAAAAAAAATCCCAGGTGTCAAACAGACAAAATTTTATTCAGAAATATAAGAGTGGATGGTCTTTTTCCCTGGAAGCACAGATAAAACTCAAACACACAATCAAAACAGAGCAGAAGAAAAAAGCCCATTGCATTTGTCAGTGCAACATGTGAGAAATTCTGCCACTTTTTTTCTGTATGTCAGCCAAAATAGGTTTTATGGGACTATTACCCAATGTTATATATGTGAACAGGTTATCCTCTTTGTGTTTTATTTTATTCCAAGTAATTTTGCCAAAAAAAAAAAAAACAAACAAAAAAAAGTCCCACCAAAAAACCCCACCCAAACATGATCTGTAGCAGGACTATTTCTATAAAAATTGCACTCTAATTCTAGATGACAATAATGAGTGTTTGAGTCTTATGTGGGCATGACTGAATAAAATCTAAATATTGCAGTATTTTATCATGATATCATGCTGAATCAAAGCACATAGCAGAAGTGTAGATAATGCCAGTCAAATACTTTGAGACAATCAAGAATGACATTGGAGTTGCTGGATAAAGGCAGAAATTGGTGATTTAAGAAGGCTTAAAATATACATGGCTTCTTCAAGAATAGATATCTGAGAATGGGATTCTAAATCAGCATTTCATGTCCAGCAGAAAAAGCATAAAGTCTTATTTTGGTAATTGGACAAACACTTGTTCCCCGATATAATTCAGTGGTAAAAACTGAAGGGTTTAAATGATAAAAATCAAGTGTGTCTGTGAGCTGCTGCTAGACAGTGGATGAGACTATGAAGAGGAATGATCTTTGGGGGTTGATCTTTAGGTTCCTTTTAACTAGATGATCTTTAAGGTTCCTTTTAACTCAAACCATTCTATGATTCTATAATGTTAAAACTATCACTTTTACTGTCTCAAACTTGCCTGGGATTATAGGACACACAATGCTTCTCAGGCAACTGTCACGCATAAAATCAGTTTATTCTTTGCTGTCAGGCTGAAAGCAAGATGAGGAAGAAAACAGCAAAACTCTAAGCCATGTCCCATAAACTGTAAAGCTCTAAACCATAGCATGTGTATGGTTCTATCACCAAGCATTTAGAAAGTTTCAAAAGGAATAAAATCCGCAAAATCAGATTGGTAGCTAGGAAGAGTTGACAGCTTACTAGCATAAAATTTTCCAGTTCATCAAGGCCTCAGCTTTAGACTGCAACAGTACAAAGCTGCCATAGTTGAAGAAAGTGAACAATAGGGAATAAAGATTGCTAGTAGGTAATCTGGCCCTGTAGTCATCTGAAAAATAAAAGAAATGTAATTATAGTGCCTTTCCTGTAAGAAATTTTCATAAAGAAAAGAATATGCACTGAAAAATGCAACTGGAAAAAATGTGAAATTGGACAAGGACAAGATGTTTAACAGTGAATGAAGTAGGGAGTTCATTTATATCACAGGCTTGATTGTAGGGTTAGATGTCTTTTGTAGGGTGCCACACCAGAGCTGGTTTTACCAAGTGAAATGATTTCCACTAAAGGCCATTTTGAACTTTATCAAATGGAAGGGGAGCTGATTGCAAAACAGAAGGCTTCAATTGCTTCAGAGAGAAAATCTGAAAGAGGGATCAGAGATTACAGAGAATTGCCAGGAAATATTTGATAAGCAGCAGACCTAAGGAACTGCTATGTGTCCATTTTCAAAATCCCTTTCTTTCCTGCTGTGCAAAAACAAGAGCATTACTTGGCTATGTGTGAACCACAGAATCTGAAACATCTGGTGGGCGGTTAGACAAAAGGAAGGACAAAGAAGGAAGCATTTATGTATTCTTGTTCCCTCAACAAAATGGATATTTTTCTGCAATGTGTGCTCCATAAGCTCTGCGTATGCTGCAGTATGCGGAAAAGGGGCTAGATTCTGTCTAAATGTCTCTGCTGAGGACAGCTTCAGCAGAGTAAGGGGCCTTGCATATTTCTGACAACAGAATGAATAAAATAAAGGTGTCATAGAGAAATATGATTGGCTTGGATTCATGGGTTTGTAGCAAAGACAAGAGAGATGAAAACCTAGGAGAAAGCAGGTACCAGGAAATGCCCATTAAAGCTGTTTCCAATTTGCTTGAAATGGGAAATACCCGTGCAATGAAAGTCCACACCAGTCAGAGCTCCTTGGATCATGGGTCTCCACAGGCATTCAGCCTGCCCTGCAGCTGGGGATCCCAGAGGGACACTTGGGCTTCTGTGAGATGCATCAGGGTTTTGAATGTGTTCCCATGGTAAAATAGAACAGTTAAGGCTGCCATAAGAGTATGAGGGAGCACCAGGTAAATGATTTTTAAGTGCTTCCCTGGGTTTCCTTTTCCCAGGCCCCATTACCCCGTTTTGGTAAAAATTAGGTGATTTGTTTCCTCCTCCTTCACCCCAGAGATCATCCTCCTGTGAGAAATTATGAGACTTGATATCCCATTTTTGACCTTTTGGAACCATTCATTGGTCCTGCTAATCAAAGGGGTGGCAGTAGGTAGTAGCGAGGAGCAGAGGAAAGTAAATGGGCTTTAAGTGGTGGGGTTTGACCCTTCAGGACTCTTGCAGAGAGAAAACTCACAGGAGAGAGCCTCCTCTCTTCATTTCTCTTGCACCACCTTTGCTGTGGCTCTGTTGCATCAGGACTCTGCTTGTCACTCATTCACCTCTAAGAAAAATCCTGAAGCACAGCAGGAGAGATTTGGAGGTGGTCACCAGCACAGCAGGAGCAGCTGACAGATCAGTCAGCACAGAGCAGTAGGAAGGATTAACACTTTTTGAGAGCAATAGGGAAGGATGTTCACCTTGTGCTGAGTTGAGAAAGGCACACAAGCCTCTTCAACAGAAACTTTCCTGCTGGGGTGGGAACAAAGATTCAAACAAAAACAAATTATTTCTGCAAACTGTGATTACAAGCTATGAACAAAGTACAAAGAGAAAGGGACAACAGCTTCTGTCTGGACAGAAATGTTTAGCTTCCATGTTTCTGGGTGTGGGCTCAAAGTGGGCTTTTTTCACATCCCCTAAAAACTGGACCAGTAGCTCATTTTTGGCACTAATACATATTTGCCTTGGGTCTTTTTCTGACGACAGTGTGGCACTAGGCAAACCAGGGAGAGAAATTATTCCCTGAACACTAGGTTGGACCACTGCTTGCAAACATCTGTCCTGCTTCACTGCTGAGGTGGAGACCTGGGATAGCTGTGCCACCAGCTGCTACTGCCAGTTTATGTACCATGTCATTGAACCCTGCTTGGAACAAGTCTAATTGACATGCTGCTTAAAACAGTGGTAGCAGCCGATTTCCCCCCATTTGCGCAGGGCTTTAGGGACAGCAGGAGTGCTCGTCCAACACAGGTGTCTTGAAACTCTCCCAGTGTCACAGCTTGGTGCTAGAATGGGGAGCTGTAAGCCCATTGTTCAGGGGCCTTTCCAGCTAGGGGTAACGGGTCAATTATTTGTCCTACAGCCAGTGGGGCACAGCGGAAGAGATGACAGTAGACCCTCATGTCCCATGAAGTGGCTGTGGGCTTGACATAAGACATCTGTTTAGCAAAGGCAGCTCTTAAAATACTTGGACATAAAGGGTGAAAGGACAAGTAGTTTCTACCTAGGCTATAGAACATTAGTTTTTATTTGATTTTGTCCACAGCCACCTTGTTGAAGTGCTCTTTTTAGCAGCTCAAAGAAAACAATTCAACATATCTTCACTATTAAGAATTTTGAATCAGCGCCTCTGGGTATTCCCAGGAAGGAATTTTAGCAAGTATGATAAGCAAGAACTTGTATGTATGATATGCCTAAGGTTTAAAATAAAGCAATAAAACCCCCAAATCTCTCTGACAAGACATTTTCAGTTGAACACACTACTGCTTTATAAACATTGTAGACTGAGCTATACATAAACTAGAATTTGGGGGGCATAAGATTTTACTTTTTCTTTTTACATACTTCATTTAAGCTGTGTTACCATAATGTTTCCCATATTTTAAGAAGCCCATTAACAGACTCAGATGCTGTCTACACAATAGTATAAGAACATGAGAGCAGGATGAGGAATTACAGAATACATTCTTTCTCAGCTTTTGTGAATCAAAAGCATCTTGAACACGTGGCATGGCCATTGAAGGAACAAAAACCATACAGGGGACAGCTCTTGTAGTTGATTATACAATAAATTAATGGAAGAACCAGAATTTGAGTCTAACATTCTTGCTTCCTCATGCCTTTCCCTATGTCATTAGCCAAGGCAATTCAGCAGGAAGGAAGTCTATAGGATTAAGTGTTCATCAGTAAATATAGAAATCAATTTGCACTGGGTTTAGGGGGGGGGTTGGAGATTAAACACTGATAGACCAGACCCACACATAGCACGTGGAATCTGGATGTGACGCACTGCCATGATGACAAATTTCTATCAAAGATGGTTTTGTGGATCAGCCCAAACAGAATTTCACTGTAGCATTGAAAACCACATTAGTTATTTTCCTCACACCATATCTCAGAATCAGGTGAGTGCTCTAGATGTGATGAAAATTTGCAAGAATAGCTCAAAAGTGGGAACATTCTTTATTCCCTGCTCCACTAAATGGTTGGTGCTTTCTTCCAAAATATGGCCTATGCAAAGGGTTACGTCTGAACAGTTACGTCAATGGAACTGGAAAAACTTAAACTTGGGAAAAAATAAATATGTATCTGTCAATTTGTTTATTGTGATACTTCATAGATGTTAACACCAGAGGACTGTTACCACTGAATCTGATGTAATGCAAATCACATCCTCACTCAAAGATTTGTTTCCTTACTTATGTAATATCCTTTATTGAAATGGGCAAAAAATTCTCATTTCCATGACCTGGAGAAGGCTTTCATGATGAATTGCTCAGCAGCCTGGGACTGGTCTGGAAAGCAACTTTAAAATAGACATTCATTCTTAATTTGAAGTTGCCAATCCATTACAAATTCAGCTTTTTGAAAGCTTGATTAATAAGCTGATTAATTATACTGACGGTTGAGAAGCTGTACGTTTTATTCAAATTTGCATCTTTCTAACTTCAGTTTCCAGATGCCACATTTTACTGTACCACCATCAGCTAGATTAAAGGGTCTCAAAATTACATAAATCTCTGCCTCTTGTAGGCTTCTACTGACAATTATTTATTTACCCATTAATGGTTTCAATCATGGGCTAAAAAAAGTAAGCTCTTTTAATCTCTCATTTTAAGGCATGTTTTCCAGAATTCTTTCTTTCTGATTTTCACACCTTCTTCAATATTCCAACATTATTTTGTGAACCAACACCAACATTAAGCATAGCACCGAGTACGAAGTAACCTTTGGAGTAGCCTACACAGAGGTTTCATCACCACCTCAGAACAAAATCATTTGAAATGCTTCTGTTTTTTCTTCTTGGCTCCTTGTCTGTAGTCCCCTTGAATAATCAGAGTGTCTATACTAATTTTCAAATGACAGACTTAGTCATTCAGAGGATTCAGGCTGTGATGTTTCTTTAAATGTTTACTAGAAGAAAACACCTTATTCTAAACTTGATTTAACATTAAGTGTTGGTGAGTAATCTTACAAAAAAGAGACAAAGGATTTAACAATTAATGCTAAAAGTGAATGGAGCTAATAACAACATGAAGATTACACAAACATATATTGAACTTAGACATTCTTAAATTGCAATATGTAGATTTTTGAGGAATTGCTCCCATTTAAAAATGACTGATTCTACTTTAGACATATGTGGATATGCAGCTTAGAAAAAATACAGGAGATTGTTTTGTCAAAAGTGTGAATAAGCCTTTTTGAAAATAAGAAACATGTAGAGAAATGGTTGAATAGTCACATGTGTGCAGTACAAATTCAAGAAACAGGCAGACACAAATGTGAGGTTTTATGTGATTACACATTGCATAGTCTCTGCTACTGTCAAATGATATTTGCACTGACTTAAAGAGACTCAAAAACATATAATACCATGAAACAGTAAATTTTTCAGAATAAAGAGGAGAAAATAAAACAGTAACCAAGAAAAAACTTTTCACTTCAGAATGCCTCATCTCTTTTGCCTCAAGAATAAAAAAATCCTTTTACAGACTCACAGCAGCTCTCTCCAAGCAAGCTACAGGGTGCTTATTTATAACATTCATGTTTGTATAAGGCAGTCTGTCCAGTGAAATATTTAAAAAAATAAAAAAAAGAAGCAGCATATATAAATCTTCTTTGCACATATTTAAATCTGCAATCATTCCCTTTAGTGACGTGTTTCTGTAATTAGGAAGTTTGAGAGAAACTTTTATAGGCAAATATAACTGATTTCTTTTTCATTAATTAGGTTACTTCAGGAAAGAAGTGTTTTAGGAACCATCCTGATTGTTAGAGAATGATCATTTGGAAGAGGTATGTACTGAGACACACTGTGTCTGACTTACAGTCTCAGTTCAAAAAGCACCACTGAGATCAGCCAGGAAAGTACATGTGCACAGATAGGCAAAGCAGAATAATTCTGTTTAAAATAATAAATTCTAGTAAACCTGGGGAGAAAATACAGATGTCATGTGAGTCTGCAAGTGAACTTTCAGTGAATCATTAGATGGTACTAATTTGTTGAAGTCAGGAGTCAATGAAGACAGTGAAGTCATGGGAGCATTGTGCTCCAATGGTTACATCATTGATTACTTCATTTTAATGTCCATGAACCAAAACTATCAGGCTGTCTCAGCATTCATGAAGGACTCTTTATGGAGTAATCAATAGCCAGTGCCAAGGATGCCACTGGCCTTTAGATCTGTTCTTTACTAACTTTTACCTGTCACTCATAATTTCCTACATATTTTTTCCAAACAGTGACAGGAACATAAAGATGAGAGGAATTTAAATCCCCTAAAAGTAGGCTGTTGAACAAGCCAGGAAAAAGAGGATTCAGCTTCTAATAGATAACAGTTCCTTAGATATGCTTCCATCTCAAAATACCATTTGTACAAAGAACAAACGTGCTGATGATGTGGTAAGTCATTTGGCCCAAAAGAGGAAATTACATTCCAGTCCAAAATATTGAATCACTTGGATATGGTTTTCATACTGAAAAGAAGAAAGTTTGGGGTTTTTTTTCTACAATTGGCACAAAAGAATACAGTTTTAGAAAGGCCTGTCTGTGCCAGTTTTTGTAAACAGCTGTGCCAGGTCACCCTCTGAGGGTGAGGAGGGCACTTTGGGGTAGGAAAGAGGAGAAGGCACACACCAATATGAGGTTTCCAGTGCAAGCATGGCCTTTATCCAACTCCATTATGTCAGCCCAGGAGTCCTGATGTTAAGGATTAGTTCTGCTTTTTATGACCTTCTGAGTTTCTAATATCACATCTGACAAAAATCACTAGATGTTACCGGGTCTCTCAGCTCTAGCTGGTATTGATCTACATGAAGGCTCCTGGTACATGTCAGTGAAGACAAAGTCCCACACAGAAACCAGTTGTGAACATGAGATGCTTCCACTTACAGTAAGATGTTAACATTTATAGTGAAACACCTACACTTTTCAGGACCTGCATGGGCCAGGATTTCTTACAGTTGAGGGAAGAACACTTACTAGAGTGTATCTCAAACTACAGCTACAGGAATAGCTGTGACATGTCACCCTTTGTGACAATTCCCTACCCATTGCAACACCTCTAAAGAAGGGGAGAATGCAGGAGGTTGTTTTATTTCTTTTCTGTGGCCCACTGTATTTCCTGTAGCAAGTTCACTTCTCTCTCTTGAAATAGCATTCACAAACTTTTTATGAAATAAGCTGTATGAAGTATGCTCTTTCATTGTGGGGAAAAATTCTTTCAAGCTTGTCACATTGTCATATGATAGCACAGATGTCCTACAGCCATTACTTCATACAAATCATCAGAGCAATGCTAAGCTTCTTTGAGGCTTTTCTATATGTGGATGCTACCTATATGTAAAAAAACCAAAAACCCACTAAGTCTAGGATGGCTGATAAGTAATTTGTTTGATTTATAGACTAAAAGAGGAATGTCCAGAACTGCACATTGGCCACTATTATGTTATTAAATATTTTTTCTGGTCATTCTGAGCTAATCTGCTGACACACTGCCAGGAAAACAACATGCTATGCTCCCGGATTGCTTGGGGTTAGGATAACTGATGACATCAGATGGATTTGTAGCAAACTTGAGTTTGAAACTTTGTGATGCATGAGTGATTCTTAGAGAAATTATCAGTCCTCACAGATCAATGCAAAAGACACAAATTAAACAAATGCTTAGGTCGTGGGGGTGACAAGAAGGTAGCCTAAAAAATGGCCGGGAGATTTGACAGAGTAGCAGGAGGATGTGCTGTTGGCAGCCAGTACTGCCACTCACGTATTTGACTGCAAGGCGCTTCTTGTGTGGTGGATTCCAGTGGATGTGATTATCATCACCACCACAGGAGAATGATATTGTTAACTGGCTGTTACCAAAGGCAGTGTGTGTCCATGAACTTTTGCCTTCCCAGGAAGCCCCCTTTTCCACAATGTGCTCAGAGAACCACCAGCAGTCAATCTTCTTGTCATGTGGAAAGAGTTGGTACAGAGTGCCCTGATGAATTACAAACTCCAAATTGCACATGATTTGAAACAGCTCATAATTTAAAATTGTAAGAGGTTTCTCAGATTTAGGGACAATATGGCTATTGATTGAAAAATAATTTTTTGTGCTGATTGTGATGCACATCATAAGTAGGAGAGAAACTTCTATGAGCACGATGTAGGAAGCCCAAACCACTTATCAGAAACTCAGATAATAACAAAATTGACAATACTTGCCCAAACCTTGAAGTAAACTCCTGGTTTTACTAGTGCAGTGCTTCCTCACCTACCCACACCTGCTTTCCCCTTTTCAACAACGTTCTACTGCCTGACCTGGAAGACTATGTCCACCTTCCACCATCTATAAGAAGTGAGGCCCAAGCAGCTGTACCTCCTTAATAATCTCATTCTGATCAGTCCCTGAGCACCCTTTTTTTTTTTGTGCACTGAAAGAAGCAAAAAAAGCAAAATCACAATTAAGTCACTGAAGTCAACATTGCAACACACTTCCAAAAAAGGTTGAGCTAAGCTTGGGCAGGCAACTTTAATCCCATGATTTCTTAACTTTTGTACACATAACTCCTTAAAATTTTTAATCTTTTAATCTTTTTAAGCAATTGGGCATACAGAGGCGTATCAAGTATGAACTCCAAAAGAGGCAGCCATATGGCCACTTCTCCTGCCAGGATTAACCAGCAGCAGAAGGAGAGAGATGTGCTCCCTGCCTGCAGCTCCAGCTGTGGCCAGTACACTCAGTGAATAACCCACTCAAATGACACAGCTCCTGAACCTCTGCCCCTCAGCCCAGCCTAAACCAAGCTTGCATGTGGCTACATGCTGAAAACTCACTCAGTAATAAAATTGTGTCTATTGTGACTCCTGCACACACCTGCAGGATTATTTTTCAGATTGTCCCATTCAAGTCTCAGTATTTCTCTGTATCTCATAAGAAAGGCAAGCATAAGCTTGGCCTGCCTATCATACATGTGTAAATACTGGCTGCACTCAGAGCACAAGGGGACAGCCTGCGTGCATCCATCACATCCTGAGTCATACCCAGGGCTATAAAATGCTGCTTGAGAAAATGGTAGTTCTCTGCTTTTTGAAGGATGGGCTTTAGTTTAGAGAGACAGACAGAGCCCTAGGGGTGCGTTCTGGGCATTTCCTGCTGGACTATGCAGCTGGAAAGATCAGTCACATTATAAGCCTAACCAACTTGACAGAGCCCCTTTAACTAAATCTGCAAATGAAGGAAGCCCCTGGTGGGAAGGAAGGGCCACTGTGGCTTAATTAAGTGTTAATGAAAACCTGGACCTTTCCAATACTAGCACAGAACAACTTAAAGTAATGCAACCAGTTGAGGGTCACTCTCGGGAAAAAAGTAGGCTTGAAGCCACCTTTGCAGAAATTATACTTCTCTTCCTTTTAGTGATTCTGGTGTGCCCATAAAGCCTCCAAAATATGAGACGTAAGGTACAATTTTAGCCAACCATTGCAAATTACCCTCTTATCCTACCCTGCTGTTCCCCTCTCTCCACATCAATGTCCTAGCCATGCTTACAGAGTTTTCAAACCTAGAAATTATCTTCTCCTGTAAAATATATTGTAAAGTACACAAGTCACTTGAAGTCTACCATCAGAATCCCTTTTAACATTGCCTTGAGGGATGGCCTCAATTCAGCCAGCTAATTTCTAGATACCAAGCAATGGTTAGATGTGGTGAGGCCCTCAGTTACAAAGGTTATGCCTGCCAGTCAGGTACTGACCTCTGAGAGACTGAGAGATCAGTTTCTCTGTCTTTCCACAGTAGTCAAGTGACCAGCAGCATTCACTGATCTACTGTGGCAAAAGAAATGAGGAAGGAAAATAAACCAGTGGTGATACTAACTTCTATGCTGCTGACAAAGGTTTGCTACAGGCATAAGATGAACATGTCCATGGATGTTCAGCCACCAGCAGTAATTTTCTCATGAGCTAGCTCTTCATTAATATTCTCCAAATTTTCCACACTGTGGATCAATCAGGGGAGTAGAATTGGAAAAGTCCATTGTTTTAATAGTCTGTTAGACTATTAAAGAAGGCATATTCCTTTTGCTATATTCAGCAATTCTGTACTACTTTCAAATGCATCACTGTTTCAAATGACTCAAGAACTGGCTTTCACCATCTCTTGTAGATGGAGTTCCACAGCTAATAAATGTCACTGTTGTTTTTTTTTTTCCTGTTAGTAGACCACCTATGTTTAGGTTTCTTCATTCTTATCTCATTAGTCAAACTGCAATACTTTACCCTCTTTGGTGTTTGATGCTGGAATTACCTGTGGATCGCTCACACAGATTTATAGAGTCTAGAAGGAAACTCTGTGATGATTTAGTTTGACTTCTATATAACATAGAAAAAAAAAAGTCAAGCAATTGCTCCATCCCAGCCATTAATTTTTGGCAGAATCAAAGCATAACTTTTAAAAAGACAATGAGTCCCCATTAAGAAACTTCAAATGGCAAAGAATTTATGATGTCCCTGGGTAAAGCGCTACAACAGATCATTATTCTTACAGTTGCAATTTTAATTCTGAATTTTAGTGACCTGAACGCTGAGTCACCAACACTTGCTAAAACTTTTGCCATTAAAGAATTCTCTATTTTCAACTCTGCTTGAGTAACACACTAGTTTTCATTTAGTTTATGCCAATTGTGAGTTTTATGCTGTCTGACTATGGTGTTGCAGTTGTCAGAGAAACAGAGAAACAGGTCTCCAGATTACTCAGAACTACCCAGCAAATGTCACTCATGACTGACAGGAATGTTCTCCCCACACCTTAAAAGATCAGTTTTTGTGCCCACTGTCTTTCCAGCCTCCCATCTTTCCATCAAAATGGCCAAAAGAAAGAAAATTTATTTTGAATGAGTCATCATTACCAATTTTTCTATTCTACCTTTGTGACACTTTTCATTCAGAAGATCCAAATTATCTGTCCCAAGGAACACAATTAGATGCAGAGTTCATTTTCATGAAGAGAGGGAGCTGGAAGGGAAGGGTCTGATGAATTTATGTCCAGGTTCAGAAAGGAGGAGAGGGCAACCCTTTTCCCCAGAATACCGCTGTTACTAAGTTAAATTGTTTTTTATAGAAACTTTCATGTGCCTTTTTCAGACTAACACCAACTCTGAGTAAATAGGATCCTGACTTTTAAGGATTCTTCCCAAAAGCCTTTCAACATGCAGAACAGAAGGGAAATTATCCTAAGCACCCAAAAAACTTTGACAATAGAAATAATAATAATCTTTCACTGTGGTTTACATATTTGGCCTTGTTGGACTTACATTTCTGTACCAGCATAAAATGAGGCTTGACTTTATTTTTACCTTTGAGTTATTGCCTCAGCTGTTGATAGTCACACTTCATGCTTATCTTGGTATAGATTATCTTCCTCTAGTAAGGAACTAGGCTACACCAATAGAAAGAGGTGTGGATTGTCTCACCACAGATGCCTCCCCAGAACATCACCTGCAGTCTGTTTGGGCCTGGATCAAACATGCATTAATGGCAGACTCACCTCCTCTACCCATCCTGTCCAACTATTAGCACTCTACCTTCCACAGGAGAAGATGGATACAAGTGAGAGACTGGGTGCAATGTTTAACTAAAGCAACAGGACAATCATCTCTAAGTAAGGGGATTGCATAATAAATCTACTCTTCACAAAGACAATTGGTCAAAGTACAGAGATTGCTCGTAGCTCACCTCCTAGGCTGATTCAACCTCTGTTTTAAGATAAAGTCAGGAGAACATCAATGCAAAATCACAGAATTCACACCAGAAAGCCACGAGGCCATTCTGAGCTCCCCCATCTCCTAAAGAGACTTTTGTTAGATTTCATTGAGTGACCTTGCTGCCCTTTGGCACTGCTACGCAGTGACTGGTTTGACTAAGACATACCAGCCAAGAAAGGTCTAGTACAAAAGATTACTTGCAAAGGGAGCAGAAGGTTTTCTGATACCACAGTAGTACGATATCTGACTAAAACTGAGACAAGAGAGGGAAAATGCTCCAGTATGGGTCAACAGGACCCTTTTCTGTAGTGCAACACTTCCAGCATCAGGTTGTATCAGGAGCTGTGTACAGCTACTGACTGCAGCAGCTGCCATCTCCCTTGGACATGAGGCAAAATCCAAACAAGGAGCCACCTCAGTTCTACAGAGATAAGAATTAATGAGTTAGCATTCCATGATGGTACATATCAGACAACAGAAACAGCATGTAAGACCTACAGAAAATCTCATCTGGTAGCTGGACTGACTGAAACAAGGCCTAGATTCTTTGCTGCAAGGTGATGTCTACTCTGCACTGTTTCAGGATTTCTGCAGGTCTTAAAGAGCTATTTAAGTGAAATAAAAATAAATTTTCATAAATAAATAGTTTATTGACCAAACTTGCCAAGGCTGCATCTCCCCAAACCTCAGGGGAAGAATTGGCTGTACTGAATCAGCTGCACTAAGAAAAGTCCCTCTCTTCATGCCTTCAACACCTACAAATCTTCCAGGGCCTCCTGGGCTGCCCACAAGCTGACAGCATTTCTGCAACTAAAATATACTGGCCTACAGTCAATTTCACAAAAGGAAAGTGGAGGATTTCTTTACAGCTTACAGGAAAGAAGACTGGATTAGAGGTTTGGGAAAAGATAGAGTAGTAGATACAGAGTAGAAGCAGTGTAGCAGAAGAGAGATTGGGTGGATTTGCAAAAAGATGTCCTGTGTTGCCCTGTGCTAATAAAGCCTCTGATTTGGCCTTATTATCATGCAGAGCAATATAGCCCGGGGGCCCGGTCCCCAAAGAGACGGGGTGCCCGAAGGCTAAGCTAGTTCAGGCCGGTAGCCACAGGCCCAACTCCATAGCAAGCTTGGTAGCTGTCAGCTCTTATAGTGATTGCAAACTCTTAGGATTTCAGCTCTTGCTTGCTAGGTAAGTTTGCCCTTGGCTTGAGGCTGCAGCAGACAGCAGAGAGAGAAGAAGGAGAGGCGCTGGCTGGTTCTACAGAGATGGCTTTATTGGGGAAGTCTGCGAAGGGTCCCAGCGACAGCTCTTCTTCTGTCAAATGGGGTACAGTATGCCCTTTTTATAGGGTTGGATAGAATCCAAACTTAACCAATGGTAAGGGTTTCGGGGTATCCATAATTGACCAATAGTAAGGGTTAAAGTAACATGGCCTTATAAGGTTACAGAGATAGGTTATGGGGTGGAGGTCAGGGAAACAGGAATTTTCTTTTGCTGTTTCAGCATTCCTATTGTTCATATTCTCCATGGTGCTTTTCCCAAATTTATGGGGTTTACTACACTGTGCCTAGAATTAGTTGAGCTTTGGCAGGTGACAAAAATACAAGTCTTTCCACCAAACAAGAAAAGGATTTTTTTAGCGGTTTTTTTTGGTGTTAAACACCTTGTTAATTTTTCAGCGATTAACAGCCGTTTAGCACATGGAGAGTGTGGTGGGCAACTTATGTAGAGGAATGAATTAAGGCTAAGAATGCACACTAAGATGAAAATCAAAGCTGTCTGTTTTATTGGAAAGGCATCTGCAAATGAGAAGGGAGGAAATTGGTATCTCATTAAAAATGGGAAACAGAGCAACAGCAAGGGGGGGAACTGAAATCTCATTAAAGTAACAGGAGAGTCTGTCCTAATTATACGTTTCCAATTGCTAACAAGAGGATATTTGTTAGAGGCTCAGAGTGTTTTTCCTCCAACCAAAACAAACTATATTAATGGCATTATTCTGCCTCCTTGGTGCAGTAGCGGCGATGGAATCTTTTGCAAAATAAACACTTCAGGACTGAGGATCAGCAAAGTTAATGCAAGCAAGAGAAGGTCAATTACTTTTTCTCTTAATGACTAGTTGGAGTTTTGTGGCCTGACCTCTACCCCACTGCATGTGAAGTGGCAGGTGGGGCTTAAAAATTGGCAGCTCATCTTAGTAATGAACAAGTCCACAGGGCAGCAGAGGCACCCCTGCCCTGAACCACAAAGCTAAGAGCTCCTTTCAGCCTCACCAGGTGCCTGTCTCTCTGCTGGAAAACAGTGACACTCATCACTCACCTCTGAACTCAAAGATAAGGCATCCTGTCTAGCAACCTGTGACATTTCATCCTGGTTCTTCCACTGGCTGATTCAATTGCTTTGCAAATATAGCCTTGCCTCCACTTGCTTCTGTGTAGACTGAAAGTAAAAACACTTTAATCCATTGTTTCAAGACCGCAGTGGATATGAGATGAAAATACAAAGTTCTACCACACTGTAGGAGGAAACCTAGAGCCTGCTACCACCTCTGGACAAACTGCAACTGAGCTTGGCTAAAATGCTCTAGAATTTGGCCCTCAAACAGGTCTGGTTTGCAAAACCCATTACAGGTAACAGGGCTGAGCTGTATCACTATGTTCAGAAAAATTCCATGCATCTGCTGTGGATACCATGGAATGTGCTGGTCAAAGTCAACAAGTCTGTCTTGCCCACACAAATGCAGTGTGGACTTTTGTCAGACAACCTTCTTTCCAAGTTCCTTTCTTCTCTTCTCCACTTCTTTTCTTTTTCACAAGTGATTCCTCTGATAATCCTGCATGCTGGTATTACCAGAAACACACAAGTGTGTCTAAAACCTTGACGACAGTAATTAATGTATTCCATCAGCACCCATGTCTCAGAGCCAGCTGTTTTGTTGTGAAACCTGCCAAGCCCTAGAGGCTGAAGACTGTGCCCCTGCTTTCACTCCATACAAAGTCTGGTGTGACTTTCACTTAAAGATTAGAGGCTTTATTCAATCCATCAGCACAGGGCAGGGGTTACAATGCTCTCAGCAAAACCTGATCTGATAGAAAGCACTCTGCTCAAGGAGAAGTACCTATCAGTAGAGTAGCTGCAGGTGGAGAAATGAGACAGAAGGAGGGGAGGCCTTTTAGGGAGAGAAATACCACTTCTGTTCTGCTTAGTTATCACAGCATACAATAGGATGCCTAGGGAAGAAAAATCTTGGCTGTCAGAGTAGGTAGATAAGATAGGAGCCATTCTTGCAGGGACCACCAGACTGTGCATCTGGGATTCTGTTCCAAGCTTTGTCTAAGAAACCTTCTAAGAAACCTGTTTTGTACTGTCAAAAACAGGTATGGAAAACTCCATTCTTTGCAGCACACAAAATACGAAAAGAGTGTTTTTATACAACACATCTATTTCCAAGCTGCAAGTAGAAAAGGAGCTTCTGATCATCTAGAAAGCAAGCCACTTGTTTGTCCAAAACATAGAGGAAGTAGAAATGGAAAATCTCCTTTGCACTTCTTGATTAATAAGCTTATGAATCACTAAGATTACTCCTGTCCTTCTCTGATTCACAGCACAAATATGCATGCAAATTAGTTTTCCACTACTATTGTCTCAGTAAAGGCAAAAAAACTCAGGTTAAATTTCAGGACTTGAATTTTGCCTTTAAAACAGGTAGGTTTATTCCCTTTCTCAAATCGGTAGTATCAAGGCAGCAGTATCAAAGCATTCTCCACCAGGAACTTTAAACTTCAAATGTGGCAGACAGGAATGTTCCATAAAGTCCTTGTTTGCTTTATACCCGTTACCCAGACAAGCCTACCTGCAGGTTCTCAGTCTGTGTTGGGTGCCTTAGGAGTCCTTCAAAGCTACCACTTATTCCCTCCCCAAGCTGCACTGCAGGCTGCAGCTGTCATTCCTGGTTCCTGCACTCCAAGTCCTTTGTTTGCAGTACACTTCTCGAGCTAAACCCTTGTATCTTTTTCCTCCTCTTTTTCGCAGTAAGTCTGTGTGCTTTATTTCCAACTTCATAACTCTGCTCTTAATTCTGTCTCGTTCATGAATGAGAAAGATTCTGTTTGATACAGTCTGACCTATGGGGTGGATGAAGAAGCCTGTCTGTCACTGTATGTAGACCCTCAACACCTGAAGTGGTTGGCACAACTCAGCCTCCCAGTTCAGGGCAGCACCATGCTGTCAAATGCTGCAAACAGCAAATGCATTCTATCCTCATGAGTTTATGTGCTTTCCTATCCTGTTGTCTTCTTCAAAATATCCTGGACTGTCTATATTTAGGAGCTTTGCTTTTTATCTCCCTGGTGGTTTTTGTTTTTGCTTAAATTTCCAGGACTCTTTTACCAGACCTCAGGTCTTCTTATTCTCTTTTGCATAACACATGGCAAAGATAAATTACTTCATAAAGTCATGGCAGGAGAAAGGGAAAGCAATCACTTTACAATTTCTAGAAGAAAACCGAGCTTGATGCTTCACTGGAAAACAATATTTTTCATGGACTTTCCAAAGTTTGTCAGATTCCAATCCCAAGGCATGGCCATGTTGACCAAAGAGGGTGCACCCCATTTGATCCACGACCCTTTGGCAGAAAAAGCACAAATCAGCCTTTAGCAATCATCACTGTAGGTGGCAAATACCTTCAGTAACTAGGTGTGGTATTTAAGTATAGTTAAAGACTCCCTCCTGTGGAGCTTATGAACTCTGCAAAACCCTATCAGAATTTGAGGCCGCTCTGCAGTGGAAGTGGAAACTATTAAACAACATTTGGGACAGCCATTAGCTTTGGAGGCAAATCCCTAAAAAGATGCAGGCAGACAGTTTAAGTCAGTAGGTGAGAAAAAAAGATTCAGCTGTTGCCAAATCAGTGGGCAGCTACAGTAAGGTGGCTGTGGATCACTAAACCACTTTCAAAACAAATAATGATGGCTGTGATGTTGTCTCCACATGCCTGATCTCACACTCTTTGCACTTTTGATGTCATGAGAGGTTAGGGCCAGGGGCAGCTGGGGGCATTGGTGGCTGGAAGGGGAACTTCTGCCATGTGTTCATGCTTACAACAACTGCTTGGACATTCACAAATACTGTCTCGTTCAACAGATATGAAGAGCAAAGAGGGCACTGATGAAAGACTCTGTGGATGAAAACTGGGGGTCTGGATGAAGTCTAAGCTCAAGTTTTCACACTTAGAAGATTCTCAGGTATTCAATGAGTTGCTGATCCTGCTCCAGCACAGCCCACATGGCTCAGTGCTCACCATGCACCAAATCCCTCCCTCTGGCATTGCCAAGAGACTCGAGTTGTCCCACGGTAAGAAGGGCCTGAGGGACTTGATCAATTTTTGAGAAGAAACATGGAATGGCCACAAAGGACTAGATAGTGGTTGAGGGGAGAAGCTTTTGAAATAGCCATGGCTGGAAGTAAGGCAGGACATGACTGTGGGAAGCCTCAAGGGGTGCTCAGTTGAGGATAGTTCATGACCTGTAGCATGTGCATTTCACCAGCCCAAAGGAACCATCTTCTCTAAATCCTGACCCACAGCTGACCACTGAGGCTCTCCAGAGGCAAAGGAGACCTCTGTGCATTACTTTTCTCCCAGAGGACTTGCACTCAGCTCTACCATATGCTTCCCACCCTGCCAAAAATAATGTAAACAAGGTCCCTCTGTTCAGTCCATAGCCAAAGAAATCCCTGTTTGTTTTGAACAACTCTGCCCCTGATGATAAGGATTGTTTGAACACCTTTATTTTTCTTTCACTTGTGCTGTATTTAATGGCTGGTAGATGGTGTGTTCCCCTGTATCTGTGCACAGCCTCACTTCTACAGGTCAAACTCCTGAGCACAGCTTGAAGGACTGCAATCCTGCATTTAGAGGAGTCTGAGCTTGCAAGCAAAATGTGTTGTGTACACTGACAGCCCTGCAGCAGAGTAGGTGCCTCTTGTACAATGTGTGCAGCTCTGTGAAAGGAGAAGGATGGTTTTACTGCTTTCTTCAGCTACCTTCTTCATATAGATGATTATGAGCAGCCAGAGGACAGAAAGGCATCCAGTTGGTAGAAGGCTAAGTTTTAAAACATAATAATTGCTTTTGCTGCAGAGAATTGTTTTAGTGTGATTTAAGATTAACTTCATATTTCAAAGTGCCTTCATTTTATTGTATTTTTTTTTTTTTAGTATTCCTTGATTAAAAAGCATCTAAACACATCATGTGATGGGAAACCTTTTTCACTAGCATAACTAAGAAACATACAATGAAATTGTGGTCAAACTTTCTAAAACATTTTACCTCCAGAGCTAAGACCACGCACTGAAATGGGAGATTATAATAAAAGTCCAGACATAACCTTGATGATAGCTTCTGTTGTTTTGAAAGCTATAATATAGGGTAACTACTTGTACCAGCCCAGCAAATGGAGTATTTCTTTTGTCCCTGACATATACAAAAGATTCCTTTGGGCTAGGAAAACATCTTTGGGTTCTGAATCACCAAAAGAAATGAAAAAAAAGGGGAATAAAATTACAAGAGAAAAAGACTTATTGACTCCATCTAGTTCAATGAGCTACCAAAATAGCAAGAAAATTCTGCCAAACCTCTAACACCACAAGGTTCATTCATTCCCTGATCTGATCTGGTGTTTTTCATTCCACACTGGATAGAAAATTTCACTAACCCCTCCTGGAGCTGCACAAATTGTTGTGCATTGTCTGCTCTTTCTCTGCTGGGAACACCTCTGGTTATAGAAAAATAAGAGCAACAAGGAATACTTGGGGGAGGGAAAGAAAGAGAAAAGAATGGTTATGTGGAAAAGCCCAAAGACAGGAGAAGCTGAAGGGATGTACAAAATGAGAAGGAAAACACAGGGGAAGGAGAAGAGGGGAAGGTGATGAGAGGAACAGAGGTGGCCCTCAGAATGAAAAGGAGATTATGAAGAGGTATTTTATTTTCCCATCCATCTGTTAGAAGCAGAGAAAGCCATATAACAGCACTTCTCATTTCATTGTGCATTTGGTGGAATTCTCCCATCTGGTTTGACATGCCAGCTGAATCTACAATCCACCCTGAAGCCTCTACAAATATGTCAATCAAAATGACCTGCTGGGAAAGCTGTGAGAAGGCACTCTTTTGTGTTATCCTCACATGCATGTTAGACCCACACAGAAACCCTGCTGTATCTTAGTTTCAATCACAGGACATTGGAAAGCTGCTGCAGATGTTATTTTTGCCATGCAAGTAAAGGAATATTGTGATGTGACTAAACCATGAAAGATGAGGAAAAGCCATGAAATGGAGTCTGGTGTGTGAGCTAGCAGAGGGGGATCAGTCACACATGGGAGGCTCTGACACAGGAAAAGCTCAGCACTCTTACATGACTCATCCTGGAACCACGGAGACAACCAGCTTTGCAAATACTGCTAGAGAGCCGATGATGAAATTGCTGCAGCCAACCCAGATGTTCCTATAAAGAAGCCCTTCAAGAAACTCCTGGAGCATCAGTGATGGCCAAAGAAAACTTCCCCATTATACCACAGAGCAATTTAAACAAGTTTTACTATCCAGCTGCAGGAACTATCTCAGTGTTATGATCTTTCTTTTGTGTGTTTCAGATGTTCTTGGACCCACAAAGTCAGTTCCCTGATTCAATAACAGGTCTAAATCCTTCACCTCATAGGAAGTTTGAGGAATAGCTTCACTGTATTGCAATTTAAGTTTAGATTTAGTTCAATTCTGAGGAAGCTTCCAGACATATGAGACCTGCTTGGTCTGTCATTGCCAAGCTGGCATTTATCCACATGCTCAATTGTATTTGCCTGTCCTAGAGCTGTCTCTTTCCAGTGCTCACAGTATGTGCAAAAGGTAAATGATAGTTGTTCACATTTGCATATCACTATTCAAAGGACAAATACCTGGTCTGCCAGCTGGTACTGCAGATGCCATGAAACTTTAGGCTATAGAAAAGTAATTTGAGGAGTCTGCCCAGTAAAATACCAGATTTTTTTTCTCACCTCATGACCAAACTTTCAAAGGAGAGCCTGAATAAAAACCCTCTGTTTTCTCAAGATCATTTCATGCTGCTAGCTTTTCATCTTCATATGTTTCCTCCACATTTCTATTCTCATCAGACATAGTGGGAGAGACTCCCATTTTATTTTTTCCAAGCAAATAATGCAATTAATTGTAATCCCACGTTGTAAGTTGACCTCAAGTGAGAAATTCTGTCATTTCTGTGAAAAGGACAAAGTCAGTACTTTCACATTTCTTCTGTACACAGTTATACAAGTGAAACCAGAATTATCTTGTGAGCATGCTGAGAAGGAAGGACTGCAGTGGGACACCCATCATGTTAGGAAGCAGTGATGTAGATAGTGGTAGGGTGGGGACTAACAAACATACAACTAATACATAATAAAGAGGCACTATTTGTTACCTCCATGGACAGGTAGACTCTGGAACATGGTTTTCTTTACATCCTTCATACCAACTTAGAGAAAAGCATAAATGCCCTGTAGCCTTGCTCCCACCTCCTGATTCTGAACATCGGATGTTGATGACTTCTCATTAGTATTGTACTCCTGACACCCAGCCTTCTGCAAAAACAAACTGGCACACAGCTCCATTTAGGGCTCTTCTGTGATAAGAGGCACATTATTTCAGAATAGCCAAAACCTTATCAGAGGATGTCTTAGGAAATATTGCCACTATTTCCTTCTGACAGGTAGTCACAACTTAAATAAATGTGTCTGGGTGGAAAATTGATACAGCAATGATCACTCATACATGACCCCTGATAGAATCCTTGGATGCTTCACTGGTTAATTCATTTCAGCTTTAACCACTGGCACTGCTGAAGTTAGTGAAGTTTTCAATTGGCCTGCAATTGGATCTTAATCATCCATCTCAAAGGTATGGGGAGACAGTTTGAGCCAACCTGATGACTCACTGTCATGCTAAGCAGGTCACACTTGTCCAGAGGGGTTGCGTAAGGCTGGGGGAAGGGAGGGAGTTCTCCAGAATGATGCTAAACTGATCTGTGCTGATCTCAATCAAGCCTCTGTCCAGCAGTAAATCAGATCCTGTGACACAAGTAATTGAAATAGAAATCTGGTGTCTTTGTGAGCTGAAGACTGTTTCTTTCTTTAGATGGTAGACTGGTAAAATGATGCTTCATGTAAACTGTAGTATAAACAGTTTTAGTAAGGCCTACTATATCAAACAGATTTTCTGTTCATAGTGAGAACATTGAAAGTACCACTGGAATTGATTTTGTTGTCAGGTTCTGATAATAGGACTGCCATCTCTCTCATGCATCTTCTGAGAAAACCAAGAACCTCTGATTTAGAAGAAATTGGAAAAAGTTCACTAGGGTCCAGTTGGTGCTTTCTGTATTTATATTGGAGGTTTGAGCATTGGTAAATAGGTTTTTTAAATCTGAATAAATTAAACAGCCTCTTGACTTTTTCTCCTAGAGAATGTTTCATCCCTTCAGGAGACTTCCTTGCTACCTTGCTTCACAAAATTCCACTCTCCAGTCCCTATCACATAACCAAGGCAAAGTTTTAAATAGGGGAAGCATGGAGCCAGCTACACAGCCTCATATGGGAGAGCTGCTCTCTGTTTTCTCCTTTCCTGACATATGATCAGATGCACAGAGGCCATGTGCCAAAAATGCCACCACCCCACATCATGTGAGGGGCACGTATGCAGTGGCATAATGGGGAATAACATTCAGTCATGTGCTCATCTCCCTCTCTGTCACTTGATGGAAGGAAGGGTTGTGGGGACTTGGAAAAGTTGACAGCAACAAAAAACTAACAGAAAAATTATTCCAGTCTGCAGAACACTCTCTCTTCAGCCACCTCCAAAAACAGTTTCAAGTGACACTTCTTTCGACTAATGGGCAGCTGGGAGGCTGTCCTAGCAGAGAATGCCTTGGCTGTGTCTTCTGTTTTCATCATCACATGGCTGAACTACACCAAGGTCACAGACTTTGTGAAGAAGCTTTTAACCCACAGGAAATTCTGGTTACATACATACAGAGGGGAACAGGCTATCATTTCATCCATACAGGTTGGTGAGCCATGATGTCTGATTCCCCCTGTGCTCAGGGTGTGTACTCCAAAGATGTGCAGAATGTGAATAAGGCTATAGGAAATTAGAATAAACATCTTCTTTACTATCTGCTCCTCCACATGTCCACCATGCTTTTTGATACACTCTTCTCTAATAGAAACATAGCAGAATATTCTTTTTATATTTTAAAATATTTAAAAAATACAATCAAAGGGTTTCTCCCCGTGAAGCAACCATTTGTCTTCCAGCAGCAGCTTCTTCCACTTTTGTCTCCACTGTTCAGGATCATTTCCTTCACCCCTGTGTAATATATGGTAGGGATAATTCATGTTATTAATGTATGGTATAAAATACTGTGAAATCCAGACCATGTCTTTTGACTACCCTGGCCAGGAGCAGCTGTCTTATTTAGATTCAGCTAGTTCCCAACGCTTTAATGTAAGAATAGAAGCTTCCGGGGCGATGATCGCTGGTTTCCCAAAAGTGATTATCACCCTGCCGATTGCATCTATCAAGATAGTCAGCGGCCATCACCCTGATACATCTGAATACATGGCTTCTCCGGGGCCCATTGACAATGAAGGCACACCTGGACAAGGCTTTTGTCCACCTCTGCACGTGGAAAGAAACAGCGATGCGTGTGAAGAGACACAAAGAAAATTCGGTCATTTTTGCCTCGGGCAGAATAAACTGTATAAAACCTCGCTGTGTGAAGCCACGAGCATGAACGGGGGAGACTCTGATACTCGGAGGTCAGATCCGTGTTCACCCGGCGCCGATCCCGGGCTCGATGCTGTCTTTTTGGCTGTGGTGGTTTCGAAGACCGAACTTCGGTGTCGCAGAAAAATTAATAAATCTTTGCTAAATTTTTGATAATTTTGGCTCACGATTTGATCATTTATAACACCTGCATCCTCTGAGACATCTCTAGTACTGTCTATGGTATGCTTCCTTGGATCCACATCCCTTCTGTGTAAGAAAAGATGGTATCTTCATTTTGGTTTTTTGGGGACAATTACAGGTCCTATCTGAACAAGGTGCAAGGAGCTGCATATGCAGTGAGTATGCCTCATGCTATAATAATGGGGAGAGTACATGCAACTTGTATCAGTTACTATCCTTCTTCTGCCTCCTCTTTGTCTCCATCATAATTTTATTTGGAAGGGGATTATTTTGTGTTCTTTGTATCACATTTAGCATGGAGAGATCTTCATCCCATCACAAAGGCCTCTGAGGTTATAAGCACAATTATGACAGTGATACATATAGAATGAAATCTACCATGCCATTCCTGCTACTTCACATGTTCCCAGACAAGCAATGGGAGAAGTTTGGGAGCCTCTGTTTTAGTAAAAGATGATGTAAGGATGATTGTTCCTTCAAGGCTTTTTTATCTACAACTTTAGGCACCTCAGTTCAGTGCATTCTTGAATTGTATAAACTCTTTGGATTTTCTGTTCTGTTTGCTTCTTTGAGGTGTCTGCTCTGTCAGTCAAGTTCCCTGTGAGTTACCTTCCTCTTCATGTCACAGTGCTTCCCTTCTAACAAAAACTGACCATAGGTGCAGGCTGCAATGCAGCTACTAAGCTCTATTCAGAGCTGGAACAAAGGGGCATCAGGCAAGGAACTCCCTAGAGAGCATTGGCTTTAGTGGGGAGAATTCAGTGTATCATGGGTTGATGTTTCACAGGATGAACCATATGAGTTCAAAACAACATCATCAGTTTCAGGGGATTAGCTTGGGCAAGATATTAAATAAATATATAAACATTCACTATTTCTGAATCACTTTTTTTTAAGGAGAAATTTTGGTGTTTTTTTTTTTTTTTTTAAGAGAACATCCAAAGTAGGGCCACAAAAATGGAGAAGAGCTTTGAGGGGAAGCCTTGTGAGGAGCAGCTGAGGTCACTGGGTCTGTTCAGCCTGAAGGAGACTGAGGAGAGAGCTCACTGCAGTCTGCAACTTCCTTGAGAGGGGAAAAGGAGAGGCAGGCACTGATCTCTTTGTGGTGACCAGTGACAGGATCCGAGGGAATGGCCTGAGTTGTGTCAGTTTAGATTGGATATAAGGAAAAGGTTCTTTCACCCAGAGGGTGGTTGGGCACTGGAACAGGCTCCCCAGGGAAGTGGTCACAGCACCCAGCCTGACAGAGCTCAAGAACCATCTGTACAATGTTCTCAGGCACCATGGTGTGACTCTTGGGGTCTCCTGTGCAAGGCAAGGAGTTGGACTCAATGATCCTTGTGGGTCTCTTCCAACTCAGGATATTCTGTGATCCTATAATTTGTGTTTTGATTTGGGAACAGAAATGAATGTTGAAATATTAGAATTTCTAGAATGTCATGCCATGTAAATAAATTGTGTCCTGTTTCAGTTCCTTCTGATGGGAACTGTTCACTAGTAACCAACTGAGAAGCTCTGCTGGATTTTGCTGAAATGGGAGGATAGACATTATGTCTGTTCCTACCACCCATCACAAAGTGACTTTGTAACTTTTGGGCCAAGTTGAAATGCCAGTGTGTGAGCTGCAGCATCTAAGCACAGATGTACTTCCTATCCTTGCACTTCTGCTAAAACAGGTGATGCCTCCAGAAAAGGACCAAAGCAGAAATGCCAGGGGAAAGTAGCTCCTTTGGCCATCTCAGCACATGAAGTTCCTGCGCTTGCTGTACTGCTGAACTTGCATTCCAGGAGACACATATGATCCCCTCACATGAAAGCTATTGCCAAAATATTTCCGTGGTTAGCCTTTGGTTTTGCAACACAGATTTCTTCGCCCTCTCCTCACCTGGTAGTGTGTGAGTTTTTGTTCCCTGACATCTGGCAGAACTCTGTGATATGTAAGTGTGATTGAACACTAATAAAAGAGGAATTTAGGTTTGAGTTTGTGTGGGCATTCCAGTATTTAGCTTTTAATTTCTGCACCAATGTTTGGAATGAGCTAAAAATGCTTCCAATATGAAAACAAAATATACCTGACAATTTTTTATAATTAATTCACTGAGAATAAGAGTATCCTTCCCATATTTATAAGCTATCATGACTTGCTGAAGTGGCACTGTTAATGATAATGATAATTATCTGCATATAAGATTAACTGAGCTATCAGAGTTTATTTCAGTGCTGAATCACTTTTCTATAGGCCACCTTGTGAACCATGTTTCTTTTCCTTAGCTGATTATTCTTCTCAATATATTTTACTGTGTTTTTTTACAAATAAAGTAAAAAAACTCCTTGATTTGAACACTCACATATCAGCTGATCAGTCAAAATGACCAAAACCAAAAATGAGATCATATGTTCCAAGAAGCTTTATATTTTATAATTTATTTCCATTATATTTTTAAAAAATGTAATTTTTGAAAGTATTTATAAGGATAACTTTTGGGGGGATAAAAAGTAAAATGGGCTACTTCAATCTCATAAGCCATTTGCTATTAATATTTTTGAACCTGCGATCAGTCCTGTGAGAACTGTAGAGTGTATTGAGAGACCTTAAAGGACAGTTTGACAGAAAAGCAAAATAATGTTTCTTTCCTACTGAGACCTTTAGCCACAAGCTGAGCCCAAAGTAGTGTCAATAAGCTGATCTTTGAGCTGAATTGAAACTTCAGACTTCTGTAAGTCCACCATTTGAATATTAATGAAATAACAAAAATAAATAATGAAACTAAAACTGGTGTTGTTCCTGCACTAGGCAATACTTGCAATTAGTGAAAAAAGGGAGCATTTTAATTATATGAAGATCTGCATTATTAATTTCAGCCTTTGATATAATCTGTGTCTAAGGACAGCGCTGGAAAAATTCCCTCTCTGTTTCAATGTCTGATTGAAGTGAACTCTCAAAACACTGTCTTTTGTGAGTTCCATTAGAGGCAGAGATTCCCAAAGAAACAATTGTGTCCAGCACTCAAAGGCCTGTGCTCCAGAGAATATGTCTTTGAACAAAGCAAGGTACATGCAGATACTGAGATATGGAGATCCCTCTCGTGAGTGTTTCCCACCAAGGTGGGAAGATAATCTAGATGCTGTTTCACCTGGAAATGCCACCAGCACTTGAACAGCACAAGTTTCTCAAGAAAGGGCATCAGTATTCTGAGGAACCCCGTGAATGAAAGAGAACAGCACATTACTATAAACTTTACTTAATAGCATGAGTATTTAAACCTCTATTTTTTCTGCAGTAAAACTGTTATTATCTGAACTCTCCATCTTGATTCCAAATATCTGGATTTTATCAAACTCACTCATTTTTGAGAAATTACAAAATAACGAAATCCATTTAGAAGGAGACAAGGAATAAAATCCTTCAGGAAAGTTATAGTTCCCTTTAAAAACCTGGAATGAGGCACGGATCTCCAGTGCCAGATTGCAACAATGGCAAAGGAAAAAGTCATCAAGGAAAATGCTGACTTCATATCACACCTGATGGTAACAAACCCAGCTGCAGTTTCAAGCAGGGGAACAGTACTTCTCCCTCATCACTTTAAAGTCTGATCTGTTTTAAAGGTCCTGCTAAATTTGACAGTTTAAAGGGACATTAAATGGAATTGCTCCTTGTACCTTGTGTTATGCTTTAGCTCTGGAAGGAAAAACTCGGCAGTTTTGCTGAAGTGGTGCCAGGAGTGCGGCAATGTGCGCTATGCGTGATCATCCATTTGGGACAGGAGCGGGATGGTCACTTGCACAGACCTTTTATAGCCATCTGAAGATCAAATGACCTGCTGTGGTTCTAATCAGGGCTCAGCTCGGCAGGAACTGCCAAAAGGAAAAGGCCAAAGGAGAGAGAGAATTCAAAGCTCACATCATAACAGCAATCAAGTGGGGCCATAGTTACAGGCAAACCACAGAAATGAACAGGGTAAAAGAATTATCCAGCTATCACAGGCACATTAATGCTGGTCGCATTCCAAAGCACTCATTACAGTACTCCAGTGTGGCTCTCTGTACAGCTGGTCAAATAATGCTCATCAAATAAATGATTTGACAAATTTTGCAGAGTTTCAAAAATAAATTATCCAAAAAATGTGCTTTTTAAATTATTCCCACAGCTGTAGTCTTGCAAGTCTAGAAATATGTTCAAACTCTCCTCTTTCCCTGAGCTTTCTCACTCTCTTCATTTTCTTAATTCATGCTCCCCAGTTGTACCTTCTGAGCAGCCCTGTTAAAATCTCTGGGTGCACATTGCAGCCTTCCTAAGAAACATGGCCCAGTTCTCCTGTGCACCCCTAAATTTTAAGAATAAGTCAGCGTGTCAGTGCACAATGACAAAGCCCAGAACCACGCCAGTTTCTCCCAGACAATTTAGGCATCCAGTGGCACTTCACCAGCACTCCACTGCAGTTAAGGGCACCATGTTGGTTTACACTGTGTGAGGATCTGCTCCATCATCACCATGACTCAGGGCAAGGCACATTTTAGAAAGGGTCCTGCTTACTTGCCTGCCTGAGTGTGGTTCTCTGTTGTCTGCTACACTGGGATTTGTTAGTAAGTACAATTCTGCAAATTTGTATTTTCCCGTGATAATCTCATTTAAATAAACAACTGAAAACCAGAGCATATATTTATTGACTGTAATGGATTAAAAAAAAATAAAATTACTGGAGCCAGGAAAATGGATTTTTATACATAACAATGCATTCTGAGTGCTTGTCCTAAAGAAGTATGAAAGACCAGTTCAGCAAATTTTTTCTAGTTTTTCTGAGTGGCTTCAAATGATAACTGTGTTAATACAGCCAAGGTGGTACAGTCATCCCTGAATGCTAGACCCAGTTGTTGATTCAGTTCTCCACAGCTCTTGTTTGAAGGCCTTTCAGGCAAGAAACAAGTAGGCCAAAGTTTTTCCTTTTTTCACTAGCATAAGGAACAAAGACAAAACAACAGAAAGAGAATTTATTCAACAGAAAGAATTAATTTTCCTCGTCCTGCTGGACCAATTCGTTCAACAGTATAAGCATACATTTAATCAACAAAAATAAGTCAGTGTAGAAACTATTCAAAACTGTGCAGATAAAATTATTACTTTTTTTATTTTGTTGGCAGATTTGAAGACCATTTGCAAGAGGTCCCAGATACCTGGCAGATCAGGTCCTGTACCTGCTTCTGGCCAAAGCTCCCTCCTCCTGAACAGTGAGATTATTGGTCGATAGAGGGAGGCTTCTGACCACGGGAAGCAGGAGCCTGGCCAGGACCCAGGTCAGGCTACAGAATTTTTCTGTCTGATGAAAAGTGAATGTTCAGTCTTGCCACTTTTAGAAACAAATGCAATACATATATATTTGGAAAGGCATGGGGTTTTTTTGTTTATTTGAGGGGGGTGGTTGTTTTGTTGCTGTTTTTAAGTAATAATACTTTTTGTGGTGCATTCATTTAAAAAATCAAGCCAAACTTAACATTTCCTCACAGGAAAGGGAGAGCATAATGTTTTTTATCACTTACTCACTACAGTCATGATAACAAGGGATGTACAAACATCATGGTTATTAGCAGAATTATATAATATCACATTTAGAAGGAAATTATCACTTCACTGCTGTCCATTAAAATATATATCCAATACATGTGAAACACAGGAATACAAGCCTCTCAAAATTTCTCATATATTTTTGACTATTTATTTTTCTAAACTTGACAAAATTCTTGTGGCTAAAAGATGACAATGGAGAGATGTGCACTATTTCTTTAAATCTGGAGCAGGAAAAAGTCACCTGCAATAGTTAGCCTAGAGAGTAACTTTGGAGATAGATCAATTTTCCTTAATCTAATAAAGTTGAGAGGCAGCAGGAGGGTGCTTGTACTGATCCATATCATTCTGGTAGTTCAAACCCTTCACAAATACTCTTATCAAAATGAGTGTTAAGCAATCTTGCAGTTTCACTGGGAAATTAAGTTGTAGATTGTTCTTACGATTAGGACGGGAAGAGTAGTGTGTGCCAAAGGAAGCTGTGTTGGTGATTTTAAGTACATGACCAGCTTCTATTTGCTAGGATCTGGACAAAGATGCACCAGTTTGCTCCATAAAAGCTCCCAAGCAGTCAAAGAAGTTCAGTAAAGTCAGTGGAAAATTAAGCATAAGAAAAAACAGTCCAGTAACAGAAACAAGTAAAAATTAAAATATGTATCTAAAATGGTACCATGATGTCAAAAGCAGAAGCAAAAAAAAACAAACCAAAAAACAAACAAAACATTTTGACCTTTCTAATTCTGTATGTATTGATGTACTGCAAAAGTTCTTAAAAATCTCACACATTTTACATTTCTTTCTCTTTCCTCAGTTGTGTATTTTTTCACCGTTATAGAAATGGATTCAAAAGCCACTTTTATTACCCAAGAAGGAGCTTTCAATTGTGTCAGAATATTTAGTCTTTAAAACATGAGAGAGGGAGGGAAAAGGAAAAAAAGATCTAGGACTGAGAGAGGCCAGAAAGCACCAGACTGTTATTTTACAGATGCAGGATAACCATCTATTTCTATTTTTATAGGCCAGTCCTGAAACACAAAGGACATGCTTCCATCTTATGAGATTGCAGATTGGGACTGTCAGACTTGAAGATTCAAAGGCTGCAGCCCTTTTGGATGGCTCTCTCATCTTACTGTCCACCTACACAAACCAGTTGTACATGGGATAATTAAGCCTGGGCTTGAGTGTAGCTGTCATGAAACCTCAGGAGTAGGTTGCGAGAAGCTGAGGGATGATGGAGCTGGGCCTGTTCTGTGGCCTCCATGCAGCATCCTACAATGTTTGTGGTGCTTCTCAACTAAGTCACTGCAGGTATAACAGCTGCTGCTGCAGCTTCATGGGTGAGGAAAGCTGGGAATAGCTTCCCTTTCCTAAGTCACCTACACAAGTCCTAAGGGAAACTCAGAGAACAGGGCTGAAAACACACTTATTTGGGGCAATAAAGGAGTCAACAGGAAAACAAGGCAAAAAAAATATGTCGAAGACAAACAAAGCAGACTAGGTATAAGCAAGATGCTAGAGATGTTGTTAGGGAAGCAGACCCCACCAAGATTCTAAAAGGGCTGAGAGAGAAGTGAGGAAGAAACTAAATAAAGAGGAAGAAACTTAAAGACCTATCAGAAGGCAGGGTGTCACAGAAAATGTGCTATAAGAATGTCTGAGTGGGTGCATAAGAATATTGGACCAACATTGAAGAGGATGAAAGTGAAAAGAAATATAAGTTCAAAACATCACTAGAGGAACCAGGGATGTCATTCAACATAAGGACTGGGCATCCATGAAGGAGAAAGAGGTAGACAGATAAAAAATTCAGAGAAAGAAATTAGAGAGATTGGAGACAGAGCAAGAAGGAGATTCATCAACAACACTCATCCAGGATCCTCAGTGCAGCAGCTGAGTCAGGCTTTTCATAAGGGGAAATCCTTGGTCTCAGTGGCAGGGAGTAGAACCATAAAAAGATCACAAGGTCTAAATGAGCATTTTAACAATCAAGCAGGGATTTGAGAGGAAGCAAACAGAGAGAAGAGGGAAGAGGCATAAAGCTGGACAGACTAAGCCAAGGAGAAGGAGAGGCTGTAGGGAGAGCTTGGTATTTAGAATCTGCATATTTCTTCCTTAAAGTGATGAGGCAATTTATTTTGGAGAGGTTTATGCTGCGTGGAGGGCAAAGGGGCGGTAGACAATCTGTCTCATGCAAGTTACAATTGAGCCATTGGTGTCAGGTGGCACAGGAAGAGTTAACTTGAAGTCCCACCAAGTGGCAGTACAGCTGCTGAAATGCATCTGTCAACAGAACTATTACTGTCATCAGATCAGCACAATGTCCTTGACCCTGGAGGTCAACTGCAAGGCATTAGCTGCTACACAGACAGAGCTGTCATGCTCCTGTGGGAACCCAAAGGTTACAAGACCAATTGGACCAGCCCCAAAAGCAAAACCATCCTTCCTCATCCAATATAGGTGCAGGTGGAGCGGTGTGACAGAGTTCCTCCAGTGCCCTTTCCCTTTGGAAACCTAGATTTAAACATTCCCTTTCAAACAGGCAAGGAGAGGGACTCTGCTTATTGCCTTTCATAGTCCCCATTTTTGCACTTCACTAAACCATTGTGTGGTTTGTTGGGTGCAAAGCCTGCACTAGACATTGAATGGCTGAAGGCTGGAACGGGGTGGGAAGTAGATTTCTCAGGGGAAATGGCAGGAGTGAGGAGTGGAGAGGTTTGGGGAAAATAAATAGCATGGGATGGAGGTTTTAGGACTGCAAGAGTAAAGAGTTGCAGGACAGGACTAAGATGTCTGTGTTTTCAACCATAAGGAGTTGAACACAGGGGTTAAAAACTCCTTTTTTAAGTAACTGGTGGCAATCACATTGACTTCAGCAATGTTTTATATTATTTGTTTACAGTAAAATCTACTGTAGACTACTGTAAATCTACTGTAAAGTTTTACTGAGTGAAATCTCAGTTCAAGTTCTTGGCTGTCATAGAGGCAGAGGGCTTTTAATGTCACATTTCTCTGAAGGGATGTGAAGTCTTAAAGCTAAGATTTCATTAGTGAACAATTTCATTAAATCTCCTCCGCCGATATATATAGACACATAATCCAGTGCTGTTCAATTTTCAAGCCTGGCAATTTCAATGCAGCTTAACTGAAATATTATCTAAATTGCATTTTTAAACAGGTGATTGGCAGTGAAATGGCAGCATTTCCCTCAATAGTAGAATATGGCAGCATGTAAGGGAGATGAGAAAAGGCAGAGGAAGGAGAGAACGAGGACAGAAAAGGTCAAAGGGAAAAGGAAAATAATCAGTTGTTTTTTGTTTTTTTTTTTAATTTGGTAAAGTGATTGTAAAATGTTAGTCTCAGAGCACATTTTTCAGTTTGTGCAGGTGCCTCTCCTCATGCTCTTCCAGCTTACCTCCCCCCAAGTGTGTTTTTTTCTTTTGAGACAGCCCACACTAGCAAGACATATATGTGTTACTTAAACCAGGCACAGCCTCCCACTATGTGCCAAGCAGGGAGAGGGCTCTGCCCTTTTGTTCATCTTCAGGTTCTGCAAATCCTGAAGCACTCGCGAAGTCAGCTCAGCCCTCACAGCAGGTGGAAGCTCCCAGCCCGCAGCAGCTGTGCACAGACTTGATCTTCAGGTTTTCACACACAGTCCTCAACCTCCCCTGCCCAAACTTTCTTTCCCTGCTTTTTTTTTTTTTTTTTTTTTTTTTTTTTTTTTTTTTAATGCAGAAAGCAGTAACCCTTTGGCCCAGCTAGCCCCCCACTATCAGATTCCAGCAGAGGAATTCTGGGCATGAAGCTTCACAGAGCAAACAGGTCTCCCGCCTTCTCTAAATGTCTCCCTCTCCCTCTCTCCCTCCCTCTCTGTTGCTGGGAATCCACCCTTACCCAGTGCAGCAGGGATGATATTTTTGAATTGTGTTTATTTGTTGGCACCCTGGTGTGAAAGCGTTTCCCATCAACTCCATATTAATCTTGTCAGCAGTTTGTGAACATTTTCCTCTCTGCCCTAAGCAGTCCATGACTTTTGGGTCTCTTGCTCTCTTCCATTCCCACTTCTCATTGTATTTAAAGAGAAACTAATCCTCCTGGTTTTTCTTAAAGTGACTTCAATCATGTCAAAATAGTAAGACAGGGATTGTTTTAGCCTTAGGAAAAGTGAAGTTAGAAAAGTTCTAAATTGGCTTTTAGAAAAACATAGATGGGGATGCAGATACCTGGTCTTTGCATGTTCAGATGATCATTAAAAATCCTCAGTCATTTGTGCCTGTACTCATTGCAACCTATGCTAGGTTTTCCTTATCTTGAAAACTCCAGGGTCACTGCAAACACAAAAAAGTGCATAACTTGAAAATTTTGAGTCCATTACCTATATTCATTGATACAGCCTTTTGTTCATTATACCCATCAATACATTCATACTTCTTTACTTGATTACCCAAACAAGCCTGGGCATTTTTTGCAATCCCAGATTCATGATCCCTATTTCTTGGGTACATTGTGATTCTTATTTCAGTGTTATTTTGAAGAACTGAATTGAGAATATTTGCACTGAACAGTATTCCTCAGGAAAAGGCACTATTAAAATTTCTCTGACTGATGATACAATATTGGGAATGGATGGGGACAATGCATATTGGGAACTATAAAAGAGGTAACTGAGAGCACCCATCACACAGGGACTGGACCTATCCATCTCCCCTACCCCCATCAGAGAGGAAGGTGGTCTCCCCACCCCACTGGAAGACTGGAACTAGCAGAAACCCTGTACCTGTTATGCTCGAGAAGATTCAGATGTACAGATGGGTCCTGGAGCCATTACCAGAACAACCAGCTATATCTAGGATGGGTAGTGCCAGCTTGAAATAAGCTCTGGCTGATTAAAAGTGGAACTGCTTGCTTATACATCACCCCAGGCTGTATTTACCATCTTATTTTCCTTGCTAAATAGCCCAGCCAAATGCAGAGCTTCAGACCTTCTGGTTCCTCTATGGTAAGAGACCCATGTATTTGGAAAACTCAGCACATGCAGTCTCATCCTTCCAGATCTAAAACACAGATGGACATAATTCAGAGAGGACTCTGAACTATGCCCATCTGTGAGCTAACTAAAAGTCTTCTGTAGCTGTTTGGCATTCATATGATGGTAGTAACTCTCAGCCTTTCCACCTGCATTAGAGTGTGACCTTTGTGGGGACTCAGCCACTGTGCCATTACAATTCATGCTTTCATTACTTCACAAGCAGATCACTGTTATGTACCAGGGAGGGGCTGATACTTGAAGTAAATTCCATAAAGATGGGAGTGAGAAGTATTACTTGCCTTCTAAAGGAGCATCTCCCTGAGATAATGTGTCCCTACAGCCCTAGGATTTGTACCACATGCCTATTAGGCTCCAACTTTCTCTTTTTGACCCAAAGTAGGTAGAACCAATATGCATAAAACATCCCCTCTTCCCAGGATCCTGTCCTCACTGAAGCTAGGGATGGCTGACAAATCCAGACCCTGAATCTCCATATCAATCATATCATATCATATCATATCATATCATATCATAATCATATCAATCATATAATATCTTTTCTTCTTTGTGGTGTCCAAAATTCCCCAGATCTGTCAGCCTTTTTGATACACCATATAAATTGCTTATATGACCAGTGTTTCAGGAAAAGGATCGGCTATAGAATAGAAGGCAAAGAATAAGCTTTTATCTGTGTGAAGGAAAGTGGATAGTGGTTTGAATTTATTGTGTTGGGTTATCTGAGCAAGAATACTTTGTGATGCTGGCTGACAGATGTTTTGTAAGAATTTGATAAGTACCTTATCAATGCTGTATTCAGAATTCTATTGTTACAAAGCATTTCACAGTAGGCAAACAGATTATGATCCCAAACAGAGAGGCCAATGATTTGACTGCAAAATTAGCAACCTGCTTCCTGTGGACTGAAAGTTACTCTGATTTTCTCTTTGACAGCCAGGTTTTTCTACCACACTGTGGAGCTGTCTGCTTCAAGGTAGTTTCTGCCTCCCTTCAGATACCAAGAGAAAGATTGTGCTAAGCACTGAAAAGTGCAGCAAGGTGAGTAATCTTGTACTGGTTAAAGATTAGAAATGCAACAGGCAGAGGGCATGTGACCCTTTAGATGCTTTAAATTCAACTAAGTCCATAACTCAGCCTCCTCCTGCAAGATTTCATTAGCAAGGAAGATTTAATTTGCTTCCTGTCTGAATACTCATCTCCTTGTTCTGCTAACAGAGCTACATATTTCCATTCTGAGTTCTGATAGCACCTCTGCTACCAAATTTACATCAGATGCAAGTGTGCCACTTTGTTATTTATGTCAGCATCACCCTGGCTGGGACTAATGTGGCTTTGTGCGCCACAGGGCTGCAGCTTTTTCTTTTATTTTTGCCAATGAGTCCCTGCATAAAAGGTTTTGCCAAAGTCTAAAAACGTGCAAAACTGATGACATAATTGTGGGAGAGTCTACAGAATATGAAGCAGGATTAGGATACTATCAACAAATCAGAATTTAAGTATTGTTCCACTGGGCAAGGAGTGTTTTCAATTAATTTGTAATTAAATAAGGGAAGCAATTTAGTGAACTCAGAGAGATATTCCAGCAAACGGTTTATCTCATCAGTCTGAACCACACATTCCTCCAGAACAGGATCATTGTTTAGATCTTGGGCATGTTATATGATCTGACCTATAGGAGTAATTCAATAAAACATCAATATTTTCCTTCTATTAACCCTCAGTGTCATGCTGAATGGAGAGAGCTGCCTCTGCCTCCCTTCACAGTCCCCATTAGATCTGTACCCACTCTAACTGGTTGGACAGGTGTTATCACTAAGCAGCCTGGGGCTTTCAAACCAGACACATTCTCCAGCCAATTTGCAGCAGCACTGATGTGTGGAGGAATGGAGATGAAGCAACGGAGGGACAAACAGAGGACAGAGAAGGATGAAGGGGAAACACACACTGCTTTCACAGTGGAAAACATAGTGTCAGTGAAGAGATTTCCAACTGACAAGATTTGCTATTTTTCTCTCAAAATATTCTTTATAAAATCCTTTTTCAATTAGACCCAGAAGTATAAGGTAGTTTAAGAGGACCTGAGAAAAGATGAGCAATTCCAGATGGAGTTCTATGCATTAATATATTCAGGCAGGCAGAGCAGGGATTTGTTGATTGTTTAAAGGGCTTAGTGCAACAGCTGGGCACATTTTGTGTATGACCAAAAGTAAGAGACACAAGTGAATGCTGATGTCCAGACATCTGGCCTTATAGCTATTGTTCTTGGCTTTTTCTCTTTTTTTTCATAGCCAGAATTATTCCATTAAGTAGACTGAGGGGGGAATGAAAATTATGACATGAGAGAGGAGCCAATATAAGAGATTTAGGAGATAATTAAAAGGCAGAGTAAGAAAGAAAAACAAAATGAGGTGCAAAGTGAGCATAAGGAGATACAGCAGGAGACGAAACAGGTACAGAACTGAAGAATAAAAATGTTGGGGACAGGGAATTAGAGAAAGGATTGAATGAAGTAGTAGGAGACAACACGGGCAGAGGAGTAAAAAGAGGACCATAATAACCATATGCTGTTAAAGACTTATTGAAAACTGCTGCTAAAGAAATGAAGACATAGACACATTTGGGATAGATTTTTTTCCCTTTTCAGGTCTCCACTCACTTTTCCTTCTCCTCTCCCTCTCTGTTCCTAGCCTTCCCTGCCTGGTCATGGTCATATTCATGGTAAGACACTTGTTCAGAAAATTAACTTAAAAAAAAAAAAGAAAGAAAAGAAAAAATAATTTATAGGCATTTTTTACTCATATTGATCATATTCTGAGATATATATTTTTTTAAGTTGTAATAGTATTAATGTTCAAAGGAAAATATAGTCCTATCAGAAAGAATGGCTTTTGAGTCAGGACTGTTCCTCATTTTCTCATTGTGAAAACTATCAAAGCTTGGCCAAGTTCAAAGGTCACATTTTGATATGGGCAGGTCAGAGCTGTGCATGTGAAGTCACTGAGGATTTTGTGCATTCCCTGCATGCATAAGAAGTCAAGTAAGTTGCTTCTTATAGTTAATAGTTGCTCCTGTAGTTAATTGTGGTAGGACAGACTCCCCTCAGGACTGTGATGATCTGCTACTGGCAATCAGAGAAAATGGTGGAGAAGACCTACTGAGTGGAAACAGATGTGGAGGGGAGAGGGAAGAGGGAAGGAATAAAACCTAGTTGATACTGAGCAGGAAATTGATGGAATACTCAGGACAGGAATCTGAGTAAAAGGGAAGGCCACATTCAGAAGAGTAGAGGAGGAGGCATCTGAAAAGACCTGGGGAGAAGGATGGAGTCACAAGCTATTTGGAAACCTGTCAGATGAAGAGGTGTGGCAGGAGAGAGATTAATTCTAGAAAGAGTTGTGTGCAAGGTAAAAGAGTTGGTCTACATAGAGCCCGAGGCTGGAGAGGAAGCAGAGCATACAGAAGACAGAAAAAAGAGTGAACACCAAGGGAGATTTGAAGATTCTGAGAAGCTGGAGTGGGACAGAGCAACAGAGAGTGAGAAACACAGGTAGGGAGAAATTACTGTAAACTCAGCATGGAAGAGAAACACTGACCAGTGAACTACTCAATGCTAGTGACACAAATCAGAGAAAGGGGTCAGAGACAAGCTGAGCCAAGAACCCAGGGCAGGCATGGGGGAGAAGGGATTGAACTTCAATATATACCTATGAACAGGAAAAAGGAAGAAGTGCAGCAAGGTTCAGGGAACCAAGATGGAACACAAGGACCACAGCATGTTTGGAGATGGCAGAGGGGATCCACTGTGATCACAGTCCCCATGGGAGCGAAGTCTGCATCTCACCACTCCTCTGCTGCCACACATTCTCTCCAAAATCCAATAGTTTGGGGTAGTACAAATTGTATGACCTCATCTCTTTTTCATGCTCCTTCACCACCACATAGCAAACCTCTGCTGTTACCAGTTGTTTCATTAGCTCAAGTGGGGCTTCAGAAAGTGACCTTAAGTTATCAGTTGTTAAGGATGTCAGTGTGATCCTACATAACTGGTTTATTTTTCCTTGAGCTCACCTTTCCTCTTTGAGGCCTAGGAACATAATTCAGAAAATATTTTAAGACAATAGTATTGAACTGTTAAGGTCAAAGACTCTTAAGTTGTTAAAAATAAGCACAGCATTGTGAGGTATGTATCAGGTCAAAAGTATGAGGTTATGCTACTGTATGAATTTAACCCTGTTTTTCATACAGTTTATCCTGTCATGTTGTATTAATTTCTATTTTGTATCTAACAGTGAACTCAATCTCCAGCTTGATTTTTAGTACGCTGAGACACAGTGTTCAAAATACCTAGAAATGGTTCCAAACAAAAAATATTTGTCTGCATCCTTCTTCAGCTACACACCTTGCAAAGAAAATTACTATGACAGGAAACATATAACTTCCAGAGGTCCTCTCTTTCTTTAGAAAGTCCTCCTTTCCTACTCCAGCAGCTGTAGTTCATCCTGCCCCTCTAAAGCTCCTTGAGGTAGGTCCCTTTAAGCTATGGAGTGGCCTTGGTAATTTAAAGTTAAATACTGCTTGAAAAATCAGATCATATTTTCCCATTTCCATTTAGCGATGGGTCCTCATCTGAGTGTGACTCAAGTTTCTCTGCCCACTCCTGAAACAATTGTGTGCTGTTATGTCTTATTTAACTCAGAAATCTGCAAAGAGATTGCTTTCCTCCTGGAGAGACCAGGCAGGACTGGGTTACAAAACAATACAAACCTATGGGCACATAAGAATTGACTTGGTTGTGGTGCTGTGGTTTTGTATTTACAGTCTGCCCAACTAAAGGCATGGAACACAGCCACAGACTTGGCTTGTTCATCTTTGTTTTGGTTGCACCAACACCTATAAATGAAACAAAAAACCCAGAAAAGGATTTCTGATCTTAACCACTGCTGAGCCTTTGCCCAGCTGTACAACTTCTGGCTTTCCCTCATATAATTATGGAAGGACCAGAAGCTCAATCCTCATATTTGAACCTTCCCCTCTGCAGAAGGGAAAACAGTAGTTCTTATGAGAAGCCAAACAATACAGATGATAGGGCCACAAGAAGCCATTGTGATCATATGCTCCAGTCTCCTGCATAAGGCATAGGGCTTCCTTCAATTATCTTATCTTTGAGTTATAGTGTCTATTACAGGATAATAAAACATTCTGTTTTGCCTGTTCCACATTAAATACATGCTGCCTTGTTTCCAGTCTGAACCAGTCTTGAGTTTTACCCACTGCAGAATATCAGGAGTTTGTTAGCTGCACTGAAGATGTCTACAGTGAAGAGACCTGGTCCTCAGTTTGTCTTACCTGTCACACTTGAATGACAGGATAACTCCACTGAATGGTGTCATCTCAGCAGTGCAGCTCCAAAAAAACCATGGACTTGAACACCAGTCATCAATGACCCCCTGGCTCCTTACAGAGCATTACAGAGCATTGCTGAGAGAGACTATTCCTTTCAAAGCCCATGGGGATTCATAGCAGGAAAGACGCTATGACTTTCAAAACACTGAAAATTGTTTATAATTGATGTGGTCACTTATAAATAGCTCCCACTTGATGTCATGTGGCCAGCTTAATTAAGTAGTGCAGAGCATGTGCGGTCACTCACCTCAGATAGAAAAATCTGTATTGGGCCTTCACCCTAATGTGAATTTCCTGACCTGACAGATGGGGATTGAGTGTCTGTTTATGCCAAGAGGAGTTTGCTAACATTATTCCTCTAATTACTAATTATACCAGTGAAAGGGGCTTTACGGCCAGAGTCCTGGATACGTGAAACTTGATCATCAGAGATTTGCAGGAAAGATGGAAGATTGATGGGTGACATCAAACAGCTGACAAGGAGGCCAAGGCAGCCAGACGGACAGCAGCTGCTCCAAGGGGCTTTGGGGGGTGGGAGGGGGCAGCTGCTCAGGGGGGACAGGGGTCTGTGGGGGAGCAGCACTAAGGAGAACAAGCCATTTTAAAATTTTGCACCCCCCTGTCATTTCAGATATGAATGGGTCTAATCTCCTTGGGCTTGAGGCTGCCTGGGAGAGTGCGTCCCCCAACAGGTGCTAAGGCAAGGGCAGAGCAGCGGGGCTGAAGGCAGTCGCTGCTGCAGAGGGGCACCAGCTTCAGCTGCAGCACAGGGCTCCATAGGACACTGTGAACAGTGGATTGAAGAGGAGGTGGAGGATGTAAAACAGCTCCTCTGGGCCTCAGGTTTTTCAGATCCAAGCCTGAATCTCAGTGTGTCTATTCCCTGAGGCCCCAGGAAACCTGTCCCAGTCAGCTACAGAGTGAGGCCAGGGACACTGTGAAAAGCTCCGTTGCAGGGAAGTTTCCTTCTCTGAAAGAGACAGGGCTTGCATAATATCATCAAGCTGCAACACCTCTTTAAGGGACCAGACCTAAATCATCCTGGTGGTCTGTGTCTCAAAGGTGGCATCAGCATGTCGCCTGATTCTATGAAAGATATTTGGGCCAGGCTGGTCTGTGCTTCCTCTGTCCTGCCAGCATCTGGTGGGCTGGTGACTGGTACTGCACCACAGGGCTTGTACAAGTTCAGCCTCCAGGGATCCTGCCATAGTGTACTTTATGTGGTCTGCAAACTACTGGTTTTCTTAGCATTCTTGGGAATCACAGGGATTGGCTGCCAGAGCTTCCCCTACATGCTGTGTTGCCTGAACTTCAGATCTCCACAGCTGCAGCCACCCTGCCTGTGGAGACTCTGTGGAGACATGGAGACTCCCACCCCAACAGGATACTTCTGCTGGAGGAGTTAAACCACCATCTTGAATGATATTCCCTGAGTGGACAAAGAAGTCCTCATGCACACACAGCTACTCCCGTCCCCACCATGAAGAGGATTAATTATCATAGCCCACATCACTACATTAGCAAACCAAAGCCCATACCCTGCCCAAACCCTCTACTGTACAAACCAAGCAGAGGGACCACTGGAAACACATAAACTGGGAGTCTACTAAGAAGCTGAGAGAAAACAGCTTTCACTGCCCTGGAGCAGTAGGCATCTGGCTGATTTGTATAATGTTAATTAGAAATCTATTCTTGAAAAGGGACAAGTGCTTGGTTTTGCATTCCACAAATATGAAGGAAGTATGGAAAAAAACAGTGAACTCTCCTTATGAAAACTGGGTTTTGTTCAATGTAACAGAACACAGTAGCATTAGCATAGGAATGAGTAGATCTGTGATATTAGAAATTTTTCCACTAGTACAGTAAGCTGAATTTCAAAGTGGTATCATACACAGTGTACATCAAAACATAAATAAACTCTACTGCCATCTAGCCAATAATCGAGGTCTCTACCATAAGATCTGTCTCAGGTAACAAGTCAACCTTTCACCAGATTTGTTAGAATATTTTCATAATTTGGAGCATTTTCCAGAGGTCTAGGTCATGAGTGTGAGTCTGAAACAAGCAAGTGGTAAGATAGGAAATACTATAGTTTCATGATTCAGCATATACACAGATCCCACTGTTTCTGCTCCAGGTGAAATGCAGAGGTTAACTCTGTAACATGTATACCTGTTCCTGAAGGATGGAATCCCTACTGATGTTTGCTTTCCTATGTTTGTACTTTTCATAGATACAAAGTACTGAGCATATGTTAGCCTAGAGAACAGTCTTGCTCTTCCACTGCTATCAACAATCTCTCCTGAGTTTTGCAGCTCCAGCTTTACAAATGCATACTGAACCACACTGAAAATATGGGTATTTAACATTACAACTAGCTTTGCTTTGTCTTGTTCTTTCTTTCTTAAATTTATGTTTTAGACATACTATGGTACAAAAGTGTCTTATGCACTTAGAAAAAAACACTCAAAAAACACCACCTCAGATTCTCATACATAACTCAGAAAGCAGCTGGGCAAAATATGCCCAATTTGATCTTTATCAGGCTGATAAGCTGGTCTTTTAAAAAGTCTGATGCAAGTGAGTTCCAGGGCTTCCCACCTAGGTCAGGAGCCTTTTAAAATGCGATTAAAATATTCTATTTCCCCACTGACTTGAGGGAAATAATGGATTAAAGTGTGTGCATAATGTTTCTTCTTTTCAACAATTCTTTAAATTCTAAATAAATAAGTGAAGGTTTAGATACCAGCATGGGAGGATGGGCAAATGACTGGGTTAAGGCAGGTGAAGACATCTCAGTTTAAAAAGAGATTGAACACATAGCATTGTCTCAAATGGTAATATTGCCATGCCTCCTCACTTGTTGCGTATTTGCATTAAGAGAATTGGAATTATTTTCTTCCAGCTTCAAATGCCTGCCTTTAGTGTATTCTCACCCTTCACCACACTTGAAGCTGTACAGACTGCTTTGTTTGTGTGTTGGAGCAGTGATGCAGTGGCTCCCAGGGCTCTGAGCCCTGTCACTCCTTTGTTTTCTCCATTTGCCTTCGCATCACTTCTATAGATAAAATCAGGATCAGGAATGTACCCATTCTTTCAGAAGATCACTCTGTTCCTGGCTAGTTGATGAAATATCAATGATGATCAAACGAAACCTTGACGAATGCCTCCCAAAGGCTAAGCTGCATCATCAATAGTACTTTATCTTGAACACTTGGGGGAAAAAATTGGTTTATGGCACTGTGAAGCCTTCAACCATTTTTACACGTTCTGAAAAGCAAAAAAGGACAGTGCTTTCTACAGGGCACTCCACTGCTCTTGGCAGGAAAGATCTCCAAGTCTCTGATTTGAACAGGATCCCAGTACATGTAGTGAATCAACTGACTAGCATTTCCTTAAAATCTATTAGAACCACTGGATGAGAAGTGCTGAAAATCATACCTACTGCATGTTCGTAATCCACTCATTCTGGGCAGAAAAGAAGGGTAATCCTCCTCCGTCTGCCCTGTTTTTTCCCTATCAGACAGCACTCTGATCAGAGGCAAGGATACCTCGGTGATCCAGGGCGTGTGGGCAAAGAGGAGCAAGGCAGGTACAAGAGCTCAGGTCGCTCAAGGTGTCTGGGGAGCTCAGTGCCTACAGATCTGGGCTTCAGCCTCTTGTTCAAAGCATCTAGAATTACCTGAACTCTGATGGCAAGGTCTGAATGAGGTAAGTGTTGAGCTTTAGTAGTCAATAATTTCCTTACTTCAGAACTGATAGCTTTTCCCACAGCTAACTTAGTGCCCCCAAACAACCAACAGAGATATATTTGCTCCAGCTTGGAATCTCAAGTACTGAGCTCCAGAAAGTAACACAAAGTGCTGATAGTGCCTTTTGTGCAAAAGCTGTTATGATCTCCAAAGTATGATTCCATCACCTCTGAAACGAAAACCACTCTAGGAGTGATTCATTTTCAGAGTAGTCTTTTATTCCACCCAAACTCTCACACTTTTTGGTGGCAAAGTTCTGTCTTTGTAGTGTTGTCTAAACAACATTACACTAGAAGATTTTCAATTTCAGTTAATTAACCTTCTGTTCTGAAAGTCAATATTTGCTGTTACAAAATAAAAAAAAATTAAAAGATCAATTAAATCTTGCAAATGTTAGCTGTTTGTCTAAATGAAAACCAGACAAGCTGCAGCTCATTGATCCACACTGGTAGTAATGGTACTCAAGGTTTACTAGTGAGGGTTTGCAGTAAAAATAACTAATTTGTCAGTGTTTTCTTTAAATTATTATTGTTTATTCATCAGAGGATTTTGTGGGATGACAAAGAAAAGCAAAGATAATTCAAGGCAAGTGAAAAAATATGTTTTCACCAAAAAAAGCTTTCTATTGGCATGTAACATATTTTAGAGAAAACTAAGAAGTCTGCTTTCTTTCATTTTGCTCACAGTCCTCATTTGACATACCCAATGACTAACACAATGACATTACAACATTTACATAATCCAAGCCTAAGTGTGCAGTTGAGAATTAGACTTTAGACACCATAGCTAGTACATTGGGCCAAACTGCTGAGCTCAACTGTTTATCTCAAATCTAGCCACAGTATTTTCAAATGCTGACTACTACCTCTCTTAAAAATCACTGGATACAAAAGTAAATACTAAGGATGCATGATCTGAAAGCACTGGCACAAGCAAGTCAATGCATCTGGAGCATGGCCAGATGTTAGTTATGCACTACCTTTTCCATTAATGCCCCTCCACATCTTGCATCTCTGCCACAGTAAATGTTTTGCTTTGTCTGAAGTCATGAGATGGAGAGAGATGGAAAAAAAGCCTCCTTTTTCATTTTGACTAATCTTAATGTGAGTTAAGGAATTTGACTGATGGGAATTAGTGCTAACACAGTTTGTCAACTAAGAAAAGTGTTAATTAGAAATGCTTTTGAACTCAATCTCTGCAATGATATAATATAAAAATTTGCCACATTTCATTTGTTTAAAGTGTACTGAATCCATATGAATGGCTGGTCATGGCAGAAGCTATCCAAAGTTGATGATAAAGCATTACCAAATCATTCTAACTTTTATTTATTATACAGCATCTGTCAGTAATAAGTGGAGACTTTACATTAAAGCAAGTGTTAGCATCTCATAGAGATGAAAATCCTGTTTCTCTTTCCTAAAATTATTTAATTTGATTTTTAAATAAATAGTTCTCTGAGAATTAAATCACTCTGATAGAGCCTGAATCAAATCACTCTGATAGATTGGTTTTGCAGTCATTTGCAGAAAAAGAGACACCATAAATTATTTCAACTTCCCATATTTTTAAGACTTGCTAAAATCTTGCACAAAGGATACATTTGTGGACTTTGGTGGGGCAGAAAACTGTCCTTTTTCGTGGTTATTTCACATAACTGCATAGTGTCCTTCCAAAGAAGCTGAAGAATGCTACTCCCTTACAGATAATTCCACAAAGGTAAGCCACATTTCATAGTACTTTCCAACTCTCATTGTCTTGGTAGGATGGTGCAAGATGAGGCCCTGGCAGGCAGAGACTGCCAATAGCCTGCTCATCTCCATCACCTGGTTCTCACCATCCTTTTCCTAGTAACCAGGGCTACAACAGTTGCAGATGGCACTGTACAGGCTCAGGGCTACATCCTGATGCCCTTAGGAGTAAGCAAATTCTGGAATTACCCAGACTTTCTACAGGAGGGCTCACAAATTTTAGGCTTTGAACTACCCTGCAATAGCCCTACCAGCTATTGCAGAAGCCAGCCTTTCAATGTTCTTTTATTTCATTTAATTGACTGGGAAATGGAGGTAGTGGGGTGCCCAATAAAGAACAAGAGAGGAGGCATTCCAGCACAGCTGATGAGGAAGAAGACCACACCTGCACAAATATGTTAATTGGAGCACTGTGCTTGGAGTTCACAGGATGGGGTTCTTGGCGGGTGTAGCTCAGATCACATGGACCAGCTGTGTCTAGAAGCAAGGACTGGCAGAAGAGAAGTGCTGGTGAAAGATGAGCTCCTGCTGGGCAATGCTGGATTTGATTCTTTATGGTGCCACAGTGTGCGGTCCAGCTTGAAATCTGGAGATGCAGGATAAGAAAAGCTGGTGAAATAGGAATGAGGCAGGTGGGGAAGAGAGAAGCACAGGATGGCTTCTAGTCTGCAGTTTGGAGACAGTAGCTGTCCTTCAGGGTTATGAAAGAGTAAAGGATTTAGTGGGTGACACTGTGAGGCACAATAGTGTTTTGTGATATAGCCCTAGCACTGGGAAGTTTAGTCATGGCTGTTCTATAAAGCACATTTCAGGCACTGAAATGACTGAGAGCCAAAATGGAGCAGGAAATAGTCATTACTCCATGTGCTTCTTTCCAAATGTACTCACTGAACCAGATCTACTGGGGGGTGTATATGCTCAGGAAAATGGTTTAGAAAGAAAAATAAAGTCAAAGCAACAGTTTCAGTATAGTCTATAATGTGGCAATTTAGTTATTCTGCCATTAGACATCACCTTGAGAAAATCCAGCTAAAAACTAAAAGTTCACTGAATGAGACTACCAAGGCCAAAGAAGTTTAGCCCTAGCCATTAAGTTACTCCAATTCTAGTACAGCTTACACTTATTTTTAAAAGTAATATCTTGTTTTAAAAAAAAATAAACACATGTCTTTCCACCTCTTTTCATCAATATTTTCATTGCAAACTCTGGCATACAGCTCAAGTCTGTTTACCCTCTATGGTGCTAATGTTTGTTTTTAATGGATTAGAAACTTTTTTTTTTTGCACCAGTAATGGCATAATATTTCAAATTCTACTTATTTAGACTTTGCTTTGTTTGGCCGTTGAGAAATGTTAGCAGTTAGTGCTCAGCACTACTGTGCAAGTCACCCTTTCTGGATGGTGGTAGAAGTAAGGACTATCTACTGAAGCAGATCTCCATGAAAGACTTTCTAACCTTAGGGAAACTACTCCTTTTGTGCCAAAAGAAAGCATGCAATGATGCAGGATTTGAAAATGCTGGAGAATTGAGTGGAGAAGGGGAGTGTGGCTATCTGGAAGACTGGGAGAATGTTTTCTTTGGATTTCTTCCTTTAGGGAGAAATATAACTTGTGATCTGTTTTGGAAAGGATCAGGAATAAAACCTGAGATACCTGAATCTGGATTTTTCTTTTGCTGGCTGATAGCACTGATCTACTTCCAAAATTCAGTTACCTAGAGACAGTAGAACTACAATACCAAATGCAGGAATCTTTCTTTAAAGAGACTGTTGCACAGCATCCAGCTGGAATTTGGAAGTCATTTTACTGACAGATGATAATGGATTTCATTCTGAGCTTTGCCAGGAATCCTTATGCCATTTGCTACAGAGAGGAAAAAACATTCTCCTTGCATATGCATGCATGTGGGAGAGCAGACCAAGAAAGCATCTTTTCCAAAATTAAATACAGGGCCTTGCAAGTTTTGAGATTTTTTCCTGGTAAAACAAAGCTGGTAAAGACTCTTAAATGTAAACATATTTATATACAGAAAGTTTGATATGTTCTGTATGTTATAGTGGTGATAAAAAACAGAGGCTACAAACACTTATAACTCAGCGTGGCTGGAAACATTTGAGTTGAAAAAAACACTGACTGGCCAGGCACCCACTAAATGCAAGAGCTGGAGGGAGAAATGAATATCTACAACTTGCTTTGCTTTTGGCCATGTTATTGGATGGACCAGTTAAATAGGTAAGGCCCAAAGTGTGCAGAGAATGGCCCAGCACTGGAGGCCAGGCCCTGCCATGTGGTGGATGGAATTGTCTGAATTGCATTGTCTTTACAATCCAGCTGTTCCCTTTCTCTCTAACCATCCCTGCAAGTTCTCACAGCTCAGCAAACATCTAGAAACCCTTATTTTATCAGGAAGGCCCATTACAGTCTGGAAAGGAGAGGTTGTTTTATTGTCTCATGATTACAACTCAGCCTAATGAAGAAGTTACTGATCTTTGGCACTAGAAAAGTAAGAGCACCATGTCATATTCAGAAGGGGAATGTGTTAATATATTTACACTTGACTTAACCTTTACCCCTTTCAGGGCACGTGCACTTACAATTTACTCATGTAGAAATAACCCTTCTAGATCCTAAAGCCAAAACAGATACTTGGTCCACATCCACAGGGCCAATTCAGCCCATGTGGGAAGCTTTATGCAAATTACATAAACAAATTTAGAGACTAAGAAATAAATTATAAAGAATCATTTGGTGGCCAGAGCAGCAACCATAGGCAAAGACCTCCTGCATCCAGCTTGGTATGTGAGAGTTCAGGGAGGCTTTGGTAACACATGCTATAGCTGTCAAATCTGTGTAACTTGTGAGACACTTGTGTCCTGGGGGGTTGCAAACTTCAAGCAAAAGCTGTTCCCAGCCCAGATGCTGCAGCGCTATGAAAATGGAAAGGAAAGCAAAATGAGTTTTATGTTCCTCCCTTTCTTCCTTTCTGAGGGGAAAAAGGACTGAACAGTGTTCTCTTGGGGGGTGGGGGGGTTAAGGAGGAGGAAGTGTGCTTTTTTCTTTTTTCTTAATACCTTTCTTTTTCTTTTAGAAATATAAGGAGGATGAAAGGCTGTTTCCTTAGCAGTGCTGAGCGCCATGTTAGCTCTTCTAGACAACTTTCCTAGCCAGTTTTCTAAAACAGAAACAGCTTTCTGAGGCCATAATTCAGGAAGCTTCCCTGTTTCAGCAACATTTAAATCTTATGAAAGCAGTATAAAGCAATTAAGTGTTTTCTTAAGGACTTAAGCAAAGAGATTCTGCTTACTTCCCAACTAAAGCTGAGAAGGTGATGGTTCTTACTGAAAAGATCATTTTTCCAAATAATTTTCAAGAATTTAAAATAGGCATATTTTTAAAACAAAACAAGCAGGATTAAAATAATTGCCCTCTCAGGTAATCAGGCTTTAATTAATAAGAATCAAAACCTTTACTGGTTCTTTAGACAGCCATAGTCTTTCAGAAAATATCAAGTAGAGAAAAACTGACATGTACAACTAGTAATGCCTTTCCACTCCCCACACTTTACTGAAGAACAAGAAAGTGCAAATGTTCTTTAATTTGCCCTAAAAGAAAAGACAACCAATATTCCTTCTCTTCCTGAAGGAGATAAAGAGTACACCTCATTTTTAAACACTGCTTCTATACTACTATGAAAAGTAGTAGTATAGAGTGTGGGCATGCAGACATGTTTTTGTGCCTAGTTACTCCACAGTACACTACAGTACTGGTACTCCAGTATTAACCATGCATGCTTTCTTACCCTGCTGTATAAACTCACAACACACAGGCTTGTTAACCTGTCTCCCAGGGAGAAGTGAGCTACACTTTATTTACACAGAGCATTATTCAGAGTTGCAAGTGTACTGTAAAGTCATGTCTTAAATTACTCCACACATGTATTCACAAGTGGTGTTTTTTAATAAGCCAAAAAATTAAAGGCTGATCTTGGTATTTTTGGGTTGCCACTCTCCCTGAAAATCTCACCATAAATATTCCTGTCACACACAAAGTCATCAAAGGTAGTCCCATTAACTCTTGCCCTAGACTAAATTTCACTTCTTGGAAATGTCCAGCGTACATCTAGACATTCCTGTTTTCTCTGAAGGTACCCTAAACTGCACACTGTCTCTCTGATTCTGAAATTTGCCTATTCCTCTAACCTCTAATTCCTTTAACAGGCTCATCAGTATAGTTGAATTACATTCAGGTTTGCTAATACAAGTTTTGAGATTGCAGCAGCTTCATATTTTAGTTACCAGAAGGAAGCTGTAGTTTTTCAGATGGCTCAGCTGCAAAACATGCAGCTGGATGTTGTGCAGTCCAGACCATTTGGAGGAAACAAAGGCTGTAGTTTCCTAGTATTTCTGATTTTTCTGTCTGTTTCACAATTTAACCAAGAGGGTTTCAGTGATCTGGTTCACAGCTTGGCCTACAAGCATCTTTGGCAGCACAACAGAATGGACAGGGACAAGCAGCCAAACAGGACATGTCTTCAGCTGACTTCACTGATGGATAACCCATTTTATACACTACAACCCTTTTTAATAGAGCATAAATACAATTACTTCCTCTCCTTTGTTTCTGAGAGTGGTGGAGGTAATTTTAAATGAACTGGTATAAAGTCCTAGTGATCAGCAGTCCTACTTCAGTTGGACTTGGTATCTGCCACAGCAGCCAACAACAAACAAGTTATCAAGATGCATTTACTAATGTGGTAAGCAGAACAAAACCATTTCCTTCAAATAGTCCTCATGCATCAGGCAAACCCACAGTAGATATAAACAGGCCAGCTAATGGTTCTCACAGCTACTCTGTGTTCTCAGAGCTGTTGGCTGGCTAACATCAGTCTCTCTGGTTTTTAACTTTTCAATGATCTGAGCACGCAGATACAGGTATGGGCATACTTAAACAGTTATCATTTCCCACCAAATTCACAGTAATGCACATTCCAGCCACACCATTGAGATCTGGGTGCACAACCCTCTCCTGTCACTCCTCCCGAAATTTATATTTATTCCTGAAAACTGAGCCATGAAAAATCTGAAGGGTGGTTCATATTTAGGATATTTAGCAACATTATCTGTGCATTCAACCCCAAACCTCCCTATTGTTCTGCTACATCAGCTGCTACATCAGATCCTGCCCCATTTCTCTTTTCCATACTCTTGTCAGTGCACCTCTGCAGGCACAGGCTGTGTATCCAAGGCTTTAGTGAAGAATAAGGATATGGTGGGAATGTCATGCAGTCTGTTTCTTTGAACAAGTTAAGCCTGATTTTTTTTTTTTTTTTTTTGTGGACAATAAAAGAAAAACTCAAAAAGAGAAAAAATGGATACCAGCCAAGAGATGGGTTGGGGGAAATGTTAATGGACGTTGGCAAATCTACTGTGCAGCTTTCCCATGTTAACAACTGTATCACTATTTAGAAATGCTGGGAAGATACCTTTCTGCAAATTAAAAAGATGAGAGATTTGCCTGTTACATCCCCTAAGAAGCTAAATTCCTATTCCTTAACTAAAGCTGCATAATGAAAGGTGTTTTATACAGCACACACACCAGGTCAGTATCATCCCAGAATGAAATCCTGACTAAGGCAGTAACACACCGCACAGCAGGGTTTTAAGCTCTGACGAAAATAAAATAAAGATTTGGAGGCTCTGAGCAACCCCAGTCGGTATAGGGGGGTGGGGGAAGGGCAGCATGTGGTTTGGGGTATTTTCACCAAATGTTAAATCACACTGAATATTTCACTCGTCTCCAGTGTGAGATCACAACATGACTCCTCTGTAATGAATTCTTTATCTTGGCAGCTCTCCTGTTTTCTCCCAACAGTGCCTCCCTCTCCCCTCCTGGTCCCAGTGCCGTAACATATGGTAGTATTTGGAGAGCCACTTGGGCCTGGGAGCTGGCCTGGCTGCCCACACCTGCGCGCCCCCCGCCTCGCCGCTCGGCCATGCTCCAGCGCCAGGCCCGAGCTCGCTCCTCCATCCTCCTCAAGGGGCACGCCGAGAGCTGCCAGGGTGCTGCCATGTGGCTCTGGGGATTTGATGTGTCACTTGGTGCCCTGGGGACGAGATGTGTCACTTGGTGTCCCTGTGAGCGTGTGTCACACCAGAACTCCCCACGCAGCCTCCGTGAGGCTTCTCCTTCGGGTGGCCGTGATGAAGGCTGCTCATTGTTTCAAAAATTATGATGAAATTACCCAAATAGCCCAAAGAGAATGCACAGAATCCATCAGGTTGGAAGGAACCACAGTGGATCATCTGGTCCAACCTCTCTGCTTAAGCAGAGAACCACAAGGCACAAAGTTGCATCCAGATGGTTCCTTGCCTGCCTCCAGCGAGTGAGATTCCACAACCTCCCGGGGCAACCTGTTTCAGTGTGCGGCCACCCGCACGGCAAAGTTCGCACTCATATTCAGGTGCGACTTCCGGGCATCAGTTTCTGCCCGCTGCGTCTTGTCCTGTGCCTTGGCATCACCGAGCAGAGCCCGACTCCATGTTCTGACACCCCCTTTAGATATTTACAGGCACTGGTGACGTCCCTTCCCGAGCCGGAGCAGGCCCAGCTCCCCCCGCCTTCCCGCGGCCGCCCCGGCCGGGCCCGGCGCCCCGCTTGAGGGCAGGCTCCGCCCGCGGCCGCCGTCTCCGGGGCGACGCGTGGGGCCGCTGCTGCTGCTGCTGCCGCCGCTGCCGTTGCACCGCCATGGGCCCCAAGCAGCCTAAGTCCGGCCGGGACACGCCGGTGTCCGTGCTGCCGACCTGGGAGCCCGCGCTGGTGTCCGCCCGCCTCGAGGAGGTGAAGGCAGCCGAGGGGCAGAGCCGGCGGCGCGGGGGAAGCGGGGAGCGGGCTGGAGGCGGCTCGGGCCCCTCCCCGGCCCGGGGGTTGCGGCTGCCGGACGTCCAGGGGGGCCCCGGGAGGGCCGTGAATGGTCCCGATGTGCGGCGGAGCCCCCCTGCCCCTTTGCCCCCCGCCACCAGCGTGGCCCAGCGAGTTTCTTTGCTCCTCCTCTCCTCGGCACTTTCCTTTCTGGGCTCTGGGTGCCAAGTTTCGGCTCGGAGTGAACTTTTTATAAACTGCTGAACAACGGGGTTTGATGGAGGTGCTGACACAGCATTAACTGTAGCGTTGAAAATGTGAGGCTGTAATTTTCCTGCCCGAGTGTGTGCAGCTAAAAGACACTTTTTTTTTTTCCTTTTTATTATTTTTTCTTTTACAGAGTGTGAGGATCTAAAGGCATATTTAGGTTTCCAGGTTCTGTGTAAGCAATGTAATTCTCATAAATCTTGACTTGCAAGAGAGAATTTGGTTTCAAAATAGGGCGGCAGTTTAGCAAACAATAATATTTATCTCACATGTGTTTATCTAGCAGGGCTTCTGCAAGTGAGACAAATTGCTTCCGTGGTTTCCTTGTTTTCTGGGTTCCTGTTGTGCCCTATTAAAAAAAATTAGAAAAAAAAGCAGGTTTGTGTTTTAGCTGATGCAGGTTTGTGTTTTGTAGTTGTTTTTTTTTTTTTTTTTCTTTTAATATGCCAGCAGCACTGGTTAAATATGAGGAACTTTTAATTCAGGGGGAGGCTTTTGAACTCGCTAATTGCTTTTCCAGAAAAGGCCACAGATGTCCAAAAATCTCTTAAATATTTACTCACTTTTACTTTTATTTGATAGTAACCATATAATTCAAGTTTAGCCAAACAAGACCACTTTTTGAATAGCTTAGTCTATTTTTTCCCATTTTTCTCTAGGACACAGATTTTTCAGTAGAGTTCTAAGATGCTTGAGCCCTTTCTTACTTGTGAATCTTGTCTCTTCCCTTGGGAAATGTCCCTGAAGTGTAAGAATGAGGTGAAGGTTCAATCTCCATCACCTACTCTGTTCCTGGTCTTCCTCCAGTGCTTACTAGCAAGGTGCCAATTAGTGATTATGTTTTTTTTATGGTGGTGTTTATTGTGGCTGTGGATATTGTGCAGTGAATTCACTGAACAAGGTGCTTTGTATGCTCTGCTGCCTCTACATGTAGTTTATTACATTTCTTAAATGCAAACCATTATATTGAAGTATTTTTAAAGGCAGGAAATAAAATGCTCAAAAGTTAGGAAATGTCAAAGTTGGTATTATTCTGGACTACTCATTGAGGCAGATGGAAAAAAAAATGTTGAATGTTCACTGAATGGGGCAAGAATTCTGTAGGGAAAGGTATGTGATCAACTAATTAAAGATTATCGTAATTCCTGTACCCATGGGGGCTGACTTGAGATACCTTGTTTCCATAATTCTGGTATTGTCTGACTGCTTTCTGTTCCAGTTAAGCTAATTTCGCTTTCTCTGCCATGCTGTTCACAGATAGAGCCTTGGGAAGTTGGGAAAAACTGTCCTCTTGCTGCGGTCAGCTTGAACTCAGGCTTCTGAGATGCTGGGCAGCCACTGAAATTTCTTACTGCAGGAGTGTTCTTATTCAGCTCTTACAGTCATGGGCAAGAGCACACTCGGTGCAAAACTGTCAAATGCCAGCAAATTTCTTCTGAGCGTGTGTGAATCAAGATTCATCAAGTGTGGCCAAATGTGGGTGTACATAATGTAAATAAACATGCTCTGTAAAAGCAAATCTTTGACACAAGTACGGCTCTGCTGCCAAATTTAATTCCTTCCTCTTGAACACAGAAAGCATTGAATATCTTAACTACTTAATCACATAGGGGTTTTTATTAAAGGATAAACATGGTTTTTAAAAATCAAATCTCATTCTGCAAATAGTCTAACCACATTTTCCCTTGCCCCACTCACCCTACCCCAGTAATCATGCAACATACAAAGTTTAAACTCGAATATATAAAGCTCAGGAACTGAAAGCAGTCTGTAAAAGAGAGTGTTGAACAGCTTGAATTTTAGATCTCACCAGATATAGTGCACAAAACTTATTTTTTACTCATCCTCAGTACTGTATATGAAATACCATATGAATCGGAAATTATTTGGGAGATGACAGGAACTCCTGTCAAGTAAATAAATGTCTCTCCTCATAATTCATATGTAAAGAATTTGTAGATCTGCTTGTATCAATTTGAAAAATATTCTTTCCCTTTATTGAAGGCAAAAGGAATTTGCTGCAACTGGTTTTAAATTGTACCAGATAGACCGAGTGGTGAAATTTCACATTTTAATGTGTTTATGACTTACACTATTTTATTAGTTCAATCTAGGAAAAACATTTTACCAGTGCTGTTAAGATTTTTATGAACGGGTACACTAACTAAAATATTATTTAAATTATATTTACTAACCAAATAATTGCTTTTACTAAATGCACTGTGAAAACTGGCAAACACACAACTTATAAATACATACAGAGGAAATATGGATTTTCCAGAGGCTCACATTATAATTTATGTCTATCTTTCTTGTTTGCAATATGCTATGCAGAAGAACATGGAGTTGCAAACTGTATTTGCCTTCAGATATTTATAATCTATTTTGGTTGGGCTCACTACAGAATTAAATTGCAAAATATAAATTAAGATTCTTAAGTAGTTTTTAACTTTGCATGTGTTAAGTAGCTAAAGGGTGATATTTGCTAAGTGAATGGTGAATTCTGGGCAAATACAGCCCTTAATTGAGATAATTGTCATTTATTATTTGTTCTTATTAACTAGTATAACTAAGCATAGCAGCAGTAAGCCATGTTCTGTGCTGACTTTCCATCTTTATGATTCCTCTCATTTCATGGCATTTTAGGGCCTGAAAATTGAACTTAAAATCTTGTGAAACCTCTAAAAATGTTCTGAATAGGATGGTTTCTCTTTTGATTGCTATTTATACTACTTCATCTTCAGAGAAAAATCAACGTTTTGTTGAGTTTTGATATTCTCTCACTTGCTCATGTTGTACAGCAAAATCTCAGGCTCTTAAGAACACAAGCCATTAGTAAATGTGGGTGTGTCATCAGCAATGAAAGTGGGTCTACAGATTTCCAAGCAGTGATGTCACCTTAAGGCTACAAAACTCCTGATATAAAACCTTTCTGAGTAATGCCAGTTGTATTTACTGGTTTACAAGCTCCCTCATTGTTGAAAGTAAAGAGTGCTAGCTAGAGTTGTTACTACTCTAATTGTTCATAAATCACTAATTGATGCTCACATGTTTTGAGTTTGAGTTTTCAAATGTTTCTTCTCAGCGTTTATAGGTAAATTTGAAATTCTGCTGTAATGAAATGAAATTACTGGTTGTTGTCCTACGAGAAAAAACCCAAACAAAACAAAACAAACAGACGGCAAAAAACCCCCAAACAAACAACCAAAAAAGCAATCAAACAAAAAACCAGTAAAACCCACAACAGTAAGTATCACAAAAATAAAATGACATATACCCAGATTGTCTGGAAATAGGAGGAGAATAAGATGGCTGCTTGATACTTTTCTTGGCCAAAGAGCTCTAGAAACTGGTACTGAAAAAATAAATATACCTGACTTGTTCAACTCTCTTCCCTAGAACAGCTGGCATTTTGTGTCTAGGAAATGAAGCAGAGAAAACAAGATACGTATAAAAAGGAAGAAAAAAATTTGTGTGCTGCATCTGCTTTTTTCTTCAATGTGAATTAAAGTTAGATATTTTCTTAACAGACCTATGCTATTCCAATACTGCTGTGATGAAGATATACAGGCTATGTGTACTGGTTTTTAAGAGCTGGGAAAAATCACATTACAGGGGAAAACAATGGAGCCTTGAGAGCAAAATCGTGAGAAGATGAGGCACCTTCTGTGTTTTGTGAAAGCAAGGATTTTTGACAGCCATTTGCTGCTTACATGGAGCTTCCATAATTAGGTTGATCTTGCGGATTTGGAGCCTCTCCAGCTGAGGAACATAGAAATTTCCCACACAGATGGTTATTTCTAACATCGAGAGACTTTGGTGCATTTCAACTCTTGACATGGCCAGGAGTTTTAAAACCAGGACAGTGTCATTTGTAGCAATGGTTGTCACTGGATGTTTTCCAGTGAAAGTGATCTGGCCTGCCCTTAACTGGAGTTTGTTTGAGATTGCTTAAGCAATATTCAGTTGCCAATGCCACATTTCCAGCTTCAATTTTCTTTTAAATTCACATTTGAACCAGCATTGTTGATTCTGTGGGATATCTGCTCCCTGCATTTTGGTCTTCTTTGTGCAGTTTGTAGTGCTCATGTTAAATTCTCGGTGGCAAGCTCCCTAGACTGTTTCCATGATTTTCCAGTAGTTATTTTTATGGTTTTTTCTATCCTGTTCATTAAGCTGGGAATGTCATTTGAGGTAGCCTTAGGGTCACTAATCTATCCTCTTTCAGATCCTTTCTCAAGCCTTCATACTACAATAACATTTGAAAGAATAAAACTAAGTAGAGGAGCAGTTGTATATTGAGGGAGAAAATATTTTTAGAGTAACCATATACATTTTACTACTTTTCCTTCACATTTTTATGTTGTGATTTTAGGTGGTGAGCTGTAGAAGCAGGGTCTGTTTCTCTTCTGTCCTTTCAGTGCCTTGAACATTAAGGATACTGTTACAGGATCGATAATATAAAGGCAGTATTGCAAAAATATTAGATTTTTAACCTCAGAAAATAGTCTAATCAATTAAACACCTTAAGCTGTGTATTTATGCTGCACATTGACTATTGACTTCAATTCATGTTCTCAGTGTGCAGATTTTCTGAAAAATGATCTTTAAGGACTTCAAAACTGGTGAGTCTAGAAATAGATGGCATGCTATTAATGACTCCGGGAAGTCTAGATCATTATTGACTGTGAAGATGTGTGTTGCTGCTTTGGATATATACTAGCTACTTCCAGATCCCATTCCCAGGTGTTGCACTTTTTAAAGAAAAGCTGTTTCTTTTCTTCATTTAGCACCAGGGAGGTATAGGCTGTCTCTAATAATAATTAAATTTGTGTGCAAAAACCTTGTATCGAGCTGCATATACTTCTGTAGAATTAAGTAAGTTTATAATTTTCACTACCAGTTCAGTTATCTTGTAGAGACTCATTCTATTTTATTTTAATATATTAGCCAATGTTTTGCCTATAGTATAAATATTCTCATAGCTGTTCTGTGGAGCAGATTTATCACCTTGTTTCTTTGAAGCAGAGCATTTCCAGTGGGAAGATGTGGCTCACTGATGATAATTTTTCTTGGATAAAAAAAAATCTGGGGTTGGATAATTTTGTTTGTATAAGTCCTGTTGTGGGTTTTTAAATATTAATTTTGCACAATCAGGACCTACCCTGATGTTTTGCTTTGGTGCTTTATCACAGGCTGCTGAGAAGGAGGGCACCACAGTGAAACAAGGAAAATTCTCTTTTCTTAGAAAGGCTATTAGTACTTTTGTGAAGAAAGGTCTCATTGCTCAGCCATAACTCTGAAAATGCCTGGGAATTATATGGGCTAGAGAATAAGAATTTGGAGAAGGAATCTGAGGATGGAGAAAGCTTGAAGTGGGATCGGATAATGAAACTGGAGACTAGCTGAACCAAGAGACAGAGGATAAGAGCTGGGGAGCAAGTCACAGGTGGGGGAAACATTAAGACAAGTGGTGTAGCTCAGGAAAAGAGAGTGGAAAAGGAAGGAGAAATTAACTAGGAACAGTTGTGACCAAGGGGTGGAAAAATAAGAAGAGAGAGGACAATAAGAAAGACAGGTTCCACAGACATTGTTGCAGTGTTATTAATTGGTGCTAAGCAGGATTGATCTCTGTATTGCTCTGCTGGACCATGCTTACCATAGGATCCTAAGTAGAACCTGACATTCCTGATTCTTGCTGCTCTTAAGCTGTCAGCATCTCTCTGTGAGACTTACTGGACCTTGTTTCCCTGTCTTGGTGGTCCCCCCTAAAGTGGGCAGTGTAGTGATCACAATTGCTCCATTAGTTCATGCCACAGGTCGATGGTTTTTCAAAAGATTCTGTGTGTGCTGGTCAGCACTGGGAACACCAGGATACTGACACGTGAGAGCATTTCAATCTCAGTGCTGAGAGCCTAGAAAATTATGCATTTCCACACAAGCATGGGCATCTAAATACTTCCTGTTCAAAGAATGCTGAAGTTTTACAGTCCAACTCTTGTCAGGTATACAGTGATAGCTTTAATCCAGATTAGCTGCAACTCCTGTGCATGTTGACAATATTGGAATACCTAGAGCTCTTTCACAGTGCTGTGCACCAGTAGCTGTCTTGCAGCTTTAGGCAGAACGACTTCAAAGAGCAAAATGAAATTCAGTGTACTTGATGCAGTAGTCCCCACTACTGCTGCCACTTCTCCAATGAGCAGTGTCTGCTGCCCCAGTGCAGCTGGACACTCATAAATTCCACCATGTTTGCACACTCCTAGAGCATCAGAGATATGCTTGATCTCTCTAGTACTTCATAATTTTAAAAAATTGAGGTTTATTTTGTGTTGCAATAAACCATCAAGGAAGTTCATGATATGTGGAGCTGTAGGCACCCTTTTGGATTAGTTATCTGATCTGTAGCTACTTGCAGTTTCACTTAATGACCCAGGTGATCTTTACACTGTTTTTGTTTTTCTGAATATTCTGTGGTTAGAAAAATGGGGCATACTCATGTGATGTTATCCTTTGTTACCTTGAGTGTTTGACAAACCATTTCCCACCATACAAACATGCACTGTTTTGAAACTTAAGTCAGCTGTGGCTTTCTCCCATCCCAGGCCATCAGGTACTCAAATTGCAGACATTTGGGTAGGCTTTTTACCAGCTAAGAAAAGGAACAAATTAAGAATGGTACTATAAAAATGGAAGAAGATGCTTCTCTTACCATCAGAGTCTTTTTCTTAGAATGGTCCTTTTCCTCACTTTACCATAATTCAGCTCAGGTTTTGTTCCTATTCTACAAGGACTTTGTACGTAATATAAATATATTAAAATATTCAATAACTAAAGTCACCACCCTATCTTAAATCTCTTAAAATCTTTCTTTGCTATGATGCACAATGAACAGTGACTCTGCTCGGATTAATGTGACTGTCCTGGGACTGCCTTGATCTGACTGAATCCCTTTCCATATTTACCTTTATGCAGCTGCATTGGTAACCTTGCAGTTTACACACGCAGACATGCATTGAAAAAAAATAAAAATTGGTGATTCCTGTATATCACAGCCATTACAAAATGCTCCTAATTCAGCCACCACTAATGCTGATAAAGAATACTCGAAAGTGAGATGTAGAATTGCTGGAGATAGCAACTCTGTGAAAGGGATTCCAATAGGAATGCGAAAGACAGTAACCAGTAAAAGTTGCTTAAGTTACATAATTTTTAAGCTTTTGTAGATGTACATCACTAAATAAAGTGTTCCAGTCTTCTCTTGTTCTGAATTTTTAATAGTGCTGAAAACACTTTTTACATTAGAATAATGTGTATGCTACTGCAAATGTCTGGAAACTGCAAATGTTCTTAACTTATCAACATTGTAGCGTACAACTTGCCATTGGGAAGTATTTTCTCTTTATTCAGAATATTTAGTGAAGCCATGCAAGAGCCATACTATGCATAAATATACCTTTATAAAACATCATAAAAATAATGCTACAGTGTACAGAAAATAGTATCTGGGCATTATCTAATTCACAGGATGAGGGAGCTGAAAATTGCTAATTTTTTTCTACATCGAATAATCACAATAGTACATATATTCAAAACTCACTTCTTGTTTGCTACCTGAACTGTCAAATCTGCAAATGCCTTTTAAAAGTTAGTACATCTTTGTGAGACGCTAATGCATCGTTTGCATGGGAAAAGGTTTAAGGCTGTTAGTAGGCATTTGTGTTTTGCGTAGCATAATGCTGCCACCTGATGGCAGAAAGAATTAGGACAAAGTAATAGGGGCTTTTTCGAGTTGCATGCAATTTCAGTGATTAATACAGTGATGTTTAATATATCTTAAAGTGACATAAAGCCGTCTCTACAAGATTACTCTTTGAAACTGAAGAGGACTTTTGTTGTCATGAGTTTTAATACCTTAAATATTTTTTTTTGGTATGTAGGATGACTGGAAGCCTAGCATCAGTTTTGTTGTCGGGACCAAGATTGAGGATGAAATCCACACCCAGGCCCTGGCTCTTGCTGTGCAGGTGCCACTGCGAAAACTCTTCAGTGTGGTAACATCTGAAGACCTTTACAAACAGGTATTTCAAGAAAGTAACTTTTAATAATGAACCAATCTGTAGATGTCACTTCTAGATCCTGCCTCCTTTGGTCTGTGGTAATGATAAACTACTCTGTGGAGGTTTCAAAAATTACACTAATTCATAGAATCATTAGGGCTAGAAAATAACTTTAAGATCATCAAGTGCAGCCTTTGAACATCACCTTATCAACTAAAGCACAGCACTAAGTGCCACATCTAGTCATTTCTTGAACACTTCCAGGGATGGTGACTCTACCACCTCCCTGGGCAGCCCATTCTAGTGCTTGACAACCCTTTTTGCAAAAAAATTCTTCCTGAGGTCCACCGTGAACCTGTCCTGGCACAGTTTGAAGCCATTTCCTCTTGTCCTGCCGTTTGTTGTCTGGGAGATGACGCTGATCACCACCTTGCTGCGCACTCCTTTCAGGCAGTTGTAGCAAGTGATAAATTCTCCCCTGAGAAATGGATTTCTCCAGACTAAAGAGCCCCAGCTCCCTCCTCCACTCCTCACAGGACTTACTCTCTTCTTACCAGCTTCATTGCTCTGATTCATAGGAGTTAAAAATGGGAAAAGAAAAGTTTATGATGTAAGCTGCTCTGCTCCTTGTAAATGAAGTTTTGTTACAGACTTTTCTTCAAGGTGCTGATCAAAAAAACTCCCTCCCTAAGGTACAGGGTTGCCATAAGATGATTCCTCTCTGTCTTGGGGTGTGAGTGTAGTATTTGCAAAGGGGAATAATGAGTAAAGTACTTTGGGTAATGAATGCTTTATTTACTTGCAGATCACAGAATCTGGGCGTCCAAAGGGAAAAAGGGCTAAGGATGTGCCTATGTACTATGAGGTAGGTTAAAACAGGTATTGCATAGTCAATACTCTCTTACCCCAAAGTGTGTAGAGCTGTGTGGTTTTGTTATACATTCTTGAGTAAATGCAAATTTGTTGACTCTAGCTGGTAAAAACATTCAACCATCTAGATACTTAAACTGCTTTGTTTTTGTGATACCAGCAATATTCTGTCGGACTGCTGATTATGTGATGATCAAAATCTGTTTTCAGGGATAAGAGTTTCATTATTGAAGAATGTGTTACATGGTCATATTTTGATGGTGATATCTCAAATTACAGAAAACCTGTCAGACTCTTCTGTCTCAGACCCTCCCAATAATTTAGAAACTTATACCTTCATTTATGGGTGTGCAGTCCCCTATATGAAACACTATTCTGTGTGCTAGTACCCTTGATAATCTGTTTGATGTAACCTGATTCATCTAGTGGGCTATGTCAGCAGGGTTTGGAGTCATGCTTAGCACAAAGAGTACTTCCTCTTACCCTGTTAATGTTTTACTTACAGCTTGAGAGAGGTGATAAAATCCTGTGATTAATTAGAAGATTGTTTAAAATTTTCTCAGGTAGGGTTTTATGGTCCTTACAGACCTGGAGCGTAAAGAATTTTGTATCCCTTTAAAAGGACTTTGTTTGTGTTTTATTTCTGCAATGACTAATAAACTTTTTATGTGTCTCAGGTTTTGGTGGACTTTATAACAGTACTTTTTAGCTGCGGTCTGCTTTTCAGTAATGCCAGGCTCCTATCTGAACAAGTCCCTTTGGAATTATTTACCACTGAAAGGACTGTGAAATTTATGCAATTAACCCTCTTCATTTAGGACTAGCCTCCCAGGCAAACTCACCCTTATATTACCTGGTATGTAAAACTTCTTCAGTCCTACTTGACAGAAGGATTTTGAAGTCTAGCTCTAAGCAGAAGCTTTGTATGATACCTGTATTTAATTACTAAGAGCAATTTTACTTGTGAAGTGGACACTTATTAAATTCCAGCTGTCAGTGCTGTGTCTCATTAGCTACTTACTTTACTCCTCAAAGACATTTTTTTCCTCCCCTCCTTTAACAGAGAATATAAAATGCCTGTTCTGACCTTTTGCATGGACTCAGTTTCCGTTCAGGCTGTAGCAAATTAAAAGATCGATCATGTTGCCACAGCATTAAAATCCCACCTCCCTGGGCAGAGTTTGTTCCTGAATATTCACATACATTCCATGTGCAGTTTGAGCAGTCAAAGCTTTCACTGCTTCCACTAGCAAAGATAAACAAATACAAGGTTGGCAGAAAACACAGGGTTGTGAAAAGTTCTTCTGAGAGGAGCATTTCTATCGTTGCCACATACAGTTCTCTGTGGCAGGATTCAATGTGCTGCCATTTCTACAAGTTTCCATATTAATTTTTAGAGGCATTGTGAGTTTCATTACATTCAGTGGTCTTTGGACATCTGACATGTAATATGTGTGTGAATTTGGGACTAATGACATGCATAGTAATGTGTTTATTATTGGTATTAGTAGTAATATAGTTCCCCATGCCACTGATCTTACACTTTGCATCCACTGAAATGCAGGGGTTGCATTGCAAGCTAATTATATAATACTAAAATAATTCCTTCTGTCTGCTCTAAGTTATTCCTCTTAGGCTTTCTATCATTTCATTGTTTTGTATCTCATATCACTCTTGTTGTACAAAGTGAAAAGGCTCAGGGCAGGGTTTATAAATATGTAGCTAAAAGATTTCCAAATCCAGGAGAAGTAGGTGTCTCCAACACCTTTTCTGATTCTTACATGACTTGATGGGGATAGGTGTCCTGCTTGGTAATTTTGTACTTAAGCATTTAATTGAATGATGATAGGCTGATTCTCTCATAAAAGTGCTGAGGAGTTAATTTTTTCCCTTATATATGAAAGGGAAAATGTTATGCTTCCTGTAATAGATCAACAGATTTCATAATTTATCATGTACAATTCTTCTAACAACAGCTACAACTAAAAATATAGTATTTTATCATTAAGGTGTGTATTTTTATTGTTTATGCACCTGTTTGTTGGGTCAGTTTTCTACTAAGGTTAATAACATTGTGTAATTAAGATATTTTGCCACTACTAAATATGATAGTATTGTTAAGATCTGATTGTTGAAAGATGCCTCTGCCCAAAACAAGACCAGATGCCAAAGTAAATGGTACAGATTTTACTTACAATTAATTAAGAAATAGAAGAGAGAGGAGGGAGAGGGAGAGTTCAAGTAGAAAATAACACCACCGTGGATCCAGCAGCATCCTGTTAGTCCTTTGCTCTGGGCTTTTTGGTGGTCGGAGGTCCCAAGGTCATTCAAAGCTTTTCATTATCTCTGCATTTTAGCAAACAAAGGAATTAATGCTTGTTGGCTACACAGTCTTCTTATGCTGTTGGTTAAATTATACCTCACCTCTAATGCTGGTTAGTCTGCATGCTCAGTCTTCCTTTTTGTCTGGTACAGTTAAAAAATAAACTCATCCTATATCTGCTGGTATCTGTTGTCTCTTATTTTTTTCCTTTCTTCATTGAATCTGAAATAGTGAGGACTTATAAATTACATTATCCAGGATCTTGTAATCCCACCTGGTTTATGTGAATTATCTCTGATATTCACATGGGATGAGCAACCAAACATAAGATTTCAAATCACATGCTGGAACTTTAAATATTTAAACAGAAGATAATACAAAATTTTGACTACAAATCATTCTTTCTGTGGTCATTGGGTGAACACAAGACCTGTTTGATTCTTCTGTTCCAGATCTGCATGACAGATTGTTTTCATACAAAACCTCACTTTATTTTACCTCCTTGCTGACAGGGAAGCAGCATCAGCTCAGAAACTTCAAACCTTTGGATAGATAAAAGCAGGAGAAGCTCCAGGCTTACTGTCAAGATACATAACAGCCAACCCTTATCACTAGGCATACTGAGATATCAACTAGTTGTGCAGTTTCAATAAACAAACCAAAGAAATTCCAAACTAGATCCTTCTTTTGCCGAGCATAATATGCATAGTTTTGCTATTAAAATCCAGTTCAGTTGAGTGCTTGCATTTAAATCTTAATTAGCTCATGTTTTGTACAGCTCATTTAAAGGACTAAAAGGTAATTGGTTAGAAATAGAATCTTATTGTTTTAAAATTATTTATGTTGTACATGTTTGGGGTTTTTTCTTTGGGCTTGTTGTTATTGTTATTGTTATTGTTGTTTTTCCCCCTAAGATTGTGATGCCATTATCCTTGAGAAATTGCATAATGTTCACAGTACTTCTTGCCTTAATAGGCAATAGACTGTAGCAGACACAGAAGAATCCTTGAGTTTTCTGGGCGCACAAGAAACAGATTCCTCTTCTGTCACTTCCAAAACAAAATATATAACCAAGACATTAAGAACTTCTGTAGGATTGTAAAACATAACAATTAACAAGCCCAAGTTGAAAAAAGTTAAATAAGTTTAGCCAGGAAGCAGTGGATGTAAAGCATCTTTCAAGCATTCGTGTGAATTTATGCTTTGTTAGGAATGTGTAGAGTGTAGACCTATGAAGTAAAGGTTGCTGCTGGCAAGGTTATTTGAAGTGCTGATCACATTATGATGTAGAGAGAAAGTCCACTTTAGATTGGAACTGAGTGTGTGTTTCCTGGGATAGGTGCTCCTACTATATCATGAAGTGTTATATACATTTGTATAATGTAATATGTATAATTGTATTATTTTTATATGTAATTATAGTTAGGTAATAGACATATTTAAAATATGTTTTAAATGTGTATGCATGTGTATAATTATTCAAAACTACCTTATATTACTCACCCCAGTGGCCTGAATTTCATTTTTAAAAAAGTTAAGAAGAGATGTTCTCTTTCTAAATATCTTTCATATCCTCTCTTCAGTAGGTCTTATTTACCTTATACCTTTGTATTACCTTATATTGTTCTTTTGTCTATGCCCCTTTTTTAGACTCTCATCGTCGTCTCTAACAATATCTTCAGAAAAAGGAATAAGGAGGGTAGCACTAGGGATATGGAGTATGCATTTATTTGTGTTCATTATAATAAACTCCTAGGGTACAAAAATCAAAAATGTTGGGTTTAGCTTGATAAAAGGGGACTTTTAATGTCAGCGACATAACGCTTATGGGAAGGAATATTTTCACCCAAGGACAAGCTCAAAAGAGTTGTCTGCCACTGGCAGAAAAGCAAACCCAGTAGTAGCCAGGATATGGGGCACTTAAGAAAACAGTTTCAACCATAACGTTAGTCAGGAGTGTTTTTAAGGAAGCCTTTTTATTTCTTGTGGAAACATATAATCAAAGCTTTCCTATTTTTGTGTAAGTGTATAGATAGTGTATAGATTTTGACACAACACCATAACAAAGGTTGTGGTCAAGATTAGGCTTTCTCAAAAGTAAAGATAGCCCTATCAAAAACCAAACCTCACTCTATATGTGCATGTCAGTAGAATTCTGTTCTTAATACAAGTTAGAAAGATTTTGTTTTCATTCCAATTGAGCAAAAACAATTTTAGAAGTTGGTGTAAAATGGAACAGCTCAGGAGCCAAAACTTATCTGGTGTCATTGTTTTCATGAAAGGGTTTGACACTAGAAACAACCTTGGCAGCCATGCTGAATGATTAGAAGGCTAGAAATACTTAATTTTATTTTTCATTCCAGTTCAAAATAAATTTCATACTGCAATCTTAAATGTCATAATAAAATGGAGCAGTTTTCCAGTCAGCCTTTGTCAAGTGGTATCGTGTGGATGCAAGTGAAGAGAATTTTATTGCAGAAGGACTTGGCTCTTACACTGTGTGGATACACAGAGATTTAATGTGTACACTTGGGAATTGTTGTTAAATGAATATGCCTTTTAGGGAGGTACTGGCTTCAGGGAAGGTTAAGGGACTTTAATTCCTGCTTTGGGCATTATCTACTCATCTGTTTTCAGTTCTTTTCTATCTGTTACCAAGCTCCTATCAGCTTAAACTACAGAATAGATACTTTATAAATGATCCACTAAATGAGGTGGTGTATTTACCTGAGTTATTTGGTGTCTTATCTTCTGAGGAGGGTTTATCTACTCTGTCTGCTGGTTCCTGGTATTTAGGTCAATCTACTTAAAAGGGTGTTAGGGAAAGAATCTGTTAATTTTGGTCTAGCATGTCTTTGCATCAGCCTTTGCCATTGTCAGATCATCTGATGCCACTGCATGAAAAAGTGGCCCGTGTAGTCCTTTAAGTAATCAAATTGTATGGCTTCCATTTGGTTTTAATTTTTCCATGAGAGGAAACCATTGTTGCTATGAACCAGGCAGTTCTATAAATTGTAGCTGTTCACTGTCAGTTTGGGTGTCTCCAGTTCAGTATCCCTTTCCAGGAGTAATGTGTCATGTTAAAAAGTACCAGCATTTCTAAATGTTAAAATTGGGGGGAAAAGTCTCAAGCTTGAGCAGGAAAACAACCTATGTTTTCTAATTTTGCTTCCTAAAATTTGGGTGGCCAGGTTCTATTATTTACATGAGGAAATTGACATGCACATCTCCTAGTTTCATTTCAGAATAGTGACTCTTCATAGTCCTAAAGCTAGGATTTTAGAAACATGCATTATTATTTCATTACTGTTAGTTGTAAGTATTTGACCTGAGGCCATTCGTAATACTCAAAATGTTAGCAATTTATTTTCTAGGGAAGACAACTTGATAACCTTTTGAAATTCATCTACCTATTTAAAATCTGCTTTAGAACACTGGAGACACTTTGGATTTCCTTCACAGATTACAAGAGTTATTGCCTAATGCAAATTGGTATCAAATTTCTGCTTTTTCTGTGCAGGTTTTGTTGAGATGTCTGTGTAACTAGAGGAAACAGCAATTATGTCTATGAGAATGTCATTTTTGAAGTGTTAGAGGGACTCTGAAGTAGCCAAAGGCAATGCTGTCTTCTGGTTTTTTGTCTTCAAAGTTTTTGGGGGACTGTATTAGGTTCATTAAGGACAATAAAGTGTATGACATTCTTCTCAAGTACAGCAACTAATCCTAGAATCCTTTGTCTCCAAATTAAAAAAAAAAAAGCTCAAAGCCCTGTTGCAAAGCTGGACCAACCAAGGTGGAAAGATTCTGCCCAGTTTTCTGGTGCCCAGTCTACAAGGCTGTTGGAACTACCTGGCCCAAACATTCTGATGTGGCTTAGAAAATTCTGTCAAGATGTAGCTGGATGGCTTCTGCCAGCACAAGGTTTGATGAGGCAATTTTATTTCTTAATCTTTTGTTCCACCTCTGATTGGGTTCTCTTCCTAGCCAGATGCAATGTTAGAGAAGCGTGACTAAATCTTTTAGCTGTGTGGTGTTCATTGTGTGGATTCAGTTGGCTGAAATTGCTGGAGACAATTTAGTTCTCAGAAGCTTAAAATATTCTGTACCATAATGGAAAGATTTACTGGGCAGATTCATCTCACTGAAATGTAAATATTTCAGTATTTGATCATAGCAATATATCCCCTCATCTGAGCACAACTCACAACAGACTGGCCTGTCCTCTCTCTCTAAAAGGGTCTGGGTTCTGTAGGCATTCTTCTGAAATCACTTAAATGCTGTTTCAACTATTGCCTCCCAATCAGTGTTAAAAGAAAACAGATATATGAAAGGTCATGTGAGAAAAAACCTTCCCTGTGCATAGAACTCCTTCCTGAGATAGCAGCGCTAATGCCTGATCTTTCCAATCACTGGATATTTGTATCCCTTAAAGCAGTTGGGTTTTCATAACAGCTAATGGTCAGGGAGCCATGGGACGTGTACATGCCAGATGATGAGAACTCCTGTATGAGCTCTCTAATAAAACCCTACTTATTTTTTTGGAATGTATTTTCTCTTTTTTACTGAAATTGGGTTATTCACCATTTCTGTTTTTCTTAAAACACAATATAAGTACTTGACATAACACTGTACATGTGTGTTAGAAAATTCTCATAGAACATCTCTGAGATTAAATCATTTAAATTATCCCCTCAGGTTGCAGATTTTCTGTAGAGAGAGGTTTAGAGAACAGATTTTCTTACAATGGATAATTCTAATAGGTTTCTGCTAACCAGATCAAGCTGTGTTGTGTTTTGGCAAAAAACAGACTCACTCATATGAGTGACAGGTTATTTTTCTAGAGTAGAAGCAACCATTTGCTTCTGCTTTGAGAAATTCTCTCACAAGAGAAAGGAAGATATTTAGCACATGAACAGCATTCATATTTGCTCAGTATTGCTTCATTTTAGTAGGTTGAGTTGAAAGAACTCCATGGGGCACAAGAAATCATAAAATCCTCTTTAATTATTTTCATTCTCTGGAACACAGCTTCACTGAGTAACGAAGATGACTCATTTGGCTGCTCTTAGGTTTTACAGTCTACCTTGTGGATACATAAGGGTTACATGGAGCTCTGCTCAGATATGCAATTGATTTATTGATTTATGTGAGTCCTTAAACTCTCTTTGAACTGTGAGTCATTAATTCGGTAGTGAAAAATAATGATTAAGCAAGGGGTCTTTTGACATCATAGGTGGGAAGAGGTTCTGAGAGTTAAAATCAAGTTAGGTGAATGGTCTAATATGAGAAACTGAATTCTTTCAACACACTGGAGGTGTCATCTGAAAAAAAAGTTATTTCAGTTAGCTCAGATCCTTCCTGGTATTCTTTCAAAATAATTGCTTTATTCAATTAAATTACAATGGCAGGGTCAGAAGTATTTAATAGTATATTTAAAGAAGTCTTCTTTAGAAAAACAAAATATAAGTATGATACATGCAGCTTTTGTCCCCTAGTCTGTCTTAAAAGTTGCTTGTGAAGGACTCAAGACTGACAGCAGATTTTAATAAGTCAAGATCACTTTTTTCCTGTACTTTTATTATTTTGCTCAGGAAAATACATCTGAATAGTAATTACCAGCTTGATTGTGTAATCCATAGACCCTCTTGACTGATGACTATCCTGCTTCAATTTAACTTGAATTGTGTCAGCAACTATGGGATTTTACTTATTTGGTTCTTCTAGGAACTGTTATGTTTCTTTGAGGAAGTGTTAGATGAGTCTGAGTCATATGTGATGGTCTGGATTTCTTACAATTTCAAGAATAAGAGGGAAGACAGGGCTTTAGAAAGCTCACTCTGGGTATGGGATAACTACACTGTGAAGTGGGCTGACCACTGTTCATAGCAAGCAATGTTACTGCTGCCAGGTAGTAATAAAGCTGTGAAAGTTTATGATCTAATTTATCTTTTTGGAAGGTTTTCTGATTATAATTTGGCAGCCACAATTGTTCTGTATCTTGAAAAAGAGGCATTTCAAAGAAAGATAGCACAAAGACTCTGGCTTTAAATGATCCCCTAACTTTTAAGACCTATCTCCTATCTCAATGGTGCTGACATCTGTCAGTGGTGTAGGGTCACTTACAAGCACTCATGCAGTGTTTGGGTGGCTCCAAATACATGCCCTTTGCACCAGACAGCTAAATCTCTGTGTGCTTCATACTGCCACCATATGAGATCAAATACTGCATCACCAAAGCCTTTCTGCACTTCACCAGTGTGACCCCTGCTGTGTGAGGAATGCTAAGTTTCCTCTTGCTTTAGAGGAAAAGAGGCCCTACCTAACTAAGTTTGTCCATCCAAGTTTCCATGGTTTCTCACATAAGAAAAAGATCATCACTGGTGGGATGAAGTATAGCCAATCAGTAACAAATCCACTTCATAGTAGCTGAAAAACTTCCTTCTGTATTCCTACCCAGTTTTTGTCTTGAGGTTTTCGTTCGGTTTTTTTTTTCACTTGAGGCTCTGTAGATTTTTAACTGTTTATGCCAGGTGCCTGCATAACTCACAGGACCACAGATGAAGTAAATATGGATGTGTAATAAATTTAATTTCTTTTTATCTACTGTGCATGGATTGATCTATGTTCTGTCTTTAGGATTGGTTTTAATTTCCTCCTGTATAAAGCATATTTTACATTTCTGTTTGAAAAGATATTTGCTTTCTTTGTATTGCCAAATGTAGTGCACTCATTCTGTCTTTGCTTTATTTGTGTGACCTCTTTCCACAGTCATGGAATGTATTCCTGTTAAATAGTTTTGGTTATGCTTCTCATGGCTCACATAAGACAATTTGTCCTTCCTACCCACTCTACTTCAGCAAGTCTCTTCATTCCTGTGTTTTCCATCTACAAAATAGGAATAATTATTATGCATTGCTTTTGACTGGTAAAATGCTTTAAAATTCTCAGCAGGAGTGGGGTTTAAGAATCTGAGCACTTTTTTCTTCTTCCATGAACAATAAATCAGCAACTGCCATTGAGCTGAGTTACTATATATACATTTTTCAGGAATCCTTCCAGAATCCCTCCATTTCCCCTCTACTGTGTTTCAAGAAATGTGCAACTCACCTACATTAAACCAGTGAGAAGCATCACTTTCTATAGGTTGTTAACATCAATTCTGAAAAAAAAAAACTTTATGAGAATTTTTCTCTCTGAGGGAAGTTACTGATATGTTATTTCTACCAATGTCTTTTTCTTTCAGAGCACCGCTTTGTGTGCCTAGCTCTGGGTGACTATTTTTTGTTGGAATAACTAGTAGCTCCTAGTGTGCCCACAGTGTGTGGTAATTTTTAAGTCTTGTTCTTAACATGTCCTTGATTTTCTGCTGTGGCTCTGATGTCAGTGGGTCTTTCCAGAAGCCTTCTATGATTGGCTTGTTGAGCTAGTGACCAGTCTTACTTTGAGTACAAAACATACAAACCAAAACTCATCTTAATCATGATGTATCTTCCTTTGTGTATGTTAAGATCATTAGATTTATTTGTGTTGCAAGAGAAGGATTGTTTTGGAAGGGTTTTGAAATGCATATGTTTTGGTTTGTCTCCCTGTTAAGCAACTTGGAAAAGATCTGAATTTTAAGACATTTATTTTTCTGCTCCTTGCTTTTGTTTGCATGAAACAATGATTTGGCATATAATGGTCTGGATTCTGATTTGGCTTCACTTTATTCAGAGAAGCATTTTAGTGGCTACATTTAGGTGAGAAGTGAAAATTTCTAAACTAGGTAAGAATCTATGAAAGCTCAAAACTAATGGTGGTGCTTGCATTAGACAAGACACAGTTCAGTGAGATGCAGTGTGCACCTTCATTGTCTCAGTATTAACAAGCAAAATTGACACCATATGTGCCCAACTGTAATTGCTCCATGAGGAGAAAAGAGAAACATGTCAGAGCATTTGAGTAACACCTAATTCAGCCCATGGTTATAAATAAAGCTGATGGTTGCTTAAAAACAAAAGTAAGAAAATATTATGGTTATATTATTCCTCAACAGCGCTTCCTACGTAGGTGAACTTTATTACAGAGACAACACAAGTGAAAAGAAACATATAACAACTTTTTAACGGTATTTTTATGTTATTTTATTTTTTTCGCAGTAAATAAAGTGGTTATGAGGCTCCAAGGAAAACGGCCCAGATGTTAGTGAGTTGTATGAAATTTAGTGGAAACAAGCTGTAAAAAACATAGTCATAAAACAGCCTGTCAATGCCACACATCTGGACAATGCAGCTGTATGTTCCTGCTGCTGTCATCACCCTAAGAAAACTCAATAGCCTTATTTCACCCCAATTAGGCTGCATACCAACAGAATCAGAATTACACAGGGAAGGGGTGTGTTTTCACCAAGACAGACCCGCTCAAATTCCCTTCAAGAAGTTTTTATCTTTCATTTAGGGCTAGTCCCTCAGACACTGGTCACTTTGTAAACAGCACTGCAAACTATTCCCCTTGATTTGCTATCTGTTAGGTGCTTTTTAATTTATTGCTTTATAATATGTAGTTGCTTAATGTTGTTCCTTTGTTTAAAACCTAAAGAGAATTACATTTTCCTATGAGAACTCTGTGTCTGTTGACTTTCTCATAAATCATAGAAGTTTTTTTCCATTCTAGTTTTATCACATAGTATAGCTGAAATAACTTTATTTGAGGTCTTTGGAACCAAAGAATAGTGGTGTATGTTACTGATACATTGTTTTGTCTGGAAATGTGGCCATTTCAACCCACACGTGGTACAGTGTGAGATAGCACTTGCTCATTTCAGCATGCAAATAAATATGAGTCAAGTGCAGTATGAAAACTATGCAAGTAGTAGTTTTGTTGAGATTTTTTTTTTCTTTCCAGGTGATGGAATTAGCCAAAGCCTTTCTGGACCAGGGTGAAAAAATTCCCGTAACACTAACTGGAAAGCTGTTGAAATTTCAATTGCTTTGTCTCAAACAGAAGGCTCTTCAGAGAAGAGAAGAGGAAAAGAAGGTACTATAGTATGCCCTAGGAACATTACATTTTTGAAGACACTTCTTTGATGTTGCTTCCATAAATCCAGCTTTCTTCTCATCTTTGTCTTTCTAAAACTGTAATTAAAGAGAAATGTGATTAGAAATATTTTTTAAAGTTGATTAGATTTTGTGCATGAAGTTCTCAATTACTCAAATGCCAATGAGAACATGGGGGAAAAAAGAAAATAAAAACACTATGGAAGAAGTCTTTGTTAGAGGTGACAGCTAGTAATGGCTTAGCTGAGTGTTAGGACCAATAGAAAATAGAGCTAGGAACAGGCTTCTGCTGAATGTGTATCCCTGCTGAAGTAAAGGCAGGAGAGATTGTTACTTGGAAGGTATCAAGGATAGACACAGAGCAGACTATGACAGAGTTCTTGTTATGAATCTCCTCTCTGGAGGGAATTTGGAGAAGTTATCTCTTCCATCCTCCAGCACTAAGGCAGGATAACATTTACATAAACTATTCCTGGCAGATGTTTGTTGAACCTTTTCTTAAAACTTCCCTGTGCTGTGTCTTTGCTTTTCCATGGAAACCAGTATTATTTCTGAACCATCTCTGCAACATGAGCATTTGAAAAAGGTTTCTGATCCTACCAACCCTACTCTCATTTAAATCTGTTTGAGTTCTCCCTGTATGGAACAACACTACGCTCCATTCTACAGAAATCTATTACATATTTAACTAACAAACCCAAATATGTACCACGGTTGTTCGTTTTTGATTATGGATGTTCCTCTCCTCTGAACTCTCTCAAAACAGTACATATTTTGAAGTCCACTTCTCAGAACCAGGTACCACATTTTCCAGTGTTCCCAAAACTTGCTTCCTTTTGTCTCCAAGGTCATCACTACTAGCTCCAAGATTGTCTGGGACAGATTGCTTATTTGTTCTAGGAGTAATTTCACTGAGCTTGCGCTGAATCACAGATCAGACCTCTAATTTATTTCTAACATTTTTTGGAGTTGTCAATGGTACATTTCAACAACTTACTGAACAGGTTGTGCTATAGTCCTTTTCCAACAAACATTCATGACACTGAAGAAAGTCAGTTAATTATCAGAAAGTCATACAATTGCTGCAGTAAGTTTACCCTGTTAATTGATCAAAACCTATAGTGTGGAGTGTGATGATATGGAGACCTAAGGAGTCTGTGCATGTAAAAGATGCAAGCAGAAAATAGTTTAATGGATTTTGTACAGCTGAAAAATCTGTAAATTTCTTTATCAATAGTTTTACTTATGGGAGAATTTGGTGGATGAAGTGTAGCACACAATCACAAGAACATTAAATGCTTGGTGATTCCATTAAAATTGTGTCCTGTTCCCACAGAATTCAATTTATTAGGAAACGATAATTTAAACTATAGAAATATATGAAGAATATGAGAAAAATAATGCGTTTTCAATCTGAAAAGAAATTGAGAGGCTGAAGCTGTAGAATAGATTGTTAATAGTGAATTGGAAAAAAAATTGCTTTTTTCTTAGATAGCAGTCAATTCTTGTAAGTAAACTGTCAAACCAAACTTTGAAGTTTAATGGCAATTCAATATTAAAATGGAGTCTTTAGAGCTTTGATTTAGCAAAATTAGTCTTGTAACTGTAATTTTATTTCCCTGGTTAATTGGTGGGTAGTCAATGTTGAGGATTGAGGAGTCTCTGGCACTTACAGTTACTCTTCTGTTTTAGCCAAACTGTCTGCAAAAGTTGTCACCTCCTTTGAATTGTATCTATATCAATGTGTGAGAGGCAAACACAAGCGGAGCTGTTGAACGACAGAGTCAAGAATTGGAAGGCTCTTGGATATGAGGATGTTCTGCAGTACAGAGTGGGCAGAAACTGACTTCTAATTTAGAATTCTATCTCTAAATTGGCTGCCATAGAATTTTTAATCCTTTCCAACTAGCTTGTACAATACAAGTTCTGTTGCCAGCAATCTGGGTGTTGAAAACAGGATTTTACTCGCAAATCAGTTCTCAGAAAGCAAACATATCTGTCCATGGGTCTTTTTCTTAAGTAGATACCTAGAATGGATACAATATATAAATAACCAAAAACAAGGCATCCTGTATTTCATTAGGAGCAGGAGCTTGTCATAAATTGACAGGCATAAATATTATGCAGAAGAGAAGAAGTGTCTCTGAATTAGAAAACTGTTTGAGGTAGTAAAATTTTGAAATGTGAAGCTTAAAATAAGAAAATTGCAGAATTAATGGATTATTAGAAACTCCACCAAAAGCTGCACCTTGTAGGGAAGGAGAAATATGACATTAAAAGGAAAAGGAAAGAGTCCAAGAAAGGAGAGGCTCTTACTTTCTAAAGTATTTAGGTCAAGTAATGTTCTTTGTTAGAATCTTGGCAAGTCCATAAATGTCTCTGTTTATTTAAGAATTACTTAAAATTATGCAGATGCAATAGATCAAGTTGATTGTGATCTTTGTGGCATGATGATTATATCATCTGTTTGATGTGTTCATCAGCTTAGAATTCAAAGAAGTACTATCAAAATTTCTAATTTGAAATGTCAAAGGTGGAACAAATTTGAAAGAAAGTAATGAAAGCCTCCAAATCCTTCATTACACAGTGGAAATAGTTTCAAGATTCTGTCAAAGACATTTCTAAATTTTACAGAAAGGAAATTCAAGAAGGAAGGGAAAAGCAGGAAGATATTTTCTGTTTTGATTTTAAATTTGAACAAAATACAACTTTCACAGCTGGAAAGTCTGCTTTTCAGCTGGATTTAGGAAAAGCAACTATATAGTGTTAGCTGACCTCTCTCATTTGCATGAAGGGCTTTCCTAATTGCTTTAATAGCCTTTAAAGTGGCATCAGGAGGATTGTAACTATAAGTTAAGTTAATATTTTTTTAAATTTAATTTAGCTTTATTATCCTGAAATGCAATTTTTGCATAGTTTGAATGTAGTAATTCTGCTGGGCAAAAATAAGGTGGACACTTTCTTCTCTACAGAACCTACTTTACCTTAATATTTTTTTTATTGTTTTCATTTCAGACCGACTCACAATTTTTTTGGATTTATAGAGTGAGTCTTTGGGACACTCAAAAAATCTTTTTTTGTCCTGTACTCTTAAATTACTAGGAACAGCTTTATGTAGGTGTTTTTATTTGAAGATAATGAGAATGGCTGAGTAATATCCTGTGTGAAATGAACGCACAACTCTTGGTTCTAGTTTACATTAGACAGATATTTACATCAAAGAAAAATAGTGCTAGTACCATTTTACACCATAGTCAAGAGTGTTAACAGAGATGTTAAAGATATTAACAGATATTGAATTTTTGCCATATTTCCCTTCAGTCCAAGGAAGGTTTCTGGCTGCAGCAACTGCTGTAGTGGAAGTAACTAAAGCAAAGGGGTTTTTACTCATCTTTCTACCCATATGCATTTTGTTAGTTTGGTAGGTATAATGTCTACCTACCTCTTGCAGTTCCTTTTTAATGTGAAGTCTCAGCATTATGACTGAGTAAGAGCATCTAAATAATTGAATGTGTGTTTGAGTAGGAAAAAGCAGGGTGTTCAAGACAGCTCCACCACATGAATATTATAGCAGCTGAGAGGGAAAAGTGTGAAAATAAAAGAATTGAACACCTAAAGTTTTGCAACAGTCTGACCTTTGTTCTTCACAAAGGTGTTAATGAGACTTCATATATTCATCTTGTCAGGCAGAACAGCAGCAGAAAGAAAAAGAGAAAGCGAGAGAAAAAGAAAAAGATAAGATATCTCCTGATAAGACAAGTGGAAAAGATAGTAAAGGAAAAAAGTCAGTGTCATCATCCCCTGTTAAAAAGGACACCAAATTCAAACAACGGGGAGAAGTGGAAGTGAAAGACAAATACATTGGTATGTAAAATATGATGATATACTCCTGGTAAACCTTTGGAATACTTAGTTTTGTTTCATGTTGAAAAGTCAAGATCTATTTGGCAATATCAAAATTTTGCCACTTTGCATTTGAAGAGGGCACTGTATTCTGCTCAGTGTTTGGATGGATTGTGCAGTCCAAGAAGTAAAATACAGATAAGTTACATGTGGCATGTCAACATCAAAATGTTTGGGCATATGTAAGACTACAATTAAGTAGCCAAATAAATCCCACACAAAGCCTATCCTAGAGAAAGATTCCAGAATAATTAAATGTCAGTATCCAAAGGTGGCTTTCTCCTTGTATTATAGTTTAAAACACGGCTGACAGAGTTGTGAACCCTGTCAGTGAAGAAATTTTTCATTACTTCCAATCTGGGCTTCCCCTCTTTATATTTGTTCTAATATAGCTGTATAAAGAAAGAGGGAAAAGAAAAAGCATGCCTTAAATTCAAAGACAATCTATATCTGTTTCTGGTAGCTAGCAGTCATTTTATCATTCATCCCTAATACATTATCATCTTCTTTCTGAAATTAAATATTTCTGCTTTTGAGTAATATTGAGATTACTTGCATTAATGTCTTTCCTCTTTTGCATATGGACTAGTCACTGATAATTAGAACTGACTGACTGTTATGCACTTGTCATGATTATTAGCCTAATCATAATTATAATTTTAAAATGGCAGGCAGTCTTCAGCATGTACGCATTGGAATTTTTGGATCTCTGTAGGTGACTGTGCAGACACCTGTCTTTTTTGTTAAAAATAATTAATGTTCAGTAATTCTATGTGCTCATATTTTTTATTCCTGCAGTAACTGAGACATAAATTTATGTACTTCATTTTCAGTACTAGGAGTGAAATAATAAGCTAGTTTTCTTCTGGTTTTGATTTTTACTTTATGTAATATATGTGCTGGACTGTGGTGGCTGCTTCCTCAGTCAGTCTCTCTCTAAATTTCTGTGTTATTTTATGTTTAGCTAATATTAACCTGCTACTACTCCAGGTGGTAGCAGCATTTGCATAGCCCTGGGCATATGCCTGAGCACAGGCAGATGTCAGTGCCAGGCTACCTTTTTTCCTTCCTTGGACAAATGAGTCCCACAAGTTGAGGAGTCAGTAAAGCACTTTTACATGTGATGTGTTAGTAGGCATAAGAAAGGATCTTAATGCTAAATAGAGTATAAAGCTGTGATTTGCTTTTAGTGTAGGTTTGTCTGCACTAACTCTATGTGTTTCAGCCTTGATGGAGAGATACAGGACCTCCAGCAGACAGTTTCTGTTAACTTAAGATAAATAACTGTACTGGATTAATTAAATCACTTGATACCTGTCTTACTACCTGTATTTCTCCATAAGGCATAAACGGAAACTACACAACTCTAGAGCTTCTAGAGAGTTCATGTCTACTTATATCATGCTTAACCTTTTGCTTTGGAACTGAAATGCTGCTATGCATATTTCTACATAACTGATAAGCCCAAATAGAACAGGCACTCAATGAAACTCCTCATCTACGTTTTAATATGAATTTGGATATGCCCCTGCCACCTAAAAGGAGTAGTGTGAATTGCTATTACCAGGTGATGAGGATTTTGCCAAGAATTACATCTAGTGAACATGAACCTGCTGGGTAGGGAGGAGTCAGCAGTGAGTCAGCTGATACCTGCAGCTAATCCTTTGAAATTATTATGACTTGGGTAATTTTTCACGTAAGATACAGTGACTTACTTTTTGTCCAGCTCTATGTCCAGCTTTATGCAGGATGAAATAGGATAGTTTAAACTACCATTAAGGCATGTGCATATGTCCTAACACTAAACTCCTTTGAGAGGAGCAATTACAGAAATGCTGCTACAACATTCTGATTATAATCAGCTTCTGCAGTTTTTCTCCTGGTCTTTCTCCAAACAATTATTACTTCTGACTTGTATTCTTCCTATTGTGTTCTAGGTGGTTTGGTACAGAAGAACTGAGTCTTATGCACATAATTTTTGAATTTATATGTAATTTTCCCAGTGAGAGTATAAAATGACTGTTTCTGTAACCTTTATTTGCATAACCCCATATAGTCAAGTAAAAAATTTATTTTGTTTAGATGATGAATGTTCTTATTCAAATTTGTTTTTGTTGTGTTTTGAACAGATGATGAACCAGATGATGGTGCTCATTATTACTTTATCATTCTGGGTTTCCCCAATCTTCAGCTGTTGCCTGTCTTGATTGACCTTGGGATTAACATTTCAAGTGTAATACAAATTTCTTCTGAAAATTACAAGCCATTGCAGATATACTTAGAAGCAACTAAACTTCAAAAACAATCTTCACTTTCACTTGAAGGTAATCTGGTCATTAAAAAAAATATGTAAAAAGGAGATCATTTTATATACAGGAAATGACTGTTCTGGCTGTGTTTTTCTCCCTCTCTATGCCTTGTGTTTGTGCTTGCTACTTGTGAGCAGCTGTGTTTGCCAGTGCCAAAATAGTATTGCCATTGGTTGACCACCAAACCAAATGGTTTGCCAGTGCAAAAACTGGACAGTAGAAAGAGGGACTGACTAAGCAGGCAGAGTTTGCAGCCACAGTAGCCACCAAAGAATGTTTTATCAAATGTATGCTTCTGTGAATTGTTAGGAAGCGTACTGGTAAGAAAACTTGGCTCATTTGGTAATTTTAATGAAAGTGAACAGTTGGCTGCTTTGGGACTGTGGCCCCAGCCACAGAAGAATATGCCTCAGAATAATGTTCTGTAATTATACTCAGCTGTTAACACTTTTCTTGAACTGGGATGCTGGTAAGCAGCGAGCTAAATATGCATCATCAGTGATGGCTGGCTATCCTGAGCTGTAGTGACATAGCCAGCAGATTAAGGGAGACAGTTATTCCCTGCTACTTGGCTGTCATGAAAATAGAATTATGGACTCTACAGTACAGAAAAAATACCAATAAACTCTATTCAATCCAGCAAACAGCCTCCCTATAAGGACTGGCTAAAGGACCTTGAAAGAAGAAAAAGTGGTTGTGATCATGAATGGCCTTTGGAATTTTCAGGCCCCAGAGACAGGGTGAAAGTCTGGAGAAAGTCTCTTGTTGGAAAAGGATTGAGTTAGGGATTACTTAAACAAACTGGACACACATAAGTCCATGGAACCTGATGGGATTCACTCAGGCATGCTGAGGGGCTGACTGTGATGTCACTTCAAGGCCACTGTTAATTACTTTGAAAAAACATGGCAATTGGAAAACATGCCTGAAAACTGGAGGAAAGCATCACTCCTATCTTCAGAAATGGCAGGAGTAACTCAGGAATGTAAAGGCCGTAAACGCCACTCAGACTCTTCTCAGTCTCTGGGAAGATAGAACAGCTAACCCTGGAAATATTTCCAGGCACATGAAGGACAAGGAGTTGGTCATTTAGCATGGATTTGCCAATGGAAGTCATTCTTAACCAACCTGATAACCTTCTATGACAAAATGACTGTCTTGGTCGAGGAGGAGGAGGAAGCAGTGAATATTGTCTGCCCTGACTCAGTAAGACCTTTGGCACTGTCTTCTCATAAAAGTGTTTGCTTGCTGGGTAAGCAAACACTGAGATAGATTGAAAACTGGCAGAATGACCTGGCCTAGAGCGTGTCAGAGGGGATTTGTGGTATGAGTCCAGCTGAACATCATTGTTAGTGATCAGGAGAGTTCCCTAAGCAGAGTCCTCTTATGATACAAAACAGGATGGAATGGCTGAAACACCACAGAATTGTGCTGGTTTTCAGAGGGACCTCAACAGGATGGAGAAATGGTCTGGTTTAATGGACCCCATAAAATTTGGCAAGGGCTAAATCCTGCACCAGTTCATGGTGGGGGCTGACTGGCTGGAAAGCAGCTCTGCACAGAAGGACTCCGGGGTGGTGGCAATGAGCTGAACATGAGCCAGCCCTGTGCCTTTGTAGCAAACAGGGCTAGTGGTATACAAGGCTGCATCAGGTCAAGGGATTTGAACTTTCTTTTGTGTTCAGCACTGGTGAGGCCATACTTAGAGTTCTGTGACCAGTTCTGGACTCCTCAGTAAAGGAGAGATAAGGAGCTATCGGAGAGAGTTCATCAAATGACTACAAGTATGTTCAAAGGACTGGAGCATCTCTCATGTGAGGAGAGGCTGAGAGAGCTGAGAATGTTTACCCTTGAGAAGAAAGAGCCTGGAGAGAACTCATCAATGTGTATAAATGCCTGAAAGGAATGTGGAAAGAAAAGGAAGCCAGGCTCTTTTTCAGTGGTGTTCAGTGACAGGACAAGAGGCAATGGCAAAACTGAACAGGGGGTGTTAGCTGAAGACAAAGAAACACTTGTTTACTGTGAGGGTGACTGAGCACTGTCACAGATTGCCCAGAGAGGTCATGGAGACTTTATTCTTGAAGGTACTCAGACACCATCTGGACAGGGTCCTGGGCAGTCTGCTCTTGGTGACCCTTCTTGAGCAGAGTTTTACCAGATGAGCCCCTCAGGTTCCTTTCAGGATCAATCATTGTACTTGGAATAGAAGATGATGGCAAGATATAAGGGGGGGTATTTTTTAATCCCCAAGTTAGGTGTCAGATATTTGCTAAGACTCTAAGGATGGAAATACTTTAACAATAGAGTAGACTGATACATGATTTGTGCTTTATGTTAAAGGGAGACACTGTACCATGATTTGTCAAATACTCATATATTTTAGATTTAGAAGCAGAGAAAAGAAAGGAAGATGAAGCTAAGAAAGACCTGGAAACATTTTGGAAATTCCTGGAGCCTGTTCTGAACAGTGGAAAGCATGGATCAAGTCTCTTTGATGTTGCCAGGCTTCATTACCTAGTTAAGGAAAGTGACTTTCCCCCTGATTGGTCAGACAGCGAAATGCTGGTCAGTACATTCTGTTTTTTACAGTACATGCCATGCTTTAGGGTTTGTAACTTTTAACAACACTTTAGGAATTTAATCTCAAGTCTTCTCTGAAACACAACCACAGTAGTTAGTATATTTGTAATCATAAACAAAAATTATTTCCTATGTATCCAACAACTTCATTAAGCATCTGTTTACAAGGAGTCCATTGAATAAAAATGCCTGATTTGGAGTTTCTTTATGTTGTAGGCCACAGCAGAAGGGTTGTAAAATAGTTTGAGGTTATTTTAAAGTTATTGAACATGTTTGCATCTTGTTCGAGAGTCATATGTGTGTATGAAATAACACAGAAGTTCTATTTTTGTCCTCATAACATCAAGCCTACTTACTGCACCTCAGAATAGTCACATGAGAAAAAAATAGCTGAATACAAGAATACCTTTTGATATATGATATTGCTTTATCATACTCAGTACTGCTTCTTTTTGTCCAAAACATGGATCTAGCTTATTATAGCCTGCTGAATCAGGACTATTACCAGGCACTGAAGGAGAAAGTGAATCATTAGAAATGTTTTCCATCCTAGATTCTCACATATAGTGAAGTAAAAGAGTCCAGTATTTCTCAATCTACAGTGTCAGCAGTAAAAATACAAACTGCTAAAACAAAATAAGGCAACATGCTATAATTTAACCTAGTGTATTTGTAGTCTGTATTATTAGGATTAAAGGACATTCTAGGGTTAAACTGCATTCTTCTAACCCTTACTTGTAGTACGGTAGATTCTGTATACAAACAAGTGACAGTGATTTCCAAAGCATTCACTGAAAATGCGTTAATTGTGGAATGTAGGCTTGCTACTTATAATATTACTTATCATTATACTCTTTATACAATCTTACAGTGCCAAGCCCCTTTTGGGAAAACAGTTTTTCTCTTCCCTATAATCACATCGCACAGGGTTTCTACTTTTGATTATCTTGCAAGCTCCTATATTATAGTTGAAATAAAGGAAAAACCATCTGTCACTGAAACAGATTTAAACAAATTGGAGTTACAGTTTCATGAGCCCTACAGAAGTAAGAAAGTTTTTAAGTTTTTTAAGAAACAGGTGCAGAGCATATAGGTTCTTAAATCATAGGTTGATAAAGTAAGTCCGTTCTTGTGGACTTTCTGGAGAATCTCTGAGTCCAAGCTTGCTGCATCTCTGAAGTGCAAGACACACAGGAGGAAAATTCTTGGGGCAAAATGTTAGACATTAATATAAAAATGACAGAGTATTGCATACTGCAAGTAGTCTCTGCTCTCAGATTTGAGATCTTTAAAATAGAAAATACTTTCAAAAATATTTACTTTGTTGAAGAGTCTCTAATGGTTAGACTTAAAAACTTGTGATAAAAATCTATGTCCTGAGGAGACACCAGGCAAATTGAATTACAAAATTGTAATTATGCTAAATTTTGCTTGGATCCCATTGAGCAGCAGGGTTTTGTTACTTATGACTTTGTAAAAAATCTTGTTTTGTTTAAAAGACTGCATTGAAAACACTCCAACATTTTTTATAAAACTTTTACGTGCTCTAGTGATACCTTAGATATACAAATATATGGATGAAAAGGTGTTATACTAGCCCATTCTTCAGAAGAATATTGAACTGGGAAAACAAAAGTGCAAGAATATTAATGAACATTCTGTTTTTGCAAATAGAATTTCTTTCCCAAGTGTCTCTTCTAGTCTTTAAATGTTCTGAAAATGGAGTCAAGTATTCCATAACTTAGTGATTTGGAATTGCCAGTTTCCCAGTGTCATAAAGAGCCACTGAGTTGAGGAAAGCAGATGTTTTGGTTTGTTAGTTTGGGTTTGTTATTTTTCTTAGTGCCTAATGTCAGTTGTGCTTCTTCACTGTGTTCTATTTTAGGAAATTTAAAATTGAGACATTCAATGTTGTTAGCCACCTCCTAGAGGCAAACTTCTTAGTACAAGAGACTTGCCCTAAATCCACAAAAGTGAAAAAATCACTCAGAAAAGGGCTTTTTACAGAAATCATCTAAAAGTTATAATAATTCCATTCTTTCCACAAAGTGCAGGATGTACAGGAGAAGATTACATCATTAAAGCTGTTGAAACTTGAGTGTTTCATTTGGTCTCCTACATGGTATTGGTATTTGTAAAAGAGCATTTAATATTTAAAATAGCAGTTGCTATTATTCTTTTTATTCCTCCCAAGCTTTGGTGAAAACCACAGTGCATGACCTCAAGAACCATGACTCTTAGCTTGTCAGATTTTTGCAGATACAGCGCTCTCCTTCTGGACATTTGGGCACTATGCTGACATTCCTTCACTCACAACAGTGGATTTCAGAATGCCATTCTTGAGGTTTTCTTTGTTTTCAAAGGGCAACAGAAAGAAAGAAAATAATATGAGATTATATTAATTACCTGGCTAGGGTTTTATTTTTTATCCTTCTAGAGCAGGGAAATGATTGAACTTGCACATATGCTGCAGGTTGATCACTAGTAAAAATGTACATACATTACAAAATACTTCAATTTTTCTCTTCCATTCCTTCCCATCCAAAAAAGATCCATCTGCAAGATAGCAGACCTTGAACAGTTACTGTTAAGACAAGTAAGACTTTATAACAACTAAAGCACTTTGGCAATATACAGTCTATACTCTGCTGTGGCAGTGTTAAGGCAAATAAAATGAAGGAGGTTTTAGAATAACTCTATAAAACATACTGAATTGGTGGAGGAAAAGGTCTTTTGTAAAATTCATAAACAGATGTAGATCTGCTGGTTAAAGAGCTAATGACTGTTATCACTAAGTTACATGACATTTTATACACACTCTTCATCCTTTGTCTCTGGTTTTCTCTCACAGCTTGAATTTGGTACTGTGGTGTTTGAACACATTGCTTGTTTGATGTATGACTGCCTGGACTGGAGAAGACAGCATTGCAACTACTTGGAAAACACCAAGTTTGTTAATGTGCCTTTGTTACCAGAGAGCAAATCGACACAACCATCTTCATTTGAGGCAAGGACCCTTCCCTTCTTGTTGATAATATCTAATTTTAGGATAGAATTGCCTGTCTTTAATTTTGACTCAAATATTTACCTTGGACCATCACTCTGTGAATAATTTTCAGTGAATGAAAGTTTTACTTTTGTTTTTAGCATTTAAAACCTCCAAAAATGGGAAAAAATAGCTGAGCATTGGGGAAACAGAAAAGGGAAATTGGAAGGACCCTAGAGGCATAATGTATCATAGGTGTAGAAATTTCTTAAATAGTGTCTGATGATACATTCTTATGTATGAAAAATCAATATGCCTGCACAGAGCTACTATGAAATGTTGCAGATCTATAAACTGTCAAAAAAAAAGATTATTAGTTCTATGCAAGATCAATTTCCTTATTTTACTTATGGTAGCAAAATGTTAAGTAGGCAGAAGAAAGTAGCTTATTAGAACATGCACTTCATTTTTACTATCTTGTTCCAATTAAAAGTTTAGCATGTAGTCTGGGGTGAGTAACCAAAGCTAAATGAAATTAACTTCTCCCACCTATTTGTGCAATACCCATTTGTTTTATGGTTTCTGATTTTTTTTTTGTTAACTTTCATTGTCTTAGGAGCAACCAGCACCACGGATGTCACCTACAAGGAAAAAAGGGAAACAAGAAGAAATTCTGCCAACAATAGTTTTGTCAGAGAGTATGTTTAAAGGGTTAAAGCACCCATCTGTAGTTGATCCCTCTGTCAAACCATTTATTCATCTGAGAGCACAAATCCTCAAAATTATTTGTGTAGTTAGCTGAAGATGTTGTGTATCCTGGTGAATGCATTATGGAACTGAGTGGTGATAACCAAGTTCTTTAGAAAATCACATTTTCTATCTGTTCCTAGTCAAATTCAGATTTAAAAGATCTCAGTAATTTTGTCCAATCTCTAACTTTGTTAGACTCTTTTTAATAAATATTGTCTGAAGGTTCACAGAATCACAGAATATTCTGAGTTGAAAGGGACCCACAAGGATCACTGAGTCCAATTTAGCCCCGCATAAGACATCACAGCATGTGCCTGAAACCATTTTCCAAAAGCTTCTTGAACTGTCAGGCTTGGTGCTTTCACCACTTTCCTGTGGAGCCTGTTCCAGTGCCCAACCACCCTCTGGATGAAAATGTCTCTAATACGCAACCTAAAACTCCCCTGACTCAAGGTGAGGCTGTCCCAGTGCAGAGCAGAGTGGGACAATTCCCTCCCTTGCCCGGCTGGCCATGCTGTGCCTGATGCACCCCAGGGCACAGTTGGCCCTCCTGGCTGCCAGGACATGGCTGGCTCATACTCAGTTTTCCATCAAACAGGACCCCTGGGTTGCTTTCTGTGGTGCTGCTCTCCAGCATCTTATTCTCCAGTCTGTCTGTACATCCAGGGTTGCCTCATTCCAGGCACAGAATCCAATACTCCTGGTTTTTAAGCTTCAAAAGGTTGATTATTGCCCAGCCCTCTAATTTGTCAAGGTCTCTCTTCAGGGCCTCCCTGCCTCTGGGAGAGTCAACAGCTCCTCCCAGTTTTGCATTACCTGCAAACTTGCAGAACTGATTTGGACTATAAATTGGCATTTCTAAACTAACGTATCTTAATGTTTTATCTCTTAATATAGCAGAAGAGACTTCTGTTCTGTTTCCTTCTGTGGACATGAGATATTACAATGACTTGCTGAGTCAAATTCCTGAGGAGTACATCTCTGTACCCTTAATACTGAGCTGCATGTTGGAACAGGTGGGAATGTTCTCTTTTTAGTTTCTGTGGCTATTTTGGCCTAGACCTAATATAATGAATTAACAAAGATCAATAAATCCATCTGTTTAAACCTAAAATATCAGACAGTGCATTGAGGCACTGAGCAAGGAGGTTCAATACAAAGGAGTCAAAACTCCAAACTTTTATTGTCTTTTTATTGTCTTTCATGTTGTCCACTTACCCTGTGTGTATATATATGTGTATTTATATATGTGTATATATATATGTGTGTATATATATACATATATATATATAGTACTACTCCATAATTAATTTTTGAAGACTACAAATATAATCAAATTAGGAGAAAGGAGGTGCAATTTCTTATCCAAGTCCATAACATGTTTTTGTGTCCTTCAGTGGTCTTATTGATACTGAACTTTTGTTGGTTTACTCAGTTCAAAGGACTTAGGTCAAGCCTAACATAAGAGCCTCAATGCTAGTGCTAGACAGATCTGACTTCTGTTGAATTAGGGCACAATCTATTATTTAGAAGAGACACCAAATATGATTTGGAAATCCTTCTTTTAGGAGTAACATTTCATAATTTTGGGGTTTTTCTTTTTGTAACTTAGCCTGAAAATAGACTGGGTAAGAATAAAGTCCAGCACCTAATAGACAAACAGTTTTTAATTACCTGTGTTCCTTAACAATCCTTAACATTTCAAGTTGGAAATATTTTTCTTCTTTTCCTTTCAAAAGCAACTAATAGGGAAAACATTTAATTCTGCTTTCCACAGTCCTTGCTTTGTGCAGCAACTAACCTGGAAAATTTTATTTTTGCTACTTGTAGAAAAAAATTAGGCTTTTCTTCCCTCACAGAATTTATGGTTGTATGCTTAGCTTATAGCAGGATTTGCTTGGTATTTCTTTTAAAGTTAAGCAGCAGTCATACTGTGATGAAAGCTAACATATACTGTATTTGCCAGGTTATTGCAAGTGAAGAAGACCTTCCACCACCAAGTCTGGTGTCACTGGAGCCTCAGGCAGATGAGCTGCATCGTGCCATTGCAGATCATATAATCTCTGTCCTTCCTTCTCTTTACCTTCCTATGAGTGAAAAAAAGGTTTGTGTTGTCTTTCATTAATTTCCTAAAATGACAGATCTCATTATTGGGATTTAATACCTCTTCTTTTTAAACAGAATCTGTATGACTACTTTTCTCCTAAACACAATGTACAAGAGATGGTCACCCCTGAGTACCCTCTCTTGTTTAACTACCACGATGCCCTGGCTCAGCGGTTGCACCTCCTGAAGGTACAGTACAACCTGTTTATATATAAATATTTCCAAAGTTCACAGGGCATGAATGCTCAATGCACTAGAAGGGGAGGAGGGCTGGTTTTGCGCAACAGGACAGCATATCCTAGATCTTTTTTACACTGAGGTGGACACACCAACACATGTTTAGTTTACTTAAGAAGCAATGAGTTACTGATGGAGGGCACCTCATAAACATGGAGCACAAACATACTGATTTAAGTGATCTATTTGCATTATTAATGAGAATGTTTAGCCTTTGGCATAGATGAGAGATATTACAGAACTGTTGATTTGCTGTTAAACACTGATGATACAATGGAACATGAGTTGCTAACTTGCTAACGGTGATTTAGCATGGAGATTAGACTGAATACTAAAATGCTGAGAAGTAGAAGAAAATACATAGCAGTTACTAATGAACACAACAAATGTATTCAGGTTGGCTAAATACTTGCAGCATAGCATGTAACGAAGATACTGCCAAATTCTAACAAAGGCAGAAAGGTTCAGAGACTGCATAGTTTGGGATTATAGCAAAGTAACAGTTCCCAGACTTTCTGAATCAAGAAGCTACTGTGAATGTCTTGAATTTTTCCAAAGGCAAGGTGTAGTTTTACCATTAAACTTCAAAAATTCACTGAGGATAATAAAAGTGATAATACAGTTCTAGATTTCACAGCTAAGGTGTGTCTGCCTGGCTTCCTGGATTAGAAATTATCTGGGAATACTTTGACAACCGTTGATTAAAACTATTCAGAAACAACTCAAGTTTGACACATTGGATATATTCAAGAAGAAGGAAGGGCTGAGTAATCAACATAAGAGATGCTCTTAGGAGATATATGCTTGATATATTTTATATACTTGCTGAAGAGGAAATTCAGGATATAGCACAATGTTTGAGGAAAGAGGACAAACATTTGGAATATGCAGTTGAAGAAAAAGGTACCATAAGTGTGTAATACTAAAAAGAGTGAAACTGAAATATACCACTACATCTGAAAAAAAATCCTTGGATATAGAGGGATGCCTCTCATCACAGACTGACCAATAAGTTTATTGATTTCGTTACTCTAAGAAGTAGCACAGACCAGCTGAAAGATACATGGAAGGTACCTGCTGCCAGTCTGAACAGATCAGTACATCTTTCTGTATTTTTAAGTCTAGCTAGCACAGACAAATAACTTCTAACAAATGTCTGTTATTATGCTGTCAGTCATTCTCTTATGTGTCTAATATTTTTCTGCCTACAGTATCTGACACCATGACTCAAAACCACACTGTGGGCACATGTTCAAGTATAAGTTTATGTCCAACTGGCTTAAGCACATGCTAATGTCTTCTGCTGAAAAAGACTTCTTTATTCAAACATAAGTTTTGGAAAGTCAATAGTGTGAAAGTTTACTTTAACTCTGGTACTTTGATTTTTATTCCAGGTCCAAGAGAACGTCAATGCAGAAAAGATTGAGCATGAAATGATGGATAAACTGCCTCTTACAGAACTTATCCATTTCACCCCTCCTTCAACTGAAAACAACACTAAACGCTTGGCTAGAGTTCATGAGCTCATGCATTATTTTACTACTGGTAAAATGATTTTCATTGATATAATTTCCATTCTTTTTATTTCTGGTTGATAATTTTCTCAAATAGCAGGAATTTTGGGGCAAGATTTTAAAGCTGCCAAATAAACCTTTGCAGAATTTCCCATTTTCACATTCTTGCTTATATATAATTATAGCCTACTATACAAGTTAACCCTAACTTCAGACCTCATCAGACCTGACGTTTCATGGTTAATGGGAACAACTGAATGAGTGTTAAATACTGCATAACTAAGAGCTGGAACTTATCTTGGAAGTACTTTATTTATTTATATTTGCAAACATACTTACTAATTCTGATGGAAAAAAAAAACAGCGGTAAAAATTGCAATTTCGGTCCTAGAATGTAGAATGCATTTTGAGAGACACTGATGTAAACTGTGTTGATTTATCAACTCAATTTTGGAGGTAAAGCACATGTATCTTAGGTAGACAATTTTTATGGAACAATACACAGCTTTCAGAATGTATTCTGAAATGCGTTGTGTATTGTGTTATTCATCTGTAAGCTGTTGGTGTTAATAATGAAGCTACTTTATCACAGTCCCTCTATCAAACCAAAAATATATTCACTTCTCCAACCATAATCACTTCTGCAGTTACCTTTTCTTAAAGTGTGCTTGCCACCATGACATATGCTGGGAAACAATCCCAAAGACTACATAAATACCCTTAGGTAGTATCAAAAGTCTGCTGTAGGTTATTAAGAAATATAAACATCCAAATCCCTTTGGTTACATTCATGTCATCATATAAGGCACAGGATTTGAAGGTACTTTCCCAGCTCTTTCATCCTGAATTCCCTGTGTTGGATTAATTTACACTTTGCTGTACTGTTTCTAGTTGCTGGTATGTACATTTTGGACAGTAAGCTATTAAAGTATTCACTATTGCTACAGTCTTCCAGCTGATGGGTAACTGAATTTGATGATCCTCACTGAGACACACTGTACTGCCAGACTGTCTTAACTGGTAACTTAGCTAGCAAAGCCTTTGCTTTTATCAAAGGAGATAATTAATTTGAACAGAAGATGAGGTCCAACATTCTCAAGATATATGATGTGCTTAGGTGCTTAACCACCCTAAAAAGAAAACATTTCAAACTGAAGATATTCTTTGTGTGATTTGGGCATTGTACTACCTTCTTAAACTTCAGTCCTTTGCATGATTATCATTGTTATATGACACAGATGCATACAAGCATAAATAGGATTTATTATTGCCTTTGCACCTTGCATAATTCTGTTTAAAATATGTGTAAGAGTCTTTCTGAAGAGGAAAAAAATTTGATACTTTTTTGAGAAGTTACAGATAATGGAAACATTTCATGAACTGAAAATAACTAGTTGCTAACTGGCCTGATAAAGTCTACTCAGTATTTTAAAATCAACATCATTTATATAAAGTTAATGAGCCAGAAGGTATTCAGATGTAGGAACCACTTCATTTAAGACGGATTAATAGGTAGGCATATCATTTTGCAATTTGGAAGCATTCAACTTTGAATGCAGTGTAAAATGTAGCCCACATAAGTTGATCCAGTACCATTAAGGAAATTGCTGCTGGCTTTTGCAGAGTTGCCAAGAACAATACACTTAAATAGTCTTGTATTTATTTTCTGCTGAGCTGTAAGGACGTTTTCAGTTAATGATTGTAATTCTTTTTTAGAACTTCTGAGTTGGGCTGAAGTAGAAAGAGCCTTCAGAGTGTTTACTTTTGAAAGCCTGAAGCTGACTGAGCTAAGTAACTCTGGTTTCCTGGAGAGCTCTGGATCTAGGGTTGGAGGTGATTCTGAAGAGTCTTATATCCCTTGGGATAATCCAGCCATGTTTGCAAGACAGCTGAGACAACTCTTCCTTATGAAAAAGAAATTTAGTGGGAAATCTCCAAGAAGCTCTGGTAAAAAGCTTTCTGTTTACGTTACTCCTGAAGAATTTGATTCTACTATTTGTCTTACCATATCATTTGCTATTGCAGGGATGTGATTTTTCTTCTTTGCACAAGTCACCAAATTTTCAAATATTGTATAGCCTGTACATTGAGTAACTCTGTAGGAATACTAGAATAACAACAAGAGTTATTTTGATTACAGCATTAACAACTGTAGATGATGTAAAATGAATTTTCTCAAGTTCTGCATTTTCTCCTCCAGATTCTAGCATAATGAAAAGTTGTTGGCCTGGTTAAAGGAGATGTGTTGGCCAAAAAGAAACATTAAAATCAAGTGATTATTTTTTCAGGACACAAGAACAGTAGAAATTAGATAATTTTAAGCAATTATACCTTTAGGTTCATGATCACAGAATCATAGAATCATGGTTGGTTTAGGTTGGCAGGGACCTCTAAAGGTCATCTGTTCTGATATCCCTGCAAGAAGCAGAGACATTTTCAACTAGATCAGGTTTCTTGGAGTCCAATCTGACCTCCAGTGCTTGCAGGGATGGAGCATCCACCTCCTTTCTGGGATACCTGTTCCAGTGTTTCACCACCCTTATGATAAAAATTCTTCCTTATACCTAGTCTGAATCTATCCTCCTTTCCTTTAAAACCTTTACTCCTTATCCTATGACTACAGTTCCTACTAGAAAGTCTCTTCCAAGGCCACAATAAGAAGAGCTCCCCAGAGCCTTCTCTTCTCCAGGCTGAACTCCCTGACCCTATCTTCACAGGAAAGGTTCTCCATCTTTGCACTCACCTTCATTGGGTCTACTCTGGACCAACTTCAACAGGTCCATGTGTTCCCTGTGCTGAGGACCCCAGAGCTGGATGCAGTACTTTGTGATACAGTCCATGCTTTCCTAATAGAGATGTCTAAGCAAGCAGCTTAGATGGGATCCTTTCCTTAGAAGGCTGGAGCAGACAAAAATGAGTCCTGCTTATCTGCTTTTCTTCTGCATCTAGGGAACATTTTTGGGTGTTGGTCTATTTTGCTTTTGTACTTAGTCATGATATTAAATTTTGCAGTTACAAGCATAACAACATTTCAGCACTTCTGCAGCACAAAAGCAAACATCAGAACGATAAAACATTTGCTTTCAGGTTTCTTCAATCTTCTAAAGGCAGCCAGTAAATAGGAGTTATTTCCAAGAGAAGCAGAGCCTAAAGATGTATGTCTGGGACCTGAGCTGGTTATAAGACACTTACAAACAAATACTTTGTGGTGTATTTTCCACCAGAAAAAGTAATTTTCCTGTACAGGTGAATTTTGATCAATTTTGATCAATTGAATTTTGACCTCTGCCCTCGCTTAGGGAATAAAGAATTCTATTAAAAGGATTTTTTTTTTTAATTAAGAGAATATAGAAGTTAAAATCCTCATTTGGTGCTGTTCATATCAGATGCTCATTGCAACAATGGAATGACTGGTCAGATCCTCAGGAGAGCTAATATTCTGTCAGTAGCTTATGGATCTGTAAACCAAATTAATTCAAACTTTTAAATTTGCATTTGTCAAAAAATGTGTGAAAATACCAGAACAATTGGTCTTACCTTTTATTTTAATGCCATCTGTGCAAAAGAATGCTTTTTAAAGTATGAAGAAAAATGGTTCTTTGTTTATGAATCTGGAGGCTACTTCTTCTGGAGGGTACTTCTGTTTAGTGGGCCAGCATGGGTCAGATAGAAAGGATTATTTGAGTGGGTTTTATAAATTCTTTTTCTCTTTTAATTTTATTTAATTAGCTGGCACTTGTTGACTGGGTTTTAAGGTGCTCTCTTAGTAAAGAAGCATAGCAGAGCTGATAATGTATAGGACAAGTGTGAATAAAGGAAGCATCAACTTGATGTCAATATCAGGGAGACTAAGGAAATTGCACTATTCCAACCTTAGTAGGGCTGAAATTTCTGGAACAATTCTTTAAGTTCTGCTTTCAATTTGCAGGGTATACAGAAACAAGTGACAAAGATGAGGAAGACGATCCGGTTTCTCCTCTTTTGAATGTTGATTTGGATCATCTTTATTCTGATATGGCAAGTGTGAGAAATGGAGTCAACTAGGTTTATATGAGGCAACAGAAGATACTGCTTAATGCCAGGCCATGTTACTGGGATTCCTTTGCAATGCTGCATGCAAATGTTAATTCTGTGATGTTTGGAAAATACTGACATAACTTTTAGGAACTGTGAAATCACTTTCTTTGAAATCCAAGGTGACAGGTTTTGATGAAGCTGTTAATGATAATTCTGTGCTGGTTTTGCTGAATACCAGGGGACAAATACAAAGGGGAAAGTTTAAAAGAAATTGTCAAACTGTGTCACACTAGAAGACTGTGTAGTTTGGCATCTTCAGAATCACCTGTCTTCTATACATCCCATAATAAACATAGCAATTTTAAAATTACATCATAGGACATGTTTGAATACTCATGATTGCTTACAGAACTCAAAAACATATAAGCTTATAATAAAAGTATTTAGATTATTTTGTCATAAAAAGTCCAAAGCCAGACCTGCTTGGGTGTAATTGTATTTTTTATTAAACAGTACCATATGGGTCTGCACATATTCATCATTATGCAGTTAACTGTGGTGCAACATGGGGTGCTGTCTATTAATCCAACAAGATTACAGTCAATTTAACACTGACACTGAAATGTTGATATTCATTATTTTGATTTCTTGTATTTTGAGGTGAGTCTTGAAAATTATGGCCTGGGGCCAAATTTAGAAGAAATAAAAAAGACACAGAGGCGTTGCTTGACAGACTGGAGTTTGGAAGAGCATTTTCAACCACATGTTCTTCATCAGGTATCTTTGAACTGACAATTTCATCTATACAGTTCTCCCTCAGAACCCAATATAAAGTAGTAGTAGTGGAGATCAGGGTATTTTTCTGCTCAATAATTGATTCAGTTTTATATTTCATTTTTACTAAAAATCATTGTGCTTTAGCTATTTTTCAGTTCTTTGTGTGAAATTTAGTTTGTAACAGGTTTTTATTTCCTGATTTGGCCAAACTGGAGCTGTCCTATTTGGCAGCAAGTCTCTTAGCTGAAAGTGTGGTGGAGATAAAACCACCTTGCCCTTAGAGGTCATCCGCTGTAGCAGTTTTGGGACTCAGTGCAGTGGATGTGAAAACATTCTTTGCAAATGCCTATGCAGGGTATGTTTTATGGGCAAATAGAAAATTTGGTTGTTACAGTACTTTACCCTTTAAGGGCTAAAAACATAATTTATAAAAATCTTGCAAGCTAAACACTAAAATCTTGCAGAAAGACAGAAGGACAAATCTAAAAGATATGCTCAAGTGTATTTGGCCTGAACTGGGAGGCATCCTCTTGGGAAGAGTGGATTTTTAGTTCTGTGCTGCCTTGAGCTTCATAGGTTGTAATTCTTATTTGAACCTGACACATGCTATACATGGGTGAAGGAAATGCTGCCTGGACTTTTGCAGCACCACTTTAGTGTGACAATTTTAAAGTCTAGTCATGCATTTCAATGCATGGGCATCCCTTCTTATGCAGCATAAATAGCTAACATTACTTCAACTACCAATAATTAGTGAGTCTAGTAAAAATATACTGAAGGTAAATAAAAAATAGCATTTTATTGAAACTGAAAATAACCTTTTGAAAGAAAATTCATGGCAGTCAGATGAAGTCCCAGATGACTAGATAAAGAGAAACATTTTGCACATCTTTAAAAAGGGTAGAAAGGAGGACCCTGGGATCTACCAACTTAATCAGCCTCACCTCTGTTCTGGGAAAGATCATAGAACAGATCCTTCTAGAACCTTCAGTTGCATAGTTCTGAAAAATAATAATTTATAAGAAGGCTTTCTTCTACCTATGACTATAAAATAAGTTTCAACCTGCAGGCAATATAAATATTGAAATTGTTGGGGCAGTACAGAGCAGAGTGGAATAATGTAGACCACAGCAAATCTCAGAGATGTGCAGGTCATGAAAAAGCAAATTGAATACCAAGTTAACTCAACTGAGATAAAAAAAAGTAAATTAGTTTTCTTTTTATCTGGTATATGATAATTCTGTGTTTATTTGCTATTTACTTAAGTATTTTATTATTTAAACTTTTTTAAGTATTTGTTTAATATTTTAATTTATTTGGGTTTTGTGTAGCTGAACTTTTTCATTCATGGTCAGTGAGAAGGTGGAGCACAGCTGGTATCTCTTCTCAACATGAATAGCAATGCAGTTTCAATTTCCACCTACCTGAACAATTCAGGTTGCTGGGATCCAAATGCTTTGGGTACATCTTTTAGGAGAGTGTTCTGGAGCACCTGTTGCTCAAAGCTCTGCTATGTAGCCTCTGAACATATCTACCATCTGGAGGAAGGATGTACCTTTATTCCTTTCCTTTTCAGGTTCTTCATACAGCATCCCAAGAATACAGATGTATTGATTCCTTTTATCATACCCAAGATAACTCTTTACTAATGGTTTTTCACAATCCCATGAATCAACATCGTCTGAGCCAAGAGACTTGGAATATTGCTCTGCACTCTAATGTGGGATTCAGGTAATGGATTTTATCTTCCCTGTCTCTTTCACAGTCATTTTTAATTAAAGCTTCCATGGCTGTGCTTAGGGCAAAGCTTAGAAATTAAGATATGATTATGTGATGCATTTATGAGAAAGAAAGTCATGTGAGTCAAAAACAGTACTGTATCAACAGAATTATGTTGAACTTTTCTGAGTAAGAATAGGCCAGAGTGTAGCTCCTTGTCATCAAGTATAAAAATGTAAATAACATACACATACATACAAAATCATTAGAAATGCCACATCAAGAAAATTGTAGGACATTCCAGGTGAAGAACATTAAAAAAAGAATTCTGTCTAAGTATATACTTATCAGGTTTTTCTGTTATATATACATAAATTGAGTGATTTAGTGGGAATTTTTTTTTGAGAAAAGTTGAAATCCCTATGATAATATTAAGATTTTTTTCCCACAGAATAACACATTCTTCTTAATTCCTTATCAGTACCTGCTCACCAGTTAGAGGTGTGCAAGTGGTTGATATGTCCACTTTAGCTCTTTTGTTAGTGGACCTATTCAGTTTGGAACACATTTTTGCACTGAAGCAGTGATATAAATGATGATGTAGATGCAACTACTATTCCAAATAATTGACTGAAAATAGAATAACTGTCCATGTACTGGTATGTAAAAATGTTAAAATGCCATGGAGAGACAGCTGAAGTATCTTTAACAATGTCACTCTGGTGCTCTATGAATTAATTAGATTTATCAAATAAAATTTCAAACAAATTATCCAGTATAAAAATACCTTCCTCCTGCTTGTCTGCAGATACCCTTTTCTGAGTGTAGTGCCTCATTTATCATATTATGGGAATATTTATAATAAACTTTTGTTGGCACCTGTATATATTTGAACAGGTTTGAATATTAAATAGGGAAAATGTGCCTTCCTGAAGCTGTATTTTGTATTGTATTTTGTATCTTTGCTCTCAGTCAAGGAACTCTCTGTAGGTCCATCTCAGCTTTCCAGGCATTTGGACTTAAAATATTTGCCATGAAAACAGGCTGTTGTGATTAGCAGTGAATAGGACCAGAGCCATAAGATATTTACCAGCAGAAATTCAAAGTTCCTTGGAGAAAATGCTGGCTGTTTTGTTGGGCAGATCCACTAAATGTGGTGTCAGTGGTTTTGCATTTATATAGCAACTAAAATCTTCCCCAAAAGTGAAAGATGTAGTAAAGCTGGGTCTTGCATGCAGACAGACCCAAGCACAGGGTCAGTGGTCTCAAGGGCTGTTACACAGCAGTCTGTTGGCACCCAGAGCTCTTTGCTCTGCCAGCAGTTCTTACACTTCTTTGTGACACTGGACTGCTGAATTCAAGTTTCCTAAACATAAACAGTTGGTGCCACAAAACAACTGCCTGGTGCATTTGGGTTTTCTGGGCAGAGTTGACACATGTGACATGAGACCCGTAGGAGACCCATACACTTTTGGAACAAACACCAGAGAGCAGGTCACACACCCCAGAACATCTAATGTGTCACCTGGTGTTTGCATACGCTGAGTAACACCTCATGCCAACAGCATATGGGTGCTGTAGGAGCAGAGGGAGGTACCAGACTTCCTCAGGAAGCATTTGTCCCTGACACAGCCACTATGGAGTTGTAAAACCTCTGATTGGCTGGTCACCTTGAAAGGGCATTCACTGAAATAAATCAAGAGCAACTGAGAGACAGGAAAGGCTCTTGATACCTGCTAAAGAAAAGCTGCTAATTTTGCATCTAAAGGAGACATTATGCATTTTATCTGCATTATAATTCATTTGAGTATGAAATAACTGTGTGCTTTCTACTTCTTACTCTTCCACATCCCCTGGAAACAAGGCTTAGACATTAAAGATAACTTTTGCTTAGGGCATGCCTGCTTTGTCCAGTGACATTTCACCAGGTTCTGTTTCTGGTTGCAAGAAGTTCTGTAAGAAAATGGCATGAACACTGGCAAGATGGTTTGGCTTTGCTCTTGCTTCCTAGAGATATTCTGCTATAACATCACTGCTATATATGCTACTTAAAATTTTTGAAGAGCTGTAGGTTCTCTTTTGCTTCTGTTATGTGTCACTGATACCTGCCTATACTCTGCAAAATAATCGGCACATTTTCAGACTTTATTCAGCCTTACTTCTAAAGATCATTTCAGATTTCCAAAGTATCATAAATATTTGCTAGTGTATGTTTCCAAGCAACATAACACTTCTGTGGAAGACACTCATTAAATACCTTGAGTGCTTCAAGCTATTGCCTGCAGTTAGCTTCCAGATCCTGCTAAGTTGCCAGAAATGGGCACAAACTCTACTTATTAATTGAGTAGTATTACTTGTTTTTACCTTTGTATGAAATAAGTTACTCCTGATGAGTTTAGTAACAATTTATTGATTTTTATTTTATTAAAATTGCTATCATTCTAATTTTCGATATAGCTTTAAGAATCACACTTTCATCACAGAAGTGTTACAAATGCACAATAGATGCAGCTCTTCAAAATTTCTCTGATAAGAGTTCTCCATCTGTGTTCACTTGTTACTTCTTCAGTGGGACAGCTTATAGACTACAGACCATTTTTGTAGAGTGACAGCTCATAGTTGCTGTCTGGAATATAAATCTGTTATCTGCTAATCAGTTGGTTACAGAATCACAGAATAATTTCATTTTGAATAAGCGAGTCCTGCTACAGCAAATTCTCATGCAAAGAGGAAATAAAATTTCTGTTGTTGCAGCAGCTTTTGCTCCTGGAGATCCCTGTTACCTTCCTTCTTCTTTATGGATATCAGATCCTGTAGTTCATGTAGAACATGCAAAATTCAGAAATTATGCTGTTTAAAGGGTAGGCAGCAGGAGTCTGCATGGGAAATCTAATGGATTCCACTGAGTAAGGGAATCCAAAGGCATGGACACATGTACCTCCAATAATAAGTGTGTATATAAAACATTTTAATTCTGGTTAGAATAAGTGGCCGCTCTATCAGGAAGCCAAATGAATTCAGGCATTATCAAAACCATTATTTTGCTCAAAGTTAATCTTAATGACATTTGTTTATAGTTTCATAGTAAACACATTACACAAGTTACTGGAAAAGAATAATCCTTTCTGAGAAATGCTTCTGAGTCAGACATTGGCAGTAGTGACATCAGAATACATATTAATAGAATGTGTATTTTAGACTTTGAATGACTGTTTCATTGGCCTAAAATATTTTCCACACGAATAGTCTCTTTTTTATTTATAACATATATTCATCTTCAAGTTATTCCAGTACTGGCAACTCTATGTTCCAGACTAGTTCTGCCTTTTGTTTTCAACACCATAGGTTTTTATAGCTTGTGCACTTTTCTTCAGATACAAACAGAATAACCTTCTCCCTACTGCATATATGTATGATCAACAGTTTCTCCCTGCAAGTTTCCCAAAGCAGACTCCACCTACATTGCTGAAGCAGGGAGAGTCTTGTATATCTTGAAGCTGTACCTGAACTGTGTATTACAGCCTGTGTGCATGACCTACTCTTGGACAGACTGCTGCAATAAGAACTTTAAAATTGATATGAGGTCAAGAATTGATTGTATTGTCTGCATGTTCATACCCAAAAGCCTCTACTACACAAAGAGTTTTTGAATAAAATTGAATCATCTTGAACTTGTAAATACAAAATATCATCAAGTTATTATATATACTCAGCAACTGAATCTGATGCATTCTTCAAAAGCTCCTTTCAATTTTGTACACATGAAGAATTTTACTTTCAAGTATTTTGATAAAACTCCGAATGAGGGGTTGAGTGGCAGTTGCATATAAGTTTCTCAGGCTTCCTCCTTTCTTGAAAGCAATTGTTTACAGTGAGCTACTTTAGCAGTCATTTCAGACACCTTTGGAAGATGAGACAATGCAACTTCAGATGCCAGCAGCAAACTCTGGATCAGTTTGTCTTCCAGTTCTCACTTCAAATTAATTGTGACTTGCGAATATTCTTAATTAATGGCAGGCTATGGTACACTGATTCTCTCATCTGGATTTGGATGACAATTTCCAAACACTTTTCTTGTCACACAGATAAAGAAGAGCTTGCATTATATACAATAGTACTTCAGTTTCTGAATAAACAAGTAAAGCATATTTTAAAAATCAACATCAATCAAAAGCAGCTAAGAAAATAAGTTATTCAGTGGTAAAACAGTGAGGATGACAATGAGTCTGTACCTTTTGGAACTGAATGTCTTTAAGTTTTCTGATTTCCTGGATTTTTCTTTAGCAGGTGTTCTTTGGCAGAGAAGTTTCTTACATTTCTTTGCAGAAAGGATAACCAGAATTCCAAGTGTAACATGTACTAAGCAAATACTAAACAAGCAAAAGTACTAGTTCCTAAAAAACTGAGAGAAATCCTTTCAAATACAAGTCTTGTCTCAAAGATTATAGAATAATACTTCCATAAGAAACTGAGAAGCCAAGTGGTCTCATTTGACTTGAAATCACATTAGTGAATACTGTATTGTATTATATTACATTATATTATATAGAAGAATATTCTGCTTTTCAGGAACTATCTTGAGCTGGTGGCCAACTTAATTGAAGACTGGGTGAAAGAGGAAGAAGCTAAATACCAAAAAGAGAAGATGGGTAAGGAAATAGAGTCTTTTAAATTAGAAAAAGCCATGGCAGAAGCCCTCTAAGACTGTCTGCCAGTACTGTCAAAAAAACCTGGCTTTATTAAGAAAGCCAAAAGTGGGTATCTTTTTATTGTATTCTAGGAAGTGAATTTTTCACTCTAAGTGCTGAGACAGATTTTTTCAGAGCAGAATTACATATGTTTTTTCATAGAATGACACTGTTTTGACATCTATATAGGCATAAACATGTTTTGAAATTAATTAAATATATATATTTATATATTCGCATCTTTCTCTGTTCTGAAAACTGACAGCTTTAGTATCAATTTACATTTTCAATATCTGTGCTTATCTAATGAGATTAAGGATTGCATACAAATTTGTATCTGTTCAGATGACTGAACGTATGAAGAGGTGAGCAGTAGTTAAAGCTGGCAACATGGTTCAGGAAAATTCCTTTTTAAAGGGCAGGATAAAAGCTGGAAGTCAGAAGCTAGAAGCTAAAACTGGAAACTTGAATTGACAAGACTGCAGAGCAAACTTGAATTACAAGCAACATTTTGGGTAGTGAAAATTGTAAGCAGTTCATACGATAACTGTTCAGCAGGCAGCAGAATCTGAAAACCCCTATTGACAAAAAAGAACTTCTGTCAAAATTTTCTACTTGTGTATTTAAATGGTATTAACAATGATTTGTTTATGCTTAACCTTTGCTTTTTTACGTTTCTTGAGAATGCACTTTGAAGCCTCCCAGGACTAGCAGTTAGCATTTACAAAAATAGAAACATTACTACTCAACTCAGTTAATACCTCTGATTATAGTTTGGAAACTAAAAGTACAGTTATGACTACTAAGTCATAATTTGTACATATCTAGCTGTCACAGGAGCTAGACTGAATCTTGCCCATGTGGTGCTTCATGACAGTTTTGATTCATAGAGTACTTGCTGAAAGGACATAATCACCTCTAGCTGGAACACACAGATGGGCAACAGTGTTCTTGGGTGTTTTCAATTTCACTGACACTGCAATTTCTACTTTATCATATAAAGTAATATAACTAGAAGTTTCTGATAGTGTTAATTTAATTGAGTTTAAATTACCTTTTCTAGAAGGTAAATATGGGGTATCCAAGCATAGTATAAAATACACTTATAGAAGATACTCTTTTCATTAAGTCATAGATGCTATAAAGCTGTAATAGTAAATGAAGGATATGGTGAGTGTTTCTTTAGTGAAGGTTTGAATATTCAAACAGCATTTATTTGGGATTTTTTGTCCTGAAAGGTTGTAACATCTATGACTCTGGTGTTGAGCTTGTTCTGGCTCACTTAAAAACAAACAAACACTGCCAGAGCAAAGCCTTCAATAGCAAGAAGCAGAGAGCCAGTCTTTACACTAATTGTTGATATATCATTTACTGTATTTGGTCCCCAGTTATGAGATTCAAGTTTCTTCTAACCTAAACAGACTTTCTATTTTATTTCTAAATATATTTAAGGTTTGCTTTATTGTACTATTATGATTTTCCTATTTTTAAATATACGTCCTTATTTACTTGCGCATCTTTTTTTCCCCATTTTTAAAAATTATTTTATTTTCCTGTATTTATAACCTTGCTTATTCTCCCTTTCACTTTTAAAAGGCAGCACAACTGAACATGAGAATGTAATAGAGTCTCAATCCAAGAATGAAGAAAGTCCCATTATCAGAGAAAATTCTCTAAAGGTGAGGCAAAAATATTTATGTTTCTGAAATGGACTAGATAGCACTGCTTTCTTAGAAAGGTAAGCCTTTGTTCTGTACATGGGCTTGACTGAATCGTCTTAGTCTTTCTGCTCTTTGTTATTTTTTGTATATGTTATTTTCTTTAATTTATTCCTTAATGATTGTGAGTCATGTTATGTTGTTTTCTTAAGAGAAGACTATTTGGAGTTAGACTAGGCATTCCAAAGTAATTTAAAATTGCAATACTACGAAGTGAAAGTTATGAATAATATCCTACTAGTTACTGAAGTTTTTCTGATTTTAAAGGTATGAAAAGATAAAATCCAGATTCATGGAAATACTTGTGTACCCAACTGTACCTTCACTGTCTACAGCTCTTTGAAATTAGGGAATGTCAATATGGTACCTCAGAGTTCCCTTATGTCAGAGAATCCCATTTTATCGATGGATCTATGAAAATTCACTGCAGATTAATTGACTTGCCCAGCTTTACACAATAAATTTCTGGCTGAGGCAAGGATTAAGCATACAGTTGTTTTGGTCATAGCATTGGTACTATCCATTAATCTGCACAAATCTATTTTTATTGATATTGTATTCTCCTTTTTTTTTGACTCCTCACAGACATATTATGTCTCATCTTCCTCACAGTGTATAATGCTGTGCAATTCAAGTCCTGATATGGAATATAGAGAGGAAATGAGGTTAACTGTCACAGCTCAATCGAGGCTAATGCCTGACTTGTAACTCTCCATGCTTGCCCTTTCTTCCCAAGAAACACTTCTCCTTCAATATGTTTAGACCACAAAGTGCTACAAAACCCTAAATACTCCAGAAAATCTCAAATGTCTTTCTAATGCAAGCTGATAATTTTGGCATTGACAAGTCATTCCTCTTTCTGTAAAAAAATAAAATAATTTTATCTCACAGTTGCATTTGGAGAATAAACTAATACCAATGATGCATTGTGGTTTGGTGGTAAATGTTGTGGAAAAGTATTCAACAAAATCATTCTCCTGTGACTGATTGTGTAAGATATGAATAATCACCTGATTCATTTCCTGTGGTCAACAATGGCTGCTGTTGTAGATTGAGTGAATCACTAATTTTATCCAAAATTTGGTGTGTGATATTGTGAGACTTTTGACACGTTTGGTAACGTGTTTTAGCTTAGAACTTTGATTCCTTTGGTTTTGTTTGCTTCTACTCTTTTCAGCATGCACATATGAAATATCTTGTAGTACAAAGATAAACACAGTCTGTTTAATTCCTAATATTGAATGTAGGCTTGGAAGATTGAGCAGGACCGATTACGAGAGCAAGAAGAAAAAGAAAAGGAAGAAGAACAAGGAAAGGAAGAAAAATTGCAAAGCAAAAGGAAAAGCCAGGATTTAAAAGGAAGTAAAGAAGGAAGTAAAAAAGGAAGTAAAGGATCAAACAGAAGGCCTTCAGAAGACAAGTATCAAAATGAGTCAGCAAAAGCCGCAGAACTTGAGGAGGATCATAGCATTCCAGAAACATGTTCTGAGAAAGTTTATAAAGTAAGGAGTTTTATTATTATACCACATTAGAAAAGTGTTAACTATATACAGAGTCAAGATTACAGCAGAGCTATTATCTATTGTGAAATTTGAGTTCAGGGCAAATTAAGCCTAACTGGGTCTTGTTACCTCTGTTGTTTTAGCAGCAGATCCTTTTCTAAAAGTTTTAAAAAGCAGTTCTTGATGTTCAACATTATCTTACACCAGATTATTTAATTTTTTTTAGTGTAATATGACATGAACAAAAACGTAAGTTGATCATGTGAGATTTTTCTGGGAGAGGATAGGAAAGGGGAACATAAGAAGTTGTCCCATCTTCCATAGTAAGGAACTACTAGACCTAGTTGAAATTTTGACTGCCTACACTGGAAATCACCATTTCTTACATTTCCTCTTTCAAAATTCATGTTTGTGAAGTGCCCTAATCTAAAATACATATTTTTCCCATATTTCCTAAAGCAACTCCATTGGCATGTGTGCAACAGGAAATGTAGAGCTCAGCTCACTCTTGGAGATTAAGGCACATGAAATCTAAACTGTAATTGTGCTTCATGTCCCTAGCAATCCCAGGAACTGGTGTCTAGACAGTTCAATGGACACAGCAGCTCTCCTTTTTCTGCCTGTTGCACTAACAGAGGGAGCTCTTCACTAGTTTTGTTCAGTTTTTCAGCAGTTTGCACCACCTTATGTTTGTAGAGTCTATCTTGCATCCAAAACTTGCACACATCAATGTAATTCCCTCTAAATTTGCTTAAGTACAGACTTTATACTTAGAAATAGATGGCATTTCAGTCTGGACTTATTTGAATACAGTCACGTAATTTTTTCCATCTTGTAGCACTCTGGAAGGCATAGCAATCTAATTAGATTTACAGTGTCTAAATTCCAAAACCTAGAGGGTAGAAAGCTGAATCTTTACCTGACCTTTATGTGATCCCATGGCATTGTACTTGATCAGAACTTCTCTTTCTCTCACACTGTATGTTAACTCACCGGTCTCCTTGCTACTCTTCAGTTTCCATTATGGTTTTCACATGTAACAAGTTACATCAGTTAGTAACTGGGAAATTATTTGAATATGACTATAGCATGCTAGATATTTGCTAAAGGTTTTTTTATTTTGGTTCAATAGCTAAGCAAAAGATGTTGAGCAGTACAGTGTGATCCTTGTGGTCTGTCCTTCATTTACCTCTTTCATGTGTACTGCCTTTCTCATTTACAGATAATTTGAAACTTGTCTTTTCCAGTTTCATGGCTACAACACAGGGGAGGATATCATTCAAGTATCAGGAACCAATCAATATCTTTTCCCATCCGATGGAGGACAGATTCAAGTAGAGAAGATAGAGTTTGTAAAAAGTGATTCTTTTTTTCTTTATGCTTTGCTTTGACTCAGTGCTAAATAATGGAATAATTTCTTAATCCATAAATGCTTTATCATGTCTCAGCAGTAAAAATTCAGTTAAAGAAATTCCATATTAGGCTCTATCATCATTAATCTTTACAGTTACCTGTAATATGTTAACAGTTGATAGATAAATGAAGTACCAGAAAACTAGAAATGCAGAAAAATCAGTTCATATTTATTTTTTTCAATGGCAACTGATGCATCATATTTCCAGGATGTTCAAATTATTTTTCCAGTCAAATGCAATATAGCTAAGCCACAGAGTCTTCTGCAGACTCTCAGATTTAATTATCAGAAAGTTTGTAATATATTTAGTCTAAACTCAGATAAGCTTAATTTTGTCACCTTGGTTTTCTACTACATGATTCAGTCCAGTTATTAATTTTCTTTTTTTGAGTGCTTTGCTCAAAGTAGCAGGTGCACCATTTATTTGGGTGCAAGTAAGTTCTGAAGCCTGGTGGAAGCAATAATAGTATTCTATTGCTTTACAGAAACTTTGATAAAGGTGAAAGTAATGAAAGACAAGCACAATTTCTTCGTTCATGTCACAGACCCCAAGGAGAACTTCAAAGAAGCTGAAGAGCAAGAAATTAATGAAGAACAGCAAGTTACATCAGGTTGGTGGATTGATGTCACTGATACAAAGAATTAATAGTTTGAAGTATTTAATAATGGGATGCAAAACTTACCAACTAACAGAAAATATATTTTTACTATTGGCAGAGAGTAAGAAAAGTCAGTGTTCCATAAAATAAACTAAAAATCCAGTTGGCTGACTGAAGCACTGCATAAAGAGGTCTTAGCAAGAAGTGCAGGTCAACATGTGCAAACCAGTCTCTCTTCTAAATCAAAGAAATCACCATTCCTTAAGAAAATAGTTTTCTTCTTTAGTGGAGGACTCATTTGGATCTTAAAACCATTGTGACTTGGTGACCAAAGTCACAATGAAAGGGAAGATTTCCCCTTTTGATGTGAACCTCCTTTTGTGGGTCAGATGACCATAGCATTATTGCCTCAAGACCTTTGCTTTGAAAACAGATCTTTCTGCAATCCAGCAACTTCTGCTGTTGGTTGATAAATTGTTCATACTCAGAAAGCATTGAATCAAAATCCTTTCTGAACACAGGCAAGTGTATTTCCAAGAAGCAAGACAGTTTGTAATAATTTGTGTATATGTTTGCCAAAACCATAATGGAATTCCTGTCACCAAACTGAAGAGTATTGGAAAAGGATAACTTATTACATTAACATTTATAACATTTATAAACATTTATAACACTTATAACATTTTAGATCTTTTCCTCTTCATCAGTGTGTTATAGATGGATAATGAGATGATTGGCTCTCTCAATTAAGGGATGACTATTGTGTGAATATTATGAAAAGCTTTAGTGCTGTATAGTTATGTTATTACAGTTTAGATGCCCTCTGTTCTCCCCATAGTTCCCTTTCCCCCCCACCCCTGTATTGTGACCATCAGACAGCTGGGGCTGTCTAGGACAGGTACAAAGGAGGCGTGCACAGGTGCCCCTTACCTGGGGCAGTTGGGAATGGAAAAGCTTAGGGGGTTGCTTAGGGGGTGCAGCATGGCAACACCTGACCTCCAATCAAGTTACAAGAAAGCAGTCTCCACCGATAAATGGCAAAGAAGAGCTGACTGAGACTTTGGGAGGGGCCAGGGCTGGCTGATGCAACCCCCAGGGGTATAAAAGACTGAGCATCCATCTTGAAGATGAACCAGCCATGTGGTATGCATGAGGGGCCGTTTCCATCACTGCAGCTTTTTCCTTATGTAGTCCTTTTGTTGTATTTTGTTAAGGTTTATTAAACCTTTTAAAATTTTCAAAGTGAGCAGTTGTTTCTCACAAGTGTTAGAAAGCATCCTGCTCTTGCTTCTCCCCTTGGCTTACCAGCAATGTAATTGTAGGTTGTCTTAATACAAAATTTGCCTCCCTTCTACAGAAAAGCTTTTTGTGTCTGCACTTCTGACAGCTGATCTGTATCATTGTGGGGTCTGCCAGACAGTACTGGCATCACCAGTGTGTGAGTGTTTGAGACAAGTTGTATTCACTGGACACAAGTGCAAGGCTTTCCTCTCTTGTAAATAGGAGCACCTTATAGAAAGGCAGTAGGGAAGACAAGAATCAATCCACTCTGATACTTGACAGTGGCTGGATGGTACAATGGTAAATGTGTAAAGCAGTCAAAATTCCAAAACATCTTCCTACAGGTGGTGTTCAGCAATAAGCATTGCAATGACAGACAAGAAATAGGAGCAGAAAAGGTCTCAGGATGTGTCGCATGTTGATGAGTTTGGGAGATAGTTTGGCCTGCCTTAACCTGCTTTTGTAGTCTTCTCTGCTATTCCTCACCATTTTAACATATTTCCCATATGTTCCCCATATGGGAAATCCCAAGTTTTTCTCTTACCAATAGAACATTTCTTTAAGGCAGCAGCAGCTGAAGTAGAGGCAAGGTAGGACCCAGTGTCTGGGAGGTGTATCTTGCCTAGTTCATGAGGTTTTCACCATAACATATTCATCACATGACACCTTGATCTACCCCTTTATGTGAGTTTGACTCCTGATCCACTTTTACAAATCCCAGACCTGTCTTTCGATCTAATTTCACTAATTTTTTTGTCCTTTCTTTTACTTTCTCCTCAAAGTACACACATAGAATCATAGAATATCCTGAGAGAAGGGACTCTCAGGGATAATTGAAGTTCAGGTCCTGTCCCTGAGGAGGGACAGTGTGGGTGACATGTGAGGGACAGTGATTTTTATTAGTGCATAGGCCACACATGTAATAGAAATGGGCAGTTTAACATTCTTATCAGCCAAGAAACAAGGATCCATAACTCCAGAACTGGGTCCTTCTGCTGCTTAAATTCCGTAAGACTTTGCATTAGTTGTTGCTATTAAACCTGTTTTTACACACCTAACTAATTAGAATGCTATTTCTGGATAAAAAACCACAGGTGTATTGCACAAAACCAACTATTATATTGTACCCTAAGAATGGAATGTTGGTTTTCCCTGCTCTATTTAGTCTATTTAGGTTAGTCATCCTCACTAAGGTTCCACTTCTCACACCAGCCATTGGTTTACAGGTCAGGTGGTTCTGATATGTGTTGCTGTCCTTAAAATTAATTTTTTTTTTTTTTAGAAGAATTGAAAAATAAAAAGAAAGCTGTGAGCAAGTTTGGATCTTTTTCAGCCACCTTGGAAAATGGAATCCAGCTGTCCCTGAGCTATTATGGACCTACCGGGGAGGCAGCAGGTAAAGTAAGCAAATAGAAGAGGATATTTGAGAACCATAGGGGGAATTTTTTTCCTTTTTTTTCCCCTTCATAGACTCCTTAACCAATAATTTGTTGCATGCAATTCTTCCTTTCTCAGCAGCTGTTACTACATGGTAGAGAATTTTCAGCAAGGCTCAAAATGAGATTACATTGTCAAGAATATTCTATGATTCAATTTTCAAAATGGAGGGAGGTCTCCAAGTTTTTCTGCTTACTGTGAAAACAGAGCAGTGCAAGTATTGTTATTAAGTAGCCCAGCAAAATCAGCCAATTAATTTGAGCCAAAGAAAATGTGATTTTCTGAGGAGTCTTCTTGGTTTTCCAAGAAATAATATTTTTGTAAACTTATATAGGTGATTATGGAACTTTCATTTTACTTTAGGAGTTGGACTTTAGGTTACAGTTGTGCAGACATAATGAGGGATTTCTCTCAGTCTTTCAATAAACACATTCACCAACTGGAAGCAATTGCTTCAGAAAACCACAGTGAAAACAGTGTCTGCTTTTACCAAGAGCTTTTTGTTTCCATTACGTTTGAAGGCCACTGAAACCATCTTATGGATAAAAGTGAAACCCTTCTCTGATCAGAAAATAATTCCAGCATTTTTCAGCTCTTAAAATATGAAAACATTTAATTGAATGCATCTTTGTGTGGACTCTGGTAAACCATTCAACTCTACACTCAGTTTTAATTGTTCAAATATATTTTACAAATTAATTACTAAAAAAATAGACTGTTTAGACTTGGGTCAAAAGAGAATTTACAACAGTGGCCTGCAAAAACTTGGATTTTGGCATAAACGAGAGAAATGTCTGATTAAACACCTACATGTCAGCTGTGATGTTTAGATTTTTTCACATTCACCATAATTATCCTATTCTGCATTAGAATAATCCTTGCCACGTTGAGCTTTAGAGTGCTGCTGACTGGCATTCTTTCATTGCTTGCAGTTTTTCTATGATCATTGCTTATGCCAAACCCCCATGGGTCTTTGTATTCCAAGTGCTCAGAATAATTCTGACCAGAAATAATCCCTTAGATGATTCTCATATGCCATCCATCCCTAATGCAGAATGGTATACCATGAAATCTGCAGTTTCTCTCCACTGATCAGTTAAATTGTGTGCAAATTACACTTTTTCCATGCAGTACTGAAATAGGTTTCTGGAAACTCTCTAATTCACATTTTTCTTACTGTTTTTCATACCTTATCTATTTCATCTTCCTTTTAGGGAGGCTAAGGTGACAAAAGGTCTCAAGTTGTTTTTTAGCTTTATCCAACTTTTTTTTCTTTTGGGGGGCAGATGTTAATATTTCTTCAAGTTTTGAATTATTCTTTGTTTTCTCCAGCATTATCAAAGGTTAATTTCCAATCACCTTAGATTTTTGTTAGAAATAATCTCCTTGTCTCTTTATGAATCTGGGACTGCTTGTGTACCTGCAGGGCTTTTGATTCTGGATACTATAGAACCTCTGCACTTGCTCTTTATATTTTGACAAAATCATGAGAGTACAACTTCAAGTCCTAGACATGTGAATGTGTTTATCTGGAATTTTACACCTCTCTCAAGATTTCTAAAGGCACTTTATCTCAATCTTGACAATCCACTCTTTTCCTGTTGTCACCCTCAGACACCATGTTCTTATTTTGGGGGGCAACCAAAATAAAAGCATGGGTGAAATTTCTATGAAAGTGAAGTGTCAGTTTGTTGAAATAATTACAGAAAATGGAAATTTGTGTTATTTTCAAGAAATTGTTTTGAAAGATAACATGACTCCTTCCTGTTGACGTGCCTAGAAGGCTGTCCTAATGCTTGGCTTGAAGAATTTCAAGAGTCTTATCAAGTCTAGATCATTAGAATCTTTCTGAAGAATTATAGCAAAATAGACATATGTAGTACAAAATTTGTCAAGTCTGTCTGTGCTGGATCAGTCCATGATAAAGCAGAACACAGATACTAGATTCAGAATGTCTCCACTTTTAAGTATTCTTGAAGTAAAAAATAATTTTAAATTTTATTTTTTTTTTAATTTTTGAGGTGACAACCAAGTGACAACTTGTGGGAAGCAATAGTTTCAAGATGTCTTTTAGGCTAATAAGTTGTCAGTGTGTGAAAAGATTTTCTAAATACTCTTATATATATAATCCCTCTATCTGAAATAACAAACTCCCCTACTGAGGTTATTATTTCTATGGTAAAATTCAGTGTACAAAATCTTTTTAAAAAATAAATGTAGTCATCTCTACATTTATGAAGCTTAATTACATTGAAAATCTTGCTTTTCCTTCCTTAGATGATGAAACAGGACTTGTCTTAGCGAGAATTCTGAACATCCCTTCTGTTCATCTTCCGACGGTAATTCAAACAGTTTCTGCTATTACACCAGCTCCAGGAAAAAAAGATAAGTTTGACAGAGGAAAATCAGGAAAAGCTTCTACCAAAGTAAACCGTCGCAAATTAGCCCCTTCACCACCTGATAACATGGTACAGAAAGAAGAACAAAAGGTGAGAGAAGAGACAATATCCAATCCAAAGAAACAAAACAAAAATTCAAAGGCACGAACTTCTGTAAAAGGAACGTATATTGTTCTCAGAGGGCTTTGAGCTGTGCCTTTACAAATTCCTAACAATTCGTGGTGCTGTTAAGGATGTGTTTTACTCTTTCAATTGTTCTCATATGTACATATTGGCAGCTGTTAATGAACTTAGTCCTTATGGTGATGTAAAGCAGTGAGTCTGCCATGGCCCACATTCTTTTGTCAATTTTGGCTTTACAGTTGCAGCTGTTACTGCAGGTGATCAGGGGGCTGGAGCACCTTCCCTGCAAAGACAAACTGAAACCATTGGGGTTGTTCAGCCTGGAGAAGAGAGCGCTGCAGGAAGACCTTAGAGCATGCCTTCCAGTACCTAAGTGAGGCTGCAAGAGAGCTGGAGGGGGACTTTTTACCAGAGCTTGTAGTGACAGGACAAGGGGAAATGGCTTTAAACTGAAAGATTAAGATTTAATATTAGGGAGAAATTCTTTACTGTGAAGGTGATTGAGGCACTGGAACAGATGCCCAGAGAAGCTGTGGATGCCCCATCCTTGGAAGTGTTGAAGGCCAGGTTGGATGGGACTTTGAGCACCCTGGTCTAGTGGATACTGTCCGTGTCCGTGGAAGGGGGTAGAACCTCAACAATCTTTAAGGTCCCTTCCAACCTGAACCATTCTATGATTATTAATACCTCAGTTAAAAGAACTGCTAAATTTTTAGTTGAACGAAGTAGAATTTCTTTGGGCTTTCCAAAACCCATATTCAAAAGTCTGACCAACCAGCAATTTAGTGAAGACAGTTTTGCAGTACCTTGATCTGTAATTTGGTCTTTTAAGCTCGTAACAAGCCAGGGACTAGCAATCTGAGGAGGTTACTTTAGCCTTTAACTGAAGCACTTCTATCATAGTACAAGTCTTTGGAAAGTATGAATGAATCTTTGGAAATCTTTTGGAAATCTTTTGAATTCTGAATTTCTCTTCTGAAGTAGTTTTTAGTACTTTGTGGTTGAAGTGGCACTGTGGCTGTTGTTGCAAAACAGATTCTGTGCATATCCACAAAAAGGGTTCCTTACCTAATTTCATCATGGAACGTGGTGTAGGGAGTTGCCAAACAGCACTCAGCGTAACATACAGCAATTGTATGGCACAAATGAACCCTATCGAAAAATAGCCCTATAATTAAAAATCTGTCAGGATGACTTCTAAACCAAAAGGTTTTTAACTACTTGGTTTGGAATTACTTTGCATAGAGAGTATCCATATTAGTGCATACAGCACCTGTCTGTTGAGTCTGCAAGTATTTTGGAGAATGGGATTAGAATCCAAATCAGACTTGACAAATTCACGTGGACATGATCTGTAAAATAGGATGCAAATCAGTAGGAGTAAGAGGTAGGTTCTACAATTACATATAAATAATCTGTATATATCTACAGAATGGATAACAATTGTGTCAGTAACGGTTCTATAGAGAAAGGTCTGAGAGTTGTCATGGATCAGAAGCTATCTGTAAGTCAACAATGCCATCTTCCTGTGAGAAGGGCAAAGACCACTGAGATGTAAATACAGAGGAGTATAGCCTGCTAAATATGTGAAGTTAGTGTTCTTTTAGGGCAGGTAGAGTCTCAGTTGGAGTATTGTGTCCAGTTCTGGATACTGCACTTCAAGAAAAACTTGAGCCACTCTGAAAGTTTTAAGGAAAGCATGAAGAAAGATTACAGGTCTTGAAAACTTAACAAGTGGGAAATATTTAAAATAATTAGTTTGGGTTTCTTTGATCTTGAGTTGAGAGACAGAATAGCCTTCTGTAAAGACCTAAAAATAACCATCATCTATTATGTGAGCTTGTATCATCAGAGGTATTTAGAAGTAAACTGATTTTCTGCAGTAGTGATTCAAGTCAGTCTCTGGGAAAATGTCAGTAAGGCTAAGCAAGGTAAAGCCCTGGAACAGTTTACCAGGAAACCTCCAGCCCTGGAAATTTTTAGAATACCTTACATTAGAATTTTTTGCTAACGGTATAGTTATACTTGATTATTGTTTTCACCATTAGACAGGGAGCAGTAGATGACAACTGAGGGTTACTTCTGCCCTATTCTGTGACTTCTACCTCATGATGCTGTGACTACAATCTTAGAGTATTGAGAGTAGCCTTAATTACCAGTAATATTATGTAAATTAACTGTAAAATATACAGCATCTTTTATGTTGAAAAACAGATGGCAAAACATCTGCCATTTCCCCCCTGTATTTCTCTTCCTAAAAAGCAAGACTATGGAATAATACCAGGACAAGTTCTCTCTGTTACCTATGTCTGCTACCCAAAACTTTTTTCATCTTATGACTACTGGCATAGTGTAGTCCATTGTTACATAGGTTTTTGAGGGGATGATTCTTCAAGGTGAATGAAAGATAGCATAATCAAAGAAAATAACTAATATTTCCACTTCTGAATCCATAAACTCTGAAAATGGTAAATATGAGTAGTAGACAGCACTAAAAAAAAAAAACAAACCACTGTTAAAATGGAATCTATACAGACTAAATCTGTACTCTCATTTTTTCTTTATTATTTTAAAATGTGGACTAGAACCTAATTAATTTTTCATTCTGTAGATGGAAATGCAAGAACCAGTTCCCCAAGCACAAGAGGTGCCAGATGCTCCTGCTTTTCCGAGTTTGAATGTCTCCTGTCCCAACGGACTTGTATTAACTTTCCTCGGTGAAAGGTTTCGAGGTTAGTTTTCTGAGACACTGCAAAGTAAGGAATTTCAGAGAAGCTAAGACTACAGAAGAAAATTATTTCTTCATTGATGGGTTTAGATGTAACTCTAATGTTTTCAATATGTCAGAATGCTAAGTCTGTCATAATGTCTATTTCATAGTATTTGCAACGTGAATAATATGATTTTATTCAAACAAATATGAAATCTAGAATCACGAGTTGTTGAACATAAAAGATTGAGGGGAAGGAAGTAGCAACCCTAAAAAGCCCTTAGGAGTCATGTTGGATAATTATTTGAATATGTACATAGATTGGAATACTAAAGAAAAACAAGCAAATTCAATAAGTAAATACATATATATAGAGGAATCTTGAGTGATAGCAGGAAGATGGTTACATTACCCATGTCTGCACTTCCTTTGAAAGCATATGTACTTAAGTCCCCAAGACAAAATGTTAATAATTTGAAAGATTCAGGGAAGAATGGCTAGAATGATTAAAGCATCAGAAGATGTATCTTATAATGAGCTCATTTCACCAGAGAACTCCATTTAAGCACCAAAGAAAAGGTCAAAGGAGTGACTAGTGCCAGCCTGGAAGTACAAGAAAACAGAATTTTGGTGATAGCTGGTAAACACAGTATACAAAGTTATTACAATTTTCAGGGGCTTGAAACTGAAAACTAGGACTTTGTACTAGGTTTAAGTTATACTCATTTGGTAAAAATGTTACACTCATAAATGGTAAGAATGATCAACAAAACTAACCAAGGCTGTGATGGAGTCCCTGCTGCTGGTTGTTTTACAATCAGGGGGGTTTTTGTGGCTTTTCTAAAAGATGCAATCAGTTTCTTTTCTAAAAGATGCAATCAGTTTCAAACTTCACAGAAGTCCTTTGGTTTATGCCATCCAGTACATAAAGAGAAAACACCCAGAATAAGCCTTTCTGCCCTTATCATTGGATTTCCTTTAGAAGACTGATAGGGTATATGGATACTTTAAAGCTTCTGTGCCTGACAAATATTCTGCAATAATTATTTTCTGCAGTGTTTTTGAAAATCACTGTTAGATTCATCTTTGCATGTTCTAAACTGTAGTAAATCTTGGGGTTTTTTAGTCATGCTGTTAGGTTTTGAATCAGAGAAATGTGAATTTTGTTGTCGTCTAGTTAATTCTAAGAACAGCCATGTACAGATGTCATTTAATACCTATGTACAACAAATCTGTACAGCTCAGTAAATGTGCTCTGATTAATCTGGTATGAAGTAATGAACATGGAGAGTGTTCTCAAAGATACATAATTTGGCAAGAAGCATAACTTGAAATGCTGAGTAGTTGAGGTGAACAGAGCAATTACAGACACTTCATTGGAGTCTCTCAATAAAATTACCATAATTATACCCCTTAGCATACTCAAAACACTGCCATCATTTAATCTAAGAAATTTACTTGCTCAATCAGACAGAATATATTACTTGGGTTTCTCTACAAATTCAAACTTGGTGAAACTCGGGGTTTTTTTTCACCTTTATGGGCAGTTAGGGAATTCCTCTCACATGATGTTAGTCTCAAAAGTTTAGCACCCATAAGAAATCCATCTTTACATTCCCTTTGTTTTCATTTGGAAAGACAGCCACCTTCACAAGAGGATGCAAAGTGTCTGAGTAGGTGACTGTTTTGAACTTTGCTCTGAAATCAGGGTCTGTCTTTTACTCTGTGATTACAAATTCAGCCAAGGAGGGTTAGTCTCACCTAAGTTGCACATCTTCTGTCGACATCACAGTGCTGGGTGTGTAGCACTGTTTGAATGTGTGCATGCAGTACTAATTCAAAGTTTGCTTTCAGATTTGAAAGGTGAAGCCACTGCCACTGAAGCAAAGAAAGAGACAGTTGAGGAAGGTAAAGCCAAAGCAGATGAAGAAGAGAAGGAAAAGGTTATGCCAGGTGGAGAGAAGGAAGAGGTTATGCCAAGTGGAGAGGAGGAACATCAGGTTACAGAAGGTGAAATAAAGCAGGAAGACACCAAAAGTGAACAGGCTAAGTGGCCTCCTCTGGAAATTATGGTTAGACAGAGTTATCCCCAAAAGGTAAAGGACTCTCATCTTTATTCACCTCCAGCGAGGCAAAAAGAGCAAGAGGTGTCAAGAGTCATCACTAGTCAAGGAACTGTCATAAAGCACCTGATGGATGGATCTACCCAGGTATGTTTGGTAGAATTCATTGCAAGCACTGCACTTTAGTACAGTTCAATGAAATGGAAGGTGATTACCCTTAAACTTGTTTTTGTCTACTGAGATTGAGAAGTGTCCAGTTTGTAGATGATGGAGTTAAGTAATACTGAATTATGCAACCATGTCAAGACTAAAGTACTCTTGGCTTTGTTCAGAGTCAGAACTTAGGGAGATTTAAGTATGAAAATTACAGGCACTAAAAGGTTTTAGGCAACTTTGTGATTAGGTAATAGCTGAATATGGTTCAGAGAACTGCATTCCTAAACTTAAGCTTCTGAAGTGTGGATTAGTTCAGCTTTGAGTATTTTTGGCAATATGAAAGCATTCATGTATTTTTTTCAGTTCAAACACTCATATGGGATCCAGAAAAGACATGAGCTCCTGTAGACACATTTCCCCTAAATTTTCAGGGGGAAAGTCTGTATATTCCTAAGTACCTGCTTTGTTTACACATATTTTTGTTGTGTAGAATTCTGTTACAGTTTAGGTGCTATAAGCTATCTTTGCAAATATTATAATCAATCCACAAGCAACTTTTTTTTTTAACTCTGACTCTCATGTAGTTAGCAAACAGATGAAAGAGGAGTCATCTAATTTGACTCAGAATCTGTCAAATAATTCCTTATTTCCAGAATTTCTTTTTCCTGTCTAAGTAGACCACAATGCCTAGTGTAAGTTCTTTACATTTATTCATCACACTAGATGTTAAAACATTTTGCCAGGATTCCTGAGAAATATATCCATTTCAGAAATAGCTGCTGTATGCCTATATATTCACAATATACTATTTCCTGAGAGAAAAAATGTAGATCTTATGTGCCTAAAATGATTTTGCAGTAGTCTTTGCTTAAAAAGATTATGAGTGCATCCTTCTTTGAATTAACTTAATGTCTATGAGTCATCAGAAATTTATTGCATATGATAAGCATTCAAAAAAGAAGAAATAAATTATTCCTTACAGTAACAATTTCAAGAGTTGTTTCTATATGTTGTTCATTTCTCTTCTACATTTTACTGTATTTATAAATTAATTTAGGGATGGTTGGAGTAATTCTAGAGTTTATCTAGACACACAGAGAACATGCATATCAAGAGATGAGTGTAATGGATCTCAGAAACCAGATATAATTTGATGAGTAACCAAGACTTCTTTTTGTTGACTATCATAATGGCTAAAAAATTCACAGCACTTGTAGACATGTGTAATATTTCAGTACAGATCAATATGTCAATACAGATGCATTATCAATGCTACCAAAAAAAAGTCATTAACCTATGACCATTTGGTCAAAGAATAATCTTTACTGCTTATTTTTATAACGCCTTTTTGTAATTGGAAGAGTCCCCATTAATTAGATCCACAGACTGCAGCAAATAGCACTCCTTCTGGCAGTGACAAATGGGATGAAATTTAACAAAACCAACTCCTGGATTCGACAGAGTGGGACAGAGTAATGCCAGGCACATGTACAAACTGGGAGAGGAGTCTGCAGAGCGCCCTTCAGGGAGGGCCCTGGGGGTGCTGGGGGCAGCAGCAGCTCAGTGAGAGCCAGCAGGGCGTGCCCGGGCAGCCCAGAGGGCAGGAACCGTGTCCTGGGGGCATCAAACACAGAGCACAGCCGGGCAGAGGGGGGATCATCCATCACCCGCTGTGCTCAGCGCTGCTGCGGCCTCACCCGGAGTGCTGGGAGCAGCTCTGGGCACCGCCACTCCAGAGGGGTGGGAAGGTCCTGCAGTGAGTCCAGAGAACAGCAAAGCTTGTGGAAGGGCTGGCAGGTGCATCCTGAGAGGAGTGGCTGAGGGCACTGGGCTTGTCTGCTTTGGAGAGCCAGGTGCTGAGGGTCAGCCTCCTGCTCTCTGCAGCTCCCTGACAGGGGAAGTGCAGAGGGAGGTGCTGATCCCTTCTCGCTGGAATCCACTGACAGGACAGATGGAAATGGCTCAAAGGAGCACTATGGGAGGTTCAGGCTGGAGGCTGGACATTGGGAAGCAGAAGAGTGGTCAGACACTGGAACAGGCTTGCTGGAAAGGTGGTTGATGCCCCAAGGTAGTCAGTGTTTAAGAGACATTTGATCAATGCCATTGACAAGATGCTTTAACTTGGTCAGCCCCGAAGTGGTCAGGCAGTTGGACCAGGTGATCATTGTAGGTCCCTTCCAACTGAAATAGTCTGTTCTATTAATTCTCTTCAAGATAGCTTCTTTATTTCTTGTATTCATTCTGAGAGATTTTACTTTTTTCCTCTTCATCGCCTACAGTATTGTAGTGACTATCACATTTGTGACACATTCTTTTAAGACTTTCTAGTGGTGTTTGAGTTTATTTTAACCTCTAGTATGTCCTTGATTTCTGTAGATTCTGTTTGCTGATGGCACAGTGAGTAATAGCCCTGATTCTGGTCCTGTCCTACCCCCACCTACGGATGAAATATGGAGGAAAATTCCCTTAACAGAATCAGACCATTTATCTGAGACTAGCACAAAGAAAGGTAATATTTCTTGTGTTTTGGACAGATATAAAGTTAGTAGGGCTGATGATACTTAGTAAAGAGCATATTTCTTTAGTCTGAAAATTCTGTCAATGTGAAAATGCAATTTTATCTGTACTCTGCTGCACACTGCTATGTTACCTTCATAGCAAATAATCTCTCTCCTACTCCAAATTTATTTTTCTTCTAACATGGTAGGACTCTAATAAGTAAAAGGTTGTGTAAGAACTTCATTGGTAGCAGAGTAAACACAAAGTCTTTTAAAAGAAATCCTTGTAGTGTTAAATCCTTACTTTTGTCTTACAGTTTTTAATCCTTGTATTAAGAAATGCTTCTCTCACAGAGGATACATTTTTCTTTCTCACTCCGTGTATTCCAAGGCACCTACTATTGGTCATTATCAACTGGTTGTATGGACATGTGCTTGGTGGTAATATAGCCATTCTTATTGTATTTTGACTGAGAATGAACCAAATAATGTTTACTTCATACCTCAGAGTGTAGTCCAAGATCACTGTCAGTATTAATTAGTACACAGAATAATTCTGACCTGTTGTATTAACATAAAATTTATTGGAAATAGGTGAATAAAAATTGCTGCCAAAGAGAAAGGTGTCTCAAAAAGAGATTTTCTGAGTCAAGTCCAGCCCTTTTTCTTAGGATATTCCTTTAGATACCTGCAAAGATGAGAACAACTCTGACAAACCGTTTTCTAATATGAATTCTCAGTATCTCTGACTAGTGTATGTCCTTTATTCCTTGTCCTTTATTTATGATCAGTTTTTCACCTTCTCCCCTGCTTATTCTTGACAAATTTCTAGTAAAAGGTTTCATCTCTTTTTGGTCTCAGGGGTGCTTTTTTGCTAGATAATTGCTCTAAGTCTTTCAGCCTGCTCTCTGGACTACACTCTTGTCTTTTGCATACACTTTGTCTATTTTTCCTGAATATGGGAGACAAGAGTTCTATATAATATTCCTAATAAGATCTCTCCAATTGCCTTTCATAATGAGATCTTCATCCTTTTCTTCTGATGCACCATAGGACTGCTGGCATTAGCATGCTCTATACTTTTTCTGTAAGAAGCACATTAGATAAGGCTAGTTCAAGATCATGTCTTTGAGTAGCAGGAGTTGTAATTTTCTTCTAGCCTGTCAAATAGTTCATTTTGCAATTCTGTCAAAAGCAATATTCACAAACTGAACTTTACTGGTTTTGTCTTTTGCCTTAGAGAATATCAAGTCTGATACAGAAATTTTTGTTTTTGCAGGAAAAGGCAGTGACAAGACATCACTACCGTCACAGAAGTCTGATGAGTTTGAAAAGGCCAGTTCTACACAACCTAAGGCAGGAACCTGGATAACAACAACTCCATTAGGCATTCTAGTGGGCACAGAGGGTGCCACAAGAATGGATCTGAAGCCACTCTTAATGTATCAGGCCACGAACCCAGCTGATGGAATGGTATTAACTGCTTTGGTGTTACTGTAGCACTGTCTATAAGCTAAGAGACAGGGCTAGCAATCATAAGTTGCAGTATTTGTTCTTTTAAAACATCCTACACTGTTAGAAATGCAGTAGCTTTAGATTTTGAAGAAAATGGAGTTCCTCTGTCTCCCAAGTAGATGACAATGTGGTAGGCAAGCTTCTTTAGTGCTTCAGTCCTGACCCCTTATATTGTTGGCGCTGCTGTCACAAGTATCACAGTGCCAATATAAATGAGTAGTCCTTCATTCTTTCAGATTATGACTGTACGAGAAGATGAAGTGATAATTGTTGAAAAGCCAGACGGTAACAAAGTAGTAGAACATGCTGATGGTACCAGGATAACAACTTTTTATGAAAAGTGTGAAGACCTTTCTGTACCAGAGGGTAGTGTGGAAACAGGTAATATCTAAAGGGGAGCACTTACTATTCTTGCACGTAATATTTTGTGAAGCAGAAAGTTGTCAAAATATATACTAAAAGTGGTTTATACCAGTAGCCTAGATAATTGATCCACTAGTGCAGTCTAGGCTTAGTTTGTTTACTTTCTTTCAGCAGTATATTCAGTGCAAAAATTATACTGTTGCAAGTAATTTAATTTCCTTCTTTCGTACCTGTATGGTCCTCCATCACCATGAGACCACAGTGCCAGGGTTTTAGTGATTTCATTGCCCTCTCTCCCCTACCCTAATAATAACAAGGAAGTTGTTGAGTTTTAACTGAAGAGGTATAAAAGGACCAAGGCATCCTTCTATTCCCCAGTGAAGCCATGGACTCACCAGCCTTGGAGATACTAAATATCTGAATATGGCTGTGGAAAATGGCCTGCCAAGAAAAGTGAAACTTGTATTTGCCTAAAATAAGTGGGGCTAAAGGTCATCTGTGACTCTTCTGGCTGGTGGTGTATTCTGTATGACTGCTTCATTTGCAAGACAAGTCCTGTCCTCCTTAATTAAACTGAAGGGGACATTTACTGTGTGGGTGTCTGGACTGTTCAAACACAGTGTAGGGAAAGACCATTATTGATTTTGCAGAAAATGTTCAGGGACATCTCCCTGTGGGATTTCAAAAGTCAAAATCCCTTGAACTGACCTATCTCTTCAATGGAAAGGCAATAACCAGATTAACATGCCTGTTATCATTTGTTTTCCAAGATTTGTGTTGCTGAATAGGAATTTCTTCACATTTTAGAGTTTGTATTACAGGCACAAAGAATTTCAGTGATCCAACTTGTATATTACAAATATGCAGATCATTATGGTTAGTACCATACTTGATACATTAGAGTGTACTTTCCTGGCCAGCTACAGATGGTTACAGATATTTTTTACTGTTGGGTTTTCCTATATTGAATTCACAGTCCAGAACTTAAAAGATTGCATATTGTTTACATAATGTAAAAATATGTGATAAAGGATGCTATGAAGTTTATGAAGGTCTTGCACTGAAAAGATAAAGATCCAGAACTATGAGAGAAAAAGCAAATTGAATCCTAAGACATGTCCATGATTCTTGTGCTCCTGTCTCATTGTTCTGCATTAATTCTTAGGTGAACCCTCAGATGCCATCGCAAAGAAGCGCAAAGGTACACGAGTAGAGAATCCTGAGTTTGCTACTGTTATAACAAATTGTGAGGATGGTACCTGTTGTACTATCTTTGGAGATGGGACATCTATTGTAGCAAAGCCACAGGGAACATATCAGGTGGGAATTATTTTTCATTTGTGACAGTGATGTTTAATCTCTGTGTTCCAAGTTCCCTGCCATTAGCAGCTCTCATCTTCATTACCTCCCTTCTCTGTAGTCTTCACTAGTCCCTATTCCTCTATCTCTTTCATACTCTGCCAATGTTTAGATACTTACTCACAAATGTACAATGTATTTAAATCACAGTCTTAAATCTCCTGAAGCTAAATATCACAGAGACTCAGATAAGCCTACCTCATATTCCTTCTTTCTCCCCTTTGATTCCTCTAAAGTGGATGATTCAGCATTGAATGTCTGAAAGCTGTCCTCTTGATTTTTATCTGTTCTTCATTTTCACAGTATCTTTAAATTAAAATTTTCACCTTTGAGGATTGAACCTCTTCCCTTTTTGCTGTCATAGGTTTTACCCAGAAAGGGAGGCTTTCTTTTCTTTGATGAAGATTGCTCAGCAGTTTATAGCCATGAAGTTTATGATTTCAGCAGCAAGGAAGAAGAGAAACAAGCAGGGAGATACATTATGAAACACACTTCCAGCACTATTTGTGAGATGATGGATCCTGAAGGAAATACTTTCAAGGTAAAATACATGGAAGAAAACAAGTTTCTGCATTCTATTATAAACTTCTCTCAAAGTCAAACTGTAACCTTGTAATCAGGTCTCTGATATCTTCTTGACTGTGTGATGGATATTCTTTTTTTATATTTATCCCTCTTCAGAGAGACTGAAACAGAACACATGGTGTACAATTTAGCTCACCTTTAATTAGCATGATTTGTACTATAGCAAATAATCAGCTCTGCAAGTGAGGATTAAAAACTAGGTGGTGTCAGATTCAGTTAGTGGACTGTGCTTTGAATCACCCTTATTTAAATTGGATCTTGAAAAAGGCATTATTATTCCTTTTTAGGTCATTGTTGGTTATCTTGCTTTTTCAAACAAGAATGTTAATGTTACCTTAGTTAATAAGCACATAGTATTTTCAAGAAGGAAAATACTGTAGAAGTTCACTCAGTAGGTATACAGCAATGTCTGTCTTGACTATTACAGTTACCTGGCTTGACCAGTGAGTGAGTATTTTTGTGTAACAGTCCTTGGGAATTTATTAAATACCAGCATGTGATATTAGTATTTATGATACAGCATGTCTTTCAAGAAATGTTGTGGGTGTTTTACTGTCCTGTCAGTTTTCCTCTTTATTTCTTTTTCCTGTGAGTTTCCAGTCGCTCATTGTGAAATGTGTTTTTCTGTCTCTTTCACTGGGCTAGGCTATGTTAAAATTCTCCAGCAAGTCACTGTTTTAAAAGTATCTTTTAACTCAAGTAATTTCACATAATTTCTGCTATAGGTCCTGGCTGATGGCAGCACAGATGTGTGTGTTCCCAGCAGTGGCTCTGATGACAAGGAGGACAGGAGTCCAGCAGCAGATGATGTTAACAAACCTATCACTGATAATGAGCATGTCCCCAGGTAAACTGCATTGCATTCATAGGTTAACACTTTTCTTCATAGTATTTTACAGAGTTCATGGATTTGTGCTCCCTTTGCTCAGTACTCTGTATTTGCACATTTGATGCCATCATGCTGGAGTTCTGCTCTCTTGATAGAGCCCCATTCATATGTTTGGCTGTGCAGGTTTTTCATCATCTCTGCGGATGGTTCTGGAACGGAGCTCCTGCGAACAAAGGATGTACACGAGTATATGGCTGAGGCCTGCAGTGATCCTGCCACTGCAGTCTTGCAGGATCTTGTACAAGAACAGCCAGGTAGAAAAGGTTTCTTCTCTGACAGACTACTAATAGAAAGAATTGAAAAGTTTCAAAACTCTTATAAGGGCAGGAAATGTTTTTACCCTTGTAAATAAGTGTCCACACTTCTAGGAGTGAAAGAAAGGAGTTTAGGGGAAAACTCTGGGAAGCAGAGAATTAACTGAAGGACACTGTTAAGGGATAAGTGAACTAACAAATGGCATATCCTTATCCACTCTCAGTCACACAAATAAAAGTGATTACCAACTAAATATATTCTTTGTGTTTATAATTTAAAAAGCTGAATGTATCACAGTCTCCATTAGTGATGTAGCAATGAGGAGAATGATGCCCTGATGTTGACCATTAGGCTGTCTGTTGGAAAGGATACACATTAAAAAGCTGAAAAAACATGACTGGAATAGCCAATACTACATGGTACCAACCACCATGTAGTAGCAATGCAAGAAATTATGTCCTGGAATTGTTGGTTGTCATTGTAAAGGTAATTAGATCTGCTGTGTTTCTATAAAAGACACTGGTGTAACAGGTAGTTGCTAACAACAAAATATCTTTAAAAGAGAAGAAAGTATGGTTCCCCTGGATATGAGAGGATGATAAGTTAAGTTTGCTTCAAGCCATAAAGTCCTAAGACATATTTCTCATAGATTTATGTCATAAGCATATGACATAAAACAGCTTTCCCACTTACTACTCTTATAAAGTGTGGCACATTTTTAAATGTACTTTTATTCACACAAATGACCGGTTCCCCATTGCAGAAACCAAATGAAGTCATTATGCTGTGGGAAAAAAGAAAAAAGACAGGACATGGAGGGAGCCAGAAAAATGCAGAAGATGAAAAGATCAGAAAGATGGAGAGGATACATACCCAGTCAAAATCCCAGTCAAAAAAACTTACTTACAACCAGCAATCGTTTGTAATAGTAGCACATCTGATTTTCCAGACTTCCTGCTCCACCTTTCACAATACTGGCTCTATTTGCCTTTACAGCAAAGTTTCACAACTTTGTATCATTGTGACAAAGTACCTCAGTGCTGATATCCATTTTGAAGGTCACCCGTAGGATGGATCATAGTAGATTAAGTAATTTTTGGGTTGGGCTGGAAAAAATATTTTGAAGAACATTAAAATTTATTCTAACAATACAAATAAATCATCTCTAAGGGAATCCATCCAGTGATCAGGGCATGAAGTATAAAATACAGTGAAGAATTATGCATATTCTGAATATGTTGTACTACTTCTGAGATTAGTATTCAGTACTCATGGGTCAATGCTGTGCTCTTCCTTGTTTGGGCTAATCCCCACACTATAAAAGTGAGCTGTTAACCAAGAATCAAAGCAAGTAGCATAAGCAATTTATTGTTAAAAATGGGCTGAGTAAGCTGAACTTGTACCACTATTCTATAATCAACACAGGGATCTGATATTATCTGTAGCCATGGATACAAGGACTCTTATCTGTTAGTAATAAGATTTTTTTTTAGATAGGTGTTTTTTTCTGTAGGTCTGAGACACTTTTTTTTTTTAATTTGAACTGGTTCTTAGCAAAATGTGTCTTTAAACCAGGTGTTTTAAGTATTACTGTCCTCCGGCCTATGGCTGAAGCATCGCCCTGGGTAATGAAGAAAGAACCAGAGAGTATTGTTCCTCCATATCTACAGCCAAAGACTCAGGAAGAATCTTCTCCTCGTGAGGTATAATTGTTTCAAAACTGTCTTTTCATGTTAAAGCAATAGATGTTTGTCTCTGTGGGGAAATGAAGCTCTAAACATTGTGAATGTTAAATTCAATTTATTAAGCAGACAGAGCAAATGGTAGGCTGTGTCAGGGAATGTATGGTCCCAGTCTTTTACACTTAGTGAAGGGATTAACAATTTTAAGGAGAGTTTATCTTAGCAGATGAAGATGGTTTAGGATGGATAAATTGTTCCCAGGAATCTACTGGCTTTATTGTCTAGGTCTGTGACATGCCTTTCAACTGAGACATATTGCCAATAAGTGCATTTTTGGGTTTTGCTCTTTTTGTTTGCTCCTCTCTGTTCAGGGGGAGATCAAAGGTCCCCTAGTGAGAAGGTGTGCCTGGAAGGGTCTCAGCATTGGAGAAGCACGTGTGTCCTTGCCAGACCCTGTGCGAAAATGTCCCAAAAAACTGCAGATCCGCCAGCTATTCCAGTATAAGCCACTCTGTGATGAACTAAGAGAAAAACTGCATCTTTCCCTCAAGGTAGTTCAACCACATTTATTCATTCTTCCAGTAAGCAATAGAGAACAAACAAGTAGACAAATTGGGTGTGATAAATGTGAAGTATATACCTGAGAAAAATCTACTATGCTTGAAGAACAATTATTTCATACACAGACAGGTGCTGTAAGTGTTTTTCTGAAAAAGTTCAATTGTTTCATTTACCTCTTATGAAACCTAGTTTTCTGAGCAAATACATGAGATCCAATCCAGCATACATGACAGACAGTACTCTAACATATCATTTCCTTGCTGTCAATATTGATATCTGTTACTTCACTTTTATTTTGCTTAGGGTTTGTTTTCCTTCAAAAAGCCTTAAGAATTTAAATCTATAAAGCTGAACAAGAATTTCTAGCTCACCATAATTCTGCAAGTAACTTGGTCACTGAGACACTGAGACACACTCTCGTCTTGGTTATGTATTTTTTTCATAAATCAGTGTAGACCATTTCCAGGTTTCAGTCTGAGTTTGTTACTCTATCCATGTCTAGGAAACAGCTGTGTAGCCTTCTGACAAGGTTTGTGGTCATCCCTCCTTAGTGACTCGCTCACAGCAGGGTGCAAGCTAGACCTCCTGTGCCAGTGTTCTGAGATGGTGTCCAAAAAGGACCAGCTTTGCCCTTCTCAGTGTTGGTGTAAAACATTCCTTTATTTAATTCACATTGTGAAGATGCTCTTAGAAGAGATTTTAGAGTCAAAACCCCATTATTACTTAGGAATTAGAGAATAACAAAATATATGTGTCCTGTAATTTATTCATTTAAACTATTTTGATAATGGCATTGCAGACTGAATTTGTAAGTTAACAGCATGTGACATGTGTGAAGGTAGTAGTATATTGTAGCCATTTATATAATTTTTCCCCCACATTACATTTCAAAGAAAACATGCTTGCAATAGAAAAACATTGACAGCTGGCCAGCCCAGACATGTTTGGGATATTCAAGTCTATCAGAATGAAATGTTACCAGTTTTTCAGTCTATAAATATATTAAAATTATTCTTTAATTTGCATAGTGATCTTTCAAAGGCAAACAGTGTAAGAAAAGTTCCACGCCAAAATGGCAAGGGAAGTCTATTAATCACCCAGATATATTGTTGATTTTTAGAGAAAGATGAATGCTGTTTATTACACTGGGAAGGAAGAACTGCAATTACTAGCACTGAAAAAACAGTTGCAACAATTGCATAAATGTGCAATGAAAATACCCTCATTGCTCATAAATCAATATTTAATTAATTATTTTTTCTTCCAGAATGAAGTGTCTTAAATCTTTAGCCTCACCTTCACTTTGTCAGAGCAAAATCAAGATTTAAGGAAAATATTCTTCCTTTCTCCATCTCCTATAAGATTAAAGAGATATAAACAAGTGAAAAAGAACTGGTGTGGGAAACATTTGTTTCTACAAACCTGTCTGTTAGTAAAGTTCTGTACTGCATGTAGCTTTCTGGCAGAGTGGTGTGTTTAAAACCCTTTTTTCTATCCAACTGATTTAAAGAGATGTGGGAAAAGAAATGAGGGTCTTTTCTGTAGCAGTTGGAATGATTATGTCAATGTAAATATCTATTTTAAGCCTACATCTGCATCTTTTTCATTGTTCCACCAGGAATATATAGAGAACATCTTAAAGCAGGAAAATGAGCTGGAAGAGATTAATGTGAAAGAACCAAGAACAGAAGAGGAAAAGGAGAATGCTGCAACTCTCCTTGAACAGGTTACAGTGAGAAAATCATATTTTTAAGTATTTCTTTCAACAAAATCCTTGTATTGCATTGGAAGTGTGAGCCTTGAAGCTCCACTTCCAATGCAATACAAGGATTTTGTATTTTTATATTATTATTATCCATTTATTATTATATTATTTATTATTGTATAGTTTATTATTATCCATTAATAAACCAGCAAATGTCAGAGCAGCACAGAGCCAGTTCTGGTGGAGATTAATGGTAAAGCAGAGCCACACTTAGCCTTCAGCTGGTCTGAATTCAGCTGGGCTCTGCTGCCATTTGGGGAAGCAATGCTCAAAACAGTTCAAGAGTTCTACTGAATGATATGTTCCCAAACACACAGACCAAAATTACTTTCCAGTAATTTACTTTTTTTAATATCCCCTAACATCAGGGTGAAAATGTTTCCAGTCTGTTGTCATTGCACATGGGAGACTTTTATTTCAACCACAGCCACTTCATAGTAAGAATTTAAACCCTGCTTTTGGGATAATACAAAAACAGTCTGGAGGAATATTGTTATTACTGCTGAGCAGCATTTTGTTTTTTTAAATATAATCTGTGAATTTTCATGGATAATTAGAACACAAAAAGAAAAAGGAGAGAATAGGTAATGGGAAAGGTGGGTAAATAAAAGAGGATCACAGCTTTTCTGGGAAAAGGGACAAAGAAATGATCTGTCAGTATTCCATCTGCATCTATCCTCTAGGCAGACATTTATTTACTTCAATGAGGCCCAGGTGCTGAACCTCACATGCTGCTCAGATCCAGTGAACTTGTCTAGTGACTAATTATTGTTGATTGTCCTGGCTACCTTCAGCACCTTCATTTCCAGATTTCACATTGGACAACCCTTTCGTGAGCAGCAGTCTCAGTGTGCACCTGCTGTGACCCAGGAATCAGTGTCACATTGCTCCCAAGTCTCCAATAGCTCTGTTACAACCCAGACTGCCTGGTCAGGAGCTCTGCTTTCCAGTTAACTGCTTCAGAGACAGCACGAGAATAAACAAAACACTTGAGAGCCTCTTAGCCCTCATTCACTTTACTGTAAGCCAGCCACATGAGATCTCCTCAGTAACAAAGCCTGCAAATTCCTGAGCACATTTCCCATTTGACTTGTTGGGATTCTAAGTTTAATACAAGATAAGTATATCTCGTTCAGATTTTTTTGCCAAAGGATTTCAGTTTGATTAGGAATTAGCTTAGATGACCTAATAAAAAGTAAGCATATAAAATACAAAGCTATCTATGCAGTGGGTCATCAAGAAGGAGACAAATACCTGTTTAGAACAGGGAAATTGTACTTGATATCATTTTTTCCCTGCGTATGTTTTCTGACACACTGAAATACCTGACAATGTGACCTCAAGAATGGGGATAAGAAGATAGCACTTGTTTATAATATAAATCCTCTGAATAAGATGTTGTTGTGAATTTTATTTCTCATGTAGTCACAGTTATTCCTTCTTCATTGCAGTCCCTCCCTCACTGGAAGAAATCAACTGAAAAGCTCAGTGATAGAGGTAATAAAAATTTGAATACCTGTACTTTTAAAATTAAAAATATCATAATAAGTTTAAAAGTATTGTACTATTATTTTTAAAGAGGCAATATAAAGGTGAATTCATCTATGTACTATGTACATGCTTCTGTGTGACTCTCACAGGTGATTAGGACTTCTTAGCATCAGTGATCCAGTATGTCTGAAAAATAATTCCTGGCTTTAGGCATGTGTATTTGACATTTTCATGTAGTGAGTTTTCTTAGGTGTAAGAACTATGACAATACTTGGCTATTTTTATGCAAGTAACAACTTTTCAGACAAGTTTTTCAAAGCAACTAAGTAAATCCTAGTTATTTATTACACTTCAAAATCTAATCTCAACCCATCACATCACATTTGTACATCAAGATGTACAAATAAAAGTTATCTCTTATAAAAACCCATAACCCTTTTCTGTAGAAAAATTCATTACATTCTATCCCCTTGTGATGCTCATCTTTAAAATGTTATTTTCCTTGTCAAGAATATTTCTACTTGTCAAAAACATCATACTGTGCAAAATAAACAGAAACTGCTGCAACAAATGCTTGCTGAACAGTTTCCTCTTAAATGGAGCTGCAATTTTAATGTAGTATTGCTAATGAAGAAGATAGTGGGAAAGAAAAGCTCTTTGAAACATGTAAAAATGGAAAAAGCTGAAAAATAAAATCATGTTTTATGGTGAAGAAGCTGACCAAAAAACCCCCACATTTTGAAGTCTGAACTCATGTAATTCCCAGAACACTAAGAGATATTGTCATAGTCTAATAGGATCATATCTCTCAAATACTCACATCTCCTAAACTTCACCACAGAAAATTGTTTTTAGACAAGGAAATTTCTTTGGACCCATGATTTAGCTTCAAAGTATAAAGTAAACAACACACTTTATAAAATATGTCAGAGGACAGGGCAACTCTTTAATAAAGCCCCAGAGCTGGTCACAATATTAAATGTGGAAAGGCTGGCATTTCTCCATTATATATATTGAACTAGCAGTTCCTTCCATGAGAATGTTGATTATGGCTGCTTCACAGCCTCAATTAAGCACAAGCAAGCTTAAGCAAGCTAAATGTAATAAGGGTCCCTGAAAGCCCACATTATTTTCTTCAGCTGTAGATAAAGACCTCAGAGCACCCCAGTTAGAGAGTGGCTGAATGTCAGCAACTTTTCCTATTCACAGGTATTTGTATCTTGAAAGAATGTAAAAATATGTCAGGAAATACAGGGTGGGAGTGTGAACCTAATCTGCTTCTTCTCCTTTCAATATTGAATTCAATTTCTTATCTGTTAATGCTCTGATCTTGATTTTGGAATGAAGTTCTTTCTGCCTTTTCCCTCACAGTAACAAAGATTCTGTTAGGTTTCCATAAAGTGGCAGAAAGATGCATTTAAAAAATATCCTTTGATGGTTTTTTTCGTAACCCTGTGCAGCAGAGCAAGCCCATTCAGCAATGCCCTTCCCCTTGCAGCCTGTGTGAGCCAGCTGTATGAGCAGGCAGTGGCTCCTCCTGCCCAGGATCACACAGGGAAGGCAAGCACTGCGCACAGACAGGACCAGCAGCACAGGTAGGACAGAGCAGCGAGGACTGGTGCAGATGGAAATAACACAAAGGGTGAAGCCAAGCACACTGTGCTTTACTGACTGTCATTAAGGGCTGGAATCTACATCCCTAGATACATATGGCAACGTTTTACTGTCTTGTCCTGTGATTATTTTCTCCCTCTATGGCTCTCTTTCCATATCTGAAAGATAATTCAAAGTTTGTTGGGAAAGGATTTTGCATATTTCTTGGATTGAATGATCTAATAAAAATGCAGATATGAGCAAACACTTTTGTGCAAACCATACAAGTCTGAGTCAGAAGCTACCTGAAGTGTTTACATAACATGCTCTCATGAAAAGCATTTTCTTTCCAGGGTTATCTTGTAAATATTTTTATATTTATAGAAGACTACTGGTTTTCTCATTCCCACTACTCTCTCTTTTTTTCTTCTGGGTGATTCAGTCCAGAAGGAGTAAAATCCAAGTGGAAAAGTAAACTGGAAGAGACCAGGTAATAATATTAGTAGGATCAAGTTCTTTTATGAGCCAGCTTAATCTGCTTTTGTAAAGAATGTTACTGATTTCACCAGGTCTCTGGTGATGGTGCAATGCCTTGCCTGCAAATAATGTGGTATTTTCTGCTCAACAGAAATGCTGAAAAAGTGGTTTGAGTCTCTTTCTTTTGTCTTTTTTTTCTCCCAAAACCCAGCAGCATTACTGTTAACTTACACTATGCAAACCAAGGCTGAAGTCAGAAGCCCTTTGTTTTCTTTTCTGCTTCTGCCACTAGTGTAGAAAATACTGTATATTAATATTTTCAAATGCTGATGCTTTAGGTTAAGATTCAGGTATTCCACAAATAAAAGCTGATTTTTTCAAATAGAACCCCAGACATATCTCACATGGTGGTGCTTCAAAGCTTCTCTAGGCAAAACTGTCCCAGCTCTCTCAGCCTCTACTCACATGAAAGGTCTTCCAAACCCTTAATCATCTTTGTGGCCCTTTTGTGCACCAGACAGGTCAAAAGTGGACACAGCACTGCATGTGAGGCTTTCCATATTGCTTCTTAATTATTTCTGATTTGCATGAGATAAAAAAGCCTTTTAGAATTTCAGAGTTACATTTTCATATAGCATTTCACACTGTTTTGGATCCTATAAAAAATAATTTCAATATATAAATCTGAGCAGTCAGCACCCAAGAACATCATGTGCAATTCTGGCTCTAAAACCAGTGTTTAAACTCTCAGTATAATTAAGACTGATCATTTTATAGCTGATATTAGACCCTGCTGCAAGTCAGTGAAATTCTAATAGTGTAAAACTGGGCTATATCAAGCTGAAAATATGACTGATCTTTACTCTGGTCAACCTTACCTTCAGAGATTTGAACAGCTTCTTCTGTATCCACAGAGCCATCAAGTCTTTCTGTGATAAAATAATGAAATTAGATGAGTTTTGTCTTCAAAATTTTAGCAATGCATCTGGAATACCAATTCTTAGCTTGAAGTGTTTGTTGGAAGGTTGGAAAGACACCAGTGGCAGTCCCAGACATGTTCCATGAGGTTCAGAGAAATGGGGTATGTTCTGAGGAGGAGCTCCTCATAGCAGGCAGCTCACTGTCTGTGTGCATTCTGACCAGTCAATTCTTAATTCACCTCCAAGAAAATAGCCAATTACAAGACTATTACTTCATGTGATGAACCAGGGAAGAAAATGCCACTTGCCTTTACCAAATCCATTTCTTGATGCACAATACTGAAAAACAAGATGAACTCAGTTATAATGCTTTTTTTCTTTCTTTTCCTTACCAACAATGTGAAAAATATCCCTAGGAAAGAACTGGATAAACAGAAAACTTTATTCGCAGCACTGATAAATGGAATTTTTGCTCCGTATTTTGAATCTGAATTTGGCAAAAACTTCTACCAACAAAAGGTAACGCAGCTGAAAACTGGATAAAGTCTGTTAGGCCAACTAGTATCTCCCGTGCTCCCAAAGACAATTTTGGGTTTATATCTCAACAAACCATTACAAAAGACAACCGTGGCAGATGAAGATGGTATATGTTCACTGATAACAAACTCTATAAAATTCCTTACATAAACTCTGGAGAGAGCCTGATTCAGAGCAAAGCTCAGCCTCAGGATTTTTTTACTTACCCCTCAAGTCCCTCTCCTTGCTTCTTAGAAAGGGAATAAGTAAAACTAACACTCCTAATTTAGAGGTGATCTTGGGGGCTTTTCTACTGGTAAATGCTGTAAGTGCATAAAGCCTACTCAGAAATGTAGGTTGTAATCTGATGTAACTATTTCTATCTCTTTTATAAGTCACCACTTTGTTTCTGCTTATTTGTTTCCTTTGCATTCCTTTTTAAATTTTTTTTCCTTTCTTTTTCTGCAAGGGGAGGAAGGTGTCTGCTGTCTGGTTTTCCTAGGTGTTTAGTTGTGAAATCTAAGCCCTCTTTCTTCCTTTCCTCCAGTTTCCTGATTTGGAAGCAATGTCTAAGGAACTTCCTCCACTTCAAAAAGAAACATGTGAGACTTGGCCTCTGAGGCTGATAAGAGAACCCAGTGGAGGTAATTGACTGTCTGGCATCAGTTTTGTATCTTCTTCAGGAGGAAGAAGCCCTTCCAGACATCATTGAATGTGGAAGAACCATCAGCTTTGGATGCTAAGCTGAAGAATTGTGCTATGAATGAGAATTGGATAGATGAAAAATGGTCAAGAATCTTGAATGGAATAAATAATAGTTAGGGGTAGGTGAGCAAGAGTCAAGGAGGCCAAGTTTAGAAAATAACTAGTATGACTGTAGGAAAAATATGGGAGATTTATTTCTGAAACTCAGTGGTAAGAGGGAACTGGTGCAAAAGCAATATGGACTAGGAAACATTCAGGCTAAAGATAGATTGGAGGACATAGGAGGAAAGCAGTGACTCTGTGACAGGAAGCAGGGAAAGAGGGATCATTATCTAAGCTTCAGCTTTTCAGATCTGAGAGGAGTATTTCAGTTCTGTTTAAAAAGCAGCCTGACAAGTTACTGAAATTATACAGTGAGATTAAAAGTCATACACAGCAAAGATTCATATCAGGGAAATAGTCCTCTGTGGGGCTTTATCAGACCCCCACTTATTCCCATATTTCCTCATTTTCAATCACCATAAGAGCTGTGCAGGATTTTCTTTTAGTCCTTTAGGGCTTATAGCTCAGTTAGCCAGAGAACAAGAAATGACTAATCACACAATAGGCATTTTTGAGATCCCTGTGGTCCAGTAGACAAAACGTTTCATGCAGAATTTCCCAGCCTCTCATGGTTTTGTAGCAGCTTTCCAAGACTGTGTAAATTAAAGTGCTAAAGACTGATGTTGTTTTTCACATGTTTATGAAAAGGATTTTGATCATAAAAAACACTCGACTCAGTGTTCCATTATTTCCCCTTTAGCAGCTGAATTTCTTGATACCACAAGTGAATCATCACTTTCATGTGGCCTTCCCCTGCAGGATCCTTCCAAACAAGATGATGGTTCCAGCAGCACAACAGGTACACCTGCCTTCCAGAACATAGCTGGAGCAGCTCGGTATCTTTTTATAACTTCTGACACAATATTTGCAATATGAATTTCAATCCATCTGTCACTTTTTCATGCTTTTGGAAATCTTTCCCTTCCAGACAAGGCTGAGGGAGCAGAAGAGACAGCCTTTCAACAGAAAATTCCAAGTCTGATGGTGGATGTTACAGGACAGACAAGAAAAGAGAAAGTAATATTACCATCATGCCTTCAGGGGAAAAAACCAAACACCATACCAAATAAAAAGGTAAAAAATAACATCTTTCTTGTCAATATTCATTCCTCTGAGTGACCTCTTTTCCATAAAATCTTCACCCTGGAGCAATGCTGGCAGATATTTTGAATGTATTTACTGTAACATGGCTGTTGCAATTTATTTATGTTTACTGGCAATTCTAGAAGTACCTTTCCTCTCAACTGCTAGGAAAAACTCATTCTGCATCAGGCACCTACATGAAAGCTCTGTTTCCAAAAGAGCAGAGCTTTCCCCATTTTCCCTGTGACACCTCAATGGCTTCATGCATCTGAAAACTCAAACCAGTATAAATTTCCAGACAGTATTCAAAGTGCTGCTTAAGTTCTTACTCAATTAGGATGTCTTTTTGTAATTCTTCAGGGTGAGTGGACAGAGGTTAAATATAGGTTAAGTAATTCTCTACCTGACTTAATGGCCACCAACTTTCTCTTTGTCTCATATTTTGTTTGCAAAGATAGAAGATCCTGCCTCAGGAAAGGTCAGCACATCTTCTCTTGCAACAAGACAGGATCTTACCAAATTCCATCTCATCCCACCCAGAGTGATATTTGGAGTGCTAAAGGAAGGCTGCACCTATGCAACCACTGTAATCATGAAGAATGTTGGTGTGAACTTCTCAAGGTTAGTTTGAATTCTTAGTACCCTGGTTTTTATCTCTCCAAATAGATCCTGACAAAAATTAAGTATAGTTTCTCTGGACCCACCACTCAGAGAAAGCTCAGGAATTCTCACAGCCACTTCATAGGTCTGCCAGAGCTTTCCATAAGATGGAGCCATATCCTAGGAATGCCTCTTCTACTGCCTTTGCTTTAACAGCTTCTGGTGCAAGGGCATGCTGGTAAGGGGGAATGAAATCTGCAGGATCAGTTCCAGAGCAATGCAAAAGTAAAGGTCATACCTTATCTAATGATCTTTAAACAAAAAAATCTGCACAGTAGGAAATTGCATTCACAAAAGGACTGAGTCAGATGTGAAACAATCAGTAAGAAATGAAGAAGCAAAACTTCTGCTTTAGTTGGTACCATTTAATTAAAGATTATTTGCACAAAATTCATACCAGTATCATGCTTCCTGCAATAGAATCACATCAAAGGACATTTAATAAAGATTGTTATGAACTTTTGGGTCTGCAACACACAGGTGTTTGCCAAGAAGCTGTTTGTACTTCAGCTACCTTTGAATGTGCAGATTTAAAATGGTGCTGTTTCACATTCTCTTATAAGGACCAGGCAGTGTTAACAAGCTCTTTGAAGGCTTACTTTGGCCCATTCATCTGCTCCTTTGGGGTTTTTTTGTTAGAAACCTGAGCCTTGGCAAGAAGCCCAGGAATTGCTGTAGTCCAACTTGTACATTATGATGGAAAGGATGAGCTAAGAAATTCTGCTGTCATTTAAAAAAGCAGAGGAAAAGCAGACAGCCTCGATGAGATTTCTCCTGCCTGAAACAGTTTCTGGCAAACTGATTCTCTTCTCTTTCTGACAGGTTTCGGGTGAAGCAGCCGCCTCCATACACAGGACTGAGAGTGATGTACACACCAGGACCTGTAGGTTACACAGGATAGCTTTTGGGGTTTTTTCTAGACTCAGCTGGCCCTCAGGCTAGCTAGGGCACCTTTCTGGGACAGCAGCTGTCTGGGAATAGAGCTGCCAGGGTACACAGTTTTGTTTAAGGTTACTTGAAGCGATGCTGTCTTCCACCGTCCCTCTGCCACCTTCAGCTAAGTGCTCCATGCACTCGAGTCTCAGCCTGTGCCAGAATGCAGAGTGATAAAAATGTTAAGTTCAGTGGAAAGCAGCAGGTCAAACAGTGAAGTAATAGAGAGCTTTTTCAAAGCAAACAGGACTACTCTACCACTGCCTGTGAGTTTTGCCTTCTGCTTAGGGTGTTTGTTATATCTGCTCTGTCTTATGTCTAGACTTAACTTCCTGTCCTGATACCCTCAGGATTTGAACCTAGTAAACTATTGCCTCAATCCTTTCTTCTCCTGCTTCCAACTGTTCTCCACCTTAAGTTTTTTATCTAGCAAAGCACCATAGCACATTATTTCACTAAGGAAGCTTTCATTCTTTCTGCTTTTGTTCAGTCTCTCTTTTTACCTGCATGCTATCCCTCAATAAATAGTGCTGGCCACTCTCCCCATGGCATCCACGTAATACCAGGCAATATCTTGTCAATGCATGGAATCAAGAAGCAATGACTTGTGCAGAGGCAGTGCCAGAATGCAAATCAAACCTCCTAGTCCAGAGCCTTAGCCACAACTCAGTACTTAAAATCACAGGATGGTGTTGGTTGGAAGGGATCTTTAAAGGCTCCAGTTGAGAGAGAAGGATGGTGTGGAGGACTGTGTCAAAGGCCTTATAGAAATCCATCTAGATGGCTGGAATAATTTCCATTCTTTTCTTTTCTCCTCACATCTGCCCCTTTTGTATCTCCCTAGCTTTATGTTCTTTTTAGAACAGAAGAGAATATTTTATTCTATTTCATAGGGAAGGGACCTACAATGGCCCTCTAGTCCAACTGCCTGACCACTTCAGGGCTAGCCAAAAATTAAAGCATACTATTAAAGACACTGTCCAAATGCCTCTAACACTGACAGGCTTGGGGCATCAACCACCAGCTCCAAGGACTGCTGGAGGGGACCATGTATGAAACTTGCACCTTACCTGTGAGTCATTCTCTGTCTCTCCCAGGTGGCAGCAGGCTTGCAGGCTGAACTGGAGATAGAGATTTTTGCCATGCTGATTGGAGGGAAAGACACTGGTGGCCTTGAAGAAGTTTCCCATAATATTGAAATAATAACAGAAACTGAAACTCTACTCCTGCCTGTGAAAGCAAATATCCTTTGTTGTCTTATTTCTCACACACACCTCATAGCATCGACCCTGGGGATCATCTTACTGTTGGGAGCCTCAAGCATTGTTTCCAGTGTAGGCTGTTGCAGTAGCAAGCTTTACTGTCCTTTTCAGAAATACACAAATGGGTGCTTTCAAAAGCACAACAAATGAATAATTTAAGATTCTGATGCCAAACACATTTTACATCAGAATAACGTGGTTTTAAAAGTGGGGAAAGGAAGAAGAGCAACTCAGAAAAATGTTGCTTTTAAAACTAAATGAAAATAATAGGAACTCTTTCCCACCACCTCTCATGAAAATACTTTATTATGCTTTTTGAATCTCTGGTAGCATCTGGTGATAAATCTCATGAGCAACAAAATGACGTTTCATCCAGACACTGAACCGGCAAATGGGACAATCCCTGCAGCAGCAAAGATGCAAGCACAGAAGCACATGAATGCTGCCAGAAATGAGCCTGGGTGGATTCAGTGGGCTTTTCAATTGTTTAATTCATGACAGCAGTACAGTAAAAAAGCCAAGTCAGTAGCTATTATTTCTATTTCCCTTGTCCTCCAGGTGAAGTTCTGTTTGACATTTAATCAAATTTACACTTAGAAGTTTGGGAGAAAGGGTCCTCTGGAAACCTATAAAAGAAATAGCAAGGCAAGCTACATCCAAACATGCCAGAAATGTCATTCAGAGTAAGGACCACCCTTACCAAAGAAAGGAGAATTTCAGGATACTCTGAGCCTGACCAGAGTAACAGCAACCCTTCTGAGGCTTTATATGCTCTAGATGTGACATTGAAACTCCCCAGATTTACTTGCATTGACCCAAAGAAACCTTTCATGCCTATAACTGCAGAACTGATCTAGACAGGACCAGTGGCAGAGCAGCAAAACCAGCTGCTGTTCTGTTCCCACTCACCCAGTCCTCAGACACAGTTGCAGACCAGCCTCCAAAACACGTGCCCTTCCCCCATATTTTAGCTGTTCCTTTAATCTTTGAGCTGAGGACACTAGTCCAGATTCAAGATGTTTCACAGCCTTACTTCCAGAATTCATTCCTACCTCCACAGGTTATTTTGCTTAAATAAACATTGGTATGTTTATTTAAATAAAATGGTTAGATCCTTAACGTGGTATTCCACCCGTGCTAGCCACTGACATTTATAAGTGCCGCCCCGAAGGATTCCCCCAGGGAGGGATGGCAGCAGCCGTCCAGGAAGTTCCTCCAAGCCCCAGGCCGCGGTTTCGGATTACACTCCCACGAAAGCTTCGTAGTTAGTGTAAGTACTGGATGCAGTGACACCAGCTGTAAATTACAGTACACTTGTTTTACCTACTCTGCACTTCAGCAGCAGCATTCTGAACAAAGCTCATGCAAATGATGCACCTGGCACACTGACTTGGTTACTGTGACAAGAGAAGGGAAACACTGGATGACATTAACCAAAGCACTCACTACAAGGGACTGCAGGTTATTACAACTGCTCAGCTCAGCAGAGGCACTCACAGCAAAGCCTCCTCAGTCCTGTCCCAAATCCTTCACTTACTGTCTCCACATTAAATAAATCCTTGAACTTCCTGGCAGCTGGATTTATTACCGTTAAACCCTAATAAATCAGCTTCTCTTTAACATATTTCACTTTCTGTAACCAAGTCTTACTGGTTAGACCCATTGACACTGACAGCAAGTCTAATAAGGGGCAGGAGTCTTACAGATAGGGCAGCCTCAATGTGACAAGTGCAAATACATACAACTCTGCACACACAGTTTCCTACAGCACATTTCTGTAGCCTTACAGATTCAGTCTACATGAAGAGTCACAGAATATCCTGAGTTGGAAGGGACTCACAAAGGACACAGGACATCCTGAGAATCACACCCTGTGCCTGAGAGCATTGTCCAAACACTTCTTGGACTCTGTCAGGCTCAATGCTGTGACCACTGCCCTGGAGAGCCTGTTCCAGTGCCCAGCCACCCTCTGGGTGAAGAACCTTCTCCTGATATCCTAACTCACTCTTCCCTGACACAACTTCAGGCCATTGCCTCGGGTCCTGTCACTGGTCAGCAGAGAGATCAGTGCCTGCCCCTCCTCTTCCCCTTGTGAGGATGTTGCAGACTGCAATGAGCTCTCCCCTCGGTCTCCTCCAGGCTGAACAGACCAAGTGACCTCAGCCACTTCTCACACTCCCCCTCAAGGCCCTTCACCATCTTTGTAGCTCTCCTTTGGATGCTTTCTAAGAGTGTCTTAGAAGGGTTAAGTCTTCCCAGAGGACAAGAAAACCTTACTGGGAATTTCTCACAAACCAGCAGTCAACGTGTTTAACATTAGGCTGGTGTTCACCTCACCCCCGTGAGCTCAGGCACTCCACAACACAATTGATGGTGACAGCTCATAAACAGAAAACCCTATGGATGTCTCTCCTCAGCTGAACAGTCCCTGTTTTCTTCATATGTGTAAGATTGACATCATCTTTTTCTTTCATCCTCAACATCTGTAAGCCTGCCAAGTTATCCAACCAATCAGCAAAGAAATTCCATCTGTATCTCATTCCTCTCCTCTGGAGAAAAAGAAAAGTGACCACATCAGTCAGTTCTCAAAAAGTTCACAGACATGTACCTCTGACTGCTGCTCTAGGACTGCCCAGTATACATCAAGTATAGCTTTTTTTTCCTGTTTAAGTATCTTCTTACCTTTTCCAGTGTGGAATTCTACCCCCAAAGTAACACACAATTATAGTCTAGAAAAACAACTGGTTTAATCCTTCCACCTTAGGGATTTACAACCTGGAGCTCATCATGAAGGAAGTTTAGACAAACTTCTCTCACTCCATGTTGAAACCTAAGAGGAATACTCACCCAGTCAGTTCACATTTTAGTGAGACACCCCCAGTCCCAAGAGAAGTTCTGATCAGGACAATCTTCCATGACAAGTACAAAGGGAGAGAAATTAATTACACAGTATTCTCCTCTCACATGTCTAATCCAGCTAATCATAGCTGCTGTCACCACAGCCAAACCTCCCTTCTCCTCTGACAGTGTCGTTTTGTGAATTGATTAACAATTCCTACTGAAGCTGGCTGCAGCCATCCCATGCTACCCAAACAACTGTACCCAATGCCTCTTTCAACATTCTTCCCCTCCAAGTCTCCTGGACTCAAAACCATATCCATCTCAGACATAGTAAGGAGCTCTGGATTGGTTGGTTTAGTCTCACAAAACATGGAACACTGACACTCCTGGGTTAAATCCTGTTATTGGTTAAATAGTCTTGCTCAGCCACCCCGAACAGAAACAGTCAAGTCACTGCAGAGGCACCCTGAGAACTTTCTAAGTTTCTATCACCTCCCCAGGTGGTTATCACCAGAGCCAGTGATTGTCTCTACTGAGACCTAGAAACCTCCCTGCAATATTAACCTTGATCACAAATTTGCCAATCCTCCTAGCAGAGACCAACAAGCAAAAATCACTGATCAAGCATCACCTGACCAAACTTAGTCCTATCTCATTAATTTCCTTAGTTATTTCACATCAATATTTGAAACATTTCAAAAAGATTCTCTTAACATACTCAGAATTAAATACCACACAGGAAGCTGCCCATGAAAGTCTTCAGCATTCCTAAGAAGACTGTCCATCCTGAACGTGTGGTTGTGATTTTTGTACCAATCACTTTGTGCAATAAAAGCAAGCCCCTAATCTACTTAAGCCTATGTAAGATCTCCATCTCATGTTGTTGTTCCCTTCCAACAGCAAAAGGCCAAATCTGAAGAGTCTGTAGCAATCACAGTGCTCACACAACACTCTTGCAAAGAATCTGGACATAATTTTTAGGTTTGGTTCAACAACTGTACAAAGGTGGAGCTGGGATTTCTTCATTTTTTTCTTCCTTCCATTCATGTTAATTTTCTGTCTTCTTCCACTACAGGTTAGAGCCCAAGAAGATCAACATGAAGATCAGCAACACTTAAATACCTAGATTTTAGTTCAACCTTATGGAAACATCCAGTGTAATTTTTCCATTCATTTAAACAGATTAAATGAGATAAACATTTTGCCTTTTTCCTGTTAATGGAAAAGGTAGTCCAAAAGTTGCAGAATCTCCTGACATGGCTGTCTGAAATGTAAACAGTGGAAGGATTGCTGTATTTCAACCCTACTACAGAGCAGTGCTGGACAGTTCCCACAAAGTTTTTTTTTTAAAGGGATTAGGTTTCTAATAACATGCACTGAGGCACCTGAAATCTTTTTCAAGTACTGGAAATGCACTGGGTTTCAACACAGTCAACTGTGAGTCTTCAGGAGCTGCTGACCTGCTCTGGTCTTTTAATTCCTAAGTTTCTGTTTGCTTTCACAGTCACAGGCTGAACGTTCTGTGTGCTCACCTACCTTTAATAAGCTGCACATACCAGATGGGGTAACACAAAGTTACACTTGACAAGAGAGGGATCCTTACACCCTCTTGTTCACAGTCACACATGAGCACCTTCAAATGTTCACCTGCTCATCTCTCTTCATAGTAAGAGACTGAGCCACTGAGCCACAGATGGTCTTTTGCCCCTCCTTGTTCCCACCTACACAGCAATGGCTAAAAGAAAGGTCACAGGCTCTTTTTGAGCCACCACATTTGTGTGTGCAAGTGCAGCTCTGCTTCTAGTTTATGGATTCATTTCTCACAAGGTCCTTTCTTGTGCTTCATCCTTTTTCCAACATGTGACATGCTGAGAGATGAGGAATTTTTCTTGATACATGCAGATGATTTGTTGTCACAACACAGTGACTGAGGATCCCATGATTGGCCATTAACAGCAGCTTTCACCAGTGTGAAATATGAATGCCAGTTCTGAACCCTCACATCCACACTGTTAGGTGAGACATGTATTCTAATAATACAGATTTAAGCTTGCCCTGTACTTGAAAGTGCTTTCCTGCTCAGGTTTGTAAATCTAGGGAATTTCACCCAAGAAAGGGCAAACTGATGTCCCAAGGATATTAAAATTCCTATCAGAGGACTGTTGGCACAGGACAGACCTCTTCCATGTAAAGCACATGCTGGGCTCTGTCAGTAGCCACCCAAGTACTGCATTAGTACAGACCCGTCACAAGTGATAAAAATCAGAGAACCAGAGGGAAACTTCAAGAAGGCAGCCTGTGTCAGCAGCTACGGAGAGACAACTTTTCAACACCTGAAAGACCTTTTCTCCAAGGATTCTTCCCTAACACCAGTGACAGCAAATAGATACAAAAGTGTAGGAATTCCACCTCTTCCAAATTAGATGAGAGGATACCTGTCATTATAAGATGACTGCATCCCAAGCTACTCTTCTGTATCACCATTTACATACTTCCCATCAGTCCCTGAATTCATGTGCCCATGGCCATGATTTTTTCTTCCAGGCCTCCCAGGGGATCATCAAACAGCAGTTCATTATACAGCATCCATAACATCGATTTCCCTGTCACTAAGGGTAACAGAAGCACAGCTAGCCTTCCCCTTTTGGTACCTGGTTTTGGCATCTCTCTCCTCAGTCATCTCAGCTGAGGGTGCATTGTGGTGTCACAAGCCAGCTCTCCATCTGTAACACTTGTTTTTCCAGCGGGCTGGCCCATTTCAGCAGCAGATAATGTGGATAACAGATGTCAACTGACTTTACCAACAAAATATATCATCCTACAGTGCATCCTCTTCCTCCTAGTAATCCCTCTGATGAGGGTCTATTACTACTTACAGAGGGTAGACTTATGAGGGTCTACTTACTCTCCCTCTTATGAGGGAGTAGTAAAGCAAAAGAACAGAATAAAATGAAATAGAACAGCATAAGTCAGGATAGAGACATGTTTGAATGCAGCTGTTTCCAGGTGCCCCTATGATTTCATATCTGTCCAGATATGGATGAAACTTGTGATTCAAGTGAACAACTGGCAGAGCTGTATGAAGGTTGCCATTTCTATAGAGTCGGAGAACCACCTGGAAATGGAGCACAATGCTCCTGTGAATCACCCAGACTCTGAAGAGGCAAGTGAACAATCATCCCCTGACAGTCACTTACAAACAACCGAGGTATAGTTGTTACACCTGAGGTGCTGCCTGGAGAATGACCAACTGAACCGCTGGCCTTTTGCATAACTGCTAGTAATAGACAGCCTGAGTCAAAAACAGCAGTCAGCCACAACTGGGATGCAACTAAAAATCCATGTGAAACTCAAGTTAGAAATTCAGCTTTGAGTACCTAAGTCAGACACGTGAGCCCAACACTCAGCAAAGTATCTGGAAGCAGCCCCCACGACATCCCCCAAACCAGTGACTTGACTATTGGTGAAAAAGACACAGCATCTGCTATAAATTAATAACAGCAGCAGAGACTTGTTCACTCCATTCTGCCCCACTGCCCCTGCTGTGAAAATAAATCATTTTATCTGACACAGGACAACATTGCAACCAATCAGTGCAATTTCTAAAGCCTGGAGCAAGTAAAAGGCAAACAATCCAGGCTTCTCACACTTGGTCTGCCAGCTCTCCAGAAAAACACAATCTGGGATGGCCTTTCATTTGCTCCCACTGATTTTATTCTCTGTAAAAAATCCTTTGAAAACAGATACACAGGCCAAGGCAACTGAGGATTTACAAAAGGAAATACCAGGACAAAACACTATGAACAAACTTGTCTCACAAAGCAAATATAAATATGCCTTTAATAGAGTGCAGCCATGTTCCTCCCTGTCCCACTAAAGAGTGAGTGGCTGTAGATCAAGTCCTCACACTTCAGCAGAAATCACAGAGCTTTTTCCAGAGGCCACAAGCCACCAGCAAGTGTCAGTGAAAAATCCTGCCAGGATTTTAATCCTGGATAAAGGCATGGTCTCACTAGCAGTACCTGTGCTGGATTCCATCAAATGAATGCTGCCGGGATGAGCTGATCCCAGAATAAATCAACTCCATTTCTAACAGGCATTCCACTAGAGGAAGAGCACATGCCTTTGCCAGCCACCTCAGAAAGAGTCCAAAGGCATCCATCTGCAGCAGACTGGAGAGTCCATCTCACAGACAACCATTCTGAGTTGGGTTTACATGCTGGGTTACACCACATGTGGAGGGGACAGACTTTGTCCCAGCCACGGGACATCATCACAGATGTTCAGCCACAAGAACACTTCCATGGTCAGCAGTGAGGCTACATGAGTCCATCCAGGTGCTCTGGGTCTTGGGCAGCAAATGCTAGAGCACTGCAAGAACCATCTTTTCTTTCTTCTTCCTTTTTCTCTTCTTCTCCTCAAAACGTTCAGTAGCATCAGCAAAAAATGTCACCTCCTCCTTGGCCTCAATCTCCCTCTTCAGGAACTGAAGCCCTGCCATGTTGAATCCCAGCACATCCTGCAGAGACAGACCAGCACCACACTGTGAGGCACATCCCAAGCTAGCTAGGGTGCAGAGTCCTGCACTGGCCACCCTCTACTAAGAGATGATGAAAAGAAGACAATCCACAGATTTAAAGAAAGCAATGTTAGTTTAAATGTAAACTTCATCTGACCAGGAGAACAGCCAGTCCTGCACTCAGTTCCCCACAGTCCTCTCTTAAGAGCAGCTATAATCCACCACATTTTCTGAAAGAGAAGTTGCTGGCAGGCACCTGAAGCTTCCTCTGGGAAAATGCAGAGTCTGCATTGAGGTAGCAGCCCACAGAAAACCCAAGAGAAGCAGGGAGTTACTTTACCTCCCACATATTTAGAAACTAGCGAGCCAAGATCCAAGCACATGTATCAGGAAACCAAGTGCAAATGAGGCAGGGAGCACAAGTAAGCTCACCACTGGGGTATTCTCACATGAGGAGGAATATAGGGAAAAGGCAGCCTATTTGCAAAAGAGGATGGTTTAAATGAGCTCAGATCACCAACCAGCTTCCCCACTGGACACCACAGACAACTCATGCTCACAAACATTGGCTCATCCCATTATTCTACATCCTGGAAAAGGGGAGGATGCAACACTCACCCGGGCCTCACTGACTCTGGAGATGGTGGTTTTCTTCAGATTTTCTATCACTGTCACCAACATCTGGTTGCTTGTGATCTGCCCAAAATGTATCCTGGGAACAAAACAGACAGTGTATTGCAGAATTGTTATTAGAAACATCACAAAGACCCTCTCCTGAGCCTCTGTATGTTCTGGACATACAGGGTTTTTTTTAATCAGTCTTCCCCAGACACTGAACATGGACAAAATTATCTGGAAAAGCTGTTTTCTTAAGTTTAACAGTGGTTCAGGGGGAAGGTCTTTCTGAGAACACAGGCTCCACAGTGACTCTGTGCCACCAACAGTGCCTCATCAGACTTGATGTGGGATCTTCTCATCCCAGTGAGACTTGAGCCACCAGGACCAGCATTCCCATCCAGGCATGTCAGCACTCTGCATCCAAGCAGTTCATTCTCACACACCATTCACTGCGGGCTGCAGAGATTCCTTATCTCCTGCACAGACCATGTGTTCATTCCCAAGGATGCTTCCCAAGAGTTTCAGAGACTCAGAAGAAAGCCCAGATCCTGTCTGGGCAGATAAAGGACTCACTTGAGCAGGAAGAGGAGAGCTCGGCACAGAAGCTCAACATCTGAGCCCTGCTGAATATATTCATTGAAAAGTCTGAGCAGGTCAGGGACATAGGAGAAAGGCAGCACCAGGAGAGACTCTTCCAGCTCACTGAGGGAAAAAGCAAAGGGACACAAGCATTGGTCTCAGCCACTCCACTGCTACAGATGAGCAGGAAACACATCCACATAGGTGGGTTCTGGTACTCAGCTGTGCTAAGCATTTCTCACAGCTGCTTCATGACTGCCCTGCATCTGCACAGCCCAGGCATCTTGTGGCACAGGGAGCAGGTACACAGCCTTCCCTCCTCAGCATCCCCAAACTGCTCTCCAGATACCTTGTACATCTCCAAGCAGCCAACCCACATCCAGAAGCTTCAGCCCACACTTCCCATTCACCAGTTCCATGCGTGTTCCAAAAGAGGCTGCTGGAAACAGTTGACTCCAGACTCTCTAGCACTGCCCATACCTTGCATGAGACTACTCAAGGACCCCAGCCAGTCCTAGGCCTAGAAACCCAACACTCAGTCACAAATCTGTTCAGCAATGAAGCTCTTGGGACTCACCTCGACTTGACCTTCTTGAAAACTTCCAGCACGTAGGCAGAAGGCTGCAACAGAGGAAAGACACCAGCCCTGATTAATAAGAAACATTCCAGGACCAACATGCCCTAAGGTCCATTTCACACAGTTAAAAACACAACATCTCATCTTGTGAGACAGACGCATCAAACTGAATATAACAAAGAGGAAACCCTTTCAGCTTCAATCAGCTGCCACTCTGAGAAGTTCTCCCTCAGCGTTCTCAGGATACTCTACACTGGTGAAGAATATTGTGAAAAATCAAATTTATATTTAATCAGCTAAGTCATCTCAATTTATGTCAATCAATCTTGTACAAATTGGACAAAAAGTTTGGTACAACAAATTATATATAAAAAACTTTATACAAACTAATCTCCCAGACTTAATTCCTACTACTCCTGTTTATCTGCTGGAAGAGTTTGGCAGACAGGAAAGAATTTCCAGAGCAGAGCTGGGAATTGGGAAAGAAAAGTGCCTCTAACTACTAAAACATAGATTTCCATCCCTTCTGTTAAGTCTATCCAACTTATAATTAAATAGACCTATAATCATGGAGGAAGGGACAGAAGGGCTCTTGCAAGGTGATTACAGGTAATTAGAAGGAAGACAAAGGCTGTTTCATCTGGCACTGACATTCAGCTCTGAGCAATCTGATCTAGTGGGAGATGTCCCTGCCGAGAGCAGGGGGGTTAGAACCAGATGATCTTGAAGGTCCCATCCAATCCAAGCCATTGTATGATTGCATGAAAAGGGGAGAGTGAAAAAACAGGGAAATTCCTAAAGGTACTTAAAAAACACAGTCTGGGAGTGCACACTGGAATAAACCAGAAAAACAAAAACTAATCTACTCAGAGTAGTGGACTTTTATTTATCAATGAAATCCACACATCCATGCCTGCCTATTTTGTAATATGTCAAAAACCCACAGAATTTAGTGACAACTGTTGTGTATGACATGAATGAATAAGGGCACCAGCTCTAGCCGGCAATACCCGAGCACTGAACTTCCATTCAGAATTTTCTCAATGTAAACACTGCAGGAATAGGAACAACAACAGTAATTGTAGCAACACCACATAAATAAACCTGGGAAAGGTTTGAACTAGCTTTCCTGTATCTTGGAGGAGACTGTAAACCCCTGGCTCATGACAAGGAACATCATAAAGTCATGGCTACCATCAGGGTTGTTTAACCCTGTTTGACAGGGTTAAACCTTTGTAATACACATGTATGATGCTAAAAAATAAAAATAAAAAAATAGCAAAATAAATTAAAAAAAAAGAAAACCTAAATTATATTCACTTTTCACAAGCGAAAAAAGTTGAACTAAGCAGTCCTGCCCCACAGCAACCCAGCATGTTGGCTCAGCCAGCAAATCAACCAGCCCCACTCAAGCTGAGAATAGACTACAGCCTGTGGCCTGGGCATTCCACTTACTGTAATATTTCCATAGGCACGGAGAATGGGATTGACAGGGAAGGGAACCTAGAGACACACAATGGGTTAGAATGAGGCAGGTGTGTGAGTATAAACACATATTCAGAGCAAACTTTTACCCACAGTAGAAGAGAGCTTTTACTGAGTGTCTTCCTGCAATTCCCACACCTCCACCCTCCCTAGAATGTTGCTGAAGGCCTCATGTGAAGCCATCAGACAATCTCATTCTCAGACATATATGAGTAACTCAAACATGGATGAATTTCCTTCCACTTCTTGTCACTTTTCCCACTTCTATGACAGCCCCTTACTCAGCAAGGAGTGTTGAGATGAAGGAAAAGTTGAGGCTTGAGGATGAACCTGCAGCAGCACACTCTTCCAGGGACAAAACCTATATACTGGTAAGACTTTAGGCATAAAGATCATTGGAGAGAACCCCTAATTATGCCCCATGCATGATGCCATTTAGTTCTCCAAAAGATTTGAGCAAATGTCGGCTGTTTTCAGCTGTTCAGTCTTTATCTGCATGCTCAGTCTTTCCACCTGAGCTGGAAGGATATGCCCAATACACCTTGGGATTTTTACATTCCTCAGTCTTTTACCTCTTTTCCTGCAGCTTTGCATATGGCATTGTGCTCCTTTAGTTTTGCAGTCTCTTCTCTGTACAGCTCAATAGCTTCCATGATCCTCTCAGCCTGTGCAGCACAAGAACAGCACATCAGTGACACCAGACAAGCCAGGATAAAGCTCAGCTGGACACATGGAGGTGGAAGCAGAGGTGCTGACACAGAGCACCACATGTCATCTCCCCTGCTAACCTCTACTCCAGATTGCACCATTACCCTGAACACACAAGTCATGTCCTGAAGATGTCACACACCATTCACATTCCCCCACTGCCCTGCATGCTCTCTGCTGCAGCTTCAGGTGTTGCTTTGACCACCACCCCCAAGCAGTGTCTCTTTGAGGCATGAGCCAGGGTCAGGCCATTTAGACTATTCAGATTTAGGATTTCCTCTGAAAATCAGCAAACCTTTGAAATCTGCAGCCATGGAATTACCCACCCCACACCTTCCTAGTACATCTCCCACATCAAGCACCACAATACATTTCCACCTTCCACAGAACCCCACTGGATGGCACAGCCCTTCAGGGAGAGCCTTAATGCCTTGAGAACACCCCAGCTGCCTTTTGCTCCTTTGGGATGCAAACCCCAGAGGGCAAGAACAGCAGCTCTGTCTGTTCCACATGTGACAGGCAGCTGCAGGAATCCCACACCTCATTCCTCTCAGGAGGAAAGAATTCCTGGTATGTGACTCTCCAGAGTCAAAACCCTCCCGTGTTAGATTCTGAGCAGGACAGACTGCCTGTGCATGCAAGAGCAATCTGTCCCTATGTGACAGCACAGGTTACTCTCCAAACTGATGCTATGACCCCATGAGAGCCCCTGTGAGAGGCTGCTGAGGCACAAAGCCACGCTGGCAGAGCCACAGCATCTTACCGCTTTGATGGTTTCAATGGTCTTCTTTCCTGCCAGCCCTGTCTCTCCTTGCCTCTCTCCAGCCACCTACAAAATACAAAATACAGAGCTGCAGTTCCATCCTTCCACAGCACCACAGAGCAGCCACAGCTCCAGCACCCCCTTCCCCCCTGCACTGCCTCAAAGCAAGAAAATGTTCCTTTCTGCCTGATACCTCTTCCATGCCTCTTACAGAAATAGCTTTTCCAGAGTTTGTACAGTCAGACTGACACACATTCAGATGGTGCAACTCACCACAGGCTGCTCTTCCTTTGCCACACTCTCTTCATATTCAGCTTCTCGTTGCTACAGAGGATGAGAACACAACATATTAACAGCAGTAAGGCAAGGGTGCAAGTCCCTTCCAGACTATTTGAGCAAGACAACCTGGAGGGCTTCATGCAGCCCATTGCAAAACCAGGACCAATCAGCAGAGTCCAACAATGCCAGTGGCAAAATGCCCATTTGTTCCTGGTCTCAACCCCACAGTGAACTTCAGAATCTCCCACAGAGAAAGAAATCCAGGTCTCTGCTCTGGGTGCAGGAACAGCCCTTCAGGATCCCGCCAAGCTGAGACAGACACCACAGCTCAGCACCACACCTTTCACCAGCCACACAACACAGAGGGAACAAATCTAGAAAAGTCCCAGGGTTGTCCTGGGCTGCAAAAGGAAAGAGTCTCTGGTCTGCCATCTCTCACATGAAAGGGCATCAATTATGTTATGCATACTTCACTACTCATGTATTTATGCCCACCTTGCTATTCAAATTTGACCCAAAACAAATTTTTCTGGAATCTGGAAAAGAGCTGTCTCTCCTTTTACCAAACACATGGCATCAAGGTACAGTGTGTGGGTCAGCTCTTGCAAACAGGCTGGGATAAAAACCCCCAAACATCTATTGCAGGTTTCTCATCCACTCCTGCTTCTGCATTTCTGCCTCCTCCCCTGTCACTGTGGATTAAGAACTGCCTTAGGAAGAAGTGACAGGAACAGGCTTCTCTGAGGGATCTAGCAAAAAGGCAGAGTTACAAACTGTTCCAAGGGAATCTGTGATTGGACACGTGAAACTAACACATTGGCCAACCCCAATGGTGGCTCAATACTGGAACAGGTGCTCAGTCTAGAAAATCTATTTCTTTGGAGATGTGAGTGTATGAAGGAAAGTCTTTAAGCAGTCTGATACAGCATTAAGATCATCCTGCAGTGAACAAAAGGTTGGACTAGAGACCTCCAGATTTTCCTTCCTACTGAAGTCCTTCTGAATTTATGATTCTTCCCAATACATGCTCAAATTATATAGAAGGGGCTTCTTCCAGCATACCTGAGCTCTGGGGCCTTGGTACTGAGACAGGATGGACCTCTACAGTTGGAAAAGGGACAAACTGCATTTAACAGGAGCAGTGCTCTCCATCCCTCTCCATCAGCCACCTGCTGAACTGCTGCCCAAATACATTTGTGCTGAAAGGCACACAATAGAATGTCAAAGACTGTAAGCAAGACACATGCAGAAAGCCACTGAAGACCAAGGGAAAAAAAGGTCTGGAAGGTAGTTTTGGTAGGAAAGATGCAACTCTCACCATCTCCCTCTCCTCTTCCAGAATCAGTGGTTCCCTTGTCCTTTCCCAGAGGCGCAGGGACTTGTCATGGGATGCTGACACCACATAGTCTCCATTGGGACTGAGTGCCAAACACCAAACCTCCTGGTGATGCCCCTGCATAGATGACAGAAGAGCTATGACATCAACATCACCCAACTTGCACCCATGAGGAAAATCCTGCTCATGCAGGGAAAATGCTTCCTTTCAACAGACTCCAAAACTTCCTACCTCCAGTGTTTGGATATGCTCAAATTTATCTGCATCCCACTGCTTAATCTTGTTGTCCTTTCCAGCTGTGAAGAAGAGATGGGATTTGGGCACAAACTGCAGATACATCACGCTGGAAAAGAAAAAGGCTCAAATTTACCCACTTGGGGAACACTGCAGAATTCCCCCTGTCTATGCTGGATAAAAGACATCTTGCTGGATCACAACTCCTTGAGACAAGTCCACAATCCAAAGATGCTGTAGGATTTGACTAACCTGTCATCATGGGCAAAGAGAGAACGGTGACAGTCCCCAAAATCCAAGCCCCAAATCTTCACATTCCTGTCAGCAGAGCCAGTTGCAATTAGAGTCCCATCCTAGAGAGCAACAAAGACAGAGGGGGTGTGGGGAGTTAGCTGGCAGCCCCACAAGGAACTGCTGCTGCCCCAGTGATGCTGCACTGCTGAGTAGGCAGACATCTGGCTCCTGAAATGTGGCCCCCTGATCCCTCCACCTCCTTCCCAGTGGCCCATGCTCTGGCACTGGCACAGCCCACTGACAGCACTCTGGCCCTCCTCTGACCCTCTGCAGGTATTTGGCTATATCCTGACATTCTTCTTGGCTTTCAATGAGCCTCATTCCAAAGACACCTCAGAGCGAGATGCAGCCCAAGAATGAACAGGCACAAAGAGGCTGCTTCCTCTCAGCACCTGCCCTCAGCTCCCACTAACAATTCAGGCTCCCCTCACACAGCAACTTTAGCAGAAAGCAGGCTGTACCTGTTACAATGAGTGCAAGGGACCATCACAGCATTTGGATTTCCACTCACAAAATGCCCCAGGGTCAGTTCTGTCATGTCCCCAACTCTGATACCCCTTCCAGTGAGCACAGGACTGCAGAATAAGACAGGGCTTGCTGTGTCCCACCCAGAAACTGCTAAGTCACGAGCAAGGAGGTGACAAGAAAGCTTGATCCTAGGGGCCTTGATGCCAGCAGAGGCTCTCACACTCATCCATACCACCACAGTCCCAAGTTACACAGCCCTAATGATACTTACATAGCAGATGTCCATACACAGCACTGGCAGCTTGTGTCCATACAGAGAAAGGAAAAACTGAAGCAGAAGAAAGATGACTCAGTTAGACATGCTGGGTAGAGAGGTGTGCAAATCTCAAGCTCCAGGCTACTTCTGCTCTGCCTCAGGAGCTGTTTTTCTAGCACTGTCTCACTTTCATTCTTGCCCTGAACACTGTTAGCAGCAGGGTCATGAGGCTAGAACTGAGAAGATGGAAGTAGCCAAGCAAGCTGAACTAGCTCTGTTTCCTCTCTAAGTAACTCTGGTGCCAATCATCAGTGTCAATGAAGTTCATTTCTGTTTCTCTCCACATAACTGCCAGCACCAATCTGTCTTGTGTCACTCCATAACATTCATATGCTAATACACAGCTCACAAATCCACCACACACTGCTCACAAAGAAGGTTCTCCTCCCACAGGCTTTGCCTCTGCCTTGCCCTATTTAACACCACATGAGACACATTCATCCCCCACCTTCACAGTGCCTGACAGATCTGGAGTACCACCACATCTGCAGGGTTTAGAATGAACCTTGCCACCTGTAGGCTCAGAACACTTTTTAAATGAAAAATGGATCTCCCAGTTCCCAGTGTGGAACAACCATGGTTCTGTCAGGTTTGCCAGCAAACAGGCCCCTGAAGGAGAATGCATGTTCCACATAAAATAGACACTTTTCCTTTGTATTCCTGCAGGTTACTGTTACATCCCTTCCTGCACAGCCTCACACCCTGTTTGGTCATGCACCTTGAGTGTGTCAACGTAGAAAACCTTGACGGTGCAGTCGAGCAGGGAGACAGCCAACAGCTTCTGGTTGGGGCTGTAGCGCACACAGAGCACGTCCTCATCCAGCTGCAAAACGCGCACGTGCTTCATGGAAAGCCTGGCAGCAAGAGGGAAAAAACAACTGGTAACCCAAGCAAACAAACTAGGAAGAGAAATGGATACAAGTCCCACACTGCACTCTGGGAAAGGAAGTGAATTCCAACATGCAGCACCTCCTTCCTCACTATGACAGGACTAGAAATAAGCAGGCGCTGGTGGCAGAAGAACTTCACTGCTACATTTACAGTAATGATCTGCAGGCCCAGCCTGATTAGACACTAAACTCACACACACAAAAAGGCATCAGAATGAGCAAGTGCCCTCCTCCACCTAAGCTCAGGTCTCCACAAAACTGCAGTGAGCCCACGCTCTCCTCCATGTGTCCCACGCTGATGTCATGGGCAGTTCTTGCAGTGCGCAGCAGAGGCCAAAGCACCCATCAACAACAGTGGCACAAGGTTTATCTTCTCACCTTTTCTGAACACTGCTCTCATCCTTCACAAGCTCAAACTCCCAGAACTTGACACATTTATCAGCGCCTCCTGTCACAAAGCCATGCTGTAGGGGAGAACAAGAAAGCTGCTGTGAAACTAGTTCCTATCATCCAGAGAAAGACTACAGCAAGGAACTGACAACAGAGAGGAGGTTTTTGAGATGTCCCACGTTCCTACACCATTAATGATTAAGTGGACACCACCAAGAGCATTTGCTCTGATTAGAGCACACATTGCCTGAGCACCAAAAATAATTTCAAAAGCTCTAGCTTGTTTTGGAGGGCTAAGACAAAGATCTCAAATGTAAAACAAAACCTGGATTGAAACTCTGGGATGGAAAGCAGTCATCTCAGCTGCAGCTAACAATATGCTTCTGATTTGTGACCAGCTTGAGACTCTCACTGTTACTGAATAACACACACCAGACCACCACCCTACAACAGAGCCTTCTAAAGGAACAGGAGTTCAACATTTTACATTAAGAAGGAGGGTAAAATCTATCCCATACGTTTTCATCTGTAGGGTGGATGAATTTCAGACAGATTATTTCTTGCTATGGTTTTGATTCCACTAGAAAGTTATTAGACACTATCAGCTGCATCCTCCACCTCTGAGGATGAGAAGTTCCATGCTTCCATGGAACAAAGCATGCAGTGCAAAGAAATTCCATGGTGCAAACACAGTACTATAGGAAAGAGTTACATGAAAAAATGTGCAGATGATGCTTTTAAGGGTGGCTGAGTTACCTGGTCTGGTGAAAGAGCAATAGACCACACTGCCCCATCGTGAGCATCAAGTGTCTCTATCAGACTGCCAGAAGCCAGGTCATACAGCTGCAGCTTCCCTGTCTGGGGAGAAAGACATCACAGAGGCAGAATCAGCCTCTGCTCACAACTATGACAGCTCCTGGCAGAAGAGCAACCTGCCACCCATGCCCCCAGCAGCCAGCTTCACTAGGTGGCTGTTACACACAGCCAAACTCCTGACCTCCATCAGGGCCTTCCCAAAGCTCTACTCTGCTTCCCACCTCAAGCCACAAGAGTCCTGTAATGACTCTGGGAACAGAGCAGTGCTCCAGATCAGGAGAGGCAATGCATTTTCTGTGAGGCTGCCTTAGTGACATTTTCCTAACACATTCCCAGACCTGGGCAGTCTGGAGTTAGAGGGACACTCCTTACCTTGGTCCCAAGGATGACCTGCCGATCCCCAGGGACAAAGAGCGAGCAGAGCGCGTACTCACACTCCATCGTCCGGATGCACTGCAACGTCGACCTGTGGACAAAGACAGAGCCCAAAACCTCTTATCACCCACAGAATCTGGCCTGCTCAGTGACAGATGCTCCAGTGTGGCCTCTACCCACAGCTGTGTTTCAGCTGGGGTCAGAAGATAAGCCACCACCGTCCTACTGACCCAAACACTACCCAGCACTACTGCTAACAATGTTTTCCTATACATGCCTCTGTGCTGTCCACCATCACGACCTATTGCTGCTGTGAACAAGAACAGAACTCATAATTTTAAACAGTGTTTCAGGAAGGGATGGAGTGTAAGATAGTGTACTCAGAGGAAACTGAGCTTGAAATCAACACCACCCAAGAAACACTAGGACAGCACTCTACATCAACACACAACTCTAGATCAACACAACAGCCTACACAGTCTAATACTCGATCCTTCAGATAAGATGCCAAGAAACCCACATGTTCCCTAAAGAACAGATTATTTAGGGTAACAGTTAATATCTCTTATTAAAAATTTAAAAACAGAAAAAACCCATAGCAAAGTAGTCTATACCTGACTGCTACGCAGGACCTTTGTGTTTATACATTCTGTTGAAATTTTAGGTTTATAGTTTCTCAGTTTCCCTAATAAGGAAAAAAGAAAAATAATTTTCTATTTGCTTCCTTCACTCAGTTTTATCTCTTTCCATTGTCTCCTCTTTCTTATCACTTCCTTTCTTAACAGAGCATCCCTCAATTCTGGGAGACTGACACAACCAGACTGCGTACCTGTTCCAAATCTTCACGGACTCTGCAGCTGCTGAGAGAATGGCAATGTTGTCAGAGCTAAAAGCCAACGTCCTGACATCACTGCGGTGGCCTCCAATGGTTATCCTCGACACACGGACAGCCTGGGCCACTTGTGCTGACAGGTCCAGGTTGTACAATTCAATGACATTGTTCTGGAGCAGCAGTACCATCTTCAGCTCTCCTTTTGGAGAGAGAATCAAGTCAAATGACCTGTTTGATTAGATAAAATCAGAGCTGTACACAGGGGCAATATGACCTGTTTGATTAGATAAAATCAGAGCTGTACACAGGGGTAATAAGACAAAGTATTGGAGGGATAAATTATCAAGTGCAACTGAGACAGAGGAATATGGACAGAGCACATCCAACAAGCAAGTACACACTGAGCCACAGAGGTGTGAATGGACTGGAAATCACAGCAGGCCTCTCCCCAGCTCCAAGCTAAACATATATTGAGGGGGAAACTTCTTCCTCCTCTGCCTGCACTGAGCGATGCAGAGCTCTCCCCAGGTGCTGCATAACCACTCATCAGACTCTACAAAGCCTTTCCACTCACTTGATTTTAGAAGAAGCTTTGACGGTAGTGACCCGCTGAATCTCTTCCTGCAGGCTCAGCTGCACACTCCTTTCAGGCTCCTCTTCAGAGCTCTGTCTGGAAATGTCAGATAAGGGAGGAGAGTCAAATGACCCGGCACAGCCAACACAAACTAACATAGCAACACAGAAAACATAAGGAAACCACTTAGCCTGCTGAAAACAACTTCCCTCTTATCCAGCAGTGCTAACCTCATTGAAGAATAGGGACAGTGAAGGGTGGACAGTGAAGTTCATGCCAGTATGCAGACTACTAAAGACACAAACTGCCCTAAAAACCCTCCTCCTCTGGAGCCAAAACACAAGGCACATTACAAAGATGGATACAGAACAGAGAATAGAAGCTGTATTTGAGAGCGAGACCAGCTTCTGCTCATCTCCTATCACTCACCAAAAGCTCTCAGCCATTGCCAAAATGCATTTTCAGATTTGCAGATTTGGACAGATGGCCTGTGCTTTAGTTTCTACCCTGGAGCCAGACTTCTCCCTAAGGGCTGTTCTGAGGCACCTGTTAAGTGCCAGGATACACAGAAACACTTAACACAGAGTAACCAATTAAGAAAACTCTCACCTGTATCTCTGCCTGCTGTAAAACAGGAAAGGGAAGTATCAGATTCTCTGTGACTTCTCAGATGAAACTCTCATTCCTGCACTGCCTACCAAGACCTTACTTTGATGCACCAAGCAGTATAAACACCAGTGTCAGGTAGAGCTGAGCAGCTCTGAAAAACCCTTTTTATATCCATTTCTTTGCACACTTTAGCTTTCTTTTTTCAGAGGGAAGATTCAGAAAGAAAGGTATTTCCTTAGTCTCTGGGAACAGGGCTGCTCAGACAAGCACAAGGATGCACAGAAAGATCAACCCCAAAATACAACAGCTAGCACAAAGAGAATGGCCAGAAGCTTGGAGTTTTCGACCACTGTGTAATGCTACACAATGAAGAGTTTTTCTAGAGCCTTCTGGACACAGACAGCATCCAAAACATTACTTACTTGGCTTTTTTCCTTGCTTTCTTCATTTTTTTTTCCAATTTCTTTTGGATTTCCTCTTCAGAAAGGACAGAGAACACTTCCAGAACAGCATCTGTTCCCTAGAGTCAGAGGAGACAAATTCAAAGGTATGCAAAGCCCCTGGCTGGCCCTTACAGAAAGTACCCAGGCTCTCTACCAGCCTCCTCTACAGCTCAGTAGCAGAGTCCCCCATTACTCACATGGCAGGCCAAAAACTTGCCCATCCGCTCTGTGCCAAGAGTCACCACTCGGTCCCTCCCTTCCCGCATGATGGATCCAGCCTTGCTGCACTTCACAATGCGCTACAGGGAAAGAGGAACAAAACTGGGTCTGAAAGGTCAAATGATCTTCTCAGGAAAACTCAAGAAACCTGCTGACAAGAAAAGTCAAGGGCAGGGGGAAATGAACCTAAAGGGTCCTGGCAGAACAGCTGGTAAGGATAATAAAGGGACAAAACAAGCATCTGTGTGAGCTACAAGCTTATCTCCTGTCAAGCAGCCTGAGATCTGAGCAGTACTCCAGAAAGTTCTGCCAGAAAGACAGATTCAGTAAAGTCTCCTCCAGTAGCAGAAAAGTGGGAATGGCTTTCTGCAATCCAATCTCACACCATATTTCATTGCAGCGCAACTCTGACCTCTCAGTTTCTGCAAAGCTGAGCATGAGTACTGAACTTGGCAGCTGCAAACCAGCAAGGAACTATTTTATATCTGTGATGTTTGATGAAAGAGATCTATTAGCACTGTTTAAATTTATACATTTGCTAGTTCTTCTCAAAGAGAAAGGAAAGAAAAACTGTCAGTGGAGAATAAATCTGTGGGTGTTTTGGCACACATACTTCTGCTGATGTTTGGCAGGTAGATGAGGCAGCAACTGCTGCTGAGGAAGTTGTTATGGAACAAGACAAGAATTATCACATTTTCCCAAACAGGCTAAATATGACACTCGGGATATAAACCATGCAAATGGGGTTAGATACACCAGTTCAGAGACAGCACAGAAAACTGATCTTACTTCCTCAGGATGCTCATCCAGCTCTAAGGTCTCATCCTCTTCAGTTTTTTCTTCCGCTCCAGGTGAAGATGACCCTTTGCTCTTTTTGGATTCTGGTTCATCAGGATCTTTTACCTGCTCACAGGAAAAAAAAAACAACAAAAGGAGAACCTTAAACCTCAAGAGCTATAGTATTGTGCTTTCTGGCTCACAGTTCATTTCCCTGGAGATACAACTGTTTAGCATACACTGGAGTGTCCTACAGAATTCCTGTAGGCACCAAGCACTCCATGTGCTCCCATGACTATCATCCACCCACAAGACTGTCTTCCTCAGCTGTAAGTATCCTAGACTGCCAAGCAAATTGTATTCTATTTGCCATCTGTATGACAGGTGTCTTCTGCTCTGTGGACAGCTTTCCTTATCTCTTCCACACCCAATCCTCTCTCAGGGGAGACATCTGCTGATAACAGGCTACTGAATGTCACTGCATGACTGATAAGAACTATAGCATCCCACTGTGAGATGCTCTGCACGGAGGGAGGAGCCCAGCATTCCTACCCAGATATAATCTTGAGATTCTGGAACACCTGCATGGCTTCTCCACTGGATTTCTGAGAAGAACAGCTGCCTCTTCCACTGGATCTTCAGAGGAAGACTACACTCTTTCTACAGGATCCCTGCTCCAACAGAACCACACCTGGCACTGCAGGAGGACTGCAGCCACAATTCCAATTGGACTGCTACCAGCACCCTGACCCACAGGGTGTCGAGTCGTATTCTGACTCTGTCAGTGTTGTTTTAGTTTACTGCATTGTTTATTTTATCTTTTTTTATTTTCTTCCCTAATAAAGAACTGTTATTCCTCCTCCCACGTTTTTGCCTAAAAGCCCCTTAATTAAAAATTTATAGCTATTCGGAGGGACGAGGTTTACATTTTCCATTTCAGGAGAGGCTCCTGCCTTCCTTAGCAGACACCTGTCTTTCAAAACCCAGACAGTAAGTTAGAAGGCAGGAAGATCTGACACACTGTGGAAATCTCATTCTGGAAGTGTTCACAGCTTCACTTAAAAGCACAAAAGACAGGAAACAGCAAAGCCCATCCCATGAGCAGCTTGTGGACCCCGCAGATAGCAAAGACATTGCTTTGGCTGTTTCCCAGAACATCCATCAGATTTGAACATGTTCCAGTTCTTTCTCAGTTCAAAGACAAGCAGCTGGGCAGGGGGGCTGAGGGGTTACAGGGGAATGTCTTACCTCCTGGATGTAGGTGAGATCCCACACCCTCAGCTCACTGTCAGCGCTCCCAGTGATCAGACGCTTCTCTTGGGACAGCAAAGCCATGCCCCAGACCTGTCCAGAGACACAATGTGAGGAACTGACTCCCTTAACTATCATTAAAAAAGCACAGCATCTTTAAATGACCTATTTAAACAGCAACCAAATAGAGAATGGATCAAGCTGGGATCTCCTCTGGGGACATGTGCATGGGAATTGTCACCCACTGCATCTGATGACAGCTCTTGAAATGTTTGGAAGTTTCTCATTTGCTCACTCCTAAAGCCTAATGAAAGTAAAATGTATGATGGTGCCAGCTTGCAACTCCTGAAAGCAAGGAAAGCCCAGAGTGAGCCCTGACATCCCAGGTCCCTCCAGCCCAACGTTTCCACACAACCTCTTTTTACCTCAGCTCGGTGTCCAACCAGAGTTTTGAAGCAGTGCTGGGTGTCCAGATCCCACCATTTCACCAGTGTGTCTTTGGCACTGGAACAAAGAAGAAAAACTCAGACATAAGGAAAGACTGCAGAGCTCACCATTTTTCTAAGTGGTAGAAAATCAAAAAAATCTAAAACAAAAAAATCTAAAAATTATCAGAACGTATCACAGAGCAGCTGCTCAAACATTGACATTTTACAAGCCAAACAAAAAAGGCACAACAATGCTGCAAAAAGATATCTGTCAAGTCACTGAAGCTGACCTGCAAATATCTGAAATTGCTTTAAGAAATAGGTATGATCTAGCAACAAAATACTACTTTTTCCATCTGAAATAAAAAGCAAAAGAAAGTTGCTTTAAGTTTAAACTGGACTGATCGCATGCACTCTTCTATTAAGCTAGTAAATGGCATATTAAAAAGTAAAACATTAGTGATTGTTGTTGTCAACCTGTTATCAATTGGTATCAATTATCAAATACAAATCAAAGGGATTCAATCAACTTGCAGCTCTTTTGGTTGAATAACTTAAAATCAGCTACAAAAAGCCTATTATCTTTTAATTAATTTGTGTATTTACAGCTTACAAGAAAGCAATTTTTCTGTCACACTGCTGTGTGAATTACAAATACAGAAGGTAAGTCTACTAAATTCTTCAAGATAAACCAAAAAAACCCCAAAAACTGTTACATACATAATGAACATGTTATCACTATTCTTTGTTACAATAATTTTAAGTTGATGGATTCACCAACAGTTTAAACCCTTTTCCAAACACCTTTTTCAGTATGGCCATATCAGTTGGTCAAAGACTTGGATTCAGGCACCAGACTTAAAAAATCCATGGATGTGACAAAATCATATTCAAAGATGCTGGTGGGTCTGAGATATCACAAGACAAGAAGGAAAATACAAACTGCTGTAGCACACAGAATATCTAAATTGCAAGTACAACCGCGCCCAGCTTTCCTGATCAACAATTTCTCTTAGTCTGGCTCACCAAGTGACCAACAAGTTCTTCTCCTTCAAGAAGAGGACTTGAGTGATGACATCCTTGTGTCCCCTCAGGCGGTACAGGCCACTCTCATTGATGACATCCCACACGATGACTTCTGTATCCTGGAACACAGAGAGTGTCTCCATGGGACTGGCCCTTGTCTCTGCAAAACTCCTGCCATGAGACTGAAAAGATTACCTGAGAGCACACTTTCTCACTCTCAATCACAAGGATGATTAATGCAAGGGACACTGCTTCCCCAGAGGTGCAGTCAGACTGATCAATGTACCATCATCCCAGCTTGAGACACTTTTGCTATTCCTGATCTCACAAGATTCTTCACCTTAACAGCTCTACCAATGCCCTACTCCTGCCTGCAGCCCCTGCTGCTCCCCCAGCTCCTCTCACTGCCATCCTCTGGCTATGGGCAGAAGCCACACTTAAAATACTGAACACTTCAGTGCAGGTCAGCCTTCCCCAGGGGCATCTCAGGGTTGTGACAGGGTCATGCTCAGATGTCAAAGCCTCACCTTTGAGCCAGACACCAGCCTGCCACCCAGGTGGTCGTACTGCAGGGCTGTAACTGCAGCCCTGTGCCCGTTGAAAGTGATAGCTGATTCTCCACTTAGGAGGTTGAAGACACGGATTGCTCCATCTTCATACCCAACAGCCAGGTGCAACCCATCTGGAGAGGGGCAGAGGCAACTGACTTGCTGCTTGAGACCCTTAAGGATAAGAACCTGCAATTTTTAGGAGACAAAACATGCATAATGTTGATAAATGACATGTCAGAGACAGATACTTAGCAGAGAAAATATAGTCTATTCTTCTCCTGAACTTCCAACTGAGCGCTTCTGCCATTTTTTAAGTACATTTTTCAACTTCCTGCACCAAATACAGTATCGTTAACCCCATTTTCCAAGGTAAACAGCAGCTAGAAGTGAAACAATTTCTCAAGAAACCAGTGCAGAACAAGCCCTGGAAATCAGAACCTGAAATTTCTGCATCCATATATTATGAACCAGAGAGCAAGAGATATTGTTTGAGAGTAAAAGTTGAAAAGTTTCTTCCTGACTCCATCCTCTCTTTGCCTGGCCTTTCTCAGGTATAGGACAGAGTGGCTCTTCCACAGACTGCACAAGAACTTGAGAATGATGAAAACATTTCCAGAACAACATACCAGCAGTCAGCACTCCAGAGACTGTGAAACAAAACCAGATTTCAGTGTGTAGCAGACAGTACTACTTGCAGTGACTTCTGAATCTCACAGGAGACAGTGTGTGGCAAAGTCCTTAAAGTTACAGCTCACAACCCCCCTATGGGATACAGCTTTTACATGGGATGCCCAGTTCCACAGCCACAACACAAACTCTGTGACATTTGTACAAGAACATTCACACAGCCAGCTAAACCAGGAGCAGCGTTCCAGTTACTGCGACAGCAATTACTCTTCCACAACTGAGGTCCTGAGGCAAATCTCACAGGGATCCACAGTGAGATTCATTTTAAGACCAAGTTGTGATAAAATAAATTACTCTCACTGTAAGAGCAGAGCAGCAGACCACCACTCCTGTAACAACTGATGGCTACAAGTTACTACCAAAGGAAATCAAAAGGTGAGAGTTGCTGCATTCCAGACACCCATGATCCAAATCATCCACAGCCTCCTCTGTTCGGTGTGTGCTGGTGCTACCTGTTGGATTTCAACAAATGCAACCCTTATAGATTCCTTAAACAGAAATAACCAATTACTTTCTTGTAACTAGCAAGACTTTCTTGTAAACATCCAACACTGCAGTATATTTTGGATTACTCAAAAGGAAAACAATGCAGGATCCTTTTAGTCCAGTGACCAGCTTGCAGAACTAGAAGAGACCGGCACCTTGGGCCAGGAGGCAGCCAGAGCTGCAGACCCATTCCATAGCCTAACCTCACGCTGTGCTCAGCCTTCCCAAGAGGCAGGGATGCTGTGCATGTGTCGCTTCCTTCCAAACGCCGCACAGTAACACAAATCGCTTCGCTTCAGGCGGCCTAAAAGCCCCTCACGCTGCACCCCAGCCCTGCCCCGGCACCGCACTCGGGTCCCACCTTCTCTCCTTTCCTTGTGTCCCATACGAACACGTGCTCGCAAGCCGGCACGGCCACGTAGCGGCCCCGCTCTCCGCGCAGCGCCACGAAGGCCACGCCGGCCCTGGCGCTGGCCACCAGCCCGAAGAGCGCGGCGGGCTCGTAGCGCAGGTACTGCCGCGTCAGGCCCATGGCGGCGGCGCGGGCAATGCGGGGAACGAGGGCACGGAGGAGCCGCGGCCGCCACACGTGCGGCGCTCCGGGCCCGCCGCGCTGGAAGTGCGTCAGAGCGGGCGCGGCTGCGAGCGCGGCCCCGAGCCCCGCCCGGGAAGGGAAGCGGAAGCGCGGCGGACGCGGAGCTGCCCTGGGTGATGTCGCTAGACCGGCGCCGACCGGGACCGTCTGTCCGGGCGGGGCTGGCGGCGGCTCTGCGGCTGTGCCCGTGAGTGCGGTGCGGTGCTGGGGCACAGCCCGGCCTGCGCTGGGCGGGAGCCGGGCGGGGGGCGATGGATGCCGGGCGGAGCGCGGTGCCGGAATCCCGGCTGCCAGCCTTGGGGCGGGAGAGGCAGGAGAGGCAGGCTCTCCTCTCGGTACGGGCACGGCACTGCCTCCCGGGCACTGGGGCCGCGGCCCCCGCTCGCAGCGCTCTGTGCCCCGCTCCGAGCCCGACAATCCCTCGGGGCCGCCTCCGCCCTGGGAGGGCCCGGCAGCGATCGCGGGGGAGACACCCCGGAGAGCTGCACGCCCCGCTTCTCCTTCCTCTCGCTGCCATAGCCAGACCCCTGGGGTTGGCTGTTCAGCAGTGGGAAGATGCTGTTGTACATGAGCTCCCGGCTGGGGCCAGTGTAGCCGCGCTTACCTTCCCTTTCGCTCTCCTTGCCTTTTCTCTCAGCGAAAATTATACTTAGATGCTCTTGCGGCTATCTCTGTCCTCGTGTCAGCCTTTATTAGCCCTCAATGTGAGCTTGTTTTGTTCTGTTGTGTTGTTTTCCCCGGGCTAATGAATGTACTTAGTAAGTCGCGTTTCACAATTTCTCCTTGTGGGCGCGATCGTTTTTAAATTATTGTCAATTACGAACCTGTAAAAGGAGTTAAATAGTGGGTGTGTATGTGGCAGGCTAAGTTACTTACGTGGGTATGTTTGCGCTAGTTTGATTCACTAGTGCAGCTCAGTAGTCACTATGGGAATGTAGGAGCCAAAGCGTTACCTGCTGGCAGCTGAAAAGTGATACTGCACGTTTGAGCCTTCATCTCGAGTGTCATCTCAACATCAGTCAGGTGGCAGAGTTCCGTCTTAAAATGTGCTGGGCCAGCGTTCACATTTACAGCTTTCCTCTTTCGTGCAAAACTGATTTGGGCAAAGGGGTTTTGTGCCTGAGTGCGTGGCTGTAAGAGCGTGTGACAGTAAATCTTGCGTGCAGCAGTTCAGAACTCACTGCACTGCAAGGGCTGTATTATTCGGGGAGAGGGAGGGATTTTGTTTGCTTGTTTGTAAGGGTTGGGGTTTTGGAGGGTTAGGGGCATTGTGGTTTGGGAAGCTCTGTATTTTTTCTTTTTCACATAAGTATTTACCAGTATCTCTGAAAGGATAGATTATACATTCCCTGCTACAAATTTGCTTTGAGTGTAGATAAAGAAATAACTCTTTTCAGAAAGACTGAGTTCCTCTCTGCACTTGGAAATTTGTCCTTGCAATTTCCAAAATGCAAGATCACAAGTCAGTTGGATCAATATAGTAGAGAATGTGTTTTCATCTTGAATTGTTGGAAGAGGTTTGTCTCACTGTGAGTATCTGCATGGCCTTATTGCATGCAGGTAACAAAAGAGGGAGTGTTTGAGTGAGAAATCTGTTTTTCTTTTGTCTGCTGCTGTTATTACATTGCAGTCTTGTGAAAGGTCTCTGTGGGACAATTACTTTTAGTGAACAGCTGGTGACCTGGTTTGATTTTTTTTTTTCTTTAAAGCACCTGGAAAACTCCAGTGAAAATTGGAGTGTGACAAGTTAGCAGAGGAAGGGAGTTGCTGTTTCCATTCCATGGATCCCTTGGGTGCTCCTTCCCAGTTTGTGGATGTTGATAGTCTGCCAGGCTGGAGTGATGCCTATGAGGCCAAGCAGCTGGATTGTCACCAAAGTCCTGTTGAAAAAGCTCAAGTTGATGTTAGATCACCTTTTCCATACAGGAAAGACATCAATGAAAAAATAATCTTGTGGTAAGTTCGCTGTGGCTCTCATGTGTCAGTCATCACTTCTTCATTTACTGCAGGATCCATATCTTCGTGTAATCATTACTGCTGTAGAATAAAACTTCTAAATCCTCTTTTCTTGAATCAAACATTACAGATCTGAGAATAACATGATGTTTTTGTTCACGGTAACTTTTAAAGTGTGGGATTTTGCTCATAGGTTGTGCTCATAGACAGTCCTTGATGCAGCAGACTGGAGCTGTACTTCCTACTGTGATACTGTATGCTTAGTATCAAAATCTAGTTGGGCACTTGAATATGAGGTTTTTATTTAAAAAAAAAATACGTTTGCTGTTTAGTACCTTTTTTTCTGTATTTGCTAGTGTTATTCTGATTTCACATTTCTGTTTTAACTCAGTATTTCTTTTCTGTGATTCTCGTGGCTTGCTTTTGGCTCTTCCTACCCCTCCTTGCTCCATTCTGTGTTTTATCTCCACGACTTTCTTCCAAAATCTATTGATAAAGTACAGTATGCTGTACTTATTCCATCAGTGTTTCTTTCCTGTAACTCAGATACTTGAGGCTTCTCTTTAGATGAATAACTCTTAACTTAATCAGTGTGAAGGGAGAAGGATTTCTCAGGGATGCAGATTCAGGAATGAGCCTGAACCTCTTTCTGGTTAATATATGCAGGAAATGGGACTGTTCATGGATTTCCTGAACTCAATTAAATAAAGAAAGAGAGGAGTAAAACAGAGAGTAAGGAAAGAGAGGAGTAAAAGGTTAAACATCTCTTGTGGCTTGGGCAAATGTATGCAATTTCAACTGTTAGTTTAGTTGCTCCCTGTGCGTGGGAATCTTTATTTCCCTTCCTATGCTCTTTGATCCCAAAATCCCTGATGGCTGTTGCTGTGACAAAAAGCAGGTCAAAGTTCTGCTACTCCGTTGTCTCTTATTCATCTGTGACTTGTTTATCTTCTGCTTGTATGATCTTTGGACAGCAGAATGAACATGATCAACTTGAGGGTTCACAATTTGGGAGCAAAAAGAAGAAAAAAGCTTATCCAGCTGTAGCGTCACTGTAGACCCACAGTGGTCTGAGGAACAGCAGCTGTAAGGTGCCCTGGATAGTCTGTCTGAAAAAAAAAAAAAAAAAGAAGTACATGGAAAAAGTTGTTTAAGTTTTGAAAATAATATTACACAAGGACTGTCTTCTTATCCCCAAGAGAAAATATGAGGGTTTTTGGAAGTGTTAGACTCCATCAGTTTAACAAGCTGCTTTGCATGTTTGCTGCCTGAGCTGCCCTACATACAGCTACAACACTGCCTTTTCTACAAACATCCCTCAGTTACTGCTGGGGCTGGGGCTCTTTAGGGGGCTGAGTTTTGCATGCAGTCTGTCTCCATCAGGGAGAGGCCAGAGATGATTCGGCTTGGTGAGCACGTCAGGGTACACTACGCTGTGTGGGCACTGGAGTCCTGTTAATGCCTTTCCTGGAACTTGGCATTTCCTTGCTTGTCAGCACTGATTTGAGAATATCCTGCTCAGTTGTACATTCAGGCTGCAATAAACTGTTTCCTCAGGAAAGGAGATGTGGCGTTACTGAACTGCACGGCCATCGTAAACACCAGCAATGAGACTCTCACGGATAAGAACCCAGTGTCTGAAAGTATATTCATGCATGCTGGGCCTGACCTGAAGGATGAGCTCCAGAAGCTCAAAGGTAAGTGGCCAGAGACATTTTTATCTTATTGAAATCTCTGTCCTTGCGTAGTACAAAACATCAGGATGGGGGTGCAAATGAAAAAGGTAGAGCTTTGCCCAGCCCCCAACAGCTGATATTAACATGAAAAAAATGGGGGAAACACCTGCCAGTCCAGTCTCTTTTTGCTGCTCATGTTACAGATAATTGAAAGCCTGTGGCAGATATTTTGATTTTTATGAGCCCTTACTTTGTGATACAGTAATTCCCATTGCTATCTGAAGCCACTTTGAGCAGTTAGCTTATCAGAGCTTTTGCTCAAGGGAGCAGTCTCGTACATCTTGAGATTTTATCCTGTTCAGTGTGCATACATAATGAAAGACAGAAACTGAAGTTCACCATTGAAGAAATTAAGTGGATTATGTCATGCACTTTGTGTATCCTGTTTCTTTCAGGATATTTATATACACACAGTCTTTCAGAAAGATATGATAATAATAGATGGATTGATAAAACACTGCATGTCTAAATAAAGTCTTTGTGACTTCTTAAGTTGGTTGGTTCATTTGTCTCTTGTGTACAACGAATGACTTTATTGGAAAGCTACAAGAGCAGCCTTAATGCAAGGCTGTTCTAGAAATTGATGAGGTTTTCCTAGAGTCTTTATTAACAGAGTTTATTGCTGATACTGGGAGATGAATACTCAGCCTTTTTTTTTCATCTAACAGGCACTGGGAATAAGTGTTTCCTTATTTTGTGTGTGACAAACAAAAGTTTATAGTTATCCAAGGTCACACAGAAGTCTAATATGGTTTACAGATAAAAATTCACATCTCTAGGAACTATGGTACTGAACTGAATTTTGAGGTCTCTGTGTGGTACTGCTCACTCTGGATAACAGCTTGGTCTCCTTATATAGTAACAAAATGGATATAGAAGAGCCATATTTCTAATATAAACTCTCAGTAGCTTAAATTGCAATTGAATAGAAGTCCTGTTTCTATAAAATCATCCTTTGCTTGCTTTTTTTGAGTAACCTAGAAATTAAACAGGAGGAAGAGTAGCCATTTTATAACAGAGCAAAAGTTCAGTGTGTGCTGTGGGTGGAAATTAAAATATCATAGGTGCTCTAGAATAGTTAGGACCCCACAATTGTACACCAAAATTCTTCTAAAATACACTTGGGTTTCTTGTGTGGACTGAGAGGTGGGAAGAGAGGAACTGCATTTCAAGGAGTCCTAAAGCCTAAGATCTGTCAGCTCTGTAGGGAGCTGTTGTGCTCAGCTTCTTAAATTCCCTTTTACCCTGCTGAGTTCTGCGTAGTTTTGCATCTTCTACCACAGTGAAAACACTATGTCTTCTCCCTGTAATGCATTCTGCAGGTTCACAACTCCCTGTGAAGACACTTCTCTTTTAATCTTGTGCCAAGAGCTTTATGGAAATCAGTTCTACTGTGACACCCTACTGACATGTTTTGTGGGGGAGGAAAGAGAGGCTGGGTTACAGATTTGGCATTTAAGCACCCATAGTGTATTTGTCACAGTAGCAGAAGTGGATGGAGAGCTTAGTTAAAAATCAGTTTAGGATTCATTTGTCATCTCTGCTTCCTTTTTTCCCCTCTTTCCACTCAGCCTTGACATTTTTTCATTGGAGAATGTGCTGAAAAAGGGAAAATGCATGGTCTGTGTTCTGAAGCTGTAAAATACATTTTCATTTAGGTCTCTCCTGCTTTATTCCTGCTGCTTGGTATAAATTCACATTTCATAGATTCCAAGAAAAATCATGACCTGAAAGCATGTGACATGCTGACTCTTCAAAGGCCTGTGCCTTCTTTAAGGCTCAGCTAACTTGTATGTTCCTGGGAGCAGCATGAGTTTTGGTTAATGAAGAAATACTACAGCCAGGGGCAGGTTTGCAGATGAAGTGCTATTGATAGAAGCTTGCTTATCAATACATGTTGCAGTCTAATAAAGACTTTTTGTGGCACTTATAGCTCTGGTGATGCTTTTTCTCTGCCACACACATGATGTAGACAATTCAGACTTTCCATTTTAAACTTGAGAAAGCTATTCTAAAACCTGAAATCTCATCAGGTAAAAAATAGGATCTTGACTTTGTTCTCAGTTTTGCCACAGACCTTGACTTGTGCAGCTCCCCTCACCTTGTATCTTAAGAGTAATACCTACTGCTCATTTTAGTTTTATAGGTTGTATTGACATCTCCAGGCAGAATGCCTTGGGAAGTATGAAGTGCGATCTGAGTATAGCTAAAGATTACCAATGCTACATCTGCTTCCCTGAATTTATTGATTTCCCTACTGAATTCATGAGTATACCTCAACCAAACTTGCTTCATTCTTTTTTTTCACAAATTTTTCCTACAGGCCTTAGCTTGCTCCTCATTGGTTGTGAGGGGACTGCAGAGGAAGAAAAGTAACTTGATATCTGATAGATTGTTTTGGGTTTGGCTTTCCTTTTTCCATATTGTGCTTATTTAATTGGTCTCTTGAGCTGTGTTAGAGGCTGTGCAGGAATTCAGAAGAGTATGCTTAGTTTTAGTATGGTGTTTTCTTTTTTCTGATTAATCCAGAAGAAGCACAGTGGAGGTCTATAGAAGCTAATGATGTGATTTGTTGGATCAAAAATGTTACAAGATGCTGGCTTCAAGGCGGTGCGTGGTTGCCATTAAAAAGATATGCTTGAAGTTTTGGGTGAGGAAGATTCTCAACCTGGGGTGTCTCTTCCCATAAAATATGCTTTCATGCATGTTGCTAGCTTGCCTGAGCAGTGTGAGGAAGGAGTGGAGTGGGAGAGATGAGCATTAACCTGTTCAGTGGGCAGCTTAAGCCAAGCTGCTGCAGCACTGCTGCCTGAAGGCTGCCTGCAGCTGCTTCTTCTGGCTCATTCCCTGTTGTGGCCACCAGCAACCTATAAGACAATAAGGTTGGAAGCTAATCCAATGAAAATGCTGGTTTTCAGTCAGATCAGAAAGCTGGAGTGCAAGCAGAAGGTTGGAAAACACTTGTCTTTGAGGGTAGGGAAAGAGAGAGGCTAGAAGTACTTCTTCAGCTGTCCAGACCTGGAGTGGACTAGATTTAGGTGAAGAAGGGGAAGTTTAGCAGACTTTTCTTCTGTGTGCTAAAGGAAAACCAGACTTCAAACACAGAATCTGTTCCTAGAGTATGTAACTGGAGAGTGCTGTGAATGGAACAATTACATGGATTGCTCGAACTTCCTTTCCTTGAAACTAGACAACTGGTCTGTCCACAGAGTTTGAGCTGCATGAGGATCATATGTCTGCCTTGTGGACGTGAAGAAACATGCTAAACAAAGCAAGCTACCTCATTCTGAGAGCATAAATTAAACAAATGTATTCTCTATTTAGTTTTAATAGCTTTGCCTGGTTTAAATAAATAAACAATTGATTTATTTAATTAGGGAGACTTGTAGTCATTTTATCCACAAATCAGTCTCCCCAAACCAAGTTGTTAAATTCAGAAGGACTTTTTATTGCTAGCTGTATGGTATACTTGTGCATCTGTTCTCTGCACATTACTAAATCATTTCTTCCTTTGCTCTGTAAGTAGTCTAGTAAGCACTGCAATTAAGACAGAATTTCTAGCAATATCTGGTTAGTCCTTATACACATAGTTTTAAAATTTAAAATTGAGAGGAATTTAGAATTAAAATTTTGAATTTAAATTTTAAAATTGAGAGGAACAAGCACAGTTCTCACTTCCTCAGCCTGACTAGGTGCTAAGCAGCTGGTGTGAGTTCGGATGTTATCCTTAATATTTGATCTCTAGAACACTGACTTCTATGTATGGAGTTGTCTGACTGGAGGAAGACAAGGGCTGGAACACTTGTGCCTTTCTTGCCATGGCATGTACACTCACCCTGCTGTTCTGTTGGTGGCAGGCTGCAGGACAGGCGAGGCCAAGCTGACGAAGGGATTTAACCTGGCAGCGCGTTTCATCATTCACACGGTGGGCCCCAAGTACAAGAGCCGGTACCGCACGGCGGCCGAGAGCTCCCTGTACACCTGCTACCGCAACGTCCTGCAGCTCGCCAAGTAAGCACTGCACTGCACAGCCCACGCTGGGCTCCAGCTGGGACACAGAGCCTGGAAACTCAGCTCTGCACAAAGGTCTCACCTCTGAGAACCTCTTCTCGTGTTTGCTGGGTCTGGTTAAGGACATGAAAACAGGAGTGGCTTCACGGTTTGCTTTGTGCCTTTGGTTATCTCTGCTGTGGTGTAGGGAATATGCACAGAGAGATCTGAGCTGGCTCAAGTCCTGAAATGGAGTAGCTAGAGCTGTGCAGCATTCGGTTCTTCAAAGGAGAAACATTAATAATTGCTTTGGGTTCTGTGCTGGAGCTTGCTCCAGCAGCAGCTCCATGTGTGTCTGCAGCCATGGGGACACACCCACAGGCAGATCTGACTGCTGTGTCTGTGTGTTTGGCTTCTCTGCCCTTGTACAACAGACAGCTAAAATTCTCAGTCAGGCTATAAGGTTACTTCTAAATCTACAGTTGCAGCAGCTAGGTTTGTAGTTTTTTTTTCCCCTCCCATCTGTGGTATTTTCTACTTCCTCTTAACTAACAGGGGTTTTCTTCCTATTTTTCTGTTTTCTGTTCTTCTCCCATGATAGCTGCTGTAGTGGTAGCAGTCACAAAATACACCTGAGCAAGAGCAGTGTCAGAAAGCATACCTAACAATTTTTTAGGGTTGGGAAGATCAATTCTTCCAAGGTTGCACTTTGTGTTGCAGTGCAATAGTTGTGGTGGTGTTTGTAGGGGTCCCAGGAGGAGGGAAGAGATGAGAATCTTGACTCCATGTTTCAGAAGGCTGATTTATTATTTTATGATATATATTATATTAAGAGAAAATGATATATTAAAACTATACTAAAAGAATAGAAGAAAGGATTTCATCAGAAGGCTTGCAAGGAAAGGAAAGGAATGGAATGATAATAAAATCTTGTGACTCTCTGACAGTCTGAGACAGCTGGACTGTGATTGGCCGTTAATTAGAAACAACCACATGAGACCAATCACAGATGCACCTGTTGCATTCTACAGCAGCAGATAACCATTGTTTACATTTTGTTCCTGAGGCCTCTCAGCTTCTCAGGAGAAAAAATCCTAAGGAAAGGATTTTTCATAAAATATGTCCGTGACACAATAGTAACTGTTTCAAACTCAAGACTACAGCTATGATTTTTAGCATGTGCCAGTTTTGTTCTGCCTCAGAAGTTACTAGCAAATTCAGGCCTGGACTGAAAATGTTAAAAACTATTTTAAAATTCTTCTGCATGCTGAATGACTTTCAGTCAATCTGTCTTCTAGAGTAACTTTTGATGTTTGTGAAATCGTCTACCATCTCTGAGCTTGCTCAAACTCCTTTCATTACTGTTGGCAACAGCTCTGCTTTACTCTTCTGAAAATATGGCTCAGTGCTGGAAGCATCTTACTGATCTTAAAGTGTGTGTGACTCCATTCTGATGGTTGTCTAATCATACTTAACATGGAGTAAGCCACCTTGGCCTGTGTCCAGACCTCTAACAAAACAAAATCATTGGTCAGGTGAAGAAACAGGAGTGTGTATGTATTGAAGAGCACCTTCTTTTTCCCTCCTTCTCCTTACTGTCAGTCCTAAACAGGAACAAAAGTATTTTGAGCAAGGATTGTAGGAAGTTTGAGGGAAGAACTTAATTCAGGATATGAGGAACTGTAGGAACAACATACCTGAGGTAGAAGGAGAAATCTGAAAACAAGCACCAGAGGAACCAGTGGGGAATAATTAATGGTTCTCTCCTCTATTTAATGAGGGTGTGTGCATCTTGCCAGAGAAGAATCCACCTGCAAAAACCTGAAAGAGGATTACTGCTGCTTAGAGCCAGAGAAGAAATTAATAGTGCTCCCTACTGCCCTGGCAGACTTCTGTTTGCAGCTGGCTGTCTATTCATTTGTCTCTCTTTTTCTGGATTCCAGGGAACAGGCAATGTGCTCCATAGGATTTTGTGTCATTAATACTCTGAAAAGATGCTACCCCTTGGAGGATGCGACCCACATAGCACTGCGTAAGTGTGTTGGAAAACAGCATAAACTGGATGGCAGCAGGTCACTTACCTCTGACAGATTGCTCTTGAAATGGGGAAACCTTTGTTTAGGGCTCTGTGGTTCATTAGAGCCTGTAAAAAGGCAAGGCATACCATGGTAGATCAGAAAGTGAAGATAGAAACAAATTATCCTTTCTCTCAGTAAAGATTCTTGGGATCTCATCAGTAAAGATCCATGGGAATCTGTTCTGGAACTTGCATTTTTCAGTGTATTAATTTATAACCCGGAAAATATGTTAAACATGATGTGAGAGAGTTTGCTGGTAATTAAAGTTTGTTCAGAAGAGCCAAAATGAGGCCTTACTGTTGAATACTTGTAGGCAGACTAGAGCAACAGTGAATTTCATTTGCTGTTTTAGTGTCATCAGCACATCCAAGTGTAAAGTGATATCCTTCCCCCACTGACCCACTCCTACAGGCTTCTGCCTTCACATGCAAAATGATGGGCTGATTATAGGAGCAAAACATTCAAATGATAATTCTTCCATGAAAACAACAGCTTGGGAGGAGCTCAGAACAGCAAGCTGAGTAAGACACAACAAAATTAAGAATGTTTTGCAATCAATCAGTGCTTTGTTCACTCTTTAAAGCTGCAGAGTCAAAAATAGTATAGTAGACAGAAAAGTTTAGGAGGTCAACAAGAATAGAAAAAATCAAGAAATAGTGAAATGAGCTCAAGACTTTTTCAGACTGGAATATACCTGACTTGAGAGGAGTGTGATAGATGTCTGTAAACTCATGAGTGGCATGGAAATGGTGAAAAGAAATCAGCTGTTCACTGTCTCCCAGAATAAGAACCATCAAACCATGCCAGTTCAGAACAAACAAGGGGAAATGGTTCTTATGCTTTATTTGTTTTATGGCAATTCTTACTAAGAAGCATTGCTAAAACTTTTCAAATTGCCTTGCACTCCAGAGGAAACTATATTAAAGAAAAAATGAAGATCACTGAAAACAAATCAGAAAACATCCTAGGCTGAAAATAAAGTATAGAAAAATACTCAAACAAGAGTATTATATACTCTTGTATATACTGGTTCCTACTTTCCCCCATTTCTTCTGGCTTTTCCACATGTTCACATGCATTCAGAACTGTTTGCTGTGAAACTGCACAACTGCATTTGTTGTGTAAAGTAATGTCTCAGGTCGACACGATTACACAGGAATTTGTGTACAGTAGTACACAGGAAGTATTTGAAAATAGCTCCTTTTTTCCCCTCTGCTGTTTCTTGAACTCCCAAAAAAACATTCTCTGTAGATAACTTCTTTTATTGCTGTCTTCTGTTATCTCTGTAGGTCTGTGTGATACTTGATAAAATACTCCCGTACCAACGAATTTGTTTGGACACTTTCTCTCATGATTTACAACTAGAGATTTTGTATATTTTTGGCAGAGGTTTTGTGTTGCTGACCCTGCCTTGAACCAGCTTCTACTGTAACTTGCTTATATTGCTTTGCTGATAACTTCAGGCACAGTGGCTTGTTTTAAGAATGCCTGGTTTTAGCAGTTTGCACAGGACTCTTTAATGTAAGGATTTGGCTTGATTTTTCAAGGCCATTGAATCACATTTCACAGTCTAAGGAATCCTAGTAAGCTAAAATGAGAGAGATTTATTCTCTATTCGTGTCTCTCTCTAAAGTCAGCATCAGGAGAGAGTGGAGATGGAACTTCCAATATGCCAGGCAACCCCTTAAACCACCACTTAATCCAGACTTGCCTACAGCCTGTGGACCTATTTAGTATGAGGAGAGATGTATCTCTCTTCTGCACTCTGAATTCTTCACTTGTAGCTCTGTGTGTAGATTTCTCCTTCTGTTTTGCTAACTACATTTAATCTGCTTCCTTGCAGGCACAGTTAGGAGGTTTCTGGAGGTTCATGGAGAGACTCTGGAGAAGGTGGTATTTGCTGTCTCTGAGCTTGAAGAGGTATCTTGGCATTCATTCTACCAAAATTCCTGGGCATGATTCATCTTCTCTGCACCAGTGAAGCTGGATTTGGATTTTCCCTCCAGATCACATGGACTTTTGGTCTTGCAGCATCCTTCTGCCTCCTTCTTAGCATAGCGTTTTTTCCAGAACTGTTCATGCTCTTAGCAGTCACTATGGACACTTTGAGAATCTTTCTGCTTCTGGCTTCTGAGCTTGCTGAGCTGTGGACAGGGAGCAGTAGGGGAGGTGATAGCATGCAGTTGTGCTGGATGTTATCTGTTAGCCAGAAAGGAAATTCCTCACACAAAATTTCCTCCTTACACAAAGATGTGCTTGAAGAGGGCCATTTCAGCATCCCAACAGATCACCTACAAAGATCTGAGGCACTGCTTGCTGCTTTGTTGGAATAGCAAACTTGACATTTAATGATCTGTGTTCTGAGAGATGCAGGCAGTCTGAATATTGACTTTCCTTGTACATCAAACTTGTTCCTGTGCAGAACACCCACGCTGTGCTCAGGTTCTATGGCATATGGATAAGGAAAATAACTGATTTGTTTGGGGTCATAAAACTGCTAATCAGTTGGAGAGAGCCCATGAAGTAATACATTCTGTAGAGATTTTCACTATTTTCCTTCCTGTGGGGAGGGATTTTCTTGTTTGGCTGGTGCTTTTTCTTTTCTCCCAGGCAGATCACTAAAGGTGATCTATGTAGTGGTACATTTTAACATAAGCAACATTTGCTCAAATCTGTTGTCTGTGCATATTTTAACTTTATTACAAAGATAAAGTATCTGCAATCTACCTGAATCTGTGCAGGTTTTAGCAAAGTCCTCTCAAAGTCATTTGCCAGTGTGGCAAAAAGACCCAAAAAGTTAAGCTTTATCAAGATTACTTGGTGAAGTAGTCCCAGCTCACGGCCCAAATTAACCATTGAGGGAGGCAGTACTTTGCCTCCAAGCTGCTGACAAGTTCCCTGCTACAAGGCAGATCCTTCATGCATTTCTCTTATTTGTAGGCCACTTACCAGAAGTTGCTGCCTCTGTACTTTCCAAGATCATTGGAAGAAGAGGTCCAGTCCTTGCCTTACCTCCCTGCAGACATTGGCAATGCGGAAGGGGAGCCGGTAGTACCAGAGAGGCAGATCAGGATCACTGAAAAGCCAGGTGTTCCAGATGGTGAGTGTGGAACTGGACTTGGGAATAAGTGTCTCTCTGGGAAAGTCAGTGGGAGAAACAGAAAAGGAAGGAGAGAAATGTTTTCCTACCTCATCTCACCTAAGTCAGGTTACAATTATTCCAGTTCTCAAGCTGCCTCATTGGCTTCTTGTGTTCCTCAGCAGTAACTGCAGTAGAGCTGTTCTGCCTTTTCCTTTCTTGGTGGACGAGGTGGGTGGTTCATTCCCTTTGTAATTTTTTTTCCCAAAGTTATTAGGAACTTTGAAGGTGTTCCTTCAGAATCTTGTGCAGCCCCTAACTGAAAAAGGTATTATGGTCAATGTCCTGTCTTGAATTGTATTGATACTGCCGGAATATAGTGCATCCAACTAGTAAATGGGCAATGAAAACTAGCAGAAACTCCCTAAAACATATAAAATGACTAGAGGAGCCCAGAGAACAGTATTTGGAGGTGGCTATCAAAGTTCAGTGAAAGTCTGTTTGTGAGGAGGTTGCCTAGATGTCAGGGTGGAGGTGAGATACAGTGTAGCAAAACAATTTAATATATTAACTGACAGAGCAGACACATTCTGCCTTACTTGTTGAGCAGCGATGTGCAAGTTTTACAGCCTTAAACCATCTAAAGCAGATAACTGGGAATTCATTTCAATTTTCTGCTTTTGCATAGCCAGTTGGGATAAGGCTGAATATTTGATATTTGCTGCTGTGGCTGATCAGTGTGAGGTATTCAACCACTAGCTAATAATTTGTGAAATTACTGGATTTGCGTAGGTAAGAGTGAATTTGAGTAGTGGAGTCCTGCACTCTTGTTCCATTGCTACTATAGCATATAGTGCTGAAAGGGGAAACTGAGTTCCTGTCCAGATTGCCAGAGAGACCGTGCTAGAAGTCTTAGCAACATGCCTGGGTGACATCAATTCGGTGGAGCATTCTGGTATTGTCACCAGGAATTGAGCCTGTGGTCTTCTATTTCATCACCCAGTCACGTTGTAAACAATACTGTAAAAATAGCTACACTCAGATCACTACAGCATTTGTTCAGGAAGTGTCAGTGATACAAGAAATGGGCCCTTTCTACAGTACAGCTTCTAAATTGAATAAAGCTGCAGTATCTGTGCCTCTGCATGCTAATTTTCCCCTTTTGACAAGTAGGATGACTGTAAAAGCTCAAGTAGGATGACTGTAAAGCTGAAGCACTCTCTCCAGGCCTTTTTTTTTGGGAGAGTAAACCCTTTGTTATGCATGATGACTAGGACTTCCCAGTTAGTTTCCAGGCAAACCAACACTTTAAAGGAGTGGTTCTCAATCACTGCTGTGATCTGCCAGTGGTACTGCTGAGGTACCTCGGGGGCTTTGTCTGTAGCAGAATGACTGTGTTGTTTCACTGGGACATGTACCATGTCATCAGCAGCATTGCTGTCCTGTACACAGCCCAAACATTTGATACCATCTTTGTTTCCACTGCAGATGCTTCAGATGAAGAGGGTCTGGAGGCAGATTTGTCTTTCATTGGGTCCCATGCTTTTGCCCGCATGGAGGGGGACGTTGATAAACAGAGGCGCCTCATCCTTCAGGGACAGTTGTCAGAGGCAGCACTGCAGAAACAGCACCAGAGGAAGTGAGAATTTGCTTGTTCATATGAATATTTGTGTTAGTTAGGACCAACTCTTATGAATGATGGTTTTGTTATCTGCAAAGCCTCATCATCCAGCACACAAATACAGGTAAAGCCTGGTGTCACCCTGGATTGATGTAGTAGCCTCTTTGACCTGAAGGGAGAAGGGATGGGGCAGTAGGAGAAAGAGGGAAGCTTGTGATGAGCCCTTTATTACACCCAATGCATCCAGCCAGCTGCCTTACCTGTTTGCCACAAGATGTCACTGTTTTGTCACCACTTTTAGTAGTGGCATCGTCTGCTTTTGGTACTACCCACTTGTTCCTGAGGCTCTGTGCAGATAGCAAAACATTTTTCTTCCATTTGATAAATAAAAGAAGGCTCAGGCTTTCTCCCCCTCCCTGCCCTGGTAACCCTAATGTGCATGATCACTTCTCTAGAAGGTAATTCCATGCTGGAAATCTCTCAAGGCTTGGTGTTGGCTTGTTTTGTCAGATGAGGCACTAAGTTGTTCATGAAACTGGTTGCTGCACAGTTGTGTTCAACATCTAGGCTTCTAAAGGAAATTTTCTTTTTTTTTCGTGTCTTTTAAATACTGACATATTTAAATGGAAAAACCTCTGAGATATTTTCAGCCCAAATGCAATGCCTCTACAGTTACTGGTTGATATATATTAATAATTATTAATTGCCCAAGTGAAAATCATTAGGTGTGTAAGACACTAAGACACTAAATTTTATTTTTTAACACATCTTTCTTTAAAAACTTGATAGTTGCTCCATAGGTCAGAAAACAGCAACATCAGAGAGGGCTCAGTCAGAAAAAGCTTGTTTTGTCCTTCCCTTCCCATATACCTCTTCAGGCTTATACTGCTAATCCAAAGGGGGATTAGATCTGACCAGATGTTTTTGACTTTCTAGTTATAATCGCTGGCTGTGTCAGGCAAGAGCTGAAGACCTCTCTGACATTGCTTCTCTTAAAGCTTTGTACCAGACAGGTAAGTTTGGGGTACTGATGACTGACCTATGTTGTCTTAAAGTAAAACCATTTTCTTTGGACTTGCCTATACAATAGGTCATGCTGAAAGCATAGCTGTGTTTCTGGAGAGAATCTGTTCAGCACTTTGGCTATCTCTTAGGCCTCATGAAAATCCAGAGCTTACCTCTATCTTTGTGTAAATACCAAGGTTGTGTGACACCTTCTGCTCAGTAGCTGCAAATTTCAATTCTTTTATTTGCCTTAGACAAGGTTCTGTGAGCTGCAGGAGGTCCATAAGGCATGCTCTGGAAATCTGCGCATTGGAGTTCAGAGCCTGGTTTCTAGGAAAGATTTTGCTTTGGTGGTATAATTGCAAGTGAAGGGTCTTTTAAAATAAAACCCATGTTATTATTTGATATTTAGGTAACTATAGAGTACACAGGCAACATAAAATTGCAGTCCTTAAGTTTCTCAGATACATGGGGTTTTTGATCAGAATAGGTACTGGTGTAGTGAGAGCAGTAACAAAGCATATTTCCTCTGCTGGAAACCAGATGCATTGCAAAAGTTCTGAGCTGAGGCTCTTTCTCCTTGGTTTGAAAGGGCCCAGCTACAAAACCTGGCATGGCTGAGAGAAGTTTGGACATATTTATTTCTTTTGTAGGTGTAGATAACTGTGGCCGCACTGTGATGGTGGTGGTTGGAAGGAATATCCCTGTGACGTTGATAGACATGGAAAAGGTAAGGCTCTGTAAAACTAGAGTTGTGTAGGTTACATATGAATGTTTTGGATGGAAAAGTCTGATTAGGGTAATTCAGTTTTAATACTAGAAAACATCATTTGTAGGACTTAAGATGTTAACTAGAAAGTTTTTTTATAGGCAGATGAAAATGTATACCCTTAGAGAGCTATGTGTGCACTGGGCTGACACTTTCCAATTAGGCTATTTTTAGAAAAAACAGGTCTAGTATGGACTTCTTTTTCTTCTCAAGAAGAAGGAGTTACCATGTTTCTATAACTGCCAAGATGTGAAGAGTGAAACGTAATGACTTAAATGTAGTTTTTTTCAGGGAAACAGCAAGAATGTATCTCCATCTGTGAGGTCAGATAGACAAAAGACTTCCAAGTTATTACAGTCAGGTTGAAGACTTTGAATGTTGGCCCTGCTTTTGTAGCTGAAATGTAATGCCATCCAGCCTCATGATTCCTGATTTTTAGATGAAATAAGGGAAGTATATTAAGATGTAGTGCAACTGTGAAAGAGTTCTTTGCAAATATAAATTTTGTTTCTTTCTTCCTCAGGCTCTTCTGTATTTCATCCATGTCATGGATCACATTGCAGTGAAGGAATATGTCTTGGTGTACTTCCATACACTCACAAATGATTACAATCAACTAGACTCAAACTTCCTGAAGAAACTCTATGATGTTGTTGATGCCAAGTGAGTGTCAATAGGAAAAGAACATGTTCCAGTCTTCCTCTGTGCTATGCAAATATTTGTTTTTCCCTGTATCTGATTTCCCATTTATTTCTGAGAGAGTTTGGCTGGGACAAAGACCTAAATAACTAACAAAGGCAAGAAGAAGGAAGAGGTGTTTTCTTTCCTTCTCAAGTCCATCTTTTTAACCAGAAGTTCTGTCCTCTGCAGTCTCCCTCTAGAGCTCTTAGGGAGGCACTCTGGTTGTTTTGTCTGTCACAATCCAGAGCTGGAGCTTTTGGAGCCTGGCCTTGCTAAAGTGTGTCGCTGGTTGTGAAAGGAGAGGTTTGGATAACAGTGGCAGTCATAATTTGTCCTTAACTTTCTTTCACTTCCTACTTGAAAGACTGAAGTCTGTGACGTCTTTAACTGAAAAATAACCATTCTGCTTTTTTTTTAAATTTTCTTTTCCCTTTACATTTACTTTTTGGTGTCTGCGCTTACATTAGATCTAACTTTATAAAATTACATCACAGGCACTTAAGAAAAATGGTCTCTTTTGACAGTTAGTTTGTGTAAATTACTTTAGTTAGCATTCACTTTTAAATATTTTTTTCCTTCTCTAAACCAGGTACAAGAGGAACTTGAAGGCATTGTATTTTGTCCATCCAACATTTCGTTCAAAGGTAAGGTAAATCTTCCAAAAGAAAAATGTATCTTGCATGTTGGTGGAGTAGCACCTGTAAGCCTGTAGCATGAGGAACGTGGAGATGTACAGAAGATTCCCAAAATTAGGCACTATCTTCTGGATCCACTGTCAGGACTGGAAATTCATCCCATCTTTGATCTAGCTGCAATCTTCCAACCTTTGTGATGAGCTGAACCCCAGTGCCGTGCGCGCTGTCTGCGCCCTGTGCTCTTACCAGAGAGAGGTGGAAGCTTTGAATCATGTCTCTTTCAAAGGGAAACATCTTGTCATTTTTCCTGCTGGCAGGGTCACAAACCATGACCAAACACTCAGGGAATTCTTTTTTGTGTAGTTCATCTCCTGGCTGTTTCACCTTTTCTTTCACCACAAGAGGTACCACGTGTGTCCTGTGTGTCACTTCAGAGCTGCCCTGGGAAGGGCAGAGAGCAGTCTCAGGCAGCAGTGAGATTAGTCAGGGTTAGAATGGAGAGCAGCAAAGAAAGTTGGGAAGAATGCCTTTGATGGAGTGCAGAAAAAATCCTGTTAATCCATCAGGAGACAAAAAAACTGAACTTGTCATGGACTAAGTTATTACCCTTGGCTGGGATCTGTGTGGGGCAACAGAAGATGGAGCTGGTTCCCTTCTGGACCTCACATCCACTACTCCTACTGCAGCACTATGAGTACTTCAGATTAACTAAGTGGTAGCAGCAGCCCTTCCTAGAATTTTTGTTTGTCCAATTAAAACAGAAATCTGATCCTCCATGTTCACATCAGATTAACCTCTGTGTTTATTCTGCTTTTTGCTGACATTAATCAAATTTGAGAAAATTATATGCCTGGAAAAACACATCTGTTTGCACATGTTCAGCAAAAATTTCTTTGACTGCTAAATTTCCAAAGCATCCTTTCTTTGCCTGTGCACAGCTGGGACACCATGAGACTTGGAGCTTCCTTGTTTTTACGGAGATAAGACTGAGGCTTCCCAGCAGTGTAGGTTCCAGTTTCTGTTAGGTTATTTGTTACTCCCACAGGATACAGATCAGAGGTCTGTGTCCTAGAATGAGAGTTTCCAGCTCTGATGCTCATAAAAATGTAGGAGCTGGCACAGAACATTACTAAGGTCACAGAGTTGAGTGGAAAAGCTGAAGCTAGGAAGTACTAGTGTTTTAGATTCTCAGCAGCACTTCACCCCCCTTCTCTCTTCCCATACATTTCTGTTTAGTTGAGAAATATTTTTCTTGTTGTTGGAGGATGACAGCTCATCCTTACTGGTGTCTATTGCCATCTTGTCTGTCCCTTTGGAAACTGCAGTGGTACTCAACAGATCTGTAGGCAAAGCAGATGGTTGGTGGGAAGCAGGGAGGGTGAGAGACACAGAGTTCTCTAACTTACTGGAAATAGTATTGGTTTGTATCCTATTCTGGCAGCACAGCTGGAGGCAAAAGAGAATGTCTATCCATGTCTTTCTGCCAATCTTTTCTATAACTGGAAGGCAAGCAGGATTGCTTCTGACTGTTGCATGGACCATCAGCTTATGAAACATGATAGGGAATATGCAGCAGAAAGCATGGTTGGTGAAGAAGATGGCTGCTAAGAGGGAATGATTTTTCTCTTCCCTCCTTTTTTTGACTCTTTCAGAGCTCTTCTTCCCGTGGAAGATTGCTAGCTCAAAAGCTTCAAATTTCTTCAAAAATGTTTGGCACATTCATCTTCCTATTTGGATCACTTACTTACTTCCTTTCCTAGAAGTAGTAGGAAATACCCCATGCCTCAAATCCAGGAGGAGGGTCTGTACGTTCATGTGACTTCCCAAACACATCACCCTCATACACAGATCTTAAATGTCTGGTATAAATTGTCCCTTTCACAGCAGGGTTGAATCCTGGCACAGTGGATGGCTGCCATATCTTAGAGTCACTTCTGCTGATTTATGGGCTAAAAGGGATCAAAAGGCTTTTCATCATGTCTTCTGGAAAATCATATGTCCCTAGAAAACCAGCACAGTTCTCCATGTACTTTATGGTGCCAACAATGATTCTTTGTTTGGTTTCTAGGTGTGAAACTGTTGTAAACTGTGTGGTTCTGAGGGTAATGGCCTGTCTAGAATACATGGAGGGAAGGTTCAGCCATTATCCTAAAGCACAGAGTAAATGAAGCAGGATGAGCCACTGTGCACACATTTTGGTTCAGTGCTCCTGCCTTTCCTCATGCTTTGAGTGTTCTTGTGATCTGTGGAGCTGTGCTTGTCATGAAATCACAGTATAAATGTCAGCAGTTCTGTAGGTTGGAGTGGCTCTTGCTGCATGAGCACTTCACTGCCAGGCCTCAGATCAAGGCACCCATGAAGTGCCATCACAAGTTCCTTTGTACTCATGCATGCAAAGTTCCTCCTGCTTGGTCTTTGATGAAGCTGCTGATAGATAAATAAAGGGCTTTTGGAGGCGTTTTCATGTGAATCCTCTCAGCTCCCCTCTTCTGAGAGCTCTCCAAAGAAACTTTCTCAGAGCTTGCATTCTGAACTGAACTATAAATGGCTGGATCTGAAACTGTCTCACCCAGAGTAATTCTGTTTTCATTAATTGGCTGTGAATCAAGAATCTTTCACAGCTGAAACATACCCAAAGACTCAAACTAGATACTCATAATCATCACACTCTTTGTGTTTATCATGAACAATTTTTGGTTTGTTTTTCTGTAATGGTCCTAAAAGCAGTTTCTTGAGATCAGATGCCAGTGGAAAGGTTGCTGCAAATCACTTAGGTTTTCTCTGCACAAGATCCTTCCAATTGGAATAAAATTTCCCAGATTTTAGTAAATTTCTCTTTGAGGTATGCCCAAATTATGAGATTAGAGACATAGCTAATCTGTGTTGCTGGTTTTTTGTGGGAGACATGCCATACATTTAACTGTGGGTTTATAGCCTGGCAGAGTGATTTTGACAGCCTTCTATTTAGATTCAGAATATCAGGACAAGAAAAATGAAGGGAAACTTCAGCAGATGTCTTGATTTTTAACTTTCTTTGGCTGCTCTGGTAAAACTTCCTCTACTTTCAGTGCATTAACAGTTTAATTTAATTTAAAGTTCCATGTCCTGTTACCAGTAAGAAAATAGAGCTGCTCTTGTATTACTGTTTCTGTAACCTGTGATTATCAAGAATAGAGGTAATAGAAAAATTCACCAGAAACATTTCTGCCACTCTCCCTTCTCTCTGTGCTCCTGGGTAATGCCAAGCTGCAGTGGCTTGTATAGTGAGAGGAAGGAGGGGAAAAAGAAAAAACACTTTTCCCAACAGCAGTTTTTGTGATGGCTGCAAAAATATCCCATATTAGGATTTTATACATTAAACATCCACAGCAATTATGTTTAATGAGTGTCATTTATAACACACCTTGAAATCCATGCTACTTTGGTGCAAGACTGAGAAGGTATTTTTCACTCATTAAACTGTCACTTAGTGTCACTCATAAGAGGTCTTGTTAGAACAATATAATGAATAATGGATGCCAGTAAAATCTGTCTCCCTGCTTTCTGCTAACATAAATCTCTAATTTTGCCCTCAAAGTAATGAATTTATTTCAAATGTTCTGTTGTGGTTTTTACCTCCTTTTCTCTTTTTCATTGTTCTTTTCTCATGAAAATAAGCTGTTTTGAGGAGACATTCCAGTTATTCCTGGACAGTTTTTAGGAACTGACTTTCTCTTTAATGTTGTATTCAGACAGATCATTTTTATTGACTTAATCTTAGAGTTTATTTTAAATTCTTGCTTTCCTCAAGGCTTTTCTTGCAGTGTTGCTTCTTTTTTGTTAACTTCTTGCAGTCAAAGCAAAATTATCAAAGAGAATGACAGAATGGTCAAGGTTGTAAAGGACTCTGGAGGTCATCTGCTCTGACCTCTGGCTGAAGAAGACTCAGCAAGAGCTGTTGCACAGGACCATGTGATTGATCCCTACTATGAGCATTTGTGACCTGTAGAACAGGTTTTTTCTTTTCCTTCACTCTGCCAGGAAAAGAATAGAGAAGGAATAAACAATAAGTAATACAGTACTTAATTTTGGAGAAGGTGGATTGAAAAGGTAAAGCTTGCGCAGTCAATAAGCAGGATTAGATTGCTGTCTTACTGGTCTTCAAAACCAAAAATTCCCTATCCTGTTTGTACCCAAAACAGAGAGAGCTGTGACTATTTAAAGTAAAATCTTGTAGAAAAAGTTGATAGGCTTATTCTTGTAGAGTTACATTAATAAGGCTTTGATAAAAAATGTGCTAAAACAAAAGCTCACTCAGACAACCCAAAGCAGGAGGGAGATTTCAGTACAATCTTGGAAAAGCCAAAAGGCTTTCCCTTTCTTCCTTTCTGTCACTCTAATTGGCCTTTCTTTCAAGTGAAGGCTTGAATGTAAAGGGCTGAAAATGCTTCTGACAGAGTCACATAGGTAATTTTCTGAACTGGCTAAACTTGGAGTGAAAACATGCCACTATCCTGATGGGGTTTTGAGGAAAAATAGCAGAATAGCTGCCACTCTAGGACTGGAGAAAGGCACCTTAAGCTGGCATTTGGGGAGGAGTGAGTGTAGAGTCAGAAAACACCAGCTTGAAGCTCTCAAGACACTGCTTGCTAGCAGTTGGTGGTGCATATTTCCTGGCCTTGTTGTGTCATGGCAATGATTTTGGTGTTTCAAGTTCAACTCAAGCCTGTTTCACTGCGGAGTATTACATTGAACTTGAAGGTTTTGAAGGAGCACTTGTTAATTGGTTTTTGTGGGGTTTTATTTTCAGGTCTCAGCATGGTTTTTCACAACCTTTACAGTCTCAGGGCTAAAGGACAAAATCCACTATGTGGAAAGCCTTCAGCAGTTGTTCACAGCCATACCCCCAGAACAGATTGATCTTCCCCCTTTCGTGCTCGAGTACGACGCCAGGGTAAGTGACTGCCTGTGGCCGCCATGAAACTCTGCCCTAAGAGCAGCTCTCTGCTCCCATTCTGCTCTGCAAGTCTTTAAGGGCACTGACTTCCACACCTTAAGAATGGGGAGAAGAAAGAGGGAAGGTTTCTGGAGAGTCTGTGTTGTTCTGTGAGTAATGATTCCCTGAATTTTTTGTCTACATCAGCCCAAGCAGAGGCCTTGGCTAAGAAGGAGGGCTACTTTCCAATTAGAGCAGTAGCAGTCTCCTATGTGCATAAAAGGCAGCCTACCTTTCTTCAGCCAAGAACTGTAACATAACATACTAACAGCCTGTGGACAAGATAAAATTTGTGTTAGCTGCTGTACACCTTATACTGACTGGAAAAAGAAATGGTAGCTGTGTTTCATCTTTGCTGCCCCACATACTAACAATCAAGCAGGAAAAGCAAAAGAAAAAAAAAAACCGGCAGGGAAAAATGGAACAGTAGAAAAGTGTCCTGCCTTTGTGTAAGACCCTCTTCCTCTTCCCTTCTGCACCTCAAGTCTCTAACCAAATGGTGGCACGAACATGGCTTGCATTGGCAAAATCCTTCCAAAGACTATGTGGTGCAAGTCCAAAGGAGTAGCCAGAGCTGTGTGTCTGCATTAGTAGCTGTGTCTGAGTCACTGGCTGTGCCAACAAAGCAGTGTCACTGCTTTGGCTTAATGGCAAAAGTTTAACTTGCACTTCCTGCTTATGCTTAAAACATAGGCAAAAGCAAGGCCTGTGTTTGCTTGTTTAGCAGCACAGTCCTCTCCTGGGTGAGTTGTGGCACTCACTCACCCATGGAAAACAAAGCCTAATACCTAATTATTTCTGCCTCTGTGGCACTATCACTGCATCAAGGTGTATTGGAGAAGACTTCTGTTCAACTGCTTGTTCTGTTCTCATTGCAGGAAAATGGGCCTTACTATTCCTCTTATCCTCCATCCCCTGACTTGTGATCTGCAGTCCTGTGATGCTGCCAGTTCCCCATGGATCCAATGACCTGATGCCTGCCAAAACCTGTGCATTTACCCATGTACAGAATTCAGAGAGAGGGTTTTCCTCCCCCAGCTCTGGTATTTTTTTACTGATGAGATATTTTCAAGCACTCAAGCAATCAGAGAACTTTATGCCACTGTGAACTGTACAACTATTTCAAATATATTTATCCAATGGAAAAGCTGATTTAAAGATCACTAGATGCATTTGTTTGTTTGTTTTGTTGTTATTGCTGCTGTTATTGTTGTTTTTTTTGAAGCTGTTACATTATTTTTCTGAAGAGACTTTCTCTTTTCTGGGAAATCCATCAAAAGCACTTGATCATATTTTTAACTATTACTATTTTCCAGCTCTGTTTGTAATAACCATTTCTGACTGGTCTGTACAAGTATTGTGTTGTACCAGCCTGACGCATCGCTCATCATATGGTCTGTGTTTCACATCTGATTACTTTCCCTTTCTGTTAGTACTGATTACTTTAGTCTTGACCCAACAAAACTATCTGGAATTGGGAATGCCATGTCTGCAGGCTGACAGAGCACTACAGCCAAGCCAACATTACTCCAGGATTTAGTCCCATAAACTGCTAGGAGCCTTGAAAAAGTCCCTGCCAGTTTTCATTGGATGATGTGAAGGACCATGTCAGGATGCCACTACCCTCCCAGTAAGAATAAAACTGAAAAGCATTTGTGGTTTCTTTTCTCTAACTGTATTCATTTATGTTCTCCTTTGCTGTGGCCAGCTATGTTGGTATAAGTGGATGCCATCTGCCTAAACTGGGCTTGGAGGGGATGGGGAAACGGTGGCTCCAACCCCAGCCTCTGGTGGCAGAGATTGTTTTTTGGAGGTATCAGTGTCCCTCTGATTTCCTGTTACACTGACACTCACTGATTTTTGACAGACATGATAAATGCCAGAGAGCTTAGCCACAGGTTACTTGAGGAACTGGAGGTGAGAAGTGTTTCAGGGCTGCCCGTGGAAAGCTAAAAGGGGAGGGAGAAGGCTCCCTTGTAAAACATAATCAGGGATGGCAGACCCAAGAGCATAAGAACTAAATCCTTGGTAGGAAGAATGTCACAACACTACTGAATATGAAAATGATGGTATGATTTTCATTATTTGATTCTAGCTGCTTTCCTGCTCCAACTTGTATCTGCTACTATCTGTTTACCAAAATTGATTTCCACTTCTGCAATAACTACCTTATTTATGCATTAGCAGAAGTCATTGTGAGATATCCTAGAAGGTGGCTATTCATGCCTGTTGAGCTGGTTGGAAATTATACCCCTGTCTTATTTAAAGATACTGTAAACTGATGGGATAAGCAGGGACAAATTCTCTCTTGGTCATGTAATTGCATGTCATGATTTCTGTTTGCAGTCAGAGAGTTTGGAGTGTGGTCTAAGACAGGCCATACTGAGTTCCCTTTCTTTCCCACCTTTGCCTCCTGGCTCAGTGTCATGTTTATCCTGCACGTATCCTCACATATTGGGATATCTGTTGCTATGTCAGTCACAGATTACAGTAATCACTTTCCTGGGCCGTGACTGTCATTTATATAAAACATATAAAAAGCAAGTGGGTTTGTTTTCCAAGTGTCCCTTAAGTGATTCCATAATCACATCCAAGGTGCTGCTAAAACCTGGAAACTCCAGTGCAATGGAAAACTCCCTTAGTGCTAATACTGGGGAGCACTGCACCTTATGGTCTGTTCACATGGGATTGATTCAGCACTTTCCTGGTGGCTTTGGAGAAGGAAACAGCAGCAGTTTGTTCAGAGCAGCCACCACGTGTCCCTCCCGCCCCTTTTCACCTGGCTGTTCACAGCTGCCCTTGTCCAGTGACTTTTATAGCCAGCACTGAATTTTCCATGCTTCTCTAACGATTTGTGCAGCTTTCCACCCCCGTGAACCATCTGCTGTTTTTCACACCCCTGGCTTTTCCAGTGAGGCTGCTGCAGAATTGCCTGCGAGCACTTAATGGGCAGATTAAAGGTGATTCAGAGCTTATTGTGGAAACCAAACTCTCAGCTTGACAGTTTTTAGATGGTTTTGTCCCTTTAGCTCACAGATGGCTCAGAGTCATAAAACCTAAACAGTTCTTGTTAGGACTCAGTCTGCACGTTTTCCAAACGTGCAGTCATTTTCAGAAATTATTTGGCTCAGTGAAGTGTGAATGTGCCTCCAGAGCACTTGCAGAGCAGAAAGGAGAATTTGGCACTGTGCATCTTATTGTGTATATTTTTCCCTTGAAAGACTTTGCTTTAAATCTTATTTTTTTTACCCAAGTCTTGCAAATCTCAGTGGCAAGACAGACCTGCATTGTGCTGCAAAGATCCTGCATTTTCCAATGAGTCTGGAGCTGTGACAATTTACCAGTTTTATGTTTTTAATGGAGATATTTGAAAAAGTAATGTGACAGTGAAGAAACCCAAATCATTGAAATGCTCAGGATATTCACTGCTATTAAAATGTTTCATTGCTTAATTCTAAGATGCAAAAAACTGCATTAAACCAGCTGAGCTGCATTTGTTCTAGGCAGTGATAAACACTGGCCTGCCCTAGTTAAGGGTGGACACGATGCTTTGCTCTGGAAGGTGGCCAGGGAGGCAGTCTGTGCATTTTATCATCCCTACCCACTGCAGCATTTAAAGTTCTGATGAAGGGTTTGTTGTCTTGCTTAAAGCCATCTTACACCATCTGCAGGCTCAGAAAGGAGAGTCTCCTCAGAAAAGTGTATTGGTGTAATTATGAGGGTCATTATTCACCTCAGTATGGCCCAGGGTGTTACAGTGGTAGAGTGTCAGTAAAACTGAGCTGTGGTGCTCAGGCTCTCCTTGGCCACCCTGTTCTGACAGATCCTGTGTTCTCTCAGTGGCACTGCCATTAGATGTCCTAAGTCTGACCATGCACAGTGTCCGGGCTTACCTGTTCTCATTTGCCCAGGCTGAGTTTGTAGCACTTGCCAGGACAGTGACAGATAAATTACCTGGTGGCTGCTGCTCTTGTTGAGTGTTGTGCTGGTTTCTCAGCTGGATGCTGTTGGGGAGTGGCAAGAAGTTGTGGGTGAAGTCAATGTCTACAGGCCTTTGAGCCAGGGTGAATTTATAGAGTCACAGAACAGTTTGGGTCTAAAAGGTCATCCAGTTCCATCTCCCCTGCCATGAGAAAGGACACCTTTCACTAGACCAGGTTGCTCAAAGCCCCATCCAACCTGGCCTTGAACAGTTGCAGGGATGGGGCATCCAAAGATTGTCTGGACAACCTGTTCTTGTGCCTCGTTTGCTATGTACACTTCAACCTGAACTGTTCTTTTTTCCTGTGCTCTCCTGCTCACAAAAACCTGAGGATGAAAATAGAGCTGCTGAGTTTCTTGGACATCTCTTCGCCAGTGGTTGCCTGAACCCATTTTTCCTACTGGAGCTGCCTCTGTTGCCTCAGCTTTGCAGTGAAGGAGGCCTTCTCCCCAGTCTGTCCCTGAGCACTCCCGTGGCTGCAGGGCTGCACAGGATTAGCATCCTGCTGCTGAGAGCAGACACGCCATGTGAAATCAATTTAGATGGTTCTGCTATTCAGCAAGCTGATACCAGCCCTTCTCCCCTGTCAAACTGCAAAACAAGAGCAAAAGGAGTTATCCCCTTTCCTTGGCCTCTCTGGGATGAATCTCCTGTTACATTTGTGACCAAGCAACCAGCTAGTCCTGGTCTGAAACTTGTTTGCACCTCTAAGTGTAATACAGGAATTCCTGACTATGTTGATTCTGGCTAAATAGGAACTGATCCCAATGACTTCTGTTAGCAAGTGCAATCTTGGGAGAGTATGGGAATTGTTTCAACTGTATTTGGGGAAGAGGGAAAGAAGAAAACTACCTGGAACAATTCAATTTGTGATCCTCTAGTGCCAGGGAGGACTAAAACGAATATATAGCCAGTACTCCTACAGCAACTGGCCTACTGGATTATCTTCAGTCTCCCCAGGAAAGTAATAATCCCCAAATTAGAGGGATGAACAACTGAGTACAGAGACTGGCAATGTGCAGTGTCCAGCCTCTGTGCTAGGCCAGGGTGAGGATGGGGGTGAGCTAAAGAGCCCTGAGCCACACTGGACATACTGGAGCAGGTAGAGGCAAGCAAACCTGCTGCAAGGTGCTGTTTCCTTCCAAAGTGAAATGAGATGTTTCATGCCTCAGTATTGCAATACAGAGCCTTCTTTGCTCATGTGCTTAAAATTAAAGCAGTGTGTGAGGTGGTGGGGAGGGTGTTCCTCTCTGGTTCCAGAGCTGATACAGCTCCCTCCTCCAGGAGAAGGGGGGAGAGTGCTGTGTAAAGGTTAAGGACTGTAGGGATTAAAATGAGCGCTCTGCAGCATGGCCTCTGCCTCTTGGAGTACCAGGTGGATTTCTGATAAGCAGTCTACTGCTTGATTCTACAGTCCCCCTGAAATATTTTAAATGGCAAAACCATTCTCAATATGTATAACTGAAAAAATGCCAAGATTCCTAATGCAATTTAGACATAGCTGTGGAGGAGGTGGCTTTGCTTGGAAGGACATTATGTACAGAAACGAGGGGAAGGGGATTGTATCAGATGATCCACAGCAGCCTGTCTGCCAGGACAGCATCTGTTTTTAATCGGTCCATCAGATCCTGTTTGAAGCCTTTCTCAGCTGTGCTTCCCTTGAAAACCAGATTCTTCATCCAGATGTGGCAGGACTGCTTTCCATTACAGTGTGGTTAGCACAAGAGCAGCAAAACTCCGAATGTTACTGTGTGCTCAACACTTTCACCAAGCTGTTGTGAGAAGTCCTTTCTCCAGGGAAGATGTAGGTACCAGAGCCTCTTCTCCTTCATTCCTCCCATCTACCACAGTTTATTCCTCTCCTCTTTCTGAGAGGGGTAGCAAGGAAGGTTGTTAAATTCCTACCCTTGTGCTGTGGAAGGTGTCAAAAACAGGTCAGTGTCCTCTAATACCAACGTTTCCAAGAGGAACTGGTTTTGGGAGCAGGATGTGGCTTTGTATCCAGGTAACCAGTAATGGCAGGAGTACCCTGAGCCAGGTCCTGCAGAAATGCTCAGGATAGACTGTTCCTGGACTAGAACCAGTTCTGCACTGTGTCAGTCAGTGTGGTCCTGACACATCTCTGCCTGGTGCCTGCAGCTCATTTGCTGCCTGCACATGTGAGTTTCAGATCCATCCACTAAAGAAGCTGTGGGCAAATGTGGTGGGCTTAATCTCAGTCCATTGGGAAGGTCCTGTAACTCACTGAGAACTGACACGAATGGTAAACAGAGGAAAGGCTCGGCCTGATGGTTTGTTCTTGTTGCATGTTGTTATTTTTCAGAAAGCAAAAGCAATTTTTAAGTAGTTGATAAGAAAATTTATTTAATCGTTAACGTTTTAATGAAGCTCTGGAGTGGTGTACTCAAAACCTCTGCTGGGGTAACTGTGTGGCCTGTCACAGAGCAATAGGGGTCCTGTGTTGTCCATCTTTTGCCAAAAATCTCCCTCATACTTGGTACCTTCAGGAAAGAGGATTCTGGCTATGACTGAGGAATGCTATGGGTGAGAGGGTCTTCATGATTGCCACAAACCTGAGCTGCTGTCCAAGCTGCAGTCCTGGCCTGGCACATGGACACTGTGTGCTCAGTGCAACTGGGCTGTAACCTGGCCTTCTGCTTGAAGAGAGGGCTACAGATCAAGTTTCAAATGTGGCTGTAGAGCTGCTTTATCAACAGGAGCATTCACAATTGAGTCTTGTTTGTAGGTTTGGTGTCTAGCATGACATTCTTAACAAACTGACATCTACAATAAAGCAATGCTGCACAGGAGCAGACAGAAATATTGTAGTGAGTGTCCTGCCCTGGGGGTAGGTGTTTGTCCCACAGAACAGGCCCAGTGTCTTCAATCAGTTCATCATGCTTGCTTCAGTGAAAGAGAAGTTTGCAAACCCTGATTCTCATTCTCACCAGAGCATTTGTGCAGCAAGGAGCTCGCTGTGGTTTAAAGGTTTAGAGGTTTAATAGCAGCATCTGGCTGCCATCACAGCTTGGACACACTTAGCAATTGCTAATGGTTTGGCTGGAAAAGCCATTTTTACATCATCTGAATAGATTTACTTATTTGCAACAAGATGTTACCCTGTCTGCCCAGAAAGGACATTTCATTGTGTATTGAAGACTAACACTAATGAACATCTCCACAAGAACAGGGAAGGTGGAAAATGGCCCCTTGACTAAATTAATAGGGGCAGTAAGGGAAGGCCTGGCTGGGGTTCATTATCTCTGCTGGTTCTCTGGCCCATTGATCCATTGGCACCCTCTTCATGGGATGCAAAGTGTGCAGTTTGGGGCAGGTGAACCCACAGCACTTGGAACCTGTTCTCTGCAGTAGCAGCCAGCAGCAATAACGAGTGAAGCATAATGCAACTGCCCTCTGAGGAATACACCTCCTATGTGGATTCAGGAGCTCCTAAAAGCTTTTGGGTCGCCTCCTCAGCAAGCTGCAAGGCCCCAGAGGTGAGCTAGTAATGGGAGATCCCAAAGAGAGTGGATGACCCAGCCTGGCCACTGCTCACTGAGCACAGAAGAGTGGAGAAAGAAAGAGCAGATCCTGAGGTCACTGAACCTGCCACTGTCAGCAGGTAAAGCCTCATCAATCCAGCCCATCCAACCCTTGGATCCATCCCTTGCCAGCGAGGGGAAAACAGAGAAAACTGCTGGGCATAGCTGAAACTCTCCCTGACAGTGCTCTGCACTGCAGGCCAGGAGCAATCCCCCTCTTCTGTCCCAGTAGATTTCAGAGAGTTCTTCCAAAGGTGCTGAACAGTACATTTCAGTAACGTGAGCCTCTCTGATTTGTTATGAAAACACGTGCAGGAGCTTGCACACACTGTCAGTAGGAAATCTGAACTTGGTAAGAGGGTACTGAGCAGAGAGCAGCTAATGGTCAACATCATGGTCTGAATGATAACATTGAACAAGAATTTTTCCAAGGCCAGAGCCATCAAAGAGAGAGCACTAAGCAGAAGAGCTGCTCTTTATGAGACCAGACAAGAGCATCTAAAAAATGCAAACATATTTTATGGTAATGCTAGGATAGCTTCTTTTGGCTTGGCAGATCCCATTGAAGTCGTTACATTGAAGGGAAACGCTCCATGTCCTGTTGTGGTGCCTTTGTTTGCACTTGAGCATCTCTTTGAACTGGACTCAGTTACAGCCATATACCAAAACATTTTTGAGGGGCTGATCCAAGAATTTAGAAAATAATAATAATAAAATGTTAAACCCCAAGCGCTGACAACCATGAAGAAGGAGATGCAGAAATGTCCTGCAGCCTGGCTGGTGCAGTAGCAGCCATCAGTGGCTGCTGCTGATGTGCCAGCTCAGGAGAGCAGGGCCCAGGGCTGTGGGATGGGTGCTTTGTCCATCAGAGCATACTGAGACCCAAAGAAAGTCATTACAGAAGCTACAGCACAGAAATAATTCACAATCAGCAATGAACTTTCAAAGTGAGTTACTAAAAATAGACATTGGGGCTGCCCCCCTGCAAAACCTATTGCTCCCTCCTGCCCCATCTTCCAGTGGCCCTTTTCCAAGGGGCTCAAAATACAACACCTTTTCAGCACCTGGTTGGGAAAGGCCTGATAGATGTAAGTTATTTTATTGATTCAGAGTGGCAGCAAGTCGTACAACCAGAAATAGTCCTTACATCTGTGGAAACACACTGCAGCCAGCAGCAAGGTTCTCTGATGCAGGGGATGCTTCCTTAGGCTGGCCTTGCAATGCTCCTCAGCCAGCCTGAGGGAATTCACCACAACCCTGGAGCAACCAGCAAGGATGACAGGGGCAGCGAGCAGTTCCTGTGTGCCCCCAGCCCACAGCACAGCTCACTGCAGTTTTAAACCTTCAATGTTGAATCAAACACGCTGACTCCAGACACTTCTTGAGGGACTTTCAGCTGAGGTTTTTTGGGGTGAGGAAAAGCAAAGCTGTTTAGGAACCCCCTGGATGCTCCAATTGCTCTGATGCATCGCAGCACCTGTGACTGGAGTGTGTGCCTGCACCTTGGCACTGCTGGGGAGGTCAGTGCATGGCCCTGCTGCCCTGCGCAGCTGGGAGCTCACACTGCTCCCAGCCCTCCATCTCCAGCTGCCAGCATCCCCTGCAGCCTAAACAGCACAGGGTTTGCTGTGTCTGAAAAATCCCAAGAGCAGAGCAGCTGCAGCCACTCCAGGACAGCAGTAAAGGGACGTGCACATGAATCCAGAGAGAATTCTTCTTTTCTCCTGGCACCAGAGCAAGCCCTAACAAGAAGCAGCCGTCACGAGCTTTTGAAGAATGAACTCACCGGGAGACTCCTCTGCTCTGATCAGCCTCCAACCCTCTCATCTGCTCAGGAGGAATAATAAACTGGGACATCCAAGTTATTTTCATATGCACAGTTGAGTAGCCTCACATGGGGAGGACCGGCAGGGAGGATGGGGCAGTGTTGGAGCTGCTCTCCCAAGGATCAGGCAATGCAACAGGGAGCCTGCACAGCCCACAGAAGTTCTCAGTCCCTTTGGCAAGATGCAGGAGGGGGTCAGGGAATGAGGTGCTCTGCTTCTCAAGGCCAAAAAAGCTGCTGTTTTTTAACCTGGGCTCAGTTCTGGTTCATGCAGGCTGATTGCTCTAGGACAGACACACAGCGTGGCCAGGCACATCACAGGTCCTGGCCATCTTATGATGGTCCAGAAAAAGAGACAGAAAGAACAGGGCTGTCTTCAACCAAAGAATAAACTTTGAGGATATTGTTTGATGGCCCAAACTGTGTTACTAATGGGGATTTCCTTTTCCTTTTTTTTTTTTTAATTTAAATATTTCACTTTTTAAAACCTATTTTTCTTTCAGCATTTGCTTTCCTGCTGGCAGACAATTTTTTGAAAGGTCACACCCATTTAACTTCCATGCATCCTACTCTTACTACTTTCCAAGCCACATAAGGAGTAATTAACTTTTTATTCTGGAAAACAAATTTATAGTACAATTATAGGGGCAGCCCTGAGCCCAGCTGCACACAATTGCAATTGCCTCTTTTTTCCAAGACCAATAGCAGCAATGCAGCTGTCTCCCTTTTTCCCACAAAGTTTTAACAACTAAAACTCCATTCATGTTTTGCAAAAGCTCCTCAGCTGGGCAAAGCCAGTGATCCAACCAGCACAAGGTTTTCCAAAGAAAATTTCAATCCTTCCCAAGAGACAATCCATGCCAGCTAAGCTGAAGTGTCCTCCCCAGGCAGAAAAAGGGCTCTTCCTGTGGAGAGAGTCAGCCCTTTGCAATATTGCTAGCACAGACAGAGTCAAGGGGTGGCAACCTCTTGTGATTTCCAAAAGGTTCCAGGCAATTTGTGTCTCGGCTGAGTTTCAGGTGTTGTAGGTCTTTTGCTTTCTTGTAATATAAAACCTCCACAGCAGATGAAAAGGAACTTGGCTTTGGGATATTTTTTTTTAAATAGAGATTTTTAAATATATATTTGTTGTTTAACCCTGAATTGAGTTCTCCTTGCACAATCTGCTTACCCCAAGGTCTCCCGTCTCACTCCTGTTTTCCTCAGGAAGATGATCAGGTAAAGATAAACAGAGGTGGAAACCTTGTGTCCATTGCTGGCTGAGGCAGTGACCACTCTCTGAATTTTCACATAAAGTGCTTCTTGTCACCACTTGCCAGACATCTGGAGGCAAACAGCTGCTAAAACGAACCAACATAAAACATAGATGTTCTGAATTGTTTGTTGACTAAAATATTTTTGAGCCTCTTGGTTGTTCTTGTTTTTTCCCCTTGCTTGAATTGTGTCAAAAGTCTTCCAGGAAAAAGAGAACAATCAAGATCTAATATCCTAAATAGAATAAAATTTTAAAAAAAGAACCTCAAGTCTGCCAAAGTTGTAGGTATTTGTATCTGCTTTTAAAGAAACAAACAGCCAAAACCATCTCTCACACAGCAACTGTCCATCCTCCTTCCTCTCGCATGATGGGCTAGAACTTAACCCTCTTTTCTGGTTTAATGCCACTTTTCCAAGAGAAAAAATGTTTTCAAGTTGGAGACAGAATGAAATGGGCCAATTTATGCCAGCAATTTGTGCTGAGACTTTCAAAAGCTTGTTCACAACTTACAGAACTGTAGAACCATAGGGCTTAAACCCCTACCTGGCAAATCTCCAAAGGCAAAAAATAAAGGATAAGCAAAGACACATTTAGAAAATTCATAAACCCACTGACTGCAGCCTGGAACACCTGCTTCAGAGCAAATGCCATCATCTCACAAACTCAACAGAATGGTCAGATGAGTCAGCCAAAAAGTGACAAAAAAACCCCAAAAATTGATTTGGACTTTTGGAGGTTTTTAACAAAGTATTTTCTAAGGTAATCTGCAGACACAGTGTATGGCTATAGGCTTGTAGGTTGTTTGTTTTTTTTTTCTTTCTATCCATTCTGCCTTGTGGTATTTAGCTTAAAGATTATTGAAAGAGATATTAGAACCTTCCTTGCCAGTGCCAGGCCATATGGACTTGTTGGTTCCTGTGCTGTAAGGAGGAGTGAAGACTGGAGAGTCCTGCCTGCTGCGGTAAAAGGGGAGAAGTTCTGCCATGGAAACCAGGCAAAGGGGTAGAAATGGACAGGAATATTTGATCAGGTTTCCAAGGCAGTGACTGAGATTAGTGAGCCTAAAGATGAGGTTGATTTGGGGTGAGGCTGGCAGTGAGTGTGGCTGGAGGGACACTTCTGGGAAGGCACCACACGCAGTTTCTCTTGGACACCACAGAGTGTCCTGTGCTTTCACAACTGGATTAATCCCTTCCGGCCTGGGAACAGCAAACAGCAGCTCAGTAAACCCCATTCTTCATTATTTTTGGCCCACTTTTACTGATGGCCCTAAATGTCAGGGTCAGCAGCACCTGCCCAGCAGGCCCTGCCACAGGAGCGATGCCCCACAGCTCCAGCAGAGCCAGGTGCCCATCCCAAGAAGGGAAGGCAGACCCTGGGATGCCAGCCCAGGAGAGGGGTTAGAGCCATCACTGCCTCCTTGAGACACAGCCTCTGCAACATCCTGAAACATGATGGGACTCTGGAGCTGCAGCAGAACCTTAGGGATTCTTTCCCCTTTCTGGGATAAATGCCCAAGTCCCACAAGCCTGGGGATGCACATTGGGACAGCGAGCACTGCAAGCAGCTGGAAGCTCCCACCCAGGGCCTCTCCTGAAGGGCTGGGGCAAGGATCCCATCCTGGCATGGAGCCTCACCTCACTGCTTCCTCAAGGCCTTTTCAGGATCTTTTCCTCCAGGACAAGATGTCAACAACCTGGCACAGAGCTGATGTTTAGTCTGACCTCGCTGTCATGTCTCCAGCGTGCTGCTGCTCGCAGGGATCACTGGCTCTCAGGAATTTTGCACTGCAGAGCTCTCAGAGAGCAACTGAGCAGCTCCTCAGCACCAGTGCTGGCTCCCCTACAAAGCTGAGAGGCAGCTCCTGGGGTTCCAAGTGCTGGTCCAGCCAGGAACACCGGGGTACTGGCACCCAAGATGGAACAGAGCAGTCAAGAGGCTCAGCCAGCACCGTGAACTCCATCAGATGCACCATGTCTGCCATCCACAGCTGCCAAACTCCATGAAAAGCTCTGACTTCCCTTCAAAGAGTCCTTTCCTGTTGCAAAAACACAGGTTCTGGCCAAGGAACAAGTTATTCATTCCATCCTTTGTGCTCTGATACTCAGACATGGGAGTACAAACCCACCTGGCATCACAGGGACCTTTTGGTAGGATCACACATTGGGCTATTCCACATTCCCAAAGGAGCAAGCATCCCTGGGGACCACACACTGACTTTTCAGATTGGTTAGAGATGCTCTATGAACAGCTCAGAACCTTCCTAAGCAGGTTCACCTACAAATTGCTCCTCCAGGATGGACGGGCACATCCCCACCCTGACAGCCAGCAGCCCCAGGCTCCCCAGGATGGGATGGGGATGAGCACAAGCAGCTCATGCTGTGGGTGGCACTGGGCACTCACAGGACTGGACTCTGGGCTGGGAAACAGCACTGAAGGGCTGTGCATGGAGCAGGTGAGCTGCAGACCTCACTGCAGGACAGCACTCCAGAGGCAGGTGCTCAGCTGGTGCTGGGATCCTGGTCCATCACTGGGCTGGGCCAGGGAAACAGCAGCACACACAGGATTTTGTTGGTGTGTGGCGTTTGGCTTGCAAGTCAGCCCCCAGCTTCCCCAAGAGCTGAGGGGTTTGAAGGCACCATACAACAGCTCTGCTCAGAGACCCTCACCCAGCTCAGCCAGGCTGCCTGGTGTGCATCAACTGTCTGCGTCAAACCCTGCAGGTTACCACACTTAAAGGATGGATGGAGCTGGAGCAGAGTCCTCTGCCTTGGGCTCCATGCAGGCCATGGCCTCCACCTACCTACCCCTACCTGCTGGTGCTCAGGCCAGAGCACAAAATCAGGGCAGGAGAGTTTCTGTGGGGTGTAGGAGTGCAGGAAAGCAGGGGGACAAATTGGGATAAATTCCTTTTGTCAGGCACAGAGAGGAAGCTTCAGTTGCCACACTGTCTACTGGCATGAGGGGAGAAGAGGAGGAAGATGGGGACCAAAGCATCTTGCAGAAATGGGGTATCCCAGAGCCCACTCACTCACACGCCCAGGAAAAACCTGCTTTAGGTGCTTGGCTGGAAGTCCAAGTGTGTGGGCAGGAGGATGCAGCAGGCTTCTCTCTCCTTTTGTTATCACTATCAGCACCTGGGACACTGTGAAATCTTTCATGCTGCACCTGGCCCTCCAACCTCATCCCATTTTAGCTGCCGTGTCCTCTCACAAAGCTGCTGTTTTGAGTCAGAAAAGGCTATTGAGAGAGCAGCTGTTTCTAGCCACAAGCCCTGCTGCACCTCTCCCCGGGGTCAAAGCAGCCAGCCCAGCTGATGGATGCCAGCAGAGGGATGTGCTGCACAGGATGCTGACAGCCCCCAAGTGTCCTGGCTGTACTGTGACCAGGAGGCTCCTGTTTCCAAACGTTTTCCCTTGTGGCTCCAACTCCCCAGGAAACCCGGCCTCTCCTCCAGGGCAACAGGATGGCCACAATGGCCACAGAACCTGTCGCCCACGCTGCTGTTGTGACAGCAGGAAACAAAACAAGGGCAATGCCTTCAACAGAAAGGGTCTTCTCCTGGGACTGCTGATGTTCTGGTGGTCCCTACTTGAGCACAAGCCAGCTTCTGCCGAGATCCAGCCCTAGGAGAGCTCTAAGCCTGGCCCTGTCTTTTCCCTTTCCATTTTCTCAGGCCATGTCTGACACACAGGTAACTCATCCCAAGCCATGCCCAAGCCTACAGAGAGCTACAGGTGGCTCAGAGCCATGCCTGGGACAGCCCAGGAGCATGAGCCCATTTCTTCCAGCAGGTCCCTGGGACTCAGAGAAGCAGCAATTTACCAGTGGGAAACACAAGCATAACCCCTGGTTAGCCCCATGTTAGTTCAGAAAGCCAAACCCCACCCAGGAGGGGATGAATTTCTCCATTTTTCCATAGTGTAGGTTTTCTCTCCAGGGAGAGGAGAAGAAGCACACACTGCTGGGCAGTGGCAACCTTCCCCATAACACTTTCCAGGGACTGAGAGAGACTGGAGCCACCCTGGCCCATGTCATGCCTCACCAGCCCAATCTTTCCCCCACATGGAAGCTGTGCCCAGAGCTGTCAGAGAGGCCAAGAGAGCTACAGCCCCCAGCTCTTGGTTCCTGAGCCAGCTACAAGGCTGCTCCAATCTGCCAGCTGGGATCATGCTTGACTGCTTTTGAGGCAGCAGCAGAGGCAGCAATGGACATGGGGAGGAGGTGGGGAACCTGCCAGAGGTGAGGGACCTGCATGGCTCTGGACATGTCATCACATAGGGCACAGTAAGGCTCCTGCCCTGCATAGCAACAAGGCTGCCTGTGACAGGCTGCTTTGCTGTCTGAAGTCTAAATTTGGCCCTGGGGCCAGCACCAGCTTCACTGCTGAGAAGCCAAGGTAAGGGGAAGTGAAAGCCACAGGGTCTGTGACACCTGCTCTGCTTCACTGTTTCACTTGTGTCACTCCCAGGAGACCTTGAGTTGCTATATTTGAGCACTGATTACGTCCTAGCTCTGTTCTTATCCTTGTTTGTGAAGTTTGACTGAGTTCACACACTCTTGTGTACACAACGTGCCACCCTCCGGCTGCCAAGGAGCACTCACAGCTGCCTGGGGTTCCCCCTGCACCGCAGGGACACGGGCTCCTGGGCAGCTGGGAAATGCTGTCCCCAAGCATTCTGCACCACCAGCATCCCAGAGAACACAGGAAAGCAGAGACGAGCTGCTGAAAGCCCAGGCTGGGTGGAGGCCTAGGACTTGAGCCCCCATGGCAAGAGGTGCCCAGAGATGGAGGGTACTGGCCCTTGTCCTCTGGAAAAGCCAGGAGAGCTGCCATGGACATGGGGGTCTGCCTTTAAAGAGGGAGAGCATGGGGATGAAAGCAGCACAGCTGCAGAGCAGCCCTGGCAGAGGGATGGCAAAGGAAGGCTAGCAGGGGGCAAGTAGGGGCTGTGAGGGTTGGGGTCTGTGAGAAAGGAGGGAGAATAAAGGATGGTTCCTAAACTCTAGGCCATCCTGGGTGGGTGGGGTCCTGGTCTCCCAGTTGTCCACCATCAGCAGCACCTTTTTATTCCTGAGGGTGAGGATAATGATTCTTCCACTCTTGGAGAGCTGCCAGCCCGGGTCACGTTGTTCCACAGCACAACCCCTCTTCCCTTCAATCCCATCCCAGCTTTTCCTCTCCATCTCTTTCTATTGTTGAAGGGACCTTTCATTCTCCTGGGAGTCAAAAACCACTCAAAACAGCTCAGGCTTTCAAGCCAACCCTCAAAACTCTTCACCCTTCTTCTCCCCAGCCAGAGGGGCAGCACTGGAAGGAGGCAGCTGAGTCCTCTGTGACTGGGGGCACAGCAGGGCACATACCCCAGCCAGAGCTCTCACAGGCGCACCAAGAAAAGTCATCTGTGTATTCCAGCTCCTTTCTTCCACTGGCATTTCCCTGGTCAGGCTGATCCAGTCGTGACCTCCCTGTTCTTAGTTGCACACTCTCCTCCTGATATTTTCTTTCACACACTGGTATCATGCTCTTCCATGCAAACATCTACAGAGGAACCCATACAGCATGGCCTACCCATTTATTTTCTACCACATGTCAAAGGGCTTGGAAGTTCCAAGTTAAAATACTGCCCCAACTGTGCTGCAAGATTCATGATGTGGTCTCAGGCCCCAGAGCAAACAGTCTGCAACAAGGTGAGGAGCTCACACTGTAACACAGAAGAAGAAGAAGGGGGAATCTGCAGTTCAAAACCAACATCCAGGTAAGCTCTGCCTTTTGAGGGGTCTCAGCTGGCTGGAAACAAGTCCCTCATGGGTTTTGATTGGCATCCACTGAGTGTAAGGTAGGAGCTGAGGTGGGAAAGCTCTTCTCACATTTGTTCTATTATAGTCCTAGACCTGAGTTATCTCTTCTGTGCAGCTGCCTGCTAAAGAGGATTTGCCTGGAGACTGCTTGTCAGTGTTTTTTGAGGAAGAAGCAAAGAAACCCTTGTGAGTCCAAGCTGCAAGAAAAACTGCTTCATGGGAAGTGTAGAGGTGACCCTGAATGGACACAGAATAGCAAGATCAAAAAAAAGGCACTTTCCTGTGTGATGATTTCCATTTTCTTCTCTTTCCTTCTCTTTTCAGGTCTCTGTGAAATAAAACTAGGGTTAAAATACTTTCTCCTCTTGTTCTGAAAGGCAAATGAATTGGTCCTTATGAGACTCTCAGAGTGAAAGGATTAAATAAAATGGTATTAACCATTTGTGGCTATGGGACTGCTACACATATGGCATGGCTGTGAGCATCACAGAATATCCCAAGTTGTTAGGAAGCCACAAGGATCACTGAGTATTTGGATGCACAATGTTTGGACAGGTGACAGGTACAAGAAGAGCCCTAAGAAGGCTGGGCATGAAGCTTCATCTGGAGCTGAAGAGAGAGGCTGGTGGGAATAGCTCCTGGAAAACAGGCTCTCCCTCTAGAGCCTTCCATTCAGACCGGGACCACATGGAACATCCCTCCCCATCTCCCTGCTGCTTAAACACGCCCGCAGCACCTCCGCCTCATTTTTTGGAAATTCCTCCACCAAATGAGAGAGAGGTCTTAAAAGAGTTAATTAGCCCTCTTAATTAAAGGATGTGCGCAACATCCGAACGTCCTACACACACACACACACACACACACACACACACACACACGAGTGCGCCTCCCAGCCGGGCGGCTCCGGGCGCTGTCCGCGGTGCTGAGCGCTCCGCCGGGCACCCCCGGGCCACAGGGACTGTCTGCTGCTCGGGGAAAGCTGGCTCACAGGGAGAAAACCCACCCGGCCAACCAGAAGGAAAAAAACCACAAAAAAACAAAAAACAAAACAAAACACAAAAAACACCCAAAACCCCCAAATAAACCCCAAACAAACAAAAAACACAAACAACAACAAAAAACCCAACTAAAAATAAACCACCTAAAACTCTGAACTGGACTTTAACATTGGAAAATGAGTTTGAAGCATGTCTTTTTCCACCCCCTCCCAGCTCAGGGGTGTCAACATCTTCCAAACTTACTGGGCTCATTGCGGTGGGTTTTAGCTGAAGCTGCCATCTCTCTTGCATACACAGCTCTTTGTCTAACTAATATAGTCCTCCTAAGGAACTTTTCCTGTTTGAAAATGTATTTTTTCTCCACAAATTGTTTTTCTTATCCATCTTCCTCAGAATTTCCTCCTGTTGAGACATTAGGCTTTTAGAGACACATCACAATATACCAAACCACTGGCAGGAATGCTCTGTTTCATATCCTAAAGTTTCTCATTTGGATACTCCAAAACCAGCTTCCAGACCCCTGCATGGTCCCTGGCTGAACCAGTCTCAGGTGTGTGGTCACCAGCACAGACTCTGTACTAAATGGCTTTCTAATCTGGCTCCTAAATGGTTTGGAGTAATTTCCATTTGGAAATGAGGGAGAGTCCTTGAAGTTCATGGGGTTGACAGTGACTTCAGCCAACCAAAGATAACTGAAGAAAAATGTTTAAGAGCATGGACTGGATGTGCTTTAAAGATGTGAATTGTTCTGTGATAAAGCTCTGGCCTCTGAGTCAGACTTCCCTGAGCCTCTGCTCCTGCATGGCAGCAGCACTTCCTGCCACATTCAGGCACGGAAAAAAACAAAAGCCAAGACAAGTGAGTCACTCAGCTTCACGTGAGAGGACAAGACAGGAGACTCAAAGACCCCTATCCCTACAGGAGACACCTCCACCCTGACCCCTGCAGACTCTGGCTGAAAAAGTCACTGACAGCCAGCTTGACACGGAGCAGAGAGGGCTCCAGCAGCCTGCAAGAAACACAGCAGCCTGCAAGAACAGACCCATGCTGTTATCACAGAGCCACCAGAAAGGGTGACATATCTCCCCTGGGCTTGAAAGAGAATTCCTGGTATTTTTGTCATTTTCTAGCAGTTTGGGATAAGAAGCAATGCTGTAAAGGTTAACCAGAGGCTGAGCTCAGGTCCCAGATAACCCAAAGCCAAAGTGCCAAGGAGCAGAAAAGCCCCAGACAGGTTTTGCAGCCAGGCACTGACATCAGGGGCTGCCTCAACTTCCCGTAACCCTGGGCACAGGACACAGCACTCTGTGAAATGCCATGAGCAGCTTATTTTGGGTGGCTGTATGTCAGGAACCCTCAGCCAAAATAAACCCCTTGGCCTGCTTCAATGCATCTTTTTAAAGAAAAGAATTTATGTAAATACTCTTTTGTGAAAGAAAAATATTGTTGTGAGTCTGTGCAATATTTCACGAGATTTTTCTTTTTATTTAAAATTACCTTCCCTTTGGAGCACAGGAAGTAAAACATTAGCCTGAACAACAGCCATACCTACATTTTGCTGTTCTTATCACCTGTGACAGGAATCTCCAGGTGATATCTGGGAGCCAGGCTACAACCAGCACCTACCTGAAGAAAAATGAAAATGGCAACTATTTAATGAAAGCAAGATTTTAGCTCTTTAAAGATATAATAAGTGTATAGCAAAAAATAAAATAAGTACTAAGGGTCCTCTATACATTAAAACTCACTCTTTAAAGATTTGTTTACAACATTTATAGAGCAGTTACACCTTGTTTACTCAGTGCTTGTGTTCTCTGCTCGCTCAATACTGCGAGAATAAAGATTTGGTTTAAGTCTAGGTAAACTGCCAGCACTCTGGCATGTCTGGATTCTCAAGAATCCATTGCTACGGAAATAAAAAGGAAATTAAACCACTGGAAAAATTAAAAAAGTATGTTAGGTTTCTAAGAAGCCTGATTAAATTTGGGGGCAAGGTTTAACTTGCCACTTAACTCACACCATTTGGAGGTAAGGTTTAATGGACACTTACTTCACATCATTATGCAGTGACTGTGGCAGAGCACTGAAGGGCTCTGTGCTGCTGCTCAAGATGTGCTCAGCAAGTGCTCAGCAGCACCCCAGGCCCTCTCTAAAATGACCCATGCACAGAAATCCTCTCCTCCAGAGGCACAGTGGGCACCACTGCCTTTCAGACAGCTCTGGCCACATAAACCTTAAACACCTTTCTGCAGTTTCTCAGTCCTCTGATACAATTCTTAAGAGTAGTGTCACTTCAATGGATGTACAATTCAGCCACTTAGGCTGTCAGACTGGTTGAAGTAGTGCCAGGAGCCAGTGCTATGACACTGCAGCCTGTTTGTCACATATTCCACTGCAATATGTATAGAAATGAACTTCTCCTCTGAGATGGTCCCTCTCACAAATGAAACATGGCTTGGAATCTATCAAGCATGCCTGCAACAGCCTGAAGAACAGGCATCATCAAAAAAACATCAACAAAACCAAAAACAAGCAAACAAAAAAACCCTCCAAAACCAAAACAGGTTTAAATTGTTTTTTTCTGCAGTTTTTCTCTCATTCAAGTCTAGACCACTGTAGTGCACTGTAACAGTACTTTTCCATGAGGTCTGGGATCTCGACCTTTTGGCTGCAGTGCACATAAACTGTCTGATGATGATCTGGTATTGTAATACTGCAAATCAGTCAAATGATCCCTGAGGTGAGCTAGAGACCCTTTGAGTATTCATCTACTCCTTATTAGCAGTAAGTAAAACCAGCAACTAGGCAGCAAGCACCTCAAAGTAAAAGCTGCTGCTTTGGAATTAAAAGTCATAACTTCACAAGCAGTTTTATAGCAAGACACTTTTGTCAAGTATCATATTGCTAGTAAATGAACTCTTACTCATGAAAGAAATTTCCTTTTTTTATATTTTAAACTAGATGTTCTCACCAAGTACTTCAATTAAAACAAAAATTCAAGTCCTGGTCAACTGAAACTCGTAACTGTAGTTGCAATTATACCCATATAGGAATCTTTTATTTATTTTAACCAGTCAACAAAAATCTGGCTGAGCATTCTGAAGGCCACAGTTCACACCATAAGTGCTGAGGAGAGCCACGTGTAGCACTTGATAACAGTAGAGCACATTAGCCACAATTTATATTGCAATCGACTGTTGCAAAAGTCACCAATTATACTTGTAGAGCATCCTAAGCACGGGCATAACACAGCCCCATGGCAATTTCTGCTGATATGCTGCTGCACTTCAAGGTCAGACCTGCTTGTAAGAAGATGGAACACCTCTCTGTCAGTTTCCTGGGTCATCTGTGTGGGCTTTTTTAAAAACCTGAAGCCTTCTATTTGGTTTCTGAAATGCCCCTATGCCACCCAGCCTCCCTTTCCCTTCCCACTCCATCAACAGGCAGGGCTTCCAAAATATCCACTCTTGGCCCTGCTGGCAGATGCCTGTTACCAAAATGTGCTTTTTCCTCTCTTCAGGGCCCATGGTCTGGGAAATGGTAACAAACAGGAATCCTCCTTCTACCAGAGAAGTGCTGCAAGGAGGGAGGCTAACCACCACTTTGAGGCATGCACATCTTTAGCTGGAATATTACTCCCCATTCAAATATTCTTCTGTTCCAAAACAGATGCTGGGGGTATTTTTCCCATGAGCAGCATTTCTCTGGAGTAACTCCATGAATTTGATGCCGGAGGCTGAGCTCCATCTGCACATTTTGCTCCCACTGATCAAACAGGGTTGAGGAAACACAGTCCAGGAGAGCTGGGCAGCAGGACATCTGTAACACAGGAGCCCATGGCACTCAGGTCTGCCAGGCTGTCAGCAAATCCCTCACAGCACTGCACACACTCCCACTGCTGTCACAGGGAATTTGGACTGTGCCTATGGCAGGCTCTCATCCCCAAAATAACTTCCTTTGTCCCAGCCTTAAGAAAAGCTGCCCAGGAGGACAAAGTGGAAGGGAACTCACAGCGGTCTAGAGATTTAAATCAGTCCTGGCTGATTTAAATTTAAATTAGTCAGGGCTGTGCAGCATTTGGGGAGCCCCACAGGAGCAGCAAGACTGTGATGAGTTACAGGTGTGATGGCAAGAGCAGAAACATGGAGCTCTTCACTTCAGTTGTGCCAAACCAAAGACCCTTTGACCTGTTCCTATTAACCCTTTGATCTGTTCCCTATTAACAGTAAGTAAAATCAGTAATTAGACAGTGAGCCCCAAGGACATTTTCAACTGCAGTGTTTTAAATGTGGGGGTGCAGAGAAAGGACTGGGGAGTTGCTGTTAAGCACTGACAGAATCTAAGGTTTCTTTGCTGTCTCTGCTCTGTATTTGCAGAGTAAATAAAAACTCCCAAAATAACCTGCGTCCAGTACCTCTGTGGACTTTGTGCTGACACTGGTTTTAAGCCATCTGCAGGTTTCAGAGTGCCCACAGCCACGTCACATACCCTTCAGTATGCAAGAACAATGCAAAACTGTGAGAACTATGCAACACTGAAAACAGCATGGTTGAAAAACAATGAAGATGAGTTACTCTGTCCATCCACCTTGTGAGAATTCACCCACAGATGAATATTCACCCACAGATTTCAGACAAAACACTTTTCTAACACCCTTATGATAATGATAGTACAGATGAATATTCACCCACAGAATTCAGACAAAATGTTTTTCTAATACCTTCAAGTGCAAAATACCACATCTGGAAACCAAGAGAACAGATGTTGTTGAGAGCAGATGGTAGAGGCTGCCTCAGAAAGCAGCAGATGGAATTTGAAATCACTGTGGATAACTGACTCTGCACAAGCACTTGGCATGCCACAGGTAACAGTGGCAGACAGAGTTTGTGGACACAAACATCAAGAACTTGCTGCTCAAAATCTGAGCACCATTTTTTGGGAGTATGTAGAGCACTGGGCTAACAGCTGGTGCTGGGTCACAAGAAACAGGAACAAGGAAGTTAGAGATTAAAATGTTTCTAGCTTCTGAATCAAACGTATACAACACAAAATGCCCACTTTCTGCCGTGCATCCAAGAACTGAAGAGGTTAGTGGATAGCAGGAGACTGTTTGGGACTTCTCAGCCTTTTTGCTAAGGATGCAGCAATCCACAGGCTGAAGATGAAGTCCAAAGCCCAGTGTGAAAATGCAATTGAAATTCTCAGTAATGACCACAGTCAAATATTAGAACAGGTTCTCCCAGTACAGAATGCATTGCCACTATCTTTAGGGTAAGCTCAGGGCACTAATTTCCAGGGAGGAACATTCAGATATAGCTTTCAGAGTAAGTTTCTCAGATAAGCAACAGAGAGGGGGTGGGGAAGGGAACTGTTGCAGGTGGACAGTCAGTTCTGAAGCAAGAAGGGCACCCACAAAGGGAGCAGTCTGTGGGTGTAATTCACATTCCACATATCTGGCACACTCAGATTTGCCTTGCAGTGACTAAATAAGAATTCTCACACTTCAAACCTACTCTTGCAAGAGAGGACAATTCTCCCTTGGCTTGAGGTGCAATCAAGCCTTGGGAGTCTCCTGAAGTATGCAGGAGTTTCTACAGAGTTTTTCAGTGACAAAAGGTTATTGACAGACTAGACCAGCCAGTCCTCTGCATTGGCCAGCCTTCTCCCAGAATTTGCACTACTCCATTCCCCAAGCAGTGGCGTGATATGGATTGTCCTCTAATCTATTTACCAGTGACAGAAACAGCCCAGCATTTTGCTGCACAGCCTAGGGAATTCATTCCTGCTGGTTAATTAAACCATTTATCCAAGGGCCAAAGGGGTAACACTAACAAATGTATAGGATTCCTTGATCCTATACACAAACTACCAGCTTAGGCTCTAGCAGCTGCTCCACACACAGTTTTTGTCAAGACTCACTTTTTTGCCAGCATGATGACTCAACCCTTTCCTAGGAGGAAAATCACTAAGGTTTGGCAGGCTGAATAGTCCCTTGGCTGGGCAGCCTTGCCTATAGGATGTGGAACTCTTTGAGATAAAGCAGAACACAGCACAGTACTGCTACTGCAGCAAAACACAACTGCCATGTTTTATACCCATATTCAAGTGCTGAATAAATAAAAATTTGTTTTTGCTGAAAATACCAACTGTAAGTATTTAATGTATTGATGAACTAAATATATTAATGTGCAATAAGTAATATTGAAGAAGCAGGAATGCACAGTTTTTTTTTCTCTCCTTCATAGGATCAACTACTCTGTCTCTGTAAGGGCACTTTGAATACTCTGATTTCAAAATATTAACTATTCCATCACAGAAGGAAGAAGAGAACAAGTACATCTGACAGAATAATGACAATAATATAAATTACCATATGTCTAATGCCTCACAGCCCATGACAAGACTGAGCTCATCTGGCACAGCACAGAGAAGGCAGAGTTCTAGCAGATACACCAGAACAGGATACTTATTTTCACTAACAATACAACTGCAATAGAGCAAAACCATCTTTCTTAAGTACCTCTGAATGTTTACCCTTGTATAAGCTCTATATGGAACATACAGAGTACTCTGGCAGCACTTGCCTAAGCACAGCTATTTTGTTGTTTCGCTATCTGACCCTGCAAAGCTGAGCTTGGTTTTCTAGAAACATAAGGGTGGTGCCCAAAATAACTCCACAGCTTTTGTGGTGTGACAAGCAGGAGTTAAGGTAAGAGAGTTTTAGGTGACAGCAGATGGTTTGTGTTGCCCAGCTGCATTATTAGTTCTCTATTTAAGGTCATAGGGAAGCAATTAGATCTGGAAAAGGGACTACACAAGGTTCATGATTGCTTCCATGGGATCACACAGCCTCTAAATTCCACAGACCTTTCCACTGCACATGTTAGAAGGTCCTGGAGACTGGAATTTCTCCAGCAATACTTTACTGAGGCTGGAGATTGTCTGAGCTCTGGAGGGGATTAGAAGCAAGCACACTTTTTAAGAGCATTTATTCTTTATTCTGGAGCAGGAGCAGCAGGACTGCCAAACAACCCTAGCTTGTACTTAGCTTTGACCTGCTCAACTCCCAGTGACCATTGGTTAATAGTAGCATCAGTGTCTAGGAGAGCATGAAAGCAAAGGCTTTCAACATGTAAACAACCTGAAAAACAATTGCTGACTTTGTTTCTCACCCCCCTGGGTCATGAGTTGAAGTTTGCAGTAGCAGAGTGCTGCTCCATAAAGTGGAGCATGTCACAGAACAGACTGGCAGGCTCCAGCTCAGACCAGACCCTACCTAACAGGTCTGGGTCTGTGTTTCACCATGTCTTAAAGTTGAGACCTGATGATGGTCAGACAGGGAAAAAATGGTTCTCTAGAAGCTGTCTCTAATGATAGTGAAAGATTAATCACATCTCAACTGACTAATCTTCAATAAGTTGAGGCAGATCTAAAACATGTACCTCAAATAACATCTAAAGCAAGCATTACTGTGTACCCCACATTATTACTCACCTCACAAGTGCACCTGCACACCCATTGTTCAATAAGCTCTACACATACTTTGTCAGCATTATTCAGATGCAGAAATAGCTTGAGGCAAGAGTGGTTTAGCATAAGTTTATTTGCACAAGAATTTCAGCATCATTAAGGTCCAAACCCCAATTTCCAAGGATGACAAATGAACACCACAGTGCAGAACAGTAGACCAAGTTACTGTGACCAATCTCACATTTGGGCTCATCACAAATCCAAATATTTCTAGTACTCTGTTTTTCCAGCTAAAAGAGGGAGGGGGAAGAAAGAAAAAAAAACAAACAAAAAACAAAACAAAAAACCAAAACAAAAAACAAAAACCAACCCAAAAAACCAACCAAACAAACAAACCTCCCCCCCCAAAAAAAAACCAACCAAAACCAAAAAAACTTCACTTCTTCCAAAGAGATGACAGGTTTTCCAAGAGCTTACTTCTTTTAATAGTAAAAAATAATAAGAAACATAGGAAAAAAGGCCTTCTAAATTTCAATGGGAAGTGCAGTTTTATTCAGAGAGACAAGCCCAATCCAGACATGTAAGTGAGAAAATCCAGAGTGCTCCAACCATTCCCCCCAAAGTTTCTACTACAGACCAACATCCCACTCTATATCTGGCTTCACTGTAAATAAAGAACATTTATGAAATACACTTAACTGTACGCAAGAAACAATTGAGCAAGACTTAGATGTGAGCACTAGAAGTTTTATTATTCATTTGGCTACCCAATGCCCAAATTAGAAGAAGCTGCTGGTGGCTGTGGTCAGTTACTGCTCATTCCTGTGCCTAAGAACTACAGAATCCTGACTGAGTTGAGTGAGAGGAATGGGAAACACGTACCATCAGTACACTGACAGTTTAGGATTAAGGCAATTTGTCCAGGTTCTCTTCTAAGAGGCCTTTCCCCAACTACTCATCTAGTGACATGCAGAGATCACTAACATCAGTTGTTATTCTAGGAATTGGGAACCCACAAAGCCTAGGCATATACCGAATGCTTAACCCCAGAACTCAAGTGCAAAATACGGATCTTTAAGTTTCAATAAAAAGTTTTAGATTACCATGTCTCTAATGCCTCACAGCCCGTGACAAGATTTGCACTAGATTTAAATACTACCTACTGCTTTGTAGAGGAGTTGATAAGTGAAAGCATGAATATCTTTTGAAAAATGGTTGTTCAGAAGCAAGCAGTAGTCTTAAACCCCCAACTCAGTGATTGACTGACTGAGCTGAGGACAAACACAGCAATAATTCAATCTTTAGCAGAGTAAGCACAAACTATGCTTAAGCTTACAACTTGTCACAGTGACCATGGATCAGCACAGGGATTTTACCAAACTGACTAAAACACTGTCTTCTACCAGGTCTCTTTGGTAGCATCTCCATCAATTAAAAAAGTCTATCTTACAGTGAGGAAGTCACAACAATAAACTGCAAGTCAAGGGGTACTTGGCAATAAATGTTGTCAACAGGTCCTTAACCCCAGACTGGCTTTGTCTAGCAGTGCTTACAAGCTACACGAAGAAACCAGCTATTTTACACCACAGCCTAGTTGGTAGAAGCTTGATCCTGAGGAATGATGCACTGAGTGCTATTGCAGCTTTGTTTTAATGCCACTGCCCAGAGGGAATGTATCAGGTAACAGTCTGAAGCACAGTAGTCTCTCTCTAAGCTCCACATGACACACAAGAGGTTAGAAGAGATTTATTAGAGCAGAGGCATCATTAGTGCAGAGGGGTGACTGAACCAAGCAGGCATCCTAGACTTGGCCCAGGGTCATCACTTTTACCTAGTGCTCATTCTCAAATTACCCCTTGCAAGAGGGGTCACCATAAACCTGAACTCGAACCAGCTAACCCACAGCAAATTGAGCCACTGCCACTTGCACCATCAAGCTGCCAGCACCACCCAGAACAGAAAGGGGTAGCACTTGCAGCACAGTGATGAAAAGCTACCAAGTACACCACCTCTACCTGCCAAGCCTGGATTATTTGGAAGGCAATGGGATGAGCCGTGCCCCAGCAATCCCTGGTCAATGCAGGGTCAATGCAGCAGGTAGTGTGCAGCTTCAGGATACAATTTAACCATTTGAGGGTTTCCTATCTAAGAGCCAGGTTATAAAGCATCTGTATTTCCCACATGCCAGAGCATCCTAACAACCAGACAGGGAACACAAGAGTCCTGCAAAGCTCAAACCCAGGCACTCAGCTGTTCAGAGAGCAGCAATTCAACGTGAAGCTTCCTCAGAGGCCTCAGCATCAAGTTACATCAGCAAAAGCACAATAGTTATGGCATGAAACTTAACTTCTCCATAGCTCTATCTCACTAGGAATCCAGTTCAGCCTTTTTTCATTCTCTAGCATTTCCTTTTCCAGGAGATGCACCTGGCCTGATGTCCAGCAGCCAAGGCATTAAAGACTAATAAAACAAGTCCATGTTTCCAGCTTGTGAGGACTCCTCCCAAGCATCTCATCACTTCCATGCAAGCCAATGCACAAAACCAATTCCTAAAGATCATCCATGACATCACAGAGAAGGCAGATACCAGAGTCTGAGCCCCTCTAGGCACCTTCTGCACCTTCTAGCCCCTCTGTTCACTTCTGCAATGGCTATAGCATAGGCTGGCTTCAAAAACATCTATGCAAGAGAGGACAGCAATTACAAACTCTTAAGTCTTCTTTATAGTGACACTCTATACTAGGCCAAGTATTGCTTTCCATGCAGGAGTTATTCTTGCCTAGGATTGCATTCCAGCAGTAAGCTTGCACTAAGTTTAACACACATGACAACACTGGCATCATGTTAGTTTTTAAAAAGTCAAAGTCTTGGATGACAGATGTCTTGTCTGTAAACCACACTAAGTCCAAGCCACAGTTAATGAAAAAGGCTGGGTTTGCTTTCAAGTTTAGCTACTTTGGCTGACTAATCAGGAAGCCTTTAAAGAAAAAAAACATACAATATAATCCACCAAATTATTTGCCTTTTTGCTACCGAAGTTGCTATCAAAACTGTTCAGGAAATCAAGTTAAAGCGTGCTTAGCTACATACAGTCCACTTGGTAGACTGCATCCCACCCTGCCTTCCTAAGCTAAATGGAGTCTGAACAGAGAAGTAGCCTCACTGCTCTGTTGAGACAGTCTTTATGAAGTAGTTATGAAAAGTAGAAAGAACTTCTTGGTCTGATGAGGAGCAGGCCATTTTTACCATCATTTAAGTACAGCACTGCTGCTGTTTTCCACCTTGAATGGCAACCAAACATTGGTGTTCCATCTGCTTTACCTTCTAAGCCTTAACCATTTGTTGGATCAGGCACTTTGGTCTTACAAGCTTGCAGAAACAGTAATAAATAGTTAAAGAAATAATAAAGAAGATTCAGTGAACAAGCATTCTTGAACATTGCACCAGCGCATAATAAATAGCTCTAAGATTTGCCTTTCTAGTCTACATCTCTGGTTAAACAAAAGAAACTCAAGATCATTGCTATATGTATTTTACTATTGTAATTCAGTGAAAATCATCCCGTTAATAACACCACTACATAAATAACAGAGGAATTTTTAACCTTCCTTATAAAGCCCAGGAGTCTGAAAGCAGCAAGTTCAGCACACACCCTTGAGGAAGATCAGCCCTCTGTACCTACCTCCAAGGGAGTGCATACTCTTCCAGAGACTATTCTGAACTCAGGCCCAGACTTTCAACACATAGAACTTCTGTGGAGAGCTCTGCTCAGGGTTTGTACACCTCTTCAAGCAAGGGTTAAGAGCAGTAAAAAGGAAGAATTTTACCCTAACCACTCGAAATGCTGTCTCATGCAGTGACTAGGTGATAGTGATAACCCAGTAAGCTCAGTGGCGACAGAAAGGCAAACCTCCAGGACCAGCCTGAGGTTGTACAATAAGAAATTCATTTTAGGAGGCACTTTCAGAATTTGTACTGTGGCAGGAGTGCACATAATCCTGCAATTTATAGTGACCTGGGATTTTTTCTTTACGGTTTGGGGTGGTTTTGCTGCAGACCTGTGAGGAAGAAAATCTGGTCAAACCCCAAAGTAAGAGCTGTGCTACTTTCCAACTGTGCCAAAATTGTTTTGAAAGATAGTCAGAAAAGCTTTAGCTTTATGCTGGACTCAAAAATATTTTTCCAAGTTAACTGTTCAAACTGTGGCTCCAATTCTATTTAAAGCTTCAATTCCTCATTTCAAGGACTTTTTACATTACTAAGTTTTAGATTATGTTTTGGTATGCTTTTAGAAAGGCCACCTTCCAAGTTTTTGTAGTCAAGAAAAATTTAACCAGCTTATGCTTTGTGAATAGACTTACTAAACTATCTATCTTCAACTTCCAAGAAATTAATCTTGAACTCAAGGCAGGACCACATAGCCATAGGCACTACAGGAAACAACATTTATGTCCTCTACAAGACAGACAGTATCCATACTGCTACCAGCTCACACAGACACAAAGTGAAAGTGACCCAAGCATAACATGAGCCCAGTCTTGGCACAATTAGTTCAAGAGAAATTTGGCCAGAACTTGGACTGAGGAAGAGTAATAAGGTTAGGAAATAGAAAGCAGAGTTTTGCTGCTACTCCAGGAGCAGCTTCTGCTTAAGGCATTTTACAGTCAATTAACCAACCCAGTTTACTGCATACTCCACTTAGATCCCATGTTAACAACCCCCTTCCAGAGCTAGTACAAAGTTTCTTAACTGCTCCTCTTAACGTCTGGCTGCTGGTTCTCTTCTCCCCATGAAGAGGTAATAAGGCTTTTTGGCATTTGTAGAGATACTCTTAAAGATTCATAGCAGGTCACCTGGCTGCATAATCCCACTGCACACCAGGAAATGGACAGTCTGATACAGTCATGTTTCCATTAGAGAACATCCAACTGACACTTATTAATTGTCTATATTTACACTCTTTGCTTTCAGCAGTCTCCAGCCAGGAGCACTCGAGGGGAGCGATCAATTGCAAGGCAACCAGGTGGGGTAGGACTGGCTGTACAGCACAGGAGCACTTGCCAGGTAGTAGTTACTGAAATTTGCATCGCTGACATAAGGTGCTGGCTGGTAGTAACAGGTCACATTAGTGGCATTAGGGATGACATTCTGTTCTGCCAGCACCTTGAGTGCCAGCAGAGAAATCAAATTGAGAGTCTGCCTCCGCTCGTGCCCCATGAGGCAGACGGTGCTCTCATTCACCACCCGGCGCAGAATCATGAGGTAGTCGTACTTGCTCCTCTCTTCTTTGGAGAAGTGGTTCTGGAGGTAGGTCTCCAGCTTGCGCTGCTGATCCAGGATGTCTGGGAAGTCTATGAAGAACCGGGAGCACATGTAGCGCTCCAGCGTTTTGATCTCGTCCTTATCCATGGGCCTGAAGTCTCGTACCAAGAGGTTGCTGTACTTCAGCAGCCCACCACCTCGGATCTCCTCAGGATTTTTGGTAGCTATCAGCTTGTTCTGGAGGTGATCAAAAGCTGCTTCAAAGTCTCCATACATGCTCTCCCCAATCACCGTTGGGTGGAAGTGCTCTGACATGGGGGTTTCTGAGTAGTTATAGTAAAAGAGCAGGGAGTCCAGAATGATCTGGAACGAGTCCACGCTGAACTCAAACTGCCGCCGAATGCAGTCCACAAACTTAAGCTCCACATTTTTGCCATGCTTGTTGGAAAGTGATATCAAGCTCCAGCGGTCAGTCTCCGTGCACACTTTGACCAGCTTCTGGATGTAGGCTTCCTTCAGTGTCACGGGACTGATTTTCAGCTTGCTCACTCCTTCCGGCAGGAAATTCAAGAGGGATCGCAAGACCACATCTCGGACTAACTGAAACTCTGCCTCACTTGGAAGAGAAACTTGAAAAATGAGATCGAGGTCTTTGCATCCCAGCCCATTATCCTTCACCAGGACGTGACCAGCTGCAGAGCCGTTCAGACGGACATCGTGGACCATGATGCCCGCCTCACTCAGCCGGCTCCGAACCGTCTGGACAATGTCCTTCAGCGTTATCTGCAGCGTCGGGAAGTTCCCCCGGCCGTGGATGGGAACCACCTCTGTGAGAACCTCATGCAGACGGCTGACCTGCTCCCAGTTCAGGACACTGCAGGACATGGAGTCTGCTCCACTGCTTCCTTTGCCTGCCATCTTAGGGCTTTTCTTCTCCAAAGAAACTGGAGGTAGGATATTAAAAAAAAGACAAATCAGAGCTTCTGTTTGTGCTTCCTAGATCTATTCCTAGACTCTGTTTTTCTGTCCATTCACACAGACACAAACTAGACAGAAATAACAATGTATTAATGATTATCAGCAATCCTTTCACCTGAAATGAGACACAGCTTTTCTATTGGTGCAGGCAAAAAAGATATTAGTTGCCATTGTTCTTTTTTTTAGTGAGGTAGAGTTACTTCAGGAAACTAGTTTGTGTCAAATGGAAATTACCAAAGATGACACAGGCTAAAGCTAAAGTCATCAGCAGCACCAGCAGAAGTGAGATGAGCTGCAAAGGACTCCTGAGAGTCAGGCTTTGAAGTTGTTTCATGATGCATAGAAAGCTCAAACTGCTGTCTCCAACTAACACAACTGTAGAACAGCCTCAGGTGTTAGTTCCAGGGCTTAGACATACAGTCCACTGACAACTCTTAAATTTTGTCAGAGATACAAGATTTCTTCCTTTACATAGAATGCTTTCCTTTCTAAATGATCCAGCATCTATCATTCACAGGATAAAGGCCAAGTACATCTTGCTCCTGCAAAAAGCTGCATCTCTTCAACATCCTGGACAGAATTTCAGCTGCAAACTCAGGTAACAGCATTCAATGGGCACTCCAATCTTTGTAAGCAACTCTTTGCCCTTCTTCAGAGACACTGCCTAACCAAACCACCTTTCTGGAAATGTTCTTACTTGCCCCAAGTTCTGCTCATTTGTGAATGCCAAACAAGCTTGTAAGATCTGGGACAAATTCAGATGATGCATATCAAGTTCATGTTACTCTTTTAACACCCAGAATCTCACTAACTAGACTTGGTCACAGCCTTGTCTGAACATTTCAAGCACAAGAGAATGATCTGATTAGCTGTGACAAGATTCCTTAAGTCACTTGCCTTTTGTAGCATGGAGATACTTACAGATGTTCTACAGTCATGCAACTCAAACTGGTGTTAATAACCTTTTCTTTTTTTAAGTGTTCCAGGTTTCTGTGTAGCCAGGTGCTTCCTGACAGCTACAGACTAATTCAGGCCTCACCTTCTTCTGCCCCAAGTACCCCTGACGACTGCAGCTGCCAAGGTCAGACTAGTCAAATTTAACCTAATTAACTCTTGCCTACCAAGAAGGAAAAACCAAACCCTATAGTTTCCTAGCATGCAATAACACTGCATGGAACATTTTTAAGCAAGTTTGAAAGAACAGCTATTGTCATCTCAGACCTCCCCTTTTTCAGCTTTTCATTTTTGAGCAACTCATTTGACCAGCCACCTGCTTGGATGAAGACAGTCAAACCTAGAGCAAGCACACAGTGAGGTTAAAATGCTTCTGGGGATGTAGCTTCTGTCCTTGAGCATGACCTGCTGCATTACAAACCGTGCTGCCATGGAACACATCAGCACCAGCAGGCACAAAACAAACCTTTGATTTGCAAGATGATTAATCTAGGACAAATCAAGAGGTTCTTCAAGCTTGATCTTTAATGTTCCAACACAGCATAAACACAAAAGCATCAAGCCTGCCAGCAGTTGCTCTCATGCAGTTCAAGCACATTAAAGTACATTTCCTCAGTAAATGCACTGTATTTCCATTAAATCCTTCAGATCACTAAAGAACACGGGAGTCTTCTCATGACTTCTAACTGAAGCTGCAAGTGCTTTCAGCTACGGCCTCTGAAACTATTCCCTCTCTTTCTTCCCATTTGTAGCCCTCTCTGCAGCCAGGACAACACTCGCAGTTCATTCACCCAGAGACCAGAAAGGATTTGGACCAGTGCTTCCAACCCCACCACACACACTTGGTTCTGCTTGGTGACCCTCACCTAGGAGAATAATGCACATTGCTGCCCCTGGGGGGAGGAAGACGAAGTATTTCATTTCCAGTTCAGCGGAGGGCTTAATTCTCAGGCTATGGACCTCCAAAGCCTCCCACCCCCAAACCACTAGTGTCTGCCTACTCGGCAAGCTTTATGTTAGTGACAACAGATTCCTAGCGACTCCAGTGTATTTGGGATGCTAACATCTCCCAAGCCCCGTGCTTCATTGCCAGCCATTCCCTTCACAAGATCTGACACCTGAAGATACTCTCACTCCTTAGGAAGAAAACCACGACGGAGGCAGGAGACACTAGCGATCTTTAATACATAACTATCTTTACACATAACTATCTTTAATACCGAGTGTAAAGAGTATTGAATATAACACTCAAACCAGAAGCAAAAAAGAGCGAGAACTACACACCTTCACCTTGGTCACGACAAGGTGCGTTACCCTGCAGCAGCAATTTCTCCTATAAGACATATAATTTGACACAAAACCCAAAGAAGTCCGCGGGCCTGTCCCGCAGAGCCCAGCGGCGCTGGGGACGGCAGGTCCGGCTCCCTGCGCCTGACGGCGCCTTCAACACCCACAGCCACGGCAGAAGCGCTGCCGAGCTCCCGCTCCCGGGAGAGCCAGCCCGCCCGTCCCGCCCGGAGAGGGGAGAGGAGCCCCGGCCCCGCCGCTCACCTCGGCCCCGCCGCTCACCCCGAGCAAGCACGCCAGCCCCGCCGCTGCCCGCACCGCCCTTTATGGCCCCGCATCGCCGCCCCGCCCCGCTCCGCCTCGCCCCGCCCGGCCCGGCCCGGCCCGGCCCGGCCCTCCCGCCGCAGCGGGGGCGGCTCTGGCCCCGCTCCGGCCGCCGGTCCGGGCGCTCCGCCCGGGCAGCCCCGCGGCGCTCGGGGCGGGGGCGGCCCCCGAGCCCCGGAGCCCTCGGCCGCCACCTCGGGGGCTCGTCCTGCGAACTCCACTCACAGCGCCCAGGTCCCCACTCCCATATAGATACAAACTTTGTATATGAAGTTTGTATATAAATACAAACTTGTCCAAGGGCTCCTCGGTTCAGGAAGGACATTGCGCGGCTGGAGCACCTCCAAAGAAGAGCAACCAAGTTGGTAAAGGATCTGGAGCACAAGTCCCATGATGAAAGGCTGAAGGAGTTGAGGTTGCTTAGTCTGGAGAAAAGGAGGCTCAGGGGAGACCTTATTGCTCTCTACCACTGCCTGAAAGGAGGATGTAGCCACGTGGTGATCAGTCTCTTCTTCCAGGCAGCAAGTGACAGGGATGACACAGTCTTAAGCTGTGGCATGTTCAGGTTGGACGTTAGGAAGAAATTCTTCACTGAAAGGGAGATTAGACATTGGAATGGACTGCCCAGGGAGATGATGGAATCACCATCTCTGGAGTTGTTTAAAGGAAGACTGGATGTGGCATTCAGTGCCATTATCTAGTTGACATCGTAGTGTTTAGTCGTAGGTTGAACTCGATGACCTCAGAGGTCTTTTCCAACCTAATTGGTTCTGTGATTCTGCGAATCTGTGGGCTCGCTGAAATAAAACAAGGCTTCCCTGATGGCACCTTGTCCCAGACAGAGCAGCTGTCAGCAGAGATCCCAGACATCCAGCTCTGCCAAGGAGTTCTCTGTGGTGCTCGATTTGGAACAGCCAAAGCAGGCGCTCATCCAGAACCTACAAGGATGGGCTCACAAGGATGTTAGAGCAGTGCTGCAACAGCAGCTACTGGAAACTGTGGCTGATGGGCTGTGGGAGGCTCTGCGCACATGGACAGGGATGATGGAATCACTGGACAGGAATCAACTTGGAGATGCAGTGTCATAAAAATCAGCCGGCGGTTAATAGTGCAGGGTGCGAGATCGTGCATTCTGGGGGCAAAAGTCACAATTTCTGCTGAGAACACAATGTTTCATCAAATACAGGGGTATCTGTATTTTGTTAGGATAATCAGGACTCAATAGAAGCAGGGGAAAAAACACAACCTAGGGCAGGCCAGCTGACATAATCCTAGTAGAAGTAAAAAAAGTACTTACAAAGCATTGGAAAAGAAAAATCACAACTACATCTGTTATACTGTTTGACCATACACAGTCAAGAAAGATGAATTAAAACCTGCACACATATGGAGAAGAGCTGGCCTTGAATGAGGAAACTGGAAAGCTCCTTTTTGCCTAGCAAACAAAACAGACCTGCCTTGTTTCACCAACAAAGCCAGAGCTGAGCAGGAATAGGTTAGATAATCATTTATTTTACTCCAATATTGCCCCACCGGGATAAATAACAGGAAACAAAATTACCTATTTAAATTAAAGGATAACGTTGGCACAAGAATCAGATTTGAGGCAAGCTGCCATCTTGTTGTCCAATGAGATAAATCATGGGATTTCAGAGCCTTGCAGGAGGGAAGGGAAGAAAACTAGGTTTAAGGTGAAGCTAGAAAAGAAAATAAGTAACATGATGGCCTGTGGTGGTATGGAGCTGGACATGAGGGTCCAGATGTCTCTCAACATTTTTTCCTTATGTTTCTAAAATTAGAAAGAGGAATAGGTAACTCAAAGAGAAGTAGTAGCACACATGAGAGAAGCATAACCACTTCTAAGGAAATGTCTCACTTGGAGATTAAAACAGTGAATGATCTCACCTCTCAAGCATATTTCTTCAGCGAGATTTCTGCCTCAAATAATACTGCCAATATTTGACAATAACTGATGATTTTGGGCAGCATATTTTCTGTTGCCACATGGGGAGCAATTAAAATACTTATTAAGAAATATTTTCTATTGGGAATATTTATTAGATACCAATATAGACAAAGATAAATGCAGCAGATACTGCTATTACGGATGTTAAAGTATTAATCAAAGGAAAAAATGTGAACTCCATTCCTTAAAGTTCATACTTTACATTATTTGTTTAAAAGTTCTTGTTTCACAAAAACATTTTTAAACACAAAGAGGTTTCTCAACTCTGTTTCAGGGTGTTTTCTTTATCTTCTGACTAGCAGAGCTTGAGTGTTTGTCGGGGAACAGTATACTGCACAGTACTGTCTGCAGTGAACTTAGACCTCCTGACAATAAACTTCTTCTTTTTAATTGCTTTTCACAGGTGCCACACAAAGGGTCCTTGGGATAGGAATTGGAAATGCCATGAAAGCTGGCTGGACTGGGCTCCTAAGCAAATTGCAGGGATAATGAGGAATGCATCTTTGAGGAATGAAGAAGCCCATTTACCCTTGAGGAGAAGCTGCCTTCTGCTACCCATCCACCTGTGTCTGTGCAGTGGATTATGGTGCCATGAGGATAGAAAACATGGAAATATACAGCCCACTGCTGAGACAAGAGATTCAAAATCATGGGATACTGCTCAGGTGCTGTGGCTGCTGAGGGGGCTGACACAGGCCCAGACACAGCTCCTGGGTACCACCTTAATGTTTAGCAGTTATTTAGGACTTTGCTGCTGCCAGCTCTAATTCTAAGTCTAGGGAGAAGTAATGGGTGATCCCAGTCTTTGCAAGACACTTTCTCCGAGAGTGACTGGGATACAGATAAAATCCTGCCACAAGACAGTGAGTGCTGGCAGCCACCACGCTCCTCTGCTCTTGGACAATTGTCATCTCCCCCTTCTCCCATAGCTGCTCCATCCATCATCTCTGCCTGTTGCTCCAGTATTTCCTCCCAGCTTCCTCCCTCCTCCCCTCTCCTGGGGTGTACCCTTCTTCAAGATACACAGCACTGGACGTGTTTCAAAGTGTTTTCAGACAGAGGATGGGGAATGAAGAAGGATCAACTGGCTCCTGGGAAGGCACTGTCACAAAGGGAAAAGAGTCTGTGAGCTGCCAAAACAGAGGCAAGTACGGAGTTATATTAAAACAGTGCAAGTTGTTCATTTTTATCCAGTAAATAGGGCAGCAAATCTGGCAGAAGAAACTCACTTAAAAGCCTGTAAGTGAGCTCAGTGACCTGGCACTGTCAGATTAGTTTCCTTATGTGATGCATTGCTGAACGTAATGTGTCATCATAAATCTTGGTCGCTACAGCTGTTAAAGCCATAAAGTGAAGCAGAGTTATTAATACCCAGTAGTAGTAGCTGTCAGGCTCCATTCTGTAATTGAGCATCAGATCTGCAGTTGGAAAACTCTTCTTTTTTGTCTGACATGTGGAGTAACTGCATATCTGCAGATGCCGAGAGAGTGGAGACAGGTAGGAACATCCCACCCACGCAGGGCTGTGATGAAATCCTCCTGCAGAGCATCAAGAATGAGCCTCTTTCTCTGGTGTTTCTCTAGCTGCCTCTGCAAGTCTGAGGTTTCCCGCTGGGAGATGAAGCATATCTTCCTCCTGATATATGGATAAATGTAAACACATGAATATAGACACACAGAGTGTAGTTACGCAGGGAACAGCAGCCTTTCAAAAATCAGAAGATAAATTTGCCGCTAGAAGCACGATGACTGCTGGAAAGTCCCTGCTCTAAGGGATGTGATGCTGCCATGGAGGACTTCCCAGCTCCCACAGAGTTCTGGGCTCAGTAAAACACCCTTTCTCCACGAGGCAAGAAATGGTACCAGGCCCCTTCACCAGCAGGACCTGTGCAAAGTTCCTGCTGCATTTAAATGTGAAGAAGACACAGAAATCCAGAGCTGCTGTCTCTCACATATTGCTTTTTGAAGATGCCCCCACTACTTTGCTGTGTGCCACCCCTGGCAACCTGGGCTGTGGGCTGCAGATTCTTCTCACAAATCCTCTAATGTGCAGACCCCAAACAACCCAAAAGCCAGAAGGAACAGAGTGCAATGAAAGATGCAGACAAATTCTTCTAGGAGGGAAGAGGGTGTTATGCCTCTGCCCAAGCTGCGGCACTTTTGCTCCCACAGCAGGAAAATCAGTTTTGCTGGATGCTGGTAGTGCTGTGAGGATCCAGAGTGGGCAGCCCAGAGAAGGCTGGCATTTTCCTTTCCCTTAGGAAGCAGCAGGGCAGACACACGCAGAGATGGAATGCACTTGCTGGAGCTAGTGGGCAGCAGCCCATCATCTGACTGGCTTTTTCTTTGCACCTGAGCTCCCCCCAACTGCTTAATTAGTCACACGGTTTCCTGGAACCTGGGGGAGAACATCACAATTTTCGGTGGTAGAGGAGAAGATGATGGGGGGAGGCGGAGGTGGGGGGAGAACAAACGTTTGCAAATCAGACTGAAAAGAAATATTTACTCTAATTTGGGAGTCATGAGCAAATTCAGGACACATGGCCTCAGGCTGCAGGTGGCAAACACAGCGAAGGGGGTGTGCAGAGAAACAGTGAGTTTTAGGGAGTGCAGTTTTGGTTGTGTGAAGTCATTGGGTACTGAGCTGTCTGTGGGCTCTGCCCTAGGGACTTTGTACTTACCCCCACTACAGCTTTTCCGTTTGAAATCGCATCTTTTTCACATTCCCTCATTATCCATGGCTTTAGAAAGCAGTGTGGAGGATTGCAGTGCTAACACTACCACTGGGCCAGTCTCTTGGGATCCTGCTTCCAGCCCTGCCTGGTTTTAGTTGCAGACAGTACTGTTTGCCCCTGCACATTCACAGATTTGAAGGTTAACAGAGATTATTAACCACCCCTTAGTATTCACATAATACCTGGATAATATTACCCTGCTGTAAAACTCATAGCCCCTTCAGTAACTTGCAGTTGTCTGCAGACTTTTTCAGATCACTCAAGAAATGAATAATCTGTTTTTTCCCCAGGGTAGTTTGCTACAACTGTTATCTGCTTTCACAAGTAAGGTCCATACACAGTTTTATCTGGTTTTAATTTCCACCTGCCTTTCTTTTCAGTATGTATACTTTTTTCCCCCTGCTGTTACTGGAAAAAGCATTTTAAAAGGCATTTTTAAATGCTTTTTTCAGTAAACCTTTCATTTCTCACTGGTGGCAATGGCAACTGGAAGAGGACATTTTGCACATTTATGTAGCTTAAAACAATGTAAATGAGAGCTGTCAGAGACTCCCCTTACTCAGATACACAGGCACACCCTCTGGGTCACGTTTATGTGATTTAGGACTGATCCACCCAAAGAGGGGATCTGCCTTTCTCTTGAGCAGCTTCCCAGCTGGACTGCTGCACAATCCCACAATCCCACAGGCACTAGGGCAGGCATGGGAGGTGAGGCAGGATGGCAGCAAACTTCAAGCAGTGCCCTTGCACCCTTGGAAACCTTGGGGCCAATCTCAACTACAAAGAGTCGTCGCAGTCTGCTCAGAGGGCCACCAGCAGCACACGGAAACTCCACAGCTCTGGAAGCTGCTGTCCCACTGCCCATCTCCCAGCGAGACTGGCAACTGGTGCATGCTGTCTGCTGGCACTGGTGCGGAAGTGTCTCATGGGCAGCATCCTCAGCAGGATCTCTGTGGCGGCCCATCCCTCCTGCAGCACGGCGGCTGCTCCATGGCGCCCCAGCTCCGCCCGCCCCTCCTGCGGGAATGGGATAACAATCTCCCTTCTCTGGTTTCAGCCTCACCTTATCAGGTCTGAGGTGACTGCCAGTGTCATCTCCTCCGTGGCTAGTCAGCATCATGCAAGGATCCCAGAGGCCCTGGCAGATGTTTTTGCAAGTTTTGCCTCCAGCTGTCTCGCACGGAGCCGCACTAGAACAATTCCCCAGTGACGGGAGTTAGGGACTTTAGGCTCTTCTATCCCATATAGTGGAGACAGGGTAAGGTTCTGTGTCCCAGCCATGGAGAGAGTGTATGGTCTCAGCAAATGATCTCTGGTCCCAGCCATGGTCTTTATAACAAAATTTGGCACTTTGCCATTGTAAAAAGTGGATGGAGCCAGGCTCTTCTCACTGGTGCCAGCCACTAGGACACAGGCAGAAACTGATGCACAGGAAGTTCCTCCTGACTATGAGGAAGAACTTTACTATGTGTGTGATCATGCACTGGAACAAGTTGTCCAGAGATGTGTGGAGTGAGACAGAAAACAGCTGGCAATTAAACTTTCTAACACAATTTAAAGTATTAGAAAGCAGGGATTCTTTATTATGAGTGTGCTGGATTCCCAGAAGGTATCTTCCCTAATATAGCTGTATCCAGAATAAAATTCCATCATGACCATACATATTCATTGCAGTATACTTCCTAGCTAATAGAGAAACATCACTTTTCCTAGAACTAATTTGCATGGGTCCAGCTCAGAAGTCCTTTATGGTCCTAGAGGGTCATCTAAAGGGGTCTCTGGTGGTTATACTCACTGAGTGCCCCTGAGAGGAAAGCTAATGTCTTCACAAACAATTTGATGGGTAAAGGTATGGGTGTTAAAGTCTTTGACATGGGTCTTAATGTCTCTGCCAACTTTGGGCAGCAGGTTTGTTGCAAAGCCCAAAGAGCTTGGTTCCTGAAAAAGACAAGGGTCTGCACAAGCCTGAACTTCTGAATTTTGGGGTAAAATAGTAGGTTCAAGGGGGGAATGTGTGGCAGGCAGTTCAGGAAGGCTGTACCTGCCGAGTACCTCAGCAATGGGGAAAGGAAGAGGGCAACACATGGCCGGGAGTTTAGGATAAAAGGCAGCTGTGCCCTCCGAAACCTCAAGAAAGAAAACCTTACGGGTGTGTGCCCCAGTGAACTCTCCCTTTATTCGAATAAAGTTGCAGGACACCTCTGTCTCCTTTATAGACATAAACCTCTGGTGTTTGTGGATTTTCCTGACACCCCTAATGACCTTGACTTGATGTAGATGACCTTGGCTTGAACTTCTTTTAGGGCATGCCCTGTTGCTTCTTGTTACATGGTGTGAAAAATGCATATTTTATGATTGGCTTTTCACAAATATTAAAATGAATATTATATGTGTTGTGTTAGAAAGTAATGCTGTATTAATTCTCTTAAGTAGTGTGTTAAATATAGTTTTAGGTTATAACAAAATGTTAAAATAGAAACTATGCTATGTAGGATACTTTTTTTCTAAAGAAAGGACTCCCACTGAGATAGCAGTCACAGGACACCTAAATCTTTCAGAAAAAAAGAATTTATTGCTCCATTGTCAGGAGAAATGAACATCTTCCTGCCTCACTCGGGCAGGATGACGCCGTTAGGATTATGAGGAAGAAGTTGCTGATGACCAGACAGAATCCTGTGTTTGAATGAATTTATGCATCATGTATGAGGTGTATGAATATGCAACAGGCTATTGTTTTTAAGGGTTAATCCTCTGTTAACGGGTGCCCTTTTTCAGGATTGTACTGCCAAGAAAAAGGTACCTGGACATCCGTAACTCTTGTTGCTATTGTCTCATATTGTCCTAATTTAAATTGTCCAAATTATTATTATCCTAATTATATTGCTAGTTTTATAACCATTTTATTACTATTAAACTTTTAAAATTTTAAAAACAAGTGATTGGCGTTTTTGACACATGGCTTTGCTACAAAAGCCACTATATTCCTAATTCTCTGTTCATCCATTGGTTCCAGTTATATTCAGCATCCTGTGTGTCTACTTTTATACTCCTTTATCTATTTTGCTGGTTAGTATTTAAGTTCTATTTAGCAGCTTCAAGGGGAACTGAAAACTTCTATTCTCTGTGTTGTCTGTCAGGAGTCTCCCCCACTGGAGATACTCCAGAACCGTCTGGACACAATCCTGTACCGTGTGCTCTTGCACGATCCTGCTTGAGCGGGGAGGTTGGACCACAGTGGTCCCTTGCAACCTGACCGCTCCTGTGACTCATATTTGTTTTCTGAGCACTTGTAAGGAGACAGAAGGGTGGGGGGAAAAAAGACGAGTTAAGACGGACGAGGTGAGGAGAGAGCCTCCCCGGTAAGCACAGCTGCGTCACGATTGCTACGGAAATTACAATTTCCACACTGGCAAGGGAAGCGGAAAGCGCTGCCGTGCCGGGGGCGGCGCTTCCCTCCCGGCTCCCGCAGCCATGGCGGCTCCCGGCGGGATGGTGCCAGTGCTGGAGGGGCTCTACGTGGGCGGCGCGGACTCCTGCTCGTCCCCGGCGGCGCTGTCGGCGGCGGGGGTGGTGGCGGTGCTGACGGTGGACGCGGAGGAGCCGCCGGCCGTGCCGGGGCTGCGGGCCATGCACGTCCGGGCGCGGGACGAGCCCGGCGCGGACCTGCTGAGCCGCCTGGACGAATGCGCCGCGTTCCTGGGCGCGGCCCGGGCGGGCGGCGGCGCCGCGCTCGTCCGCTGGTGAGCCCGGGGCCGCGGCGGGGCCCGGCGCTGCCCGCGGCCGCGGCGCTGCCGCTGACGGGCCGCCCTTGCCTTGCAGCCACGCCGGGGTGAGCCGCAGCGTGGCCGTGGTCGCCGCCTACCTGATGAAGACGCAGGGGCTGGGCTGGCAGGAGGCGCTCGCCGCCGTGAGGGCCGCCAAGCCGGACGCGCAGTGAGTACCCGCCCGCGCCCCATGGCCCGCCCGGCCCGGCCGGCGCCCCCCTCACCCCGCTCTGCTCTCGGCCCCGCCGCAGGGTGAACTCGGGCTTCCAGGCGCAGCTGAAGCTCTACGAGGCGATGGGGTGCGCCGTGGACACCAGCAGCGCGCTCTACAAGCGGTACCGGCTGGAGATGCTCAGCCAGAGGTTCTCCGGTGAGTGGCAGCAGCGCAGGTGCGCGGAGCAGAGTCGCAGCAGGGGAACGGGCTGGAACAGGCTGTCCCGGAATGAGCCCTGTCAGAGGGGCTGGACTTCGAGTGTGGTCCTCAAAGGAGCCGAGCCTGCACTTGGCCAGGGCAAGCATTCACCTTACACCAGCCCTAGGGAATCACAGCTCATCAGTGGGAGAGGGGGGAAAAATGTGCCTTTGGGAGACGCGTGGGAAATGAGATCTGTAAGGAGCTGCGCTCTTTAGCAAAGTGCAAAAAATGGTAAAGGTCAGTTTGATATTTTTCGTGATTTTTACATCCCTGGCAAGGCAAACAGCATCCTCAGAAAATATGTCAATGTGATGAAAAAAATAACATGCAAAACTTGAGATAAAGTTGAAATGCAGGTAATGAAGTAAATTTTCCTCTTTTAATTTGCAAGAGATACATGTGCATCGGCGTAATTTTATAATAAAATAGTAATCTGTAGCTTTTCTTGCAAGATCTGAGTGTTGCATCACAGTACTGTTGCCCTCTATGTACCATTATCCTTAGCAGTTTGCAAGCTGACTTTGTCAAATTGTCCCATTTGCAAGCTGACTTTCTGTATTTTGGGCACTCAAACATTGGCACAACTGCTCAGAAACCTCCTCTACCATTACTTTCTGCTGAAGTAAGAACATAAAGCAAAATATCATTATTTCCATGGTTGAGGCCGTAGTCTAGATCCCAGTTCCTTGCATTAAGCAAATCCCAGTTTTAGGCATGGTGGGATGAGGCTCTTTTGTTTTTAGCTTAATCTATTGGAATTGGTGAGAGAGCAAATGAAAGGGAAGAAGGTGGCTCCTGCAGGCTGTGACTGGGGCAGAGACACACTCCTGTCTCATTCCCAGGAATGCAGCGTGGCTGAGCTGACCTGATTCACAACATGGTCCTGACCCCTCTGCAGAACCTCAAGACTTGCCCCGAGAAGTCTTTGCAGTTGATCCTACCACTATATGTCAAACTTTGAACACAGAGGTTCTCTACAGATGCAGGAAATGCAGGTACTTTATATATTGAAAAAATACGTACTTTTATATATTTATAAAATGCTTTATAGTTCTCCTTAAAATGTCATTGTGAAATTTTCTCAAGAGTAGAATAACCAGTGTGAATCAATGGGCATGTCATTGTTGTCAGGTCAGGGATGAGCTGTTGCCTAAGTTTCTATACTGTGTTTGCAAAAAAAAAAAAAAAAAAAAGTCAAAACTACAAAATACAAAAGCTTTTGTTCCCTGGAGTGGTGCTTGTGAACCTTCTAGACTAATCAAAAAACATGTATAATTTGTACTCCTGTTTAACTATTCAGAGTCAGGAGGCCCATATCCTTATTTTCTATTGTCTGTAGATTTGCCCAGTTAAAAAACCCGTTTGTTTTACTTCTTTTTTCCCGTGTCCTGGAGGGCAGACGTGCTCTGTTCCGTAGCTCCAGCATTTTGTCCCACACGGAAGGAATGGGACCGACAGCCTTTGCCCACAAGAGGATAACAGAGTCTGCACGGCTTTCTGGGAATGGCCAGGAAAAGTGCACCTCATACTTCATCGAGCCTGTGCAGTGGATGGAACCGGCATTGCTCGGAGTAATGGAAGGACAGGTGAAATGGAGCATGTGCTTTTTAGTCTTTGGATTTTTGGTTTGGGTTTTTTTTTTTTTGCAAAGGCAGAATTGTGTTTCTTCCCTGAAAGGAAAACCCCCACACAAGGTCCTAGGCCTCCCCAGCCTTTTTGATGTAAATTTCACAGCTTATGGGCAGATGCTTAAATGTAAAATACTCTTTCATAAGGAAACGAGCTGATGCACTGCTTGTGCTGACAACAACAGCCAGGATCTTGGAGAGGGTTTATCTGTTTGTTTCTATTATGAGAAAGATTTGTGGCACTTCAGAAGCCTGTTGTGGTCTCAGGCTGACCGAGTCCTTTGGACCCTGGTAAAACTGTCTTGGAATCCCACCAGGTCCCAGCGGCTGCATCTCCACACCCTTCCATCTGCCAGCACAGCTGCCTGCTACACCCCAGGGCTAAAGAGCCCTTCCAGTTTGGCTTTTTGGCCTATTTCTAACTAAGTCCACATCAACACATGTCTTAGACTGAGTCCTGGGTCTTTCTTGCAGCTTCTGTGTCCCAAATGCTCGTCAAAGCTGGGCTCCTTCAGCTGGAGGGGGGACCAGTGTTCCTGTGGCCGCTGGGTGACACCGGCCTTCCAGATCCACAAAAGTCGAGTGGATGAAGTGAGGACATTGCCTGTTGGTAACTTCCAGACTGCCAAAACCTGAACTCATCGCTTCACTTCGTGGATTTCTTAACATCCACTGAGAAGTAGTAGTCCACGGTTGCCAGGAAATGAGCTTATGACTTCCAGCCCTTTGTGAGGTGGTGGAATTACTTGAAGACCTTCAGCTTGATGTATCTCTTAATATATTCTATGAAATACCAGAACACTTTCTTCAAAGAGGTGTTACAGAGTGATCAAATCTACAAAATGGGCCAAGTGTGATGTTTTTAGTGTATTCTTCATGTATGTGTTGCTGTTTACAGAAGGTCTCAACTCCTTATTCAAAAGGAGTTGCTGTGGCCAGTAGTGCTGCTCAGCTTCTGATCCAAAGTGCCAAGTGCCCTCAAATGGTACAACTACAGTTGTTTTGCTTGCATGGCAGCAAGAGGCAAACTTACAGTTATACTTTTATTGTATTAAAGTAATGCTAAAAATACCTGCTCCAAGAGTATTTACTACTTGTAACTCATTCATGTAACATGTGAGGAGATTGTGCAAGCTGTAATGGAATGGGAGAACTGAAGTAGAGCCCATGCCAAATAACTGCTTGCAGTTTTGAAGAAATCCCTCAAGTGATGAAGTAATTTTTTCTAAGCAAGCTGTCATCTTTTGTGATGGGCTGCTGTGTACACCACTGTTTAGCATAGGTTTGGTTTGACATAACAAAAATAGGACAGATAAAATCTAACTTAAATCAATTTTATTTTCATTGACTTGAACAATTTTTTTAATTTATTTTTTTTACACAATTTCCAGCAACGTACATTATGAAATATACAAGATAAAGTAGGTGGTGGGGTTCTGCCCATGTTGTAATTCCTCCCACAGCTGTGGAAGGAAGACTTGCAGGACACAGTGAACATCAGAATCTCAACACTGAAAACAGACACAAAACAAAAAGGACAAAAATATATATGAAACTTTGAACTGGTCACACTTCAGGGCCAGGTACAGCACAATAAATATTAGAACTGCATTATCTTAGACATCTTCTGTAAAGTTTATAACATCCTCTATTTAAAGAGATAAGAACATCTGGTTTCTAGCATGAAATGCTACATTGTACAGTGGTGAAGGGTACAAACGATGAGCCCAGCAAGGGCTTGGATGGTGACTACTCATTCACACATGCTCGTTGATAAAATAAGCAGCATACACCAAAAGTTTAGTGAGCTGTAAACTTAAGCGTTCACTACCAGAATATCAGCTGGAGGAGCAGTTTCTTTTCGGGAGAACCAAAAATAGTCAATCCCTTTAAGTTACAGCTGGGCTCTCCCCTGACAAACAGTGGGTTGATACCATAATGGAAGTGGCAGCATTTGGTCCGTAGCACAAGATCCCTTTGCATCACTACTGTTCAAAGCTGGCGCCGGTGGAAATACTTCAGTGCAGAGTTAACGCTCACGCAGGCACAGTGTCACCAACAACAGGTGCTGTCTCAGGACTAACAAAGCCGTAGGTGGCAGCTGGAACCCAGCTGGGCATGGAATGCCACCTGACACAATCGAGAGGGAGAGACTGGAGAGGATGCCAGCATCTCTCTCTCGCACTCTGGAGCAATGGGATGAGTGCTGGGCTTGGGGAGTTTAACAGAAAGGCTGCGCTCTGCTCATTTCTCATCTCAGTCTAGTTTAACCAATAAAAAAAGCCCAAGAGGCAGCAGTTTCAGCTGCTTGACAGAGTGCTTCCAGAGCACAGAGCAGAAGACCAGAGCCACTGGTTTCTCTTGCATTGTAATCAACAAGGCAGGAGTAAATACATTTGTACTCGTCAACCCTCCCCCGTTCATCCCCTGCCCCCAGCTGAGCATCATACATTCCTCTTACACAACAACTGGGGACCTTCTGTGCCACCACCCAACAGGCCAGGTGAGCACAGGTGGAGGAAGAAGGCTAAGCACGTGCTTTCCTTTCCTTGGCATAACCTGGGCGTTGCACTGGGGGCAACTGCACTGGCAGAGCACCACCAAGGAAGGACCACGCTGTGGTCAGCACGTGTGGCATCACTGTACCTTGCCAACCATGACCTGCAGTACATGGCAGCATCACAAGCTTCACAAAGTAAAGTAGCTGAGTGTCAGGAAAATTTACGGGATGAACGGGAGCCAAGAAGGTAAAATTCTGCTGGAAGCTGAGCACCTGTAGCTGTGATTTTAGCTGATGCTGAGTCCAACAGTCCTATCTGTATTAAGCAGGAAGATAAAATTGTATTTCTCCAGTGTACAAAATGATACCAGTCACTTGCATATGCTTATCTTCTAGTTAGTCCCTTCTTGAAGAGGACCAGAGCTACCACATTTCAGTACCAAAAGACTCAGCTGAGAGACTCAGAAATGATAGAGTAGTGAAGGATTTTTGGTTGTGTCAACATGTCATCAGAATATGGTCAAAAATTCTGTTTGAGAACAGGGAGTTCTATGTCTGATAGTCACTTAGCAAAGTGGCAGGTGTAAATGCCCTTCCCACTGCCAGCTCGCAATGTACTGCATGACTGCATGAAGACCTACACCTCCTCTGCCAGTGCAGCTCAACTGGTTACACCCCGAGGTGAAAGACTGGTTACCAGGAGAGCTGGGAGAGGAAAGCTGACATTTTTCCCACCCTAGAAGTGTACAACAGCATTTCCTCACTCAGCCAGGCCCATTCACACATCACTCACCAGACACACAAAGCAATGCCAAATACAAACTAAGAGGAATGTTTCTTGTAAAGACGCTCTCTGAGTATGAACAGGGGAAACACAGGGTTATTTATCAACTCAAGTACTGTTGCATCATAAGGTAGGGAAGCAGAGGAGCTGAGATGAGGAACTGAGAGGACAAACTGGAGTGGTCACAGAGGTCGAGTCTACTCTTCCAGATTTCGAAACGCATTCTGCATGTCCTCAAACAGCTGAGCATAGTCCGCCTTGATTTTTGTTTCACCATCTTTGACAGGGTCCTGAAAGAACACAGCAAGTAAACAGATCCATCAGGAAAAGCCCTGGTTTGCCACTGCTGTAACCTCTTGACTCGGGATCAACACTTGCCAACTGCAGAGCAGGCACTGTAGCTCTGTCTTTGCATCCTGTCTGTCTCACCAACAGCCACAGGGTTTAAATCTCATTCTCTTCCCACATTAATGAGCAGGCAGAATGGTTACTGGAAAGAGATTTTTTTTTTCATGAGCAGTGGTTACTGCACTGTAAAGCAACTGATTTGGAAAGCTATCAAAAACACTGAGGGTCTTGGTTAATGCTGTGTGATTTAAGAGCTGCAGTGATTAATACCAGCTCCTATCCCCACACCAAATGCAGTGCATCCCCAGTAAGTGGAAGAGTTACTCTGCAATTACTTAGAGGTTGTTTCGTTCAAATTAAAATGTATTGCGTAATCATGAAAATCCCAAAAATTTCTTTGTACAGCTTCATTTTCTCAGAATATTTTTCATGAAAGACAAAGGCAAAAAATTTATCAGCTTTGCTCTGAGGCTGCAAGGCTTTCTCTGCAAGAAGCATTAACTGTCAGGCTGTGAAATCTGTTCAATGTCTTCACCATGCTCCTCTGAGTGCTAAGATCCTCTGGGTCAGTGCAACTCTTGGTAAACACAGAGGCCTTACACGTGTGGATGCACTACTTCTTACATTGTCTCTCCAAAGTACCCAAACCCCAGGATGCAGGACATCTGAATCCTCACACCTGTCAGACTGTGCCCTGGGGAATACAATTTTCCTTTCATAACTATTAGAGGTCCAGCTCCACTTAACATATATTCACTCTCTGGACTCCCATTTTCAGCCATGCTGTCCACTGCTCTGCTGTACTACGGGTGCCTGTTGGTGGGCCAGGGTTTGTAGGGAGTGTTTTAATTATTCTATCTACATCAGCAGCTCTCAAAGAAGCTCATGTCCCCAAGGGCATCTTGTTATGTTCTTGATGCTTTGAGAATATATACCAGGAACCCACGTACTGCAGAAACAAGCCAGTACCCTGCAGGAACAGAATACATTGGCATGGCAGAATATTTAATTCTACACGTATTTAATCTACTGCGACTTGTTCTCCAAAGATCTGCAGTATTGACTTACATGAGTTTTAACAGAATAAGCATTTCATTTCATAGAGGAGATCAGTCAGTATTACAGGTTACCATTGTCCTACCAGTAACTGCTATACCAGCACGCTCTGGATGAGTTTTATTAAAGCTGTACCCTAAAATGACAGCTACTGAAGTTACCCAGAGCAGGTGCTCCAATCCACTTGTTTTGTCTTAAGCCCATGCTAAAGTTTCTCCTCCCTTCCTCTCCCCATTTTGAGCAGTCTCTTTTATATTAGAGACAGATATAAGCAGCCTGAAGTTTAAATCCAGGAGAAACTGAATGAAAGAAATATTAACTGAGCTACTGTAAATAGAAGTTAAAGAAAGAAACACTCCTGCAATAATATATGACATGTCCCATGTTTGGCTTCAGGCTGCTTCTCTCTGATAATAGTCTCCTTAGAACATGTTATAATATTATTACAGAATTTTATCACAAAACCCCCAAAGCAAATTGGAAAAGATGCTTGTACTGTTACCATGACTATATGTAACATAAAAGAGAATGCTGAAGGTGGGGTTGCCAAGGCTGTGTGCAGTCAGTATCAGCTGACTGGATTTCTGCACTGACCTCTGCTCACAAAACAATTCTTTACTATCTTCAAAATGATGGCAAAGAGTCTCTGTTCACAGACCTTTATCAAAGCTCATGGGTGTGTTTACTACTTAGTCTTCCAGAGGCCCTGGAAGCTCACAGGAAGCAGGACAACCCAATTCTTTACAACATACCTTGAACTTCATGGAGGTAAGTCTGTAGAGGATTTCACTCATGTTCTCTCGGATGATGGACCACGTGATCTTATTGTCACTCTGAGCTGTGGTTTCTACAGCACGGCGTGCCATGTCATAAAATGCAATCATGTTGGAAAGCATTCCCACTGTTTTATAGAAAGGGCAGAACCTGATGGAACAGAAGAGGACCTGTCAGGCATCTTGGAACAGTATCAGCATCCTTCCCTGACAAAAAGAGTGCCAGCCTGCTTTACTCCAGGGATTTTTAATGTATACTGCCAAAGGAGAGGGGCTGCCTCAAACACATCCCACATTTTTAAATGGTCAAATTGCAGGCCAAGACAATTATCCTGAGGCTGAATGAAGTTGAGGTTTCTGAAGCAGTACCCAAACATTCAGGCAAAACAGGAGTGAACAGGAACTGCTGCTCTACAAATCTCACATTTCAATCTGTGCCAATACTAACAAGTAAAGGAAAACAATGAGCAGCCAACAGAATTCCTCCTTCCTCTTTTGTCCATCAAGGGAGCAGGCTTCCTCCTAACAGGCTGGGATGACAGCTCTGCAAGTTTCTTTGCCCACAGGAAAAGGAGTTTCTCTATGACAGGAGCACTTCATGCAGTTCCATTTTTAATGGGTAGGTGAGTCCCATAAAAGGCACCTCATTATTATTTATGTGCTACTTCCTGTGCTTCCTATAGCATACGCACATACCTGTCCTAGTAACCTGATCAAAGGCACACTGTTACAAAATGATGGATGTTGACATTTCTAGTGATGAAGTACTCGAGATTTCCTGATCTACCTGGGCTGGGGAGTGAGATGAAGTACAAAAAGGCCCCTTGTCAGGCTGTTAAAACACAAGGATAGCATGGAAAGAAGAAAAGAAGAGTTCACTAGGGAGAAAGAGAGAGTAAGGGTTTTTTTTGATGGATCAAACTTACTCAAGAATTATGCAACAGTAACTGAAAGCAGATTCTTGCAGTTCCCTGTGTATTGATGGAATAAACAGGAAGACTTTGTATGTTGTCTATGAAAATAAAGCAGTCCTGTCCTCCTCAGATATTCTACTGCAGAAACATTGGCTAACAGAACAATAGAGGAGGGTTCTGCAGGGTTTTGCTTTCAGAAGGGGTCTGCATGCCTTGGGTAAGACAATGTGAATGCACTGCTGAATGAGCTACCTAAGCACAGTTCTTCCACTTCTTTACAGACAGTAACATGAATTTCTGCACTGGTCAGCTTCCATGTGAAATAACTGTATCAATCCAGACTGCACAGGACTAAGAGGGCAGAGTGGCCAGTCAGATCTCACCTGTCATAAGGCGTGTAACCATTCTGCTGCAAGAAGTCATCTTTGATCAGCTTGGCAACCTCCAAGGTAATTTTATCTGTTTCTGCCAAGGAAGCCTAGAAAAGTAAGGTAAACAGTTAGTTTAGTACTCAAGGTCATGAAGACACAGAATGTCCTGGCCAAGAACAGCTGTCTTTCAGTACTTGTCTTCCCACCCTCCTAAGACAGGATTAAGCAGAACTCTGTCTTTTGAGTATTTCTCACTCCCTGCTCTAGAATAGCTAATTTAACTGACTGCCAGATTAATATGAGCCAAATACTCAGTAAGTCTGCTTTAGGTCTATCTGATGATAAAGTGAACTTCCTTCCCACTGTTTAAGACCATGGAAAAGCCACCAGACACTGAAAATGCACACGGCTTTGTTATGAGATACATTGAAACATCACCCTCCTACATAGAGAGAAATTCATTTTTACCTTCCTCAACCCTTATGGAAGAACGACTAGATCTCAGCATGCTAGATCAAGAAGCAAGCTAAAGGATTTGGTACTAGTCTGCACCATTACCAATGTCCTTTTCCCACCTGGCATTCAAGAAAAGAAAAGGATTTTATGAAAATTCCTCTCATACTCCACAGGAAAGGCACAACTGCTGCACACTACTGCTCTTGGCACCACTTGGCTCTTGGTTGCTCTTCTCCACCTTCATCATCCTTTTGCTAAAGGGGCCTGATTAAGCTTTAAGTAGCACAACTTCCTTTCTAGACAGGAAATTTGGACCTTCTTTCATGAGGAGACTAACAGAATTCAGAATTCATTTCTAAAAAGAAAAAACTACACTGACTGTACTTCCACAATTACCCCTTTCTAAAGGTTTGTTGCAGTTGTTAGCCAAGCCCTGACAGAAAGGAACTGTCAAAGATAACATCTCTGAGAAAAAAATCACCGGTTCCAGTAATTCTATCGTGAGAACAATGCCTAGTCACAAGTACTGGCTTATGAATATCCCTTCCACACCAAGGACCTCATCCTACCCTGCTTTGCAAACCACCCTTTTAGAAGATGGTTTTGTAAATAGAGAACTGCAGAAGGTCCTATGACCCCACTTCCTTTTCTTCAAAGACACATCAAGAGAAGAGAGCTCCACTAGACAAGATGTGATGAAAGGTCTCATCTTGGTGGGACTAGAACATCAGTGAAGAGACAGAGCACCATGAGCAAACTTCCTCTGTGTAACTGTATTTAATACATGTTACTACACACTACTACAGCTCTGTAAATCATAATAGTTCATCTGAACATCACAGAATTAAAGTACTGTCAAGTATGTGCCAGGAACCTGCCAATTATCATATTTACAGTGCTAAGCTGAAACACAGTTTTCACTAGGTCCTTTCTGAGAGCTTTCAATTGAAATTTTCCTGTCCAAGTTTAGCTTTCTCTTCAAAACATTGAAGTGAAAAAAGGAAATTAAAGAATGCCTGCAAAATGGAGCCATATGTCACAGGTTTCCAAAAGAAAAAAACAGATAATCACAAGTTCTTTAAAAAGCAGACTTCACATTGCTTCTACAGGCCAACTTGTAAATGCCAAGACCTCTGTCCTGCAGCTGGCAACATGGTTTCTAATAAACTGTAACCCTTCAGACAACTTCAACAGTAAAGATGGGTTTGCATAATTCCTCTACGAACACTGCTTCCAATGGAATAGTACTTTTAGTTGCAGCAAAGGGCATATCAGCAATAGAACTGAATAGAACACTGAAGCAAGTGAACTTTAAAGCAAGCAGTAGATGTCCCAATATCATTTACATGAGAAAAGCAGCACCAAGCCAAGGTTTAGCAAATCTGAAAAACTATTTGTCATTAGAAGTCAAACAACATGTAGGAAAGTTGGAATAAAGCACAGTTTGAGGTGAGAGAGTCCGACACCTCCCAATGATCTTCTGTGTGCAATGCAGTATCCATCAGGTCTACTCAAAGATATGGTCAAAAGCCTGCACTACCCATAAGGAAATGGAGGATGGCTCAATGACACCACATCTGGTCACTCACCTTCCCAACAAGCTGCACAATCTCTGCAAGGTCCTCTTCCTCCTGCAGGATCTCTTTGGCCTTTGTCCTGAGAGGGACAAATTCTGTGAAATGTTTGTCGTAGTACTCGTCCAGGGCTCGCGTGTATTTGCTGTAGCTGATCAGCCAGTTCACAGATGGGAAGTGCTTGCGCTGGGCCAGCTTCTTATCCAGGCCCCAGAAAACCTGCCAGGAGCCAGAAAGGTCAATCAGCCTCTCCAAATCAAAAGTGAACTAAAATAATTGAAGGCAATTTAAAAAAATAGAGAGGAAGTTGAGCAAGTTGGAGTTAATGTAGCATAGCAAAGGTTTCACAAATGGAAGCCCGGGAGCCTGGTAACTATAGCAGTGACATTCAAATAACACTTCTCAAAAAATGATGCAACTTTTAAGCTGAGTTCAGATTTATTCAGCTTGAGACTGCTCATGAGGAGCACTTAGCCACAGCAATGTCAATATTGGAGTCTAGGTAAAGCAGAGACCGAATAGATGTAACTGCTTTTCCCAAAACTGCAAACAGTTGCAAGACACTCCCAGTCAGCTTCACTGAGGATTTTTTGTGGTTTCAAAACACCTATATTAAGAGTGGTCTGCTTTCCATCTCAGCTGGAACAGATACATTTGCAGTGCAGCTCAACGGGCAGCACTTAGAAAGGACACAGACATCCCTGAGCAGGCAGTGTTGGAAGGAATTGCTGTCTTCACTCCCTCTTCCAAAGGGATCTCAAACACATCAGTTTGAGAACATCTCACAAGGTCGCCTTTCACAGTGTTAGAACATTTCCCAAAACACCCTACAATGCTGCCTGTGTCAAATCGAAGCACACCCCCAGCCACTGGCACAAATGGCGTGAAGTACAACCATTTGGAGTCTAACAAAGTGGACAGAAGAGCTGCAACATTGTGAGACATACCTGAACAATGCCCAGGGTAGCAGATGTGACAGGATCAGAGAAGTCACCACCTGGGGGAGAGACACTGAGCAGGAAAAGATAGGGAAAAGTTATCAGAGTGGCTTTCACAGTTCAAACTGAAGTACTGAACATATGACTGACTGCACAGCTCAGTGCAGAGAAACCAGAAAAGTCAACATGATTTCAACTAAATAACAGATTGCAATATGTTTACAGAAAGTGCTTGATGCATATCCACACAGGGGTAATTATCAAGCATACCATGAAATAGTTACATCAGTGACTGATTGACAGTATTAAGGTGTAATTTCAGTCATGTTAGCTGCAGGTAGTAACTCCAGCTTGGATCATCAAACCTGTCTCAACTATAACAGATTCAGCAAGAGTGCTGATAGAACATCATGAATACACAGTGCAGTGATTTTACAGAAAACAATATGCCAATTTGGAATTATTTTTGATATTCACCTATACAGTAACTACTTCATTTGTGCTTGACACTCCAATACGTGCCTTCACAGAGATTAAAAAAAAAAGTAGTCTTCCAATCTCAAAAGCAGAAAGCCCTTATGTATGTATGTTGTGAACAGAACTAAGCAGAGCAAAAAATCAGTTCTGGGTGTTCTTGCATATGCCAGGGGCCCTCCTGAAAACAAAGGGAATCCACTTTGTCCAGGGTATGATACACAAACCTAGGAGAATGCCTGCAGACAACATGCTCCTCACAGCACATCACAGCCTGAGATACACTGCTCCATGGAATTCAACTCTATTTGAGCATAAGAGTCATGATTCATTATGCCTCCAAGTGCACACACTACTGCTCTAACTGCCCCTTCTTTCCTGCTCTGAGCATGGTTTGAGATATTTTTCAGAGTGCCCTAATAACATTCTTCCCTGAGCCACTCGATCCAATTGGTGTGCCTGTGATCCCACAGAGCTACCTGTCTGCATTCATTCCTTCTGCCCCCACGCACAATTCAGCAGCAGTTCTGGGTGAACAGAGACTAAGCTCTCTGCACTCCCATATTTTTAAGTTCTGCAGCTGCACAGAGCAATGAGACCTTTTTGTCTGAAAAAAAAGGTACCGTGTCATGTTGCAGTGTGATGTCATGGTTTGCCTCAGTTTCCCAGTCCTTCCCCAGGTGCCAATCACCACTCCTTTCCCCCTCCCTTGCCCCCTGCTGAGTGCTGTCCGTCAATCTTGGCATTCCAGAAGGGCGTCAAATGATTGGCAGAGTTCAAAGGATGCCTCTCAGCCCTGGGGACATTGGGCCATCCAGGTGTCATTTGTCCCCTGAGACTTCCCCCCCCTTACCTGGTTGGTGGGATCCCTACCCCTTCCCTCCCCCTCTCCCCGGCGTTAAAAGACACAGCAACCACGCGGTTCGGGTTGCTGGATTCAGAGGCCTGTGGGCCAGGAATAAAGCTCTGGATCAGACCCTCAAGCAGAACCCAACTCCTTTCCTTAAAGCTTCTCCGCCAGTGGTAAACCTGAGCTCCTGCATGCCTGGACTTGTCCCAGGTGCCCAGCTGCAGCATCCAGCCAGCCAAAGGTGTTTCTCAGGTGAAACCACCACAGCTGCTGCCTTTGGTCAAGCAGCAAGGGCCAGGACAAGCCCAGGCACGTTCCATCCGGCTATATTGGTATTTAATTCCAATAGTGTCATACAAAACAGGTGCAGAGGCAAAGCAAAGCAACACTCACGCTCCAACAATGCTGACGCTGCCTTCCCTCTCAGGATTCCCCAGACACTTCACTCTCCCGGCTCGCTCGTAGAAAGAGGCCAGCCGGGCACCGAGGTAGGCTGGATAACCACTGTCTGCAAACACCAACACACAGAGATTCAGTCAGAGGCTCCCAGTTTGAAGGGCTGCATGTACAAGCCTAGGCTGAGGAAAGACTACTCACCAGCTGGCATTTCAGCCAGTCGCCCTGAGATCTCCCTGAGGGCCTCAGCCCATCGGGAAGTGGAGTCTGCCATCATACTGACATGGTAGCCCATATCCCGGAAATACTCGGACAGGGTGATTCCTGTGACAAAGACAACAGCCTGCTGCAGGATACAGTGCAGAAAGGAATTCTATGCTTATATGTCATCATAAATATGTAAATAAACCAAATTATTTGATTTACATTTTGATGGAAACAGACAATGGAAGTTACTCTTTCTTCCCACTTATGTCCCTGCTGTCTTTTTTTTTTCTGTTTATTTCTTCTCACTCACCTCATTTTTGTTTATGGACCACTCAGATTCATCTTACATTCATGTGTATTTCTTTGAAGAGACACTGCAATGTCACTGATGATACTCTTTCCTCTCGGGTCTCTCGCTGGTCAGAGTGACCCCAAGATGGGTTAGAAAGTCTCTTTTCCCAACCCAGCAGTCAAAGGAGTCAGAACTCTTCATTTCTTGGTCTCAAGGTTGTTTATTTTATCTTATCTATAAAATTCTTTCTCCTGTCCTGCCGAGGTCCACTCAAGTGCCAGTCAGAGGCACTTTGCCTGCCTCAGAGATGGTGTTATCTTTTTATACTAAAAACTATGTGTACAATAGTTACAATTACTTTCCAATACCCATCACCCATGTTAGACAGTGAGCTTCTACTCTAAACCAATCTAAAAGTGCCAACATCACAGCAGAAGATGGAGGCCAAGAAGAAGAAGGAGAAAGGCTGGACATGCCCAGATTCCTCCATCTTGCCCCCTGAACCCTCATTCTAAAAGCTCCAAAAATCTATTTTTCACCCTGTGATAAATTCACTATCATTCTACTTAAACTTTCGTGGCTTGTAATTCTTCATATAAGGTTGGTAATTCTTTTTTCCAAGGGCTAAATCAAAAGCACACAGATTTTGGGCTCTGTGCCAAGGTTTCTGAGCCCCCCGGGCAGGGGCTCAAGTCCTCCAGGGCAGCCAGAGGAATTTCCTGGGTTCCGACACTTTTCCTCACTGAAACCATGAACAAAGACTCTTCTAACTGTAAAATGTCTCCTTCCCTTTCAAACCACCAGAATACAAGAGTGAGAAAAAGGTTGTGCTTTACCTGAATTATTTGACAACTGTTCATAAAAAAGAACTTTAAAAAAGCCTTTAAGAGGCTGCAAAGGAAATATTAGTCAACCAGCTCAGAGAATACTATCCCTGTCCATTAAGTAGCTGTACTTGTCAGCAAAAAGCTAGTCAAAACCTAAAGCTTACAGAATTAACACATGCAGAAAACCTACACAAGTCCTGGCACAGTAAATTCACCTTATAAACAAAATTTACTCAATATTCAGAAATGTCAATTATATGCAAGCAAGCCAGATTCAATTAAGATACTAAGACTTGGTGCAGGCAAAGTCTGAAAAGGTTTACTTCTGAAACTAAACTGGCTTCTTGATATGGTCATCTCAGGAATTGAATATACTAGAGCATGATGGCTTGCTTTATACACACAACTTTCTCTATCCTCTTGTAAATCTTACCAGTATAGATGGAGGCTTCTCTGGCAGCCACGGGCATGTTGGAAGTATTTGCTACTAGAGCTGTTCTCTTCATGATGCTTTCTACCTTGCCATCAACTTCCATTGTTAACTAAAATGCAAGAAAAGGAAAAATACCCGAACTGTAACAGTAGCAAGATTTTTTTGTTAATTTTTTGCTGCTTGTTTTTTTTTTTTACTGTTTTACTTGCCTTGTATCAGGATACTCCCCTCAGCTACTCTACCAAGAGCAAAGATGAGAGTCAAAATTTTAGGACATGTTGGTTTGTCTTTCAGACTGCACACAGCTTAATTTGTTAAGGTACATGCTTCAGCCTCACCTCATCTTCTGCAACTGCCAAATCTCTGTAGATCCCATTCAAGTAAGTAATGACAAACCCACTGCACTAGGAAGCACATGGTCCTCTCTCAGACTTCCGGGCTGAAAGAGCTAAAAATTCTTAGCCTGCTGTCATAAGTCCATAAGGAATTAGAGAGCTTTTTTCCCCCCATCTACAAGAAGCCAAGTTAGTATTTGACAACTGGTCATAAAACCACATTTTTAACCTCAGTGAAGCTTTACAAGTGCCTGGACAACAGAATGCACACCCTGATATTTGTGTAGAATTCCATTTGAGATTTTGCCTTCTTCAGGGCTACCTCGGCTTGACTTTGACACTTTGTCACCAATCAACACACCCAAGCCTTCTAGCCCCTATTTCTGACAGTAAAGTTTCTACCTGACAGTTCATACTAGCCGACCCTGTCACAACACCTTCACTAAAACATAATAACAGGTACAAGGATTGCTAAATCTGTTGCTTGGTTGTTTTTGTGGTTTTTTTATTAACAAGGTATTTTCTACTTGATTCAAAAGGTATTCCAAAGCTTAACATGTCAAACTAATACCTGGGAACTGTATCACCACCCTGCAATTTATAAATGGATGCTGCATTTTCTATGCATGGTCAAGTTAGAGACATGACCAGCAACAGGTGAGATGCTTACAACTGTGCTAAATTCTTCTCTGACATTCATTCTGGCTTTATTTTAACCAACTTAGAAGGTACACCCAAAAACTAGTCCAGATGTTTATTGAGGGGTCACTGAAATAATTCTTTAACAAGCCAAAAGGGATTTTTGCCAGAGCTTCAAGCAGGCAAGATGATCTTTTCAAGTCACTCTACCAACATGATATTTTACTCAGTTACAATACCAGTATGATAGTAAGTCTTCCCAGGAAGGTTTACTCTCCATGAAATCTCCATACTAACCTCAGGGAAATCTCTCAGTACTTCAGACATTTCATTTCCTCGTTCTCCACAGCCTACATAAATGATGACATCACTGTTGGAGTACTTTGAAAGAGACTGTGAGATCACAGTCTTTCCACAACCAAATGCCCCAGGAATCGCTGTTGTACCCCCTTGTACACACCTGAGTAAAGAAAAAGGACTCTGATTTGCAAGGAACTAAAAAACAGCTCTTTCCCATCTTAGAATATATTTTTCACTAGAACTCCCTCATCAAAAGCAGAATGGCAGGAGTCACATTCAATGTTCTAGGTGAGAAACACAGAGGTATTTCACGAAACGAAAAAATTGAGGGATTAAACCATCCTTTTCTTCTCCTGCCCTTGAAGTATGTGACTTATGCTGATACAACAGCATGACTTTTGGGCTTGAGACAAAGCAGTTTTCACAGCTGGAAGCAGCGATGGAATGGAAATGCTAAGAAAAGAACAACTGTACTGAGCTGTGCCTTATAGAAAATAAGGAGCACAATATTTCAGGACCAAAATAACTGAATTCAGGGTCTTAGAAGTTAGCTGCTTAAATGAGCAGTTTGTGTTACAGTTAAGTGCAACAGTTTTCCTAAGTGGCAACCTCAAAATCATTGGAAACTACACATCCTCAAGACCATGGAAAGATATCCTACTCATGCATCCAAATGAAGATAGCAAGCTTGAAACTTCTAGCCTTTCTGTAGATGTGGCATGGTTATGTTAAGTTTATGCACATTCAGTTTTTTCAAGATTAATGACCTAGAACAGTTTTGTTAAACTTCCTTTTTCCACCAGTGGGTTCACCTGCCAAATAAATACGAGAAGTTCAGCTAAATATTTTTTAAGATTATGCTGTGACACATGGCGAAAGCTTACCATTAAAAAAACCTAATGCTCTAAGGCCTCTTGCTTCTGCTTCCCCCTGAGGGAGAGATTTCTTACACAGTACAAAATAAAAGGAAGCACTTACGGAAGAGGGCATCCAGGACTCGTTGGCCAGTTAATAAAGGATGATTGGCTGGTAACTTCTCAGTGACAGGACGGACCTGGCGTACCGGCCACACCTGCACCATGGTGAACTTCTCCTTCACACCTTCAAACTCCAGCTCTAGCACAACATCCTAACACAAAGACATGTGAAGTAAGCAAACAGCCGCACGCTGGACCAGCACATAAATTCTCACTTTAACTACTCTGCACAGGCTTTTGGTAACACCACAGAGCTCTTAGAATCTCTCATGCAATCATCACCTCCCAAGGGAAGGCTCTCTCCCATAGTTACAAGGCCTCTGGGGGAAAACAGAGCAAGATACACCATACATTAAAAACAGGCTTTTGAAGAGCAAGTGAATTTTACATATTCATAAGATATTGTAGATCCCCACAGAGGTTATTAAACATGGCACAGTGGAATGCCATTGGGAAGCCACAAACATAGAAAATACCTGCACAAAATAATAATGCAACCCCTGCAGGCAGGGTAGCAGAAGTGATCATTAACTCAGACACCTTGTTGAAACACTTTAGCTGGCCTCATGCAGAACAGAAAGAGTACATCAACCTTATAAAAGAGACATGGATTATACCAGCAGCTGCTGTTTGGGAGACTTACTGAAGTGTCATAGTTTCCTGGAGGAGCAATGTATGTAACTGTACCCCTGTTCCGTGGGGGCAGCATGATTTTGTGTTTGATCAGGGAGTTTTCATTCACCACACCATAAATATCTCCACCAGTGATGTGGCTGCCAACCTAAAATCAGAACAGGTCTATTAGTCATAACTTTTAAAAAAGAACCTTGACAAACTGTAAAAAATACTACAGCTATTAAGTCTAGCACTGTGATTACCCCTTTTAAAAATTCCTTGTTACAGCACAGTAGCTCATTTACATAATTCATTACTCCAACAGCATTGCTAGCAACACTACCTGTGATGTAGTGTCTTTCAAGGCTCAGACAGGAGCAATTACTAACAGACAAAAGAAATTTTCCTCGTTTCTTTTCCACCTCTCAACCTAATGTGCTAAGAAGAGAAAGGATAGCATATGCTAACCTGCAGGGCTGGAAAAAAGATGCTGCAAAGGGCTAAGCCATGACATTTTCCAGCTCTAAGGGTACCTTCACCATTTGCAAAATGTGTGCTGCAGTCATTCTTTTTGCTCAGGTAGTATCGGCTCCTGCTAATGCTCACTGCAATTGCACAAGTTTCTCTATGGTTTGGTAAATACATCAAAACTCTGTAAGTTATATCAAGTAAGTTTTGGTGATCCCCATCTGGTCTCATACATCACTAACACTTCCTAGCACTCCTTTTTGCCAACTTCAATAAATGCAGCATTAACCACAGGTGCCAGCAGTCACAGCCTTAGCACACTGCTCCAGGCCTAAGCTCTGGGGGTAGACGAGCAAGAGGGGAACAAAGGATTGTCAGAACCTACCCGCAGATTTTTGGAAGGTGTGAAGTCCCATTTGACATCTCGGCTCAAAGCTGACACGTTGACACCTCTAGGGATATAGATGCTTTTGGTCAGGGTGCTGATGTCCGAGAGAGGTCTCTGGATACCATCAAAAATAGCTCCCATAATGCCAGGCCCCAGCTCCACTGATAGGGGCTTCCCAGTACGGAGCACAGGATCTCCTACAGAGACACCAGCTACAGATTTGCTGAGGAAAAGTTCATCCAGAACAAGGGAAAGAAACCAGGCAGAAATCATCAGGTTCACATCATACTCTCAACCTTCTTTTCTGACTTTAAGGTAATACTATTCCTATGTTACACATCAGCATCTGAGAAGCAAATGCTGATGTGTAACATAGGAATAGTAGCCTTATACTAAATTCTGAATTTCCCCAAACAGCAAAGTTCACCATCCTCTAGAGAGGCCAAGTAGTGGCAAATATTCTGCTTTATGATCATTTGTTCAAGTCAACTGTTGTTGGCAACCAATGTCAGCTAATATGGATGAGTTCACTCAAGTGCCAGGCAGTGAGATGACAAAACATCACACATTTCTTACATCTTCAAACCTAGAAAACAGATTAGGCTGTTTAAGTCAGATAATGTTATGAAATATGGAATTTTTCCACTTCAGAATTTGCTTAGAGAGCACAACTGTTTTGATCTTGAGCCTTGCACAGCTTTTTTCAACAGCAGCCTAATTTTAAAAGGACTCTGTCTAAGACCAGCACTATTGCCCTCCTGTCTCGTATCAAGTTGTCAGGTCTGTGCACTACCTGAGCTCAAAGGATGCACAATGGGCTTTTCTCTGCAAAGGGCCAGCACTTTGGCAGAAGGGCCTGCAGAAATACAAAAGAAACCTCCAAAACTTACACAAACTCAGTAAATTTAATACTAGTTGACTTCAGAGAGGCCTATGACCAAATTTCCTCTCAACATGAGATTAAAAGTAAACTATACTCAAACTTGCTCCATGTACTGATGGAAAGCTACTTGATACTGTAACAATGATGCCATCTAAAATGATAAATTATTAGGCAGAGACAGGACCTAGTCAGCAGTTTGCCAGCAAGCTCCCTTAGAACCAAGGTTTAGGAGCCAGCACAGCCTTTTTCCTAGGCTCTACAGATACACACAGCCCCCTTGGGAGGGAGAAAGAGGCCTGCCTTCAAATTTTATGACTTCTTTTTGACATTTTCTCATATATATATATATATGTAATAAAAATACATTTTATGTTGCCTAGCTTTTAGAATATATGCTGCATCATAGCTGGACCAAGTTACTGTAAGCCTAGTGCAGCAGAAAAAGTGTAATCTGTTATGCTTGGCAAAATACTCTGTCCAAAAGAAGGCATCCTGCCCACTTCACATTTCTTATTTAAGCATTATACAAGCACAGTTATCAAAAGCAAAGACAAAGACGCAACAAATATTGCTTAGGTTTGCCATTTATGGTTGACACTTGTCAACTGCCTTACAAAGAGGCATTAAAATGCACTTGAATTCTAAGGTACACTTTGATTCCCAGTCAAAAAAAGTCTCCTTGCTACAGAGCTACACAAGGTAAGATTCACCTCAAACCCATTAAAATTTACAAAACACGTGCAGAACAGATGTCCTGCCAGAACCCAGAGTATCTGGCAGCAGAGAGGGAGCAGTGAAAAGGATACAAGTTTCCTCATACACCTGGACAGTTGCCAGATCCCCTTCCAGGCGGATGATCTCCCCCACCAGCTCACTGTGTCCCACTCGCACCAGCTCGTACATGGCAGCACCTGCCATGTTGCAGGCTGTGACCACTGCAAAAGACAAGCACATAGGTGAGTTATTTTCCCTGCAGCTCAGGAAATTTACCCATCACAAGTCTCTAAGAACTGCACAGCATAAACCTGGTATTCACCCATATCAGACACACATTCTTGACTTCACAAAAGGATGCCACAACTCCTGGTATTTCTAGTTCAAAAAGAATAAGTTAAAAAGAATAAGTCAAAAGAATAAATTTTCCTACAGTTTTCACTCTGTCCTTTTTCCAGAAGAAGAGGACACTATGAGAATGTAGTAATTCACAGGACAACTCAGGCCATAATTTCTCTTATCTGTCTTGACAGATTGCAAACGTTGAGGGTGTGAGATGCTGTAAACTTTGACAAACAAGTTCTATAGGCATTTCTCCCTTGCAGTGAGCTAGGCCACATTCTCATCTGACTAAATTAAAGCACACAAGAAAATGGCAAAACTCACTCAATGCCTGGTAGTTACATAAACCTGTGGTTGGGGGCCAGCATTTTCAAGTCACTTAAGCTTCTGTTTACCTTGGTAGCATCTGGATGCTGACATAAACATGGATAGATCAAGCCAAGGCACCTGATTGCATCTAAAGTGATGCCTAGAAAGCTTTTAAAAAAATACTATTTTTTGTAGAAAAGTGTTGTCTATCTTAGGGCACTTAAATTAACTTTCAACAGATGAAGATTGTTGTGCAGCATGTTTTGGGCCTGAAACTTCTTGGTGCTTTGAGTTAGATTTCAGCAGGTCATATCCGGAGTCCTGGCTGCTTTAGAATAAAATTTATTATGTCTTGCAGATTATGATCACAGTAACGCACACAAGAGTCACATATTTACACAAAAATACATTTTCCACTTCTTGGAAAAGAAAGCTGTGTCAGTTTAAAATGTTTTTGAAGTACCACCTCTGCAGTTACAGAATTTGCAGTCAGAAAACTTGTGCCTATATAGGTAGGGAATTTCTTATTCATCAAATACATTGCGTTAACAAAAAAACTTGCTAATCTTCTGTTCTCACATTCCCATCCTTTCCTTCAGCTCCTGAAGAGAATGCAGGAGAGAGCAGAAAAGCCAGTAGAGTCTCCATGTATTCAAAAGCTGTTCCTAGCAGAGCCTAAACTATTTCAGCTGATAAAGATGAAGGAAGAGTCCTCCTTCTCCCAGCTGCTCTATCACCACATTCTATCACCTTCCCTGACTCTTGTGGCTCCTTGCTGAGCTCCCCCAGCCCATGGTGCAGTAAACAGAACAGCTTGACGCTGACAGGGACTGAGGATATCAGAAAGCACAGGGACAAACTTTCAGTGAGAACAGACTATTTATTTCATACCCTTTTAGTGAATCTCAGCACACTGGGCCCTGCAGATTTCCAAGCAAGGGTTTTTTTCTCATACAGAAAGCTTACCTTTTGTTATTATTATTATTGTTATTTTTATTCAACTGCCTGCTTCTGCTCATTATATTTTTAAAAAAAGGTTAATTAATAGTAACATCTTGTTAGCAGTTTTTTTAATAGTTTGACTACAAGTCAGTAATTCTTCTTGAAGTCCTCTACCCCAAAAAAAAAAAGATGAAAAGCACCACCCAGAGCTCTTTTATACTTCTCTGCTTTCAAGTGAAGATTAACAAGATCCTAGATAAAACAAAATTTATTACTTCCTTTACAAAATAATACCTACCAGGTCCTGAGACTCCATAAACATAGCCAACAAAAGCCTCTCTGTCCTCATCACGGATTTTGGGGAGCTTGGAGAAGTCCATTTTGCCTGTTCAACTGAATAAAAGAAAAAGAGTCAGTCCTGAAGAACACACACACATAGTTACTTCCTCCTCTTCCCTCTGCTCTCTTATTTTCAGTTAAAAAGAACTCTAAACTCATAGCCAGAAGCGCCATTAGACTTAAGCACTTTTAACTCATTTTAAAGCTGTAAAAAGTTAAAAAGTAACTGATTTAAACAAACAAAATAACTGAGATTCCTTACTGCAGAAACACAGGGGTAGAACATCACCCCAGAATATGCTCTACAGAATGCTACTGAATGAAAAATATGCAATGGAACAATGCCCTAACACTGTTGCACTGTCTTTAAGCTTGGAAATAGGATATTTAAATGACAGAAAATCTCTTTAGTATTCCACATCTCATTACCCTCCCTCAAAATATGGAGTTTTCCATGATTCTGAGTGAGCAAGAGAATGTTCTGGGTCCGCTTTACTGCCACCAGTCTCTAAAATGCAATACTACAAATATTAATTGTGAAAATTCAATTTTTGCTATCTTAAGGTGCTGAATCACAGTATGTAGAGGAAGAAACACAGATTTTCAGAAGCACCAGCACACAAAGATGTGAATCTTTTCTATGTGTCTCACAGCTACATACTATGCAGTCTTTGCTCTCAGTGAAACCCACGGAGCATTACAGAAGAATTGTGCTGAATAATGGGCAAACCCCTTCAACTTGCAACAGTTAAACAGCAGGCTGTCATCTCATTCCAGTAACTGTTTAACAAATCTAAACAACTGGCACTGGAAAAGCTGTTTTATCAAGAGACTTCCTCCATCCTTGTTTGTCCTGTGGCTGGCAGCTGGGCTGTCCTGCTTCCAGTGCGGATCAGAGGATTTAAGGGTTTTGCTTTGTGAGCCCTTACCATGCTGTGTGTTACCTTGGAAACTGATGGGTGTTAGAGAACTGCAAGGCCACACTCTTCCCTCTTCTCCTGTACAGACACCCTTAGGACACAGCACTGGTGAAAGGTGCAGCCCCAGCACAGAAGGCTCCTGTGCTAATCAGCAGCAAGGCCCCTGGGTTGGTGACATGAACTGCGAGGCATCTGCTGACACTCACACTCAAATCTTTGAGAGCAGCCTAATCTAACCCAGCATCTTCCACAAGACAGCAAATACAAAGGCATACTCAGGCTTAAAAACCTGCCCTGTTTATAATAACCAAGACAGCAACTCCATTGCCACCCTTTCCAGTATAATTAAAGGATATGCTTTTGCCTATTCTTTGGGAGCCAGTAGCTGACTTCTGCTATTCTTGAAAACCTACAACTGCTTTCCAGCTTTTTAACACAGCAATACAAATCCTCTGCCCCTCAGCCTCTTTACTGATCTATAAGTTTCAAATTGGTGGCACTCTCTTTAAGAAGAAGATCTCCAATGATTCCAAACTCCTCTTCATCCTGAAGGAATAGCTTCCCCCAGGCTCCATGTCTCTGTGGAGTGTAATGTCTATCATGGCTGCCACTGATTTATTCCACAGAAGCTGATCATGGCTCAGTCTCCACCAGCTTGGAGCAGACCTGCTAATGGGTCTTGAGCCCAAAGGCTAAGCCAGATATCCATTAGATCCCTCTACCCTCCATAGCCATAGGTTATCTTTCACACTTCCTGGTGTTTAGACCCAGGAGACAATTTTAATTTCACTGCTTTTTTTCTCAAATGCCTCCTCTGACAAATGGCAGAGGGGAGGTCCTCACAAGGCAATCTGCAGTTCCTGAGCAGCTGGTATGAGCTGGCTCTGATCTGACTAACACAACAATCTCATCTTTTTTGCTTTTAACAACTAAAACTCAAGCACAATTGCTGTTCATATTGAAAGAAGCAGTTGTTCTTATAAATTCAAATTAAACATTTACTCCAATATAACAGCACAGAACAATGTCCAGTGTCTTACTATCAACACCTCCAAAAGCACAGTAGAGAGTCAAACCACATTCTCCTAACTGAATCAGCGACACAGCTTGGCAATTAGACAACGTCCCATATGAAAGAGTCAAATTACAAAGGCAAGGAAAAGCAGGAACACTGGGCCAGTTTCAATTTAAATTAACTTTTCTTCATAATCAAAACCTGCTTGAAGCAACTCTTTACCTTTTAGGGAGGCAAGAGAGAACCTCAGAACAGCCATTCTGCAGTTAAATGGCAGCATCCTGACAGCCAGCATCTGCCTCTCCTGTTCCTGTGGCTGCTCTGCTTCCTCTCTTCCTATAGCCACCTTTCCAAATTACTGGCCAAGCCAAGTAGAGCAGGGGAGTCCTCCACTAGACCACCTAGCAACACACTAATAAGCCCTGTCTTGACCATGATCTCTAGCATCTGCACGAGCTTTGAAACACATACCTATTAACTATTTCAAGTGTTAAAGATGTGAACTCCTTCTCTCCTTTACCTCTGCTATACCTCCAAAGTACAGTCTACACAAAGCCAGTGCCCACCCAGCCAGGCTGACCTCTTTCTTAAGTGGCTACACTTTTTTAAACACTGAATACAAATTAGGGGGGAAAAAAAGCTGTTATTTATCTCTGCATCATTTTCTTGTGCTTGTGTACAAGCACTACAGATTTTCAATTTATATGGAAAAGTCCGTGAGGACCGAAACGCTGTCTTACCTTCCCAGCTTGTTAGATGTTTTCATTGCCAATACTCAGAGAAAATGAAATTCCATAAAGCATATATGTACCCTAGAAGCCATGGTAGCTGACCGTTCTAGAAATCTACAGAGCCCCTGAGGCCTTTGAAAGGCCTCTTGCCAACACAAGATATTCGGCACTGTATGCAATTCCCTCCTACAAAAGTCCACTAGCACACCTACATAGGATATCAGCTTAATTTTAATTCCCTTATGAGTAAAGATGCATCTTGCATCCTTTACAATTTATATCTTCCTTATCTAAAACAGTTCACTAATTGATTTCAAACATGCTCTTTAGCTCTAGCAGTCATATTCTGATTAATAGTACCAGAAATCAAAGTATTGCTTGCAGTAGAACCTTGTCTGACTAAAAGGTGATTTATTACACTGATTTTAAAGTCCTAATTAAACAAGAAAGAGCCCCATAACCTGAGCTTTCTATCTCAGTTTCTCCCCAGCACAGTAATCTGGTTACACAGTAGCCTAAAAAATGTAACTGCCCTGCTCTCAACATTGGAGAAACCCATTTTGCTTCACTGTTCCTGGGTTTTGCATCTAACACTTGATTAGACACAGAATTTACATTACGAACTACCTTAACACAAGATTTTTTCAACATTCAGACTCCAGTGAGATTTTTAGGAGCCTTCTTTCAGCAAGGAAGAAAATCTACAACAATTTTATCAAACCCAGCTCCTTACCTTATTTTGCAGAAGCAGGGAGTACCAAAAACCCAGAGGCCCAGTGAAAAAGCTAGAATTCAGCAGTGAAGCATCACCGCTTGCGAAATAATCGTCCTTCCAGTGCCCCTACACAGAGGGATGAGAAAGCTGCTGCAGAGGGGAACGAAATTTCTGACACACAGCAGAGGCACAACCACCTGACTTGATGAGTCATCAGTCTCTCTCTGCCTCTCTCTCCCACCAGCACCGAGGAATGCCGCAATAGCAATTCCAGCCACCTCGAGCCCAGCTGAACTCCCATCTGTGCTCTCCCGACTGCACAGGGCCGAGCAGAAAAATTAAAAGGCTTTAGCATTTGCATTAAGGGCCTCCTACAAAGCTGGGAATTCCAATGTCCTGAATGGTGCATACAACTATACAAATATCCTTGAAAGAGGTGCATGTTTTCTGCTGGATCTGTTCACCTGCCAGCCCTCCAGGGTAATGCAGCCATGTCAGTGTGTGCTGTGCTCTGGAAGAGCTTAACAGAACAAGTGTTTAACAACAGACTGCACAGGGAGGCGCTGAGCAAACTGCAATACTAATTGCTTGAGCACGTTGAACAGTATTGATTGCCTCCAGGAGTCTGGTGGGGCTTCCTTGTGCTCAGAAGCCCTTCCCCTGGCCAGCAGAAGCACTAAGGCAATTGCTCAACATCCAGCACCCCAACAAAGCAGGGAGCTGTGCCACCCTGAGTGACAGCTGCTGGAATCTGTTTTCAGAGATCGACAGGCACTGCCCCGCACACTGAACAGAACAGGGGCAGCTGTGTGATCCCTCCCCAAGAACCTGCATGAAGCCGAAGAGTTCCCTGCAGTCTTCACAACTTCTCAAGTCTATCTTTGCAAGTTCTAGGATTACCAACACTTCAAATTGCCACAAAAGCCTAGACACTAACCATAACTCATCAGTATCAGTAATTTGGAAGCAGCAGTGTTACATGAGTAAGTCATCAATGGTAGGAATCATTCTGCTGGAATAACTTTGAACTTGAAGGTCAAAGATTTTAGTACATCTGAAACAGACTAATGTGGTTTGATTTCCATGGATAGAAAATAGAGTCAGAATATAAGCCCTTACATTTGATATCCAGGAAAGCTTAATAGGCCAAAACAGTAAAATACAGCCAAAGAGTTTTCCAAAGAAAATAATACCCCCTCCTCTTCTTAGTAAAAACCTAGACATTACAGGATAGTAAAGATCACCACCCACACTGGACAATCAGCTTAGTGTCTCATTGGAGAGATGCTTCAGATTCAAGGCTGCTGCCATTCACTGTGTTCACCTGAGCAGACTCTGGCCCAGTGCATAAATCCCAGTGTCCAGCTGCATGAAGATCTGTTGCAAGGGCCTCATAAATAACCGGATAATCACTGCCACAGATTTCCTGTAACTAGGACAGTTTAAACTTCCCCTTCTAACAGATGATATCTTTAAGAGGAAGTAGTAAAAAAAAAAATAAAAAATACAGTGCTTGAATTACTAGACAAATGCAGAAGTCTGGCAGCATTTTCATACCTAGAACTTGGGATACTGTCCCACAAGAAACAAAACGCCCAGAACTCTAACACAGGTCACTGGGAAAGGAAGCCCAATAGTATTCTCAGGAAACCTGCTCCTTCACAGTATGCAGAGTTGTAATTTTACTACAAGACAGCAGGAACAATTACTCCAGATTTCTCAGTCACCAAACAATCGAATTACTGAGGTTCAGGGGCACCTCTGGCAATCATCTACTTCCAACTCCCAGCTCCAAGCAAGCTGATGTAGGCTACTCAGGGCCACATCCAAATGTATTTTGATTACCTCCAAGGATGAAGCCACCACAACTCTCTAGGTAACCTGTTCCAGCGTTTAGACACCCCTGCAGTAAAGTGTTTTCCTACATTTAAAGGGAATTCCCTGTATTTCAGTTTGTGCCCACTGTGTCATGTTACTTCAACAGGTACCACTGAGAAGAGTCAGGCTTCGTCCTCTTTGCTCCCTCCCCTCAGGTGTTTATATATTTTACAATAAGATTCTCAGAACCTTCTCTTCCTGAGGCTATATAATCCCAGTTCTCTTTTCTTGCCTCCAAATGCTTAACAGTCTCCGCGGCCCTTGTCTGGATGCACACCCCTAAGCCACGTCTTTCTTCTACTGGAGAATCCAGAGCCAGACACAGCACTCTAGATGTGGTTTCCATCAAGTTTAACCAAGGTGAAAACCACCTCCCCGAACCTGCTGGCAGGATTCTTCTAAACATGGCCCAGGATAGTGCTGGCTGCCTTTTCCACAAGGGAACATTGCCAGCTGATGTCCAGCTTGGGGACACCCAGTTCTTTTCAGCACTCAGTCCTCAGCCTGTAGCAGGATATGTGGTTATTTTGCCCCAGGTGCAGGACTGGGCACTTCTCTTTGTCAAACTTCATGGGATTCCTGTCAGCCAATTCTTCCAGTCCAGGTCCCTCTGTATGGCAGCACAAGCCTCTGCTACACCAAACACCTTCCAACCTGTCACCTGCACTCTAATGAAACCAGGCAGGAGTCACCTCCTGTGCTCAACTCAACCACGAGGCTCAGTCTTCTCATGACACAGACACTGTGAAGTGAACAGCACCAACCTTCCTGCCACAAGCTCTGAGCTAGAAAGAATATTTCTTATACTCAGCAATATGGACATTTTCCCACTTTGTTATTAATACAATTTCAGTTGTCACAGCGCACTTTGAGGCCATCTCAGCTCTAGATAAATCGAGAACCTGCCTGACTAATGTTCAGCTACATACTGTGGACCCATCTGCAACCCTACAAGACCATTTATCTTTTACATAACTTGCTCCTTGGGTTCTTATAAGCCCCCTCCTCTCACATGAAGCTTGTTTCACTCAGCACATGTACACATAAATCCATGTGAAAGAGAATTATGCTGCCTCTGTCATTGCAGCACATGATTACACACTCACTACAAAGTGAGACCATGCAACACTGAATTCATGAAGTCCACCACAAGCTCCTCCTGTCCTCTTCCTAAAAACAGATGAGGACTTAGCTGTGGGCATGCCAATACATACAAGTTTGATACTTTAAATAAACATCATGCCTTGAAACAAGCTAAAGATATAACAATATATTTATATTTGATACATAAATACAACATGAATTATATATTGCTAAAGCAAGGGTGTGAAGTCTGTCCATGCAAGATGTACCACCACTACAAGCTGTAACTCAAGCACCCAAGCTTTTATTCAGCAGCTTGGGAAATTCCTTCAGTTAGCCCAGAACAATACTAGAACAAAGCTGTTTGAACATGACTAGGAAGTCAGCAGCTAAAATAAAACTAGATAGAAAGGCTGGCAAGGTGTCCTTTGCATAAGTACTCTGACCCACTGATGATCTGATCAGCTCAGTAGATAAGCTGCCTTCAAACCTCAAACACAGCTATCATGCGATATCTAGAATTGATAAAGACCCTAAACTCCTGTTACTAGAGAAAACCACATTGTCCATGTGAAAAAATGTTCATCAACTGACTCACATGCTACAGTTTCCATAATAGGGTTTTCTATACCAATTTTTTCCTCTCAGCTGAGGCTTCTCCAGAGGAGGAAATTGATGAGCCTCTCCTTAGTTCCTACTTGCTACACTGCTTCACAATTTTATTACTGTGAAAAATTGACATTCCTTTCAGCCTACTACACATTCTGCCCTTTGGCTTGATAGACTTTCACACAAAAGAAAGATCTAATGCAACTGAAATCCAAACCATACTACAGAACACTAATACAAAATTCATCTCTGTGTTCTACAGTGACCTTCTTTCTTATCCTGATCCTGTCATCTAGCTGCTAGGGCTGAAAAGTTCTGCAGCCATCTGCTCAGTGCAATGCTCAGTCATTTCCTCTAGATGAACAGTTTTCATTAACCTCCCTAACGTTACTGCTAAACTAAAATCTACCCTAGCTTTTATTAAGTAAAAGTCACTTGATTTCCAGGTGTATTTGGCACTGTTACTTGAAATACTTTTTGTTGCTCTAACCTTTAAGATGACAAATATTAAAATGAAATTAATACGCAGCTGTAAGCAACTATAACAGCAAACTTTACTACAGTTCAGCAGAGTGACTTGTGAAGAGTTGAAGATCTTACATCAACAGACAAAAGGTGTGCAATTTGACAAAACAACTATGGCTAGATTTTTAAGTCAGGCTCAGTTTCACACACAGAATCACACAAGTTGTTTGGGCTCATTAAAATACATTGTCTCCTCTATAAGCCTCACTACTGCCTAACCCCTTCTCCCCAGGTGTAATAGCTAAAATACTGAGCATGAGTTTGGAATAAGCATTTCATCATTACACCTAAGTTTCAGATTACCTTTAAAGTAAGGATATTATGGAATCTTGAGTTTATTACGCAACGTATTTGATAGCTAGTTTGAAGAGTTGAACCACGAGTGAGTCTGCATGAAAGTCTTTGAGAAAGATCCAACATCCCTAGCAGATAAAAATACTCTTTTATAGCACCTTTGGTATAATGAAACACCTGGTTGGAATCACAGCACACCTATTGGCACTGGATTCCAGTAAAAGGAAATTAAGTTGAGGTTGACTTTTCCTGTAATGAAAAACTGCGTCTTCATGTTTTAAAGCAAGCTAAGCTACGTTTGGAAATCTTGTTCAAATAAAATAATACCTGAAGTATTTACAGCTTCTTTAGAACAGTCAGAGGCCTTCCAACATATTAGATTTTACCATTGTTGAAACTACACACTGAGGTGGTTGTCTGAATATCTACCAGCCTCATGCAAATCTATCCATGATAAAACCCTCAAAATTTTAAGGATCTATAGACAGTTCACATAACAGAATTGCTTATTTAGCCATCTTTACCAATATAGTCTGCAGTTAGTCTAAAATACCATCTTAGGGTTTTTCTGAAGAGCTGCTTTTTAAGGCCTTGCTTTCAGACTGGGAAATAAAGTAATGATACAGTGTAACAAGAACAAGGGCCAAACATTTGCCCCACGAACTGGAATTCTGGGAAGATGCAGTTTCTTTGCTTGGCTATTAAAAAACTGTCAAGTCATTTTTCAGGCTCTTACACAAAACTTGCACACCTGAAAGCTTTTGTCCAGCAATAATATGTTATTCCCATAAAGGCACAGCCGTCTCTCTATGAAGTCCATGGCTTTTCCCACATCCTTTCTGTATCTCCTCATGCCCAACCATCCCAACCACAACAGGACGGCTCTTCATGCTTAGGGCACAGAACACAGATCAGCATCACAGACATCCAAACCACCTCTCTTTTACATGAACCACCACAAACCACTTCAGTAAGCAAGCATGGCTTACAGCAGCCTGAAGATGGGACACAGCACCTTCACAGCACACATTCTGGCATTTTTCAGGGGATGCTGTCTGGCAGAAACACAGCTGGGCAGACTGGTCAGCTGAAACTCGCCAGAGCACCAACATTTCATCTTGGCTATGAGAACCCTTACAACTTGAGCACTTTTCAATTGTTTGGGAAGGACAAAGATAAGGCTTTTATATTACAGAGACCCTCTGGAACACCACATCTCTCAAGCATTTGTATCTGCAATGGGCCTATTTCCAGCAGGTTTTCTAGCTCATTTACCTGTTCAGCACCATGAGTCTGGGTTAACTGGGGCAGCTTCCCATACTAGCTTTGGTCCTTGCTGATTACTTTTGATTTGAACATAACAGACTCCCCAAAACGTAAACTATGACAAAATTAAAAGAGAGGCCACTGTCAGACAAATTATTTTTGAACAGAGTGAGCAGTGACACTGAATTTTACCATTACACAAGCTCAGAGTCAAGCTGATGAAGCAAGCAAATAAATTCAGCAGCTAAAACTGGTCTCTATCTGCCATTTGGTGAAGTGGTAGTAACAAGGTCTGTAAGACTTTCAGGATTTATCCATATACATCTTACTGGTTTTCACTGTAAGTGTATCATCATTTCACTAAAGCCAGGCCTTGGAAGGCAAAGTCTGTCAAAACAGCCATATCATGTATGGACATCCAAAAAGCTGGCAGCAAATGGTCAATGTTTCTGAGACATGGGAGTGTTGAACTTGAGACTTGACAAACGCAGGAGAAGTAAATGCTTGGATGAAATAAAGCAAACAAACAAAAAATATTTACAGGTGCAGAACTTAATGCCATGGGAGATGACCAAACCCAAAAATTTGGTATAAGCTTAGCTGTCCACTCCCAAAGGGAAGAATGGAGTGAGCACATCAAAGACAAGCAAAAAGCTTTTTATACCATAAAAGAAGATACAACAATGACAAACAGAAGATCCAGTCAAAACCAGTTCTGCATGTTGGACATTTAGGTGATTATTGGCTTATTCTGTACAGGAAAAAAAAGGGCTGAAAAGCTTAAATTCATTTTGGTTCCTCTGCTGGAGTAGGACCCTGTTTCTCTCTGCCCAGCTGGAAGCTAAAGGAGTCACATGTTTTAAGATGTCGAGTAAGAATGAATGAGCATGATATTCCAGTTGACTACATGGTCTGTTTTCTTTGGCAAAATTCAGGCCTAAAAAAAAAAAATCACATGGATACCATCGTTCAACAATGCCTCAGTATTTCCAAGTCTGAAATCCCCCAATTTTTAACCAATGAAACAAGCAAGGAGAAAAGACTATATGTCAGGCAATGTAGCATTGGGTTGTTGCATGGTTTGTGTTTTGTAGGGTTTTCTTAAAAAGACAGGAAAAAAAAGAGAGATTACTACTTGGTCAGCAGTGGCATTCAACATTCTATGGTCAACATCAAAGTAACCAAAGACCCCAACTAGGTTATCCTGTAATCCTTTTTCTAAAGGAGTAATTAGGAATGCAGCCATAGTCACAAACATGCAATTTAAAAGCACGAGGGAAACCCACCAGTAGGAACTTTCAGGGCTTGAGAACCCCAAGACAAACCATTATGGCATCAAAACACAAGGGGGAATGCACAGTGCCTCTAAAAGGGGTATCATTCAGAGGAATCATCTGGTAACCTGCTGGATTATAGCAGCTTTGGATGACAATGTGTAACACCAGCACCCATGCAAGTCTGGAAGATAAAGGCATGAAGTCATCCTGGGAAAAAAATTAGATAAGAGAAGGACACTTAAGGCCCACAGACCTTGTAAATGAGGGCCAATAAAGCATAAAACTGTTAATATATACTTAGACCAAAACAAAAGCTAAATTTAAGCTAATGCTCTATAAAAATGAAGCAATACTAATCACTCATGGCTCAACTCTATTACCAGTACCTGCAGAAAAGAATTCTTGATTTAGAAAATGACAAGGCAGCATTTACAGGAAACAGAGATCTTGTGTTACTATTGCAACACAAGACTTCAACCCCCCTTTGAACAGTCAGCTGATGCCAGCAACCATTTTCCACTGTTGCCTTAATTTCTCCTTCCCTGTTCTCTCAAGCTGATGTCCATGGTGATTTAGTATTTCTGAATGTCAGACTTCACCACCTGATCACAAAATAAAGACTAATTTTCCCCCCACATAAAGAATAAAGCTTTCCCAGAGGACTTTACAATACAGACTGACAGGCACATCAAAAATATTCTGCAGTATTTTTGGTAATACAAAGACCTGTAGATTGTGATCTCACTTCACATATTCTTACATAGAAAATAATGAAATGTAGACATTACTACATATGTATATTTGCTGGTCATTGAAAAGGCTTTGGAAGTACCACACAGAGAAGCCAAACATTCAGCTGCTGCAGATCTGCACAGTGCAGAAATACAGCACAAATACACCACAACTCACAGATCTGCCTCAGTTACTCAAACTTCATTTGCAAATGCCAGTTGGTATTCGGCATGTTCTTGCTAATAAATCACTTCGTGCAGTCTGTCACCAGGTTTTCCTACTTTTCCACCCCCTCTCCACTTCAGCAAGCAGAATTAGCATTTGAAATACCATGCTAGATCAAATAGCCAGTGTACTTTGCTGAAGTATTGCATTACAATGAATAAAACGATCACCAAATTGCTTTTATGCCCAACAGGAGTGCAATTTCTCTGAGGGAAGACAGTAAAATTTCAGGAAGAAAGATTTTACTTTCTTCCTAAGAAAGTAAATCACTATGGGCAGCTGCATGGAATGGACAGATCTTGACACATAAGTGCCACATATTCCAATGTCACAGCTACCTGTGACATTGGAAAATCATCCAGAATCCAGTCATGCAAGATTTCTCTCTTGCCTCCAAGTGAATGCCAAGGGTGATGTTTGGAACACCTCATCTAAGGCAGAGTTTTGCGACTGGCTGCAGGAATAGGAGGCACATTTGATGCGCCACCAGGATATTCAACTGCAAAACAAAAGGGGGGCTGTTCTGCCGCGGTCGGGCTGCAGTGGGAGGCCCGCAGCAACATTCCCCTTCCAGAGCCGCGTTCCTCTTCCAGAGCCGCGCTGCTCGCTCTCTGCTGGGCTGCGCTCAGGCACCCAGAGACTCAGATCCACCCACTCAAGATGGTGGGATGACCTGGCACTGGAACCCGGCCGCTATCACCCCGTTCCTTTTCTGTAAGGAATTCTGGCACAACCCTAAAGCATCTCAGTGGGCGCCTTCTGAGGTTTTTCATTCAGGGGCCGCTCGGCTTTCCAGGTCTCCGCTCCCGGCGATGCGGGGCGGGGAAGCGCATGGCCGCCCCCGCGGGCTGCCCTGCCGGACACGGCTCCCTGAAGGTCGGCTACCCAGGGCCAGGGCCCGGCGACACCCGCTCCGCAGAGCTGGGGCCGCGCTCCCTCTGCGAGCGGCTCCGCGGGGAGACCGCGTCCTGCCCGGGCAGGGTCCAAGCGCGGCGGAGAGCGGCGAGAGCCGACCTCCCCCGCCTTCAACGCAGAGGAGGGCAAGCCCCAGGGCGCACCTCGGGAGCGGCGGAGGCAGCGGCACGGGACAGGGGCGCGGGGCCCGAGCGTCTCACCTGGGCCGACCCGGCGCGCCCGAATCCGCCCGAGTCCCTGCAGCGGCGGCGGCAAAGGAGGCGCTGGATCAGCTGACGCCGGGCCCCGCGCGCATGCGCCGCGCGGCACACCGGAAGCGCCGGGCGCGAGCCGTGCCCTACTCTGGGCGGAGCTTCGCCCGCCCGGCCCGGGCCGCTTCCGCGCAGAGGTGCACCGGGCGCAGTAGGGCGCGCTGATTGGTTTCTCGGCGTCACGTGATGGCACCCACGCCCCGCCCCCGAGACGCGCGGGGCCTCCCCGCCCCGCGGGGCGCGGCGCGTGCGCGGCGGGGGCGCGCGGGAGGGGCGGGGCGGCGCGGGCGGGTCATGGCGGGCGGGGCGGGGGCGCGCGCGCGGCGTGAGGTGAGGGGTCACGGGGCGGGGCGGGGCGGGCGGAGGCCCATGTGGAGCGGGAGCGGGAGCGGGATCAAGATCGGGACCAGGAGCGGGATCAGGAGGAAGCTGAGTTGCCCGCCCTGAGCACGGGGAGGCCGGAGCCACACCCGTACCGCCGGGCCTCGGACGCAGGCAGTGCGGACGGCGGGCAGGCCGCGGACGCGCCATGAAGGGGTGAGTGCGGGGCTCGGGCCGGGCCGGGCCGGGCCCGCCCGGGAGGGGAGCTGGAATCGGGGCGGGCCCGGGCGGCGCGGCTGGCGGGAGGCGGAGAGGGCCGAGCGGCGCCGCCGCCTCTGAGCTCGGGCGGTGTTGCTGGGACGGGGCCCGTGGCGGGGAGTCCCTCTGGGCGAGAAGAGCCGGCGGTGCCGCCGTTGGCGCCCTTTGGGCTGAGTAGGAGCTGCCCGCGGGGTTCCCGCGCCGTCACGATCGTGGCACCGCCGGAGCGCGGATTCTCCGCACGGAGCCCCGCGCTGGAGCGGGCGGGACGCGGCGGCTCCTCGTGCTCGGGGGATCCCGCCCTGCGGGGTCTGGGGAGCTGCACGGCGGGCGGGGATGCTGGCCGGGCTGCCGTCCCTGCCTGGTCCTCGTCTGGCGGTAGCGAAGAAGCGCCACTCACTGTGTGCGAAAAAGCTGCCAGTCTCGGATGTGTGTGGTTTTGCAGTGCTATTGTGTGCAACATCCTCTGAGCAGTTTTGTTGGTTTTTTAAGTCTTTAATTGCTACGTGCAGGCTGTACAGCGTGGATGGATAACAAATGAGCTGTGTTCTGTGTCATGTTTCTGTAGCACGCCTGCTGATTTGGGCCTGGCATCGCTTCTCTCTGTCTCCTGAAAACTAGAGATTTCAAATCTGGTTGGCTGAAAACACTGATTTCCCTCTCAGTGGGGGCCAGTTTTGTACAGGAGACTGGAGGCCTTTACACTCACAGTTGTGCTTTGGTGTTAGATGACCTGCCTGACCTTGTCCAGGTCACTTTGGGACAGGTTTTTCAATGTTGGCTAAACTACCTAATGTTTATTAATTTCAGCATCACTTGTGCTCCACAAAACGTGCTTGTTCCAGTTCTGTGCCTCAGTTTCTTCACAGGCACAGAGGAAGCTTTCCCCAGCTGATTCTCAGAAGAGCATTAAACCAGTCCCCTTGGAACTGGTGTTATGCAATGATGGGTATTATTATTCCAGTTTGGCAGCTTAAGGCAGGGTGAATGGAAGCTGAATCACTTAAGCTTTTACTAAGAAATGGTAAGGGGTTTAGCTTATTAGCAATAGGGGTGAGGTCATACAAGACTGCTTGATAACATACTCTTAGCTGGTTCTTACAGTGTGTAAGCAGCTTCAGGCATCCTGAGGGGCTGGCAGGTGTATGTAGAAAGACATTCAGAGATGATTGCAAATAAACAAACTCTCAGCTGACATAAGATAGGTGTGTTTGGGACATTGGACAACCCCTTATCCACCTGCACCACCCTACATAAAATGGGACACTGCCACTCTTAGTCCCCGTGTAACGAGGACGGTGGGGCTTGCGGGAGGAGCAGCAGCAGCAGCAGCAGGGATCAGCCAGGATGAGGTGGCAGGATCGTTGTTCAGCAGCGCTCCCGACAGAACTGGGTTTCCTTTTATCCTTTGTTGACCGCTCTGCTGTTTGCTGCAGCTTAGCCTTGCTTTGGTGGTGTGTCAGTCGTGGGACGGGGTTACTGGGACCTGGCTGTGTGAGTGGGAAAGCGGCCCAGGCGTGCCACGCTGGTGCTGTGGGGATGTCCTGGCAGGGCACGGCCAGAGCTGTCTGCCGTGCTCAGTGCTCCCTGAGGAGCTGAGCCTGGCTTTGCTTGCACAGATCAGGAGTTCTCATTTCATGGGCTTTTTTACTCCTTGTAACTTTTTTTTAGACTAAAAGGCTATGGAGAAAAAACCTGCATACCACTCTTCTGCTTCCAGAGCACCAAACTTCATTTCTGTCACTTTACTTTTACTTACAGGCAGCTTTATTTCTGGTTCAACTTCAGGGCTTACTGCTTTGAGTTCTGCACTTGGTATTTCTGCTCTTCTGGTACTCTTTCATCTCTTTGAAGAGCAGCATATTCCTGTCTTGCCAAAACACTGTTAGCACCACACAGCAAGTTCTGGTGCAGAATAAATTCATATTCCTGTGCAGATTCTCATATTGAATCCAGGTGTTCTCTAAAAATTCAGATGGAGGCAAATATGCCAGCAGAGCTCAAATTGAAAAATAACCCCATTTAAATACAACGAGACTCAAAGGACTAGAGAATAGCTCAAAAGGAATGTATAAATTACATAGGGGGACTTGGGAACAAATCCAAATTGTTTTTTAAGTTACAAAGATCGGTGAAGATCCCTAAAGTACAAGTACTGTCAAAAGATAGGTCCAAAAATAGATCTAAAGCTTCAGCTCCCAGCATACAGAAACTGATAGGCTTGAAGGGATCTGGTCTGTCTTCAGTATTGAATCCAAAATTGTGGACAAGTCCTTCTGAACAAACTGACTCCATCTGACTGTTTTTTCTGGGAATGCATGCACTGCATTGTAACCCATACCACAAAATGCAGAGATGATTTTGGAAGCGCTTGGAGCAGCTGATGTTTAATCAGCTGTCATTATGAAGAGTCTGCTTTGGCAGAGAAAGAATTAAAAAAGAAACTATCCGGTTCATTGGCATGAAATTTCGGATCTAAAAGTCTGTGTAGTCAATGTATGTGTTGCAGCCTTCTTTCTTAGCTCTCTGAATTTGAAATAGCACATAGATGTGTGTTAATAATGCATAGCAGGTTGCAGTGTCTCTGTCATCAGGTTGTTTGAGGTTAGGTGACCTACCTGGGCCCTCTGGTTTCAGAAATAGCTGAGGTTTTTTGTGCTTTCTCAGCTGCTTACAATTTTGTGGCTTTTCTCTTATTTGATGAGTTAAACACCATCTTCTCAACTGGGAACTGCTATTAGCTTTCACCTGGTGTTGTGAGACTTGGCTTTATGTTCATTCTATCCTCACCTTCTGAATAATTTTAATTGAGTCTCATTATGTTTCCCTTTTTTTCTTAAATGTGACTTGAAAAACTGAGTTAATTCACTGTTCTGTTAGTGAACCTTGTGATTCTCTAAAGATTAATTAATGTTTTCATTTTATTATATGTAATTATTGTTAGTTCTTGAATTTGAAAATCTATTTTAGAACTGTGTTTGCATGAGGAAAAATAGCAGGGGACGAGACTTAGGTTCCACTGTCTGTAGTAATCAGGCTGTTTTTATAGAGCAGTTGTAAATAATACTCCCTGCACTTTGCTGTTTTCATGGTGTTGATTCACTTGTTGCTCAGTGATTTTGTGTTTTCATTGCAGTTGTTATGCTGCTGGTTTTCAGGAGAGAAAACTGAAAGTCTTGCATTGATTCTTGAGCATTTGCTGATTGCTGTTTGTGACATTTGAGGTCTTAAAGTAAGGATGCATTTCTGACTTGTTTCAGTTCAGATGAGACCTGTGAAAGTAAGGCATCCAGCCTTTCCCTGTAGCCTTCCCTAAAAATCACATTACACGTGGCTATTGCAGGACCTGCGTGCTCCATTGCATGCATGTACCTGCTGTGGGACCAAGATTGTCACATACAAGGAGCCAGTAGGGCCTGTTACAAGCAGGGCCCAGTGCCTGTGAATCCTGTGCGTGCGTTATTTTTCACATTGACCAAATCCCTCTCCAGTTTTGATGGGAAACACCTGGGAGATTTTCATGTAGCAGCACATCTTGAGCCATGTGGTGGAAAACTGATTGAAACAGGGAGTAAGTACAGTGCTGTGTGTTAAACCGGCCTTTGAAAGAAGTGTGCACTAACTACTTCTGGGTAAGACACTCCTAGGAGATTGCCTCTCAACTTTGTTGTGTTTGCAGCTAAGTCTCAGGTTTGGTAGTTCCTAAGGGTCCTCCTGACTTGCTGTGGAAGAGTCCTACAGGTAACATCCTACCCAACAGGTACCTGCTGCCTCAGGGAACTTCCCAACCCTGAGACTTTGCAGCTTGTGCTGCTCTGGCTGCCTTTGTAGGACGTCACAGCTGGGGAGTACTAAACATAACAGAAAAATAACTATCTTGTTCCTGAAGTGTGGGGAGTCATTATGGTAAGTTCTGATACCTCTGCTTGTTTTGCCTGGATTCAAGGAGTAAACCTTTCAAGGTCCTGAAGATGATCATGTTTCTGAGGAGAACAGGGAGGGATATTTCTCTCCTGAGTTAGTATGACAGAGTTTGTGCAGAGCTGCTGAATTGTTTCCGTTTGCTCGGCACAGTGCTAAGCTTAACATATATGGGAGGAAGTTCCAAGTTTATGAGAAAACTGCTGAATGGCCATATGCACTGGAGTCAGGACAAAAAAGGTAATTGAGCTTGAAAATCACTTTATTTTTAGGCTTTTTCTCAACCTAGAAATGTCCAAGTGTGAGCTAAAGTCTGCTTTTTTTTTTCATGGACAGTAAATTTAAACCTTGCCTATATGCAAGCTTACAAATGGCTTAACAGCTTCTAAATGAGTTTATAAAAAACTCAGTGCAGTTTATTATAGGTACTTTAACCTGATTTATAACTCTGACCACTTTGAGTTTAATTCCTTAACCAGATTAAGACATTCCACAAAGTAGGAAGGATTGGGAGGGTAGGAAGGTAGCAGAGGAGTTGTAGGCATTTTACTGAAGCACTTTAGAACCCCGTCTTGTGTTTTGAGTACTGTTTGACCATTTGGTTCTTTCTGCATGTAGATGTAGCTTGGTGGTTTGGGACATTTCTATGAAAAATGTGGTAACATTAGTTAATCAGCAAATGCCACAGACTCTGCTGCCATCTCCTGAGGACAAGAAATGATGCATCCTCCTTTGCTACATTAAATCTCTTTTAAAATGGGGAATAATGGTGATGGTTGAGCCAGAAAAATACTTAAATCCAAGTGGAAATCATTCAGAACTTGAAGAGCCTGCCCATTTGGCAAGCATTAGAAGTGTTCAGACCAATAATCTGAGAAGGCGCTAGATATTTTTATCCAGAAGAGGAAAGAACATGAAAAGTTGAAGCTTTATATTTGTTTGGGAATTGATAAGAGAGAAGTGCAGTACTTCCTTGCATCACTCCTGCTCTAAGTGAGGCAGGCAATGCCAGGATTACTTTCTGCTCCAGTCTGGAAAAGAGAAAGGGAAGAAGTGACCCATGTGGGAGTTATTGTAGAGCAGCAGAAGTTTGTCAGGAAGGGAGTTTGAGGCAGGGAAGCCAGGGCAAGAGAGTCTGTGCACAGAAGAATACCTGGTTATTTAGGGACTCTTGGCCTTGAAGACCTGAGAAGCACAGCACTGAAATGGGGTAACTGTGTATTTGTGTCAAAGCATATTGAATGAATTCATTATCACAAGGAAATATGAATTATACCTTAGGCTTTGTTGAAAATAGAGCCAAAACCATTTCCACAACACTGTCACCAGGTAACTAAGATTAAGATACTTTAATTTTCGTGTCTTTAATTAATTGAAAGTACTGTGCTTCATAGTAAGGTCTTCATGCATTAAGTACTTCTTGAGCTCACTTGGCCTTCCTTCTCCCTGTTCCTTTCCAGGCTCCATGTGATTTTTGGCCCTTAGCAGACTAGAATCTCTAACCCTGAAAAAAATTCTGATTTCCACCATCTCAGCATTGTATTTATGTTCTCTTGAGAGTATGGGATGAGACCTGGGCACCAGCTGAAGGCTTGTGAAAGTTTACTCTACATGGCACTTGGAACTGTTGGCAAAGATCACAAATTAAATTGAAAATTGCATTTAAAGGAGATTTATTTGGTTTTTGATCTTTGGCACAAATTTTTATTTGAGAACAATTCATTCTTAGTGAAAATTAGGAAGAGAATGGGGGAAATGATTGTTGCCTTAGAAGTGTTTTTAAGGTTGGCACATGAAACTGATTCAGGTAATTTTTCACAGTGTGTTATTAATGTGATGTGTGATTTGAACACCTTGCAAAACCCAGCTCTGGGACTGAAATCCAAAGTATAGATAGGAAAGCCATAATGAACTCACTTTTTTTTCCCCCCACTATTCTAATGCACAAAGGCATTTGTAAAGAAATGCATTTTTGGTGACCTATAGAAATAGTTTCTGTGAAGCAGAAAAATTATTTTGTCCTGATATGTCAATCAGGTAGTTTGTTACCTGTGAACATACAAGAAGTGCCCTCAAGATGTATTTATGTAAATAAGGTACTTTGTAAACATCACTTCTATTTTGAATTTGAAGGTAAGACTGTTCTTACCTGATGATCATCAGGTACTTCATGAACACTAATTAGCAAAGGCTCATGATCTTCTGGGAGGCAAGTAAGGGTTATAATTGTTAGATCTGGGGACACTGAGGGTGTGGAAAGGGGCAGTAATTCATAAGGTGTCTCAGGATATAGTTAGTGGAGGCACAAAACTAATTTTGAGGGAAGGTGTTTCAAAATAGGGAAGTACTTCTGTTTAGCAATCATGGATAAAAATCAATGTTCTTGTGAGCTTGCTTTATAGCAGCAACAAAGAGTTGGGGTTTCTGGCAGCCTTTACCTGCTGTATGATGGCAGACAAGTTGTTCCCTCTTTCACCTGATATCAATGTACCTGGGATAGACTGAATAATTATTTTGGCCTTAACCTTTTGAGGTGCTCTGGAGCCGCAGAATTTTGTGGACAACTAAGTAATATATATGTGTCTGCTTTTCTGTTCTAGACCAGCTACATTTATTCTTGCTATTTTAGAGTTTGAAAATTCTGTCAGCTGGGCGTAGTGATTTATGCTCTTTGTATCCCTCTACAGAATAGGACAGCTTATCATTTTCTTGGGAAAGTTTATTTTTCACTTGAAGACTTGAGACCTAGGTAGGACACGTTTCAGCTGGAAAAACTGTGAGGCTATTACAGCATAACTTTGCTTCTTGCATATGAAGACTGGCCAGTCTTTTGTATGTGGTCAGGTTTTCTAGGTTAAAGCAGAGTACATTATACAGCACCCAGATATAATGAAGAAACTTGGCTGTAATGTGCTGTGTATTATTTTTCCTTTTTTAATGCTAAAAGGAGAGGCAGCAAGGGTCTGATGTATGTCTTGGGGAATTGTGATGCATGAAGCCTGTTCACAGTGACATCCAGTAGTCTTGCAAGTCTTGAATGAAGTCTTCTGTTAATTCTGATTCTAAAATTGCTTTGTTTTCTTCTGTACATCATTGTGCTCTTCTGCAGGCCAGAACTGGGGGTAACATCCAGCAAGGTATCAGGTGTCATGCAACACATGTTTTCAGTAGTAAGCAGGACTAAAGAAGATCAGGGGTCTCAGAGCAAATTGGTAAGACTTTTTGCATGCTAGGTTTGTACTTATCCTTCTGGTTTTCTGACAAGCGAAGCAGAGTAGATATGCAGCCCACAGATCTTTGAGATAATTGAAAACATAATGGTCTGCCCACAAGAACTAGACTAACTTGTGTGTGTGTAGCAAGACAGTTCATCCTTTAAAAAAATCCTAAACAAAAACAAAGCAAACAAAAAACTCCATAAAAATCTCAATGACCCCAAAACTCTAGAAGAGGCTCTTTTGGCCTTGGAGTAGAATCTAAGCAGAGCCTTCAGGTCTATAGCCTTCATAGTTCTGGTTTGGTTTGATTTTATGAGCAGATTATCCTGTCTAGACTCCTGCTTTGACTTGGATGCCAAAATAGAAGCAATAAAGCTAGCTGGCCTCTTAGCAGGTGACAAACCTTCTCTGAAGTCCTCTTAATTTGTTAGGGCCCATTTCTCAGTGCTGCCTCTCCTGACTTACTCCTCAGTAAGTTTTGCAAGTTTCAGATACAGCTCTGCTAAATTTAGCCTGCCAGATGCCTTCAATAAGCTCGAGCCCAGCTATCAGTTACACGGAGATCTGTTGCAGTCAGGCACAGCCCTCTGGGGAGAGACTTGCACTATTTAAAGTTGAATGAGACTGAGATTCTTATGGCATTAAGAAACTTGAAATTTGCTTTTTCTCCCTGATGTTGGTTCTAAACTAGTGCTGGGCACTTGTTATTCCCAGGGAGTGAATTTGTGTTTCCTGTTGAACTGTAGCTGGAAATTGGCTGCCTCTTGAGCTGTCATTCTGTATAGCAGTTCTCCTTTGGTATATGTTGAGCAGCAAAAGGCAGTCTTAACATGAGTAACACTAATGTCTCATGTAGCCTGTGTTATTTCCAGCAGTATCACTGTAAGACATTGAAGAAAAATAACTGTTCAAATCACAGCACTGTAAGCTGCAGGCAAAGCAATGCAAGTGCAGCAGGACTAACTGGATTGCATTTGGTCCTACAAAATGTGTGAGGCTTTTTCTAGCCAGTGCCTGGAGGATCTTAGGACACTGGCATGCAAGAGCAGGAGTGATAATGCCAATGTTCTGGGCATGCATCCAGCTTCAGGAAGTGGTGCCTGTCACCTCACTAAAGTCACACTTCCGTTCAGATTTGGTGGATCACTCTTCACTTCCACTCTTACATCGCTGGGCAGTGTTGCTGTGCACTTTTAACAGACAGCAGCCTATGCACCAGGAGCTGATTCCCTTTACTAGTGAATTCTCACGTGTTTTTTCCCCCAGTGACCAAGTCATGGAATGTAGCAGTCGTGAAAAATGCTGAATGTTTCTCATGGAAATGTAGTCCTAGGATATGTCAGGAAAATGCTTCCAGTAGTGAGAGGAAAAGCTTAGTGTCAATGGACAGGACAATAGTGTTTGGGCTGCTGTAATTGATTTTGGTTAGCCATATTTAAGGAAAATCAATTTTAATCAGAAGGAAATGTAAGGAAGAGCTAGTATGGCAATAGTAGGAATTAAGAGCCAGCCTTACAGGAGAAGGCCAGGAGCTTGGCTTTAGTTAGAAGAAGGGTATGAAGAGATCATGCTAACTTTCTGAAAAGGCCTAAGCAATGGTGCCCACAATCTCCAGGCAGCATAGAGCTACATTTGAATTGCACTGGAATAACTAACTGAGAATAATGGTAGCATGGGAGCAGCCTTACAATGGAAGATATTTAAGTGCTTCAGAAGGCTGGTATTTCATTGAGGAGAATATGGATTTGTAGAACACTGCAGTAGTAAGAGATCTGACCTGATAAGCCAGGAGTCCCTCATTCCTCTTAAAAACATTTGCTTGGAATGGGGTGACTGGCTTGTCCCAGGAGCTTTGACATCTGAGATGGAGTACAGTTGACTATTGCATCTTCCATGGGGTGCCATTTGAGCTATGGGGTGCCACTAACAAGTGTGGATCTTCTTAGGAATATTAGTGGCATCATAGGGTTGAATAATTTATTATGGGAGGGTGTGTCCCTTCTGGGCACTTCAGGTTCTTTACACATCTTTATGTTCTCTCATATAATAATTTGAGCTCATAATTTAATTTTTTTCTTTGCAACAGCAGAGGACAAGTGCTTCTGGTACACCTTCTACTAAGATGGAATGCACAGGACTGTCCTAGTCAGACCTTACCTGACACAGTAAACTTGCTTAAATTACTGATTTGGCTGAGACTTCACTTGAAGAACCAGGTCTAGTTGTAAACTGCTGTTAAAAACAAACTAACAACAACAAAAAAGACCCCACAAAGCTGCTTGCTTTACTTTGGTGAAAATAAGAGAGAGATAATTTTGAGTCCTTTGTTACAGGTGCTTTGTCTTGGCTCTTTGGAGTAGTTTCTCAAAGTGCACATTGTTCTATGGATGATATTGTAGCGCAATATCTGTAGACTGTGTTCACAGATGTACTGGATAATCTACGTCCCTGTGCTCCTCTTGCACAGTACTTCCAGCTTAAACTGGGGTCAGCTGGCATTTCTGCTCAAGAACCAATTAGTTCTGCCTATGGAAACTTTTTTTCTCTTCTTTATTGTGGCAGAGGACTTGTGTGAAGTCAGGACCGATGTGGGTTAAAACTAAACTTTCCCTTTTTTGTCCAGGTTAGTTTTAATTGGTGTTGGTTCACTACATTGATGAACAAACGTTTGTGCCAGCAAGAGGATGGAAATGAGTGGCTTGAGGACTGCTGCTTTCTGCAGCAGTGCTGGCTTTCATATGATTTTACTCAAGGCCCCAGTGGCACTTTGGCCATGCTGTCCTCAGGCAAAATAATGAATTCACATAATGTGGGTCTTCCTTTCCATGTTCTTACTTAATTTATGTATTAAATGGTTTTGTGCATATCAGATGTGCTGCTGATTTAATCAGCTAGTGCTATACATTAAAGTAATTTATGGTTTAAGTACATGCTATTTAAACAGATATGTTTAGGGTATTGATTTATGCTTCCTGCAGCGTTTCTCAAACCTCTTTCATGTTATTCTCCAGGGTAAGATACTGTCCCTGGTGCAATTCTTGCAAGGACAAACCAGATAGTGACAGAGCATAGGAGACAAGCAGCTGGAGATGGCAGGAGGCAGCAGGGAATGTGGCAAGTGGTGAGAGATAGAGGGGGGAAGTCCAGGGGCACGAGGAAATGTGTCAGCAAGTGCCTTTTAGCCATCTACTAAGAGAGCTCATTTCTCTGGCCTGATGCCAGGCTCAGAGGTGATGTCTTGGCTCGGCAACTCCCAGCCTTAGACTCTGTTTCTGCATTTATTTATTTATTTATTTGTTCTCTGTCTAAAACCTTCTTGGTGAAGATCCATTTTCTGGCCATGTTCCCTTTCTTGGCCATTTTGTCCTGGCTGCCTGTGGTAATATATTTTTGTTCTGTTGGGCTGTTGTCATAAATATTTCATAGTGGCTGTCTTCTAATGCCTGGTTTGTTTGATTAGTAACTAATTATCTTTAAATAATATTAGAAAACACTACTTTATGATGGTCTGTGTCAGGGATTTTTGCTCAAAAGGAGACCTGGTGTATAGCAACTTTGTTGTGGGTTTATCATGCTAGCATTGCTGATCTACTGAAGCTTGGATCTACTGATACTTCTTTGTATCACCAAGGTAAATATTGTGTTATTTGGAGAAGTGGTCTCGGCTTTCAGTAACTGAGCGTGAATTGAGGTTTGCCTCCTCCCTTACTGACCTCCTGCACTGAGGCTCATCTGACCTAGCTGGGCAGTTGAGACCTGCTCCCTTTGGTTTCTACCCTCATGCCGACTGCAGCAAAAGGGACTCTTCGGGCTTCTTTTCCCTCCTAGTACCAGATTACTCTTATTCCAGCAAAACTCTTTCACAGACACAAATATACCCAGGATCCCACATGCCACAGTTTTACTCCTGCCCTTTGTGAGGAAAAGGCAGCAGCACTGCTGGCTGGGATCAGAACTTGCCTTCTGTGAGCCTGAAGAAGCCCTGCTGTGCTAGGCTGAGCAGTTGTGCCAAGCTGGGCATAAAACAAGTGCTACAGTTTCTCCACCATCTCATAGCTTTGATTGCATGCTTGTTTACCCTGGGAGTACTTGTGTAGTGTGAGAACATCATCCTTATTAGCTCGGGACTTGCACTGTGTTGGAATGTAATTCTCAGAGGGACTTGTGCAAGTGGCCATACATGAAGAAAGGAATCTTGAGAACAAACAAGATCTTTACTGCTATTTGGGCAGAAAACAATCTTGCTGCCCATGTCTATTCAGTAAAACAGGGCTGATATGAACCTAGAATTATGTGATTTCTAATTCCATATTCACTGGCTTTCTGCATATTCTGGTGATCATTTGGGAAAAGATTTTGATTATCTTGCTCTTTTTATTTTTCATTCTTGTAATCATTGTTAAAACTGCTTGCACTCACCCAAGGGTAACTAATCTCTTCTTTTAAATTTATTTTTCTTTTTTTTTTTTTTAATTTTCTTCTGTATGTATAGTCTTTCTGTCAACAAGTTAGTCTTAGAAAAGAGAGAAGCTTGGTCTGTTTCTTCTCAGTATAATTCAGTGTATTTTAAGTTGTGGTTCTGCTCTCAGCAGGAAGAAAGATTTCTGTGATGATCAAAGTAGATGAAGATATCACCTTGAGAAGGGCACAGTTGCATATTAACAGGCTTCATATATTTGTTGCACGCAGTACTGTTGGTTTTTAGAGAAAGATGTCTAGTCGTGACTTTGTCAAAGCATTATATTGACAGGTGCTAAAATTGAGGCTGTCTTTGAAGCATGGATAAGGCTTCATTTCCTTGGTCTCTGTTGTAGCTTCCTGTTCCTCCCATATTTTCACTGGGGTTTTTATTTTTTTTTTTTTTTTTTTGTGATCTTGATGATCAGAGGGGAAATGAGTGGGATAATGTTAAAGCTAATACTTCTGTAGAGATCCATGTTCTCCTGTCTCCTACCCAGTAAAACGACATATATACTATGGTACATTGGTGTTTAGTGTGGCCTGAGAAACTTCTGACTGTATAGGACTGACTGAAACTAGATTTGGGACTTAAATCAGCCACCAGCATAAGCCTGGATTGTATGGGTTGGATGTGGCAGTTCAAATATGTATTGAGCTGACTGTTAGTTGGAACAGTTCTCTAAGGATAAGCAAAGTAATTGATCTTGGGTGTCCTTAAAAATGTTGCAGTATGTCAGATGTTAAGCATGTTTTGATTTGTTCCAGTAGCCGGATCGAGCTGGGAGATGTGACGCCACACAACATTAAGCAGCTGAAGAGGCTAAACCAGGTCATTTTTCCTGTCAGCTACAATGACAAGTTCTACAAGGATGTACTGGAGGTTGGCGAACTTGCCAAACTAGGTACAAATGTTCTTGCCAGTAATTGTGGGCTGTGGTGGCAGAAGTGGTCATCATTGCTATCCATAACGGTTTTAAATAACAGCTCCTTCTATTTAGTTGTTTTACATCATGAAAAATAACTGTTTAAGAACCTCAAAGAAGCCACAGAGGGTCTGTGTTCTGACTATATTATGTCCACTGGGAATAGGCATGTTTTCTGTTCCAGAAGAAAGCAGTTGTCCATTGCAGCTTACCTCCTGATGCCATTGCTGGTCGGTGTGAACAGTGATGAGCAACCACTGTGTCAAACCAGCACTAGTTACTTCATTCCAAGTGTGAATCCACAATGTATGTTATTTTATCCGGATAGGAGAATTAACGAGAGGGGAGGGAGGAAGATACAGGCTGTAAATGAAAGAGCTGTATGTGTAGTTTGAGACTTGTTACTGATAAACCTTTGTTTCCCTCCCTGGCAGCCTATTTCAATGATATTGCAGTGGGAGCAGTGTGCTGTAGGGTGGATCACTCCCAGAACCAGAAGAGACTGTACATCATGACACTTGGATGCCTGGCACCCTACCGAAGGCTAGGAATAGGTAAAGAGGGGTCTTCTTCTATATCTGAGGCATCAAAGAAACCAGGCTGCTGTCCAGCTTTTTAAATGCTCTTTCAGATCTTTAACCAAGTTAGTGCACTTTAGACTGCTGAGTTCTTTGGAAGGGACTTGGGGGAAAGAGTATGATTTATCATGTGTTCATTCTTCCCTACCTTTCAGAAATGAACCTTTTGTAGAAATTTTTAATTCAGGATTTCAGATTAATTTAATCTTAATCATATTATCATATTGTGATGTAAATACTCTGCTTCTATGGATGTGAAAATTATGGCAGAGAGAGATTAAATAATTTGTCAGAGATATGTAGCCAGTATGCAAGTCATACGTAAGAAGAACACAACATTCCTTCATTGGCTTCTCTCTTCTAAATTCACTCTTCTAAATGTAGGGGCTTTATATTTATTTTGTCTTTATCACTACTGATTATTGCTGCTCAGAGGTAGCACCTACTTTTGTCTATATTGCATTTAGTTCTTTGCTCCACATTGCAAACCCATAGGACAGATTAATCAAGACCTATAGTAACCTGTTTGCCCTGACAAACTGGAATGAAAAGATAACTTTATTTTAAATTATTTTACTAGGTCTTTAGTATAAAAGCTTACCAGTGCCCTCACTGCTTCATACAATATTTTGGCTGTATTTTGAGCTGAGTTTGAGACCTTGAAACTAGTATTAAAATAAGCTGATTTATACAAATGCTTCTGGTCTGTTGTGATTTTTTATTTCTTCTTCAAAGAAACAATGAATTAAGGTTTATGAGCAATCAGAGACAGAATGAAGTACTTACACATCATGTTTTATTTGCCTTTCCTAGTTTTCACACTTTATCATTTTAGTCTACCTACAGTTAACCTGCCTCTCCTCAAGGAAGCACCTAGCTAAGTACAGACTAAATTGTGCCCTTCTAGTTTTCTTACCTATCTCTTTATCTTTTGGCAGGAACTAAAATGTTGAATCATGTCTTAAACATCTGTGAAAAAGATGGCACTTTTGACAACATCTATCTGTAAGTAAATGAGTTACACTCATGCATTTTTTGAGAGATGATAAAGGTAGATATGGGAGCAAAGGGATGGAGATCCAAGTGTGGGTTTAGTGTATATTTTTGTGGGGTCATGGAACATAGTAGGAAAGCCAGGGGTCGTATTCTGGGTTTGTTGTGTAATGCTGAGAAAACCAAAAGCTGCTTGATTTAGAAAGGGTTCTGCAAATTTGCTGAATTTGAAAGTAGTTTAGTTACAAAATTATGTTCTAGAGCAAAATTATACTGTAAGACCAAAAAAAAAATCTTTTTAAAAAGATTTTATTTTTATCATACATGGTCATCTTCAGAATGGAAAATACTGCAAGTCTTGAATACAGTTTTGGTGCATTTGCTTTCTGTCTTTTATGACAGCACTCTGTGGTGCAGCACTCTGCAATATTAGAGATGTTTGCAAGCACTGAAAGTTTACTACATTCAGTAATAAGGCCCAGCTGCTATTCCCATTCTTGCACACTGCCAGGTCAGCTCTTTGTGCAGCAACACAATAAACTAGATCAGTGCCCTGACCCAGCCAGGGAAACTGTTTTCAGTTTTGTTTCTGGGTGTTGGGCTTTTTTTGTTCTAGTGTGGTTTTGGATTTTGGAGGTGGTTTTCTAGTGCTTTGTTTTGGTTATTTTTAAAATCAACTGCATGTCTGTGTAAGCACTTGGCATGATGCAGGCAAGAGAACAAGCACTGGGGTAGAGGGCAGTATCAGTAGTCCCCCTGGAAAGAGAGTCTGAAATCCATACATGCCAAAACTATGCTTTTCCTTTGCTGCTGGTTTCACACTTCTGCTTTTGTCTGTGTGGTTACCAAGTGAGTTTGGTTTGATGGCAGTTTTTGCCTGATCGCTTCTCTGAGCCAACTCCTCCTTGGCCATCACATCAGTGCAAGCATGATGTATGATGCTGGGGATAGCCCCACAGCAGGTACAGCCTGGATGGACTTACACTGCCACAGAACTACACCCTGAATACTTGTCAGGCCTGTGGAAGATGCCTTGTGAGGAGTGTTTCATACACTGATATCACTGTAAATGGAGTTATTTTCTCCTCAAACTCAGTCCACTTCTGCCATGGAGGTGCAGACTCTTCCATGTCCTCTGCTGTTGTTGCTTTGTTCCATCTCTGTGTTTCAAAGAGGTGTCTGAGTAAAGTTGCCTTTGGCTTTGCCTTCCTGCTCTTCTGCCTCAGGAGAAGTGGTAATGAACTCTCTCTGAGATGCCTGCGTAATGGGACAGAGGCTGTCCTTTTTACTTTTGCATCTTAACTGTGTGCACAGTGAAGGAACTATTTGCTGGTTCTGATACCAAAAAAACCCCAAATCCTTCATAATCCTTCTTTATAGTTCCTAGACTAAGGATTCTGGCATGACAATAAATAGCCCCCAAAATTGGGCTAAAGTTCTTTTAGTGGCCCATTGATTTTATTACTATGTCTATTGCTTGTGCATTTTCTATTTGAACATATTATGCAGTTTAGCACCAAATTTGATATCACTGCCTGAATTTGTCATTACAATAACATTCCCTTTTAGCTTTTTGGTGCTTATTGGGCTTAACACTAAGATCTTTTGTTTTGTTCTGCTGTTGCTTCCACTTTGGTTCTATGGTTATGCAGTGTGTTGTCATGACAAAGTGATTAATGAAGTTGTGCAGTGTCCACTGAATTTTGGAAGTGTTTAATGAATGCCTTTTATTGATATAAACATTTTTATTTCTTTTTTCTCTTTTTTTTTTCAACAAAACTTGTGCAAATAAATGTCCTAGTCACTTAGGATAAAGAGCAGATGGCTGTTTGTTTTGGAGGCCTTGAAACACGCTAGCAAAATACGTAAAACTCTAGGGGAAGTAAATACAAGGGAAAGGACTTCGTAAATCCATAGGACTTCTTTCTATTACAGCTTTTTGTTCGGAGAGAGGAGTGTTTAGAGTAGAGCAAGGTGTTAAAAGAATATCAAACACCATTGCCAGCTGTATGTTACAGTGTGTTGGTCATCCCTGAGACAACTCCTCTGGTCATCTGCAAAGTGTTACTACAGGAGGTTAAAAATGGCTTTTTAGTGAAACTGTTAAATATTTCCACTGAATATCTGCCATATTGCTTTAATGAGATGAAGAAAAATTGAAATTACTGAAGTAATAACGCTTCAGAGTCTCTCTGCTATTTTGTGTTCCTTGAAAGAATTTTACTGAGGGGAAACATTTACTACTGTTGACAACCATGGGCCATCCAGGAGCTGAGTGCTAGCCCAGAATTGAATTGGGAAGATGAACATTTCCAGTCTTGGATTTACACCGCTGTTCCTGTCTCAGATTTACACTGCTGTTCCTGTCTCTATCTATCTAGCTGCTTTTCTTGTCCTTGACCATTGTGAGTATAGAGGCAGATTACTGACCCCCATGTCTCTATGCTCTGTTGTGTCCCAGGCATGTCCAGATCAGCAACGAATCTGCAATTGACTTCTACAGAAAGTTTGGCTTTGAGATCATTGAGACGAAGAAGAACTACTACAAGAGGATAGAGCCCGCAGATGCGCACGTGCTGCAGAAAAACCTCAAAGCCCCTTGTCTTGGCCAGAACGCAGATGTGCAAAAGAACGACAACTGAACAAAACCCCTGCGGACACTTTCTTGCACTTGCTTGTCGCCAAATAAGGAAAGAGAGGCCTCTTGGTTTTTTTTTTTGTTTTTTTTTTGGTTTTTTTTTTTTAAGTTGGTTGATTTTTTGTTTTGTTATGTTTTTTTTTTTTTTTTTTACTCCACCCCTTCATCTTAATTTTTTTTTCTTGACCTCTCTCCAACAAAATGTAATGCTTCTTCCAAGGATTGTCCAATCATGTTTGGGGTTGGGTTTTGGTTGGTTTTGGATTTTTTTTTTTTTTTTTTCTTTTGAGCTCTCCTTTCTGGTGTTTTTTTGAGGGCAGGGGGGCTGATTTTTTGGTTTTTGTTGGGGTGGGAAAAGGTGTGCAGATCTCTTTTAAGTTTGAGGTGTGGAGGGCTTGAGCAGGTTATCCTGATGACAAGTTTCCTTCAGAATTATTCTTTCAGTAAGCAGAATGTAAACCCAATGGGGGGGAAAAGGCAAAGCAATATCTTGTCCTTTGACTCCTACATTATTGTGTTTTTTATAACCTACAGGGTACTTTATTCTCTCCCAACCTTTGAATGTTACTTCAGTACTTCCCACTCTTCCTTTTAATTCTCCCACCTCAAAAAAGTATATTTAGTTCTTCCCAATATTTTTGAGTATGGCTTTTTCCTCCATCTTTTGCTGAGAAGGGTGGGCTACTTTACCATACCTTTTCACTCTGCCTGGGCTGATCTTTTTGGATGCTTTTTTTAAATACTCCTCACCCAAGCTGGTGCTACACTTCTTAACTGACTGAGAGGAGGATTTAGAGTGGTCTTTGTTTTTTCTTATTTTCATTTACCCAACTCCCAGCAGACTTTTGCCAGAGCAAGAGCTAGATCTGGTGTTGGCAAGAATAACCTTGTAAAAATATGAATCCTGAGGCAACACCCTTGCTTTTAAAATGGGTGAAATTCTGCAGGGCTCATTGAGAGTTAGTTTATCTGTGTTGTTGGGATGGAAAAAGTGACTGTGACCACCTTACCAGCTTTGATGACATAAGGCAAGCACCTGTCTCCAGATAACTTTGTTACAGCTACTGAATCTGTGGTGACAGATGTAAGGGTTGAGGAAACCAGGCAGCAAGGCTAAGAAGGCAGACATGAATCTGACCCTAATCACATAGCTTTGCAGGGTCTCCTGGATTTGCTTGGGATTGGCTTGACTTGCTGTGTTTATGAGCTCCTTTGGGAGGAGGTGGTGAAGAACTGCGTGGTTTTGCTCCTTTGAAGATTATTTTCCCCTTCCCTGTTCAGTAGTAATAATGCAGTTCTCCTCTGGTGAGAGGGTGTTGGTGGAGCACCGGAGAAAGCAGCATATATTAGAGCATTTTATGGGTTTGGAAAATAGGCTGGCTGGCTTCTTCCTAGTACTGTAACTTTGAGGCTACAGTAAACTGTACTAAGCTCTGCTTTGCATCCTTTCATGCTTTGTTTGCGTGAATACCAGTGCTCCTTTCTAGGCACTGTTGCCAGCAATTTTATGTATGCCAATATAAATACCAACTTGAGCTTGGACTCTTCTCCAAGCATCTGGGAAAGTGCACTGAGCTGAGACAACACCAACCTGCCCCATGCCCCATGTAGATGCTGAACTGTATTCTTTTCCTGTTTGTTTTTTAAAAGTTTAGGTCTGCATCTTGAATTCTTCCGCTCTGAAAGCCTCCAACCTGTAGCGTGCATTGCAGCATACATCTGGTTAGTAGGTGCTGTCCAGTCATTAGAGGGTGACTTGGAAACCAAGGATTCCAAAATGGGAATTGTGAGGCAAGGGATGGCACCCCTCGCTGCACGTAGGGTGGTCTTTGATACCCCAGGGATGACTATGCCAGCTGCTACAGTTACTCCTTCTTTGACAGAGGTGTGTAGCATTTGTTGGAGTGCATCTTGACAGACCTGTGCTGGAAAACGGCTGCTTAATTTGCTGAGTTTGCACTAATGGAGTCTTGGAGATGGGCAGGTGGCCAACACCAGCCCGTCTGCACGGCCCGAGCACCTGCGTTTGCAACACGTGGTGGCAGACTCTGGCTAGAAAGATGCAGACGGTTCCCGTGGCCAGAGGCAGCCTAGTTCTGACAAAAGCTTATTTTCTGTACAGCTAGGACCTGCTCGTGGTGGTTGTGTTGGCAGCCCGGCATCTTTCTAGAAGGGGATGTATTGAAGCACAATTGGCTTGTCATATGCCAGCATAGTTTCCCTGGCCATCTGTAGACCAAACCAAGAGAAGTATGTGGAGGGAGAGAGAGATAGTATTGTATTTGAGGGTGTTGGTGCAGCACAGCTGTAACTCAGACCATAGCTGCCTCTGGTGCCAAGCAAAGTACTCTTCATTCTTCTAGAACTAAGTGGTAAGTGTTTGGGTTGGGTAGATGGGTGTGGGGATATGAACTCTTAGGATTTGCTGTTGTCGTAGGCTTCCACAAATCAGTGTGTTTCACAGACAGTTATTCTTCAGGTTTAAAAGTACAAGTCTGATGTCTGAACTTACTTGGATTAACCTTTGTTTCTGTCTCTTTTTGCTTTGGGCTGCCATCATTCTATGAATGTATCCATGAGAACAATTCTTAAAGCTCCTATTCCACAGCAGACCTGCCTCATTGTAACTTCTAACAAAATGTTTTGTAGGAGATGGAAGAGAGAATAAATCTAAGACTCCTTTTTCCCAGGCTATTAATCCTGGAAAACAGTTGTTGAATCTTGAATACAAGGTTTAATCTGAATCTTAAGAAAACTGTGTTCCCTGTACATGGGTAAGGGCAAGTGAAGGTCAGTAGTTCTGGATGACAAACAGTTGTTATTTTATTAGTCTACCAGTTGTGTTGAGTGAGGGAGGAGAGTGCTGTATCTTAGTGCTGTTAGCTAGAGACACTGAAATTGTGTGAAGTATGGGCTTACTTTGGTTGTTGCTGCAGGAGGACATCCTTCTAGTTTGAAAATAACAGCTTGTGAACAACTAAATTTTTGCAAAGTTGGGAGTTTCAGTGGGGGAAAAAAAGCCACCAGCACCTCCTGTTCTGGATGAAGATCTAGCAAGAAAAAGTACACGACTAACAGCTTTAGAGTGTAAATTGTGTATATACAAGTTACTCCTGAATCTCTGCAACTGGCTTTGTCACACATCGGTTGAAGTATGAAGATACTACCTACAAAAAGACTCCTTGAGGAAACCATGGTACAGGAGAAAAAGAATCATCCAGAAGAGAGATCCCTCATTTTTGGGAGGGGTAAGGGGGAAGAATGTATTTAGTGTATACAGAAACTGGCTGAGTTTACATGATGCAGCTAATGGTTAAACCTGCCAACTAAATATGACATACTGTTAAAATTGAAACAAACTTACATGCTATTTAGTTAAATCTTGATGGTGCCCTGTGTCTAGTAAAAATTTGATCCTCCAAATTGTTTTATTCTCCCCCATGTTGTAATCCAGGGTCAGCTGCTATGCACAATGTCTGTGTTTTGTAAAGTGTTTGCTGACTTGGATGTTTCTTTTGAATCTGCAACTGCTTCCTGATTAATTTGGCTAAGACCACCCCTGGTCTCTTGAGTTAAGATTTAGTGAAAGGTATGCTGTATGCAGTTTACAGATGCATTCTCAATGTTACAAGTTAAGTTGCAGGGGGAGCAAATTCTTTACAATAAGATGGTCCATTTTTAATCTATATCATTGCCCTTGTTGTACATCAGGAGCATGTTTTTGTTTTTCTCAAACTCTTTAGAAATACCGTTCAGAATAAACGTGCACTATTTGAGTTATGTCATTTACAACTTGTTGAGTGCATTTTTTTGCTGTCCAGCTGTTTCCTTCAGAAATCAGATATAGACTATTCCTCAGATGTTTCATAAACTGTGTAACTCAGAAGATTTCTAACATGAACTGTGTGTTGGGCTGCTGGGATGAATGCCAAGGGTGTCTGACAACTGTGCAGAGTGAGGTCTGTTTGTTTTCCCTGAAGTTACGAGCCTTTCCTCAGAAGTCCTGTCTTGTGGGGTAGGAGGGAGGAGAGGAAGAACAACTGTTCTGGAATAATTTTGATTGATTACTGAGCAGTTTGGAAACAAACAGACCAGGTGTCAAGAACTCTGGCTTGGGCTTTATAGGTTAAAAAGTTTAAAGTATTCAAACTAGCTGCTAGTCATTGCAAATCTTGACCACAGCCTTTGAAAAACTATGGTCCATGTTTGTAAAAGTGACTGGTCTTAACATCCAGCACTGACTTTTCTCAGAAAGGTATTTAAGTAAAACTCATCTCTCTTCTTAACAATTCCAGTCTCTTCTGTTAAAGCCATGTTTTGTCTGTAATTTCAGTGTGCTCCTATTCTGCTTTGAAATGCCATTTATGAAGTGATGAAGTTGCACTCTGGCCCAGGTTCTGGAGGAAAATAAGAGTTTTCCTAAATTTGTACATTGTATTCTATTCATTTATTTAAGTTCCTCTGGAAACTGCTTTATCAACAGATGGAGTAGCTGCATTCATTAGAATAACAGTGCAAAAGCAAAGCTCAGGCTCTGAAACTTGTCTGTAATCTTGAGTGGCTGCTTCCAGCTGTCTTCCCCGACCTCTGCTGGAGGGCCTGGAAGGCACAGCTGGAAGTGAACTGCTACCAGAAGTGCAACCTTCATCACTCCAGCCTCACCAGCAGCTGCAGAGGCTGGAAAACCTTTGCTGTACTTAAACTGCTGCAGCTGTTCTCCAAACCATCCGGCTTTTATTGTTTTGTGTTTCTTCTCCTTCCTCATTCCATTTGCCTCTTAGAACAACCTGTACAACACCAGACAACTGAGTTGTCCTTTACAGGGAAACTAACAGGTACTCCTGATCATTTGGGCTGTGCGTTCCCAAAGCTGTGCTGGTTCTACAGGCACTCCCATTCCCCTCACTGCATTCAAAACTTGGGTATTTATGGCACCTCAGTAATCACTCAGATGTGCTGTTGTCTCTAATTTGTTACTGGTACAACTACTTCAAGAACAGTTACCACACCAGGATCGAGTGAGTGGTCAGTTATTCACTTCATGTGGAACACTGGCATTGTTCTGTCTTTTCATCAGTTCTCTGTCCCTGTGTGGACATTATCTTCTGATCGTGCAGTATCTTAGATTACTTAAAAAAATCCCTGTCCAAAACCTCTTACGTGAAGTCCTTTTGGGAATCAACCGAACCAATCTTGTCAGATGAGCATTGTCATCTGTTTCTGGCAGTGTTACTTTCCTTTCCATAGGGGTTTTCTAAATCTATTCAGCCCATCTAATCCAGATGCTTTGTAAGGGACAAATGTCCTGCCTTGTGTTCTTTTCTCTTGCCCCTAAAGAGGCATCAATTCAAACAGATAATGGAATGGTTACTCTATCCCTCTCTTTTCATTCTGCCTCCTTCCCTCCTCCTCAGTGCATTAACACTGTAAAAGCATTCAGCTTTGCTGCCATTCTGCCCGAAGGCATTGTGGCACCACCAGCTGAAGCTCTCTAAACTGCTGAGTTGCCAGCTTGCTTTCACTCCCTTGAATGTACATGACCCATAGTCCCAAGAAACTCCTGCACTGGGAAAGATGCACTGACCTGTGTTCTGATTGCCTGTCAGCTGCTGGATCACATCATACAGACTTAGGCCAGTACTGCTTACTGAATTATTGAACCCAAACCAGCACTACAGCCAAGAATTTAAATAATAGAAAAAAAAAGTTTAAAAAAATTGCAAAGTTCTTGATTAAGACTATCTCAAATAAAGCTGCAAAAACTTCTTGACTTGTCAAAAGAATATCAAATTATCTATCCAATGTAAAGCTTTCCTTGCAAGTATTTCTACAAAAGCTCTTCATTTTTTTTAAGCACCTTGTCATATAACTGTAAATTTATATTCTCCAAGAGAAACAGGTAGGTTCTTGTTGGATGTGATATTCACCTGTGGATTATTGCCTGCTGCTGGATTCTTGCCACAGTATTTCAGATATTTAACCCTGTACTGGTATTGACCACTTATGAACTCAAACACTGTAGATCACAACCTTGTTGTGTCAGAAGGCAAACTTGGTTTTGCTGCTTTGGATAGGGGTGCCTATTTAGTGAAAATCTTCACCAAAAAAAGCACACTACTCTTTAGAGAAATCTCCCCCCCTCAGTTTTTATTGGAATAAATTGATGAAGCAGTGGCATTTCAGATTTCACTTGTCTTCCCGTTTGGTTGTGTCATATCAGAACCAAAGATGATGAAAAGCGAAAAAGTGCATTTACATTCCTGCTTTACACTTTCAAGCTGGTATTTATAGTAATGTTAGAATTCCTCTGCAAAAACAGCTTGGGCCTCAATTTTCTTCACAGCTCGCACATGGGCTTTTCACTTAATGTCAGCTGCGAGGTTATTTTGCAAGTGGCAGCTATTCAAAATGCTTTGGGTTATTTAACATCCGATTGCTGCTATGACTCATTTCAGCAGCAGCAGTTCTTGGACACTGCTTCAGAAACTTGTCCCTGCTCTATTATGTTGTAAGAAGGCATATAGGTACAAGATGCTTTCTCAGGGAAGCAGTTGAGCTGGAACTGGGAAGCTGCCTTACCATGGATGATAACTGAATTAGGCATTAGCAGGAAGCAAAAAGTGAGGTCGTGGGGAGTTGTTAATGATCCACAGTCCCTCATTTCCTAAACTCTGATTTAACTCATGAGGAAGATGGATGGAGTGCCTTCTTCCCAGAGCTAAAAATGACCAGAGCGTGTGACAAAGTTAAGGAAAAATGTCGATTAAAGCATCACTCATGGCACAACACAGTCACAGGACGTGGTTGGCTCCTCATGGACAGCTCCATGTAGCAAACCTTTAGCCAGCCTTATCTCTGCTCGCCGCTCCGTCCCGGAACGCTGACTGCCGAGGGCGCGGGGCAGCAGCTCGGTGCACAAACGCTGCTCTGCACTGCTCAGGGCTCTCACACCCCGCGGCTCAGCTCGGTGAAGGGCAGCGCTCGGGTCACTCTCACCCTGGCAGGACGGGACTGTTTCATCTGACAGCAACACACACAAAATAACGCGCGGCCTTTCTCACACGCGTCCTTTTCCATTCCCCGGTGCCGGTCGTGCCGCTCAGCACCGACCCAACGCCGCAACCTTTCTTCCCGTCCCGTCCGTCCGGCGCGGCGCGGCCGCGGCCCCTTTAAGCGCTGCCGCCCGCCCCTCCGCGCGCCTCTTCCCGCTGCGCTCATTGGCCGCCGGGGACGCCGCTCCCCGCCAGTTCCTGTTTCGGCCACCTTACCTTGTTGACGCCAGTCGCTGCCTCCCTGGCCCTCTGATTGGCCCGCGCGGCCAATGTTTGTGGCGCCCATTGGCCCGCGCCCGCTGCGCCCCGCCCAGTTGAGGGCGAGCGACGCCCCCTCCGGCCCGGCGCTTGTTGATTGGCCGCGAGGGTTGGCCCCGCGCGCGGTGATTGGCTGCGGCGCGTGCAGCAGGGTGGGCTGCGCGGGCGGGCAGCGGCGCGGAGGCGGCGGCGGGGCTGGCGCGGAGTGTCCGCCCGCCGGAGGATGGTCCCGGCGCTGGGGCCGCCGCGCAGCGCGCCCCGGCCCGACCGTGAGTGCAGACCGCGGGACCGGGGGTGGGAGCGGCAGCGGGAGGGGAGGGACCCGGAGCGGCCGCGGCAGCGGGGCCGGGACGTCGCGCTGGGCCGGGGCCGCGCTCGCCCGGGATGCCGGTGGGGCCGGTGCCCCTTTGTCCGGTCCCGGTGTGCCCGGCCCGGCCCGGGCAGGGGCTGCGGGGCCGCGCCGGGCCGGGGCGCAGCTGCAGTGCGCGGGAAGCCCGTGGCGGTGCGGCCCCGGGCAGGCGCGGCGCGGTGGCGGTGCCCGGACTCTGCTGCCCGGAGTTGTGCGGCTGCGGGGGCCGCCCGGGCCGGGGCTGGGCTTGGGGGAAAGTCGGGGGAACAGCGGTGGGGGCTTGGAGAGCGGCGAGGGCTTAGGGAGCGGCGTGGTTCTATCGCTTTGCGGTCTGGGCGCTGCGAGACAATCGAGCGTGAGCCGCCGATCGGGGACATCGCTCGGGAGGCAGCGAGAGGCAGGCGCTGCACCGCATCCCGGCACCTCCCCGCATCCCGGCCCCTTCCCGCATCCCGGCCCCTTCCCGCATCCCGGCCCCTTCCCGCAGCTGGGCACCTTCCCGCAGCCCGGCACCTCCCCGCATCCCGGCACCTCCCCGCATCCCGGCCCCTTCCCGCATCCCGGCCCCTTCCCGCATCCCGGCCCCTTCCCGCAGCTGGGCACCTTCCGGCATCCCGGCACCTCCCCGCATCCCGGCACCTCCCCGCATCCCGGCACCTTCCCGCAGCCCGGCCCCTTCCCTCAGCCAGGCTCCTTCCCGCAGCCCGGCCCCTTCCCGGCGTGGTGCGGGACGCGGGTGCTCCGTGCATCGCGGCGGTGTGCTCGTGTCGAGTGCCACCCCCACGGGAGGGGGATCCCCACGGGTTCAGGGCATGGTGTGCCTCCAGGGACAGCTTTCTTGCTTAGAATTCGGTCACTCGTAGCTAACGTTTCTCGTGTAGTAAGCTTGGTCTCCGAAGGAAGGAAGTCTGATGGATGTGTCTGTCCATTCCTTCTCTGCCTGCTAATTTTAGCTCTCTGGCCGATTTCGGTCGAATTTGCCAGCAGCAGGGGCTTTAAAGAGTTGGAAGGCTTCAGTTTCGTGGGAATCAACATTGACAGGCACAGAAGTGTTTGTAACTTACAGGTACTGCTCGCATTAAGGGCAGGCCACCTAAAATGCAGCTCCCTGTGACAGCACAAATGAGCTGAGTCCATTGACATAGCTATAGTTAGGTACAGCTGTGGCACATGATGCCCCTTGTCCAGGGGAGTCTGTAGGGAAAAATTGGAAGTAAGGCAAAGAAAAAGGGAGCAATGATGTGTTGAGTTTCTGCCCATAAGTACAAAAATCACAAAACTGTATTTTTGCTTTTCACATAATAGCTTGGATTTCTATTAGACTTCATTTAGACATGCAATTATTAAGCATTTCTAGCAGAGATAATGATGGCACAGTTAAGCATCCAGAAGTCAGGTGATGTAGCAGCTTGTTTTAGAGGCTTGATTTGAGCTTTACTTTTAATATTCAAGTCGTTGGGACCATCTTATTTATATGACTGTGTTATGCAGCACTTCATCCAACTGCAGAGCCTTGTTCGTTGCTCACGAATTGTGTGCAGTAATCAGACAAATGGGAAGGAAGGAACTTCCTATGAGTAAATGCTTATTATTAGAAAGATTTAGAAACTTTAATTTTTGATTTTCAATTAGTGCCATAACAATAACTCATAGGTACATTTTGGGATGAAGTACATTTGACAACTGAAAACATGTTTGCCACTAAATGGGAAATAAGCTTAGAGAAATGCTCATGTTGTGAGCATGATTTTTAAGGTGCTTGTATTCAAAATATCACATCAAGTATGTGAAACAGTGGAAGAACATTGCAAATTTTGAAGTGTTTGGAAATTACTTATTCCCTTAGAGACTTACTTATTCCCTTAGGTTGTGGATACACGGGAAGATTTTAACGGAGTAGATGAAAAATGGTGGTGGATCCTGGAGGAGTCTGGCAGCTGCAAAGAGATAATTAGGATGTAAATTTTTGATAGTGGCTTAGCTGCTTTGATTGCCGGTGTTTGAAGCAGTGTTCTCAGGAGCTGGCCAGGGACACACTGAAGGGACTGTCACTGGAGTGGCCCTGTGACACGCGCCTGGCCCACGCCTGCTGTGTGCATTGTGGACTCCTGCTAGTAGCTGAGGTTTAGCTGTACTCTGAAATGCCAAAGACACCTTGGGAGCAAGAAGGCAAAGATTCTGTGAATGTGTTCTGCTGGCTGAGCTACTTCAGCTGTTCTTCACCTCAGCTCTTCTTCGGTGAATGTGGGGGATGCTCCTGACTCTTTTTAGGCAGAGGAGTTACCGAGGAACTTTTTTGAGCATTGTTTGGTTGTTGATGGTTTCTCCCCATGTGCTGAAGTTGTATGAACACCTCGGGCTTCCACATATTGAAGTATAATGAATTAGGCTGCAGAGAGATTCGGGATGGTGCATTCCAAGTATTTAAGCACACTTTTAATTTGCAAAGTGCCTTCATACAAAGTGTGTGACACTGTAACCAATCGTGTCCCACTTGGATCTGAATTAATACAATGTATGAGTTGAAGCTGGATGCTGCAGAAGAAATAGACATGCAAGGAAGTCAAGGGCTGGGACATGCTGGATTTGACAAGAGCCATTCTGTGGTTTAATTTTTGTACAGTAGTGCTTTTTAAGGTCTTAAAAATAACTTTGTAAGTGACACCTGGCTGGGGGGAGGTATAAGAAGCATAGCATTTGATGCAAAGGGTTTCCCAATGAATCATGGTTGGTTGTGTCACAAGAACTTGTGAAAAGTACCACAAAGTCTGTGCCACTTTGAAGGACAGTGACGCCTTTCAAAATAGGAAAACATGTTCCTGAGGGAATTAATTTGATTAAAGGAATCACAAACACAACTGAGATGAAGAATTATAAAATGACTGGCAATACTGTGGATGCACAGTCCATCGGGCTGGAGGCAAGTACACTTCTTCAGAGCCCTGAGATTTATAACTGGAGTTGTTACAAAAAGATTAGGAACACTAAAGCTGTTAGATTGTATGCATGCACACATTTACACATCCATTTTCATTAAAAAACCTGGGTTGTATGCACAGCTTCACTGACATTTTCATCAGGGACATGGCTCAGTAGTGTTATTTAATTGAAAACTGTCTCATCTGGAACTCTGCACCGTGATATGTATTCAATTTTAATAACTCAAGCAGTGTTTGAGTTATTTCAGATTACAATAAAACACGTAAAGGTCTCAACTCCTTGATTAGGAAATGTTGTGCAGTTTATGTAATGCTGACCTAACTTGCTGTTTAAAATGCAATTCCAGCTTTTATGGGTGGATATAATGTGTCCAAAGTGTACTTTGGTTTGCTACCTTACCAGTGTAGTGCTGTTGTCATGCTTAGAGTAAGCACAAAAGAGGTTCTGCTGTGTGCACAAGATTGACAAATTGTGTGTAAACTGGGTTTGTTTCCTGTATGAAAAGCCATGCTTTAGTCCTCCAAGGTGAATTAGTTCCTTTTGCAACCATGACTTACGATAGCAATCTCTTACATCAGCCATGCTGGGTGCCATTGTGGCTCAGATAAGAAGAAAGTACTAGGCTGCTAAAAATGTTTCATGCTTCCTGGTAACCAGTGCCTTTCTCACTCAGTTCCCTGAACTTCTGTCAGGTTAACTGACCAGCGTGAACACCATGAATTGAAATCAGCTCCCTCTGAAAGCACATCTCAGTCATGCTGGTATTCTGGTACCCGAATGGGTTCTTTATGGTCCATCTCTAGTGAGGCTGGAATGATCCAAGTATGGAGCTATTAGCTTTTAGGTCTAAATCCAGGCTCCTCAGAACCTATGATCCATTTTCCAGCTTCTGGTATGGTGGGCAATGCCATGAAGAGATTATAGAAAACATTGTCCATTAGCCTGCTGACACAGTTAATAGAAGTGTAAAGGTTTTTTGGGGAGGGAGAGCTTAAAGATTTGTTTATTCTCAAGTAACTGAAGTTCAAGTGAAAATAATACTGTCCATTGGGGGTGTCTGTCTGCATCTGTAGTCTGTAATGTGGTTGGCTTCAGGGACACTTAATTCATGCCAGCCTCCCACCTTTGAAGTTGGACTCTGCTTTGCTTTCATGCATCCTTGAAGCTGTTAGCTAGAAATTGAACAGAGTTCTTGTACAAAGCTTCATGCTGCAGCTCTTCTTGCTCATCTACTCCAGGAGTAAAATGGAGCTCCAAATCAGCAACATAATTTTTCCACTATTGGAGTATCCCTAATATTCAGAGATGTTTTAATTCGGGAATGTTTAAATACTGTGCATCTATAGCTTAAATCCCTCAATCTTCCACATAAGTCTCTCACCTGCTGGAAATTCTGGGACTTCTTGTGTAATTGGAGAAGCTTAACTAGTTTTGGCATCATCTTGGGTCATAGTTTCACACATAGTTTCACAAAGCCAGCACTGTCACCATTAGAAGCAAACTTGTTGTTTCAGTGTACTTATTTGGGAGTGTGGGGTGTCTCTGTGATCCTTTTGCAAAGTCAGTTTTAAGTTGAAGTAGTGTTCTCATCTGGCCTCCTGGGTGAGGAGTGCCAGTGAACCAGGGGAGAGGCTGCATCTCTCAGCATTACTTTGAAGGAGCTGGGGTAGTAGGGGAAGATAATCACCACAAGTATTTTCCCATTATTGCTGGGAGAAATGGGCTGATAGGAATTTCATGCAGCTCAACAAGAGCAAAATCCTGCACTTGGGGAAGGACAAATCAGTCCACCAATATATGGTGGGATATATGTAGCTGGAAAGCACCTTGGCAGGAAAAGACCTGGTGGACACCAAGTTGAACCTGACCCAACAAAGTGTCCTTGTGGCACAGGTAGTGAATGGGCTCCATTGATACAGGAGTGTCAGCAAGCTGAGGGAGGTGATCCTTCCACTGCACTTGGCACTGGTGAGGCCACACCTGGCATCTTGTGTTGAGTTTTAGGTTCCCCAGTACAAGAAAGACATGGATGTACCATGGAGAGTCCACTGAGAGGCCACAAGGACAATTAAGGTACAAGAGCATCTCTTGTCTTGGGAGGCCAAGGGAGCTGTGATTGTTCACTCTGGAGAAGAGAAGGCTGAGGGAGAATCCCACCTGTGAATTGTCTCAAGAGGCTTTACAGTCCATCTTACTCTGTGGTTTTTCTGTTTTATTCTGGGCAGGAATGGGAAGACCTTGTGTTTCCCAGCTTGGAAGTATTAAGTGTCTGAGCTATCCCTTGCTAAGGAATGCAATGGAGTTCTCCCACTCCTGGTTTCACTTTAAGGTACTTTTGCCAAGTCAGTCTTAGGTGGCAACAGGGAGGTGATTTCATACAGTTATAGAAGAAGACAGAGTAGAGGTAAGGCATTTTCATTTTATGGAATGATTTTTTAATTAAGTAATACTTGCAGGATCATGGTATCAGTCTGTCCCCTTTAGCCATTCCTTTCAGACCTGTGCAAAGTAGTAACTTGGAAATCTGGTTTTAGTTTCTTCTCCATTGTCAGTGCTAAATTTCTATTGTAGTCTTTTATTCTTTTCCTAGTGCTTTCAGAACTACTTATTCACCCCGGATAGTTCATGTACAGTAATTCTCCTAAGCTAAATAAGTAGTTCCTAAAGTGGTGGAATTAATGAATTCAGATTTTCTATGGATTTGCACCTAGTAGTTGCATTTTCTTGTGTCTAACATGCAATGATTTTTATTTTAAATTTCCTCTTTGAAAGTGTTATGAAAGTGTGCTTGCTTTCTCTGCTCATCTGGGCTCAGATAACTTTAGTTTGGAACTCTCTGTTAAATATAATTAAAATAATGTGCAGCTTTATCCCTGCCAATATTATTCAAAACTGTCAAACATCCAGATTGCAAGATGAGTCCTTTATTCCTGGAACTGAAGTAATTGCCCAGTACACCCACTTCATGGGTCCAAGAAAAAAACCTCTGAAAAGCAAAGGTGTGATTGCATTGAGGTTGTGAAGGAGAATGAGACTTCTGTCCACTAAAACCTCTTGTGAGTAGTCTGCCTATAAAATGTACATTGCAAAGTTGTGGAGATTTTGTTTGTTTTTTTTGGGTTTGGGGGCAGAGTATGTGTGTGCTTGTTTTTGAAAGCTCATTGAAGTGTAAGTAGTGAGCTTCTTTCAAAAGCTTATACATTAAAACTAAAATTCTGGGTTTTGGTACCTTCTACCTTAGCCATTTTTGCCTTTGGCCCCATTAAGATTCATGGGGAAATCCCTTAACTCTGGAAGGGCAGTTTTTGTAGCAGATCTCAGGACTGATCTCTCCTGCATATTGTAGAGAACTTTGTAGTGCAGGCCCATAGAATATTGCTTCCTATATCATGAAGCCTTGATGTGTTCTTAGTTTGTGTCAGATTTCTCAAACCCCAAGCCTATAAAATATTTAAGAACTTGACTGTATAATCCTTTGTACTGAATGACTCATATCTGAAAAGATGAATTAAAAAATTTGACACATAAACTCTCTGATGCCCTGAACATTTTGGTTCTAGGATATTTTGCACTGCTTGTTAGTCAGGGTCCTCAGGAGAGAGCAGCAAGGCAGTTTGGCTCATGTCAGAAAATGCCTTGATACCTCCTCGGGACTGTATGTGCTTTTATAAAGAGACTCTGTGAGGATCCTCTGTAGTTGCAGAACAAAAAGAGCTCAGCTTAAAACCAAAGCAGTGAAGCAAAGAATACTGCTCTGGCTAAATCATTGTAGCCAAAATGAATGTTTTTGTGTTGTAATTCTAAATTGGTTGTCAGGCTCTGTGATGAGGTACTGCCCTTTGGATAGAGATTTCATTTGGAGACAAGATCACATGAGAAGGCAGTATTGGACTGGCTCTGACAGGAACAGGTTGCCCAGGGAAGCTGCAGATGCCCTATCCCAGGAAGTGTTCAAGGCCAGCCTGGATGAGGTTCTCAGCAACCTGGTCTGGTGGGGAGGTGTCCCTGCCCATAGCCTGGGGGGTTGGAATGAGACAATTTTTAAGGTTCTGTGAGAGACAACTGCTCACTTTGAAAATATAAAGAGGTTTATTAAACCTTAACAAAAATACAACAAAAGGACTACATAAGGAAAAAGCTGCAGCGCTGAGAGCTGCCCTTGTGGATGCCACATGGCTGGTTCATCTTCAAGATGGATGCTCAGTCTTTTATACCCCTGGGGGTTGCATCAGCCAGCCCTGGCCCCTCCCAAAGTCTGTCAGTCAGCTCTTCTTTGCCATTTATCGGTGGAGACTGCTTTCTTGTTACTTGATTGGTGATTGTGCTGCACCCCCTAAGTTCCAAGCTTTTCCATTCCCAACTGCCCCAGGTAAGGGGCACCTGTGCACGCCTCCTTTGTACCTGTCCTAGACAGCCCAGGCTGTCTGATGGTCACAATACAGGGGTGGGGGGGAAAGGGAACTGTGGGGAGAACAGAGGGCATCTAAACTATAATAACATAACTATACAGCACTAAAGCTTTTCTTAATATTCACACAATAGTCATCCCTTAATTGAGAGAGCCAATCATCTCATTATCCATCTATAACAGTTCCTTCCAACCCGAACCATTTTGTGATTCTATGACTTACAGCCTCTACATTTTTCCAGTCAAGTCTGGAAAAGTCTTCTATGTTTCAAGTACAATTTTCATATATGGATGGATTCCCGAGTTATAAATAACCACCTTGGATAACCAGTATTTGCAGACCATGATGACTTGTATGTTTCAGCTTTTTTCAGGAAAAGAATTCCTTGTTCTTTAGGCAGCATGCTGCTGCAAGGTGGGGCTCACCAGCAGCTGCTCTTGCACAGGAGCGAGTGGGAGAGCACTCTCAGCCTCAGCCTGATGCAGGCAATCCTTGCCATCTGATCCAGGTAACCTCACCCTAACCCACACAGAGGTGATGACCTCTGTTAGGAGGAACTTGCCTGCAATTAATTCACTTTGTATTCACCTAGCTGTCACTATCAAAACACACTTGTGGCTCCTTTGTCAAGCACAGCATAATTAGATGTCTGTCTTCTCTTTGAAAGTAGCTCGGTTTTGAGGTGTACCACGGCTCATTGGAAGCCAGGGAGATGAGCACTGTCTTGCAACACAGAGACATTTCTCACACTTTCTTACTTCCTTAGTGAAATTGGTATGTGGTAACTTGTGAATTTCAGCACAATACATGGGATCAGGAGGATTCCCTGGTCATTCCTTCTTGATTTCCTAAAGAAAAGAGTGATGTTCCCCTTATTTTGATCTAAAGCAGCTGAAGGCTTTAGGTGAGAGCTCTGGTCTTTGTGATTGTGGCTTGTGCACTGGTTCCATGATTACAGCTCTTCAGCTCCCAAATTCCTGCTTCCCTGTAACAATTGCTCCAGACCACAGGAGATGGTTCCTGTAGGCATCTTCCTTTACTTGCACCGTGGGCACCTCAGTTTGTTTGCAGTACCAAGATCATCTGCACAATGTGAGAGTGGCAGCAGCTCTCATCTGGGTGCAAAATGTGCAGAGATACTTCTCCTTAAATATTTTCCAGACCATAAACAGTGAGTGAGATACTTTGTTCTGGGGACATGAGCTCTATCTCTGCCCCTCCTCTAAGGTTTAAAAAGAATTGATGTTGTACTTATGATGACTTGGGAGGGAACAACAGTAGACGAAGAATAAATATGAGAGGTGGATCTTCAGGTGATTAGATCAGGAAGTTTCTTTTTTTTTTTTTTTTTTTGTTCTTATGAAGTTTTCTTAAGCACATCTGGTCAGGATTTCTCAGAATGACCCTACACTGATGCTGTCCTAAAACTGCTTGTTTCTGAATAGCCAGTGCAATTGCCACTGATATTTTGAAAGTTACAAATGAAAGCAAAACCAATGTAGGTATGAGGGAATATCACTTGAGTAATTACCCTTTCCCTTTCTCCAATGCTATTACAAAAAAAAAAAAAAACCCTAAACATTTTCTTTCTAGTTCTCTTGCGTGTTCTTATATAAGAGTCTTACTAAAACTTTATTGCTTTAAGTCAGCAGGAGGAAAAATACTAATGTATTTGAGTTTAGATAATACAAACGAAAGAGGCAGAATAAAAATACCTAAAAGCAGTGAAGTTTTCTTTCTATGTATTATTTGCAAGCACCTTAAAAAAAAAAAGTTGCCCCATGTAACAAGTTTGAGCTTATTTGCCTTAGTTTTCTTTTCTTAGCTTTTGCAGAAGCTCTGGGAACAGTTTGGTTGGCCTGGGAAGCTCTCAGCTGGTTTGCATCAGGAATATCTTCCTCAGCACAAGGTGGCGGTGCCCACTGAGCTGGTCAGCCAGCACAGCCATGCTGCAGAGCTGGTCACGGCCCCGGCTGTGTCCAGTGCCTCACCTGACCTCACTCCTCCCCCTCTGCTCACTCCAGGGTTTTTGTAAACATCTGGGAACTGCATCTCTTTGAGGGGTTGCAGTTAAATCAGTCAGTGGGCCCAGCTGTTGTGAGGGAGTGCATTAAGGGTCACAGTAACGGGGAAATCCTGATTTCTTCTCAAACCAAACTGGTAGGTTTTTTTCCTCCTGTCAGGAAAAATAGCCTTTTTCATTTTCCTGTATGATAGTCTTACCAGGTTGCTTTGATAGGCCACAGTAGTTAATACACACAGGTAACAATCACAAAGGTCAGCTTTGAGTTATGTTTCCTGCAGTCATTTTATTAGGTAAATACAAAATTAGAATAGATCCATTCCAAGGGGGAATAAAGAAAGGGCAGTAAATTTTGTCTTTTGATCTCAAGGGCACCTTGCTTGTCATTAAAAGTTTGGACTAAGTCCCTGATTAAAGCTAGCCTTGTTCTAAAACATGCATGGAAGACTGGAGAAGTGAGCTCCAGCAGTTGCTTGGATGAAGAAGACACTGTGTCAGGAAAAAGCATTTGAGTAGCTCTTGTCTATGCCTTGGAATTGACCTTAGCTTTACATTAAGAGGTGTACATGACATTACATTACATTACTAACTACACGAGGTATACAAAACCAGTAAGAACTGTGAGACTGAAGCAGTGCCACAGCATGAGCTTGCTGAAGGAGATTCAGAGGAAGAAAGGTTTGGACTGCTGGTAGGTTTGCAGAATATGTGAAGTTGCATATAAAAATGATTCTTTCTGCCTGATGCAGAAGAATGGAATGGCTATACTAATTTGAGGGAGATTGTTTTGTACAGCCAAAGATAACAGATTGGAATAATTATTTTCTTTTTAAAAATTAATATTAAGTTTGGAAACAATTCCTAAATAAGGAGTGAAAAAATAATGCCAAAAAAAAATCTAATAACTTTTTCTTGTATTTGCTGAGTGCATGTTTTGAAGAAGAGATTTCATAAAATTTGCTAAATACTACCTGGAAAGATGGGTGGTATACAAGAAGATGTTTAAATAAATTGGTTTTCAAGTTTTATACTCTATGTTTCAGAACTGTAGAAGAAATTAAAATATGTTAAATTTAAATCTTCAGAACACAAAGCATCCTTTAATTTCTGAGGATGACATTGCATTTAAATTAAAATCAATATTTTAGGTTGATGTTGTGAAAGCTGTTAGCTACATAAAGCTTAAGAGAAGCTTGGTACTAAATAAATAAAAACGACAAGTTACTGCTTCTTCATCTGTTTTAAGAATTTGGATTTTGCTACATTTTCTCTGCAGATGACATTCAGCTGAGTTAAGTGAGCATATTGAGCATATTTCATGAGTGAACTTAAAATACATTTGTCTCTGAGCTTTTGAGGCAAGTACGTGTCTTCTGCTTTAGAGAATCCATGAAGGGATCCTGATGAAGAAGCAATACTTGATGTGGAATAAGTAAAGGAAAACCCACTGTCAAAGCTCTGGTCATACAACAGCTGAGGGGGAGAAATTGAGACCATGTAAACATTCATCAGCCCTCAGAAATCTCCACCTAGGCACTATTTTTAATTTCTTTTTAATTCACAAAGCCCATATTTTCAGCAGCCCTTAAGAAAACCTCCTCCCTGGTATTGCCAGCTTCAGCTGTTCTGTGGAATATCAAACAAAATGCAAAGGTTTCTGTTCTTACAGAATAAGAATGGGGAAAACCAGCTTCAGTTCACTGTATTTCTCATGGTACAATTTATCAGTAGAAAGCCCAGAGTTTGATACAAGCGTTTTTTAACAAATTTAAGCACCTCTTTTCAGTGGAGCTCACAATAAACTAATTGGTTCATTAGATAATGTGTACAGCCTTGCTTTTTGCTGTCACGACCACGAAAGTGGGAGCATTGGTTGAGTGGTGAACTGAAAAACTTCACCTGAAGTAAATCCACAGTAAAGTGAAATTAGGGTAACAGTCATGGCATTCCTGTGCCATGTCTTCTATATGAAATGGGCTGCAGATCCCAGTGGAAATGAAACATATAAAGTACAGACTTTAAGTTTACATTTGTGAGGCTTATACACTCAGTGTGGCAGCAAATGGCTTGAAATATGCAGGGAATAGCATCATTTGGAAGAAGTTTACTGATACCATTTTAAAAAAGGGCAGAGGAGAAAGAAAGAAGTGGGGTCCTTGACATATAATAAAGATTTTCTGTTCTTTTTCAGGATCAAAAAATGGTTAGGAACTATATTAATAAATAACAGCACAAATTTTCACTAAGGCCTTGTCTATCTATCTACCAGAATGCTACATACAATGAATTGCTGAATCATTTTGGCATCTGCTCAGCATGAAGAAATAAGGCAATTGGAATATTGTGTGTATCATGACTTTAGGAGATAGGGGTGGCTGCTGTTAAGAAAAATAACTTTGCTGAGTAGACACAGAAGAAGCCATAATATAGGAGTAAGGAGATCTCATGTCAGGAGGGAGAAAGGGGTGCTGTGACTTAGGGCAGGGGGAGGGTGGGGTTGTGAGCCTGTTCTGGACTGTGCAGCTGGAGTCAGAGCAACCATGTCTGTTCTGGGAAAAGGTGTTTGTGGCTGGGTGCTCCTTTACTCCCTTACCTTCACACAGTTGTGCTTCATCTGTAGCCCTGCGTGGTAGCTGGCCATCTCCATCCACTTTGATGCTTTCTGTGTTGAATACACTGCAATGCAGAAATAGTCCTTTGGTTCTCAAGCTGTATACATTTGCGCATTTAAAAAAAAATACCGTTGCTTGGTGAATACATTAGTCTTTCAGAAATGCTAAGTCACCAAAACTAAGGCCTCTTTTATCTGTTTGCTCTGATTTCCAGTATATTTGCAATGGTTTCATAATGCCCAACAACAGACACATCAGCTCTGTCTTTATAGGTGGTGCAGAAATCAAGAAACAGGGTATGTGACTGCCACGTGATACAATCCAGCATCAGCCTTTTCCTGAGCATGTTTGAGAGCTTTGCTTTACTAGAGCTGTGTCCATGTGCTCACATCCTCACTAAACAGAAACAGTACTGGACACAGTAAATTAAATTACCCCTTTGCCCCTTGAGTAATTATTTCACCTGCTGCACAAGGTGCTGCCTCAGTGATGGATACATGAGTGTAGTGTCACCAGGCAGCTGCTCTGCTTCTCCTGTCTCTGCTGGTAGCCTTAATGGATACAGGTTCTGCTGGGCTGCTTTGGCACACTGGAGCTGCTGAAAGGAGGTGGGCTGGCCCCAGTCACTCCCTGTATGCCTGAACATCTCTCTGGTTGCCAACAGCATCCAAGATGGCTGGGCTCTAACCGGGTTTTGGTTTTTTATTATAATCAAAATCACTCACCTGCTAAGGTCTCCCAGTTAACCCTTTCCTCATCAGTGAATGCAGGTAGAATCAGTAAGTACTACTGACCATCACCAGCTGTACCCAGGAGGGATAAGTTAGAAATGCCTTGGTGGGAAACTGGCTTTCCTGGCTTTCAGAGTTGTGAGTGTTTACTGACTTGGACAACCTGGCATAACATCTGGATTACTCTTACTACATATAAACTCAAATAAATTTGTACGTAAAGTAAGCTAATTGGATTTAAAGGAGAAGAAATCTTGTTTTTGAGATGAGGTAACACAATTTATAAGAGTGTGCTGAAGTTGCACCACTGCTTTCTCCCACAATAAAAGACTGTTAACTCTGTCAGGTGTTTTCATAATTTATGCAGGGGGTGGTCAGGTGAGCACGGAGAAAGCAAAGTCCATGGAGGGATAGAAATAGAAAGTGATGTATTCCCATTGCTGGGCTGGAGAGGTCTGTGGTGGCTGTGTTTAGGTCAGCTGTGTGTAACACCCAGTGAGGCAATGGAATGCTGTAACTCATCTCAGAGAGGATTGTGTCCAGTTTTGTGATGGTGTGAACACTGTCGTGTAGGTGGAGTTGAATTATGTTCCTGAAATCTTCAGGCACTTTGAGTTCCCTGAGTTGGATCTATTAATAGGTTGTTTCCTGTTTGCTTTATTTTATGGTTTGCCAACATCTCCCAAGTCTTCCCTGGAACAGAGAAAGAAAGTACTTCAAGATTAGAGTGGTAACCAGCATCAGCCCTAATGTTTATCCTCCTCTAATCTTTACTGAATGCACAACATTCAATTAACTTCTAGAGTGTAAAGGCTGAAAAGCAATATCTGAATTCAGTTCTGGTACAATATAGGTGATTTCTGTTAGTTTGACACACACAGGTGTGTGCACAGAACACTTTGTGAAGTGTATGCTTCAGTGCTTTGGGAGTTCCATAGGTGTCTGGCTTTCTGGTTTGCAAGGATATTATTTTGGGGATTTGTTTTTGATGTCAGTGCCAGTAGTGGTAGGCTCAGTTTACATTAAGAATTGCTTGGTGCTTAAAGTTATATTAAAAACCACCTCCACTTCCTTGCAGTTCAAACAGACAAAAAATACCCTAAAGACATGAAGGCTGTTAAAAGAAGCCAGTGAGCTTTTCAGGAGGAGCCAGAGAAAGGGGAAGCCACAAGGAGTTTGAGGGCCCATGGGAAGAGTTGCAATAACAGGTTGGTTGGTGAGAGAGTGAAAGGAGCTGTGAAAGTGAATACAGAGCTCAGACACATCAAAAACAAGATCTATTTTTTCCTGTTGTCATCTACAGTATACTTGCGTTACTTGCTCTCTAAAATTCATTTCTCTGGTAGATATGTGTTCAACCATCATTAACTTAATCTCATCTTTTGTGTATTTTTTTAAATGTTTTTGTTTGTCTAAATACAGGCTACCAGTAATCTGTTCAAGATGAGGACAAGTTAGATGCAATTCATTAGGCTGTTATACATAACTTTAATTAATAACTTTAATTTTAGCTGAATTTTACATATCTGAGAGCTTAGGGGTGTCATTTTTGGTTGTTTTAAGGTGTACAGTAATTTAATAGCAAGTAAGTTTTGTAATCTGCTACATTAAGAGCACTCTAAATTTGTAGTTAATGAAATGTCTTCGTTGTAGTTTGTTTTTTGCTTAGCATTCATACCTTGTTTTGAACTGGGAATTGAATGCATATTCAGTGAGGAAGGGCTGATAAGAGAGAGTTCAGCTATTCCTCCTCCCATTTGAAAAGCAGTCATATTCTTTACTATCCTTGTTTGCTGAAAGTGATTGGGATTATAATAGTTTTTATATTTAAAGTAATTGAGGAAATGGAAACCAGTTCATCACAGACAGCTTTTGCAAAACATCTCAGTAGGTAAAGTGCTTAATTTTTAATGTCTCAAAATCAGCTGCTGTGAGTCAAGGGCATGGACTTGTGCCTACACTGTGACAGGGCCCCATCCTTGTGGTCCTTGCAAAGCCATGTAAATGTCATGGGCTAAGGATTCAGAAAAGTGCAGGAGTTGTTAATTCCTTCCATGATGTTTCCTCAGGCTCTCTTCTCCGAAACCATGCCAGAGATGACAGAGAATGAGACACCTACTAAGAAGCAGCATCGGTGAGTTCCTGTGGGAAAGGGACTATTTCCTAGGTCTGTAGTCGGCAGTCATGTTGCAGTTACCAAGTTTCTAGCTAAAAGTTTGGTAATAAGGGTATGGACAGGAAGTTCTGTGTGTTCTTCAGGTTGATCCAAAAGTTTCTTTCTTGCCCTGTCTATCCCAAACTATTTGTTAAAGATATATCTACCTGGGTCACTTAGGCAAAAGAGATTCTTTAATTATTTCACTGACTATTCTGATGTGTGTAAAACTGTGTTGCTGCCTCCGTTAGAGCACCGTCTGTATTTTTGTGGAGGCTCCTTGTAGATATCGGGGAGTAACTATACTATTTTGACAGGGTCATTTAGATCTCTTCCTCAACTCCCAGTGGAATCTGGAGCTTACATCTTAAATCTCTGCAGGAGCACAAACTATGCCTTGAGGTTGTACAGCAACACTATGACCAAAATTTGTAACAGTCACTCAGCACTCATTAGAACTTTTCCAGGGTTTTGTTCCTTTGTATTAACATGGGTCATCTAATACCTGATTGGTAAGGGGGTTCTTCACTCCTTAGTTAAATGCAGCATTCATCTTACACTAGTTAACCATGTAGGATATGATTTATGATCAGGAAAAGCTCAGAGAGAACACTGATTTATCCTACAGAAGGTCTTTCAGTCTTTGCAGATTTCGCGACTCTTTCTGACCTGACTAACAGAGTATTTTGTGTTCTGTAATGGTAATGTCAACCAAAGGACAGCTGGGTCTGTCCAGTCCTTATCTTCTTGTGCATATTTAGTATTAATGATCATCTTTAAGCATTATTTCTTAGCAGATGTCTCTGGGTCTGACCTGTAGCAGTAACATTACAGTCTCATAGTCCTTGTCTAAGTTACTGTAGGTGCACGCTGTCTTTAGTGAGTTACCAGAAACCAGAATCAACTCAAAACACAAAGGATAGATATACTGTGCCTCATGGTAATCACACATAACTTCCACAGGTATCATGCAGTCTTACCTCAGATTCCTTGTCACATCTGGACTGTTCTGTAACAGTCAAAAAGGACAGCAGAAGATGCTACTCTGCTTTTTGCCTATCCTAGGAGACACCTAGACTGAAAGTGTGCTGCAGGACAGAAGCTTTTTGAAATTGTTTTTTTCTGGAATTTTCCTTTTTCAAGAAAGCTTTGCTTTACTGTACTTCCTGGAAGTATTTGTCTTAGTGCTATGTGTGTAGTACATCTTATTTATATATGTAGACTTTGAAGATTTGAAATATATATATTTGAATTTTATTGACTGCCAGTAAAGTAATTTGGGGCATTGCTCAATGATTGTTGCCATCAGTCCAGTAATCCCAGGTGAAGGTATGAAACCAAAAACAACCCTCATATGCTGAAATCACACTTATTCAGAATTTTGAGACATTAAAGAATAGCAGCTGCAGAGGAACAGTATTTTTGGTTTCTCTCACAAAGGAAGCCTCTTTGACACCAGAAGTTATGATGTTTGAAGGCAATGTGGCTGGAAAATCAACTTGCATGATAAAATTTTCTCCTATTTCAGTGATCCAGTAAATGTAAAAGCAACATTTCAGACAAATACTTAACTGTCTTATTCCTCAGAAACAAAACTATTTTTTAAAAATCTTTGGTCTTTTTGAACACTGCATAGTGTAACAGGAACATAAAAACCCAGCTCTCCACTATAAATATGTACTAATAATCAAGTGGAATATTGCACTGTGACTTGTTGTACTGCAATTGATTTAAGACTGAACATGAACAAATTTTTGTTAGAAACCGTCTAATACCAATGTCTAAGAACATTTGATTGTGACTTCTGCTGTTCTAATTTACGGAGTGGACTATAATCTTTAGTATTTTTAGCTGTAATAGAAATAATAAAATAAATATTTGTTTGTATGCAGATCTTTAACCTTGAGTTTCACATGAGTCTTTTCCCTTTATGTTTCACAGAAAGAAAAACCGGGAGACACATAATGCAGGTGGGAACATCATGCTTTGCTGTTTGGTCTGGAAATAAGCACAGGCACTTTGGATTAGTAAAACATACTTTACATGGAGAAGGTTCCCCCAGAGGAGTTTAGTACACTGAAAAAGCCTCACCCTACCAAACACCTTTCTGTGTTCTTGCATAAAATAACTTTGCAGATTGTTTCTGGTTTGCTGGTTTCCACAGTACAAAGTTAAAGTATGAAGGAGCACCTGCCTTTCCAAGGCTGGTAAATTAAGAAGTAAACAATTTCAGCTGTGTTCAATTCCAAAGGAAAACAACTGCACAGGCATTCACATGCAACCAATATCCACCTCTGTCAAAACAGAGACAGGTGTCCTACCTGAGAGCTTTAGAGGCTCCCTGGCTTAGAAGTATTCCTCTGACCTATTCCTAAGGCACCCACTTGGATGTTGACACCCCAGAAATTCTGTGCACATGTTGGCTGTACGTTGCAGGAGTCACATCCCTTGGGCAGCACCCAGTCAGTTCTAGTGCCAATGGCCTCTTCTAAAAGTAGGAGCAGAAAGATGGACTGGGGAGGAGTCTGGCAGGCTTTGGGCTGGGTATCCAAAGAAATTGATTGCAGTTTTTCTTTACCTGAACAGCAGTATCATGTGATCTTCACAAACTCAGCTGGAAAAAGCACTGAGCAGTTTCCATGTGAACCTGTGCAGTGCTGTGCTTGTTGAGTGTGCTCAGGGTGTGGCCAGTTTCTTAAGAATTAAGAAGAATCAGGGAACAGTCTTATCAAGTTTACTTCTAAGATGGTTGGCCTCATTGTTCCTGTTTCACTTGTTGATAGCTTTCCAAAATCTTTATCACCTGGGCTGAACTCTGCAGTATGTGAACTCTGCAGCTCCTTCCAAACCTATACTTTCTTAGTCATTAATATATGGAAAAGCTGAGGAGAGTGTTGCAAATATTACAAAAACAAAAGAGTAGCACCTCACAAACACTTTGATATCTGTATGTATTAGTAAGATAGATAAAGATTAAATCCCAAGTGTCCTGAGTTTTAATTTTTACAGAGGTGCTCTGATTTATATGGTAAATTTCTTGCATAAGAAACTTTGTCTTGCTGTGTTTCGTGTATTTAGGCCTGTCTCTGTCAATGCCAGCAATCTCTCCTGAAATACAAAAAAAAAAAATTGTTTGAGAAAGATAAATTGAAGTGACAGGCTACTGAAATAAGACTATTTAAATTAAATTAATTAGTCTTTTGTAACTGAGCAAAATGAAATACACTCAGCTGAAGGTCATAGTTTGTTTCTGTGTGCCACCAAAAGCAGAGCAACTGCACAAACCAAAAGGTTCATTCAGCATCATGAACAACACAGTGGTTTGAGTCCTGACAAAGCCATGAGAGAACTTTTTCCTTTTTTTTTTTAAAGACATCTAATAGTTTTAAGTTTGCATAGAACATGAAAATATTTCAGTAGAAAAAAATAGCTACATGACTGTTAACTATATTTGAAAGAGGCTGACTGTGATGAATGGAAAACAGAGATACTGTCTGTAAAAACCACTCCTAGACTTAGAGTGTAGACTCTTTCTGCCAATATTCTGACCCATTGAAGAGGTAAATGGTATCACTAGAAGATTATAAATGAAGCATTTTCTGACCAACCTTCTCCAAAACAGGTAATTCATTGGAACTACTCTCCATTCAGTATTTTCTTTACTCCCAGCCAATTAGACCTTACAGAACAGTTAAACTTTTGGACATAGAAAAGAGTATCCGATAGTCCATATACCTGGAACTTCAGCTGTGTTCAGTGTTGGCTGGCTACTCTGTTAATATAAATCTAAAATTTAGCCTGAAGACTGGTAAAATCTACATTATTTCTCTTTTGGTGCTAAATTTGACACTAGAATTTAAGAGGCATGGGTTTGCTTCCCAAATCTGAAACTGATTCTTTCCATAATCTTTGTTCATTTGCTTTCTGAATGCGTAAATTTAATAAATTTCAAATTTAATCTGCCTTATGAAGAGAGTGTCATAAAAGTGTGTTAGAAAGCAGTTTCAAAACCTGAATTTTGAGTTGTAGGAACTTTACTTTTTCATGAAGGGGTCCAAAATATCCCCACCTTTTAAAGGCTATTTAAGTTATGGCTCTTTGATTCTAGTGAGTATTAATTTGATAACTTTGAGGTTTAATTTAGAAGAACATTTTTCCTCACTCAAGGAAAAATGTTGCACAGGTTCCAATGTATAATGAAGTAATGTATTTCTGAGCCCTTACATTATCCTAGTTGTGCTGCCTTGCCCAACCAGATGACACAGTACATATTGTTTTTGCTTAGTGGAGAGACATCGAAAGAAGAAGATCAATGCTGGGATAAACAGAATTGGGGAACTCATTCCCTGCTCTCCAGCACTTAAGCAGGTGAGTGTCCATCCAGAGGTGCATACAAGTTTCCTGTCAAATGTCCAAATGTTTCTTTGTCTGTAGAGGTCTAAATACCTATTTTAGTATTTGTATTAGCAAGAAGGCAAACTGTCTGAATTAATATACTCAAAAATATTACTAGTTATTAGTATTTTAAAAACTACTTGTAATAGAAGTCCTACTTGGAAGTGCAGGGTCACATGAATGTAGTTACACAGATTTTGAGCATTTTTTCTGAAAGTGTTGCATATGACTACTTATTTTTGTCATCCTTCATATAATGGCTTGAAAGCGATTCAGAAACTGAAATTATAATAATAGTCATTTAAGACACTCTCCTTGCAAAAGATGAAGCAAGACAAATGCTTTGAGGTTGATGCACAGAAGCAGCTTTTTCAAGATAGAGGAATCCCTAGCAGAGACTGTTCCTGCTGAACAGTAGAAGAAATTAAGAAGTGAACAAAGGTTTTGCAGACAGAATAAGCATAGCTTCATAAAAAGATGATTGTGGATGGGTCATTATCTCTTCCCATATTCCCTAGTATACTACTTTCAAAATTATGCATATATCTCCCTGGATAGTTGTTCCATGTTTCTTGCCTTTCTAATAAAATATTTACAAGGCAGTATCCTAGAAATCTCATGTGATGTGTGTATTTATTAGTGAACTTGAATTTTAGGCTGATCAGTGAGAAAGGATGCTGGCTGTTCAGGATCTGTGGCCTTAGTATCTACCTCTGGGCATCAGAAGGTGTCAGCTCCAGCATTGAAAATGTTATTCTGTGAAATCTCAAGGCATTTTAGGGTCAGCATCACTCACAAAAGCCTGTAGTTTCATCTTACAAAAGCAACCAAACCAAAAAACAACCTCCATAAAAGCCCAACCCAAACCAGAAGGAAACAAACTCTACCCAGTGATATTCAGAGCATATTTTTAAAGTAAAAACCTCTTGGAGTAAGTGCAGCCTCATCACTAATGGATTTACAAGTTCTAGACCTTTCTCCTAATTTTATATGTGTGTTTTCTTTTACAGAGCAAGAACATGATCCTGGATCAGGCCTTTAAGTACATAACAGAAATGAAAAGACAGAATGATGAACTTCTGTTAAATGGAGGGAACAATGAGCAGGGTAAGTACAGGTGCTGCTGGGGGCTCTAGAATTTCTGTCCCTCACTTCTGCTGTGTCTGTACTGACTAACAGCAAAGCCTGGAACCACACATGGGAATCCCAAGAAATTATGCACATACAGGAAAAATACAGCTGCTTAGAATATCCTGAAACAAAAAGCTGACAGAATGCCCAAGTGAGTGTTCTGGCTCACAGCTATCAGATAATGAAGCAATTGCATTGTGAGTAAAGTAATTACAGAGCTTATAGGTGATGTGCCATCATCTGGTAAATTCTGCCCCAGATTATTCTACTGGAGTGACCAGAATGATTTCTGACAAACTTCAGTTAGATTTTTTTTTATTGAAAAGATGAAGTTTTCTTCATTCATGAAGCTTTTTTTTTAAATTTGAAAACCTGTAAAAGTTATAAGAGCTCATTTTATAAAAATATAATGCATCATATAAAATTTTCTTGACTAGATGTGTAAAAGTACAGTGATGGAGGTGTGACAGAAATAATCTCAGGGCTGATGTTGTGGTTTGTGATTTTTATTTCTGCTTTATTGTGATTTTCCCAGTTTGGTGAGCTATCTCCCAAGTGCATTGCCAGCTTTTGTGGCTTTACATGAGTGCTCTGTATTTCATTTTGTCTGTAATTTTTAGATGCAATGAAACTTAATTCTTCTGGAAAGCTGTAAGCTTATCAATTAAAGCAGTTTTGGTGTTTGCAAAAGAGCAGGGAAAAGAAAAATATTAATGTGCTTGTCTTTCCTTCAGGAATTAAACAATTTTGATTAGCATTTAGTTTCATCTGGGTTAGTCCTAATGTTTTTTCCTAAGTAATTGGATATATCCTGCTATTGGTAATGGAATAGTCTGTGAAATTCATTCACTTTCCCATTCAGTAGAGAGACTTAGCAGGATAAGAGCACATAGGTTGTGCTAACCATTTGAAAAGAACATACATTATTAACAATTTATTCAATTTATTTCTACAAATTACTTCAATACCACACAGTGTTTACTCTCTAAATCATGTGGTAACATTATTTCATTATTTGCTCTGGTGCTGATGTAATGGAGTGCTCTCACTGTTTTGTAGCTGAAGAGATAAAAAAACTCCGGAAACAGTTGGACGAACTGCAAAAGGAAAACGGGAGATACATCGAGCTACTGAAAGCAAATGATATTTGCTTATACGATGACCCTACAATCCACTGGAAAGGAAACCTCAAAAATGCCAAGGTCTCAGTTGTTATTCCCAGTGATCAGGTTCAAAAGAACATCATTGTTTATTCAAATGGGACTCAGCCCAATGGAAATAACCAGGGAGCATCTGTGCAGGGAATAACGTTTAACGTCGGTCATAATTTACAAAAGCAAACAGCCAACGTTGTGCCAGTTCAGAGAACTTGCAACCTAGTGACTCCTGTGACAATTGCTGGTATTTATCCCACAGAAAATAAACCATGGTCACAACCTACAGTTTCTCCACTGGCATCTGCTCAGACAGCTCCAGCAGGGAATGTTCTTGAGCTCTCCACCCAGGAGAACGAGCGAGGTGTGCCCAGTGCTGCTCCTGCCAGCTCACAGGGCACACCTCGGCCTGCAGCAGAGCAGGAGCTACAGTGTTCTTCAAATAATGCACCACAGAATGAGCAAAATCCCCCCAGAAGTAAAAGTGATGAGGAGGCCACTAAATCAACAAAGAAAACGCTCCCGCAGGGAACCAGCCTTCCTTCAAGTGCCTCCCTGGAAGCCTCCCAAGGTCAGCAGGTGAATGCAAATACACAAAATTCCAGGAGTGACCTCCAGGAGAGCTGCACCGCTTCAACCACAGACACAGCTTGTGTGCCACCTGTGAGACCTGCAGAGAGGTGCTCTTCTGCAAATGTCCCCAAAAGTACGGACGCGGTCAGCAGTGCTGGCACGCCGGCGACGTCTGCAGCAGAAGGAGTTAAGGCTGTGACAGCAATAAGCACTCTGGCTGCCAGTCCCCTGGAGAACTGCTGGTCTTTCTCAGGCTCTTCAGGTGTTGGCACTTCAGACTTGAAAAACATGAGTAGCCTTACCCGGATGCCTTCAGCTGGGAACACACAGACCACGTGGACGACCCTGCAGCTGGCAGGAAACACGGTTCAGCCGCTGAGCCAGACGCCATCCGGGATCATGACTGCGCTCCTCAACGAGCCAGTCAATGCTGCCAGCACTGTGTCTTCTGCCCACAGCAGGCCTTTGACTACAAGCATCAGTTTGCATGCTTCTCTGCCTGGGGATGGCCAGGCAGCTGAACAGATTGTAGTTACCTTGCCCTCATGCCCACCCGTACCTATACAGCCTTTAATCAGCCAGCCACAGGTTAAAGCTCAGGCTGCAGGAAATATCCTTCCATTAAACTCAGCTATGCAGGTGATTCAGATGGCTCAGCCAGTTGCCTCAGCTGTGACAGGAGCAGCAGCTAACCAGAATGTCATCATTCTCCAGCCTCCAAACCCTGCTCCGTGCCCGCCCATTGTGAGAGCAGAAGTTCCCAGCCAAAATGTTAGTCAGCAAATTGTAATTATACAAGCTGCAAATCAGAATCCTCTTCCCCTCCTCTCTGCTCAGCCTTCTGCTTCTGTTAGAGTTCCTGTGAATGGGCCGACTGCAGTTGCCAACTCCAGTGGCACCATGCAAAATGCCTCTCTTCCACAGACTTTTGGAGGGAAACACCTTGTCCATATACTACCAAGGCCATCTTCTTTGCCGTCTTCTAGCTCTACACAGACATTTTCAGTGACAATGTCCAACCAACAGCACCCTCAGACTATCTCATTAAATGGGCAGCTTTTTGCATTGCAGCCTGTGATGTCTTCATCTGGAGCTTCAAACCAAGCCCCTATGCAAATTATTCAGCCCACTACCAGCGAAGATCCAAATACCAATGTTGCCCTCAACACATTCGGTGCTTTAGCTAACCTCAATCAAAGCATATCGCAAATGGCTGGACAGAGCTGCTTGCACTTGTCTCTCAGCCACCCCACCAATCCTGCAACTGTCAGTAACCAGATTGCCACAGTCAACTGTGTGTCATTGCCAACTTCTGTGGCATCTTCAGTGCCTGCAGAGGTTTCAGTATTAACCAATGTATCTAATTCCATAAACGCTTCCCCGCAAAAAGCGGCTGCTGGCTTGCCATCCAGTGCAAAAACAAAAAGGACAAACAAAAAGCCAAGCACAAAGAAACACCTAACAGTCAATAATAAAGTGTCTTGCCCAGCAGTTCCTTGCAAAGATGCAGGGAGGGTGGACTGTACTCCTGTGGAAACGGTGGCAAAGCCCTCAAGTTGCAAAGGGCCGGCAGAAAGCGCCCCAGCAGCGTCACAGGCTGTAACCACAGCACAGGCGGGCGGCGCAGCTGCAGCAAGCAGCATCAGCATCTCTGACTCTCCTTCCAAAGAGGCTGCAAGCTCTGAACAGGCAGTGAAAACCCCCTCTGCCCCAGAGCCAAGCTCAGCAGAGAGGCCTGCTTCCTCACCACTGGAGTCTGTAGTGTCAGAGCAGCTGCTGCTCGCTCCCCCGCCAGGCCAAAGATGCTGCTCCTCGCCAGCAGGCCCAGGGATCTCAGAGCCACCCACCACCTGCCTCTGTCCCGTCAGAGTCCCCCAAACCCTGCGAACCCCCCAACACCTTAACACCCTCTGGTAAAGAAGCACAGGTTACACACTTGCAGGTTGCAAATGGGACTTCAGCAGCACAGAGCAACACAGCAGGTCATACTTCCAAGGCAGGAATGATTTCGGAGTCCTGCAACGTTGCGCAGGATTCCTCAGTGGTAATGCAAGATGCGGACTTGTTAGAAGGACAGGGTCTAACCAAAATGCTGTCTGATCTCACAAAAGAAAGAACAGGTGTGGAAAAAACCTCTTCATTTACTGTTCAGGGGGAGCATTCTGATTTTCCTATGGAAAACTCCAAATCAGCAGAATCAAACGTTGATTTGCCTGAGAAGCAGGAACTCTTGCTGATGAACACGGAAAGTGATGCTCTCTCACAGCCTCACTCCTGCATCTCTGATCAGGAAGTAGTCAGTGCTTCCCTTATTACTAGCAGGCAGGCAGATTCCCCCATGTCAACCAGCTCTGGCAGCAGTCGGGGCTTCTCAGTTGCATCTATGTTGCCAGATACCACCAGAGAAGATGTCACCAGCAGCACCTCTACCAGTACCTGTAACAGCTGCACGTTTTCAGAACAGACCGACATTGTAGCTCTTGCAGCGAGAGCTATTTTTGACCAGGAAAGCCTTGAGAAAGGTGGAGGGGGAATACAGGTTAACACGAGGGATGTCATCTCTAAGTCTGAGGTTGCACCTTTGGAGAGAGAGCAACAGCCTTTTAAACCTCAGTCAGTGAAAGAAAACAACACAGGCCCACTGGAAGCGGCACCGAACAAATTCAGTGCTCATGAAACAGGACAGACAAATGTTGACAGGCAGGTTGAGAAGCCAAGCTGCTCTGTAGGAGGTGTGGAAACATCAAACACTCCTTTGCAGATTTCCACTTCCCAGACACCCAGCATAACCAGTCTAAGTGTGAATAATCTGATACACCAGAGCCGCATTGTCCATCCCCTGGTGAGTTGCTCAGGTTTATCCCAGTCTTCAGAGCCTGCAAGCGTCCCTGCAACTGTGAGCCTCTCCCTTCCATCTAGCACATACATCAATCCATCTCCAGGACCTGCTCTGATTAGTGAATATGCTCAGGAACAACTGAATGCTATCAGGGCAAGCAGCATGCAGGCTCCCCAGCTGCAGGAATCCCACTTAAAGCAGCAAAACCATGAAGGTCGCAAAGACTCTGCCAAGAGGGCTGTTCAGGATGACCTGCTGCTCTCTACAGCCAAGAGGCAAAAGCAGTGCCAGACAGCACCCATAAGGCTGGAGGGGATGGCGCTGATGAACCGGACTCCAGAGGTATTGCTGATCAAACACAGATGCTGGTTAGTCAGATTCCTCCTAATTCATCCAACTCAGTGGCTCCAGTGAGCAATCAAGGGCACACTGATGGCCTCAGTAGGTTATTCCCACCCAACAGCAATTTCGTAACACCGGCTTTGAGACAAACTGAAGTTCAGTGCGGTTCTCAGCCACCGCTCTCAGAGCAGCCAGGCCAGGCAGGGCAGCACTTGCAGCCCATCCAACATGTCCCTGCCCAAGGCATCTCTCACCTTCACAGCAATCACCCCTACTTGAAGCAGCAGCAGGCTGGGCAGTTAAGAGAGAGGCACCACTTGTACCAGCTGCAGCACCACGTCACTCACGGGGAAAACTCAGTCCACTCTCAGCCCCACGGCGTCCACCAGCAGCGGACGATACAGCAGGAGGTGCAGATGCAAAAGAAACGGAACCTCATCCAGGGAACACAAGCCACACAGCTTTCTCTACAGCAGAAACACCACGGAAGCGATCAAACACGGCAGAAGGGTGGTCAGCCCCATCCTCACCACCAACAAATGCAGCAGCAGATGCAGCAGCACTTTGGAGCGTCTCAGCCTGAAAAGAACTGTGAAAATCCTGCAACAAGCAGAAACCACCATAACCACCCTCAGAGCCATATCAATCAGGATATTTTGCATCAACAGCAACAGGATGTTGGCAGCAGACAGCAAGGTTCCGCTTCAGAACACGTGTCAGGGCACAATCAGATGCAAAGACTTATGACCTCGAGGGGCTTAGAGCAGCAAATGGTGTCCCAGGCCAGTATCGTTTCCAGACCATCAGATATGACATGCACCCCTCACAGGCAGGAAAGAAACAGAGTTTCCAGCTACTCTGCTGAGGCTCTCATTGGGAAGACGCCTTCTAATTCCGAGCAGAGAATAGGAATATCTCTTCAAGGCCCTAGGGTTTCTGACCAGCTTGAAATGAGAAGCTATCTTGATGTTTCTAGAAGCAAAGGGTTGGCGATTCACAATATGCAGGGCCGCTTGTCGGTCGATCACACAGTTGGCTCGGATGTGCAGCGTCTTTCTGACTGCCAGACCTTTAAGCCCTCTGCACCCAATCAACAACCAACGGGCAATTTCGACGTACAGGCTTCAAGAAACAGTGAAATTGGCAATTCTGTGTCCTCCCTCCGGGGCATGCAGTCACAAGCGTTCCGAATCGGTCAGAATGCTGCGCCATCCATAGAGAGGCAGAAGAGACTGCCCTACCAGCCAGTGCAGGGTATTCCAACGGGGAATACCCTGCCATCGAGGGAAAATGAAAACACGTGCCACCAAAGTTTCATGCAGAGTTTGCTCGCCCCTCACCTTGGAGATCAAGTCAGTGGAAGCCAAAGATCAGTCCCAGAACATCAAAGGAACACGCAGTGCGGTGCCTCCTCCACAATCGAGTACAACTGTCCCCCAGCACGGGAGAGCGTCCACATCCGAAGGGATGGTGATGGCCAGAGCAGGGAAAGCTGTGACATGTCCATTGGGGCAATTAACACAAGGAACAGTTCATTGACTATTCCCTTTTCAAGTTCTTCTTCCTCAGGGGACATTCAGGGCCGCAATACAAGCCCGAACATCTCTGTGCAGAAGTCCAACCCCATGAGGATGACAGACAGTCATGGAACTAAGAACCACATGAATACACCCGTGTCCAGCAATATGCATGGCGTTGTGAGGCCAGCTCACCCTCACCCTGCAGTTTCTCATGGAAACGGCGAGCAAGGGCAGCCTTCTGTTCGTCAGCCAAATTCTTCGGTCACTCAGCGCTCCAGGCATCCTCTGCAAGACAACGGGGGTTCCAAAATACGTCAGCCCGAAAGGAATCGATCCGGAATCAGAGACATGGAAATGTCTTTGACCCGAGTCTTCCCCATCTTCCTCTCTCCACCAGTGGCAGCATGATCCTCGGGCGCCAACAGTCCACGATAGAAAAAAGGGGAAGCATTGTCCGATTTATGTCTGATGGCCCTCAAGTGTCCAACGATAACGCGGCCCCTGACCAACATACGCTCTCCCAGAATTTTGGATTCCCTTTTATTCCAGAGGGTGGCATGAATCCACCAATAAATGCTAACGCTTCTTTCATCCCACCAGTCACCCAGCCTAGTGCCACTCGGACACCAGCTCTAATCCCAGTTGATCCTCAGAACACACTGCCGTCCTTCTATCCACCCTACTCTCCTGCCCACCCCACCCTCTCCAATGACATTTCCATCCCTTACTTTCCCAATCAAATGTTTCCAAACCCAAGCACGGAGAAGCCGAGCAGTGGAGGTTTAAACAATCGATTTGGATCCATTTTGTCTCCTCCCAGGCCTGTTGGTTTTGCTCAGCCAAGTTTTCCTTTGCTTCCAGATATGCCACCAATGCACATGACCAACACATCGCACTTATCCAATTTTAACTTGACTTCTTTGTTTCCAGAAATAGCCACAGCTCTTCCTCCGGATGGCTCAGCGATGTCACCTTTGCTTTCCATTGCAAACACATCTGTTTCAGATTCTTCCAAGCAGCCCTCAAACCGCCCTGCCCACAATATAAGCCATATTTTAGGTCATGACTGCAGCTCAGCTGTATGAAAACTGGCAGACTGACTTCTGGTCTGATTTGTTGTTTATATATTTAAGAAGAAGGAAGCGGATCTTAGTGTCACCCCTGGAGAGACCATTCATAGCATCACTGTTTATTTGCCTCAATGTATGTGTGTGGTACTTTCCATATTCCGTTGTGTTTCCACCCACCTTACTGACTCTAAAGCACCAGTGCCTATAGCAATGCTTACTTACTAGGAAACGGTAAGGATGCAGCATTGAGAGCTGTGCAAATGCTGGTTGTTGATTTTCCAACAATCAGGTTTGATGTCTGGTTGTCCCAAGGTAAGGGCCACCCTCAGTAATACATGGAGTGAGAGCATCCATATGGGAGATAGGAAACAAGTGCTACAGGTGTCAGTTTGTTACTGATGTGTTTACCTGAAACTGCAGAGGAGCTTGGAATGGTTTGGGTTTCTCTTTTTCCTTTGTAAAATATCTTCAGGAGCTTCAACACAAGTCAAGTCTGTGTTAACCCAGTGCTAATTGGAAAAGGCATTTATTGTGCAGCTTTTGTCTGTCTCAAGCTTGTCGCATACACTTACTAAGGCTGACTTTACCTGGTGAAAATTACTGTGTGCTCCTATGGTCAGCAATTAAAAATACTGTTTTAGAAAATTTAGATTTCTTTAACCCATGACTTTCTGTTTCTAAGAATCTTGTTTAGATCTGTTTCAGCAGTGGCTTCAGTTGCTGCTGAACTCAGTCAGTGTTTCAGTGTAGCTCACACTCCTGGTGCAGTCAGCAGAGACAGCAGCGTGTTTGTTGCCATTCATTGTTGCTGCAAGTTACCTCAGGGTGGGTTTTGTACCTTGTTTAGCACCTTCTTAATGTCTTTTTCTTTTCCCTCTCTACTTTTCTTTGGTCCATGCTCCAACACCAGCTTTCTGCTTTCTGTGAGTGACAGCCCTTTGTTGTAGCAGGCAGAACATGGGAGGAGGACTGAGCCTGTCACATCCCACAAAATGAGTGGAGATTCCTGGGGGCACAGTTTTTACTTGATATTGCTGATAGGATTGAGCCTGAGTTAATATCAGTACTCTGCACTTGAATGCACCTTTTATCTAACGCTGTGTGATTGTGGCTGAAGGAGGAACATGGATGTGTTGAGAGTAAAACACACAGGAAGACATTGGGATTTGAGGAAGGGTGATGTGTTTGTAGATGCATGAGAGATGGAGTCAGTGTGTGTGCTGGCTGAGTCTCCAGTACTTTCACAAATTTTGGTCCCAATTCTTTTAAAGCAAAGGGAAGAATTAGGTAAATTTTATTTATTTAATGTCTCTGCAGTGTGCTTTTTCTTCTAACAGGGCAGAAATACTTGTCTTTTATGTGTTTGGAAGTACCATTCTGGGTTTGATTCTTCAAAGAACATAGTAACTTCAGGTTCCCTGGCATGTGGTCATCCTCTGCTTGTGTATTGCTCACCAGTGCATCATCTTGTTGCTCCTGGGACCTGACAAAACTCCTGGTGAGGGCATGGGCAGGAGCAGACTCCCTGGGATTTTTTGTTTTGTTTTGTTTTGTTTCTTTTTCTTTGAAAGGTGGAAAGGAAGATATTCCTCCATGTCAAAGAACAGGACACACAAAGAGGGACCTAGAACAGTTCTCCACAGCTTGACTGCCCAGACTTTGGTTTTGCTAAGCCCTTTTACACTGATCCAGGAAAGTAAGGAGGCTTTAACATGAAAAATAATTGGGCTGTGTCTGTAGCCTGTCCTGACAACATCTCAGCTCTTGTAACCTGCAATCTGCTGTTTTCCTGCAAGGTGAAGTAAAAGAGTTCTGATCCTGGTTGGGAATCACAGAATCACAGAATGAACTAGGTTGGAAAAAAACTTTGAGATCATCAAGCCCAACCTATGACCTAACCTAACACCTCCTCATCAACTATACCATGGCACCAAGTGCCACGTCCAGTCTTTTTAAACATGTCCAGGGATGGTGACTCCACCACCTCCAGGGCAGACAATTCCATTGCCCCATCAATTTTTCAGTGAATAATTTTTTCTGATGTCTAACCTGAACTTCCTCTGGCACAGCTTAAGAGTGTGTCCTCTCATTCTGTCAGTTGCTGCCTGGAGAAAGAGACCAGCCCTCACCTGGCTGCACCCACCTTTCAGGAAGCTGTAGAGAGTGATAAGGTCACCCCTGAGTCTCCTTTTCTCCAGGCTGAACACCCACAGCTCCCTCAGTCATTCCTTACAGGGCTTGTGTTCTAAGCCCCTCACCAGCCTTGTTGCCCTCCTCTGGACACACTCAAGTGTCTCAATGTCCTTCCCAAACCGAGGGGCCAGAACTGGACACAGCACTCGAGGTGTGGCCTCACCAGTGCTGAGTACAGGGGTAGAATGACCTCCCTGCTCCTGCTGGCCACATTATCCCTGACACAGGCCAGGATGCCACTGGCCTTCTTGGCCACCTGGGCACACTGCTGGCTCATGTTCAGACAGTTCTTGACCAGTACCCCCAGGTCCCTTTCTGCCTGGAATCATGATTTGATTCAGTTGGAACTTATTTTAAGACACTAAATCTAAGTGGTGCATCAGTTCTTTGTTTCTTATAAGTAATTGAGTATTTCAGTTCATAGCAAGGCAGTTTCTCTCTGCCACAGTGCAGTCCCCAGGTGGCAGCCACTGGCCTGTGCAGGGGTTAGGAATGAGTCAGTTCTCAGCCTCAAACCAGCCCAGCCAGCTGCAGGTCTGGGTGTGCCCTCGTGAGACTCTTGACCCAAGGGGTGTCTGTGGTGCAGGAAGTCTCAAAGGGTCTGCCTCAGAGGTGAGGTGAGCTCTAACAGTGGCTGTTCCATGGGTTCTGGAGGGTAGGGATGGGGATTGGAGCAGCAGCCACTCTGTGGTCACACACACTTGTCTGGTCTTTGAAGAGGGAAGCAAACGTGCCCATTCTGGCTCTCTTTAAATGGAATTGTGTGTGCAGCAATGGGTTTGGCTTTCAAGACAAACTAGAGAAAAATTAAGCCCTGGCTTCTAGGACTTTTATATAAAGATTCTAATCCTGCTCATCATTCCAGACATTCACAGAAAACCATATTTGTTTCCTCTGCTGGGAAAACTACCCTACTTTATCATGTCTATTAAAACTGAGAGAGCTTATAAACTTAAACCTGTTGTAATGCTTGAATGTCCACAGATCCACTTGGCCAGACAGGATTCATCCCAGAGTACTAAAGGAGAAAGCAGGACATACAGCAGGACCCCACTTGATCATCTACAGAAGATCTGGGAGTCTGGACAGGTCCCTGCTGATAGGAAGGTAGCCAGTGTTATTCCAATCTACAGAAAGGGCATGAGGGAAGAACACAGGCAACTACAGACTGTATGAGTCTGGGCTCCTGGAAAAATTGTGAATATTATCCTGGGTACTGTTGAAAGGAGTTTTAAGGAATAATGCAGCCATCAGGCACAGGCAACCTGAGTTCACAAAGTTAAAGTCCTGTCTAGCAAATTTGACACTTTTCTGTGATAAGGTCACCCACCTAGTGAGTGAAAGGAAGGCAGTGGATGTAATTTTTCTGCATTTTAGTAATGCTATGGATACTGTCCCTCACAGCATGCATCTGGACAAGCTGTTCAGCTGTGGGATTGACAGGTTCATGGTGTGCTGGGTGAAGAGCTGGCTGAAGGGTAGAGCTCAAAGGTCTTAGAGTGAACGGGGCTATGTCTGGCCGGCACCTAGTCACCAGCAGTGTTGCCTGGGGCTCAGTTCCAGGGCCAGTTCTATCCAATGTATTTATCACTGATCTGGATACAGGAGCTGAACACACCATTGGCAAGTTTGCTGATGATACCAAACTTGGAGATGCTGTTGGCAGATGCTTTGGATAGGGATCTGGATAAACAGTGAACCTCCTTGCTCTCTGCAGCTCCCTGACAGGGGAAGTGCAGAGGGAGGTGCTGATCTCTTCTCCCTGGGATCAACTGATAAGACACATGGAAATGGCTCAAAGGGGCACTAAGGGAAGTTCAGACTGGACATTGGGAAGCATTTCTTTACCAGGAGGGTGGTCAGACACTGGAACAGGCTTGCTGGAAAGATGGTTGAGGCCTCAAGCATGTTTAAGAGGCATTTGGACAACATGCTCAGTCCTGAAGTGGATGGAGGCCCTCCAGGCAGTTGGAGTGGATGATCACTATAGGTTCCTTTCAACTAAAATATCTATTTTCTTATTCCTCATACTTACTGCTGTTGTCTCAAGGTTAATGCAGTCCTGAGTATTCATGATAGAATATGTCAGCTGTGATTTTAGGTTTTTTTTCATGCTGCACATTATTTTCTGAAGAGGAACTGTCAGTAAACTTTGTAAACTTTCTGTTTACAAAGACAACTTAAACCAGCTCCTCCTTGCTCACAGGATGCCTGCAGTGCAGGGAATCACAGCACAGTCATTTCAGCCATACAAAGACTGTTGGGGTTTTGCAGGAACTGCACAATTTTGCAGTGAGTGGCTAAGAAGTACTTACTGTGTGACCCTTGGTCTTCTCTGGAGGATTGTATCTTGTGACAGGGCACTTTGTCGTCCTCCTCAGGCCTTTTTCCGAAACCTGACGAGACCAGGATGGAGAAATTCATTTCATTCCCTCCCTGAACAGAGGAATTTCTGTTGAAGTTCTGTGTGAGTCTCTTTTCATTCTGTAAGTGACACTAAAAGGTCTGTGGCATCAGTGTGGGATCAGGAGACTGCTGTGACAAGAAAGGCAGGCAGACCTCTCTGTGAGGGCCTCATATCAACACATTCATCCAAATTCTGATATTTACACTGCTGACTGGCCTCTAGATAACTTTAATTAAAGAAAAATTTGATCTATTTTGTAGCCTTTTGGTGTAATTGACTGACCAAGATGGGCTTTGAATGTTGAATCTGGCCTGGTCCTCTGGGTTGAGAGCAGCTCGTGGGTTTCAACTTCTCTCATGTTCATGCTCTTTTGTCTTTAGGAGGGACAGTGGGGGGACTGGATATTTCACATCAAAATAGAGGGAATTAGATATTAAATTTCTGTTAGTTTTTAATTATTAAATTGTTTGGTGTTTTCCTTGTCACTGTAAAGGAATCCCACCTGCCACTCCACATCCACCAGGCTTCTTGCACTCAGTTCTGTAGGTCAGTTTGTGGCACTGACAGGTTGGTGTCTCAGTCCTTGCCCAGGGCCTCAGGCTCTGCTCTCAGGAAGAGGAGCAAATGCAACATTTTATGAGTCCTTCTTTTCTTCAGTTTTCCTTTCCCCTCCCACTGAACTTGTTGTGCTTAGCTGCCAGGTTGATAAGGCTCACCTTACCCTGATCTGTGCTTGGAGAGGGCGGTTTGAAAAAGGAGCTTCTGCAGATGGAATGATTCTGGTTTACTTGTTATGAAAACCATTTGACAAGCAAACACATTTTCTTCAGCAAGCATCAATGACATAAATTTTCTTTTTCTCCTGAGGACTACCCAGCAGTTAATGGTTCCTTTGTTTTTCAAGATATACTTGGAAGAGATTTTGTGAGTTTAACTGCGATTTGTTAGCCTGAGAATGGCATTTTCTCTTCCATAGTACTTTTTTCAAGGTTACTTACACAGGATTTGTTTTGGCTTTGAAGGAAGGAAAAATACCCAGTACTGCTTAATTTAGAAAAATCAGCAGTGGAAGGGAAAGGCTGGGCAGCCACTCAGGGGTGAGAGTGCCACAGCTGCCAGGCATTGTGTGGCTGTGCGTTTCAGCTTGGCCTATATGACTTCAACAAACAATGGTAAATAATATTGGGCTGGATTGCATGTATGTCCATATTAATCCCTTAAACAGCCTAGGAGAGTAAGAGCAGAGATAGACTAATTTGAAAGCAGGCAATAAAATTGTAATGTGTTAATATTTATATACCTTTTTCTTGAGAGAAAAGACCTCATTTAGGAACAGTTAAAGAAAGAGAGAACTGAAGTGATTTGAACTGGGGGCTGGAATGGGTTTTCCAGCTCAGACTTCCAGCTTGTCACTGTGCTGCTGCCCAGGTGGAAGAGCACCTCTCTGATAAAAAGTAAAAGCAGGTGCTAGTCCTGAGCCTCCAGAACTTTGCACAGATTTCCTACTGCACTTTAAAGCTGTGCTGCTGCTGTGGTTGGTGTCTGTAGTGCTGCTGCAGGAAACAAGTCATGTGGCAGGGCAACTTGCAGAGGCCATGGCTGGAGAAGAGCGGCAATTTCATTATTTCTGGTCTCCTGTTGTCTTTTCACCTTTTCTGAGGTACTTGTGCAGTCCTGGCTCAAGGGCTTAGTCAGACTCCCACTGTTCCTGGATGCTGAGTGTGCCAAGAGCTGTCATCTCTTGCTGTTCCCCCAGTAAGTTTCATGCTCATCACTTTATAATGATCCAACTTCCCCTGGCAAGACAGAGTAGCATTGGCTCTGTTTGTGCCACATCAGTCATGTTTGTTTTGTTTTCTGATACAGTGCTATAAGGAGATCCATTCTTTGCTGTCACCTGACCTGTTTCCACCTCCTGCTGTTCCCTTCTCCCACTGCCATCACCCAGCATGGGTAGCAGACACAGGTTTGTGTGAGGGTGTTTGCAATTTCCTACTGCCTCTGCAATCCATAAATTGGAAACCTCAGAGCACAAGGCTTTATTCCCACTGAGAGAAGATTCCTCTTTGAACTGGTGAAAGATCTAGCAGAAGTTTTTGAACCTGACAGTACAAATTCAAGTCCGGCTCAGTTACACCGACAACGTTCATTATTTGCTAGTTCATTATTTACTAGTTTTTCTGAGATAACTTTTTTTTAAAAAAGTGCTTTTGTTTCTGCCTCACCAGAAGTATCTTTATGAGAAGGTTTCCAAGTTTGCAATATGTGCTGCTGTTCTGGCAATCACAAGTGTGAAACAATAGAGCTCGTGGGGGGTTGGACCCTGTTCCTGCCCACTCACTGTGAGAAGGGAATTAAGTATGGATTTTGCCACAGGAGATTAATCAAAGATGCTGTTGCCCTCCACAATGTAAATTATTTATATTCAGTCCAGAGTATTCTGCTGTGCTTCTGTTTTATACAGCTGTAAATGACTTGGATACAGTCCCAGTGGAAAGTCCTTACTATTTTGTAATGGAAAATAGGAACTCTGCAGTAGAAATCTATAATGAATGAACAGGAACATCATCTTCCAATTGTAAATAAGATCTTGCTCTGTTTATTTTGACATCTTTTTACAAATGTGTTGCATTCAGGTGTAAATATCCCAAACCATGATCTTGTTCAGAGTTCTGAGATTTCTATTGTTAAATGTAATACTTTGTTTAATAGTTGTAATAATTATTTGTATAGATATGAACATGATAGTATTTTATTAAAAAAAGAGAAAATCACTCTGAATATTGTGTTCTTTCTTTCCCCATATAAAGCTATGCCATTCACTCTAAAGTAGAGGTAAAAATAAAAGCTTGGCTTTGAGACTGGGAATTTACAGTCAAGAGTTTTCCACTGATGTACATTCTCTGCATACACCAGAGTAATGCACCCTATTAGCTGGAGATATAAAACTACCTAATTCAGAATAAATAAATACTGATTATGTAGTATCTAAAAAATACATGGCAGGTGCTGTCCCTGCCCCAGTGACATTGATCACTGTTGAGACACTTCATTTTCTAAAATGCTTCTCATCACAGGCCCCTTGCATTGCTTTGAAAGTGGTCTAAGACAGTTGTTCTGTCACAGTTTAAAGCTAAACGATGCAGTTTGGATGAGAGCAGTACAGAGACCCTGCAAGGTAAGTAAAGGCTTTTATGGGAGATTGCACAATCCTGAAGTTGACAGAATTCCTAGGAAACAATTCTTTTCAGGGGCTCCAGAAAACCTGGCTTGTAAACCTCAAAATTCTTGCAGGTGTGGAAGTTGCCTTTAGGGAAGGTCTTAGTTTTAAAAAGGTTGAAGTTTAATATTAAGACAGAGGGGCTTTTGTTCCTTCAGTGACAACCAGGTTCAGTCATAGAGGGGAAGGGAAACAGGACACGAGGGAGCTGCCTTCCTTTTTCATGCTCAGTGCATTCCCCCTGCCTTGGCTGCTCTTGTGCCACTCCAGAGGCTCGAGGGGGAGCTGTAACAGCTCACACAACCCTGGTGCTTTTCCTAACCTGTGAGGGGATGTCAGTATTGTACAGCAGCTGTTTCCTTCTCCTTTCACTTGTACTGGGCTGAACAATTGTACCTACATTTCCTGAGAAAACAGGGAGTATATGGAATGTAAGCAAGAAGTTTTTTACAAGGAGAGTGGTAAAATACGAGAACAGATTGTCCAGAGGTGGTGGATGCACCATCTTTAGAAAGGCCTGGTTGGATGGGTGTTTGAGCAACTTGTTCTAAGTGGGAGGTGTCCCTGCCCATGGCAGCGTTATTTCCCTTTCAGGACTTGTGACAGAAGCTTATCCCAAGCATGGGCACAGCAGAGGGACTCCACTACCAGCCCATGGGCAGCAAAAAGGCCTCTTCACCTCCCAACACCCAATTCCACGGTGCTGCTCTGCTTTTACCCCTACACGTCTGTCTCCCTCTGTGAGCAGAGCAAGGTGAGGAAACAACAGCATCACCCCTGCAAATGAGGGAATGAGCCACCAAGCTGCTCCTCCTGCAGGGCAGGGCCCAAGGACAGCAGCAGCCAAGAAAAGCTGCATTTCTGGGGCAGGGGCTGCAGAGCCAAGCGTGCCTAGGACAGCAGGGAGCACAGAGTGCCCAAGTGCCCAGCCAGGCCCCCCAGCAGCCACAGACATGGAGGGCTCAGGAGCCACCAGGTGGGAGAGCTGAAGCACCAAGAGAGCCCAGCAGGCAGGGCAAAGCTAAGAGGAAATGTTAAAAATTGACACAGCAAGCTGGAAGCACAGAAGCAGCAGGGAGATGATTCCAACCCTTCCTCCCATCTCTCAGGTTTGAGGTGCCTTTCCTTGTATTTAATTGAATCCTGTCATGGTTTTCTGTTTGTTCTGTGCTGTTCCCCTGCCTCCCTCTCTCTCCCTGCTACCACCTTACCATTCCATGCTGTGCTCATCTCTGCTCAGCACAGCGAGCCCATATGTTGTTCTACCTCCTACACTGAGCCTTCCAACTGCTGCTCAACATTATTTTTTCCTCACATTTCAACTTAGAGAAGATAACCAGCTTCCTGTCTAGAAACAAATACAAGCCTGAAACATGGTCTGAGACTACAGATTATGAAAACACAGGGAGAAAGTATATTTTATAAGAATGTGTCCCCAGAACTGGACAAATTTGGAGCACAGAGGTCCTCTTTCAGTCTGGCACAGCTACCCCAAACCCTCAGAGCAGCACAGCTCTGCTTGGGAAGATAAAGGCTGACAGCCTCTTGTGTCATTCCTCCTCCAGCCCTCTCCTCACCCTGCCCAAGGGACTACAGTGACAAACAAGAGTGTCTGTTCTTTATGTAGCCTTACAAAGGCAATTTGGTTAAGAGAACAAGCAGGTCATTCACACCTATGGCTCCAGAAACATCTGTGACAGTCCCAAGGGTGACACCACTGGGCACCCCTCTGCCCTGACTGCTGTCTCTGCTGCTGCTGAGAGCAGGAGCAAGAAGAATTCAGATCAACCTGCAGAGCAGGGAACCAGGAACATCCATTTTATTGACCATCTCAACAAACTCCAACGTAGGAAAAAATAAAAACCAGCTGGTGCAAAACTCTTCAAGGAGATACAGACTCTTGGAGTAAAACATCACCAGAGTCACCTGCTTTAGTAAGCAGAAGTGGAATGAAACCTTTGCATCACTGGCTACATGCACATACACCAAAGTAAAAATGCTCAGGGAGACAAGAATAAGGACAGCAGGCCTCAAAGAACACTTTTTAATTGCAAATTAGCCAAACAGGTCCCATTTTAGATGCAAGGCCTGAAATAATTAACACCTTCTTGTTTTTTAAATAACTAAGAAACTGGAAAGAATGCAGAAGCCATTAAAAAACTCATTTCCGATTTGGACAAGTTGGAGAAGAAAATTTGGTCCACATCTTTAGCTAAAGAGCTCAACACCAATTGCCCCAAAATCTCCTTCATCCTCCCAGCCCGTAAGAGAACCGACTTTGCCAAGGCTGTCCAAGGCAAGCTCATGAGAGGAGAGAGTCTGAGCTGCTGGCAAGCCTCCCTGTCCCACCCTGTCCCTTTGGCCAGGCACCAGCAGGGGCCAAGGGCTGCCACACGAGGCTGTGGCTTTGCCGTGCGCTCTCCGGCAGGCTCGCTCGCGGAGAGCACTTGTGGTGCCAGGGTGACAGGGAGCACAGCACTGCCAAGTGCCAGCAGGAGCTGCCAGAGGAGTGGCTGCTCAACAGGAGTGACAGAGAGGCTGCAAGAGAGCAAGGCAGGAGGCTCTGAGCCTGGCAGAGCCCTCACGGGCAGCTCTAGTTCACCACCTCCGACCGACGCTGCAGCCCCAGTACGGTGGCTCCCCACCAGCTACAGAAGGAGTCTCTCCAACAAAAAGAGGAAAAAAGAAAACACAGTCCCCCCACTGCCACCTCAGTTTGGAGTCCTTTTCTCCCTTGGCTGCTGCAGTACAGGAATCAAATGCTCTCCCTGTGCTGCTGAAGGGACCTCTGAGGGCAGCAGACTGCAGGGTGCAGACATGAGCTCCCTGCGCAGGAAGGCTGGCATGGCACTTCTCGAGCCTGCTCACCAGAGAGGAAGTGGAGCACATCAGCAGGGAGGAAGGGAAGCAAAGGTCTCTGACATGCCTCCCTCCTGTTTCCTCCCCCCTCACTGGCCCCAGCATCCACTGCACCCACAGACCAGAGGGCTGTGCACGGGCCTTGGCCTCTGGATCAAGCCTGCCCCACAGGATGTGGCGGGAAAGGAGTAACATCATCTTCCCTCCTGGTCCCACCTCACTGCCACAGCACCCCTCCATGCCTGCTGGGGATCCAGTTCCCTGCTCCCACTGGGCTGTTGGCCATGGAAACAGGCTCATTCTGCACAGACACAGTGGCCCAGAGCCTTTGGCAGACTGGTTTGGGACACCTCTGTGCCCCTGTCCTGGGGACTCAGAACACTGGGATCTTGTCCCTGCGCACTGTATCCAGGTCATCATCCAGGGTCAGCAGGACCTGAGGAAGAAAGTGAAAGCCAATCAGGTCTTGCTGCCCAGGGAGGTCTTCCTTTCAGATCTTCATGCCTTGTCTTTATGGAAGGTATTCACAAATCCATGAGTCACTGGCCACAGCAGCAGCCCCTCAGCTTCCACCCAACAGCTGTGTGACCCACAGCCCCAGAGGGAATTTGAGGCCAAAAGGCACTGGGAGAGAAATAAGATAAAGGAGAAAGCCTGATCCCACAGACAAGGAGCATCCCACTGTGAAGGATGTCAGGAGGTAGAGCCAAGCAGAGGAGTTGAGGCACTTCTGTGGAGCTCTGGAGCAGGCACAGCTCCATGTGGAGAAAGGGGAGCAAGGTGAAAGGAGAGGGAGAGGCCATCCAGCAGAGTGGGAGGCTCAGCAGGACTCACCAGAAAGGAGAAGAACAAGGCAGCTGCGGAGAGGAAGTGCCAGACATCGTGGTCATCAAAGAATCCCAGCAGGATGCACGGCCGGTTCTTTTCCCGGGACTCTGCTGGAGTCTCCTAGGAGGGCAGGCAGGGGGTCAGGACCTGATATCCACCCCTACTGGGCCCTTGCTGGCCACATCAGACCCTGCAGGAATCACCCTGTCTTAACCCTGCAAGCAGGATCCAGGAAAAGTTGCTGTGCTGGCCAGAAATGTGGCACAGGCAGGCCAGAAACAACAGAATGTTATAACTGGACCTCAAAATGGGTCTGGGACCACAACCCACATGCAAGGGGAACCCTCTGGTCTCCACTTCTGAGGTCCTGCATAGCACAAGTTGCACAGCCTCCACCAGACCACCCTGTAACAAGCCCCTCATTTCCATGAAGATGGATATGACATCCTGTTAGAAGGCACCCAGTCAGGATTTAATGCCTCCCAGGCCACCAAGAGCCTAACAACCCCAGCAGGTTGACCTGGTTGACTCCAGGTGGCCATCTGCTCCAGGGATGTCTTCCATCCCTGGAGGATGGAAGGATTAGGATTTTCCCAGTTAGGATTTTCCTAGTTTTCCTTCCAGATCCCCAGCTCCTCCTTTGTCCCTAGGAAGGACCAGTCACCTCCAGATCACCTGGTTATAAACAGCCTCTACACAGCTACAGTCATGTTTGGCTCAGCACAGCCTCCCATGCTCCCTTCACAAGTCTGCTACATGAGTTGAACCCTTTCAGCTCCCCATGAGCAGCCCAAAACTCTTCTCCAGAGTCATTTTTGTGCAAAACAAGCACCAGGAAGGAAAGATGATGAGAAAAAGATGGACAGAAGAACAGTAAAAGGGAAATTTACCTCCCAGCTGCTGAGGGTCTGGAAGAAGAAGTAGAGGGCAGCTGCCCACACCACTGCTGTGGCCACGATGCAGAACATGGGGATGGGCAGGAGCCTCTCAGAGCTGCGGAGCTGCAGACAGGGACACACCCTGAGTTCTGTCCAGGGCACAGAGCCATGCACAGGGCTCACACACCAGCCTGTACTACCTGCATCTGGGAAGGGCTGTCCACCCCTCAAAGACACAGCCCAGCCACCCCTGAAATGGCTCCACAGCATCCCTCCCCAACACCCTGTCCCAGCCAGAGCCCCACAAAGGTCCCTCCACATCCCTCTGCAGCACCACAGGAACCCAAATTGCAGCCAGAAAAAAGGCCCATCCCTTCCCCTTTGGAGCCAGGAGCCCCAGGGACAGCTACAGCTGCTTCCCATTACCTTCATGATGATGTAGAAGGCCAGATAGAGCAGCAGGTTACAGATGAAGATTCCCAGTATGTAGGAGGCAAAGTCTCTGGGCCGATACACCAGCCCAAAGATAGCACTGAGGGAGAGGACAGAAGGGACATCAGGCAGCTTCCTTCACTGGGGGCAGGGTAGATCCCCAAAGTGACAGCCACACACTGCTCTACCCCCCCCCCCCCCCCATCAGGACTGCAGGACACAGCACCAGTGCCACAGCTTCCAAATTCCCTGGGGGAAATGCACTGTTTGCCTCTGCTCCCAGCCAAGGAAATTTAGCCACGGTCAGCTGCTGAAGCAACTGGAGACCCCAGAGGTCAGGCAAGGGCCCTGGATTGCTTCTAACCCATGGCCAAACACATCTCCCTCAGTAGGATCTGGCCCCAAACCTGTACATTTGGAAGAAAGCATGTCCCTGAGAAGCAGCTTCAGTGAAAAGCAAGAGCCTGGGGCAACGATTTTAGGTCTCATCTGAGAGATGATCCCTCCCATGCAGTTACTGCTCAGCCAGGCTCTGTGACTGTGTCTGCCAGGGTCTCCTGCACCTTGGCTGTGCCAGAGATCTCCCAGCTCTGTGGGAAGCACAACACAGCAGCACAGTCCCTGCACAAGCTCCCTGAAACACGAGCCATGAGACACCCCCAGCTGAAATGCTCAGGGGATGCTCCATGTAGCTCTAGTGCTGCACTGCATCCCATGGATCTGCCAACCACCCTCAGAGCAGCCTGCCTGCCCAAACATGTCAGGATTATTGCACAGACACTGCTGCATCTCCCCATCACTCCAGGCCACCATGTCCCAGTACCAAATCCTGCTGCCCACATGCACAAATACAAAGCACCAACACACCAGTACTTACAAGGACCAGTTCACCAGGTTCCCAACAATAAGCAGCACCATCCTGTCCTGGAGAAAAGACACCTGATGATCATATAAAGTGAAAAGAATATGCAAAAAGGCCTTTGCCTCAGAAATTCAGGAGAGCATTATGTGAGGATTTGGAGTTCAGTTCCTGCAAACACACATGCACCTGACTCTGTGGGAGCTTTTATCAGATGGAAACTGCTCTGACCCTCAAAAATTTTAAGAAAGTGTTGTAAGGAGACTAAACATCTAAAAAAGGACGAGCTCAGCACTTAAGGGATCAGCCTCAGGAGGTTCTGTGAATCCTTTGACTGCTTCTACTGTTTTTCTAGCTAGATTCCTTCCCTCCCACTGTTTTACAAAAGAATTACTGCAGAGAGCAAGGACATGCTTTAAAGAGGTGGCAGGGGAAGCTTTGGACAGCATCCTGCACATATTCAGGGAGCCTTTTTTTCCTTGCCATCTCACCATTAGCTGGGGAAGCACTGTAACAACAGCAGGCAGAAGGGTTATATCTGTGGGGCATGAGCACTTATGCTTGTAGCTGTTTCAGGCTGGCCAGGCTTACTTCATGCCTGAGTGGACCAGGTTTGCTTATTCAGAGATGGGAGAATAAATAAAAAATTAAGAAGGCTTATGGATAACAACTCCATGTGGCTTCAAGCCCTAATTAGCACTCTTTGCTAAGGGAGAAAGCAATCAGTGGGACACAAGGTAACAGCCACCTTTTCTTAACTTTTTGCTATCTGCCCTGAGGTGCTGCAGAAATGACAATTGCTTTTGCTTAAGCCACAGACCCAAAATAGCTGCAGCCTTCCCCAGAGAGGCTGCACTGCACAGAGCCTCCTACCCGTTCCTCTGAATGGATGATTCCTCTGGATGCTCCCAGAGAGCAAGTGCAAAGGCACATCCTGCCACACTTGTATCACCTTTGCTCTGATGTTTTATTCTCCAAGGCTGAGATCAGGGGAGGCCTGGAGGCTGGGGGTAAACCACTCCAGCAGAGACCAGAGACCTACACTTAACCAGGCATTTTGGGGGAAGGAGAACAAGGGGAGCAAGGACCATCACTTTTTCAAACAGCCCCCCCTCTTTCCTCTGCACATGGCCTAAAGAAGTGAGGAACTGCAGAGAGGTGCTGGGATGAGAAGTCACCTACCATGTACATTGGTCGGCTGCACTGCTGGATACAGTCCGTGTACAGCACCATCACTGCTCGCCGAAATATGCCCATGTCTGTCAAAGGAAAGGGTAGAAAGCCAGGACAGCAGACACACTGAGCTCTAAAATGCCTGTGAGGAAGAAGCTGACACCCACCAGCTGACAACAGAGAGCCCAAGGTGTCAGGAGATTCATGTCTTGCCCTTTGGAAGCAGTCTGTGCTGAGCAGGAGGGCATCCACCACAGGATGTATATGGGCAGTTGGCCAGAACAGCAGGTTACAACAAAAATAAATTTAAAATCCCCCTCTACACTAGCACTGCCCAGAAGTCACACAGGCCCTGCCTGTGCGTGTAAAGAGTCTGGCTTTGCAACCCCATCTCTGGAAGAGGTGTGTGTATGTCACACAGGGGGAAAAGGTCCTTCCATGGAATAAGCTGCCAAAGCAGGGAAACAGTAGAAACAAGTCCCACAGGCTTTAGAGGGTCCTAGAGGGGCAGAGCACACTCGAGACACTCCTACTCTCAAAATCATTGCAGAAGCTTCACTGCAGAGCCATCAGTGGCAGCGGGGATGGACAAACATGCATGAATACACACGCTCCTCTTTAGCCACAACACAGAGCTTGAAAAGGCTCCTGCACCAAGATCTGAGCTCTCCTGTGCTGGATCCCTGCCCTCCTGCCAAGGAACAGGACTGGCAGTGCAGCTGGCAAATTGCTTTCACTTCCCAAGAGCTGACCCCAGGTGGCACACGATCCTGCCTCCCCACACTCATCCATGCAGCTCAGCACAATCAAGGAAAGCTGTGGTTACCTGAGTCAGGGTCATCTGAGGCAGACAGGGGCAGAAGAAGAAGAAATAGGTTTAAGCAGAGCACAAGAGCCAGGCTCCCCAGCAGACCCTCTTCCCCCCATCCCAACACAGGGTGTACCACAGCACTAGGGAGAACTGCAGCTTCCTCAAAGCAAACAGCTCCTGCTCACTCCCACTGGGAATCAGGAGCACAAGGACTTCAGAGGCCAGGAAAGCATCAGCTGGATGAGAGGACAGGGTAGCCCAGAAGAGGGGCCACAGGACTGTGCTGCAGAGGCAGGTGAGGACAGGAGGCACCCGGGAGGAGATGGTTCAGTCACAGCACTCACCGATCTTGAAGCGACCCATGTAGTAGATCTGGGTGCTGAGAGCCAGTGAGCCCAAAATGTGGATCAGTGAGAAAATAAGCCAGAACCACATGTCATTTTTTCCAAACACCTGAAAGCAAAAACATTTTAAAAGTAAACTGAGCCCTCTCTCAGCAGGACAATCCTTTCCTGAGCTGTATCACCATGGGACATTAAACAACCTCACTGAACACAAAAAAACCCCCCTAATTCTTTCAACCAGAAAACAGATCTATAAATTCAAAATGAACTCCAGAGAAGCAAGATTAGCTCAGCATCCTAGAGAGGAGACCATTCTTTCTGAATGCCCCTTTAGACAAGACTGGATGGACAGCACTGGCCCAGGGAACAGAAATACAAGGCCAAGCAAGCTGTCTCTGCTGAGCTGGGCAGCAGCTCTCTGGCCAGGAGGTGGATTTTTACAAAAGCAGACAGGGAACCAACCCTTACTTTAACAACTGTACTAAAGTAGACAAAAAAGGACAGAACTGCTCTGCAGGCAATTGCTCCTACGGTGCATTTTCATTTTATTTAAGGACTGGAAGTAACCTGCAAGCACAGGTTAATGCTACATTAAAATCCTAATTTTTCATTCATACAATAAGGAGACCAGAAACTCTGATCTGCCATCAAGCTGTGACCACTTCCCTACCCTGGGGCAAAGCATTCTCCTGAAATTTTCACTCTGTGTGGGCAGAGATAAAAACCCACACACCAAAAAGCAAGCAGAAAAGCCACCTGTCCATGAATGGAACAAGGGAGACATGCTGATTTCAAGCTCCACTGAACAGCTTCAAAGCATCCCACAAAAGATAGAGCAATCCATAATAAAGTCTCAGTGTTTTGAACCTTGTCAAGATCTACCACACCTATCAAGAGATTCCTGGGAAGTCCCAAGGTCACCAGCTCCTCCTGCATGCCTTATCCCACAGACAGTCATGTAAACAGAGACCTCTGCATTATTTGGTAGTGAGGAGCTAACAGCCCACTGGGATCTAGCTGCTAGTTCAGAGCAAGAATTCCATGGATTTTGCCTGGTTACTGATAAATGAAAATGAGTCCGTCAAAAGAAGAGAAGCAGAGACTTCCAAGGAAAAGCACAGCTTGAGGATCCTGGTGAGCCCAGCTCAGTACTTGCAATGCTACAGGCAAAGCAGCAAAGAGGAAAAGTCTTGTAGCTTCTGCTCCAGTGCCCTTCCATAGGCAGGTACTCCAGGAATTTGCCTGAGAGCCTCCATATATCATCCTAACCCTTCTCCTCTCCAGAGATAGGAAAATCAACTGCAGGAGCTGTGACAAACAACATGGAGTATTCCAAAGAGAGAAATAGGCACAAGCAATTAGGTATAAGATACCTGTCTTGAAGCCCAGCCAGCCTCACCCCTCTTTCCTCAAATGTGAATCATGCCCCAGGAAGACCATCTATGCACTTGGACATGAATATCTGAATTTCTCCTCTTGAGAAGGATGGCATGTGGTGGGCAAAGTCCAAAACAAGAGCCCACCTAGAGGAAACTGTTCTGCTCTTCCTGCCTGAAATCTCAGGGGAAGGAAGGAGGAAAGCCCAGCAGAACTGAGAATTCAAACGCTGACAGCTCCTTAACACACTCTCATTCTACTCTGCTGCTTTCCCCAGTCATTTTCACACCTCAGCTATGTTCCCAGCCATGCCACCTCCTTCCAGAGAAGCAGTGGAGTAAGAGGGAGCCCTACCACTCCAAGGACAGCCAGGGAGATCACCACAGCAAACGAGGCGTAGGCGGAGTAGGCGCTGGCATTGATGTCTGGGTGCCGGGTCTGGTAGAGCTTGAGCATGCACAGCCCTGCAATCATGTACATGAAGGAGGTGTCTGTGGAGGGACACAACAGAAACAGTGTGAACACCTACTGCCAGTGGCCCCAGAAAGCTGCTCCTCCAAGGGTACACAAAGCATCAGGGATCTGTGCCTGCCAGCCTTGGGTTTGGCCCTGCTGCTGCACTACACTGTACAGCACTTTGTGCTCTGCCACCTTGCAGCAGCACACCTTCCGTGCTCTGGGGCAACAAGAACTAAAGGGGATCAGAAAATAAGTGCCCACAGGGCATCACAACCTCCTGACTGAGCTTTGAAACAGGCAGGCTCCAGGGAGACTTGCAAGGGTAGAGAGAGATGGGAAATGTCAGCAACTCAGCAAGAGACAGAACATGGCAAATCCTAGCTCCAGCTCAAAAGGAGAAAGGAAACTCAGCTTACCAAACTGGAAATTGGAGTAATTAGGGCAGACGTGGTAACAGGCACTGAGCACCCCTTCCATCATCAGAGCAATGCCCATAGCATAGAAGAGACCAAAATGCTTTGGGATCCCATAGTCCTGGAAGAGAGCAGAGCTGTATAGTGAGTCCCCTCAGTGTCCTGATCACAGGCAAGCTTCCATTCCCCATCACTTCATCCCTCCTAACTCCTACACAAGTCCTCCAGTCACCAGTGCAGCACAGAGTCCTGGGTGCAACCACAGGCTCTGGATTTAGATACATGGCATAGCCAGGTGAATCCACAGGCAGCAAACCTAAGCTAATCACCCTGGAAGTTCTGATCTGAAGACCTTGGTGTCTTGGTACTGACATCATGAAAATCTCTGTCCTGTACCTCATGCCATGCTACATCCTGTCCAAAACAGAGAAGACTGACCAGAATTGCTCTTGTGGTCAGTAGGGTCTTAGAAGCTCTTGAGCAGTGCCCATCAGCCAATGTGAGAAGGCATTTCCATCACAATTTGGCCACGATTTCACCTGAAAACCACAAGCAGCAGACCCTTAGAACTCCTATTGCCTTTACTTGATACCAAGCCCACGAGAACAGAGCTGTTTGTCTCCAGAAACCATTAGCACCTCTGCCCACAGGGCTGCAGATATCTCCATTCTCTCCCATGAGAGATTACAGAAGCTCTGGCTACAAGAATCTCTGCTTCAGAGACTGAGGCAGCCAAATTCCTCTGAGTTATCACAAGCAGCTCTTATGTAAGACAAATCAAACTTCACTGTAAAGAGAAGCATCTTGGGACACTCCTGCCGTCCCAGTTCCTCCACAGCAAGTGCTGCAGGAAAATCCAGAGCCATGGGAATTCTTCCTCTTCACAGGCCCAGGCTGGGTCACCACCACAACAGTATGGACATACTGTAAGCAGTAAAGCACTGGGGTGTGCAGGAACACAAGAATCCCACCTAGACACTTCTGCACAGGAGGGAAAAAGGAGGAGGATTCAACACTCCAGTGAGGAAGACAAGTGGAAACCCATTGTGTATCACTCTGGTTTTTGAGTTCACTCCATGTTCCCTGCCTCCACTCAGCCCCAGGCAGTCATGCCTCCTACCAGGGTGTAGATATCCTTCATCTCCATGGCCCGGCGGTGGAGGATGTCCCTGCGCAACACAATGAGGAGGAAGAGAAAGCCCAGCATCATGTGGCCCACGTTGCTGAGGATGTTGTTGAAGGCACTGCAGGAAAGAAGAAGGTTTAAGACAAAGGCAGCACAGCAGCAGGAAGCTGAACCCTGGGTTGTGATAAGCTGAATCCATTTTGCTCCCCGCTCCACCACCTTCCACCTCAGCAGCTGCCAAACTGCAATCTTAACACTCTAGATGAGAATTCTAATTTGAATAGTTCACCTGGCCCAGTTCATTTAACACTTCTGAGAGATTCCCAACTCTGGGCTTTCTTTGCACGCACACATTAATTTAGAGAAACGCTACACTGGAAGGACTGATCTGAACTTCTTTGCAGAGCTGCTGCTCCTTGAATAAAAGTGTCCAACAGAGCACAGGAGCACCTCATTGCTGTGCCAAGGATTTGTAAGGGGCACCCAGGTGCCACAAGTTCTAGGGTGAGTGTGTCTCACTGCAACAGAGCAGCACTGCTGAGCAAAACACAAAGATCAGAGTCCTAAACTCCCAGTGGTCTTATCAACATTGCTACTGTGAGCCTGGCAAGCATAAAATCCTGACCTGGGCACAGCACAAACACTCAGGAGGCATGAGACAAGTATGCAGTGAGGAAAGGCTCACTCACCTCAGCACCCCAAGGGGATGAGCACACAGGAAGTTGTAATAGCAGATGTCCTGATTGCCAGTCACATTCACCACCTGGACAGAGAGCAGGTGGGAGGCCTGCCATTAGCAAATCCTCCCTGCTCTGGGGGGTTCGCCCCATGCAAACAGGGCACAAACACAAGGTGTACCAGGACACAGCCTAGCTCTAGAGCCAGCACAGGGAGTACTGACATGTGCAAGCAAAGCTTTTAGGGTGGGACAAGATGTTGTCAAGGGCTACAAATCTGTTAACAGTCTTCAGAGGAAACATTGTGTGCTCTCAACCCCCCACTAACAGACCTGCTTGCAGATATCTGCATAACAGCAGGATAGCAAAGGTTGGGAGAAGGCAGGAGAAATCACAGCAAACACTACTTGCTTTCAGCTGTCCCTTAGAGATAACATCAAATTCCTCCTGTCTCTAAAATGAAACAGGACCCAAATGAGACATCAGTTGATCAGGAAAACAGCAGCACTCCCACTTCCCAAGCAGAAATAGCAGAATGCAAGCCCAATGAGCCAAGCTCACTGTAACAACACAGTGCAGCAGGAGCAGCTAAGGTAAACTGCTCCTCACACAGAGCAGAACTCCTGGGTGATCCCAGTTCCACTGTGACTCGTCCCCCTTGCCCAACACAACCACAGGGCAAGTTTAAAGCAAGAGGGGGCAGCCATGGGGCCAAACGCACCGTCTGGTAGGTGATGACCAGCTGGATGACCGGCAGGGCGTAGAACACCGCGATGGTGATGATGTTCCTGCAGAGGGGAGACAGCAGCAGCACTTACACACACACCAAAACCAGGGGGGCACACCCAGAAGAAAGCCCCAGAGTGCTCATGGAGGAATGTGCACACCTCACTGCTCTGGGGTTATGATCTCATTGTGAGCCCCTGAAGCAGAGGAGCACACAAGAGGAAAACCAGAGGCAAATGCTAAGGGCACAGGAAAAACCAGGATGCTGGCCACAAGCTCATGTGTCTGAGTGCCAGTTTCTCCCCATTCCCATTAGGTTTCAGTGCACTGGTTGTTACCATGCTTAAAAGTAAATGATGCAAAACAGAATCCACTTCCAGGATCATGTGTGCACTGGTCCACAAATGTCCTTACTTGAGGTATGTGGGATCTGCAGTTACTGATTGGAACAGGGTCAGAATGGGCAACAGGGTAGTTCAGAAGTGGTTCAGAAGAAAGGCATGCGGACAGACTCCACAACCAGAGACTCTGGGTCCAGAGTTTGGGTCTTACCAGTTTGCCTTCTCCTTACCAGAAATAGATTTTGTATTTTTTGCTGACAATTCTTCGGTCTTTCCTGGACAAATCTGAGAGATAGAGGAACACCTAAAACATTATCAGGTGGGGAAAGAGGGAAGAAAACACAAAAGAACCAATGTAGATTACAGATGACAGTAGGAGATCTTGACATATTTGCAGCTTGGTGATATTTGAACTGGTTTTACACAGTGAACTCACTGTGTCCCTTGATTCTATGGGGGTGAGTTCTGCAAAATCCTCTGACCTCCAGGGATGGCTGAAACCACACAGAGCAGTGCAGGATGACAAAGGGAGGAGTTTGAGAGCTGCTGTCTTAAAGCCCCTCCGTACATCCACTGTCGTCACCTTGTACTAAATAGCCACCTACTGTTGCAGATTATTTTCTCCCTATCTTCCTATCTCCTTGAACTTCTCTGGGTATTTTCCTCCTTTCTCGATAGTCCCCAATACATTTTGATTTTCCATATTAAAGCACTCACTTAACCAGCGCTCTTATCACAGTGAGAAAACTTCCAGTGACTGAAAAAAGACTAAGAAGCACACTCAGCTGTATTGGATGAAATCCACTGTGAAAGAGAAGAGGACTTTTGAGATTTCACTGACGTGACCAGTCCTGGTCATGGCCCAGAGGTGCCCACGGGTGAGCACCAGCCGTACCTTAGTGCGGATGATGTTCTTGTCACTCTCAATCTCTGGCATGGTGTCGAAGTCGCTCTCCTCCTCCACGGAGCTGTCAGTGTCCGAGCCGGCCGGGGCCCTGCGCTCCAGGGAGGACAGCTGCCGGGCACCACTGGAGCTGGACTCATCTGGGCCACAGCAGGGAGAAGGAGACACACAGGGTAAGGGCTAAATCCCTCTGTGCACAGCAAGAATCCAGCTGTCCCAGGTGCTTGGATGCTTTGACAAGTTGATAGGGTCAGTTCAGGGAAAAAATTTTTCCATGATTGTCACAGACATATTTTATGAAAAATCCTTTCCTTAGGATTTTTTCTCCTGAGAAGCTGAGAGGCCTCAGGAACAAAATGTAAACAATGGTTATCTGCTGCTGTGGAATGCAACAGGTGCATCTGTGATTGGTCTCATGTGGTTGTTTTTAATTAATGGCCAATCACAGTCCAGCTGTCTCAGACTGTCAGAGAGTCACAAGATTTTATTATCATTCCATTCCTTTCCTTTCCTTGCAAGCCTTCTGATGAAATCCTTTCTTCTATTCTTTTTATATAGTTTTAATATATCGTTTTCTTTTATTATAATATGTATCATAAAATACTAAATCAGCCTTCTGAAACATGGAGTCAGATTCTTGTCTCTTCCCTCGTCCTGGGACCCCTGTGAACCCCACTACATTTGGTGACCCCAAGTGAAGAAAAATTCCACATTGGGTGAACCCCGAGTGAGGAACATTGCCACACATGATCCCAAACCTTCCAGAAGTTTTAGGTGCTCAGCTAAGAGCAGTTTGAAGGACCATTATCTTCCCCTCTCTGCAGCATTTTAGTTTTTACTCGACTTTTATTCTATTACTTTTCATCTCTTAACATTTTCTACTCTCTACTAGCCCAGGCTCTGAAATCTGGAATTCTGAGACAAGATAAATACCTCTAGAAAAAGAAGCAGACTGTTAGGGGTCAAAACCACACTCAGTTAACCTTCAGATTTTATGTAAGCTTTATATACATCTAAGCTTTTCTAAAAACACTGTAGAACAAAAGACAAAGAAGAAAGTCGATTTTTCAAAGCAAGCGGAGTACCAGCTTTATTCCCATTGCATCCCTGGTACTGGGTGACATACAGGTTAGCAGGACCTGCCTGCACTTCCCACAGGCTGGGCAACTCCCAGCTCCTTGCCCACATGGACATGGGCAGAACACAGGATTTTGCCTCACTTCCCAAATGCTTTTAGAAGATTTCTTTGGAAAAAGAGGAAGGAGGGGTAAAGTCATTAAGCCCTCAGGAAGGTTTTTTCTCCTCTGCCTCCAGGGCATGATTCACCTATTGGTAGTATGACATTATTTCTTCCCTAGTGAAACCCCTGGGGGCAAGAAACTCTGCTTGTGTCCTGCTTTATGGCACACAACCCTTCAGCCTCCCAGGGACAAGCATGCTTTGGTTTAAACGCAGGCTGTGAGCTAGTAACAGGCTCCTAGAAGCTTGCTTGAGAGGGACCATTTCCAGTCACTAGTAAATGTCCTGTCTGAAGCAGCATTGTCACCCACAGCTCGCAGGTGACTGTAGCTTTGTCTAAGACACATTTCCAATGACAGTCTCTTAGGGCACCTCTTTCAGATTTCCCACTTTTATTATGTAGATGCTTTTCCCTAAAGTGCAACCTGAACCTCACTCACTGCAATTTGGTTGTTTGGGTTTTGTTTTGCTTTGTTTTTTAATAGTTGCAAGACGCTCCTAAAGTAGCTTGCAGCTTTATTCTCCTCTGGTGTTAAATCACCCTAAAAGTGCCTTCCTCCACCCCAGGGAGAAGCCTCCCTGTGCCCCAATTCTGGAATATACTGTACCAATAGCACCGTAGCTGCTTCCCTCAGGAGTGCTGGCTGAGATGGGGTGTGAAGAAGTCATCATCCCAGATCCTGCAATGAAACAGACCCAGGAGGGACAGTTAGTTTCATGTCAGTGCTTCTAAACATCTCTGAGGTGAACACAAACAGCCTGAAGAGCTGGAGGGGCTTGGGAAAAGGAACATTTCTCTAAACAGATGGCAGTCTCCATCTAGAGCATACTGTGCAAAAGGGAAACCCTCGTTCTGCAGTGTGAAGGAAACCCATTTCCTTCAGCCTCCCCACACAGGGTGCCAGTGAGACTGGCAGCAGGAGCCCCCTCCAGCGCCCTGTACAGATCACACACTGTGGGGCTGCAAGACTTGGTAAATTTTAGAGCAAGTCTCATGATGTTCTTAACAGCCTTCTGAATTTCTAATTCTTCTCTTTCCCCATCTCATGCAACTCTTCAAATCTCTTCAAATCCTGCTGCCTTCAGCTATCTCTGGAAGGGTCACAGACTTTTGCAGGACAGCTGCTACATAATTTTAACCTATCAAGGAGAAACAAAAAAATGCTTTATGCAAAAAGTGGTAATGATTTTGTGCTGATGACAAGAAAGGAAAGCCTTTGAGGGCTAGGAACATCCTGCCTCCTGCCCACATATATGAAGCAAGGAGGAGTGCTCTCCTGCCTCCACATTCCCTCTTTTTGCTCCCAATGGTGGAGCTCAGCAGCTAACCTACATGGCAGGAAACAAAGCCAGCTGAATCCCTTCACTGAGAGGTTAGTCACAAAAGGGAGGGAAGCAAGGGCAGCAGGAACAGGACCATGTTTTCCAGTAGTGACAAACGGTGAGACAGGTTAAGAAGTTGCTTTAAAGCTTCATGCCTGCAACAATCTCATGTGGGCAGTCAGTGGCAAAGCAATGCAGAACATGGCACAGTATTTAAAGCCTTACTGCAGCCTGGCAATGGCCTGGCTTCCCAAGCTGCAGCTCTGGCTTCCCAGTACCTGACTGGTCTCAAAGTGACAGGCACAGAGTGCTCTTTCCAACTGGAAATTCTGGGCATTTCTGTAACACCTTGCATAGCTTTTTATACCATTTTCATCAGCCACAAACGTAGAGAGATCTAAAATTTGTCCCTGACTGACCCCAAGTCAGAGAAGCACCCATCCAGCAATGATATTTGACATTTCAATTTACAATTACTGCTTTTGTTTTTGCATGTCTGCTGTGCTTGTTGGGCTGGGGGCTAAGACTTGGTCTCAAATTTTGGCTCCTTTAGGCTCCTGCCCCACCCCTCTATCAGAGAAAACAAACAGCTCAGAGGAGTGTCAGAACGGAACATGGCATGGACTGAGCACCAGAGGGAGGGCTCTGGCACACTGCAGCCCCAGGTGACAGCCCTTGAGCCCTGAGCTGAGATTGGCAGGATGTTGTTGTAGGTTGAGGCATGAGCAAGATGCAGCTTCTACTCAACACCTCCAATCCAATCTCCCTCTCTCATGGAAGCTTTTCCTGTTGCTTTAAAAGTCATTTGGAAATCCAGATCACTGGGAAGAGGGCAAAAGCATTTCCTTATGTTCACATCAGCAAGGTACAAGCACAATTCCTAGGCCTGTCTGTCCTGTTCCACGAGGATACTCCCTCCTAATTTTAGACCAGGCTTTATTCTCTCAAGTGACCTTTATTCTCCCAAGTACCAAAGATTTCAATCTGGACAAAGCAGGCAAGCCAAGGAGAAAAAGCACTCTGCCCTGACTCTAACAGCTACTTTGGACCCAGCTCACCCACTAATTTCCATCCCACTTGCCACTGTGAGAGTGAGTCAGCAAAGTAAATCTACCACACCAGGCGTGGCTCCTCCAGCTATTGCCTCCACCAAACAGTGAGGATGCGGAAGGGAAGGTGTGCCATGGGATTAAAAAAAAAAAAAAGTGAACCACACAGGCCAGATTTAAGATGGATAACAAGAGCAAGGAGGCACATGGAGTGGCAGGACATTCCAAGACCAATGGCAAAGACACATTGCTGAGCACTTCCATCCAGCTCCTTGGTAATGAAGAAGGCAAGATCCAGGAGTACTTGGGAAGGAAAGAAATTCCAAAGGGTGGGAAGGGGAGGAAAAAAACCAAACAGAGAAAGCCAGTGTGTTCACTGATCTGGAAGACAGGGAAGCTGCTAATTACCATTTTATAAGCATCAGTCAGACACACCCTGAAGAGACAATAGATGAAGAAACAGCGTGTGGGTAGGACATGATTCCTCCCCAGAGGAAAGGACATGGCTGCACATTCAGTGCCAGGTATGTGAAAGTGGCAATGCATTACAAGGGAGAGGACAGGTCACAGAAGCAGCAGGTGCCTCTGGGAGGAAAGCTGTAAACTATGAAGGAACTGTGCTCCTCTCTCCCTCCACAGAGCTGCTGTTCAGCAGTCCTCCCTGCTCAGCAACCCAGTTCTCTACTCTCCAGGTCCATACCAAGTCCAGCATCTGCGCCCTGCAGCTTTTTGGGAACTTTCCAAACACCAGAATTTAACCTCCACCTCTCAGCAGGGCAGTTTAGAAGGCAGTTTCTAAGTTGGCTTCAGCACATTAAGCCCCAGCTGCAGCATCAGCAGCACTCCCTGGGACTTCCAGTCTCACCTGGCTGAGACTGTGCCTCCTTGTCTTAGACAGTGATTCCTTGTCAGCACCCTGGAGCTCTCCCACAGCCTTGGACAGGTCTCTTCAGCTTACTCCAGCTTCCCAATACACAGGCCTTTCCCATTGCTCCAGTGCCCTAAGACCTGCTCTTGTTCTACAGCAGGATCCATCCCAAATGATATAAAATGAGATTATATTTACGGACACTTTTACAGCTCCCTGTACATGCTGTGAAAAAAACCCCTTTCACATGTATTCCAAATACAGGGGTACACGTGGATCTTTTAGTGGCTGACAAAACAAGTCTAAGAATTCCAATGTCCCCAGGCCCTCAGCAGAAATATTAAGCCAATTAATGCCAGTCAGAGTGAAATTCCACTGCTGATCCTTTAAACACAGCTCAGTTATGCTGCCATGCTTATCTGATGGGATGCAGCAGACCAGAGAGACTGAAAATGCTCACATCAAAAAAGGAATAACATCAAGGACCTCTCAATGCTGCCAAGACTATGTCCTCCCTTCCTCCAGGAGAGAGGTACAAATGACCTCAGCACCAATGCTTTGAACTACTTTGCAGGCACTAAATATTTAATCAAAATGAAAAGACTCCCATGCCTCACCAGAAAGCAAGAACTCCCAGTGCCCCCCATCCACATGACAAAAACCTCCATCTTTCACTGGCAGCTTCTTAGATGCAGCCCTGTTTTTATAAGGCAGAAGGCTGCAGCTTGTGGAAATGTGGGTGCAGCACAAAGTAAACTGAATCCAATGCCAGCACAAATATCATAAACACCACTACCTAACTCTGTTAGTCATTCATTCAGCTGGCTGTCTGCAACGTCCAGTGAAAAACTGGAATTTAACATTTGTGAATTTAACATTTAAATTCAATTAAAAGACCCCATGCTTAAACCCGGCAGAGGAATTCTTAAAGCATAAGAGCCAACATACTCAAAAGTGCCTTGTTTAAAAATCAGCAGACCTGGCATAAGGAACATCAGCCTGTAGCCAGGTCCAGGCAAGGCTTAGCCTTCCTCCACCCCTTTAAAGGCAGCTCCTAGGGGCAGGAGTCAGGACCAGGTTCAGGGCAGCTGGTTTCAAAGGACTCTCTTGTGAGGGCAGAGAGGAAGCTCTAACATCTTTCCTCAGCACCAGAGACTGTGTGAGCTACCAGGGAAGACAGCTCCAGGACAGAAGGTACTGGACTGACAGCCTGTCCTCTGCCTGTGGTGCTCACTCAAGCTGTCACACGGCAGGGAAGAGACCTTACCATGCTCAGGGCTCAATCTCCCAGCTGAAGCCTTCCTCTGAACCCTGCAAAGCAACAGACAGCACTCATGAGACAGCCAACAAATCTCAGCACCTGACACCCATGGCAGGATTATCTAGGACACCAACAGGTAAATATGGCACAAGTTCTAAAAAAACAAATAAAACCAACAAAAATAAGCACAAAAGAAACAAACACACTCAACAACAAAAAAGAAAAATACTGCTTGGACTAGACACAACTCAGCCATGACTGCTTGCTGTTTGTCTCTCTAACTTCCAAAGCAACAGAGGGCTTTTAATCCCCTCAGCTATCCACCTGAGGCAGGACAACCATTTCCATTACTTATCCCATCCTACACTGCTCAATATGTTGGGAGAGACCCTCACACCATCTTTCCAAACCCATCTTTCCTGCTCAGGGGAACAAACATGTATGAATCTCCTGAAGTGGCAGCAGGATTTAGAGGCACTCACTAGCACAATGCTTAAGAAGCCCATATCACCCCTGTCAATGCAGATGTCAAGCAGAAAGAAGATAGTAAAAAACCAACCAACCAAACAAAAAAAACAACAAAAAAAACCCTACCAACATATTACCACAAGACAGAAAAATATCAGCAGGTAAGAGCACATACTTAAGGAATTTAATTGAATTGTTCCAATGAAATGTATTTTCATTGATGTGTCTTGAAGTTAAGCCATGCCCATGCACACATTCTTCTCAACACAAGCCCAGACACCAAAGTTTGGGGCAGGGGAGGCAAGTAAGGAAGGAAACCAGCATTCTTGGGACTCCAAGGCCCAATTTGTGTCACTGCCACTGATTGCAGTTCTCAGTCCAGCATGCTCTCACACTCCATATCCCAGACTGGTCCCTTCACAATTCCCACCTGCTGCCCAGTGTCCTTACATAAGAAAACACAGGGCTGGGGCACTACAAGACTGGGAGGGCAGACCCTTAGATTTTCATCCTTCCCATGGTCCCCATAGCAGAGGAAGAAGTATTTTCTGGCTGATGATCAGCAGGAGCCCACTGAGCAGTCATGGACTTCTTCAGCTGCTCTGCTTAGATGCTTGTCACCCCACTCATCCCAAATTTTCCGTAGGGTGTGGTGTCCCTGATGAAAAGAAACAGAAAGGCTGTTCTTTTATAACCCCTTGACTCACCTAATGTAGTGCACAAAAGCAACAACCACTGAGCCCAGGTAAAAGGAGAGGAAACTCAGGAAACTGAAGAACATGGCCTGGACATAAACAGACTCTGAGGAAAGAGAAGGGATCAGTCAGCTCACAGAGCAGGAACAGCAACTCTCAGGGTCAGCACTCTTCCCAATACCACCTTGTTAAAATGCCCAGCCCCAAACAGCCCTTCCAAACCCATTTGCTTTCTTCAAAAGGAATTGACAGAACCTGTTCAGCACGATCTCCCCCCCTTTCTTCACCCCCAGTGCTAGCTGGTGTGGCACACAGCCCTTCCTCAAAGGGAGCAGGCTCCAGGTGGCTCTGACTCCTTTGCTGGGGCTGTCTGCACCATTCCTTCAGAGGCTGCTGGCCCAGTCACACCCCTGTATTCAGAAGTGCCAAGTTGCCCTGCCCAAAGACACTGACTTTTAATGGAGGGCAGAATTGTCACTTGAAGGTTCTTTGTCCGCTGCAGGTTCCAGGTACGGTTGACATTCCCTGTGAGATGCACAGTGTACAGAAAATATAAAAACAATCAACATTAATGATTTCTGGCATTGATCTTGGTTCTCTGAACTTGCAAAAACAACAGGGTCTGGCTTTTCACTAAAATGTGTGGGTGGTTTTGCTTTAAAATGTTCTCTGATCTATCAATATACAGCCTTTCCCAAATGTTTCCCCCTTCCTCCCTGTTCACAAACTTTTTTTCAGACTAGAAATCCCTGCTTGAGCCTTCCATATATTGCTTAATTCTGCATCCTGAATCCCAAAGGCATCTCATCTCCTATTCATTTAATCCCCAAAGGAGAGGTTCTCTCATTACAGGTAGTGGGAGTCCATTTTTGCCTTTGGCTAAGTCCCTGTGAGTAAAACATTTTTGTGCAGGATGCCTCTCCAGAAACTCACTCTGTTTTTGTAGGGCTTAGCACACCGGGCCAGTACAGCCCTGCCGACAGCATTAGGATGTGAGAATGACACTCCAAAGGGCACAGGGTTTTTTTGTGGAAAATTGGGGCAGAAAGGTGGCAGGGGAGTAGTAAAAAGCTGTTGAGGGAGATCAATATATCTGTTGGTTGCAGTCTTGCTTCTTCTACAGGGAGGAAGCTTTGAGGCTTTGAGAACAGGAATTTTCCCACTCCAGTTACATCCACTGCATGAGTGGTGGAGACTTTGCTTTTACCACTGCCCAGCAAGTGAACACACTGTCTTCTGGCTGGAAAAGACACTAGAACAAGTCTTTCGTAAAATTATTCTCTCAGAATTACCGATTTTTCCTGTTCCCCCAAGTTCAGAGCTGTCACAGATTCCAAGACAGCAGTTGGAGAAGATGCTCTCTGCAGGAACTGAGACTCCATGCAGCCAGGAGGATAATACAGCAGCAGGGAGCAGAGGTGAGAACCAAACCAAAGGCTGAAAGCAGTGTTGCCTGGATGACTCCAGTGTCTCCCAAGGCCCCAGTGGTGCTGCTGAAAAGCACCTAACCCCAGCATGCCAGGCACTGTACTAGCCAGCCACCTCCTGCCACATCGAGGCTTTCAACCTGCCCAACAACATCAAATTGATACTTCACTCTTCCTCACAACTACCTGGGTAAGACAGACCTACATAATCACCCAGTGGCATCCTACAGGAAGGTCCCAAAAGACACCCACTGCTCAATCACTCAGATGCAGCAATCAAATCCACCTCCCAGAACAACTCACCATGAATTGAAGAAGGCACAGAACCCCCACAGGCATAATCCTCTGGCTTGATGACAAACACAACGAAGAACTGCTCACCTGGGAAATCTTTTCTCTGCACAGAAGGATGGAAGAAGACAGAAAATCCATAAGACACAAAGCCTCTCCACTCCAACAGGCCAGAGATCAGGTTTTAATTGCTACACAGGCAGCAAAAAACACTGGGATACAAATCAACATCTCACCTGCACAGTTATGGCTGCCTGCTTTGTCATAGACTGATAAACTCCATTGAATTCCACATTATGGTCCAGGTCGTACACTGGGCACTAAAACAGACAACTAAGGGTTAAACCAGGGACAACATCCAAACTACTTTCAAAGGAAGCCAGCTGGAAAACACAGCAGAGAACAGCAAAAAAAGGCCCCAGTTGGGGTATCCAAGGGAATAGAACCTCTTGCATCTCTCTCTGCTCCCATACTGCAGCTCCCTGCACTATTCAGGGAGGTGGGAAAAGAGAATAAGTATGGGGCTATTTCCCAGCTACAAGCAACAGCCAACCTCCATGACAGGGAACACCCCAGGAAAGGGGATGAAATATACAGAAAGGAGCAAAACTCAAGGAAGAAAGATATCGTGTGTCTGAAAATCAGAAGTTGCCCAAGCTGCCTTGAGCCAGGGGAGAGTCAAGGGAACAGCACTGTTCCCTCCCTGAGCCACCAACATTCCACCCAACACCCTCCATGGAGAGACAGACCCATATCTCAGGGAACCTCACAAGGGAGACATAAAGTCCCTCTCTGGAATGTGTTCCCTATGGATAGGCTAGAAAGGAACAGCTTGTTCACCGTTTTACAACAAAAGTCTCTGTATGAGCTACTTGAACTCAGCATCCCTGTCTTGGCCTCCTTCCCACAGAATTTTCATTCCTCTTTCAGGGGCTCTCTTCACCACCACCACCAGGGCAAAGCCCTGCCTTGGGCTTTTCCCTCTGCAGGGCCCAGACCCCTCAGAGCTGGACACAGCTCCAGCAGGCAGCTCCTTACCCTTCTCTGCTCAGACTTACCACAATATCCTGCACAGAGACAACTGAGCATGGGTAGGCTGCATCAGACACCACATTAATAATGACTGAATCGACATCCGGAGGAAATTTGTACAGAAAGTACTGTAGAGAAAGCAGAGTACAAGAGACATGATCCAGAAATCACCCTTGGCAGTATCTTCAACACCTTCCTTAGCTACCTCAACAGCCCTAGATGGCTTTGGGGTTGGATGTGGATGGCTTTCATAAAAAATCAGATTTCAAATATTAGGACCTTATGCTACAGAAGGGCAGATTAAATATACACAGGCAACTGTCCCCCTTGCACAGTTTGCTATTAGACACAAACATCTTCAATGTGCAAAATACAGCATTGATCCCTTCACCTTTTCCCACCTGATGAAGCTACAGTGACTTCGTTTTACACCCCATTCCATTTTACCTTGATATGAGCAATTTCCAGATGTTTCCATACTGCTGGCTGTACTTTTATACATGGAAAACATCGTGGAGCTTTCTCAAATGGGCTGCCTCAAAGACAGACCATGAACAGTATTAGGTCAAATGGCTGAAACTCTGTCAAGAGTTTCATAAATAAAATATTGATATTAGTTGAGGGATTTGGGGTTGTTTGTTTGCTTTGATGGCAAAGCATAATGAGGGTTTCTCTTTGCACTTTAGCTTTGAAAATAATGCAGCTGTAACTCTAAAAAAATTCTTGAGACACTAATATCTGGCAATTTTCCTACTTTTCCGGGGAGAGGGGGTGGGAAAGGAATGGCATCTCCTTCATTGAGCAGGCCCACAGGACAGTTTGTGGGGTTAGGAAAAAGCTGTTTTTCCAGATCTGGGCAAAAGATGTCCAAGGCAATATCATTATTTGTATATTTGTTCAGTAAAAGGTTTGATGCACTGCAGGAGAAGTGTGGCTCCTGCGCCTGCCCCAGCAGGATGTTTCTTGCAAGGGCTCCCATCATCCCACCTGGAGGCCAGACCCTGAGAGCTCAGGCTCCAAGCCACAGCCACCCTGAGGGGCTGATGGGCACTCACACCCCCTCAGAGGGACACAGGCTGAGGAGTGCCACCAGCCACCTTCCTCCCTTCCATATGGTCACCAGGCAGCCACTGCTGCCACACTGGGAGCTACCACCACCCCTGCTCCAAGACCATCACCTGAGACTTTCCCAACTGTAGAGCTCCCTTTCTGGCACATAAACTTCAGTGCTGAGCAAGGGCCAGCTGTTTCCTGTTTCTCTTCCCCCATGCCAACCCCCAGGAATTACAGCCCCGAAGCGGGAGGGCAGGGACAAGCAGGAAATTACCCAAGCCTTTTCCAAGTTGCCCATTTCTACTAAAGCATTTACTCCCAGCACCCCTCCCCAAGCAGGGTCCCTTCCCTGCTGAAGGAGTGATGGCTTCAACCACAAGTCCCTACAAAGTGCAAACTCACCAAGCCAGTTTCCTTAGCAGAGCAAGTTTTGTCTGCACCAAGCAAGGACACAAGCAGACTGAGCTCCTTGGTTTCCCAGGGGCACTTTTCCCCTTGGAAAGTTCTAGGGGCATGAGGATCACCTTTTAGTCCATGAGGACTCTTCTGTAATTTCCTCTAAGCCATGCTTGCACCAAGGTACAGAATTAACACAAGGGCATTGAGGCCAGCAGTTCTCTGCTGCACACACTGCAAGTGTTAAAAACACGTCCAGCCAACACTTCTCACCTATACAAGCACATCCAATTTCTGCTTCTGCCCTCAGGCACAAACTGGGCTCCAGACAACATCTCCTTCAGTTGTTACCTCTTTTTACAATACCCATCTAGGTTTTAAATCATCTTTTTTTTCTTCCCCTTATAGACTGCTTAATACTTTGATTTACAAAAACCTCAGCATTATACCAATTAAGAAGCAGTCTTCTACTCCATACACCTGGTTATTAATTAAAAGTCATAAATCTCATATTATTAATTGTGACAAAAAAATCAGACCACAGTCACAAAGTTAATTTCATATCCTAAATATTCTAAAATCCTAAGTAATGAGTGCTTACAAAGAGTCACCATCATTCCCTATGCTTCTGTAGTATAAAACACTGCATGAATCTGCAAACCAGATTAAGACATTTGTCAGGAAAAAGGATTAGCTAGGATGCCTGGTAATACTAAACCTAGAATTAAATGGTGTTATTAACAGTGAAAGCAACAACAAAAACAGAGTCCCAGAAGCCTGGGTAAATCACACACCCTCCTAGCTCTACAAGTTCCTATAGCTCTACAGTTACTGCCAACAGCATTTTCATCCAAGAGGGGATTTGTATCTGCAGGGCTCTAAGCAAAGCTGTTCAGCTGGAGGGGCTGCTCATACATGCCTCCTTCTGAACTAACAGACATACTGACATAACAGCCTTAAGTTTTAGCTTTCATACTTTCTAGATTCTGTACTGTATTAGCATATAACTCTGAACTTCATAAAGAAAGATCAAAGATCACATCAACCACTTGGATGTGGTAAGACATACAAGCAATCTACACAGGATTCCTCCTTACCTGGGGCTGGGAAGGGCTGGCAGTGAAGTTAAAAGCTTTGTTGGTCCTAGAAAACAAATGCCGGAATGTTGAAGTCTAAAACTTTTAGAGCTGGAACACACCCAAAGTACCCTGAGATTAAACAAAAGAATATTTTTTTCCCCTAGGAAGGAAAAATAAGGGAAGAGTAGGCAGATGGACCAAGTCCCTTAAGTGATGTTCAAGTGGTACATGAAGAAATTGCATTTGTATTCTCACATCCCAGCTTACTCAAGTTGGAAGTTCTCCAGCCTGGTGACTAGCAGCTCATATGCAATATTGAACGGTGCCATGGAAGCCACATCCACAAATATGATCTGCTCAGAGGGTCTTGTTTCAGGTGTTGGCTCAGAGGGACACAGGGTCCGACTCACTTCTTGGTAATTGTAGGTCCTCTGATAGCTACAACAGCCAGGGAAAGGAGGGAAGAGAAGGTTGGATAGGAAAGAGAGAGAGAGAGAGAGCAGTTAAGAAGTTTTTCAGCACTATTAAGAATGGCATCATTTTGCCTCTGTTTGCATAACTGAAATTCTCATCTAAAAGCCCAGGGGCATTCACTCTTTTATTCAGCATTCAAGCTCCACCTCTGCTGCCTCTGGCAATCTGCCCAAGGGACTGCAAGGGACTGGTCATCCTCAACATTTCACTTCCCTCGGGGATGGCTACAACAGCTGTGGATTTCTAACATCTGCCATTTAGTGGAGGCAAAGAGAGCACTGACAGCCACTGCTGTACCCATCACCTGCATCAGGCAAAACACTGCAGGGTATCTGCTGCTGGCACCAGGATTCAGTCACAGGATGAAGCTTCACCTCTGAAATGGACTAAGGTGCCTGAAAATTCTCTATTTGCAGCCCACCGAGCCCTGGGGTTAATGAAGATACAAAGCAGCTTTGCTTTCATAAAGCAGCAGCCCCAAAACAACTACTCCCTAGAATAAACTTAACTTAAATGTTCCTGAGGTGAGAAACAGAAGCTCTTTTTCCAGAAATGCACTGTTACACAGAAGCTACAGTGCTCTTTCAAGAGCCTGTTCAAACCCTGTCCCAAAACAGAGCCCAGGAACCACCTGCACACATAGCAGCAACTGTGGAATGACAGCAACAATGTGTGGTAGATTCAGTGACTGGTGCCACAGGCAGATCCCCTGCAGACAAGCCTCCTGGTGCTCTGTGCACATATCTGAGAAGCTAAGAGCCAAGAGCAGGCTGCCAGGTGAGAGGTGACCTATGAAATCCTGCTCTCCCTACACCCAGCTGGCAGCGAGCAAGGACTAACCAAGCCTGCAGTGCGCACAGGTTACAAGATGCTGCATTGAGGGAGGCTGCTGATGAATAGAGCTGGTAGAGGAGTGTGCAGAGAGAGGAGTGTGTCACAAAGAAGAGCCTCCAGTACTTACAGGCCTCGGAAGATCAGTGGCACCTGCCAGGAGAGCACTCCCTTCTGCTGACGGACTACAAACAGGACGGGGTACTGGAGGTTCTCGGAGCTGCTGTTCACGTACACCCTCACTGCATCCACCTGTGGGGAAAGAGAGCATAAACTGAAGGGGGAGAACAAGGCAGCTCCAAATCTAGGTGGGAAAAGCCTTTCCCCCTTCCTCAGTCTGACTTAGGTGCTGACAATATGCACAGGGAGATCAGCACTGCTTATCACCAGACTAACTATTCAGAAGTCATTTATAGAAGTGCCTCTCTGCTGATGCTGCAGTCCAGAATCACAGCCCTGTGCCCAAGTCAGAGGTGACTGTCAGACAAGACACAGTGGACAAATGCAGAATACATAAGAGAGTTCAGTACCTTCTGTTGGGAGCAACCTACATAACTTATCTTACAAAAATTAAGCAAGCACATGTGGACACACAAGACAAAGACTCAAAGCTACAGCTAACAATTTTCTTGCCGGGACTCTTATGTGCCAAACTCAATCAACATTACTGGGAAAGTCACAAAGATGACATCAAGAGCCAAGGATGAAAAAGCAGATTAGCAGTGGGCTCTCATGTAAACAATTCCAATATGACCATAATCCCACCTAACAAAACAGGAATATACTGCTGACTGCCCTCAAGTGGACAAGAAAGGCTGCTTGTGAGAAATGTTGTAATGCAGCCCACTGCACCAGCAATTGAAATTTCTTCTTACATTATCATTGGCCACCACGTGGTTGCAGAAGTAGGACAGCTGTGGTGTAACACACCCTCAGTTCACTATTTGAGAAGCAAGAAGTTTGTCTGTACCACATGGAAATATCACCATTTCCATTTGAAAACAGCATCCCTTCAGCTCCCTCTCCAGAACTGTAGACACTGATGAAGAATACAAAATATATGAGTGCATAACTCATCATATGATAAGAAACAGTCCATCTCAATTAAAGGCCTTGAAATAATGAGAACATATTAAGTAGATAATACATACACATTTTAAACCTGCCACATCCTGAAAGATTATAATGGACTCTCACTAGATCAGTAAAATACTTCTCACAGATATTCTGATTTTATTCCCTCCAAGAAGAGTAAAGGGTCAAGGAGGTAGCACATTCCGAAAAGAGCATACAGAATTAGGAAGCTAGAAAAAGGAGAGTTATCTGAGACAGCAACTTATCCTTACCCTGGGGACACCAGTTTCAGAGAAATTACTTACCTCTGCAATTCCAAGTAAAAGAAAATTTCCTATTTATTCTTGTTTGGTGATTCTTGACTCACATGAGAGTTGAATCTAGTAGAACAAAACACCTTCCTGAAAGCCATAACCATCAGTTTTCCTGACATTATTACCGTAATACAGAGGCAACAGCCACCAATTCCTAAAAAATTATATCTTCAACAAAAAAAAAAAACCAAAAAAACCAAACACATAATTTAATTAAAACCCCCTTGAAACAGAAGAGTGTCTTTTCTCATTGCCTTCTGGCTTTGAAACCTTTGCAAAGCTCTTTTGGCCTGCTTTCCAGTTTTTCCTTCCAGTCACAAGAACTATATATGCAATTTTGTTTCCAAGGATATTTCACCATAAAGTGCTAAAACAAAGCTAAGAAAAACAGCAGCACAAAGCAAAACACACAAGGAAAACCTGAAGGGTGTCACCACAGCAGCACTGGAAGATAACTCAGTGGCTTCCTTAGTCCTTGCAGCTGCCCCAAGGGAGCCGAGCCAGCACACATTGGTGTGACTTGGAAACACAGGGACTAGGCTGAACAAGCTCCTGCTTGTTTCTTGGTGTTTGCTGTGACAGGGAGTGAGGACATGAAAGAAGCAACTGGAACTGAACAAGAAAACAAATCTAAGGAACATGAAGACAAAATGGTCAAGCCAGTCTCCTGCAAGGACATGGAACAATTCTCCACCCATGGGGAAAACAACTATCACTGCAGAAAAGACACATTTCAGCTACCTGTACAGCAGCTTTTTGCCCATGAAAAAGGTTCAAGCAAGCCCACCTCTACAGGTGAAGTGATTCTTGCTTGCCTCAGGCTGGACATGGCTCTGTGAACTCTCCAGGGCCCAGCACATCAGCTCAATGCAATGGGGAGCTCACATCAAACTCACAGCAAATATCACTACTGGCTCATGCATCCTCAACTATCCATAAATACAAGCCAGAGATTGGGAAATTCTCTTCTCCACTGACTGCACAAATACAGACCATAACCCAGGACATGAGTTAGGCATATATTGCAGATAGTCAGGTTTTCTTAATTGTACATGAGTATGTGTATATTAAATGAGTACAGTTCCCTCCCAGCCCTCTCCTAATGGGAGAGGTATTCCAATGCCTTTATCAGCTTTGTGGCTCTGCACTGGACTCACTCCAGCAAGTCCATATCTTCCTTATACCAGAACTGGGACCAGGGCACCAGAACTGGCACAAGCAGGATCACCTAGAGCCAGCTGAACATGGATGGAGACTCCATAACCTCTCTGGGAGACCTGTTATGGTGACTGATCATCCTCAGTAAGAAAAGAAAGTTTCCCATCTATTCTAGAGAAGCACAAGGGAAGGGAAATAAAAGCATTGGTGATTAATGCTCTGACAGAGAAAAGCCTGAAAAGTGGGAGTCCCTTCCCTCTGCTGTGATCCAGCAGCCAGACCCCTCATTTGGTTCCCCTCTCTCCACAAAGCTAAGCTGATTATACACCACCTACAACATTTATTCAGCTTTGCTGCTGATTCCATTATCTTATAAGAAGTGTAGGGAATAGGAATATCAGGACAGGGAGGTAAGAGTCTCAAGACTCAATACTCTTTTAAATCTAAGCAATTACACACAAGAAAACTGGTATATGCCATAGTACTACCATAGTGACTTATCTGCATCCTTACTGTGCTCAGCACTCTGTATTTGCTCTCCGTTACAGCTGGTTATAGCTTCTTTGCCCTGCTCCCCTAAAAGTCCATATTCATGTGCCGTGACCTCTTTTTGGTCTGATATCTTGGGCAACACCAAGCTGCATCAAAGCAAGACCAACTATGGCCTAAGTATGGACTCACAGATGGGATCCCACTACACTTTTTCCCCCTCTAACCTTTCTCTCTGCACTCTACACAGGCAAAGCTCCTTTCCAGGCCATGTTCAACAGGGTGCCTCAAACAGAGAGGAACATCAGAAAATCAGAAGCAAAACTTACAGAGCAGCTCGTTAAGAAGATCTCAATGTAATTTAAATTTCACCTCAATACACCAGAAATTCACTTGCAATGAATAACTCTGCTCCTACTACATTTGCACATACCCAGATCAATCTGGAGCATCACACTGAGTGTAACCCCATCAATATCTTTATTATAAAAGTCCAGGAAACAAACAGGGTGATTAAGAAGCTGGACAGATGGCAATTGAGGTTCCAGCCCATCTAGTTATGTACCCTGCTGCCATCCCCACAGCAACACAGGGCCTCTTCTGGGCAGATCCCCATCCCAAGGTGCAGCTCTGCTCTCCCCTCAGAGGATCTCAGGGATACAGGAGCAGCTCCCAACAGCTTTGGTTGATGGGCATCTTTCTTATATGACAGCTATTTCTGCCAAACACTGCAACAAAACAGGTGGGATTTGCCTTCTGGCCAAACCTGCACAAGAACTTCCCAATTAATGGTTGATGACTTGGAAATAAGCTTGGGCATAAGTCCAGAAAAAGGTAGGTGCAATTATGAGGAAGCTTGGGAAAGTGCAGAAAGAATTACCATTTAACTGCAACCAGGGCTTCTCTTCATCTGTTGTCACTCACTCTCCAATTTAGTGCTACAGATTAGAAGGAACCCTAATTAGTGTCCTGGAGAAAGAATTTTCCCTGGCAGGATGAACTGTCCAGCAGGAGCATCACAAGGGACAGGGATAAAAACGTAACACTTATGAATGGATGTTTATGATTTTTAGGTCTTCTTCTACTTGACCTATCTTAAACTTGTAATCCATGCTTTGCTCCTAGATTCTCTTGCCTTGATATCAACAACAGATACAATCTCATGCTACAGATTTAATGAATTCACTATTGAGTCAATGCTACTAATCCCATCTTTCCCTTTGAAACACATTTGGCATTTGCCTTCAGCAAAATATTTTTACAAGAGTGAAAAAAAGCAGGCGGTGAAGAAAAAAAAGTGATTTATTTATTTCAAATATGCTCCCCCTCCACACCTTCCCAAAGGTTATTTCATTTTTAAAACAAGCAGTTCTAACCCAAGAACCCTTCCCTGCTACAGAACCAGTGCTCCCATCACACATACCTCCCCCTTCCAACACAAAACTTGATGTGGAGACAAGAGGAACTCCAGTGAAAAAACAGTGTTTTAAATTAAAAATTATAATCATCACAAAGACTATGAGCCTTCTCTGCATCCATCCCCACTCACTTAGCACTGGTGAGATGAGGAGGAAGTTTTGCCTGGGCAGAAATGAGGTCAACTAGGCTGCTGTCACTCCTGCATTGCCAGCACTGCTGAGGAACTTTATTTTGGAGTAGATCATTGCCAGCCCCACAGAAAACTAGTTGCACCTTCCCCTTCCTTGTACACTCTCAGCAGGAGGCTGGCAGTACAACATAGTGCTAGACTTCATCTGCAGCCTCCAAGCTGAAACCCTCATCTTGGGAAACAAACTTGTGTAGCAAATGCTCCCTTGGACAAGGCAGGCCCTGCACAAATATTTGTCAGCAATAACCACACTGCTGCCTTTTGTGCTGTGGGGCTGAGGCAGGGTCAGGAGTGCTTCAGAGACTTCTGTTCCTCACATTCCTTCCCAGTGCCAAGGCTCTACCGTGTGCAGGGGGGCGATTCACCAGCAGGCTCATGATAGTTTTGTTTCTCAGATGACTGACCTTGAAGTTTCTCCTGTGTTTCAAGGTAGACAGAGCAATAAGACAGCTGAATAAAGAGAGAGCTCTCAGCTCTGCATAAAAACGTGTTAGACCAGGAAAGACAAATATTTGTACTTCAGTTCCACCACCACCATGGAGATAGGGGGAGGGGAAAAAAAAAATTAAAATAAGTACAACTGAATTCCATTCTCTAGATGGGAACAGGCAGAAGGAGCCAGCCCCAAATTTGCACCGCTGAACAGAACCAACATGGCCGCAAACATTAAGCAAAATAAACCAGGCTCTTGTTGACATGAAAGAATCTTTGGACTGATAATTAAATCTGCATTTTCCACAGAGATTACACATCATCTTAAGACTGTGGGGATGTGAATTTAAGGGCAAGGCAGGAGGTTGCAACAACACCTTGTGCTGTAAGCAAAGGTTTTCAAGGGCTTTACCATGGACTCCTTTCCAAAAGCTCTTGCTAAGCAAAGCCTTTGAGTCACACCAGGGCTGCACCCACACGCCAGGCACTCCTTGGCAGCCTGTTGGGATTACCAGCCCGTGTTGCGACAGCGCTTGGCCGTGGGCCTGCCAGGCACCGGGCCAGGCCCGTGGGCAGGGAACACATCCGGCAGGCACTCACCGCTGCTCCAAGGAAAGGTCTCAGCACAGGATACATGTGCAAAAGTCACTGAACTGCTAATGCTGGCTGTTGCATGAGAAAGAGGTGCTTCATTTTTATACAGACCCCGAAATTAAGTGAGGTAGGATTGAGCCAGATGGACTGGAGCAATCGAGGCAGTGAGTGAATACCCCATCAGCACCCAGCTCTGCTGATCTTCCCACTGATGAGGCAATGGGGGAAGCTGAGACCTGGAAGGAAAACAGTGACTGGTTTTAGAGAACCGCTTTTCTGCTGTCCCAGGAGATGTGAGCACCACTCCTGGCTGACAACAGAACAAGTGGAGCTCAGAGGATCATTCCCTTTCAGCCTTTCTCTGTCTCTGCGCTCCAATGTCAATAAGACTTAATTGCCAAAAGCAATCTGTCAAATAACCTTGGCCCAGAGTTTTCTTCCAACATTTCTGCCAGGAGTATTAAATACCTGAAGCAGCATAAATGAAGAGACAGACTCTGGGTATGTCAAGCACAGCTTTGGACACATTAACATAACTGCTCCAGGATTAGTATTTTTCATTTAAATGTTTCACTCTGTGCAAATGTGCTGTGTGGATTTACAGTCTGCCATGGACTTTCCCAAGAGTTCACTTGTTTGCAACAGTATCTGTGAAGCATAAATGGAAGTAAGACAAATATAAAACATGATAATATTTATCTTTTTCCATTATTGAAGTTTTGTCCTCTAACCAATGTCGCCAGGGAGTCTCCAGGACAGCCAGAAGGATAAATTGGGAGTTGCTATGCTGGATGAAGTAGGTACCTGTTTTCTGAACACCCTCAGACTTCAGAGAGATGTTAAAAATAAAAAATACTATTTTGAACAGTCAGTTAAGGAACAAACTACTCTGCAATAATTGCATCTTCCTAAACCACAGCAGCTGGAACTCTGGGCCAGGCCAACCCTTGAAACAAAACGGTATATAACCTTTCCAAATCATAACTGTGTAACTCCAAGCTCCTGGCACTAACTCCAGGGTTTGCTGTCAGAACTTAGATCCCTGGTTCTTTCTTGGCTCCCAAGTTCTTCACTTCAGTATGTGAAGAAGTTCAGCACTTTGGATGTGGATTGAATTATGTCTTGTAATGCGTGATGTCTTTTTTTTAAACCATTTTCCATTTATTTTAAACTACTCTGAAGTAGCTATTTCTATGCTCAAAGAAAAACGTCAGTGTAAAAAGTAAGGAAGGTTGTTTCTGAAATCCTCTGTGGTTCTCCAAGTGTACACAGCACAAAATTATGTTTGCCTATGCAAATGTACTAAACTATATTTTCAAACTGAGCAGATGGCACACCCTTGCAATATACCTTTTACAGTCTGTACTTCGATTCCTTAAATATCCCCTGAAATAGCAGATGAGGTCCATACAGAAAAAGCTTACCTTCGTACCAACAACTTCTGCACAAGTTATTTGAGGACATTTCACAGCCTCTACTTACAATGCAAATGTATAATAAATTGCTGCACTGTTCTTGGAAAGAGTTCAAACTGAGGAGAGGCATTTTGATGAAGTTCCTCAATTCAGAATTTGTTTTCTTTTTTAATCTAAACATCTTGGGGCTGGGAAGGGAACAACAAAACCTGATCAGCTTTGATTTTAAACATGACAGCCCAACAAGAAGAGAATGACTAAGATTTAGAACAACATTCAAATTCAAAAGAGATTCTTTAGTTCAAGGACAAGTTATAGAGCTTGACAGCATTAGCTTACACATTAGAAATAAAAATAAAATTCCAGCCAGCACCGCGGTCACCATCTGAAGGTCTGTTGGCTACTCTGTAAGAAACCAGAGCAGCTTTCAGTTTTTTCCCCTAAAGCCTGCAAACTGATAGCCTCTGTCAAGATATACTACTCTCTTTCTGCCTCCTAGGTAGGAAAACCCACAAAGTGCAAAATCTTAGAAAGATAAAGAATAATTTAAGTTTGAGGAGATCTCAGTTGCTTCCACCCCCAGCCCAAAGCAAAGCCACATCCCACACTGTTCTTTCAGCTAAGATATCCCACTTTTGTCAGAGTTTTCAAGACTGTATTTTCTGATGCAAAAAATAACAGTCAAGTTTGAGTTTTTAGTAGATCCTCATGCAATTTCTCTCATAGTTTACTTTTGTTTTCCCGTGTAAGCAAAAGCTTTTTGTGTGACCCTAGGCAGGGTGAGGAGTGTTCAAGAGAACCCACTGAGAAGCAGCAAGCACATTCCAAGTGCTGTGCGCTCTACACTGCCTACGCTGTCACCTCCTAGGGTTGCCTGTTCTCTTTAAGAAATATAAATTATATACACAAAAGTTACTCCAAAGGGATTCTGTTGAACCTTGCTTGGCTTCAGATACCATATACTATAATTTGCTTTGATTTTTTTTTTGGATTTGATTTTGTGCCTACATTCCTGTCACATAAGACATTTACTATTAGGTTCCAGAAATGGTGTGCTGAAGCTCTTCCAGGATCCTGTGGTGAACAGACTAGAGCCAGCAACTAAAGAGCAACAGTGTTCAGGCCCTGGAGATCCTGTAATAACAGCAGCTCTACCAACGTAAGGAAATCCTCTTATGCAACTATTTGTAATCTTCCCAATTTCTTTGATTTTTACCTGCATCTTTGTGGCTAAACTGGTGGGCTTCCACTCAGCATTAAGGAAAGACAGAACTCAGCCTGTTGTCCTCACTATAGCTCAGGCTCAGCCTACTCCAAACAGCAGACTAAAGTTTTATTGCATTCATAGTGTAGCTGTGGACTGAAAGCTGGGCTGGAGCCAAGACTAACATTATGGAGAACGTGTGCAGGACACCATGGGAATACTTCAAGGTAGTTTGGCCTGAAGGTTCCTACATGTGAAACCCAAAGCCAGCTCAGAAGCAAGAGGTGAAAAAATTGCTCTTAGAGTTGTTATAATAGACATGGGTGCTGCTGGAATGAGACCTACACTAGTATGTCAAACAGCAGAGAACAGCAAACACTTGATTTGATCACTGCCACTTATTAAACCAGGTTGCCCTGTGTAGCAGATCAAGGAGTTTTCCCGCAGCAAGGACATATGGCTTTAGTCTGAGCAATTGTGTGAGTCATCACACAATTCCAGAGGAACATACAGGTTCTGGCTTCTTGCCTAAAGGAAAGCAAGTGCAACTACCATCTACACCTCGGAAACGAGATCCATTCACTAGAAGTCAGAGGAACACAAATGAATTGTGCTCCTTGGCTGGAAAGGGCACTTGGTCACAAAACTTAAGGCATGTAATTGGAGGACTTCTGATCTTCTTGCTAGTGTTGAAACTGCTCTTCCTTTAGGGATGTCAACTTTTTCCTATCTGCAACTCTGAAAAAACAAAGGGTAATGATAGTAGCAACCCTCCCTGGCAGCACACAGCCTCTCACAGACTGAAGGTAATTTTTTACCCATCACTCCTCAGACAGACTTCACAGACAAGACACTCAACACACTCCAGGGCTACACATCCTCACACTGCACAACTGCTCAGCAGAGAAGCCACAACTTAATCAACTGTCAATCACAGTTTATGGGAAGTTGGGCCATATGGGAACTGGGACTGGGGCTCTGTTCCTAGTCCTGGCAAGGGAGGAGGAGGGAAATAGCACCCACTCTTTCTCTTAAAATAGGCACAGCCCACTGCTCAGCTTCCAAGCTCATCGCAACCAACGTGTACTGCATGAATGTCCAAGAATTGTGTCTGGATTGCAGCAGCTTTGCCCACAAATGGAAAGTTGGAAACTTGTTCTCTTCAGAGATACTTGGTTTTCTAAATATAGTGCAAGTATTTCCCAAATCATACATTCAGCTGACCTGAGCTCCAATGAGGAAAAAGAACTTTGGTTGTCTTCTTTCTCATGATATTCTCCTGGACTGCTTACAATTTGCTACAGGACATACAAACCTGCACAATGTTAGTACAATTTGTGTTTTCAGCAAATTAACCATTAGCTACTGCCATATCCTACAGTGGTGGAAAGTCTCATTCACTTTGAATTCCATCATTACTCACACACACACTATTCTTCCTGAAAACCCTGGTATTACTGCAAACATAGAACTAAGCAGGTTCTCTTACTTGTCACATAAAGCCTTCTCCAGTCAGTGGTAAATCCAGCAGAAATATTCTACAGCACTTTTTCAGTCTTCTGAGCAGAACACACTGCACATGCAGTTCCAGCAAATCAGCAAAGGTCTCCTTCCTTTCTCCCTCCCAAACAGGAACATGTTGAACATGTGGAATGAGTGTGCTTGTTTTTTACCCCCATCCTGGATGTCTCCAGTGTAAATAATTCTAAAATAAAATAACCCTGTTTGCTCAACTAATTGCTCACCAGACTTCTAACAGTGCACATCTGCCTTTGCTATTAGAGCATGAGGGCATAGCAACAAGTGACACAGTTGGGTTTATGACTATGTTTTTTTACACTTGGAGTTAAAAACTAAACAAACAGCTGTACAGGGAGGGAAATTTCAAAGAGCAGCTAGAAGGAAAAAAAGGGAATTCAAAAAGCAGTAAGACCACCCCCTTAGTCTTAGCAGTAAGACTAAGCAGAGGTGGCTGTGCTTCTCCTCAGCGCAGCTTTACCTTCACGTTTCCACCTCAGATATTAAGGCCTAAATCCTAGTACATAAAAGACTGTCAGCTCTCCTGCCTCAAGACAAGTGTTTCTGCACAGCACATAGGAAGGCTTTTCCCCCTCCACAGACAGCGATGTTTTACACACAGAAATTTCAGCTAGGTGGTTTGGTTCACATATATGGATCATCATTTTCATTTTACCCATAAGTTGTAGAGAAAGGAAGCCACGTGTCTCAAAGCAGCTCTGCTGCAGAACCCTGAGCTGTGGTTTCTTCGCCTTGTATCTGTCTGCTTGCGAATACTCTCATGGCACTCATTTTTGCTCTCCCGTCTTGCATGCATTTCCATATCCCAAAGAGTAAGGATGATGATGTGGATGAAGAACATCCTCTGAGATCAGGCAAGCACAACACTTTTCAGAAAGCAGAAAGTTCTAATGCACCAAACTGGAGGAAAGGTCTTGTTCCCTCCTTTCTCTCATCCAACATCCAAGCACTGCTCTATTCAGCTGTGTTTTCAGACATGCCTGTGCAGCCATAGCACCTCAGTAACCAGAAAATTTACAGAGGGTTGATGGATCACAAGCCAACCCTCACATTTTGTCCTTGTTCCCAAGTTTTCCCTTGCTTTGTAGGCCTGGCCTCATGAGAGAGAGCAGCAGAGGGGAAAACAGCAGAATTTACAGCATCATGAAAACAAATTCCTGTTTTCAGAACCAGATCACTCCAGATCTGACTTTGTTTCAGAGGGGAAAGCAATTAAACCCATGCACTGCAGCCCTTCCATATGGAGAATGCTCTTTTTATTCAATTAACTTTTCTGTAACTAAGGTTAATTGCCCATGTGGTATCTGCCTAGAATTATCAGAGGCTTCTGGCTAAACTGCCATCAGCACAGAGACAGAAAGAGACCAAAAAGACCAGGAAGAGCAGAGAGCTCACAAGTGGCAGGCAACTGGCAAACTCCTGTCAAATACTGGCTAGTATTCCCTCCCTAGGAGTTCAAGGCTTAAGACTGTACCAAAAGGCAATGACTAATACACTGAATTTTTGCAGGACTTGCATTGCTTCACGAGACTCAACACCAAGAAGACAGCATGTCCCTAAACATCTTCCCAACTTTTGCATAAGAAAACCCTGCCCACAAGAACTTGGTCATTAAAGTCAAGGTTTCCACTACCAAGCTTCTAAATCTTGAGGAATTCTCAACAACAGGGAGACACAGGAACACCAAGACAGCTCAGCCTTTGACCATGCCAGTAAGAGGAGATCCAGCCAAGTTTGCCTCTCATGGGTTCAGGGCTGCAGCTGGGAAAGGGGCTGCACACAGCCACAGCCATCCCCCAACTAGGTCAGCCACCTTCTTCCCAGCTCCCACTGGTTCATCTCAGAAATGGCACCTGTGGAACTCGGTGAGGAATCACAGAATTGGAAGATCATCTTCAGAGATCATCTAGTGCAAACATCCTGCCATGGGCAGGGAGATATCTTCACTAGATCAAGTTGCTCAAAGCCCCATCCAACCTGACTATGAACACTCCCAATTATGTGTATCCACAACTTCTCTGGACAACCTGTTCCAGTGCCTCACCATAAAATAAATTCTTCCTTATGTCCTACCCAAATTGACACTCTTTTAGTTCAAAACTGTTGCTCCTTGTCCTGTCATTACGCTGTAGAAAGCTTCTCTTGATCATTTTATAAGCTTTTTTTATACTGAAAGGCCATAAGAAAGTCTCTCTGGAGCCTCCTCTACCATCAGAACCTGTTCTAGGCCTCCCTCATCAGAAAACTTTCTATGAAATTCCATCTTTATTTAAAGAGTTTTTATCTTTCGAACACTTTTCCTAGGAGGAGCTTGTTGCATGGCCCTCTAAGCATATTCATGGCAGTGCTTGGTGAGTTCTGCATTGAAAAAAATATTAAATCTCAAACCTGAATTTCCCCTTCTTAGATATGCTCTTGACCCTATCTCTGCAGAGACTTCATGTTCCAGCAAACAGGACCATGGAGATTAGTCCATTAGAGCTCCTGCTTAAATAAGGCAGCAGTCTGTACTGAGCAGTCTGTACTTCACAGCTACAGGAACAGCTTAGCGTCTAGAAGTTGCATATAGGTACCTGCAAACACCCCTGAGGAGCCATGTGCTTCCTCCCATTGTAGCTCTCCAGGAGGGAAAGCTTTTTTTCCAGAGGTGTCCAGCAAAAAAACACACAGCTTCAAAGAGCATATTAAATTGAAGGAACCAGATTAATTTTAACTGAAGTCAGTATTCGTGCTGTCTCTGCTAACAAGCCACAGACAACATGTGGACTGCCAACAGGCTCTCATGGTAATACCCAATACTTGTAACACCCAAAGAAACCTAACTTAGACCTCGTCCAGCTTCCAAAAGGAGGCTCAAGCCCAAAGTGTGCTTTTGGGTGAGACCTCCTGAGATCATTGGTGACGCCCAACAGTTAAGTAAGGCTGGGCTCAGTTGCATCATAGCCCAGACACCCAACTGCTGGCCCATAAATACCAGGTGCATTTTATTGCACAGTATACAGTGTGGGGAAAAAGCCACAGCTTCCATTTTCTATTGTTCTGTGCAATTGAGGACAGGAGGGAAGAGTCATCTACCTAGTTCACCATCTTTTGGTACATCAGATCATCTTACTCATCAATTAACACCCAATCCAAAAAACGGAGGGGGGGGGGGGGAGCGGAGGAGGGCAGGCAGAGTTTCCAAGGTACCACTTAGCTACTTGAGATAAACAAGACACAAAAAGTGGGGTGGGGGGAACCCACAATAACTGGGTATATACATAGAGGACAGGTTTCTTTTCACCATCAAACAGCCATGGATGGCCCTGGCCACCCTGCCCTGCATCCTCCTCACGACACACCTCACATGCACAGCCTTGCCTCACCTCCCGGGCTACCAGGGGAGAGCACCCTCATCCTAAGAAAATGCACAGTGGGGAAAACGGCATTAAGAAGGCTTATTAAGTGCACATGCACATACACTCTTTTTTTTTTTACTTTTTCTTTTTTTTTTTTTTTTTTTTGATGGTTTGGTTTTTTTGTGGGTTTGTGTTGTTTTTCAAAAATTATTTTTAATTAGTACTATTACCCTCACAACTCTCTTCTAGTCTTCAAACGCATTCTGCTGTTAGAAGTACTGGATACCAAACCCCCCTTTGGCGGTGGGGGGCACCAATCCACCTGCCCACCCCGCAGCCCCTGGGACACCGGCACCCTCCCAGCCGGCAGCCCCAGGAAGGAAGGTGGAAAGGAGCCCGCAGGTGCACTGCGGCTCCCGACCAGCGCGGCGGCGGGAGGATGCGGGCAGGACAGAGGGAGAGCCCGGCCCGCTCCCGCACAGCGGCGGAGCCGGTCGCTCCCCGGCACACACCCCACACCCGAGAGGGAGAGGGGGACGCGGTGCTCGCCCCGCCGGCGGTCGCTCCTACCTGCCCGGGCTCGCTGCGGTAAGCGAAGGCGTAGACCCGCTCCGAGCTGATGTTCACGGCGCCCCGGTAGACGTGGCCGAAGGCGCCGGGAGCGGGGTTGTCCCCGGGGCCGCCCCCCGTCGCTGCCGCTGTCGCGCAGAGCAGGGCGCAGAGCAGAGCCCCGGGGGCCGGGACTGCCCTCCCGGCCATGGGCTCCTTCCTGCCCACCCCGCCGGGCGCCCGGACTGCGTGTCCCCGGCAGGGCGGGCGGCGAGGCGCTTTATCTGTGATTTAAATAAACAGCTCGGCGACACGGGCGAGAGGCGGCGGGGGCAGCGCCGCACACCCCCGCCCCTCGCCCGGGGGACGCCGAGCAACTTTCCCCGGGGAAGGACCCTCCGCCGGCCGGCGGGGCGGGGAGGGGAGGGGAGGGGAAGGGAGGCCGGCCAGCGGGCTGGCCAGCCCAGGGGAGGAGGGTCTCTCTCCTCTCGGTGACCGGCCCCAAATTCTGAGCCCGGCTTAGCAGCCGTTTGTCAGAGAGCTTTCCCCTTGGGGAGCCGTGCCGTGAGCGCAGGGACACGCTGGCATCGTCAGGCACGCAGGGATCAGCATCTGCCGGGCTTCAACACTCCCTGCCCACCGCGTTAGGGGGGTCCCCGCTCCATATTCTGCCGGCTTGCAGGAGCTGCAGGTCGCACCTGAAATCCTGTATGGGGCGCTCCCTAACCTTTAGTTTTGGCTTCTCATCCTAAAGCCTAAAGGTGTGGAAAGCAGCAGCAAATGTAATTTCATTAATCTGAAAATGGCTTGGTGAATCTTTTCTTTGCGTATCCATGGACCTAGCTACAAACCACACTGCAATGCTCTTAACCTTTTCAGCAAGATGAGAGCAATACTGTTGGGCTGGGAAAAGGCAAGGGATGTCTCTCTCACGGCTTAATGCTCCTATGGTCTTCTGTTGAAAACACATCTAGGAAATGTGTCAGATCCCATGGTATAGGGATGCACTTTAAAGTCAGAGAAAATGGAGTGTTGCTTATAAAGCAATTGGAAGGGTTTTTCAGGCTGAGGATAAACTTTCAGGAGCCACAGTTTTATAAAGTCAGCCTGTAGTCTCCAACTGCAGCAACTCTAGCCCCAGAAGCTTTACACAAGTTGCAGATTTTGTTTTCAAGGCTGAGAGATTTCCGGGGGTCACTTGTCTTTGGAGGAAAAGTTGCAAAGCTCAGCAAAATGAGCCGGCATGCCTTGTGCTGCCATTTTGATCTCTGGGCCCTTGTGTGATTTCTGCCAAGAGGAAAAAGGAAACAATTGTGTCAGTTCTGTTAGTATTGAAGCAGGGTTCAAGTCACCCTGCCTTTTGTCAGAGTCCCAAGAAGTATAATTTAGAGTAAAATAAACCACTTGAGGCCTGGAGGAAGATGGAGAACCCAACCGAAAGATTTTGTCTTTCAGCCTGGAACATCATGCTCTGCAGACAACGAGAGTTTATGACTCTATCTTGCCTCTTAACAGGACATGACGTGACCTGTCCTGGGAGACTTAGACTGTGGTGGCACGGGGAGACTTATGGCCTCCCCTCCCCACCCTGCAGAGTCCAAGGCTCCTGAGCCCTACAGCTCTTTCCTCACCACTGCTCTCTGCAGATGCACAGGTCCCTCTGCCAGGGCCAGCAGCCCTCTAGCATGTACATGGAGGGAAGACACCAGGAAACTCATCTTCTCCCAGAGAGGAGACTTCAGGCAACAGGAGGAAGTAAGGCAGGTAAGGGCCATGCCTGGTTCCTCAGAGCAATGTGACTGATGGCACAAAGATGGTGTTCTGCAAGCCAAGACAGCTGTGGCAGCTGCAAATAATTTTTGTGTCATTTTGTGTCATGCATATTCCAGACTGGGATATCAATTAATTGTCCCTCTCTAGTTGTGTTGGTTTCATGGCAAAAAAGTGGCTCTTCATATAGTCCACATTTTCCAATGCAGAGTTATGTTATTTTTGAAGTGCTTTCCCTGATTAGATGTACATTATGGTATCTTACCAAAGACTACACATTTTCCCTCATTTTTAATTGGAGAATTCAAGTTTTCTAAGTGTCATACATTGTTCTTATCTTAACTTCATCTCACTATTTTGAGGCTCTTTCTGTGATTTAGCAATGGTAAACCTTTGTTCAAATCTTTGCCTCCAAGGTATGATACAGCTTGACTTGGTGTTATTTGCAGAAGTTTGAAGTCAAAGGTCAACTCCATCATTCAAGTTGCTAATGAAAGTAAACAACCAGCAGACACATCAGATCTCTTTGTATGATATACCTTCCCACTGACAGGAAAATATCCACTGCACCAGTTTGGGAATTGCTTTTTAATCACACACTCTTCTCATGTTAATACCATCTGAGGCAAATTTGCCTTTATGAGAGTGGTGTTCAAGACAATGTCAAAAGCCCTACGGAGTCAAAACATATTTCACTATTCCTTTCAGCACTTAATAATCAGCTATCTTGGCAAAGAAATAAATTAGGTTAGTTTGACATGATTTGTTCTGGACAAATGCAGAGTGCCTGCTGCTCATCCCTTTACTGTTATTTAGTTGCTTGCACACTGATTGCTGAACAGCTCGTTTCATTACTTTTCCAGATAACAAATGGAGGCTGGCTGACATACAACAACACTTCACTCAGACCCTTTGATAAAGATGAGTAGCCCATTTTCCCTTTTCATTACACCTGGATGTTGCTCTTGAAGGGCAGCATGTACTTTGGAAGAAAGAACCAATCCCTCTAAGAGGCAGTATTCTCATCCAGATACACCATGGGTCTGAGGCAGTGGAAGTGATCTTTTCTTGTGTATGCCAAAGTTCTCAGGCAGCAGGAGCCAGCAAGGGCCAGATGCTCCCTAAGGGACAGGGATCTGAGCGCCACAACACAGCGAGGGGAGAGAGGGGCACAGCAGGGACCTCACCAGCCAGGGCTCCATCCCGCAGGATCTGAGCAAGACAAGCAGGACGGGCCTGGATATGGAATCAACAGAGTCCAGATTGGTGGACAAGTCAATAGCAATGGGACAGGTCTGAGGTCAATGCAGTTTGTGACTCAGGTCTGGGGATGGCAGTCAGGGACTGACACAGTCCCATCAGCAGCAGGCACGTCCCCAACAGTGAGGCAGACCTGAGGACTGGCCAGGAAGCTGGACAGCAGCGCCAAAGGGATACAGAGAGGGCTGTCACAGGGCTGTAGCTCCAGCTAAAGCAGAGCCAAGGACCAGAGCCTCACCTGAAATGCAGCTGCCTTGTGAGAGAGAAGAGAGCCCTCGCTGGGGCCTCCCCACAGCTCTGATGCCAAAGTCACTGGAGGGAAGAGGGGCAGCCCTCAGCTGGGCTGTTTCTAGGCTGCCTATGAGCCCAGGGGGACAAACCTCCAAAAAAGGGGATGATGATCTTGGGGGCCTTGTCTCTGGCTGTGAGGAGGGCATGTATTTTGTAAAAGGACCCATTTTTCCAGTATAAATAAAGCCTAGGTTGTGAGTGTCTCAAGGGAAGAAGGAACTGTGCTAGATGAGAGGCTACCAACAGTGTGGTTTTGAGTTTTTTGGTTTTTTTTTTTTTTTTTTTTTTCTCTATAGCACAAAAGCAGAAAATCTCATTGCTGTTGGGAACAAAATAACGAAAAAACCCACCCCCAAACCAGTAAAGAAACTACATTTCCCCTGGTAACCATGGCTGCAAAAATATCCAGGATAGAGGATATTACAAAGGAATTCCCTAAATCATACTAACTAAGAAAGGGAAATAGCAAAAATGTATAACAAACCAAATTGTTTGGAAACCTGATAATTTAAAATTACTGCTTGCATATGTAGTCTCTGTCTTATGTAAGCTCCTCTGCAAGTTAATAGATGCTATAGATGCTCAGCTGGCTTCTGCAGAGATAATGCCACATTTTCAGACTCTGCTGAAAATGCAGCGTGAAGAGTAATGAGAAGTGAAATGTAGACAGGCTTTAAAGATATCTGATAGAACATGCTCCAACCTTTCTTATACTTGGGCAAAGTGTCTGAGAATACGCTGCTTGAATGAGAGCTGTCTCTGGCTTGTATCGTATTTACTTGTATTAGGTATTTAACATTTGTATTTGTAATTAATAATAGCAGAGAGGTTAAAGAGGTTTCAAAATAGATGATGTGATGATGCAATTACGCCTTTATTGCTTTTTTTCTTTAGTAGGCCTTGTTCTTCAAGACAATTTAAAGCCATGTGAAGAGAGAAATCCAGATATGCCCTTGATTTATGCTTTTGGCTTCCATATTTTCAGACCAACACAGATTAATGAATTGCCTCGCATGGATTTCTCTTCGCACAGGCTGAACTCTGATGATCACTTTCAGGTGCATGTGGTACCCATGTTCAGTGTCTAGATGGAAACTGAAGGTTTCGAGGTGCAACCTCCACATTTGCAGCACTTCATTACAGGCAATTTCTGAAAGTATTTCTCAAATGCTTTTTACTCCCCTTGTGATTTCCATCTTCTCCTTGTATCACATGCAATACAATTCCTTCCCTCAATAGACTAACCACTACTATCTGCACCCTCACATGAATCTTTTTACAGCGATGCTGGTAAAGCCAGAATTGCATTGATGGGGACCCTAAGCACCAGGAAATCTTGGTGAAATGGAAAAAGTTTCGAATGAAAAGCTGATAAACCTTATGCCCTTCACTTTACATCTCCCACAAACAAAATATTATGTTCACAGTGTAATACAAAATGTTAACTGTAGCCTTTTAGTAATTACATCACGTCTTCACCTGTGTGGAGGGAAGTGGAGGATCTGTAGCATATTCTGGGGTAAATCTGTAGGCAATATGTTGCACCCATCTGTAAGCTCAATGACTCATCTCAGAAACACCAGCTGCTTTACAGAAACCACAAATTCCTTGCGCTTACCGAGGTACACCCTTCCTCAGTGGCACACTAACGAAATCTGTTTGTTAAATTTAAACAAGGGCCACTCTTTAATTTCCTATCACCTTAATTTCGTGGCTGGTAGGGCATTCTGCTCTGAACCACCTGTTAACAGCATCTGAAATACATTCACACGGGGAAAATTCCAAGGCTTCCTCAGAGGGACACACTGAGAAATATCTTTGGAGAGTATTTCCAGCGAGAACGGGATAACAGCGAAGTGAACGAGTAGAAAAATTAAGGCACGGGGAGATGGAAGACGAGTGACAACGCGAGGAACAGCTCCCGTGGAGAGGCCTGGAGCGGCCAAGGCTCCACTTAAGGGAGGCGGCGGGGGCGGGGGGTGTCCCCTGCAGCCCTGAGGGAGGGCGGGGGCAGAGGCTGCTCCCTCACAGAAAGCCCGAGGGGCGCAGGAGTCGCGTTGCCATTCCTACGGCGAGACCGGGATCGGGAAAGGAGGGAGAAGGAAGAGGAGGAGAGGAGGAAGAGGCGGGCCGAGGAGGCCGCTCCCCCTCCCCTCAGGGCGGGCCGAGCAAAGCCGGTGCCGTCGGCGGCGTCGCTCCCGCCCCTTCCCGCGGCCGCGATGTCGCTGCTTCGCGGGCCGCGGCCCCGCACCGCTGGCAGGAAGGGCCCCAGAAAGGCGGCAGCAGCCAGGCGGGACTGGGATGTAAGTGCTCCCCGCTGCCGGGCGGCTTCCGCTGGGAAAAAGGCCCCGGAGCCTCCGTGCCCAGGCTGGGGGAGCCGCCGCCCTCAGCAGGCGCTGCGCCGTGGAAACGCCCGGGTTGCGTGTGGGTTGGGGCGGGCAGACACGGCGTGTGCCCGGGGACACGGCCCCTCGGGCTTCCTTGGCCCTGGCGGAGACCAGGCCTCCTGCGTCTCCTGGGGGAACGACCCGCTCAGGTCTGGTGCAGGTCTCGCTTGTGGCGGCTGCCTCGCCGAGGGTGGAGCGCTCTGCAGCGCCATGAAAGTGCACAGCAGTATAGTGTTAGGCTAATTATACTGTAGTTTAAAAGTTGTGTTATATTTAAATAAAACTTAAAAAGAAAAGTTTGCCCTCAGTTATGACTTTTGACGTGTTTCCTGGTTCCTGTTCGTAGAGTACCGTCCGTGATTTGACAGTGCACCGTGCAACTCCTGAGGATATTGTAAGTTTAATAGAATTCACTGCTCTGTCCCTGCGGTAAGGACATTTAGCTGGTTGGCTGACATAAGAAGTGTTTACCATGCTTATGGGGATGTTTTCTGCCAATGTTTAATATCTTTTTCAAGCTTCTGAGCATGTTGTCTCTTTAGTGCTAGTTTTTTGTTTATGATACTGAGCATCCCTAGGTCCAGGAGTTAGTGTTCTTCAGTTTCCTGCTCCCACTGGGCAGCACTAGCTGCAGTTTTTATTTAAATAAATCGTGTGCCATCATAAAAGCATAAAAACATAAATGCATGAAAGGTCAGTGGATTAGTTGAAGGTCTTATCTCTGCTAGGAAGGACTGAAAGATGTGCTTTGTCTGAGGAGCCTTCTAATTCTGAAAATACTCAATTTTAATTTAAACAATTTAACACAATTTCTTTATACTGAGTGACCTGTTGATTACAAAGTATGTGATTCTTTGCAATAAACAGATCATGTGTATTTACATTTATTTAATTACATTGCATTTACATGTGTTTAGATGTGTATTTGCATTTTCTTGATAGCAGTAATTACCAGGATGGAAGAGGCAGTATGAGCTATTATTGTAAGTTTTTAAAGGTTTGTCAGGACAGATGATCACAGTAGCAGAGAAAGACTTGATTCCACAAATGTTTGCCTTGATAGCTTCTAGAGACTTTAGCAAGCACTCACACATTTAATTTCTTTAATTTATATTTAAACTGTATTTTTTATATATAATCTAATTGTTAGAAGAAGGGAGACACTATGTCTGGTGACTGACAATGTTAGATCAGGAAAATGCATTTTGCCTTTTTATGCACGTTACAGGTGCTAGTGTTTGGGTTTTGCCTCTCTTTGCAGCTGAGGAAACTCTTGCCAGTCAGTGGTGTAGGGCAGACAGAAATTGAGACTTTCCCTATTCACCTTTGGAACTGCTTTAAATTTGGATGGGATATGGATGGCAGTACTGATGGCATTTTACACCTGTGGATGTTTATGAGGTTGTCATTGGCACTACTGTGAAGTTAAATAACGTTCAGTGCATGAATGATAAAATCAAGAAGAGCTCACTAACAAATTTTGCTTAAGATTGATTTTTGACATGATTTCTTTTATGTTTCTGTAGCTCCGTCGCCGTGAAATACACAAATCAAAAAACAAAGCATTGGCACATCTGGAACTCCAAGAGAAAGCACTGAACAGAAAATGGAAGAAGCAAAGGCAACTGGATGCGGATTCCTTGGAGAAAAGGAAATTGGCTCTGATGCGTGAGGTGAGAGCTAAATTCGCACTTGCAGCCTGCTGCAGGTGATCTGCAGCACTCCTGGAAATCTGCTCGTGCACATGGAAGCCACAATTGCTCCTCTTGTTGGGTAACTTGATTTCATACCTGCACATGCTGTGTGTGCTGCATGCATGCAGTGGTTGGAGTAGACTGTCTGACAATCCAGCTGTTACATGGAATTGCACATTTGACCCAGGTTGCCTGGCTGTGCCCTCTGTAATTCTGCAGGCCTCATCTGAACAGGAACTGCTTGCAGAGTTCAACTGTTGTAAAAAGTATGTGTATTCTTTGGGTTCTTATTGCCAGCTTGCCTTTTCTTCCTCATGTCTGGCATTTTTCTTTGATGCAAACATGAAGATTTCTCTATCAGGGAGGGACATTGTTTATTTAAACAGAGAAAGTGCAGTGCCAAGGGGGCTGAAAAGGTGAGGCAAGAAGTTGTTAAGGGAGGAAAATTGACACGACAATGATTGATGAGCTATGGCTGACAAGCTTGTCGTCTGAGGATTGAAAAGCTTGTTCTCAGCATTCTAAAGCACTGTGACTGTAAATACATTATTGAATTTGCTTTTGGATATTGAACTGTAGGAGTAAACCTAAGCCTAGTTAACAGAGAGTAGCTGTCACTGTGAAGTGGTGGTAGATCTCCTTTTTCACATGGCAGGTCACTCTTTGCCGTGTGTTGCAAAAACTAATCTGAAAATTGGCTTTCAGACCTCTGTAGTCACTGAGAATTGTTCATGCTGGTAAAGAATGATGATGAGCAGTGTTCACTTAGCAGTCAAAATAAGCATGATCTGCTAGTTCTGTAAATGTGCAGTGGACTAACCATCACAATCTTCATTGTTGTGTCTTCTGTAATTTTTCAGAAGTCTCTTTCTGACCTCTGAGAGCATTCAAGCATAGACAAGCAAATGGAAGTACTTAGAATTGAAGATCACCACCTAGTTTTCTATTTGACCCCTGTTTCTCTGTAATCACAGTAGAATTTTTTTGTATTATGGATATTTTGCTAATTAAGCCTCAGACTTGGACTTTTGTTACTTTGGTACTTTTCTGCCAAGCATATTTCAGCAGAGTATTCAAAAAACACTGTGAACTTCTACATGACTTTCCCTAATGCAGCCTAGTTTCAACAATACTTCCATGCAGAAATAAGTTATGTGTCAGAAAAGGTAAATTAGACCATATTTTATAATATTTGGCTGGGCTACCTATTATGTGAGTTCATTCTTTTGCAGATGTGAAACTCGTGTTTAGGAAATAGTCTTCTATATTTGTTGCTGTTTCTAATGAAAATGTACTACAAATCTCACATCCTCCTGAGTGGTTTTCCCCTTTATAGTTAAGAGATTACTTTATTCAGTTTATTCTGTGTTTACTTCTGAATCAGTGAAAAGGAAGACAAAAGGAAATTATTCCAAGGAAGATGAAACAGATAGAAACACAGAGACAAAAACAAAGCAGAATAACAAAATAGATAGTTACCATTTTCACTTCTCCCTAACTTAAATCTTGTTAATTGCCAGGTCCTGTTGTTCAGAGTAACTGTGGAGACTCTGTGTTTTCCAGCAGAGCACCACTGAGAATTGCTTCCTTGTCTCTGTTACCTTGGTGATCTTTTTCTTTTAGTGCTGTGAGTGTAACTTTCTAAGCCTCTTGAATCCTGCTCAACTGCAAAAGACTCAGAGACAAAAGCTAAGAAGGTGCTGCTATTAGTGTTGTTTCTCATGTAGTTGAGTGTTGAATAGACAGATACTGCTAAAGAGTTACAAAATAGATAAGCAAAATTTTAATATTTTGGAGGTTTATCTGCATGAAAATCTGAATGAAAAGATAATGAGTTTACTCTGAAACTTAGGACTGTGAATTTGCAGGTACCATACAGATTAGTCCTGTAGCAACTTATTTTTGAAAAAATGTTAGTGCATTGCACCAAGGAGTAGAGGTAAATGGTTTGCTGTAGTGGAGAGATTTCAGGATGAGTCCTGTTTATTTGCTTTGATAGCAATCTGAAACAGGAGGGAAGGTGATTTTTAATGAAATTTGTAGGTGATACTAAACTGGGACAAAGCACTCTGCTCAGTGAATTTGTCCAGGGCATGTAAATGGGCCTAAAGAGGTTACAAGATGATACCACTTTTTCTTCTCATCACAAGCAAATGTGAGCTAATCTGCCTTGGGAGCAATGCTCTAAAAATGTTCATAACATTCAGCAGGAGGGTAGAGCTTAGGAACCTGCTGATGCCAAAAAAGATCTAGTGAGGAGGGTGAAAACAAGCTAATCAGGATAACTTTTGTCTGATTATACACATCACTCTAATTTTAATTACCTTCAGGAAATGAGCCCTATAAACTTTTTTGCTTTCTATATTCTTTTTCTTCTGCTGGTATGGTATATTAACTTTATCTAAAAACCTGCATTGTTTTGATGTGAAATGGCTTAATGGAAGTACTAGGTTTAGTTTGTATCAGATGTGAAAATTGAATAGTGCTCTGAAAAAGGAGATACATTAAGTGCTTGAAAGGTGAATATTCACTGACTTGCTAAATTATTATGAGAAGTCTAATTTACTGCAGTGCAATGCAAGCTCAAAAGACTAGAAAACATGGAAACTCAGATATGTAGGGATGCTTTGTGACATAACAAAGCACTTCGTAAAATAGGGGGTAGAGGAGAAACAAGTGAAATGCCATTGCCTAGAATTTTTTAATGAGGCTAAATGTAAGCCAGCAAAATTACCAATGGACATTGAAAAGAACTCTGTGGAGATAACAGCATAGAGTACTGTGAAACCATTTCAAAACAGTTTCTTATGATTCCTGGAGCAGCAAAAATTGTCGGTCAGTTTTCAAATTTTGAGTAGGAGGGCATACATGAGCCTTTTCTCTGATGTCTTCTGAAGTACTCACAGTCTCTGGATCAGTTTGATGAACCATGGTGAAGGAGGTTGCTGACATATCTCCTCTCAGGTATTTAAGAGTATCTACCTTCTCTCCAGCTTGTGGGATATAATTTTACTAGTTTTCAATTTCCAGCTTTTTAATGAAGCCAGGCATCAGTGAGGAGCTTTAAATTGTGTTCTGCTCACAAATCCCCATCCCCAGGCAGCTCCATTTGGCTCATGGTAACTGGATGCCTCTTGCTTTGCACTCCCAAGACATCCTTCCTTAGGAGTCACCTGTTGTGATGGACTTCAAATACTAGGGAGAGACTTTGGGAGAGACAATTTGGATACAGAAGCTGTATCTTCTGGAGATTCCCAAAAAGTCTTCTGATGCCAGATGTATCCAACTGTGTTTACCTCTGTTGGAACTTTTGGTGGTATGTGGCTTAAGTTTTAGGTAGGATTTTCAGGAGGCAAGACTCAGTGAAACAACTCTGCTTCAATTGGTTTGAATATCATCAAATAATACATGTTTTTTTGGGTGTCAGATGTAGGTAAGTGATGAATTCTAGTTACTCTGAATGAAGTATGGTTTTCTGATCTATCTTATTTAGGATCTAATTGCACAATACCAACTTTACAAATGTTCTCTTGTTTGCTGTTGGCTTGGTAACTGTTTAGAGGAACAATACCAGAAAAAAAAAAAAAAAAAAAAAACAAAGGAAAGGATCAGTCTGCTCAGTGTTAAGTTTCCTTATGCACTGTCCTTTCAGATTCTGTCTGATCAGTACCATTTGCAAGATGTATTGGAACGATCTGGTCAGGCTGTGGCTGTGGCAAAAGACTTGCTTGAGGATGCTCCTCGCACACGAACAGGTAGCACACCTCATCGTTTGTGGTAGCCCATTTAAGATGATCTCCTTGCTTTCTGTGAATAGTCTTGCTTTGCAAAGCATTCCTTTTGACTGGTTTCATCTCATTGTCTAACACAATATAATTGATCCTGTTCGTGTTGGATGAAACACAGGTGAGGCTATCACCTCCCATGGCAGGGGAGAGTGACTGATGGCTGGTTATTCCACTGTGGAATTTCACAGTATGTGCTCTGAAACACCTCTGTGCTCACCATTGCACAGCCAAGCTACTGGTCTGTGCAGAGCAGCAGTTTGAGCTGCTGCAGCAGTTCTGATTCTCACTGCTGCATGAGCTGACTCTTTGCTCTTGGATATGGTTGGAGATTTACCAGCAATATCAGCTTTTCCTTTTCTTGATTTGGCTTGTGGATCCTTGTGCTGCTGGAAGGCAGGATTGGCTGTCTGTATATGAAATCTTAAACCTAGGGATTTTTCTCTGTAGGCTGCCATTCTCTTTTGTTCCTGGTCACTTTGATCCTGCAAGCTGCTTCTGCACAAGTGAATTTATGCAGGTGGGAAGGACAAAAGCTGGGTATGTGGCCCAGTGTATTAAATTAACCCTATTGTCAGTCCTTGGTTGTTGTTTAAAGTGACATCCCTGTGACCCCTTTTTTGTGAAGTACAGGAGCTTGATTTTCAGTACAAAATCCTGCAACCTAAGTAGAGACCAAGCCCTCTGTGTTCTTCCCTGTGTTGTTTAATTCCTCTAGGTTTTCCTAATGTAACAATGGCTCCTAACTGTGACCTAGAATCATCTCAAGGACCCATTGTACAAAAAAGTCATCCTCCCAGTCAGCTTTCCATCCTTAATCAATCTGTCATGGATTCCCAGGTAATGTATATTTTGTTCCATGCATACACATCCTGTGGCTTTTTTGTTTGCACAAAATAAGACTATTCAAAGATAAGAATTTCCAAGCAGAACTAAATTGATTTTTGTAGATAACATTCATAGAAGACCAGATTAAACAGAGGTGAGTTTCTTTTGTGAGACTCTGGGAATTGTGATTTTTTTTTTCTTGATTTAACTCTCAGATATGAGAAACAAATATCATTATGTCTCGTAGGAGGTCTCTCACATAAGCATGCCCTCCCTTTTAAATTCTGGAATTCTCAGAAAGAGTACAATGTGATTACAGTCTAAGAGAAGAACTTCTGTGTCATTTAACTAATTGCCATATTTCAGAGTATGTCTCTGATTTACCAATTATGTCTGCATATATGGGGACACAGCCATTTGCATCCCAGTTCACTCCACAGCCTTGATGACTCCTAGAACTTTAACTTTTAATATTTTGCATTATTTTACATTTATTCAGATTTGTTGTAAACAATTTTTAAATTGTTTCAAATTTAATTTAGTTTGACTTTGTGCTCTGTTTTCTTTTAATAACATATTGTAGTAGGAATGCTCACTGGGGTTTGATAACAGGCATGTGGTGCTCCCAGAAAACTTCCCTCTGATGAAGACCAAACAGGCTGTTGGGAGCAAAAGTGATGGTGTCATATTCCCACGGTTCTCTACTTCCATTTCCTCCTATCTTGCAAAAATATCTGTAATTTGAGTTGTGGTACTTCTATGTTAGGTATTTTGGTGTGGCATTTGTTTTTCCATTTTTTAATATGAGGAGTGAATTGCAGCACCTTTGTAAGCTGTGTCACTGGATGCATGCTGCAGAATAAGCTGAAATTTTTAAAAGGAACATGTACTGATTGTGTGCCAAGCTTCTGTGAGTTCTTATTTGTCTATGAAAATCACATTTAAAGGCTATCTGGTGAAACCTACCCAGCAGCTCAGAAACCTGGTAGTTTGAGGAACCCTAATTCCACATTTGGTTATTTGCACTTGGCTATAAATGTAGTACATAGGATTGTATTTTGTTCTGTTGTATTTTACAACCAGACTATAAATGTAATTTTGCAGGTCTCATTATGAAGTTGTTTAGCTTGTAATGTCAAATAATTGAAATGTTACAAATTGTATGGATTCAAGTTGCTTTTCCATATTTTGCCTGCTGTATTTCTGTTTTGGTACAGCCTTAACAGCTTTTATTTTATCCTCTAGTTTGCATGGGTTTTCATTTTTAAGATAAATCGTACAAAGAAAATATTGGTTATTGAATTAGTCACTTGCTGTGTTATTTTCAGAGACAATTGTCAGTATCAGTGTTTCTTAGGGACTAAAGTCCCCCAGAACTTCCTACAAAGGGGTGTGGATTTTTTTTTCTTTTTTTTTTCTTCTTTTTTTTTTTTTTTTTTTTTTTTTTTTTTTTTGTGGTATTTTTATTTTAAGCAAGTTTTTTTTTTTTGGGGGGGGAAGACTAAAACAAATGTTGTTGGTTTTTTTTATTGAAACATTTCCATAAAATTGGTCTAACTTTCTTCTGAATTCTGTTTTGTTTTCTTTGTTGTCTCTTGAGAAGCCTCTTGATGAAGAGGAGGAGGAAGCATTATCAGAAGATGGACACCATGATGTTTTGGCTTTCAAATCCAGGATCAATTCTGACAGGTCAGTACAAATACAGGTTTCCACCTGCTTGACACTGGAAACAGGTGGAGTCAAAAGGGTGTTGAATGGGCATAGTTAAGTTAGTTCTTCTCTTACCCTTTGCCTTCCTTTCCTGATCTCAGAATTCCAGGGAAAGGCCTTGTTGTAGCACTGAGACTGGGAATGAAGGTGAGCAGGGAACTCACCAGAGCAATTGCAGATAATTTTAGGAGCTCTGTAAAGACAGATAATGTGGAATCATGCCATTGTCCTGTTACAAGTCACTGTTACTCTTGTTTTGAATGTAGGCTGCTTCGGTTGTTGAGAAAAGAAAATTCCTTGGTGAATTCTCCGTTGTGGGCTGAAAAGGGTGTGAGAAAAACCACCTTATCACAGGAATCAAATGTGCCTCGTACTCCAACAACTGTTTCCCCTTCATTGGACCAGTCAGGTTGGGTTTGCCAAATCACAGCAAGGTTGTTGAGCTGTTCATAGGATCCTCTCTGGAGTTCCTTTCCTGGGTGGGGGTCTGAGACAGAAACGTATGCTAATTTGACTCAGGTTATTTTCAGACTAAAAAGCCATCTCTTATCATAAAATTACTCTAGACCATAGTACTATTAAGGACATGCCTGAAATATTTCACATGTACTTTTTTTCCTTTGTTTTGTGTTTAAATCAGCCCTCAATGCTACCAGTGTAATCAAGAGAACCCATTCAAGACTTCGGAATGAAGATGAAGAAGAGTTTGTAGACTCCATTGACACTGTGAGACAAGTGCTGAACCCAAACTCAGGGAAACAAAAGCAAATTGCAGCAAAGAGTTAAGTACTTCTAAAAATAAAATACCCTTTGTCCAAGGTCCTTAATGTTGTAAGAAAATGTGGGTTGGAAGGGATTTTTGGGAGTCATTGCAGGGCTAACACCAAAGTTTGATGAGGGGGTCCTTGAGTCTTGAGCATATCTGAGGCTGGGTGTTCCACAGCTCCTTGTCTGGTGTACTTCCCTGTGTTCTGCTGAGTCCATGGTTATTTGGGAACCATAAAAACGGCCCTTGGAGGCTGCCCATTACTTTGCTGCCCATGGAGTCCTCTCCTGTGCAGGACTTGTCTAGCTCTGATCCAGATTTGTGTTCTGTGCTGCACAGATTAAGGATGCATTTCAGTCCCCCTATTCTGTGTGTTTGTATGAGGGGACTGGCATCAGTTGCAAGCTGTAACATGAAAGGGGAGTTGTTTACTGAGTATGAGAAAGCAGCTGATGTTTTTCATTAGCAAACTATTTTCCATGCATTTAACTGGAAAGGAGAAAAGTACAAACAGGTGTATCCAAGATAAAAGCATCAGTCAGTTGTCCTTGAGAGGTACTACTGTGGCAGCAAAAAACGTGGTTTTTAGCATCTGAAAATAGCTGGAATAACTGGAGGACATTCTTTGATGATCTGTTTCATCTTATGGCAAGAGAGGGCATTTCCTTTGATTTACTTCAATAAACAATGCAATTTCATTGGTACTGTGAAGATCTCTATACAAGTTGAAATTCCAGTGACCCCTTTTTCTTCCCCTTCAGTGAAAAGAAACCAAGCTGAACAGAACTCTGCAAGACAGAAGAGAGGTGATTCTCCAGCTAATTTAATCCAGACTGACACTCAGAGGGACAACAAATCTGGCCTAGATGTTCTCAGCCACATGATCCAGGAAGTAGAGCATGAACTGGAGGAATATGAGCGATGTACAGGCCGTGAGGTCCCAAAAAAACAGGGAGGTGAAGGCCTGTCTGGGTTTACTCTGTCACTGGTGAACGCTCTCTGTCGCTTGATGCGCTACCTCAAAGAGGTGAGAGACTCAGAACTGCTCCTGGAGACTGAATGAAGAAGGGTGTGAAGTTATTTCACAGATGGGAACTTTGGTCTTTTCTGGCTTCCAAGCATTTTACATTGAACTCTGATTATCATTGCGTATTACTAGGTTTGCATGCAATTAGCAGTTAAGGCTTTTGGTTTGTTGGGAACTGGTTTGTTAGGAATTGGTATCCCTAGTGAAAATGGAGGAGTTGACTGCAGTGAAAGTCTCTCAGTGTCTAAGGGCAGAAAATACCAATTAAAGTAATTTTAAATTTGTTATTTACATATACTCAGAGTTGTAGCAGGGTTATAACTACAGCACTGTTTGCAAATTTATTTTCTTCCTTCGCCTCCCCAAGGTGATGCTGTTGTCACCAGAGCAGTGGACCCAAATCCCCTATTTTCTTTGAGGGATTCTGTAGTCCTCTTTTACTATCCAGGACAGAAGCTTTACCTTAAGCAAGAAAGACCTGAAGTGCTCACTGTAACAATGCAAAGCTGGGAATTAATGGAATTTCATAAAGAAGATCACCTGCGTGCCATGTAGAAGCTTTTTTTAAAAAAAGGGGGGGGGAAAAAGTGTGTTCCAATTCATCTGTATCCCAGAGCTATCAAGAGGCAGCAATGCCTCACAGATCATTTGATCTATGTGACATTTTAAACCAGACTATGACACTTCCTGCACTCTTAATAGGTACAGCAGAATATATTATCTAAATGCTAATTCTCTATTTCATAGCAAAGGTAATAGATTTCTAATGAGTGTGGAACTCTCTTATTTTGGTTCCTTTTCAGAGTGTATAATAATTGAAACAGGGAAACCCATTGTATTTAAATTTTTTTTTTCTCTTGCCAGATGTATAATAACTTAATCCTTGTATTACTCTGTATTTAATCTGTATGGAAGAATTTACTTTGATTGAGTCCTGGAAGTAAATAGTAAATAATCAATCCAAGAGAGAAAAGCAGTTGCCATCAGAAGACAGACTTCAGCTGAGAAAGTCTTCTGTTTTAAAAAAAAGTTAATAATGCTTGGTTTTTCTTAAAATTGTAATACCAAAGCATGGAATTAAATTTGGTTCTTTTGCAGTTATAAGGAAGGATCTTAGAATTTCAGTAGATTGTTTTCTGTTCATTAGGAATACATCAATTTAATAGCATCCAGTTTGTGTTATAAATGTAATTGCAGTTATAATCCTATTTAGATTGTCTTTAATTTTTCTACAGAAATGAGTTATTCCTGAGCCTCAGACATCTTCCAAAGCTACTCTCATAATTTTTCTTGTTACCATTCCATCCTTCCAGAAGTTGATTGTTTGCATAATTGTCTGCCACACACACAAATTTACCACCTAAATTCTTTAGTAAGCAATATTACAAAGTCACTCAAGCTGCATAATGTGGTTAATTGTATTCAGGCTTGCTTGAGATAGATACTGCATTCAGATTCTAAAGTAACTTTTCTCCTTTTCAGGGAGGTTTAATTAGTTATAATTTGAGAATTTGCGGGGAAGAAGACCAGCTTGTCTTGAGTGTTTCATAAAACCTGGTCCCTGTGATGCCAGACATAGATCAAGCACTTGAGTGCACCATCTGTCTTGCCTAGCCAACAGAGTTAGCAGAATTCCAATGCCTGAATTGTAACTGGCAGTGCTTTTGAAGAACATGACTTTACAGGGGACATTTAGAAAGCCCCTGATTTTAGTTAGGCAGTCAGTCCTCATGAGATTTCAAAACTTTTAGAGATTCCCTTCCTGTCCTTCCAGTTTTGCTGCAGAAAATCAGAAGGATTGCAAAAAAGGATGTTGCCTAATTTATTCTCAAAATTGTATCTAAAAAGTAGGAAGAGAAACTTGAATTCAGGAATCTTCCATGAAAGTGTTTTTATTACCTGATTAACAAACCAACACCTATAAGAAGGAAATAGTGACTATGGAAGAGGCTAGAGAAAAAGAAACTTCTGAAATCTTTGCAAAACCATATGAAATTCTTAAAGGGAAATGGATAAATCTGACTTGGTATCTAAACTAATTTTTAGATCACCTTCCAAGTGTTAAAATTAATCATTCCCTACTCACCCTCATTCTGCTGAGAAAGCTGTTTCTTTGCCAGACCCACAAAGAGGATGGGCATATTCCCTGAATCTGTGCTGCTCTGTTCTCCCTGTCTGCTGCATGTTCTGGTGCAGTGTTAAAGCTCATGTGATCAGAGCCACACTGGCACTGGGCTGGGATGAAAATATTTCTTCCAGGGTATACCAGACCTAAATCCTACCTGAGGATAGGAATAGATGTTACCCTGATGGTTTCTGTTTGCATAAATATAACACAGAACTGCTTGCAAGCTTTTCCTCCAAGACTAGGTTAGTGCTGTGTAGGATTAGTAGATACAGTAGCTCATCCAGATGATCTAAGGCATCAGAAGCTTCTACCTGGGTAGAAGTGCTTCTTTTGTGCTGTCTGATTTCTGAAAAGAGAGAACCAGGTGCAGGATTTTTTATCCATTTTCTGAGACAGCATGCTTCACTTGGTTCAATACAAAAAACCCTGTTCTCTCTTCCCTTCTGGAAGGGAAACAGAAAATTGATGGTTTGCCTTTCATATACTTAAGGGAGGTGTATCTGCCTGTCTTTGTCTAGTGGCAGAATCTGTGAGTCATTCTCAAAAATATTCATTTATTCATTCACATCATGTGTATGCAGAGCTGTTTGGTTATCATACTTTTGAAACCCTCTAGAACTTTTTCTCTCTGATGGAAAACATTAGAAAGCAAGTTCTCCTTTACTTAGTCAAATTTGTCTTCATTAATGAATTAGGGAAACTAAAGATTAGGCATAAGTAGCATGGGAAACTGACAAGCATCAGCACACCTGGAATTATTTGATTCCTGCATGAAGAGTCAGTGACTTAAGAAGCTGTATCTGTGCAGAGAGAAAATGCTTTTAGTTACATCCTGTAAAAGCTGTAAAGGCAGAAGAGGAAGGATATCTAGGATTCCCTACAGTGTCCTGGAGGATCAAAGACAAACAGTAAGCTCTCTGGCAGTTCTCAAGGCCAGACAATTTGATTTTATCCTGAAAGTAATGAAGTTTAGCAATAGTGGGAAGAGCTGTTACATTATGATGTCATCATGACTCATTCCTGTTTTCAAACGAGTCTGTATTGGTTTATAGTAAGTTTTCAATTTTTTTCTCCATCTTTAGGCTGAAATGCAGCTGCATGAGAAAGAGATGATTAGGCAGCAGCAGAAGGAGATGTTGAATGAGCACAGAGAACTGATTGATGCTCTGACTGCTGAGGTTCTTCAAGTAAGGGAAGAAAACATTACTATGCAGGTACTGAGCCCCCCTTGCTTCTTACCCATCAGGATTGTGTTAGAATTCTGAGCTCTGTTCTGGAAATTTTCACCATAAACAGAAAGAAAGTGATAAAATTGAGTGAGGAGCCTGAGAATTACAGTAGCAGGTACGGGTATGAAATATTTGGAAAGTCATTTATTTATGTTTATTTAACTTCAAAGCCTGAGAAAGTGCTGGTTCTGTGAAACTGACCTTTACTTTATCTATCTAAAAGTTTAGGCATCTTCCTTCACGGTTCTATACTGTTAACACTATTGGAGCAATGAGTAGATGTAATACTACATTTTCCTTTTTTGGGGTTCCAGTGGAGGTAGATTTGATCAGTGGCTACATTTGGGAATGATGCAATTAAGAAACCTTAGAGAGGAAGTAATGTCATGAGTAAGAAAGGCAAAACAAATGATTTATAAATGAGAAACATGGAGACAATAATATTTAATTCTCACTGGAATCCTGCAAAATCATGCAGTAGTATTAAGAGGCCAAATTTCTTCTCAAGACTTCTTGTAGTATAGAGTTTTCTAATTTACGTTGGTAGAACACAAATTCCTGTAATCCTGTATATGTTTTTTTTTTTCCTCCTTCAGAAGAAACTTCAGCAATACATGACAGTAACAGATGAAAAGCTGATGTGTCTCACACAAGCATTTAAGGGCCTCCCTTTGGTAGAACCTGAAAGAGAACAAAGTTCAAAACATTTGGGAATTGCAAGCAGAGGCCCAGCAAACAGCCAAGGTATGTACAATGAAGGATGAAAGAGGAGTGGTTAGTTTATCCCTGTAGTGGAAAATCTGGTATTTGACAGATGCCTGCTTGCACAAATTCCTCTTGCAGAAGCGTGAATGTCACTTCTGTAAATTCACAGGCCCTAGGTACTGCTCTCAGCACAAGCAAAGCAGGAGAGTAGCATTCCCCCATTAATGTGGCTTCTAAAGTCAGTTTCTTTCTGAGGCTCCTAAAAGAACCCCAGAAACCCAAAGAAGTCAAGCCCCACAGAATCAGGATCTCAGCTTTCTGTTGCTGAGCAGCCTGGCAGTCTGAGATTGGTTCTTCCATGAGACACTGGAGGTCGCTGCTGGCCAGAGCAGCAGCAGCTGAGGCCGGGAACCAGCCAGTCAGAGAGGTGTCACTTGGTGTTTGTGGGTGGGTGAGGGCAGTGACCAGCTGAGTGATGTGAGACATGGAGACAGGCTGAGCTGAGCCAGTAGATGGGTGGCCAAACTAGCCAAACAGGATTCACCTTGGACTGTTAACCACCTTTCACACTGAGTTCCCTCCCAGCTGTCTTTCCTGGTCAGTTGTTTAAATGTATTGCTTTTGCACCCAAGGTCAGTAACTTCTTGTGAATCCCAAGATTTCTCAGAGTTACTTGTATTCCATAGTTAAATGTTGGTTTTGTGAATCTTTCTGTAGCTAAAAGTTTTCTTCCTGGAAAGATTTTCTTCTTCAGAAGAAGCCAAATACCAGATCCTTTTTTATGTGATTGACCCAGGCCTTGTAAAAGCAAACCAAAGGAAACCACCCCCAAGATATAAAACCCAGTCAGAAAAGCACCCCTCAATAAACCCCCAACCTAACACCCAAGCCTTCACATTCATCAGTTCTGCAGCACTGGGATTTTCAAATCTTTTCCTTATTTTCCTTAGTTAAAGGAAGAATAATTTCTTTCTTTTTTTTTAACTGAAGAGACCTCTCATTTGAATTAAATGATAGTAAGATCAGCAGAGCTCAAAAAAGCTTTGAATTGTCTTCTAACAGCATTGTTGCCATCAAATTTATAATATGGGGGATTAGGACAAGTGCATAAGTCTGATTTTTTTCAAGAGAATGTTGCCAAATGCAGCTCAGATAATTCAAGTCATGTATCTGTAAGTCTTGTGCATGAGCTACAAACAGATTTCATGCCACTGTCCTGAAATTGAGACTATGTGTAAGAGTTCTTGCTCTTATGGCCAGTAAAAAATTTCTAATTTGCTTGAGTGAAAGACTTCTGTACCTGGACATCAGAAGAAAGTTGTAGAACATACTCTACTCTTGTCTGTCTTTTCAGGTGTCTGAACATAGGAGTTGTTACTGATATTTTTCCTATACTGCTATTTCACTATAAGTAGTTTTTGTTCCTTTACTATAAGTAGTTTTTGTTCCTTTTTTTGTTTGGTTGGTTTGTTTTGTTCATTTGTTTAACTTTTATCCCTGCTTTGTCTTTTTCTTTAGAAAAACCTGATATGACCTACCCTGAGCCCAGGACTGAAGTAGGCAATAGGGAAAATATGCTGAAATTTCCACAGGAAGAACTTCCTTTCACATATCACCCAGGGCCGGGTGCCTCAAGTGATATGAGACCTGGTAGAAGCTTCCCAGCTCACATCTTCCAGCCAGCTGTGCTGTTGTCCCCACCACAGCAGAAAAGCAGCCAGGAATTGTCTTCCCTCCAGAATGGTGAGATCTCTCTGACTGCAGAAGACTTAGGAGTTTGTGTTGTCTGTTACTGTTTCAATCTCACACTACCTCTGAAGATGCATTTTACATGGAAAATTTTTTATCTGTATGCCTAGACAAATTGGCCCAATAGCTGGAATATCCTACTGCTGCACCCAGATATGCATTTCCTCTGTTGCTGTGCCTGTTGCTAGACAGCCTTTACACTTCCTGTTTTCCATCTGCTGACAGCAGTCCTGCCAGTGGCAATCCAGACTGACATTTTATTCTGTACTCATTTTGATTATCATATCTGTGATTGCTGAAGCTCTTTGTCAGTGACCTACAGCACATCATTTCAGATTTCCATCTGCTGATGGTGTAATCCAGCCTCCATCACCTTCAATGGTGAGACCACAGAAGCCTGGAACGTCTGGTTCTGCAATGTTGCAGACACAATAGGATATCTGTAGGCTGTGTGCTCCTGCTTTGAGCCAATCCTCCCAGCAAAGGGGTTTTTGGAACCTGTGGGAGCCAGGTTCCCATTGGGTTTCATTCCATACGCAGGAAATGGTTGAGGAAATTTTGGGTGAAATTCTGTTGCCAGATAACCAGGTAGCTCAGTCTTGTCTCAGTATCCATAGCTCAGTTCTGGTTCATGGGAGGAAGAAAGTTCATCAGGGTGATTAGGGAAGGTGTTTCTCATTTATCCTCACTGAAGTGAGCAGGAGGAAGCACTCTGTGATTCTAAAACTGAGCTGTTTCCTGCTGCAATTGTCACTGAAAGCACATGTATCCCACTGGACATGCCAGGGCTCTGAATAACACCCTTGTTGAGAGGCAGTACATCCATGGCCAGATTGATGGTGGCTGGCAAGAAGGAGGGTGCTGGAATGGGTTTTGGTGTTTTTCTCCTTTTTCCTCCCTTTCAACTGTTGTTTTGTAAGCCTTTTCCAAGTCATAAAAATAACCAAAAGTTTTGATTTTTAAGGACTTGGCTGGGCAATTGGAAGTTTATATCTAGTTCTGCCACTTGGTGGGCTGCTGTACTGTGAGGAGGTACATAAACAATCTGGAGGAAATCAACTAAAGGTCTTGATCTACAAAAAGCAATGTCTGGTTTCAGTCCTATTGAGAACTGTCAGATGTCTTCTGTCATTTGAAACAGCAATGCAGAACTGTATTCCAAGATTTCTCTAAAATATATTGTTCCTCTCTTAAGACTGATGCTAAGTGGCCCAACAAATGTTAAACTTAATGTTTCTTTATGCTCATAGCTTCATAAAACACACCTGAGTGTAATTTTTTAAGTGTTCATCTCTGCTCAAGAGGCAAAAACTAAAGCTTGTGAAGGAATGGCTATTTGGTGTATGAAGCATAGGAAATCTGGTTTTGGTCACCGAAGTCAAGTTGGGCTTAGCATGTAGCAGCAGACAGTGCTGTAACTGTAGTCATGTTTCTGTGGTGTGTTATCTCTTTACTGATGATGACCACAAAAAAATACCTTACTACTTTTGTTGGCCACACTGCTTCCTCTTTAGGGGCTAAGTAGTTAGTTTATTATCATACCAAATTCTTGTATTTTTTTGTTTCAGTATCCTAAAGTATCCTAAGTTTTGTTAATAACCCAATATCAGAACTGAACAAATAAATATCAGAACTGAAACAAAAACTTAGTTTATCGGGTAAGGTAACTGAATTTTGGAAAATGGAGGACTAACTAAGAAACAGTATTTAATCTGTCAGCTAAGAAATTTGAAACAATGTATCTTCTTAGTGACTACTCTGTCAATCTCAAATAATTTAAATGTAAGACTGTTTGCAATAGGAAATACTCACCTAGTGAGTTCTTACAGCAAGATATTGCATAGAGTGGTTTTGATCACTACCATAACACCATTCAGGCCAGATGCTACAATTCAAATTCCTGCTTGATTATTGGTAACCTGATGCAGTAAAGTCACTGTTGGCCTCCTCAGTGAGGATCTTGTGTCACTGTCCTCACTGTTCCTTTATTTTGTGTTTGTAGTGTTGGCAGCCATTTCCCAGTCTACTGAAAGAGAGCCATGCAAGGAAAGGAGCTCGCCTTCCTCGCTGAGGACACAGAGCACAGCTGAGAACTGCCCCATCTCTCAAAGACGACCAGTTCCACCTGCAGATAAAGACTTGGAGAGTTCCCATGAGAAAACCAATCTGTCCTGCCCAGGTGACACTGGAAAAAGCAGCACAGCTGAAGAGTTCCTTCGAAATGGTGATCTGCTGGGACAGATAGCTGAGCTCACACGGCAGAATGCTCTAATTAAAGCTCAACTGAGCAAATTCAGAGGTGTCCCTGGAGACAAAAGTGATTGTCTGCATCAGCCAGGCCTGACACAAAATGCAGATCCTAGTCCAGGCTCTTCACAAGGACAGGTCAGAATTTAGCAGGAAAGGAAGGCTGGATCTCCTTTCTGCTGATCTGCTTTCCCATAGTTTACTGGTGCTTTTTTGTCTTTCATGTTGTCACTTACTATTTGCTTGCTTAGAGACTTGTTATTTTTATTATTATTCCATGAGCAAATCAGCAGCAGTTTCTCATATTGGGCCTATGTTGTACTTGGGTTCTGAAGAAGGTTATAAGGTTATGCTGCAAAAAGAGGTGGTGTTGCAATGTGATCCAAGCTCTTGCAGTTTGGATACTGTTAGCAGTGAAAGCACTGCACCAGCCCACAGCTTCTTGTCAAGCTTGTAACATGCATACTTAAAGCCATGTCATACACCTCTGCTACTCTGACCCAAAAGCAGGTGAGATTTGAAGTTAGTGCAAATACATCTTTTGCAAATGTTTGATCATAGTGTATGTGCTTGTTGGGTCTGTCTTGTCAGTCCTCTTCTATGGAAATCCCAAAGATTTTGGGAAAGGGAGACCTGGAAGGCTTCAGTTTAAGTGGAAAAAATTAACCTGCAACTAAGCAGTTACTCAGTAGGATCCCAGCGAGTGAAGTTCACATCACAAAAACATCCCTGCCCTTGCTATTGTCTTTAGTTCTATCACAGTGGCTGGTTGACTGCTAAATAAAGGATCCTGAAGATTTTTAATTTCTTCATTTAAATGTAGGCTGAGAGTGTTGTCACTTTCAGTTTGGGTTATGCTGTGTAGTATTTAGTCATTTGGTAGTACATGGTGATGCAAACTCTTAGTAAGTGTTGTTTTTGTGGAAGCAATTAGTGACAGGGACGGGAAGAGGTCAAAAAAATCAAAATCTGGCTTAAAGATGAGTTCCAGGACACTTCTGTTAGAAACCTGCTTTTGCTTCTCCACACCCTCCTGAATGTGTCTCTGATTAAGTACATTCTTAATTGTAGTTAATTGCTGGGTGTTTATTGATTTTGGTTTGGTTTGGTGGTTTGTTTGGGTTTGGTGGGGTTTTCTTTGCGGGGGGGCAGTTGCTGTTTTTTGGGGGATTTTTTGTGGTTTAGGGGAGGTTTTTTTGGGTGGGGGCTTGGTTTTTTTTTTTTTTCTTTCTCAAATTATATGGACAACAGCTATATTTTTCCTACTTGAGGGAAGATCAGTATAAAATATTGTAATGTTTAATCAGTTGAGGACTTAGATACAGGACAGTAAAAGGGCCAAAATCAGATTTTTCACAGAACTGCTACATAATTATATTCACTTTCAGTTTGAAAACAAAATGCATAGAAGTACTTTAAATATATTGTATGCCCTCCTTTAGGGTAAAAATTGTAAATATTTCATTGGAAGTAATTATCCCATTATCCAAGTAGAGTCATCTCATGGTATCAAGGAGCTTGGAGGAAAGGATAGCGGAGCTGAATCGCCAGAGTACAGAAGCACGGGATAAACTGTTGCAGTTGATAGACCAGCAGAAATCAGCTGCTGCTGACATGGTCCCTCCAATGCTGTCTCCTGTTCAACCCCCATCCCTGAATTACACTGGTAAGTACCCAGCTTCAGGAGAAACAAAACTAGTCAGACAGTGTTTTTCTCCTTTGGCGAGTCCTTATCTTCCTGGATCAGTGGTTGTGGTCAGAATTACACTTGCTGTTAATGCTTTTGTGGTACAAACACCTCTTACTTCAGAGAGCTAAAAACATATCAGCTAAACCTCTGCTGAAGTTAGCTTAGTAATTAGTCTGCTACAAGTACTGTGCTTCAAGTTAAACCTGATCTTTGCTGTGTCTGAAGAACAGGTGCTACATTTGGACATTAGTAGGAACTTCTTCACAGAAAGGGTTGTCAGGCATTGGAATGGGCTGCACAGGGAGATGGTAGAGTCACCATCCCTGGAAGTGCTTAGGGAAAGACTGGATGTGACACACAGACAGTGCCTTGGTCTGTTTGACAAGGTGGTGTTCAAAGGTTGGAGTTGATCTCTGATGTATTTTTCAACTTAATTAATTCTGTGATAATCTCTGGTGGTCAGCACTGGGTTTTTTAATCAGTCCTCTGTTGTGCAGAATCTTGGGTGAAAAAGACTAAAGTATTGACATCAGGCTTCTAAAACTTATGGCAGAGTGGTCATCCTATTATCAACCTCATTTTCATTTTTGTCTTTTGGGTAGTCTTTCCATCAGACTGTCTTGCTGAGTTGCTGCCTGTGCTAATAGAAAGGAATAGAAAGGAGCTTCCAGTCATGTAACGAGGTAGTTTAGCTTAGAGAATATACTTGCTGGTTCAAGATTCATAGATTAGCTGCCATATGTAACTGTAAAAAAAGATTACTTTGCAGGAGGTCAGGGCTGCTTTATCTTTTCATGGAATTGTTGTCATTACAAGCAGAACTGCATGTGACCATGTACACATGCTCTGTGTGAGACACCTGTCCTTTCCCCTTAGAAACCAGAGAGGATGTACAAAGGGGGAAGGACTTAGAGAGAGGAAGAATGGGGAGGAGGGAGCAGTGTGTGGGCATTTGCATGCAGGTGCCTTTGCAGTGACTCCTGGGTCGGTTGTTTGGCTGTTTTAATGTAAATTCAGCACAATAAGTAAAATCTTAAAGCAACAAAGGTGAGAGATAAGAAGTCTCTAAGCCTGTAATTGCCAAAAAACACAGAAAATTTAACTGTGGAAGAGTCATTCTATATATGTGAGCATTGTCTGTTAGTTGATCTGAGTCTCTGTCATTGTCAGTCATTTTCAGAAAGTGTGTGTGAGGTTGATGTTTGACCTGACGTTTTGTTTCTGGTCTGTGTATCTGTGCAATTGGGAAGAGGTTGTAATGCCTCTGGAAAAAAACGGTAAAACAAAATGAATGTTGTGCAATGTTGCTGTGTTCTCATCAGAATCAAACAATTATTTATCACGTAGAAAATGCAAGGAGGACAGTTGAAGTGTCTGTTCCCATGGCAGTGGCTATGGACAGCTCCAAGGATGACAGTGTTCCCCATGCCAGTATGACCAGTATAAGAAGGTAAAAGTTCACCCTTTACTATTTCATATTTTTAGTATCCTAATTACCCACACGCAGAAATTGAACACAATGGAGAAATTGCCATATGGTTTTTTGGCTTTGTGGATTTTCCCTTACTTTCTCACATTAAATTCTGCAAGTGGGACAAAGGTCTAATAGCTTTTTCACAACTTCCTATGTTTGTATTTAAAATATGCTCAATCTGGCACAAGACAGATGACATGTGTTGTTGAAGACTGCTGATGAGGGGTCCTAACTCAGGATCAGAGATAATATTCTAGTAGTCACTTCCATTTTTCACTTTTTAAATCTTATTTTGAATATTTCCAGGACTGTAGGAGACTCCAGCAAACCTTTAAGTGCAACATCAGAAAGTGCCAAATTAACTTCTGTCAGCCAAAGACCAAAGGTGAGACTGAAAAATCTTAACCTGAAAATTTTATGTTGTCATAAAAGGGAAAAGATAATCATAAGATGGGTGAAGGGATGCGAGCTCTGTCCTGTTTTAAATATCCCAAGGCTATTATCAGTCAGTTAGTGGCAGATTGGATTACAGACCATTATTGGTAAGAAGAGACTTGAGAACTAGTGACATTCATTATTTTCTGCCACAGAGTTGTTTGTAAGTAACCCTTTTCTGCTGTGGCATCTTTGTGTGTTAGAACTGGAAACCTTTCAAAGTCTTTCCCTGGTGGCTCCAGAGAATCTCAAGCCATGATTATGACGTAGTGGTAGAGCCACAGTCAAGAGGCAAGCAAGCTCTTCCCTAGCTGTTGCACAAGTCAGTTGCTGAAGGATGAGTAAATCCAAATGTAAAGAGAGCCACAATCTATATTTCTGACTCCTGATGTGCAAAGAAAAGGATAGCCTGTGGTGAAATGCTTTTACAGGGAGATCTGCAGTGGTACAGACTGATAAACCAGTCATAAGAACTGTTTATAGGCTTGAAAGCAACCATGAGGACGTACCAATAACCTGTTTCCTGGTGTCCAAAATAAACTAAATTAGGCCTGATAGAGAGAACAGAGTTAGGGTCCAGGACTTGCTATCCTGACAGCAAACTATACATCCCTAGAAGGGAAATTTGAAATTATTAAGGTGTATGTGGCTTGAAGTAGGTGGTGTGATTCCCTCCATGGTGCCAATGGCAGACAACAGTCCTAACACAGGTCTATGGGAAGTTTACTGTATATGAATCTCTACTGGTTTCTTCTTTTACAGGTAGAAAAGCAAAAAGAAGAAGGATGGTTTGCATTGTCAATGCACGTTATGTAAAGGAAGCTGAGCTCAAGTCCTGTATTTTTTAAATATTTTTTATTAACTACAAATAAATCACAATCTCTCTACAGATGTGCAGTTTAACTCTGAAGTGTTTTCATGTCAGTGCCATTAGTATGGAAAGGTCCATGTGCTTACTGTATTTGTGCCATACAAAGCACTCTAGGAAGCCCTGGGAATGAGTTTCTGAGCTGGACACACTGCTGTGACCTTACACCTTTTCACCAAAATATCTTTCATGAGGTTGTAAACTCAGGCTGCTGGAGCTTTACAAGTGAGCACCTTGATACCTCTGTTAGGTACGCTGAAGGCAGGAGGTTTTAGAAATTGGCTGTGAAACTTTCTGGAGCACTTATTTGCACAAGATGTGGGAATAAAATGTCAGGAAGAACTGAGATGAGGGAACGTACCTGCATTGAAAAGTAACCTTGAGATTAGGAAACCAGTCTGTTTCTGGTGGATAAGTATTTGCATCAGAAAGAATTTATTCCTTCTGTGGTTTACAGTTGCTCCCAAAAATTGTGTTTTCTGTGCAGTTAGCATGTTAGAGATTGCATCTGGACTGGAGGATTGCTTTTTAAAAATCTCATTTAATATTTTTATAGTAAATATAAAGTAACTATTTGAAGTTAGAATCTCTATTTGCTGTGTACTAAAGTATGTGGTCTTTAATATAACAGAAAACTGATACATATAATTGAATAAGCTGGTTTGCTGTGTATTTATGTAATATTCTAATGGCCATGGTTCTTATATTGGTTTTATTTGACTTTTTAAAATAGTCATTATTTTATTAGCAATGATTACCTATAAAATTTAAGACTTTGAGGAAATGCTTTGTTAGCTATTCCTTACCTTGTAGTAAACCTTGCCAAAAACATTTATGATGGAGATCTATAAAATGAAAATAATTTGCAAGTCTGGGAAATAAAATAGCTGCAAGTAGCAAAAACAGACTTTTTTTTTAACGGTGAAATTTCCTCCGAAAGGTAGTGATAGGGTGGAGCCAGCCTCTGTCCTGTCAGTCAGTTCAATTATAGGAGAATGAAGAAAACATGCTGCTGCTTTTTTTTTCTGTTTTGTTTTGTTTTTTGTAGAGGAAGGGTTCTTCTAAACAGATCTAGAAAATTAAAATTTAAAAAAGTGGGATTCAGAAGAGGATCTGTTCAAATATTCATTGATGCTTCCATGATTTATTTTTCCAGTGGGAAGTGAAGAAAGTTTATGTATATTGTGAAATAACAGTTAAAATTGCTTGGAAGAAATCCCTCAACTCATGAAGAGACAGCAGTGCCACAGTTGGGATGGGACTACATAACCATAGTGCCACAGGTTAATGCTGTTGCCTCTGCTAATGTTTGCTACAAATGCTCTGGAATTAATGAAAATACCTTTTAGAATACAGGATTGGAATTAATCCTTTGAGTCATCTATTTTCTTTAACTTGGAAGCCTCTAGATGGGAGGGACACTTCCTCTCCAGATGTCTCCAGTCACCTCCCACCATCTCTTCCACAGCCTGTGACTTGCTGTGGTTCAGGCTGGGGTCACACAGTGTTCTTTTGGTTAGAAATGAGCTGCCCCTGGGATTTCATGGAAGTGTGTTTGCTGGAATGCTGAAGGCTAGTGAAGCTTGAGGCTGTGTCTGAGAAACTGCTAGTGCAGAGAGTTTTATGGGGGGGGGGGGGTGGTTTTTGTCTGTTCTAGACTAAGAAACAAACTGCAGCTGTTGCTAGAAATCAACTCGCCAACTCAAGCTTTGCTGCTTGATAAGCAGGCTGGCCTGTACCTGTCTGAAACAAAATGCTCACTCTCGTGAGACTGACATCTGCTCCTGCAGGGAACTAGTCTTCCTGCACACCTGTTGGAGGCAATCAGATTTTATATTTCTTTGTGTGTACATGTATGCATGAAATCATGCTTGGTCAGGCCTCATACTGACCTCAAGTCTCATCTAAGTGAATTCCCTGCTCTCGCTGCCCTGCAGCAAGACCCAGGTTTTTGTTCTTAGCTCCATCTCAGTGAAATACCCTATTGTAATATCCTTCTGTCTCATGGTCCCAGCAGTGAAGGAAAAGAAAAAAAACCAACTCCATTTGTCTTCTCAGCATCGGTATTAAGTGGGCACAGCACCAAGCCTGACAGAGTTCAAAAAGTGATGGGACAATATTCTTGGGTACATGGCGTGGTTCTTGGGGCTGTCCTGTGCAGGGCCAGGAGTTGGAATTCAATGATCCTTGTGGGTCCTTTCCAATTCTGAGTATTCAATGATTCTATGATCTTTTGCATGTAGAAACTTACAGCCTTTCAGATCACTTCCCTCTCTCAAACATGGCTGAAGGGAAGCTAAAAAAGATTGTTGGGCTGACATCACAAGGAACTTGCTTCCTTAGAAAAGCCTCCTTGGAAGAAATCCAGTTTCATCTTCTCTTCAGAAAATGTAGGCAGGATTCAGGAGAGATTAAAAAGAATATATATAGGAGCAGAAAGCTGAAAGTGGCAGCAGGTGGTGGAAAGCTGCAGGCAGGAGGGGAAAACAGGAATGTCTGGTCAGAAGCCACAGCAAGGGCAAGTCTGCACAAATCCTGTGTTGCTGGGTGGTTTGGCTGCAGCTGCTTTGGTCTTCAAAGAGCTGCTGCTGCCAACTGAAAGGGATAATGCTTGACCACTTCAGACTGTGTTTCCTGTCACAAATCTGGAGGACAAGAGAGATCACACATCTTTTGCTGCTTTCTTTCTATGTTTCAAGTGTTAGCCCATCTCCATGCCCTATCCACTTCCTGTTTGCTGTTTCAGGGTTAAGCCAAGTCCATTATTCAGTGAGTGGCAGAGGTTTAGGCTGCCAGGTGTGCTGTTTGGCTGCCTTCCTCCTTCACCTCTCCCAGGCCACACTGCCGTGGCTGAAGTCCTGCTAGAGCACAGGTTTGATGTGTGACAGCAGCAGCTCACAGAAATGTACTTTGGAGTCCAGCATGAAAATCAAGATACATGGGCTTATGTTAAATGAGGTAACTTGAGATTCAGTTTAGTTTTGTCTCCAAAGCTCAACACAAGCCTGAATACTAAAAGCTACTGGCAAATTTAAGTGTATATGTGTGAAGGGAGACGTTTGGTAGTGAAGGTGTTTCTCTGAAGAGTGAGTTCCCCTACGAATGCTTTGTAGAAAATCTGTGAGATATCCCAGGACAGAAGTCCTCTCTTTCTGTCTGTCCCAAGTGGTGTTCCCAAGCAGGAGATCAGTGTTGTCCTTCTGCTGCAGCTGTCACATTCCCCCATATGCCATCAGCTTGCAGAAGTTTTGTCATGTGAGACTTGGGCTTGGGGCAATTTACTTGTGTGTGTTTGAGGCCCGGCACAAGTGAAGGTCAAAGGGTTCCTCTTTTTAAAACATCCATGGCTTCAAACTAAAAAAAGGAGAGGTTAGATGTTAGGAAGAAATTTTTTACCCATAGTGTGATGAGACCATGGGCATCAGGCTGGATGCAGAAAGTGAGGGCTGGGGATGACACCAGCCTCTGTGCCTCGCAGAAATGCTCCTCTCACCATTCAATTGCCACATAATTTCAAATGTATCTTTAGCTGACTGAGGGAGAGGTTCTGCCTAAATTGGGAGATGTTTGTAAATCCTTAAATTGGGAGATGTTGTAAATCCTTTGTTGGATTTTCTGGTTGAGGTTGATATATAGGGGAAGAGCTGTCAGCTGGGTTGTGGTGCATCAAGTACTCCCAGACCAAGCCTGGCAGCTCTGCCACATTCAGAGAAGTCTCTGAAACACAGTACTTCCCAGGGCTGACAAATTCACAGCTAAACTGCTCTTGTTGGTCAGCAGGAAAAAAGCCATCAGTATTTTCTACTTGTCTTTTCTTTGTAAATTCCCCAAATAAGTCATTTTCCACACTCCTCTGGCTGCCATTAAGCTAAGCTCTGCCACTTTGACAAGTTCTCAGGTTTCTGTCAACAAGTCATCTGGGACTTTTCTTCAGTCCTGTTCACTAATGACTTCCATTTCACCACTTTTTCAGTTTATTTGTTTCTTATGGCAGGATATCTGGAAACAACTCCCTAAAATTACCAGAGTAAATAGGTTCAGGAAAGCATGAGGCATCCAATTCAAAATTTAATAAATGGACCATACCTACACCACTTACAGAATCTAGGAGGGAAATTATGCTTTAAAGATTTTTTTGAACATGCTATAAAAAATTTTACCAATATTCCTTCATAAAAATATTAATGGGAAAGCAGCATAAAGCTTTCCCCAGAAGAGGCTAATTAGGAGATACAATGGAAATATTAGTCAGAAGTCCTTGACAAGAAGGGAGAAGGAAACAAATATTCCATATCTCAGTGTAATGATCTAGAGCTTAATCATAGGAAATGAGAAGCAGATAAACAGGAAAAAGAGGTAGAAGCTGGCAGTGAAAGTAAAGTGGGGGAAGACCAGATCACTCAGAGCAACTATTCTGGGAGGCTTTGATAGGCATTATTAACAATAGGGGCAGGAAAACAAGTTTAAAGAGGACTTAATTTCAAGTAGATCTTGGGTCAAATGAGAATAATTAGCTATCCATCAACTCTTATGGAAAAAGGAAAACACTGGCTTAATTTTAATGACATTTTCATTGCTCTATTTATGTAACTATGCTCCTTTATTGCCCTCCAGTGTATAGAAATTAACACATTGGATTCTTCATCTGTAAATTTTGATCAGTTACAAAGCAAACTGAATAATCCAAGATGGGAGAGAGTCTCTCAGTCTAGTTCTTGCAGTGCTTTGCAGACCAACGTGCTTAATTGGAGATATTCACAGAGCTCCAGTTTTCATGTCCATTGAGTTGCCTTCCACAATTTAGGATGTAGTGGCACAGGGGCTTCCCTTGCTGGCTGACCATGTCCATTGAGTTGCCTTCCACAATTTAGGATGTAGTGGCACAGGGGCTTCCCTTGCTGGCTGACAGTACCCAAGAAAGCAATATTATGGGGAAAGTAACCAAAGGGAATAATGAGTTTGTACTAATGCAGCTCCTGTTTTGAGGGTTCAGTTTTTGGTTTGTTTTTTTCTGGATTTCTGCTTTTCCTTTCTTTCCCCAAGTCTCACAGGGCTCCCTTGATTATCTCCAGCCCATTTCACTACAATTTCTTCTAATCACCCTGAGAGTGCTCCTGCTTTGTGTTGTTACTCATAAATGCATTACTCAGCAGCAATCTGTGCTCCAACCTGATTAGTGGAAAGGCAGGTGATCAGATCAGCTGGGCTGGATCCTCAGATTTCCTCTGCCACTGCCAGTCATGGCTTATTCCACCATCTCTCTGCAGCGATGGAAGATGCTGCTGTTCTCTAGATAGCTGATCTTTTCTGCACAAAGGTGACATTATGACTCTTCCCCTGTTTTCTTCCTGCACCCACGTTTACAGGGCCATTTACTATTCTTTCCTCCAGCATGATTAGAAGAACCGGTCTTTCTTTGTGACAATATTGAATACTGTTATCAAGTAATCTTCTCTCACAATTACTGCAGCTTTTATCCTCTCTAACCTCCACAGCCACTGCACTTGCTAATAGTTAATGTGAAGAAGGCTATTGGAACATCTTTCTTCTTTTGATTGGCTTTGAGGTTGAAAACACTTCATCATGACCTAAAACTTTGATCTTGTATTACAACATAAAAGACACAGAAATGTTTTGAGTGTATCAGAAGAAGAAGACGATTTCTGTGTTAAGCCATTGGGCATCAGAGTGGCATTAACATCTGTTACAGAGGAAATATTTACTTGTGTTATATACAGATATTAAGTATTTATCTACTGCTCTGTAAAGGGACAGAGAGGTCCATTTGGTTCTAAAAACAAAAACCTAGCTGGGAATCTTCCTGGCTGTTGATTTTTGACTTAAGGAACTGAAACTCTAGAAGTCTCAAATGCTCTTCACATTACATTATATTCAAAACGGCCAGCAGGATGGGACAGGTAAGATACTGAATGTCCTGGGCAAGCTAATGGAGAGGCTGGTAAAAAGTTCAATTATTAAGGGCTGAATGCAGTACTCTAGAGGACACTTTATAGAAAAGAGCGTTTTTCAAAACAAGAAGAATTGGTTTCAGTCTTTGAAGAGCTTACACATCAGACTGATAAAGACAACCGTGTAGATGCCATCAAAGTCCACGGGGCATCATCATGCAGGGCTTCACAGACGCTGGGCTTTCCAAGCCTGCCTTTTGCAGTATTCCCAATTCCCGGTGCAGTGACTGAGGACAGCCACCAGCCCAGCCCGTCCCGGTGGGCAGCCGCAGGGAAGCCCGGCCGCCTTGCACCGTCTCAGGTAAAGTTTCACCGCTCTCGCTCAGCTCTCCAGTGATCCGAAGGAAAAACTCCCAAGGTTTGAAGGCATCCAGCAGACCGACAAAGAGGCTGCAGTGGCCAGTCAGGCGGTAAACCTGGAAGTTTGGAACTAGAAGCGGAAACATGATCTGCCGGCGGTGGGTGGGAAGGGGCCGTTTCCCACACAACCGGCGGAGACAGCCCCGCAGGTGCCAGAGGAGGGGAGCAGCGGGTCCGTCCCTACGCGCCTCGGTGAGGGGGACGAGGACAAAGGGCGCTGCCAGCTCCCTCCGGCCGCCTTCCCCGGAGGAGGAGCGGCGGGGCAGGCAGCAGCAGCAGGGTCCCCAGGCAGCCCCCGCCCCTCACAGCGCGGCCCCCGCGCTCTTCACGGGGCGGGCGGCGCCGGGGCGGGGAAGGAGCCCGCGGTGTGAGGCGGCGCGAGGCGTTCCCGACGGGAATGCTCGGCGGAGCGGCCGTGAGGGGCCGCGCGGGCTGCCGGCATGTCGGGGCCGCGCTGCCCGCAGTGCGCCCAGCCCTGCGTGTCGCCGCGGCTGCTGCCCTGCCTGCACTCGCTGTGCGAGCCCTGCCTGCGCCGGCTCGGGCCGCCGGAGGGGCCGCCGGGCGCCGCCCGCCCCGTCCTGTGCCCGGTGTGCGACGCCGAGCTGTCGCTGCCGGCCGGCGGCGTGGGGCAGCTCCCCCCCGACTGCCTGGCCGGGAGCCGCGGCCGGGCCGCTGCTGGGTGCGACCTCTGCGCCGACGGGGCGGCGGCCGGGCGGTGCCTGACCTGCGGCCTCCGCCTCTGCCGCTTCTGCTGCCGGGCGCACAGGTGAGCGGCGGCGGGACGGGGACACCGGGACACCGCGGCCGGGGGAGGGCGCAGCGGGCAGGGACCCGCTCAGGGCGAGCCGGAGCAAGAATTGGCGCGTCTCCCGGTTTTTACCCACCGCTCACCACCCCTGGCCAGAGGATGTCCGCAGGGATGCTCTGTACTCGGGTGGGGACAAGCAAGCTGCTAGCATAGAATCATAGAATGTCTGGAATTGGAAGGGACCTACAAGGATCATCGAGTCCAAGTCCTGGCCCAAGACAGCCCCAGGAATTTCATGAGCCTGTGAGTGTTGTCCACAAACACTTCTTGAACTTCCTGGGAATAGGTCCATGTTATTGGCCATTGCGTCCAAAATCAGGCCACCCTTTGCCTGTAGTGGTGTCCACATGCTGGGTAGCACCTCAGTTTAGTGTCACTGGGCAACAGGCAGGGGTATGGGCAGGTATCAGCAGGACAAGAGCCTCACATGCTGTACTGTCCCGCTTTGGAAAAGACACATCTCCCCCAAAGGAAAAGGGGAGCGTTGAGTTGCTGCTCTGCCTCTCTCCACCTGCAGGACCATTTACTGTGTGTAAAGGCACCCTTAGGCAAACTCAAAGTCCTGTGGAAGTCCTGCCTAGTGTGGTTGCTACCTGTTGATGATCAACCCGTGGGCTTGCCTGCTACACGTTGTAGAATTATTGCAGAAACAAGAGGTAACTGCAGCAGAATTAGGAGCTCAAGAGGAGAGGAGTGCAGTGGCCTGTAAGCCAGGCAGAGGACAGACAGCACTAAAGAAAAGTGATGTAAAGCCTGAATGGCCTTCTGAAGGAAGGAGGTGACAGGCAGGATCAGAAAAACACCCAACAGCACAAGCCAGGGAAGCCTCAGCCTGGGTTAAGCAACTCAGCCTATTCCCTCCATGTTTGCTGCTCCTTTCTGCTTGATTAGCAAATTCTTTCCCCAGAAGGAACTGAGACATATTCCTCCCTGCCCTGCCCCCCTGCACATAGTAGTGCCTGTGGGGAAAATAGTTTAGGCTCTTAGTTACCTTTCCACTCCGGGTGTAATTTTCAGCATACCATTCTGATTAGGTAATGCCTCGTACCCCGTGGAGCTGCTGAAGAGTGATAAGAGACCTTGAATAGCAGCCTGCTGCTCTGCCAGGGATAACTGCAGAAGGGAGAAAGCAGCAGAAAATTTGTCCATGTGACCCTCTTTCTATAGTATTTACTGCTATCATTTTTTCACCCTACTGGCATCTACAGACTGTCACTTGATTTAGTTGATGTCAGAGCAGAACAAGGGCTGAGGAAAACCATTTTGAAAGGATTTCCTGGTGTGGAGGGAAGGTTTCTATGGTTCTGAGTGCTATGGTTGTGCTCCTTGGAACAAGTGAGAAAGATCTTAGGCTGAGGTCACGCAACATTGGAAGGCTTTGAAAATGTGGTGGATCTAAGGGAGGTTAGTGGGATGCAAAAGGGGAAGCATAAGAGCCTGTGGTGAGGTTGCTTTGTGTTACCAGAGCAACTCTGCAGAGCTTGGTCCTTGGAGTGTCTTTGGTTATGGCTTGGAGCTCCCATTGCACTGCCACAGGTCATTAGTGCAGGAGACAAATTAGGAGAGGGGGGTTTTACATCCTTCTCAAAAACGAACTCCCAGTGTCCAAAATAGCAGAGAATGGAAATATTCTAGTGCTGCCCTGTGACATGGTAGATGTCTGGGTTATAACAGGTTCTTTGTGTCCCATCTTTGGTCTCTTCTGAGCAGGACCTAACCTGGCAAGCAGAAGGAATCTGAATTTGACTTTTGGAATATTAAATGTTTTGCTGTTTGACTGTCTTCTGGCAGTGGCCTGAACTAGATTTTCCCCTAAGGGATATTAGAGCTCACTTGCCTTGTGTCTGAAATCCAGGCTGACCATGCAGTCAGGGGGACTCCGGGAGCCTGGGAGCAGCCCCTAACAAGATCCTCCTTTGTGTGCAGCCTAGTTCTTGGGAGAGCACAAGTCCTTTCAGGAAATGTCACTGGAGACAGGAGGGAGCAGTGCACACTATGACTTGCAGCCCGTTGCAAATAGGCATTTGCAAAGGGTCTCAGTTTTTGTGTTTTGTATCCAACATGCATAAAGTGATTGGTGTTTGCTCCTGCCTAGGAGACAGAAGAAAACGGCCTCCCATGCTGTGACAGAGCTGGAGAACACCAAGGATTGCAGCCAGGCCGGGAAGCCTCTCCTGTGCCCCTCCCATCCCACAGAGGAGCTGCAGCTGTTCTGCGAGCAGTGTGACCAGCCCGTGTGCCGGGACTGCGTCCTGGGCAGACACCGTCAGCACCCCTGTGACTTCGCCGCCAATGTCATCCACAGGCACGGGGACGCCCTGCGGGAGCTGCTGCAGAGCAGCCAGCAGCGCTTGGACACCCTGGAGGATGTGCTGAGCCAGGTCGAGGAGATGGGCGGCGCTGTCCGCAGTCGCGCAGAGGCTGTGGCCGCGGAGATCTGCCTCTTTGCCAGGGGCTACGTGAAAGCCATTGAAGAGCACCGGGACCGGCTGCTGAAGCAGCTGGAGGACTTGAAGGTGCAGAAGGAAAACCTGCTGCACTTGCAGAAGGCCCAGCTGCAGCAGCTGCTGCTGGACATGAGGACAGGCGTGGAGTTCACGGAGCACTTGCTGATGAGCGGCTCAGATGTGGAGATCCTCGTCTCCAAAGGGGTGGTGTCCAGCCGTCTGACACAGCTCAACAGCGTTGCTTACAGCACCCACCCCAGTGTGGATGACAGGATCCACTTCTCCCCCCACGAGAGGGCAGGGCAGTGTTGTGGCTATGAAGTTTTTGGGGCCATTCTTAATAAAGTGGTTGATCCAGCCAGATGTACCCTGCATGGGGAAGGTAATGGGGTGCTGTACAGCAGCTGAGTGGGAGTGCACTGCTCCCTGAAGTCACCCCTCTACTCTCTGTACCCACATGCTGTGCAGCTTCTGGCACTGTTGGCTCCCTGCTGTCCAGACATTGACCAGGGCAGAGGTAGAGCCCCAGCAGAGGTTGCACTGCCTGCCTATGGGAGCTGTGCTGGGCAGGGAACCAGGCAGCTTTTCTCATCCAGATGTGCAGAGCATATGGCACTGCCCTCCACAACATCAGCAGCCTCAGCATGAGCCTCAGCCAAAGCCTATAACACACTGGGATTTTCTGGCTCACTTTGGGTTGGAGGGCTCTCTCAGGGGATGGGAATGGCACCTGCAATAGCAGGTTGTGATGCTTTGCTGGTGCTCCAGGCTGTTCTGCAGCATGAGCCCAGGCAGATCCCCTTTGTGGCTGATTAAGTTTTTCCCATTACAGCTTCTGCTGAGATTGCTCTAGGAATACCTGGCAGTACCTTGATGGTTTTATGGATATTTGCTCCCTAAGGACTTGGAGCTGGGCCAGCAAACAGATAATGTTCAGACCATCCCACAGAGCACAGCCAGCTCTGGTCAGTAATGGTCTGTGCAGGGCAGATGAGACAGACCCAGAACTTGTTCAGTCCCTTCCATGCCAAACTGTAGGTGTTGAGTTCCCTGGGGCACAGTGGGGCTGTTCTTTCTCCTCTGGGTTGCATGGAGCATCTTGAGGCCTTCTTGGGAAGGTGCCAGCTGGGCTTAGAGTGACAGACAAAAAGACCCCCATGGTCTGTGCAGATCTCTGGGCTAAACCTGCCAGACATCTCTCAGAACTCATGGCTCCCACTCTGTCCTGATACCCAGAGTTATGTTGACTTTTCCCTGTGAGTGGAAGGAGCTGTAAAACCTGGAAGCAAAGTCCTGGCTGTGCTCTGATGGGGCTGCAACTCTGCAAAATAATGGGAGGTGGCAGTCATGGCTTGACTTGAATCCTTTGTAGTTCTGTTTCTTTCTGGTTTGGTGTTTGTTTTTTCCCCAGATCTCCACAGTGCCCGTCAGAACCAGCTGAGTGGCTTTACCCTGCTGTGCAGGGACACTGCGGGGGAGCGCCTGGGGCGGGGAGGAGAGGCTGTGCGGGTCACCATCACCCACAAGGACAAGAGGGACTGGTGGGTATCTCACCCAAGAAATCCCTGGCTTAGCCTTTCTGCCTCCCTTATCCTGGCTCCCTGCTTGCTTAGGCGGGTGGGGGATGTTCTTCAGCATGAGGGTCAGAATCTGCAGAGGAAAAGGCACTACTCTTTCCCATACTGCTTCCTAGTGGTTGTGTTTGGCTGGACAGTGATTGCTGAGATTTGCTGACAGAGATTTGTATTAAGTCTTTGAGTGATTTGAGGTTCTTAAAGGATTCAACTCCTTGTGTGTGTTGCTAGGCAGAGGGAGCTGTTGTTCCTTCTCACTGCTCCCAGCAGACACCTGGGGCTCCTGCTTTTATTAATGCCTAAACAGTGTAAGTCATTGCAACCCCTGGATGACAGTCACGAGTCAGACTGTTCATCAGCACCGTGAGCCTCTGACAGCTGATGGGAGTGCCTTCTTCATGGTCTGGAGAAAGAATCTTAGTTGTGCTTTTGTTCTTTTTCCTGTGGTTGAAAGCATTGAGTACTGTAAGAGGTTTGAAGGTTTTCTAGCAAAACCAGGAAAGGCTGCACTTGAGCTCCTCAGTGTTTCCACAAGGAAAATGAACAACCAGAAAAAATTAAAACTGTTTCCAAACCACACTTTCCCTAAAGAGTAGCCAGGCACAAAAGCAGACCCAGTTGGGGGTTAGTTCTTAAGAAAAACATCTATTGTTTTATAGTAGCTGGAACCAGATGCCAGCATTAATTTGTGCCAGAAACACTCATGATGGGATGACCTGGTGAAAAAAAGGGACCGGATGCTAAAACCCTTTGCTGTGTTGACAAAGCAGACAGAAGCAGCGCTGGCTGCACAGATGCCTGTCAATAGAGCATCATTGTCCAAGAGTATTGTTCCAATGCACCTTCTTTCCATAAGTGCACCCATAATGTAGGAAGGTGCATGCCCCAGGGATTTCTGGATTTCTCTTGGTGGGGTAGAGGTCGCTGTAGCCACATTAACTCTGTTCCTTGCTCTTGGCTGTATGCAATTGCTGCATGCGTTGCTGAAAGCTGTCTGGCTTTGCTTTGAGGCACAACAACTGCAGAAGAGCATGAAGTATCACCACACAGTTCATGGCAGGAAATTATGTAGGCAGCTGTATTGATGTGAAGTGTTGGGGGTGGGGAATACAGATTATAAACGGTCATGTAATGGGGCCCAGGAGACTAATTAGTAGGGATTAGCAAGAACACCTTCCTCTATGCAGAGCTGCCTGATAATTGTCTGTGAAAAGCTTTCCATCTTCCTGTGGAGCAGGCAATTTATCCCGAGTAACCAGCTGAGGCTTTCTCTCTAGCACTCTGTTCACCAGAAATCCCTGTGAAACACAAGGAGCTTGACTAGGAAAAGGGAGAGTTTGCCAGCAGGGACCTAGAACTCCTCAGCATTGAAGGGAAGAGTTGGGGTCAGTGCAGTTGGGAGAGTGGTTAAAGTGATTCAAACCTACCCTATTATATCCTGTCTTCTTAATAGGTTTTTCTGTAGGTAGCTGCTTGCTGAAGCTGTGGATTTACCCCATTACTGTGGGCTCTTATCTGATGGGACTATCTGAGTTCTAAGTGTGCTATGTGTCATCTTATGCCTTTCGGTGTGCAGGTTGCTACAAATCCTTGCAGTGCAACTGGCTTTCTGTGACTTCCTTTGTATGGTAATTGCAGCTTTCAGTAGCAGGGGTGTGTGAAAGCCACTCTAGGCCAATCTAGGCCAAACTCTGGTTTACATCTAAAGCAATTTTCTGCCAGTCACTGACCTCTTGGGTTTCTCTCCACTGTTCACAGTGCAGTCAAGCCAACAGTGTGTGATAATGGTGATGGGACCTACTGTATTTCCTACAGCCCTGAGGAGCCAGGCTTGTATGCTGTCTGCGTCTGTGTGAAAGGGCAACATGTGCAGGTAGCATTTCTTGTTTCTCTTGCACTGCTTCTTCTTTACCTACTTTTCTTTTCTTAGGCATTTGTTTCAAATCTGTCTAAGGATTATTTCTACCACGTAGCAGTTCAAGGCTGGGCTTAGTGATCTGTGACTGACAGGGTCACCCAGATGGTGTCTGAGAATGCAGGCACATCTGACAGCGCCTGCTGCAGCAGCCTCTCTGTTTGCTTGTCCCCTGCAGGGCTCTCCCTTCACTCTGATGGTGAAGCCCAAGTTCCGTGAGCACCAGGGGGTGTTTCACTGCTGCACGTTCTGCTCCAGCGGAGGCCAGAAAGCCGCTCGCTGTGCCTGTGGTGGGACCATGCCAGGTGGGTGCTCAGCTCTCCCCATGCTGCTGGCATCAGGAGGATTTGTTGCACTAGGTCCTCCCTAGTGGATGGAGGTGTGAGGAGATACTCTCACCCAGCTCCCACCTTGGACATGCAGCAGGAATGTGGTAGACTGTGCGTGCACCTGTTCTGGTGGGGTGACTGCAGCAGGGAGAAATGCAGCAGGACACACAGAGGGTCTTTATGGCACATCCTCTAGGCCAATCTAGGCCAAACTCTGGTTTACATCTAAAGCAATTTTCTGCCAGTCACTGACCTCTTGGGTTTCTCTCCACTGTTCACAGTGCAGTCAAACCAACAGTGTGTGATAATGGTGATGGGACCTACTGTATTTCCTACAGCCCACCCCATAGACAGGGACCTGAGCCAGCTGTGCAGGAGGTGGGGCAGGGCACCTCAGCCTTTCAGCCCTTCTGAGTGAGGCTGAGCAGCATTGCACCTACAGTGTTCCTGTTCCAGTGCTGGCATGTTGGGAGCTTGTGGGCTATGTGACACAGTGACCAACTCTGGAGAAGCCTCACTCCATGTTTAGGACAAGAGTTCAACTCCCTTACTTGTTTAATCCCAACCATCTTCCCTGTGCTTCACCCTTATGTGCCATGATGTGTTTGTGTGTTTTTAGGATAGAACTGACCTCTTCCTTTTTCTGTGCTTGATCTGTATCTTTGGCCATAGCCACAAGCAGCTGGCATGGGGTTCTGGATGCCCAGGTGTTGCTTTATTCAACAGGCAGGGGGACGGAAATCATCACCTTTCCCTAACTATTGAGTTGAGTTGTTCTTTTATTTATGGAGTCCTGGCAATTTTGGCTTTGAATATGCTGTGTTCTCATCAGCACAATTTAGAGAAGTCCTGGGGCCAATGCCTATAACACACTGGGATTTTCTGGCTCACTTTGGGTTGAGCTGCTGGTGCCTCTTCTCTTGCAGGTGGGTACCAAGGCTGTGGCCACGGACACAAAGGTCACCCTGGCTGCCACCACTGGTCATGCTGTGGACAAGTGAAGGAGAGCTCAGAGTGTTTGTGTGGGCCACCCAGTGACACCTCACAGAGGAGTTTGCTCAGGACAGTGGCACTCTGAGCAGCCAGGTGAGCTCCTGGGAGTCCAGGGCACTGCTGCTGGTTGCTCCAGGAGCACAAATGATCCATGAGGATCCATATGATTGATCCCTGCACAGCCTTGCTGCCAACCAACAGTGTGATGGGTGTGAGTTGAGAGAGGGGGGATGAGGGAAAATAAAAACCGTGCCTTATGTTCCACCAAGGGGTGTGTATGCAAAGTTCTTTTGTGCCCAAAAAGGAGAAAATTCTGGGAATTGTACTGCTGCCTACGCTTCTGAGGACTTGTGGTCTGTGAGGACATGATGTAAGGGGAAGCTCACTCTGAGCAGTAACCTCACAGGAGGGTCAAGATGTGTCCTATTCTGCAGGGTCAACAGCCTCTGCTGTCCTTCTTGATGAGGTTAAAGCTGCTTATTGGGGCCCATTCCAAAGGGTTTGTCATCATGCCTTGGAAGGGCTTGGCAACCTGAATATGGCTTCTGCCTCCCCGTTGGATATCCGTCTGGATTCCAGCCTTGGATGTGTGCACATAGCACAGTCATGCTTCTGGGAGCTGCTCTTTGTTTGCAACTCCTACCCTTCCTCTGGGTATACTGTAGTCTCATTATACCCTGCCTGCAAAGTACAGGCCAGGTGAGTTAGTAATGTATCTGCAGGAGGGCCCAGAAAACCTCCTGGCACTGATAGGAGCAGGAATCAGAGTATCATTCACCTGGTCTGTTTGTTCTCCATGGAGATGATGTGGGACACAGTGCTGCTGCTGGGGGTGGTGGGGGAGCCAGGGGAGTGCCCAGCTCACCAAGGGAAGATCTGGGGGCAGTCTGAGCATCAGTAGGACTCACAGACACAAGTTGCAATTGTCTGTCCAGAACTGGAGCACAGGAGATGGAACACAGCAAAACTCCTGGATTTGGCTTGTGCAACCTTGGCAAGGCATTTACCAACCCACAGTTGGGGAAATGGCATCTGTGATGAGGAAGAGGCACTTCCCTGGAAGGGCAATTGCCACCCTGCCTGGGTGAAGCAGACACCCTGAATACCTTCCTTTAGAAAGCACATTTCTGTCACTGAGGCTGGGATCACCACTGCCCTGAGGGTTACCTTGCCAGTAGGTGTGTGTGGCTAGGGGCTCCTAATTCTGCCTGAGGAGCTGGGCACAAAGGTCCCACTGCTGGTCACTCAGGGAGGGAGAGGAATGCTGCTCCACTGTCAACAGCAAGGACCAAATCTTGCTTTCTGCAGTATGACAGCTGGCTTGTAAAGAGTAGAAACCTGCACTGTCTGTTTGCTTGCTCAGCCTTAGAAGTCTCTCATTTGTTGTTTGTTCCTCTTACAAAGCCAGTTTTGGAGCTTCTTCCCAGCAAAGGAGATAGATATCCTTGCTATAAATGCAAATGCTATTTATAGCTTTCCATAAATCATCCAGAAAGCTTCCCTGTCAAACAGTCAGGGAAGGCTAGACAGTTTAAATCTTCAAGTTAGGCAGTTTAAGGTTGCTGACTGAAATTTCAAAGCAAAAGTTTAGTTTGAGTTAGCCATTAATGGAACAAATAGTAACTCCTTCTCATCCTTTCTATGTACAGAGTCAATGCAGAATGTGATATAAACCCAAATGCCTAATTTTTTTGTGTCTTTCTAATTCTTTCCATCCACCTCTTAGGTGTGTTGTTTTTTCTCAGAGCCTCCATGCTGTCTTGCAGAGGGACACATAAGGACAGCACTACCTTCTAGGCACATAATTTCTGACTAAAAACATCTTAGTCCTCTCAGACAGAGGAATGTGTTTTCTCTTTGTGTTAGGTATCCCTTACACACCCTGTCGCTGATGTTTTCCAAGAAGCTGTTTGTCAGAATTACACCAATGAAATTTAAACCCTTCATGGAACTGCAGCTGACGTGGGCAGAGCAGCTTTTGGACAGCTTGGGTCATCCCCTGGTATTGATTTTTTCTTCTTGTTAGACTTGAAGGTCCAGTTGGTCCCAGGGATTAGGAAGTATTGGCTAGCTACCACTGTGAGCTTGGTGTTGGCTGTGCATGAGGATATCTTGAACCATCTGGATAAAAGACATTTAATGACCTTTGTCACTTTGTGGGGGGGGCTAGGTCAGAGTGCCCTCCCATTATTTGACAGCAGCCTCAGTCTTCATAGTTCAGAGTACTTTGCAAGTGAATACATCCTTCTGATCTGCTGGAGTCTGACATTGGACCCCAACATTCATTCCCAAGATAGGCTTCCAGTGCTGTGTTGGTAAACACCTGGGTCAGGGGATGCATTAGGAAGTGTAGTTAGTCAGCTGGGCTATATGATGTTATTTCTGTCTAGCTGGTCCTTGAGATAATAAAGGTATTTTCAAGACAAACATGAATGCAGTGCTGACAGGACTGCACTGGTAGATACTGATATTTTTCTTTTCCCAGGACAAAAGCTCTTGATAAAATTGCCTGTCTCCAAAATTTGGGAAAAAAAATGAACACCAGGAGGGGCTTTTGGAGTCAAGAGAAGAGAATTTACTCCCTCAATAGGGAAAACAGTGTAGCTGGAAGAGAAACCATGAAGAACAAGAGACTATGGTAAACCTGGAAGGATGCCTGGAACCTGAAAGCCTCCATGTAGGGTGCTCGCAGAGTCGGGGTCAGGCTAAGGTATCTGTCCTTTGAGAGGCAAAGCGCGCTGGTGACATGACTGCACTTGTGCCACCAGTGTCCATTTTGTCCCAGAAGATGTCAGGAGCAGAGCAGATTCTGGCTCAGATGGGCTTGTTCTTTTTCCCACAGCAGAAGGTGCTTCACAGGGGTGCACCACCTGATGGGAATGCCATGTCAGGACAGATCCACATGCAGTGTGGAGGACTTTGTGTGTTTGCAGCCCAGGGTGGCTCAGCACCCCCTCTTATGAGAAGTGAGGGCTTGTTCTGAGTGCTGCTGCTCCCAGCTTCCCTTCACAGGCAGGTGAGGCTGAGGACTGATATTGCCAATAAGGCTGTGTCAAGTTCTCCTCCTTCCAGATCACTAGTGTTCTCATTTGTGGTACTTCTCAAGCACCTCTTGACATCATTGTTACGGATGTGGGATCATAAGGCTGGAAAGATATCCTACATTTTGGGTCAAACCCCAAGAAAAGCTTTCATCCGTTTCAGCTTACTGGTTGCCTACACACACCTCTGTGGAATGCTCTGTCAAACTTGGCTGCTGGTCAGTTTGCCACAACTCCATCTTCTCCTTCACCAATAGTTCCTGCAGCATTCCAGTGATGCTGAAATAAGGTGTGAATTTCCTATAAGCAGGGGAACTCTTCTGTAGGGTACCAGCAGCTGCTGGGCCCAGCAAAGCTGGTAGCACTTTGTCCCTGCTGTTGCCTTCTCCTCAGTGAAGGCAGCTGATGTGTCCCAGGTGCTCACCAGCTCTCACAGACCATGTGGGACCAGATCCTGCTGTCACATTTGGTTGCATTTGCTAATAAATTCAAGATTGGTAAGAGCTGGGCAGATCATGTAGTCACAAACCCTTGGTTTCTTTGAGAAGTGTCCTGACCACCTCTTGGGCTTTTTTTTGCAGTATGAGCATACAGACAGGAGTAGGCTCCAGCATGAGCTGCTCAGAAATGAATGTGGTGTTGCCCTGGGGAATGGGACTGGCCCTGGTCCTGCTGGAGCTGCCTGTGCCCAAGAAGCAGACATGTTTTTCCAATGTGGAAGTAACCTGATTGTTGACTGTGCAATGGGATGTGCTGTGGCTGACCTGGAGTTAACTGGAGTAGAAAGGAGACACCTTGTCTGCCCACTGCACACGCAGCTGTAAATCAGGTGTCACCACAGCCATTAATCAAGTGTCACAGAGGGCAACAGGATATTTCTCAATGTGCATTTCCCACCGGGCCACTGTGGCCTAGAGCTATTCTTAGCTTCTTGTACTGTACTGCTCAATTAGGAGAGGCTTAATAATCAGCAGGATGCTGACAAATAATGATGATATTTTTTTCTGATTATCACCACTGACCAGTATTAATTGGTCTTGATTATAACCTCTGGTTATTACAGAGAAAGTAGTTTGTTTTTTTAGGTGCTGGACTGTTCCCAGTTCCTCTGGGCATCCTCAGCTCTGCATGGGAGAGCTGTTCACTCCCACTAACCATCCAAATTTGCTGGAGATAGCTACAGACTGTAAAAAATCCCCTTTTTTCCCATCCTCCCCGGAACACATTCCAGACAGAGATGTCAGGATACGCAGGTTCTCTTTCGGGAAACTGAACATGGTGGTGCAAGCTGCCTTCCCTTCTCTTTCACAACCTCTCTGCCCTTCTCAACCCAAGAGATGCTCATCCTGCCCCCAGCCTCATCTGGGACCAAGCCCAGAAGTAAAGACCTGGAGGGCCTTGCAGGTGCCAGTTTCTTTCCTTTACATGCCCCAAAGTGTACCACCTTGGCAGACCTAAGAGCAGCAGGAGCTTGCCTTGGGGGAGGATGAGAGGTGGTTTGGCCAGAGGGAGTTCAGTGGGATTAAACAGCAGTCAGAAAAGGGGCTGCTCCCAAACCTCTGTGGCCTCTGAGAGCACTGCTGAGCTTGAGGGAGCCTCTTAGCACAGCACAGAGAGGCAGGGGAGACTCACAGTGTGAATGGGGCAGGAGGGAACCCACAGGTGGGACCTCTCTGCCCAGTGCCAAGAAAGTGGTTGGAGATTTTTGTAGGGAGACCTGAGCTAGTCCTGGTTATGACACAGCCCCAAGCTGCAGATCTCCTGGGACACTTGTGCAGTGTAACCCCAGGATTCCCTGGCTACCAACCACAAGCTGTAATATTTTTTGTCCTAAATAAGACATGTTTCTTAAATGGGTGTGTAGGAGGTCTCTCCTGTTGCCCCAGTGTCTAACCAGGCCTCCCTGCTTATGACTGCCCTGGGGGTGGAGGGAGTTGAGATGCTCAGAGTTTCCTCATTCCTGAGAGTCCGATGCCTGGGCTCACCACTCCTCAGCTGCATGCAGTTATTTAAGCAGGACAGCTTGGGAGGATATATCACGGAACAGGCAGGGGCTGTGCTGAACACTGTGGGATCTTCAGGCTCCTGGTGTTTGACTTGTCTCCATAGACGCTGTCACCATGGCATCCCAAGGCCAGGCCATTTTCTGGAGGTATGGTTCTATCTGCACTTGCTTTGGTAGAGGGAAAGGAGGGAATTGCACTTTTCAGACTCTTGGGATGTATCACTCTGCTGCCAGGAGCTCTCAAGAGAGCAGTTCTTTGCAGCTTGACTGTACTGCACTCACTCAAGCTACTTAAATACCAGTACAGCTTGTTTTATACAATTTGTAAGGCCATGTATGTATCAGACACCCATTTGCAGTCATCAGCTGTAGTCAAGATGGAGATGCATGTCCTAGAACTCTGCACTTGCTAGAATTTGCTATCCCAGGGTTGAATCCTGTGGTAGATTGGGATGGCAATGCTTGAGGAAGGGTGTATTCCTTCTGTTGTATTTTGGGGGTTCAGTGGCTTGAGGAAGGCACCCTTCTTCTGCTGGTCCTCAGACAGCTGGTTGTGTTTCCATCACATCAGCTTGCTGTGGGGAGAAAGAAACTGTCCTCCAGAAGTTTCCTTTCAGGAGTAAGAGCTGGGAAGACATTCTCAAAGTGTTTTGTGCCTCTCATTTCAATTACCCCATTTCCTTTGACTGAGTGCTGGTGAACTAAAGTTGGAAAAAGAAGTCTTGAAAATATCTACCTCGTATCCTTATTTCCTGATTAGTTGAAAATAACCCCCACCAGATGGATGAAAGGGCAAATTTTTCATCCTCTAGTGAACGTGGACTGAGCTTTCATCTGAACCTCACTGCTTGAACAGAGACAGCAACAAGCTCCCAGGTGTGAACTTCCCAGGCTGGATGGAGACAGAGGTTCCAGTGTGAGACAGTCCTGCTGGCATTTATTCTGTGAAAAAGCCTTCAGCTGTAACCAGTATCTGTCCCACTGGAGTGGAACAGCAGTGGGGAGAAGGACAGTCCATGTGTTAACAGAAGATTCCTCACACATGAGCCTTGCCACTTGGAGCATCAAGGAAGCACTAAATAGCAATATTATCTGCACCCTTTCACTGGCAGAAGTGGGGTTGCCTGTAGACACAGTGTCAGAGTGTAAATATTCCCTGGGCACTGTATTCCTCATGTGTCTGGAATGCATGCAATAACCAGCTCTGTTATTCTCAAGAGGCAGCCCACCCAGCCAGCCTTTGTCAGGGAAATGAAGTAACTGATGGGTGTGAAAAAATGCTCATCTATACGTTGCTGCTGTGAAAACCTTCCTCCTGCTCTGCCAGTGCCTCTGCCTGCCCTGCCAAGCAGCCACAGTTTAGTGGGAGAAGCAGGCTTCCTTCAGGGGCATTTGCTCTTCAGGCTAATCCTGAAATGCAGAAACAGACCAGAGAGGGGGGTGAATTTTCCAGGAAGTTTCAGAAAAGCAGTGGGAGATTTCTGCTGATTTCAGGAAAAAAACAAAAGCAACAAAGGAAACAAAACCAAAACAAAAAAATCCCCAACAAAAACAACAACAATAAAACTCCCTGAAGGGCTGAAGAAAGTTGGGTTCTGCAATCACCATCTGCATATTGGAATAGAAACCCTTTTGGTTTGGGTTACCACTGCCATTTCTTTTCCACAGTAAACTTTGCTATAAAGAGGAAGGCAAGGGACCTTCAATATCCTAATCTGTCAGTTCTTTTGACCCTCTAAGCCCATTCCGAGGGAAAGCTTAGTCCAAGTGGAGCTAGAGATCTGGAGAATTAGGACTGTTGCCTATCACAGCCGGGCTGTGAGCCTCTCCCTGTCCCTGGGCTGTGATCAGCAGCATTTAGGCAGGGAATGAATGGATTCATTTAATGCCAAATTTGATTCCAAGTTTGATTGGTGAGGAACAAGACTATGGTAAATAGGGTAGGAGGCACAGAGCAGCATCCCACAGGCTGCCAAATGGGCACTGGGAACTGAGGGTGGTGTCAGGGCTCCGACTGGTGCACCTCAGCCACCCACATCAGTCTGTTTCTATGCCTTTAAAACATTGGAGGTACCAGGGGTGCTGATGCACAGAAAATTGCTTCTTGCTTGGAGTGCTTGAACTGGACTGCTGCAAGACACAGCTACCACCAGCATGTGGCTAGGATGCCAGGTTCCTCTCATTCACTCTGCATGCCAGATCTACTCATTACACATGGTGGGCACACAGCAAATGTTTGTAAGGATCTTGTGATTCCTGCATCTTGCAGTTTCTGCAGAGGAAACTCCAGAGGGACTAATTTCTCCTTGTCCCTCACAAGGGATGTTGAAGTAGGCAGTGGCCTCTGTATACCCAAAATTGCCATTCCCCCTGTGCAGCTTTTCCAATCAGCCCTGCTGGTGCTCTGGAGCAGGGTGGGTAGCCACTCTCTGGGTGCAAAGCAGCAATGCTTTGCAGCCATGGGGGCAGGTGGCACCTGCACAGGACAAAGGCATTGGTGTGGCCTGTTTGTGCTTGTTTGTGTTTGTCTGTGAGTAAGCTGAGGATGGTTTTGGACAGATGAGTGTGAGGGCAGAGGTGGTGTTCAGATCAGAGGGTCCTTTCAAGGACTAGAGGCAAGTGTGGTGGCACTTGAAGCATTCAGGGACTGCACAGGAGGACATCCTGGCTACTTGTCCCTCTGCCATACCTCCTAGCATTTACTGTAACCCTCTGGCAGCATCCCTCAATTCTGAGCACTTTCTTCTCTGCCTGTCCTTGGGAAGAAGGATTGTAAGATAAGGGGATAAAGATGAATCACAACTGTTGTGAGTCAGCACAGTGTGGCTGCTGCTTGCTTGTGATTCCCAGGTGTGAGAGCTGAGGCTTGCCATGACAACCTTGGCTGAGTTTATAGCAGCTATCTCACTCTGGGATCAACTCCCAGAGTGGAAATTGGTAGAGCTCCTCAAGGAGATGGGTGTTATTCAGTGTACATGAAACACTTGGCATCTTCCCCAGAACAGGAAAGCACAGGCTGTCCCACTGTAAGCCTGGCTGGGACCTTGAGTGACTCAGGACCGAGTCCTGTGGGACATGGTGAGGCTTTGCTGAAAGCTGTCACACGTCAGGATCCATAGGAGCCATCAAAGTCCCCATCCTGCAGGCCCCTGGGGGAGGCAGTGCCTGGGTCCCCAGCTGCCTGGTGCCCATGGCTGGATGATATCCATGACTTTTCTCCCAGCAGGGTCGGCTGTGATCCACCTTGAGGGATTAGGTGGGGAACTACTGTTCATCCCAGCCATGACTGAAAGCTGCTGACAATGGGAAGAAGCCAAACGTGACATCTCCCAGCTCTGAGGGCATCTAGGCAGAGCTTGGTATGGATGTGAATGTGTAAATGGATTTGTGTGAGCCCTTATCTGGAGGTACCACATATTTGGTACCCTTGTGAGCATGTGCAAACTGGGCTTCCTCAGACAACTTCCCACTGGCTTTAAGGATGAGAATGCAAGGGAGACAGTGGGAGGTCAAACAAGTCTGCAACATCTCCCTTTTTCTCTATTCCCTCTTCCCTTTCTCCCCTCCCTGCTGCTCCCTGTGGGAGAGGCTTGTTCACATGGTATGATTCTCTGGAGTTCCATATCAGCCCTGTGATCGTGGCATCTGTGGAAACTGAGCAAGTCACAGATGCAGGCATACATCAGTGGTGGGAGGAGTCCATGGTTGTAGGGACATGTCCTGTCCTAGATGGACTGTCCTGCAGGAGGCTGCCCATCAGCTTTGTGTTGGCAAAATTGTGCTGCAAACCAGTAAATGCTGCTGAAGCAGAGCAGCTGGTTTTGTGTGGGCAGAAGGGCTGTGACCTCTCACAGCCTGCAGCTCTCTGGGCTTCTTCTCTGTGAGGAGTCTCTGTGAGACTGCTGGGCACAAACTCCAAATCCAACCAGCTCCAAAAAATGGCCCTGTTTCCAGATCCTTCCTGCACATTCCCTGCCTTGTACCTGGTGTCTCCTGGGCTCAGGGGCTTTGCTCACCCCCTGGTCACTCACAAGCACCAGCAGGGACTGTCTGACTTGGTTATGTGCCAGGGAATGCAGAGAGAAGCATCCTGCACTGGGGCCAGCTCCTGCTCTCAAAGGCCAAGCCTGGGTCTCCTGCCACATGGTCCCCACTGTTGACAAGGGCTGCTCACCTGAATGTTCAATGTTCATCCCTATTGTGGTGATGTGCTTTACCCATCCGCCTCATTCTGGGTCTGTGGCTCACCTGCCTCCCCCTCCTTCCTGCAGCCAGCTCTGCAGATGGACGGTACAGCATGGGCTGTGAAGGAGGTGGGCTCTGTGCTAATGCTGTCCTTTCCCTTTTCCCCAACAGCATGACTACAGCCATTGTCATCCTGGCTGCAGTGATCGCCCTGATCATTGGTTTCGGTGTTTCAGGTGTGTGACTGCTCAGATTTCTTGCAGTGGGACTGGTGGGATGATGAACTTCTGCCCTGCCTCTACCTCTGTGTGTCCATCCCGTGCACAGGCTGAGGTGTAATCATGTGTGGAAGTGCCGCCCACCACCCTTTAACAAAGGCTAGGCAGGGGTAGTGCAGCCTGTGCTGCTGGAGGTGTAGTGGTATGGCAGCTGAAAGCCCCTTGGGCTTGGAGCCCCAAACCTACACATAAAGTCCTGCACATTCTCTGCTCCTTCTCCTGGATAGGATGAGATGATGGGATGGTATTTATTGTGAAATCAGAGATCATCTGCCAGGATGGGGCGCCTTTCCCAGGACCCTCAGAGACAACAAAAATGTGTTGTTTTGGTGTTGGCCAAAATGCAGCTTCCTTGGAATGTGCTGAGTGAGGATGGGTAGGGAAGGGCTGCATGGGGAAGAGAGCCTGGCTCTGGGAATTCTCAGGCTTGCAGCTTAGGATTTCAGATGCTCCCTTTTCTTAAATGAAAGAAAAATATTTGGATTTCAGTAAAGGGGAAAGAGCTGCTATTTCTCTGCCAGCATTATGCCTTCCAATCACATTAAGGGAGGTCCTGACTAAGAAAAGACATTAAAATCATGCTTTTCTGGTAGTTGCAAAGAGAAAAATCCCTGATATATATAAGTAAACAAGAAAATACCATGTGAATTCTTCTCAAACAAGTAAGAAGAGCTACTTTTTGAAGCACTCATTTGCTACAGAAATACTCCTGTGCTTTATCATGGCATACAGTCCGTGGGAGCTGGCCTCTACCAGCAGCACTGGTAGCAGCCACTGGAGGCCTTGCTGTGTGCCAGTGACTGTTCAGCCTCGGGCTTGGTCCATGACAGCCACAGGGCAGTCTGGCCTTTCTCCAGGCTTGCTGCCTCACCTTTCTCCAGCCTCCTTGCTCTCTCATTGCAGGAAAACACTCCATCAGTGTGACGGCGCTGACCTCTCCAGGGAACATTGGCCAGCACAGCATCCTGGGCTGCTCTTTCGAGCCCGACATCCGGATGGACAGCATTGCAATCCAGTGGGCCAAGGAGGGGGTAGCTGGGCTGGTTCACGAGTTTAAGGGTGGGAAGGACCACCTGCAAGAGCAGGATCCATCATTTCAGGGCCGCACGGCCATGTTTGCAGACCAGGTGATCGGCGGGAATGCTTCCCTGGAGCTGAGGGATGTGCAGCTCTCCGATGCTGGCATCTACCAGTGCTCTGTCACCACAGCCAGAGGGAGTGGGGCAGCGGTGCTGCGGTACAGGACAGGAGGTGAGGGCTACAAGGAGCAAAATCCTGCTGCAAAACACATGCTAGTGTCACTTGGTTGCTCCTACCTGTGCTTGTGATGCTGCTACACCCCTGAGTAGGGTGTATTTCTGGCTTTTACAGGATATTTATGGCCTTAACCCCTCTTTTGACACCCTTGTTCCAGTAAAGGTTATACTCTTGATAACATGGTAGCTTTTTCTCTCTTGAATTCGGATGTATCTCCAGCCAGAAGTGCTGCATAGTAAAAACTGTAGCATATTTAATATATTTTTCTCAGTTTTTCTGAAGTATTCGGTTTTTTAAAATTACTACCAAAGCAACAAACCTCTGATATCATACTTACCTGAAATGTTACATATTTACAAGAGTCAGTCCTCCAGGGGAGATCTGAAAACCACCGGGTCTTTGGCCTCTTCCAGTGAGATGAATTTAGCTGTAATAACAAGTCACCTCCCAAGCGGTCACCTCATGTTGAGACTGAGGGATGAACCCCTTGCAGGTCTCCTCCAGACTGCACCCTTCCCTCTCATCCCTGTGGCCAGAATTCCTGTCCTACAGCTCACATTGGGTGAGGAAAAGCCCTCAGACCTCTCCAAGTGAAAGAGGGCTTTGTAAGCCTGAGGGTTGCAAATGTTCCACTGAGACTTGGTCCCCTATCCCTCCTTCAAACCTTGTGGCTCTGCCTACTTTTGTGTTGCTTGATTAGATGTTTCAAGTAATCTACACAGAAAAGGCATTAGAAAGAACATGTGAAATGTTGTAATGGGTTTTATTTCCAGCACAGCTGTAATACCTGTTCTGTGTGGAAAGAGAGACATGTTCCTTTCAGCTGATTTTCTTTAGCTCATCCTTACACCAGTTCACTTCCAGGTCCTACCAGCCAAAACAAAAGTGGACGAATACTGAAGGCAGCTGTCCTGTGCTTTGGCTGTGTAAGCCCTCCTTATTACAGGTCTGCAGGGGATTACTCCAGAGAGGAAATGGCCTCAAGTTGCCCCAAGGGAAGTTTAGATTTAATATTAAGAAAAATTTGCTCATGGAAAGGGTTATCAAGCCCTGGAACAGGCTGCCTAGGGATGTAGTGGAGTCACCTACTATCCCTAGAGATTTAAAATACATGCATTTATGGTTATGGTATAGTTGTGGACTTAATTCTGGGCTAACAGTTGAACTTGATCTTAAAGGTCTCTTCCAACCTTAATGATTCTGCAACTCTGTGAAGCCATAGGTGTTGGTCAGGCCCCCTTCTCAGTGAGTGGAGAGGGTGAATCATCTTTCCCCCATTATTAAGAATAACTAAAAGACGCTAAAGGTGTGTCACGACCTCAGCAGATCCTGTCAAGCTGGACTGCTATGTCCTAGGAGTCCTTGGATCCCTTGTACTCATCCTCCCACAGCCCAATCTGTACAGAGCTCTGTCTGAGCCTGGTTTTGGCTTGGCTCCAGGCAGTGCTGTGCTGCCAAGCAGCAAGCAGCCTAGAAATACCTGGGACTGGTAGATGCAGTTGGGTATTTCAAGCCCGGTTCCTATCACTTGCCTTGTTTTGAGTGTCTCCCTGTTTTGCCTCCTTCCCAAAGCCTTCAGCACGCCTGTGGTGCAAGTGGAGCACAGCAGCCACGGGGGCACGCTGCAGTGCGGAGCCCCGCGCTGGTTCCCTCGCCCTGCTGTGCGCTGGATGGCCTGCGGTGACACTGGGGAGCACCTGCCCCGCGCTGCCAACACCAGCTACCAGCTGAACCCCGAAAACATCACTGTGAAGGTGGTTTCCCTCCTGCACAACATCACTGCTAATGCCACCTACACCTGCGTGATGGAAAACAGCATTGCCAAGGCTGTGGTCAACATCAGAGTGACAGGTAGGGCTTGACAGCACCCTGAGACCACAGGCACGGGGGAGAGTATCAGCAGTGTTCCTGGTGCACCAGGGGGTTCCTGCAGCAGCTGATATCAGGCAAGGAAGGGACTGAAAGCATGGCTAATCCAACCACTTCTCTGTCCCTGGGATGAATGAAAGGGTCTGTGTTTGCTCCTGCTATCTCATATGCTTCTCGTGGTATTGATTGTCACCTTGGCTAGGGGACAGAACTGCCAGGGGACCAGAAAGAGGGACACTTTTCAAAGGAGTGTATTGCTTGGAATGTTAACCAAAACCAAACCAACCAACCAAGCCTCACATCTTTTGACACTTTCTTTAGCCAGTTCATCTTAGATCACATTCGTGTACCAAACCAACAGGCCCCTGTAGCAGTTATTGGTGACAATACCTCTGACTCCAGCCCAATCTCTTTATTTTAAAAGCCATTTTACTCACAAAAAAACCAAGCTTTACAAAGGTTCTGAGAATCTTCTCCTGTTCTACATGAGGACCAGAATGCTTCTACAGCCAGGACTTCATTGCAATTGGCCTCCAGTACAAGAGGCAGTGTCTATCTTCATCCATATTCAGAAAATTGGGAAGGAATAAATACACACTTTTTTTGCCTTCCCTGCTGTGTTCCTGTTCTGTAGCCTCTCACAATTCTTCTGCTACAGATTTCAGCACTACAAAGGTGACCAACTTGCAGCTGGTGAACCTGAATGCAGAATCAGTGTCATCCTCCTTTCCAGCCTGTCACTGGATGCTTCTGCTTCCTTTATACCTGCTGTCAATATAAAGCCTCTGTAAAGCAATTGGGAACTCTGCTGGACCTGCAGGTAAGCTTGGGAAGAGAATCTCATATACATACAATATACAGAGGCCCTCTTAGGGCGTTTGGCTACAGCAGCAGACCTATCTCAAGACTGCCAGAATGGGAGTGCATGTCTTTCCCCTCTGCCTGTCCTTTCTCCATCCCCACCTTTCGGTGGGACACATAGCTTGTCCCTCCCACAGGCTTCTCCCATCACTTTTGGCAACCACAGAGATCCTTCTCTGGCACCAGCAACTGTCAGCTCTTACTTGTCCTCTCATTTTCTTTCCTGGGCACCCTCTGGACCTGGGCTGCAGTTCATGGCTGCAAGGCAGCACGGGCTTGTTCCTCTCCCCCCCTGCTCACAAGACCTGCTACAGGTACAAGCCTCTCCAGTAAATACTACAGATACCTTGAACATGGCTAGAGGGAGCTGCCAGCCTGAGCAATTCCCTGCAGACCTGGAATAAGGAGGGCTTACACAGCCAAAGCACAGGACAGCTGCCTTCAGTATTTATTGGCTTTGGTTGGTAGGACTTGGAGGGAAACTGGTGAAAGGGTGAGCTAAAGAAAATCAGCTGAAAGGAACACGTCTGTCTTTCCACACAGGTATTACAGCTACGTTGATGGCAGGACTCACTTCAGGCTTTCCTCCCTATGGGGCTGAGGGCTTTAGGAGTTCCTGCTGCTTCCAGAGTACACTGTAGTACAAACATGAAATTAGCTGATTTTTCCTGTGTTATCATTTCTTATCCACACCAACAACAGGATACTTTGTTTGGCTTCACAAAGAGAGCAAGGAATGTGATAAGGAGAATTGCATAAAGGAAAAGTTCTGATTGTAGGACAAGATATGTTCCCTTGTCTGATCTAACAGTGACCAGAACTCTCTGATCATGGGCAGAAGTTCAGACACAAACAGGAAAAGGGTTTCCCGCAATAGAGCTGAGAATGGCTCCTTCAGAGTACTAAAAGCAAGCAAATCTTAACTCCCCCCAAATAGATTTGATTCACCCATCTCTTGTCTTGTGATTCTCTGACTGTACCAATAAAACTGTAAATAAGAGAGGCACTTAACCTCCTTCATCTTCTTGGAGTGCTAAAATCAAACTCCCCTGCTGAAAAAGATGTGAATGGCAGAACAGCGATGGGTTAGAAAACTGCCAGCAGGTTTGGAATATCCTGGCAAAGACAAACCACATCTAAAGTCCTGTATGAGGAGTGATGATTGCAGTTGTAATGTGAAATGAAAGAGGAACAGATAAGCAGACAGCAGACAGAAAACTAACATACAGAATGAGGAGGAAAAGGAGACTAGTAAGATAGCTACTGGAAGCTTCAAGTTATTAAAGTTATTAGACCCAGTATAACAATAGAGCTGAATTTTTCTTTTTTGTTTCTTAAATAAGTGTTATCAGGTACTTCTTATCTATTTCTGTCTGCTACTGTGTTATTCATATTACTAGACTACTTTCAGTTGCACTTTTTAACCAGATTTTAATCTTTGTCTTATCACTTACAGTCAACATGTTCCTCAGACTAAGGTAGTTTATTTTGGGGTTTTTTTGGTTTTGTTTTGCTTTCTTTCTGGAGGGTGGAGAGAAGCTTTAGTAAAATCTTTTCTGTTCTGCAGAAAGTACCCACAGAAAGTAAGGCTGTCACAGCAACATTTGCAAAGACTTCAGCTTTAAGCTATTCTGGCAACCTTTTAGGATGGAGTCTCACAACGTTACTGAATGGTGGCATCTATCAAGTCTTGTGCCACTCACACTTTGGTCTCAGAAGTGGACAGCAGGCCTTGAGAGGGAAGACATTTCACTCCTGCTCAGTAAAACCACTGCCTGTATCACAGCTCAGTGCCTGCCTCTTCTTACCAGCACCACCTCATGTTCAGGCTGCTGCTGATAAACTGCAAAACAATGCCCAAATAATCTTGTCATTTAGCACTGTGATTTAGTCTCCAAACAGCAGCTGACTCACTTCCCTTCTTTTCTTGAAGGAGATGCTTTAAAAGTGTAATTTTAATTATTTCAATTAGGTTAAGAAGACCATACCCTGTGGGAACTGTATAGTTTTGTTAATGGTCACCATACAGCAAGGAAAACTGAATACTAAAATAGAGACTAAAACAGATACTGTATTCTTTAAGTAATATTTTCATAGCTTTATTTAGTAGATACTACAACATCAAATGCACACACTGCGTGCCCTGGGCCCAAGGCAAGAGCTGTCACATCGGAAGCACTGAACATCTCTCTTCCAAAATGTAGCCCAGAGTGACTGGTTGACAATGGCCCAGAGTGACCATTCAGGAATTCCACAAGTCACAGCAGCTGCTTGACTGCACCCTTCACCCTTTGCTCACCCTTCAGGCTTGTGCTCCCACTGAAAGGAGAATTAAAAAGCTCCTGATTGCAGTAGGTATCTCCATAATTCCTCTCCCACTGGGAGAGATATTAAGCTGTGGCTTCCACTCAGCAGGAATTGGATGTCCTGCTCATCCTCTGGCTGTTCAGGTAGCCTAAGGCATCTTGTGCCACTTCCTCCACCTTCAGGCACAGCAGGCTCGGACGAGGCCCCACTCGTGACACAAACTCCACATCACCACAGCGAAAATTCCGCAGCTGCAGGGGAGCTGCAGGGGAAGGATACAACGGGAACAACTCAGGACAGGGCTCTGGCTCTGCTCTAGCCCACAGCTGCACAAGCTGCTGGGGGAGGGAAGGCCTTGTAGCAGCTGCTTGGCATCTGCCAAACCTCAAAGGACAGCACGGTGAATGACTCCAGGATGTAGGCAGAGGAATGCATTTTGCCAGCATCCCTCCAACCTCCAGGAAACAGACATTCTACACTGTGAAATGAATGCTGTGAACTGTGTGCTTACAGAGCTGATGCTCTGAGCTTTGTATCCTCTATCAGTATCAGCAACCTGCCTTTACAGTGTACATGACAGCCAGAAAGTCTCCACTGCAGAGCATCCTCTGGTGAGCTCAGCAAATCAACCCCTGCAGCACCTGCACTCAAACTTAAGCTCTAGGTATGTGTGCAAACAGTGTGAGGAATTGGTGTGAAGAATGCCCCCTTCACACAGCAACTGCACAGTTGTGGCAGCATGAGCTCAGACCTCGGCACTCATGAATTCAAAACACTTCAGTGCTGATTTCCAGGTGAGGATTTCCAGGCCTGCTATTGACCCTACATGCCATCCTATCTACAGTCAAAACCCACTTGATTTGAGAAGCCTGCACAGTAACTCTGGCTGATCAGATTCCTGTCCCAGACAAGGACTGGGAATCTTTCTCAAGAACAGTTTTATGTGTGAAGTAGAAAAAATTATCCTATATTGTTTTAGGAATTTCCATAATATTATTTCTCTATTTTATAGCCATGGATCTACTAAGACACAACTTAGTTCTACACTACAGATTACAAAATTCCAGGAAAATCCTTCAAAGATCTTGCTATGATGGGCAGCGAAGGTACCTCTCCTTCCCCAGCCTGGTGAGATGCCTCCTCCCTTCCTTCCCACCCTAAATATTAGAAAAGCCAGCAGTACTTGCTTACCAGGCCGGAGGATCTTGGAGGGCTTCCTGTCTAGGCTGAAATCCAACAGGATAGGGCGACATATGAGAGGACTTCTGCACAGACTCCTTAGGTAACGAGCAACAAGATCTTCAGGTTCCTCTAGACACTGAGGAAGGAAAGAGTGTGTTGCCAGGGAGTGTTCAGTGGGAGGCAGGGAGGCTCTGCAACACCCAGAGCAAAGGGAAATCCTGTCCAGCCGAGACTTGAGCCCAGCAGGCTGCAATTGCTGCTGGAATAGCCCACTCACCCCTGTTCCAGGAGCTTCCCTGTGCTGAATGCACACGCTGCCCCTGCTCTGCACACAGTTCTGCACAGCTTCCCACTCGAGAAGGCTCAGGCCCAGCACTGCTGCCACATGTTCATTCCTGCACAGCACCACAGCTTCACCTGTTCCATCCTCCACCAGCACCCTGTGCAGACAGCAGGCAGGCTGGGATCAGGAGGGCAGGACAATACCTGCTCCCTCACAAGGGCCACACTCCAGAAAACACATCTCAGTAGAGAGTTTGTTCACATCTCAGAAGATGTGATAACTCCATCTTTGCTGTTGTGTCCACATCCCATCCCTGATATGATTTTCCCCCTCCTGTTTGTGGTGTAATTTGTTCCCTCCTCCCCCCTCTCCCCACAGCCAATCCCTACAGCAGTTACCGTGCACTGGCTTGCCTCACTCCTGTTTGTGATGGACATGGAGGATTGTGTCGGGTGCACCTCCCCTGAAGGAAGAACAAAGCTACAGCTATGTATGGGTGTAAGTGAGAAGGGGAAGGGCCACTGCTTATTTAAATCCTTCTCTAATTAAGTAGGAAAAAGTCTAAAGAATTTCACTGCATTTCCAGTGAGTTCTGGGAAAAGTTTATATGGGGAGAAAAATCACCTTGCTGCAAGGTGCTGATCCCAAATAGCAGTGAACATGGGAAGAGCAGAGCATTAACAGAGTAGGATTGTCCTCTTCAGTGCCCTCACTTCACTCCCAGTCCTAGCTGCCAGCCTGCCTGACATCAGATATAACATCAGATATATACTTCTAATCACTTAGGTCCTTTCTAATATGCAAGTCCTTCTCAGACACTGGAAAAAGGGTTTGCAATCAAGACAGGAACTCTCATTTCTCCTACGTGGTAGCAAAGGATGTGTGAGAGTAAAAAATCTGCAAGACCTCTCACAAATTATGTTTGTGGAAGCTTGACTACCTCTTTGAAGATGCAGCTGCAAAGTGAGCAAATCCATTGCAGGGACACAGTCAGTACACAGGACAAGTGGCATAAAATCCGGGCCTGGGCCACATTTTGCAGCTGAGGTCTCAAGCTGGATAGAAACACTAGTGAGGGGGATGAGGCTTCTCCTGCAGGACTAGAAGAAATAGCAATTTGAGAAGCTTGGAACATAGAAGCCTTTCTTTGGACACTCTACCATGAGAACAGACCCAACACTTACCTAGAAGGAAAAGGCAGGTGAGAAGCTGGCAGAGATAGGATGCTCACACAGCTGGAGGCAATGTAGGTGCAATAAACATTATGGAATCTGCAATATGAAAGAGCAGATGTCAGAAAGAGCTCACAGAAACCAAACACTCAGGTTTTCTTGGATGGCTGGGCTGATCTTCATTTGTAACACAGTAGGAAAATAATTTATGGTAAGGGATTAGGAGAGATGAAGGATTGAACAAGAGATGAGGTAAATCCATGTGGGAGGTCAGATTAAGAGATGGTTTCAAAGACAGTAAGAGAGGTCAGGGCTCTAAAGACAGGAGCACCTTGAGATCTTGCGTTCCAAGTTCTGGAAGAGGATCTTGGCTCCAGGTAGCAAGCCCCTGAGGTGCTGCAGGTAGGTGGCAGTAATGTAAACGTCCATCCCAAGAGGGGAGCCTGGAGCAGCTGAGACACTGAGCTTCACACTGTGATCCCTGGACAGCAGAGTCCCTGAGGAGGCACAGAACCACACAGACCATGAGCTCACTCACACAGGCAGCATGGCCTGTCACTGAGCTGGGCCTGCTAGAGGGGTTCTTCCTCCCATCCTCCATGAAGGCTGTCACTGTTCCACCTCCCAGGTTTTCTGGATACTGCATTCCCATTCCCATCTCCACATCCACAGTGCGCAGTTTCCAAGCCCTTTGACATGCAACAGGATGCAACATCCTGGCATACTTCCACTATTCCCAGGCACAGCAGCACACTGAACAGAAAGAAGAACCAATCTGTTGCTTTCCAACAGGCTGCCACAATCTTACCTGTCTGCTTTGGATGGCCAGGTGGCTTCTCATTCTTGGGAGAGGCACACAAGGTCCTCTCCATGATCTCACCACAGAAAGAAACAAGGGAACCTGTGAAACTGAGAGCAGACCAGGATTTTTGTCCCGCCTGAAGACAAAGGGAGTGGAAGAAGGCCTGACTTCAAGATTGCAACAAAGTGGAGCAGTGTTGGTTAAGCCCAGTTTCTGGGAAACCTGTCCTTGAGCACCTGAGCTTCTGGATCGAGGGCAGCTTGCTGCAGCCTACCCCTCCCAGGGACAAGAGGCCCCTTTACCTTGCTTTCTGCTGCTTCAGGTTCAGCAGTGAAGATGAAGAGTAAGGCACTACAGCCTTCCTCTCTGCTAAACTCCGAATTGTTTTTCTGAATTAGATGAAGAAGCCAAGCAGAAAACCCACAGTTTTTCATAAAGCACTGGTGAAAAATCCAGTGTGCATACATATCACCCCAGATTAAATATGCTTTGAGCGGAAAAGTTATAAGTTTATTATGTGTTTGAGCAATGTACGCTAAAAAAAAATCTAAAACAAAAAAAACCTCCAAAAATATACAGTCAGTCTGATTTTCCCTGCTGTGCTTGTTTCCACTTCTGACAGGAATTTGGCAGACACCTTTGGGACTTAGTCCACACCAGCAGTAGCCAAACCATTTTCTGGACACCATTTTGCAGTTTCATCACCTACAATCCCTTTACCTTAAATAACCAGGATGGGAGAAGTCTGAACTACTTGCACACAGATTTTCCAAACCATATTCCTAGGGTGGATATTTCATTGCAGTTTAATATAGCACTTCCCAATAAAAATTACCACAGAGCCATTCCCTAAGACATAGTCACTTGTAATTTGGGGCAGACCAACATACCTGCTGCTAAGCACTTCTGGGATGGAGGCAGTTCTCTGGTCCATGCCTCTCAGCACTGACAGGGCTGTCAGCTACAAGTGAGGGAGACACAGCCTCAGACAGGTTGCAGTTTACAGGCATCCCCAGCCAGAGCAGAAAAGACGAGCTCTGTGTGCTCAGAGCTAGATCAAGCAACTCATGCTTCCTCTCCAGATGAATTCTGAAGCAGGAAAATGTGAAGCCCAGCAGCAGGCTCTGATGGAACTCAGAGCAGAACAATCTCACCAACAAGATACTGTATATTGATAATTTCTAGCTACTTCTGGAGAGATCTACAAGTAGCCTGTAAAAGCCCTGTGCAATAAGGCACTGCATACCTGGTGCTCAGGCAGACAGGAGATCCAGGTCTCATGCTCTAAGTGCCAGCTATCTTGGACAAGCAGGCATGGGGGGCACGATGGCCTGCTCAGGAATGTGGATGGCACAGGTGGAGAACAGGGCTTGTAAAACACTTCCAGGTCCTGAGATAAGAGTGATAAGGTAAGGCAGAAGTCTATCAGAAAAAGGAGATTAAAGTTCAATAGGGAAAAAGTGAAGAACAATGGTTCACAAAAGAAAAAAAAATCCACTGAACTCAGAGCTCTGAGAATTTTAATCAAACACAGAATGAAAGCAGTTTCTTGGAACAACAGAAGGAAATTCCAAACCTTGAAAACAGCTTAGTCACCCTCTGACTCCTCAACTCCCACATGCAGCTCAGCAAAAGTCTCCAAGAGAGACCAGCACAACAACTTGTCTCTTACCGAGCAGCAGGGCACAGTGAAGCAATACAGTCCGTCCACGTGCAGGAATGGAAACCATCGCAGAGACCTCCCCATAAACAGCAGTAGTGCCTGCTGGGGGAAGGGACGAGAGAGGGAGAAGGTGATGAGAACTGTTAGGTATGGAATGAAAAATACAGTCAAAAGAGAGCAAGCCCAGCCCAGAGGATGTCTTGACTGACAAGAGAAGGCAGATGCGTTTACAGGAAGGTGACAGAGAGAAGATGGAACTTGCTTGCGGTGCAAGAAGGAATTTGCTGGCACAAACACACAAAGGCACCCAACACAACAATCACTTTCCCACTGATACTAAATTACCCCACAGGCTCCCTTGAGAGGAACCAGCTCCCAGACTTATCAAACCACACCCCAAAGCTGCCTCACCTCTTGCTGCGTCACACCCTCTTTTCCATTACAGCCAGTGTCCTCCAGCTCTGATGGGTTCCCAGTTTCTCTGGGGTGGCTCCAGAGCTGTGGTCTGCCCAGCCACAGCACTGTGGCCTGGAAACAGTGCTGCAGCTCATGTGCTTCTTTATGTCCTTCTGCGGGCATCTGGTAATTGCGTGACATGAGACCCTCTTTCTGGGTGACCAAAAACAGCTGAGATACACAGCTCGTTGTTCTGGGGCTGCTCGGGCCCCCCTGACAGTTCTCATCTCTGCCAGTATCTGCCTCAGGATCCTCCAATTTCAGCATTTTTGCCTCTGGGGGTTCCAGCTCAGATGCTGTGCTGCCATCTTTCTTATTCCTCAAAGAGGAGCTGTTTCCACTCCTAAGGCCTTTCTGGATTTGTCCTTCAGCAGCATGGAGAACCTGAACATCCTCCAAGTAGAACTGCACATAGACACTGAAATGACAAATGGTCACAGTGAAACTCCCCACTCCTGACATGTGGCTGTTCTAAACAAACACTTATCTGGAAAAAACATATCTGGTGAGTGCCCCACAGGTACTCAGCAGGAGCAGAGGGAAAGAGTGAAGTGGAGGGCCGCTCCCAGGTTGCAGGTACTCTGAACAAAAGGAAGATGGTGGCTTTGATGCTGAGAAAGAGCTCATTTTATGCAAATAGCAAAGAATGGGTGCTTTGGCACTGAAATGCTATGTTGGTAAGAAGGCTTACCATAGTCCAAAATACTCAAGGAGCTGCAAAGTGATGATTTTACTTGCACACTGAATAAAGGGACTCACCTAGTTTTTTTCTCTCTCACATGCTCCAGATTTTCCAGGTGTTCCCAGGAGGGAAAATCAGTCTTAAGGAATCTCTCCACTACAAGCTGGTAGTTTTCCACCCGCACGAGTGATCCTGCAAACACATCAGAGAAAAGAGCTGAGCTAAATAAAAAGAGAACATAAAACCAGTAAGGTCAATATCCTCATTTTAAAGTCACGAGGTCAGGCAGTGACAGTTCAGCATCTCCACACAATGTCTCTTCTTCCTTGTTTTGGAGCTGGAAGGCAGAAGAGCAAAAGCTCAGCACTCAAATACAGTTTAGTGGGACATACCTATGAGAGCAGTCTGGGCAAAGGGGCTGCCATCCTTACGGGAGATCACACAGCGAAGTGCGCCGCTCTTGTCCTGCAGCTGGAGGGAACTGCTCCTGGAGGAGACCCTCAGCACACCCAGGAGTATCTACAACAGAAAGGAAGCTGCAAAGAGCATCAAACAATTCCTATCCTTGAAAGCCAGAAATCAAAGTGTGTGCAGCAGCAGCTCAAATTCAGTCTGTTTTCCACATGCCACAGTGAGAAAAGCAGAGTCATTTCCTAACAGGAGGAAGAGGCATGCGCTGGACAGGGTGCTGGAAGGCATGGTGAGAAGCAGGAGCTCTCAAGGCACAGACAGGAAAGAGAAGGAGGCACATACGAGTTGGGGCTGGAAACTCTCTGCTGAGAGTGTGCAGTAGGACCAGGCCAGTCTGCGATTCAGCTCCTGGGTGCCCATATGCTGTGCCTCCAAGGGGGAAAGCAACTGGGATGGACTGAAGCCTTCCCAGCTCTTCTGTTCTGCCACTCGGCAAACTGAAGACAGAGATGGGGCCTGGCAGGGAGGGTTCAGAGTCAAATACTGTGAACAAAAGAGAGAAAAAAACAAATCACCTGAGTTTCTTCCCATCAGACAAGCAGGAAACAGCTCAAAGAACATTTACTCACTTTCCGCAGGGGACACTGGTGTATTTCTGATAGAATTTCATTATAAATATCTCTTGCTTCTTCTCTGTCTGGCACCATAGCTTGCAGAAGGGGGACAAGGAACTTTTCAGCAGCTCCTGGGTTTTGGTGCATAGAGCTAAGCAATCGACGGCGCCCAAAGAAACAAGAAAACCTGAAAAAAAGTTATGACCATTAAAAGCACAGGCAGTCCTTGCATTTTAGTGAGTCTTGCATCTAAGTCAGGGACTCCTTCTGCTTGTTTTTAGTGAATATACTGTATAGGACAAGAACTAAAGAGATCACAAAAACCATGAAATGATTAAAAAATAGAGCATTTAAGGCAAATGCAAATTATGTTGGGCAGACAAGAAACAGGAAGATCCACAGAATTAAGAGACTGGCAAAATCTCAAAACTCAAATGGCCAGAGAAACAAATGACATAAAGATAATCTCCCTCTAAGCCACACAAATAAATCTCCATGCCTTTTGGCTGGGCATGATATGATTACTCATGCTAGGTACACTTGGCTTTCTTTCACAGAATGCAAAAACCACAAGTCAGAAACAACCACAGACTATTCTTATTCCATTTCCCTCATGAAAAATTAATTTCATAAGTTTAGCTTACTGCTTTTGAACGGCTGGAAGTGATCACACTGCCAGCCAAAATATGACAGAAAGTGAACTCAAATGAAAAGAAATAGCACTCACTGGAACAATTTTTAAGCAGTACCAGGACTGAGCAATCACATTTAAAGAAAGTAGAAAATATAATAAAAACTGAAACTTATAGTTAGCATAATTCCCAAGGCAAAACTGAAGCTGTTTTATTGGCAGCATACCAAAATTCCACAGTGCCAGTAAAGCACAGGAACACTGAGCATTCTATAAACTGCTACGTGACTGACAGTAAAATGTATATAATTTAAAGTCCAAGGCAGTAGTCACAGTGATCAACCATAAGCGCTTCAGAACAAACACAAATATTTTCACTAACAGAAGCCAGAAGTAGACCCAGAAACCGGCCCATAGCTGTCCTGCAGTGTCAGGGAGAGCAGGAAGCCATCTGGAAGACTTGGAGGTAAGCATGAGTGGGAAAATCTGCCAAGACAGAGACTCTAAATCAAATTATAACACTCCTGGGAACACTCAGAATATCTCAAAGTGATATGCTGAACAGCTGCTGCTGCTTCTGTGCAGTCAGAACACAAGAGCCTTTATATCAGTTATGATCTAGTTGTAGCACCAATTTCCAGCTTCAGCCTCAGTGCCCACCTTGATCTGCCAAACAAACCACATAGGCAAGCAAACACCCTATGGTGCTTCTGTATTTCAGGACAAAGCATTCCAGGCAGAATTATGTGAGTAAAATGCTCAGAAGCACTGCAGCTTCCCAAGACCTTTACCTCACCTGCACTTGAAAAATGCACCGGCTTTTCTCATAGGAGCAACTGCAAGGTAACAAGGAACTGGACAGGATGTGAAGTCTGTATAAATGGCTTAGTTAGGCCAAGAAACCAGAAGCAATTGCTGCTTATATATCCAAGCACAGTAATTTTGTGATCCTTTGGTCTAGAAGACACCCAGATAACCTACAAGCACATTGAGGCATAGCCTGACTTCAGAAGAATTGTCCTCACCTCTGCTCAAATGTCTCCAGGAGGCTCACCAGCCACAGGTACAGCGGCATTCCCAGATTGAAGCGGAAGAGCAGCTGTAAGCAGAGATTTCCTGAAGAGGCCAGGGGCTTGTAGCGGGTGCTGAGCCTTGAGAAACTCTTCAGCACAACCATGCTGTTCAGGCAAGCACCGAGTACAGTGAAGGGGAAGGAGGCCAGAGGCTTCTGCAGGAGGTGGACGTCGATGAGCTGGCATACACAGACACAGAGTGTAAGAGAAGAGATAGCCAGTCTGCCACCACTCCCCAAAACTGTAACCCTACCTTAAATCCTTTCTCACTCTACTGAATTGTCTATAATCAGGCCTGAGGCACTGAGCACGGTTTAGGGAGGAATCAGATAATAATTATATCAACTCTCATGACTGAGTCCAGGCAGCAAGATCTCCAGTTTTGCTCCAGATACTTGCTGAAATAATTCCCATGTTCCCGCAGCCTTCTTTGACCCACACACTCACAAGCCATCCCCAGGGCCTGAGTCTTTTCCTTGCAAATCTCAGCTTACCTCCACACAGGCTCCCGGTCGGAGGCCCCGTGCAGAGTTCAGCAGGGGCTGGTAAGCAAGGCACAAGCAGACTTGGTTATCCAGTAAAAAGAGACCAGCTTGGACATTGAGTACTTTGGTGACAAATCCCTAAACAGAAAGTGAACAGAAAGCAAAAGGACTGTAGAGAGTCACAAAATATAAGAGACTCACAGGCCTGAGCAGTAAGAAACTAAACTCATTATGAAAATAATGGTCCTTGCAGGCCAGGAGCTGAAAGCCCAGTGCACAAGTGGGTGAAGGCTAAGCCTATGAACCCTTACCACATAGGAGATGATCTTGGACTCTTTGGTTGGTCTTGGCCTCTCCTCTTCAGCCTCCAGCTGCAAGGAGCAACTGAGCTGCTCAGCAGTCTCAAGGGAAGGAGACTGAGTGGATTCTCCTTGTGAAGCACTGTCCAGTGGCTGCTCCCTCACCTGCTCTGCACAGTAGGGCAGAAGGCAGGAAGAAGCACTGGTGATGAATATTGTTTGTCCAGATTTCTTCAGGCTGGACATACTTAGGCCTGTGATTGTGTACCTGTGACCCAGCTGAAAGGCACGATGCCACAGCAACTGGCTGGGTTTCTAGGGCAGAGAAACAAAAGCAACATCAGCATCAACTCCAGTGAAAAAAATTCCTCCTGACCTAAATAATCTCACTCAAAAACCTCTTTTCCACCCAGAGGATTGCCTCACACTCTTAGCAAAAGGACTGTATCTGCAAGACATTTACGGACACTGCAACTGCATGAGGGAGAAGGACTGTACTTTGGCAGGGTACAGAACTAGACTTCTTACATACCAAAACTATTGTACACTGGGTGCAATTAAAAAGATATCACTTGTAAAAGAAAGAATAAATCAAACTGGGAAATCAATGGCAAGCTTCAAAGAATTAGTCAGCTAGCACATACACAGATCCAAATAGTGAATTTGTGAGCAAAATTCCAAGGACTTACTTGCACCAGCACAGGGACACAAACAGCAGATGCAAAGCACTTCAGAAACAGAAAGAAGAATGTCTTGTGGTGAACACAAAGGAGAGGCCCGAGTCTGGTCAATTCCCCTGCTACAGTAAGCTTTGATCTTTTCTTATGCAGAATCCTAAAGGGCAATTGAAGAGGCAACTGAAATCAGGGATGAAAGAACACTTAAAAGTATCCCAAAAGCAAAATAAACAAATTTGCAGCATGTACATTCTGGGAATAACAGATCCAGCGAAGCAATACGGTCAATCTCTCAGAGAGGTTTTCAAAACAATATTTGACTACAAAATTTGTACTTTAACTTTCCTATACTAAATCCTTTTGATATTTTAGTATTTGAAGACAGAAGGACAGAAGAACAAATTCACACACTCCATGACAACAGCCAGGTTATAAAAGGCATTACCACAAACAAGCAACTAATTGTTGGTCTAAAGGAGAAGAAAAAAGTCACAAGCAGTTCTTGTGCAGAAAACAGAACTCAGATTCGTATGTCCATGGAACATAACACTGTGGAAGCTGCAAGCCTGTGAACAAGAGGCCTGAGAGCAACAATGGAGTCTTTCTAACAAACTTGACACAGAGGGAAAGAGCAGCAAAACTGAAAGCAGATGAGAGGTGAGAGAGATGATATTTATTAAATCAATTCTGTTTGCTGTTTCCAACCTACGTTTCAAAAGATTAAAAAAAATTAATTTCAAAAAAATTTATGTTTGTAATTTTCATCTCAGCTCCTACTGGACTTGAATATAACCATCCCACTTACTCTGAACAAAACCATTCTTGATTCCAAAACATCTAAACAATTATCTAACCTTATGACTTTAAAAAACCCCTGACCAGTAGTAGACACACAGCAGTACCAGCACCTCACTGTAACATTTTAGTTGTAACATGGAAAATTGGTCAGATATCAGTCAATAACAAAGGAGCTTTATGTTAAAAGTCTGAGAACATATACTGAAATATGGAAAAAGTCTTCTTGTTCAGAAACGTCCATTGAGCTAAATCAAACACTTAAAATTACTTTCTTTGAAGCAGATAAACCCAATAAAAACAAAAGATAACTATAAAGAAATGAAAGCAGCACGATTAGTGACATTTTATTGTAATTAAATTACACCAAGAATTCTCTACTCAAGAAGATAAAACATGATCTAGCACAATTCGAAATTATCAACTCCATAAGATTTGCAATTCCATTGGCTCATTTTCACATACTGTAAATAAAAGCCCAGTTACTTCTACCAGTTGACAATTCACTGGCACTTTTATCTCAGTAATCTGATAAGAATTTGACCAGTGGCACATATTAACATCATAATAAAATACAGGATTACTTTCAAGTATACTTTTGGTTCACTGGAGGATCAAAAAAAAAAAAGTTATGCTAATCAAAAGAGTGAATTTTAGCCTCAAAGACAGGTGAATCAACACTGTTCTAATATTCTTTCTATAATTTGAAATTACATCTAGAAATACTTAAAATTACAGAACAAAAACTTCCAAGAAACTCCTGGGAAACAGATGTTTAAAGAAAAGTGGCTTTGTTGTATAACTTTTACTTCCACCACTTGCTGCTATGCCTCCATGTGTGGCAGAAATAGAATTTGTCTCTTTCTAAGCCAAGTGCTCTTCATGTTACCTGCCAAGCCAGAGCAACAGTGCCATGAGGAGCTGGGCAGGGTAGGTGTTTACCTGGAGGTAAGCAGTGGCTCAGCTGGCACTGGGGAGGTGACAGGAATGCTGTGAAGTACTTCCTTGGGGGAATTTACTGGCACTGGATCCACCAGGATTTCCAAGTACCCTGCTGCACTCTGGTCTTTCTGTGGGATATATGACCAGCTTGGGAAGACAAACAGTGAGTCCAGCCAGTCCAGTTCAAAGTGCAAGAGCTAAACCAAAAGATAATGAGATTGAAGCTTGAGATGAGTTTCAGTTTGTTTTCTCAGCACTACTTAGAGTGTTCATTACCAAGACACTCTTGCATGTGCATCACAAACTCTTCTCCTACTGCCAGGCTTCATGACTAAATGAGAGCAGGGTTTTCTGCCCACTCTCTTACCTTGCACAGAGAACTTCTGTCCTTCCAGATGTAAATCTGCCACAGACTTGCTGAACTCTACAGCTAGCACTTCCTGTTTATAGCCACAACCTCACAGAAAGGTGATAATTAATTCAAGGCAAGGCTTAGTTATTTTCAGACTATTTTTCTAAAATTCTTGCCTGCTTTCTTTTGCCCCTGTGTTTTCAGTTAGAAGTTCTTACCAATACAACTTTTTCCTAGACTTTGTCTCATTGGAAAGCACAACTTCACTGCTTTATCACCACCACTGTAGGGGTTATTTGTTACCTCAACTCCACTTGCAATTACCTTCAGGAGGTTTTTAAGTCAACTGTCATGCAAGCTATTATTTCCTGAAAGTATGTCATCAATGCATCACTGAACATGTAGTACAACTCTCCAGAAAGTTATTTCTGCTCCACTAGTTGGAATTCAGCAAAGAGTGGAAAGGTGTCCTGTCACAGTCATATTTTCTGGAAAAATCCCTTTGCCCAGGATTCTTCTCCTGGGAAGCTGAGAAACCTCAGAGAAAAAGGAAAACAATAATTATCTGACTTGCTTCTCCTGTGTTTTGCTGCTTTGGAACGTGTTTGGCCATTGTTTACCAACAGGTGGTTGTTTCATTGGTTTTCTATGAATTGTTGTGACTCAATGGCCAATCAGGGTCAAGCTGTGTCAGGGCTCTGGAAAGAGTCACGAGTTTTCATTATTATCTTTTTAGCCTTCTGTAAGTATCCTTTCTGTATTCTTTAGTATAGTTTAGTTTAGTATTCTTTAATACAATATAGTATCACAAAATAATAAATTAGCCTCTGAGAACATGGAGTTAGATTCATCATTCCTTCCTGCCACAAATACAAGTCTCCCAGGCCACCTTGTACTGTGGTGAATAGAAAAGAACTATACTGGTTGTCTCTCTTTTCCATGCCAGTACATTCAGCATTTCTTCTCCTAGCAAAGGCACATTTCACATGCTCTATCCTCTGCCCAGGATGTGAGCTTGCTGTTTTCCTGCCTGTTACAGAGACTAGACTCTGGCAGAATACCTGAAGCCCCTGATGGTTTGTGACACTGGCCTAGAAGTGGGAATAAACACAGAACCCCTCAGAAAGAGGACATACCTCACATGGAATTATCCCAGTATTGTCCTTCACGTACAGGCAACCATCTACCAGCTTTTCTTTGTTTTCTTGCCTTCCATCTGCTAAATAGCCAACCAGGATCAGGTAAGTCCTTGGCAAAGTGTGCTGCATGGGTAAAGCACCTTGTCCTTGATGAGACCATTCCTTAAATTCCTTAGTGCTCCAGCTCAGGTGGCTGCAGCACGGTATGTGCTGCTGACGCTGCAGGTCAGAGATAGAGATGAAACTGGAAAAAAATAAAGAAATAAAAAAGCAAGAATGTAGCAGGATGTGTGAAGAACTCAGTTTACAAAGTACCCCTAATATCAACACTGAAAGAGCCACCACAAACTGTTCTCCAGCCTGTGATTTTGGTACTGGTTTCCAGTGAGCTTCACTGACAATTTTACATTGTGAAACTGGAGCTCTAGTCACAATACCCACTTGCTCAGTAGCAGGACATAATCAAATTCAAAGGGTGTGAATTTGAAGATTTTCACTGGATTAGTCGGGGATCATAAGTTCAAAGCAAGAAACTAGTCTGGTTGAGCGATGGGTCTGAATCAGCAATAAATAGTAATTAGATATAGAAAAATTAATAAGAAGACATCACTTTATGCAGGTATTTATGCTGTGCATTTTGCAGGAAAATGAACAGGAGATTAGTTGAAAATTTCATTAGTTGAAACCACTCCATCTTCAGAGACAGAGCACCACCAGGAATAATACTGGTACCTATGATCCACAAAAGCACAGTGCTGCTTGTGTTTTTGTCAAATGTTCTGAGTGCTTTTCGGGAGAAACCAGGACTACAGCAGGACACTGGCTCATGGTTATCACATACAGAAGCAAACAGACTCTCTCCTCGTGCTTCAGAGCTGGGTGGTTAGCTTGGATGTAGCACAGTGCTCAAAAACAGACCACTGGCCTCACAGAAGATAAATACCAAGTACCTTCAACTCTTCTTTATAGATTCTCCTGAATATGAACCAAAGTCTGGTTTAAATGCCATAAAATACACAGGAAAAAATATGGCTTATATGGTAAGTTTAGATGGTGTGAAAGATTAACTACCTGCATTTATTAACTATTAATTAAAGGTCACAAATCCCTAATCAATTCCAATTGACCTTTCCTCCCAAAACTGATCGTGCCAGAGAATTTAATTCTCCCACAAGTTGCAGCAAGAAACAGATCCAGACAAGCAAACTTTCCAATATGGATATCTCTCAACAAGCTGCATGTTTTTCATGACGGTGAGCACCCAAAAGCCTTTTAGTAACTACAATATGGACCACGTTGTCCTAGATCCCCCTTTTTTAAGAACACTTGAACACTGAGCTCAGCTGGCCAACAGGTTGGGAGACCAGGAGCATCCTCCCGTATGGGCCCACAGGATCCAGCTGGGAAGCTGCCATGTGTGAAAAATGCATGTATTTTATGATTGGCTTTTTGCAAATATTAAAATGAATATTATATATGTTGTGTTAGAAAGTAATGCTGTATTAATTCTCTTAAGTAGTGTGTTAAATATAGTTTTAGGTTATAAAGAATGTTAAAATAGAAACTATGCTATGTAGGATACTTTTTTTTAAAGAAAGGACTTGCAGCAAGATAGCTGCAGAACACCTAAATCTTTCAGAGAAAAAGAATTTGTTGCCCTCTTATCAGAAGAAATGAACTTCTTCCCGCCTCAAAGGCACTGTTAGGATTCAGAGGAAGAAGATGACCATGACCAGGCAGAACCCTGTCCTTGAATGGAATTTATACATCATGTATGAGGTGTATGAATATGCAACAGGCTATTGTTTTTAAGGGTTAATCCTCTGTTGACGGGTGTCCTTTTTCGGGCTTGTGCTGCCCAGAAAAAGGTACCCGGACGTCCGTAACTCTTTGTCTCTATTGTCTCATATCGTCCTAATTCAATTTGTCCAAATTTTTATTACTCTAACTGTATTACTGTTTTTATAACCATTTTATTACTATTAAAGTTTTAAAAACAAGTGATTGGCGTTTTTCACACTGTGCAAAGTCTGTACGGTGCGGCAGAGCGGCCCGCTTCGGTCACAGGCCCTACCTACCGCAGACAGGCGGAGATGGCGCTCAATCAATCACACCGCAAGAGCGGCGGGGCCCGCCGAGGCCGAAAGAACGCCTGCGGTTACCGCGTTCGGCAGCATCCCTCCCACAGCGGCATCCGGGGCGGGCATGGCGCCGGAACGAGCCGTGCCGAGCTCACCGGAGGGCCGCGTGTGGGCACCGGAGCGCCCTCGCCGCCCCCGCCCCGCTGTCACCTGTAGCCGAGCGGCAGCGCCCCGCCGCCCGCGCTCCGCAGGCACCGCAGCACCGCCTCCAGCGCCGCTGCCTCCTGCCCGTCCGGCCCCGCCAGCGCCCGGCGAACGAAGTCCCGAGCGGCCCCTAGCCAGTGCTGCTCCTGTGGGGGAAAAGGAGGGAAACGGGGTCTCAGCGCCGGGCGGGCGGCGGGGACGGCGCGGAGCCGCCCGGGCCCCTTACTCACCGCCGCGCCGGGCGCCGCCATGACGGTCCGGCGGGCCGCACCGTTGCCGTGGCGACGCGGCGGCGGGAAGAGCCGCGCGCGCTCCGGGCTCCGCCCCCTCCCCGCCCTCCGTCCAATCACCGCCGCCGCTCCCCGGCTGTTCCCGCCCCTTCCGCGCGGGAAGGCGAGAAACGGGAGCGTGTGGAGTGGGACGCGCCTGGGCTCGGCTCGGCTCGGCTCGGCTCGGCTCGGCTCGGCTCGGCTCGGCTCGGCTCGGCTCGGCTCGGCTCGGCTCGGCTCGGCCACCGGCGCTGCAAGTGGGTAGGGGAGGGAGAATAAAACGAAAGGTTCACAGGTTGAGACAGGGACCGGGGGAAGTCACAAATTGATTGCCGTCACCCGCAGAGCAGGCTGAACTTGGGGATAATAACTGAATTTACTACGAAGAAAATAAGAGCAGGATAATGAGAAATAAAATAAATCTTAAAAACACCTTGTCCCTCCCGCCCCTCCCGCCTCGCAGCGGCGCAGGGAGAGAGGGAATGGACGTTACGGTCAGTTCGTCACGCCTTGTTCCTGCCGCTGCTCAGGGAGACAGAGGGATCCTTCCCCTGCTCCTCAGCAGGTCCCTCCCACGGACTTCGCCAAAGTGAACCTTTATCATGGGCAACAGAGCTTCTCCGACATGACCCACGCTTCCACGAGGTGCACTCCTTCAGGAGCAGCCTGCTCCAGCGTGAGTCCCCCACAGGATCACAAGTCCCACCAGGGAACCTGCTCCAGTGTGGGCTCCTCTTTCCAGGGGGCTGCAGGTCCCTGGCAGGAGCCTGCTCCAGCACAGGCTTCCCATGGAGTCAAAGCCTTCTTTCAGGCATCCGCTATTCCAGCATGGGGGTCCTCCATGGGTTACGAGTGGATCTCTGCATCCTCATGGACCTCCATGGGCTGCAGGAGGATAACCTGCCACACCATAGTCCTCATCATAACTGCAGGGGAGTCTCATCTCTGGTGCCTGGAGCACCTTCCCCCCCTCCGTCTCCACTGACCTTGGTGTCTGTGAGGTTGTTCCTCTCACATGTTCTCACTCTGCTCTTCTCCAGCCAGAATTACATCTGCACAATAACTTTTTCTTCCTTCTTAAATAGGTTATCACAGAGGCATTGCCACCGTTTCTCATGGGCTTGGCCTTGACTGGCGGTGCATCCACCTCGGAGCCAGCTGGCAGTGGCTCTGCCAGACACAGGAGAAGTTCCTGGCAGCTCCTCACAGAAGCCACGCCTGTCGTCCCCCCGCTACCGAAACCTGGTTGTGCAAGCCCAACACAGCTCTGCAGGCTGGGCGTGAGGCAGCTGGGCTGTCAGACGAGCTGCAAGCCACTGGTTGTGTGACAGGACGGTGGGCTCAGTCCCTCTGGGCCTTAGCCCCTAGCCACAGGACCTCAGGAAGCGCTGGAGACCTAGGAGGCTGCAGGGAGGGGGCAGGGATGGAGGGAGGCCTGGACCTGGAGTTCTGGTGAAAGCTGGGAAGTGGATGTGCAGTGATGCATTTGACATTGGTGTAAATGTCAAATGTGCAGTGAGACGTCCCTCCCTGAACTTGGGAGGAGTCAAATGTGAAGGTTCACAGGGATTTTTCTGACATTTATGTAGTTCTAGAGAAGTGAGGCTGGTTTTTGCCTTTTTTATTTTTTGAAGGCTGAAGCTCCAGGAAGATTGAAGGATGTGCCTCATCCACTCACATGCCAGCAAGTGCTAAACCTGAAACAGCCCATTAAAAACATTATTTCCTCCTTCACAGAATGCGTGCCAGAATTTTCCCTTTAGGGACTAATTTTGTATTGTCCTCATTTGAGGCTAGGAAAAGAACAGGAAAAAAATCTATTCCACCTCTATCCCTGGAGATGGCTGCAATCTGATAACAGGTTATTCTGCTATTTCCTTCCCTCCTGAGACTTGCAGCTGGGAAGTCACAGCTGTTCCAAGCCAAAGTGTGGCAAAGTGCCCTCCTTGTTTTCTCCTGTGCACGTGCTGTCCTTGGCTTCCACACGGCAGATAAGCAACTCCATTGTAGGATCAGTCTGTGGAGGTGTTTGGATTTCTCCGCAGTAATTCAGGCAGTCCATGGAGTGAATTGTACCCATTTGGTACTGAAATGGGCAAATTCTTCCAAAACAATGTTTAGTAACTTGATCTAATGTCTTTTACTGGAGTATAGAGACAATTCCAGAAAGCAAAGGGAAGTCTTAATGGACAACGAATGAAGGGGAGTTCTTTATCATTTAGCCACATATTCCTAGCTGTATTTTGTTTTTCAAACATGCTAAGAGTATATATTAAATGAAGCAGGGCTTACACAGAATGTCATGTTGGTTTTGCTTATATTTGCACTATCTGTACAGCCGGTTCATTGGAGCATGCAAGAGAACGTGTGTTTTAAATTAAAAACTACAGGATGGTCATATAACTCTAAAAATGCTGATCGTGGCTGCACAATGCCTTTCTTTAAAATTAAGGCAGTTAAGATGCAAAAAGTCTTTTACTTATAAGTACATGGTTAATTTTCACGTGGAAAGTACAGCTGAAGAGTGAAACACTCCTGCGTCAAGAACTTTGAGATTTCAGCAGACCTCCTCTGACTCCTTTCCCTTGTGTTTTCTAGCAGCTTTAGCCACTCGATGCCCCATCCGTTGCTTTTCTTCAGCTCGTCCATCGGGGTTTTTAAGGAATACTGCCGACGCCGGTCCTGGCCCGGCGGAGGGCGGGCGGGGCTCGCCGGGGCTCCGGGCCGCCTCCCGCTCGCCGCTCTCTTTCCTGCTGCCGCTGCCAGGAAGTTGGAGACGGGGTAGTCACCCTCCGCGCTGCTCCGGCCGCCGCTGGGTACGGCTGGGGCGCCTTTCTCTGCACGCAGGGGACCCTGCCTCGGGGATGTAGCGGCCCGCGGAGCCATGCGCGGCCCGGCGCTGCCCCGCTCCTCGCTGGGGACGGTAAGGCACGGCGGGGACTTCGCCGCTCCCGGCGGAGCGGGGCCGTGCGCCGGCGGGACACCGCCTCGCCCGGCGACACCTCCGGTCCCGGCGATCTGCAGCCCGCCGCGGGTCCGCTGAGCGGTGTCCGCCGTCGAGCTTTCGGGCCCGGGCTCTCTTCCACCCTCCCGGCCGCCGTCGGGCTCCCGATCGCTGCTGCTCTGCGCCCAGCCCGCTTTCTGCTCGCCCTCTCCGGGGCGCTGGGGCTCTCCTCTCGGCAGCCCCATGCCGGGGCGGGCGGCTGCGGGGGAGGGCTCGGCGAGTCTGCGGCAGGGCGAGGCGGGCGGTCGTCGTCGCAGGGGAGGCTGGTGCCGGCGCCGGAGCGGCAGGAGCGGCGATAGCGGGACGGGCAGCCCAGCCGCGCCATCCGCCGGCTGCCCGCGGGGCTGCCGGGCAGCGGCACCGCCGGGCTCGCCGCTCCCCTCCCTCCGCTCCCCTCCGGGCACCGAGTTCTCTGGCGCCGTTCCCGGGATTTATCCCTGACTCAGGGAGAAGGCGTCTGGGCTTACAGGAACGGCGGCGGATTCCCCGAAGCCCGCGGCGCGGCCGTTAACGCGCGGGGCGGTCCGGGCGGCGGGGCTCGCCGGGACACCGAGCGTCCGGCCGGCATCGGAGCCGCTCCGCTCCCTCCGCCGCCGTGCGGGGACCGGCGATGAGCCGTCCCCGCTTTGCTGCGCAGCCGGGCGCACACAAATGCCACTCTGCGGGCGTCTAAACAAAGATTAGAGGGTTGTAGCTACGCCCCAAACCACGGGATTTGTATAAGAGCAAGTTCAGCTCTGCCGGTAGATCTTCTTTAGCCTTCCCGGGCTTCGTGGGGCAAGACTTTTAAGCTGCCTGTTGTGATTTTGCGGGCGAAAAAGTTGTAAAAGATATCGGAGAATTTTATGAATAGCCTGATTGCCAGACGTGAATGGCTATCGAGTATCAGCAGATGTGTGCTAAAGCTGGGACAGTGGAGTGGTGTCACTCAGCATCATGACATGGCTATAAATTCTGCTGTAGAGGTTGCAGCGTCAAACTGTTTATCCTTAAATACCTGAGCATCCTAGTAATGCACACCTGCACTTGGCTGCACTGGACTTGTAATGTTGGCTTAGTTGTTAATTTGTGGTCAGAAAGTTGCAATGTGGGCAAAGTTACCTTCCAGAAGGGTTTGGATTTGGTCTTGGGGTTTTTTTTAATGCTTGAAAGGTTTGGAAACCTGGTAATAGACTTAAAGTTAGCAGTTGCAGGCCAACACACCTAAAACTGAGGAGAAGGAATACCTTGACTCTAGCTGTGCATCACTTACCATCTTGGGACCTAGGTAGGACACATACTTATGGACTTATGTTGACTTATGGACAGATTTCAAAGCAGATAGCAAACCTGAAAAGTGTATTTCTGGCTTATGAATAGAGGTGCGCACGTTTTGGTGCAAATCGGTACTATATGTGATATTATTCATTCGGCTGGCAAAAAAAGGAGAAAGATCTATTGGATTCCTCAAATTCATTATATTATCTTCAGTTAAATAAGACACTGGAGAAGTGTCCTTCAGTGGGATTTCTTTTTTACAGGTCTCATTCTCACTTTATTGCATGCCCATCCACTGTCATTTATGTTGTATATCATCCTGTTTGCCCTCATAGCCCTTCTTGGTCCCCTGATGCCTCCCTTCTACTCTTCTGATTCCTGTATGTTTCCTGTGATTCTTCAAAATTTCCTGTAGCCTGTTTCCATGCATTCACTCTTTCTGCCTGTCCTTAAATTAATTTTCAGGTGCTCTGTGTTTTCCCCATGCACTTCTAACTTTTATAGTGGACAAACTTGCATCCATCTTCACTGAGACCAGGGTATTTTCTGTCTCATTAAAAGAAAAATAATAATGGTAGTTTTATTTATTAAAGAAAATTCTGTTTTATGAAGAAAAAAGACAAAATAGCCATAAGGGTACTTCTGACACTGATTTATTTTAAAAGTAAAGGGAGAAACTGCCATTTTGAAGTTAGAAGCTACATTATATACAAATTGAAAACCAGGCCACCAAGGGTGCATTGTAAGAAAGAGCTGTTGGGCCACCAGCCTGTTTCCAGTAGTGACCAGTCACAGGTGTCTGCCAAGGGTTCTGGAGCAGGGCAAGTGTACAGCAATGAAAAATAAGAATACTTTCCTGGCTTCCAGGGGCCTGGGACTGTAGGAATTTCCAAGTTGAAATGGCGTCTTCATATTTTGCATCCCTTACTATGGCTTGTTTTTTTTTTTCCTTCTGCTATGGGTGTGGTGATCAATTTTGGAACCAGGACAGGTTTCTGGCAGAGCCAGCACTCTCTCATGGAGTCCCACACCTCTGCTACATGTTGGCTGTAAAAGTACCTCCCTGTATTTTGTTTTGAACCTCTCTGCTGCTTGTCTTATGTAATGCCTCTTAGTTCTTGTATTGGAGGAGACAGAGAACACTCATCCCAGTTCATCTTCTCTTTGGCATTCTGGCTTTGAGCCTGCTACAGTATCCTTGGCTCAGGTTTCTCTTTTATACACTGGTATATTTTATCATTCCCTTTGTGGCAGTCAGTCTGTACCAATGATGGTCCTTTTTACTTTCTTTTATATTATATCTGGGTTAATTTATATTCTTAAGATTGGGGACCAGAACTATAGTCAAGATTCAATCCTTTATATATTGTCATAACAACACTCTTGGTTTTGCTCTCACAGCCTTTCCTAATAATTCATAGCATTTGATTGCATTTCTGATTGTTTTCTCCAATAAGATTAATTGAACTTTTACTGCTTATTAATCTAATTTGAATTTCTATTTTTAAGACTAACTACTTATAGCCAAATGAAATGTTTATATTAGGGTCTGTGCTAGGTACACTTACATGGCAATTTTTGTTCTCACAGGTAACCAGTACCATCAGTCTGGATGCCTTTCCCTTTTCATTAAGTAATCAATTTTCTGCATTAGCAGTATTATTTGTGGTAAACCCAGTGTTGTCACTTTGCTCTTTCTTACCCATTTTCTTTAGTCAACGAGGCTTTGTTTGTATTTGGGGCAGATGCCTCGTGTTCTCTTCCATAATCCCTGGATAGCTGAGTGCTTCCTTTGCTAACACATATCCTTGTGTTATGTTCTTAGGAACCTGACAGTGGAAAGCACATCTCAAAGCAATGTCACTAGATTTTCCTATTAAACCAAACAGGAATCTGCCTTTTCCAATGAGTAGGACTTGGCATTTGACAATTACCTGACTTGGAAATTCACCTAGTGAGTCACTGACAAGGGGCATGAGCAGGTCTGTGGCACAGCGTGGGCAGGGGCCCAGGGCTCATGCCCAGCTGAAAATCATTTCAGGATGGAAAAGTAAGGATCCCCTGATCAGCCTTCCCCTGGCTCCTGCTCCATCAGTGCTCTGATGTGAGGCTGTACAGCAGCACAGTGGAACTCAGCCCTGAACACAGGCAGGCCAAGTGCTGGGGTGTTGAGGGTCAGTGAATGTGGCACTCTGACACAGTGTCCACCACAGAGTCCTTGGAGGGAAAGCTTCCAAAGAAATTTTCTTATGGTTGTTATCACCTACTGACTTCTCCATTATTTTCTTAATCTTTACTAATATGAAATAAAGCCCTCTAACTTTATACACTTTATGATGTTTTATGGTATGAAGTCCACAGTCTTTATAGATAATCACAGTTTTCTTTTGATTTTTAAGTTAAGATTTCTAAGGCCTTTCTTCATTGTATCAAAGCTATTACTAGTCTCCTGAATTTAGACAAGGCCTGAAATACAGCATTCTTTCATCTGATCTTCATAAAATGAGGATTATTTATAATAGTAGTTCTTGTAGCCTTCTTTTGTCCTTTCCAGTTTTTAGAGAGCAGTGACGAAAGCTTCCTGTAAATGTTGCTTTAATGCACATTTCTCAATGTGTAAAGCAGAAGTTCTGGTTTCCCTTTCATCTTTGTATAGCAAACTAAAATATGCAAAATATGCAAACCTCAAAGAGCTTTTGGAAATGGCTGAACCAGACAAAGAACATAAGAGTGAATCCTGTACTCTGATTTCTTTGGTAGCTCATTAGTCTGAGCAAGTACTGTTTTTTGCCCAAGCCTCCAAGCTGACTAATTTTTATGACTCATTAAAAAGGCTGACAGATGATTTATGATGATGATTAAAGATGATTTATGTGTAGAATACTTGTGCATGGGGTATGTATCATGCTGGATTCTTAAGCCAAGGTAACTTGCTGTTACAAAATATTTTGAGACACTCTAATGACTCATAATGCCTCTAATTTGCAGGTAATTGATAATTAATTAGTTTAAAAATGGAATTTGCAAACTAGAAGCCTTTTTTGGGAGAAGTGGTTGATTAAGTTATTACAATGGAATTTTCATGCAACTTGGTCCATGAGGATTAAGGATGACAAAATATATTTATATGAATAAAATACTGGTTTCATTGATGATGATAATGCTGAGACTAAAAGACTTAATTCATAATTATTTACAACACAGTACAGATAGTTATAACTAGTAGTATGGTGTACTGTTTTCTCAAGAAATATTGAAGCAACAGTATTAAAGATAGCAAAATGACCTGTGTGTCACTGTATACCTGCTCCCTCCAACCTTGTGCAAATTCTGGTGGTGGCAGTAATCTAAGAATATTTGAGTGTGAAAATTGTGGAAAAACTCCTAACTCCTGTCTCAGCTGTCAAAACGTTGCACAGAAGAGCTTTAGGGCTTGTGCTGTGTCTTTTTTCATTGTAGATGAAGTGCTGGGCAGTAAGTGCTGGTGTGAGGGCATGGGAAGGAACTAGGGTTGCCTTATGTGTGAGGAAACGTGCAGCTGTCATCCAGAGGGGTGGAATGTTTTCAGGAAGCAGCGTTCTGCCATATTTTGGTTATTCCTGCAGCAGTTTCATAAGTAAACCCCAGAGTTTCTGCTGACTCTGTTTTCCCTGGGTAGTCCCTGCTGACTGAAATGGCTGGGTAGGTATGAATCAGTGGTGTGCATCACACGTGGCTTGAATTACCACTTGGCTTAGGTAATACACATTATCTCTGGGAAGTTGCTTAGTGGCTACTGTTTTTTTTGATCCTGGCAAGTGGAGTGTGCTGTACATCTAACAATGGATATTCAGCTTATTTCACTTGCAGAAGACCTCTAAACTTTGCCTAGGCAAACTCCTATCAATGACTTGAGGCTTCAGAGCTAAATCTGGCTGGCAACTGATCGCCAGCAGTGTTTCTCAGGGCTCAATTCTAGTTCTGTTCAATATATTTATTCTAGATAAATTGGAGCATTGAGCAATGATTCTTGGAATGAAATTGAGCAAGTCCAAATGCTGGATCCTGAATATGGGGACAGAGTTAGTTCTGGGCACAAGTGCAACCTGTGACAGGAGTGTCTGCAGAGCGCCCTGCAGGGAGGGCCCTGGGGGTGCTGGGGGCAGCAGCAGCTCAGTGAGAGCCAGCAGGGCGTGCCCGGGCAGCCCAGAGGGCAGGAACCGTGTCCTGGGGGCATCAAACACAGAGCACAGCCGGGCAGAGGGGGGATCATCCATCACCCGCTGTGCTCAGCGCTGCTGCGGCCTCACCCGGAGTGCTGGGAGCAGTTGAGAGCCTCACAATTTAAGGATTTGAAGGTCCTTGAATGTGTCCAGAGGAGGGGAACTGCAAAAGAATTTTTTAAAATTAGGTTCTTTTCTCCATCAGACCGATTTGTTGGTACAAATCAGCTGTGTTACATGGTAGCTTAAACCAGGTGCCTCAAAAGAGGGATCCCCAACAAAGAAATTCCTGGGCAATATCATCCTTATGATCTAAACTCCCTATCTCTCAAGCAAGAATCTGGATAAAAAAGCAATACTATATGGGGTCTTCTTACTCTTCATTGGGTCACTCTTTCACTACCAAGTGGTTGCTGTGTGGTCATGTTCACATCCTCTTAGGTTGGTTTTGCTGAGGATTTTGATCAGTTCTGTAGTCCATCAGTTCTGTAATATGGTTGTTACAGTTCTTATACCACAGGTTGTGTGCCTTTCAACTGAAACAGAACTAACTGTGCTAGTTTCATGTATTACCTGAATTTGATGAAGTTGTTCATTGGTATAAATCAGTGTATTGCTGAATGGCTTGGGGAGCTGCTTATTAAGATGGTGGTGTTTTGGTGGTTTTTTTCCATCATGTGAATGATTTTGCTGGATGGCCGAGTCATTGGGGTGTGAGTCACTCCTGGCCTGTAAATTTCTGTTCCTCAAATTGTGTTCAGTAACATGTTAACTCTGCTTTGATGACACTTACAGACATGCTTTCACTTAATCTGAAAAATGAAAATCACTTCTGTTTTCTTTTGGCTTTGAAGGTGTATATGACCAATTTTCTCTGTATTTTTGGCTTAATCTTTGATGCTTTTATCTTCTTTCTATTGCTGATTTGTGTGACTTATGGAGTGACTGTTTACGTTCTTGTATCAGGGGATTAATCACTAGCTAGAGAATCAGAATGTTTTTATTGTTACTGTGTATCAGACCATCTGTGTGAAGGATCTTCTATCCATTTTCCTGCAAGCAATAAATCTTGTAATGTCAGCTGCTGAAACAATTTTTAGTTCCTCTGAGGAGTTGTTGGAGAGCTTACAATTATGCTGTGGTCAACTAATGAAGTCGGAAATGATATCTATTTAAATATGTGGTTCTCTTTTTTCCTGTTCACCATTTTAGCATCTGGTCTATTGAATGTGTCAGAGCTCTCCAAAAAACAATGTTTTAGTTTTGTCAGAGTTGCAAATCCCATCCTTCTTGAGGTTTTAAGTTGCTTTTAAGTATGTACCTTTGTCCCCCAAGGCTTTAATTCTGAAAGAGAAACAGAACAGTGTAGGGCTGTCAAAACCATTTCATTCTATGTATCTTTTGGTAAGCTTGCTACCACAAAATTGGTTTACTTCGCTTTTGCTCTAAGTGTCCTAGCTGAAAAAGCAAAAAAAAAAAAAAAAAGGCAAAAAAAAAAAAAAAAGAACTCTGAAGCTGTGCTTGTAATGCTGGGCATCTTTAAAAAAAAACTATTTCAAAAAAACAAGCTGGGAAAACATTACAATTGCAGGGAAGGTAGTATAGTAAAACTAGGTGTGAGATTATATTGGCAGGGCGATGTTCATTTACAAAAATTATTAGTTGATTTTCATCATTCACTTGATCTGATGCATAGAGTTCATTGGTACGTCTGTACCATACTCAGAAGCATCAACACATGGATGTGCAGTGTGGCCAGGATCACTTGTGTGCAAAGAGGATGACAAGGGATGCAGGTTGTCAAATTTTCATCAGACTGCTGGGCTTCTTCATGGTACTATAAAGTAGTTTTTGGACAAATCTTTCATACTCTTCAGGAGTCATTGGTTGGTATGGGATGGGTCTTTGCTGTAGAAACTTGCTGACTTCAGGTTTCATGAATCTTGGACCAAGTTTTGACCTGGTTTTGATTTGTTGGGATTTTTGAAACCTTTTTGTTGTTGTATGTTTTTTCTTTATCTGAATGTTTGAAATGCATGCTTGAGGTCTGTTTTTCTATTGGGCCAAGAAGCAGAGGCGTTGTGTTTGTGATACGCTGCAATCTCCTTACCATCCTTCTGGTACAGGATCTTTTGCTGATGAGTCATTTATGCTGTCCTCTTACCGTAGGGGAGGCCTTTTGGCCATTACATAAACAGTATATTTCTCAATTTCAGTGCTGGGAACCGTGTCCTGCAAACAGTGTCCAGGGAACAGCATCCTCATTATTGGTGCAGCTGTGCTTTTAACCCCTGGTTCATGTGTGTGTGGGTGTACAAAGTCACCCTCTCTTACAGTCATGTGGCAGTCATGCCAATCCTAATATTTCTGTTAAGATTGACATGATAACAGTAACTTTCAAGTGGAAAAACAGAAATCAAATCTTAACAGCATTAAAAAAAGAAGAAACTGCTCATTTTTGTGTCGAACTGTACGGGCTAATTGTTAACAGCTGCATTTTAAGAGGAAGAATGAACATTTGACACGGGGACAAATCAAAATCCTAACTTTCCCATGTTTCTAGGTCTGGCTTGCTCAGGAGGCATTTTGGAAGATTTCCTGTACTTAGTAGGCAGTGAAATCCTCTTTTGCTATGTTATTCCAAACTTCCCATCTTGTGTATTTATTCAGTGGAACTGCAAGTACTGGATGCATTCTTCTCTGTGGCACTGTTTCTACATGGACAGCTTTACTGCCTTCCTTAATAAAAATATTTCTTTGCTCTTGTGTAACTTTTATGCAAGCTGCAGCATTTTCAAGGCATTCCATGTATAAAATGTACATAATGAAAAATATTGGTTTTATATACAACCAGTTTATCATAGAGGCCATTGAATGGTATATTAATATCACAGATGGCAGGCATTGGTTTGTTGAGGTTTATTTTTGTAAATCATCTCCCCACAAATATTTGCCAGTGGAGTGTCCCGTTACCAGAATTAGCCAAGTAAACTGAACTCATGATATGATGTAATTCTAAGTGCTAAAATCAGAGGTGCAGTGTACAGGAGGATAGAATGTTTTCTCACCTTGTTTCTCTCCTCTCCCTCCCTCCCTCCCTCTCTATTTACAGGTTATTCTAATATTTGTCTGTGTGTTGACAAAGGAATCTGTAGAAATTACTCCAGTGCCATATAGAGTGCAAGTCCGTCGGGTAGCTTTGGATGGAAAAGACCCCTCTAACTCTTTGAGGAGAGAAAAGAAACAGATGCAATGTCAACTGGGACAATACCTACACCCCAAAAAGACCCACTGCTGCATGAGGTGTCATGCAGGTACACTAAATAAATACAGTAGTAGTGACTTTCACCTGGGAGGCATTTCCCAGTCCTGCACTCTCAAACTGTCTCTTTCCTACAGCTAATCAGCTCTCCCTTCAGTTGGTACCTATCCCTACCCAGATAAATTCTTATTTCTTTTATTTATTCTTATTCCTTTTCTCCTTTTATGGGCTGTCAGTGTCATTCACACTGGTGAGGGGAGGCATACTTGGTCCTTATGGCATCAACTCCAGGGTTTCTTTGAGGAACCAGTGACTCCTGTCCTCCCTAAGACAAAGCATTTGCCTTCCTGTCAGAGCTCTGTTAAGTGATTTTCTTGCAGGTACCTACAAGGCAAAAGACTGTGAAGGGCCTGACCAGGCAACTGTCTGTCTTCCATGTGCCAATGGCACATTCACAGCTGTTGATAACACCATGTCTAAATGCTTCCAGTGCAAACGCTGCCGTACAGGTGAGGCACTGGCAGATCTGCAGGATCTGAGGAAAATGGGGGTGGATGAGGGCTGGAGGGGATGGCAAGGTGAGCAAGGGAGCTTGGAAAAGTAAGCAGTTGAATGGGTAAGACAGTGTATGGGGATGGATTCGGGACAGCAGGAATAAGGTTTACCAAACTGGAACTGTCTGAGATATAGTTTGCAGGCCTTTCTGGCCTTTTTCTGTGAAAATTAGGGGATAACAATATCTATGATCATGACAGTGCTCTCAGTTGAAGGTGAAGGAAGAGGCTGGAGCAATAATTTCTCCTTTCTTTCCTCAGCACTCCAGCAGATAGTAGAGACCCCCTGCACCCCAAAGCAAGATACTGTATGTGGCTGTCAGAAGAATCAGTATCTGATTGATTCTGAGTCTGAATACTTCCAGTGTAGGAACTGCAGCTCATGTGCCGATGGGATTATTGCCAGCTGTGAGTATGGCATGGTTATGGCTCCAATGCAGATGTACTGTAGTAGAGTAGACTTTCTGATATGCGGCAGTGCCTTGCACTGAAAGGATTGTGGTTTTGGAACAACTCTGGGGTTTGTCTGCCCTCTTTCCCCAGAAAGACTGCTATTTTTTGCCTGCTCTGGCATCAATCACTGTTTCCTATCATAGCTGCTTTCTTTTGTCCTTGAACTGTTTCTTGGTTTTGGCTGTTGTGAGGAGCTACTTTCTACTTAATTTTGGTGCCTCTGCTTTGCCTGTCCTGAAGCAAGGTCTTTATGTTCTAGAACATAAAGTTCTTTCCCCTTGACTTCCTTGTTTGTTTTTCTCCTATGCTCACTGCATTTCCCCTACCAACTGCTGGAAGCACTTTGAGTACAATGGATGAAAATACCTCTGGCCTTGGTGCTCAGCTGAACTGCTTGTCCGAACTGAACTAATTGCTGAGCAACCACAGTCTTCTGTGCAGTGTTCTAAAGTAAAGAGCTGCTAGTAATGCTGAACTATACCCAGTGGAATTGGGCATTACCTTGGGATGATGCCAGTGTCTGGGAGAAGTACTTGTGCTAGCTGTCCCAAAGTCAGGAATCAGAGATCTTAACAAACACTGCTGTCTGTAGTCTAATTCTTTCCGTGTCACTTAAATGTCTTCTTTTGATGTGAGGACTGAGAAAGCACGAGTCACTATTGGATGCAACATGAACTGACTTTATTTCCTTGATTAGCTCTTTTATAAGGTTGCACAGGCAGATCTGACTGTGCAGCCAAACAAGACATCACACATCCGTGCCTATTCACATCCCGACTGGTCTTCCAAATCTGCACGTACATACATTCCTTAGGGGCTGTCTTCCAGCCCAAGGACACACATACCCTCTCAACATCTTATTCAGCTGCTCATGATCTGTACCAGATCTGTACCAAAGATACAATTATAATTAATTTAGTCATTGTTCTTTAATTATCCCACAGGCCCATGGTTCCAGTCCAGCCGCTCCCACGTCCTACCTTGTCTTAAAGCTATCCTGTCTTCTTTGCAAACTGTGCTGCTCATGATCCCTTTCCCATCTCTTACCCTGCCCAGTGTGAGGTTTGCTGTTTCACTGGTGAATGTGTTCCCTCTAGTGTTCAATCATCTTGTCACACTTTCCTTGCTTAAGCTTCTCCTCAAGGGTCGTGATTGCACACTGTCCTTGAGCAGCTTCCTTCCCTCTTGGCTGATGTAGAACTGTTTTATTCCCCTCCTCACTCATAACAGAATGCATGCTCCTTGTTCTAGTACATTTTCCCCTCCTCTCATGCTTTTTGATGTCCTTCCTTCACTGTTCTTGCCTGCTCCTCCCCACACCTGTTTTATTCAGGCTCTCTCCTGTGCCTCGCTTAGAAGTGATAGTTCTTTCATTTCTTACCCCTTCCACTCATGACATCAGAAGAATGCTTATGTGTCCCATGACTTGTAAGGATTTCTCCCTGCCCTGAACTGACTTCCTCACCAGTCCCAGCTGCTCAGGGACCACTTCTCCCTCATCTTGGCCTGACTAATGTGGTTTCCCCTTCCTGTCATGCTTGAACTTGGGTGACTTTTACTGCGTTTTGCGCATTATACTAATTCCAGCTGCTCTGTAATTATAGTCCCTTTCCTAGCCTCTACAGAGGTGCCCACCTTCAGGACAGTGGCACTCTTAGTTTTATTACTTTTATTGTCCTCCAACTCTGTTTTTATATGTAGATCAAATCCTTTATCTCTTCTTCAGTAGCAGTTTTCCAGGCTTTAAAAAAGGATAATCCCTCATCCATTTTGGAGTGGATTTTTTTCCCTTTGTTTTCTTCTCTGTCCATATTATGGCAACAGTTTCTCTTTTTTTTCCTCTACAGGTTCAAAGAACAAAGATGCAATTTGCAGGTGTAAGCCTCAATTCTTCCTGTCACGTAGTAATATTTGCAAGCCTTGCAACAGGTGAGCTTTTTTATTCTGTATGCCCCACCACTGAGTAGGAGGGACAGCAGGAGCACCACGGGGGGAGGAAATTCTTCTCATGACACTTTCTATCTAGGCATAACTTTACAGTATTCTAACTGCCTTTCTGAGGCAAGTAGGTCTTCACCCCCAGTCTCCTCCATGTGGGCATTAGCCCACTAAGAACCCAAAGTCACACTGCATTGCTCTGCTTTGCAGGCTCATCTTGACTTGTCTGTTAATTAGGATGGTTGGAAATGGCTAGAGTTTCATGGCACATGTGCTCACCTCTCTGATTTGCCCTTTCAGCTGCACTGGAGAAGACTGCTTGCTGTGTCCTAGCCCAGTCACTACCTCACCGATCTCATCTGGGCTGAGTGAGTGCTCAGGGGACTGAAGGGCAGTGGAATCTTTTCATTGTGGGGTGTTGTTTGCCTTTTGTAAAGGGTTATATTTTCCACTTTGTCAAACCCTTATACTTTTTCTCCCTACCATTTGCAAATCTCCACTTGCTGTTCTTCCTCTAGCACTTACCTCCTCTTTTCTTAGTCACTCATGCATTTGCTCTCTTCCTTTTGTCCAGATGGAAACCTTGTACTTGGCACCCTTGTTGCAATATTTGGAGTTATCTTTGTCCTCTGCATTGCACGTAAAGTAGGGAAGCTGGTCCAGAAACGTGAGACAGGGCCTTTCTACTCCTGTGGTGAGTACAGTGGCATGTGCAGTGATATTGACTGGGATAGACACCAATTTCTGTGTGCTTTTGTGTGTGAGGGACAAAGTGGAATCTCCTGACTCTGCTCTGCTGCAAGGCCAGAGTAGCATAAGAACTAAATAGCCAAGGCTGTTATTGCAGTTCTGCATCCAGGCCTGTAGCTATGACTGGATGTACACTTGAGCTTATTTCTGGGATGTTTATTTTGCTATAAAATATTTTTGAGGGCAGGATTGTGAGTAGCTGCTTTCCTGTTTTCTCTGGGACAAGAGGAAGTGAAAATAATTTCTACTTTCTTCTTTTTTTTCCTTTCTTTGAAGTTTTTCCACTGAGAACCAAGGAGCCAGTATCAGAGGTGAGCAAGATGATGGATATATATATTTAAATGTAGCTTACCTTCCACTTTCAATATGTTAGCCTGAGATCTGGAGTAATATTTTTCCCCATGGGCTGTTTTCAGGCCTTGTATTTGAAAGTGAGCTGAGTAATAGGGCTGTTTAACTCAGAAGTCTTTTCCTGTAGAGGGTGGAGCCAGTAACACTTTACTTCCCCTCTTCTAGAGGATACTTTTCAAACTTCTGGCTTTTTTTTTTTCTTTTTTTTTTTCTTTTTTCTTTTTTTTTTTTTTTTGTTTCCTGGGTGCATTTTGTTCAGATAGTTGATCCTTAATCCCCTTTTCTCTCTGTGTACCCCAAGCTTGGAGGATTTAATTAATTTTATTTCACTTCAGATCTTGACTCCACAAGCCTCTCAGTGCTGCTTCACAGTATTGTCTGAGGTCCAAGGTAACTCTGCAAATAAGAGTGCCCAGGCAGCAGCTGAGGTGGGGTTTCCACAGCCTTACAGAGGAGGCTGATGGGAAAGATGGCATGTGGAGCTTCTAGAATGGTGGTGATTTTGGGTACCAGCCTTACTTGATTTTGTAAATAAATACTTTTTCCTGGACTACTGTTTTATGGTGCCAAAAGAAAGTTAAACTCTTTGGGTTCTGCTGGAAAGAAATTTTTGGTGTCCTCTGCTGAAACAAGGCATGTAGGAAGGATTAAAATCTCAACACCCACTCCCCATCTATCTTGGATAAATTTTAGCATATAAAGCTAGCAGTTGCTTGCAGGAGACAGGTGTATTGTGCTGCTGTGGGTAATTCTGGGCTATGTAATGTGTCTTTCAGGTTGAGGAAAAAAATGAAATTTCCACCCTTTTTCCTGAGTCCCAGAAGGAAACAGAATTGCCAATAAATGCAACCCACCCATCTGACCCTCTGCCACAGAGTTCACATGAGTTTCCAGACTGTGTCAGACCTGCCAGGAAGACACAGCTTCCAGACAGTAAGTGAAACTCCTCCATCCTTCTCTCCTTCCCCAGTCAAATGGGCACCTAATTATGCAGATGCAGCTCGGAGTAATGTGGGAGAGACCTTACCCAGTGTATGTGACCTGGATGTGTACCCATGCGCGGCACAGTAGAAAGGCAGAAGCACGCCCAGAGCCTGTGAGTCGGTATATGCCAAATATCTGTGCAAGGCCTTTCTGTTGTCCCTTTCCCTACCAGCAAAATGGACTGCCGTATGTATTGACATGCTGTCAATATGGGCAGTGACCCAGAATAATTTTAATAATTCATTCTTTTTCAAGAATGTATGGCAGAAAGGCCCTAAGAAAAAGTGCTTGACTCTGCTCCATAGCCTTATACAAGAGCATATGGAAACATTCCCATTACATTTTGAGGGACAAGAGCAAGTCTAGAGTCTATGTGATTACTCTGGAGAACTGCAGAAGGCTTGAACAAGAGGAGGCAATGCATGATACCAAGGCAACCTCCAGCCCTGGGTTATTCCCATTCTCCTTGAGGTGACAGAATCCTGCTTCTCAGGGTTTCCCTCTGTGTCCACAGCCCCTGCTGTTCTGTACACGGTGGTGGACCATGTGCCGCCGTCGCGGTGGAAGGAGTTTGTGCGGCGCCTGGGGCTGAGCGACTGCGACCTGGAGCGGATTGAGCTGGAGCACCGGCGCCTGCGAGACGCCCAGTATGAAATGCTCCGGCTCTGGAGACTGCGCATGGGCCGTGCCGCCACCGTGGAGCACATCAGCTGCGTTCTCAACCAGATGGAGCTCAGTGGCTGCAGCGAAGCTGTTCAAGAAGCTTTGCTCAACCAGAACTCTCCTCAGCCTTGCAGCCTCCACAACCATCTTTAATCTATTTCTGCTTAGGCTGCCTTTGACCTTTAAGAGGGGATCATAGCTCTCTTTCTTTCCCCATATCTCCCCATCTTTGTAACTCTTGTCAGCTGGTTTTGTTGGAGACAGCAGCAGGTTATGCTGGAGGAGGGCTGAGGTTTGCTTCTTAACCACCACGTAGTCCAACCTTTAAGCCATGGCATACGTCTGCAACACCTCCTCTCCCAAGGAGGGGAGCACCTCATCAAGAAAGTGGTGTGTGGAGTCTGACCAAGATGCAAATAGGAGCTCTGAGTGACTTGATCATGGATCAGCTTCTATGGACAAGTTGTTGCTGAAACAGGTGCTCCACACATCGTGTGGTAGGTAGACTTGTAGGGTGCTTTGGTTAAGCTGAGTACTCACTCACTTCTTGCAGATCTATTTTTCTGCGAGATCAACCAGTTGAAGTGGCTCATATTGCAGCCTTTTGATTGCTAAATCTGACTCAAGAGGAAGTGGTAGGAGGATGTACCTATTTCTGGGAGCAGGAGAGGATTGCCCCCTCTCGGTGTCAACCAGTAGCAACTAGTTGGTATCGCTGTAGCAAAAGTCTCCTGGAGATTCAGAACTGGTCCTCTCTCTGTGAGAAACAGGAGGACATCATCCTTTCCACACCATGTCCCTCAGGTTCCAGAGGAGTAAGAATTCCAAGCCAGTGAGTCAGATAAGAGGGTTGGTGCTTTTTTTCTCAAGGTTTTTTTTTTTTTTTCTGTATCTAGAAATCATGTAAGTTAGCATTAACAAAACACCTGCCTGTGTGTTTGTCCAAGTGCAGGGTGGCAAGGAGTGTGTGCACCTGCCTGGGTGAGGTGGTACCTATGCATGAGCACCTCTGCACGTCTGTGCTTGCACACAGGCTGGTAGGCTTGTGTCTACCTGCTTATCTACATTGGATATGATTCCGTGAATCTAACTGCACATGGGACTGCGTACGTGTCTGTATAGATATTTTAGCAACTGTTGAATAACTGCACACTACTTCCTGGACTGTGATTGCTGCTTGGCTGTGAGGGCCATCCGGTACCATCTCCAGGCTCTCCCCATCACTTCTCACCAGAATTACCCTGGGAGAACCAGATGTAGAAAAAAAATCAACTACCCTGCACCAGGTGCAGGTTGTCCACATGTTTGTAACATGGGTTTTTTCAGTCTCTAATCCCTTGATCAGAGAGGAAACTTTCTATTGTAAATACACTAAATGTCTGAATTAAAGTGAATATTTATACCTCTGTTCTGGTTTTGCTCATATCAGCTCTTTTCTGTGACTGTGGCTGGGGGGAGACGAAGGGGAATAACTTCCAGAAGCATCAAGAGTAGATGGTTTGGTGGTCTTGTATATTTAAAAAAAAAACAAACCCAAGTTTTATGTACTTTGGTATGTAAAACTTAGCTGACCTCACATCACAAGAAGCTAGCTGAGGGCAGGAAGTAGGCAGGATTTAAATGAAATCCAGTTGCAGGTCTTCTCAGATATTCAAGAATTTGAATGCCAGCACATTTAGAGTGACTTTTTAAGCAATATACAATGAGTCATTTGGATTTGTATCTGGCTTTTTAAACCGGAAAAGATCATTAAATAAAAGAATAATAATAGGTTATACTTTAATCTTAATCTTACGTGTTTTTGTCTGAGGAACCAGAGCACTATGTTAAATAAGGAAGGACTATTCCTATTCTACTTGAAAGTTTCCTGCTTGAAACATGGAAGCTCCTGACCATCAGTGACAAAGCCAGGAACTGACATCAGTTTTAATTCCCAGTTTGAGGCTCTGTTTTGCTATGCCTACATCTTATTTTAATTGAGGATGATATTGTTGTTGCTTCGTTTTTTTTTTTAATCAGAGGCAGTATAAAGCTCACTGTAATACACTTTTTCTTTCATAATTTATTTTCACCAAACACAACAGTATGATAATTGTTAGAAGTACTTGTTGTATATGTATATTCAAAGTGCTTGAAGTGGGGAAATTCTCGGAAATCTTTTCCAGGTGTGATGTCTAAGCCTTGGGGTTTTTTCCCCATCTCAAACTGTTCAACACATCATTTAAAATCCATGTGTTGCAAAGCTTGTGGCACAAGATAAGCCACAAGCAGCAGGCCCCAGGCCACTGCTGGGTTGCCAGTGGCTTTGTTAGTGTTTGGGAGCACACATAATCACAGACAGATGTGATATGCAGGTGCTTTATTGAGGCACACGGGAACTAGGGGTATTAGCAACCCAAATCTAGCTCCGTGGTTTTGTTCAAAGTGCACGTATTTATACAATCTCAGCTGTAGCACTAATCACTATAACAGCCTTATTGATATTGCTTCATTAGAGCTTAGCCTGAGCTTGCATGAACATGTATGAATCTTACCTATAGGTATCTTAGAAACTTTAAATACTGATCCCCGTTACTGTAAACATTCTAGCTTGCTAAACTATCCCAATTACCAAGCATTCTTTTGGCCTAGTTATACGTGATTTTCGGAAACATTTAACCCTGTACTAACAGCTTCATGCAGGAATTTTACAGAAATCCATGGCTACGAGGTGTTTCAGAGAATGCTGAAGATTCCTTCAAGGTAACAAAGGTGACTTGGGTGGGTAATATATGTGAAAATGGGACTGGAGGCTCCTCATGCTGCTGCATGGACAGAGCAGCCCCCAGAGAAACACAACTGTTTATGTAATTTCATTGATTTGTCGCCATTACTCATTGAGCATCTAACGCTGAAGCAATGATACCTGTATATAGAACATTTACATTTTAACTGTATGCGGTCCAGCTCTGGTCCCGCAGCATGAGGAAGACATGGAACAGCTGGAGCAAGTCGAGAGGAGGCCAAGATGTTGATGAGAGAACTGGGGCACCTCCCGTACGAGGTCAGGCTGAGGAAATCGGCTCTGTTCATCCTGGAGAAGCTCCTGTGGAGACCTCCCAGCAAGCTTCCAGTATCTGAAGGGGGCTACTGGGAAGCTGGAGAGGGACTCTTCGTCACTGTTGTGATAGGGCAAGAAGTAAACTGAAAGAGGGGAAATTTAGGCTGGATATTAGGGAGGAATTCTTTACCGTGAGGGTGGTGAGGCACTGGCGGCTGTGGGGGTAACCATGGCCACGTTCAAGGCCGGGCTGGACGGGGCTTTGAGCAACCCGCTCCAGTGGGAGGTATCCCTGCCCTTGGCAGCGGGGCTGGGACTATATAATCGTTAAAGTCCCCTCTAACCCATGACATTCCGGGATCCTATGGAGCCGCGCTGGTCACTTCTCTGCCTCAGCAGCGGCACCTCGCTCGCCGCGGCGGCGGGCGCTGCTCCGAGCGCCCGGCTGCCCCCCCCGCGGCCGCCGCGCCTTGGTACGGCCCGCGGGGCCGCGGTGCGCGCCGGGAGCGGGCCCGGCCGGCGCGCGGGGGTGCGGCCGTGATCCCGCGCCGCGCTCTCGCCGCTCCCGGCACATCCCGGCCCGACATGGCCCTCAACAAGTCCATGCACGCCCGCAACCGCTACAAGGACAAACCCCCCGACTTCGCCTACCTGGCTGGCAAGTACCCCGAGTTCCAGCAGCACGTGCAGACCACCCTGGCGGGCAGGGTGAGGTACGGCCGGGCGGGATGGGGCGGGTGGGTGTCCCCGGTGTGTCCCCCTGGTGTGTCCGTCCCCGCTGTGTCCGCCCCCGGGCACTCCTGACAGCTCCGCGTGTGCCTTTCAGCCTGAACTTCAAGGATCCCGAGGCCGTGAGGGCTCTGACATGCACCCTGCTGAAGGAGGATTTCGGGCTGACCATCGATATCCCCGTGGAAAGGCTCATTCCCACCGTCCCCTTGAGGCTGAACTACATCCACTGGGTGGAGGATCTCATCGGCCACCGGGATGCTGACAAGCAAACCCTGAGACGAGGCATTGACATAGGTAAAGCTAAATGTTTAAATCCTTATTCACCGTCAGCGACAGTAGCAGGTACAATTTGTTGCACGGGAAAACTTCAGGTTTGAGGAACAAAGAGATCTGAGGTGTGCTGGCTGTGGTGGGAGCAGTCTGAGCTCCACAGGTGTTTCATGTGCCTGCTGGGTGGGCAGCCTTGCTCTGTACAAACACAGGAGCATCGTGGCAGGCACTTATGTGGCTCTTTAGGGCCTCGAACTCACTTGAGTGCAGCTTTGTGTGCTGTGCTTCTAGAAATGCAGGCAAAAATTTCATTCTAAAGGATATATAAAGTGTTTCTCCTCAGTGTTCTAACTAGTCAATTGTGTCTTGCCACTAATTTATTAAGTTTTTTTTTTGATGTCTGTACCAGAGAGTTTGTGAGTTGCATAGCAATATTTTTTAGTGCTCCACTTAGTGACATGTGAAAAGTGCATATTATATGGCTCTACAAAGATATTTACTGTATGTATTTTGATGTATTGATTAGTAGTGCTGCATTAACATTTTAATAATATGATAAATGTAATCTTGTAGTTAAAAGGTAACTTTTGTAGTTAAAATAAGAACTGTGTAAGTGGGATATTTTTTTAAGAAAAGAATGAGGCACTCGCAGCAGATAGCAGCCTTAGGACACCTAAATCTTTCAGAGAAAAAGAATTTGTTGCCCTCTTATCAGAAGAAACGAACTTCTTCCCGCCTCAAAGGCACTGTTAGGATTCAGAGGAAGAAGTTGACCATGACCAGACAGAACCCTGTGTTTGAATGGAATTTATACATCATGTATGAGGTGTATGAATATGCAACAGGCTATTGTTTTTAAGGTTAATCCTCTGTTAACGGGTGTCCTTTTTGTGCTGCCCAGAAAAAGGTACCCGGACATCCACAACTCTTTGTCTCTATTGTCTCATATTGTCCTAATTCAATTTGTCGAAATTATTATTACTCTAACTGTATTACTGTTTTTATAACCATTTTATTACTAGTAAGTTAAAATTTTAAAAACAAGGGATTGGTGTTTTTCACATGACATTTTTTCCTGTTGTTATAGGTGTATTTGATAAGTGATTGATATGTCCTTTTAAAATTTTTATTTTAATTTATTTCAATGCAGTTATATATGTGAGCTGAATTGTAAAAGAGGCCAAATTAGAAACTAGGGCAAATGCCAGCTAAGCTGTGTTTTGGTTGTAGATGGTCAAAGATTTCTTGTTTATTGTTGAGAACAAAATGTCTTTTAAGTTGGACCAAGCATCAGCAGATGGATGATACTGTCTACTTTCCGTCTGGATTATTGAGTTATATCAGGATGGTATCTAGATTAGGCAGAAGATAAATGTAAACAGTAGAGGTGTGAATTTATGAGATGTACACTGATGGCCATAATTTGGTTTTCATTGGAAATAAAAGAAAGGTGCGCTCCATGAGAACTTCCACACACAAATAATAAAATTGGCATTTGGATTCCCAATCTTTGGTTATTCTGTATGAATTATTTAAAAGGCACTAGTGATAGTATATTTGAATTTAGTTCACATCTTTTATTTTGTCAATAGAATCTTCCTTTACAGTTCCAGAGGCTTGATTCCAAAGACTGTTTTGTGCTGAAGAAAACTTAGAATGAAATTGAGAGAAGTTGGAATTTCCTTTGTAACCTGTTTTAATGCTTGACATTAAAACTTTAAAGTACTGAATTCCTCAAAACTGAGGTTCAGTAATCTCTGTTACTGTATCAGATTTTATGTTTCTTGGCATCAGCTAACATGACTTTTTGTAATGGGATTTTTTGTTCTCCTGAAATTTACTGACTTGTATTTTTAGCTGGAGTTGTGCTGGATACTAGGTTTGCATCATCACATGTGTGTCCACAGCAGCTTTCTTCTAGTAAATTTGGAATATCTTAGACAGTTTCTGTGCATTTGATATTAGTTTTCATTTTTGAAAATGATTTCTATGAACTTCATCACGGTAGGTGGCTGGGTAGAAGAGACAGATCCTCTAAGTCCTCCACATACTGCAAAATCTTCAGTTTGAGTTTGCATGAGCTTTGATGTTTCAGCTTTGGAAAAGCAGGAAGTCATCCAAGAGGGACTTGACAGAAATGCTAGAAATAACCCCTTGCTGTTGTGTACTGACAGATGAAGTTATTGATGTTTCAATAAGTCAGTATAACAGATTCTAATATGTCTGAACTCTAGTTTTGTGGTGGTGGGATATCTTTCCCTTTTCTTGTATCCATTCCCTTTAATCCTAAATTTGGTTGTCATTGATAACTTGATCACCTTGGTATGCCATGATTATTTTTTGCTAGTATCTCTGTTTACCAAGTTTTTATCTGTCTGTCTTTCTTTTTGAGTATCTTAATTGATACTTAATTGACACTTTCTTTGATAGTTTTGAACATTAGAGAAAGGCAGTCTGGTGGAACAGATTTTTTTTTTTCGTGGCTATTGTATGCATCAAAGTAAATTGTTTGTGATAGATGATAGAAAAGTGCAGAAGAGAAATTTATTTGGTAGGGTTTTTGTTTTAGTAAAGCCAGAATGTATTTGGCTTTCTTTCTATAAATTAACCATTGTCATATAGAAGAAAAATGGCTTAAACCAAAGCTGATAGTTTACTAGAAATTAATTACAGATTATTAATTTTTTTCTTTTATTAAAAGTGCAAATTGGACAATGGTATTTTTCAAGTTACAAAAATTAAGTTCATTAAAGAATTGAGTAGCAGATGATCAATAATCAGATTAATAGACAGCAGATGATTAATAATAAATTTTCTTGAAGTTAGTTCTTTTTGGTGTAATAAGTACATAGTTAACAGCCACACTGTGTATAACACCAGTACTTATTTTGCCTTTTTCATGGATTTTCACTTCTGCAGGGACAGGGGCATCCTGTATATACCCATTGCTTGGAGCAACTTTGAATGGCTGGTATTTCCTTGCAACAGAAGTGGATGACATGTGCTTCAATTATGCCAAGAAGAATGTGGAACAGAATAACTTGTCTGATCTTATAAAAGGTACAATGTAATAAGGTATTTAGTAGCACATGAATGTTCTGGCATATTTTTGCCATGTTCAGTGGCATATCAGAATGTGTATTCCTTCCAAGTACATTTTTTACTCAATTATTTGCTCAATTATTTTTACTGGAGCAGAATATTTACTTAAGTCAGTGTTATTTACTTAAGTCAATATTTACTTAAGCCAAAAAGCTGCCTTGTCTAGCATGGGATGTGTGGATAGAGAAATACTCTTCCTTATCAAAATCTCTCAGATAAACTTCACCCTGGGGTGTTTTTATCTCTGTATTCCTTGTCTGTTACTGAAGTATTTCTTAGTGTTTGGGCTATTTCTGCTGGTAGGAGACCTGGAATGCTCCCCTTGGATAATTGCATGATGCTGCCACAAAATGTATCTTGTACAGAGAGTTCCTCATCCTCACTTCTTGAATGAAGTCCTGACACTGCCTGTGGTAGCAGAGGCAGTATGCCAGACTTGGTCTGGGAATGAGCTTGGAAAGTTTTCTGAAGGAGCTCAGTGTAATAAAAATCAGGTCCATTTATGAGCTCTGAATAAAAACTTCTGGAAGCATCCATTTGAACAACATGTCTTAATCTGTTGTTCATGTCAGTCTTGAAGATCCAGAACTTGATGTGGAGAACAATGAGAGTTTTCTGTCACTGCTGCCACTGATTTTTAGTGGTGTGGTGGTGTTTCAATACACTGGAAAAGCAGCTGGCAAAGGAACAGGCCTCATGTGAAGCTTTAGTGCCTGTAGCTGTAAGGGCTTAAAGCACATTTGTGGTTGTGTTGGAGAACTTGGCATAACTCAGGTAGTCCTTGTTGTTTTAAACAGATTCATGTGGTTCTGCTGCTGTGTATAAGCATACAGGCTGTTTGTATGCTAGTCCTTGACCTGAAGTCTTTATTTGCATGGTGATATTTGTTACATCTCTTTTGTAGAAAGCATTGTTTAGAAAGTACTGGTTTTATACAATGTATAATGTATATAGCTTGTTAAATAAAATATGAAGTTCTTTACTGACCAAATTCACTTTTTCTAATAGTGGTTAAGGTACCACAGAAAACTCTTCTAATGGATGCACTGAAAGAGGAATCTGAGATCATTTATGATTTCTGCATGTGCAACCCCCCCTTTTTTGCCAACCAGTTGGAAGCTAAGGTAAGGTAACAACCTGTATATTATAGGTACTTCAGTAGTCAGTGAAAAGGTAGCATCAATTTAACCTCTTGGTTAAATTGATGCAAGGTTGAGTGGAAAACCCCAAATCATCATGAATAGTTTTTAAGTCTTCTCCCTCCTCATCACCTAGCCCCTAAAGGAAACTTAAAGAAAACTTCTGAAAACTTAACTGTTACCCCTCCTAAAGTGGAGAATGAGCTGTAGCATTCTTTCACAAGTTCTCACTGTCTTAGAAAATTAGTTTGGAAAGTAGACAGCTGGTAAATCTAAAATCAGATGCCTACTGCATAACAGGCACCTCTGTAGTGCAGGAGAATTAGTTCCTGGAATTTTGCTTAACTGTATTTTTCATTTCCTTAGTCATGTAGATGGTGTCATACAGGTCATGCAATACCCACTAAATATAGTCAGAAATTTATAAAGCAGGGCAGTAGCAAGGAAGGTTTAAGATTTAATTAAGCACTACAGATTGTAATTGCATAGATGCACTTAGCATGTCTTACATGTATTGGAACCACATATTTCATATTAGCAGAATCCTGATGTGACAAGTACCTTAACTAAGTTTGAGATTGTGGGGAATTCACTCAGCTATGTTTATTTTGAGTGGATCTTTGTTATCCATGGTTCTGATGGGAGGAGGATGAGTAGAGGTCATGGTGCTTGCTTCCCCTAAAGATTAAGATAGGAAGCAGTGTAAAAAGCAGCATAACATTTAATGAAATGTTCATGTCAAATGTTTTTGTTTTTTAATCCAGGGAGTTAATTCTCGAAATCCACGGCGTCCCCCTCCCAGCTCTGTAAATACAGGAGGGATCACAGAAATCATGGCTGAGGGAGGAGAACTAGAATTTGTCAAAAGAATTATTCATGATAGTCTCCAACTTAAAAAGAGGTTACGGTAAGTGTTTTGTTCCAGTCAAAAAACTCCAAACTAACTCCTTTTATCTTCATCTTTGGCAGAAGTCATGCAACCATGTTATTTCTAGTACCTATGATCCAGTGATACCTGCTCATTTTGCTTGATGATACTTCCACATCCAATTGTTCTTGAGCAGCAATTAGAAGTTATTGCTGGAGGTATTTAAAGGCAGAAGACAAAGCCTGTGCAAGTGACATTTGTAGCTTGCAGCAAAATTAGCACGTGTACCTGATAAGAGACAGATCAGGGTTCATTCTTGAGGATTTTTGGGATGGAAGAGGCTTTATGATACTGCTTAGTTATCTGTTAATTACCTAAAAATTTCTATCTTTTCCTGCCTGAATTTTGGTAACTTACAGCTTTGCCTGCTAAAGGACACTGTTGTACTGAATGCTGTCTGGGGTGAGCATAAGCTGCAATAAAACCCATAGGGAGACCTTGTTTTGACCTTATTTTGAAACAGATGGCATGTCTTCAGTTTTCTGACTATATCATCAGGCTTTCACTCCCCCAGTGTTGGACAAAACTGTCCCTTGGTAACTGGGAAATCTTAAGTTTTGTACTTCAATATGTTATATTTATGAATAAACTTTTTTGGATCCAGTCACCAAAAACTGTGGAAGATGGGGTTGTAAAGCTTGAATAATAATTTAGATGAAGAGCAGAGCTTCATCTAAAGTAATGTTTGGGAGATTCTGAAGATGTGGAGCTGGGTGGAAGGATAAGCTTCACTAGAAGTGGGAAATAACTTTTTTCCTTTCTTTTTCCTGATTTTTTTCCTCATGAAATATGGGTTATGTGATGGAAACCTGGATAAGTGAGCACAAATGATAGTCAGTATGTCTGCTTTTGAGCATGATTACTTGCCAATAGTTGGCTATTCCTTTTTGTTCTGATTCATTCTCCAAAGAAAGTGGAGAAGTTGAAACAAATTCTTGTAAGGTATAGCATCTTCCCCATAACTGAAGTCACTCTTTGAAACAAGATTGCTTTTAGTTCAAATGTTGTTTCTTAAATACTCCTATTGTATTTCTTAAAAGCTCAAAAAGATTGCCCTGTCCAGTCTGTCTTTGGACCTTCTGTTCTGAATTTTGTTGTACTATGTCCTAGTCACTCTGATTAAGTGTGATTTTTTTGTTGTCGTTGTTTTGGTTTTTAATTTTGTAATGTGTGCTTTGCAGATGGTACAGTTGCATGTTGGGTAAGAAATGCAGTTTGGCACCACTGAAAGAAGAACTTCGAATCCAGGGGGTGAGTTTGCATAGAGTCCCTATATATCCTTCCTATGTTCTATTCAGAATATAGTATGCTTCAATGTATGTGGGTAATTATTGTTGAATTAATTCAATTATTTCCTTACAGAAAGGAACTGCAATTCCTTGTTAGGGAAACAACTGAGGTTTAACTGTTGTAGATTCAAAACTGACAGATATTTAGCAAATATTATCTCCAAAGTTTTGTCTTTAGCACATGTTGGAGTATGTCTTCAGTCTAGAAGATTCAGGGTTTCTGCTTTAAAATAGCCTTAAGGCTGTAGTAAAAAAAAAAGAACAAAAAAATTTTCTAGCTTTCTAGCAATTTGGTTGATAAAAGAAATAGTAACATGATTTAAGTGGCAGTGTTGTTTTGTTTGTATTCAATTCTGGCACCAAGTAAATTCTCATTAAAGAGGGCTGTGCAAAGGACTTTTGGATGGCTTTCTGGAGGAAGCATACTCTTCACTAATTCCCATACAAAGAGAATAATTATGAGATCTGTCCTTGTATACAGTTGAAGGGAAGAGAATGCATGGTGAAATAAATTCCCAGAAAGATGAATTCCCAAAAGCAGATGCTGAGCTAGATACAAAATATCTGATTTTCCTTCTGTGTCCTTGAACTGTTGCATCTCAGTCTTAGTAAAAGGAGCGAAATGAGAGAGGGCCCTGACACCTCTGAGCCATGTCAGAAAGAATCTCCATTTGTATAATGAGAAAATATGCCTTGTTTTGGAATGTGTGCAGTAAAACAGTGTTGTTTATTAATCTGAAATAATGTATTGCTTCTTTGCATAGGTCCCTAAAGTCACTCACACGGAATTCTGCCAGGGACGCACCATGAGATGGGCACTGGCCTGGAGTTTCTATGATGATGTGCAAGTGCCTGTAAGTAGCTTAATTCTGGTTTGCCTGTGATTTTCTCTGCCTCTTACTTGAGGAAGGGGCTAATGAGCTATAACTACTGTGATACAAACTGTTCTTCTTCAGACTGGAATATTGGATGTGTTGGGCTGTACGGACTGGACAGTGGAATTTCTTAGATGGCTGCCAGTCTGTTAGCAGTTGTGACGTGATTCGTGAGTGACCCCTGTTGAGGGTGGAAAAAGGAAGCCGTTGTAGGAACTTCCTGTGGCTTTCAGTGAAAATAAGGATCATTTGTAACATACTTCAAATAGTTTAGTAGTAATAAAAATAATATGCTAAGTTTGGGGCTGGATTTGAATTTAAACTTCCTTCCGAGAACTCAGTTTTAATTTAACATGTGGATTCTGTTACCAAATAGGTATGACCACGTCTAACTCAGACTTGCCTACATGAATGTAAGTGGAGCTTGTTCACCTTAAATGTGAGCCAGTTGATTTTTTGGATCTGGATATTTGTATATTTGAATATAGGTATAGACAATAATAAATCTTAAGGAAGATGCAAGTAAACCTTCAGTGCAGTTGGATCAAAACGTGGATATTGGCAGTTGGCCTCTGTTCCCAAGAGCAGCCACACTTTCTCAGCTTATGGAGAGCTCATAGTTTAAAGGAAACAATGAAGCTTTTTGCCTAATACCTGAAGATAAACTCCCTCTGTCCATCAGACTAGCATAAAGTGCATGATCCTGTTAGCTGGTTTGAGTCTGAAACTCCTGGGGGTGAAGTGGAGCACGTGCCAAATGAATGACTGCTTAGTGCCTTATGTTACACTCTTAATCCTTGTGTCTAATGGAATCACAGTCTTCTGAGTACAAAAGTCACCCCATTAATACTGCATAGCCTTGTAATTCTTTTCTTTCTTTCTTTCTTCTAGTCACCTCCCTCTAAAAGAAGAAAATTAGAAAAACCACGAAAACCAATTACATTCATGGTTTTGGCTTCTACAGTCAAAGAGTTGTCTGTCAAAGCTGCAGCTGTGGGCTGGGATGTTGTAGAAGCTATTGCTGTGGTTAGAGCCTGGGTAGAGAAGATTCTCACTGATCTGAAGGTACAGTATGAAGTATGAGATGTTAAAACAATGTCCTAATTGAAATCATAACTGTGAGAGGATTGTATGAAATTCTGTTTTCTGCAATAGGTTCAGCATAAACGTGTTCCGTGTGGAAAAGATGAAATCAGCCTCTTTGTCACTGCCATTGAAAACTCCTGGATTCATTTGAGGAGAAAGAAACGAGAGAGAGTAAGGCAATTACGAGAACTTCCTCGAGCTTCTGAAGATATTCTGCAAGCAATGGAGGAGGAAAAGAACAGCCAGAAGAGCGTGAGCAACAACTCAGACTGTGAAAACCCCAAGGCTGAAGACTCTGAAATGGCACCTGATGAGGATGTCCAGATGACAGCAGGTGATGAGCAACCAGAGGAATCTGCTGCCAAAGAAGAGCACAGTGATCCTGTGAAGGAAGAGGAGATGGAAGCAAAGCAGGGAGAAACATCACATGGGAGAGGTTCCAGTGATGTGAAGGAGGAACCTTGCCCTTCAGAGGAAGCTGGCAATCTGACAGTGGGAAAAGAGCCTGGCCCTAAAGAAACTAGTGGGGGTTTTCTCTTCAAGTGTTTAATGAACGTGAAGAAAGAAGGAAATGATGTAGTAGTAGAAATGCACTGGGTTGAAGGACAGAACAGAGACTTGATGAACCAGCTGTGCACGTACTTGCGGAACCAAATTCTTCGATTGGTTGCTAGTTAGCTCTTTTTCCTACTTTGGTAAAGTAGGTCTGTCCTCAGATTTTGTAAACTATTTTTAATGAATTAAAAATTTCAGATAGCAAAACCTGTCTTTTCCCCCTTAAAAAAAAAAAAAAGAAGAGTAGAATGAAGATAGATGTCTCCTTTAGTATTTTAAGTAGCTTTTTCAAAACTGTAAGGAGGTCATGAAGTGATGAGGAAGTAATAGATTTCATACTGCAGTTGTTAAACTACATGTTGAAGTGAAACCTGTTTATGCTGTGAACATTTTAAATATCAGCAATGCTTATTCTGGTCTTTTTCTGGCAGAATAGAAATATATATTGTTACTAAGTGGAAATCTTTACTGAGTTATTTTCTTCAATATTTTTTCAGTACTAATACAGGAAACGGTTAGTCTGTGGTGGGAATTGTTTCCTGCAGTGAGAGCCTTTAGCAGAGGATTTATGTATGCCTCTCCTCCCTTTAATGTATCTAACTTTTGGTCAACAGAGTAGCAGCATAGATACATTCTCCTAGTGTCAATTCATTAAAAGAATTGCTTTAGGGAAAAGTGTTTGTTGTATTTATTTGATGCTTGGGCTCTGCAACACAGAACTTGAACAATGAAAGAAACTTTTTGAGCTGCTTGATTTAAAGACAATGAAAATACGTTGACCCTTCCATTAGACCATCCTTTACACTTACTCAGATATAATTGTCTGAAATGACAGCAGTATTCTTAAAGAATTTTGCTTCCATTTAATTTTAAGATTTAATGATGGGAATGAGAGCACATGCTCTTCTTCAAGGGCCAGAAATTTCTGCGAGCATGTGTTTGAGATGATGACCACCGGTCCTGCTTCCTGTGAAGTCAGCCTCCTAAGCTGTGATCCATTTCTCTGAAGAGAGATACAGAACATGAAGAGCTTTTCTGAGTGGAGTGTGGGTGTGTGTGTTACCCAAAACAAAGCAGTGGTGTCCAGAAGGAAATTACTGTGGGTGTTCATACTCACACTCCTGCTTTCAACGTTCACCCTTTGCTGTCCTTATTTTTGGAAAGATCAGTATGTTTTCTTCAGTTGAAGTGAAAAGCAACTTGGAAAAACCTTATTTTTTGATATAATATGCTTCTTAAACACTTCTGTGGGTGATGGACAAAGACATGCATTTTTCGGGTGCTGCAGAATTTTCGTAGAACTGCTCCTCATGTTCACCTTGCTGAGGAGAGGTAAAACCAGTCCTAGTCTTTTAGAATCTGAAACAGCTATTTTGGCGTCAGAGACATTAGAAACAGCAAACGAGGCTGTTTGTCCTCTGGGCTCTCTCCTGCAAGGTAAGCCTTGTTTTGTTGAAGCAGACCCTTCCTTCATTGAATTATCTCAGCCTTTCACCGGTACAGCGCGCGTTACCGCACGCTCGGAGCGCTGCCTCAGCAAACGCCGGTGTTTTTACACAGACAGCCCTTACTCTGCGGGGGCCGCACGCCTCGGGCCTGCCGGGCTGCTCGGTTCCCTGCTCCCGCCCGTTCCCGGTTCCCGAGGCCGCCCTCCCGCCGGCCGGGGCGGGGCCGGGTTTGAATGGCGCGGCGGGAAGATGGCGGCCGCACCGTTATCCTTCCGCCGAGCGGTGCCGTCGCAGCCTCGGCCGCGGGGCTCGGCGGCCGCAGCTCCCGCACACCGGGGCGGGCCGTGCCGCCCGGCCCCGCCGCTCCCCGCCGCGCTGTGCTGAGCCCCCCGCCTGGCCTCGACCTCTCCCTGCGCCGCAGCGGCTCGGCAGGTACCGGCGCGGGGAGCGCTGCCCTTCTCTCCCGTTCCCCTTCTTTCCCTCGCCGCCTCCCCTCGGTCGTGCAGCGCGGCAGGTCAGGTTGGGCCGTGCTGGGCAAGGGGAGCGGGGCTGCCCGGGGCAGCGGGGCGCTGCTGGAAGCGGCCCGGGACCCTCCGAGCCTCTGCGGGCGCGGGGCTCCGGCCCTGAGGGCGGCGCTGCTCGGGCCGCGCTTCGGCCCTTCCTTTCCCCATGGAGGGTAGCGGCTCAGCCGAGAGACGGGCTTGTGTTAGCGGGGTGGTGATGGAAGCATTTCCTGCATCCCTCGCTGTGTAATCGAGGAAGAAAATAAGGAAATGTGTGTCCTGTGCACAGGTGTGAGATGGGGGCATGCTGTGTGCCGTGTAACAGTGGGCCTTATTTTTGGATTGGCCTCTAGGTGCTGCCATAACACAGCAATCGGTATCGTCCGTTCTCTTTGGTATATCAGGCTAGGTTTGTTTACCTGCGTTGAGAAATCGATCAAAGAACACATATAGAATACAGAAGAATTATATTTCTGTATGCAATATACAAGATTTTGTATAAACATCTTGTGGCAAGGTGTCATATCAAGTGCTCCTGCTGCCAGACAGAGCCACTTTAAGTGATGCTTCTAGATGCCATACATAAATTTTACCAGCTTATTGTGCTCTTGAATCAAGAGAGAAATCAAGATGTATACAGCATCGAGATTGTATACAACATCTTAAATCAAGATATTTACAAAGCATATTGCAGTTTCATCTTTTGTGATTCTTCTCTTTTGTGATTTTTCTGTAACTTTTTAAAGCGTTTACATCTCTCGGTCTCTTCTCCAGTCATGTCACATCTTCTCTGATGTGATTATGCTCTGCAAGATACAATTTCGTCAATTTCTGCAAATGGAACAGAGCAAGGAAATGTACACATTTCCACAGTCAGCTCCCCAAAGACAATTCAGTAAGCAGCACTCTTGTGTTTGACTGGCCCCACACTCTGGAACGGTTTTCCTTCTGAGAACTCTAATACCTAATGCTTTTAACCAGCAATTTGTATCTTCCTAATTTTGACTGTTTCTTAGCATTGTTTTAGTAAATAAAAAAAAGTTAGTTTCACAGGTTTACTTCTATATATAGATGTCTAAGCCACAAGTTTCCAAACACATCTTCAGTTCTAATCTAAAGATATTCTCCAAACAGCTGAATCACCTGATCCTTTACTCATTCCATCTTTTACATAAAATTTGTTGGTTTGGATACTAGGGAAAAAGCTTGAGGTCCCGTCACATAGGGTTTTTTATGTTTCTGAATCTTAACTCTTGCCATATTAGTCACTGTATTTGATTTGCATAGCAAGTGGGGGGACTGTAAAGCTTCTGGTGGCTTCTCACAGAAGCCACCAGAAGTTTCCCCTATGTTGAACTGAGCCAATGCTGCCACTGGCCAAGGCCATCAGCAATGGCAATAGCCCTCTGGGATAATGTATTTAAGAAGGGGGAAAAAAAGCCTGTGCAATGGCACCTGCAGCTGGAGGAGTGAGAGTATGGGGTGGAAGCAGCCTGCAGGCCCCAAGGTCAGTGAAGATGGAGTGGGAGGAGGTCCTTCAGGTGCCGGAGAAGCGATTTGCCTGCAGCCTCTGGTGAAGACCATGGTGAGGCAGGCTGTCACCCACCTGCAGCCCATGGAGGTCCATGGTGGAGCACAGATCCCCCTGCAGCTCGGGGAGAACCCTGTGCTGGAATGAGTGGTTGCCTGGAGGAGGCTGCGGCCCTTTAGGAAGCCCACATTGAAGCAGGCTCCTGGCAGGACCTGTGGAGAGAGGACTCCGTGCTGGAGCAGGTTTGCTGGCAGGACTTTTCACCCTGTGGGGGACATGAACTGGAGAAGTTCATGGAGACTGTCTCCTGTAAGAAGGACCCCACACTGGAGCAGGGGAGGAGTGTGAGGAGCTCCTCTTTGAGGAGGAAGGAGCAGCAGAGCCAATGCGTGATGAACTGACTGCAAATCCCATTCCCTGTCCCCTTGTGCTGCTGGGGGGAAGGAAGTAAAGAAAATGGGGAGTACAGTTGATCCTGAAAAGAAGGGAAGAGTAGGGGGTAGGTAGTTTTAAGATTTTGCTTTATTTCTCATTATCCTACTCTGATTTGATTAGTAATAAATTAATTCTCCCCAAGTCAAGTGTTTTGCCTGTGATGGTACTTGATGGGTGGTCTTTCCCTGTTCTTTTCTTCACTCATGAACCTTTCACTGTATTTTGTCTCTCCTGTCCTGTTGAGGAGGGGAATGACTTTGGGTAGCTTTGGGTAGCATCTGGTGTCCAGCCAGGGTCAACCCACCACAGTCACAGTTTAGGATGGACAATTCAGGTCTCCTCTGAATTCCCCTTGGGAAGTCTGTACTGCTTTGTAGCATATTTCTGTTCTCTCACAATGGTGCATAAATTTTTGTTTAGTATTTTATGGTACTTTGATTACACAAAGTGAAGCAAAGCTGTGTAGAGGAGACTGATCATGTAGCAGTGACAGCCTAGATTGGGGTTAACCTCAAGGCAGCAGTTGAAGTTTTTAGTGTGATGAGAGAAGAAATGCTGGCTGTTCATGCAGGCTGATATTATTAATCTAGCCTGCCCTTATGCTGTCAACAATGGTGGGAATTTTCTTTTAGAATTTTTTGAATGTACCAGTAGAAGAACGGATGCAGTAGAGGCAGCACACACAATTACTTGGGTTTCATCTCAATTTGACAAGATCTTTCACAAAATGGTTTTACTGGAACTATATATATTTATGGGTGATAGGGGAGGCATTCCTCTGCATCAGAAACCTGGATGGGACAAAAAGCTTGAGTTTTCTTAATGGCTTGGAAAAACAGAGAAGGAGAGGGAGGAGGCAGTGTCTGTAGTCAGCACGACGTTGTTTAGGGTTACTAAGACAAGAAATAATCAGCAAGGAACTTAATTAAGCTAGAGGAACTGGCAGTATTGTGAAGATGCTATCAGTGTTAATAAACTGAAATATGACACACTGTACAGAGTATCTTGGGCTGCTTGTTTGCTTTAGGTTGTGGTTTTCATTCATCTGTAGAACAAAAAAACCGTGGGCAGTTCTGTAATCAGTGAGAATTAATGAAATTTCAGTAGCAGTAACTTCTTAAAAGGGGAAGACAAGATGGCAAATACATTGCAATGCTATTACATCAATCAGTGCTGAAACTCTCTCTGACTATGTATTTGGTAATGGCTGCTCTGTCTCAAAAGCAAATACCAGGGCAAAAGTTTGGTGAAGAAATTAATTGAATGTGGAAAATCTTACAGGAGGAAAAATTGAAAAAAAGATGTCAGAAGATAAGAAAAATGGTGAACCATCCACACAAAATATTGAAAAATAGAAAAATAAACAGTTTATTGCCTTTTCTTGTAATACAGGAGTTTGTAGAGAAGTTTGACATTTGGGTGTATAACCTAAATGACCTCAGATGCAAAGATGATACTTGACTTTTTAAATTTTATTTTTATTTTCTCCTTCCAAAGGGCAATATCAGCAGGTAAATGTTCCTGAAGACCAAGCAGACAAGTTGCTCCTTGCAAGCTGGGATCTTCCCAAAGCAGTTCTGGAGAAATACCACAGTCTGGGAGTAGTGCAGATGTTTGAATGGCAAGCAGAATGCCTGATGCTTGGACAAGTTCTGGAGGGAAAGAACCTCGTTTACTCAGGTATGCAAACATCTGACAAAACCAGTCCCCCCCCTACCTTTTCCACTGCCATTTACAAGGACTTACTGGTGCTGAGACATTTGGATCTGACAGGTAGAAAAGTCAAGATGTTCTTCTGGAGACATCTTAAGATCTGTCCCATTTCTGTACCTCAAACTTGACTTAATGATCTCCTTTCCAGATGTGGAGAGAGACTCTTTTCTCTGTTAAAGTTCCTTTAGAAGTTGATAATTAAGAGTCAGCTAATGGTGACTCTTTTTTATTACAGACTGTCAGCTAGGAACTGAATGATATCAACAATTGAAGAGATACATACTTCTGAGAATATTATTTGCTATTAGTTTTTTTTCAGTCCATTTGTCATTTTTCATCACATATTGTGTGTGGGGTGTGTGTGCAGGAGGGGAAGTAATGCAAAAGGACAAGGAGGACGGGTGGACTAGAAATCTGTAGGAAATGACAGTTGGTTGTCTACCCTTCATGGGAAAAAGGTTCTAGAGCAGCACTGAGAGGATGAAGAACTTGGAAGAGAGGTGGGTGATTTTAGTCTTCTTGACTCTTTATAGGAGTGACTGCAAGTGTGGTTGTGGGTGAGAGACATCAACTGAAGAGTCCCACCCCAAGTTCTCCAGTAACTGCTTTCTATGCTAGATTTGTGATGCCTTTGGATTTATTTTTTAAACTTTAAAAATTACTTAATTCCCCCCTCCCCTTTTCTTTTCAAGCTCCTACCAGTGCTGGAAAGACTCTGGTCGCAGAATTGCTTATTTTGAAGCGAGTCCTGGAGACTCGTAAGAAAGCTCTTCTCATCCTTCCCTTTGTCTCTGTGGCCAAGGAGAAGAAATGTTACCTGCAGGTAAGTAGCATTCAAGGAAGGTGAATTTATGGGTAGTAGTTTTTGAGTCACGTTTTTTAAACAGAAATGCAAAAGCATGGATTTTGGGGGGAAAAAAATTGCTGAGTTTTTTCAAAAAGAAATTGTAGCTAATTTAAAATTTACTCCAAGCTGGACATAAAAAAATGAAACTTTTAGCCAAAAAGATAAACTTAGAAAAATTTTACAGGGTCGATTAAAACATTTTATTTCAGCTTTGACTCTTAAAACATTGTTATTTGCATTTATTCACCAATTTGATAACAAACAAAATTTAAATGAAGTCTCTGATGAAAGATCATGTTAGGAAAAGTACAAAGGGAAGGTGTAAATGCTGTCTTAAGGATAAAAGTATATTTTAGCTTTCCTTGGGGTATTCCACCACAATTTTGTGCATTTGATTTCACTTTAACTTTATTATTTTTTTTTTCTGCCAGAATATGGCTATGTCTTGATTTCCTTGCCCCAGCTATTTAAAAAATAAAATTACAGTGGGAACACTCTACAAGACATAAATATTTTTTCTTGAAAGACTTCCATATCAAAAATTGTTGCCATTAGCTAATGACAATGACTAAAACCAAATCAAAACCCAGCAGACATTTTTGCATGCTTGTTATAGTTTCTAGCAGTTAAGACAGTTTGGTTGTTCATCAGCTGAGATGGTATCTTAACTTTACAAATTGCTAGGAAATTTTACAAACAAAGTGCAAAAGCTACTTTGAAGTGCTTGATAATGGAGACACGTTTTTGCTTTAATCTTGTAAAACTGGAGGACTATCAGTGCTCTATTCTGCTACTCCTGGCAAGAGGTTTGGCCACAGCTTCACATGCTTGAACTCAAAAGGTGACCTACCTGTGAGGTGCAAATATTTGTATCTTTTGTTAATGCCCTGTGGGATATGTCAAAACTTTGGCACTGCAGTGAGGAGATCTGGAAGAGAAGAAGTTACTGTTTCTTGGCTTTCAGTGTGAGATGTGTCATCACTGTGTTTGGAATTCCATTTTGGCTTTTTCCCAGGATTTCTCAAGAGTAAGGTGTCTTTTTACATAAGCCACTGATATTATAAACTGTTACACTGTGTGTTCCTTAACATTTTTAATATTAGATCTTCTTATACATAGCAGGGGTCCTCATCTTTTACTCAGTTATGTACAGTCTTGCAATGTGTCCTCTGTGGCTTCTGCTTTGGAAATAAAAAATGACAGTGGGGAGATGTGTCACTAACTGGCTGGGATATGGCTTTAATCTGATTAGTTGGCATTAAAAATACTAGAAACTGTAGATGTAGAGTGCAGGCCTTTATGTGATTCCAGCAGGAAATGGTCAGAAGTTCAGAGTTGTAACCTTGGCATGATGTTCTTTATCCTTGGAAAACAGGCCCTCTTCCAGGAGGTGGATGTGAGAGTTGAAGGCTACATGGGAAGCATGGCTCCTGCTGGACGTTTCTCTGCTCTGGATGTTGCTGTCTGCACCATTGAGAAAGCCAATGGACTAATCAATAGGCTCATAGAAGAAAACAAAATGGACTCACTGGGTAAAATACTACAGCTTGGCCATTGTGGGGTTTACATATTCTGAGTGCATGTGAAATCATAGGATGCTTCAAATTTTCTGAGTTCTGTTGGTGACAGACATACCATATAGGAATATGCAGCAATTTTCTTCTTCCAGAGAACCTCTTATTTGGATTTAGAAGGACAGGCAGCACTGTTCCATGTAGCTCAGCAGCTGGGATGAGTAGGTAGAATCTGCAGGCTTTAGTTTGTCTCAAATGGATGGCAAGCTGCATTTAACAATGATTCCCATTGCTGGGAACTGTTCTCTAATTAATAAAACTGAATCAAAGTTCTGAGACATGTTTGAGTTCAGGAATATGTTATGTTAGTTTGTTTTAGACAGAGATTGTGGAATCTAAGATCTGTCTTCATTTAGCTTGAGGAAGAGAAGGAATTATATTCTGTGCTCATCTGGATCCAGATAAGCAGAATGAATACATAGTGCTCCTCTGGGTAGGCATTTTGACTGGGAGGGCTGTGCCATTCATTTCTGTCTTGTTTGCTCAAAACCCCTCTGTCCTTGTAATGTTGGCTCCTGGATCACTGTGGCCCTGATGGCCACTAGATAATGAAAGTACTCATTAAGTATTGGGGATAGGATAAAAGCTGAAGAAGCCTAATGTTTCCATGTACTCTCGAGAGAGATGTGCTTTCCTGTTCTAATCAGAAGTTTGTTATTCTCGTTTTTTCTCTGCTCCAGAAAGCTATACCCAGTTATGTTTTACACAGTAATCCTTCCCATCTTCACTCTGTCCTGTAACATAAGCTGGGTGCTATTTTAAGAATATAAAAATAGATGAGGATTGAACTGCTCTGAGACCTCCACCTTTGAAACTGCTGTTCTGTGTGCATCTGGTATCATCATAATCTGCTGCATTGTGTACCAGAAGAGCTTTTAAGAGAGAAAATGGGAAATAAAACCTTGTAGGTTTTTTTCAGAGTGTGAGATCATGGGATAACACATTCACACCTGGTTCTATAGGGGCTGAATCACCATGAATGCTTTAGAGACTGTCAGTGGGCTGGAAGATGAGTGGTGACTGTTATGCAGCATTTTAAACTCATTCAAATGAAGGCTCCTGCAGTCCAGCTTGATTCTTGAATGTATATCTTCATCCCTTCACTTGGAAGAAAACCTGTTATTTATGTCAATATATGGCTATTTGCTTTAAGAGTTTTTGCTTGTTTAAGCTAGGGTTAGTGTGATCCTATGTCACCACACTGTGCAAGCTGTACTGCCACCACAAAGACAGTGGGGTCAGGATAAGCAACTTTCTGTTGGCTTGTGTGCCTTGGAAGAATACTCCGAATATTAAAATGTATTGTTTAATGATATCATCTTTCAGAAGGTAGAGATACACCAAATCCCTCTGGTTGGAACCTCCATTTCATCCCTACATGTTGTTGCACTTTCAAAGATTAATGTACTTGAAAAGAGTAATTTAAATATAAGCAGCCAAGTGACTACAAGATTTGAGTTTGAAGATGTGTTCTCAATACCAATTCCTCCTTAAAGCACCACTGTTTTCTTTCACCATTTGAAAATATCTCTGCTGCAAACCTCCATTTCCCTTATGCCCCATTATGGCCATGTAATAGAAATAAGGGTAAAATGCTTATTTTTTTCTTTATATGCTTCTCTGACATTAATTTAAAAATTAAATTTGATTTAAAAGTTATTGTTATGTAGGAAATGGACAAGTTTTCTGTTTGGAGGTAAATTTTCATAGAAGCTGTAAAATATGGGTATGAACTGAAAATGCCAGTTTAGCTGTCACCCAAAGGAAGCTTGTCTGAAACTGCAAGATTGTACCTTGTCTTCTAATTAATTCTAAATTTAGACCAGTTTGTAACAAGGGTGTTTTATCTTTTGAGATGAGTTATTGGGAGATGACTGCAATCCTGGCTGGATTCCATCTCAAGCTTGAGCTGTTCCTTTTACTGATGTCAACCCCATGCTGATAGCTCACGTTGCCTTTGGAAATTGTTGAGAGAAACTCAAATCCTCTGCCTGCCAGAGCTCTCTGTGCTTTAAAAGCAATGTTGTGTTGCTAATTATTATATAAGGTGTCAGTTTAGAACATCCAGGTACATGGGAGATGATATTCCTCTTGTTCAGCCTCTTGACACTCATGCTAAAGAAATTGTTAGGAAAATTATTAGAGAATAATCTGCTGCTTTCTCAGCAGTGTGTCAGCTGGGAATGGATTTGTAATGTGCTGTTGTGATATTTGTTTCTTAATTTAAACTTGAAATTAAAATGTTACTAGTTGAATTATATTTTAAAAAAATCAAGTTCTTTCTGCTTTTCATTCAAAACTTTTTAGTTCTATACAGGATGGGGAATTAAAACAACCTAGTTATTCTGCAGTAAACATGTCTGGTAGCTCTCAGGTACTTTTTAGTAGGTTTTTTTTTCTGCTGTCTTCTAGGGATACACCTAATTTGCAGACAGAAATAGCAGACTGAGTGTAGCCTCATTTTCAGTACCTCTGTGGTATGATGAAGGTTTGAAGTGACTTGCATGGATTTTGCTTTGGTAGGTATCTGATTAAACTGTCCCTGTCTCAGCTCTGGGAGAATTCAGGCAGATTGTTGTATGGGGAAGCAGGAAGAAGCCTTTTCTGGTAGCTGAACAAATATGTATTTGGTGACCAATGAATTGCCATTATTTACAAGCAAGCACAGAACAGAGGAAGTAGAGGAAGACAGAGGAGCTGGATGGGTGGGAGTTTGTAAAAGAGGCTGATGAAGCAGTGCAGCACTCTTTTCTAACTTAAGTGGCTTGAAAGAGAAGGAGGGAGAAAACAGACGGAGAGAGAAGGAACATATGTAGGAAGGAGAGAAAAAAAAGAGAAGGAAAAATAGCATTGAGACAGATAATGTAAGGTCACATTTGCCCTTAAGCTCCTGCTATTTTAGCCGCACCAGAAAGAAATTACATAGCTGCACCAGGGAGGAAAAAAAATTCCACAGCAGCAGAGCTAATGAAGTGTGGTGTCCTCTGTGCCCTGCTTTTTTTTTTGTGTAACCTTCCTTTATCCTACTCCATCTCCCTGGGACCCTGTCAGCTGGCCAGAAAGGGTACATGCTGCTGCTGGGATGTGTGCAGGAGGTGCACTGGGTGCCTGAGTGGTAGTGGCTCTGTGTTTTCTCCTCAGGGAACACTCTAGTCTGGTCTGGTATCTCCAGCTGCTGACATTCAGAAGCCTTTTTAGACATTAGTCTTTTAGATATTTCTACACACCTTAAAAGTTCGATGGAGGTGGTTAATAGATTAAAATGTCATTTGCAGGAGGTAGGAGGGCAACAAAGCTGTCACATAGGATTTTTTTTTCATTAGAAAGCCAAAGCTAAGTAGTAGAACTCATTCAGGTTTGGTTAATGAAGAGCAATTTAATAGGAAGAAACTCTGCCAGTGTAATTACATCTACTCTTGTTTTTTTTTCTGACACAACTGCAGTAGTAAAAAATGATGTTTTTAACTAAGACAGTGATGTCAACAAAATTTTTTGCTAGCTCATTTGAGTGCTGGAATTTTCCTTTCCAGATACTCTGAGGCCTGAGGGTCTTTACTTGCAAGGCAGTTACAGTATAGATGCTGTAATACTGTTTTGTGTGCTGTCTAGACTAACAACTCAACCGATTTATTTTTATTTTTTAAAAACTGATTGTGTCTATGTGTGGTTGTGGGTATAAAACCTCATGACATCAGTCATGATTTGTCTCTCTCAGTGACAGAAGGAAGCCAATCGTGGTGTTGGTAAGCATAGATGGATTTGTGAATTTAAATTTCTGTTCATCATGTGGAATGGGAAAGGATTGAGGCTATTTGCTCTTAGTTTGGAGGTTTGTCAGAAATGACCTGAGTGCTCTTCTTTATCAGGAGTGGTTGTTGTGGATGAGTTGCACATGCTGGGAGACTCTCATCGAGGATATCTGCTGGAACTCCTCCTGACCAAAGTGAGATATGTTACAGAGAAGGTAGCAAAAAGGTGAGCAGACTGAGATATTTGTCTTTTACTGCTAAATAATTGATGACTCTAAATATTTATTCTCTGTGTGAATGGAAACTTGGGTTAGCGCCAACGTTTTTATGAGAGCGATGACCTAGACTATTTTGTTTATTAAGATCTCATCACAGCCCTTTTCAGGGACCTGCCATTGTAGTTAAACCCTCTTTTCCACATGGTTTTCAATTTGTGTGCTACCATGGGATTTATCCTCTCAGGAAAAGAAGTAAGGCTGAAGCTTTCATTTACTTCCTTAGCCTTTTTTTTTTAAACTTTGGATTTTTTAAAAACAGTTTTGCTAGCAGATTTGCCCTGCCTAATTTTTCAGTGCTTCATGGAGTGGTGTAATTATCCTACTGGAATGCTCTGGTGTGATGGAAGAGTGGGCAGGCTGTTAACTTGTGCATGGTGAAATGATCAGAAGGCTTAGAGGATATGTCAGCAGTCTGCTTGGTTAGCCCTGCTCAGGGTGAGCTCTGCTTTTGCTTATAACATGTGATAGCCTAGTGGTTGCATGTTTTCTTGCCTTTAGCAGAATTGATTTGACTCTTTAGGGGACTAGATAAGATGTTTGAGAAGACCTCTAGAAACTTTTAAGAATTAAGTACCTAGATCCTCAGCACCAAGCTGTCCAGCTGCTCCATAGTGCCCAAACACAGAAAAAAGGAAATGGAGGAGGTGGTGTAACCTTCTTAATCTTTATTGGTCGTGCTGAGAGAAGAGTCAAAATCAACTGTTTCTTTAGCACAAAAAGTCAAATTTTGTCAGTTTTCTCTGCTGCTTCTTGTCTTGTGTGTTGTACCAGTGCTGGCTAAGCAGAGACCATCTATTTAGTTCTGGGGAGCTGCCATTTCTACACTGTCTCTCCACTGGACATTTCACCCAGTATTGCCCATCATGATTTCCAGGAGCCAGCAGTGTTCTTGGTCTAATCACATCTGACTTCTCACATTCTCCCCATAAATCCTGGAAGTTATTACACTTTGGAGCAGTGTGAGTGACTTTGCCACTCCTTTTCTCTTGGTTTATCAGGTAGCTGCAGCACAGGTGCAGGCTCACCCTCTGCTTTACTCCCTTGCATTGAGGAAGCAGGAAGGAGAAAACACTTGCCAGGAGGAAAAAAGTACAGGTGCATCAAGGAATGTTCCTGGGACGACACTGTTTCATCCTTGATGCAGGCATGCTGGAACCCAGGTTCTCTATCTCTCTGTCAGGATCAAGGTGACAGTGGTACCCTGTACCACTTCCTGACATGAAGGAAGTGGCAGCTAATTTTAGTTTGGAATCCACTGGATTCCTGGAGCTGAAGACCACATTTTCTCTCAAATGTCCTTCTAAGTCTGTGTTTTGGGTTTTTTTTTCCCACTCTGTTATTTAATGACCTTATATAAAGTCTTTAAATACTGTCCAGTCTGGCCAGTTATCAGAATGATCAGTGCCTATCCCATTGAAGTACAAGCTGTGTCTTCACAGCAAGAAAATGTTCTCAGATGGCCACTGCCTGTGTGGGTGTCCATGCTTCTCCACAAGGCTTTTCCAGACTCAGCCAAAATTCTGCAGCAGATTTTTCTCCTCCTTAGTCACATAATATGATGTAGAGCTAGAACTTTTTTAATCCTTGGAGGTCAATAATTGCCTTAGGGAGGAAAAGGTCCAGAGTTCCTGTAGGGACAAAAATCTGTAACCTTGATGGTGAAGCTGTACCAGCAAATGCTTAAAGAGCTTGGATAACGGAAGAGTCTGCCTCTCTTCAACTTCCTTGTTTCTGTCTCGTCAGTGACTGGCCTTTTATACTCAGTTTCTGGATAATCTTGTTTTCTCTGTCTTGTCTTTGCCAGGATTACCAGGGTCCTCTAAGAAGATTCAGGTTATTTCTGAGCTCACAGTGATTTGTTAGATCTTTTTATTTTTTAGAGTCTTGATTTGTGGCTCAGTGCAATGCAAATGAGTACTTTTCAAACACAAGCTTAGAAGCACAAAAAACCCTATTGTGTGGATGTAAAAGCCTGAATTAGAATCTAAATTTGGGTATCTAAATTAACAGTTTGTGTTGTCAGGTTTGTTAGGAGTCCATGACTTCTCACTGTCTTTAGTGAAAGCTGCTGTTCAGTATTTTAGGAACAGAAGCTACTTGCTTCTTTGCTGTTCTTGGGGCTTTGGTTCCCATATCTAGGAAGACATTAGTCTAATATTATTTGTCCTGAAATGGAAGCAAATAGAAGTGTTTTAATTAAGGTATTTAAGCTTAGAAAGATTGCAGTGGAGATTGAGCCATTCCTTTATTTCCATATTTTTGTTAGTGGCAAGGAACTAGATCTTTGTATTTGTTTTCAGTCTCTCCAAATATGCAGTCAATTCATAGCTGTTGGCTACCTAAAGAAAGTAGAGGTTTAGGTTCAAATTGATTAAAAGCTGAATTAGCTTATTATCAGTGCATAACCTGACCTGTTTTCTAATATGGCTTCTTTCTTTGTCAAGAAGTTGAAAAATTAGCTTTGGACTTGAGAGGCTGGAAGGAATTAGATTGAACTGTTTTTTCTGAATTCCATTCTCCAGAACAGTAACCTGTGTTGTCACTAACTTTCACTTTCTTTTAACCATTTCCAGACACACAAAGAGCACCAGTCCTGGTTTTGGTGGGATACAGATAGTAGGCATGAGTGCTACCCTCCCTAACCTGGGGCTCCTGGCCTCATGGTTAGATGCAGAGCTCTACTGTACAGATTTCCGCCCTGTGCCCCTCAAGGAGTGGGTGAAAATTGGCAGCAACATATATGACTCCTCCATGAATTTAGTGCGAGAATTCCAGCCCAAGCTGCAACTGAAGGTAACAAAACCTTGGGATAGTGCCTTTGGTAGTGCTAAAGTTAAAAAGACAGCTCCTGGCATGTTTTTTATTTATTTTAAAATAGATGACATTCACAACTTTGTTGTTTACTTCATGCTCAAACTGAGAATAAAATTGGTATTTTTGTCTTCTCCTGCCTTAAACAAAAAAACCGCAAAATACAGACTCATGAAGGTATTGAAGATTTTTGAATCTGACTTGAAGACAAAATTGACTTTGCAGTTATGTTGTTTCTGAGTACTTGACAGGTATAAAGAGTTTGATTCTCCCTTTACCCACCACTCTATCTTGTGTCTGGAAATATACTTCCCTTTCATAAATGTAGGTAAGTATTTCCTGCTTTGGCCAAGGAATTTGCATTCATAATTGGGAGAAAATATTGGTATAAAATCTGGTATTGAACCTGCTTTTGTTAAACTGCTAAATGATCTAATTTTGACACTGATTAGAAGGCAGATGTCCGTTCCAATTCTTCTGAATCTGTTTTCAGTAGTTAGTCCTTTTGCACACTTGAAAAGGATATGGAAAGTTAGGGGTAACATACTATGATGATTTCAAGGAACCAAATGGGTACAAGTGGGAAATTTGAGCTGTCTACTTGTAGGTCCTTTCCTGTGGAGTCTTTGAAGGGTAAATTATCTCTCCAGTTGATTTAACTGCTCTGTATAATATTAGTGTAGTAGTTGGGCAGTATGGGCTGAATGGCAGCAATATTTTGGAAAGTTTTGCACTCCATTCTTGCACAGACATTCTCTTGTCAGTAGTGTGGTGGCACAGCCAAGAAAAAGTATCCTGGAAACAAAAGGAAGTGTTTTTCACTAGAGCATTTGGAAGTTAGTTTTTATGTGATCATATTGAAAAGGTGATGTTGCATTTGGATATTTTTGAGACAGTTGCTTTGGATAGTTACTAAATTAAGCAAGAGAAAGAACTAAACTAGGCTTATGACTCAATGGTTTAAAGGAGTTGCCTTATTTTATAGGATTGGGGGATCTTGGGCTTGAAATCTATCACTGGACCTTCAGACTTCTGTGCTTCAGCCTGGACCAATAAAAGGGAACTTGATAACTTCACCACTTCAGCTGAATTCGGCTGATTCCTTGTGGAAAAGTTCCTGCCATTGCTCCCCTGTTTTCATTTGCATCTTAGTGCTTTTTAATTCTTGCTGTACTCCTACATTTTTCACTTCTTCCTTTGGCCTGCTTGCTACAAGAGAATCTGGCATAGGCAAGCATAACAGATCAATTGCAGGGACTCTCTTAAGATCTTAAAACCAAAAAAGCAAGCTGTAAACAGCAGGTTTTTGCATGAACATCTATATAAGTATCCCTAAAAGCCTTCCACTGTGCTCAGAACACCTGCAGTCTTTGGTCAGCAGTGCTTGCTGAGTGCCTCTTACTGGGGATGCTTAGACTGCTACATGCCAGGCTTTTAGTTCAGACATCCAAGTTAAAAAATGTTCCCTAGTTTAAGTAGAGGGGTTTTCCTTTGGGGCTCTTCCCCACTGCTGTTAGCCATGATGTGGAGGTTGCAGTGATTTATTTGTGCACTGTGTGGCCTTCATTCAGAAAAAGATTTCTGAAAGCAAGATGTAAAGCATTACATGTATTCACGGGTAGATCTAGAACTGCCCTCAACAATGTAGTCATACTAGTGCTTGTACTTCATAAAGCAAGACAGAAACTGAGCTAACAGTCCTCCACGTTCTGATTGCTTCTCTTTCTGACTGGAAGTAGAAGGTTCCTTCTGGGATACAGAAGAAGGACAGCATTTACAGACATCATTCAATCTGAGAGTGCACTGAAAATATTTTATCTTAATTCAGGGAGATGAAGACCATATTGTGAGCCTGTGTTATGAGACTGTTTGTGGTGGCCATTCAGTCCTGCTCTTCTGTCCATCCAAGAACTGGTGTGAGAAGCTGGCAGACATCATTGCCAAGGAGTTCTACGGTTTGCAACAAACTGAGAGTAAGAGAAAAGTACTTCATAGAGGACTACAGTGCCTTTAAAGAAAATTAATTTTAGTAGGAACTATAAAAATACTTTCTTTCTCAAGGTTCTGCAAAAAACTCAGCCCTTGCCCCAGTTGTTGTGAACAGAGAAGGGATTGATGAGGTCCTGGATCAGTTAAAGCGTTCGATTTCAGGCCTGGATTCTGTGCTCCAGCGTACTTTGCCATGGGGAGTTGCATTTCATCATGCAGGTATTCCTGAATATCTTGGTCTTGAATTAGTAGTGGTTAAGTCATATGGGTTCTTTTTCTTGCAGGTATCAGCAATTTACCAGCTTGCTTTTTAAAGCATTCTGTAGATTATGATTAAATAAGCTTTAAGAATCCCACAGTAACAGGCAAATTTGAAATTCGTTTTTGGGGCTGAAGACTTTAGTTCACAAATTGTTTTGCTGCATCTTCTCTATGTTGTGTTGGTGTCCTAGGGTGACTTTATGATACTTGTATCCCCAGTCAGCTGTTCTGTTTGTGCTGGATGTTATGTTCTGTGCCTTCAAGACTAGCTCTGAAAAGCGAAGTTTTGTTTTGTTTTCAGCCTGCTCACTCCCCCACAGTTGGCAGGATGCAGACAGGGCAGTCCATAGTGCAGCTTTCACTTTTTGCTCTTGCTTTTGCTTTTGCTCCTGCTATGCTGTTGCTTTTGCTTTGCTTTTGCTTGTTAGTTAGTTTAGCTAGGCAGTCCAAATTTTTCCCTGGACTGTCTTTCTTTCCCTTTTCTTGGAACTACTTGAGCCTGCTCCGGATTGGGACCTGAGAAACATTGAGAATTTTCACTTTGTGGCCTGCAGCAGCCATTCCCAGCACTGGAGGGACTGATAACAGGAGAGACTTTCTGAATTTGTCATCTTTTTCAGAGTGGTGAAAGAGTGGTGTCCTCTGGTATGGTTCATTTTGTGTGCTGTGGGGTGTTTTGCCTGTTAAATAAACAGGTTCTTTCCACTTCTCTCTGAGGAATCCTTCCCAAACCAGTTAGGGGGAGGGGCTGTGTGGGTTTGCTTTCTGGAGGGCCCCCCTTTTGGAGGTTTTCTCCCAAATTTGCCCTAAACCAGGACAGTTGGATAACAGCAACTTCTGGAATACAACTTGCCTGGTCCTTTCTTTGTGAAATGGCAGAAAACTTAACTGATTTGCAGCTCCAGGATTTTCAAGTTTTTCCTAAAGCTGCCAGAGTATTTCAGAGCAATTTTCGTCAGCTTAATATTGAAATAAATGAGTGAATAGAGGCAGTATAACAATAAAAATAAAAATGAAAGGAGCATGTGTTGTGAACACTTCTGCTTGGATTTTTTATTTCTTACTTAGGTAGGTAATAGAGCATGTCACCTGTTGATTCACTGAGAGAAAAGACTGACTGGGAGAGAAAACAGTAGCTATGGCATTGATTATGTAGGAGGAATAACTCCAAATGCTTACAGAATCTGTATTACTTATAAAATTGACCTGAAGCCTGAAGGTAATGTAGAAAGATACATACTAGATGTGTAATGGAAATAATGAAGATGGAATCCAGGGTCAGGATGGCAGATAAGTAAATCCTATTTCCCTGTTTTCTCATTTTTTTATTTTATTTCTTTATATATTTACTTGCAGTGCTTGTAAATATAGTAAGTAGTAAGTAAGTACTACTAAGGAGTAAGTAGTTCATCTTGTCATATTAGAAAAGCTAATATATCACTTTCAGTTGAATAATAAAAACTTAATGGTGAAATTTCTCTTCACTTACCGGTCAGAAGTTAGCTAAAGTAGTGCTGCAAGTCTGGTTCCTAACGCTGCCTGGTGAATGTTCATTAAGTCTGCTCTTCCCTTGCTGGACAGCAGTATTTTCAGCTCTAACATTCAGTCTCACCATCACAAGGGTCACTAAAAGCCACGTCTCCCCAGGCCTGACATTTGACGAGCGGGACATCATTGAGGGAGCCTTCCGGCAGGGCCTGATCCGCGTGCTGGCCGCCACCTCCACGCTGTCGTCGGGAGTGAACCTGCCCGCGCGCCGCGTCATCATCCGCACGCCTACCTTCGGAGGCAGGCTGCTGGACATCCTCACCTACAAGCAGATGGCTGGAAGGGCTGGCAGGAAAGGGGTGGACACAGAGGGTGAGCAGAGCCTTTATTGGCATTCTGTCGGAGCAGTGTTAACCTGATTAAATCCTGGGCGGTACTTCGCAATTAGCAACTAATCATGATGGATTCCTTCGGTGTGCTGTATGATTAGGTTAATCAAGATGAGTTTGTTTGGTATTAATTTGTTTGGTATTAATGGAGTAAAAGTTGTAATTCCCAGGGGATTGTTTTCACTGCCTGAGATTGACTTTGGTATTTATATGTCAGTTACTTCAGGAACAGGCTATTTTTGCCTTTGAATTCTTGTTAGCTTCTAAGGCTGTGTTGTTCATTTGTCTTAATTCTGTGATCCATGGTCAGTTGACTAAAGCGTTTAGAGTTTTAGTGAGAAAATTTGCAGTAAGCTCTCATTGGATGGGCCTAAAATGTAAGAAATGCATGTCTACAAAGTCAAGTCTACAACCCTAATTTGACAAACTTCTGTTGTCTGAAATTATGATTTAGATTTATTAAACTTAACCATCAATTTTATGGATCTTGAAAGTAGTAATGAGACAGACAAGGAAATATGATCAGTAGTTCACAGGTAATATGGCACCTTCTTGCATACAGTGGCACTGACTGATGTTCAACAAAAAAATCCTGCCTATTATTTTAATTTGCCATGAAAATTTATCTTTGTGGATGATTGCAAAAAGCCACATTATGCAGGTATAAACACAGTAGAAAAGAAGAAGTTCAACAGATGCGGGAAGTGGGATTTGCCCTCCTGATTGTTTGATTGGTGGTTGCTGGAGCCCTATGTAAGCAGACTGTTCTTACATTTAGCTTTCTATTTTTGCCTGAGTAGCATAGCAACAGAGCATTTTGCGACCTATATCTCTGTGAGCTCTCCCTGTGCGTTCAAGGAAAGGGCAGCTGCAGGCTGGATTTTGAAATTTTCCAGACTTTCTCATTTGACTGTAGCAGGCAGGTGTAAAATTACATTATTCCTTGAAGTTTCTTCTTTTTCTCCTTCAAGTTACAATAATTAGTACCCTTTTTGACAGTTCTGATGTGACAGTTCTGATGTGCAAGCAGTTGATTTTATGCTGATGAGCTTCATGAATGTACCATTTTTTTCCACTCCACAGAGTCTTTTGGATGAGAACATAAAGCTATGTTGCCAGCTGCTACTCTGTCACGGAGTAGGGAGACTGGAGGACATCAACTTCAGCTGGATAAAGTTCCTTATGTGGATATGAAATTTAGCTGACAGACAAAAGATAAATGCTGTTGGTTTGAATTCCTCCTCCTCTCCCAACATTATAGTTTTGGATTGTCTTCCATTTTGTTTTTTTAATTTATTTTTCTTGATTTGATAGAAACTTAAAAATATAATTTTGGAGAGTGAAATGTGTTTCTTTTAGTATTCATCAAAACTACGGTTTTCCCAAGAGAAATAGGTGAAGCTGAACAAAATCTAGAATTTAGTAGGGCCTTTGTAGGTTTTAATGGAGTTTTATGCCTAGATATCCAGAGGTTGTCTAGTCTGATGCTAACCTGGACTTCCCCTAGTACCTGAAATGTTCAATAATGGATATTGGAACAGCTCAGTTCCTTTTTTAAAAATTTATTGTTTACTAGATTGCAATTATTAGCTTTGAATTATCAGTGGCATCTTGGGAAAGAATATCCCCCAAGTCTTGTAAAACTGTCAGATAATGTAGAGCTAAGTGGATACCCATCTTCTGTTAGATTTTCTTTTAGGTACATCACTCTGAAAGAGTCAAAGGGAAGTTTTCAGAGTAAATTTCAGGTCACATCAGAACTCAAATACAAAATGAATAGATGTTCTTTATGGCTAAAATAAAAATAAGCTTTTCTTTCACCAACCTGCTTTACAGGCAGCTTATCTTACCTACTCTCCAGTTCTGTCAAAAGTACATGATCAACTGATATCAACATTTTCACCTGGCAGGATTAAAAAAATCAAAGACACATCCTCTGAACATCATTTCATTCTGTAGTTAATTTATGTAATTATGTTTAAGCTGTATTTTGTTACTTGCCTACACTGCATTTATTTATTCTGTTCATTAAATTTAAGCGCAGCTGTGTTTTCATTACCTCTGGATTTGCAAATTACTGTAGCATTTCCACAGCTACAGTTTTATCCTAAGTTAACATTCCTAGGATCATACTCAGATACCCACTACCAAAATTACCTTGTGTCCAGATGACATGCATTTAAATCTTAACAAGTTATCATAAATCTGTCATGATATTTAATGTACAGCTAATCCAAAACTAGTACTCTTCTCTTAGTCAAAGGCAAACTAGTACTCTTCTCTATGTCCTACCCATAATTCATTTGTCCTGTACCAGTTGACAAAGCTTGCAACTAGCCAAGGTCTTCAGTGATCCAGTTTCTCCCTAATAGCTTTGTGGAAAAAATATCCTTTATGTGACCACTGTGTTTTCCATGGTTAAGCTGATACATGGAAAAACTCCACAAGACGCACGTGCTTTCTGAAGAACTTCACCCTCTCTTTATTGCCTGAGAGGTTACATGTGCATCAGGTTTTGCAGTTCACCATGCATATTCATTTCCTAGCGCTGCCCAGCCCTGCTTGGCATTATGATTAATAATAAGTGCAGTGCTCTGGTGGTCATCTGGTGGTTGCATGGGTGGAAGCAGACAAGCTTTCCAATGTCTTCCTCAGGTTGGACCTCTCTCCTTGTCTCCTTGTGCGTGCTCCCTGCTCTCTTGGTGGCAGTTCAAACCACAAGGCTGGTCTAGGCTTTTCTGGGGGTCTGAGGAGCCTTGCTTATCTCAACAGCCTTGCAAGTCTGGTACTCTTTCCCTCCTGCTTTGGGACGCAGTTCCTTATCAAAATATCCTTGCATTTTCTCATTTTGTCTTCGCAAGCACAGCAAAAGTTAAACAATACACATGATTAAACAGCTGTCCTTAATCAATCACCTTTTAGTTTCTAACCCCCTTGCCTCAGTATTTTGATCTCATTAAAGGAATTTACCCATTATTTTTATTTTTCTTTTGTGGCTCTGGGATGGTTTTTGTCTCTCACAGAGTTTCAGTAGTTGGAGATTAACTGAACAATGTCTGATAGAGAATTTTAAGGTAGGATATATTGAGACGTACTTTCAGTGGAAACCATGCAGGATACTTATGTGTATGTGTATATAAATGCATATATGAAAGTTTAGAGGATGCATAGTTACTTAGATTGGTAATTTTGGATTTCTGAATTAGTTATTTCTGGAAATGAAAGCTGGTTGACTTAGTACAAACTGTCAAAATACTGTGCAGCTTTTATGTTTTCTTATTACTTCTGAAAATTTTTTCAGTTTATTAATGTAATGAAAAAGTCAAATTAATGCCACTGTATATTATAGTTCCAGTCAACTCCAGAACAAGAAGCAAGAGTGATTCAGCAGCAAAGCAGATGAACAGAGAGGCTGTGGATAACTTGGCAAGACCTAGACTAGCCTAATGTAACTTTGAAGCTGGCTCTGCCTTAGTTCTGATGTACTAGCAGTTCTTACATAGCAATTCATATGCACTGTTTAAGGTTGCACATTTTTTCTCTTCTTTTGTTACTGAACTTTTTTGAAAATACTTACAGTTTTCCATTCCAATAACATGTCCTTGGTGAGCTGTGTGCAGCTGTTTTAGTGCTAAGATGCAGTACTAAAGTAATTGGTTTTGTATTTGTTTTGTTTTTCTTCTCCAATAGGTGAGAGCATTTTAGTCTGCAAGCCCTCAGAGAGATCAAAAGGTGCTGCTCTACTTCAGGGATCTCTCAAACCTGTTTGCAGCTGTTTGCTTAGAAGAGAAGGGGAAGGTGTTGCTTCTAGCATGAAAAGAGCAATACTTGAGGTATGGGACACTCAGGGATTAGAATTGTGCTTGGACCCTTGCAGGGTGGTTTCTTCTGTGACACCACCAAATGTTTTCTGTGCGCTTCTTTTTCATGTGTTTCCTCCTTTGTCAAGCCAGTCATTTATTTGGCTCTGCCAGCTTGCTTCAGTATTCAGCATTTTGTCTAGGATGTTTCTCTGCTTGCTGCAGAGTGGGACCCGCAAAGAAGCTTTGCTATTGTGTCTAGATGTACTCGAGCAGCAGGCAGAACGAAGTGTGATTCTTAAACTTCAGGTGTGACCCGACACTGTTAACTGGAGGATGTTTGTAAATTACTGATCCTAGAGGCTTTGTAGACTGAATTGGGCCATAATGACATTTGTGGAACCTTATAGGGTCTCTTATTTACCCCCTCAACTTACCTACCTCTTCTGCACAGGAATGATTGAAATTTTGGGAATACATTTTGGATGAGCAAACAGGGGTGGCATCCAATTTGCTCCCTCCTCTGTAGGGTTCCTATAGGACTAAAAGGATTTCATTTCACGTCGGTGAGCTTACGTCCTTTTCCAAAGCTGCTTTTGGGCTTGAACTTGGATTAGATACAAGATTCTTTAACTAGAATCTGTTTGCTGTACTTTTACTGTCTTTTGAAAGCTTTTGTGATGCTTAGAACCGAGTTGTACTTCCATAGATTTTGAATTTTAGCAGACCAATGGAATGTCTAAATGTTTTTTTCTGCATAAGAGCTATCTAAAAGAAGGGGCTTCCTTTAAGGCAAAACCAAAATCCAAGGTGAACAAAATCGCTCTCAATCAGGAAAACAATGGTGGGGTATAGCATTCATATTTATTAAGAGAAATCTTCAGTATGCTGAATAGCCTTACAAGAACTTCACTTTCATGGTTGGCTTTTTGTATTCACAAAATTGCAGTTTGTGTTCTAACATACTTTAATATTTCACAGTGTTGGCTAAGAAAAATGCCTCAGGCTAGTCTCAAATCTAACTTGCTGCTATGTGTATGTTCACTTTCAAAATAAGATTTTGTTAATCATTCTTTTCCATAGCTTAGTCCTCTTACTTCTGCCCAAGATGACTGACTTCTTGCCAAAAACATCTTTAAAAGTTACCTGTTGCTTTGCCTCATATTCCCCTCTCTGGGAAAATGGTTCTTTAAAACTGAGATGATGGATCACTCTCTTTGATTTTCTGATCTGGTGTTCTTGTCCTGCTGCATCTCTGGCAATATGAGCAGGTATTTTTCTTCAACAGATCATAGTGGGGGGAGTAGCCAACACTCCAGAGGATGTGCAGACCTATGCCTCTTGCACTCTGCTTGCATCCAGCTTGAAGGAAAGAGAGTGGGAAAATGGGAAAGAACAAGACAAAGCACAGGCTGGACCTATCGAGGCTTGTGTGGCATGGCTGCTGGAAAATGAATTCATTCAGGTTGTGGACTCTGGCAATGATGTGAAAGGTAAAGCTGGTGTTCCTCCCAGTGATTGCAGTTTTGATTTGCTAACTGAGTAGATGTTCAATGTAAATTAACAGTAAGGACTTCTCTGCATTTTTATTGTATTTTAAAGAATTGTGTTTCAAGAATTTTCTATCTTTCTGGAAGGTATCTTTACACCTCTTTTATCATATTTTGCATGCACATGTTCTTGGAAGGCACATCACATCACCTGCATATCACTTGCATATCACCTCTAAGACTGATGCATCTTAGTCTAAAAATTCCCAAAATATTTAAACAAAGCAAACTTTTACCACAGGATTGGTGCATATTAACTGCAGACTGTGATTTTTGTCTTTCTAAAGAGAAAAAGGCTAGTTTAGACATAGGCAAGGCTAAACCTGTTATTGTTTCCATTTTTCTGTCTTTAGAATGGAGACATACACTATTTCTTATTGAAAAAGCAGCTGTGAAAAGTTAGAAATCTCTCAAATGCAGCACAACCTGAAAATTATTATAAACTTGCACCTAAATGTTTCTCTATGTAATATATATATTTTTTTAACAGCAAAGGTTTATCACCCAACACATCTTGGCTCAGCTACTCTTTCCTCTTCTCTTTCACCAACTGAAGCCATGGAAATCTTTGCTGACCTGCAGCGAGCTATGAAAAGCTTTGTTCTGGAGAATGATCTGCATATTGTCTATTTGGTAGGTTCCTATTCCGTGTCTTGTATTTTCCACTACCAAAACTAAGGGGAGACAGCACAATGCAAAGTTCTTGGCAGCTCCATGAACACAGGTTTGGGTTTTTCTGTGCTTTGCTTAGCTTATCCTTCATGAAGAAAAGTTTCTGAATGGAAGGTTCTTCAGAATGAGTGTGTTACCATAGTGTCTATTGTGCAGACAGGTGCTGTGTGCCATTTAACCCCTTCTTGTCACCCTTGACTTACTAAGATTTCAGAACTTAATAACTTTTGAGCATAAAATAATTGTAGATTTTCTGAGGCACTTGAAATTGATAAAACAAATTGTTTTTTTTTAATGTGTGTTTGGGATCAGCAGGCTTAATATCATATTACTTTTGGAGGCACAGAAAAATGTTCGGCTTTTAGTATCTATTTTGCTTCCAAAAAGCCTCAGAGACCCAGACCACTTCCTTTCTATGGATGAGCCTTTCTTTGATTCAGTTACAGTGAAATTCATCCCTGATTTAATTTACTTGCCTGGTGATGCTGCCAGAGCTAAAGGAAGGAGTGTGATAAATCTTATAAGGGAAAAGTGTCCCCGAGCGTGTCAAGATTTATGAGCACATAGACCTGAAAAGCTAAGCACTGCTATTTAAGACCCTGGGAGAGGAAGCCATGAACTTGTGAAGATTATTGAAGAAACCAGATGGATTTGCAGTGAGCTACTTGGGATTCATGGCTGCCAGAGGCCTGTCATGCAAGCTTCAGCTGAAATCTGTCAGTCAGCTTTAGCCTTCTTTAGGAGTGAGGTGTATTCTCTTTACCTGGATGATATATCAAAGGCAGAGCTTGGTAGTCTTGTCTGATAAGAAAGTTCACTTCAAGAGGAATGTGCTTGCAGTTACAAAGCTTGTTGAGCTGGGAGGCAGGGGCAGGCAGGAATCTGAGCGTACCTGTCTCTGCTTGGTGAATTCAATAACCCACTTATGGGCTAAAACAGCTAGATTTTTTTTGCATCTACTGCTGTCCCATATGTACTCATATCTCTGTTTTAGAGGACCACATTATATTTTGTTCTATTTCTGCCAGATAAAATGAACTCCTTTGTGTTATGCACCGGTGAATTCTTTCCCTGTTTGCATGTCCAAAGCAGAAAAAAAAGGGTGAAATTTGTTCCTGTTCTGGGGTAGAGGCAGCAATGGCATAATATTTTTATGCTGTACTTTTTAATTGCAGCATCTTGTCTAAGGTTATTTTAAATCATACACTGTTGAACAGAATGTTCTTGAGATTCTCTTCTGTTAAGCTACTCTAAAACACTTTCTTGCAAGTCTGTTCATTTTCAAGGCCAAAGGTTTATTTCATTTTGTTGCTTTTTTTAGTTTTTTTAAGTATTGTTCTTTATGTGTTCCTTATGAGCTACAGGGAGTTTATCTGCTAAAATACTTTTAAATTCTTTTACGCTTGCATCTTTTACATGTACAAATATGAGACTGAATTCAAAGCCCTTGTATTTTAGGAAAGTTGATTAAAACAAATAAGGATTTGCTAGACAGGAAAATAATTTTCTTTAAAGACAAAAAACAAATCACAACAAAAGCCCAATAAACAACAAAAGATAAACCCCCATCTTAGTAACTTGTGTTCTTCTCGGCAGATGAAGAAGCATGGATGATTTACAACCACATAGGCATCTAGTATTCTGTGCCACTTAACATTTGTGCCAAGCAACTCTTAGTTCTTTCAAAATAATTAATCTTGCTTTATATCGATAAAGTATGAAGACATTTTGTCTTCTCATAGAGGAACTGACTCTGTGCTGACTAAACATTAACAGAATTGATTTTATGTCTAAAAAACATTAAAAAAAAGTTCTGGAGGGCTTTTTGTTAGTGTTAATAAAAGTGGAGATTTTTTTGTAGTCCAGGTGAATGAAAGCTTCAGCAAGTTCTGGCAAGTTCTGTGTCCTTCCTGCTTTATCAGAGGCTGTGGGAGTGGTTAGTGTGATTACTCGTGGTTTTAAAAAGTTGATAGATGTCTGTAAATTATGTTAAAAAAGAATAAAATGTTGTTTTCTTAAAGGACATTGAAGAGACAGCTTAAAAATAGTTTAGTGGCTTGGATTTAAAGAATAATCTGACAAAGATTTTAAATTGTTTAATCATTGGAGTACCATATGAGTCAGATCTCATCAGTACAAGTATTACAGAAACTGGATTAGAAGAGCTTTTACTTTCTTCATGGTCCACGCCTGTGACTCAGTGCCTTTACGTCGTGCGTAGGATGCTCTAACCACATTCCCTAGGCTGTAGTTTTGTTTATTAAAAACTCTATTTAGTTCTGTTTATTTCTCTAAACCAGTTTTTTGCTTTGTGTTATTTTCTTTAGGTCACCCCAGTGTATGAGGAGTGGACCACCATTGACTGGTACCAGTTCTTCTGCCTATGGGAGAAGCTGCCTGCCTCAATGAAACGTGTGGCTGAGCTGGTGGGGATTGAAGAAGGCTTTCTAGCTCGCTCTGTAAAGGGCAAAATCACTGCTAAAACAGAGAAACAGCACAGACAAATGGCCATCCACAAAAGGTAGCCACAGAATGTGGGTGTGAAAGTGCAGAGATCAGAGGCTGTAACATTTGTAATGCACAGGCTCTGTGTCTGTTTTCAGGAACTTGCTCTTTTTCTGAGTGAGCTGATAGGTCAGAGAACCTGCACCTGGTCTGCTGTGGTCTGAGAACACTGGTGGCACAAGATGTTTGTGCTGATGTTTTTGGAAGCCATCCTCTCTGTTTCTTTTGTGTGCTATAGTGTAGAACTGTTCTGTCCTATGTATCACAGCACATTTTGGCATGTACAGTAATGTGCCCCAGATGACAATTTTATTTCTTCTTGTACTTTGTCAACAGGTTTTTCACCAGCCTTGCCCTTCTGGATTTAATCAGCGAGGTTCCTTTACAAGATATGACCAAGAAATATGGCTGTAGTCGTGGCCAGCTTCAGTCATTACAGCAATCTGCTGCCACTTATGCAGGCAAGTTGTCTGAGCAAAATACCCCAGGAGTCTTAGGCTAGTCTGTTTTTTTTATTTGGTTTATTTTTTTGTCCTTCCAGATTTGGGGCAAAGATAGCCACAGTGTGGTACTGACAGCAAACAGCTTGTGTAACCACTTATGGATTTATAGCTTAACCTGTGTTTGCCCCTGCTGTGGAACCACAGAGTGTGCGGTGGGAAGGGGGCCAGCTGAGGGGAATCAAGCAGTGTGCAGCATGCTGAGCTCTGTGGAAATCAGCTGTGTGCTGTGCAGGAATGTAGCTGGTTCAATACTAAGTATGGAATTAATGCAAGTCCCTTCTAAAGCTTTGCCCTATGAAGAAAGAATACCTTTCAGCATTGAGTAAAGTTTGGAGCCTCTAAGATGGGACACGGTTTTCTTCTGAATCCAAAATTAATTGGCCAGGAGTTATAAGGTTACAGTTGTCAGAACAGAGTGAGTGGCTTCTGGGTCATTCATCAGCAGCTCACAGGAGGTCAAGCAGCTGCTACCTTTAACTTCCCTAAGAAGGCTGTGTGGGAGTAGAAGTAACAGCCCACCAGTGACCAAGATATTTTTTTTCTGTTGCCTAAATCCTTCATTACTCCATAAGTGGGTTTTCAGTTTTTAAGACAGTTTTAGCTCGACTTGCGAAACCCTCTGTGTGGGCTGCAGCATGAGTCAAAGCCCCAAAATGAAAAGGTCACGCCAACTGATGCAGAGAAGTTTAATTTAATTCTGGTAGTATAAATAACTTTTAAAAAAAACTTTTTAGTATAAATAACTTTGTAGCAGTTTCATAATTCTGTATTTCCAGTGTTAATAGTTTTCACAGGAGTAATCTGGGAAGTAAAATGAACTAGTGATATGACATAGAGTTAAGAGATATGATAAAAGTTGTATTCTATAATCACTGTAAAATTAGTGAGGAATGCCATGTCTTTCAGTGGTTTTCATTGTCTGTAGATGCAATCTGTGAATAAGAAACTGTCTTTTCTGTGCTCTTTTCCTTCTCCCATGCACTGGGGACTGCAGTTGTAACCTGTCTCATAGGATTTGCTACCTCCTATGATGCTCTCAGAACTGAAATCCTGCAGGCCAAGGTCTACTTTTATGGATGTCAGTGCTGAGTTTCGTCAAAGATCTATGGCTTCCCTTAATGACTCTCATCGCTACTTTTTCCTTTGCCTTTTTTTTCCCTGTATGATTCTTACATAGGACTCCTGTTTCAGGACATGCATGTGCTTCAAATATTAGCATCTTTGAAAAAAAACAGTGTCATTCAGAATTTCTGCCTCACTGATTAACTACTTAATTGCAGATTGAGTTCCGCAAGACTAGCTCCTACTCATAGTTGTGATAAACACGAGTTAGTTTTTGTAAGTAATGGAAGGTGAGAAATGTAAAGTGAGTGCTGAATCAGATTGGGAGGTGGAGTGTGAATCCAGCTTAGTAGAACTGGAGCTGGAGTTCAGACATTAATGTAACTTTTGTGTTCCAGGAATGATAACAGTTTTCTGTAATCGACTGGGCTGGCACAACATGGAGATGTTGCTGTCTCAGTTCCAGAGCAGGCTCACTTTTGGGGTGCAGAGGGAGCTGTGTGACCTGGTGCGGGTGTCTCTGCTCAATGCCCAGCGTGCCAGGACACTTTACAGCGCTGGCTTTGTCACCGTGGCTGACCTCGCTAAAGCCAGTCCTGATGAGGTGGCAGCTGCTCTGAAGAGCTCAGTACCATTTAAAAGGTGAGAAATCACTAAGTCTGAAGTCAAGTAAAGGACTTTGTAAGATGAAGGGTTACAAGATGAAACCTGCAATAAAATGTGGCAACCCTTTGGAACTTTGTGTCAAATATTAAGTTAGAAATAACTTGTAGATGTCTCTGACTAATCAGAGTCATTCCATGATTTTTCTGAAATTAATAGAAGAACCTTGTATTTACAGAATAAGTTTTTGACACTGAAATTTTCTACTTATTCTTCTTTTCAATGCACTGTTTAGTCCTGGGTAAATTGTCAGTGCTTTCCGGGGAGTTTTTGCTGCCTCTAAAAGGCAGCTTCACTATATGTTCAACGATTTTTTACTGATTATCTTTTGGGATTCTCTTGTGATTTATATGTTAGTGCAGTAACAAGTTTCCTTGATCAAGTACTTGTTGGACTGTGGCATGATACTTGTCTGGTTCATGCTTTTGAAGTTTTCTTAATTTGGAAAACAGTACATAGAGGGTGATTCATTGAGACCTGCCCTGGCAGGGAATTGGGACTTGTCTGGGGTATGTTAGAACACAGAAATCTGGAAATGCTTTTGGGGTACGCAGCCAGCAATATCTTTCATCAACATCTATTCATATTTAGAAATAGTTATTTCCAATTAAGTTATTTCCCATCAAGTGCATTATATTTTAGGTAGAGTGCTTCTGTAAAGGAAGCTGTGAAGAGAGTTGACATGGGAGCAGAAGAGAAGAGTTCCAGCTCCTTGTGTTTGTTGCATGCTGCATGGATGTTTACATGTGCCTGTTACCTTCCCCACAGTGTTCGTAGGGCTGTGGATGAGGATGAAGAGGCAGCAGAGGAGCGCCGGGCCGTGCGCAGCATCTGGATGGCTGGAATGAAGGGCTTCACTGAAAGAGAAGCAGCCTCTGTCATTGTGGAGGAAGCCAGGAGACTTCTGCAGCAGGATTTGGCACTGCTGGGGGTGCAATGGAACCCAGAGTCTTTTCTCGAGACTGATACATCCTCTGTGATCAGCAGTGAGTCAGAACTGGAAGACAGACTGCATAGATCAGATGGAGAGGAGTCTGCTGAGTCTTCAAGGGTGTTAAACAAAAAAGGCTGCAGAGTTCAACACTGTAATGGCCTTGGCTCTCAGACTGGAAACTTATCAAATATTAAAAAGGGATGTAAAAGGCGACTGAGCAGTAGCACAGAAAGCTCTGTATTTGAGAGTGAAGTCCTGGGCAGGAAACAGGCTCGAGCAGGGGAAGGCAAGGGTGATCTTGTGTACAGTGCTAGAAAACGGCCAAATGTGTGCAGAGGAAATGAAAACATAGAAGATATTTCTCTGGTCAAAACCAAGATGAATTCCAGAACAGCAGTCCCAGAGCACCTTACTGAACACGGAAAAACACCAACATTGAGACCAGATTCTTCAGCTTCTAGATTGATTAAAAGCACAGATACACATTTAAATTGGACTAGGAACAAAAATACCTCTTCAAAACTGCAGAGGTCACTTCTTGAAGATTCAAATAAGCTTAGCATAGATATACAAAAGCTGCCTGTTTCCCACACCACCATCTCTACAGATAATTCTGTTTCAAACCAAAATAATAAGGAATTTATGGAAACAGATTCTGTAACTCATAAAGTCTCAAGTTCTGTACAGATGGGGAGCATTAAGATTGGGAAGAAAGATAAAATGGAAGGATTATTTACAGAGCCTAGCACCACTAATGAAGGTATGCCTAAGGGGAGAGCAGGTTTTCAGGCACCTGTTATGCTGAAGGGTACTCCACACACCAGTGTGGAGACACACAGTATTGTAGGAAGTAGAGGGATACCTGGTAGTGCTAGGACACAAAGAACTGACAAAACTGATGTTAAGCAGAATAAAAGGAATAAAACTCAAACAGATGTGAGCTGTGCTGAGGCAAGGATTGATAAGAATTTTTGTCCTGGTGAAGAGAAAACCTGCAATATTCAGATTCAGAATGATGGCAAAAATGGGAATGAAAAGCCCAATGGAATATTGTTGCAAGCTGGAACCATGCAGAATGGCAACAGTCATCCTAAAGATTTTCTGAAAGGGTCTTTGGTAAAATCCAGAGGTGTTTGCAATGCAGACGGTGTTCAGAATGATCCATCCTCTCATCTGTTTTCTGACTCTAGAGACTTTGAAGACAGCATCCAGTTGGATACTCAAACTGAGATGATAATAAAACAGGAGGGAGCAGCTGGAATCACAGGACAGCAGGGGATACAAGGTTCAGAGCTGGCAGCAATACCACAGCAGGAAATACCAGAAAAACGAAGCAGTTTATGGACTGAGAATGATACTGATAAAAGGCTGGCTGCAACAGTTAGGAAACTGAGCTTCCCAAGTCTTATCACAACAAATGACATTACAAAAAACACAACTCAGCACTGTAGTAATAAAGTTTTGGAATCTGGAGGCCTTAATTTACACCCTGTAGTGAGGAAAATAGAACCTGCACCTTGCCTTAAAGAGAGCGATTTCTCAATGACTGACTCACAGCTACACAGTTTTCTACAAGATTACCAGACCCAAAATTCAGTGGAAGGGGAGAGTGTATCTAAAGACCTGAATAAAGCAAGCTCTCATTTTGGTAGGGAACACATTGTACAAGTAGAATGCCATCCTGTCCCTGAAACAAGCCTAAATATCAGCGATAACTTGCTGTTTGATGAGAGCTTCAGTAATGTCAGTGACCTTTCAGCTGTTCACATCATGGAAGCTGATGGAAAGGACCCTGTGGCTTTGCTTCCTCCAGATGGTGTTTTGCAGAATCCAGGGCCTGTTGAGAATAAATTTGATGTCGGTGACAATCAGAAAGAACATGAGAATCCTGCACAGTGTAACAATGTGTCTCTAGCTTCCTCAGATGTAATAGCAGAAGTTTTAGACCATGGAAATTCCCCGTCTTTTCTGAAAGACATTCCTTCTACATTTCAAGGTCAGTCAGGATTAAGAAGCTCGGCCATTTGTAACAGTGACCCCAGACCAAAGGATTTAATAGGAGATCAAGGTGAAAAGCTCCAGAGAGGCCACCAAGCTTTTGAGAAGACCCCCCATCCAGTGGTGTCGACTGAATGCTCATTTGAACTAAGCCCAGGGTTGCAGGATGTGTTGGACAAATGGCCTAGCCTCTCAGGCATTGAAACAGCTTCAGCAAGTTCCAGTTTGAAAGGAGAGTTAGTTGTTCCTATTGTTAGTCAAGAGCCAGATCCAGTTTTTGAATCTGACTGTTGTGAGCAAAAGCCTTTACCCACTTGCCAGGATTTAAAAAGCTCTTTCAAGGTTAAAGAAAACAAAATGGAAAACTTGGATCTTCAGGAAACACATGGCATAACACTTCAGCTTGAGGGAAGCAACAGAACATCCTGTCCTGCAGCAGATAGTAATAATGGGTTTATTCCTCCAACACCTCCCAAAGAGCTTTTTCCAAAATGTTCTGTTTCTCTCCCATCTGCAAAAAAGGGACAAGTCACCTGCAAGAAGGAAAGGCGGACAGTTCAGCTACAGCGGGATAGTGAGGGCAATGCAGAGCAGCAGGTAAAAACATTCCAGGACAATCATGAGTGTCTAGATCCAGCTGAGGCAGATGAGATAAAAGATAATTCCATTGTAGACCAAGGCTTTTCACTGCAGCTATCTCAGGATGTTTTTCCATTTGTTCCCTTAAGTGCTGAAAGTTTCACTATTATTGATGTAGCAAGCGACAGAGCACTTTTCCAGACTTTTGTTGCAGAATGGAAGGAGAAAAGCAGATTCTCCATCTCAGTGGCATGTGAAAGAACAAAGTGCCTTTTGTCTCCCAAATCAACGATTGGTGGCAAATTCAAAAAAGGTCAGTTTCCTGTTCCAGTGCATTATTTTGTGAACAGCATGTGGTATCTTCAGCTTAAAGCAGCCTAGAGAAGGAAAGGATAGGCAAAAAAGGAGGAAAATCACTGATATAACAGAATCATGGAGTGTTTGGGGTTGGAAGGGTCCTCTGGAGATTATCCAGTCCAACCCCCCTGCTATAGCTCGGTCACATAGAGCAGGGTGCACAGGATCACATTCAGGCAGCTTTTGAATAGCCCTAGGGAAGGAGATTCCACAACCTCTGGGCAATCTGCTCCAGTGTTCTCTCACCCTCAAAGTAAATAAGGTTTTCCTCCTGTTCAGATTAAACCACCCATAAAGCATTCCTTCCAAATTTTGGCCTTTTCTAGCAACCTCTTCAAGAGTTGAGATAGAAGTGTGTTCCTTCCTTTCAGTCTAAAAAGCATTTCATATTTGCCTGTCAAAAATCTATTTTGATAGTTAAGAAATATTGCTGTTGTTGTTATGGTGATGTGACAGCAAGAATCTAACTGCTTAATCTTGTCATTTTAAAGGAAGAATATGTTTAAAAAGCAGCAGCAAACTGCAGCATATGAGTACTTCTGTGGGGGAAAAAAAGAAGCAATATTGAAACAACCCAGAGACTGATCTGAATTTCGCATGTGCTTATATTGAACCAAGTTTACATTTTGAAAATATTTGAAAATATGTAACCTTGGTTCAGAGGCAGTCACAGAAGAATATTCAGATGCTCTCACATACCAACTAGCTGCTAACACTTCATTACTATCACCAGAGGCTTATCAAGGAAATTCTTGACACTAACTCTCCATCCTCTACTCACACGCAGCTCCTTTGCTTTACTAAGACATGATAATATTCAATCTTAGGCTCAACTCTACATATTTGCATTTTCAGGATCCCAAATCTTCTTTATTTATGGATGCTATTTTATAATAGTAACTTCAAATTATTTCTTTAGTGAGTTCTCCTCAGCGGACACAAGTTAAAGATGAAGGATTTCCTGTCCAAGGATGCGAAGACATCTTGGTAGTTGGACTGGCAGTGTGTTGGGGTGGAAAAGATGCCTACTATATCTCTTTGCAGCAGGTCCAAGACCAGAGTGGTAAGTGAGCAGACAGGCTCTGCTGGGTTATTTGACACTGCATCTAAAGAAAGTTCCTTCAGCAGATAAGGTTCTTGGAAGTGCTGATTGTCCTGACCCCAGCTCAGTTGTGTGGTGGAGTAATTGAGCAGTGTTGGGTGTTTAACACCGTTGGACAGGTTGCTGTGGATACATCTATAGCACTGTGTAATAAGGGCAGCTAATTGGCTCAGACCCTGGACTGTGAGCATGCATATGGCTAAAACATTTGCTCACTCCCAAGTTCTCTTTGTCTAACTTGCTTTTTCCTTTCAATCTCTTCCTTTTTTTGCTCTCCAGAACACATCTAGCACTCAAATGCTGATCATAGCCCAATCTGTGCTAAGTGACCTTGTGACTAGGGTTTGATTCCTGGCTATCCTTTGTTTTTTAGTACAGACACAGCATACTGCTTTTGGGAGCCTAGTCTGGTTTGATAAAACATGTAATAGTGCTACAGATGTATTGTTTATTCAGTTCAACTGAAGCTTTTGTGCTTTAGGTGGTTGTATTCAAAATTTTTCTCTTGTTGTTTTTACTATGTAATGGGTTAAAAGATGATTTTTCCTTGTATTTCCTGCCTTAGAAATCAGTCTGAGTTTGGCACCCCCACCTTTGGACCAAAGCCTACCTGTGACAGAGAGACTGAACCATCTGCAGCTGTACCTGCAGAAGAAGACCAAGAAGGAGCGCTCACTTATCATGTATGACTTCATCCAGCACTACAAAACTCTGCTGATGGCTTGTGGCATCTCCTTGGAAGGAAGTTTTGAGGACCCAAAGGTTTGCAGGATTAAGAAATTTCTCTTGGGTGAAGCTACTAGTTTAAACACAAGAGTGGAAAGACAGGAGTGCCTTTTGGTACTTCTGTTATTTCAGTATGAATCTGTCAGGAAGTTTAGTGAAATTTTCTTTCAGTGGGCAATCTAGAAAAGTATTTTGAGGAGACATTTGCTTTGTTCTTGGTGCCTGCAAGAGAAACAAAGAGTTTCAGAGGTTAGCACATTATTATTTCATATCTTACTTGGCAGGGGAAATGAAGATAAATCTTTCCCCAGTCCCAGTGGACATGACTTAACTTTTGTTTTGTTGCAGTAAGAACCCTGGCACTGGAGTGTCACAAGTGCTTCTGGTCAGGTTATTCCTTCTGAGAGCAGAAGACTCTATAAGCAAAAGATTTACCCACTATGCATACAGACCACTTTGCTACCCCTGTTTTTTTCAAAACAAAACAAAGTTTACATGGAATTTCAAAAGGTTTGGGTACCAGTTGTAATTCACTTGAAACATTGGCTTGAGGTAAAAGCATCTTGTTGGTCATGTTACAAAAAGCTCTGGGTGCACAGAAAATGCTGTTGATTTTTAAAGCTGGCTTTGCATATGGGCTGAACAGCTTCATTGCAATACTCAGCTCTGCAGGAAAGCAGCTAAGGTGTTCAACACAAGGACAAACATAGATTTTTTTATACCAAGACATAGTTTTAGGATGAAATTGAAGAGCAGTAAAAACATCTTTCCCTTCATGGTCCCATGTAATAGTCATACTCATGTTGGTTCATTTTAGTGACACAATGAATATATACATACCTCCCCAACCCCATATCTATACATATGAGTTTTTACTTCTGCTTGCATGGCAGAGGCAATGTAGAAATCTGTGCTTCATCCTGTTTTGACACAAGAAATCGAAATGTACATATAAATTAATTTGCTTTGAAGACAGGGGTTTAAGCTCTATCAGGAGTAAAATATCCCATGCAGAATTCTTGGCATTAGTCCTGTTCTGCAGAAGATAGGAGAGTTCAGCTTGGCTAATATTCTAGATCAATAGCAAGTTCTGATCTCCAGAAAGTAATTTTTCAGATTAAACATGTTTTGATCCTGATTTTCGTATTTATTCCCTTTGAGTCAAATTTTAATAAGTGAAAAGACATTTCAAGATGTGTTTATTTGACAGAGGATAAAGTTTTCAAAAGTACAGAAATAGCTTTTCTTTTAGAAAGAAATAACTTTTCATTCTCACTCAAGAATTAAGCTCTTCAGTGACTTAGGCCCTCCTGAAGGATTTTACTGAAATGACCCAACAAATTATTGCAGTTTACCTGCCAAATGAAGAAAAATAATATCCACTATAACCTTGAATTAAGCCCTGGCTAAATATTTGCATTTTATTATGACTAAAAGGTAAAAAAAAATTCTCATGGAGGTCTCCCTTTTTAAGGTTGCATGCTGGCTGCTGGATTCTGGCTCCAAGGAACATACCCTTCACAGCATGGTGACCAATTTTCTCCCCAGTGAGCTGCCCCTCCTGGAAGGAGTGGGCACGGGCCAAGGGGTGCAGAGCCTGGGGCTGAGTGCCAGCACTGACCAGTCTGGGCGGTACAGAGCAGCCATAGAGTCTGTGCTTGTCTTCAATGTCATGGATCAGCTCCACAAGGAGCTACAGAAGGAAGATCTGACAGGTAAAGAGACCTCCTCCACTTGGGGGCAAAGATGGAAGGCAAATGCAGCTGTGCTGCCACAGGCTGAATGATCCGTGCAGAAGAGAGGTGGTTTGGAAGTTCTTACCTAAATGTTTTCTGTCAAAATGTTCATTTTTTAAAAGAAAAGAGGGAAATTTCCTTGGAAGCATATATATTCTGAAAGAAAAATTAAAATATAATTCTTATATCCTCAATCTCCACCAGTTCCAGTGGTTAAGGCTGTAGCAGAGTCTATTCTAAGTCTCTAAATCAAGCAGATTTATACCTCCCAGGTTTGTGCCTTGGCCATTCTGAGGGACTTGTGGGTCTGTCTATGATTTCTCATGAGCATTTTCAAAAGTTTTTGGGTTTTTTTTGTCAGAAGTAATTCCTAAAATCCTCAAATGTTTTCTGAAGGAGATTTCTTGCTCTTTGGCCTGCCCATATAGCATGATTTGTCATGTATGCATTGTGTCCATGAAACTCTTGTGGTTCCTTAGTGAATGATCCTCTATGTTTGCTGAGTGCTTGTGCTGTTTTAAAACAAGCCATCAAAAAAACCCCAAAAAATATACTATAGGTGGTCATGATAATAGTCTCCCCTAAATTATATCCAGAGCTGAGGATTGTGGTCCAATCCTGCTGAAGCATTTTATTGCAAGTTTACCACATCATTTATGATTGTTACAGTTGAACCTTAGAACATTTTAAAAAGATGTGGGTGGTGGAATTAATGTGCATCAAGTTAGAAAGCCTTACATTAAGTAAGGCTTAAATGTCTGCAGTTTATAAAATGTTGATATATGGAGAGATGTATTTTTTAGAAAAAAAAATTGACAGAAGCTGCTTTCTTTAATACCTTTGTGATAGGATGTTCTGGAACACTTCACATTATGAAATATTTCTTATTCCAGAAACAAAAGTATTTAAATGAAATCTACAGTAGAAGATTTTAGTGTGTCAGAACATTTCAGTATTTTCAAAACTGAGGATTCTTCTCTTTTATTTTTTAAATGAATGTGTTTATCTGCAGTTGATCTGTTTTATAAAAGATTTTCTTTGGTTTGTACTTACTACAGATGTATTTTCTAAAGTGGAGATGCTCACCCACTATTGCTTGGCTCTGCTGGAGCTGAATGGCATTGGTTTCAGCACAACAGCCTACGAAACCCAGAAACAGGTCATGCAGGCTAAACTGAGCCAGATTGAGACCAAGGCATATCAGCTGGCAGGGCACAGCTTCTCCTTGACCAGCCCTGATGACATTGCAGAGGTACATGAGGGTTGGGGTGGGAGGGGGAGAACTTCCCCAGAAGTTATCATCAAGAGCCTTTGGCTAAAATAAGAAAAAAGAATTCTTCATGGGAAGACGGCGTGAAGAAAATCCAAAATGCAAACCCAGCTCTGCTGAGAGTTCATTTATCCTTACACTCATTGTGAGCTTGCTGCCTGCAAAAGGCTGGGTCTCTCCTGCTTGTTACTGATCATTCTGGTTTCTGTCAACTTTAGCAGAGATAAAGAAGGTAGAAGTGGAAATGTGTATTTTGGAAGTAAAAACCAAGTGAAAATAAGGATGTGGTTTGTATAAGACCGTGGCCTCTCAGGGTGCATGAGAAGATCTGCCAGTTAAATGGCTTTTGGAGTATTTTGGATTAATTGTACAGCACTGGAGAAGCTTTTTTGCAATGCCAGTGTCCCACACATGAGATGTGATTTGGTGTCATGTAGTCTTGAGTCTAAGAAGAATTGTACTGAAAAAGTTGCATTGTTACCCTTGCCCCTGTACAGGCATGAATGAGGAGGAAAACCTGCTTTAAAAGTTTTGAATCAACTGCTGTCTGCTTTTAAGAACTTTTTAAGAACTGTTACTTTTTAAAGTCTAAGAAACAGATTTCTATGTAAAATAGCAAAGCTTTCTTTCCTGAAGAATTTAACTTTTTTTTTTTTTAATGCACATTACTTGGAATAATTGAAATCTATTAAAATTGCTGTGCATGGTTTTCTCCCCCTGCTCTTTTTTTTTTCTCCATATACTATTTTCTCACTGAGGGGCTGTACTTTATATGAAAGTAGTCAAAATCTGCAAGCAGCTATCAGTAAAAGAAATTCCCCAGAAATATTCCTTCTTTGTTGCAAATGTAGAAGTCTTGCTCAGTAACAGTAGTCTAAGTTAGGACTCCTGAAATAATGCTTGACTTCAGTTTCACTCTGCTTCATGGAAAAGGGGAAGTAAAGTTTTGTCTGAAATGCTGTTTTCTGAACTACAGAAGCTTGTATCTCATGTGGAAATTTATTACCAGTCATGCAAAGTACCTTGTATAAGTTAATGAAACTTTACCCTTCTAGTTTTGTGTTAGTAAAACTTCTGTGCCGTAAATGGGCAGGAGAAAAGCTTTCTGTTCCCTTCTGCCAGCTGTGAAATCAAAGACAATAGCTGCTAAGTAGTGTATCATGCTGCATAGAAACATAAAGTGAAAAATTAGGAGCTGTGTTCTGTCTGTCACCAAATGAGCATATATTTAATTTTCTGCTTTTTGGCAATTTGTTTGAAAAACTAATATTCTGGCTATTCTCTAGAAGTATTTGTGACCACCTCTTTCTGTGCCATTCATATTGTTCTGAAGCCTGCTCCCTGCTACCACTTCTTTTTTTTTCACCAATGTTCTTCCCACTTTCAGTCATCTGAACATTACATTTTATTACAGCTGACTGTCAGTAATAACCTCACTTATTGAATGGAGTTAATTACCTTTTCTAAAAACATACCTCTGAACTTAAACTTAGAGTGTTCAGAAAATGAGATTTTAAATTGCATTTCGTAGTTAATTAAAATGAGGAGGAATGACTTTGATAGCTGGGATCTTTAATCAGCTTTTTAATTACCTGAAGCATTTGTACTATCCTTTGGCTGGAACAAGCTGTTTAAGTGCTCAGTTGCTTTTGTTTTCTCCTGGGAGCAGCATGCAGAAACTGATTTGAAATGCTGGCCTCTTTCAGGTGTTATTCCTGGAGCTGAAGTTGCCACAAAATGGAGATGTGAAAGTCCAAGGGAACAAGAAAACCCTGGGTTACACCAGAAGAGCAACTGCTAAAGGAAACAGGGTCAGGCTAAGCAAGCAGTTCAGTACAACCAAGGTACAGTAAAATCTGTTTCTAGTCTGAAAGTAAATTTTAATTGCCTTTTGCTCCTCCAGTTACCACTGCAAATTCAAACTGGGTTCTACCTTCTCTGTTAGCAGAATTAGTGACTCCTACTCTCCTAAAGCTTGAGTGCAGTGAGGACATGCCTGTAAATAGCAGGCTTCAGTAAGAGTAAATCAGGCAGAATCTGATTTCCCAAATCACGTGTAAGACCAAAATAGCACAATAATTTTGTAAAGCCAATAGCAGAAGAATTTTTCCACATCAGCTTGAAAGATACTTAAATACCATGTCGACTAAATACAATATTTTCTCTTCCTGCTACGATCAAATCTGTATTTTTTGCTTCAGAGAATTTGTCTTCAGAATGGCTAATCTGATGGCTTATCAAATTTAGTACATCAGAAGCTTGTATAATGTGAAGGCTATTGACATTCTTGCCAGTTGATAAATATTGTGGACCTGCATTAATACCAGCTGCTGCAGGCTAATGGGTGCTCTTGCCAGACAAGTGGAATTAGCAGATATATATGTTCCTGTTTTCAGGACTCATTAATCTGTGTTGTTTTCTTAGTTTCCCCTTGTTCAGTGTAGTCTGTACTCGGAAGACAAGTATTGATTTCTGGAACTCAAGTGGCAGTGAAGACTGGGTGCAGTGGTGATGGCAGAGCAGGGAGCAAGAAGCAAAGGGAGGATTTCCTCCTTTTGTGATGTGGAGGGATGAGGCTGCAGCTGCCTGCGGCACACACCAAAAAAAGTTATTTTGAGAAATGTTTGCATGCCACTGTCTTTTGAAATTCTTGTTAGTCTCTTCACATTTCTGATTAAACTGAAAGGATTTGATTGCTAGTGATCAGCTTTGTCTACCAGGAGCATGGTCAAGGGCTTCACTTGGTGTTCCTAGTGTACAGATAGGAGAGAGCAGAGAGAAAAATATGCAAGAAGATGGAGGAGAAGCATTAACACTGGACAAGAGGAGACAACTTAGGGGACCTATGGCAAGTGATGCTTTATTTCATCATTTCAGGTGGTTTATTGGTTGGTGCAGATAGAGAGTGATGATGAGGGTGCAGAAGTCCAGAGAGAAGTGATTGTCTTCTCGTGGGTAATAAAACTGCAGCTGGGTCAGGTGGTGCTTTGAATACCCAGGTGTAGGTGGTGTAAATGGAGAGGATATGGATTTAATTTTAAGGCAGTGACACTGGAAGCTCGCTGTGGGTGAAGGAGTCACTTTTTCCTGCAGAGCAGCAAAAACTTTATAAATAAAGTTTTAAAGGCCGTTGATTAGTTGTGCCCTTTTCTTCCCACAAGGATGTTTTGGAGAAATTAAAGACACTTCACCCATTGCCAGGGCTGATATTGGAATGGAGGAGGATCAACAATGCCATTACTAAAGTGGTGTTTCCACTACAGAGGGAGAAGCGATTGAATTCTGCACTGGGAATGGAAAGGATATATCCAATTTCACAGACTCACACAGCTACAGGTGAACAAATGTGTGCAAGTACCTCAGTTCTTACTGGCTTTTTGTCTTTTTGTATGGGTGTGCAGCTTTTCTAAGAGGAAAAGATAGGAAATCAAGCCTGTGCTCTGCTTCAACCAAGCAAAGATACTGGTACATCTGTTTGACATATGTCTGCCTTAAAAACCCAGATGTATTTAAAATAGCTTTTGTGTTCACTGAGCTGTATTATTCATTTCTTGCACATATTATCATGTAAATCTCTGACTCCAGAGCAGGTTATTAGTGATACAGAAATGGGGAACCATCACAAGCCCATTAAACACAAATTACTTCTCCTTTTTAAAATTTTTTTTCAGTGGTTGTGTCCTCTCACTCTCCTGGCCATTGTATTTTGGAGATGCAGTGTGTGCAGCTCTATTGAGTTAGAGACTCCTGTTGGACCCTTCCTTAGTTGTGCCCTATCTTCCTTTCAGGTCGAGTAAGCTTCGCAGAGCCAAATATACAGAATGTGCCAAGAGATTTTGAGATTGAAATGCCAACTGTGGTTGAAGAAAGCCCCCCCTCCCAAGCCCATGGAAATGTTAATTCTCGTGCTGCACTGGGGGGCAGGTAGGAGGATCTTGACAAATCTTCTGTCTAAATGTAGTCGGGTTGTCAAATTTCTTTTTTCTGCCTTCACCTGTGGCTGCTGTCGTGTCAGTGTGACTTGTTCTTCAGTGTGACTTGTTCTTCAGTGTGACTTGTTCTTCAGTGTTTCTCTTACAGGAGAATAAATACCTAAAAATCAGTGATACATGAAAGACATAATGATACTAATAGCATGTGGTTTCATGTAGCTATTTGCTTTCTTTTTGATGTGCTTTATGAAACCCTTAAGTGGGATTAGCATTATGTTCCCAGCTGTTGGATGGAAAGCCTGAGTCTGAAAATAACCAAACTGAAGTTAGGATCTGGTTTGACTTGCTAAGAACTACTCTGAAAGAGCATTGAATATTGTGGAAGAAGCAGAAGAAAATTCATTTGTTTTATGCTGTTCCTTTTTAAAGGAACAGGGGTGAACATATTTTTCATTCTTTGTTAATAATTTCATTTGTGATAGTGACCTGCAGTAACTACCAGATAGCAGAGGAAGATTTCTAAATTTGATTTCTCTTAACCAAATACTCTGTTTTCTATGATTCTACAGTTCTACTTTGACAGCATTACATGCCAATGCCTTAACAGTTGTGTGGAGGTCTAGTGAAACACCAATCTTTTAGCATCTACCTTGTGAGCTTTGAGGCTTCCTACTTGGTGATGCTTTTCTGCCCTTTCAGTTTCTCTTTCCATTCAGTTTCTTGTCCCAGTTGTGTCACCTGAGTGACTTTTCTGAGCTTTTTTTCCCACAGCAAGATGTGAGAAATTTGAGAAGGTTTTTGCTTCTTCTATCTGGTGCCTCCTACCACCATGCATTTAACCGCCTTGGGAAAGTAATGACAGAAGAACCCAGGAGTAGAAGGGTCTTGTTCATATCCATCTCAGAAGAACCAGGCATAGCCATGGAGGCAGGAATGTCATTCTAAGATGAAGCTGTGGCAGTGCTCAGGCTTGCAGCAGCTTTTCAGGATGGCTGGGGAGCTGTGCTGGTTTCTTGAGAGTCTTCGCTGTAAAGAAGAGCCCATCAAAGAACTGAAGTGCCTGCCAGACTCTGATAGGTCTCTCAGACTGTCTTTTACTACATTTTCCTACATGCCTTAGTTAAGCAGCCACAGTGTTAGGAAGATGGGCAATCCTACAGGCACAGAAATGACTCCTGGCACAAAAGAAATTGCAATCCAGCCAAGTCTGATCAGCCTTCCAGACTTTGGTCCAAACTGTCTATTATCTTACTAACCACTATTGCTACTCTTTCCTCCTGTTGTAAGAAGCTTCTGATCAAATGAGTGTAGCTAAATTAGGTCATGGTATAAAGCCCTTACACATTTAACTAAACTGAGAACCTATGCTGAACAGTGTGATTGTCAGCAGTAGCCAGACATGCAATTGTTCCTCACCTTTATTTCTTTTGAAAATTTATTTCTGTGATTTTTGTGCATTCATCTCTTTGATCCCTACCATGCCTGAAAAGCCAATATTTAAGAAGAAAAGGAAGTGCACAAGGGAGAGAGAGCATGGTGTTTTTTTCTGTGCTCTGCTGAAACTAGTCTTGATCTCAGAGATAGCTTTTCATTTTGATGAAGTATTTCCTCAGATCCCTGATCCAGACATGAAGGATTTAAAAAGGCTTTTTGCCTTCCAGTGAAGAGCCCATTGGACTGTCTGCTAGACTGGTGCTGATGGGAGACTGTGATGTGAATGGTGTCAGAGCTGTGCACTGTTCAGTGGATGTGCTCATGGATACAATTCCATCTGCAGCTACAAATGGCTTAGTGGACAAGAGACCTAAGCAAGCCCTGAGAGGATGCAGAGCATTTGGATGACACTGTAAACTTTTAGCCTCAGAAAAGAAAATTGAGCAGCTTTGGGGCACTATTTTCCTCAGTCTTTAGGGAGGAAACGTGCAGTGTGTTATGAGCACCTCTTCTGCAACTTCTGCTCTGATTTTACAGGCTTACTTATGAATGTGTGTGTGTGTGCAGTGATGAAGGTGATGTTGGGGGGGGATTTTTCTGCCTCTGGGCTGGTGTATGCATTCTGTAGAGGAGAATGATGTTGAGAGACTGGGCACTCACGGTGAAGTGTTGAATTTTTAGGATTTCTGTGACTCCATTGCCTTTCTGGAATAAGCTCATCACAGATCTGGGGCCATTCATCTCACCTGTTTTAGAGCAGAATTATCCAATTTCTGAACTGAATCCTGAATGTACTAGGAAGATTTATCCCTAAATCTTTTTTGGGATCAATAAATCCCTTTCAGATGTTTATGTGGTCTCTGTCCAGTTCCTCCATGGTCAAATTTGGGTATGGATTGTCCAGAAAAATTGAATAGAGGCTGGTGTCTCACTTGTTTTCACTGATCTGTTGTGGTAAAAATGATTATGCATCTCTTAGTATCTTAGAAATTGGTGAAGGGCAGTAATTTTTTTCTCCACAGATGCAGAAAGCGTTCCATTTTGCCTAATGGACTAAAGGTTCAAGCTGCAAACAGATCTGAAGAAAGAGGAATACCATTTTCTGTTAGCATGAGGCATGCTTTTGTTCCTTTCCCAGGTAATGCCCAAGTCCTGCTCTGCAATTGTTAAGTATATGGTTAGCAAAAAATCCTGGATATAATGAAGGCTTAAGGATATATGTGTGTCTGAGCAGCCTACTTGGAAAACTAGTGCAGTAGTTAGCATGCCTTCAAAATTATTCACATGACTATAAAAGAGAGAGTTTCAGTTGGGCAAAGTATTCAAATTATACCATTCACATGTTCACACTTTCATTTCTTCTTAAAGAATACCTGTTTTTTTAAAGAGGTAGCTAAGGCAGCTCTTAATACACAAAGTGCACTCTACCTAGTGTTCTTTCTATCCAAATGTCAGTTCTCACATTGCCTGCTCTGTCTTAGACACCTGGACAGATACTTGTTTATATAGTTTTGATGAATTCTAAATGTGACTAGATGTAAAGCATGCAGGCCCGAGCATTGGGGAAACAGGCAAGAATTTGTCTTGGTAGAAATTGCTGTGAAAAACTCCCAGAGCAGAAGATAAAGGACAGGTTCAGTCCTTCTTGCTGGCAAGTTGGATGGAATATTGGAGTAATTTATGAAATAATGCTTTCTGATAACTTCTTGACTTCAGGTGGCTTAATCTTGGCTGCTGATTACTCTCAGCTGGAGCTGAGGATCCTGGCTCACTTGTCTTGTGACTGCCGCCTCATTCAAGCCTTGAATGGCGGTACCGACGTCTTCAAGAGCATCGCAGCAGAATGGAAAATGATCGATCCCGAAGCTGTGGGAGACAGGACCAGGCAACAAGCTAAGCAGGTAACTTTAGGAAAAAAATTCAATAGCAGCTTTCTGGGCAGGAAGGTTCAGTGTTCAACACATTGCAGATGTTTTTCTGTTTGAGTTTGGCCATGATTGTTCAGTAGTTGCTTTGTCTGTCCTCCCACTCTCAGTACATTGCAAGTGGAGATGTCGGGGTTTTTTGGGGGATGAGGGTGGAGAAAAGCAGCATGAATGGCTTGGACTCAGAGGGGGTCTCTCTTCTTGAATACTTGCCATAGGTTTCCATACACTTGCCTTCCAGTGGATCACATTTTGTTTTGGCTCTGCTTTCTCTGCGTGGCTGACCAAACGGTTGCGATTCTTCACCCTTTCCTCTGGCAGATCTGCTATGGAATCATCTATGGAATAGGAGCAAAATCTTTAGGAGAGCAGATGGGGATTGATGAAAATGAAGCTGCCAATTACATTGAATCCTTCAAATCAAGATACACAGGTTTGGATATGGCTGTTTAGGAGCTGGGTGGTGGTGGTTGTTGTTTTTAATCCCTTCTCTCCATGTCTCTTCAAATCCTAAATTTGTCTCAACATACTACTCATATCTCTTGAAAATGCTTTTCATTTTGAAAATGTCCAGTCATGAATGTAGCAGTTTGATACTCTGTAATGTTTTACTCTCTCTGGTTTTATTTACCTTTAGGACTTTGTTCTTTACTTATTACAATAATTTTTTTTTGTAATTTTAATTAATTAATAAGCCCTGAGGAATAATTTTAAAGCTCTTCAGTTTCTGAGTGGGAAACATGCTTTTCCTTATTAAAACACACAGCTTCAAATGATATGCTGTGACAACTTTAGAACCATGCTTCTTATAATTTTTAAATATAACCATTTATTTCTTCTGCTTTTGTCTTCTGCTTTCATGGAGTTTAAACTGTTTTGCATATTACCTTTTAATTTTTGTCCAGCTGCTCAGTGTAGCTCTCCCCTGTTTTGTAAAAAGACATGGTTATGCTTCAAAGAAGCATGTTAATTTTTAGGAAAGATGTAGAGACAATAGAGCTGCAATCAGAAAAAGAATGGAGGGTAAATGGGACAAGAGGCAGCTAGCTCTAATCACAGGACTTGAAAATGAGCTGGAAAATGATGTTCTGAAGATTTAGGGTTTGTTTCTTTAGAGACAGATGCAGAAAAACATTTTTCTGTTAAGATTCTGTTTAGACTCCATTAGTTTCTGAATTGTCTGTCCTTCATGACCATTAGGAAAGACTTCCTGCTTCCCCTCTCTTGGTGCATATGTGTGCATACAGACTGCAGCGTACCTTATTTTGTAACTTCACTTCTCGTGGGTTTTCACTTGCTAGGTGTTGCCAGGCTGACTGCTAAATGACATACCTAGTGAATTCACTTAGGCTGTCAGTCCTGATTTTGAATATCTCCTTTATGTTTTATATTATATGTAAACATGGAAAGAAACTGTCTGAAGTTAACTTTTCCCACTTCAGTACAGTTGTTACCTGAACTTGCAGTGCAAGTTCACTCTTCCCTGTCTCACCTTTCTTTGACCTAAGTTTCTTTTTAACACTCTTGGTGGATTTGCTCCTTCCCTTGCAAAGTGCAGGTGGGTGATTTTCTTTCATCCTGGAATCTGAAGGGACACAGCCTGAAGTCAGGCAGCCTGAGGCATCAAGGGCTCTGGCTTCTGCTTTCAATTTACTCCCTCCCTACTACTTGTGTTTCCAGTGCTGGTCCAGGTTCTGACCTCTCCATTATCAATAATAATGTGTGACCCTCTGTGCCTGGGCACTGGGCAGGATGGACTTCCTACCTCCTTGTGCACAGCCAGATATCCTGACACTGTGTGCTCTCTTCCACCTCAAAAGTCTGAACAGGTTTTGCAGCAGAGCTGAATGAGCGATGGTGTGCTTTTGTCCACTGATGGGGTCTGGGAAACTGAAAGGATTTCCTCTGTGCTGCTTGGCTGCCCCAGACTGCTTTCAGTGAGAGGTCAGAACAGAGCATCAGCTGTATGGCAGAAAACTTCCTCTCTCCTTTCACAGGGGTTCAGAAGTTCCTGAGGGAGACAGTGCGGAACTGCAGGAGAGATGGGTTTGTGCAGACCATCCTGGGGAGACGCCGCTACCTGCCAGCTATCAAAGACCCAAACCCCTACAGCAAAGCTCATGTATGTTGAGTGCTGTGCCTTTTTTAAACTCTCTTTTAGTTTTATTTTTAAAATGCCAGATTTCTTTGTGTAGCCATGTCTGCAGTTTAACAAGGTTTGTGAGCCATCTTAGTCATGACCTTCCACTTCTTGCTTAGTTCATTGTTCCCTCAGTCACTCTGTGAATAACAGAGCTTTTGTCATGGCCTGTTTGACGTCAGCCTTGTGTGGCTGGGTGTGCAGCTGTCATCACTGTGCTCACCTCACTTCAGAACTCCCACGCCGGAGCTGCAGTGAGTAATTTATTGAAATCGATGGACATGATTTTAAAAAGCCTCCACACAGGGCTACACTTTAACTCCTCAGGCTGAGTTGCTCCTACTCAGCAGTCTTTGCATGTTACATGCTGTCACCACTTGAACAAGAAAGGGCATTTAAGACCTGTATTTTTTGGTTTTTGTTCCTTTTTTTATTTTCCCTGAAAGGAAAATTGCTCTAACTTCTTAGATAAATATTTACTTAGTATACACCTTTGCACTAGCATAATTTTTTTTCCAGGTAATTTTGGACACTTCTGCCATAGATTTACTTCAGGAAGAGTAAATTGACTCCCTAGGAAGGTGTTTCTCTGGGGAGAAAGCATTATACTTCTCAGTAGGAAGCTGTGAAATTAAAGACTAGAGTAGAAGAGGGAGGAAGTGGGGGAGTTTGTATTCCAAAGAGACAGGGAAACAAGGAGGTTTTCAAAAAACTTTTGAAAATAAGGGACAATGTGATCTGAAAAATATTTCAGCAGGAAGCTTTCTAGATGCATCTTCTGTCCAAATTTGATTTAGTCATTAAAATAATATTAAAGACCAGTTAATGAATTATCTTCACTTTCATTTCAGCATCCTCGTTATTCTTTGCACATGTTTCAGCTCTAAACAGAGAAAGAAGAAACTTTGAATACAGTTTTCTTGTCTGAGGAGGGGATTAGTAGAGAAGTTGCTTGTGTTGAAAAAAAAATGGTGGTCTGCTGTGTTTTTGCACAGCTGTAATGCTCTGGCAGTCAGGATTTAGGGTGGCAGACCAGATTGTTAGGCCATGAAGTCCAGTTTCTTGCCTTTGGTTGTCCATCCCCTATGGCTTTGCAGATAGGCAGAAGTGTCTTGTGGTGCTTGCATTAACTGAGATTTTTCCTCTCCCCTTGAAACTGTTACCATGGGTATAGGCTTCACCTTCTTGTGGGTTGTGACTCTTACAGGTGTGACTCTTGATATTCATTCATTTTAAATTTGTGGAATTTTTTCAGGTGCCTGTAGAAATTTTGTGTCTGACGCTAATCTCTAATGTTTCTTTCTCTCAGGCAGATAGAACAAACTCTTTATTTGGAATTTTTACTCTGCGTATATTTGGCCATGTATTTATTATTTTTAATTAACTAGATGTGACATGTTGGATTTGATTTTTTGGGGGTGAGTTTTGAGAACAACTATCTGTGTTCAGGCAGAGCGCCAGGCTGTGAATACAGCTGTCCAGGGATCTGCTGCAGATATTGTCAAAACAGCCACTGTGAATATTCAGAGACGTCTGGAAGCCTTCTCCTCTGTGTTCAAGTCCCATGGACATCTGGAGAGCTCCTTCCAGAGGGATAAAACTGGTATGGTTGCCTCTACTTTGCACACTGGAGCAAGATTTTCAGTGTCACTAATGTTAATTAAAAAAAACAAAAACCAAAGTAAAAAAAAAAAGAGTGCTTTTGGACCTAGAGGTGGGAGAAGTTTTATTTCCTGACAGTGGTAAGGCTTTGTTCAATGGGCAAAAAAGTCATCAGGAAAGAGGAAGAATGTCTGCTCAACAAACTGAAGCAAATGTGACCAGAACAGAGACTCCAGTTACCTCAGAACAGGTCTTGCGAAGGCTGGCAGTGAGAGTTCATGTGTGATGTGGTCTGTGATGCCACCACAGAATTGTTCAGAAGGAGGAAGGAGGAGCTGAGCAGACACTTTGGCTTCAGAAGCAGTGAAAAAAAATGAGTGGGCTCACTTCTGGTTCCAAAAATACATTTTTTGGTTAGAAATAAGTTTGGAATTTGTTGGCTGGAATTTGATGTACAGAGACTTCACAATAGTATTATGTGAAGCACTTATCATCATAAGTTTTTTCAGCATCAGTTTTTTTCTACAGATAGCAAACATGTGCTGGGGTGCTCATTCCCATAGGAATGCCACAGAGACTTTTTTTAGCTTATTGTAGATGATGTTTTGTTCATCAGGTGTATTTTATAAAGGCTTCTTAAGAGATGGAAAGCTGTATTTCTTTGATAGTTCTTATGCTTCAGTTGAAACATGAAGCTGTCTTAATATGAAGAGTCTGATTTGGAAACTAAATAATTAATGGCCAAACATCTAAAAATGTGTCAGGGAGTTTATTTTGGAGAGACCAGGTTCAGAGGTCAGCTAGGAGTAGAAGGCACGAGCTTGGCAGAGCTTCCCACCCCTCCTAGGAGCAGCAGAAGCTCCTGACCTTTGGCCAGTGTAATTGTAGGGAGGTGAGTGGATGCATTTGTGACAATTTTCCCCTGCTCTGATACTGAGTGTTTCAAGAAATGGAAGGAATTATTTTTCAGCAAATTAGAGATGCCTGTGCCATCAGAGGAGCATCCTGCATCATGTGGCTGCTTCGACATTGCTGCTTCAGTGTGAGGCTTGTGTGAGCAGCTGATGATGGCTTGAAATCCTCTTGTGAACTGAAGTCCTCCTAATAGCTAACCTGAGAAATAAATAACTTTTGAGTCTCTGTGTGTGAGGTGGTGTTTGTTTATTTTAAAACACCAACAGCTTTTACCATGGAAGGGTTTGTTTCTTTTTTTTTTTTTGTCAGGGAAGGCCCACCAAGGTCTTGGTTTTGTCAGCTGCTTACTTGTTTATTCAGTAACTGCTCTTTTCTTCCTTCCTCAGTTCTACTCAGGAGCTACAGTTTCAGAAACTGCATTTTGCAGGAGGCTGACTGCTTTCTTAAACTAGCCATTAAAATGGTTGTGGAAGAAAAGCAGAATCCCAATTCATTGCCAGAGAGAATGTTGTAAACCAGCTTCTGATTAAACTTTGCACGATTTTGTTTAAAATTTACTTTCAGAACAGATGGTTCAGGAGACACAACTGTCTCTTGCTTCTGTTCTGATTCATGTCTTTATAATGTAATGCTGAAATGTATATATCTAAAATACTTTTCATTAACATATTTTCCCTCAATAGCTGTACAAATATTGATAGAGTAGCCATGATTTGTGGTTCTGTCTGTAGGCATGGCTTTTCATTTCAAGGTCCTCACGTTCTTTTTCTCAGCATTAGGAATGTGCAAAGGTTTTTGATACAAGAAACACAGTTTTGCGTGATGGTGCCTAACAAACTCTGCTCTTCACCTGTGTAGGAAGGCTGCTGAGGAGGAGGAACACAGGGATGTTACATCCCATCAGAGGAGGCTTCTTTATCCTCCAGCTGCACGATGAGCTCCTCTATGAAGTTGCAGAGGACGATGTCATCCAGGTACAGCCCTGCAGCTCCTCTTTCAGCTCTGCTGTGTTGCTGTATTTCAAACAAGCCTTCCTTCTAGGAGCCCACATGGTCTTCCTTGGATCCCCCCTCCATGGGTGCTGAAAGGGCTGTGAAAACAAAGTTCAGCTGGATGAAAAAAGCATGTTTGCATGCTTGATCCCTTGATTTTTGGATTCAAGCCATCCCCATGGCTGAAGTTCATTTTCAGTTTGTGCTTTGTTGCTTGTAACAGCAGCTCATGCAACTTCTCTGTGAGGCTTGATGAGTGAAGTGGCTTAGTATTGTTGACAGGTATAGGGGGAAGTGTTTCCTCATCTGGAGGTATTTTTGCCTTCCTGTTAATGCTCTGGTGCCTAACTCAGAACATGCATTATAACAGCTGTGGTTTGTGCAGGGAAAGGAGGATTCTATCCTTTTAGTGCTCATTTCCTCATTCCCTACCTGCTTCTCTTCCTGGTAGGAGCACTGTGGTGCTGCTTGGCAGTGGGGTAGGTACAAGGGATGTGCTCTGTGGTTTTTAAGTGCCCTTAAAATGTCTGTGTATGCTCCTCCCTGAGGGCACTCCAGGGCCTGGGCACAGGGGAGCCTCTCAGGGGCAGGTGTTGGAGCTGGATGTTGGCAGCTCAGTGTTTCCCAAGTCCTGAGCATGAACACAGGAGGCTCCCAGGCTGTGCTTCCATACCTTGGGGTTCCTTTCTTCCCCTTCTGTGCAGGCACATTGCTGATGACAAAAGGTCATCTCCTGATGGCAAGCAGTAACTCCTTGTCTGACAGAGCTTTCAGCAGTGCTGACTGGCCTGAGCATGCATGTATATATTAATAAATATGTGCTAATAAATATGTGAAGAAATTAAGCGAGTATATTTAATAATAATACCAATACGTCCATGTAAATAAAAACAAAAGGTTTGCTATTTTTGTCTTGAATCTCAGCTTGAGCTTTTTCTCATTTTGCTAGCTTTGTTCAGACATCTGCTGCTTCAGTCTAGGCAGGCTGTTTTTGGGACTGAAAGGCTCCTAATATTCTTCCTGTAGAAGACTGAAATCCCCTGAGTATAGGCTTTAACATCTTTAGATACTGACTCCAGTTTATCATGGTGTTCCCAGGAGAACTGGAGACAAGTGAATGATTTGCTTATTATTTATTGTATTTTATTTATTGCATTAACTACCTCAACCTCAAGAGCAATTATTACCAGCTTTTCTAACTCCCTTCAGATGTATTTCTCCATAGATTTTTCTGGGCAGTTGCTTAAACCAGCAGGTTTTCCTCCCTGCCCTGCAGCACAGCTGCTGTCCCTGGTTCTGGGTGCAGCAGCCCAAATAAGATATTCTTTGCTGGTGCCATGTGCTGGACTTGTGACCATTCTCAGAGAATCTCCTTCTGTATGGTTCATGTTTCTTTTGATCTGCTGGTCCCCAAACTTGATCAAAGCTGGAGTGGTTTGAATAGAGTGAAAAATTGATTTGTGTGTCATGCAAGCAACATTTTCTATGTTCCAGAATTTCATTTCCTTGTTTTCTCACGGCAGTGTGCCTTGCTTAGGCCCTGTTCAGTTTTTAATCTCTGATAACCCCATTTTTTTTCCTGCCCAGGCAGTTATTTTTCATCCTATTTTTGAGCAGTAGATTATTTCTGTCCTAATTCTCTACCCTGCTTCTTTCCACTCTGTACTTGTCTGTGCTGAATTACAGCTTATTTCAAAGCACTTTTCTAGGTTATCAAGATTATTTTGAAATGCAGTATGTAGGGGCATAAGGGTTTGGAAGACAGATCTTCCCCTAGTTCTTCATGCTGTTGTAAAGTCTTGTGCTCTGATCTCCTCAAATCCCCTCCTCCATTCCCAGCAAAAACTGTGGAGGAATTTCTATGGTGGCTACCTGTCAGCAAATTATGAAAACACATGGAAGGGTCAGGCAGCTTGAATAGTTCCTCTGCTGCCAAGGGTGGCTTTTAGCTGAGCTGAGGAATCACCATAACTTCAAAGCCTCTTTTCACTCTGCTGTGGAAAGGTTCATGGGATGGCTGTGGATTGAGAGATTCATTCAAATAAGCAATCCAGGACAGGCTGGATTCGCCATAGGGGCAGGAAAGGGGGTACCTTTGTCCAGGGTAGGTTTTTACAGTCAGGAGAAAAAAAAATCCAGTCTCTTGTAATCCAAAGTGCTGCAGAAAGAAATAATTTCTGGTCTCCTAACTGTGTGTTGAAATGAGTGTTTTCTTAGGAATACTTTTGGAGAGCAGAGAACAGTTACCTAATCTGTTTTCTAGAGGGCAGGAGTTGCCTAAACTAAATAGTGAGGGGGAACCTGGGCAGTATTTGTAGCACCCACATGGAATGTGACCTGCTTTCCCAGAGGTTTATAATTTGTGTTTCACAGAGTGCTTTCCCAGCTGGCACAACACGGAGGAGCCACCGTTCTTTTGCTTCTGGCAAATTTGTTTTGTGTCTTGCTTTCAGTAGCTAGAAGTTTTCAGAACAGACTCCATGAAACACTTTAGAGTTGTGCAGCTGAGTGAAAGATGAGACTCTTCAGGACTCTCAGGTGTTTAACAGAAAGTTAATCTTGGCCCCTTTTTTGAGTAATCCCAAACACTGCAGAAGCAGTCACAGCTCTGTGCTGCATAAAATCTCACTGGCTTTATACAGTTTCTCCATTCATAAGCACTAATCAGGATTTGGTTGCGTTCCCACTGGTGGTAAGTCAGTGCAAATAAGTGCAGGATAGGATTCCATGTGCTTGTCTGCCCCAGCAATTGACAGAAACCCAGAGCACTGAGGCTGTGTCTGTGTCTGATGCTGATGTTTTCTTCTAGGTTGCTCACATCGTGAAACATGAGATGGAAAACGCCATCAAACTCTCAGTGAAACTGAATGTTAAAGTGAAAATTGGCCCCAGCTGGGGAGACCTGCAGGACCTGGAGCTGTGACAGTGCTGTGTGACTTTGCCATGCAGCCAGGGGAGGCTGCAGGCACCTTGGGCTGGGCAGGGTGCAGGCCTGGGATCACCTGCAGGCGGTGTGATCCCCTGGGCTGTGTTCCTGCTGGCAGGGCACTGAGCTGCCTTCTGAAATGTGGGGTGGAAGCTGGCATGAGATCACCATGCCAAACCATCCAGAGCTCAGTCAGAGCACTGAAGCATGTTTAAATTGTGAAATTATTAATTGTTAAAAGGATATTTAAATAAATTCTGTCAAGGGTGCTTGATTTTGTATAAACCCCCAAAGCCTAATGAATTTATTACATATTAAATGAGCTGGATTACCTTATTAAAACAAGGTGCAAACATAATTTGGCAGTGCCTGTGTATAATTGTCTAGGGCAAAAAGAGTCATTGTGATTGCACTTGATGTAGAATTTTGCAGGCCTTTGCCAGGATTATCTTGTACTGGATTCTGCTGATGACACCCATGTGCTGAAGTGGCTTTACATTTGGCTGGATTCCTCACTGAGCAGCTGTGCAGCCTTCACAGTGAGTGGAACCTGTGCTTGGTTGGCCTCTGACTTTTAAGAAAGCATTTTGGTGACTGAGTGCTGTAATTCATCCTACTGCTACCTTGCAAACTGGCCTCAAGAGGAGGAATATTGTTTGGCATCTCTTAGACTTAATACAAAATCACCAGCAGAAACATTTTAAAGAATGAAGCTCAATGAATTGGTTAAAAACTTGAGCTTCATTCTTTAAAATGGCAATGCATATTTTTCTGAAGAAAACTATCTCAGTCTGGCCAGCTGACATGGCAGCCTTGCTGGTGTTTGAGGTCTGGTGTGTTTGAGGGGAGTTGTTACACTGTGGTGGTGACTGTGGCTCTTCCTTCAGAGAGCATTCTCCTAAGGAAGCCTCACACCTGCCTGTTGGAGCCCCACTTAAACCTGCTCAGATCTCCCCCACTCTTTGCCTCAGTGTCTTTGGCCCTGATCCTATGATGAGGCAGAAAGTTTTCCTGGGAGTTTGGGCTTCTCAGGCTGAGCCAGGATCAGATCCCTCAAAAGAAGGGGCAAGGAAGGAGCTTGCAGGGAATTAATCTGCCACTATTTGGCATCACTCTCCCCACTAACGCCTTCTGGTCTGGCTAAATCTCACATCACAAGTTTTCATTTCCCTTCCAGACAGCTGTGATGGTTACACAAGTTCAGCTGCTTTTGTTAACTTCACACAATGCCTGACCTTGAATTCTGTAATTTTCATCGTCTTGCCCTTGTATCTCACAAGAAAGGGAGGACAAGTGCCTCCCCTCATCTTCCTTATGCCTCTAATTATTGTATCCTGTCTTTTTCTGCAGTTCCTCCCTAATGTAATCAATCTCCATCTTTCCATTCTTGCCTCCTGTGAGAAGTTTTCAAGCCCCTAATTATCCTTTCATTTCTGAACTTCTGCTGGCTCCTTTTTGAGCAGTGTACTTTTGAAGTTGCTGTTTCAGCCTGATCTGAGAGGATGCACACTTGGCTTTCAGCAGCCTGAGAGGGGCTCGGCATCGTTAACTTCAAACGCGGCGCTTTGGCAGGGCCCTTAGCCTGACATCACCGAGGGCTGCAGAACACAGGGAGTGCTCAGAGATGTTAATGGAGCCTCCTCACAAAAGGCTGCATCCCGGACTCTGATCCACCTTCTGCCTCTTGTGCAGCAAAGGAGACACTGAGCCAGAGCCCCAGGTGAGGCTGCCTTGACTGCCCCTCTCAGCACCCTCTTCTCCTTCTTTGCTGTTCTCTATTCCACCTTACATTGAGGTTTTTTTGTTTTCTTCCTGCCTGCTCTATGCCATGGCTTTCTACACCTGTCACCTGATGGCTGAGCTCTTTATCCACAGCATTGTCTTTTTTCTTACTTTATTAAAGCTTTTGTTACTAGCAGATCCCAGCCTCGGCCCCCTGGTGCCTGACCATTTGTGTGCTCTGCCTGTGAAGATGCTGCCTTGGGCTCATTATCAATGCACATGGCCTAATGATTTCCTGTCCTGGGTGTCCTGCAGTGACACACCTGTGCTGCATTCCAGGCCTCTCTGGGGCTGCTGTCATTTGGGCTGCTTGTTCCTTGGCACATTACAGTATTTCCCTCCCACATGCTGCCTTCAGAGTTTCCCAAGGATGGATCTCACACGGATTTCTCAGCAAGCTCTCTCGAAGGGGGCGATGCTAATCAGTAAGGGGATTAACATGTACCCAAACTTATTTTGACTAACAAACTCAATGGGCTCATTTTAATTAAGCAGTAATTTGGAGCAAATGAGAAGATAAGAGGTAGCCACTGTGGCATTTGAGTCGTGTTACAGGGACTGGCTCTGAGCTGTTTTCTGATTGCTGCTATTTACATTTCTCAATTCTCAATTCTGATTAGACTTTAACTGTTAGCAAGACTGAGCAGTGGAACAGAAGAGGGCAAAGTCAGGTAAACAGAGGCACTGTCCAGAACTGCAGAAAAGGGTTTATGTTGTTTTATGAAGGTGTTAAGAAGGAGCCTGGCTGCTCACATTACTTACCTGGTTTTATCTGTGGGCTCCTTTCCTCCCACCTCTGATTGGCTGAGGGCATTTTATTAATTCAGGACCTGATAACCAGGGTGCAGGTGAGTCTCAGTCTGTGTGTAGTCAGGATGGGATGCATCTGGTAGTGTTTGTTCCTCAGCTTGTTTGTTTCTCCCTTCACAGCCCATGCCAGCCTCCTGTCAGCTGGCACAGCCTGGCACAAGGACAGATGAATGCTGCAGAAGGGGTAAGAGTTCTGTTTGTTACAACTTGTTCACAGCCTTGTCCCTTGGTGCACACAGAATTCCTACTGCAGCCCAGCCCTGCACTGCCCTTGCCTGGCTGCTGCACCAGCAGGGATGTACCTGCCTGCCAAAGGAAGCCCAGCTGGGATGCAGTCCTGGCAAACAGCTCTTGTTACTGGGAGTGCCTTGTGTTCATGTGATGGGAACCTGCAGGACTCAGCTCCTCAGAGGGACAGCCTGTGCCCTGGGGCTGCTGAGCAGCCTGGTCTGGTTGGTTCCCATCTCCTTTGTGCTCAGAATGACTCAAATGTGCCTTCAGCTGGCTACTGGTCCGGGGCAGGACTTGCCCAGCCTTGGCAGCAGGAACTCACACCTTTGATGTTTGCTGCAGCCTCTCGGTCCTTTTCCTCACATGCAGACCACACGCTTGTTTTGCTTTGGCTTTCTGCTGCAGCTTTCCTTTTCTAAAACCCTGGCTACTGGAAGGGGTGACAGGCAGGTGACACATAATGGCACTGGTAATCTGATCTGATTGGGTCCTTTTGCCTTTCTCCCGTGCTGCTTGCATTTCATGGAGAGAGCTGTACATGGCTGACAAGAGGGAGAGGGGAGCTCAGCACCTGTGGCTGACACTTGGAGCTTCTCCTGGCACAGGAATTCAGAGGTGCTGCTGGGAGGAGCCCTTACACTGAGCTCACCCTGCCCTTCCCAGAGCTCACCCTGAAGAGGGAGGGACAGGAAGGGCCCTGGTCCAAGGCTGGTGACATTCCCTGCATGGCAGTCAGGAGCTCCAAGTGAGCTCTCTGCCATGGAGCATGGGAACATCAGCTGGGCGTGGGTTCTGTCCTGGCAGGAGCTGCTGGAGGAAGGGAGGTGGCCATCCCCACCCCAGCAACAACCACGACTGCAATTTTTGTATACCTGAATGAGAAGTGAAAACTCCAACCAAAGGCTTTACACAAACCTTGCACCTTTGAAATACTATAAAGAATGTAGAAGTTGGAAAAAAAAGAGATTACACCAACTAGTATCAATTCTTTCCTTTATTTTCTTTCCCTCTGTTTTTTTTTTTTAAATTTATTTTTTGGTTGTTAATGAGGGCTTGAGACAGCCTCGCTGTAAGATGCCTTAGCTTTGTGGTACTGATTTAGGATACCTGTGGAAACAGGACATGGTTAGCACAGGAGTGTGTGGCTCACCCCAGATCAGCCTTCGTTCTGAGACAGGTAATGACTCGTCAACAAACCACACACATACTCAGCCCACATTTCCTTGACACTGAATCTGAATATTTGCTGCTATTTAAAAAAGTACAATGTTTGATTTGTTGATTTAATCACAAAACAAAACACATGAATGGAAACACTCATTTACGTGACTATTGCCTATACACCTAAGAGGAAGAGTTGACTACGAATGTCCACAGCAGTTCCTGCATGAGAGAGAGTGTGTGCTCCTACCAGAGCCTGCCAAGGCAGAGAAACATCCAAGACTGAAATATGCTGTGCTTGGATTCACCTTTGGGCCATGGGAAAAGGTGCATAGGGCTCTTTGAGGGGCATAATTAACCAAAAACTGGGGCTGCAGCACACACAGTTTGTATATGAAGGAGGGCTGAGGCTGGATGCAGCTCTGAAGTGGTTTCTATTGAAAAAAAAAAGCAGCTTTCTATGCCCACCTGCATTATGCACACACTGTGGTGTGAAAGGGATTCTGGAAAAGCAGTAGAGACTGTTTTAGAGAAGTATTTATGTAATAATTTTATACAATACATGTAGTAAATAGAGTATTTTTGTTACACATTTTTGTAACAATCCTGGTGCTGTGGGGAATGACTAATTGATGTAGAGAGTTGAACTGTAGAACTGTAAAAAAAAACTTAAACCCCCTCCCCCGAGGTAATTACAGAAAACAAAACCTGATTCTCAAAATTTCAATTGTCATGTCTTTTAATTCAAGGTTTGCAACTGAAGTTAAAGCTCTAGGAATAGATTTAATTTTTTTATTAATAAATAAAGTAGCTTGTACTTCATTGAAGACTTGCCAACTCTGCAGACTTATAAATAATCTATTTTAATGCATTTTTTCTGTCTATCTACAGCACTAGACATAAGATTACAAACATCTGGTCAAACCCAAAGGTGTGTGTGCTGTTGGAAGTTCTGTGTAACTGGTTTTGGATCTGATTGTGACAGAGCTCCTGGAGAGAAGAACATGAGAGAACAAAGTATCTAAATGAACAAACAGCATTTTAAACTGAACTAACACTTCCAGCCAATCTGGCCCGGTGTAGCTGAGGATTGCGAGGCTGAAGAGACATCTAAGCTTGGGATTTTGCTTGAGGTGCTGCTGTCTGAGTGGGAAAGGTGAAAGCACAGAAAGATTTCAACATCCAGTGACAGCCAATGTCCTTGATTTTCCTCCAGCCAGTCCCAGTCCTGCAGTCAGATGCTGTGCTCCTCGCTGGGAATGCTGCAGCTCCTTTGTGCCTGTCACTGACAGCCTTGAGCAGCGTGCAGGGCGAGCCTGGCAGAAATCCCACACTCCCCCTCTTTTCACAATAAATCACCCAGGCAAGAGTTTTTCCTCCCTCATTGAACTTTTTAAGTGATGGTTTTTTTCCACATACATGGTAAATCTTGATAGAAAGCATTTAACAGTGTGCACTAACAAACTTATACAACATATACATTACATATATATATTATATATATAGAATGTTCTATATACAAACATATACAACTTTTTAGATCTCTACAGACTACAAGAAAATTGATAATTATAGTCACAAGTGGTGAACTTAACAGAAATTGTAATTGGTAACTGTCTGGAAATATGTAAAGTATGTAAGAGTGGAAAGCTGTGACCTGATGGAGAGTACTAAAGAAAAGTTGCTTAAAAGTTTAGCATTAAAAATTCTAAGTTTGAGGGCTGCTAAATTCTCATTTCTCTGTTGCATAAAAATGCAAATGGAAATCTACTGGCAGGTTTTTTTTCACCCTGGTGTTAAAGACTGTTGGCAGCCAGAGACAGTTGGACCTTGTGTAAAGACTTGTTGAGGACACTTTTCTCTCTGGGTGAGCTGCAGTGATCAGCAGTCAGAAGTTGCTCTTAAATTTTCTTCAAGGATCCCATGATTCCAATCAGCCTCTGGAGCTGCTTCTGACTGCCACACAGCAGGGCAGAATGGAAAACAAGCTGGCTGCTGGACATTTTGAATGCTGCCCCAAATGATTTTGTTGCCCAGAGACAGTGGGTTTGGATTCCAGGCCAGAGCATGGGCCCAGTGAATGCAGGTTTGGACTGAAGATCAAATTGCCACAATGTTCTCCTTTATTTCTCATTCTCAATGCCTGCTTGGAGCAGTGCTTCCTCACAGGCACAAGTGGTTACTTCTGTGACCCAGCCCCTGGAAGGAATTCCCCAACCCAGTTCCTACTGGCATCAGATTGGCAAGTTTGGCTCATCCTTACACACAGAGAAATCCTCTTGGGTCATGGACAACTCCAATTCCTGAGCTCTCACCAGAAGCCCAGGCATTGCTCAGGTTTTGTCCTATTTCCCTGCAAGTTTCTACAGTTCTGACAACATGGAGCAGTTTCTCCTGTGCCAGGGAAACTTGCGGAGTCACATTCCCAGGTGAGTTAGACTTGTCAGGGCCATCATTTTGGTTTCAGCTACAGCAAAATGTAAAAATCCTGTAAATCATGAAATTCTGTTCTGCTACAATGGGAATTTAAAACTTAACACCTCAAATCTCTTCCAACCCTTTAACTTGTGCAGTGGGCCAGTTGTGAGGCCAGACTTGTGGATGGTCCAGCTTCCTGGGCTGTATTTTATTGTAGGTAAAGGAAGAAGAAGGAAAAGATGTCTTTGAGAGGGATCATCTGAACACTGTGATGATACAAACACCAGTGAAATTAAGGTCTAAGTGGGAGTGGGATGGTGCCTGTCTCCATCACTGTCCATCAGGATTCCTTGAAGAAACAGAAGATGTTACATTTCTTCAAAAAAAAAAAAATAAAAGGCTGTTTTTCCAGCTTTTCCTCACTTTCTTTTTTCTAATTTGAAATTATGTCCAGACAGACACATGAAAACAAGCCTTCACTGCCTTGTTTCCAAGCCAGTCTTGGAAAAATTTCTAACCTAAGAGTTGACCTGTGTGGCAGTGGGTCTTGTAGGATAGGGTGGAGCACTCCAGCAGGATAGGCAATAAATCCAGCTTACTGTTCTCCTCCATGGCTGCAGGTTGCAGAGTTTCCTGCAGCATTCACTGCAAAGACCAAACAAGCCACTCTGAAGCAGAAGCAAATTACTTTTAGCAGTGTGAGCAGAGTATAAATTGCCACTCACCCATGGTGTCACTTTATATCTGTGTTCCATATATATGTTGGCAATGGTTTTCCATGCTCCTCCCTGGCCCACTCTGTAGTGTTCCTGCTCTAATCTCTCTTTCTGTCACAGGTTTTTGGGGGGGTTTCTGTGCAGGCCTCCTCTCATAATTTCAGCTGAGCACTGAAGCTGCTCCGCAAGCTGCTAAGCAGCCTCTGAGCAGTGCTTGATGGGACTGTGGGTTCCCATCTTGCCTTTCCTAACTTGAAGAAATGCTTTCCAAAGCTGGTTTTCTATTCCTGTTTCTGGGAAATAAGGCAACCAAGTGATACAGACTCCATGGGGATGAAAAGTGGCACGGCCCCCCTTCAAGGACAACAGATGAATCTAGAGCACATTTTAAAAAGTATAGATTAGGATGATGTTTCATGTGCTCTGAATTGCAAATAAACCATCTATGCACATTTCTTAATGATCTTGTTAGCTAGTGCCTGTCCAGCTACCTGCAAAATCGTTAGATTTTGGGGATAGGATTTTAAATTTATTTATTTTTCTGGTAGGAGTTAAAGAGCACTGCCTTGAGCAAGGCTTTTCAAGGGAAATAAATAGCAGATAAGAAAATAATGCAGCTCAACTAATTTTTATGTGGAGAACAGTAGCAAACATGCTTGAAATGTCCTGGCTTTTCATAATGTAACTTTTAAAAAATAAAGATTTTTGTCATTTAAGGTGTTTTTCCTCTTTTTTTCTTTTTTTTTTTTTCTCAGAATAGAAATAAATCCCATTTTTCTTCGGTCACAACATGCTTCCTTTTTGTCTTTTTTTTTTTTAAGTTGGCAATTAGTCATGCAAAGTTTTATAAGTGCATTAACATTCGAGTTTGTACAGAATATTTTGAACCAGACGCACTCCCCACAGTTCATACCTACAGCTTCTGAAAAACTACATGCCACAGTGATGGTTGAGTTCCTTTTGGGAAAAAAATTGGCCCCCCCATAAGTCAGCTGTTGGAAAGACCCTCATGATTCCAGCTTCCATCCCACGGTCTGTAAAATTTCTCCTTGACGTCCACTGTGATGAATCCAATAACAGTAACAGGAAAACATCTTCTAGGAGAAAAAACTGTCTCTGGCCAGTGACTGGGAATAAAGGCTGCTTCCCTGAACAGTGTTCTTAATAAAGCCACAAGCAGCTTCTTTGAAAGTCTAAAACTGGTACCACTTTTTGTCCTTGTATTTGAGCATCACCTACAGAGATGGGAAAAAAACCAAACAAATGGCAATCAAACACCACCCTGCATATGAGAGACCACACTTGACCCAGGCCCATCAACTGTCAAACTTCAGAATTAATAAATGCAGAACAATGCAATACTTCACTAACAATGTCAGCAGGTCTTGGGTCCACTGAGATCTCATCATTAATTTCATAGTTATTACATTTAAGAAGTGTTACCTGCTATTGCTGGTTTTAGAAGATTTTCCCTGAGGAACTTTAACTACTTTTCTTCTTCAAAAATTAAAGGAACTTGCTTTCTATAGGAATAAAAAGATACTTCTCTATGGAGCATAGTAGATATGCCCTGACTATATAAACTTGTTGCAATTCAGGGCACATTCTTTCTGCCTCACACTAACAAAAGCCAATAAAAATGTAAAGGTCTTGTCCGGAGATGTGACGCACATGAAATGAAAAACGTGCATTTTGGGAAGTATGCTTTGATGTTGTTTTATCTTCAAGAAAAATCATTTTAGTTTTCCCAGTCTTAACAGCGTGGGATGGAAAAGCTTTCCATTTCCAGCTCCAAGCACAGAAGCTATTCCTATTCCTGGCAAGGCCTATTCTACATAACAGTACCACAGGGCTGTACTAGTAATGTTCTCCTTTTCCCAGTAAGATCTGTAAAGGTTCCTCTGCACTCATCCACCTACCTCTTTTCTGCCCTAGTGCATGGATGTGCTGCATTAAGTGGCTTAAAAAAACAAACCATAACGAATTAGTGAGAAAGGCAAGATGAGAAGTGCCATGTTCTAAATTCAGAGGCTAACAATGGATGCTCATTTCTGGAAACGTGAAAGGAAGGGCTGTGTTTATTTTTGGCATTCTGATAATTTGGGAGCAGGAACAATGCCATGCTGACATGAGCACACCTCCAACACCACGACTGGGTGAAGGGAGAGAAGGGCACTTGGCTTTCCCAAAGGGAAGCACACCGGGTTGGCAGTTCCCATTGCAGGGTGGGGGTGCCAGGGCTCCTACCTCGTGTGCATGTTTGGAAAAGGCCTCTGCGCTGGCCATCATGCTGGCAGTCCTTTCATCCAGCTCGCCCAGCTTCTGTCCCCTCTCGTCCAGGGCAATGCGCGCTCGGGTCAGGTCCCCAATGACCCCGCCCGCCGCTCCTCGCACGCCTTCGATCCCGCCCGACCCAGGGATGTGCTGGGCCAGGCTGCGGGAGGCTTTTCCTGCTGTGGCCTCGCCAACTGCACAGGAGAAAAGGACAGACAGAGAGACGGGGATGAGCTCCTGGCCTGGCTCTGTCAGTGCTGCCCAGTCTCAAGCTGCCTCCCTGCAGCAGTGGCACCATTCCAGGGGCAGGTGGCACATCTGGAAGGTTTTGCTCTGCCACCACCACTGCAGGGCAGTCGTGTGCCCCCCACTCAGCTGATCAAAAGAAGCTGCCAAGGTGAAGGAGTTATGGAATGGCAGACATGGACCCTCCCCTTCCTCCACCAGGTCAACTTTCTCTTTTCATCAGTCATCTAAATCTTGTGTATTGCTCCATTCCTAGATGACAAGGGCAGGAGATCTCAAGAATGAATTGCTGCCCAAAAAACCCCAAGCAATAAATTACTCACAAAGCTCCTCTCTGTCAAAAGCTTGTCCGCTTCCTCCAAAAAGTCCTTGAGGAAGCCTCTGTTTTGGGCTTCTGGTGTTTCCACAGGAGTAAACAAATCCCCAAGCATGTCCTAGTAAAGCCAGAAAAAGTCCATGTAAAAGGTTAGTGAGGTGAAAGTGATTCTAGGTGTTTTCTTGCTTTTCATTAACAAGCCACATGCACTGGACCTAATCAACTAATTTTACAAGAGTCTGTTGTGTGACCAGGATGGTGCCGGTAATATTTGTGTACTCTGACAAATGCTTGGGCTAACTAGACTCACTCATGCTTTCAAAGGGACTTGGTTTGTCAGTGCTCAGCCCCATGTTTGTTACCAGAGAAAAAAACCTGCAGCTAATACAGAATGAAAATACCAGTGGTAAGGTCACATTTTGCTTAGAAACAGCAGAAGTGACACTATAATTGAATAAACAATTTGTTGTGTATTACGTATTTTGCTTTTGTGATTGGGGCAGTCACTCTGCTTTCCTTTTATAGCACACCTGAGTTCAACGCTTGCCAGCAATTCAGAGTTTGGTGGTTTGTAGTTTAGTTGATTTTTTCCTTTTTAAACAAAATTCATTACCTTCCTACAACTCTCCCCCACCCCATTAGTGTGCCATCAGCCTTGTTAAATAAGCACATCTGCTGAAGGCACTGCTCTGGTGCCACATCTTGGAACAGTCACTCCCAACAATTGTCAGGCTCAGATTGATTTGCAGTAGTATTAGGAAAAGCAGGCTCTCTGGAAAACTGATGGGAAAAGTGTGCAGTGCCATTAGTGTTTGAAACCAGGGGGCTGTGTGTACTGAGAACAGTTCCTGCCCTGTTGCTCAGCTCTGTGTTTGCTCAGCCAAGCCTCAGCAGGCAGATCCAGCTGCTGTGTTGCACACAGCAGGCAGATCCTGGGGGCGAGGACAGCGCTGTGACTCACAGCCACTGCTCCTCTGCACAGTCACCTGCTCTGGGGAGAAAAATTACTGCAGCCCTTGGAGCCTAAGTGGAGCTCTCATGCAGCCCAGCTTTGTTTTCCCAAGTAGCAGGTGACACTGGGTCATCTGCTTTCTGTACACACATAATGACCATGCAAAGCTTTTTTTGCCTAAAAGCCAAGATAAAAGCAGCCATAGTCCAGGAGTACAGAGAAGCAAGGGCCGTGTTTCCCTTTGCTTGGTAGTTGCATGGTGCTGTTAAGGCTGGTAAAAAAACCAATTTAGCTTGTAACAGCCTCTTGCTGTAGGTCCACGGTCTAAGATGCATCGGTCAAACCTTTAGATTATTTTAAAATTGGCTCCTTGCAAAATAATCTCCTCTCTGGTGCACAAAAGCTGGTGTGCAATGCTCGCTCCTCAAAGTGCCTTTTCAGACTTGAGACAGACAGTGCTGTGATGTGAGTTGAGCAGCTCAGCACATGTTATTCCCTAGGGCATAATGAGTGCTGGCAGGACCATTTCTTTTATACTTCCATTCTGGTTCACTGCTAATTATATAACCCAGAACTTATTCCCTCTCTTTTTTTTTCTTTTTTTTTTCCCTTTTATTACTCATGTTTCTCCCTGTAACCTCTCACAATTCCTTCTCCTTAGTAAATGACATTTTTATTTGCATTTTCATTGTAAAATGACCAAACCAAACCAAACCAGCCCATCTCTAACATTGTTAAGACTTTTTGCACAGGTGCAGGTCAGAGTGCATGAAAAAGCCCAAGGAACAACAGAGCTGCTGACCTCTCTCTGTTGCACGGGCACAGGGTGAGGTGTGAGCCCTACCTGCAGGTTGTCACACATCTCCTGGCTGTAGGTCAGGCGCTGGATCTCTGTGGGAGAGCTCAGGTACAAAGCCTGCCCTTCGTTAGTGAAACAAAAGGTCCGTGCTATCCTCATGTCTGTGACAGGCAAATAGTTCATGTCCAGCAGCGGGCGGAGGCTGGGCAAGCTGAGGAGAAGCACATTCCCAGGTTAGCATGGAACACCTGCTCTGTGCCTGCATTTTCAACCAACACTTCACTTTATGCTCTTCACAACTGCAACAGTTAAAGTACATCTCTAAGCTGAAAAATCCTGCCATAAAAATGCTGCATTCCCATCGGATTTTGTTTGCTTGCATGGAGGGGTTTCAGCTTCTGTCTGGACATGGGATATGCATGGCACGGCTTGTGCCACATGGCTGGGTCGTTTGCAGGGCAAGGCCTGCAGGGACATCTGCAGGAAAGGGCCTGGCAGGGCCCTGCTTCTACCCTGTGGACAAAGGCTCCAGCATCACCTTTGCTGTCCTCCAGCTTCCCGTGGTTTCTGAGCAGTACTTTTTCCAAATTTAAATGGCCTGGCCAGGGAAACAGGGAGCAGCAAGGTGAAGGTACAACTACAGGGCTACTGCACAAGCAGCTCCTGGGGGGAAGGGACAAGGAAGGGGAACCAAGTGCTCTGAACAGAAAAGCTACAGAAGTGCCAAGAGTGGGACCTGATACTTCACAAAGGATAAACAGAACCCATTCTACGGCTGAGTTTTCTACTTCTCTATACCTGACCCACCATAACTGGACAAAATTATCAGGGCTTTCTTTTATCACAGTTAAAAATCACCAGCCATCAACTGTCACAGGTAGGGGACTACTAGAAAACACCAGGAGCTTGCTTTACTGTGCACCTGCCTGCTTTAACTCCCCACGTGGAGACAGCCCAAGGATCAGGTACGGCTGCATCAAGGCAGGGAATTAAACACACCCACCAGGGAGTTAATGCAGAGCATCAGGCACTCTGGAGCAAACACAAGTGGAATATGACAGCACTGTGCCACCTCTTTGCTTAGTTTTGCCCCAAGATTAGTTAGATAAGTACCTCAGTGTCATGATGTGCCCATTAGCACAAAAGCACGCCAGACAGACGCTGTTACAGAGGGTGACCACATCTGCTCGCAATAAAAAGGACGTTTCGGTGATGTTGTGGACATAAAGACATGTTTGGGAAGGCAATGAGAAGACTTTGGCTTGTTTTTCTGAACAAATGACTGCAAATTGATGATCACCCATATCCTGGGAGGAGGAAGGGGAATGCATGACAAGTTTCCTTTTCCTTGCTTTGTCACCGTCATCAGCACTGTGTGGATCCCTCCATACTTCATAGGGCTGATGTGTCAGGGTCCCCATGCAGTCCAAGCACGCGAAGGTCAGCACGGCTCCCTTCAGGGTCAGCACGGTGCCTGCAGAACAGAATTTCCTCTCACTGGCACTGGCACCACAGCCAGGCTGCCTGTCAGCACAGCACAGATGACACCAGCTTTGGTAAACACAGCACACACATTAATCCAGCCAAGGTGACAAGGCATGCTTGCTCAGTTCTTTCTGAGCACATGAGAAGGTGAACAAACAGCCTGCCAGTACTGGAAAGGTCTCAGGCAGCTGATATCTATAATGATGGATGGAATACATGCTGTTAAAGATGGCCTGTTGTTTATCTCTACATTATACTAGCAGAATATGTATTCCCCAGCAGTAAAATTGCTCCAAGTCTGGTGACCTTCCAGCATTGTTTTTCTAAACAAACTGGGGGTGGGAAACCTCTGCTTCTGCGCATTCTCCATTTTTTGTCCATTTTTTAAGCACATGCTGCCTCTCCTCAGACCTGACCTCTCAGCCCTCTGTTCTCTCTGCTACACCATCTGTCACTCACTCAGCCAAGGATCTCTCCTGGTACAGCAACCTGCCAAAATTTTTGTTTCCTTTCCTGAACTCCCTTCTGCTTCTCTACAGCTTTCTGATACTGAGACAGCCAAACTGCTTGCAGAATCCCAGAGAGAATTGTAAACACAACTGTAATTTCACAATATGAAGGAGCTCTGGTCCTTACAAAAGAACATGTAACTTTGCCTGTAACACAAGGCAATCCTTAGAACTAACACAACCAAAGTGTCTCAGTCCATGAAGCTGTTGGTCCCTCATGAGCATCTTTACCTGTGTGCCCTCCACTCAGTGAGTGACCACTGCTTGATTTTTTGAGACATGTCTGCCCAAAAGGCCATACAAAATCATGCACTTATTGCCCCATAGTACCAAGACAGATAAAAAGCAGGAAAAGAGCTGCACTCTCACCACTTGGAGACACCATGACTGGCTCTGACTGCCGTAAGTCGTCGCTAGCAGGCAGATTGAGGGACAGGATTATGACCATTCCGAGGCCTGTCCCAACCCAGAGGCAGGAGGAAACAGCGGAGTCGTTCTTTCGGGCAAAGGACTCCATGAAGAACAAAGCTGTGATTGCCTCCTTGGAGTCCCTGTCGATGCTGGACACGCTGGAGCTTCGGGAACGGCTGAAGGAGTTTTCCCTATTTTCTGCACAAACAGATACAAGTAAACAGGCATAAATCAGTGCTCCTGGAACAGGCACAAGCCTGCAGCAAATACAAACTCCCTGCAGAGTACAGAAAATAAAGTTTTCTTAACCTGAGCAAACATTGTGACCCTAGCGTGATACCAGCTTGCTGCCAGTGTATAAATAAGTGTGGAAAATGCTGTCAGACATCATCAGCTAGATCTGCATTAGAAATAGCTGCCTATTATGGAGATTAGCATGGACTAATTAGAAATTACAACAGCCTTATCTCAAAGGACTTGTTCTAAATAGCACAAAATAATTTTGGACCCATATGTTACCAATGCATTTAGAATTAATCCATGTATCCCATTGCTGCAGGACATGAAGGGAGATGCCATTACCAGCTTCAGAGCATGTGTCCCCTGCTCTGATCTTGTTGCCATCACCAGGACATTCAAGCACTGCGCTCACAACCATCATTTATTGTGAAGGCATTAATAACTGCTCCCTGGGGAAAAGATACCCATTGCTGAACTGAGCCTAGTCTCCAAAACATCTCAGGGTACATATTCATTCTGGCTTCCCAGGGAGTGAAGTGAGAAACCTGCTCTGTGCCCTTGGCAACAACTGCAGAGTGAGCTGGCACAGCCTGAGCTTTAGCAGGCAGCATCGAGAGACAGCTGGAGACAGAGCCGTGCTCTCCCCACTGCAAGAGCCCAGGTACAGAGACTCCCTCTGAGCTTTTCAGAGAGAGGTAACCATGAACAGGCTGAGGAGCTCTGCTTTGCTTTGTCTAGTGCCAGGCAGGAAGCACAAAGCTGTGTGAGGTGGCTCCTGGCATTAGCAAGAACATCAGAGGCTATGATGCACAGAGAGCTAAAAAGCTCCTGAAGAGTCAAGGAGCCAGAGGGAAGATGGGAGTAGGGCTGGCTGCTGCACAGTCCAGTGCTGCCAGTGCTTCTGTTTACCAACCTGTAGTTAAACATGGGATCAGATCCCTGGAAATCCCACATGCTCTTTTGCAACAATAATGACTGGAAGTGGAGAAATAGCTGAAGGTACTGGATCTGAGATAAAGGTCTTGCTCCTGAACCTATCATTATGAAGCAGATCTGTATCTGGTACAAAACTGTCCTTTTTATAGTTCAGAAGAGTCACCTCCTCAGAGCCAATAGAAGTGTCTAAAAAGAGGAATAGTTTCTGCCATGGTTGAAGAATAAATTTAGAAAATTACTTTGTCACATAGTCCAGCTTAAAACTGAGCTAATCCCCACACTGTATACATGGCTCCTGTGCTCCACCAGAGCAGCAGCTTTGCCAGTGAATCTCTTCCTCAGACAACAAACTGCAGCATTGTGTTCCCCTGCCCAGCTGCCTCAGTGCAAAGTCATCCCTACACTGCAGCTCCCTGGGCAAGACTGGAGAGAACCAGGGTGAAGCACTGCTGGAACCACACCAAGTATTTCTGCATGTGCTTCTGCCTTAAGTGCTGGCACACAGGGTTGGGGCAGATTTTCCTGCACTCTTTCACACTTGGGCCACCTCCTGTCCTTTGAGGGCATTTGTAGCATGTCAAAGGGGAGTTTTACAGGACAGTTGTTCTTGGCACTTCAGTTCCACTCTCATGGAAGAGAATCCTATGCCTACTTGAACTTCCAAGCACTGCCCTCACCCCATTTCCATGTTCATGTAGGCACTGTTGTAGCTCTCTAGCTGTGTCTCAGCACTGCTCCATGTAGGAGCATAAACTGGGATTGTTGGCACATCTACAGACACAGCTGCTAATACCTTGAGAATTAGTGTCTCCCATAACCCCAAGAACTTTGTGCTGCTCCTGCAGGGAACGAGTTGGCCCAGCTCCTTCCTGAGCACTGACAGCTGCCAGGTAAAGAAAGGAAGACAGTAATTTCAAGGCAGAAATCATCACAAGGCAGAAATCATCAGGGCTCTCTCTCTATATCTATATATGTATATATATATTTTCTTCCAAAGGGTACCTAATCTTTAATAAAAATGCTATTATGTAATTAATCTTCTCTTTAACAGGTGTATTAATATCACAGTCACATAAAATTCAAACCCGGTGGTGCTCAAGCTAAGAAAGATGTTGAAAGGACAAATGCAGTTAGTGTAGGCGACATACACATTACTTTAAATATATGATGTGCCATTTGCATGTGTCATCAAGCTTTCTCCCTCCCTAAATTAACAAGAAATGTTCCTCACTCCTGTGCAGTACAGTTAACTAATACATCTCTGCAAAACTGACACTAACAGATATAATCTTTAGGACACTTTTGGGAACATACTGTGCCATTTTCTATTAAATACACTACTCAAACTGAAATTCTAAAGATCAGCAAGACATATGCCAAAATTTGATGTCATTAAACATATCTGAACAGCAAAGTCTGCAACTGCTTTGTGACTTTATTGGCTGGCTCTAAAGCAAGGTAGAAATCTCCGCTCTTTCTAAATTTCAGGATTAAATTAAGTCTTGTTCCCTGGGACTCTTTTCTCAAGAAGATTCTACCCCAAATTCATCATCTAGAAAGCATTCAGTTGTATCCTGGAGAAACACAAAAGCACTTTCCTTGGGAAGTTTTAAAAATTTGCCAAATTATTTGCTAGTATGTTTTCTATGTCTTAAAATGACATCCCATCTTCTCAAAGTTGACTTGCCAGTCTGTAGCAATCCTTAACCCAACCACCATATTCCAGGTTTTATGTTCTAATTCCCTCTTCTTGCTCTGCATGATGGGTGCAGCCAGAATGTTAGCTACATTTTTCTGCAGGAGTCCGAGCTAGGACCACTTCCTTGTGACAGAGGTCAAAGTTGATTTGGATTCTGTGCTGCAGTGAGGGGACAGGACATTCACCTGTGAAAAGCTCCTCAGAAGTTTCTGTTTTCTCCTCTTCTGGAGAACATCCTGCTACATAGCACTGTCTCATAAATGTGCTCCTATCACTAGATTACTTCCTGCTTTGAGGAAGCCCAGTATTCCCTTTTCTCTGAAAGGCACATATCCAGCTCCCAGCATCCATTAGGTCCCACACAGCCCATCAGATCATCACATCCTTGCTCCTCTTCCTCTTGCACACCCAGATTTCTTAGCTTTTCTTTTCTCCTGTATAGGTCTCCAGGCTCCAGAGAGCACCATCAGAGAGGGACCCAGTGGCCCCTGAGTGCTAGAGTAGTGACTGCAATTTGGGAGATGCTGCTGTTGGATGATGAACAGCTCTGAGCTAAAGCATTACTACCTGCAGTCAGTGCATTCCGTGGATCAAGGCCACACAGAATAAACACCACTGCTGTCCTAAGAGTAGCCTTGCTTACTTCAAATGTTTTCATTCAGCCCCATCCTATGCACAGTTTGGGTTAATGAGCTGCAGATGGAAACTCAGGAACCAACTTCCTTTGTGACACTGGACTGGTTGTTAAATTTGGGTGATGAGCCAGCAGCATACAAACAGAACCTTTATGACTCAAAAGCAACCAAAACCTCTTTAAGTTGCTTCCCACCTCATGGAAAAACACACAGGACACTTCAGTGCCCAGGCAGGTTAAAAAGGAAGATGGTGCTTTTGAGTCCTTTGTTCATCCATGTGTGAGCAGTGCAGTGCCACGCACTGTGTGAGGATGTCCTGATTCCATGGAAGTGCTGGAGCACTGGGAATGCCACCCACTGCCACAAAGGCACATGCATTGCAAAAGGACAGGAATGACTGAGCCAAACATCATCATGACATTTATACAAAAGCAGCCCTGAGTAGTGATTTTCTTTATGAAGTTAGGAATCAGGAAAATAGAAGCATCACTTGTTAAGAGGAATGAAAAAACCTCAACCTACCAATAACAAAGACCAACATTTTCATAGCAAATATTTACATTCATTACTGAAGAGTTTTGCAATTGATTCTCAGTGTCTTGGATGCTATTTATAGGCCCTTTCCTGGTTTTAAAGTAATGAGTAATTGATCTGTTTATGAAATATATACAAAAGTTGACCTTTTTGATATGGAAATCAATATATTATGGAAAAAAAAGAAAGTGGAATGGTTTATGTTCTCCTCACTTGGAGAACTCTAGAAGTTTTAATCCCAAACACCAAACCTAACAGAGGCCAATGGAACTATTTAAAACATTTGCCCATTTAAGACCATCATCTTACATTTTAAGAGAAATCTGTCACTTTCAAAATTAGGTAGTCAGGAAAGCATTCAAAGCTCTGAATGTCAAGGGGAAATATACAGTAAAGGAATTATACTTACAGCATGAATTTGTGCACAGTAACATCACAGAGACCAGAGACCAACATGGTGCTGATGGCAATGCTTCAGCAACACCGAGGAGAAAGGGGCAGGACAGAACACACATTAAGGTACATTTGCTTGGCTATAAAACCAACATTTTCACAGTACCACTCTGTGCTGCATTCCACATAACACAACTCACTAGAAAGCAGCAGAAGTTGTCCTAAGCACAAATAATGTACTGGAATTTTACTGCCAATGAGTTCCTACAAGATCAATTTATATAAATTACCCTAAAACTATGCTGTGGATATACAGCTTGCAGAGCATTCCAGCCACTGGAATGGCTGTGGCTGTGCTCTCATGGAGCTCACAGCTGTGGGATGCTTGACCCTCCCTGGAGAAACTTCTGAAATGTATTGCCCTGAAGTTGCTACAATTAAGGCAGTGTAACCTGCAAGGTTTCATGGAATTCCCACTGACACAACACTGACAGAATGGATGGCAAATAAAGGCTTGAAACAGAAAATAGATTCAAGACAGTAGACCTGGATCTTTGGTATTTCCAGAATATAGTAAACTTAAGGCTTATGTTTTAGTTCAGCAACTTTTAAAAATGGAAGGGAACTGTCAAGACAGAATTATTCTTCATGTTGAAGAAGTAGAAATAATTTCTACAAAAATGCAAAAGATCTTTGCAGTAAGAATCTATCAAACATCCATATTTAATTGTATGAATCACTTCCCTTGACTTACACAAGCAAACTGTCTTTACATTAACCTCACTAAAAGCTCAATTTGGACTCAGTTTATGAGCTTGGACATATGTTCTTTAATTAAAGACATCACAATTCTCTAGAACTGAAACCCCAACCTGAACTATCCATTCTGCTGAAGCATCTTTCATAACACTGATGGTTCAGGAAAGAATAACTTGTATACCTTTTATACATGGAAGTATCCAAGGGTAAGGTGGAGACCAAAGGCACCATGGAAGGTGACGAAGCCATGGCATGGCAACATCCCTGCCTCCACGCCTTTCTCACCTGGGCCACCCATGGTGCTGGGGACCTCAGTCTCATCCCCAGGCTGTCACTGGGGTGAAAGTCCAGAGATCCAAAAATCCTGAACCTCCAGGGGCACTGGAAGTGGCAGAGGCAGGCCAAGGGAAGTGACCATGGATATAGCAAAACACTTTGTGTTGATCTGAAGTGATGGCTAGCAAGGAAAAAAACCTAAATTTGAGTACTCAGGGCATAATCCATCCTCAAATTCAACATGCCTGGAGTACAGTGTGAAATTAGCTTCACCTGGAATCAAATCATTATTTAAATTAAAACTGACTAAACTGACTAGATATTCAGTGACTGTAAGAGCAACAATATTTTCATTGAGTTGGTTGTTCTAAAAACAAGAAAAATTTGCAGATTCTCATAAGAAATCAAGTCCATCCTAGCAGAACCTAACAGAAAACATAGTCCAAGGAAAGTAAGAAACACACTTTCTAGATCTAGATCTAGAATGTTTCTCTGCAACATTTTCATCTGCTCCTCTGCACAAGAAATATGGTGACAAACATAAATGTTAGTGGGGACTGTGGTTTACCATAGTGTCTCTAATTTTTTTCCTGTTATACAAGTCTTACTAATTAAACTGATGGCAAAGTAACTTCAAATACTAGCAGAATTCAAATGATTTATAGGAAGAATCAACACCATCAGCCCCTCCCTGAGAATTAATGAATTAATTAATTAAGCTAAGGGCTTTTCCACATGCTGTGAAAGTCCAGCTGTGAAAAGTCATGGCACTCAGGGGCCTGGTGAAGCATGGCCCCAGGACTGCTGTGCCAGGGGATCAGGTGAGTGTCAGTCTGGCTTGGCTGCTTGGGCAAGGAAGTTTACCAGCAATGATCCACTCTGTATTGGCAAAGGGAACATGCTGGAGAACATGAGCTGTTCTGAAAACCTGCCAGAGAAGCAATAACCTCCTCAGAGAATTAATTTCTGCAGTTAACTACCCTTGTGATCAAAATGAATCCCCAACTGTCTTCCTTAAGTCAGGCCTCTGCCTTGGTAATTTATGTCCTGTCCTTTTCTCAAGAGACACAGACAGCTGACTGTTCCCTTCCTCCCTGCAGTACCCAGCCATGCATTTGAATAATTTTGTGCTTTTTTCCCCAATATTTTTCTAGAGCAAGCAATCAGGTTCTTTTTCAGTTTCCTTGGAGGCCTAGGAAGCAGTGCCTTAAAAACTATACCAACCATCCATCATTACCTACCTCACATCCACATGTGGGCTTCAGAGACACAAGAGACTCAATAAAAAGAAGAGCCAGTGATAAAAATAGAAACCTCCCTCTTCTACCCCCACCTTGCCACATGGGAAGGAAACCTCATGGCCACATTTACCCATCCAGCGCAAAAAAATCCAATGTGTTATGGATCCAGCACTGCTGGAGACAGCTTAACAGCACAGTCATAACTGACAGGACAAAAATGATATAAATTTTATATAAATTACACAGCAAACACTGCAATGCTCAGCACGACACCAGGTGAATTTGCTTCCTCAGGCAGTGGCCTTTTTCCTAAGATAACTACTCAATATCCTGTTTCTAGATCCCAACTACAGCACACTGAACTTACCTGGAAGTTTCCATCAGGCTACCTAAAAGGCTTTTTCTTTAATGGTAATTTTCACAAATACTTTCAATGACTAAAAAAAAGTTTCAATTATATAGTATATACCAAATACTGTGTATTTTCCAAAACAAATTGGGCAGAATCATGTAGATGAGAGAACAACTTATCCCTGAATAACTGTAGTCATCCTATGCATAGTCAGACACAAAAGAAAAACTTCAGGTAGAAAAGTACCCTGGATCAGTTAAAATGGATGCCATAGAATTTTGATAAGGTTATTAAAAATAATAACTACTTGAATGGTTTGTTTTGCCAGCTCATAGTGACATTTCAATTCAAGTGCTCTGTATCAAATTTTAACTACATATAATCAAAAGAGTTAATCCAAAAGCTAAGTGCTGAAACTGAATTGTTTTAAAGGAAAGTGAAAGCAAACTCCAAGTCTTTCTTCTCAGCATTCCTATAAAATTACAATGCACAGCAAAACCTTGCTGGGATTTCTTGTTCAGAGGCAATTTTGTAACACCAATATGTAACTGGCCTTTACAGAACAAGGTGATTAGGCTGGACTAATTAAAAATTACATAATGGGGAATACAAATAATAGTAAAAAAAGGAAGACAGTTTTCTATCATTGCTGCTGGAAGTAAATGAATTTCCAAACACAACACTTCAAAGGAAAAACTCCACTCTGTCTTTACTTTCTTCCCATGATGTACAATGGAACCACAGGTGGACATATGTGTGCAGAATGCCCACATTTCTGTATGGATGCAGACAAGGAGGAAAAAAATTGCAGACTCAGCCAACACAAGCCAGAGAGAAACATTTGGAGAATGCAAAATAGCTTTAAAAAGCAGTGTTTGAAAAAACCCCAAACCAATAACCAAGAAGTATCAAATCTGAAAGGCTTCTCATAACACACAAAAGAGAAATCTGTGCCAGCATGTGGATCTATGCACACATCCATGCACCCACCAGCTACACAAGTACAACCACAATGAGCTCCCTCCCACAGCAATTTTATTTTTATTCTTCAATGCCACTGTTTTCTTTAATTCAGGATTTTCTTTAATCTAAAATTGCAATTAAAATTTTTTTAAAAACCGATTTTTTTGTTTTCCTGTGCAGAAAAGAAGCAGATGTTTAGGATCTATTAATCTGCACTGCAATTCTTTATCAGGCTGAGATTTCTGCAGGGTTAAAAACTATGATGTTAGCTCTTAGGCTGAGATGGACTATTTTGGGTCTGTGCCACAGTACAGTGGGCAAACCAGTCGAGCCACACATTTTCCCCAGGAAGTTAAACAAAAATTTAATCCCTATTTCAGTGTTTCTTCGAAGACCTGCAGAAAAAAAATGGGTGCTAGTCAGAACCCAGAGTTGGAACAGACTGAAACATGAGCAGTGCAAATGGCTACAGCCCTCAAAGAAATCCACTAAGCTTGGAGACAAAACACATTCCCATTCTACACAATGTTATCATGGGTCAGAATCCCTGTAAGGATTTAATTGGCTAAGAATAATTTGCATTCATGTGTATTTTTTATAACTGTTTAAGAGCACAATGTGAAATTGATAATAAAAAAATGTAGTTTATACTCTGTGCAAGAAAGCCTTATCAAAGAAGTATAACCACTAATTCCTGAAAACTCAAAAACTTCTTTTTAAAAGGGATTTGAAGGTCAGCAATGGTGTTTCCTGTATTTGTGGGTTTGTTTACAATGCCCACAAATTCTTATATCATCTCAAGAAATATACTGTTTAATCAAAAGTATTTGAAAACAAAATTGTTTAGAATCAGTGATCATGGGATCATAGAGAAGTTTGGTCTGGAACGAACCTTTAGAGGTCATCTGGTTCCAACCCACCTGCAACAAACAGGGACAGCTTCCACTAGGTCAGGTTGCTCTGAGCCCTGAACAATCTGAACTTGAATGTTTCCAGAGATCACCTCTGTGGGCAACCTGTTCCAATGCTTCACATAAAAAAATCTCTTCCTTATAAATAATAATATACTATTGAGAATTTACAAGGTTCTAATTTTTTGCTAAGATTTGATATAGAATACTGAGGAACTACAGACTTTTTTACTGCAGCCATGAGAGTGGTGCATTTCTGAAAGCAGAAGATACTGAGACAACATGCAACATTTCAAAAAGCATAAAAGAGCATGATGAAGAGCCTGGGAAAAACACAGGTTTAGGCAGCAACAGTAATGATGCACCACCCCTCTGCCAGTGCTACTTGGCTTTTGAATTATTCTGCTACTAAAGTGGGAGAAATATCAGCACAGTATGAATCTGAGCAGTTTGCAATATTTCAACCAGCAGACAAAAAGACAACTACCCTGCCCTTCACTCCCCCACCCCCCATTTCCTTCCTATGATTCATCATTGCAAAGACATTCTTCAAAAATGTTTGTCTATATTAGGAGTCCTTGTGCAGAAGTAAAGAGGTGAGAGTCAGCAAAATCTTGACAATCAGCTCACTGGAACAAAGTCAGAAGAATTTATTGTGTGAAAGTTTGTTGAAAATAGACTTGATGAAAATGCTGGGAGTACAGTTCCTATTGTACCAGGAGGTCAGATTTAAGTAAGTAGAGTTTGAAATCCAATGCAAGGGGAGAAGATTCATCTATTATTCTAATATATGTCTTATGATTACTTACCAAAATGTATTATCTTTTTAATCAAATCATATAGAAGAGGTTGTAAAGAACAGGAACTGGAAGCATTATTAAAAAAAATCTCCAAGTATTATCAGTTCCTTGGAGACAGGCTTAAAAAAGGTAAGAACCATTTATCCACACACAAAGGCTTTTTTTTTTTCATGTCTAAGAAGTCCTTTTGAGATAGCAAACTAATCAAAATTCTACTCTGGTAGAATAATAAAATCCCACCAAATTCTAACCTGAAATGCTACCTTTCTAGAAAGGATATAAAACATGTATCTTGACCCACCTCATGAGAATATAAAAATAAAGGAAATAATTTCTTGGGAATACATCTATTTTTTGTTGCACCATATGCTCCTAAGTAGCCAATAAATTCTTAGCAAAGAGGGGATTTTTTTCATTTTATTTTGGAACAGCTCAACCAGAAGGTTTTGATCAAGACCACTTTTACATTAGAGAGAGAATTCTTATTCTCAGCATATTCTGTCTCAAACCTTTTAACTTCTCTTCTTCCTTTTCCCTGACCCAGACTAAGAATCTTTCAAGCATCATACCACCTTCCACCATATTATTTAGTAGAAAAACCTTTAGAAACACATCAAACCACTTGACTAAACTGTGTGTCTAGAAATTCAAGATCCATGAAGAACAGTGGAATGTCAGTCATTCCAGGCAGTTGAGCTAGAACTCAAAAAAGTAATACTGCCTACTGAAAAATAATTTAGACAAGCTGGAGAGAGGGCTTCGCTTTACTGAGAGACTACAGATAATCAGAAAACTATTTTAGTCAACAAACCTGCTAAAAGGTGACTTGTACACAAATCCACACAGCCAAGGACAAACTGCAACCATGCCCCATCATGACATGCTGATATAAATGACTCTGGAGATTGCCTGGCTCGCTCTTGCAACAGTCGTTTCACTGACTTTACTGAAAGTTTTAATACTACTTAAGTGATACCTTCAAATAGGAATTTTTAATGTCAATTAATGCAATTTACTTCTCAAGCCTGAAAGCAAATTAGATTACTATATCTAAAAGAGATACACGCTTATAATAAACTTGATAGGTATTATAAATAGTGATGAATGACATAAAGTGAATCATTCATGACACAGGTATGCAGAAAGCACTATGATGCCATTGAAAGTATCACTGTACTGCTAAATGTTTTGTACACAAGAGCCAGTGGGACCTTAGGGGGCTGTGGGTTCTGCCTGCCAGTGACCCTATTTACTCTGGGAGCATCTAAGAAAAAAAGAAGCATAAAAGGATTAGATAATACTGTGGCCTTGGCAGGTACAAGTAGTGCTGATATTGCAGCAATATCAGCATACAAGAATTCCAGAAGAGTTTGGTACTACATAGGATGAACAAAACCACTCAGCAGTAGAAACTACTGTGGCAGTGGTGTATTTTCCATCAGGAGCTGTTATATGACAGTGTAACTTACCATGTTTGTGTAGCAAATAAAGAGAGCTATATGAAAGGCTTATGTTATGTTGATAACCAGTCATTAATGTTGAGGAAAAAATTTGCTACTTTATGTTACCATAAAAATTAAAAAATCAAATCTTCTAGCCATGTGCCACTAATAACAAAGGTATTTGAAACAATTTGCATTTAAAAATACAAAGGTAGAGAATCTGAGGGATATAATTCCCCTTGCTCTGTCTTCATTAACAGGTGTGGAAATCAGGGAGCACTGGTTCCAGCTGTAACTGTGATGCAGATACCCCTGCAGGTGGGTGGCTGAGGATACAAATGCTCCTCACAAGAAGAGGATTAGGACCATGGTGTTGCTGATAGCCTATCACAGTTTAAAGTGTTAGTTAGCTCAAGGCAATAACCCAGACAAGAATCCTGCTGAACTTTTCCCCTTCACACCTGGTGAGAAATTCACAAATAGCTGGCAAAAGAGTCATTGCCACCCACCTTCTGTGGTGACTGGGAGGGAAATCTCCATGCAGGCTGCAGACTGGGCTTTCCTGAAGGGGGGCCTGCCGGGCCCTCGGCGGTTTGCTCTCGACACATCTGCACTGGAAAGGCGTTTGCCTGAACTGCAGCTCTGGGAGGTTGGGCTGGTACAGTGACCATTCACGTGATCTGGAAAGTGAATGCAACAAATGCTAGGTAAAGTGGCAGCTCCCAAGATTCAGAATGGAGGAGAGATGTGCGTTCTGATACTTGAGAATGGGTTAAATCAAATCTTCTGTGAATAACTGCTGATTTGTTTTAGCAACTCATCACACGTATGGAGAAAATAACTCACCATATCCTTAAGGTATAATTTGAAAAAAACCCAAGGGCCACAGAACTGGTACATGTTCTTAGAGCTGCAGATCCCACAGCATTTTGCTGACCTATGCACACAGGCAGTTACCAAGGTACTGCAGGTAACACTGGCACCCTGCTGTTTTGTCTCCTAAGAGATTCCAAGTCAATTTGAGTATTTTCTTTCCTCTTTGCTCTCATAAGAACTGCAAGTATAATTTACTCCAGGGTAGAACTCAGAGCTAGACATCTTCCCTGCCTGACTTAAAGCTTCAGGAAACAGGCCACTAGTTGAGATAATTACAAAAATAGCCATAGTATTGGTAAGTATTTTATTCTTTATATATCACATAGATTTATTTTACTTCTAAGGAAATTGACTGCTGAACAATTGATTTGTCTGCAACAGCTCTATAGAAATGAGGCCATGGTCAATCAGCACAGTGCATGTTGCTGTCTCATGGGGTGGGAAACAAAACATGCCTGCTTCAAACTCTTACTGCATTCATCTGTTCTTGGTCAACAGGTCTTTAAACCACAACATCCATTGATCAGGGTTTGGATCAGAGTTCAGAATTGCACTGGACTGTAAAATATTCATGTCGTATCTTTCTTCCTCTCATGCCGGGCAAGAAAACATAAGGAGAATTACTGACCACAATTTCCCCTTCAACATACGAAAGGATACACACTCAGGTATAAGTGAATTATTTTTGGTCAGCAGGTTATTTTAAGTAAACAGCAGGTAATAAGCAAAACAAAAGTTCAGGTTCATGCAAGCACACTGAGGATTTTGTTCAAAACTGTAAAACCTCAACACTGTAGGTAGGGGTTTAGGTAGGAAATCTTGGGGTTTCTGCCTTAATTTTAAATGTTGGGTTATTTATATCTGAGAAATATCTTAGTCTTCAAGAGTCTGCATTTAAGTATCATATTCAGTCAACTCTGTTTGATTTGTATTGTATCCAAGGAAAAGATGAATGTTCACATACCAAGATAAATTTATTTCTTGGTTACCATGCCACGATAGCACCAGTGTACATTATGAAAAGCTATCTCTACATTCACTGAATATTCTGGTCCTATACTGAATACAGTGTACAGTGTGGTACATGTAGCCTTTGAATGTGCAAGTCACGTCCTTTCCATGTGAAAAAAGTTCACTCTCAATGAACAAAAGTGGAAAAAAATGTTCAGAATTATAGATTAGAAAGCAATTTAGTATCTGTACTGTGTAACAAAATAGCTCTGTAGGAGATACAACTTCCATGATTCCTGTCATTTTTCCTTAATACATGGCTATTAACTGAGCTAACAGCAGATATAAAACTGATATGGATGACTCATTCAATTTTTAGTTAGGAAATTTTCCAAAAGTTGCTGGAACTGTTTGTATATTTCAGCAGAAATTCCTTTGAGACTGGGGGCTTTGTTCAAGGACACAGGCTGAGTGTTCAACCTGAGTGCAACAGACACATCCTCATCCAGCTGCTTCCTTTATTCAAAATTCAGTTTGTGGGAAGGTGTTTCAGCATGATATCTAATTATCTCCAGGGAGAATCCTAGGAAGTGGTGAGGAACATAACTGAATGAAAAAAAATCATATTCTATAGAAACATGAAAAACATTTGTGAGTCCTCTCCCCTGAGCATCGTACAGAATTGACACAACACATCCAAACCCCTGCTCACTATGCCTCAGCATAAGAGAAGTGCTGCTATGTTTCCCTAAGTATGCTGGCTTGTCTCAGTTACCTTCAGGAGCCCACATGAAATCATCATTAGGATCTGGGCACCTAAATCCCTTTAGCTGTTTTGACAATGCTTTTTTGAATAAGCAAAGCCAGTTCCTGGGAAGAAAAACAAAATCAGGCCTCATCCTAGAAGCTGTAGGGGTATACCTTTGAGTACTGAAATTGATGAAATATTAGTGGGTGCTATAACAATGACCAGAAGAGGGATTTTAGTGATCAGCTACAACCTTGTCTGTATTTTAACACTGTTCTGTTCTTCTGATTAGATACAACTTTTAAAAATGTATACAAGAAGAAATGCAGGTCTTCAAGCCTTAATAAAAACACAGGCATTGTACAACGAGTAAGATAATTATAGGAAACATGACTGCAATTTTGTTTTGGTCGAGAAACTGAAAAGAATCCAGCAGATAAAGACCACTCAATCTATGAGAAAATTCTATGTGTGTATTTAAAAATTCTCTTTTTTTTTTTTAATGCTCTAAGGCCTGTGATACAAAACAATTCTAAAGAAACGTTATGTACTGTTTAAGAAAAGGTTCCTTGCTGCATTGTCTGAAGAAAGATGAAGTGCACAAGAGAAGTGACAAGAAAAAAAAAATGTACTACTTTCTACAGTGTACTTTCTAAGGGAGAATGAGAATGTTCAAGCTCCCAGCCTTTCAGAATCACTGCAATGATTTACTACCCCTCTGAGGCCTGAGTCACCTGACTCTCCTTTGCCATGACAGATGCATCCCTACCACCCCAAAGAACACGTACAGGAGGCTTGTAAAAACATGGCTTTTTTCCAGCTTTCTTTGATTTGTAAGGAAAAGCAACATTTTCACTTTTGTCCTTGCTGGATTACTGCTTTTGTCACATGGTCACTTGGGCTCTTCTCAGCTCAGAAATATTAATTGATATGGAGCAGTGCTGACATCAGGAACATGAGTGTTGGACTTAAGCAGCAATGCACAGATTGCTCTGTGCTATTTACACAATAGTCCAGCAGCTCCTCACTCTCTCTTCTTCTGAAGGAGGCAGAGAGTTGTTGCTGAAGAAAACACTGCACAAAATATCCCTTTTCTACCACTGCATTTGCCATCATCTCCTACATCCATGGGTCCTGCTGCCTGTGAGGTGAAGGGAATTAGAATTATCCTCCCCAGTGCTCCTGGATCCCTTCAGCCAGTCCCACACTACTGCAATATATTTGGGCACCAGGGTTTAGTGGAGCTTATCCTTGAAGCAGTCTCCAAACTGTGTAAGAACCATCCCACTATGCCAGGGGAGCAGCCTTGTCTACTCCCTGTGGATAGTGAACTAAATGGCCAGGGCTCAGTTTTATAGCTATTCTGAGCATTAATTAAAAAATTTAGGGCTCATGCAAGCCATTGGAAGTAATCATAGGCAATTACCCCTTTAGTCAAGTTATACTAATTTCACTGTATTGGTTTAACAAAGCAGCAAATCATGGTGTGTATATATGATGTATTAAAATATATTACAGTTCATGACATAAAATTCTGTAACACTCTCCATGTGCTGTTTCTACAGTGCAGTTCATGGTTGTATGCCTTTGTCTGGACACATGGAATTAAAACTGCTTACCCATATGAATTAAAAATGCTTTATCTGTCCCTGCTACCAAACACTAGCACCATTCAGTGCCCTGTGCACCCCACAAACTGCTTTAAAAAAGAAAGAGAACTGTGCTAGATGTAAGGCAAGAGTGTCACACAAAATACCAGCAGGATGATGAGATCAAGAGGAACTGAAGAAGTAACAACAATTTCTGTGAACCTGATGGAAGTACTGAGAGATGTGATGTGCAACATGACAGCAGCAAACACACAGGGCAGCCTCAAATTAAACCAAATTTTTTGAGGCATGTTGTGCAGGGAGAATATTCTATATACATATGTGGATTTTAGTTTACATACAGTAACATGTATATCCTACACAACCTGCCTGATTACAAACATAGAAGTTCTAAACAACTTGGTGACTCCTGCAAAAAAGCAAAAGAGACCAACAATTTACCAGTAAAAAGATGGATACTTGTTAAAGTTAAATGTAATAAAAATGTCAGTAAGAAAGAAGCACTCATTTACAGCTAGTGCCTACCAATTTTTTATACTTGACAGAAAAAATCAGGAAAGAATATGAGCAATCAATTCTTTCAGTTCTAACAAAGGAATAAATTCAAACAGAAAAACTAGTTGAAAACCTTCTTACTAATGATTTGAGAGAGTCTGAGACAAAAACTATAAATATCCATAATTAGAAGCATTATAATACCATTTTAAGTTGTAAGGAATTAATCAATAAAAGAGAAGATGAGAACCAGAAGAGAACCAGAACAATGCTTTAATATGGAGCAGAAAGAACCTGGGAAATAAGTCTTAGAGAATCTTCTCAACAACTGTTGAAGAATACAATCTTTACTGTTAAAGTGAAGAAAAATCCATCTGTTTCCACAGGGGGATTTTCTGTGTATTACCAGTAAATTAGATTTTGAGTAATGATTATAAGGGTGACTAACCTTTATTTTTACACAGCAAAGAGATACTCATTTGAATTAGGAAAAAAATGTAATCTTAAAACTGTACAAATGGCCCCAAGAGCTGCCTCAGGTTCGTCTGTAAATAATCAAAATTAGTGTAATAGTGTGAATATTCATTAGTGAGAACACAGACCAATACCATAACATATAAGAATTTAAAGGAAATTATTAAAAAGAAATTTCCTTTAAAAAGTCAGAAACACAAATTTCCCTTGGTGCAGTTCTGTCAGCCAGGTAGGAGAGAAGGTGAAAGCCCTGGCAGAAGAGCTTACTGCAGATGCATTGCCAACAAAAATGTACCTTTAACATCATGTCTTCATCAGTTTGAAGAGGAAGGAAGAGTTGCCCTAATGACATGCTGGTAGAATATCAAGGTCCACTCTAACACTATAATATGCTGTCATTGTAACATTCTGCCTGTATGATGTAATGGTATTCTGCCTATGGTAACAAAATCCTATCTAACACTTGGTTCCAAATCCGCTATGCTTTTTGAAAGTAGGATGAACAGATGTATTTGTCAGAGAACCAAATTACTGGGAAGAGTAATTACTTCTCCCAGTAATACTGGGAAGGCTGAAAACATTAAATGCATTGTCAGATCACTGACAGATTCTCTTTTAAAACTACTAATTTTTGCTTGAAATTATGAAAAAAATGAAATGAAAATAAAAAATAAACACTCTCCAAATGAAAAACATTGAGAATACATTATCATATGTCATACATTATCGATAACATCACCTCTATGTTATCATATCTGAAAAATCAAAACTTTGAAGTGCAAACCTAAAAACAAATCTACCTTTCCTCCCACAGAATAGTGGAAAAATTTTTGACTACTTGGATCTAAGTCTGCTCCTCAGATTCATCTGCTGAATTTCTAGTGATCACACCACACTGCTGGACTGTCTCAAAAAGTACACAGCACTCAAGTGTGCCCCCACAGAATAATCCAACATAAATAGTTGCTATGCTTTGTGCAATATACAGGAAAACATAAGACAGAAAACTTGATTGAATTCTGAAACATAAGCATGAAATGTGATAAATCCTGGGCTGCGCAGAAGACAACACTGGAACATGTAAGCAGAGTGGATGGACCACAAGATCACCTGGATATCAACAAATTGTCCTGAGCACCCCTTAGTGTAGCACTGCACCTGCATTTTCACCATGGAAAAAACTGGCATTCATTCTCTGGTTTTAAAATTGAAAAATGTTACAACCTGAGAGGTGAACAGAGACCCCAGAATGGAAGAATACCCTGTATGTGTTTGCAGTGCTTGAAAGGAGTGGAAAATGACTTACCTTTGAAGTCCTCAGTAAGGAACTCTTTATGTAAAACCAAAGAACTTGGGAACAGTGAGTACCTGTGACACTGGAGCCTAGCCAGTTGCATGTCATTTTGTTATTACCAACTCCTAAACACATGATGATCCTCACTGCTTGTTTTGTTTTTCCAGCTACCAAATTTCACTGCCTTTCCTTTGTGATGAAATTTAACTGTGTCACTTATAATAATTTCAATTAGGGTATTTTTGTATAGTTTAAGGTGCTTACCTTTCCTTTTAACTACTTGCTTGTAAAATTCCCAAGTAGATCAGCTTGTTGTATTTTTTTTTCTCATCTGGAAACATTAGAAGTTAGAACACAGCCCCTTTCTGCTGTGAAATATAACCACAGAGTATATGTGTACTCTGCTATAGTAACTGAATTATCTTGTTGCTTTTTCAAAATTCTGGTCATTTGGACTGGTAGAGTGCTAATATATCCATTAGATATATAGGTTCTTTTTTAAAAATGTTTGACTATAAACATTCTCCTACTCAAGGAAGGAAAAAACTGGTGCTGTCATACACCTGACCTTCAGAAGATTAAGAAACTTTTGTCTAGTAAGGTCCTCAATACAGAATATCAAAATCCAAGCCTTGAGATGTGAAATAGCCAAAAGACTAAAGTTTTAAAACCATTTCTGTAAAAGTGAAAGACTTTAGTCCACTTCACAATGTTTTGCACCTTCATAGTGATCAAACTTGTAGCAGAAAAGGCAAAGCTCATCCTCCACAGACTCAGCAAGAGCATAAGCAGCTGTTTGAGGGCTGAAATCATTCCCCTGTATTTGGCATTTGCCAGACTGCAGAACAAGTGCTGTGAGACTTGACTGGACACTGTCCTGACCTACCTGGTGTAGCCTGACCTGCTGTGAGCAGGATGAGGGTCTAGACAACCTAGACCTGTGGGGTCTAGAGGTCCCCTCCAAACCTGATTATGCTGTGATTCTGCCTAGAAGCAGAGTTGAGATGATTCCTCAATTCAGGTGGTACTTTCAGACTGAGAAGGGGACAGAAAGTTCCTCTACCCTTCTGGAAGGAGACATACACTGGACAGTCTCTAAAATCCTTATCATGCAAATATACAAATAATTTCCAATGTATACTGCCAAGCATTTAAAGAAAATCATTGGTACAGCTGGATATCTGGGCTGCCTTTTCTACAAAGTCATACCAAGGAGGAAAGCAACTCATAAAGTTTCAAAATTTCTGAAATGTTCTTTAGCATTGTAAACAGAACTATAGATCCAGGTAAATCAATACAGAATGCTCCATCTAAAATCTACCAGTTTGTCCAATGCAGTAGTAAGCAAAACCAGATTAAAGCTTAAAAATTGTGTGAGTGCCTAGTGTCTGCTGTAAATACTTTGAAAAATTAAAGCAAGAACTGCTATAACCCTGCTGCTCATTCTTAAAATGGAAATGAGGTTTCATTTATTCAGGTACTGTTTCATAAGCTTAGGAGCATCCAGGAAGTGCTACTTCCCTGTCAATGAAGTGCAAAGGCATCAAATGGTGGATATTTTCATATTATAACTCTATTACCATATACATAAATCAAACAGATTCCACAAACCTCATGCAAAATGGACAAAATGAAGTACAAACCCATAAACCCAGGTCCTTAATTGGATTCTTACAATTATGTTATATGAACTCAATTTTCAGTATTAAAGTTTTTGGGCTCTGATCTTACTGCTTGTAAGTATCTGTAGAAAGCATAGGAAAATATATTACAATTTTGAAGATCACAGCTTAGCAAGAAGAAAAAAAAGACGTCTATTTATATTTGCATTTCCTTTTGTTCTTTCACTAATAAAGTCTAGGTGATGGCATAATTCCTTACAGTCAAACCATCTGTTCATAGTAATTCTAGAAAACTCAGCAGTTACTGATTCTCCCCCATCTTTAGCTATGGCTTCTGTCAGGCTCCCTGTGATCAGCTGGAACCTTTAAAAGCTTTTAGCAGAATGAGCAGAAATATTTTATAAAAGGAAAACGCAAGGAGATGCTTGAAGTGGCTGGTGAAGCCAGCTCTCATACCAAAGCAGTTCTATGTGTCTGGATATATCTCAGACTCTCCACTTGATTCAATAAAATTAGGATTATCCCCATAATTCATCTCTGTGAAACACTCCAAGGAAATGAAGATGATCTGTTGAGAAGACTTTGAGAAACATTAGGTTTAAAAATAAAGATACTATAATTCAGAGCTGCCTCTGAAGGGTAATAGAGTCTATACAGCAGCATTGCCACATCTCCCTTCTGGTCAACTCAAATAAACATTGGGTTGCTGTGACCTGCAGTAGCAAAAACTATCAAGAAGTTTCAATGTATCCCTTCATGTGCCACATCACTCATTTCTGTGTGGAGATACAGCATCCACAGGTGACAAGTGCTTCAGCAAGGAGAGACAATAATCACCACAGCAAAATAAAAAGAAGCTGAGATCAACTTCATCAGTCATATAAAGGTCAAAATGGAGTCCCAAAGTACCTTTAGGTCATGAAAATCCTATTGAAGTTTAACAAGAACACCCTGAGTCATCAGATCACACATTATTCCCCTAAATGATAGCAAACTACTCCCCAGACAATTTCCAGTACAGGCAACACCTCCACCTGAAATAGATTTAACTTCTACTTAACCTCTACTATTTACAATTCAAAGCAAAGTGAAAGCAAGGACATTCCATGAGGCAGATCACAAGAAGGGAGCAGAACTGTAAGCTGCCAAATGCTAATGTATGTCCCAATTAGCTGCAGCCGCTGCTGAGAGTGGGCGATACGTCAGCACTCTCTAAAGAGCCACGAGCCAGAGCCAATGGGATGAATGGACAATATTTTATCATCTCAAAGTGGTGACCTGAATATCTTTACAAGAAATGTGGGCCAAAACTATTGTTAGCCCCTTTATATTCAGACTATGGGGACAGTCTCAGGCAACAGCCAAAGAGTGGATAAATAATCTCCAAGAGCTTTGACAGTGTGGCCAGGACGTTTTGGAGCAGAAGTAACTGAAATGCGGTCATCACCTTTTCCAGGAACTCTCATTTAAATGTAGCTCCTTATGCTGACAAAGAGAGGCTCTTACCAGCCTGTTGTAAACTAAGAAATCTATAATTCAGCACAGTTTTAATAGCTAGAATAATTAACAGGAATATTTTTCTCTTCTAAGACAGTCATGAATTAGAGCTGAAAGTCTGGGGGGTTTTCAGTCCATTTTCTTTTCCTTTTCTAAACCTCTCTCTGCTTGATTATCCATGAGTATCTGCCAGTTTGCACATTGAATGCTTCTTCCACGTGCTTCATCCTTAGCTTCTGGGTAATCTGAGCACAGGAGACCTGATTACTGCAGCCCTAACAACAAACAGGATGCTTTAGTGACAATTTGATCACTCCTTTCAGTGTTTATGAACCTTTTGGAACCAATGGCACTCCACTGTTTTCTGCAAGACATTGAACTAGACCTTCTTAGGCTTATTCTAGTTTATACTTAGCTTGTTCTATACTATTAAAAATAATGAATACAAGCAAATAAAGGAATAGTAGAAACATGACTACTCTGAAATCAAAACTACAGGCAAGATTATGCATTCCATTAATCTTCCAAGTTCCCTACATATGTCATACATTTAAAATGGATCATTATGCTTCCAACCCTTTCAGGTTTTCAGGTTGAATTTGTTTAACTTCCCTGCTCCCCTGTCCTTAGGGTTTTCTGGGGATTTTTTTTGGTGTTTGTTTGGGGTAGTTAAAATATAAATCTGCCTGCAATTTTTCAATATATTCTAGGAAAAGCTTACAATGTCCTGCTCCCAACATGATTACAGGAATATGATAAGGTAGTTTTTTCTCTGATATGCAACATTTTATATTACACAATAAAGCTCTCACCAATTCTAATTACGATGGTATACTTCCTTTTTCAAAATCCTCTAAATACAGTCTTTTGTCCGTTAAGTTTATCTTTTGCTTGTCTTATGCTTGAGGGTTTAAAGTTATTTAATGCTATGTGTCCTTCAAGACAATGTACTTTTAATAATACTAACAAAAGAAGTTAATCTGTAGAATATGGCTTAGTCTTAAGTTCTATCCTCTGGCTATTTTGATACTGTAAGTAGTCACCTTCCCTCTTAATAGCTACCCATTATTTTAGTGATAAATATGAATTGTACAGGTTTATAGGTGCCTATTTCTTTCACCTTTTTGGACTATTAGGAACATTAAGATTTTCCACTCCAAATTTCGTTTGGGTGTATTTCTCCATTCCTACTTTCTCAAACTTATTTCAACTGAATCATTTTATACTCTGGAGTCTGCACAATTTGGATTGAATTTTCCAGTGATTTTTCAACACTTACTTAATCTTTACAAGGAGCAATTGACAGTTTTCCAAGTTTCTCAGTCATTTATAAGGTGAAAGACATATTTATATCCCTGACTTTTGCCTTGTGGAACAAGTGCTACCTTGGTTAACAGGTGCACATGATTCCCAGTGACACAAATGGAATTCAGCTGTCTTATCCAAGGCCATGATCCAACTTTAATTTTTATCTCTTAAAGGACACTAAGTAATGAGGCATGGCTACTTGGTTTTTTCAGTCATCTTATAAGGGAAACTTCCCAAGAAAGCAAAACTAGAAAGAAGTCCTTGAGACTGAGAATATTTAAAGAACATTTATAAGAATTTTTTGTGTGAACCGCACATTCCAATCCAAATACCAGGAGCAATACCCTTTATGTGGATAGAGTGTTGCACGATCTGCTCCTAGCAGTTTTAGGTTATTCAAGATATAGAAATTTTCATTTTAGCTTTTTAGAGGTGAAATTTGTGCTCTCATTATGCTCTTCCACTGAAATATTAAAGCAGAATTGAGAAAAAATATTACAGCAAACTATGTATTTAACAGCTGGCTGAGGTAAGTCTCAAGGAGAGGACTGAGACAAATGACTGATTTCTGATCTGACTTCTCAGACATTCAAAGACACCATAAAATACAGATGTTCAATTGTCTTATCACCGTGGTAGCACAACTTGTACACCAAATAAAGAAAATAGACCAGCGCATGCATTGGGTATTATAGGCAGAGTTCACCAACAACCAGCTTGGAAAAACTTCTGGAGTTTTTTCAGAATAAAGTATTACACACACAGTGTGTAATGATTGGCAATATATGTCTACATGAAATAAATGAATATTAAACAAGCAAAATGCTGAGAGCTGCCAACAGAACTGTATGGGTTAATAGGTGGTTTTTAGAAAGCCTTTTCAGACAAAGACTCTGAGGTTATTGTGTTATCTCATGAATCAGTTGGTAAAATGTTTTGCCAATGAATGTAAGGAAGTTTAAAGCTGTTGGCTTTCGCCTACCGTACCAAGATCAGTCTTAAGATCTGTTGGCAGACTTAACTTTCTTGATCCTTTAACTGAAACAACAGAAAAAGGAGAAAGGCAGTTGTTAATAAGTAAGAAAGAAAAAGGAGTGAGGGAAAACAACATGCCATCTTCTGGTTAAAACCATGTTGCAAATTTGTAGCACTTTTCTTTTAATCAGCATATAAAGGCAGAATAATGGTTTAAATATTTTCATTTACACCATTCAGCAAAATAAATGCAATTGAACAAAGAAGCACTGGAAAAAAAATTACTCCAGCTGTCAAGGAGTGAATGATGTTTTACACAGCTTTGGCTGTGGGCTGCAATATCTTACCTTGTGGTGACAGGAATGATAAAAAAAGAAACCACAAATAAGATTAAGGCAAATATTGCAAATGCTGGCTATGCAGCATATCACAAATATTTAAACACCTGCAAACCAATTTAATAAGAGGGTGCAATGAAATTATGAGATCTGATGAAATCATACCTCAAGATAGCATTTGAAAAAGAGAGGGCATATTGTAGAGGTTATGGAGACAGAACATACTGTTGTAATAATATGGAAAGGAAGACAGATTGCACAGAAACGAAATACAGCAGCTTCAGGACATAATGTGGTGTTATCTAGTCATCAAAACTTGCACTCAATTTAGTGAAGGTTTAATTATTCGTTGTGTTCCAATTATGCAAGAAACCGGTAATTTTGCTTCTGTTCAAAAATGTTTTCATTTCCTCACACACAAGCACATTTTCAAACAATGAACATCAGAGAACTGAAATAAAGCATGTCTTGTAGCAGTCAAAATGGCATTAAATTTATCAGAAGAATGCCTTAAGAAATCTTTTATTAATTATTCAGAAGACTCGATTTCCAATTTGTTTATTTCATTTTGTATTCATTATTTTTTTAAAATGGTTTTATGGCTTTTACCCCTTACCCATGCTGTCTGTTATTAGAAGGGAACAATCAAATATTTGTCAACTAATTATTATATTACTATTATTTTACTTCTAAAGAAAGTCCCACGTGATAAGTACTGCAGTGACAGGAACATATGAATATAAGAAACAAATTCTTTGCAATTTGGATTTAGTAAGCTTTTAGGTCAGAAGGATGCCCAGAACACACACTCACTCTTTTAAGTCACAAAATCCTTGAAATAAAAAAATTCTGTTGTATTGTTTTGCAAAGCCTGCAATGTGGCAGAATTAAATATCAGCCAGCACCTATGTTAGATGGTTTTCTTTTTCTCTTCAGGGATGAGTAGGGGAACCCATGAGGCTCTTGAGCAATATTTTGTTATCAGTAGAATCAGCACAGCCCTCCCAGTAACCCATCTGTAGCCATAACTTTAAATCAGGACACAGTGAAGAGGTCTCTCCACATCAGCCTGACATCAAAAATACACACCCCTAACACTACGACATAAAAACTCTCTAATTTGGATATCAAGTGTTAGGCACCAATGTCCATTTTAGGCACTCACACAAAGGGTAGTTTGATTTTCAGAACAGCCTTTAAAAACCGATTCCATTTATCTGAGCAGCTGTCAAATACTCTTTCAGACTGTGAATGGGTGGCTACTGCTCCAGAATATCAGTGCTCTGCTATAAAGAAGCATCACTTGTGATACAATCTCCTCTTAGGGGAAAGACAACATCTGGTTTAACCAGCCCTCTGAAAAAGGATAAGCAATTCATAAGAAAAAACTGTAGGACTCTTCACTAAAAGATTAGGACTTAGAGTAGCTAAATTAGTGCTGTCATCATGCAGCTTTGAGCTTTGCAAATTGGTAGTCTAACCTCTTCTATTTCTAGGTTACAGGTGTTTGTGTACAGCAGGAATTATGTGTCTTGTGTTGCATGCCACAGCTGTGTCCCAAATGGTGACACATGCCTGAACGCAATAGCTCCCAGCTGTTTGTGTGCAGGCTCATGGAGTATATGCAAAGTTTGGACTTTCTGATTCCTCTGAAGGAGTCTACGCAGGCTTGGTTTGGGAGTTGCCATGTAACAATTGCACACCCTTCACATGGCTATCACACAGCTGGACATTGATGCACTAGGACACAGCAGAGATCACTGATGATAGACCCCATATCTGAGGGTAAAAACAACAGAAGAAGCTGGTTGTTTTCATGCTTTACTGTGATTAAAGCTGTTTATATGAATTTTTTAAACTAACTTTTAACTATTAATAATATCCACATTCCAATCAGTTTATGTAACCTGTTTTCAGTACCTAAATCATGCATGTTTTACTATCTTTACATTTATTATAAAGAAGGATCATGCACATGAGCCTATCTTGCCGACAGAAAGCTTTTGAAATCCAGTTTTATTTGAGAATAGAGTATAAAGGCTTGAGAGGCCAGCAGAGTTGTCTGCTATCATCATTTGTTTACATTCGTGCTGGAGGCAGCCAGCAGAAATTGTGATGCTACAGCATAAGGCAAGACAGCCCCTAACCAAAAGAGCTTCAAGTGTTAAGAGTCAAATTATTCAACTGTGGGATGAGGAAGAGCTCCTAGGTACAGTCTAGCAGCCAGCTAAGCTGAGCACGCAGGTCTCCTGACCTGACAACATCCTGCTCCGCAGCCATCTGGTTCCTCTCAGTCTTTCAAGAAAAACACCAAGGCACAACCAACAAACAAATGCGTGCTCACAGCTCTGGCACTCAATGCTGAGTTTCCCTCAGCTATTACAGCAGCACTGTGGTCACAGATTTTCATATTATTCAAAATGAAGGTGACTTCATGCAGGATTTTTTTCTACTAAGGAGCTTCTGCCTGGCTAACACTCGGAAATATCAGTCCCAGTTACTGCTAAAGCCCCCTTGAACCCTGAGCCAGGCACCAGGGGCTGCACAAGGGCCCAAACCCAGGTCCTCAGCTCACACTGTTCCCTGTTCCTTGCCAATCCCTACACACAAGTCCCTTCTCAAAAACCTAAGCATAAATTCACCTGTTCAGAAACTCCCTTGCTTATGGGAAATAGTGATAAAATGCACCTTGTATCCACACTGCTGAAACTAATCTCTAATTACTGTCCTCTGACTACTTAACATTATTTTTAATTTAACATGGATAAGCAGAAATGGTTTTGCAGTGTTATCAGTAACTAAGTTTCAAAATAAATTACATTCCATGTTTTGCAGACACATTAAATGTTTTGAAACGTTTACTTTCTAGCTTGTTTTCCAGGAGAATACAATTTTCAAATGCAGTCAAATCTCTTCAGGTACTTTGAAGTCACCCACATATTAAGAAAGAGAATGATTGTTAAGAAACTTAACAATATTCTTCTTGAAAGAAAGCTATTTAAAAAAAAATTTCACATAGGAAAGTGGGAGACTGGCATGGCGAAGGCCTAATTTAATTGGTGAAATGAATAAGGATAGCAACGCTTGGAAATCATAGTATGTATAAAAATGCGTGGTCTTGCCATTAGGGATCTGTCTCAAAGCTCATGGGAATTAGTTGTGGGAATCTTTACACAGCCTTCTCTAAGCTTCAAAATCTTAAAAGCATTTTGGATGCAAGTTCCCAATACAAAGGTATTTCTCAAGAAAAAACACAAATCCTTTTTATTTTAGAACAAACATTTGAGAAGTAACTCTTCTATACAGAGACTGAAGAAATTCTTTCCTTCTGGTCTTTGAAAGAAGTCTAAAGTGTCCAATTGCATCTCACACAACAAATGACCTATCCAAAGTTGCATTTTCCTGTGCTCACAGTGTATTCCCATTAATACACTTCAATATGAAGCTCCATATCAATGTTTAAAACAGTAATGGACATACATAATTATATATTATACATTATATTCCTAAGAGCCTCCGAATAAGTTTACCTAATGAGATGATAAAGACAAAATTTACTGGAATGGGTACTGTTCTGTAATACATTACACAGTAATTAACTCAAGCATTTGATACAGAACCACTTACATGAGGAGGCACACTGTGCCACTGCAGAATGAAAGTAGTACAGAGCCCTTCTGACCCTCAAAATCACAAACAAAAATGAAAATGCAGTTTGAAAGAACAAGGCATGCAGGAATAAGAATAGGATCTTCTGAGGCTTTTGGTTTTAAGCCACCAGATACCATGATATGGCATGCCTTGCTGCATTTTTACATTCATGAAACAAGCTTTAGATAGGTAAGAGTTTGGGCGGTTTAAAGTTCTTTTGTTCCACAATTTTTACCAGTGTTATTCCATACATATTACTACATCCAGAATACATTTACAGTGGAAATTGCCACCTCTCAGATATTCAAAAATAAGCAGAGTCTTTCAAATGGTTTTACTAACTTCTTCTTTTCCTTTACAGTGTTGTAAACGCCTCACTATAGCATTTAAATACCAGTTTAATTAAACAAGATACCAGGAAGATTATTCCTGTCCTCTGCCTACCACTCTTAAAAAGCAAGGTTGCTATTTCTTCACTTGCTGCTAACCTCTGTGTGGCACTGTGCATTTCAGAAAACTTTTAATCAAATGGTTTAATTTTATGTTCTATTCTGAACAGTGTTCAGAACAGGAATCTGATTTTTCAATTATATCATCTGCAAAGTCATGTTTTAGTAAGTAGCACAGGAGGAACATCTGAGAAGACAGTCTTGTGAACCAAGTTAAATATTACTTAATGAAGAAGTAGGATTTATACTGAATTATGTACTAGCCCTGCATGTGAAATAAGGAGTACTCCTCAGCCCTGAATCTCTTGCTCAGTGCTCCATCACTCATATCAAAGATAGAACTCACAAATGCCTAATTCTGCTTTGAGGCAGGGAGAAGAAAAACAACACAGCCAAATTACTGAGTTGACCTAGGCTGTCTCTGCAGAAATTTAGTCATAGGTTAAAACACTGCCAAGCACTAGAATGTTACAGGCATAATCAATTTTTCATGGAAACATACAGTTCAGGCACTCTAAGCAATGTTCAACATCAGGCCAAAAGATGAGGAGGCAGGAGATTTTTCAAATTCTCCAAGAAGCCTTTACCAACACTGTTCTTATGGCCTGACTGGAATGGAAATCTGACTAAGCTCCTAATGCCTCTCTCAGATCTAGAACTACTCATGTCTACGCTGGCAATTAGTGTGCCCTGGGGATTCTTCCTAGGCATTGCCCTGGGAGTCTCAAAGTACACAAGTGAGCACAGCAATGCTGTTCCTCAAATCATTGCCCTTCTGATGGAGCTAAGGATGAAGATGCTCACCACTGTGCCATCCATCACGTGTGCAGTGTTTGCCATCTAGACTCATGTCCTCCAGCAGTTTGCACTTTTTGTATGTATTGAGCACACTCAGGGCCAGCACCTGGGATGACCTTCCCTGCTGGGTGAAGAACTGATGTTGATGTGTTCTGGCAACCAGAATGAACAGCTACAAATCAAACTCTGTTCCGTCTGTCTTTGCAACCTCATGTAGTCATACTCAGCAGCCCCTCCTCCACTAGGCAGCAACTTGAACCACTTCACAGAGCACTTCAAGTGTTCTTTCTGGTTTTGCTGAATTTCTGAAGGAGCAACTCTTGGTCTGTTTTCAGCAGAGGAATGCGGTCAGTGGTTTTACAAACACAAAGATCACGGGGCTCTTGCGGAACACAGCACACTTCCACTGCACAGCTCGTGTGCCATGGACTTTAAACAGATAAAGGCAAGGCTGGAAGTGGAAGGATCCTGCCTGACAGATCCATAAGTATGTAGCTGTGCTCTATAAGCAAGAAACATTAGTCAGTGAGAAGGCTGGCGTGGGTGTGAGGCTGTGCTGGTTAAGCACAGGATTAGTTCCTCTCCCAAGTTTTGGAGGGCGCAGTTTTGAGGTCACTTATCCAAGTGACTAGGTTGGATTCTGCCGCGTTTTATAGCAGGTATGCAGAAGCAATATTAATTAAATTTTGCAATAATTAAATGAAAATAATTAGTATCAGTCACAGTAAAAGAAACTTGTTTTAAAAAGTAGTTCTAATAATAGTTACTTCCTATAAAACTGCACCTGATTTCACATTTTAAAATATAAATATAGCTTGGAAAACAACATGAAAGTGCTAAAATAGGAAACACCCATAAATATGCCATGTTTTCCCTGCTGAATATCTCCAAAACAGAAAAAAGCAGAATAAATTTTGGAGCAAATTATCTCAGATTTATCTAAGAAGGCTATTTTTGAGCACCACCAGAATGAAAAATTGAAGTTAACTGCAGAAAAAGTAAAGTGTTATAGGAGACACATCATTATAAAACTAAGAATATGCACATATGGTTACCAAGTCAGTCATCTCTTAGATTTCAGTGAAAGAAAAGGTTTTAGCTCATTTCTGAAGAGAAAAGTGAAAAGTTGAATCCCAGTGAGCCACACAATAAATAATCTAAATATAACTAAGCTATCAAATGTTTCATTTTAAAGCCTATATCATGAGTTTCTGAGGCCCTGCTCAAGAGTTTGAGCTCCTAGTTTTATACCAATATTATTATAGCCCATTTCACTTGGATATCTCCATATCTACAGATTTTGGGTTGCAAATAGTACAAGGAAATACATGTTTCAAAGCAGCTGTTTTGTTTCAGCTCTTCCTATGTCAGGGAAACATTTTTATTAGTTTCAGCTTTTTATAATTACTAATTAGTGGCTTTCACGATTAATGTATCCTGTTATTATGACATAAAATATGTGAAACAATAACTGAGAATTTGAATAGCATACTATGGGTATTTGTTACCATAACTAAGGGGGAAAAATATCTGTCAATACTTACCAAACTACAAGGAAAAGAATTGTGATATGCATACCACAAGCAAAACAAATGTATCACAGCTACACCTCCTTATTTTCCATAACATTTAAAAGCCAGCTACTAGAAAACAGCTCTTAGCAACCATCTTTAAGACAGTGAACTCACATTAAAGAGATCAATGTAGACTAGGCACTTGCTGAAAAAGTCTCTAGGAATGGATGAATTCCACCTTCTGAAGGACTATGGGCAAAATGGGAAACATTTAGGAATTTTTATGTGGCCAAGATATCCCTGCCCTGGCTCATAAGCAAATATTTTTTTCTGAGGTTCTGCTTTCACTGCAAATTACATAAATCAGGCACTGGGGTTCTAATGGCTAAAATTTACCATCTCCATATTGCTGATTTCAAACAATTTCTTCATGTACACGTACGCATAATATATACGTATAGAATTACAAGGACTCCCTACTGTAAAAAAACTTAAAAAGCCTTTTAAGAAAACAGAGAAACAAGCTTCTTATAGGAGGTTATAGGAATATACCTGCATGATCCTGTTACTTCAAATGTTTTCACACTGTTCACCTCAAGATGCACCACGTACATTTAAGTTTTCCTTAAAGAAGCAGACTTAGGATTTTACTGTGCTACCTAAAAAGCGCTTCTCCAGTAATATCTTCTCTTTGGAACTATGCACTTCACTTCTTAGGGATTAATGAAACACAGTGATGCATGACATGAATGGCTTATACAGACTGCAGGAAGAGAAGCCAATCACCTTTACCTGAAGTGGGAGACTTGCAACGCTCAAGCTCCAGGGAAACTGGACTGTCACTGAGTTCAGTCAGGCCTGAAAAAATGGAGTTAAAGAATTAAGTTACAATCTAACAGGGCATGCTTCAACTTTCTTGGTTGATGATATTCTGCACTGTAAAGTCAATTTGGAGAAAGGAATGGTGTGAAATGAGAGGGAAATAATCTATTTCAGATAAGTGCAGTTATCAGGCTGTCACTGCAGCAATTTAGGCTTGGTTTAAAAAAAAAAAAAAAAATCACACCTCTTGTTAACTCAGATTTGTTTTCCGAGTGCCTCGGGATAGAAAAGAGTGACTGTACCTAACAAAAGAAAACAAGTAAGTATAGTTTAAAATTTAAAAGTCTGTGATATGACTCAAACACATTCATCCCTGTCAATCTGATGTGGAATCAACTCTATGCTTTCAACTGCTGCATAATGCAGGGAGGAAATCTTAAAAGAGGGGAAGAAAAAAGTAAGATTACCGCTACTGTGCAATATTAGAATTTTCATGAATTCACACAAGACAGGTCATTTTAAAGGACACAGAAACATTGATAATGCTGGCTGTGACACTGAATTTACTGACAAAATACTTTATATATGGTGTATATATATATATATATATATGTATATATATATACACATATTTGTCAGAACTCCACCTACATGGAAGACAGCACCAAGGAAAGCAATCCTAGCCTGTACTGCAAAAACTCGAGCTTGTTTCTGTGAGCAAACTAAGATCCATCTTTGGCACAGGTTGAATGTTCCAAGTTCAAATATGCCTTTGGCATGGTGGGGAGGGAAAGTCTGAGCTCACTCTGTCTTTTACCATGGGCTAACTGGGCATGGCCACACCTATTCAAATGCACCCTTTGTATGTATCTGTAATGCCCTGTGGCTCACCCTTGTTACAGGAGCTCTGGCACTCCATACCATTGGCTACCTGGGACTGACAGGCAGCCCTGCCCAGACATTCCTATGCCAGCTAGGTGGACACACAGCACTCAGGTCAGAGCCCACAGTCAGGGGTACATTACTGTCATACTGATACTGGATTTACACACACTCTGCTTGTGCTGCATCCTGAGAATCAAACATCCTACAAGAATATGCTTTAAACAGGCACCATGGCTTCTGTAAGAGAACGTGTTATAATTTTTATTGCTTTTGGACCCTCAGAGGTGAGGCCCAGAGACCCTCACCACTAAAATTCATGTACACTCTTGTTTTGGAAAATTCTGCCACTCAGTCAGCAGTCCTGCTTTCTTAGAATTAAATCCAGTGGAATCTTAATGTAGGTAGTGACAACTTTATTACAATGTATTTTTGAACTGCTATAAGAACTGGATCGGATCCAGTGCCCCAGCCAGCAAAACAAAAAAAACCTCCTACCATTAATGAAGCTGCAGGAGTGCAAGAATAATGGTGAGAGCCCTTTGGAAAACCAGCAGTATTGATTTACTCTGCTAAGTCAGTATTAACAACATACTTTTTCCTGATTTAAGAAACAAGATCTGCCAAACGAGACACTATTGTTGAAAAACAAATATTTTTTATTTTGAAAAATGTACTTTCAGTCTTTCTTTCATTTCACTTAGAATCTGTGAGAAAAAAAAAAATCGTATTTCAATCAATTGCAAGTTCAGTCACTTTTGATGTTCTGAGAATATTCAGAAACTGTAATAATTTAGGAAGCCTCTCAAGTACAGCAGATCTTACTTCCACTTGAACCCAAGATTTCTGTATGCACCTAGAGGTTTGGGACAGAATTGATTTTTTGCTGCAGAACTGTCTGCAAGGTGCAGTGGGAGCAATTTTGCATAGTTCTTGAATAAATAAAACTGATACTGTTTCTTTTGTAAATGTATTCTTTGAGTTAGGTAAGTTTTAACACCTTGCCTAAGATCTTCTAAACATTGTATAATTAGCACTGGTGTTGGATACAATACCAAATCCCAGGTCAGACTTTGGTTCTAAATAGTCTGGGTTTTTCTTTTTTTACTATGGAGTTCATAAAAACAATATTCCATCTCAATATAAATTATGGCGCTATAGACTTAAACAAGAAAATCACCAAACTGCACCACCCAAGAGCAACCACAGTAAGAAAACCACGACTTCTCCATGTTTGGCACAATTTGCAACATGAAACATTAAAGATACATTTCATGTTATGGTATTTAAGAATATTGAACACGTAAACTTCTCTACAAACCTTGACTTGCTGTCAAGCCACGGTCACCCCTAGCAAAGACCACCTACAGATGCCTTTAAAGAAGAAGTGCAATATATCCCCGTGTGAAGTGTAAGTGGTACCATGTGCCCTGCACAAGAGCATTGGCTTAATCTCACTTAGATTTGCTTAAGCACTCCCACTTGCAGATTTTCTCCTGCCATAAATCATTACTGCTTTGAAATATTTTAATGAGTTCTGCTCATCACACTCCCATTTATCCAAAGTCTCTTTTAATCTTGCTAAATTCTAAATTCTGAAGATGTTGTAAGGCAATGAATTGCTCAATCATCATTCATTGAAAAGGATAAACACATATTCGTCAAATTTTTTGTGTTACCTTTAATTCCACTTAATGTTTCCCTTTGAGATAAGAAAGTGAGCTCTCAAGCTTTTCCTTGTACTACTGCTCATTTTTTACTCTCATTTCCTTTTTAAGGAAACTAAACTAAATATTCTCAATAATTAACCATGTATAAATATTTCCATGAACTTCAGCTTCCCTCAAATGTCTGAGAGACTACAACAGCTATTGAAATTCAATTAAAAACTATTTTCACTTTCCATTTTGAATTCTATAGGCAGTTTGTGCCCCAAGATATTTTAGCTATTTTTAGCCCCCCCAAACCACCACCCCAGCAAATTTTAAGCCCACCTAGAGCAAGAGGAATATAGCAGTAAAAATAAAGGCAAAAACCCAAGACTGGCAATGTAAACAACCATCTGAGAGAAGATATACCCATGGACATTATTGGCTTTAGTCTGAGCAAATTATAAATGTGTAAATAGTGCAAGAGGTAAATATATCACATAAGACATTAAAATACTTTTAAAGACTTGTCCTATGGATAATTTTCTAAGTTTAGTGTGATTTTCATTTCCTTTTTATTCAAGGATCAAAACTAGTATGAGGTAACAACTTTAATGAACACATAATTTAAAATTATGTTTGAAATTTGAAATTTCTATCTGTATGTTTGAATGATTCAGACTGATCATTTACTCTAAAGCCCCAAAGCCATCACATCTTTGCTTATAAATAAATTGTCATAAATATTCACAAGCCAATAAAATAAGTAAGCTCAGTGTTATCTTAATCCCTCATCTTCACACCGAATTATCATACCATGTTTTCCTTATGTTTATATACCTATATATATATCTATGTGTTCATTCTTTGGAAATTAGTTAGCTCAGAATATAGCTATTGACTTAAACTCAACCTATATTAGCTCCTTAGGTGTGAATTAAAGTGCCAATTACTGATACACAATGACTCATAGCACACAGTTTTCTGTATCCTCCTGTCAGACCAACCATACTTCTGCTCACCCCCTCTCAAGGGACTGGCCCGAGGGAGAAACAAGAACTTCTCACTGAAAAGTCTTCATTATGAAAATTATTTTGCAATGTATCAACATCCTTCGGATTTGACAACACTTTGGATGCTTCATAAAGACTATTTTCTTGTTCTACCAACAGATGGTATGAATTTCTAGTAGGAGATGCAAATTCCTTTTGCATCATTTTGGTATTTTTATGTTCTGCTGCAGACATTATCCCTCTAGATGCAATAAATGTACTTGTTTTAATAGTTGAATGCATGTTACTCAAAACCATGTAATAACACATACAACTTGATTTCAACTGAAGAAAACCAACCAAACAACAACCAAGCAACCTCATAATTCTGCAGTACAGCACAGAGAGTTTATTTTATTTAGCTTGTCATACAGTCTTGCTACAAAGGGAGGTGGCTGTAGATGTTACAGCAAATGGAATATCATCAACACCTGACAGTTATCCCCAGCTCTGCACTTATGCACATCTTAGCTTCTTCTTTTCCTTAGATTATTTCCCTGATTGGACAATTACGTTCCAGTCTCTTCCACTGTGTACTCCTAGAACTGGTGACATTTCTCCCCTCCTTGCTTCCCTTTCCCACTTTCACCTCCCAAACCAGAGAATGTGCTGCCTTAATGCTCTAAGTCCACTCTGGGTGCATTGGAGTCTGCTTTACATATGTAACCAGTATCAAGCTATCTATAGATTTATTGGCTAAAATCAAGAACATTTATTCCACCACAGTGCTTTCCATATTGGATGTCCTTGACATTGTCAATTATGTCTTTCCTCTTCTCCAACATATTGCTTCTTTCCTCTTACATGTTCATTCTTTTTTCCCCTTTCCCTGTTCAGTTGCAGGACATCTCAGACTGAAATATCAACACTTTCTTTCTCTGACTTAGCATTTGAAGAGATTATTTTGTATAAACATAGCAATAATGTTTTCAATATATATATATATATCCCTAGTGATTCATAAATACACATCTTCAACTTGGATTTCTTCCATCCAAGTTAGAGTAGTAATCCTGTCTTTCTAAAATCTATTCAGGATTTTCCAAATAGGAATTTAACATTGCCAAGATCAACTCAACGTATTTTTGTGCTGAAATCTCCTCTTTACTACATGAACAGAGCTATCATCATCACTGTCTTCTCTTGTACTCTAATACATAATATTATCTTTGAATGTCACACTTTAACCTCATAATTAAGCTGGACACTAGATTACATTGTCTTTTCCTGCAAATCACCTCTAAAATGACCAACAAAAATGTAAGTATCTTGCTCATCCATAATCTCTTCTTTGGCTTCAATACCTGTAAGTCTTATTTTCTCATACACATCCACATGAAATTATCTTCTTGCTTCCCTACTTAATTGAATCAACTACTCATATATTTTCCCATTAACTTCCATTTTCATTGATATAACCCTTAAAAGTTTAGACCTAATGCTTCTGTTTTCACATGACTGCTCCTGCTTTTGTCATAATAATATTGGCTTTGACTGCAAGATTCCCAAAAATAATTTACTTTTCCCATCATCATCCCTTATGAGAGAAGATAAACTTGTAAGTGAAATCCAAAATTCCCTCTTAATACCCGTTTTAAAATACATCTCTCAGATAAGAGATATATCAAAGCACAACTTGAGAATGACTTGGCAAGATATTTCAGTCTGTGACAGATTCTAGTCCTGTTCTTGATCTTACTGCATCTTTCAGATCATACAATATATACTCCTGTATAAGTATAAAATGACAAAAGCAAGAACCATTTTTGAGGAAAGAAATTAAACAATGCCCTTGCCTAGAACTCAGACCAATACTTCACAGGAAGATTTTTGCGGACTTTTCTGACTATGGGGATGAAGACAGAAACAAGATAATACATTTTCAGCTATGAAAGATTCTGTGGTCTATGTTTGTAATTCTGAATGAAAACACTGGTAATTTTTGCCCTTAGAATTTATTAGTTTTTAGAGGGGGCAAAAAAAACCCCAAACATTTGGCTGCTGTCTGTCACTCAGGTTCTCTGTTACAGACTTGAAATTAGCAAGATCAGACTAATAGACTTTGAGATACCATACACCAAACTTTTAAATGGACTGCTGAATTGGTAACTGAACTAGTCTTTTAACTAAACAGACCACCTTTTATGAACTATTATGAAATAAAGTTATAGAAATCAGCCTAGAGGGATGGAACAGAATGTGTTGTGCAAGTGTATGAATGGATTTCAATAGCTACATAACTTTATATTTATGAGAGATGATAAAACAACTGCCACTCTTTTATCCTGTCCATACTGAATATTTAATATAAAATTGCCTATCCTGTTTTTCTGTGAAAAGTACTTTAAAAAGAGGCATCCTAGAGACCTAATTACATATAAGCACTGCAGTTAATTAAGATACGTATGGCTCATCTGTTGAACAGTCATTTTTGCAAAATTAATTATAGCTTTGTTCACTGTATTCTGCAGTGATGAATACTAATATTTAAATTTCATATCAGTATAACTCAAATGTTAAAGATATTAAAACCATGAATTTTCATAGCCCTCTTTGATGTATGTATTTTTATGCCCACTTTACATTCCCCATCAAAGAACAGAGGCATGGGATGGTTCCCCAAAGCCAAATATTTAAGTACCAAACCAAGATTAAAATTTTAAATTTCACAGCATCCAATTCAATGGGTACTCTTTTAAGCCACATTGTTCTTCTGAAAAAAGGGAAGAATTTATTGGTAACTACAGAGAGTGCCATTGCAAAACAAGAAATGCTTCATATTAGTAAATGTACATGGAAACAAATATAAAACCAAAGAGAGATACTGTCACCAAGAACATAACATTGTTGAAAAATACTTTCTAAGGCCCAATCTGTCCCATATAACACTGAGGTTTTCTCTTTGACTTTTTTTTTTAAAGAAAATAATTTCTGTATAATAAAGGTAATTGTCAAAAATAAGCATGGTTGACATCACAAAATGTAGTAAGTTTGCATGCATGCTGAATGTGTTTAAAAAAACACATTACAAAGCACAAACACATGGGTTTAAGTCAGGCATAGTCCAATCATGATAAAGCTTTTTGCCTAACCTTTATAGAACTTACTCTGATAGGAAGTACGGATCCGTTTCGTTAAATCTGGATAAAAGTTAGACAGGCCACGCATGCAAAAGTTGTCTTTGGAACATGCCAGTACACCAGCATCAGCAGCAGGCAGAGGAAAGAGAGAAAAAACAGTCTAAAGTGAAAGGAAGTGATATCATAACCAGCATCTAGAACAGCCAAGGTGAAGAAATTTCAGCAGATGCTTACCTTCCAATTGGGAAATATAACAAGAAAAATAATCAAAAAAGTAAAAGATGTGGGATGGATGGTGAGAAAGCAGCTGAGGCTTTTTTTAGATGCATAGTTTCTATGAGCAATCTAGAAGTTGCAATCCTTCTCAGTGGTCATTTATCCACAGTGGGCTCCATTCTGGCAGCAGTGGATAGCTGGAATGATGCCTTAAAGGATTGGCCCAGACTGCCACTGACAGAGAAAAACCCTCTGTGATACAGTGCTTATAACAGCTTTTTCGACATGAGCAATCCTCCACCTTTTGTCCAGAGTTCTGCAGCACCTTGTTTCTGGCTAGCTGCTCACATTTCTTATGGAGCTGCTGTGAGGCTGGCTGAAACCAGACTGAGAAGCTGAAGGTAACTTGAAGCTGCTCGTCTCTTCTCTCCTCAGCTGTGCCAAATTTACATATTTAACACTTGGCACAGATGGGAACTAAGCTTGCCATGATTAAATGCATAGAAAGTGAGATGGTCTTTCAGGAGCAGAAGTAGGCCTGAAGACTTGTATTTTATTCTATAAATTTTCCTCTAGATTTTACTTTCTGTTTGGAGTGTAAACACATTCCCAATTTAAAAAAAAATAAAAATTCCCATAATTCTGTGGAGAAGTAGGACTTGATTCAGTGCAGGGTCTGCTGATGAAAATGCTGATGGCATAAACCCACTATAATCTGTTGCTTTTATAATTTTAGGGTTAGATTTAAAATTCCACATTTTCAAAGATATTTTAAAATCGAATTCTAAAACTTCACAGCTATGAAAAACACATTTCATAATTGTGTCTAACTCTTGCAAGTTACTATGGAATACGTCAAGTGGAAAGACTTGAAACAGATGATCTGACTTTTTCTCATACAAATAATGTTTATACAAGGAAATGTTTAGATAACCAACAAAGTATGGTAAAATTTAGCTCTATTGAAGAATTAATATTTCTAATACACAACACATAACAACAGTTATGACTTACTCGATCCTCTTAGCATCAAATTTTAAAACGGGTTTGTAGGTTTATATTAAGAACTTCACTAATGAAGCACTAATGAAGTGCTTAATTTGAGCTCCTTGTGTTACCTGCATAACATGCCTCCCAGGTGTTACGCACCTCTAAACACAGCTGACTATTCAAATGAATAGCTCCTGGCAGAAAATACATTTAAGCTTAAATTGAAGTCTTACTTATTGGTATGAACTTATTGAAATCAGAAAGAAAATAGCATACAAACTACACATCAAGTGACTGCCAGAAAAACAATTTATTACTCTGCTCATTTTGATTTTTTACAGACTCAGCTAAGGGAATTACTTGCTGACCTCCATCCCAAAAGGAAAAAAAACCAACCTCACAAAACATTTTATTTCTGAGAAAATGCCCGCACCTAGAGCATGTCAAGTTTCTTTTGCCAAGTTATAGAAACTCCATTGGCCGGCAAATAGTCATGCATTCCAAAAGCACTAGAAAAAGCCACAGGCAAAAAAAACCAAAGAAACATATCAGGCTCATAAGCACAATGATTTATTTCCTACCTGCAGCAAACTGCCTGCTCTTGCGGGGTGAGCGGGGCTGCCGCTGGTACGGATCACTGGACCCATAGAGGTCGAGGGTGCCCATGCTCAGCAGGACTGTCTTCTGCATGAAATCCACAACTGCCAAACCATTGCAGTTCCCAAAAGCCACTCTGCAAAGAGAAATGTCCCTCAAAAGTGTTACCAATATGTAATTAAATCCTGAAAACGATAATAATTATTATTATGAATAGTGCACAAACCTTTTCTTCAGGAACTACTCAAGCTCACGTTTTTTATTTCTTACAGATTTGTAATCCTGAATTTAAAAAACTCTTTTCTGAATTAATTTTCCAGAAAGCAGTTACAACTTCTACCAACTTTCTGTATCAAACACATTGCAGTAATGTCTAAATGTTCCTTCATTGAACAATATCATTCTAATGATAATGATATCAATTAAAACTAAAAATTGGGACATAGATATTAAAAAGTGGGTATGCATTTATATAAAATACAAATTAAATATAAATACAAATACATGTAAAAAAATTCTTTTAAAGCTAAATGTTAATGAAAAATGAAATATATTAGGCTGTATTGTGGAGATACCCAAATCTGAAAAGCATTTATAAAATTTCTTCCAACTCTGTCAGCTTATCTACAGCAGAGATTTCTGTTAAAACAGTCTCTACCCCACTGAAATACTTCTGCAAATGCATTTTGATGTTGGTTTGATTTATGGGCAAGATCTCTCTCCTTCTGCATCAGACTGCAATTTTAAATTCCAGACAGAAAGGATTGCAGGTACAGCCACAAAGAAACTCAAAAACCCAAACTATGTTCAATCATATTCAGAATCACTTGCTATCAGGTTCTGTAATTTTCTGCACAGAAGCATAAAAGCACTTAACTCACACTAAAAGTGAGGTGTGCACTCACCTCCACCTGACTCTTCTTAATGTATCTCCAAAATATCTGAAAGGAATTTGTGTGTGGAAAAACAACAATGCAAAAGGAAAGTAATGAGGTGGAGGTAAATCAGGGTAGCTAGAAAATTTTCTACTGTCCTACCTTTTCTTACACTGCTTCTATTATAAAAAAGAGGGTTCCATATAGCAAATAAAAAAGTAATAGTAAAGAAAAATGAAATTATTTTCCCTCAGTTGTCAAACTAGCAAATTAAGGCACCGTGTGCAACAGTGGCTTGAATTCTACTGGTTGTTACTACACTGTGTTTAGTCCCAACACTGACTGCAGTACAGCATCTATGGAAAAACTATGGATGTACTTCGACTTTTCTCCATTGGTATTTTTTCCCCCATTTGTGTCCCTCAGGGGCCCTGAGGGACAGTACAGCTTAATGTATTTGCTAGTGACAGAGACAATGGAATGGAGGGCACCCTCAGGAAATTTGCAGACAGCACCGAGCTGAGATGTGCCTGAGGGACAAGAGCCATCCAGAAGGACCTGGACAAACTTGAGAAAATGCTTGTGTGAATAGGGGCAATGGTTTTAGACCAAGAGAGGATTGATTCTATGTGTTCATAAGTTACTGCATTCTGGGAGGAGAAAAAAAAAGACAAAAAACAAAGACAAGTGTCAATCTCATCTATTAATAGTTTAGGGAAAAAAAGATCATTTGCACTTTGAAAATTATTAACCTGAGATTAATTAATTTTCGAAAACACGAGTCACAAGAAGAGCTAGTGATCATTCACACCCCTGGTCAGCACATTAACAAAATGTATAATTTCCTGGTCTGTATTTTTCTAAACTCCTCTAATTTCACACACAAGCATTGATCTAATATTTCTTATACCCAAACAAATGAGTTTAAAAAAGAATCTGAAGTTGCTTATTAATAACACTTCTGAGGATGGATAAAAAAAATCTAGACAGCCATTACTCTTAGCAAGGCTTAAGATAAATTGCTAACAACCAAGTCCTTATGAAATCAAAAACAAAATGAATTTCTCAGTTTTGAGCAATGAACAGAATTAGTTGCTAGGTGATGTCCTATTCAGTTGGTATCTTTCACAGAAATGTCATAAAACCCTCATCAGACATTTCTGGACAATTAATATGCAGATTAGCTGAAAACTGTTACCCCATGAGCCAGTAATAAATTTTCAGTCACTGCTTTCAGTCCAACAGAACCTACTTCAAAACAAATTTATTATTTGTATTTAACCTTGTTCCTCAAGGTTAACCTAATCCTTCAGTTGTAATTGAAGCATTTTGCAAGATAACATGAAGAAATTTTTGATGATTCATTTCAACATAAATAAAACAGGTGTTAATACTTTTAATTTGTAGCCTTGGTACTGTTGTAAGTAAACCAATTACATTAAATAAAATTTTTCAGTGTCTGAAATCTTTCATCTTTACTGGGAATGAAGGTTTTTTTGCATCGTACTTTATTCCTGTTTCATGGCTGCAGTATAACAGTTCCAGAAATCATAGAAATTTAATTAAAAGAATGCTGGAAACAGACTCTCCAGAACACACACCATTTTATGTCTTTGACCTAGTTAAACTGACTGGTGTATGAAGAAAAATAAGGCAAAAGATGATCCAAATAATTCTACGATTAGCATGGCAAAAACTACATGCTCTCAGGCTTCATGCTGAAGTGGAATAGGTTTCTCCACATGGTGAAGATAGATAACAGGTGACAAAGGAGTAAACAAAAATTCTGATGAAAGAAAGGACTGTGCCTTGTCATAGGCCTGAGGAAAAAGTTAAGAGTGACAAGACAAAGAAAGAGAGAAGAGAGTCTGCAGAAAAAAATGTAAGGAAAAAGATCTTTCTTGGGTAGATTTTGTAGGAAAGTTAAATTCAGGTTATCAGCCTACTTTATTCATACATGCATTCATTCCTGAAACACTCTTGTACTTAGCTTATGGTGTTTTAAAGGAGGCTGTCCCGTAATCTATTATTGCTCCTAGCAAATGAAACAATTTAGAGCTCTTGATTGAATCAATCAGTGGTTTAGGAAACCACAGTGACCATTAGGAGAACCACAACCTATCAGAGTAGTTTACAAGTGATAGAATGATGTGATCATTCAGATGCTGCCTTGAGGTCTGAGACCTGGAAGGGAGCAAAGCCTAACAATTTGCACAAGTGACAAATGTATCAAGGTACAGTAAAGAGAAGAAACTCCTAGAATTCATTAATAGGAAATGGTCTAGAAATTCAGGCTGAAAACTTGAAAAAACAGGCCCCAGAAGACAGTATTTTTGCAGAAATGTAAAAACTCTGCATTAAATGGCCTAAGTTTCTGAAAAGAGTCCAGTGACTTACTGAAAATCAGCAGGAGTCAGCACCTAACACCAATTACAGCCAATAGTTTTACTGGAGTAACACCTACAGGGAAAACCATTTTAATGTATCAGGGTGACTCTCAGTAAGGGAAAACATTAAAAATTTGCAAATAAACTGAACCTGAGGAAACAATTACACACACTCATTTGCATTGCCATCCAGAATATAGCATTTAAATGCTCCTTTCAATTCTCAATTTCAGGCCACCGACTCTTGTGCAAGCAGACATTAGCACAGACATAAAAATGCTGCTCTCAGAAGACAATTTCCAACTAAAATATGATGTAATGAAAAATGGTATTTAACAGTTAATCACTTCACCATTTTCCATTAAATGCATTTCACCTTGGTGAACCTTTCAAAATAACTTTGAAAATTACAGATTTGAAATGCAATTAGATCTTATTTGAAAGGATGGAAAGAATTATGTGAAAGATTCAGTCTTTTAAATAGGATTAGTAAAAATATTGGCAAGAATGGCAGTTTAACATCCCATATTACAATCTCTGTGTCAGTTCAAATAACTTTCCCCCAAGAATCTGATTTACAGCATCTTTTGAATACTTTGCTTTGACCTTAATTGTTGGTGGGAAATTTCAAAGTATAGTCGGAAAGCATGTGATTTAGGGCAATAAACAATAAATCAATGCAACCTTAATTCTGAGTTACTTACAGTCCATAAGCAGAGTTTACAGCAAGACTGGTAATCTGTTGTGGAGGCTCACCATCTACCCACACCAACTGGATAACCAGATCTGCCTGGTAGCCAGGAGGCATCCGCACAGGTCGAGCCTTAACGCTAAGAAGAAGAGGTACAAAATAAGAACAAGCAAACAAACACTGGGCCACGAAAAACAACTGCTTTGCATCACTATGAATTGTAAACTTGAACAGAAAACCTAAAATACGTTATTTTGAGACTTTGAAAAAGGGCATTTCCGTGTATTTGGAACTTTTGCCTTATGAAGCAAAGCATGACAGAAAAATGTAAAGAGGCAAGAGAAGATGAGAAGATACACCTTTCTGCAGTGGTCCCCACCAGAGCATATTAAAAACTTATGGACTTGACAAATCTATTTGTCCATGTAGTGCAAACAAGTCCTGTTTTACTTCTAGGAGCATAATAACCTATTATGTGAATGAATGGTTCCTACACCAAATCTGATATAACTATTAACACCTGTTCCTACTGTGTTATGGTAAGTTCAGTGACTTGCAAAGCAGGTAGTGAAGGTGTACATTTTAAGGGGAAATGTAAGAGCTGAACACCTCTGTATGACTGCTTTATGTGCTTTTTTGGGTGGTACAACAATGTGGGATACGCTGGAAGAAATCATTATGCAATAATAGCAATACTTTGAGGTATTCATGTAAGTCATTAGTACATTCATGCTGTAGTAGTATTTTACAGATAAAACCCACTAGTCAGTGCATTTTCACTGTACCTGTTACTGGTGATAGTGCTTGTATTGCACCCCTTTGCACATAGGCATAAAATAGGGCAGTATACTTTATGAGAAAGTCATTCCTGATCTATCCTCTAAATGCATTTCTTTAACAGCAGCTTGGCACACTCACTGTTCTATTTCTTTTCCCTGTAGTACTCTTCAGACCTTACATGTGTCTGGAGCAGTAATCAGGCACTTGGTTTGGATATTGTTGTAGGAAAGACGTGACAGTGCAGTTCAGCAAGTGCTCAACCCACTACAGTTGGCAACAGTTTCGTATTGTTGTTTTCTATCAACAGCAAACCTCTGCTCAGAGTTTTGCAATTTCTGACCTGTTCTGCTGGCACTAAAAGCTTTGCCCTTTTCTTTGTTCATATGATACATAGCCACGAGCATTTTTGAAGTGATGCTATTCATAACCTTAAAGAAGCAAGCTCTGGATTACCCAGGAGTATTCGTGCTGAGAACAAAGGTGTGAACATCTGTGAACTCAAGCTGCCAAGGGAGAGGGGTCCTTTGAGACCAGGATAAACTGAAACTACAGGAGTTGTATACAGTAAAAATGTATTCTTTTCAAAGAAACTTCACAGCAAGCAGAAGCTGAATATTTTACAAACAGTCTTTGAGAGTATCTTTGTGATGGAGCCCTTCAACTTCTAATATCTGTGGATAAGCCTTTAAGAGGCATAATAGGGGTGGTCTTTCCATCTGGTACCTAATTTTCAGCTTTCAGCTCCTGCCCTTAAAAATGTTAGAAAAATATAGACCAGGTAAATGAAATCCAAGAACCAGGACTTAGTCTAATGCCCTTTTAGGTGAGCTTTCCATCCATATTTTCTAATGGGTAATTAATGGTGTGGCAGGACACAAGATGCAAGCATGCTGCTCCAACAAGTATCTGTCAAAGCAAGAATCTGTTTCCTTCTTCTAAAAAAGCTACCATGAGACTGACAATGGCTGCAGAAGTAATTCTGATCTTCTAAAACAAGTTTTTTAATGTGGTACTACTTTTCCAATGTGTTTTTAATGGCATCCTGAAAAATTAGAGAACTGCAAGTACATTCTAAGTTTTCTTTTGGATTGCTGTCACTTGAGAGGAAAAAAGCAAACGCATTTCCATCTAAATATTTTTCACTATAAATTTGAGGATCTGCTTTGATAAAAATGGTTATTATTTCACAGGGATTTTCTCTAAGCATATAATAAACTGTAGGTGGTGAAAGACTATAATAATGGAGTAAAATAATTTCAGATTTAATGATTCAGGTTGTCGTTACCATGTTTCTGTGACATCTTACTCCTTAAGAATCTTTGAGCTTTTTCTCTTGTTTCCCTAAGCATCCTGTCTAAACAGTAATGCAGATATTCAGTTCTGCACCTTGTTTTGGATGACTTTTTATCTGAAGTGTTTATAATAAAAGCCAAAACAGACTGCAGGAGTATGAGCAGAAGGAATGTAGACATTTCAGTGATTTCCTTGACACGTTCTTTTTATGCTACACTGAATTTCATTGTTGCAAAGTTTTGGTTTTTAGTTGTTTTCACAAGATATTCACAGTTCCTTATCACTTTGGAGTTACTTGAAGCTACTGTCAAAACCCCTATTGACCCAATTTTGGGATGATACTAGAAGTCTGGGAACAAAGACTGACATTCTGGGTTCAGCTTTACGATAACAGCATTTACATCAAAAGTATTTATCTGCATAATCACAAATCCATTGGTTTCTTAGGTTATTACAGCTGCCTATTTCACTGCAAAATCTTCTGAAAGAAGCAAGAACAGTATTTATTCCATGCTGCCTGCCTCTCCTGGTAACAGTTACTTTTGATTTGAGAAAAGTCCCAAGTTTTCACTACTTCAGTCCCTTCAATTACTTTCTTCCTAGTAGCTATTCACAGACACAAACACATTCAGTCATTCTGACTTCTGGCTAGAAAAAATTGTGTACTGTGGAGTGCCATTCACTTGCTGTAAAAATGTTGAGAAACAGATATGAAAATAAACATAATGGAGCCAGTTATGTATGTGTGCAAATTTTTATGAGCATTATCAATACAGTTCAAGCTGTGCACTCACCCTCCATGTGCAGCTGGTTGCAGCTTTACATTAATGTTGTTCTATTTTAGATTCTATCCTGCTGCCCACCTGAATGACTTGCATATAAAGTCAACAGCATCACCCTGGTCTTTTCTGGCTTTTTCCAGTGTTTTCAGCACTACTTTCATTTTACCACCATAATTCTGTTTAGATCAGAAGTTCTTACATAGACAAGGTCTGTGGACCCAGCCAAGGTTTGGGGGGAAAGTGCAGATATTTGTATGTCTTTCCTGAGAAGGATAATAGCATTCATAAGTATATTTTTATCTAAATGTAGGAGTGTGCCAGCAGTTCTAGTGGTATAATTACTCTGACTTTGAAAAATCACTTCACAGTCAAAATAAGACTACAGTTACCTTGTCTAAAATTTGACAAAAATCTATTGGCCAGCTTAATCTGAGATTATTGGAGATAAGAAAACTTCTAAAAAGTAGCAGGCTGAACCTCTGTGGGTTCATTACAATTTTTCTGCCTCCAATGTCAACAATTCCTCTCTTTCACAGACAAAATCAAGTAAGAATCTCTTAAGCAAAACTCTTAGCCAGTGAAATGATTAAATGATTGCATTCTTCCTGATATCAATGTCATAAATAGATTTCACATTTGGATTTTTTAAATAACTAATCTCTGCCTCTTCTGTTGATTTTCATACTTCAAATTAATGATTAAACTGAGGTCTGAAGTTCAACTGCCTGACTGAATGAGATGGACAAATGAACAGAATGCCAAAAAATACTGTTAATTTTTCAGGGACAATATCACAATATTGCTTTTAAATGCTAATGCCATTTTCAGGAGCCAAGCAGCCCAAAGTAGCAAATCAGGAAATGTTCATTTTAACTGCTTTTGAAATAATTGAGGCATTTAAAAGATTTAATAATAATTAGACCAAAATAATAATGAGAGCAATCCTTGTCAGCAATGCACTCTAATTGCTGGAAAATTACAGTTTTTATAGAGTTTTGTACAGAATTACTGTTTTAAGCTATTCAAATCCATAATTATCTGCCTTAATAATAAGAACATATTGATGTACTCCAAAACAGTGACAATATATTCTAGCAGAAAACAATCTGCTTTTTTCCTAAAGATTAAACAAATATACATTTCCATACTATGCGATTGTTTTATGGTTATACATTTTAAAGAATGTTTCATAAGTATGAACAGTTTCCATGTCTTACCACACCATAAAATGCATACAGTTCTTTAATTAAAAAAAAATCCAGTAGTATATTAATTAATCAAGGAGAGAAAGCTTTGCACACGCCTGCTTTTACAGAAGTTTCTTCATGAACTACCCTCAGAAATTCCTTGCAGATGTACTCCTAGATCACCTTGGAAAATGACAGTCAAACCTTCACTCTAACAGCTTATATTCTTCAAAATTACTTCTATCCTTTTACAATCCCTTGCTGATTATTTTGCCTTAATTATTTTGTTTGTTCCAATTTCTGGTTTCTTCCCATTTTGTGTCAAATATAGACAATTAATCTCTTTTTCTTGGGAGTTGATGGATTGACTAACAGATAAGAATGATTTTTATAAAGATCAATATTTAAACAATGGCATAAACTTACCTAAGACATGGGATACTGTCCTTCATTGTTCCTTCACATGCTACAGTGTTGGTACTGCCTGAAAGGCTCTTTAAAGAAGGAAGCTGGGAGGAGGCATCTGGGAATGGAGGATTTGATTCTGGTTCAGGAGTAATGATGTCTTCTACTTCGCACTGAAGTCGTACCTCTAATGACTTAAATAAATAAAAAAGCTAAGTTATCATTTTATAAGGAAAGCTGCTGAAAGTTCTGTTACTTTCAAATAAATATCAATATGCCTTCTTTTTTTCTTTAAATAACCCCCATTTATCATTATAATTTGCAGGCAAAGAATCCTGTCATTTGTTATTTATACAGAGTAACAGCATCAGATAGGAACTAGAAGGATCACCAACTCTGCCTCCTGATTACTTGTACAGCAGAGTCTCTAAGAGACAAGTTTTATCCAGGGTGGATAAGCCTGACAGTGTGAATAGTACATAATCTTCATTTATCCATAGGTGGGGCCGGGAAATCAGAGATTACAGCACAGACAGCTCTGTGTTCCTTAGAATGAACCTAAGTTTGGTGGATTTTAGAAAGCAAAATTCAAACCAGTTACTTTTTGCTTTCCTTCTGGCCTCTCTAGAAAGGGAAGAAGACGCCAAACCACGCTACAATTCTATCTACTAATTCAGGAAATATTAACTGAGGACTCCAGGGAGGCACTGCACAGGAAGTTCAAATCTAGGTAAGTAAATACTGAACAATTCTTTCTACCTCATGAGTTGTCCAAGGAAATCTGCATTTTGAAAGAATAAAAACCAAGGTACAGCTCTCAGAGACAAGGTCTGGGGGTTACTAGCTGAACAGTAATTTCAGTGCTGCTACCTTCAAAGGAATAGAAGTAATTGCAGAGGTAGACACTACAAGCTCAATCTTCGTGATCTTTCACTGAGACATCATCTGTACCAGAGTGAAGATTAACAAAATAGCTAAATTTCATTACCTATTTTGGGAGAATTGGGAGATAAAGGTTAGTAGTGCTGAAGGGGTCACCTGTTTCTCAACCATTGTGCTAAAACACACAAGATTTCAGAAAGAAGAGATTCTGTTCAACCAGGAGAGAGAGTCCTTTCTCAAAGTTTCCTTTTTTTCTCCTTTCAAAATCCATGGATATTTTGTGCCTGAATCTTTTAAAGAAATGTACAAACAACATTTGTCTTCAAAGACTAATGAGTGAAATATTGAGTTCAGGAAAATCTAATCTGGAAGTAATTGCAGCTGACTGAAACAATTTATAATGCTGTTTAATCTTTATGCAAGACTGGAGTAACTCTTGAAGAGTATGTTCTTCTGCTTACCATGTCAGAAGTGCATCACTCTTCTTTGAATGTTTTTTCTGCATGTATTCCTTTTTCTACTAAAGTTAATTTTGTTAAGTTCTAGCTGTTGTGCATTTGAAGAGAGAAGGAAAAATTCAGGCCAAAAACATGATTGTAAATTTGTCTTCTGTTTTTGTCCCTGCTTTGGCTGGACCTTAGGAGGGTTATAGAAATCTTGAACTGATTTATTTTGACACAGAGTAAAGATATTTTTGGGGGATCTCATCATTGGGCTTATTGATTGATTCCCCTTTCCACATTCAAATGAATGTAAACTTCTTTCCTATGTTTCTTCTCAAGAGATTTGAAGAGGAGCTTCACTGAGGAAAGACTGCTCACTGAGAAAGTGATCATGTTTAATTAATAGATCCTTTTGAGACAGGATGGAGTGGATTCAGATAAGAAAACAAAAATAACAGCAGTAAATGCTTTTTATATAACTGCATGGCAATGACTCCAAGGTTGGATATGAAGCAGAATTTGTCACATGCATACTCCTTGCCTCCAGAATCTGATATGAAATGATGCAAATAATACTTGTGTTGAAGAAATTCCAGGCACAGCCTATGCCCCTGAGGCATATTCAGCTGGAGACTTCCCTACTACACAGAGCAACCTTTGAGTAGCCCCCACACTTCCCATTTGCCACAGCAAAAACATTACAACACTGACATCAGGGCAGTCAAACCAATGATTAGAACTCCACTTAAAATACTGGGATTTGGAGACTGAACTCAAGGTAAATTCAGCCTTACTGATAAGGAAGGGAGGACACAAAGTGCTTTGTGCCTCGGGCAGCAAAGAAATCCTGAGATTGGTCAGCTCAGTCTCAATACAGACAAAAACACACAGCCTGAAGTCAGGTACAGATTCCAACAAAGAATTCCATACTTTTGATTAAAAATCCCTCCCATCATTTAGAGCAAAGACTTGAATGCAAGCAGCAAAAATGCAGAAAGAAAAGAGAAGGCCATTTCAGAGATGCACAAAACCCAGGGGAATTCTGTGAGTATGCCACCAAGATTGCATAATTTAATATTCAGGGAAAAATGCTTATTAATTACAGAAGAAATCTAAGAAAATGTTAAATTGCACCTATTATAACACTTTGGAAAATACCCGTAATGATGCAATTCAGCCAGAGAAGTGAACAACAGGGAAAAAAGACATTAAATTATAGATAATAAAAGATAAGGTGCATTTTCTGTAGAACAATGTAAAAATACTGAAATGGAGTAATTTTAGCAGCATTATACATGAGCTGGTCAGTAATGTGAAATTACTGTTCATCAGTTTTAAACCTTTCCTGAAATGATACATTCAGGCAGCTTAATAATTGCCTTGGGGGGGGGGGGAGGAGAAAAGAGTGGAAAACAGAAGAACTACAGCTAATGAATATCATAACTACAGTTATGAATATGCCATACAGAATGGCACATGGCTAGAGGCCAAAAATAACACAGTAACAGGTTTTTTGCCACAGTAGAACTTTCTAAAGAGCATTAAAATAGTGTGAAAAGGAAAAGAACTATAATCAGGGAAGATAACAAGTAATCTGGCATTTCATATAGTTTTCATCTTTAGGGAAACAACGTCATCATAAGCCAGAAAAATATCAACTCTTTGTTTTGTTAAAGCCACTGATAATTTTCAGTCTCCTTATGAACAGAAATTAAAGAGATTAAATACTTGAGTTAAAAAGAGCATTGTGTACATACATAATGTACATTAACTGATAAAAACATACAGCAGACAGTAATTTTAGACCAGATAAATGCAACAGAGATTACTGTATCACAAAGTCTTAAAAGCAAACTATGTCTGAAAGCTGCACTGTATGTGCAGTATGTATTTTACTAAAGCAAAAAGAAAGTGGAGAGTAGGTTCCCAAACCCTCAGCTTTTTGTCAGTAACTGAAGTAGGATCAAGATTTCCCTGGAAAGGTTTAAAATGGAATGTCCCTAAACCTGTATTTATAGTGATTGCTGTTTCTATTTAAGTACTTGAGCACAGATGAAGCAAGGCAAATTGATTTAGAAATCGTTGTCTTATTAGAGAGTGAAATGAGTACTTACTGCAATTTCAGTATTTACTTCATGTTTGCTGAACCTGTAAACAATCACATAGGCAGAAACTCCTGCCACACAGAAAATTCGGCTTTCAGGACACCAGTACATCATCTGAACAGCAAAAGGATCTTCTTCCACAATCTCAGCTGTTGCTTTTCCTTCTCCCACTTTCTGTTTTTCAAAGACCTTTGATGTTTTTAGTTTGTACAACATCTGTAGAGTAACTGGAATATATTAAAACATATAAAAATACTAACATGAAGCAAATCAGTTATAAAATTCCTCAGTTCCCACCTTCTTCTCAGTTGTGGCATAACAAGGAATCTTAAGAAAGCCTAAGAGGAGAAGATATGTATTATACAATCGTCCAAACTAGGACAACAATACAGATACTGTTCTGGTACACATTACTGGTAGGATATGCATTTAATACTTCTCAGAAGGGTATTTGTCTGTGCAATATTCGTAGTACTTTCTGGGGAAGGGTGTCAAAGGTGTAAATCATTGTGTCCATAATTAGGCTTATAATCAGTGCTATACAGAGGGTCTGATCATATTGTTACTTTCTAAAGAGATGTGAAACTAAGATTTCATCTGTCTGAGGTTATGGTCTTGATAGAATGTAAAGAGTGTATGGCAATTCAAGAAAAAACATTAGGAAAGCATGCTGGTGGCCTGGTCAACACAAAATTCTTCTGAATTAATGGGAGTTCAAAAAATTTTTTAATTTCTTGACTAATATATAGCTCTATATTTATACCTGTATATAAAATCCTAGTGTCTAGAAGCTTTTGTCGAGATTAGAACTCCACTGCAGCAAATTCCAGAAGTAAAATGAGGGGTGACAATTCACCCCATTATATTTCAAATTCTTCCCTGTTTTTACTACTTTTACATTGGTTTCTCAGTGGCATTAATCAGTAACTGCATTATGTCAGAGAAAGCCAGTCAGGCTCAGCACTTATAAAGGTGTGCATATCCACAAAGGCAAAGCTGCTGCCTACGTCAGTGTAATTGTGGTAGCTCAGCCTGGCCAGCTTGTGTAACAAGAGCAACAGGAAGATGAAAGGACAGTGTTTTACTTATGTAACCAGATGATGAACACAGCAAAATTACATTTTTGTTTGGCAGTGCAGATATAGTCCAGGAGGTTTAGCATATACAGTTTTTAATGTTTTAAAAAGTTTTAGCACATAGAGCACTTTTGATTTCATGAATTACAGTAAGGGCTTCTGTAATAAATACATAATTCTTCCTGCCCTCAGTGGCAAATAAAGAGGATTCAGGTTGCCAGTTAGTGCCAGTAGCAAATCTAGAGCGGCACTTCAAATCAGGCATCATGGGTCCATGCACATTATGACTGGAAGAATTATAGAATCAAAGGGTACAGAGTACAAGACAAGACTCTCTATGCTCTATTACTGGGTACCATCTGCACAAGTAAATAAAAAACCAGCAATATCTTTTGAATAAAGATGCATTTTGGAAACAGCTCCAGTGGCCTAGCAAGTCCTTGTCTCTCACAGATCTGTGCTTTCAGACACAAGACTACACAATTAAAATATGTCTAAAAGCAAAGTATTTTGTGCCTTCAAATACCGGTAGGATATTATGTTTGCTGGGGAATCTCAAATGAACTCTGAACTCCATGAAAAAGTTGAACACCTTGTAAATAAAATAAATAACAAAACATTGTAATAATCAAAACCTCGTAAATAAAGAGTACCAAGTGCGGTAGGAGTAAACATAGTGCATGCCCTGAAAATCAGGACATCAGAGATGCACTGAAAATACCAGCACTGTTGAAGAGATTATGAATATTCATGATCATCTAAGCTTTTAATGTTAAGAAAAATTCCTACTGCAGCATGTATATATTGATTAGGTTATGCTTATATTCCCTATGAGAGGTTTTTCTTCTTTCCCCATTTCTGCCAGAGTTCTAGAAGGAATAACTAGCACACTGCTTCCTGTGCAGTACACACACTAAATGCCTTGGGGTCTTCCCACAGTCTGCATTGTTTTCACCCTAACTTTAGAGTCTGTATTTGCACATTCTTCTTAAAACTGAAATATTCACAAGACAAAGTCTAATATCTCACCATACTTCTCTAAATAAAACTAATTATCCAATTATCCTACTTTTGTTCATATCAAAGCCCTCAAAAACTTCTGTTTCATTAGATAAACTGTTGACCTCATTTGATGATTGGTGTTCACCATAACTTGAAGACAGAGGAAGATGTAAATTCTGAGCACAATGTTTCTGTTCTCCCACCATTTCCATACAGACAAATTACATAATAAAAAACCAACCCATGGCCATGTTCAGTTCCTGTGCCTATTTAATACATGAAATGTATTTTGTGAAATGAGGCTTTGAAAATCCTCATTTTGTCCTTGTCCATCCTGAGTGAAAATATTTGGTATTAAGCAAAAAGGTAGGTACCTGACAAAGTAATCAGGTTTAGCTGACATTAAAAACTTGTCAACATTCCCCATGCTTGGCTGGTAATGGTAGCAATATTAATAATTTCAATTCTGTGGCACCACGTGGAACTAGCAGGTATTTTAAGTACCCCATACTCCATGATCTTGGCACCCATTACAGACTGGTTATTAGGGTCATATTAAATCTCTCTATGCCTAACATTTCATCCAGAATTTTCTCTCATATTCTTTCTTCTTTAACACACTAATACCTCATAAAAGAGAGATATTACCCAGACATACCTGTACCATCAAAGAGACAAGAATACAAGGCAACTCTACAGGAACTTTGGTGAAGTACTGTCAATTATTTGAAGCAGAATATTTTCAATTTCCATCAAAATATATGTGTATTTTAATAAATATATTTTACTAATGAATACCATATGTATTTTCTGTAGGGGAAAATACTGGTTGCTGATATGTGCAGTTATAGTTAGATTATATGGAACAAGTATTTTCTGAAGCTTTTTCCTGCTAGGATGAATGGAAATGCTTCCCAATTATTTCCTGGGATTTGAGACTGGACAAGAAATGGTTTCAGTATTTTCCACCCTCACCAGATTAAATGTTTTGAAATATATGAATGTATTTTAATATTTCATTTTTACTTAGCTATAAAGAAGACTTTGCTGTACTCAGTATAGAAGTGACATGACAACTGGAACTGAATGTTAGACCTAACTGAGCCCTCTCCTCTATACACACAAGAATGTGCCCTAGGGATTTTTTACCAACACTTCATCCTTCATAGATTTTGGTATGCTGGACCTTGAGTTATTATTCCTCACTCTTTTCTGCCTAATATATCTCATTAGCAGCATTTTTTCTCTTAACTTATTAAACATTTTCTGAATTTCACCCCTTTGACCTAATTATATCAGCCCAGCTATCACTACTCAACCTGTTAAATATCCTGTTTTATATATAAATGTGTGTTTGTGGAATTTATCAGCATTATGTAAAAGTGAACTTTAGAAACTTACTGGCAGAAGCATCCCAAAATTTTACTGATCCATCTGCATGGCTTAAAAAAATATAAAAATTAAATGTGTTAAAACAAGATGCAATTCTAAAACATTATCTACTTTCAGTGACTAATAAAAACAATCAGAAAAAAAATTGTTTATGTAACTCTCTATAACTTACTGACAATATATTAAAGACATAAGTACAAACTAGAAGAAAATATTTTGTTATTTGGTTTCATTTGGTTAACAACATATTTTTATGCATTTCCTGCAGAGAACTAAGCCCCCAATAAATTTTAAGATTGCAACAAGAAGAAATTAATTCCCATACTAATAAAAAGTTTAAGTCACAGCACTTTTGGCTTTGCAGTGGGCCAGCAAAACCTATGCACTCAAAATTGCCATGTACAGTGAACTTTGAAAGGACAGAAGGTACTTTCATTCTGCTTGATACTTCACAACTGTGCTCCTTTTATTAACATAAAATTGCTGAAGCAAAGCTGGAAAAAGGAGACACTTCTGTTTACAATGAGAATGATCTCTTCATCACCTTCTCATACTACTGCATACATCATAACTTAATGTTTAAAATCAGATCTTTAGTATAATTGATAATAACAATTCATCAAATACATGATTGAGACTAGAGAAAAACTCATTGTGCATCTTAGCTCAATGAACAGTGTCTGTTTTACAGTGTGATCCCTTGGGAATCCACCAGGCACTGCTCATGGGGCTCCTACTACAATCTGAGCCTTTCTAGGCCTTTTTGCTCTGTTTCTCTGCACACAAGGTGAAATTCATCCCAGTGCACCACAGCCTCACTAATGCTGAGTATTAAAATGAATTGCCAAACTGTCCCCAGACAGAGAGTCCTGAGAGCCAGGGGACAACAGCTGCTCTCCTTTTTGAAGCTATTCTCTGTGACCTTCAAGGCCAAAATATTCTCTTGCAAGAGATTTTTTTTTTCCAAAGACCTCACTTTCACAAGCATTGCTAATCTAACACTGGGAGCTCAAATGGTCATTCTTAATTGTAGCTCAACCCTGGGTACTAAGCTCTGCTTTCTAGAGCAAAAGAGAATTTCTGTGGTGACATTACTCAAGTAAAGAGCCAGGAAATGCAAAAGTGGTGAAGTCTCAACTCTTACATATAGGTAATCCACAATCAAAAGGAGTAGACACAAATAGTTTAAAAGCACCAATCCCCAGTTTCATTCTCACCCTGTAATAATGATTTCAGGATATGTCTGAGCTCCAAGGTTCCATGCTCCACCACTGATAGGCCACTCCTAAACAAACAAAAGTGCAGAGATCACAACTTATTCTGATGAACCTTGCTTGGCTACTTTTTAAATTCAGGAGTAGACAACATCTTCCCTCCAAAAAACCACTAAAACTTGTAAAAGAACAAAAATATGTATAATTCAAGGCTTTTACAGTTTATTAACATTTTTGTGTCATCAGTTCAGGCTTTGGAAACTTAATAACCCTTTTATATTATCAACTAATGTTCTATGCTTTAAAAATATTTCCACACAGCTAACATTCAACAACCTAAACCAGGAATGAGAAGGAAGAATAACAAACAATTCTGCTGGTCTTTTGAGAATGGCTTTTCTCTTGGAGATTCCATACAACACTGAATAGACCGAGAATTTATTTTGAATACAAAGACCACTGAAGAAGCTGGGCCAGAAACAAGTATCAGAGCATGATGCCATGAGATAAGAGATTGCAACTTTTACAGAAAATATGAGATCATAATCTCTTCCTTGCCCTTTGTTTACTAATGCTGCCCTGTGCCTAAAGCCCTGACATGTATGGATCTAGAATGCAGAGGGTGACACATGTGCAGAGTGGGTCAGGACATGTGCAGAGTATGAGTGGGTGGAGAAAAACCAGGAGCACAAACTGTTTGTGTGGACACATGGAATGGATGCTAGTGGCTACAGAAATGGGTACATGGGTCTGGCACATGAGTGACCACCTGCCTTCAGAGTGCATTTGTACATGCACAAATAAAGCAAGGAGGCAAAAGAGGATGCAGAGAATACAGGCAGGCATGCAAAGTGTATGAGGTAAGGGTAGATTCAAACAGAAGAAGTAAAAATATTTTCTGGAGTACTTTTGTGAACCAAGATGCAAAAGAAGTAGAGAGAGCTCCCTTTTGGAGTTAATGGAAAACAACCCAGCTCCAAGGAGAATACTTCCGTTGATTTGAATAGAAAATTGATGATGTCTGGCTTGTTTACCCAGTATTTTTTTCTAGTTTATTTATTAAAATGCATTAGTTCTAGCCAAAATACAAACCAGTTAAAAGCTTGAAATTTATAAATTAATTGCATTTCCTCTTTTACTTCCTGAAGTTTGTCCTATTTCTAGAGCATTAGGGTAAGACTTTGGTAGCTCAGTAAAATTATTATTATTATTATCCCTATTTAATAACAAATCTCACAGACATTGTCATCTCTCACTGAACATCTGCTTAAATCTTTCAATTATAATGCTTTCACTTTTTTCTTTGATAAAGAGAACTTATCCATACAAATTTGAATTGTACACTGCTAGCTTGCCTTTAACACAATCTGGCCTGGAATAACTCCAGCATCTTAATGATTAAGTCCTATCTAATGATAATTAATTGTTCTGCTTAAATGGTCATGTTTCTGAGGGACAAATACTGGACTGTAATCAGGCTGCTAGGCTCTTGGCTGGACTAACCTTAAAATAATTATTAAAGGAGTAAAACAAAAATAATATGGTAAGAGGTTATAAATACATAGGTTACACATCTACTTCTTTTGCTTAAAAACAAGAATATTTGTTTTGTTTACCTTATTGCTGTATCCTTGCTTTTTATGTTTTGCTCCGACAGAATAGAGTACAGGGATCAAATCTGGAGGACAGTCCGCAAAATATTCTGTGCAGGTAACAGGTGACTCATGAATGTCAATAGGATATGGATTTTCAAAGATTGGAAAACTAGTTAAGGAAGACAATTTATTAGAAGCACTGTGACACACTGAGCCATAGAATAAAACATATTCTTATATTAAAGTATATAACAGAATCTAAGTTAAATTACTGCTAATTAAATATATTTTCCCTTATTTATTCAAACTTATGTATCATTTTTAATATCAGTAATTATGTGTAGTTACTCAAATAAAGACATAAAAATTCAACAAGTCAAAAATCCTACATAAATAGTCCCTAAGGCTAAAAGGGCTACCTTTATGAATGAACAAGAACTAATTTTTTTCTGACATCTCAAAATCTTATTATACAGAAGTGAAAAATTTTCCATAAGTTTCAGGTTCATGGATATGATATATACTACGAACTACAAACTACTTTTACAAGTGTGGATTTTATATTGAACATCTTAGCTTGGGTTGGTGGACTTCTGATTATACAATGAAAAATTGCAATAACAGATGAGTAGATCTCAGTTTATTTCTCACTTTCATCAGTTTGAACAGCCTGATAAGGAGGAAAACCTCACTTTTCACACATTATACAATGCTATTCACAATTGAAAAACATAGGAAATTGGGTTCTGATTTCAGTTATGTCCATTTTATACTGCTGAGATGATCTGAATTATTCTTTAAAGTAAGTGAGATCTGAATATGATTCACTTAACATTTTCCAATACATTGACAGCAAAATCTGTTCCTTGTTACACCAGTGTGAATGTGGATGTCCTTTACTGGTAGTGTTGGAGGCAGAACAAAATAAATAATTGTATTATGCTTTACATGATGTAGAGTTCCTCTTTGATAGGAACATTGATTCTGATATGAAAGAACTATTTGTCATTTAAACCAGCAACTGGATCATAAAGTAATTCTGTAGATCCATATAAAACAATGCCATTATTTATTAAGAGACTGAGGCTAGACATGCATAAAAGTAGTTGTTGATCTTATTTCCAAGCCACATATGTGTTTTAACTTTGGTGTAGAATAAATGTTTGAGGGCTGTGCTGAAAGGACTGCAGATTTAGATGTATTCCAAAGTTTAAGAACAAATATTATCTTAAGTTCCTGTTCATTAGATGAACTTAGCTCTTAAAGTGGAAGTAAATATTTAGCAAGAGTTATTTATAAGAGTGAAATATATGATTTTGGATAGTTAAATGATTTTGAATTTTATGGTAATTTACTGGACAGTTAAACACATAAATAACTTCATCTAAACCTTTATACTTACTTGGTTTGTGTCAGGTCAACGACAATGAGATCTTTTTCCAAAAGCACAACTACAGCATAGGGCTCTTGAAATTCTGTAAGCAAGGAATCAAGTATAAAAGACATGGAGTTCTCCTATCAGCCATTTGAAGCAAGCAAGCAAGCAAGCAATATTTATGTTCTTTACATTTTCACAGTATATTAGAAGCTTTGAGGTATAAACCCTTAACATATGCACAAACCAGCCAGAGCTGGAAACTAGGGCCAGAGAGGAAGTAGGAAATTACTTTTGGATAGTACTGCTGGCAAACATACAAAGCAGCAGAAGAATTGAAGTATTATAGACTGCCAGCATGATGCTATGTTGAAAGTAAAGAAGTAGAATATGAATAAGTTCTGTGTATCATTGCATTATTGAATCCAATTGTAACACAAAAAAAGTATTTTTGCTGTCCAAAAGTAATACTTCTACTGCGTACAACTGCTTTTCAGAAACAGATTGTGCAGGAAACTTCCTGATACACAATTCCCCCATTTCTGAGGTGACTCAAGAAGAATATTCCCTAGGAATCCTGTTAGTCTGCTCTTTTCAATTCAGGTAATAACATGCCCCTTCCTCCTGCACACTCTTTAGGGGATTATATGGTTTGGTTTTTTATACAATTCTCTTTTTATTTATCAAAATTAAAGAATTAAGATGATGAATAAATGCTTCCCTTGATGCATAGAGTATATTCATTTACATACTTTTTATAATTTACATTTTTTATAAAAATATAAATGTGAAATTATGACTTTTCAACAGCAGCAAATCATTCCAGCACCTGCAAGCTCAGAATAAACTGTTCAGATGGGTGATGCCAAAAGGACAAGTAAATGAGAGCAACTGATTCATCTTCCTTTCAGTCCTGCTATGAATGCACATTATTTTTTGCCTGTTTTTATACTTGGCTATGAATAACACAAGTTAAACCAAAATGTTCAAATATTGGTCTGTGAGCAGGGGAAGATGCTATAAGACCTAAGGACTGGGACGTATTTGACACAGTTAAATGAAGGCCCAAAGCAACTCTGATTACGGAAAATTAAATTTTTGCATTATATTGAAGCACATATACACTTTACAAAATGTTTTTAATGTGTATTTGGTTTAGCTACGTATATAAGATTTATTTTACTTTTCTGCTTGAGGGCTTAAAATGGTAAAGTTAGTTCCTTTTTGACTTACAGCTTTTCTTAATTTATTTTCTAGAACTTTCTGACAACATATTTCAGAACTTGGCAGCCCCACAGTATGCAGTAAACATAACACTTTTTAACAGTTAATTTCATGCTGAAGTGTAAGAATTTTTTTGCAGATAAGTGATAGTTAATTTTTTATAATTTAGCGAGATGTAAATGATGAAAAATTTCACAAATATGAGCACCTATCTTTGATTAATAGCAATTTTTTCTCACAGTAGCCCATGGGTTTCAATCCTATACTTGGAGATTTATGCATGCTTTATTGTCCATTCACTATTCACTTCCTACACTGAGAATTCAAACAACTTCCTGGTACTTTCAGTTATGTAGTTTTCTTGAGATGAAAACAAGTATTACGATGGAAGCCCCTGGGATGGGATTAATGTATGAGGAAAGGTCCCTTTGTTTACATTTTCCATAATTGTATTTTTCCCAATAAACTCACCATTTGGATATGGGGTTTCACAAAGAGTTAAAAAATCAACTATAGGATGATCCATTTCAAGAACTGTAATTGCTTTCCCATGCATGATTGTTAAACTTGGTCTTCGACAAGGCTTATCATATGACAATCCACCAGAAAATACCACAAATGGTTCACTGTATTAAAAAAAAATATATATAAGTCTACATAGTACATACAAGTTTACATTATAGGTTTAGTATCTGCAAATATTAATAAATAGGTTTGTTAAAAGAAAGCAGGAAAAGATTCTAAAAGGACTTAAACTCCAGAATGTAATATTGACTTAATTACAGAATTAAAAACAAACCTGTTTTTACAGGTCTTGTACTCTACTTTAAGAATTGGTTTACAAGATTCAGGTTTTTTTCCATCTCTTTGAACTTTTCCTAGGAAAGAAAGAACATGGAAACTATTAAAACATGAAATTGATCAAACTAAAACATATATATTGAAACAACTGTATAAGAAACAAAAAAAAAGGAACTTTAAAGCTACAAAAGATTAGAAGTATTAGCTCCTATTTCCATAGAATATGCATTTGTCTAAATTAATTACATTTATTATGTCTTTGTGTTTTTACTACCACATCTAAAGAACCACAGAACACACTTCAAAGACATCTATAAACCATGCAGATTTCTGAGTATGAATCTTAAATAATAATGAATGAATCATACTAATAATATGCCTTTTTTTCTGAACACATAATGACCATAAACAGCTTCATTTTTTCCTAAGACATTCTTAGATTGACATAATTCCTGTTGTTGACAAAACATTACACGCTTTGGAGGGTACGTAGTTGAGAGATAAAATTAAATGAAGCATACAACTGAAATTCATTAGTTCTTAGTTAATTATGGCTCAGTACTTTCTTCCAATCAGAGAAAAGTCACTTGCAAACTAAAAAAATATCCATTTTGAGTTTGTGCTTTGGAAAGTCTATGCTTGCTTTGACAACAGCCTGACTGGAGGATACAGTGTAGATGGATCCAGACTTTTCTCAGAGGTGCACAGTGCTGTCATGGGAGATAAAGGACATAAGCTGTGCCGTGGAAAATTCTGGTTAGATATTAACAAAAAAATTGTGCCACATGGGTCATTAAATATCAAAAGATATTGCCCAAAGAGGTTGTGCAATTTTTTGCTGGAAGTGTTCAAGTGCCCAATGTCCTGAGTTTCAAATCAGGCCTTTTTGATCTGGTCATCTGACTGGCTGAGAGTTCCCTTCTGACATAGAATTACATGACTAAAAATGATAAAACAGAGGTAAATTAAGAAAATGCTAAATCCTTTTGGGCCTACTTAGATCTTGACTTATTCTCCTTTCTCCCTCTTTACCCAGTCAGATTTTTCAGTAAAGTAAATGTAAATGTATACATTTACAATGGTGTCAGTACTTTTAAAAAACCTAATTTGTTTGAAGCAAATTTAGATAATGCCCTACACATAAAGATAAACCCATCTCTTACTATGGCTCCTTTAAATTCTTCATTGCAGTTCTTTGGGAAGCCTTGTACCATCCCCATGACAAACACCACAGTACCTTGTACAAAACGCATTAACTTGTTGTGAAAATTGCACATAAAAATACAAACTATAAAAGAAAGAAAGAGCCTGAGGGTCTCACAGACCAGCAGTAGACTCTTAAATGGAATTGGATAAGACATTAGAGTAAAATAAATCAGAAAGAAGTATTTATGACACCAATTACAAGAAAAGGTTTGATCTAAGTTACTGATTTTACAATAATTTGCAGATACTTTGTGGATCAAAATGTTTATGCAAGAAGCAACATCTGGGCTACAAGGAAAAATTAAATAAACATCCATATCAGCAAGCAGCATTGAGAACACTGTTTTGCTTCTTAGTTACACATTTTAACTATCAGAATTACCGTGTGGAATTGTGGTCTGGAATGGTCTGTTAGGGCTTTTCAGATTCCATAGGGTCAAGCTGCCATCAGAGTGACTACACATAAACTGCTTTCCTTCATGATGCCAAGCAACAGAATGAATAGCCTACAGAAATGAAAGAAGAACTTGAGAATGGAATACAGTGTTTACACTACTGATAGTTTCATGTATGACTTTAGATTATATTGTTCTAATGGTATATCAAGAGTTGGACAGCTCCTGTTTGTCTGAAGTCCATTACCATCACTTTTACCAACAGATGGCTGTAATCCACATTTCATCATAAAGGCTAATGTAGCACAGTAATGTAAGAAAGCCTGTACTGAATCAGGCCAAAACTGAAGGAAAAGGGTATTAAGGTAAAAAAAGTAAGAACAAGGGTCATACAATGCAGTTGTAATATGTCTGATAGCTCTCCTTAGAAGTATTTAATCTGGTAAATTTACAGGTAATTCTATGTAAAAATCTTTACAGGTACCACACACAGAGTCTTCCTCAGAGGAAGTAAAACACTGTTCTTGGATAATTTCCACATGCATTCTCACATAACTTCAGCTGCAGAGCAAGTCCACAGAAATCTGGGATGTTTAATGTCAAAACCAAAACACTAAAAAATCCAGGGCTGTTTCACTGGTATAGAAAATTACCAAAACAATGATGCAAGATAGTTTTGGAAGAGATAGTGAGTCAGAGGAGAGGAATATCACACTCCTTTGTGCATGCTACAAGTACTACATGATGAATGTTATGTACACCATTCTTAGTATTTTGTGCATAATTAGTGGAACTGAAAATATCCATAGTTACATCAAACTCTTGGAAAGGATAATGGGGTGAGTTCTTCAATTTCCCTGATATGTGCTGGAAACTAACAAAAGCCATATTGTGACAAAACATTCATTCTGTACCACAGTTCCTCACACACTCCTCACAGAAGCACAAACTCACAGAATTCTCCCTTGAATCCATATCCCTTCCAGAAATGTTCACTGCTAAATAGTAAAAAACACAACATAATTTTATGTAAATGTAAATAAAAGAGACCTATTTTTGAATGCAGCTTAATAAATTTCCAGGGTTTTTTCTACCTAGGAAATGTTAAGGCCTTGCATGCACTTAAAATTGCATATAGACATTTACCTGATTTATTCAAATGACTTAACATCATGCCTGGGTATTCATAAGTCAGCACTGCAGCTCTTCATATGAATTTTGCTTAGGTGCTACTGGCCAGTATTTAAAACTCCCTGTTGGTTTTCCTCTTTTAATCATTATATTGATTGTTATGGTTGGTTACAGCTCATGGTCTGGAGAGAGTATCAGAAGAAATCAACCAAAGGGCCACGACCCTTTACCAAAGCTTTACTCATCTCTTGGGGCTGGACAGCAAAGCCACAAATGAGATTGCATTAAGATGACCCAGATGTTTTAACAGCAATCCAACATGCCTTGTATATCAATGCTTGATTAACACTAAACTACTAAAATAGTCATGTCAGAAAGGACACAAAAAACAGAGCTGAAAAAAATTGAACTCTAGGTATTTATTTTTTGGTGATGACATAAGGGGTATCACCCAAACTTCTACCTTCCTGAGAGGGAGTTGGTACACTATTCCTCTTAAATAACCAGCAGAAACTGAACTATAACTGCAGTAACAAAAGACAACTCAGAAAGATGGTTCATGCAGAGTCCAGTGTTGTTGCCCTCAGGTAGAATAACCTTAGTTCTGTGGGGAGCACTGCTTCACTTACACTGAAGACATGTCTATCCTCATGCAAATTAATTCTGACATGACCTCATTCATGCTTGCTATCATGCCAAATTTGAATCTGGTTTTGATGTGTTGTCACACTTAGAAACATTTCACATGGTTACAGTCACTGACTGTGTCTGAGCAGAAGCTACCAACTAGCTAAAACTTGTACTGAGCTGCTTGTTAAACTGCCTCTCTGTGACCAGGTACCACCTGCCAGCATAAAATTCCCATGGAGCAGAGTTGAGGTGGGATGATCCTGGCATAGCCAGCTGGCATAGCAGCAACTCAAACAGACCTGTTAGACTTTGCCACAAAATGGGCAAGAAGAACAGAAATGCTTTTGGAGGTCTCAGCTGCAAATCACAAGTAATTCTGAAAGATGATCCTGAAAAAGTCCCGAATTTTCTCTCTGTTAGATTATGTCTAGCATTCAGATCCACTTCTTTAGCATCCAAACACAAAAGGAGCAGTTATTTGCTTAGAACAGGAGTTCCTCATGGTGGGTGGCTCATGTGAATGTTCACAGAGTGTAAGCACATAAAGCATCTCACTTCAGATTAGGTATGTTTCTCCTTCTGCAATACCCACAGCGGTTGCATACACATTCCATCTTCTCTCATACTCAGCTTGTACTAAAATTAAGCATGCCTAACACCATTTCAGTTCCTTCCCAACCACAAACCCTCACCATTGAGGGTCTGTAGTACAACTTTTAACCATATTTTGGAATGAGCAATGCTTGTCTCATCTTACTATTTGAATGCTAAAAATTATTTGTGTTCATAGTACTGCAGGACCATTAAAGCAAGGGCCACATCCAGTTTGATACTTCCATAGTGGCACAGTGCTAGACAAAGATAGGGAGTTGTCATTTGGCATATGCCTCTGAGAACTCTGCATCTTCATTTTGGGATGTGTTCCAGTGAAAGATGACAACTCCTTCAGAGAGCTCTGAATGGGGGTTGATGCAAACTTCTAAAGCCTGCACAGGAAGATGGCTGGATTTTGGATTTGCCAACTATCAGTAACAACTTGAGAACCATTTGAAAGATCTGTCTTGTTTATGTGCTGTCTTTTTATACCACTTGATGGAAATAAACTTTTGCAGGAAATTATAAAAGAGCTTGGAAGGAAAGCCTTTTATAGAAGGCAATGTGTAGGAGAATTGATTGGAAGGACCTCAATATCTCATGCATATCACCATTGAGAAGATGAAAATCATAATGATAGTAAGAAAAGTGAGGGTGAATTAATTTAATTCAGAACTCATGCAAAGAGGCACTTTTGTACTCAATGAAGATACAGAACACTTACAGGAATTTATCTGAGACTTAACAGATAGCCTGCAACTGGAACTGTCTGGCTCAGTGCCAGAGAGATTGGTCAGACATCATGGGGCACAGAGGCCTCCCATCAGTTCAGATAGCATGGTAAAGGGGAGCAGGAACAATGACTTCTGCACTGTGATCTTTGGTGGCCAACCCATAACATGAGGCTTAGGCTTGATAATTTGGACTGCTGCAAAATACCAAGTGGCACATGTAACCCAGGATTTTAAAAATATCCCTTTTTAGTGGCTCCCTAGGGGTAGTGGCTTCCCTGAGGGAATTCTAGCAAGTCTGGAACATTATTAACATGGAGCCTGAAAGTCTGGAATAAAGTAAAATGGCTAGTCACACAATCCTTTTAAAAACAAAATAAGAATCTTGCCATTATTTCAGTATGTAAGAAGCTAGAACAAGTTGTACAAAGTGGAGTAATGATATAGCAAATAACCACTGAGGAAGAAAGCATGGGACTGATTAAAAGGCAAAAAAAGTTCCTGAGAACAATATTGAAAAAATGTGGAACAACTAAATTCTAAATTGTATGAGGAATTTTCAACATCCACCCACTCTGTCTCAAAATGAAAAAAAAAAAAAGGAGAACCAGCATTAAGAAGATCCTGCTTCATGTAGTTCATTCTGAGTACAAGAGAGGACAGTGAGTGAACAGACATCCCCACCCCCACCCTTCCTGAGGAGACCTCTAAAAGGAAGAAGTTGTTCAGCCTTAAGTAAGAGAAGGGGTGCAATTTCACAAGTGTTTGCACAAGCAGACTGTCACTGAGAGACAATTCAGTGGGCATGTCTTGAGGCTTACGTGCTGGCCTGTGCAAACATGTCCTTTGGAACATTTGCTATGTTGATGCTCAGAAACTTAACCTTGAAGCTCAGAGTAGCTTTAATGTGCCTCTGACAGCAGGTCTGAAAGAGTACAGGGTCCACGTGTATTCAGATTGCTTTTTAGAGGGGAAATAAATGTGTATACACTCCTTATACATAGCAAGGTGACAAGATGAAGAAGGAAAGAGAACTACAAGAAACCAATTACTGCCAGGATCACTTTAAAGAAAATGCCCTTTTCTACCTTTAGCCTAGCTGCATTCACATTCATCCATGGTGGATTTTAGAGGACTGGCAGAACAAAGAATATTCTTTCCTAGGGCTAGTGTTAAAATCATAATAACTAGGAATATATCTATTTCTCAAACAGCTTGATTATTGATAAAGAACTGCATCTGTGGTTAACACAGGCTGCTTACAAATGACAAGAGACAATTTGTGATAACTATGGCAATATAATTTTGAAAACTGTTTAATCAGATCTTAAATACTAGGCAATATCAACTGCTGTACAAGGCAATTCATCTTCCAATATAATGAATGTTCTAGATATACCCAGTAGAGATTATTATGTAATTCCTATTGTAGCTATATCTCAGGTCAGCTCATTGCTAGACTCTGTTCAACTGAGTATCCCCACAGAGAAGTTGATGAACTTGTCAGGATCAAGGGGAGGACATTCTGTGTCATAGTACACTCATGAGAGCTTAAAGCATCAGAACTAGAGATTTCAGACTTTGATTTCTATTGTCAGTAATTTGCCCAAAAAGCATAGCACAAACAGTATTTCCAGACCAGCAATGCCTTTAGATAAACATCCATCTGCTTGGTAAGACATATGGCAAACTGCTGAATAATGGCTTTGCTGAATTAATGGAAATTGCTTACCTCATCATAATAAGCTCTCAGATCGGCTCTTTTAGATCGCAAGTCCCAGAACACGATGGTCCCATTTTCATAGCCTATCAACAGCTGGAGGAGGGAAAAAAACCACAATTACATTTTCTGATTCAAAAGGTACATATAAATATGGAATAATATAAAAAGAAATAACAAAGTGATGGCCAAGATTGTAATTTGCCCTACACATAATACCTTGCTTTCAAATTATCTTTCAGTATAAATTACTTCACATTGCTGACAATTTAAGATCTGACATGGAAAAGAAAAAGGGCTTTATACACCTTTTTTTTCCCTGGATGATTATGCATCTGGACAGTCTTCTCAATTGCATATCTGCTGAAAACCAAAGATGGTAGCATGTTCCTACCACGTCTTACTTTCCCTCCCCTTGTTGGAGAAAAAAAATGTTTGACACCTAAGATACCACCTAAATAACTTCAAACCAAGAGAATCACCAGATTAAACTTTCATTCAGCTACTTATATTCCTTTTATTTATGTTTACTATTGCTTTAAAACAATCTCAAGGACTCCTACAGCAGAGAATAAATTGCTTGCTTTCCAATAATTAAAATAAATTAACTAATACATCAATTTTTACTTCTTATAGAACTGGGACTTCATATCATCATGCACACCAGAGAAATACCATCAAAGATTTCTGAAAATATGAAAGAGAAGAAAAACAATAGTCAGGAGAAAAATAAGAATGAACACAATCATATCTCCTTGTCTCCACTGAGAAGAAGTGAAATATTGATCTGGTACTGTAGAGTTACTCTTCATTTGAACACAATTAATTTCAGATCTTATGGACAAGATCACATCTAGCTTATTTAGGTGTCCTGGAAACTGTTTCCCATAGAATCTGTCTTCTTAAGAACCTGTTCTGGACATGAAGACTGGAAATGGCTAAACTGGCAGACTCACATTTCTGTGATAGAATATTTTATAAAACTGGCAAAGATAGTTGCAGTTATTCATCATCTGTAAACAGATATATCACAAAATGCAGGCAAGGATTTATAGTTTCTATATAAAGAATTTGTGAAGAATAATGACAAGACAATCTCTTAGCTGGAGAAACCTTAACAGCACCTTTACTATCACTCACTTTGGCTTGCATGAGTCCTAAAAATGAAATTTGGCTGGGCTGCTAAACAAAACATCACTTTCTTTCCAAGTATAACTGATACATCAATACTGCTACAAAAGAGCCTGGGAATACTCTCAGTTCTACTGGATATGGTTCTTTTCATTGACAGGAGAGTATTCCTTTTGTGGAATCTCCTAGCTAATCTGGAAATTATTTATAGTTAATATATTTAATACCTGAATACGAACAATAACTACTTATGCTCCTGAAAAATATTCTCCTGAAAAAAATTCAAACTGCCCTGGAAAAATTCCAGAATATTTAGCATTTTTGCTCTGGATGGCTCCTTATGGGATTTTGTGTCAGAATCAGAAAGCATGCAGCTAACTGGATAGCTCTTGTGTCAGGATGCCATATGGTATTCTGGGATAATGGGCTGCCATTGACACAGTGAACAAGGAGGGTCTTACTGCAGATGCTTGCACTGTTGGTATAGCAATCCCAAATGGAAGCTATTTGTACATCCAGGAGTTAGTGATGCTCATAGCAGGTCACTTGACTTGGTGCAGGTCTGTGCTGTGCTGTGCTGCACACAGCACTTGGCTTTCAGGCCTGCACATATTTCTTGGCCACAGGGTAAAAACTTAGCTGCTATTTCTAAAGGACCTTGTAGGCCTCCCCCACTTGATAAAGGTAAGGGCAGTACCTCTGTGCCCTTATCTTAATGTAAGGCAGCATGTCTCATGTGAACATCCTTTTGCTTGACAGTGGAAATGGATGTGTCGCTTAAAAAAAAAAAATTTTGGGATCTTCAAAGACCAAAATGTTGGCAAGTGCCTCTTCATAGAGGATGGTGCCATGCCCTTATTGGAGGTTCATCCCATGCTACACAGCTTGGGCTTCCCCCACTCCTTTTTGTATTCACTCCAATAAATAGTATTTTAGTAAGTTATGGAGTCTGCGTGCCCTCCTTACTGTCATCACAACAAGCACTTGCACCTGGGCATTACACTGGGTACCAAACCAGTCACATTCAGTTTATATCTACCAATATTCTTTTCACCTCAGCTTTTGTACAAATATATTCAGAAAAGGGAAGGAATTGAAAAGCATTTAGTATGTGGCCCTGTTTCTTAATATCTTCCCTGGGGAAGCAGGCTTGCCTTTTGATTTTTATCCCTCTCTTTTGCAAAGATATCATGCTCCAGGTAATTTCTAAAAGGTTAAATACCTTTTATCAGAGGCTGCATTTCACCTGAACTATTGCTGAAATGCTTAATGCACAACTGCACTAAAGAATTGCAAGTTACAAAGTATGATTTCAGGGAAGAAATTGAAAGGCAAAGAGATTTGCTGCATAGTCAGGAATCTCTCTTTTTATTCAGACGTAGTCATGCTGCTTTAGTACTAAAACTGTGGTACAGCACTGAAGCCAGCTTGGGTGAATGGGATTAGTCTCATTGCCAGGATATTTGTGATGCTCTGGATTCTGATCTGTCTGAACCATAAGAAACTCAAACATTCCCACTCCTCTTGGTCATAGTGATCACTTGGGAGATCTATAAGACAAGCTCTATTTCTGTAATAGAAGTAAAAAGCAAAACATCCATAACTGAAGTTGGAGAGGAAAACCTAGACAAAGAAAAACAATATCTGTAAAAAGAGTCGAGGATGGAGAAAACTCCAAACATGTATCTTGCCTTTCATGGAACTTCATTTAATTACTCATGCTTAATTAGGTTACAAAAAAGGCAGAACATAGGACAGAATTTGGAGAGAGAAGTCCTGGCAAGATCTTCCTTGTTTAGAGGAGTTGTTTCACATTTTGACTTAAATCGTTCTTCATCAAATGCTTTTGATGATGGGAGGAAATTTCTTTTTCACAGTTGGCTAATTACATTCTGGTACATGACAGCAAGCCCCTTCCTTGTCCTGGTAACACAAAACAGCTGGAGAAAAAATCCCAAACAAGCAAGCCTGCCAAACAGGCTTGCTGTTTCAGGTATTATTAGATCTCAGAACTCAGACTCAGAGATAGGAAGTTTAGCCCACCAGCTAATTGTAAATAACATTAAACCTTTACCTATTAAGCTTTCTCCATTTGCTGGGAAACTGCAGATCATTGCAGTTAATGTCTTTTCCTTTGTCAGCAAGAAAAATCATGTTTGCTACAGATCTGACACTTATAAATGTCTGTGCACTCCAGTCTGTCCCTAATGTACACTTATTAATTGATTTGGCAGACACAGTTTTATTTCATGAACTTAATCACTTGGTCCCCGAATTGTTCTTCAGTGACACATTAAATGCCTAAATTCTCTTTGATGTTTGTCTTTCAGCCATAGCTTGTTAGATTCATAAAAGAGACTTATCTCCAAAGCTTACCTAGATAGCTTGCCTGGAAGCCACTCTGGAGAAGTTTTGAATGGCAGAAGTCATCCTGAATTGCATTCACTCTTTTGGCACAAGGAACCCCATCACCAGTCCATGAAATGAACTGGAACTTTTAGGAATTCAAAGGATCTTAATGAAAAAGGTGAAGATACTGCCAGAGAACAAACCTCCCTGGCTTTTAAATAGAGCTCTTATGATTGTCCTAGAATTTGAAAGGTCTGACTATGTTTCAGGACTCTGAACCACTCATCGTTCATAGAAGAAATACTTATTTACTTCAGCAAAACTGTCCCAGGTCTATAACCAACTTTTTAATACCCCAGGGAAGGCTGTACCACTGGACTCTTGGCAAAGTACTTGTAGAGCAGTAGTCTTGTAAAGTACAAGAACCTCTGCATTTTGAGTAATGATTATGACTGATTTGTACCCACTATAAAAAAATTCCTGAAACATATGCAAAGAACACTTCTATCTCCTGCCTATCATGATGTGATGTGTGGAGTCTGACTTCTGCCTCCAATACATTTTGTTGGTCTTTGGTTAGCTTGGAGCTGTGGAGATTAGCAAAGTATGTGGAACTATCATCAAACGGCTCTTTTATCTAAGAATAACTCTGCTACATTAGATAAAAGTCTACCTATGAGAGTATCTTGTACTGAAATGGCCAAGAGCAAATACTAAATAATATGGGAAGAAGACAAGTGTTTGCAACATTCACACATATTCTCTAAGTAATTTTCTCATTCAAGTATAACCATCTCCTCAACTATACATGGTCCTGTTTAACCTCATCTTTAAGAACCTTTTAGGAGAATTCAGCAAATTTCATCAGTTACCTTCACATGGATTTCTTTTCTGTTAACTTTTCTAGTCTTCCTTGTGATCAGTACATTTTCAGCACACACAATAGCATTTGGAAAAAGTTTCATAGGTTCTACCCATTGCACATTTGAAAAAGTACTTAATTGTCTTGTTTGGAATCTGACCTGTCAGCTTAATTTGGTATCCTTTTAGTTTTTGTATTGAAAGAGACTCTGAGCTGTTTCCATCCTCTTAATATCAATTGTGATTTTTTCAAACTTGGAATCACAATCAGGTGTTTTCCATAGTGAATTTTCCTGTCTCACTAAGTTGTCTCTCATATAGAAAACCCAGTCCCTTCTCTGAATTGCTTTTAGCATTATGTTCATTTTAGACATAGAAGGACAACTATTATACTCAGTAATCAGCAGGCAGGTCAACAATGCATTTCTTAAATAGCTTTGCTTTGTTTTCTATTCGTCTCTGCATAATGCCTAATTTTGATTTTCTTTATTGTTCGCTACTGAGCATTGAGCTGACTGACATTTCCATTGAACTATCAACCATCACTCAAAGCTCTTAATACCAAACAGGAATCATCAGCTCACACCCATTGTTTTATATGTAAAGTCAGAATTATTTTGCCCTACATGTACCACTTGCCATCATTTACACTGAAATACTTAAAAAGACAGTATTTAACCTGCCATTTTACTGCTGAGTTTCCCAGCCCCCTAAAGTCCAGCAAACCAGGTGACATCACTACTTAGTCTATTTTCTAGGCTATATATGACCATGTTGAACAGTAAAAGTCCCAGAAGCTGCTTTTTCCCCCATTTTTTCCTCATTCTGAATAACGATTGATTTATTCTGCATTCTTAACTAAAGTTTAATGAGACTAAGTTGAAAAATGTAGTTTAATTTATTTCCCCACCGTTGACTTTTTTTAAACTTAGAATTGTCTATTGATTTAATGCTTGGATTTTCTCTTACACCTGTGTACCTTTTACTGATATCTTCCTGTAAACACAATCAATTCTACATTCTGCAAAACTGCAAGTATTTTGTTAGTACCAATTCATTCTTTACACCACTCTCAACCTATCAATGATATAAAGAGCTGTATTGAGATGGTTTTAGTATACCTTACATTTTCTACTACTGCTCCCCATAAATATTCAATGTTTGTTTTTCATAGGCATTTGTCTGAATTTGCTGTTGCTCTTTGAATGCTAGTACTTCATCAGTGCCCAGATGTCTCCCATGTGCCCTCTGAGCAACAAGCACTTGTATTCCCAAGCCAGTTCTCTTTTAACTCTCTTGCCTGAGTCCTTTTCGTCTTCTCCCTTTCTGCTGAAAAATATTTTTAGGTTTCTGTTTGGACACAGTGCATGGCATTCCTGTAAAAAATCTTCACTGACAAGACCATTTTTTTTAGTACCCTTTTTTCCTACACTATGTGCCTTAGGTAGCTCATCAGCAGCTTCTGTTGTGGCTGGCAAACGAGAATGATGTCTCATCAATAAACCTTTATTCTCATCAGGTATTTTGTCAGAGATAATTAAACTGGATTTCTTGATGGCTTCTTGTTTGAGGCTGCAACAATACACTTCAATATGCTTAATTACTTTATTTGATAGTATTCTAAATTGCTTGACCTATTGTGATTCTTCCAGAAAGGCTCAGAGATGCCAACCAAATTGTTGGAGGGCTGGTTCACAAGTGCACTGTTTGTGTGTAGTTCCCCTTGCAATATGGGTAAGTCCAAGGACAAGTGATGCAAATGAAAATCAGATGTAGTCATCAGTGCTTTTCTAGGTACCCATAATTCCAGCATAATATCCCCCATAGCAGCATCAGAAATTCAAACTGCTGCCAGTTTCTAAAAACTATTAGCTGTTATGTGAGGCACACTGTCAAACAAATACACCATTTGGAAGTACTTTATAAATACACACTGAAATGCAATTCATAAAAATTATCAAAACCAGTGAGAGAATTAAATACCCTTTCCATGCAGGCAAAATGCTCAAATACCAGTAGCAACACATTAAAAAAAAAAAAAAAAAAAAAAAAAGCTGTAATAGAATCAGAATTCTGTCAATCATATTTCATCTTTGACAAACTGCCATACAAAGAAAGCCAGCTCTGATTGTGCCTCCTGGTAGTATCAGTAACAACCCTAATGCTCTGACTGTATGTTTGGTTTCCACTTGTGCACAGTGAACATAGTTGAGAATTGCAAACAGCAGCAAGTTCCAAACTTGGGTTATTATCATGATAATTCTCCTATAAGAAAAGATTTCCTATCTAATAAAAACTTATTATAATGCCTTCATAAGTGCATGTTTATTCAAGTACCAAAGTCATGATACAGCTTTAAGTCAACCTTACTTAGTCAAGCTTTTTTAAACAAAACCATTTAGATGGCTATACATTTCAAGGTACATTGTCTTTGGCATACATTTCAAAGTACAGTATGTTGTCTTCATCACAAATGTTTATTCGGTAAATTTGTACAAAGATAATTTTTTTCTTAAGAACAGTAAAATAGTTAAAATTACTTGCAAACATACAAAGGAAGCAGATGATAAAATCAGTGAGTAAGCAAAAGGAAAGAGTAGCAAGGCAAATAAAGGCTATGAAATGCTGCAAAATTTTATACCATTGGTTGTACTCACTTTTCCCTCGTCTCTTGGGCTGTCACTTAAATGTACAACTGGGCCAGGGTGAGTCTTGGTGGATCTGCAATACAAAAATCAATTAAAATCCCTGAATGTTTTTTGTTGTAAGAAGAGCTAGATACCTCAGCTTCTAGGTGTGCTAACATGTACCTTCAATGGTTTAAAAATAATTGTAAAAAGCCTGACAGAGTAGTTATAGGTATCTTTTAACCTTCTCCTCTATTTCCTTTTTGCCATTCTTTTCTTAATGAATCCTTCCTTCATTTTTTTTCAAATCTCAGTATTCTTCCTATTACAGTAATTTTCCTCCTCTCTCATTCTTACAGCTTTTTTGCCTTTTCTGTTCTCTATTCCATCTCTTTATGACCCTCTCTCCTTACTTGCTCCATTGGAAGGCTAATTTGCCAAAGATTTACAAAGTCTTCACTGGATTCATTTCAGATACTCATAGCATGACTCACCAAGTTCCTATGTCACTAAAGAAAGGGTTTCAGTAACCTCACCTACACTGCCCTGTCAGGAAGTGTTTTAGCATTACTTCAGCAGGGTTTCAGAAATGGAGCAACTTGCCTCTGTCTGATCTGTAAAGCCTTATCTCATCTTCAGACCAACTAACACAATTACACCCACAATGCATGTTCAGTGGGGCTCCTCAGCCACAACACCCATCCTATGAGTCTTTGTAAACCTATAGAGAAATTAATTACTGCCCTTGACATCCCCTCCCTTTTTGCAACATGTATCAACCACATCATATGCAACTTAGTATTGAGTTGTTAATGTCCAGCACCTGACAGAAAATGCAAATCATAGGAAACTGATTGGACAGATGGAGATTTTTCATCTTTTCTGACCTGACCTTCAGGCCCTGGCAGTCATAGAGAGCAGAAGATAAGCACCAGTCCACACTGAATGCCTGCACAGAGGAGGCCCTTTCTCCCATCTACATTCTGGGGCCAGAGTACATGTCCCTTGGAGTTCAGCTTAGGATCTGAACTTGCATGACTGGTCTTGGTTCACCAAATGTCATCAGGAAAAAAAATATGGCAGAGATTGGCAGAACCCATAAAGTGAAGAGTTTATCTGGAAAGCATCCGTAAAATGACCTAGGCTCCAAGTTTTAAAACAATCTGCAAGAGAATTACAGAAACAAACCAAAACAAGCTTCTTCAGCTGAACTACTCAAAGGATTTTTCTAAAATAATGGCCTCTTCCTTTGGCTGAATACTGCACTGTAGCAAACCTGGCCTCTCTTCTATAGGTCAGACTCCAAATCAAGACTGAGAGTGGTCACAAAAATTCTCAGACAACTCAAGTATTAAGACACTGTGGACTGATCCATAGCCTCATAAGCTTCTTCTTCCCAGAACAGTATGCTCCAACTCTCTTAAAAGCATGCACACTCTTCTCTGGCCTCTATACTTTGCCTACATTATGTTTTAAATATTTTAACTATTTAGTCAATGCACCAAATCTGAGTCAAAGCAGAGAGGCAAAGATCTGAGCTGAGGACAATGAAAAATTACTCCAGACATCCTAAACATGCAGCATGTTATTCTCCTACATGAGGTCTCCACCAGCAAGGATTCTGCAAGAGCATTTTGCAGCATATCCCATCACAGAAATGAGATCAGCAGGAAAGCAGTGGACAGACAGTTTATACAGTGATGTTCTATACAGACTGTCTTTGATGGTGCCAGCAACAAGCACCCATTTCTCCTGAGACATGGAACAAAACCATTTTTACAGAGATACAGATAGCAGGAGATCTGGCTGTCATTCCTAAACAAGCCAACTTACCAGAGGGGACCCCTCTGGCTGAGCTTCTGTTTCTGAGTGACCTGTACTGAAATAAAAATATCATTTGCACAACACCAGGCCTTGGAGCAGGCAGGGTAGGTAGGCAGTGACAGGGAACTGGGGGGCGAGATGAGGTTTTGGCAAGCAGTGCTTAGACCTACACATACCTTGTACATCTGTCCTGAGGGAGTACATGTGACAGTTTGGGACAGTTTCAAGTGCTGTTTCTGACATAGATTCACCTGTCTGAACTGGTCAGAGTATTTTGATGGAAAGAACTAGGTCTGTTTGGAGTATATGCTGCCTATGCAGTGATGGGCAAAGGAGGAAGGGTGAGAATAAGAGGAAAGAACAAGATGAGAAGACACAGTCTAAGAATTTTCACTTTTTAGCCAGATCACAGACAGACCACATAAGAGAGAGTAGAGGCAAACAAACATCAGATATGTTTCCCCAGAAGGCTGGGGACAAACAAAATGGTAGCAGAAGCACATGGAGGCTGACAAAGCACAATGGGTTGGGCAGCTATCCCAGGCCATTGAACCAACCAGGATGCACGGTTGGATGCTTGGCCATTCCAGTCTTGGTACATGACCAGGAATATTGGCAAAATCATGACAAATGGAGGGAGAAAGGAAAAAAGCATAGTGTCTTTCTAAGGTAAAGATTGATTCCATCTAGTCAGTTCTTTGTACCTACTAATTTTAAAAGTCAGAAACAGTTTAGATAAATCTGTGCAACCAGTTTCTTTGAAGGATATATATGACATTGCTTACCAAAGAATGCATCAATTTCTCTTTGGGTAGAAGCAAACCCTTACATGAGCTGTCCTCTACTCTTTAGGCTAAACATACTTTCATAGTATAGGAAAGCTCGTTGTTCCTCTGTAAATGGTACAAAACCCCTGTCTTTTACTACCAGTCTTATTTTTATCTTATATTCCTGCAGGGTGTAGCCTCAAATGTCCATGCTAAAAACTCAGCTGAAAGAGGAAACCTTCACTAATACAATACATTTTCCAATCTCCTCCATTTCCCTATTGAATTCATTGTAGTTGGGGGATCCTTGGATTTACTGCACTGTATTAATATTGAAGGGTTTGGGTATTTTTTTTCTTAGGCACTTTTTGTTTCTTTTAGGAATATTGTAATTTAATTATTATGCACCTAGTTACTTCTTTAGTTTTGTTGAATAACAGCTTTATATATACTATCAGCAAAGTTGATACCAAAAACAGCAGTCTGTGTACTGAATGTATGAGATTTTATTTTTCCCCATTATTTTTCCTCTATATTTGATATAAGTATGCTCTTAGTATTCATATTACCTTCTTGTTATTTTAATAATTCAGTTGTTTTGTATAATACCTGGCTTGCTCTGGCTTCTTCCTTTTTCTTTCACTTCTATTACATTTAAGACTGTCAGGTATGCCACTCCATCAAAAGACTCAACAAACCATTCTTTAGTTTTCATACACACATCATTGGTTTAGGAAAAATAAGGATTCAGGGGAAGGGGCTTTAGTTTTTGTCTTTGTTTCTCACCATTCTACTCTATTTTAACTGACAATAAATTAAATTAATTTTTTCCAAGTCAAGTCTGGTTTCTCCATTGACAGTAGCTGGTAAATGATCTTCCTGATTTTCCCATTATTAATGAACTTTTCCATCTTATTTTCTTTCCCTGTCCTGTTGAGGATGGGGAGTGAGAGAGCAGCTGGGTGGAGGTTTCCCAACCAGCCAGGATCCAACCTCCAATTTCCTTGATTGCTTAACAGAGGCCAGCTTTGTTTATACATAGGTAAGAGTAAGTAGAGAGCCTATTAAGTTTGGCAGTCATAACATGGCTTCTGTCAGGAAAGCAGAAAGGATCCTTTTAAAATAGTTGTATGTATTTAATGTGCCATCACAGATAAGATCACCCACAGGTGACAACAGATGTTCCTGAAGCTTTTGGAGTGTAGAGCCTATTCCCTGGCAGTCCTCCTGCACTGCCTTTCCAGGGCTCCAAGAAACATTGATTTTTTTTGTACACAGCAAGTAAAGTATTTGCATCAAAACTGATTCCTCTTTGGACTACATAATGAGGAATATTCACAAGATGCAGCAAGCATAAAGTTTGGTTCTGGATGAACATGCACAGTCCCATCTTGGGGGGGATGTTTGTGGGAGGATAAAGCAATACAAAATAATCCCAGTGCAGGTGGAGCAAGGAAGACAGCGTTGCTGTGTGGGAAAGCATTGCAACTTCCTCAGTTCTGCAAGACCTTGTGCTCGTTGATCTGAGCCTGCCTGATGGCTCAATACAGAAGGAGAGCCATGGTAAATCTTCTCTGGTTTGCTTCTCCTGAAGTGATGTTATCTCCCTCTGGGTACAGGACTGTGGCAAGGAACCCAAACCTTGTCCTTTGTGCCACACTAAGACCAGGAAATATCTGCCAAAGGCAGATCAGTGCCTCACTTCTTGCATCTCCTTGTCTCCTCAAGGAAGGTACGTATAAATAGAAATAACAACAATATCTTTTGGAGCCCTAGGGAAGTGCTGCTCGTAAAAGGAGAGCAAGGCATTAGGCTGTACAGTCAATTTCTCTTGAGGATAGACATCATGACTGCACTACATGCAGGATTAAACAAAGCAATTATTTAGTTAACTATATTATATCAATAACATTATTTTATAGAACCCATGAAACACAATCAGAGCTACAGATAACAGTAATTACTGCTTTCATACAGTAAATTATACTGCATGGGGAAATGTCTACACACAAACTCCATTTTGCCTCAAGTTGTTTTCATATACATAAAATGTTCTGCTTCCCCTCATTGCTATTACAGTAAAGTTGCCAAGAAGGTTGGGTAGTTGGACATTGTCATTGTGGAACTGTTTACAAAGAAAAAACCTGCATTGAATTACGCTAAATGCAAAAGCAGAGATCCGACAGCTCCTGGAAAGGACGAAGAGGTGCTGGAAAACCAACCAGATTTGAAGCTATTGTGAATAAAGCACTCTACTGTTGATGACAGATATTTGTGTATAGGCATTCCTTCAAGCTGGCCTTGGGGAGCTGCATAAAAACTAACTAGATCCTATTCCTTGAGAAAGGGAAAAATAAAGAAGAATCAGCAGGTGAAAATAAGGCGTAAGTGAAATAGTTGACCAGGGCATTTTTCATTTCCAAATAGCAGTCAGGGTACAGCTGAGAATGACTGAGAAAATAAAAGACACAAAAAGGATAAAACACAAATCCAAGTCAATACTCAGCAGAAAGAAAAAAGAAAAAAAAGAAAGTCAAGTCTAAAAACTATCAGCAATGATTTGCAGTAAAAAATTTCTGAAATGAAAGCTAACTTCAACAGAGCAAGAAAAAAGTATGAGCTAATGATACAAAAACTTTCAACATTTCATAGTCTTCGTTGACCTTTAAGCACAAAAAAACAGACTGCAGAATTGAAAAATGGAACCAAAGATTCCCATGACAGCTGTAGAGAACTAAAACTAGGCATTTGGTAAGAAGATACTGATACTTTTGAGTTGTTTTGCACTTCATCAAAAGTTGTTCCTGACAGCAGCAGGTATTAATTTACTTGGTGTATATTCATTTGGGGAAATGAGAGAGTGGTTATGCTGTAAGACATGACTCTTACTCAGAAGAACTGCACTGAAATTAAGACAGCAGTCATTGTAAAACAGTTTTCAAAAGACTTGTAAGGATGGAAGCTTTTATTTGATTATTTTATCCTAAAATTAGCAAGCGCAAAAAGAAGACTTCAGCAATGGTAGAATCTGAACCCAGCAAAATGTGGAAAATACACAGATGATGTATTCCTCAATCATCCTGGGATGTTTTATGCACTCTAAGAAATTAAGTGACTTAAATACTGTCATAAGAACCTCAAATACCAAGATAATCTTTAAAGCAGGTAAAAGTACGCTATGACAAAATAGAGTCAAATCAAAACCATTTTCCTTTTGAAAGAAAAAATAGCCTGCACAGTTGGAGAAGTACTGTAATGATTTCTGAGAAGGATAAAAATCTGGTGTTAGAACATGATAGAAGCAGTTAGGAGAGGGGAAAAAGAAAGAAAACATCCATATTAGTCATTGTTATGAAGTTGAAGTTGACTGAATGTGCTGAAAAAACATGTGCATAGACAAATACTTCTTCAGTGTCGGTAGTCAGACATCAACCACAGTTCTGCCTTCCATAAAGGTGGAGTGCTCCAGGGTATTTAAGACCTTCTTTTCATTGGTAGAGCTATAGAGAAACTTAAGAGAATCAATAAGTTAGACACACTATTCATATGATGTGGATCAAAGCTGGGAGCTGGAGTAAGCAAGAATCAGTTCAACCTCAAGATGCAACTCTGAGTCTTAGACATCCTTGCTGACATGTCCAGAAAAAGGAAGCCTTGAAAATTGTGCTTTCTTTATATTAATAACTTTCTTCATTTGGGTCTGCACACAGAAGGGGTAGCAGATTCTTCTAGACTGTTACTTCTCCTCCTTGTACTACTTTCCCTTACTGCTGTGGATCTACCGACTCTGAATTTCCATTTAAGGAAATGGGGATGGGCAAACAAAGGGCTAAGAAAGGAGATACCAAGTTATGGCTCTGTCATAGTTCCAGTCTACTCAATTCTTTGATCCCTCAAATCCCATAAATTTTGGCAAGTTTCAGTTATTCATTCATCATATAGTGGGGTGTTAAAACACTGGAATCTTACTGGGGGCTTATAATGCATGTTTTTCATTTTTGGAATTCAGAGGACACATATAAAGATCTTCTCCTTTCCAACACTAGATGACTTTCCCAAATGTATGATCATGCTGTGAAAATTGATCTCATTGTAGTTGGAGTAAATGGAGACATGCTGGGCTCATTGACTATTTTTCTCTTCCAAAGCTGTTTCCAAACATTTGGAAGGAAAAGAGATAAACTGTTTGCTTAATAGAGAGTAGAAAACCAAACAGTATCATGAGCCTCAAACCCCTCTGGCAAAGGACTAGCTCTGATACATGACAGAGAAATGACAAGTGAAAAAGTTTTGATTTATTCATTCTTAGCTGAGAAGATTGCTTCTGTGTGGCCTGAAGTATTGATGATGCATGAGATGATAGAAAGGGCTGAGACAAGAATTGGTACCCATATGCTTGTGTTTTTTCTCAGCTCTGTTCAAGGACAGGTCCACTGAGACACAGACAGTGCAGATAATTTAAGAGGGAAATTTTTCCTGTTACTTCCAGAATTGGCTACAACTCAGGTCTGAAAATAATCTAAAAAAGAAAAGAAAGAAGAAAAAAAAAAAAAGAAAAGAAAAACAATCTGTTTCCTTTGCATTATTATCTGTTCAGGCCTTAATTTCTAATTAACACTAGATTCTGTTTAAGCTCACTGAATGTTCTCTCCTAAGAGAAGACAATAGACACTTATGATGAAATATATATTGCAATCATCTTTCTGACATGTATCTCCACTAGATGCTTCTGAATATAGCATAAAACCACTATCACTCAAAAAAAATAATGCTCTAGAGATCTTTCAAATACAAAAGTAGACAAGAAAATCACAAAAAAAAGCCCTCTGCACCAAATGCCAACTTTGTAAGTAAAAGTAGCTGCGCAGGACAAGATGATCAGATTTCTTGCATCATTTGCAAAGTCTAAAAATGTTGCATCTAAACCTGTTTCCCCTTCAAGCCTTCAAACTACCAAGCCTTTTCACCTCAGTCTTTCACTGCAACAGAATCATTGTCACAAAAAAATTCTTGCAGGCATTTGATAGACCTCACTGACTCAAACTATTTGGTTGTTTCTGACAATGAAGGTTACATGGAGATTTGATTAGAAGTAGATACAAATCAGTGAAAAGTAAGAGGGGACAATTAAAAGAAAGAGAAGTTATGTTGGTAGACCTTCAGTTTCAGAAACCGGATGAGAATTGCATGAAGAGGGATGAACTCCTTCAGACTTGTTAGAGCAGATGATACACAAGCTTGTCACACTTAAAATTCAATTTATAAACCCTCCATCTAAGCTGAGGACTTGAATACAGCAGCAGAGCAATGGCTTTTACTGGTCTTTTCTTGCCAATAAGCTTGAAAGACATATGATTGCAGCAAAGGTAATCCCTTTCCTTCCAAGCTTTATAGAGAATAGTAACATCTTCAAGCTCACTTCAGACTCTGAAATGTTATCATTGGCTCAGAAGTCAACATAATGTTACAAGCACCATTGCCCCTTACATTGTTCATGGCAAGGCTGAAGATTTTCCTGAATTTTACATACATATATTTTCCTATTTTCATCTTTGAAAGCACCTAATATCAACAGACCCTGTGAACTTATACACCCCAGAAAAACCCGATTTTACTATAAGCAGGAAGTTGGTCTTGAAAATTCTAGAGAAGCCTTACAACATGAATTATTTTATGATTCTATAATACTAAAATGTGAAAAATATGCAAAAATTATATGAAAATAATGTGGAGATTAAAAATATAATAAAATCAGAACATACCCATGGCCCAAAATAAAACTGTTCTTTCCAACATTTTTCTCAATATTATTCTAAAGGAAAGTCTACAATCATAAGCTCATCCTCATGAATTACATTTAAAGGTAATAACATTTCCTCTAAAAGCTAATCTACATTCCATTTTGCATGCAGGAAAGCAACAATACTGGAACAGACATCAGAGTTTATTACCAGAGAGCATTCAAATTACTTTACTGAGTCACCCAATTTCAACTTCAGAGGGACTGTAGCATTTATAAAAGTGGCTGCTGTGGCAAACATCACAATTATTCCCACCAGCCTCTTCCTCTAATACAGAGAATCTAATCTGGAGATACATGTGATCCCCTGTCCACCTGCAAAAGATTGACAAGGACAACTTCCTCCACTCCATATCAAGGAGTACATGGTAAGATTGGATGGAAAGGATGGAGCTTTAGAGAAGCACACTGCTTACATGGATCAATTTATCCTTGTAAGACTGGTAGAACTAGAAGCAGTAATGAATGAATACCTCATGCAATACCTCTGTGCTCACCTGTCAACAAAACAGTACATGGCAAACTTGCATTTTAGAAGAAGAACCCATTTTGGTAACCATGCAGCACCTCCAAGTACTTGAGGTGACAAAGTCTATGTTTATTCTGTTGTTATTACCTTTTACAACTTATGGAAAGAGAAAATTTTGAAATTCTAGATATTTTCCTGCATAGAAAATACAAAGAAGATAGTTAGGAGGGGCTGCTTGCTTCCTTGAAGGTTCTAGAGAGGGAGCATATTGCACAGCATCTAGCCTATGTCAACAAATCAGTTGTGAAGCTCGTTAGAAAGCAACCCTTATTTTCCACATAGAAAGAGGGGCATCATTCTACTCTACTTTCAAGAAAAATGTTTGTTGTAACCCCTAAAATAATTTTAAAACATTTATCCAGAAGAATTTTGAAATAATTAGAAAGGGAAACTTGGTGGAAGGCTTCCAGTCCATAAAAAACTTTTGGATCTATTTCCTTATAGAATAGAAACATCATAATTTCTGGAGGAAAGAAAATTACAAGTGCACACAAAATGAAAACATGTTGTTCCCAAAAACTTAAAGACATTATCTACTCAATGTAGTAAATGTAGACATTCTAAAATAGAGGAATTAAAAAGCCCTCCAATATGTCAATGTCACCAAAACAAAGTGAGAAACAGAAAAAAAAATAGGATACTTTCCACCTGAATAACTCATCAAAATTATCATACTCTGGTGGAAACCATGTTTTCCAGCAGTACTTTTTTGCAGCCAAAACTACTAAACAGAGCCAAGCAGTCCCACAGGGGCAGAACAACCAAACATTCCAAAATTGAGAAATGGATGAAAGATTTACCAGCAGACTGAATCCTGATTACTATTTGAATCCTTGGTTTTATGTCCTTTGAAGGTAAACCTAGATTTTTACAACTGTGCCTATGAAGTTTGGTGAGGGCAGAGAGGGAGAAAGAAAATGAGGCATCAGCTCAACCTGGGGGACAGAGTGATTAGTAATTAGTAATAATAATAGAGGGAAAAGAAAGGAAGGGATTTTTGAGAACTGGGTTTGCACTGCAGGCCTGTAACCCCGCTCTTAGCTACTGTTCTCTTGGTTCACTGAGATCAGTGTATTTCAGTTTACTATCAGAGGTTATAGGTCCCTCACAACATGAAGCAAATGTCTCAGAAAGTGCAAGAAGTACTTTGAGCTTTCCCATAGAAGTTCCTTTTGCTGGAACTTCACAGAGGGACCAGCAGAGAAAGAGTTTTTCATTTCTGTCAAGGCTTTTGGAAGGAAAGCCTTGCAGGAAGCATAAATGTATCCCAGATTTTTGTATGTCTCTTTCCATTTCATACCCACAACACAGGCACCTTGCTTAGCTTGTTAGAAAATTATCATTTAATAGGCACTCATTCTATTTCCTATCACTTAATCAGGTTTTGATCTGTTTGAATTAACCTCCAAATTCTCACTGTGTTGAGCAGGAGGCTTGATCTAGAGACCTCCTCCTGTCCCTTCTCATCTAAATGAGAAGCCTACAGTTCCACAGTTCAATGAAGAAAAATTCTCTGTAGAATGTTAGGGCAAATACCCTCCATTATTTTCTTCACAGGATGGAGGACATGGTGATCAAGCTTTCCTCATAAAAATAGCAAAATCTGAATTTTAGTGATTAAATACTTTCTGTATTTCATGGAACGTCATAGCTAAACAGTACCAATTTCTTTTCTTTTACACGAAATATAATTACGGTCTCCAACATAAATCTGATTCCTAATGTCCTGTAAAAAAACACATAATACTGCAAATGCATTCACTGAAATTAAAGGCTTCAAAAGATCTGGTAATATTTGAAAAACCAAATAATTCTTTAAAATTAAATTTAATTTATGCTATGAAAATGGCCACACATACAAATGGAAAAAAAAATAGATCTGCACTTACAGTTCTATTGCCTTGTTCCACATGATAACATATCCAGAAAGAATGAAGGACTCAATATTTACAATGTGTGTATTTCCTCTCTCTGTTCCAACATAAAGCCATTTACTCTGGAAAGGTAGATGGCAGTAAGTAATCCTGGAAAAGAAAAAAACACAAAACAACAAAATAAAAGTGACTGAATACCACATTAACCATATTTTTAACACTTCTGCAGCTGAAAGAATTATTCTTTCCATTTTATAACTTGAGAAAAACCTGCCTAGAAGGCATTCTGAAGAATGTGCAGGTTCTGGGGGTCATCTCCAGGAAAATGATAAAAGAGAACATGAAACAAAACAGGGCCATCCTGCCTGCTGATATTAAGGCCAGGACAAAAGAGAAGCATCACCTGAGCACTGAATTAAGTCTATCTATCTCCATGAGTATGTAAATTGCACTTTGATGGTAGTCAGGACTCTTAAGGAAGGCTTTCTTATATCCTTTCTCAGAATAAGCAGATTATCCAGTCAAACAGAGTTTTGTAGACATCAGTGGAATTCATGTTTTGCACAACAGACGAATAATACCATAATTCACACGAGAAAACATTCATTTATTTGCCATTTGGAAGAGCAGGGCCTTAGATAAGAGCATTTATCAAAACTGAACTACCACAGACACACTGCACCCTACACTCATTACAAGGTGATGAAAAAGTGCTACATTAGCTTGGAAAGATGTCATGACAATTTCTCATGATAATACATAAAAGTTTCCACAGATGACAAATGAGTAGGTTCAGGTTACTTTTATATTATATAGATATTACATACACTAAAACAAAACTAAATCTATGAGATGAGAAAACATTTGCTACTAAAATGTAAGTGAATGCATGCTACCTACAGAGACTGAAACTTAATCCAACCTTATGGTACAGACTTGTAAATGTTGACAAAAAACCAGGTATTTTGCTTGGTATGTAACACGTTATTATATTTATCACTCAGTTCCACAAACAGGCTATTTCTGGCTTTTATATACAAACTAAATTTTTTTTTCCTTAGCACCTTCAACCACCACAAAAGTACATACAATATTTAAAAGCATGCATATTAAAAAATTTTAATTCTTATAGTATAGCAATTTTTGAGTTTATTATAAAGGAGCGAGCGGGTGTTGGCAATCTTTCAGTAATTTGGCTCTCTCAGTCAAGTAAAGTCCTCTGCGTAGAGCATTTGCCACTCTTTAAGGAATTGATCAATAATTATACAAATTAAATATACTTTATGTAATGATTCCCTGTAAAGTACTCTCAACAAACAAAAAGGTTCCAAACAGATTATACTCAGTATTTGCATAGCTCTGTAGTTTTCCAAGTATCTAATAAACTGTCAGTACATTTAATGCTAGATTCATTCAAGTGAGGAAAACTACTTTTTTGTACTTATGCATCACACTGGATTGAATACAGTTGAAATATGGAGTCGTCACATTTGTAATTTATGGAGAAACTTATTGTGGAATCATGGAATAAGGCTTATCCTTTACAGAAATCTTGTTTTGTTGATTAAAGCCAGACCTAAGTATGAGATAGCCTTCGATCTGTCCTGCCGTACAGGGCTAAATTTTACCATCAGTTGGCTAAGTTTGGCAACAATTCCAGAGCCTTTAGTGGAAAGAGCACCAGCTTTTTCAAGAGAATTGCTTTGAGAATGGGAGCTATATTTTAGAAGGCATAACTAAAAATGCCTTTAAGCAGCAACATAATACTGAAATTGTGGATACAGTCAGACCAACAAAGATCCAACAGAAACAACTGCAGAAGGTATATGCCACCTACATAATCCTTGATGGAGCTCAAGCTATGAGCTTTATTCTTCTGCTCATAACAGGTGCCAGGAACCATTTGCCGTTTTGGCTTCATAGTTTCAAATGGGAAGTTTTGTTCACATCTTTCCTGATCCTTTTCCTTTAAACAACACTTTCTTTTGTTTTCTCTTCTGGTGCACCATTTCCTTCACTTCTGGTTAAATTCTTGTTTAGTCCATTTTTTTGGTTGTTGTTGTTTCATTTCTTGCATTTCTGTGCTACCTCTACTCTCCTTTCCTGCACTGTAAAGCATATGGATGCTTTTCTAGGTCCCACAAAAAACTTCTCTGGCTAATAAACCCTCTTAATCACTTCATGTTGAAGATCACCCAACACTTGTTTGCGGTAAACTGTTAAATTACAGGAAGAGGAGATAATTTTGACTTGAAAGTGTTGAAAATGTAGCTGTCTAGTCACTAACAAAAAAATCCTAAATTCCAAAGTGAGCCCTACTTGACTTGAATGCTACTACTCCAAATTCTTGCAGTAGTGTCATCAGACTAAGCAGGTTCAAGTCATCCTAGGATAAAGCTATTTTTCCATCCTTTGTTAAACCCAAGCACAAGCCACTACAGGGTACTGCAGAAAACTTGATCTCCCATGTGCAAGAATGAATTCAACATTTTGATTATGAATAAAGTTTCAACATCACCTCACACACTGTTTGAGGCAGCTTTGGGCTGCTTTTCATCCTTTTTGAGATTTGCTTCCATGTCATAATTTCTAAGACACATTGCCACAACAACCAACAGAAAAAGTGGGAGTCTGCATTCCCAGATGTTGCATGTCCTCTGTTGCCTGCCTTAGGTTTAAAATTTCAAGAACATAATGCTTTAAAAACAAGGTCCTATAGCAAGAGAAAAATCAGACTAATGTAGTAACTACCAAAAAGTTGTTAGGTCATAAGTTACTAGACTTAATATCTTGCTGGCCTATCTGAAATCCCAGACACCAGTCACTACTAAGCCTGAATGCACAATATGAAGGACCAAAAGAGAATTAGGTATTGCTAAAGGATGGAAAAAAAAGCACCACAGACATGCCTGTTTTCTTAAGCCCAACTATTTTCTCTTAAATAATATCATTTTGCTCTGCCAAATGTATAGGACAGCCACGCAAGAAAGTATCCTGCATGTTCTTTCTTTCACAATGAAAACTACCCTATGAATCTTTATTGTTTACCCAAACTGTTATTTAACATTATGAAATGCATAAATGTCATTATGAAACCTTTTACAATATGTGAGCTTATAAGAAAATAGCACTCCCTTAAGGACAATCCAGGTATGTAAAAAACTTATTAGAGCACAGGGATTACTAGGCATTTTAATACAATATATTGTTAGGCTTCACCAAACAAACCCATATGATTTTCATATTCTCCTAAAACTCTGCACTTCTCTGAAGTAGTTTTATTTTACATTATGTAAATTAAATTCAAACTGCTTTATATATTATAGTCTTTTCACTTCTACAGAAAATATTAACTTGACTTTGAGGCTTGGAAGCTTTGAAGCAAGACTCAGATTTTTAATGAACATCTTCCATCTCAGTAAGTACTGAAATTACATAACGATTTCTTCAAGAGAAAACAATGAAGTCTCATACTGTAGTTTTCATTGGGGATGAAAGGTATTCTATTATATGACTCTGTTAGTCATATATCCCACAAGCAAATTAAGATGTCTTTTGATGCCATTACAAAAACGAGTCAATAAGCCAGAAAAAAAGAAAGGCTATTTTTCTTTTTAAGAAGTTAGGGGTTGTACTGAATTATGTCAGTATGAAGTGCTTCTGACAAAGTTTAATCAGATTGTCAATCTGATTGAGATAACATGCAACAAAATTAAATGAAAACTTGAGGATTTTCTCATTGTTGATCACTTAACAGAAAGTCAGCCAGAAATGTGGATATTGTACATTCTTAGCAGCAAACCACAACATAAATCCTATTGATCATTATAAGAAATAACGAAAATTGATGAATTGATACAAAAAAAGGTGTTTCTACTCTGCCAGAACAGTCTGAAACATCTTATAATTTTTCCAAATGACAAACCAGGATATAGAATATTCTGTAGGATATAGTAATTTTTAAAAAATCAGAGGTACTAACTAAAATGCTTAAATTGGAATTTAGTAAGGAAAACTATTTTGCTAAGGTCCTAAAAAAACTCCATATTATTTACATAAATTATGTAAGTAAAAAAGAGATATAATGGAATAACTGAAAGAGGCATTGTCAAAACATTGAACTTTATTTTAGAAAGGAATATATTCTGACTAGCAAATCTTGAAAAGGTATATTTTTCAGAAAATCTCAGCACTCTAAAGTCTAACAACCATGGCCAAAACCTCACTGCATATTAGTAGAATACTACAATGTTAAAATAATTTAGAATGCTATAGCCTCTAAAGTATTAGTAAAAACTCTCAGATTACTTAAAATCATCTTTATTATGTTAATTGTATTCCTCTAGGAAAAAGAAAAGATAATTTTGAGAGCACTTTCTGCCTCTGCTTTGTTATTTTTGTTTTTTCTATTTTTAGCACGAAAAGTTTCCTGGAACACTATTGCTGGTGGTGAGTGGGAAGACCTGCTGAAGAGTGGAAAGTAAATTGCATTTTTGTCAAAATGAGAAACAGTTATTCCAATTTAATTATTTAGTCGTGCATTCATAGACATCAAAACTGCAATTAAATTTACACTGTGGTTTTTCCCTTTATACAGATAATCTTAAATATGAACAAGCATAGAAACTGTGTATTCCTTATGCCCAGCACTGACTCTCAGAGTTCTGTTTCTATAAGTTTCTACAGAAAAAAACCCATTAGCTTGAGCTCCCTTTCAGAATCCTACCTAAATAATCTACAGCATCCAGGTTCTCAGGAAATACGGAAATCTCACAAATTTACAGGAAGAGAGAGAGATAAAACATGAAGGAGCAGTAACTAGGGAACATGAGTAGCTGACAGGAAGCAAGCCCAGTAGCTGCAAGACATGCTAGTCACAGTCCTAGCCCAGCCTTCTGCTCTCAGGGCTCCTAAGGGACTGCCACTGTCTTACACCCAATTTACAGTGAGTTGCCCCAGCATGGACGAATTCAGCTGCTGAGAAAGTTCATCACCTTCTGAAGAAGGTTATGGCTATCAGAAGTCTACCTTTTTGCTGCAGTGATTATGGTTTTTTTCCTGACTCCAAGGAGTTTCTGCAGCATGCTCTGGTGCTTTCAGTACTTTCCACTAATTTATGCTATTTCCTTCAGCTGGTCATTCCCAAGACCTGTTCTCTTGGCACTGCCTCCTGATGGACTGGGCAGCATCCCTGGTACTTGCCAATGACTGACTGATCTTACGTCCTCTTTCAAAGCAGCTCTTTGAAAGGATTCTTCTAGAGAGGAATCTGTGGACTGTGTAGCCCTCAGTGAATATTCACAACAGGGGAAAAACACTGCATAAACCCTTCCCTTCCTTCTTGACTTCTGCAGGATTTCTTCACTCCAACAAAAAACTACAGCTGCAGAGGGGGCTTCATGACTTTGTATCAGTCCTCTTTTCCCTCCAGCAGCAAGCACAAATTATTTCCACACAATTTATTTTCTTCCCTCCTACTCCCTTAATCTTTTGGTAATTTTAAACAAAAGTAATACAAAACAAAGCACAACAGACTCATCTAGTGCCCCCTCCTTCTCCAGTGGTTGAAAATGGACTGAGGTAGCTTCTGGCTACCCACTACTTTCAGGAAGTGTAAGGTTACTTTTCCATCAGTTTAGTAGAGGATATTCAAGCCAAGATCATTGCTTTAAGTCACAACATGGACACAGGAAGATTTGGACAGATATTCAGGCAAAGTAATTTGTAGCTGACCTGAAGTGCCTAAACAGAAGCACAGGTTAAAGCTACTGACAATGAAAGAAAGGAGTAGTTTCCAGCAGATCTAGCAAAGAAAGTAAATGATGAGCTATTTGGCCTCTGGAGGTATTTAATCTTCTTCCTGGTCTATATACAAATTTGGAGCTCATCAGCACTGTAAGACATGTAACAATAAACAATAGCAGCAATTCATGCAGTCTGCCATCCACATGATGTGATGTGTTTTCAGCAGATGGTTGTGCAGCTCCCCAGATAGATGTGAACTGGGTCTGTGCATAGTAATAACATTTCCTCTGCTACAGGAGGTGTTGTTATATACCAGGAAGCCCTAGGAAGGCAGAAACCCAAGATGAATTCCATTATTATGAGTTCCAATGTTTATTTCCAATTTTAACTTACTTGCAGAGTATGCAAAGTCTGTGGGGCCAATGTAAGAGCAGAGGAAATACTTTAAATTACTAACTGGCTGACTAAGAGCCAAATGAAATAGAGAGCAGTTCAACATATCTGGAGAGTTCCTTCCTTTCAGGGTCTTGGTGATACTAATCACAACATGAGTATTTCTCCTATTCACACTAGATTCCCCAAATACCATATAAGATAATTAAAAAAAATTCTAGCAGCCCTGCACACACAGATCCTAGTGGAAAGTGAATGAACCAAACATGCCTTTGAGATTGATACTTGTAGTCAACCTGTTTTTTTAATAATGTGGTTTAGTTTTAATTTAAAATAAGAAAAATCTCTTTCACATATACTTTCTGCTAGCAACAGTCAACCTTTATTTTGAATTAAAATCAGTTGATCTGTCTTATTTTATGTTTTACTTACATAGAAGAAAGTGAAGTAGAGATAAAAACACCCTGAACACAAACTGCATTGCATCCTGGTGACAGCATAACATGGGATAAACCCCATTGTTATTTAGGAATATCTGGACATAAGAGGAATATTAAGCTAAATTATATTCTCAAAACACTGCATTAAGAATTCTGTCTCTGGATTTTTTCCAGAGTGTTATACAGACTGCTCAAATATTTGCTGTTTTAAGGCTATAGTGCATCCACTGCAAATAAAGGTGATGACAGGACTGGGTAGATGAAGAGTATCTATCTAATGAGAAAGATAAGAACTAAAACTTAATTGCATTTTTCCACCAAATTCAGAGCTGAATGTGACTATTCTGTTTATAAATACACCATGAGTCATCTCTACCAATAAATTTTAACTTAATAATGAAAGTCACAAACTATTTACAATTGAAAACTGTGAAACAAGTCATCATTTAGCTCACATACCACTGTGCCTACTTCCTGACTGAACAACCAATACCTGCAGACAGTAGGATCACCTGAAGACATTACTTGAGCTTACACCTCATATCTGTAAAGATCAATGTTTTAAAGTAAGACAGTAAAATGAAATGCTTTACATGAGGCAATCTAATACATGTTCCTTACAAAGAAACATGAATGAAAAATGGAGTCAAGGCAGTGGTAACAGTTACTTTCTAGACTTCTGCTTCTCAATGTTCCTTTCAAGTTTGGTATCTCAGACTATTCATCTTACCCAATCAGTCCAGAGAGCAGTTTTATTTTTCTTTGTTTTATACTGGTTTAGATACAAGTATTCATCACAGTCACTGCTGCTTGTACAACAGCAAAAATTTAATTTGTGGATTGGAATGTAAAAAATGAACCTCTAAGATTCCTCTCTTCTGTTTAATACTGATTTAATCTGATTTCTTCAAATTAACTACTACTTGAGCTAGAACAAATTACTGTAAGACACCTCTTGATTTAAAGAATTTCAGTGATGGGAGATTCTCTACAAATGCTGAGTACAACAAATCAGGATTCCACCTCTAAACTATAATTTCAATACAAATTATCCTAAGCAAAGTATACTTCTAGCTATTTGTGAACATCTTACATATAATTAAGACATCCTCCTCTCCTCTCCCCCACTCCCACTTCAATTTCTGCAAATTCTATGTAGAAGAAATGTTAAGAAAACATTTTCACTTTAGAGTTTCATTTAAGGCAAATAGGCTTAAATAGTGCTGAGATATCTAACACAATTATTTTGACAAAACAAAAAAGCTTATGCTGCTATTTTCCATCAAATTATTTAGGTATGTCATCTGGCTGGTGGTCCACTGCTGCTTTCAAAGTGTTTAAGATACAAGTATTTTTCATGGTGTTCCCTACCTGAAATGTTATAGATAAGAAACTTACAAGAATAAGAAACAGGAATACAAGAAGCACAAAAAAACCCCAAAGAAACACCCATAACGTTTTAAGAAATGCAGCTGGAAAACAATTTATTTCTCAAGATATTTTGGTTTTGTGTCTTTTTTTCATTGGATCTATTGGCACATTCTGAAGCATTCTGCTTTTTAGAAATTGGGACTGATCATTAATCCTTTGAAGTGTTAAAAACGAAAATACAAAATTCAAGATAAAGCACTATTAATAGTACATTGTGTTTCTTTTCCCCCTTTTTTTCTGTTAAAAAAATTGAGAATAAAAGCAGGCTGTTCCTATGTTTCTGCAAAAGCCAGAACTTTCCGTGTAAACATTCTGGACAGGGAAAATAACCCTAAAAGCCTGAATTTAGGCCCATTCTTGACTTGTTCACTTAGTATTTACAATGACTTTGCAATCACAACTGTAGTTAATAGCTTACAGCACTTAAAAATACTTGTTTTTGGAAATGCTCGTGTCAAAGGACATCAGTGTAGCAACTATATGAACATTTGCAATGGGTGTCAACATAAATTATTTACAAGCAGTTAGCTTAAAAGAACCTATAACAAATCAGAAAAATCATGTTGAGAAATACATTAGATGCATTCTATTTGATTAATTAGTAAACCCAGAGATTTCCTTTGAATGAAGAGTTAATCTATGTATTTAGATAAAATCTTATGAGGTCATTATGAAGTATTTACAAGGACAGTCGAAGTCTACAGCATGCCACAGAGACCTTTGGTTTTTCCCAGTTTTATTTCTTTTCTTTCTTTCTTTTATTTACAATTCCACAAAAGGTCACCCTGATCTGTCCAGCATGCCATGACGCGTACAGAAACACAGCTGCACTATAACTTCCTATGAGATACAGGCACTGAAATTCCCACCCTCAATAACTCCAAGGCCATCTGCAGTAGCACTGCAGCAAGTTATGGGCATTATTGGAGCTCAAGAACAACTTAGAAGTCACTCTTGACATCCTGGTGTGCAATGGGATGTACAGCTTTGGTAGCCTGTGCTACAGATAATTTGTTTCATTTTCAGAATGACAGAAAATTACTTTCCTTCCTCTTGGGCAAATGCACAGCAAAGAGACATGCTCTTTTGTCAACTCCCTTTTATGGTTTTGACTGCAAATTCATTGGAGGTCTTACCTGTAGGAGCAGGATCACTGACAGTTACAGTTTCTCCCTGCCTAGATCTTTAGTATTACACAACAGTAATGCTGTGGATCGAACAGGTGTAACATGAACACTTGGTCCCAAGAGAAAGAGATAAGGAAATTACATGGAAACACACTTCCTTAAATAGAAAAAGAGGCTGGAAGAAACCAGCATACTTTTCATTGACTTCTAATTTGTTTCTGATGCTGACTCAAGGTCATTACACAACAGAAGTGAGAATAAAAGTTCCACAAAATCTGTGAGGTGAGCAAATTAATGAAACAGGGTTGAAAAACAGCTCTTGCTCCCATCTTCAGGGGAAAGACAATGTACATGATTTTTCTCTTGTCTACTGGCTTGTGAAATCACTATTTCATATTTGTAATACTTCACTTGTCCTTCATAAATTTCTTTGAAGGTTAAGTTAAAATGAGGCGGTAATACCAAACACAGTGACAGTGATGGGCAATACAGAGCACAGTAAGAGCCACTAAATTACTTAGCAATGAAAGAAAGCCAAATAACAAAGGCTGGAACAGGAGGATGATGTTCTCAAAAGAGAAAGTTTTTGATGTATTTATTTCATTGATTTTGTAGCATCTGCATTAAAAAACCCCAAACACCTAAGGGTAGAGTTTCTCTCATCCCTTCATCCAACATTGAATACATAAATCAAAAATGCAGTTTTTGGTTTCTAATCTCGTAGTTACAAAAAAGTAAACTGGGACCTAGCTTAAAGATGAAAGGTTGAAACTTGTCTTTTGTTTAACAGCTTGACTTCACAGAGCTGTTAGAAAAGTAAACTAAAGATACGTAAGTATTTCACCCTCTGCTAGCTGCAGCAAACACAAATCTGTGTTTATCATACATTCTTACTAAAATAAGTTTAAACCCAGTTTTATATCAATATCAATCAAGTTATTTTGAATGACACGCTAAAATCAGGATAAGACTGAAATACTGAAATTGACTTCAAAGAAAAAATAATTTTACATGTGTATGCTTTTTCTTTGTATGCATGCTTTTTTCCTTAACAGCTTCCATCAATTAAAATCATGTAGACTTATTGGAGACCAGCTGTTCTCATTTGTTGCGCTTCAGTAGACAGGGACTCTGTGATTAATGGTCCTTGTTTTTCTGCAATCTGCAGTCTCTCTTCTCTTCCTGCTCATGTACTGTTTAATGATATAATCTCAACGCTGACATTACTAGCTCTATTTCTGATTTACTGGAATAATGCCCAGAGTTTATTGTGACAGAAGGAAAAGTATCCTAAATCATTGCATTGGGTTCTTGCTTGAAGCTGACATGTGTCAGGGCAGGAAAGAGGTGGTGTGGTTTCCAAGAACCAAATTCCTTACTGCAACTGAATGGGTGACTGTTCCTCATTGCTCTAAGAAATGACTGGAAATCTAATCTAACAAAGGTCAAAGGAAAGATCTGAACAGAACTCTGAAAGATGTCTCAAAACTCTAATTTGAAAACTTCAAAAGAGAAAACCATGTAATTCCCAGATCTACATTATAACTGTAACAAGAAAATTCCAATTGATAGCGTAGACTGTTTATGCTGCTTGAACTTTCATACATTTAAAAGACTTTTTCTGTTGTCTGATACGATGCATTTTTGTATTACAGTATTGGGCCTCTCATTTGTTATGACTGAAACCATGAAACAGCTGTTCAATGGATAGCTGTGAGTATATATTTTAAATTTTGCTATCCAAACCTGGCCTCAGAGCAATTTGGCAACATAGCTGCTATGTGAAAACAACAGAACATGTTACCCTGTGTTTTCGCAAAAAAGCATAAATCCACTGACAAAAATGCTTTATTTTTTACAAAGCATTAGAAACAACTAGCACACTGCTCAGCATATGATGTAAGGTTTGACAGCATATAGAAACATTATGTCTCCTGCTAAGGAATCTTTTCCAGAAGGAAGAAATCCAGGCAAACAATCACATGTGGCCAGGTGGCATAAAATTTAAATAAGCCAGGACACGTTTTTCTTCCCTATTGAAGGAAAAGTAAAACTTCACCAAGATGGTTTTTTTTAATGGAGTTTTGAAGAGATTGTGTTTTTTTTCTCAGAGAATAGAAGGAACTACAGCCAGAGAGACCCAAAGAAAGATGTAGATTGGAAGAGTGGGGTTTGTCAGGTCAGAGGGTTCTGTGCTGTTGTTAAGTCCTCAGGTAATTGTGCCGGCTACACATTTTTCTCCAGCAGCTCTATGGGCCATTATGGTTTCAAGTGTGCACGTGTTAAGTGATTGGTTGTAAGTCATCTTTCAGGGGTTTTTTTCCCTTCTGCTATCAAAGACAGCTGCTAGCTCTAAGAGTAATTCAGATGTATTATATTAGGCATTTTGCCCTCAGAGAAGTTGTTTAACAAACACATATAAAAGCAGATACTGTGGCATTTAAGGACTTTTTAAATTGAAATGAAACTGATGATAATAATATTGGCAGAATCCTGATGGACTAAAAGTTACTTTGGGGAAAGATTGTAAAAGCCACCATTTAGAAAGAAAAGAGATTCTTAAATTCAAGTTTGGATCTAGGTATAAAAACAGAGATCCTTCTAATATTCTAGAATGAAAAATATGACCAGGACTTCCGTGATCTTTATTTAGAGTAACATTTACCCTTGTGTAATTTAAGCACAAAGAAACCAAACTGTTTTAGAATAGCCATCTTAAGCTCTTGCAGCACTTTTTCTGCAGTGGCACCAACATTCAGATTGAAATAGAAATCCCACCCAAGATGGTAAGCATAAAAACTAAACCTGATAAAATTAAGCCATGATGTTATCTCTGATGTTCTGACTCTAATGTTATTACTACTTGCTCACTTATACTTAAAAATACACCCTAACCAAAGTTTGGTGTCCTTCAAAATGTTTGTCCTTCAAAAGGAAAAATTTTGAAAGTTATAGTAAAATATGGAAGGTAGGTTCACCAAAGGTAAGCTATTCCAGAATGTTCCAATTATAGGAAATACATCATATCTCAATATGCTCAATATTGCACTTGTAAAAAAACCATCACTATAAAATTCTATTTTTAATGTCTAATTTACACTGGGTTTTACTGCAAAAGGAATTTTTTTTATTGAATATTTGAGAGATTCTCAAGAATTAGTTTTACAGCTGTTGTAATTTCACAAGTGATCTTGGTACTAATACTAATGAAACCTCTGACGGACACAATATTAGAGAGGAAGGACAATCTGCATGAGTAAATTACAAGAAACTGAATTAAATTTAAAATGCAATGGGCACAGCCTCAAACTTCAAAGAACTTCCACTTTAGGGTTAGAGCTCACGATATGGAATTGATGGAAAAAGATCATTTCAATTTTGCTTGTCTTGCTTTGCTTCCACTATTAAAGCCTTGCACTGAAAAGCAGCACATTCCCTGTCAGCTAGATATACATCAGGGAAGAAGTGTAATGGGTGTATTAGTCAATCACAGCAAGACCACAAACACTGGTAAGATGAAGCCACATGAAAGGAAGATGCCATTTTTGCATGCATCAGTAAACATATTCCTGCAGAGATTACAAATGAAAATGGTATTGTCAATGGCCACAGCACAGATGGGACCCTATCTAGAATGTGCTTCCTTGATGAATCATCAGCTCAGAGATAATTGATATGAGGAAAGAGACCCAAAGAAAAGAAAAGGCAATGAAGACAAAAAAATTATAAAGGAAAACACAGAATCTTGATTTTTGTAGTGAAAAAAAAAAACCAAAAAACCCCAAAAACCAAATGAACAAACAATTTTCCTGCAGAGCAAACAGTGGATTTCAGCTTGAGTAGTTACATAACAGTGCAAGGTCCTGGCTGGGAGACTGTTGCATGTGGAGGAGCTGGTGATCCACACATGAGTGACCCCAGGCAGGCACCAGGGGCCACATGAGCAGCGCGGTCTCCAGGCTGTGTGGAGCTGCATGCACCCCTCCAAGCTGCATAGACACTGAGAAGCCCGCAGGCAGCTCCCGCTTGGTGTTGCACCAACAGTGCAGAAGGAAGTTTTAATGTCCTTTCTGTTTGATAGTAGGAATCACGCACACAGCTGTCTCCTTACAAGAAAATCCTGCAATAACTTGGATGACAAAAATGGGGTGACACTTTCTATGGATGGGTTACCTGCTGACTGAAGGCCTGTGTGATGATGCGTAACTCAGGACTCCCAGCATCTACAGGGATGCAAGATTCCCTGTGCTCTTCTGCCATTCTTTGTAGTGCTAGTTCTAATAAATAGCATTTTGAATGCTAACTTCTAAGGCCTTGAGTGCCTTTCTTCCTGGGATCATAAGGGACAGGCAAACCTTAATAGAAAGCATCATCAGCTTGCTCATTTAACACAGGGAGGTATATGAGTTCTCTGGTGTGCAACTGAGGGAACCAGACCAAGGAGGTCCCTTCAGCTCCATTCCTTTAGAAGGCTCACATGTCTATCAAAAAAAAATTTAAGGATCAATTGAATTTTCATTCTAGTTCAGTAGATTGAACAGTCTTAAAAATCCATAAAATCAAAGCTGTTGATTCTTGGTATCAATGAGCAATTCTAAGTTTTGCATTTTTCCTCTTTGCTGGTTGTTTAGCTAACCTGTGTTGAAGACAAAAAACCCCAAAATGCTTTTGCTTGATTTCTTTTTATAACCAAGACAGTCTTCTTTTCAGCTGGGTTGCATGACACTTTCCAGGATGAGCTTATGGCTCTCATTGATTCTACAGGTCAAGTGCACTACAAAATTTTCTGTAGCATGATATAAGATGTGAAAAAAGAATTATTTTTGTTTGATTTGTTGTTTTGTTTTTGTTGTTGGGGTTTTGGGGGGTTTTTGTTTGTTTGGTTGGTTTTTGTTTGTTTGTTTGGTGGTTTGTTTTTTTTGGGTTTTTTTAAACAGAGATGCAGAGGCATGTGGTAAATAAATACATTAACAAGATTTGGGTCAGTCTCACTGAAGAATATTGCCAGCCTTTTGTCTTTCAGGAATCTTTTCAAGCTCAAGAATTGCATGAAAATGTTGGGGTTTATATCCTTGAGCACTATTCTTTCAAAAGTGACAAATGCTGATGTAAGACCACACTACACATAAAACCAACCAACCAACCAACCGACCAACCACTGCCAAAACCAACAACAACAACAAAACAACAACAAAAACCACAACAACAACAAAAAAAACCCCAAACAAAAACCCCCAGAAGAATGTTTTGTAAAATCTTCATCAAGATGTGGAAGCGAATGCCAATCACATCACTTCTTTTGGTTTCCTCATTTTTTTTCCATCATCAATCTGAGAAAATTTACATCCTTTCCAGAAACTGGCATGTCTTTATGGTGAAATATTGCTTTATATTTGGTTTCTATGGTTCTTTGCAATAGTTGAATGCTAGACCACACCATGTAATCAGAATCTGTTTTGTTGTATAGCATGACCATGCAATTGTACAGAACCTTGCTTGATGACAGCCTCTGACTAATTTGAAAGTACATAAATAGAGTTTGCAGCTACACAATATTAACCAGGAGGTTCATTTATGAGCAGGCAAGCTATAACAGGAATCCAGTTCCTTAAACAGGCAGTGAGACAGAGAATCTACTTTAACTAGCCCTTGTAAGTTCCCTAATACAAATGTACAGACACAGGTACTGCTGTGACTGCACAGCCAGTCACCAGTATTCACTCAATAGCCTCTTGCTGTCATTTTGATGAGGTTTATCTGAAAAGGAGAAAGTATTTAAAATGCTCTTAACACAGGACACAAAACCCTGCAAAGATACAATAAGGCAAATAAGATTCCTACTGTCAGGAAAGAATATAGACTCAAGAAGTTACCTTATTTAAAAACACCCATTTTTTTGTTTGCTTTGGGTTTGGTTTGTTTTAATTTGTTCCAAGCATTTGGAGTAATACTCTCAATCATCTTGTTCAAATACTGCAAGATCTCAACTGTAGGAGTCAAATTTCTAATTAATAGTGAGTTACAGTTAACAGAACTGCTCTAAAAGTCACCCACTTAAGAGGCTCCTCTTGCTCTGTGCCAGCATACCTTAACACTGAAGAAAGTGCTAAGAGTCTCAAAGCCAGTTATAGAGACTGTGTCACCTAGTGACTCCCCTCAGAAGGGCATTGGTATGGAGTGCATGCAGATGGATTTAAAGACCCAACAATCTGTGTCACACTGTGCTCATGTGTGCTGCTCTAAGTCACTGGCTAAGCTGCTGCAGCACTGTTGGCTCCTTTGTCACACACCAGTCAGCAATGGCTGAAAGAAGAAAGAGAGGAGGACTGTCCCCTGTTTCAGCCAACACACCTGAACCAGCTCAGAGGAGATGAACTTATGAACTGATGTGTTCGTAAGAGAAACGAGCGCCTGCTGGCTTAGACCTGGATTTCACCCTGCAATCCTTGCTGGTTTCCTACCCCAGCTGCATTTATATTAAATGGGAATCTTTAAGCTGTTGTATATTTAAACCTGTGCTTGCTGAATACTGCTCTGATTATATTAAAAATAATGAAGACCTATAATAGTTTCCAGTGGTTTTGCTTAATCCTAATGTTCTTTGCAGCAGATAGAGACAGTGTCTAGTTCCAGTAGCTTGATGCCAAAAACTGATGCCCTGTGAAGGCTGACCTAGAACAGAGACTAGACAGAGCTAAAGAATAAAGTAGGTATTCATTAAGAGGCCTCAATAGATCCACATTGGGCAGCACAACCCAAAATGGCCACAAAATGGACGACAGGTCCCAGGGTTTCACACTTTTATAAGTTTTGGTCCATTAGCCTATTGTAGCTAATTGTCCAATTGCAGCTTTAGCCCATGAAGTCCCATCCTTCTTGTTTTCTCTCTTCGGTCCACCATTGTTTATGTTCTTAGGCCTGAGATCTGGATCACCTGTCCTTGGTCCCCAGCTAGAGCAGGAATTGTTTTGTCTACCTATTCTGTGGAGAGAGCCTTCTATCCGCTAAGATGAAGCCTAGACTTACACACTAAAGCAGAATAGAACTTGAAAAATATAAAAGCTAAAACCTGAGGAATCAGCTGAGTTATTTACTTTGCCTAAAATGCCTACTGAAGATCAATCTGGCATCTCCTATGACATCAAGGAAGGAAAAAGAGGTACTAACATATGGAAGGTGTCTGCAATTTTGACCTTCAAAAACACTGAGGCAATTCTTATAGAATGTTTACAGAGTTTAAAATGTTTTACCTGTCTACCCTATTTGTAAAAGAAACCATAAATCATGTATTACCAACCATATGCTACTGTCAAATATGTCTTTGAGTAACTGTCTGATCATTACAGCTCTTGGTATGGAGCCAAGCACTGAGACACATTGCTTACAGTTGTATTTTCTTGAAAGTTCTTAATGCATTGTATTACATTCCAATTATAGCAATAGAAATCTAAGATGATTACTTCATATCAAATAAACATATGCTTTTTGGCAAAAATGTATAATTTTCTTAAGTCCAAAAAAGTCCAGAGCATTACACCATAAAACAGAAAATATCTCTTTGCCATTAAGTCTCTTTAGGTTTCCTTGTTGCTCCAAAGAGACACTTAGTAAAGGAGCAGTGAATTATGAATTATTATTGGTAGTGCTGCATCATCATTAGTTTAACAGTAGGTCAGAAGAAGAAAAAACTAAATCTGGAGAAGCTGCAAACTCTGATTTAATGGCTATGAAGGTGCACTTTGTTAGTGAATTATTATTCATAAATCATTCAGTGTCTTAATACTATATCTTGCCTTTTAAGTCAAAGACTACTGCTTTTAAGTGTTCTTTGCTCTTTACAACTAGGTTTTTACCAACATCCAAAGAAAAGAACAAACATTTTTACTTTTGTGGGAGGGAGAGAGGGGATATATGTATGTATGCACCTGGGGAAACTTCACTCAAGTAATTACAGAAATCTACACAGAAACACTGCTAAAGAGTAGCTTGTAGTCCATTATCCTGAAATCTTAAATGTCAAGAAGCAGAAGCAAACTGCAAATTAAACAATTCAACTCCATGATGACTGGTGCATTGTGAGTAATAGCCAAAGACTTAAGTAACACTCATCTGTCTAACAGAAACTACCAGCTCTACGGTTCATGTACCAAATAACATAAAACATCAGAATAAACTGATTCTACATGAAAGTTAATTAATCAATGTCAAATAAAACAAGTATTTCGAATAATAAAATCACCTTCATCATCACAAGCAGATAAAATATTAGAATTTTAACTGCATTATACGACATCACCTCATAGAGTAAATCTGCCATTTGTTAAAAAAACCAAACAACTAAACCAAACAGGGTAACAAGGAGACAAATATACTGGATGAATAAAACTAATTTTTTTTAAATCCTGAAGAGAGACATGCAAATGGAAAAATTTGAAGGATTTACATGTTCCATTTTCAAAGATGAAATGCACCTGAACAATTAAGTGGTTGGCCCTGTGAAAGCTACCTAAATCTAAAATTAAGTTATATTATAAATAATCTTATAAGAACTAGCCTTTCACTTTCTAAACACTTCCCTATATGGCATCTTTCAATACCTTACTATTTTTTGAAGACATGCATTCATATTTTCAACCTATTTTATGTCAATGAGTATTTTAAGAAACATTTAAAAACCAGCTTGTTCACTGGTTCACAAACTTAAGACAAAAGAATCTCTATTCAGTATGAATCTTGCTTTCTCTTAACCCTCCCTCTCCACAAGAGGAGAGGGGAGGATAAAAAGAAAGTATTTTTAACTGTTCCTACGGTGAGGAAAACATTACTTTTTGAAGGCCAGACCTTTGAATTTCTTGAAGAAAATCAGTTCTGATCTTATGACTTTATCAGCTTCTCAAGTTCCCCTTACATCCATTTAGTCATAGATTTCATATAGCTATAGCAACCATTATTTCATTCACTATTTCTCTGACCATTCCATAATTTACAGCTTCTGTTCTCTAATGCCAAAAATATATTCAGAAAAAAAAAAAGAAAGTTCTCTTTTAGACTTAGCTCTATTAGGCATATAAATGTTCCAAACTGAGAGGGTTAATTAGAGCTTTAGCCTTAGGTTTTTGTTAATTGCCCAGAGGATTATGTTGAATTTTACATACTAAATGTGTAATTGAGCTTAGAAAATTGAAAGTTAGATGATTTTAAATAAATTTATATGGATGTAAAAAGAAAATATAATAAAAATGAAGAGATTTCATTCTGAAGCCAAGTGCTTGAATAATAATTTAAAAAAAACCCAAACAACCAGAAGCTTAGAGCAGTGCTAGAGAACCCTGAGAAGGAATGAACTGCCTACAATGTTATTTTTTCATATTTATGGAAAATTCTTTTTTAATTTAAGACTGGATTTATTTCTTTGACAATATTCTGTTGCAGGATATTTGCCTCACAGACTCTGATGTCCTAATAAAAATTATTAAAATGGCAGCAATTGAACCCTGCACAAAAATATACATAAAAGAACGAACAGTATTTTTTTTGTTCACAACTTACTAGATTTTGAAGGCAGTATAGTTAGCTATGTATTTGTTACAAATAACTTACATTCTCAGATCCTACTTGCACCTCCATTCAAAAATGTCATTAGAGAAAATTTGGTTTTAAGCAAATTTTCCAATATTCTAAACAACTTGCTTGCAAATATTTTGCTCAATGTTTTAGGGTGTCAGACAAAAAAGAAAATTAGGCAGGTTTGATGAGAAATGTTTTGCTCTTAGCAAAGCACAAATGTGCGTGAATTTCTCTTAACAAGAAATACTGATAAAATTTTGACCAAGATAACAGGTTAATATCTCTAAAGAGAAGGCAGAGATGAACAGAGGCCGCATTCTTATAAGCAATGATCAGTTAGGTTGTGTGTCAGATTGCTGGCTGGGAGAGCTCAACCAAGATGTACTGGAATAATTTCTCTGATATTTAGATTTATCAATGATGAATTGTGAATAATGCACCTACCTGATGAGAATACCAAGATTCAAACATTTTACAATGTTTGAATGATAACTTATGTCCAGAAGCAGCTAGAAATGCACACCTAATTTTTCATTTTCATCTTCTCTCACGCAGTCCCAAACCACTTGATACACTTCTGCTGTAGGTTATAAACTCATTGGAATCAGGCTATGTATTTCCTAAATTATTACACAGTACTTCCCACTACAAATCATGCACCTCAGTGACATTTTAGTGCAAATATGATTTGTATCTGGATAGTAAACAACAAAGAAAAATGTATTTCCATAATAATTTTCAGACTTGCTACAGCTAAAGATTTGATGAGTCTGTTGCTCTGGTGAAGTACTGGGATCTTTTCCCATTGCACAAGCAAATATAAATATATATAAAAAAAGTTGCTGCATCTTAATAAACATTGAATGCACACGCTAAGAGAATGAACATATGAATTAAATTTCCAGTTAAAAACAACTGCTGCATTTATGTACTCCATCTTGGTCTCCTGACTACTGTCCTAATTCCTTAAGAGAAACTTGGAACTTTTTCTCACTATTAATAAATGTGCAGCACTGAAGTTCCCTAACATCATATCAGGTTTTACTTGGGTGACTAAATACAGATTGAAGTGCTCAGTTCCTGTTTGAGTTTGTGTTGTTCTTCTATTATTTCTCTAGAGTCCCATATTGTTATTAGATTTCCAAAGTCCATACCTCTCTGGTGTATTCTCATGGCTGCAGATCTTCACAGCACGGACTCTTTCTTCTGCATGCTGTTCTCTCTGGTCAGGGCTCCTCCAAGGCTCTCCCTGACTGGCTATCCCACCCCCTTTTATCCTGGTCATCTTCATTGGTTACAGCTGCAGCCCAATTAAGGACATCGCAGCTGCAGCCCATCGAGGGCAACCAGGACCTCTGGGGCAAAGCCTCTATACAGATATTTAAATACAATACATACCCTCTACTATATTTCCCCCTTTGTTTTTACTCAAGTTAACAGTTATACAGATGTTTAAATACAATACATTTTCTCATGACTCACAGGTCATGCACAACACCCACATTCTCCCATGACTCACAGGCCACGTATAACCCACATAGCTCCTTGCTCAAAGGCCATACTCTTTCACAGCTCCCTGACCCAAAGGCTATGTTCCGTCGCAGCTCTTGGCCGCCACAGCTCTCGGCTGTCTTATCTTCTGCTAGCAACCACCGCAGCTCTTGGCTGTTCCGTCGCAGCTCTTGGCCGCCACAGCTCTCGGCTGTCTTATGTTGTCGCAGCTCTTGGCCGCCACAGCTCTCGGCTGTCTTATGTTCTGTTAACTATCACGTCGGGGTCACCACTTGTTGTTCTTCTGTTATTTCTCTAGAGTCCCATATTGTTATTAGATTTCCAAAGTCCATACCTCTCTGGTGTATTCTCATGGCTGCAGATCTTCACAGCACGGACTCTTTCTTCTGCATGCTGTTCTCTCTGGTCAGGGCTCCTCCAAGGCTCTCCCTGACTGGCTATCCCACCCCCTTTTATCCTGGTCATCTTCATTGGTTACAGCTGCAGCCCAATTAAGGACATCGCAGCTGCAGCCCATCGAGGGCAACCAGGACCTCTGGGGCAAAGCCTCTATACAGATATTTAAATACAATACATACCCTCTACTATAAGTTTGAAAATTACAACCACTCATTGAATCCATTTTCAGTAGGGTTTCCTACAATTAGGTACTGATAAAGTAAAATTAAGAAAAACACTCTGATTCACTTTACACTTATCAGAGTTTCCCAAATTCACAATCTATTTCTACTAAACTTCCAGTATTTTACAAAACTAAAATTATTTCAAGGTAAAGAAAATAATTATTACCCTCATACAGCCAGCTGAAGTACTCTATCTATTACTGAACAACAGTTCAGCCAAAAGTGAGTGCTTGTGTCCAGTCTGAAGAAAAAATGAATTACTGTTCACAGCAGTTAATACAAATAGAAGTAAAATGAAGAATATTTTAGCATAAAGAAGACCAAGTTTTTTTAGTTCTGAGAAGCTGCAGAAAGAGAAAGTGAAGTTTTTGTTCCATAGATACAAACCTGAAAGAAAAATATTCAAGGCAAAACTATACCCACCTGTAGAAAGGCAAAATATATTATAAGAAATCAGGAAGTGTTGTTTTTGTAATGAGATCTCTCTTTTGTCTCACATAGTCTTACCTTTCCCTGTTAAATTTCAGAGAATGTAAAATAGCTGGTCGTTTCTGCCGGAGGTTCCACAAATGAAGTGCATCATCTGCACACGCACTGACCAAAGCACCCTAGAGCAGACACAAAATACAGCAACAGACTGTTTTTCTGCAGGCTTTGTATTATTCTTACATGATCCTCACTGCTAAAAATCTACCTGTCAAACTGACAGTTTATGAAAAATAATTCCTTTCTTCTAGAACAAAAATACTCTACCACAAATAATACACAATTAAATCGATCTGGTAAATGTAAACATTTTAAATTAGTACAAGATCAGCCAAAGTTAAATTAAAACTCCATCAATTTAAAACTCAAATTAAAGCTTTGTACCAAGGTTACACAAGCCAACTCTCAACTCTTTCCACATAAGCAGGAAGACTAACAAAATAGGAGACAACACTACTTGAAAAGGTGAGTGTGAAAAATATAACTGAAGGATAAAGGGATTAGTACATGATGGGCACACTTGTGACAGTGCCAAGCACAGCTTAGTAGTCATATCAAGGTAAAATGAAAATTCAAAACTGGAACTGCGAAAAGAGGACGCAGGTAAGAAAGTAGGGACAGGTAGCAAGAGGATAGGATGTAGGAAGAACTAAGAGATGTAGACAGAAGGACAGAGTCTTTATCACAGATCAGAAATACTCTGAAGATTGGTTCTGCTTGTGGTGTCCCAAAAATGTCCATCTTTTAAAGCCCAGGCCTCTATCTGACTGAGAAACTTAGAGTGAACTTATTCTACCTGTTTTTAACTGCCTTTCTCCTCACCACAGAATATTGATCACATGTGAAACTTACCTGCACAGGAAGTTCCCTACTGCTCCTGCAGTGCTTTGCTACACTAACACCTGACATCAGGCCAGGCACAGATCTACCCTTGTGTATTACCATCACAGAGGGGAACAGACTGCCCAAAAACAAGGCAATGCTTTATACTGAGGAAGGGCAAGCAAGTAACTGGAAAGATTCGTTCCTACAATCTATGACTGGCTAATAAACTTCTCTTATCCTAGTAAGTGTTCTTTTCAACATTGACCTATGCAAATAAAATATATGGAGGTGAGACTTCTCTAATACAGTGTAATCCATGCTTTAATTCTCATCTCCCAAAGAGTCAGAAAGACTATCCACCACTGAAATCAAATTAATTCTATGTATTATAGGGTTTGCTGTTCACCCAATGAAAAGAAAGAATATTAATTCAAACTTTGTCCTTCCTGTTCTCATCCCTGCATTACTCTTAAGAATTTCACCAGACTGTGTCAGCGGACTCCCTCCTCAGTGTCCACAGTTCAGTTACTTTCTCCAAATAGGTGTAGGAAAAAATTAAAGATTTTTCAGGTTTAAAAACCCCATAAAACTAAAACTCTTTCCTGAGAAGTTCTAAGATCCCCCCATTTACAAAGAGGACTTGCAACTGTCAAAAGTGTTTCCTTATGTCATGGGAGAAAATTAATCAAAACTGAACTAAGACTGGGCCAACTTCTAAGGTCCTCAAAAAACCCCCTCTGATTTGTATTGACCAGAAAGTCTTCTTGGCTATTCCCATCTTCAGAACCTTCTGCAAAGAGCAAGCTATAATCTGGCACTGTTTCTTCATGTTGTCTAAATTGGATTTTGACAAACCATTTACAAAGACTAAGCATGATGGTTTAATTGATGATCCCTGCAATTGCTTTTCATTGCTTCACATAATAGCATATCCCCAGCAAATCCCTGGAGTTTTCAGCCAATAACCATCAATATATTTTGATAGAAAGATTTAGCTCATTTATTAATTTCTATTTGAACCAGAACTGTGCAGCATATTCAGTAACTTAATGGATTTTACATCATTTTACACACATTCATGTATTGACTGCCTTTTGTTCAGTACTTTAAACTGATGTATAGGAAGGCAATAGTTTTCCCTGAGTGCAGTCCCATAAATATTCTTCTAAAAGGCTGTATGTTGAATGTTCTCTGGATGTACACCACTTATTTGTTGGCACAATTTGTCAATGGGAGAAGTTATATCACTCAATTACAATAATATGAATTGACTTATTAAACTAAATTTATGCAGAAGAATCTGAGTAAATATGTTCTTACCTCATTGATTAGGAACTGGAGCTGCAGAACTGCAGCACCACTTTCATGTTGGCAGTAGCAATCAACACCAGGCCTGCCCAATCTGTTGTCATCAAAGTCAAGGATTCTAACATTTCTGTTATCACCAGAAGTAAAGAGGGAAAGAAAGAACTACCAATTAAACTCTAATTAACCTTTAATTAACCTCAATTCTTCCTGCTTTCTGTAAAACAAAAGAATTCATGCTGACATTCCACTATTCTAAATAAAGTACCAACTTCAGCAGCCTGAAACGTGCAATTGTGAGTGATCTTTTCTAGCTTATTTTTTTTTCCTGCGAGACAAAGTACAAGAATTAACAGATAAATTCAGCAGGATGCATCTAAAATTTATTTTTATACATTATTGGTTTATATAACACATGAATGTTCCAGATTTTTGTACTTATCAAGACTAGACATATAATGAATGTAGCTTTTTATCTGTTCTCTTCAGGTCTTTTTCTGTGCATGCTAAATTGTCATCTCCCTAACTTAGAGGATGATGGCCTTTCTCATCTGAGTCAGAGACTTCAGCAAGAAACTGTTGCTCCTGAAAATTACTGAAGATCAAAAGTAAGGCAAAAGGAGAAAGATGAAATATATTATTAGCAATCATATTGTGTGAAACATATGAAACACCACATTTTAAAAATATCAGGATTATGATTAGAAACAATATTTTACAACACAGAGCTTGATCCACTTGTAATATACAATCATATTAGCATATTGTAAAACCCTGACCAAAAAAAGCCAACTGTCCACTTATTTTAGCTGCAGGTAAATGTCAGAATCTTTACTTCCCTTTTCATAGGAGAAAGATGTACAGTAAACCATTCTAATATTGGCCTCCAGAAAGTACAATCCATTAATTAGCAAATTTGAGGTTAAGATGCTCCAAGTATGAAGCAATTGCTCTTCCAACTGTTAAACAAGCAGCTTAATGGATACCACTTACCTTGAGACTTGAAATCTACTCTTGATTTTGTCACCTGGTCTAGTGGATAACCTTTGGGGGAAAGAAGTGTTTTTTCTTACCTGAGCCTTCTTTTCTCTATTTGTAAGATGGAGATAGAGTTTTACAAAAGTGGTTTTTATAGATGAAAAGTTGTGTATAAAACACCATAACTACATTACAGATCATCAAGGCAGAGAAAAAGAAGTAACTCTGTTTGCTGCTTGCTCCTAAGCTGTAGTCATGGATACAATCATAACTGATAAAATAATAAAAACCTGCATCTTTTAAAAAAACCTATTCAAAATGGACAAAAAAGATGCATTGTAGTCTAAGGCACTTTCTAAGTGTTGATGGTAATCTTCTGGTCCATTCTGAATGACTGTTCTGTGGCACTCTTTTTAACATTTAACAACCACTTCTTGTAACATGAGAGAAAGCACCAAAACCAACCAAGCAAGTCACCAACCCACCTGGGATTTCAAGCTAACTGGAACTTTTAAGAGATAAGTGCTTTCCTTTTAACCTGAGTTTAATACTCAGTGCAAATACATGGCACTACTTAATGAATGTCCTTAATGAAAATTACAGCTGCATTGCCCTGATTAAGCATCTGTCACCCTTCAGCATCAGTTCAGTATCACGCTACGTCAGTTTTCTAGGAAACATCCTAACAGAGTAGATGATTTCACTCAGCATATCCCAAACAAACAAAGCACTCTCCAAAAATTCACATTTATATGCATCAGTGTTCACCCTGAAAAACAAATTACTAAAGTACTCACAAATTACTAAAATAAGAGAGAAATTGTGCTGTCTGCTTCATTTTGGCCAGTTGCCCTGAAGTGAGAACTGATGCTTAAATAGCAGCATTAGCACTGACTGCTGGTGGTTTTCAAACATTCTGGGAGCTGCAGTGAGGTCCTTCCAGCAGAAGGAGCTGAAGAGATATGATGACTTGGCACATGTTCTTGGCACTTGAGCCCATCTTCTGCAAATTCTGTGTTTTGCTGCCAAGCATGGACAAGTACAACCTTACTTCATCAAATCTTTTCATAGCAGTGTATTACAACAGGACATACAGCAGAAGTACCTATAGTTCAGGCTTTGGACTGACTTTATTCTTTTTACTTTTGCCTTTTCATTCAATGATGACTCTGCTATCAGGGAGAATGGAGTATCTCTGAGGATATTAAAAGGGGGGACCAATACGTCTAAATACTACAAAGTAGACACCATGGGCTTCAAGAATAAAAGCTAGTCACTATCTTCTCTCATCAGTATGTTGGATCTCCCAGGGGCCTTCAAAGCCATGCCAGATTATCCTAATTTATACATAAAAGGGAAAAGATGAAAACTAAGTCTGGATGTCTTTTGGGATCTAGAGCGAAACAAGTAGAATTAGAATTACGTGCATCAAGCAGTGAAAGTGTGACAGCAATAACATTCTAAAAGAAAAGTGTTCTTTCTGAAAACTACACTTAATCCTGGCTTTAATATCTGTGAGAGCAAAACAGGATTTTTTGCTCTTCATTCATTTGTATGCAACACTTTTTCACTGAGTATTTTAACATCCCGATATTCCAAAGCTTATAATTACTTGGGAAAAAAATCAGTTGCTAAGATGACTAATTTTAAATACTTGGATTCATCTTCCAAGATGCAGAATTCCATGACAGCATAATACATTAGTAACCAAGAATTTACACTCTCACATACTGGAAATTAAAGTTGTCAGTGAATGATTACATTCATGATGAGAGGTAACAATGACCAAATCTTTTCATAGCATGATCTATGACCACTTTCCACAGTACCCCACAGCTTTTTTATTCCATGACTCATTTTTACTATGTGATGCACACAGATCTGATGTGTCTCATTCTTCTCAGAGGTTAGTACTAATGGAATCCAAGGACTTGTAAGTCCTTGGTGTTCACTGAGAACCAAAAGCGCAGATACTTCAGAACTGACTCGTGAAGTTGAGGCCAGTGTCACTTGCAGCAGGTATTTTTCTTCTTAGGATCACAAGGGGATAAGGTAGGACATGTTTTCCTTCATTAAGACAGTGACTCTTTAGTAGTGTGAGATTAAATTTTTTAGCAATAACAAGGCCTGCAGTGTGATTCATTCCTCTTTGCAGGGGCAAGGAAGTGAAAATACGGTGTCATAAAGAACCTCCTTCCAAGGCAGATAGCAGATATCTCAAGTAAAAACTCCTAAATCACATATGGCACCTTTTTCAAAACCAAAACTCTTCCATAGAAGAAAATGACACCAAGCTATGTAGATAAGCAGCTCTAACTTTTTTTGGGTACTTAACCAACTTTTTCCATGACTAAGAACAATCTATGTACAGAAATTAACATTAGAGCAGAAACTATGATCTCACATATACTATTTTATTAAAATGATGCATACAGAAATGGGAAATCTCCATTTAAAGATTCTCCTTTAAAACATTTGGGAATTGTGGGGTGCTGCAAAAGTAGCATTGCTGCTCTGAGTCCTTGTCATCTGATCTGCACTGACTGGTACATGTTTGAGTAGGACTATGCAGCACCCTAAGAGCAGATGCTTGTGGGCTGGTGTTACTCCATTACATAAACCAACTGCAGAACTGACTTGGGGTGTAACTTGAATATAGGACAGCTTTTTCTTGCAGAAGACTTATCCCATTGAATTGAGTGATTTATCAGTTTAAAAAGCACCAATGGATTTATCTAAATAGTCAAGTACAAGAATGATCAAAGAATTCAACCACACCTCTGACCACCGAAACCAACCAGAAGGCTTCTCAGTTGTATTTGTGTCGCAGGGCAGATCTTGTAAAAAGATAATTATGGAAACAGCACCTTTAGCACCTAGATTTGCAGTTCTGAACATAGCTACTTGCAGTTCTTGGAATACATATTTTTACAGTTCTCTCATGAAGTTTCTCCATGTCTCACACACAATTATTTTCTACTAAGGACAGTGCATATTCTGGTACAAATAAATGCCACATTCCTAAGTCCTAAATAAATGCCTAAGTCCTGAGTACAAAATTGTGGTTCAAACTGATTTTTTCTCTCTTTACATGAAACATTCTATATTTTGACTTCTGAAGTGTATTGCTCCGCTGTTTTATTATCCTCACTATTAAGAATGTCATGCTATATGTGGAATCAATAAATTTAGCTTTAGTTTCAAGCTTTTGCACATCATTACATCTTTTTTATGTGAAATTAAATACCTTCATATTAGCAGGAATTTCCTGCTGTATCTTACCTATCTTCTTCATAAATAAAAGAAAAAACTCTGAGCTCCTTTACTTTCATGTCACCAGCAATTTTCTTAGCTTTGAATAGTTCCTGTCTGTTTTCATACATAGTCTAGAATGTGCACTCAACTTCTTTCAAGTCTCAAAACGAAAGCCACACATGTCATCTTAGTAATGGTTTCTTTATAACAATGTAAAAACATAGATTGCATTTTGTAATTTCTTATATTCAATATAATTTTTAATGCATGTGTGTACCACCTATTTATTACAATAACAAATTGGGAAATCATATTGGTTTTGGTTTTTGAGACTTCCTCATTGCTCTTCAAAAAATAAGCACTCCCTAAGAAGTTCCATTCTGTCAGCTGCTTGTAGCTGAGTGCACTGAATTCCTTACAAAGGACACACAACTCCTTCCTACCTTTATGGCCTTCTATTTGCTGTAGATTCACTGGGCACTGCTTCATTGAACAATATCTTTCTGGGTTTTGTTTTGAACACAGAGGATTCAGTTTTACAATGAGCTTCATTAGGTCTGGAGTTCATTCAGCTGGTTAAATAAATAGCTCTTTTTTTTTCTTCTCCACTATGAAAAAGTTAAATACTGCTGCACTTGGCTGCTATCTTAGGATGCTACATGTGCAATCTTTCATAAATGCAAACTTTTTTGGCACCAATAAACATGAGATTTTGGTCTACAATGACCTTTATCTTGTTTATTTTTCTTGACATAGATTTCTCTGTTCATGCATACAAATTATGTAAGAGTTAATCTCAGGAACAGTTAAATATTCATTATTATCTTTACTGGCTGAAAATTTTGCTTTTGGCAAATTTTTGATTTCTTCCATGTTAAAACTTATAGATAGCTTCTATTTAATGGCAACTCTATACACTAGAAGCCATTTTATTTCCCAAAGTATATGCAGGCACCATGAGAATAAGCAAAACTCATAAGGCTACATATTTTGATCTCTTCTGGATAAGACTGCCTTTCAAGGTCTTTGTCATTTTGAGAATTATCTGTTCCAGAAACAGAATACAAATAGAGTCAACATGTGACTGAACGCAATCAACCCTAAACCTGAAGCAGTACATTGTGAAAAGCAGTTACTCAGAAGTACTGACTCTAGCAACGTTTCACAAATAACACAAAATCATAGAATGGCTTGGATTGGAAGGGACCTTCAAGATTATCTAGTTCCCATGTAGGGGAAGAATTTTATATTTCATTTGTGGAATATGAATAATTTTAAATGTCCTTTTGCCTATGCATACACACACACACACAATGATTGACAGAAACTACCTGGTGTTAAATTCACCTCCAAAGTGAAGCAATTTAGTTATTAATCTGTAAAAGCTCCATATTTCCAGGCATCTACACTGAAGGATCTGTATTTTGAGGCTGTAATTCATGCAGTAGTAAAAAAAAAAAAATTAAAAGGTTGCATTCACAGTGGGCTTCGTCTTTTTTTCCAGGTAGTCAAAAACCTCAGCAAGTTAACTGACAGATACAGATAACACCAAGAAAGGCAAAAATGAATGAAAACTGGAATCCATGGAAGTAAGTGAAGAGTATAATTAATTATATTCACAGGTGCCAGTGTTTCAGAGCCAGTGCAGACACCAGTTCAGTCAAAAGCATGACAAATATGGGGATAGCAGGAATGTATCTGTTTACAAACCCATCTGGTAAAAAGCTGCAGAGAGAATAAGCTGGGACAGAATAATACTCTTGCCCTAATGCACACTGGAGGTTATGGAAAACTAAACAGACATAAATGAGAGGACTGTGTGTTCCAAAGCCAGAAAGTTACTTGAACATAACCAAGATCTTGAGCAAAAACCTGCAGAGATATAGACAAAAAAAAAAAATTGATAAGACCACAGCATTTGATTCAATTTACTGCCTTTTAAGACGACTATGCAAATCATACCAGTTGCTGCCCATCTGTTTGCAGTGGGCACAGATGGTAGTCTAACACACTCTGTCTTACCAAAGACACCAAGCAGGTAGCCTTAACTCAGCCATTTTGATTTGCTTTCCATCTCAGCCTTCAGGCATTAATATTTAACACAGTATTTGCTTCATGTGGGTCTCACACCCAGAACACACGTAACAGATGCAGGTTATCACATGTGCAGTCACTGATGACAAATGCATCCATCTACAATGGTTTCATACTAAACTCAGCTGAATTTAAAACTTAAGCACCAATGCTATGTTAGTATTTGTTTTCTCTGGTTTTGTACACTCTGCCACTGGATTTGCTAATAACAGATTTAAGAAAGTTTAAGGAATTTTTGTATGTGCTCTTCAAGCAAAAATGAAAGACTATATAAACTCTACATAAGGTCAAAACTTAGTATTTTTCATATTGTTCTTCAACAGATTTTTTCTAATGTTTGTTGAACTTTTAGTGATTAGTAACAGTGATTACAAGGCACAGATTGTCTTCATAGATGCCAGTTATGAAGAACAACTGGTGACAACAGAGGATAGAATGAAAAGTGATCTCATAACCAGTCTTTTGTAAAAAGGTTAAAAGATCTGTTGAAGTAAATGTAACTGAAAATAAAAAGATATTTTCCCAAGTATTAATTCCTCTCAGAGTTGCTATGGAAAGGTTAGACAAGTAAAAGAATACATTAAGCCTTCATCCATATAGTGACAGAGCTTGGGATACACATTATACTTTCTCTGTTAAACAGAGACAGCACTTAGCCATTACTTGAAACCATAAAAGTAAAACTCCATGTTTTCCCAAATGCTACTTCCAGCCCCAACAACCAGACTAGGAACAAGGTGATGAAGGTCCTATGGCAAATTATGCAGTCTATAGGAGATGGGAGCAAATGATGAGATAATGTTCCCTTTTACATGAAATTGTTCCACTGTTTTGGCTAGTACACACAGGGGAAAGAAGAACTTCATTGTTCAAAGGTGATGGAATAATTAACAGTTGTTGCAATTACTTCTGGCTAATTCTCTGTGCCAGGTACATCACATCAATGAGTCCCACACAACACTAGTTCTGTGCTTCATGAGCAATTAAGGAACTTTAAGACTAACACTGCCTTGCACCCTATTGTGTTACTCCAAAGGCAAAGCAGAAGCAATCAGGAGTGCATATATGACTGGTTTTCATGAGAAATTTTGTGCTCTGTCCTGCAATAATGTCCTACAGTTTACTCTTATCAGGTGCCAAGACCCTGCCAAAACTGCTTTTATCAACCAATCAACACTGAACTGAAATAGTGAAAAGTTTCTACTGGAAAGGTGAGAGAATTCTATACTTCACTGAAAAATTACAAGCATCTTTATAAGGTATTCAAAAAAGTCAATACAAAATAAATGCTTTCTATAGGCAACTTACTTTCTTCAAAGTTAAATTTACAATTACCTGCTAAAATAACAACAAAATAATCGCAGAATTACTTTTAAGAAATTTATTCCCTGAAAATCTCCAGACTATCACCTATCAAGACAGTAAATGGATTATGAAAGTGACCTGATTGTCCAATAATAGATGATGAACAGAGCTTGTGTACTGATTGACATATTTCTTGTCTGAACTCAACTTTTCAAATAAAATTAAATAACCATTCTGTTAAATTTTCTGATTATACTGGAATATGCAGTAAGGAATACTGTGGAAATATAACTCTGAGGCTCTAAAGTAAAAGTGCATGGTTTGAGGATACATTTTTTGTCTTATTTAGTAATACGTCAGAAAATTTCCATGCATAACATCACAGATCACTTTTGTAAACTGAGACATCTAAGTATACTTAGAGAGATATATTATGCAAGGGAATTTCAGTCAAAAAAAAGTGCACCAACACACATGTACTAATTGGGAAAGACAGCACCTGATCCTGACTCAAGCTTTGGAAATGGTAAGTGGTAGAGAGATTTGTTTGAGTGTTTGAACATTTCCACTGTTCCAAGGAATGTGCCCTTTAACATCAATATGCCTATGGAAATAATTTAATTTCAGTGTTTATCCAACCACAAGATAATACAGATGCTGAGGTCATACACCATGTTCTTTTTAGGCAGAGCAGTGCTGCCTAAAATATTAAATAATTCCATTACTCCACAGGAAACTGCTCACAGCTTGTTAGTCAGCTGATGAGCAATTCCTTAAATTCATCCACTGCTTCAGCTCTATTATCATCTGTTTAGTATTGGATGATTCCAGGAGGTCTCTAGTGCAACACAGAAAAGTACTTCATATTCAAAAACTTATTAAAAGGAAGTTCAATATGTTACTAGGCAATAATTTCATTCCTGTCCCAGAAAAACAGACAAATGATATTGCTATAAATTTCATTTACGCTATATTAATATTCAGCTCTTTTGCCACTCAATATATTTATTTTGGCTCTTAATAAAGGAAGATGTTAATCTAGAATTTCATTTGTTAAGCAAGAATGGTCATGTAAAGCCCACAGGAACACGTGCTATCAATAAAAGCCAAAACTGACAATGAAGCTATTCAAATTTGAATTACTAAAATTAGAAAAATGTAAGAATTTAATTGAAGTAAATTTAGCATTTGACAGAATTTCAATGAATCATCTGGCAAGTTTTATTCTTAGGTTTAGTTCCATATAATTGACACTATAAATATGCCTATGTTGAAAGGCATTTTAAGTATCAGTCAACCTTAAATAGTTTTATTTTCTACTATCATAAAACTCATGTCATTTTAAAGAAAATATTTCAGCAATGAGCTACATGGAAGAGGTGCTCTTTTTTCTAATCCAAGATACAGGTTAAATGATATCTACATTCATCACTTTTATAAACCTCCTGAGCCACATAATTATTCCATCTGATTTTGAAATAAAGTACAATATAGACCATAGTTAATCAGCCCTTCCATTCATTATACATGAAACAAGTAACCAGCAGCTGGCTAAAATGTATTTCAGGAAGTCTTTTTGGTGTAAATGAGTATGAACTATCATTTTTCCACTTTAAATACACACTTTCAGATTGTGCTATACAAACTATGTTCATGTTTGATGAACATAGCTGTACAAAGCATTTATGCTTTATTTGAATTAAAATTTATAATCACATTAGTTGATATGGGTTAAAACATGTGTAAAGGTTTAAAAATGTAGTTAGTGAATACTGAATAAGTTCCAAAGAGCATTTGCATTTTAAGAATAGACTGACTACTGCTGGGAATAAAATAGGACATACCACAAATCTCCCAGGATCCTAGTTTTTTCATGCCAATTACTGAAAATCTGCATGTTTCAGTGAAGCAGGATACTGTTTCAGAACTTACCATACTAATACAGCATTATTTCAGAATAACCCAATTCTTGTTGGACAAGAATCAAGAAGGATCAAAACTACTTCCACATTTCCTCGGCAATTCTAATTTAAAAGACTGAAAGCTCTGCCTCCCTTGGAGGGATTATTCTTTGCAGATTTGAAGAGAACTGAAGCACTGCTGCAGCTGAAGCAGATCTGGCTCCCCCAGGTAACTGACAACATGGTGGTGCTGCTGGGGGTGCTGGCTCCCAAAAAACCCAAATCCCTCTCAACAGAATAAGGAGATCTGGCAGAGACTGTAGAGGCTGGATGGTTCTCGGCTCAGTTTTCCCACTGCCATGATCTTTGGCAAGATCTGCTGAGTTTGTTGTCTCATGTCAGGAAGCAAGCCTGCAGTAACAGCTGCAGATCCAGCCCAGCATGACAGGACACACCACCAGGGCCCTGGTCTCTGCTCAAGACAATGAGAAAAATGCCTTAAGCTCCATCTAATTTGTGTTTCTGCAGTGTGATGTGAGGCAGGAAGCCTGCAGGGAAACAAACTGGGCAGAGGAAGCAAGATACAGTGTAGACAATCCATTCTGCCTCCTGGAGAAGTCCCCATTATAATTTTAATTATTAAGATAGGCTTCATCTAGGGAGAGACAGCTCTTGCAGAACAACCTATCATACATGTAGGATGAGCAAAAGAGAGGAGAAACCTGGAGTAAAACAGGGATAAATCCAGCTTCACAGTATACACACACATCAATTGCATGAGCTTCTCCCCACATCGATTTTCAGCAGTTGGAGATATTACTCATATGGCCATAATGAAATTTAAGTATTTAAACTGTAGGTAGGATAAGAAAGGGAACCACCAATAAGTTAAAGCCTTTGACTCTCACTAATGTGAAGGTCAAAACAGAAATATTTGGGAAGCTAAACATGGAGATGTAGTTAGCTTTGATTTTGTGAAACCCTAACAAACATTACTGACTATTCAGTAACATAAAAGCTGTATCTATTCTTTTCATTCCACAAACAATAGTCACAAAAGTCACATTTCAGTTATCTTATATTGTCTGCAAGACTTGATATATAAAGATCACCTTTGCATGGTCATTGTTGCTGCACTTCTATATTCCCAATTTGCCATTTTACTAAAAGAAATTTAAATGGGGGAATTTAAATTAAATTTAATCTAAATGGGGGGAAAAAAGTTTTCTTTTTCCAAGCACTGTTCTTCCAAGTTCAGCATAGAAACTATGACCCAAATTAATATTAAGATAGATAAAAGAATATAAATACAAAAGGTTGAAATGGAGCAACTGGAGAAGAGTGTTATTTATCTCCATTTGACTTCAGTGCACATAAACATCACATTTCTTGGGATGTCTGTCTAGGAAAACATTAGGCTCATTCTGAATTTGGAAACTGGACAGACTATTTTCTGTTGTTGCATATTTCCTTTTGACTTAATTTACCAAAACGAGCAGTTTTCCAAGCTTGAAAGCTTGAGTCTATCAACTTTCAAAATGAATATGTATTTATTAAGGGATTTTTTTTGTGTGACCACAATTTATTTGCTAAATAAGCCCAAAAAAATCAGACTGGAAAAGACAAATCCACGCACACACACAAAAATACTGGGATGGAGAGAAATGTCTAAAAGAAGGGGGAAATGTGAAGATAACAAGGCGAGAAGGATGTAATTGATTAGTGCTTGCAAAAGGCAGAAAAATGAGATCATTCCTACCAGAAAGTCATAAGGAATGGCAGAGAAACAGAAAGTTTACTTTCTGACATTCTCCAGACAAAGTGAGGGGGAGGAGGAACACCAAAAAACCCTAAACAACCTCCCAGTTTTCTTCAACAGAGACTTCTGATGTTGTAATTTTAATACTTTGGAAGGATTCCGAATTTTCAAAGAGTAGGTAAACAGATTTAGAATTTAGGTTTGCCCAAGGAAATGCCAATATCTGTACAGATAAAGCAGGAGCTGTACAAGGTCTTCAGAGAATACTGATTTATTAGAACAAGCATTGACAAGATATACTCACAGCTACTGACAACGCTTGGAGGCTTTCTTGTCCAAATTTGCTGATGGATTTCTCTTAAATATGAGATATACTTGCATCCTAATATGTGATAAAAATGTAAGGCCATAGCTTGGGTAAAGTTACACAGTTTACCTGTTTTACATCTTAGCACTCATTTGTAACTTGAAAACTGAACTGATTAGTAAGTAAATAGAAAGAGAAGAAATGCCTGTGAAAGGGATGATGTCAAATTAACCATGTTTAGAGGCAAATATTTATTCTTGCTGAGTGTCCCAGCTCCTCTCTGCCAAAGACAGACATCAGAACTTGAAACTGATAGGTACTTACAACAGCTGCTTTCGTGCAACCTAAGCTAACATTATGTACAACATGATATTGAATATCTATACACATTTTTCCACAAGAACATGAAAATCTCACTAGAAGTCCTCTGCTGTTGCAGCCCACAGTGAAGTTTTCTTGCCAGGTTTGGCTTTGCCAAGAAGTTCAGTTCTATATACTCAAAAGAGGTTAATTCCTAAACTGACTTTTGCTACCCAATTTGGTGTCCCCTTTTTCTTGTGGCTTACTTTCAGTTTTTGTCTGGTTTCAAGCAATTTTGAGAGAGAGCTCTAGCTCTACCTTATCAACAAGCATTTCCCATACTGATCTTGCCATGAATAAGAGAACTGCAAATTCAACACACCAAAGCTTTTTCAGGGACTAAGACCTGCATTTTCCTGCCTACTAAGATGGCATTGGTTGCTCAGTATGATTTCTCTGATCCCATAACAAAGTTACAATTTTTTGTTGGCTTTTTTTGATTAAGCAATTTTAAATTCAAATCACCCAGGCATTTATATTTCCCACAGCCTAGTCTAATATTTAGCATTCATATTCATTGCACACTAATCATTGGTCAGATTTATTATTAATGGTACTATAAAATGATAGTGATAGTGTCAAATTTAAGTGGTCCCCGACATTAAAAAAAGAATAGATTCAATAATATTTATCAAAAAGCAATTAAAGTAGCTGAAATTTTTATCTACCTAATAACTCAGCTATATACTTCAGATTTCATACATTTTTGTTTTAAAAATCAGTAACACATCTAAGTCAATACATTGAAGACAATAAAAGAGGTTGTGTCCCAGTGTAAGGAAGATTAACTTTTGCACTGAGGATCCCACACCATGTTAAAATCAAGGGTTACAAGTGAAAATATTCTTTTCCTTTACTACACCTCAGTAGTAATGACAGTAAATACTTGTCATTTTCCTTCATTTCTTCTGAATCACATCTCTTCAACGAGGGTACAGACAATCTATCTGTTGCTCCAGCTACTGCACTGATTTTATTTCATCTGGAAAGTACAAGATCTTCTTTTCTTCACTGAATATACACATTACACATTATTTCCCTGCTGTATTTGTTAATCCAGAAATAAAATGTGATAAGAAATTAATTTAAAATTCTAAAAATTTCATATTTCCTCCTTTCTGACCCATTTTTACCATAGTCTCTGGTGTCTGAAAGAGCAAAATAGCTTTTTTGATACTTAGAGATTCGGGGGAAAGGACCCTGAATTGGTTGGTTTGGTTTTTTTTGCTGCTGGTATATTTTGTGGGTTGGGGAAGAGGATGTTTTCAAACAATACAAACAATACCCTAAATTTCTTTGAACTTCAAGACATTCATACTTGTGGATAACCAATGCATTATGCATCCTGCTTTACCTAACAGAATCCAGACCAATGACAACAGCTTTAATGCACTCTATTCCACTGTTTTTAAAATCCTGATTCCTGTGACAAACATCTTTTGATACAGAATACTCATATTCTGGCCATATTTCTTTTGCAGTGATATTCCCAGGAATACTGTTCCTCTAGAACAATGCAAATGCCACAGCTGGACCCCCTGGTTTTAATGCTCTGCTGAAGAATGGAAATTCTTCAAATGAAGGAAATAGTGAAGAGCAAAGTGACTTTAATTGTTTACTTAGCAAAGGCCTGGTAGAAAATCAGGTGGAGAATCATAAATCAGGGCAGCTCCTTTGTTTTAAGCCTTATTTGAGTCAAATACCACAAATTCCAAGCTCTGCACTAAGGCACTTTGCATATCAAAGTGTACTGCATTAATTTAAGTATGTTTTGACATCTTTGCATGACAGATTATGAAACCTGAACCAGATTCATTCTTAATTTTCCAAGACTCTCTCATTTCTTCTGGTGCTGAATCTATTTCAGATCACTATGTAGCATATCATGGTATTCTCAAGGTACAGGAAGTCAACTATTGATGGTCTAACCAAAACTCTTCCTAGAACATTCTTTCAGAATTAGCCCTCTTCTATTACCAGGTCCAATTTTACAGATATGCCAGAATTGCTGGATTAGCATTAAAACAAATCATAAGAATAAAAACCCCAGGAGACAAAATACGATAAAAGAAGATTCCTCTGTCTGAAATTAAATTTTTAGAACTACAATTCTCTGATAGTTAATGGAAAAAAGCAAATTTTCTTGGTTGTTGAGCATGAAAATGTCTACTCCAACCCCTTGTATTACCTCAATGAACACAACACTCTTTAATAAAAACCTGTCTTCCAGAAAGAAATAAAGTTTAAAATTTCAAGAAATGAAGACCCTATGACTTTCCTTGGAAATTCATTTCAAAGACTAAAACATATATTGCTAAAAATATTAAGACAATTTGTCAGACTTTAATTTTAAGCCACTAATATATTTCTCTGTTACTTTAGAAAATCTTTTCAATAGCCATTTTATTCCTGTGGAAGGGCACGTAGAAAGCAGTTAAATCATCATTCTCTCTCCTTTTTCATAAACTAAGTCAGACTGAGATCCTCAAGTCTCTCATTATATCACACTTCTTCCAGCCAAGTAATTTTTGTTTCTCTCCTGTAAATCTATCAAGATTTCTACAGTTGTCTTTTACATTCACAAAAACAAAAAGACAAGGCAAGCAAAAAAGAGAGAAAAAAGTGAAAGCTTCCCTAAAAAGCACTGCATTCTGGTTGTTCAGCCCTTATCTAAATTTCACACACTGGTAATTTATATCTCTGCTATAAAATAACTCAACCACCAGTGCAGAACTAAACTAGTAATGTAGCAGTCAACTGTTAAACTTCAGTACCATTAACACACACTCCTGTTTGTAAGGCAATAAACCAATTCTCTTAATAACCCTCACATTAAGGTACAGAATCATAAATAGAGAAGCATAACATGTAATCACCTCTCCAGAAAATGAGACTGTAAAATGCATTCTGATTCTTCAAGGGAGATAATTTCATTAATTTTCTCTTTATCTAAATTGCTACCTGCTTCATGAGAAGATACTTTGTCTCTGAAGACAAAGCAGTTTTCCTGTCTCCCAAATATTAACATCATTAAGTCCTGGGGCAGGGAATGTGCCTCACATAGGAAAAAGTAAACACAACAGTAAATATTCTTTGTACCTTCTTTCCTGGTAAAGATCAGTCTGAGCCATGGAGTTGTATGGCAGCAATGAAGTCTAGCTGATGCTACTCACAGAAATAATGGAGTTTCTGGGATGATTTGGGCTGCCACCTACCTCCACACTTGTGCACTTCCTGACTAGGAAGGCTGCCAGAACAACAGTGATCTGTAGCCAGTTGGTATGGTCAAAGTCTTTGTTATTGTGCAGCAGGGAGAGACTGACAGATAATTTTTTAGGAGATTTTGGGGAGAAAAATCTGTCCAAGCAATAGATTTTTCAATGTTAATTATTTTGCTGTCTCCTCCACCTCTCCCCAGCCCTGGTTTCTAAAACAACATGTTTAACATTGGTATAAGGTCAAGCATTAAGAAGTTGAGGAATGTTTTTCTCAACTCTAATAGAACTCTTATTTGGAGGATTTAACTGAATGGAAATAAGAATGTGATTGAGGATTTAACTGAATGGAAATAAGAATGTGATTGTAGTTTAGTAATTCCTTTATTTTTCCTGATTACTGAGAAATAAATCAATGAAACACACAACTATTATTTTATCATTACAAAATTGCCTAATTTTTTTTTCAAATAAAACAGCTAAAAATTTTAAAAATAAACATTTTGTCTATACACTAAAAAAAAAATAAATATATCACCCAAGCACAACAGTGTAATTTTTCAAGAAGTGAAGCATTAGTTACCAGTAACAACTGTAATCAATTTTTCATTAGATATGGAGTTCTCATATAGTGCTGCTAATTCCCTGGCTTTCACTAACAATTTAAGATAACTTATAAAATAATAGAGAAATAATTTCTTGTGCTTTAGATAAAATGCTTTTGATTCTCTAACTACATAAAAATCTAACTATACAAACTATATCTAAACTAGAACTCTAACTATATAAACTGCACTAAAAAAAAAAAGGAGAAAGATTTCAGGTGGACAAAAGGACAAAACCCCACACAGACCATGTCAGGTAGGCAACAGCATGCAAGATTTCCTGGTATTTTTTTTAATCTGAATTATCATCACCTCTCATAGAGCATGAAAGCATACTAGTATTCTGCAGGTTAATGTCATTTGGTTGTTGACCAACACAAATATAGAAGTCAGAAGAGACTGAAAAACATTTTTCAGAGCATACATTCCACAACATTGGCTGTTGTGTTTGTTTTTTTAAGCAGAAAAGACTGTGTAATGAGGAAAAATCACTTTTTCAGACTAAAACACTCTTAACCCAATAACTAGCCTTTTAAATAGCTTATGAAAAAATACATTTGAAATGACACAAACAGGAAAGCTTGTCATCTCATACTTAAATTAGTCTCCCAAGTTCTGATGTCTGATACAGAGTCTGATCCAGAATCTGTTCCACAAGTGCATAATAAAAAGGTCACTGAAGGAAAAATTGACACAATCTGTGAAGACTCTGCTTGGTGACAAAGACTGTGAGACTAAGACTAATTTGTTTAAAAGCCTGAAACTGTAGGGAACTCAGGACAAGCCTGCAGAGAATTTTGTAATCACAAAAGATAAGGAAGAGCAGCAGTTCTTCCAATCCTTCAGGCCACATTTGCCTAAAGCAAGAAGATAAGGGAGCAAAAGGAGGTGGCCACTGAGTGGGAAGAGAAGATCTACTGAATTATGCAAAGCTACCCTAAGACAGCAGTAAAGAGAGGCTTACATTTGTGGAAAGCACAAAGCACTGCTTCAGGCATTTCCCCAGAGTGGAGGAAGAGAACACAACACAGCCTTGCCCCCGAGCTTCCTGCACATTTCCCATCCTGATCACAGAAGAAACATTGCCCCTTGGCCCTGCCATGATCACACATTTCAGAAGAGCTACCTCCTTCTTTTCCCCCAAGTGGGCAACCTCCAGAGTTCCCCAAGGGCTCGGGATCACTGACATGAGCTCTCATCAGGGCACAAAACATGGGGAAGGATAAAAACTCAGGCATGTTGGGGGTGAGGCTGCTCCAAAAACGAGTTAACAAGAAACCTCCACACTGCACACCTGCAAAGGGGCACATCACCCCGGGATGGCTCCTCTTTGGCACTTACAAAAGGTCTCATGTTTTGTCTTCCCCCAGAGCTGCCTGCACACCAAGCTCCCAGGAATGTTGTTTTCTACTCCTTACTCTTCCCTCCTCCACAACTGGAAACTTCCCATGGCTGAGAGGATTTGACAGCAAACCAGGGATATCAGCTTTGCCCTAGAGATCCAGCCAGCCAGCAAGGAGTGAAGATGGAGCCATGTGGTGGTTTGACAGGAAATGTGTTTTTTGAGATGCTGTGTTTTTGGCCAATGGATATTCAGACTTTAATATTGGCATTTAACCTGACCATTGAGACATGGACACGCCTCTGAGAACACGGAGTTAAAAGCAGAGCTCTCCCCTGGGAGGGTCCTCTTGGGTTTCCGGCGGGAAAGAGTTCGGGTCTCTCCCCCGGCCCAGCTGCTGGCTGGGCAGGGGGAGGGGAAAACCATGAGGCCGAGAGAGGTAGGCCTGAGCCCCGGGGTGGAAGGGTGGAAGAGAGAAAGAGAGAGACACCGGGAGCCATCGGGCAGCCCCCCCCGAGAGACACAGAGAGAGAGAGAGAGAGCGAGCCGCTGCCTGGGACTGTAACCTTGAGACTTGATAAACATGGGCCTGCGCCGGCAGCACGGCTGGGACGGAGAAGAGGGGGGGGTTCAGCCGGCCGCTTGTAGGAGCTTTTAACCCCTTTTTGGAGAATGAGAACTTTGCAGATCATTGACCTCTCCTGGAAGATAGAGTGGAAAATGAAGAAAGAAATGGGCCAGTGTGAGAGAGGTCTGGGCGAGTGAGAGATAGTAAAAGAATAGAGAAGAATCCTAGTGGGAAGAGATGATGGAGTGGCTTTTGCTGGACTCTTTTTGTATAGCCATGGACAGAACCATGTTCCTTGTGATACAGAGACTGCATTCTAGGGGGAGGCAATGGCCACAGAACCAAGAGGGTTCAGTGTTGGTGCCCCTCGGCCCCAGGGGGTGAAAAAATATGGGGGGGACAGGTGTCCCAAAGGAGAGACTGTGTCTTTTTTTGGATCGGGACAGAGCATCCTTAAAAGACAACCCTAGAAGCAGTTCTGGTCCGTGTTCAGTGGTGAGAGCACTGGACATGGAAAGGAAGAAGTCACGACGGCAGATGTACTCTGGGCGGTGCCACGAGTGACACAAGAACACACAAGGCTTCAGCTGTGTTTCCAGGGGAAGCCCATGGCACAAGAAGGACTCCTCTCCTCTTGATGAACTGAGGATTGATTGTCTAAAAGGTGGTGCTAGACCGAGAGTTGGTGATTTGAGGAACCAAATGTATTGTGTTGGAAATTTGGTGGGGGGAGGAGGAAATGCACTTGTGAAGTTTTCATTTTCCCTGTGTGTGTGTTCCTGTGTGTGTTCCTTTTTATCTGTAGTTGTAGAGTAGTTAATAAAGTTCTGGTTCTTTTTCCCTAAGTAGGAGCCTGCTTTGCTTATTCCTGGTCACATCTCACAGCAGAAACCAGGGAGAAGGTATCTTCATGGGGGCACTGGCATTGTGCCAGTGTCAAACCATGACAAGCCACCATAAGGCAAATGGAAGACCTCTCTTTCAACTGACCCAGATAATTCATGATTTTGTCATTTGGCATCTGAAAATAACTTCGGGAAGCATATGGGATATTTTTAATATTTTCACTTATGTCATGCAATAAGTCTTTCCAACAGTTATTTTTGTTGTCACATGATATTTTTATGGCATTAGTCCCATGATTAATAAGCTGTTTTAAAAAATGTACTGATATATAGTGATTTATTCTTTTCCTTGGCTTTAACAAAAAGTGATGAAGTAAAGCTCTGCAGACAGCTTGATATAATTATAAAATGACAATATCTGGCATGCATAAATATGAGTTAAAGCATGATATACATAATTACTGCACTATTTTGATATCTTTATTTCCTAGACTCAGAAAGACTCAGTTTAACTAAATATACTTATCCTCAAAAAGCATCTTAGATACCTATTTAATATTACTAAAAACTAGGAATTTTTTTCCTGACCTCCATGTTTTGAGGTTTTTTTTCAACTGGCTGAATTTTTTTTTTACAGAAAATTATCTTCTATTCTTCACAGATTATGTATCTGGAGGTAAACCAAGAGATTTCCTCAGATTCTACAGATAACTATTTATTTTGAATCATCCTTACATACGTATAGCTTTCGATCTATCAAGACATCTGTCTTACTCAATATGCAGAACACTCTTGGTCATTACAGCTTATATGTGTATAGATCTATATATATCTACACACACAAATATAAATACAATACATATGCATAAACAAAATACAATTACATACTTATGTGTATGTACCAAATATATATGTTAGAAATTCCAGTTTTCAGTGACAAATGGTTTGTGGCCAGATTCCCATGAAAAGCATATTCCCTTTGAGGTATTTGGGAGGTACCAACATCAGAAGAACAACATCTGACATATGAAAATTATACACAATATACATAGCATACACAATATGCTACATCAATAAGGCAGTAAAACCAGTAATATTTTGAAAATTCAAGGCCATTTTAATAAAAGAAATGTAAATCTATAAAAGGAAAATACAGTGATTGTTTATTGCTGCATAAGAGCTGTAATCTTTTATAGTTCAGTCTACAGTAATAATTTATAAGTTAATTAGTTGCAAATTTTAAATGGTTGCTACTATTGCTATTTGTACATTAAAATGTGGACTATCTTGTAATTTATATAATCAGAAAATCTTAATGTGGTTCTGTAACTGAATAAATACTTCTTATTAAATTAGCAAAGGGTGCAATTTATCTTTCACTATCAACATGCAGTTTATCTTTATTTCAGTTTTGGTAAAATAGCTCACTGTGCTTATTTCTTCAGAATGAAAAAGAAATCATTAAACACAAGCTATTCTGACACTATGTGAAAACTTCCATGGATTCCTAAAAGAGAAGTGGGAATAATGTAGGAGACAGAAGAGGAAAACAAGAATATTCAGACATTTGCACTCTGCAGGGCAAAGCAAGGTAACATACTGAGAAGCTACAGAAAATATTCTAGTTTCACTTTAGGCCTGGCCTCCCTAAAAACATAAGCCTGACTAACTATGCAAATGTCAAGCTGTAGTATTTTTCTGCAGCTCTAGGCTGAGGGAATATTGGTGATCATGAACCTTACCTAACCCAGATCTAAAAGTCATGTACTAATGCTTGTGATGTGGGTTGTCTTTTCAGTAGTGTTAGAATAGTACTATATATACAAACATAAACTGATTTTTGAATATATTTAAAATCAATGAACTACACATCTCTGAGCTGTTAATGAAAAATGTCTTTCACTTTACACTATTTAAGGCCATTCATGTCCATTAGGGTCTGTACATCTGCCTCCAATCTGAAGAATGCTGCATTGATAACATAAATATGCAATACTTTTATTCTTTATGAGGCACATTCCAAAATTCTCCATTTAACTGTGAAAGATACCCCATCCTTTCTCCTAGCCAATTTATGAGCCTAAGCACCTGCATGCTCCATCCTTCAGCCATAAGCCCATGCACTTCTAATTCTGCCAGAATTAGAGCCCTTCCTGCACACTCCCCACTTTCTCATCCTGCTTTGTCAGTCTTGCACTGTGACTCTCTCTAGGAGTCAAGTGTAAGCAGAGCTGATGAGATCTCACAGAACTGGCTCCTCCAAAACAGGTAGCATCCTTGACCCTCCATCTCCCCATTTCAGTTTCTTATGGGTTGCTGTTAGGAAGATGTTGTTTATAAAGTTCTAGAAAATAAAATTAAATGCCATACAGCTTGGAAAAAAGTCTCCAGGTAAGCAAACTTGTTCACTGCTACATTTGGCACATAGTCAACGTCTGCTCAGCGAGTGAAGACACAGCCTCAGTCACATTTATTCTTTTACAGAGGACAAATGAAGACCATGGAACATTTAAAGCTTCCAGATAGCTTAAGTGAGGCTGCACAATGCATAATGCTTGTATAGGCAATCTCCAGAGACAGAGTTTACTCTGAAAAATGTCAATGTCACTCTCAATAATTGCAAAACCCTAGAAATTGCTAAAATGTTCTTTCATTGTGTTTAATCTGACTCACCCTGCAGTAAGTTTTCAGTGCTGCTTCTCTGCAGATGCAGCAGTCATTGGATTTTTCAGAGACCACTTTTACAGCTCTGGAGACTCAGCTTTTACCAGAACTGATACTATTAAACTGGCTCTACAGTGCTGATATGGTCACCTCTCATCCACAATGAACAAAGATCTCATAAACATGAGGGAAAACCAATAATACAAATTCTGGCAAAAGGTGGACCTCAGAAAATACTGAAAAAATACAAGAAACTTTTTTTTAAAAAAGAGGCAAGCCAAACATCTGAAAGGATGGGGGTAACATGAAAGTAACTAACTATATAGTCAGCGTGTGTGTGTTCTCCTGAACCAGCTAAAAGAAGAGTGACCAGAATGCTAATCAAAAATGAAAAGAAACCCAGTAAGAAATAAACGATATCTGGTCTATGAAATTCTGTTTCTGAACTACTGACTCCCTATGTCAGACTGATATTTACATATATGTTGCTAGCATGAAGAAGAATTTTACAGTGAAAACTCTTCCATTTACATGCTTGAGACCTTAGAAACAACATGGAATTACAAAGACAAGACATCAGAAAATCCTAAAGGAGGACAAAGAAAGTTAAAAGACTTCTAAGAAATCCAAGAATGCACAGTAGTTTATTTATCAAAAGATAGCAAGAATTGCCTAGTGCTTTTTTTTCCCCCTTGCAACATGTGAAAATAATGAAACTGAACTGTGTAGACAGCCTCAAGAAAACTGACAATGTCAGTTTCATTGTCCTTGTTCTGGTTTTCAGATCCCACCCCATAAACTAACACAAGGTTTGAATGAAGCTTATCTCACTTTATACCTTCTTAATTCCTTTTCAAATGGTGCCAAACCCTTAGAATTAAAAGCCAGCCTTTGGATTACATACATATATATATATGTGTATGTAGATAAATATACCTATATCTCCACACTTGCACTTAGACTTACATATAAACCATAGAGTCAATCCAAAAATGCCTTGGGTTGGAAGAGACCTTAAAGGTTATCTAGTTCCAAGACCCCTGCCATGGGCAGGGACACCTTTCAATAGAAAAGTTGCTCAAAGCCATGCCCAACCTAGCCTTGAACACTTCCAGGGATGGGGCATCCACAACATCTCTGGGCAACCTGTGCCAGTGCCTCACCACCCTCACAGTAAAGGATTTCTTCCTAGTATCTAATCTAAATCTCCTCTGGTTTAGTTTAATATTATTCTTCCTTATTCTACCACAGCCTGTCTGTGTACAAACTCACTCTCCCTCTATTTTATAAGCCCCTTTACATACTGGAAAGTTGATATAAAAAAGGCTCCAGAGAGCCTTCTCTCCTCTAGGAACAACCCCAGCTATCTCAGCCTCTCCTGATATGAGAATACTCCAGTCACCTGATCATCTTTGTGACTTCCTCTGGACCCATTTTAACATCCACCAGAACCCCCACGTCCTTCTCAGCAGTGCTGCTCTCAATGAGTTCATGTCCCAGTCTGTGCTCAGGTCTAGGCTTGCCCTCACTGAGGTGCAGCAAGTTGCACTTGGACCTTTTAGAACTTCACAGGGTTCTCATGGGCCCACTTCTCTAGCTTGCCCAGGTCTGCTGGGATGGCATCCCTTCAATTGACAGAATATCCCTTCTATACTGGAATTCTGGACTTCTCCTAAACCTTACATTATTCCCATTGTTTGGTTCAGCACTCAGAATTGGCCTTTTGAACTCAGTGAAATAAAATAGAAACAACAATTTCTGCAGAAATGGCAGCTCAGCTTGCAGCTAAAAGGACAATATTTACTGAACCACCTTTACTAACAACCTCCCTCTAAGTCAGTGGTCTTTTGCTTAGCCACTTTCTCTTTTTAGCAGTCAGCATGACCTTTGGTCACAAGAGGAACCAGATCAATAGCATCAACACAAACTAATCCTTGTGGAAGCATTTATGTCTTTTTTGTCCTTTGTAAGACCAGAAAAAGCAAGAATTGCCCCAACTCTCAAATTATAAGCCTAAAATGGTACACTTCAAGTTATGTTCCTAGACAATTTAAAAAGCAATCTGATTTTTTAGAGTTAAGCAAGTTCAGTTTTCTTTGTCTACTGATCTAAGAATTTCTGTAGTCAGAAACAGTGTGAACTCAGTGTTTGCAGTAATAATGGTTTATAGACCAAATACCTCTAAATGACATACTGATATAACTCAGTTTGCAAAAAGTATGTATGCTAAGACGAATCCAAGTTCCCTGAATTTAATCCTAATCCATATTTCTTATTGGTAATTTTACTGATGTAAACAGAAAAAGTGCATAAAATTCTTATTCAGGTAAAATGTCCACAGGTTAGCAAATAGAATGTTGTTGGGTTTTTTTTTTAAGTTGGAAAGCAAAGATATCATGAACAAAGCTGACTATATTTATGCTAGACGTAAATCTATAATGTCTAATTGCATATGCCACGCATGTAGGAGAGAAGATCTGTTCACATTTCATTTGCTTTCATTTTGAAGCAGTAAAAAAATAAAACTATTCAGAAGTGGCATCTTAATTTTCTAGACTTTCAAGGCTCCTTTTTCATGCTTTTCTCCAACACTACCAAATACCTGTTCTGTCCCACTACAGTGCAGCATCCCACTTGTGTTGGGGAGAGTACCTGCTGTGTACTCACCATGGTGATGTGAACAAAAGGTGAAACATCATTTGTAAACCCTTCTCTGTTGCTGGTGTGCAAAAGGATTCAACATTCCAACACAACTGTGGGCGGACATTTTAAGCCCCAACAATTCTACCTTTGAGAGAGGGTAATTAAATATGAACAGCAAGCTAAGGACTGACTGTAGAGTGTAAGAAAATGGTAATAACAAATCAAAGGAAGAAGAGAAATGAGAATTTGTGCCTTCTTGATTTCTAGTTTATTTATGAAAGCAGAAACGGGCAGACCAATCCACAGATTTTTGGATTCTTGGAATGTTGTATTTTGAGAGCTCATTTTAATAATAACAATGAGATAACCTAAAAAGATGAAACAAATTATTACAATCTATGCATTTTTCCCTTAGAAAGAGCAGCAATTAAGGAAAAGGCAAACTCTGCATGAGATTTTTAAGATGCCTGCCAAAATTCTGCTCATTTTCATTCCTCAGCTATTTAATAATTCAGGCAGTTTATTGCAGTCAAAAAATGCCCATTTGCCATTTCTGCATTTATATAAAGCATAAGTCAGTGGGTTTTAATCATCCTGCCTATCTTTGGAACTGTCATTGTCCTTTCTTATTTCTCTTATTTGAGGAGAAAGATCGGGGATAACAATTTCCTGCTTTGAAAAGAAACATGAAATGCTATAATTTGTAAAACTGTAAATATCCATTTTAAATTTCATCCACATACCTTTCCAAAATGATGATTTATCCTCACATTCCAGCGATGTGAAGATATTTCTAAATAGCTTTGCTAGTTCTATTCTGCTACTCTTTCCACTTGAATATTTTTTTTTCCTTCTCATTCTTTTAGGATAGCACTTTCAATAAATGAGTATCTAAATGTTAATGTCACCCTTACACAATATTATACCAGGTTGCCTTTTGCACATGTAACTGTACACTTTGAAATTCAAATTGCAGAATTTTGAATTTATGGTGTTTCTGCATGGAACAGACTGGAGGATATACAGCACATGATGCCACATACCATATCCTTACAAACACTGATCTTTGAGGATGCTTGAGTCAAGAATATTAATTTATGTACAAATCTTGATAGTGGCTTCCTCTTAGCTCCTGGAGTGATGAAGGAGTTGTGCTACCAGGGCTTCTAAGAATATGCCTCAAACAAATACACAGTGATCAACTTTTTTTTTTTTTCCTTCTATCTTTTTACATTAGAACATTAGTGTAATGTCCTGGCCAGAAACTTATGAATGGGAGCAATGTTCACTACTCACTGGAGGTGTCAGGGTGGTGAAGTGGCAATCAAAGATATTTAAGCAAACAAAATCTATTGAATTAAAAAAGACAAATAGAACAGGATAAGAACTCAGAGATACCTGAGTAATTAAGATTACCACTCTCCCAAAAGTCTGGGTTAGGGTTTCTTTTATAGCTGTGCTTGGCTACCAGTCTAAATTACTGCTGCTGTGCTTCCCTGCATAAACCCTCTCCTCATTTTCTCTGCTGGCACCGTGGAGTATAATTGCTTGGGAGATCAAACTGGGTCATGAATGGTATGCAAGTGAAGTTACAAGCTTCCCTTGCTCCTTGGTGGGTAGGAGGCTACTGGCCAGAACATGCTGGTTTGAACATAGCTGATTGCTGCACTCTTTATTCCTCAATAGATATCAGCAATGCCCCTCTTATCTCCTCTTTTAATATGTTCAAAGCTCATCCAGAACCTATTGCTAGTTAAGACTATTCAAACAGAAAACAGCAGTAACTCCTCCAAGATATTTTGGGCTGCAGGACAATATGGATGCCAGACCCATATCTTGGAATCCATTTGGCAGCACTACAGTAACAGCAAGCTTGTTCTGACAGCAACAAACTGTTTAAAAAGAAATGTGAAAAAAAACCCTACGAGTGTATTCTTCACAACTGAACACAGGACAGTAACTATTATTGAGGCAAGAACGCAAATGATGTTTGTAGAACCACTGAACGGACAGCTTATCCCAAACAAATCCATTAGCTAAGTTTAATGGCATTAAGGATCCTGCAGAAAAAATATTGTGCATTCAGGCAATTAAAGACCACCTCTAGAGTATTTTCAAATAAAAGAGTTAAAATTACAGTGGCAAAGACAAGCATGACAATGTTTTATTTTAAATACATTGCTTCCTGAATTATGTTCTGTTCTTCCTATAAGAATAAAAAACTATCCTGCCAGTCTCCCTAACTTAAATCCTTTACTGGATATAATATTGCCATTAGGTAACAGGTATATGAACAATGGTCAATTCATTGTACATAAACTCATTGAGAGAACCTTTAAATGTTCCCTTGAGTCAGGATAATTCTAAGCAATGCCCTGATTTATTGCAGCATGCCTACAAGTTTGCACTCAGCAACTGTGTGATAGCTTTCACTCTTAGAATCTAAGAACCTCAAGGAATGATACTAGTTTTAAACTCTGAGCTACAGAAAAACAAAAGGTCTAAACAGAATTTCAAAAAGCCACTCTGAAACCAGGAGCAAAAATAATTCAGCTTCAGTTTAAAGCATGGTAATTTTTATATATCAAGTTATGGAGCATATTTTTGGTGCTATTAAATTTGATAATATCTTGCTTGGAAACAGCAAAGGAAATAGTTTCACCTAATTAAATTACTTGCTAGTAGGACCTCTGGAGCATCTTCAAAAGCCATATGAACAAATTACTGGAAAATGCAATGGCCTTCCTAATTTGTGTGTGATGATTTGTTAATGATTACATTAAGAAGAAACTGATCTATATCAAGCTATTAAGGCAAAAGGGGATAATTTTATCTTTCACATAACGCAGGTTACAGGTTTTTGTTATGTGGTTCTTGCATTATTGTGTTTCTGTTCCAACAGGCATTTGTAAGTTAGAAAGGGATGAATGATGCTTTAAAGATGTCAACACTAAGCCCTGTTCAACAGTGCAGACTACACATCCCCCCTTTGTGCACTGAGCCACAGAACACTTATGATGCTACATTCACACAAGAATCTTGCATGATGATGAAACCATGATGATGGATGCCCTTCCTTGGTTCAGAGAAAAACATTCCTATGAGGCTTTCTACGGCCTCGTTCCAGTCCCCAAAATTCCATGGTCACACAAAACACTGACATGGAGGGCATGATTTGCTTATTGTCTATAAAAATTAAAAAAACAAAACCAAACCAAAACAAAACAAACAAAACAAAAAAACCCAAAAAACAAAAAAAAACCCAACCAAAACCAAAAAACCCAACCAAACCAAAACCAAAGCCAAACATAAAAGAGCCCAAACAAACAAAAAAGCCTACCAAAGAGTTCTGTAATCTGAGAAAGCCATAATAATAGGCAATACCTGAAAGTTAAACTCAAAAAAAGAAGGTATTTTTTTTACAGATTTAAGAAATAAGTAAAAAAGGGTGAATTGTGCACTTTATGTCTTCACATCAAGATTTATGTCTTACTTACAAGGTAATAAGAAATTAATAAATATCACATATTCATTTGTTACTATGATACTTCACTGACAATGTGGGAAGACAGGAAGAGTAGCAAAGATCATTAAATATATGCGTAACAGATATCTTGCATAATATTTCATGTTACTGTATTGGTGTCTTTAGTGATTTAATGCTTGAAAAATAAAACATTCATGCTGGACAACAGCAGCTGGCTGACAAGCCATGAACACAGTTTTTAACTATGGTGCCTGGTTCCAGAAAAAGACCTCAGTGGCTTTGCCACAGTTGCCACAGCTCCTGGTTAATTCAGTAGGTACCTTTAAGTAGCCAGACTGCCTGATTTGACAACTGTCATAAAATGCATTTCTGTCTGGTGTTTAAATCCAAGGGAATAAAAATGCAATAGATGAATGTGGAACCAGTCCAGACTGTAAGGAGCAGTTGGAAGGCAGACTACTGCATCTACTTTGCTAAGTAAAACAATTCCCAGGAGCAAAGTGAGGAGCAGATTCCATGATTATCCATGTGATGTAACTGTTACTCAGCTTCCAGGCTGCTTTGAAGAGATGCATTTAGCTCACTCTGACCTAACCCAGGAGTTATGCAGAAGGAGGAATATTCCATGCAGCACTCTCCATATACAATGTGAAAATGTTGTGCCTGGTTTGGGTTCTTCTTCCCTATACAGTCTTCCAGCTCTATCTCCAAAGGTTTTTCATCCTCAAATATCACTGCATACATTCCTATCACACACTGGAGCTTGAAAGACACATCCTTTGTCATGTGTTACAAAAATATTGTGCTGTAGGGCTGAGACACAGATCTTACATATTTAAGAGGTTTTGAAGCAACAAAGGAAAAGGAAACAAAAGGATCAGAGTCCCTTAATGGACCCCATTCAAGTGCTATGCTGGGTGAGATCTCAGAAAACAGAGACATGAGTAGTTTTGAAGCAAGATATGCCATCCCTGGGAGTTCAACAAGCATTTCCTCAGATGGACACCATTTTCATTGGCCCATACATCCTCTGAGTTACTCTACTCACACTTAAAGGTGAAAAAAATTAGTTAAAGAAAATTTAAAGAGGTGAAGAGACTCTGTAATTAGTAGTGATCAGGGGGAAAAAAAAGACAAGAAATAATCAGGTGCAAAATATGATCTTGTTCATAAAATCCTGAGCCAGAATTTAATTAGATTTTTAGTTAGTTCAGCTAACTAAAATCTTTGCTTTACTTAAATCCTGTAGAATGATGAAAAGCAAGATGAACTATAATAAAAAATGGCAAGATAAGAATGCTCTGCCTCTAGAGGTTAGGAAAAAAATCTGAAGGATTTGCTTCTATGAATGTTAAAAAGAATTGTTTAAGAACCTGAGGATGTGGAATCCTCTTCTGTCTGCAAAAGGTTAGGGGGGGAACTATGTAGATTGCTCAAGCATTTAAAGAGAAGTATAGACTGCCAAAATTTGCACTGACTCCGGCAAAATTCTGAAGTATGACAGATGTCTATCCTGAACAAGTCCTGATTCACCCCCATATATCTCTTTTATCTTTACAGACCAGAGGGCAACATACAGCAAACAAATGGGCTAAGATCCTTCCTGCTTGTGCAACACTAAAGTGCTCCCTTAGCTACACACATCCCATGTTCTGAGGATACAAGGGCATGTACTCAGTGAGTTCCCTGGCACTGTCACTTGAAGCATACAACATATGCATAACTTAGGTAATGTAATCTCTTTTGACTATTTGAGCTCAGGAACCTTTTAGTGCTTATGAAACAAAACTTGAACATTGCTTCAAGATACAGCATTTTTGAATTTAGGCCAATTCTGAAGTTAAAAGACTCATAGTACTTGCTCCATTCCATGTGTATTTTCCCATGTATATTGTTTTGCTTAATGTACCTGTATATTGTACAGCTGTTAGATGCAAATTTATTTCTAACCCTTGTTAAACTAAAATTATGTCTGATTGATCAAACATATTTTTATATAAATTCAAAAAAGTACTTTGATTGAAATACAGACATATATATATGTAAAATATTTCCATCACCAATAATGACTGCAACATGGAAAAGAAAGGAACACACAATCAAAGGACATATTCTAAAACATTTTTAAACTCAGCCACTCAGCAACTGTTACGAATAACATCATACTCAGAAAAGGAAAGAGTTCACTTAGAGATGGAGTACAGTGAAAGAAAAGGAAAACAGAGCAAAGTCAGAGTCATAACACTGAGCTCTTCCATGACAAGCTATCAGTAATACAGTAAGATCTGACAAAATTAGCTAAACAGAATAAGGAAAAGGTTGACATGTGAAAAAACAGTTTGCTTGAATGCTATATATCATTATATTTCATTCTAAAGAGCATCTTTCTCAGCCACTCATGGTAATTTTTTAGAACTGCCCTTTATATTTCTATAGCATATTTCAAGCATAAAGATCATGCAGCAGCCAAAAACCAATGCACTGTCAAAATTAAACAGCAAATCTCTGCAATTCCCAGGACCGTTTTTTCTATGATTATTATCATCACTGACCACACAGAAGCTGTAAACAATTTGTACACATGCAATATTTGCCCTGTGGGAACCTGCTTTTAATGGATTCAGAAATGATGTCAACAGTACTTCACTTCTGCTAGCAGAGTGTAAAATGTTCATGGTTCAACACCAACTCCTCAAAGCGCTGGGAAATGAAGGGGTGAAGAGGTAAAGAATGAAAATCAGAAAATCAGGCAAATATTAAAATTATGGATTAAAAGTTATTTGGGAATTTTTGGACTACCTGTATTACCTGACAGTATTATAAAGCAAAAATGTGATTACAAGTATTTATATAAATAACTTTCAAAGACAGGAAATGCACATTTTCCCAAAACATGTGAATGGGGAAGTGAAATCTTACAACTATAGTATAATACATTTATATTTAAAATGAATCAACTCATTAACTTGTGCAGACATCACCCTTTTGAAGATGATGGCAAAAAGCCATTTGGAATTCTGCGCTACTTGTACAGATAGCCTTCTGAAACAAGAAAAAAAATTGTTGAGACAAAGCCCTATTTGTGGAAATTTTGATTAAAAATAGCCATTCTACAGTTTTCAGTGATGAACAGACATGTTGATAAAATCCAGACTGTTAGTTATGTAATTGCACTATACAATAACTTCTGGAACATGTTATTGTACCTGGAGCTCTGTGACCTCACTCAGTCCAGTTTGTTCGTCTGATCTTTCTGCTCTGCCTCGTTCATCTTTTTGATGCTTGCAAAGATGACTGACAAATTGAAAATCAATCTAGTTAATACCTTCAGATCACCCATAACATCAACTCTTAAACAGCAAAGGGGGAAATGCTGTGGTGTGTTTCCATGATTGGTCTAAACAAATTTAAGCCCAGAGCACTGACCAAAGTGATCTCTGGACTCTCTCACTCCTGCCTTTGGCTGAGCAGTCTGATCTTCCCTGTGCTGACAGCATGGCTCATTCCACTGCCACACAAGCACAACAGGGAGGCATTTGCGCTGAAAAGCAGCTACACAGAAAAAGACAAAACAACTCCTTCCCCCTAGACTGAATTTCCCAGCTCCCAGATCTGGCTCACCAGGCAGCAAGAGGGGGAGATGGCAGTGCTGGCTGGTGGTGGATGGTACTGAATGGGAGCAGTCCTCAGAGCAAGAACACACAGAGATTAGTTTAAATCAGCTGAGCACCTGCACCTGTTGAGACAACCTTAAGTAAATATTCCAACTTTTTACAATTTTTAGTCCTTAACTGCTCATATAAAGGAATGGATTTAAGAAAAAAAGAGAGAAAGAGAAAATGGCTAATTTTCTCTGTGTGTTCATTATTAAAAAAAAAAGTTAAATTACCTTGAGTTTGTTAATTCAGAGAAACATATCAAGCCATTCTTATCTACCTAAATAGATCAGGAACCTAACACAAGCTATCCAGAAAACATTGCTAGACTCTACAATATTTCAGTGGCTTTCCCCACTACTTTCTTTTGTATATTTAACATCCCTTTGGCAGTTTTGTTTCTAATTTAGCTTTGTTTCTGGAGATCTTGAAACTACCGTAAGATTAAATTACTTTCTGACAATGGGAAGTGAAACTGTAATGCAAATCTCAGTGTATACTAAAACCAAAATGGCAGCAAGCAAAAGCAACCAGCAAATGATTCTATCTTAATTTTATTCCCTATTTCTAGTGTCATTTTACAAAGGAAAATACTGTAAATTAATACCTTGTCTAAAGGAAGTGTATGCAGACAGAGAAAATAGTCTTTTATTTTTTCTTATTTCTTGCACTGTTTGCATCAGCACAGAAAGAAAGGGTTTTTGGTGTTTCAACAAAGGGACTTCCAGTCATTCAACCCATCAACAGAGTAAAACTTCAAGCAAAGCTTTCATTGCACTCATGGAAGATGGGGAGAAAACTGAAGCTCTAGGAAAATTTATAACCACTTGTATGAGTTTTAATGGGTGAATAACCTTAAAAGCAAAACATATCTTGAAGTGTTTAGTTCAAACCAAATTTTATTTAATGTGAGAGTTGGCTCTGAACACATTAAAGCAGCAAAGAGGAGAACACATTTTTTGCTGCAAGGTTTTGGTTTCTTCCACAAGTTTCAATTTAAGTAAACACAAACAACTGGAATTCCAAATTTGTATCAGGTTTATCAAGTAGATATCTAGAAGAACATTTTAGAATTTCAATAACCATGTAGCATAGTATGTGCTGGATTACATTTCAAAATTGCTCAAGTTATTTTGATCCTGGATTACAAAATAGGCATTGTAAGGGGAATCCAATTACAGGACAAAAGAAGTGGATCTGCCTACTTAGGAACCTACTAAAGTGAAACAATTTCATGATTTTTATACTTTTTTCTGGCCTTCCCTGTAGAGCTGCTAGAAAGACATCATTTCTAACCTTCCCCTCAAAGCAAAGGAGTAAAAAAAAGGATAAGAAGAAGCAAGTAGAGAAATTTAAAGAGATAAAGTGGCAGTGAAAAGTTCCAGGAGTTGCAGCACTGCTCTTCCTTAACCAGTTCAAGGACATAGCACAGATCCACCATTTCCAGATACCCACATTGTTCCTAGCCTGGGCAGGAGACATCCTGAAGGAAGATGAAATAATCAGCCTCATCTGCAACCCAAGAATTCATAAAGGCACAAACCCTCAAGATTTCTAGGAAGTATATGATCCCATTCTGAGATGGGAATGATTACAGATAAACATGTAGATGTATTTTCCAACTTGATATGAAAAAACGTGACATTTGTCCATGGTCACAAGTCAAAAAATCATTGCCTTAAATGGCTTTCTGATGTGGATTTCTAAAAATAAAACTGCATCAAAATCCTTCTAGTGTGGCTCCTAGTATTTTGTCTTGGGAATGCTTTTCCTCTCCACAAACCACTTCAATCTGATAGGTCACACACAAAGGAAGAATAAGAAACACACAATGGCTACATCTCTGAGGAGGAAAAGCCCCTAAACTGCTTGTAAAAAACCAGATTTTTAGTCCACCAGATTTTTTCACATTTTTATAGCTGTAAAGAGCAATTTGTCTTTAATCATTACAAAACAAATGGCATTCAAGTGTAAAGTCTCTTCATAAATAGGAAGCACTAGTGTGGGGACCCAGTGAGCCACTAACCAAGGTAACCCATGTGTAAAGTACTTTTCATGATGCATTAGATGGGTCAGCATATTTCCAGGCTAAGAATAGAGTAGAATAAGTCATTGGTTATTTTTTTCATGAAAATAGATTGGAATTCATATTGCACATTATTCATGCAACTAGAAAACTGCAATCTTACATGTTTTCAGTTTTGCTGCTTTTCTTTGCCAAACTGACTGAAATAAATTAAGGTGACACATTATGAAAATCATTGCACATAACAAATTCATAACTTCTAGAGCAGAAACAGCACTAATTGCTCAAAAGCTGTCTTAAACATTTATGAGTTACTGTAAAATATGAAAAGAGTACAGCCTCTAGTTACAAAAAGACAACCGTACAGCCAGCAAAGATGTGACTATAGTTCAGGAAGGTAATTCCCAATGAGCTCACGAAGCCCCAGTATTGTAATAATGTGCAGCAGCCAAAAGGTCATTGTGGGCTGACCTCCCAGCATTGATGCACATTCCCAGGCACAATGTGAGCTCACCAGCTGAGTTCTTTCCTACCACAACTGTAATCCAGTCACTCAGCTTAGGCATGCCCACAGCTGGCAAAGCCTGCAGTGGTGCGACACCCCTAGAAGCTTTAAGCTTTAATAAAAACTGGAAAAAGACATTCTTCAAAATGCAAGAGTATTTGAACAATCTCTGAAGACTTGCTGATGAATTCAAAGAATTGTCCAAGTCAGATGATATTTATTCTCCCTCTCCTTTCAACTAACCCAATTGCATTGAAAGAAGTTAAAAACTGTACTGGTCTGGTTTGGTTTTTGTTTCTTTGGTTGTTTTTGGGGGGTTTTTTTTAAAGTTTTTTTGGATATTGGTTTGGTTTTTTTTTTGTATGTTCCATTTTTAGCAATTGCTGTAGCTGTCCCTAGAATAACTTGTAAGTTCTTTCTGTTCAGTTACAAATATTAGTATATATGGTCAATATATCCTGCAGCAAACAATAGCAACAGAAGACCAGAGCTCTGCAAAGCCTGGAGGCTCTTACAGATGAACAAAAGGGGTAAGATGTGCTGGGTGTGCTGAGAGGCTGTGAGACACTGTAGAGGGAAAGGCAAATGCCAGACCTGAGAAATGTGCAGAGGAGTGCTAGGCAGGCTGGAGTGAAGGACTCCTGGGTTTGCTAAGACAGCTTTCATGGGAGAATCTGCTGATACTGAGAGAATGCAGAAAGGTGGCTGCAGATTTCTGAAACAGCAGAAATACCACAGTATATGAAGACTAAGTAGTCTGAAGATGCTGGAACTGAATACTGGAGTTTTCTGCAATAGCAGGACAGTATTCCACAGCAGAAGATTTTGAAAAGACTGTGTCCTCTCCCTGAGATATGATTTCAGTTTCCCTCTCTCCTGTTCACCATCTCTTGTTACAATCTCAGTGAAATAGTCAGATGCTGACACATAAGCTTCCAGTTCAGGATCTATGACAAACATATATGAAGACCAGGTTCCCCAAACTTTTCCAGAACACAGGACTGCAGCAGAACAAAAGTATTTCTGGGTGCAAGATATGGAGTACCACATAGCTTTACAATTTAGTGGCAAGGGAGGTTGCCCAAGTGATTGAAATTAGTAACAAAACACAGTTGGAGACAAGGAAAAGGAATAGCACTTTCCTATTAAATTTTTTCCTTTAAGATGTGACTCACACCAATGAGCTTGAGGACTAGCTATGGCAGTAGAGGAAATGTGAAATTTTCATGTATGCACTCATTGTTTCAGTTCAATAGTTACTTGAACTCATCCTTCAGAGAGAAAAGACAGGGAAGAAGGGACAAAAGAGGATCTGGAAGTTTCCCAACCCCTCTTTGTGAGAAAGGTGGTAAGAGAAACCAACAATAGAATTCTATATGAATTTATATTCATATATAACATATATATATATATATATATGGATGATATAGCTGGTGGTTGTTTGAATTCCTAAGCAAGAGTGATTATGATTTTGCCACTGTAACTGAAATTAAAGCAGTGTTAGTGAGCTGGAAGAGAAATGTAAACAGAGGGTTTTAATATGCAGCCTTACAGAACCTAAAACCTAACATGCACACAGATTTCAAGAGCCAGTTCTGTCTGCCTGAGACTTTGATATTCTGATACACAGTACAAAGAATTTATTTGGCCTTTTATTATCTGGGTAATAAATAGTTTGTAATCCTCTTAAATAGATCAATCCATCAACTGTTTTCACTTATAGGGGTATCACTATTTATCTGTTCTTTTAATTTTATGAAGGAATAAAATCAAGATTGGAGACAGGTGGTAATTTTCCTGACAGGTGGCCGCATTACACAGCATTTTCCCAGCTCCCCCCCATAAAATACAAATGCAATCTGGAAGCATGCAGTTGCCAAAAGTATCTTCTTTTCTCTTCTTTTTTGTCTCCTGTTTCATTTTTCCTCACTTCAGATAGGGACTAAAATAACACATAGAGACACACATTTGGGTAACGAAATTTTTACTTCTTTTTACATTTGAGGAATGTGCACACTGAATCTATTTATTCCATGATTCTACATGGCATTTCTGTATGTGGCAATACATTAAACAAATGCCTGTGTATTCATCACAGTGCTCAAAACCTGACTGTGAGAACAATTTCCATGTTTGATATATATGCCATTCAATGATTGTAAAAGGCAATCTAAAACCTATTGATCAAGCCACAATAACAGTAAAGTAAATGGGGAAAATAAGATAAAGGATGTAGTTAACTTATGCTTAATACATTACATTATTTGGCTGCTATTACAGCACCACAATGCAAAAGGGTAAGGGAATCAAACTCTAATTCCTTATGACCTAGAAGACAACATGTAAGAGCACCATCAAAAACATGCACACAAACTTTCAGGCTAAATGCCATTGAATTGTGGTTGAAGTGCCAGCCTGAAAATCAAAGGGCCTATGCTCTTCAAGCATCTCATATTAAAGACTGGGTTAAATCATTTTAGTGCTTCAGTTTCCTCACATCAGTAAAACTGGGATAGCTCTGTCAATATCCATTTTAATAATTTTGATACTTGGTGATTAAAGTTCTCCCTAAGAAATACTGCTTTTTCCCCATTCTGCAGTGTTGCTTTTTGTAGTTTTAATTCATATGGGTATAGCTTTTAAAATACTGATCTAGAACTGTTCTATTTGCAGATCAGTTCGAACATGCAAATGTAAAATGGAAGTATTAAAACTGAATGAATTCCATCTTCCCTCATATTAAATGTTTCTCAAGAGTGTTTAAACTTCCTTTTTAAAGAAATTGATTGAGATCCATCAGAACTATATCATTCCCTGCAGTTTGCTTGGTGTTACACCCATAGGCATTGGCTAATAAGAGGGATTTTCTTGAAAAACTAAGAAACTAAACCCCAAAGCCTAAATGCACTTCAAGTAAAGACTATGTTACTTATAAAATATGAGGGAACCAAAATGGATATAATTTTTTCCTGAGAAAGGCAGAAGAAAGACTTTACAATGGAAATTTTGTAAGAACAGTAGCTGGGCTAACAGTTCAAACTTCTTTATGTAAAACCAGTTTTTAGCACAACTCCTTGCCCATTATCATAATGAGCAAATATATGTTCTTGCTCATACATTTTATTTTTTTTTATTTTAATAAGGAGAATAAAACCTGAGGGAAAGTGCTGCCAGGCTGTGTGGAGGTGGAAAGTACAACATCCATCTGGAATAACCACATTCAGCTCCAAAGGGTTGCTCTAGATTTATACTATTGTACAGAGTATTAAGAGAGAAAAAGGTAAAAAATCCTCAAATGTGATATGTTTGGATCACATTGGAAATGGGAAACTTAAAAAACAATAATAACTACAACAAAACCTGATGAATCTCTTGGGTTCCCCAGGCTACAGGAAGCAATCAAACAAGAATATTTAAAAAAATTAATTATTTCTTTGATTCAGCTTTTAACAGAGTATATTGGCAAAGGTTCTTTATGCTGCTGCACACTCCTTATTTGTGTGTGTGTTTGTGTGTCTGTTTAAGTAAGATTATTAAAGATGCAGGTATCAGAAATGTAGGTTCAGAAACCTGCAGCTCAAGTCCCAAGTAAACTACTAGTAAGTCTTAACAATATTTATTTTATGCCCTGAAAGGAGCATAGGAATGAGGCAGAATGGATGCTAGCAATGCCCACTCCCAAACTGCATAGCTAAGACTTCTAAAAGAGACTTGAGATTATCCAGAAAATTATAAGACAGTAAATCTTACACTGGAATCTTGCAAACACCTTTAAATTAAAATAGGAATATAAAAATAAAAAAATTTAGTCTAAACATTATTTTCCAAAAACTAACAATAATTCCTCCCAAAATATGCATATGATACTGATCTCTTGATACATCTTGGCCCTCTGAAAAGTAATGAAATTGCAAAAAAACTTTCTCTGTTATCAAAAGGCTGCAGAAAGTCTCCTTAAACAGAAAACAAACTAACTGAAGACACAAACTAGAGAAAATACCTACATTGATTAACAGTTATGATAGAAAAAAAGGGTATGACTTACTGCCAATAAAAATCTGAATTCTAATGGACTTCAAAACTTTCCAGTAGGATCTTCCAGTAACTGAAGAGCATTTAAAAAATGAATGGGAGATAAGGGAGCACAGTCCACTTTCATTAGTGATTTTGACATTCTGAAGATAGTCACCAAAAGCAATGGCATTTTGGTAAAGTCACAGTATCACAGGACACATGTGATAAAGTTTGCTATATTTCTTAATCTGTTAAAGATCTAAAGAGTTAAACATGTGATAAATCCATTTGGTTTAGCAAGTTTAGCAAGAATCTTTAAACAGACCAAAATAACTTGATGAAAGAGCAAAATGATGGCTATGTGCAAAATTGACAAATTCAGTATAATTTCCACGAGAAGAAAAAATCAGTTGAGTTGCTTATGCACATCAGGAGAATCTAAACTTACAGCAGGAATTCTAGGAAGAGATGTATGATCCTCTACAACCAGCTCTATATGCAGTGTTGATGAATAGAATTGTTGCAATAAAAGAAGACCCATGAAAGATCCTATATGATTACAAGCTTCAAGCTGACATGGAAGATCCACAGCTCAATTTCTCTTTAAAAGATAACTTTACAAGATTCTGTTGATAAAAATACCCTGCCTGAATTTCCAGAATCATGTCTAAAGAATGACTGCAATGAGCAGTGACAACAAGGCTCCAGGGCAGACATACTATGATTACATAACCATAAACTGACTAGAACTAAAGAAAAAAAACCCAAACCACTGTTTCCATGGACAGTATAAAATTCTCACTTAAATAACACTTGCTAATTTTGTCATTGGTCTTGTAGTTGGTTGATAAACAAGAAGCTAAGTATGCATTTAAGAAAGTTGATGAGAAATTTGTTTTACTTTTTTTTTTTTTTAATGAAATATGCTTGCATGAGTCTGCTCCTCCCAAAAGCTTCTGATGGTTTTTCAGGCAGTTTGAAAATACTTCCTATGAAATTCTCAAACTATCTAGTTTGGGGGAAGCTTCTTTTGCTCTCATCCAAGATGCTTAACCATGTCATAAGCAGCAACACAGGCATGTTTAACTTAATTTCTATGTCTCTGATACCTTCTATGTCTCTGAAGGCTTAACTTCATTCATAAAAGCCACTTACAGCCTCACAGAATAGTGACAGACTTCCCCTTATAATCATTGCTGGAATGATAGACAGTATCTGTTCTTTTCAATCTCTACTAAGGAAGAAGAGAAAGCAAAAATGAGAAATACTGAATTGAAATTGGATTCTAAAGGTAAGTCTAGCGAGCAGGATGATAGTTTTAATTAGGAACATAAAGCTGCTATTAAAAGGCAAATAAACCAATGGTTTTAATATATTTGGCTATTTCTAATTCAGATTTTGAAATAGTTTATACAATCTGGGGTCTTTTTTCTGAAATTCAACTGATTTATGTAGTTATTAACTCAGTATTAGCATTGATGTTTTAAAATACATTTCAATACATTTACAAGAAAATAAGTTGTGATTCCAAAACTAGCGCAAAACTGACCCAAATCTTGAATAATTATTTACTATATGATCATACTGAAGTGATAAAGGAATGCTAAAGAATGTAAATTAAAGCCAAGAATTCAGAAATATGGTCACCTGGAAGGGTTAAAGTTGCAGGTGAATCCTTGATTTGTATTCCATTCTGTCCTAATTAAAATCCTGATGCCAACATCATATCAGAGTCCAGAAGTGCAACATATTTATCCCGAGACGAAGCCCCAAAACAAAAGGTAACAATCAGCCATTGCCTTTTTTTTTTGTCCATGCACAGATCTTGTAAAACTAGGAGTTGATGATAACACAGGTGATGTTCTAAATATGGGAAATATCAGAAGCAAGGGCAGATAACACAACCCTACTTAACTATTGGTTCCTTATCTTTGCAAACTCAGAGATCTGTTCATACAGGTTGATAGCAGGAGCCTCATCTAGCGGTGCTTAGAGACAAACCAGTAGCCAGACAACCATTAGGTCCCAGTGGACGTTTTGTTTCTGGATCGCAAAGATAACACTGAGCACACAGATTGTGAAGATTCTTTCTGACCATCTCCACCATTCACAAGTTTCACCTGTCCTGTGAGAAACTGCACCACATTAGCAGAAATTGCTGGATTTGTTTGGTTGCCCACATTCTGATCCTGTTCTAATCTAGGGAAGCAGAAGAAATCTTTTAACTATTCAGTGGGAGCAGCTTTGGTGGTTTTTGCCCAGGTGAATAAATTTAGCTGTACCTGGTGCCCCTCTTGGGAGAACAGAAGAACTTTCAGTCCCTGTAGCCAGTTTGAAACATGCCAGGGAAACCAGAGCAGACAACCAACTAGACTGTTTCATGAAACCACCAAAATTTTCTCATTTTTCTCCTCATGACATAACATCAGTCTCACAGGAGATGAGACAGGAAACCAACAACAGAGAAATGCAGTAGTTCAAAAAAGCAGTATTTCATTCTTTCATCCTAATTTCCTCTAAGTGTAATGTCTGTGCTTCTTCCTTTCTCTACAACTCACAGTATGGCAAAGCAGACAAGGACCCTGACACAGTCTCAAAGCAAAAGGTTGGTGAAGAATCCTGACATGAGTAAAGTTGAAGTGTGAGGACAGAACTGATGAAGGACTAATGAAAAATTAATTGAACATGCAGACCTAATTGTAGCATATTTCTAAGGACTCTATGTTTGAGTTCCTTTGGTTAGGGTATCAATGTAGAAGTAAAAGAATTCACTTTAATATAAGCTTTTCTGTGAAGCTCTGAAAAGGGTTACGGCTAGCTAGAATAGGGAAGCCCTCGCAGTGGTTAGCTGAAATAGACAAGTAAGGTACAACATTCTACCTGCTCACTCAGAATTACACTAATTAAGGAATTTCAAGTCAGAAAAGAATCATTCCTCTAAAGAAACAAGTAAGGATTCAGTGTTCTTCTGTCCTCTCTTACCGCAGAAGATTTAGTCTACTTCTAGGAAAATGTAGCAGGTAGCCTTATATAAATTCTTTTTAAAACAGTTAAACTTTTCTTTTTAACAACTGAAAAATATCTTGTCTTTAAGTTGCTCAGAAACCATGAAAACAACACTGTTTTCTTATTGCATTTACTGATTTCCCAGTGATTTAATTTACACTTTAAAAATAGAAAGCTTCTTTGCTGTAGCAAAACTACCAACCTAATGAAGTGATTCTTGTAATTTCAAGTCCAAAATAGTGATCTATCAATTAAAACTGAGGGAACCTATACAATGAGCCAGTTTTTCATTAGTCTTTCCTTTCATTTGAGAGTTGCAATGCTAGAGAGATCCTAAGGTACAAAATTCAGGAGCATAGGAGAAGACATTCTTAGGGGTGATTTTCACAGGAGAATTTCTTCTCCTCTTGTTTCAGAAAAGACTGGGGTTCTCGTATTGTTTTCTTATTAGCTGGGACATCCTACTTGAGGAAGTTGGCAGCTTGAAAAGCTTATGGTCTGGATGATGATAATTTAGGTAAGTTATCTTTAATTTAAGGTCCATTTTATAGAAAATTTTTATTTTTATTGAGAAATACATACTCAAGAATGGTTATTAATTCATATTATTCAAAGTACACACTGTGGAAGCATAATTAAAGCACACCTGGTAATTCACAGATGCTTTTAACAGAGCTCATCACTCTGATGTCAATGTATTTATGGATTTTCTCTGTCTGTTGTTCTGGAAAATATAAATGTGGTATTTTTCATCTTAAAAGCCTTTTAAAACCATGCATTACATTTATTAAATCTAATGACTTCTTGACACTGGTTGATACTTCACTATTTTACAGCCACAAACAGCAGGAATCAAGTTAAAAGCTCATTTTATTAAAGGCCAAAGGACTTGAAAAGGCAAGTCTTGGCTCTTGCTGAAGATTAGAACTTTTCTCTCAAAAAATTCATGCGACCAGTTCTAAATTTGCAGGTGTCTCTATCCACTAGACACCTTATTGTATGAATGAAAAGGTGTACTGACAAAGGATGAAAAAGCTTTCCCATTAACAGTACAATATTTTTTGTGTCTCAAAATAATAAGGAAGAAAAAAGGAACAGCTATTGTGCTTAAAATAAAAGTGCTATAAAAGCATAGTGTCCTGACCACACCTTACTTGGAACTACAGCAACTCCTGACTTACTCAGCTCAGGAGGGCAGGACATGGGAGTTTGAGACAGGAAGGAATACTCAAGAGAGATGGAACAAGAAATCATGGCTGGCAGGTTTTCACCTAGGATGGGAAGGTCTTAGGTTCCACCCCTATTATAACCTGTGTACGCTATCCAATGATCTGTTTATATAAAATAAATTAATTTACCAAAGACAAGAACAACGGGTGCAGACAGGCAGCTCTGAATTTAAGTGCTACTTTGAAATCACCAAATCTACTGGGTACCATTTGATCTTCTACTACAAACTAATATTTTATGAACAACTTCTGTGACCCAAACATATGAAGCTATTATGAAATAGATATTCCATCTGTCTTGCTAACATAACATGATCTACAAAAATGAGAAGGACTTCACAGGTTATAACTATTGCATCTAGTCACTGTTCCAAGGAAAATTTATAATCTATCCTTGAGCACAGACTGGAATGCAAGATTCCCCCTTTAAATTATGTGACTAAATCATTATCCTATAAACACTGGGTTGCACTTGCTTTTCCTATGAAGTGCAACACTTTAAGGTGAAAAATACCTCACAGGTATATATGGTCTGGTAGGAAAAATGTTGTGTGCAACAGGATGTGTAGGTTTAAACATTCTGCTATGAATATTGAACTGACCATCCCACATCTCAATTCTCTACATCCACAGTAAAAGGCAGTGGATGAGCACAAACCCTTAGAAGTAGCACCCACTGCTTCATTTTACATTCAGTCTGACCTGCTACACTTTCTCTGAGGTGGTCTGCCAAATCCTAATCCTGTAACAGAGGTTGCTGGAGAAGATTGATCAATCATTTTAGTGTTCTATCATAAGACAAAATTAACTTTTAACTTCATTTTTATATATGAGAGACTGTATTCTTGGGTTTCAAAATTATGTCCCTCTCATGAATTTTGCCAGTTAGATAAAATATATTAGTATTAAAACTATGCAAATCATCTACTAAATAGAATGCAGGATGTTTGCAGAAATTTTAAATCCAGTCCTTCAATGATAAAGTATTGATGCATTATATTAGTCTCTCCTTAGTTCTAAGCATTTAACTTAAAGTGGAATTTCTCAAAATCTACAAATTAGGATTAATAAAACTGCTGTGAAAAAGAAAGCCCTGCTGTTATAATCTAATGGGAACTGGGGCACACATCTATCCACACCTGAAATAGAGAAATTATTTGCAAATGTGAACTCATGTATTGCAAGTAATTAGGGAAAAAATATTAAGATAAATATTTTAAAAGCCTAAGTTGGTATGTTCTGATCATAGGTTTCCAAGAGAATATTGACTAAAGCCACTCACTTGCTTGCCTACTACATGAATGTACTCAAATGTATTCTTCTACCACACATCTCATATTGATTCATCTCATAATAAAAGCATGGTGCTTTTGAAATCAGTGTGTGTCAGATCAGACTGCATAATTCAGTCAATCCTTATTTATTTACTGAAGCAACTGAAATACATTAATATGTCACAGAGCTATCAATTCTGCATTGCAGAAAATACAGCTAAATAACATAACAGAAAGTCAAACTCCTCTAAAAGTCACAGCATTTAAAAGGCACTTCTTGTAGCTGTTCAAAATGTAGTGTATTCAGTGACTGGGGCTTTGTTGGAGCAACCACACAAAAAACCCAACCAGAAATCAACTATAATACTAAAGAACCATATGCCAATATTTCTTTCTTATGCTGTGAGAATTTTTTTAGGGTTAATGTTGAATATCAACATATAAATATACTATATATGGTATATCTATTTTATACCATATAAATATATGCTACTTTTTATTCATAAAATGAAAAAACCCCAAAAATCTGATTACTGCAAAGCATAGTTATTGCCAGTAATTAGAGAGAAGATCTATCCTTTTTCTGCTCAAATTATCAGTTTTACAATTAAAGCATGTTAAGAGTGCTGAATTTCCACTCACCATTTTCTGAAAACAACAACAGTTCAAACAAACAGTACTGCAGAATCTTTGAGAAGTGTGATGTGTCTGGCTGAAATGGAGCTGATTTTCTTCATGGAGGCCTGCAGGGTGATGTGTTTTGAGTACAAGACTAAAACAGTGTTGATAAAACACCAGAATATCTCCATAACAGCACTAAAGAGGAGCAGACTCAAAATTTCTGTCATTTCTCCTCCCTGTGCTCTCTCTGGACAAAGAGATTGATGCCACACTTACATTCTTTAATGCCCTCTAAGACTTGGCTACTTCAGCTATTCATTTTCTGATAGCTCTTGATCCACAATCTCTTTTGGACAAACTTGGCTTCTTCCATGATGGTCTTTTTTAATTCTTCTTTTTGTACTCAAGTGTGGCTTTGAATGTGCTATCTGAAGCACCTGGGAAACATCTTGGTTCTTGACTTGAAAGCCTCCTTAGAAAAAGATGTAATTCAGAGACTGCTTTGCACAGGTCAGGTGCAAGATGGAGATTGAAAGAATATTGCTTGCTTAATGCCACTAAGAAAAGACAGGTCAGGGGTGAGGAATAGAAATCTAAGAACTGTAAGAACTGGAGTGAAACTAGGTCAGTTAGGGAAAGAGGGCTGACCATGGATGAGGGAAGAGAACTTCTTCAAGAAAATCTTTCCCTCCCCCTCTCCTGAATGAGATCATAGTCTCTGTTTTGCTCATCTCCCCATTTCTTGAACCTCAGGAAAAACTGAGCTTTTATCCTACACCTGTTCTTGAGGTTTAGGCTGAAATAGTGTGTGACTGTGTCTGTCCCATTTCCTACTGAATCACTCATCACATGGTTCATGTTCTTTGCTGTGCAAGGTCCTCATGGGGGAACTCTTTGGTTTCAGAAACTTCTCCTTAGGTATTCCCAATGCAGAGACAATTATTCAGAGTCATTGCAGCCTTTCTACCTCATAATGGGCATTCAATCCTCCACAGCTCCCTTTCATCCCTGGTCTCCCTCCATTAACAACACGTGCAAGAAAGGCACCTAACTTCAAGAAGTCATCAAGAATTTAAATTGAATGAGTGCCTGTAGCTAGAAGAAAATAGGTCTCCTTTCACAACACTAAAATGCTCCCACTGTATGTGTCTGTGTACTTTGGGTTTGTCTTTTACTAGATATTAGCTTTCCTAAGTTATTTGGAGAAGTATCAATTCCCTCTACCATCAAGAGTATCTGCCAGATAAAAGCAAAAGAAGAAAAGTGTCAAAATAACTAAGTGTGTAGTATGACTACAAATTTCTGTGGTTTAAGGATGTCTGCCAAATTTAGGTCATGGATATTTGTCTAAAAAAGATAATTAGCAGACTGGAAAGGAGGGCAAATTGATGTACTTTATTTCCTATGCACATCAACACTTCTGTTGATGACAAAGTTTGGAACAAAGAAGGTAGGGAAAGCTCTAAAGCTGACACGAGGTCTAATTAAGACACATCACTTATTTGAAATAGTTATCACCAGTAGTCATAATTTCACTATGAGAGTAAGTTGAGGGGTTTTTTTATTATGCTCAAAAACCCCCTTGTAAGAGATATCCAGAAAGCATTTTTTTCAGATATTGTTCATAAATGCAGTCATCAGCTCCACTTAAAATGCTGCCAGAGTCATCCACCTGTATGCCAGTTTTACATGCATCTCCAAATATATGAAAATCTACATTTTCTCAGTAGATTTGTTTGCAGATGTCAGATTCCATTTTTATCTCCTAGATAAACAGCAACTGAAAGTGAGGAAAGTCCAGTACATTTAACTGTAACATATTTAGTCTCCTTACTTAAAAAGCATGGAAGAGGCTTGGGAAACTAACAAACCTGGGACCCAAATTTATGCATGTGTGCAGAAACCTAATATATATCTATACCTATATATTTATATATCTGTATATGTTTATGTGTATATATATGTGAATGCACACATAACCAGATGCATAGTAGTCTTAGCACAGAAAAAATATCCAAACTCTGGTTCTGTTAGATTTAGTAATAAAGGTAAATTTGATTATTTTGGTATCTTTTACAATATTTTTTTATTCTTATACATTGACAATAAATTCATTTCTGTAATAACCTATTTAGCTATCTATACACACAAAAATAGACATTTGTATGTTGATTTCCAGGGGAATTTTTAAAAGAACTTATATTAGGAGTACTGACTCTCAGTGAAGTTTGCATTCCTGATTAGCTCAAGTTCTCTAGAAAAATCTCAAATACATTGTACAATGAGACAAAAGATGAAATGTATCAATGATTCCTCCAAGTCAAACAACAGAACTTTGGGTTTATGATCTTGTCTGTGCTACCCCCATTCCATCTGCCCAATAAATCACACAGAGTAAACAGCAGAGAATAAGTTGGCTTATTTTAAGGATAAAGAACTACTGACACCTTGTTTAGATTAAAAGGCAGCAGTTCCAGGGAGAGTAAATCTGTCACAATTTATATTTAGCTTTTATGACACCCTTCTCACAGACCAAAACCCCAAGTTACATTCTCCTCTTTTCTTTTAAAGTACATCCAACCTGATGTCAAACATTCTTTACCACATTTCCTTTAGCTACTGTAAAATTCCATGCCTACTCAGAACTCTGCCAGCAATGATTTAATTAGCGCTATTTATCTTCTTTGCCAGATTTTCCTTTTTCCAGAGCACACAAACAGCCTCAGTTCTACCTCCCAGGAATACAGTCTCTCGGTGTATATCAGCAGCTGAAGATCCATGATGTTCAACAGAGCTATCTTGGCTTTAGATTTCACCTTCCCCTTTACTTGGCACAGTAACTCTGGAATTGAAGATATGATTACTGGCTGTTTCCCAGAAAGAAGATGATCTTATAAAATCACTTAGCTTGGAAAAGACTTCCAAGACCATCGAGTCTAACCACTAACCCAGCACTAAAAAGTCCACCACTAAATCATGTCCCTCAGTGTCACCTCTGCATGACTTTTGAACACTTCCAGGGCTGGTGACTCCACCACTTCCCAGAGCAGCCTGTTTCAGGGTTGGACAACCCTTTCAGCAAAGTAATTTTTCCTAAGATCCAATCTAAACTTCCCCTGCACAATCCAAGGCCATTTTCTTTTGTCCTTTCAAGTACTTGAGAGAGTGATAAGGTGTCCCCCTCCCCTCCCCCCGCCAGCCTCCTTTTCACAAGGCTAAACACCCCCAGCTCCCTCAGCAGTTCCTTGTAGGACTTGTGCTCCAGATCCTTCCCCAGCTCTGTTTCCCTCCTCTGGACACACTCCAGCACCTCAATATCTTCCTTTTAGAAAGGGGCCTAGAACTGGACACAGGATTTGAGGTCTGGCCCCACCAGTGCTGAGTGCCAGGGGACAGTCAGTGCCCTGGTCCTGCTGGCCACACTTGCTGACACGGGCCAGGATGCCATTGGCCTTTTTGAAGGCATGTTTGTTTCTTCACAAAACACACCTGTTAAAATAAGTGTTTCTGCACCTTATTTGACATTCAAAAATCACTCTTCCTATTAAAGCATTGGAAGAAGTATATAAAACTGGCCAGAAAAAGTTATTCCAAATACGATTCAAAAGCAAAATCTCCCTTGAGCAAAACCTGTAGAATTCTTGTGATTTGCAAATGGCTTTACACATAGATTTTTTTAAACATAAGTAAAAGAGATGGTATCTTCTATACCACTCAAAATTGAAAGACTGTTTTGTAGCAAATTTCATAGATAGCTGCAATCTGCCATCCCTGAATTTTTCAGATGCAATTTCATCCACTAAGACAAGTCAATTTAATGACCTGCTCCTTAGTGCCAAAATTTTCTTACTCCTCCATCTCCCTCTCTATCCAGTCCCAACTGCACTCCTTCCACTTTCTTTATGCATCATTCTGACTAACATTGGAGGTAAGCACCAGATAAATCAGTTTGTTAATCTGGCAAAAAAAAGTAGAACAGCAGAAGAACTGATATTTTTTCAGGTTAGTGCATTGGATGGCTCACAGAAATAGATCTGACAAGCAGCAGATTTGGAGCAAAGGAAGGGTCAGGACTGGGCAGCTAAGCTAAAGGTGGGGATAGAGCAATGCTGCCACTGGCATGTGTTAGCAAGTCAGAATAATGTTTTGTTCGTCTAGGTATAAAATGGCCACTGTATTTTCTGATAACATGGATAACAAATAGCTATGCCTACTGGAAAAGCCTTGCATGGGTTGCAGATGCCTTACAGCTTTCCTCAAGTACCTAACAGTGAAAGTGAAGATCTGCATGCCCCACAACCTCCATCCAGACAATATGGAGCCTGTAAGTCTAAAGAATATGTACCAATAACAGCACCAGATCACACTATAACACATACAAAACCATATTACTAATTTAAGCCTGTTTGATGGTGACTTTTTCAGTGGTGCGGAGACCATTCTGGACCCAGTAGGTTGTTTTCTTTGCACTGGATTTAAGACAAACTTCCTCTCATTTCATGATAAACAAAGATGGTAATACATAGAGAAGAGTTTCTTCCAGAATTTCTCACTCCAATTGACCACTAAATAGTCAGCAGTTTGATTAAAAAAAACCCAAACCAGTAGATGTTGCATTCTGTATGTTTGAAGTAGAGAGCTGTAATGGATAAGCACAGCTCTGATGCAATAAAAGAACTCCAAAGGAAAGGTCTCAGTGACTCCAGGAAGTACTCAGAATGAATTTTAACAAGAATTTGTCAGCTGGATAAATGACAATATAGAAATATGCATCCTAAAATCTGAGCACAGCATGCCACTTCTTCAGATCTGTTACTGGAATAATCACTGTTAACAATACTGATTTTAATCTATTTATTCAGACTGAGAATGTGAAAAATCCTCAGACCTCTCCTTTTCCTCTGAAATCAAGAAGAGACTTCAGTCTGACCAAGTATCTTAATTTCTGACCTCCTTATATGGTGATACAGAGCCTTCTCTGACAGCAACCTGAGACTGCACAGTTGGTTTTATTGTGTCAGAAGGTTCTTCACACTGGGACTAGAGAAGATGGATATGGAGACAATAAGAAAAGGAATTCCATTTCATAGCCCCTCTTCAATAGAATGCATTTTCCTGAAGCAAGGATATTCCACTTAGAGTGGTATCAAGCAACGATCTGAACAATGATCACAAGTATGGGAGCTGGGAACAGGCTTCTGACAGCAAGAATAGACCTCAAAGGAAAAATGATATTTGCTGTCTTTAGGACAAAGGTAAAGAATGACCAGATGCCAGAGCAACTGTTTCAGGAGCAGGGTTTTGGCCCTTTATTTGCAGACTTTGTTAGCTTGTGTTGGGTGTTGGTAGTAGGGATACTCCTCCATTGATGGTTTGCAGTGCTGGAGGTAGCCTACAGTTGTTTGAACTTCCTTGAGAAACCCACAGAGACTGTGAAGATCAGTAGAGCATAGCAACAACAATTCCCAGTGCTACAGAAGCTAGAGAGAGCAGTTGCATCTAAGCACCTTGAAAAGAAATCTAGGAGAAAAAAATTGACTGCCATACCAAAAGGAACTTCCATCTCTGCACTCTAATGGCAGCTTATGAATAATACGCTCTATTTCAGGACAATTTAACTATTTGACTATGTTAGTCAACTTCAGTACTGCTGCGGGATCACTTGAAATGATCACCTGAAGGCCTGATGTTAGACATTAATATTGAGACCTGTTAACTTGTGACCAGTAGAAATACCAATACCTTGTGAATCTTTCAGAAAGTCAAGGAAGCAACAATAACATCATGTGACTTGGACTCATCATGGGAAAACTTGTTCTACATCATGACATGAATATTAAACATAAATTCAGCCTTCCCATCCTTTTCTGTTCCCTAAAGAAGAGATCCAAACCAATCTCTTCCCGATCCAAACAAGGTGCCTTTGGCACCAACAGTAAATGAACAAATAAATAAGGGGGTGAATTTCTTTGGTGGCAGCCAAGTAGTCTGTCCTTTCACTCCATCAACAGTACTGTTTAGAAGCACAATGTATGTATAGAAAGAATTCCCTTTTTCTTACATGACCTACTCATAGCAGAATGAAATTGTGCAGTTCTGTTAAATGGTATTTCACAGGATACTGTGGAAAACTCAGAGCCACTAAAACCTATATTTTCCTTAGTTTGCTAAAAAAACCCCACATTATGAATTGTACTTTCAGATGTAATACTTAATCTGTTACATCATTACTTGAATTTTATTGCCTGATTTCAACAACTACAAACATCTGCAACAAGACTGGCTTAAATGAGTAGTGTTCTGGGGGTAGTCTTAGGGCCTGTTTCCCTGCAAATTTACAAGTCCACAAGTAGGTTTTTTATGTAATATGTTCTGCAAAACTTACAGCCAAGTGAAGAAACCTCAGTTAAAATGAATAAATAAGTAATTCTTTTTATGGCACCCTCTGTCTTCAAAGCACAGTTTCCATTAACTCAGGGCTCAAATAAGCAAACCAGGCTCTCTGTGACTAAGCTGAGAAGCATTTATGTTATGACATATCTTCCAAAAAAAAAAAAAAAAAATCAAATTCCCTGGTAATCCTACTGCCCTTGCTTGATTAAGATACTAGAACTGGTAGAAATTTTTCCATGAATGAGGTAGGAGTTTGCTAGCAAACAGGAGAAGAAATGTTAAAAGGAAGGACACTTTGAAAAACATTCTTTTCCCTTCTCCTAAATCTTTATAATCTATTTTTATAGAAAACATATAGAGAATTTTATATAAGCTTATGGGTATAGCTATTTTTCCACTTCATGTTCCATTTCCTGTATCAGGAGACATGCAGGTTTAAATTAAATCTACATGAACCTGTATTAATTCAGGCTCTGTACCTGAATTTTCCTCAAAGGAGGGATTTGTAGAGATAAAGGATGCCTAGCCAGTGTCAGCATCCTAGAAAAGCAACATTGCTGAGATGGAAAGAAGAGGTGGGCTCAGGAGTCAATCTTCTGCAAGATCTTCTTCCTACTTCTACCATGAAATTCCCAATACCCTCACTCTGAAGATATCAGTTAAGTTTCCAGGGACAAAGGCCCAGATTTTTAACCTTGCATACCTCTAAAAAGAAGAAGAAGAAACCGTGACTACTAGACTTGTACTTCCCAGAGGTACACAAATTCACAGACACTTTTCTTCTTTGCATTTGAACACAACATATATAATCTACTTCACATAGGTACGAAATAAAGAGTAGAACTATCAAAGCAAAGTTTGTCACATAACTTGAGGTTTAGTTGAGTCTGGTGAGAAATTCTGGATCAGATAGAAATTGAGGCTTATGAAAATGCAACTGTTCAGACCAAGAGTACCCAAAAATGGAAGAACCAAAGTTTTAGTAATGTTACATGAGGCATAGGCTTGCTTTCCACAAGGAGATTTTTCTTACTTTGTAACCTGCCTTGGGTTCACTACATTTACAGTTACCTTGGGAACAGGGATAGCAAAAGAACCAGAAAATATTATATTGCTGTTTCATACAGCACTGTCCCCTATTTTAAACCCATAATTTATTTGGCTACAAAAAGTTTGTAAAAAACATTAGTTTATTAGTTCTGTATTCTGTAACTTTTAAACCTTCTTGTCTTTCTCCTTTTTTCCTTGCTTTATATGTATTTTCACTGAAGTGGAAAACATTGGAACCATGCCAAACTAAGAAAATTATTTAGAGAAACATTTTGAAATACATCACATTTAAATATTCTTAATTTTTTCTTTAATTTAAGTCTTCAAATTTTAATTACCTTGTAATTAAATTTATTCTGTATAGACTTCTAACTTCAAAAATCCTACTGTATTAAAAACAACATATAAATTGCTGGCACTGAAGTACCTTTATAATTGATAAAAAGAAATAGGCACTTTTATAGTGCTTCACCTTCTCCTCTGGGAAGAGATGAATTCTGTCCTAAAATCACCTATTTCCCACCACTCACTTGAAAGTGTCCAAATAATTTCATACACAGCCATCTAACTGCAATCTAACATTGGCTAACTGCATTGCAGCAATGAATTTATTTATTGCTAGCACAACATTCACTACTTGCTCATTACCACTTTGCTGTCCACTTTTACTTTCATGCTGAAAAAGATCAATTCTGTTTTATCTTAACCAATATATGACAAAAACATATGCTAAAAATGCAATGAGAAATTGTTCTTTGAACCCCTTAGGGACCTGGTTGATTCCTCAACAGCAGATCTTTTTCCAGTCTGTCTCATAGAGCAAAATGAAGTAGAAGGTAACAACTGTAGCCTTACCTGAGAGCTTCAGGAAGGTAATTCCCATCCCTGTATTACAAATACACAGAAATTGTGCAAATTCTGAACGAGAAAGGATACATTCGTATGGCTCCTGTTCTTGTTCCAATGGCCAGAATTTTCTGAACTGGGTCAAACGCTAAGGCGGTGGGTAGGTAAGGAAAACCATGGCGAACCGTCTGAAACAGAGCAAAGGAGCAAAGTGACTGAACTGCAACCACTGACAACAGCATGAATGCTTCATGCTTTTGTTTTTCTGTATGTTCTAGCATTTTCAATGCATTTCAAGAGAAGTATTTAAAAAGATACAGTATTTCAAATACAGAGGTAAATTTTGTTCATACGAATTTCTAGTTATGCTTTTCACTCAGTAATATTTTAAATAGTTTTATTGCAACAAAGTAGATTGCAAAGTGTATGCTATTATACAACTGGTATATATTGCTGAAGTGGTATACTGAAAGATAACCTTGATATGCAGGGCAGCTGAACTGTAAACTGAAAAAAAAGACACATAATATGCTTTCAAAACACTCAGCCTCAACAGAACAGCTCCAGCAGAAAGAAATGGAATATGTCCAGGGGAAAAGATCCAATAAACCAATAAACTGAATCGAGTCTATGAGGTAAAAACCCTTAATATCAATTTAAAAAACAAAGACGCCAGAGAAAATGTTCTCAAAATGAGCAGCTGAACCACTCACCCTTTCTTAATCTTTATTTACAATACTGTGCTTTTAATTCTAATTTCTGCAGAGATACTTTGGGGAATAAATAAACTGAGCAAGATACAACACACCCTTGAAGACTGTCTCAGTATTTTAAGTTACCTTAACCTGGAGGTTATGACCAACATGACTTGCCCAATTCTTATGAGGAAGAACACTAACATAAGAACAAAAGTGAAAATAATAAGACACATAAAAAAACCCAAGACACATAAAAAAATACACATAAAATGAACAGTAATTAAATTTTTGTGGGGGGCTGCTTTCCTAAAAATGGACACAAAATGCTATTTTTCAGTATAAAAATAATGGTTTATATTATTTAACAAAATAAAACCTTGAACTCTAGGACTGACTCTTTTTTTAGTAAGTGGTTGGGATTGGAGAGGAAGTACTTTGAACTGAATGAATTTTAACTTTTTAAGCTGTCTTCCTCTTCCTTGAAATTATCTAGTTCAAGAACTATGTCTGCTGAAGCATTCAGCAGTCCCTAGGGAACAATGTCAACAAAAGGGACTCCTTAATTGCAGACCTGTTGAGTAAAAGGCAGCTGATGATTCCACAGCTGTATCACTCCAGCTCCTCCATTACAGCTGGAAACACTTGAACTGATATTCACAAGCAGTTTGGGAACAACCAAATGTATGTTTTTCAGCAAATAACCACTTCCTTAAAAGAGATCTTACTTGTCTCATATATTAATTGCTGCTGATAAGGGAAGTTGTTTAAAGAATGTCTAATAATTAGTTTCTAGGCTGAAAAAACCTAGAAGCATATGCTACTTCAGTAAGCTGTAGAAAAGTAACTCACTTTTTATGTTAATGTAGGCATTTATCAAAGATCTCAATTTGTATCTGGTTTGTTTTGGAGTTTTTTAACTTTCTTATCTTCTTAAGTATCAGGATTACTCAAATATAAAGTTTTTTTATTCTGATATCTAAGCTGGGACCAGACTTACACCCCCAGAAGTGGTTTTACCTCTCATGTCACAAAAATAGAAGCAACCATGGATTGTAGCATTTTCTAGTGTGTTGAACATGTAGCATTACTAATCTGCTATTATATTTGAAATTTCTGTATTCTGGTGAATAAAAATTCTTCCTTATCTGAAAAAAAAATTTCTTTTCACCAATTGTCCTTTTCCAATTATTGATTTTAGAAACACTGTCTATAATAAAGTTTGAAATCCTATCAGTTCCAGTCACAGTAAGCTTCTCTGATGTTTAGCCATGACTGGAGTTTTCAGTAATATTTTTAAGATCTAAAAATGCAAAGATAAATATTCTTAAAGAGCTATTTGCATCCTTGTCTACATATTATGGATCTGCATTGCATTTTCAGTATTCTGCAATCTAGAGTCAGACTTCCCATTTGGAAATTTTAATTAGGTCCTGTATTTGAGATAGAACTATGTTTTAAAACAACAGTGATATACATATTTTCAGGATCATAGCTCAGTACAATTTTTGAACTCTAGGATTGACTCAAAAGTGCTCTTTCTATTTTGCAGCCATTTTCTAATTTTGAGTATTTAGACTAGTCCAAATTAGCAGTTTTTTGTGACTGTAAAATTCTGCCATTTGTAAAATTTTTTTTTTAAATTTGTTGAAATCCACTGAACATCCAAGTAAATTACACCTTTCAATTAAAATATTTGTATTTATTGAGATTCCAAAAAGAACAAAACCATTTTGGAAGGAAAGCCAAGTAATACAGTACAGAGTCAGGGCAGAAAAAGATGTCTCTATAACTGAGGGTTTGGCCCAAATTCGTGCAGCCTCAGAAATTATTCTGAAAATTAAACCTATTACAAAAGAACATGGAAAATCTTTAACACTCCAAACTCCCAGGTTCTTGTCCTCAGCTTTGGTGTAACAAAAGCTTTTTGGTCCTTTCTTTTTCAAAGGACTGTGAGAAAGATTGACATGAAAAGCCAGAGCTTGGAGTAGACTTTTCAGCTGTGCTTTGATACAGCTCGAGTGAACCTGAGTGTAAGGATGAGTAACAGTTCCAGAACTGTGGCTGGGCTTCCTTACAGCATTTACTAATACATATGAAAAAGAGAAGGCCACAAAATTAACTCGATCCTAGAATGACAAAAAAAAAAAAACAACAAAACATTCCTATTTTATCTGAGTTCTATCCAGTAGGAACAACAGAGAACAAAACTATCAATGATGCTCAGAAACACAAAACAAAGCAGTTGGGGTCAATAGCAGGCAAAAGTAGAAGAATGGTTAAAAATCAGTCTGTGATCAAAGAAATATAAGGCAGCCTAACTACCCCAAATACCCCCAGAAAGAAGCTGCCAAGAAAATAAAAGGGAGAGAGAAAATCCAGACAGCAGATGGAGCCAGGACTGCTTTTCTCCACATTATCCAGCTTCCTTTAATGTCTCTTTTTTGGGCACGCTGTCTCTAAAGGCAGTCTGTGCTCCCTAGGACATACAGTTTCCGTGCTATATGCAAAACAATTTACTTGAAACAAAACAATTACAAATGCAGATACAATTTCAGTATAAATCTCTGTTCAGCTTAGTTATTTTCTCTTAAATTCTCTTCTAAATCATTTTAAGCAGTGAATTGCATGTATTTATCATTAAAGTAATCTTTACACAAACAATTTACCTAAATTAATATAGGAAATTGATTATTTGGGCTTGCTAGTAATCTACCAATGAACATTTTAATATCCTGTACAGAACATAATGGTCTTTTTCAGTCAAAAATACCATGATAGATTTCATTAGCTGAAAAAAAAATTGCACTAGTACTAATATGCAATATCCAGTACAATTGTTCACAGGGTGCATAAGGCAATTCTTCAGTATAAGTTTTCTTAACGTTTATTCTGTGGTAGTTTATATCAGATTTCAAAGACACCTTTTTAATAAAAGTAATTATAACATTCTCTCACTCCAGAAAACACAGAACTAGATAAAATTTTCAACTGTATCAACTAATAGAGTTTATAGGCAAAAGTGTTTCTGAAAATTTGCATTAACTGAAAATTTGTAACTTTTCTACTAATATTTTATAGATGCTCTGTTTCATTTAACATCTGAGAGCAAAATTGATTTACTTAGGTAAATAATTTTTGAGAATATGTACATTTGCTAAAATTTAACTAGGTAGTCTAAACCTGTGGCTCAATATGTAGAATCTACTTCCAAATTGTCACCAACATGCCATACGCAAAAATGTCATTGAAGAATAATTGATTGCTTTACAGAATAGAGGATGAAGTGTTGACTGAAACCTCTCCAGCCTCTATGTCGGAAATTAAAAAATGACAATGATTACAGCATTTTCCCCACTTCAATACTATTTTTAGTAATGTGGTGCTCCAAGATTGTAGTGATAAAAATGAGTGCTTACACAAATGAGCTGCCATGTATTATATCACTACAAGACCATGACATCCCCCATTTATGGATCACTGTGTCTGTAATCTCTGATTGGTAAGACTGATCCCTTCTCATTAAAAATGGAAAGAGGACAAGGTATCAGCAGGCTTCCAACCAAAGTAAACAACACAGGAGAGATAAATTTTTTATTAGTTAAATTTTCATTTTTCAAAGTAATGCTTTTTGTAAAAATCACAGCTTAGCTGCAATTTTCAAACCCAAGTTATTGATTCCATCTAGCTCTCAACCTCTAATAGGAACCAGACCTTCTGAGCATATTCACAGAATATTCTAAAAAATTACTTTTTTTTTTTCTTAGATAAATATACCCACAGATAGTTCTTTTCCTTGGTGTAAAGCTAGAAACAGTCATCTGGAAAACGCCATTTACAAAAAGGACTCTGGACCCGTAGACTGGGAAAGCTGATTGCTGTCCCTGACAAGATGATAAAATAAAGACTAACAGAGCACATAGATAAAGATTGTTGCAGAAGTCAGCAGAGTTTCTTCAATGGGAAATCATGTCTGACTAGTTCTCTCTAATTCTATGAAGCTGTCAGCATGCAAGTAAATAAAGGGAATATGAATATACATAAGTTTTCCAAAAGCCTTCCAATAATATTCCACTGCAATGTTATTACAGAAACAGAAGTGTCATGGGACTGAAGAAATTTCTTTGTGGACTGAAAGCTGGTTAGATCACAGAAGACAAAGGACAGAGTTTTATGGATTCTTACCAAGAAGAAAATTCACAAGTAGAGTTCTCCATGCTTGGACCAATTTTATTGATTGTCTTTAAAGACCTATAAAAGGTAATGAACCCTGAAGTCTCTGAGATCACAGCTAATAGTAAGCTCCTTTGGATAGTGAAATTCAGTACTACCAGTGAGCAACTCCTGAAAGACTTCATTAGAGTGACTTAAGTGGCCAAGAAGTTGATTAATGAGCTTCAGTGTGGATATATATAAGATATCTAGAAGAAAGAAAAATCTTAACTAGATCTGCACAATGCTGAAATTGGAACTAGCATTTACAACTCCGCAAAGTAATTTTTGGCCATGGTTTTCATTCCTCTGAAATATTTGGTTTAATGTTCAACAGCAACCCCAAAAAGCCAAGTAATATTGGACATCATGAGGAAGAGCATAAGGAATAACATAGAGGGCATCATTCTGCTGCTACAGAAAATCTGTGTGAGCCCATTGCTTGAGAGCTGTTTGTGTTTGAAATAACACTTTCATAAACAAGTGAGTGGGTAAGCTAAACACATTTGGCAAAGCCATGGAGGCATTTAAAAGAAATTAAAGATTAGTTTTAAAATGGGGGGGGGGGGAATAGGACAAATTCATTGACATGATTGCTAAATTGATTTTAAAAGGACCAGCTAAAGATACTCCCTCCGACATATCAAATCCAGTGATGGTGAATGATGGGAGATTGGAAAGGGAATGGACTGCACAAAGTGATGTAATTTATTACCCTCCCTAAGTGACAATTCCGCTGCCACTGTCAGAGACTGACTGCTGGGAGATATGGACCATGGGTTTGTCTCAGCAGGCCATTTCTTATGAGCTTATTATCCTCACCAGTAGCAATGAAACAGAGAGGAAGAAAAAGGAGATCAGTATTGGTGGAGAAAAATACAGTAAAGAAAAAAACATGGAAAATGTGGGCACAAAAGAGAAGTGTTACTGAAATAGGAATATTGGGGCAGGAAGAAAAGATATGTTTAAGAAACAAGCAGAATTTCATAATATTCCCCTACAAAAACTTCTGCCATAGAAGAATAATACTTTTAGTAATAGGCAAATTTGGTTTGTTGTTTAATTTTTGAAATATGGAACTTACTTTGTTATAAAATGTCACCTAATTAGCTATGGTAGAATTTTGAGAAAGTAGCTGTCCTGGACATAAAGCAGACTTCAAATACAGCCTGAATTTTAAAAGTTTCATTTCACAAATATTACACACTGATAATTTGAAAAATAAGAGAGATTTTAGAGGATTTGAAATTAACTGACTTAAATATTATACATTTTTTGTACAATAAACATACAAAATTTTTTTTCTGTAAAAAAGATCTCTGCAGGTACTTCAGAGATGTGTTTTTCCACTGTCATTTTCAATTCTGCAAGCTAGATGTTAGACTATTAAATAAGGATGGTTCTATTTAGATGTGATTCATATAGATACAAACAGCCAAGCTAAGCAAACCACAGGGGAAAAATAAGGCCCTCTGAATTTCAAAAAGCATTCTCCTCATGCTTGTCCTTTGAAATACACTGTTGTGTATCAAAAATAAAAAATTAATATGATTTAGATAGGAAAATCCACAAATAAAGAAAATTACATTATCCATAAGATTCATTATCGCCAGCTCAGGTGAGGTTGGAGGGGAACTCTGCAGACTGTCTGGTCCAACCCCTCTTGCCAAAGCTAAAGGGGTTGAATTTTAATATCACTTTCTGGATCTATTTAAATCAGTGCAGCTATGGCCAAGCAACTGCTTGGCAGCTGCACCATCCTGCTACATCCACCACAGCACTGAGTTACAGCATAATATGTTACAGGGTAATACATGAATATAACCATCCCAAGAGAGGCATTATGCCCTTTGGAGAAATCCCAAGTCCAAGGGAGAATGATGTATGCAAAATTCTTTCACCTCTTCCCTTCTTATTCTTTCTAAAAGAACTCTCCCAAGTCCAAAAACAAACAAACAAACAAAAAACCACAATAAACCCCAGGCAAATATACAAAAAGGGAAGAAAAAATGAGAGCACAATGAAGGAATTGCACCCACTGTAGAGTTAATATGGTATCATGAACCTCCCACTATTGCCATGTAAACTGGCAAGAAGAAACAGTGCATCAGCATATGGAGAAATATCTTGACAATTCATAAAACTATATCTACCCTTGTCTTTAATGGAGAATTATAAAAAACCCCCAACCCTAAACTACTGATTGCAAAGTTCATTTTGGCCTACCTACTTCAGCAAGACTTCAGTCCACCAAATGGAAAACCTTTATAATCAAAGTAATTCAAACAGCAGCTCCATTGATTTTGTCATTGCATCATTTAACTGTATCACTCTAGAACCTGAGACAGGCTGGTTCAGAATATCATCTGCCTGATGGAGATCTGCTTCAGGGGCATGTACAAGAATTGCAAAATCATTCAACTAATCTGATGGCCCTGAAAGGGAAATATTTTGTCTTCACCGTGACTGTGGATACAGGGAATAAGATAATTTTGTAACATTAATAAGAAATTAAACAAAAAGAAATCTGTTTTTATTAAGTTTACATCAGACCAACATAACAATAACACTAATTAATTTTGCATGACTTCCCATTTTTGGATTTTCTGAAACTTCACTACTTTAGACTAATTATGTTCTGTTATGGCTGATTGTGGTTTCTGCTCTGAAAAAAATGCTTCAGTTGATGCTTTCAAAATATTTTTGTTTTAAAAAATAAACCAGCCATACTGGGGGATTGAAAAAATGTTACTGCTGTGATAAAGTTCTTGAAGGGTGGGGAGTTTGGTCTGGGGAATGACAGGGGAGGAAGCTAGAGAAACAGAGTGTTAAAACCACTTTGATACAAAGATAATCTGTATTATTGGTCTATTTCTGTGAAAATCTGTTTTGCAATGTAATTTCGCATTGTTGTATACAAATGCTATTACCAGATTTCATTACTAGCATTTACAATGTTGTTCACTATTTAATACTAATTCATAATTAATCTTCTCCCACCTTCTTTCTGTATACATGCTGTATTCAATTTGAATTTTTTTTTCTGATGTTGAATTGAGAACTTAATCTGAAAGTAACAGCCAGCATCTCACCCCACACAGGGTGAAGGTATATTCCAAATGAAATGCAGGTATTTTGTGGCAGGTTTTTACACTCTCACAGCAGTGAAATCCAGCAGATCCTGCACATCACTGTCCCCCTCTGCATTGCCTATGGAGCTACCAAGGACACAGCTCAGGCACCAATGAAGGATCCTAAGAACCAGATCCCTGTTTACATAACCACAGGCCACTTCTCCTGCCCTTGCCTCATTCGGGGAGCATTTCAAAATAGACGTAGGGACAAACAGGAATAAAGCAGGGATCTGTGGACTCAGTAAAATCAAGTTTCATCCACAGCTACATGGAATGTATCTGTAACACAAGTGATGATGGACAGCTGTAACTGAGAGCACATCTCCACCCTGAAGGGATACAATAGATGGAACAGGATGAACGAAGCAGAGATGAGCATTCATTAATTTATTATTATTTACTATTTTTGTCATGTCCAGTGGATAACAGAGATCTTCTCACAGGAACTGTTGCAAAGAACACAAACAGAATAGCATTCATCCTCCTCACATGTTGTATAGTGCTCAAAACAAATGTGAGGGAGGACAGGAACAAAATATGAGCAAACACTTCAAGAAAATAAAAATATGCAGTAAGGACTAGATTGCCTCACATATAGACATAATTGGATACTAGCTGAATAAGGGACCTGACTTCTGACCTCACAGCATTCTTATATAACAGACTTTTAAATGAAACAGAAACAATTATTTTTAATTTGTTGGATTCAAATTCTGCAAAAAAGACGTGCTACCATACACACATACATCTACTTATACACACCACAGAATTCAGTAAGGCTCCTTCTGAGTCCATGCATTCACCAACTCAAAGACTTGAATATTGAGGTAGGGGTTTTTTCAGTACTATATACAACTTAACTTCAAAGGAGCCATAAAGAGTGCACCTCCTCAGACTTTGACCCTAGCTACAGGTGACAGATTGTGTCTAGTATTTTTATTATTCATAGTCTTTGCTGGTGATCTGTTAGGAATGGACACAGCACTGCACAAAGATAACATCTTATTACATTTGAGCACACTTGCCAGCCATCTGTACCTAATAATGTTGCTTTCTCTCCTCTCCACAGATGCACATTACTTGTATTTCTAATCCTACAGTCCTCTAATTTTCCCCTGTAATGACTCTAACACACATTGTGACAAATTAATATACTCCACAAGCTACTTTCATAAGCACTTTTCCTTAGAATAGCCATCAGACTGCTATATTCATGCATTAGTTCACTCTCTACTGCTTCCTTTTCTCAGTTTATAAAGTGAATACACTAACTTTTCATAGTATTTTCACAGAGACTTCAAAAAGTGTTTTGGGCATAAATCATACACCAGGGAGTATCAGATGTCTCAGAATAGGAAGCAGATATGACTGGATATTCATCTAAACAAAGTGAGAATGGGGTCTGTCTTGGATTTAGTACAGCTCCACTGAGAACATCTGCATGTTTTACAGAGAATATGTATTTCTATCTGGAAAAAAAATCTTTATATTTATAGCCAAAAACCTCTAAGTAATTTCTTGGTAATTTCTTTAAAAAATTAAGTGTAAGTATTTTTCTTCCAGAAGTAAGTTGGGGGCAAAGCGGCTTATGCAACCAAGTTTTTATGTGACAGCTCCTCAATCAGAACACTGTGAGCCAACCAGTCTGAATTTCCTGTATCCCTCCTACAAGAGATTAAAAATTGCTTTTCCCACTGCAATAGTGAGAAAAAATCTCATTAACTACCTGGTGACCCTCGGGTGAGGAATAATACAGCCAGTGTTCCCACTAGAGTTGGAGTTGTTTAGCCTGGAGAAGATTAGGCTCCAGGGACACCTTAGAGCACCTTCCAGAACCTAAAGGGGGCTAAAATAAAGCTAGAGAGGGACTTTTTACCAGGGGAAACAACTTCAATTTGTGTCCCATTGTCCTAAAAGAGAGTAGATTCAGATTAGATATTTGGAAAAAGTTCTTTATTGTGAGGGTGCTGAGGTACTGGCCCAGGTTGCCCAGAGAAGCTGTGGATGCCCCATTCTTAAAAGTGTTCAAGGCCAGGTTGGATGGTGCCTTGAGCAGCCTGTTCTGGTGCAAAGTCTGTGCCCATGGCAGTGGGGTTGGGACTGGATGATCTATGATCCCATGAATTAAGAAAAAAACCCCAAAAAACTACCAAACCAACAACCAAGAAAAACGCCCCACTTGAAATGGGACACAAAATTAGAGCAAATGTCTTAACCTTTAGGTTTCCCTTTGTGAAATCAAGAGTTGAACTCAGTGATCCTCAAGGATCCCTTGCAACTCAGGTAATTCTTTGATTCTTATATTGTTAAAAATGCAAGGTCAACCATAAAAAGCAAAACAAATAAATACATGAAATAAGTTAATCTATGCAGTATGAATTTGTTCTCCTCTTGCAGGAATTAATTAAATTATCTTCTTCTGCCATTGTACAGTGGAGCCAGAAATCCATCTGCAGTCATTTGAAACAGAAAGGAAATTCAGAGTCATTCTGGCTATCTAAGGTGGGCATATAAAAAGAACAACTAACCTTAAGATCACTCTGCAACTGTGCAGAATATGTGCAACAGAATGTGAACACAATGGGAGGCCCAATGGGAAGACGTGGGATAAGTTAAATATGCTAAAAAGAAAAACAGATGCAAAGCAGGTCAAGCTGGAAACTCAAAACAGAGGACCCTGAACATTTTGGATTTTCTCTGGCATCTATACTGCAGGGATAATATAATTTCCATCTCACAGAAAGATTATGAAGGTCAATTCATTAATGTTTATAAAGCTTTCAGAACTACAGTGGTGAGCACTTCTGTTGGAAAAGTCCATGGGGAACTTAATATTCAGGCATGCTCTGAGTTTTAAGTATGCAAAGAAATATTGAAGTACTTTCCTATGAGCAAACACTATTTGTTCTGCTAAATTAAACCTATAGAAGAAATATAGGATCATGTAATTAAAAGTTGTCTGTGCAAACAAAGGTATTTAAGAAATGTGGAACTTTTCGAGTGCTTTATTCAGCAACCTTAAAGGTCTGGAAATAATTTTGAAGATGCAATTGCATGAGTTGGCCATGAAGGGTGTGCATTACTTAATTTAGGATTAATAATACAAAAATACAGATATTTGCACAAAAAACCCCAAACAAGTAAATCCAGTTATACTACTAGGGGCACCTTAAAATCTTCAAAATTCTCTCAAAAGAAGCTTTTTATGTGCTATGCTCTTTCCTATGGGTAAGTCCTATTTCTAATTAATACAAACAATTAAAGAAGAATAGATTATGCTCATCACAAATTTCACAAAATTACTATATTCTAATTTAGAAGTGTCATTTATGACTCTGGAGTTTTAAATAGAATAAGGTTCTGCATGTAACTTTAGATCCAAACTCTGGTATAGAGGAAAAAAAATTCCCCACACTATTTTATTTACCACTTAAGTATTAAATGAACTCTGAGAACTTACAAGTAAGAGCTCATGCTAATTTTAAAATGGGTTTTCACTAGAATGTACCATTTTTCAAACATTTTAATTTTTGCTCTCTGTATGACCTTAGCAAGGAAGCAAGACAGATTAACCAAACAGCTCAAACTGACTAAAACACTGTGGATAGCTTATAACAAGGTTTTTTTTGTTTTTAATACTTCATAATCAAAAATGTGCTCCTGCAGCATTGTGCTTAAATTGCCATTCCAAAATTCATCCTCTCTCTGTCATCACTGAACTATAGTGTCATGTTGCATTTGCAGCTAAAGTACCTACTTGGCTGTTGTCAGAAGGATTACATGTTTATCTTCATAGGTTGACAAAATAAAGTATTATAATCTATAAACTCTCAGAATTAAAATTTAAGACCACCTGACAGGAAATCCAGATAATTAAGGTATTTAACTTGGCTATTCCTGGACTGTATCTTGAAGTCCTGTTTTTGCCAAACGTAAGCAGGATTAGGAAGGCACACTTGCATGTGGCCATGAGATTCCATATCAGTTTTAACAAAAGCCTAAAACTGTTCTGGTCTCCATGGGTTTTGCAAAAAGCCTGGGTAATGAACATACTGAAAGTATGACTATACTATCAATATTAACAATACAGCAAGAGTTAAAGGATGTTTATTGTGTTGCAAGACTACCCAGTAATAACACTGAAGACCAGTTTGGAAAAGAACAGAAATCTCATGCTTTGGGGTTTAAAGGTAGTCCATAACCATTTGGGAAGAAATTCTTTGAGAAGATTAAATTGCCAGTTCCTGGACCTTTTCAAGGGTACTCAGTTGCTGCCCACAGCAAAAGAAAATGTGTTAGAGTGGATTAATTGTATACCTGGTAAAGTACAACAGTTACTGTGCTCATAACTGAGGTCTTGATTTCAAAGTTATTAACCTCACGCTCTACAAATTCAATTCAACTCTATGATTGTTCTCCAAGAAAACCCTGAGTAGTTCTACATGGGAGACCTGTTTTCATGAGAAACAAATACTTCACATACCAAAAAAATGTACATCTTCATTCTTACTCAGTTCTTCCCAACTGTGTCATCCCCTAACAAGCAACCTTCTGAAAAAGTAATAAAATCACTCTTTTCTCATTTTATGTTCCATTTGCTCAAAGTTCTAGTTAAATGATTTAAAACATCCTAACTGTGAGCTTCTCACTTCCTTTATTAATAGCAGATCTTTCTCCAGTGCCATATTCTAGTTTCTGGATGGTCTGGACAAACACAGGTGAGCCTAAAAATGCTTGCCAGAGAAAAAGAAACAACACATATACAGAGGGAAAATACAAAGAACCAAACCCAAGGAAATTAAGTCTATCCCAATTAAAATTAACATAGACTTTAGTAGCATATTCTACTGGATCATGCCTAGTTTTAGGACGATGCTGCTATCTCACATATTTAATTCAAGTAATGTGAACTATAATCAATAATTTCATTATTTTCACTTGGATATCAAATCCCAAGAGCAGCCCCTAGATGCAGTCTAAACTGTACCTCAGCTTCCTGCCGTCACAAAATAGGTAAGACAATATTTCACATTGCTTGATACTTTGAAAATGGTGCCACTGATTTATTATTACATCTACCAACATATAAATTTATCATGCTTAAAACAGGACATAGCTATTTCATACAGAATAGTTTCAAGAATATTTCATTCTTTCAATATGGAAGATCACATTAATGATTTAAACATAAAGGCCAAAAGTAACTCATTGAGCATCTCAGTGTAAAATATTCAGTTTACTTCTGTTAAACTCTAATCTGTATCTCAAAAAGACACTGTGGTCATAACCAATCTAAAAATGCCACAAAATGGAGAGCTGGCTTTCAAGTGTGTTACAAATGAAAGCAGGAGTGTTGCCGTTCAAAACAGCATTCTGCTAGAGGATTGGATCTGTATTTTCAGTCAAGCAGACCTCCCACTAACTTCAGAAAGGCAACTTATTTACATAAAAAACTGCAGGGAAAGGCCTTTTAATTCTTAAGTATGAGTCAGCTTTTATGTTTCCCTTCTAAACGAGGATTTTTATAACCAGCAAAGAAAGGAAAACCAGTCTGAGGTGCTACTTAGGCTGTTAGCCCAGATGCCTCGACCCTGCAGATAACAAACCAAAATTGCCATTAGCTTTACCCAGTTCTGCGTGCAGCAGGATCACAGATCCTTGAATATGCAGCCCGTGTAACTTATGTAACTGAACATGCAAATACCCAACTGAAATACCAGAGGTGCTGCACAACAAAAGCTCAGGGAGGACGGAATTTGGGTTATGTGTGTGTGGTGTACTTTTAATCTGATGCAGACTGACCGAGGTACAAATTCTGGCAGGGCTCTGGCCCCTGGAGCAGGCAGGGGGAAGCTGTGCCTGCATCAGGCCCCACTGCCCCGGTTCCCTTGCAGCAGCACAGGGCCCTGCCAGCTCCTGGGGCTTCCTTCAACCACGCTCCAGGTGCTCCTGAAGTGCGGCAGAGCTGCTGAGATGGAGCCCGTGGAATAAACACTGCGGAGTGTCGGGAGCACATGAGCACCCAGGGGTTGGGAAGTTTGCTTTTGGCATACCTTTGTATCTTGGAAAAAGGAACCTGGTATTTTGTGTACCACAGACTTCTGCAGTGACATACATTCATAAGCAAGCGCTGCTGCAAGCAACCAAAAGGTTTCCTACACAAATATTTACTTTGTTGAGAACATTTTAACCTGAGAGCTAAGACAGGCAAATATTAGCTACTGAAATCTTCTTCAAATGACATATTCCTTTACACATATTCCAAGTAGATCTATCAAGGACATAACACTAACTGTCTTCAAGCAATATCAAAGCAGACAAGATAAATAATGGAGACTAGGAAAAAAAATTTCATTTCATCTTATGTTGCTTACTTTCACAAATATGCCATACAAAATAAGAATATATATCTCACTAAATACAGATCTTTGTCCTTATCACAGGACTTAAACACGAAAAAACCATTCTGAGTTTTAGCCTTACCTAGAAATCTCTGAATAATGTACCTTGATTGTTTGTGTTATCTTTTTACTGACATGACAAAAAACAGAAATCACTCCAGAATACCTGGAGCTTCACAAAATGCTAAATTACTGTGTACCCAAGCAAAAGTAGTCAAATCCAAGCCTGGCAAGCAGGTATGATTCTAATGCACTCATCACTGACACTCTATTAAACTACAGAATCATTTGAGTCAAAAGGCTGGAACCTGTTGTGGTTCAGGATGACAAACAACTATAAGAAAAAAAGAATTAGTATTTTGTAGAACCTATCTAAAGGTCTCTGAGTCTTTAAGCCATAGGGGCTCATTCTTTTCCCCTTGAACTCTGGAAGAGTTTTGACACCAGCTGTAGCTGCAAGCCAAACAGAATTAGAAACATGGTATCTGAGATCAGGGAAGCTGTGTGTTTCACAAGGACCAGATCTGCACACAAAATGTCTCATAGGCTTGTCTTGGTTATTTATATTTCTTTCTTCTTTCCAAACACAAAAAGTAATAATGATGTGCTGGAGTTGACTGTCACCTAAATTTCAGATCAATTTGTATCTGTTTAATAAAAGTATACTTAATAGGTGAAGTCCATTTACTCCTAGTAATGCAAATTGCACTAATTAAAAATTCTGGTTTTGAAGCTTCTAATCAAAACAAATAAGCAAACAAAATTTCTAGTAAAGCCACCAGAAGTCACATAAAACTGACAGGTAATAGTAGAAGACTATAATCTCCTTTCGTATTTTGTCTTCACTACAAAAGTATGATTTTCATATTCCAGAGTTCATCAGAAGTACCAAATAGTTTGTTCTGTTTTACAGGTGCAAGTATTTAAAACCACCACTAAAAGCTTTGTTGCAGAAAACAGATACAAACCAAAATACATACAGGGATATCTTATACTTTCTACTCATAGAAAATTCCCACTTAAGGAAGTGATCAACACATTAAAAACCAGAACAGATTTGGCAACTTTTGGTATTTATGCTGTCCCACTAAGTTTGCTATCATGCAATCAGAAACTTCAGTCCTAATGGTAAACAGCCACCTTGAATCTACATCCAGCTCCTCACAAATAATTGAGGTCCTGGGTTCAGTAGTCACTGCACTGTTTTTTATTTCTAGCTTGTGCCTTTTACTTGAAATAGAGAAGGAAAAGCAGGGAGGATGAGAAGAGAGAGGAGGGGAAGTAGATGCACACAATCTTCAATTTCTAATGACTTGTAAATGTTATCGGTACTAGCACCAATTGATGTGCTTTCCTGTCCACAATCCTGTCAGCCGTTTGGGGTCCAAGTGTGAACTTGGAATTCAGCCCTGAGTGCTGAAATCAACATTTCTACGAATTTACTGACCACCCCAACTCTGCAGCAGGAAGAAAAAAGCATCCACTGGATCTCTGTCTTTTCATTCCAAAGTCCTTATACAACCACTGCAGTTCTCAAGTAAAACGCTTATTGGTATCATATTACTACCCCCCCCACACACCCCCCACCCAGGGTAGATTTTATTATTTCCATAGAAAATAAAAATACAGCTTTTACCTTACAGATCTGAAAATAATCTGAAGTGAGCGTCTCCTGGATCTCCTCTCTGGGTGTCCCTGCAGCTCCCGCAGTCCCTCCTGGGTGCACGGAGCCACCAGCCCCACTTCCACTGCCACCGCCACTGCTTCCAACAGGGGATGCGGCAGTTAAACCATCCAAAACTTTGCGAAAATTAAATTTCTTCATTTTGGAAAAATATTTAGGAAGATTTGAAGGGGGAGAAAGGATGTGTCGTAACACATTCAGCTACATGTAGCGACCGAGAAAGTCTTTAATGGTCCTCTGAGTGAGGCAGCACTTTAAGTCTCTTGTACCAAACAGAATGTCAATATTAGGTATAATTGATCGAAAAACACAAAGGCTTCATTTTGTCAGACGCAAAAGCTACCTGGGATGGTCCTTTCCGAAAATAAATAAATAAATAAATAATCCACAAGCAGCAGGACTAAGATTTACGTTCAAACAAGGAACAATGGAACAACCGCCATCGGGTTCGCTCGCAAAATCCACATTTAGCAGTGGTCAAAACAGAAAAGTAAATAAAAAATTCAAGCCGGCATCCAAAACAGTGGGATCCATCCCTCTACCTTATCTGCCTAAGAACTGCCTTCGGCACTTGATTATTTCAGCAAAACTACCGAAATGCGTCTACATTCAATTGCCCCTTCCCCTCAGAACCCCTTGGAGCCAGGGGTATCTCTGCCCCCGAGGTTTCCGCGGAGCGGATTCCCCGCTCCCAGACGCGGGTGCGACTCCTGTTCCCGGTTCCCTGCCCACCCCAGCAAATGCCGGCAGCCGCTGCCGCACTCGGCGCTCCTGTCTCTCCCCTCGGGCTCCACGGCGGGCTGCGAGGTGCGGGCTGCGAGCCCCCTCGCTCTCCTCGCCACCCCGGCCGCCGCTCCGTGAGGAGCGACGGCAGCGAGCGACCCCCTTAAGCCAGTCCGGCCGTCCCGGGCTGACCACCCGTCCCGTCCCTGCGCTGACGGACCCCCGCCCGTCCCGATCACCGAGCCTGTGCCGCTGCCGTGCTCTCCCCCGGAACCGCTCCGGCGGGACCGGGCTCCCTCGGGCGCCGGGGGGGACGCGGGGCGGGGAGGGGCGGGTGAGGAGCGGGGCGGGTGAGGAGCGGGGCAGGTGAGCGGGCAGCGGAGGGTGGTGGTGGTGGTGGTGGTGGTGGTGGCTCCTGCCCGCCCGGCGCGCTCGCAGCCGTTCTCCGAGGTACTGAAAGCTCCGCCGGAGTCAGCCGCAGCTCCTCCTCCTCGCCTTCCTCCTCCTCCTCTCTTTCCCTGCCTCCCGCCCCCGTCCGCCAGGCCCCGCCTGCCGCAGCAGCGCGCAGTCCGCGCCCCGCCCCCGCTGCCGGCTCGGCTGTGGGCGGGGGGGAGGGCGGAGAGACGTTAGTGATTGACAGGCACGCGCGCGTTCCTATCCCTTGCTGCGGGCCGGCCGCGGGAACGTGACTGGCGGGCAGGGCAGAAGGGGCGGCTCCAGACAGGGAACAAGAGATGTTTGACGGCCCCCGCGATCCGCAGCCTCTGACTGGAGCGCTGTGAGGATGGGCGCCCACTCTCACCAATAGAGGCGCAGTTCTGCGACGCCCGGCCCCCCAGCCCGGCGGGATGGGCGGGGCCAGGGGAGCCCCCGCCCCACTGCGGCGAGAGCGGCAGCGGCCGCGGAGCTGCCGAGGGGAGCAGCGCCGGGGCGGCGGGGCTGGAAGGGAGCAGGGTTTATGGCGGTGGGGGGGAACTGAAAGTTGGTGTCGCAGCTTCAGCTGCGTGCGGGACGTCGAACAGACCCAAAATTCGGCATAAAGTTGTGTCAGGGGAGACTTGAGTTGGATATTAGGAAATGGTTCTTTCACCCCGAGGGTGGTTGGGCACTGGAACAGGCTCCCCAGGGAAGCGATCATAGCACCCAGCCTGACAGAGTTCAAGGAGTGTTTGGACAGTGCCCTCAGGCACATGGTGTGACTAATGGGGATGGTCCTGTGCAGGGCAGGAGATGGACTCAGTGATCCTTGCGGGTCGCTGCCATCCCAGGATATTCTGTGGTTCTGTGCAAATGCCACGGGAGGTGACGCTCTCGGCGGTGTCAGGAGCGGTCCTGACAGGAGCCCCCATTGCTCGCAGCGGCTCGGAGGGGTCTGAGTGGGTCGGTGCTCAGCCCTCACACTGACTTTGCCTCCTCGGGGGCAAATCCCTTTTTCCTTCCCGGGAGGACTACAAAGGACCCAGGGCTGCCCTTCCCGAGTCTCGCTCCGAAGCCGTGCAAATCGCTGGGGGCAGCTTTGTGGCCTCTGAAGCGCGATCCGGCACAGGAGGTGTTACACTGCACACAAGCCTCTATAAAAAGGTTATTCAGGTCAGGAACAAATGAGGCAGCGATTAAAAGTGACTCATGGCACAGCGCTGTCAACGTGGTTGGAAGCCGAGAACTGAATAAAATGGTGTAAGGAATAAGCAGATAGCACCTCTCCTGTATAGGAATTAATCTGTAACACCTCACCAAAGTGTTGTATTTTCTTCACACTTGAGGTGACCAATGAGTGCACACTGGTCACCTAATTTTTCACGTTTTAGGGGTGCTTAGTGTAGTTCTGATACCCACTCTAACCCCAAATTTGGTTTTTAATCAAATAGAATACTACAGTTCCATGAATCCTAGTTTTTATTTCATTATCTTACACTGAGATTTATGCTTTTTTTTTTTACACTTTAGCTTATCCCTTTGTGTTCACAGGTACTCCCCATCTCCATGATAAAAAGATTGCAGTGAAGTTCAAAGAATAAGTGTAGCTTCACTTAATGCCCTCATGAAAAATAAAGGGTACATTGCTGATGAAACGGGAAAGGTTGATAGGTTTCTGTAGCCAGGAAAAAATGGACAAAACTTTGTATGGGAAACAAAATATATGAGGACTATGGCAAGGAGACAGAAATGAAAAAGGGAATGGAACTGAGTAAGCAAATCTGTAAAGATAAAAGTACAGAGTTTTGAAGAATGAGGAAAAGTCAAAACCCAGTTGAAGCTATTTGAAGAATGTCATGTCCTACTAATACTATGTTCACCAGAGGCAATGCAAGTTTAAAAAAAAAGAAAAGCTAACAAAGCCCAAAAGAAACATAACTACATGAATTGTAAATAGGAAAGGGAAAGATAAGGTTAAAAAATTAAATAATTAAGATGAAGAAAATATCACAGAGACTTACAAAAAGTCTGTCTGGGAGTCAGAGGGTACTAGAGGAAGAAAATCTGATAACATAATAATTTTACAGTTCTAGGGAGGACAGAGATAAGACAGTTTGTTTTAAGTCAAGAAAAGGATGAAAATTAGAAGAATGAATTATAACTTTGGAGTTGGAATAAGGTGCAGACATTTTTTGAATACCAACAACATTTCTCTTCCAGAGAATCGCTATGGAAGGCGGGTTATTGATGATTAGATACTACCTCAGAGTATCCAAAAGGGTGAGCAAGGATCCTTACACTGCCAGTGTGCTGTTAGGAAAACTGACTTGTAGGGAAAAAAAACAAAACAAAAACAAACTGACCAATAAAATACAATCAGTCCTGTTTATAAACAACTGTGAGAAAAACTTGGTCTCACTACTGGTGCATGTAAGGCATGTATGTTCCTTTTGAAAGTTTTTCTCTAAGCTGGACACAAATCCAGAAGCAGAGAGGGAGTGATGGAAATGAGAGTTGTGGGATGGTGCAGAGGGAGACAGCACAATGCAGGACATAGGCAAACTCAGTTTTGACAGGCGCAGAAAGAAGCCCCATTGAATGACCACATTGCTGAGAAGTTTTGTTGTATAACAAAAACAAAAAGGGGAAAAATATGGTTTTGACACAGTAAAAAAACCTATTGCTTCTTTTTTTTTTTTCAGTGGAGAAACAAGCAGTAGATATGAGGCATTCTGTTGCTGGCTTGTACTGGTTTAGATGATATTGGTGTTTCATAGGATACTTGTGAGATTGCCACCACAATCTTACAGTTTTAATAAAAGTTGATAAAATTAGGAAAATTTGGAAAGATTTTAGATATTAAATTGATACATAAATGAAGTTAAATCATACATGCCAGTGCATTGTGGGAAATATGTATCTGGATCTGTATTTTAGATAGAAATGAGAGGGTATTCTCCTCAGTGGTTTTTTTTTTAATAGTATCCTTTACATTTAGTAGTCATCTTGTTCTGCAAGGTCAAACAGAAACCAAATGTTAAAAGGATAACAGTTTACTACAAAGATTTTGCTGAGAAAGAGGATCTTTAACAGTCCACACCATCAAAATTCATATGAACTTTCATTCTGATTTTTGCTTAAGGAAGCTTGTGATTATGTGCAGCAATATAAAAAGATTGGTCACAATAAAACCTGGCAAAGGAGAGGGATATTAATTCAGTGTTCTCTCAATCTGATTCAAGAACTTACCAAGAAAATGAAGAATCAGGAAAGATGCGCTTAGATCAGCTGACCAGAAAGTGACAATATTAGAGATTGGATATGTTTTGATCATTAATGTTCTGGTCAGTTCTCTGGCTTTCTTGTTTAATTTTTCTTAATAGCAAATCCTGCTTTATACTGTGGACTAGAGTTTCCTGACTTCAAAGCTGCAAACATCCTTTAATCTCAGTTTATATTTTTGGTAGTTTAAAAAAAATACATGCAGAACTGTGCAATAAGTGATGGTTTCACAGCTGACACTTTTTAAGTGATTCATGTGAGTCCCTTTGATAATCCATGTGTCAGCAGTTAAAAGCAATGACCCTTGAGAGAAATCACTGTATGCCCACCAGCAGCGGACTGGACCACTGCCTTGCAACTACACCCTGGCAAAGAACTTCAGTGCTTTTAGAGAAACTAAGGAAAAAGATGTAATCAAATCCCAGAAACACATCTATGCCAGTGCAGGCAAAACTGTGACTTTGCACAGCTACCTATTCCTCATTGCACTGTGGGACATTTGCCAGTGTTATCCATGTTTCTGTGTAATTCCAGAACATCGAATGGCAGCAAGCATAGTGTTCCTGCCTGCAGAGCTCCACTAAAAATATCCCCAGTCAGTGCTGAATATCTGGTTAGAACAGCTTGCTGAACTCTATCAATTAGCTAGATCTTAATCTATTTAATGTGTTTTATTAAGGCCATATAATGCTAATGTTTTAATCAAAATGTCAAGCAGTACTAAATCAGATTCATTAGGAAGGTCCAAGTCTATCACATCCATGTGGTTACCTTGATCAAACAAACCTGTAATTGCATCAAAAATTGAAGTCAGGCCTGCTTGTCAAGTCTTGTTTCCATAAAGCCATGTGGACTTGTTTCATTACATTCCTACCTTTAACTCTTTATTGATTGAATCACACATAGCATGACTGCTTTAATTCACATAACATCACTGTTTTGTCTAGGATTACCAAGCATGCCAGGTCTGTTATTACCTTGGTCATTCTGCTTGATTCTTGGAATAACATGAGCTTTCCTTTTGCTCTTTGAATATTAGCTGTAAAGAGAGCTGTTAAAAATTAACATAAGAAGGCTGGAAGTCTCCTACTCTTTAAGGATCTTTGGATACTCAGGTGCCATAGAGACTGCTGATTGAAAAACAGCAGTGCCATTCTCATCCTACAGAGGTGTCAATGGATAGAAAGATAATTCATCATCCTCATGTAATATTAATACATTATCATTTTTCTTTCTTTTCATAAGAACAGGATGGAAATATTTACCATAAAAATGAGATCTTTTATGCATGCTCTGAAACCAGATTTCTTAATGAAGAAGCTGTGGAATGTGTCTGTACAAAACTGAGAATGTAATTTTGTAATAAGGACTCCATTTTGTGCAGTAGGCAAAGTACAGGTGTAAATTAGCCCCTGGGTAGAGTTCCCCATGGATAAATCACCTCAGCTTGAGGTGATCTGTTCTCATTGCTGTTGAAAAGGAAGGTCCTGCATCCATTTGAACTCTTGGGAGGGTTTTGTCCCTTCAGCAATGCATTCATTTGCTAGGGAAGTCAATAGTTTTATTTTGGGTTAATGAGCTGGATTAGCTCTGCACAGAGTCAGACAAGCCCTAGAGCCAGTGCAAAGGGAAGCAGACCTGGACAGAAAGATGAGGGTAGCCCCACTTTTGTTACATGTTGTTCAGCTCTGGTGTACACTAAAAATTCATTGTGAGGGTGGCCTATTGAGCTGCCTTCCAAATACCTGCCCTGCTCAGGAAGGGCTGCATATCTCAGTGAAGAGCTGTCCCAAGCCACCTGAAAAGCAGCTGGGGGCAAAGAGACTGCCCTGTCATGACAGAGCAATGGGGCTTTCTGCAGAGGGTTCTCCCAAGGCTCTGGCACTCAACCTAGATTTGGTTGCTCTGAAGCAGGGGCCCTTTTCTAACAGGTTGAGGGGTCCAAGGTGATTGCACAGCAGCAACTTGCTTTTTTACTATAGCAAGTCTGCAAATATCTGGGATGTCAAATTAAGATAACTTGGGTTCTAGTCAAGACAATGTCGGGCCATGCCTGGGAGGCACAACTGGTCTGAGAGGCTTGATAAATTCTAGGGTAGTTAATATATACCATGTACCATATTGCCAGAGATTTCTTACCCACCTTTATTGTAGCTCTCAGACTGACTTTTTGGTATTCTCTCTGCATCTGACTTGCATTGTATTCCATGCACAGTTTTCTAGTGCTTCCTCTTAATCCTTTTGCCTAACACTTCATTTTATAGATCCCTGTCTGTCACATAGTTTAGTTCCCTGTTTCCCCTCTTACCCCTTCAATAAGGATTAGATAAAATGGTCTGGCTTTGCCAGGTCCTGCTGTGAGCCAGGCTGTTTGAACTCCTAATGACCCGGGCTTGCAATCCAGCCTGTGCACATCCCATGTATCTGAAGGTGTACTGGTTCATTAAAATATTTTTAGTAACTGGCACAGGTTTTTGGAAAGCAGAGTTGTTATTTTTGTACTCTGAAGTTTTCATTTCCATCAAGCATATGTCTGACTTTTGATCAATATATGCATTTCTAAGTTTTTTGGTGGATGTTTTCCATTCTGTACATTTTCATCTTCTCTAGGAGCTGCATTTTCATCAGCAGGAGCTGATGCCTTTTCAAAGTCAGTTGTTAATAGTTCACTGAACAGCTTTCCAAAAAAAGACATCTACAAAAATGGAATAGCCACTAGCTTTTCAATACCAGGGAATGTTGGGGTCCTTGACCAAATGTGTACCTATCTAGGTAACAGATCCAACAAACTGACCAGTCACCCTCCCAAACATGTTTGCAAGAGATCACAGATTTCCCAGTCATAAAGGATAAGCTTTCAGATAGGGAACTTCAAGCATCAGTTAAGCATGTTAGATAATCTACTGTATTTAAATCCCTAGAGAGGAGAATATCCTTTATTAAAGCAAAATCAGTAAGAGCTTTAGCAAGTCAGGAAGACTGTAATTCACAGTGAATATTCTTTTTGTTGTCAGCTTTGCTACAAATTTGACATTTTATGCCTTTTTCCATTATTGCTCTGAGTGTTTTGCAAATTATCACTGACATTTGAAGTGACAGCCAATGTATTGCAAATTGTTAGCTCACTTTACTAGATTCTGCCCTAACAAAGGTCTCAGCTAGGACTGGGCTACTTGTCTTGGTTGCTTTCAAACCCACACAGTCTTGCAAGTTTGAAACATAATCTTTGAATTCATTTAAAAGCATAAGGAGTTTGAAAGGAAAAAAAATATGTTTAATGAGTCTGCACTTGCTCTATAGAAAAGCCATCAGCACAGTTTGCATTTTTGGGCAGGTTTCTTCCAATGTTCACAGAAAAGAGACTTCTTAGTTGGGGAAAATTTCAGCTGCCTTTCAATATCCTTCAGTTTAAATTGTAGGGTAAAAATGTCCATTCACTCAAACTAGTTTGATGAATCATAGGAACCAAAAATATAATGCGTCAGTTCACAAAACATCAGATATCACATTTCTGGTCTGTTTGTGAAAACCTTCATAGAAAAATCTTCTTCCAAGAGGGAGTGCCTGCATTTCGTATGGATGGTCCTTAATAGTGTAGATATTTGCATTAGAAAGTAGTTGGAAAGATCAAAGTAGAGAGAGAAAAGAAAAACAGAGGTAAAATGGAGCCCACATTCGAGTATTTCAATCTTTTGTTATTAAGAGCACTCAGTTTTATGTCTGCACCTTTCATTTTTAACAATTGATATATTCTGCAAATTGCTGTTGACCTGCAAGACCAATACCCTTGTCTCTTTTTGACTATATAATTCTTCATAATAATTCAGCCTAAGCAGAAGACTCCAGGGAACAAATGCTACCTGCAGTCTGACTGCCAACCTTCTTTTGAAGTTTATGAAAAAATCCGTGCTGCTACTCTATAGAATCACCCCCGTGTCCCAAACCATCCCCCAAACCTGGACCACATCCTGACCACAGCCAGGTCCTTCAGCACAGGACTGCAAACCACCTAATCAGCTGTCTAAGAATTAATGTCATGTTGAGCTATTCCATGGGTGAATCTAATCACTGAAATGGCTCTTATGCCTTCCTTTCCCCCCCTTTAATCTTAATTTAAGAGCGAAGTGAAGGCAGATGCGACCATTCTATCTCCTCTGCAAGTATTCTATGAAATAGTCCATCCTAGTCCTGATACGTTGTTGAAAGGAAGTCTGGCAGAAATGTTAGCAGTGAAAATCCAATCAGTCCTAAAAGTTTAAAAAATGTTTCTTCATGCCAGAAATGACAGCTGTATTATTCCTCAGCTCTTGTTCTCTCTCACAGTCAGGGATTTTCTTTGTGCCAGTGTGATATATCAAATAGGAATTTATTGTGTAGTGCCTGGATTGGATTGGATTGGATTGAGTTGTCTCAGGGGCTTGGCATCCTTGCTGTCCCATCTGCATCCTTTAGGTAGTGGATATTTGCAGAGTGCTTTTCCACCTAAGAAGTTAGTGCTGTGCTGATCTGCAGCACAGTGCTGAACACAAAGTCTGTCCCTCTGCAATCTGTGTCTGTGCAACCCTGGAGGAAATGAGAATCCACCTCAGTACAGATCTGAGTTTAATTCTTCAATGTATAATCAGTATTTAAAATGGCAGGAATTATTTGTTTTCCAATTCAGAAGCTCAAAATAATGTTTATATATTTAAAATATATTGAAGTAAATATCCAAATGTAAATTTAAAAAGGAATTACCTGCTTTGAAAATATCAGAATTATTTTTAACAAATATTGCTTGCATTTTATTTCTACTAGAATCATCTTCTAAACCTGACATACTCGTTCAGTCTTGCCATCGACTCAACCTAGTCCAAAATAGCTGTCACTGACTTCCACTTCTATCCTTTGTAGAGATTTGAGGCATTTGTCAGTGGAGAATTAGGCATAGCTGTCCTACATCTCAAGTTCTGTGTGATGACCATTGAATCAAAGCAGTTTCCCAAAAAATGCAGGAGGATTTTTCTGAAATACTTGGTAGAGACCATGGTCCCCATTGCAAATTCAGGTCTCTCTCAGGCAGACCCACCACCTCCCAGGTGGAATGCACCAGACTGATGGGCTTGCTTATCCCATCTGTGTCATCAAGCCATGCTTTATTACCCAAATCCAGGCAAAGAATTGAAAAAAACATTCTCTCTATTGTTCTACTAAGTGATTAGCAAATAATTGCATAGCCCACTCATGTACGTCACATCATGCTCATCTCTATCCACAAGGAAAATCACTTTTAATCTTTGACTCCAGCGTTAGGGAAGTGTTCAGAGTGATAAATCATATGGAACATTTTGATAGTTTCTTCCTAATAGAATTCAGTTTTCTGTATTTTTGAGAATTATTTTCTCTTCTCTGTAAAATAAATAAGACTATAAATCCTGGTCTAAAGGATAACACCAGGAATCTGGCAGTTATTAAATAACATGCAGCCAAAACGAAGTATTGTACCTCTAACTCATTTGTCACGTATTTTAGTCATTTGTTTCACCTGTTGGCAGGTTTGAAGGTGAGTAGGTATAACGGATACAAACAGTAATTTATTTGGTATTTAAGTTTGCTTAGTGGTGCCTGGGCTGTAGGAGTTTGGGTGATTCATCAAAGGCTCTTGTCCTCCAGACAGCACAGACCCTGTTTCATTACAAGCCCAGCATTTTTTGAAAAACCAAGAGGAGGAGCATCTAAGCTTTCCATTCTTGGTTAACATGAACACAACATCCCAGGCCTTGCTTTGCTCACAGACAAGCTGTAAAACCAAAGTTCTCACTCATTTTGAGTATTAAGATCCCCAGACATTTTATGGATTGCGTGCCTTCTGAAATGCTCAGTTTTGATCAGGTGTACGTTCACATCCTGCTCCTCACTCAGCAACATAGCCTGTGGAGGATGATTGGCATTCATACTAGAAATGCCCTGTGCTTTCCTACCACTATGAATTACTGCTTTCATCTCTGAATTTACATACACTGATGCTTGGACAGATTCTAAATGCATTTGGAAGGAAATGTGTTTTGAGTGACTGATGGAACAGAGAATGTTTCTACTGCTCATCAGACTACTCTTTAAAATATATCACTGACTTAGTATTTTGATCACTGCATTTAGTTTAGCCTCACCAAAACTCATTCTGTCAAGGTGGGTTTGTCTTTCCAAAGATTTGTGCTAAAATCTAATCCGTTCTGCATCCTCAATGTTTTAAGATTTTTCTATTTTGATTCTACTGATGCCACTGTGTTTATTTAGAAAGAAAAAAAGGCTTTAGTTTTTTACAAAGAAACTAAAAAGGGGTATAGTTCCTCACATCCTCTTTGCTTACATAGCTGGGATTTGACTCCTCCATGTAAGAAATGGTTTTGTTTCAGTGTTGCTTTGGGGTTTGTGTGACAAGATTTTGGTAACAGGGTGGGAACTACAGGAGCAGCTTCTTTGAGAAGCTATGAGAAACTTCCCCAATGTCTGACAGAGCCAAAGCCAGCTGGCTTCAAGATGGACCTGCCATTGACCAAGGCTGAGCCCACATAACTTATTTAAGAAAGGAAGAGAATTATTGGGCAGAAGTAATTGTGGCCAGAGAAGACACAAGTGAGCATGGGAATATGTGAGAGAAATAATTCTGCAGATGCTAAGGTCAGTGCAGAAGGAGGGGCAGGAGTGCTCCAGGTGCCAGAACACAGATTCCCCTGCAGACACCAAGGTTGGTGCAGAAGGAAGGGCAGGAGTGCTCCAGGTGCCAGAACACAGATTCCCCTGCAGCCCCATGGTGCAGCCCATGGTGAGGCAGGACACTCCTGCAGCCCATGGAGGTCCATGGTGGAGCAGAGATGCACCTGCAGCCCATGGAGAACCTCAGGCTGAAGCAGGTGGATGCCTGATGGAGACTGTGACCCCATGGGAAGCCCACACTGGGGCAGAGCCCTGGCAGGACCTGTGGCCCTGTGGAAGAGGAGCCCACGCTGCAACTCATTTGCTGATAGGACTTGTGGCCCTGCAGGGGACTCACACTGGAGCAGTTTGTGAAGAACAGTAACCCATGGGAAGGAGTCCTGCTGGAGAAATTTATGGAGATCTCCTGTGGGAGGGGCCCAGTGCTGGAGAAGGGGAAGGACTCCTCTCCCTGAGGAGAAAGCAGCACCAAAAATAACCCTTTCCCTGTGCTGCTAGGGGGGAAGGAGGTAAGGATTTGGGAATAAAGCTAAGCCTGGGAAGGATGAGGGGGAGAGGAGAAAGTGTTTTTAAGATTTGTTTTACTTCTTATTATCCTGCTCTGGTTTGATTTATAATAAATTCAATTATTTTCTCCAAATTGAGCCTGTTTTGCCCACAACAGTAATCAGTGAGTGATTTCTCCCCATCCTTAACTCATGAGGTTTCATTATATTTACTCTCCCCTGCTCTCTCCCAGGGGGAGGGGAGTGAAAGAGCAGCTTTCGTGGGCACTGGCATCCAGTCAGGGTCAAAACACCAGAAGTGTTAAATTGCACATTTTTCTGTCTCTGTAGATTGTTCTGGCTCTGTTGCACTGGAGGACACTGCAGATGCAGGCAAACACTGTCCTGTACACTAGTGACAGGACTTAGCACATCAGCATTTACCTGCTCACAAGTGTGGAGCTTCTGTTAGCTCTGGGAAGTATTCTCTCTCTTCACCAGCTCATATTCATCTTTTGCCCTGTAGAGTTTCAGAAGGTCTTCCCTCTCCCTTGATTTTGGTTCTGGTGTGAATACATAAAAACTTGAACTCTGGATACATGTTGTATTTGACAGGCTAATTGACCCATTTTAATTAATTGTCTTTGGCTCACACATAAGAGATCACCTTTCCCATAAGTAGCTTAAGGAATCCACTCATTAATCTTCTTAACAGCTATTCTGTTCTCACTTCCTCTAAGGCATTTGCTCACACAGCCTCCACACTAGACTCATCCAGCAAGGAAATCCCCAAAGGCTCTTCCTTGAGCTCTGGGGAATCCTACCCCACAAAATCATTCCTGGAAGAAAGGGGTCATTATATTTTATTTAGATGCTCTTTTACCTCAGGAAAAGTAGCCAAATTTAGCTGATCTCAACTTGATTTTGAAGTTTTTCCAGTTTCTAGGAATTACACAATTACACCTGGAGATAGGGACGGCCCTCTAAAACCATCTTTCTAGTACTACATTAAAATCAGAAAACACCATATTTTCAACCCCTTGCTATCATGCTGAGATGAAGATTTGCATTAATTTTAAGTAAGCTTTGACAATGTCAAGTATAAAAACATACTGAATCTCAGTTTTTGCCTGGTGTAACCTCACAGATACAGAATTCATTAAGCAAGAAACTCTTGAGCTTTTTTTTCTGACTGCATCACAAATGTTTTTGGAAATGTCTTGTTTGGGCCACGTTTTCTTCTGCCACACAGCCTGCTCTGGCTTGTAAGTAGAAAGGTAATAATGTAGTAAAATCTCTGTTCTCACTGGCATAGTAGAGACAGGAGCTGACAAACTGATTGCATTTGACAGATGTAGTTGAGTCAATGAAAAGGACAGGGTGGATTTTAGAATAAGCAATACAAGGCAGCAAGGCGTAAAAAAAAGACAGGGTGAGAGATTTGGGAAAAAGCTGATTCGGACTAGATACTGGTGTTAGGACAAAGCCATAGGTTTTCAACATTTTGGGGAATGTTGAGACTAATAGAGAAGGAGAGGAAAAAACATAAGGTGGGGGAGAATGGGAAAAATCAAAATCAGCTTTCTGTTCTGGTCATACTGAATTGAAGTTGACAGCTATTTAGCCCTAAAATTATGTCAGATGAAAGCTGAGATGTTAGTTTGGACAGAAGAGTGACACCAGTCACTACTGTGTTTGTCAGGATCGTGATGCTTGTTGAATCTGTGTGGATGAAATTACCCTCAGGGAATGTGCAGAGGGAAAAAGAGTTTTAGGGCCAAGGATATGAAATCACCACAAAACATGTCAGACATAAAAGCCACTTTGAAGGGTTGGAAAGTTTATGGCATCCTAACCAAATGTGGCTGATTCTGCCAAATGAGGCACAGAAACCAGGATACTTGTGCCGTCCTTGGAGACACCACATGATGAAATGTACTTGGAGGTGTACAGTGGATTGTCAGCAGGATAACTCTGTCCTTCCCCACGGTGAGTGCAGAGGAGTCCTTAGCACATCTGTGTCCATCTCTGTGGGGCAGCAAGCTTAGTATAGGGCTGGTTTGACATTATTTATGGGACTGGCAGCAGGCCAACTACACAGCCTTTCAATCAATCTTCCCTTTTCTTTATAAAGAGGAAAAGAAGCCCAAACAACCAGACTCCTGCTCTGAGTGTCTCAGAGCTGTCATGGGTGACCACTCTGTGTTGGTGGTGACAGGTCAGTCTTGGCCTGACGTCCTCTGCCCTTACACCAGCCATCTCTCCCTTGCCTTGTGCTCCATTCCTTGTACCAAAACTTGTGAGATCATATGTGTAGGTCTGATCAACGTACCGAAACTATTTGCTTTTTGGCAATGTCAGTTTTCTGCCAGATCAGCTTGTTCACTCAGCCCACCCTGCTGTTTCAAAACTTCTACAGCTTAAAACTAAAGCAGGGGAGTTGCAGGAGCACAGGCTAGGGCCGGGAAGGCACCTCCTTTCTGCAGGCACTGGGCAAGGCACACCAAAAAGCATCACTGGAGCTGGTGTCCCTGTCATTAGGGTAGAGAGAAAATGTCCTTGTGAAAATGAAGCAGGCTGTGCTCTAAACCTGAGTCACCAGAATGCAAAGCTCAAGTTTTCTATTGCATTTATATGTACTAACAGTAAAACTACTAATTGCCTTGTCTTGCTGGGTTTTGGTTTTTTGCACGTTCCTCTTCATCTTGTACTAAACAAACACTGTTCTGATTCCTTTCCATAGGCAGACTTTACATTGAGGTCTGCATGTAGACACCCTTTTGGATACAAAGTGTGAGCAATCATTTTTAACCTCTGAGATGAACAGATATACTCAGTGGTATTTTGTCACCACCTTTAGCTGAGTTTTTAGAATAAACAAATTTAAAAATCCAAGTGCAGGGTACATTTCTCAAATGTAAGACCAGTCAGTAGGTGGGAGGTGGGTCAGATCTACCCTGTGACCTGGGGTATAAGAGTATTTTGACACTGCATGTTTCTCTCTCACATACTGTGCTTGCCTCCTCTCACCTTGATTATAAAGTTTAAAAAAAAATCCAATTCTTCACCACCTACACACATGCTATTAAAATCATGATGTGTATTAACAAAAAAACCTTTCCCAGCTGGATGGGAAATTGCTGATAGTGTTGCTATCAACAGAAGCCAGCTCTTCATTATGCAGCCATCCACCATGATGCCATAAAACCAAAGCCTGCCAGGTTTTACAGTCTTAGAAATTGTTAGCTTCTCATCCACTCCTCCATCTTTCCTTTGGTTTTTTTGTTTCGCCTCCTCTCTCCCTGGATAAATATAAACTGCCAAGATCATGGGTAGCGCTGACAGAGCACGATGGAGAGGTGACCAAATTACTCTGTCTCGTGTTCCATTATTTTTGGGAATGAGGTGGGAAGGAGCAAGTGGATAACACAGGCAGACCTGCATTCTAGCCTATAGCTCCAGAGCAGCTGCAATTACTGATGCTCCGTCCTGACCCTCCCTCCCTGATTCTTAGGGTAAGCTGTTTTCAGGAGAGTGACAAACTCCATTTAACAAGGAGCAGTTCTGAAACAAGTCCCTTGGACCACAGTAGCTTTCAAATTCCAGGAAACTCAGATCTCAGTTCAAACTTCAGTGCTTTCCTGCTCATAAGGCAGCACTTGATAGCTCTGCTTATACATTTTGACTGGGGTTAGGAGGTGACACCACAACTTAAGGCCTCTTGTCAATCTGAAGTTATGCTGTGAGCTATGCTTTATCTGTGGGAAAGACACCACTTTACAACATCTTAGTACTTAGTCTCTCACTAACTCCTATTATTTTCTCTGAGATTTCTTCAAGACTTGCAATAGAAAATACTGGACAAGTGAAATAGAATGACAAAGCTGGTCTCCAGGAGGAGAGGTTTTCTCTGGAATTCAGTCAGTGACAGCTACTGCTTCATTGTGCTTTCTTTTTGGTGTGAAATTTAGTTGTTGAAAATCACAAACCTACTTGGGCTGGTAACTAACAGTGTAGCCCTGAATGACTCCACATATGCTGGCAGGATTGCTCCATTCTCAGTAGTCCTTATTTCTGCTGTCTGTGAAACACCACGAAACATGAATGATTGACATGTGGATTAAGTACAGTCTCTAGATAAATTGTAGGTAATTAATTCCCACACCAAAAGGAAACATGTCAAAAAACATTAATGTATAAATAGAAAACACATATCTTAGTCAAAACAAAGCCCACAGCTGCTAACAAAAGTAATTCTATTGCTGCTGTGTTCTGAGCCCAAAGGGGACTAAAGCAAGTAATTAATGAGACATCTCCTTGTGTCTGGGTATTGTGTGTCCTTTTCAGCAGTTACTGAATATTTCCTCTGCTTTCATATATCTTCTCCCACCACTTCAACATGAAATAACAATTTTCACTTTGTAATTAAGACCTGTCTTGCAAGCGTAACAGAGCCTCATCTTCTGCACGGCTGTAGGACCTGTATCACACCTCCTCTCCTCAAAAGGAGCTGATCTGAAACATGTGAGGTGAGTCACTATCTAGGCAAACAGAGCTGGGACTGGAGAATTTAATGCCTCCACCAACCTTCATGGCATGTGGCAACTTAAAAACAGCTGGGCCTGCAGCACAGAGCTTTTGTTTTAACACACACAGAACTGACAAAGAAGGAAAGAAAAGGAAAGAAGGAAAGGGTTTTGTCCCTAGGCCCTGGGAGCTCCATGGGGAGTTGAGAGGATGCCCAGGCTGAGCATGTAGACATTCTCTAGGGGGACCTAGCACCAACCAGGGGACTGCTCCACTCCAAGACTTGGCTTGGAAAAGAGAGTAAGCATCTCTTAAGGTGGATGGCCTTTAGCAGTGTAGGTGTAGCTGTGGTAACAGGGTATTTCTCCACTAAGCACCATCAAGGAAAGAGTTAACAAGTTCCCAAGAGCTGAGGTACCAAAGCCCAGCAGTAATTTGTTTCCACAGTTAAGTTTGCTTTGGGCTGTTGCTGTTATATTTGATTGAGAACAAGAAGCCAGTGGTTTGTGTTCAGTTTTTCTGCAGTGACCAATGTAACAAGCTCATTTTAAAATAAAGATGAAAATTTTTCAGTGATGTTTACAGTGCCTATCCTGACCTGTAAGATATCCTGGTTGTGTTTTATCTTTAAATTTATTTAAGTTACTTGTCCCTTGGGATTTTTTTTTCCTCTTCCATTCATCCACTCTGTTCCTTTGCAGGGTGGTAGCCCATGCTCACCTCCATCCTAAAGTGAAACTGTAGTGGACATCTTGACATTGTGTAGCAGCTGCTACTATGTAAGTGGAAGAACAGAAAGTTGTTGCCACTTACAGGTATCAGGGGAACACAGACTTTTCTCTGCTTCTCCAATTCAATTAAATCTGTGCCTTCTGGTGTGGCTCATCACTTTTGGCTTTGTCCTCCTTCTGAGTTTGGCAACGCCTGTTTAAAATCTGGCATCACTGGTGCTGCTTCAGTCAGGTATCACACATCACCTGTGCACCTTTGCAAAGGGTCTGACTTGCTCTTTGCTGTGAGGTCACCTTACAGTCACCAGGCCAGCCCTGGAGAATGGGGGCTTCCTGACAGTGATTTAGAGGCTGGTAAGCAGAGCTCTCTTCCCTTTTTTAATACTTTTGCATCCCTGTCCCCAGTCCAAAAAGTTTCTGCGTAGCTGTGCTTCAGCCTCTCTAAAGCCTGTGTGTGTTCCCTGTGCCCTGCAATGGGCACAGCCACAGCAGTAACATGTCATTAGTTAGGAGTTGTTCTGCTTGGGAATAGAGCAGAAACACACAGCACGTGAAACCCCAGCATGAGTGAACAAAACTGTAATTCCTGAAAATGTGGCTAATTAGAAATGGCCAATTCCATTTTCCCTCATGAAAGGGGGAACCAAGGTCCTGTTCTTTTAAGCTCTATAGGCAGGAGACTTACTCATATCAGCATTAAGAAAGCTTTACACTGAGGCTTGGGTTTTTTTAAACAAACAAAATAGCCCCAGAGTTGCCGATTCTTTCATTCTTTCATCTCACTTCTATCATTTGGCTTATGTTTGTTTTGAATTGTGCTGATCAAAACATGCTTCAATAGTCTCCAGCTACATTACTTGTTTAAAGTCATGACACCTATTAATCCCAATATCCATCTGATAATACATTTTATGCATTTGTGCCAGGCTCATCTAGCAATTCCCCCTTGACTATGTTCTCATTAACCCTAGGACTCTTTTCTGTGATCTCTTCATTTCTCTGTACTCATGTTTATTCATCCTTTCATTTATTTGTTGAGGTTGAACTTCTATTAATTGATTTCAGCTCATTCTTCTAGCTTGCACTTTGTCTATTCTCACCTTCCAGAGCTATGTACATGCTTCCCTCTTTCTATTCTGCAGGTATGAGCAGGCTCTCAAGCTGAGAGGGGTTGCTTGGGCATGATAGGAGTCCTCCTTGATTAACTCTCCACCACGAACACTTCTCCTGGCTGTTTGCCTGTTCTTCATCAGGCTTTGTACAAGGCAGAGGTATCATCAGTTAACACTCTTGCAGCAGAGACTTGTTTGCAATTCTGCAAAGAAATAGCTTCTCTTGTTTCCTTGTCATTCAACATAAAGATAAGAGAGGACTCATCATAGTATGGTTTTGGTTGGAAGGGACTTTGAAGGTCATCTAGTTCCAGGTCCCCCACCAGAGCACAGGTGCCACCCACCTGGCTGACAGAGCACAGAGTCCTGTAGAATGCAACTGACAGCAAAAACCAGGAGGGGATAGGGAAGTCAAATACTTGCTCCAGATCTCAGGAGAAATGGACCAAACTGTGTTCTTGTGTGACCTCTCCCAAGAAGATGGACTTTTGTCCTCCTCCAGTAGCAAGACCACAGTGAGGTTCAGGAATTTTCTAATACCTGTGTGTTAGCAGATTTGATCCATGTCACCCCTTCCACACTTGGATCATGTTTAGGCTCCTAGCATTGATACTAACAAAGTCCTTGTGCTAACTATGCTGTTTTTAACCACTGGAGCCCATGGTGTTTGTAGGTCAAACCCAGGACAGAGGGAACAAACACCTTTCATTGCAACAATGCCAATACACCGACCATGGCTGGTGTTCCAAATGGAGCTCCTCTTCAGAGAGCATCTCTCATAAACTGACACCCTTCTATCCCTCTCCTGGAGCCCTTTCTAGTTGCCTGACAGAGAGCCAATGATGAGCTCCTCCCATGCTGGCTGAAACAAGTCAGGATGCTTGAACAATGCCACCTCCCAGCATGGGAGACCAGGCAGGAGAGTGGGTGACAAGGAGGGAAGAACGCACCTTTGAGCAGCAGCCTTCGTGATGTATTTGGATGAGGGTGTTTGTTCACAGCTCCAACGATTTTTCCACCTCCAGCAAACTGCTGACTACCATCTGATGGCAAAATAAACCAAAATTGTGTGCATCGCCTCTACTGCCTGCTCTGACAGCAAAACATCTGCATAGCTGTGCTCCTGAGCCCCTCTGGTAGCTTGAAGTTGAGGATTTAGATCCTCAGAGCCTTCATATAAAAAAGGATGTGATGGAATCCACTTTTCTTTCAGTGGCTTTCATAGATGTGGAGGGTGAGAAAACATGCTTAGAACAGCCATGGAGTTTAAAATGGGTGTGTTGGCTTCAAGACACTGTGTGGTGGGACACACTTCCCTGCATTTGGCACATGCTGGAAGAGCTGGGCTTTGAGAAGGACCATTCAGATTTCAGTAATCCACATACAAGCTCATCTCAGGGAACGATAGACATAGCTACTGTGGAGTATTTTTTGTCCACTAGGCTTGTTATCCTGTCAAAGAATATAATTAAACTGGCTTCTCAGATGCACTATAAGCCCCAGATGTCTGCTATTAATCACCTTATTTTGCTGTAGCTGCTCACACAACAACTATGTTATTAATTCCTTACCTATTTTTTAGCAATTGATGTAGTATTCTTTGTGTTCTAGCTCCCTGTCTTCCATTACCTATATAGATTGGAAGCTATCTCATTTCTTGGAAGGAAAAGTTGGCTTATATTCTTTCCCAGCAGATAACATTTAGGGTCACACTTGCTTTCAGGAGTGCTCATAAGTAATCATCAGCAGTTGTGATTATTCAGCTGGTTACCCAGTTCTACATTTAGTGGTGCTACACTGAGTAATAGCCTGTATTTAAGTTTTCTGTGTCTTCATGTTGAACTTCATAGATTTGTTTTGTGATTTGGCTTGTTGCTTCCTTCCTGCTATCAGAAAAGGCTGACTAAGGTATTATGCTTTTTGGTAGAAAATAGGCAAGAGTTTCAGTCCTCATACAACCACAATAAACCAAAATGTTCTGTGTGTCTTTCCTGTAGTAACTGATTGATATCCACCTGCTTTACTAACATGAACTAATATGTTCTCAATGGCTCCTCTGTAGCAGAAGGATTTCACTCTTGCTATCTCTTAGAAAAGGCAAATTGGGGTTCAGAAAGGGTGTGGATTGCTCCAAGTTCATTGAGAGCCACAAGCTGTGATTGAAATCTCTAACCCCTGCCTGGAATAGCTACCCTGCAGCATGTGTAGTACAAAAGCTGCTCAGAACCAGCTTCCTCAGCTCTGTAAGACACTGATAACTCCGTGCAGCCCTCACTGTCGTGCATGCTCTCTCTTCCTGCAATAGCCAGAGGGACACTTTGGGTGAAATGCTCTCCAAATTTCTCCTGGTTTTTTTACCACCCATAGGAAAAAACATGTGGGTCTGGTCCCAGGCTGCTTCTGGATGCAGCTTGTATCCTGATCACCCTAAAATCCTCCTAGAGAGACTTCTGCCAGGATATAAGGAGGAGGAGGTTCTAGAGGGAGGGAAGGTCTTGTCAACCAGGACATTAGGCTCTTAGGGGTAGAAAAGTCATACTTTTTAGCCTACTTTCCCAAGCTGTGGCAAGACAAGTTACATTGTACTAATGAAAGAGGAAGCCTGAGTTTTTGGAATTGATGGGGACAGCAAGTCTTGGAGGTAAAAGTAGCTAATCTCTTTTCTTAGCATCAGTCTCTCTGGGAGTTTCTCCTACTTCTTCCATCCAGGCCTATCTTTTGTTCTTCCTCTTTTTCCCAAAACCCTAAACCCTGGAGTAGTAAAATTAAGTTTTGCCAAAGTCACTGAAGCATTGATCTTCAGTTCCCAAGCTATAACCTCTCTGTGCATTTCCCATTTTCCATGCTCCAGTATCTGAGGTAAAAGCTTCCATTCTCAAAGAAGGAAGTTTCTATCAAATACAATTCCAGGCCCGGAGGGGGAAGAGTGAATACACATTCAAAATTTATATTCTTAAATGTAATGAATTTTAAAGACAATCGTGTGTTTTGAGACCTGATGTGTGCTTTTTTATCATTTGGAGCTGGCAAAAGTACAAGTGTCTGGGGAAGTTTTAAGACCTGTTTACATTATAAACAGAGTACATTGCTCCCATTCCCCACTCCAGATCAGCTGTACTGGGTTTTTAAAAAGTGCCTATCAGAAACATCAGCTCCCCTCCTTCGGGGGTAGCAAGATCTTCTCTAAGATGATCGTGTTTGCCCTCTAGAAAATTCAGCCTCACAGGTGGAATGAGGCCCTGACAGAAGGGCACAGTGACGTGGGGGAACAGCAAGAGGGATAAACAGCTCCGGGCTGCCCTTACTCACGCAGGGATGCAGGTGCTCAAGTGCGAGACACTTGGGCGACGCGCTGGGAGAGGAAGCTGGCTCTCTGCCTGAGCATGGCAGCAGCTGAGATATTAATTCCATGCTGCTGAGAGCCTGAGTTCCCTCAAAATGAAAATAAGGCAGTTGTAAAGAGAAGTGGAGACCCAGGGTTAACTGTGATATCCTGCAGGAGAAGATAATATTGAAGCGTTGTCAAGCGCTTTCACACGCCCCAGCCATTTCATCTTTGTGTCCGACACAATGACCAGGAAGGGAGCACAGCACTTAAGGCACAGAAAGGAAAGCAGATGGGGCAGAAGTAGCTAAAGGGCTTGGAAGGTCAGAGACGAGAAGGAAAAACATTTCCATGTTTCTCACAGCAACCTGAGCAATAATCCTGGGACATGGATGCAGCTGCAGCTGGCAAAAAAGATGCAAAACCAACAACAAAATCCTCCTGGGATTAGCAAACAGTGAGGAGCTAGACTGAAAACCAGACGCATTTCAGAATAAATTCAGTGTTTCAAAAGCAATGATGTGAAAGGCACATGAGCCACAGTAATAAAATGTGATCTCAGCTGTTACCGTAAACAGGGAGGGATAATTGACAGGGAACTAAAACAGATCCACACAGCATGCATAGCCCAGGGCTCAATGAGAGGAAGAGGAGTGGCGTGGGGAGAAGTCAGAGAGAGACTGACAAATCACAGCCAAAAAATAAATAAACCACACAGCAGCCCCGTGATCTCTGAGACTGAAGATTCAGCTGGAATGTGTCTTGTGGTGGATCAGCAGAAAGAATAGTAGGCAAAAAACAAACTCAGTCTTAGCCCAAGCTAGAAGTATTGGTATTTTTGTATATAAAAATAATATGAAAACCAAATGTCTTTGGGGCTGAAGAAGAGAGACAGTGTTTGTGAATTGGTTGGCCAGTTTGTTTCATCCCTTGGGCATGTTTGCTATCAAAAACCTGCAGCTTAGGAGAAGGTGGCCAGTTTGGATGTGGAGGGGAGAAAATCCATGGCTGGGATTCGAGACACAGCACTACAAACAAAAGCTCTTTGGAAAACAGTCTGGTGTGGGGAGGGAGAAGCCAAAGATGTAGGATAAACAGCACAGAGTGCAGAAAGCTGCAGCTGAGCAAAGGCTTTCCAGAATATCTGGCAGGTTATCACATTCTTCTGACATATACCATAGACACATGAAAGTATGTGCACAGACACAAATGTATGCATGCTATGCATGTTTGTGTATGTTTATGGACTTCAAAGCCACCTGAGCCACCACTATGGGTGGTGTTTGTTCCAACAGAGAAGGATGTTGCTATTTCACAGTTCAACAGAGGGGTGCTGCACTGCCTCTTTCATGGAAACTATATCCCAGAAATGCTCAGTGAGTTAAATAATACAGGCAGTGCTTTAAATAATAAATAGTAGTGTACAAATGAAGGATGTTGAGAGACTGCAGGAAAGGAACACCAGTGATATTTTCAGCTGATATTAAAAAAGATGGAGGGGCAGATGAGCACTTGGGACTCACCACTGGAGAAGAAGGGATCATTTCTTTGTACCCCCCAGCATGTGGGGAGCGAGCTACAGCAAGGGGCCATAGTCATGCTTCCTGGGGTGCCTACACCACTAGCACTGGGTGGTTAGCAGCAATCCCTGCTCACAGGCAGCAAAATTCTAGGGGGGTTTTAATATTGTCACCCCTACAGCTACAGACAAATGCACACAGATGGGTGGAGAGGTATCACTCAGTCCCATTCCATTCTATTTGTGATGTTTTCTCCCTCTTTTGCTCTTACAATGCCCATTCCTGCAATTTCTCAAGCAATCTTCACAGGGGGGACTTGCAACCATTTCTCTGTACCTTGCAAACACAGTTTGCACCTTAATTGGGATGTAGATTATTCAGTTCTGCTTCTGAATAACTAAAATGTTTTTTCCATACATGTGAAGAGAAGTGTGTCAGCCTTTGATCATCAGTAGCTATCCCCTACCTAAAATGTAAATGGCTATGGCAATGTCATTTCCTTGTATCCTGTGAGTATCAGGAAAGATGGGCAGATAAAGAACAAGAATTGAAATGAAACTCTGATGATGAATACTAACTCCTGCATTACAGCAAATTCCTGCCACGTCATAATCCAGCTGAAAATGTCTGGGCATGCATTCTTTGGTCATTTGGTCCTCCCTGCCTGCTCAGAAAATGAGAATGGGGGAAGCACAACAAAGCCAGTGATGCCCAGAGGAAAAAAGTAGAAAAAAGGACTTCCTGCCTCACTAAAGTTCAGGATTTGACACTTTCTTGGTTCTCCAAATGCTCAATGAGAGGCAAGAGCATCACCTCAAAGAGTGCTTAAAGCTCTGTAGGCTCAATCTTGTGTATTTTCACAGATGTTTTGATTTGTTTTGCTGAGATCTTTAGGACAAGAGGCAGATCTCTCCTACATGCTGTGTGTCTCTCACTCCAAATGCCTTCATTTCATGGACATTGTAGAGGAGCCTACAATCAGGTACATCTAAGCCAGTCTGCTTGACATTGTGGGAAACTGCTCTGTGAGTCTGTTCAGAGCCCTGTCATAGGTAAAAGAAGGATCCATAGACTTCCTCAGGCTTTTTTGGATCAGATTCTGCAGAATATGCTCAACACTGATTTTACGTTAAGCTATCACTTCTATATGCTGAGATTCATCATTTTCAGAGAGGGTCAGCTATACAAGAAGATACTCCTGGCATTTAGATTTCCTTCCAATGACATGAAGATGCTGTGTAGTACATAAGTGCATTTTGTTCAAGGTACCTGTTTAAAGGAGGGGGAAAAAAGAGAATAAACAAAATTGCCCTTCCTATGTCATTATCAGCCATGGTGTGATTAGGAACAGAAGTGCCAGTACTTGAACAGCAGACATGAGAGTCTGGCATCCTCACAGAGTTGGATGACCCTCTGTGATGGCATGAAGGGAAAAAAAAGCTTTCCCTGTTAAGCAACTTCTTTGTAAGTAAAAGATGTGCCAATATCCATCTCCATTATTCCCTTGCATATTGCAATGTGAGCACCTGGTATCTCAGACTCAGCATTTTAGTTTGAATTACCTGAGTGCTTTTGATGAGATTTTCCTGGTTATGCCCCATCTCCTGCTTTGGCTTTAAAGCTGCTAATGGTGATTCAGTCCACAGGTCCAAACCAGAGCTGGTCTGAACCAGCCCCACACCCCAAATGGTTTCACTGCACAAGTCTGCTTCGATGCACCTTCACCTCTTGCTTTTGAAAATACCTGAGATACCATTACCACTACTCCAAGTTAGTTAGCCCTTTGTTCATCTTTCTGTTTTAACAGCAGAGATCTGTTTGTCCACTGAGCAGCAACCATGAGGCACAGCAAGGTCCCACATGGCATTGACTCCTCTGCCAGGGCAAAGATGATCTTCCTACCAGGAAAGAATTTGTTCTCATTTGGGAGTCCTATGGGCATTACTGGTCAGCCAAGTCTGTCTTAGTTAATTAATCCCTGACCCATCCTTTTGTGCTTTTCAAGTTGCCCCAGTAGTGTTTTTTTTACTAAGATCTGATGCTTAGGGAGGTGATTATGCAGCATCTTCCCTTCCCAAAGTAACTTCCCAGCCATTGCAGTGCCAGAAGTAATGTGATATCACCTCAGATATCTAGCTGAGTGATTCCTGTGCAACAGGGGATAATGCAATTCAAGTGTCTGTCTGCAGTGTGTGTGAGCAGCTGCCTGAAGCAGCCCAGGAGGCTGTTTGGAAACAATCAGATGGCTGCTCTGGCAAGAGGTGTCACCCATGGCTGCTGCTGTCTCAGCTCTGGGTTTGGTGCTGCCCTGCACACCCCCAAGAAGAGAGAGACACAAAGCTTGATGCAGTGCCAGGCACTCTCAAACACTGCCATCCAACATGGCAAGGGACAGGGAGCTGCCCTGAATGAGACTTGGTGGCCGCCAGCACTCACCAGGGCTGCCTGCACAGTTTGTCTGGGCAAATACAAGGTTTCAGACAGGTATAAATCCACTACTTGCCTAATGATCTGGGCTAATAACTGTTCCCTGTTCAAATCTTTTCATCTTCCTACCTGGAACTTGTGCATGATTGTTCTTAGCTGCACTATTTTACAAATCTAGCTTAGCTAGATGACGACAGATCTATCTACTTACTGCCAGAAAGTGCTGCCCTTGTGAGTATTTATAGATCACAACCAAAGTCAGTTCTTTGGCCAGAACAAACTTGAAGCTGTCATGAAAAATACTGACTGAGCTCTTTTTTTTGGCAATTACTTGGACATCTATGAGCCAGTCTTTAATTTCACCAATGCAGTACTGGCTACACAGATTTTTTAATTGTCTTTTTTTTAATGAGAAGGACACATGCAACTGTCAAATAGATGTCTCTTACTTCCAGCAACCTATAAAGATAACTTCAATCAGATGAATAAAAAAATCTCATTTTTATAAGAGGTTTCATTGATTGCTTTTAAGAAAATAGGTTTCAACATTTGCTGGCATTGTGTATGCTCCCATTCATCAATGCTTTATTCACCTCTCATATGTGCTTAGCAATAATTTTGCCTGGGACTGGTGACAGACTGATTGGACTTGGGAAATCCAGGTATGGACTCACAGTTTAAAGGGGCTGGCATGCTGCTGGCTGGCAGATGATCAGCATGACACCAGGCACGCAGTACCACTGCACAGCTGCCCAGTCTGCCTGCAGGGGGACCAGACAGGTTTGCAACAAAATCTTCCACACATGCAGGGGAGCAGTGCCCAGTATGTCCCCCCCATTTCTGGGGACAACCCTGGGTCATGCTGTTTAACCAACAGTCACTTCCCTGGCCCTTTGTAGCTTCTCCTGTCTTTCAATATATTCTACAAATACTCTCAGTGTTTCAGGAAGCTCCTCAGACACTTCTCCAATATTCTTGTGTTGTCATCCTATTGCAAAAGTTCCACACCTTCTTGGTGATTTCTCATGGGCATCTCCTCACAGCACACCCAACAATCTCCAGCTCTCTTCTCCACCAGCTAACCCACTTTTTTATAGCACTCATCCTCATTGGACACAGCTGTGGCCTGTTAAGGGCAGGCCTGTTCCTAATCTTTGGGGATTCGTACAGCTGCAACTCTGCAGGTGTGAGACTACCTTCTGCACTATCTTTATTTTCTTACATTCTATCCCCCCACATTCTTGGTCACTGTTTTCTGGTAATACTTCTGTTTATTGCTGTGATGGCTGCAACAATCTGTCCATTGATGCTGAGATAGAAAGTATTTCTTCCTTCCTGTGAAATAAGCACATCCCACTTCTTTCCAAATGCACAACAAAAATAGTCAATGCATATTTCTTCTTTTTGTATTATCACAACTGGCAATTCTGGCACCTTTAACATTGTAGCTACAGGGGCTAACAAAGGGAAGAGATGTTACTGAACTTGATGAGTGTAATTTTTGTCAGAGAGAGAATGGGTGTGAAATGCCGACAAAAAAGTTGAAGTATGAAATCACAAGGAGGTTATAACCAATCAAAATACCAGGTTCTAAAATGCTTTCCACACTCTCCTCCATCCCTTGGGATTTGGGGACAAAAAGAACTACTTTAATACTACTATTTCCATGCAGAAGATTGTTTGATATGGCAATACAGATAGCATGAAGATTTGATGGTCCAAGAGGTCCCTATGAATCCTATCCTCCTGTATGATTGCAAGGATTTTGTAAGGTCTTAGTATACTTAAATAATGCCTTCTTGCCCTTAATCTTTAAACCCAGGATTTTTTCATTAATGTTTTATCTTCTTCCATCAGCTGTCTCCTTCCGAGCTGGTGACTTGTTTGCACAGCCACCAGACTTTCTGTTACTCTCATTCGTTACCTATAATAAGGTTCGCAATAATCACCGTTGCTTGTCACTTTCACTTCTTGTCTTTACTAAGATGGATTTGAGACCAGAAAGCCTCTCACAAAATGACAGGTTGTAGATTTGGGAGGAATCTAATTGTATTTTTCAAACACAATGTTCTTATTTCTATGCTAAAATTTTTCCTGGAAACAATTATTTGACTGCAGCTGACCTCTAGCAATTGTCCTTGGAAAGAACAAAGTAGACTCCTGCAGGCTCAGAAGTGGTCTGTCTGCACCCAGAGGAGCTTGTCAGGTGCTTCCACAGAGGGAACCAGCTCTCTGAGGGACTTGTTTTTACCCATCCTGAAAGAAAAGATATCCTTTATTCCCTGTAAGTATAAGATTGTTTCCATAGTGCTGGCTCCAAACCTGTAGGATCCAACTCCTTTGCTGGGACTTTGGTGTTCAGCCAAGCCCCAGCCACCAGGGTGGGCTGCCAGGTCTGGCAGTCCTGAGGAGCTGGGGACCCAACAGCCACTTCCAAGTCTGGAATTGCCCGTGGAGGGCTGGGAGGTGAGGCAGGGCACGTAGATGGGTCATTTCTCACCGGGGGACAGCACCCAGGGATGTCAGCAGTTCTGTGCAGAGCAGCACAGGCCTGTTTGGGGGGTTCATATGTGGCTTGCAGGGCGAGGAAACCTGGGCACCCCTGATGAAGAGTAGACAGGCTGTAATTGAATCCTTTTCAGTTTATACCTTGCAGGCAGCTTAGCTTCAGGAGTGCCAGAAAAAAAAACCCTGTGCACTGAAGAAACACAACAGCTCCGGGCAGGCAGAGGCATTTTCCATACATGACCTACAGTGAATTGCCTCTTTATGTTCCAACTTCAACACTTCATTAGCAGCGGGGTCGTTGGCCGCTCCTCCCTCCAAAAAACCACAGAGGCAGCACTAAGTGCTGGAGTGGAAGAGGAGTAAGCACTTTTCAATTAGCCACGAACTTTATGAGACGTGAGACTGCGGCAGCAGCGGGGAAGGTGCCGGGTGTCCCTGGGCCGGTCTGACGCCGGCAGTGCAGCCCAAGGGCAGCGGCAGGCACGGGGGACTCAGCCCCTGCGCTTGTTTGTTAAACCTGCTGCTCATTTACAGCCATAAATGTCACGTTTGGCTGCAGTGGCATAAATAACAGGTGACATTTTAACAATATTGTCAGCACCATGCGGGGCGTCTTCTCACATTGATGAGTTATGTGAGGCCAATGTGAGTTTTGTGGGGTTTGTTAGTTCTCCTCTTTGGAGGCAATCGCCTATTTGCTCCTGAAAACAAATGTTAAATTAAAAACCACTCATATGCATTGCAAATAGCTTCTCAGGAGGATTTCTGATGTCATAAAATGGCAGAGCTATAACTCTGAGTGAGTGAATACTGGAGGATGAGAGACGGCTATGAAGAGAAGCATCCTCCATGCACATGAGTAATGGGATGGATATTGCTCCTGATAATTTAGTCTTCTGAACATGGCAACATGGTTTTAACAACAGGTTTTGCTGTAAAAACACATTCTCTGTGTTGGCATCTGCCTCTCAGTGTCCTGGGCCTTTCATGTACCAAGAACAGTCCATTAGAATAAAATGGAATATGTATATATACATGCATAATATAGCAAAATCTTCTCTTGCTGCCAACCATTTGATTATTTCTAAATGACACAATAATTAAACTGAGTGATTTATCACAGAAATATATGGGAAGTCACAGCCTGATTAAAAGAGGGGAAAAAAAGCCCATCAACTCACAAATATAAATAATAAAACTACTGGAAGTCTGCACTTTGATCCAAATCTCCTTGGGAATTTCAAGCCATTTAGCAATATTTTACAAGCTGTTTCAAGCCACACAAAGACTTAACCCTGCTGCCAGCCAGCAGCAGCAGCACAACAGCATGGTGGCAGGGAGGGAGCACTCCACTATCCCTCATTTCCCTTTGGCACTTCTTTCTGCCTCCGAGTCAACGTGCTCAGATGCTCCTTAAAACCCCTGTGTTGGCTCCATTACTGCCTCCCTGTCACCCACACTCGGTGCCAGAGAAGGATCTGCTGAACTCTCATCATTGCTGAGAAAAAGACCAGCCTGGAGAAGAAGGATCCCCAGTGGCTCCCAGCAGCCTGGGTGCATCCATCCCCATGTCTTTCTCTCCTACCTGCAGGAGGTGTGGAACACCAGGGGTTGTGCACCTGCAGCTCTTATGTGATTTGACTTCCACAGCAGCTTTACCTCGACATTCCCTCCTGCTCTGAGTGCAGTGCAGGGTTCCAGACCTGCTGCTCCTCTTGTCCCATGAGCTGCTGCTGCCTTGCTCACCCTGCAGAATGGGAATGGGCTGTGCTCCCTTCAGGAGGCACCCAAACTGTGTGTCCAGCTGCCTCCCTTGCTGGGGTGTGCATTTCAAAGGATATTTAGAGCTTGGACCTGTGACAGTTTGGACTCATGGCTGATCTGACACCTGGACCTGTTTTTATTTTTCATTATCTGCTGAAACCCTATTTATTTTTTTTAAGCATTTCTGCCACACTGCAAAATCCCCAGTCTGGCTATGGGCATGTACTGCCAACAGAAGAGATGGAAACTTCTTATCCTGAGGCCAGGGGCTTATTGTTAACATTAAGTTTAGGACTTCCAGCTGCAGAATCAATTTGTTTCACCCAAATTAACAGTGTATCTGGAGAATCTTCTCCATTTTGGGGTTCCCCAGTGAGGAAACAGGTTAACATAGAGTTCAGCAGCAGGTCTCCAAGATGGTTAGGGAAGGGCAGTGTGTGATGTGCAGGGAGAAGCTGGGTGAACTGGGTTTGTTCAGATGGAAGAGAAGGTATGGGGAGATCTCATTGTTGTCTGCACTGGGAAGGCACAGAGAAGATGGAGCCAAATTCTTCTTGGAGATGCACTGTAGCAGAGACAACAGGCATGAGGTGGGATGGGAGCAAGTTGGAAAATTGTGGTATGGGAAAAGCTCCTTTATCCTTAAAAGGGTTGTAAAAGATTGAAATAGAGTCCAGAAAAATTAGGAAATCTCTCTTCTTGGAGCTATTCATGACTCTGCTGGACAAAGCCATAAATAACCTGCTTTAATTGGGCCCGCTGTAGTGGGGCCTTTGGCTGGATGGCCTCTGGAGCACCTTCCTGACTTCAATTAGTTTGGGATTTGGTGAACATCATTTATTGAGCTATGCTTTTCCTCTAAAATGAAAAAATACCTCTTTGATGAGAAGATAATATACTTGTTATAAACTCTGTCCCCTGGGATCTCTCAGAACTGGACAACTAAAGTACTAAATATATGCACCACCATTCAGAGCTGGTATTACATTGCCAGTACTTCACAGTTAATTATTTTTTGCTTTCAAAGGAGGAAAAGTAATTTAAAAAATAGTTTAATATCAGTCTCACACCAAAGGTGTTTCTTACTGCTTTTCTTCTATAAACCATCAGTAGCATTAATTAAAATTTTCATTTCTTTTCCAGTTCCTTTTCTACTGTGAAGACTGGACCTTTAATAAGTAGCTGCCACCTCAGCAGTGGGTCCTTTCAGAATCAGGGCTGGAATTTGTTGAGGATATACACATGTGGGATCTTGATGAGAGGGGCATGGTGGTGTCAGAATTACAAAGGCTCTGCAATCATCAGAGAAAACCAGACCATGTTGTAAGTCATGATCCATAGTCCCAGAGCACTCCAGCACTCAAAGCTACCTCTCAAAGGATCTGCCCAGCTCCCAGGAAGGCAAGACTGGAAAGGACAGAGCCTTCATGTATTTAGTCTGTCCTCCTAGAGGGACTGTTCCCTATCTCCCTAATTCCAGGACCTGGCAGTGCTGCTGGGCTCCCAGGTGGAGTCCTCTCAACTGCATCAGTGCCCCTCAGCAAGGGAGAGGGGTGACCTCAGCACATACTACTGCCCCAGACTGCCCTGAGTTTGGAGACTAAAAATGGACAATCAGGGAAACAGGACACTGACGTGACAGGACTCTTGTGGAGTTTGACAGCAGCACATATCCCAAGATTTGGGAATATCAAGCTATTACAGGGTCCTGCTGTGCACCTTGCTCCTCTCTAAGTAATTGGCAGATTTCTGGACTCCTTTACTGCTCTGAATATTGATCAGTCTTCAGGAGCAGCACCAGGCTCAGCAGTGATTCCTCTGGAGCATTCTCTCTCCAGTGGGAGTGCTGAACTTTTCTTACCACCTTTGCTTCCAATCTCATCCTTCGTTCATTTATGAGCATTTGATGTGGAAGATGGTTGGAAAAGGTGTGAGATAACAGCAGGATTTTCCTTCTTTGTGTATCTGGTGAGGGCATTTCAGGGCACTTAGAGTGGGAAAGTGCAGCTCTCTGCCGAAGAACTTCCACTCACACTGTCTGCAATGGTCCCAGAGATTCATTAATTCTATTTATTCCAGTTTCCACTATCTGATGAGCATGGAAATCACATCCTGTACAGAAATTGGACACACTTGTTTCCTGCTGCTGCTCTGGTACCTGGGCAGTGAGTCTGTGCTATACTGCCAAGAGCATGATCATAGGCTCACTTCTGCTCCCTACTCCAACTCCACACTTGGCAGGCCAGGAGTGGCACAAACAGAGATGCTCTGACTGCCTTCTGAGGATGCCTGTTCATCAAGCAATGAGGACAAGAAATTAAAATGTGCATATTTCCATGCAGAATAAGTGAACCCCTTCGGCCAGCAAATACTAGAAACCCCATGCACTTTATCACCAAATCCCAGTAAAATCACTTAGACTCAAGATGTCACGCAGATTCCAATGCCATCAAGGCACAGGCACAAAGCTGGAACACTGGGCCCAACAGCTTGGTGCAAGGTCTAAAATCAGGTAAGCCTTGAGTTAACTTAATTGTACACAAATACATGAGATAAGATAACCTTACCAAAGGGCACTGTATTCCACACCTCACCTCTCGTGCAGAGGAGAACATCTTAGAGAGAAGTCACCTATTTCTTTCTGGTACCTCAATAGTCTCTCTGAATAAACGTGTGTTCATGCAAACACTGGCACATGTACAACATCCTCACCTTGAGAGTGTTTTTCCAGGGATTTGTCATTCACACAGCACTACAGAATAGTGCTGTGAGCTCAAACAAAACGAGATATGGTATTTTCAATTTGGCCTACTTAAAGATATCCTCTTTGTGTAGGATATACAGAAAGAGTTACTCATTAAGCTTTCAAGGTTGTGGTGCCTGCTGTCAATATCTTGGATTTCCAGCAGGGACTTCTGTGTGTTCTCCACATGGTTTACTTACAAGAACAACAGAAGCCATGGCAGACTGGGACATCCTGCAAGCCAAATGGATTTAAAATGGGGCAGACCAATAGATTTAATCTTACAGGCACCAGTAACCAGACTGTATTTTGAGTTTGTCTGATGTTGCAGTTCCATATGACATGGAAACTGAAGGGGTTTGTCAGACTTGTGTCATCCTTTCTAAACCATCCTTCAGGTGAATGGGCTCTGAGGCATCTCACACCTGGGTTTGCTGCTGTTTTTTCTCCATCTTGTTTCATTGCAAGACTACTTGTTAATCTTCAAATTATGTTTGACATCTCACTGAAAATAGTCTGGGTTATAAACATCTCAGGTGTCAAAATCTGAGTGCATCTGCCTACCATTCGGATTTGCATCTCTTTCTTACTCTGCCTGTTCAGCAGCTGTGTCCTTGGTGATGACTGTGTTTGAACCTGGAATCTTATTTAGACACAGGTTTGGGTTTAACCAGTTTGAGCTGCCTGGCAGGTGGACATTCAACTCCAAATGAGAAAAAGTTATTCTGGAAGGTCTGATGAGGAGCCAGGGAAGTGGTGGCCATGAGCACACAGCTATTGAGACGTCACAGGGAACCTGGGCTCAGTCTCAGAGCAGGTGAAGTCACTCGATGGACCTGGTACATCCTTGCTCCTTATCTGATTCTAGATTTCAGAATGGCTGTGTCCAGCAAAGCATTTCCTATCACTTTTGTTCAGAAAAACAGCCAAATCCAGGCAGGTGAGGACCAGTCTTCACATGGGAGATCTTTACCAGTCCATCTCACCCTGATGCTAACAAAATGGTTTGGGTCATTTGGTTCCAACCCTCCCCTGCATGGACAGACACCTTCCACTAGACCAGGCTGCTCCAAGCCCCCTCCAACCTAGTCTTGAACACTTCCAGGGATGGGGCATCCACAGCTTCTCTGGGCAACCTGTGCCAGTGCCTCACCACCATGACAGTGAAGAATCTCTTCCTAATATCTGATCAAAACCTGGCCTCTTTCAGCTGCAGAGACAGGCAGCCTGCAGAAGGCTGAACACTGTTCAGCAATAAGTATCTGATCCAGCAGTAACTCTGGGGCCAGCATTCTCAAGAGCACACCAACTTATATAATTTTTTATAGGATTTAAATGAAAACAGTAATTCATCAGAAATATGTGAGAAGGTGACTCTCCATATGACAGACATCCTCCCCGTACTAAGAGACACAGAAGCAATTATCTGCAGGCCTTTTCCTATGCAAGTGGATTCGTGTTATGCCTCTGTCTCAGAAGATATGCAAATGTGACTTGGGATTAATTAAATCTCAAGACACCTGGAGGGCAAGTCAGAAGCATGTACATTTTCTACACCAGACATTTTAAAATGTGGAAAAAGGAATATTTTACCAGCAAGTCCTTTTGGTTTTGATGGAGGGGAGGAACTGAAGACCAGCTTGGGAATTTCAGGGCAGAAAGGCAGAAGAACCCAAACCAAGAAAATTTAAGTGCTTGTAACTGCAGCTACCACCTGATGCAGCTGATGGTCTCTGGTGTCCAGCAGCAGTTGAAGGGCTGAGAGGTTCCACTGGTGCTGCACATTGTTCAGGTGACTGTTTCAGGTTACCTATTATTAACAGCAGACCCCTTTTGGTGACACATCTGGTGATGGCAGCAATTAAGAGTCTCAGCTCCTGTGAAGAGGCTCAAGGTTGCCCCACTCTCCTTCCCCGTTTTTTTTCCTGCCATTTGGGCAAGAAAAGATGTGCAGGGTCCTCCACCTCCATGCAGGAGGCACCTGCTGCTGATCTTTCCATCATACATGAGCTCACATGTCAGAGTACCTGGAAATAAATTCATCTCAGAGTAAAGCTCCAGTGCCCCTTGACTCCAACTCAACGCCTTTCTTGAGCTTTCTCACTATATCAGCTCTCAGATCCCCAGTAAACACCACTTTAATGCACTTCCTAATTGCTAGAGACTGTTCCCTAAAAGATTAGAAACTGGTGAAAGTTTTAGTGGAATGCTAAGAAGTTAAGAGGAAGAAAAGAGCCGACACTGTCCCCAAGGAAAAGCTCAAGAAAAGATGAGATGGCCACATGTCACTGTGCCTCAGCCAGAGCAGAGGAGCTGTCCATCTCCCTGCTAGCACCCTGCCTAGGAAAGCAGGCATTCCAGCAAGCCCCGATGGAAAAACTGTACCATAATCTGTATTACCAAATCACGTGTTACCATGTTGCCTGGGAGAAAGAGCTCAGTGACACAGAAACACTGGGGCTCCGTTCATGTGCTGTGCCTTCCTCCACAGTGTAGTTTGTTCGAGCCTTTGCTGCTTTTAAATTAAGTTTCAGAGCCATTTCACAACCCACAGCAGCTGCAGGACTCCTGCTGCTGTCCCTGCTCTCTGTGTTAAGGGACCTCTCTTGTTGGAAGCCAAGACATCTCTCTGGCTGTCTTGGATGGCTCGAGCCCCTGCCCGGGGGGCTCAGAGACCTTGCACAGAGCCCAAGACCCCTGTGCCTTTGATTTTTGACCCATGGAGCAAATTACTACCTTTATATGAAGAATTACAAGTCAAGAGAGTTTAAGTAGCATAATAGTTAGTTATGGGGTGAAAAATAGATTTTTGAGGTTTTTAGAATGGGGCCTTGGGGTCCAAGATGGAGGAATTTGGGCATGCCCTGTCCTTCTTCTTTCTTCTTCCTAGCCTCCATGTTCTGGGTGATGTTGGCACTTTTAGATTGGTTTAGAGTAGAAACTCACTGTCTAACATAGGTGATAGGTATTGGAAAGTAATTGTAAATAATGTACACGTAGTTTTTAGTATAAAAAGACAACACCGCCTCTGAGGTGGGCAGTGTGCCTCAACCCGGCCTGCCAGACAGACCTCGGTGGGTGGGAGAAAGAATGTTATCAATAAGAAACAATAAACAACCTTGAGAACGAGAACAGAAAAATCCTGACTCTTCTTCAATGGCCAGGCTGGGAAAAAGAGGCTTGTACGTATCTCAGGGTCACTCTGACCAGCAGAGATTCTGAGACTGTCTCTCTGCAGAACCATCTCTGACACCGATCTCTCTGCTCCCCATCCCTTTTCCACCCCCAACTCCGACTCGTGGGAGACAGGATGGGATCCTATGGTGCTCTGCCAAATTATGGGGCTGCCTGACAGCCACAATGAGGGAGCACATTATATTTTAGAGCTCTATCCAACAATTGCCTAATTAATTCCCATCCCCCACTCCTACATCCAGTACAGAGTGGGGACATCTCAATTTTCTCATTCCCCCAATGAGGGGAAGCTGCAGCACAGCGAACTTCCACGATTCATTCCTGGGCATTACAAGAAGGCACATGGTGAGAGGAAGCTAATGCTGAGTGTCCCCCTTCCCCTGCAAAGTAAAATATAGGGATAAAAAAGGCATCTCATGAGTAGGACTTATCCTCAGCAGCATCCCTCTGCAGCGCGCTGTGCTCGGAGGACAATTAAATTACACTGCCGTTTCCCTTTCATCATGATCCGATTTACAGGGGAATTAATAGGGGCAGAGGAAGAGGCCTGCATGAAGCCAAAGCCAGGGCAACTGGCAGCTCTGAGCCTTCTTGAAAAACAGGAAGCTTGCCAGGATGTCTTTATTAGAGAGGAGAAGGGGGAGAGAGGAAAGGGCTGCTGCAGGAATGAAAGGCAGATACAGACGTCAGCCTTGTTTACAGCAGGGATTTTGCACTGGTGCAGCTGAACCCTCCGGTTCAAAATCCACCCATAGGCATCTGCCACCAGCACAGCTGGAAAAAAATCACAGCTCAGACTTCTTGGCAGCTGCATGAAGAAGAAAGTTGGCCATGCAAGAAAGGTTTTTGTCGTGCTTGGTCATGTGGCTCCAGAGGTCACACCTCTGAGTGGTGATTTCCCATATTTCCCTAAGAACTGCTCCCCCCCTGAGCTCACAGGATTGATGTCCCCATGGAGCAGCCTGCAGCAACCCTGTCTGGACCTGACAGTGCCACCCTGATGGTGACCAAGCCCATCACCCAAGTGGGACAGCAGGTGTCATGGAGACACACTTACCTTGAATACATAATAAAATTCCAGCTTCTCACAAGCTGTTTGGCCAGGCTGTGAGGGTGCTGCTCTGCAGATGGAGACATGGGAGCTGGCTCTTGTAGTACCACTTCACTTCTAGACTGGTTATGGCATGGATGCCCTATGCTGCAAGCTCAGCCATCGCTGCTGTTGCCAGCTGTGGTCCAGAAGCACTTTGGCAGCTTTGGGACAGCACAGAGCCACAGCAATGAAACCACGGGGCCAGTGAGCTCTGTGCAGGGTGCACAAGAGGGTGCTTTGGAAACAATTCCCTGTGTAAAGCCAGATGAACTCCAGAGGTATCTGGTTTGATGGCACTCCTGCTACTCCATGTAACCCATGTACCTGTGTGCCACGCTGCCTCATGCCTGAGAGCAGTGCTGTGTGGTGGCACTGGGACAGGCCTCTGCTAACTGGGAACTGGGCTGTACAGGAGCTGGTGGCAACAAGAGAAAAAGGGAAGATTGTTTCCAGGTCCGTGCTCCCACTCTGCAGAGCCCCTGCAGCATCTCTGCTCTCCGTTCTCTGTTATGTTCCATGTTATTGAGATTTTTCTGCTTACCTGAGTAGCTGAGCCTCAGATGAACCTGCAGTGTCCAGACTGTGGAAAGGAGAGGAGACATGGTGCCCCCAGGAAGCCATATCTCAGGTAGTTATATTGACTGCATCCTTAAATTTACATCTCCAGTGCCTCTGGTGCTGGAAAGGCACAGTGATATTTTCTGCATCTAATCCTTTTTGAAGGTTGACTTATGAAAAAAGTTTTGAGATGTGCTGGAATCTCTCAGCTCATGTTAACTCCCCTCTGCGTGAGGGACAGTCTCTCCAGATGGCAGATCACACATCAGATGAGGGACATCATTGTCATTGCTCTTCAGAGCTGGAGAAAAGCAACTCAGGGTCATTGGAGAGTTTCTGAAGAAGCTTCCTGTGTATGGACTTCTCCTTGACATCAGGGGAATGGAGGTGTTGGAGCAGCAGAAATGGATCAAAACTACTTCTGGAGTCTGGAGATTCCTGGGTAGAAAGAAAATGGTTCCAGAAGTCATAGCAGGTAGATCACAGCTGTACAAAGGTGCAACTGCCTCTCAGGAGCACAAATAGAGGAAATATCAATTCTTAATTTCAAAAATAAATTGATGAAAGAAGGGAATAAGTAGAGAGCTAAAAGTTACTTGCATTCAAAAGAAGCAGAGGATCTAAAATTGCACAGTGAGTGAGTTCAGTGGTGGGACTGTGTGTGTGTTACATGCTGGCAGAGTCTGTGTGTACCTGATGAATGAAGTAGCTGTTAATTCTTAATGCCCATCTCCTCCCATCCTGTTTTCACCTGGGGCTGCCTCTCAGGGAGTTGTGGTTCTGATACAGCTTTGTCAGTGGGACCAGTGGGCTGAGTTAGCTCAGGAGTCTGAGGACAGACACTCATTTAAAGGTGGGGCTTATTATGCAAATAATACCTTGCTGCTTTGTTTTAATTACTGTTGCTTGAATTATGACATTAGTTCTGAGTGGCAGGGCCACTGCTGTGTTGTCACTGTCACCAATGGTCCCACACCAGCCACCCAGCCCAGCTCCTTGACCCTGATCTTGGCTACCTCATCGACCTGCCCTTACAGTGCCAGCAGCAAGTCTTGTCTAAAATGTAAAGGGCAATCTCTACTGCCAATAGCAACCCCTAATGACAATTCAGCACCTGAATGGTGTGTGTTGGTGAAACATCACTTCTGCTGAGGTTTTACTCAGGCAGTGGTGGCATGAGGACTGTGGGAGACAGGTGTTCCAGCCAGTGACCCTCCAAAAGCAAGGTGAAGTGTGCTAGGAAAGGGAGGAGGAGCTGGAGAAACCAATGTCACTGATTTCGAAGATGAAGGATTCTCTTTCTACTCTGAAAGTGACTGAATAAAATGACTAGCATCATCACTGAGCTAAACAGGATTTTCTACTTGTGTTGGATTATTTGAGATGACGGTTTCATTAGCCTGATTGGTGTTGATTTGTCCCTAAGAAACGTATTACTTTAATTTAGCCTTATATTAAAAAAATTACTTTGAATTATGATACCATTTATTAAAGTTGATTTGCTTTCTCCCAACAGATGTGTTAGCTTTGCCCAGCACTAGAAGCTTAATTTTTGGAGTGGAGTTCACAGTGCTGGTTCCAGCTGTGGGCAGAGCTGCCCTCCCTGTGAGCACTTGCTCACAAACCACCTGGTCATGCAGGGACCCCAGTCATCCCATCCACTTAGAAAAGGTTACAGCAGATAACCCCTCATACCCTGCTGAGCTACAGTCACCTGAGAGACAGTTCACACTGCCCTATTTCACACATTCCAGATAAACCCCTGTAGTTATGAAAAGCACTGCTATTCCTAATATTATTAAGGCAAAGGAGTTCCTAGGAGAGGAAGGAGGAGGAAAGATTATTGAATCCTTGCTGAAAGCAAGGTGAGATCTTATGGCCTGGGAATGCAGCCAGCATTAAACCCCACTGCACCAAGGTATATAATTAACAATACATTGTTCCACCTCCACTTCCCAGTTGTGAACAGTGCTTGTACTCACTGAAACCTTCCTGGTGAGCTCCCATCTGCACTCAGCCTTGCATGGCACCAGGACAGAAATCCCCCCTCATCTTCAGCCACACATTCTGCAGCCTTCCTTCTGACCTGGAGACCCAATCAAGCATTTGGAGGACACCCATGCAAGGTTTTGTGCAGGTTGTATCAGTGAGTGATCAAGGCATCTCTCAGGATGCTGCTGTAGTCTTTGGCCGTGGAAGAGCTGCAGCTCTTTGCTTGCATGCCCCATAATCTGGAGGTGGTCAAGCACTGCAGCAAGTGAAATAAAGACAGACTGACCTCCTCAGGCAGAAAGCAATTTGAGAAGGAGCACCTCGTTTAGTCCACCTGGGAATTGCTGAAGGATATATTCAGGAAGATATTTCAAGATTGACTCCGGCAACAGCAAAAGCCCAGGTTATTCAATCCTGTGGCTGTACAGTGTCAGCCATGGCCCCAGCTCCTTTGGTCACCTCTCAGAGCTCAAATGCACTGGGAGCACTCCCTCATAACCATCAGCTTCTCAGTCCTGCCAGGTGAGGGAAATGTTTCCAAGATTTCATTTAATACCTGTATTTAATCCATTAGTTCTCCCTGCAGACCTCCTGAAGGCTGGGCTGTGATTAAGGAGGAGATAAGTGCCCTGTTTATTGCTCTCCTGATACTTCTTCACTTTCCTCTACACTTTCACAGTTTTCATCCTACAGTCATGCAGTGCCTTGGAAATGTGCATGGGAGCCCCCTGTTCTGTCCCCTTGGGATGGGTTGGAGAGTCCACCCACACTCCAGCAATACAGCTCCTGCTCTCCTCTGAGGCCCTCTGAGATTCTGTGATTTTATGGAGTTACAGCCCTTGGTGTGAGGAAAAGTTAACAGCAAAATGGACCGAGAGTCATCTGCAACCACTTTTTCTCCTTGACTCCTTGCCATTAAGCTGCAGGCTTGAGTAACATTTGTTTTGTTATCTCAGTTTAAAGGGAAAATTCATTCTTTTTCATATTTTTCCTTTTCAAAATACAAGAAGAAGGCAGCAGGAAGTGGCCAGGCCAGGAAGGAAGGAAAGTAACCATCTCCAGTAGACCACGTTCTACGTAGAGTTCTTTCTGGTAATATGCTCCATGAATCCTGCAGTGTGGCCATGACTCCTGTAAAAAACAGAGAGGACAAGCACGACTATTGAATCACAGCAGCTCTCTCTGTGCTTCTGCAGCTGTCACTGCTGCAGCACAGGCTGCACTGGTCTCACTGCACACTTGGCTTCTTCTAGTGCAAAAAAGTGCTGGATTTCCTGTGCAGATCAACCCACTGGCAGCTGTGAGGTCAGAATGGTTCCCATTTCTGCTTCGCCGGTACATCCCCAGGTGCCAAAGGGTCTTGCATATGGTACAGAGAAAGGTTCTGGTTTACTGCACCTTTCTACTCAACAAAGATAAATAATCCCTCAGTAATGCACAGTTTATTTCCCTCCCAACACAGACTTCCAGTCTTGATGCTCTTTTTATTACTGACTTAGGCATAAAGCAGTTTTTATGTTCACTGCAGACTTAGAGTGCCCTACACACTTTCTGCAAACAGGGAGCTGTTCATCTCCTACTCACTGGCTTTGACCACCTGAACAAATGCACTGCTGCCCACAATATTCATCTGCCTTGTCTTGCATGTTTCTAATGGCCTGACTCACACCTTTCCTGGGGCAGATACTATCAGCATGTGAATTAGCAATGCCTCAAGGAGGTCTTTAGTTTGTGTGCATGCACGCAAAAAGGTGCTCGAGCCTGCTACATGAGAAGCAAAACCTGCAAAGAATTAAAGAAAAACAAACCCAAAACTGGAAGAGCTGAAAATCTTTGGCATTTTGACGTGTGTTCAGCTGTAAGAACCCATGTCTGCTGTCTGTGGACATCAGCACTTTTAGTGCACACTTCAGACAGCTGCAATGATGTGACTGTCCAGTTAACAAAAACTCCAGTTGTCATTTGCTGCTCTTGGCAGTAGCTTCTACCTAAACCACGCAGAAGTCCTTATCTGTTAACATTCCCAAAGGGGGACATGTCTGAGGAGGGCTGGGCAGCCCCCTACAGGCCTTTATGTTTGTTTCTCACACACAGACATAAGAGCACAAATTCTGGTGAAATATTTGGGGAAAAAGATATTTTCTAATGTCACAACTGAGCTCAGTTTCCCAACTAATTGCTGTGAGGTATTTTTGCACCAAACCTTTCAGCATGGCAAAAGAAGGAGTCAGAGCATTCAAACAGACCTGCAAGCTCCTGCTGAAGTTGGTTGCTAACTTGGGATCTTCCTGATGCCTTTATATAACTTCCAAGAGGTTGGCACATTTGGAGAATATTACCCTTCCTAATGGGCTCAGAGGCAAGGGAATACACCAGGGTAAATGCACCATAAGCCAAGTCCTTCTTCATCACATTGTATTTTTCTGTGCTTGGATACAGCACCCATGTGGCCTGGGAGAGTATGCCAGAGTGAAATTTCTCTCATGATGCACCATTTTCTTAAGACCCAATTTCCCACTAACTCCATTTCCCTCTACTCTTCTGTGTTGTACTGGGAATAGTTTTCATCTCCTGACATCACCAGAAGGGCTGAGAGATGCTGAAAGCATACATCTTCTGGGAAGAAAGCACTGTGTGGCAATGGAAGAATAATTGTGGTGACAGGGCAGGGAGAGCAGGTATGTCTCTCTACCAAGATTTTACAGCCTCATTTACTATTAAAAAAAAAAAAAGTTTTTTCTTGTTAGAAGCAGCAGAGAAACATGAGAAATTCAGAAACTCAAAATATTCCCAAGGAACAAAAAGAAAAAGGGTTAAAAAAAAAATCAAACCCACTCCTACAAAATCACATCTAGTTCAAGCAGCAAAGAATGTGTGACCAGCCTGGAGTTGATGCCTGTTTCCTACTCACTGCAGGAATTTCAGGGGCCTGAGCCCAGCCAGAGCTCACTTCTGGAGAAAACACAAACCTACCATTCATTAACCTCTCTGCTGGGATGTGGCACAGGCTGAGGGAGGCATGGCCAGGACCTGCATGGTGCACCTGGAATGAGAGAGCCACATATCCCAGGAGTGGACATGGCACAAGCTGGAGCTGCTTGGTGGTGGTGGTTGTAAAGGGCTTGAAGTATTCAAGTATTCAAGTAAAGTATTAACTTTAAATTGACACCTGTGTGTGATTGTAGACAGATTGAATTTAGGACAGCCCATCAGCACTGACTGATGGGAGAACAACAACCAGCACCTTTGCAAACAGCAGGCATTGATAATCCAACCAAAATGACCCAAGCAATCATTGCCTCACGTGGGCCAGGGCTGGTTCAGACACTGCAACCTAAAGCACACCCAGGTCAGCCAGTCACAGACATTAGCGGTGTCTGACAGACTTGTCCCCCCACAATGCATGTCATGAGAAAATAGCAAAAGCATGGACTGTGCTACCAGAGCATGGCAAATTTGGCATTGGCTCAGGCAGACTTCCATTGTCAGAAGTGCAGAAAATAAATGCTACAGACTAGGCGGATCTCTTCTTTACCAGGAGGAACTGAGCCAGGCTTCTCAGGTCTGTGCACAATTTTAGCTCACTGCAAAATCACCACTGCTCACCCTCCTTCTTCCAGTGAGTAACAGGATGGCAGAGGCTGGCGATACAGATTCCAGGTGAAAATAAGCACAAGCAGCATGTCAGGGCTTTAATCACATCTCTATGAGATGTGATTTTTCCTCCTTGCCAGATGTACCTTTTTTTGTGCACAGACATTAATGCTTGTGGAACAGCACTTGATCAGCCTTCATTTCCTGGCTGGATCCCTGCCCATTTCTCTGGATGAGCAGCCCAAGGTTTCCTCCTGCTGCCTGGCCAGCCCTGGGTGGCTGTGACAGCCGGGGCCAAGCGCACGCACTGCAGTGGAGCCGCTGCCCATGCGGCTGCCTCAGCCTCCTCTCTGCCACCCCTGCCTGCTTCATTAGCATCACGCCGTTCAAAGGCATGGAAATTCAATTATATTTAGGTCACAAACATATTTTAAGCAAAAATACCTATTCTATTGAAAGCATCTTCTTCAGAGACTGTCTGCTGCTTCAGGATGGTTGCACTAATACTCACTGTCCTTAATGTTTTTTAATGAGATACCAGGTGCTTCCAAAGTCTGATTTTTGTTTGAATACAAATTAGATTCATTCTCTCTCTCTCTCTCTCAATCTTAATGCTGGTAAATAAGAAACTGCTTTCTGGCAGCTCATTTAGGTATCCCAAACAGGAAAAAGCCCAGATTTCCCTAGATATCTATGAAAGAGAGATAAAACGGCTCTGCCACAGGGACAGGACTATAGTCCCGAACAGTCTGGTGCTGCCAGTGCTCTGCTCTCTGCTTGCTAGCAGGCAGGCAGGCAGGCAGGCAGGCAGGCAGCTTTCCAAGAGCACCAGCACTCAGACATTGCTCCCCACGCTTTGGGCTGCCACTCCTTTTAGCAGTGGCCTCTCCATGACTCTCTGTGGATTCACATCTTAACTAGATTCAAGTATCTGGCTATACCTCCTATCAAGGCTGTACAAGTGATGATCTCCTTGGACTTTGTTGTCGCAGACATCTTTTCACTAAAAATCCTTTCTTAGGATTTTTTCCCTTCTGAGGAGCTGAGGCCTCAGAAACAAAATGTAAACAATGGTCATCTGCTGCTGTGGAATGCAACAGGTGGATCCGTGATTGGTCTCCTGTGGATGTTTGGATTTGGTGACCAGTCACGGCAGAGCTGTGCTCTCGCTCTCTGTCCGAGCCAGCTGCCTTTGTTATCATTCTTTTTATTCTATTCTTAGCTAGCCTTCTGAGGAAACCTCTTCTTCTATTTCTTTTTAGTATAGTTATAATGTTATATATATATATATATATATATATATATAATAAAATAATAAATCAAGCCTTCTGAACATGGAGTCAACATTCTCATCTCTTGCCTCATCCAAGAACCCCTGTGAACACGGTCACACTTTGTAAATATTGATCATTATTCTGGAAGCAGCTCAGCCCCAGCTCCTCTGCTGCTGGAGGAGACTTGTCTCACAGTCAATACACTTCAAACTAGAGCATATTGTGATGCTTAGGGATCCCTGGCTGTCCACACTTAGATCAATATTCCCAAGCCTCCTGTGAACAAGCCTGGGGCATGGTTACCTAGCCCAAGGCTTCCAGTGGGATAAAGCAGTATCAGTCCTGGACAGCCCAGAGCAATAACCTGGAGCACTGTGTCACACGTCCCTGCTCCAAAGGACAGGTCCCAAAGCCTCCCTTGTTTCTGCTGACACACACCAGAGGAACAGGGCTGCTGCTGCTGCTTTGCCCCTACAGCCACCCTGGACAGCCTGCTGGCTTGCCCTGCTGCTGACATGTCCTTCCACCTCATTATAACCTTTCTGTTTCCGTGAAGGCTTTGTCTTGCATTTGATTCCTGAGACAATTTTCTCTCTCCTCCTAGGGAGGCTCAGTGGGAGACAGAGACCCAAGCACAGCAGGCTGCTTCCCCTGCCAGGCCCTCTTAAACTTCACAGCATGTCCTGGCACTGCAGGCATCACTGAGGCACAGCTCCCCAGATGTCTCAGGAAGGAGGTGATGCTATTTTTCTGCCCTCTAGGATTCCTCCAGGGGATCTTCAAATCCCTTGACTCTCACAGAGCAAGTCTGTTTAATCCAAGTCTGAAGGAGGCAGCAGCACAGGAAGAATTAGATGGAGGAAGCCAATTTTTGGAAGCTTAGTAGAAAATATTGTAATGCTTCTGAATGTTATTTAGGGTTGACAGTGCACATTCTCTCATCAACAACTTAGCTCATCTGCTCTGGCCTGCTCTGCACTGGGCCAGGGAGCACAACTCCACTGCAGTTTTCTTGACCTGCAGTGGTAGCAGGAACAGGGGAGCTCTCATCCAGCTGGGAGAGGCACCTCTGACCATTGGGAAGAGGAGCACGAGCAGCCTGAGAAACGCAGTTCTCAGACAGAACTCAGAGAGCTCTGAGAGAGCTCCAGTGCCCTGCCCTCATGTACATCCATAGAACCACAGAATACTCTGTTGGAGGGGACCCACAAGCTCCTGGCCCTGCACAGGACACCCCCAAGAATCACACCATATGCCTGACAGTGTTGTCCAAACACTTCTTGAACTCTCAGGTATCACTCATCAGATAAAATGCACTTTAGGCCAGAAGCAGATGCAGAAACTGGTTTGAATGGAGTTAGACAGAACATCCACCCAGGAAGGCTTGACAGTGTTATTGAGTTAGTGCAGCACATGTGGTCCAGCAGGCAGGGGCAATGGCTGGGCCTCCCTCAGAATTGATGGCTTTATCCCTTGCATTAGCACCAGCCTGCTGGCAGTGCCTGGCTTTGCTTGTAGAGGCTGTTTTTCCCTCCTGCCATGCCTGCAGAGCTCTGTTCCACTACAGGAAGAGAAAGAGGGCACTATCAACTGTGTGTTCTGTTCATTCAAGCCAGGCTTGTCATGACAGGGAAGCAGTTGTGTATGGTTGTCCTTCAGGAGCCTGAACTGGCTGGAGCAGAGCAGAGCAGCCATCCTTTCTAACGCCAGGAACTGTTGGAGAGGGCAGGAAACAATGATGGCATCTACTCATGCACCTTTGACCTTTCCAGTCCTCCCAAGGGCTGCATGTGGTGGATGAGAGATGGAAGGCAAACCCCACAACCACCACTCTGATTTCCCCATGTGCAGGACGTGCCTTGCTGAATGACAAAACTTCAGCTGCTGCACAAACCACAATTAAATATGTTTATTAAGAAAACCACTGCTTTATAGATTTTTATGCTGGGTATTTCTTCTCTTGTCTTTACTAAACCTACAGCTTGATTTTGCAAACTGAAAACTCAGTATACAGCCCTGGTGAGTTCAGAGCACGAGCAGTTTTCTGTATTCAGAATTAGTTCTCAGTTTCTGCTTTTGGCTCCTTGTAAATCTACCTGCTTTTCTCCAGTGATAATATTGAATTCAGCCAGATTAAATCTAGACAGAATGGGTACAGCACATTTTTTTTCTGCTAGGTGATCACTGAATCTGACTTATCAGCTCTGTGACTTGATATCTAGAAGCTCGATACAAGATCTTGGAAGCCTGTCTACACAAGAACACCATTTTAACCAGCAGCACAATGTCTGCAAGCCCTCCACCATCAGCCTACACTTCCCTTGAGGAAGGAGGAAAGAAATGGAAGGGCTGATCAAAAGCAGCCTCTGTTTTTTACATAGCACTGATGTAATGAAACATCCATCCTGGAAGTGCAGGAGATTCCAGGAGGCATTCAAGGAACCTCTGCTGGGGAGAAACAATATGCAATGGAATTTCAAATGGTCCTCTCAAGGGAGAGCTCAAATTGTTTTTTTTTCCTTGCATCCAATAAATCAAAATTATAAGCAAACAATATTCCCAACTAGGCACAAGATAAACTGACAAAGGGGAGAAGTTTCTGTTTATTTATTCCTCTTTAAAATGACTTAAAAGAAAATTCAAAATACTATTTAAAAAAGAGGGGGATTCAGAGTATTGAGAAGCTGAAAATCAAACCACAAAGGAGGCATTACAAGGTTAGCAGAACATAGAAAGCATAGTTAGTATAAAACAGATTTACAGTCTCAGTGAGCAGCAAATTTGTACCGCCCATGTAAGTGGAACAGCACATAATGCTGCCCCTACTCTCTGGAACACAGAACTGTTTTATAATTTTGTTTTATTGTAGTACTGTGTAGGAAAACACAACAATTTTAAAAAAGCAACATTTTCAATTGAAAGAGAAAAACATTAAAAACATTATATTGCTCTATAGGCACTGATAAATGTCTTTCTGTGGTAAAAGAGTGTGCCAAGCAGAATTCAAAATTGTACAATTCCTTTTAAAATCATATAGCCCTGGTGAGATTGCAAATCAAACTTAGTTATGCTACTTCTCTGGCACTGCCTGACAGCAGCTCTGCCCACTGTGAACTGTCTGCATGTCTTCACGGACAGGGCTAGGCAGAAGCAACAGGCAGCAATATTGGAAAATGAAGGTTTCTCCTGGCAAGTCAGAGCACTGGCAGCTGAGATCCATGGAGGGCATTTGTTACGCTGACAAGAAGTGACTGACTGTGTGTGCTTGCCAAGGCTTTTGCTCTGCCTGTTTCAAGTTACACCTGACCTTGAGGTGCTGAGTCCCAGTAGGGAGCGAGAAAAGGTTGCTGTCTACAGGCCTGCTTACAAAGAGCCACTCTGGTGGCCAGTGGCCACTGGCAGAGGGTCAGCTACAAGCCCTGTCCAAGCTTGCCATCAGCAGACAAATACTTCCCTCTCCTCTCCCCTCACTGAGCACAGGCAGATGTATGTCACATATGCCCTCCTCTGCAGAGTGCTCTGCTCAGACTACAGAGCCCTTATGTCCCCTGAGAGCAGGGATGAGGACTTCACTGGGATCTGCAACAAAAATCAACTTAAAGCCATCGGGAGAAAGAGCTGCTAGGGCCTTGGAGAAGGTTAAAGCAGTGCCTGTGCAAGGCACTCTGAAGCAGATTTTTACCGTGCAAGCATCCTCACTTCTGAGACTTGTCCTCCCCTATGTGTTTTGGCACATGCAGCTCTGCTGCTCCCCAGCTCTGGTGAGCAGGATGCCTGAGATTAGCAGTGCTGAGCTGCAGTGACCCTGCCTGTGCACAGGGGAGGGAAGATGCGCTCCAGTCTTCTGTTCTGCCAAAGAGTCTCTGCCTTAAAAAGTCACCTTTTAAAAAATGTCCCGGCAGGGGCAGTTAATCAAACATGTCCTCGAACATGCGCTGCCCCATGGCTATGTAAACCTCCTTTTCCTCCGGCGTCATCTGTGCCACCAGCTCAGGGCGCTGGCTCACTTGGCTGTAGGAATGCGGGCGCCCAGCCACTGTGACAGTGGGGTCTTCTGCCACCACCTCAAACTCTTCATCCTCCTCCTCCTCCTCCAGCCCGTACGTTGCGGTGGCCGTGGCGGCGGGGCGGGGAGGGGACTCCTCCTCCGACTCGCTGGTCTCGCTCTCGGAGTCACTGGCGTTGCCGCCCGAGAGAGGAGCGGCACCACTGACGGTGACGGTGGAAGCGGAAGGTGTCTTCTTCTCGTGGATGAGCAGGGCGCGCATCACCTCCTCATTGTCATCCAGGGCTGCCCGGCTCTCCTCACGCTCCTGGAACGCATCCAGATCCCGGCCCCCTGCAAAGGGACACGAGGGAATGAGTATTTCCTCACAGAGATCGGTGTGATGGCCCTGAAAGCTTTCTAAACCTTCAGTAATTACTGCCACTGAGCTCAGTTGACAAAGCCACGTCCTTTCTCTATGCCAACTCCTCCTCTCCCTTCAAAGACAGAGACAGTTATATCTCATAATGGCAGAGCAAATACTGACATTTCCTAGGAGGCCTAGAGTCAGTGTGGCTCCCAGCTGGAAGCCTTGACCAGGAGCACATTGAAAGTGAAGACAACAAATGCACAATGGGCAGGCACCTGGAAAAGACTTCCCCAGGGAGGTGTCAAACTCAGGCTCTACAGTGGAGTAGAAAGCAAAGCAGTCCTTAAAATACAGACCCCAAGCCCAGGCCCTATCCTGCTGAGCTCCCTGCCTGTAAGGATTAACACAGAGAAGAAACTGATCCAGGCAGACAAAGAATATGTGGAAATCATGTGTTATGAAACAACATTTAGAGCAGCCATGCCTGGTGAGCTCAGAGGTGCACCTATACCAGGCAGAAAGGGGAAGAAAAGCTCCTTACAGGAAGATGGTGCTGGCATGGAGCAGATGCAGCTGACAGCCTGCAGCCCAGCTGTGCAGCACAGCACTAACCAGTGCCTGCTCTCCAAGTGAAACACGGCCCAGACAGTCCCTGTAGCTCCCTACCTGCACCTCTTACTTGGAGGGGACTGCAGTGGCCCAGTTGACACACCTGGCCTGTGCCCCTCTTTCAGAAAACTTGTCTGAACAACAGCTGAGAGGGCTCAATATGGCTCTGGTAGGAAGAACATCTGCAGTTCATGGATTTTGAAGGTAAGATTCTGCTCAAAAAGTAGCATCCCACAGAAAACCTCTCCTAATCCTACCTTTGGTGAGAGGGCTGTGAGTCCACCTAGCACCAAAAGAACTACAGGGAGTATTGGAAAAAAAGAAACAAACCAAATCTAAAAAACACCACAAAACAAAAAACAGAACAAAAAATTAAATATGGAGAAAAAAAATAAGGCCTAAAAAGTAGGACAGGCTCCCTGTGGCAAAGTTTCTGTCTTACACCAAAAGATGCTGCCTACGAACAACTGCTGGAGCTGAGGTGTTGGCATTCTGCCTTCATACAGGCAGCCACTTGCCCACTCCTCCAAGACACAGACTCTCATGGTTTCAGCACCACATCCAGTCAGGCAGCTCCCAAGTCTTTTCCCTCCCCAGTTAGAAATGTGCTGGTTATATTTTTCAACTTGAAATTAAAAAATAATGTGAAGGAAATAAGTTCCAGGGCAGTTTGTGGTCACTCCTTTCCTGTGGTAAAATAAAGGCTCAAAGAACCATACCTAATTTGACCAGAATTCTGTTCTTATTGTAAACAAAGCTGTAGTAACAGGTGATGGCTACAACTACTAATACTAGAGCACTGCCAAATTCCTGAAAGAAAGGAAGAATAAAGGCATCGTGTTGGCAGCCATGTGCTCAGCTCACTGCTTGTGACTGTGGAGCAGAAGAGGCTGTAGGAGAGCATTTCTGTGAAATAATATCATAGCTCATCACACTGAGAGTTGTGAAATGACAACAGCCAGAGTTAGCTCCACAAAGGCTGACTTTGTGGTTCAGAGGGGCTGTCTCTTGCTTGCAAGAACTGTTTCTGCCAGATCCAAGCAGTGAATCTTTTCTGTCAATGGTCCCAAGTTTCTGTCCTTCCTGTTTATGTGTTGCAGAAGCAATTTCAGGCTATTTTCACAAGCTCCCTCTTTGATCTCCAGTAGCTGAGGAGGTTAAGCAGTGATGCCACCATCCTGTAAGGAGATACTCCACCTCCATGTCCCTCAATGACTTCTTGAGAAACATTTATGCTGTGTACACCAAAAGCTGTCTCAAGGAGTTGATTTAAAACTACAGGTGAATTGAATGTCTAGCAGAAAAATGGAGTGAGAACTCACCATGGCTGGTGAGTAACAACAACATCTGCTACAGACTGCAGGAGCGGGTTGTTCAATCATCTCACTTTGCTTAGTCTATTTGAAAAATGTTTGGGGATCCATAATACACTTGAAAGGCATTACATGTGAACAAGTTCTTTAGGTATCTTGTGACCATTACATCACATCTATTTTCTTCATTTCTGCTACACCTAAATATTCCACTCCTCTCCTGAACATGGCACGAGTTCCAGGGTTACATACTCACACATATGACTCCCTTTTGCCATATCTTCTTCCTAGGGCATCAACAGTTTCAGTCCATAATCCTAAAATTACTCTGTCTATTGACTCACTCTTGTAAAAATCAGAAAAGGTCTCCATTTCCAATTTTGGCATGGAATCTTAAGCAGCACACATACCAAAGCAGAATGTTTCTACTAACAGTTATAAGATTTTGACCATTGGTCTGTGGATAACCTGACCCCAAGATGAATGAAAATAAAAGCAGAGATAATGGGAAACAAACAGAAGGGAATAAAGACTCACCTGTCAGGGTGACAGACCTTCCTACTGTACTTCCAGAAGCTGTATTTCTTAGTATTCTTCATACATAACAACTTTTGAGAAACCATTTTCAAGAAGGCTGGGAGCATATAAACAGTGCTGGAGGATTTAGTAGACTTCAGGGTCACTGAACATTAATAAATGTTATTTTTTAGCAGTGACCTATTAGGGAGACAGCTTTCTAGATGAAACTGAAAGACCTTCATCTAGAAGCAATAAGCTCTCAAGGTGGAAGACATAACAGTTAATTAACATTTTAGAAGCCCCCACAAAATTTCATGGACAGCTCAGCTTTACTGACCTAGATTTCAATCCTGGATCTAAGGAATTTTTCCATCTGCCTACACACAGGTGCTTTGCACAGCAGAGGGGAGCAGACACTCCAGTGTTGGGAGCAGCAGCTGTACATACACACACACACACACACACACACACCAGAAGATGGTTTTGCCAGCACTGTAAAGGCCTTGTACAAGTCCAGCAGTACTTCTGCTCTGTGAATTTCTTACCATCTTTGATTTCATCCGGGTCATAAGCCCCCTGCACCGTGCTCTCCCGCAGCCAAATGGGTCTCTCTCTGGCGGGCTTTCCTTCGCTTGCAGACCGGCTCAGATCCTCCTGGTCCTCCATGCTGATGACGACGTTCTGGGTGTACAAGTCCTCGTATGATGGTCCCTTTGTGGTCCATGCTTCCCGATGGTGTCCCCCTGCAAGGCCAGCTGCTGCTCCTGAACCAGCACCGGCCGCACGCTCCTTGCTACATGGAAGTTAAAGAGAGAAAAACAGAGCTCTCAGAACAAGCCCCTCCTTAGACAAAAATACTTCAATGATGATTAGTTATCCCTCATGGTCTGCACTGAGAACTTTCATTCTCAGTTCTAACATGTGCTGCCAGGAATTTCTGCAGCAGCTTGCTGGTTTGGGAAACCTGTGGATCTCTAGTGGGGCCATGGCAACATCCACCACAGACACTGAAAATAAGAGGCAGCACTACAGATGCAAATGCACTTAGGTTAAAATAGGCATAACATGCCTGAATTCCCTGAAACCAAAGCCACAGCAGCAAAACACAAACAGTAGTCTGGTATTTGGAAAAGCCTCTTTTTGGCCTTCACACAGCAGCCAAATACTGCATTAAAAAAGCACTGAAGTCTAACCAAGGTAGATAGTAGGTCCAGGGACTCAGCACGCTCAGAGCTGTGAACTGTTATTAATCACAGGACTACTGAAGGAGTTAACTCATCATGAATAATACAATTCAAACCTTTGCTTGATTTGTGAGTGACAATGCACTTGAGAAGACACCTCTCCTCTGTTACACAGGAGATCTGTACTATCCACAGATGCAGCCCTGGGAGGACTGGGAGCCCAGGCAGAGAAGAAAGAAGAGAGAGCACCTTCAAACCAGAGAACTAGGGCTGGACAAAAGGCTTTGTGTGCTGATGGAGTGCAGGAGGAGACAGAAGAACTGTCTTCACTGTGGAAAAAGTGGAGAAATGAAGGTGCTGACCCATGTGAAGGGTATGGCAGTCAAAGCCCAGCCCTCCTCTGCTCCCTGCACATTTCCCTGCAGAGCCCCTTCTAGCTCAGGAGACTGATGGAGAAAAACATTCCTGCTTGGATCTGATCGAAACAGGGTATCAGGTGAAATATTTTCTGCACACTGACAATGGCAGTGAGCCTAAAATACACCCTGGCCTGTGCTGCTGTGTATACAGAGTGGGGAAAGCCAAATGTGACTGTTCCTCTACTTTAGAATGAGATTCTATCTTTTCAGAGAAACAAATCCACTGCAGATCATATAATTTCTGTCATCTGAGTCATCTGATTGCCAGGGGTACCTACAGCTTTTCATGAGGAACGGCCCTGCCTTGACTCCTTCTCTTGTCCAGATTAAATCCATCAGGAATACTCCAGGATGCCAGCTGAGCTGACAGTTGTCATCAGTGAGCATGGTTCAGTTGCTGCTGTCTACCCAATGACCTTTTCTCCAACCAGGAAGCTTAAAATAAAGTTGCACTTGGAGAAGACCTGACTAATATGTGGGTTTTTTTTAGTTCAGCAAGGACATTACCACTGTTTGATGAGCTCATTCTGCTGGATTTTTAGGGGTAAACAGTGAGGGGAAATGACACAGGTAGGTGAACATTGCTCTTCCCCAAATAAAAAATATTGGTGTGTTCAGCCACAGTGTTGATTGAGAGCTACTCACAGGCTCTCAGTAGTGGAATGGCTGGGATCTGTTAAGAAAATACTTCACAGCATCTGTGTTAGCATGTCTCGTGTCCTTAGAAATTCTGCAGAGCCAGCTCTGCTAGGAGAGCTTCACAGCAGCCTTGAATTTTGGGGCAGAAGGCTCATGCGCATGGATTGCTTATGTAACCTAAGGAACCACACAGAGACCTTCTCCCCAGCGTGTTATTTCAAGTGTTGGTACCTTTCAGCTCCCCAAGACAGGCGTGTGTTCTGTGAAAAGCACCACTCTGCTTCCCACACAATAGAAATCTCTAACTAGCGTTTCCCTGACGATTTTATGTAATCCACTTTCCTCACAGGATGCACAATGCATCTCTCCCCCAAGCTCTCCCTCGCCATGACTACAGTGTGACACTGAACCCTCAGTAGTGCCAGGAACTACCTAATAATACTTTTGCATAGAAGCCTCTGGGAGTGTGCCTGAAATTGACTTTTTTCCTACACAGAACCATTTAGCAGCAAAACACTTATTCCATGACGTCAGGAACGTTTCAAAAATGAAAGTAACACTTCTAAGAGACACCTACAGTACTAATTACTTCACGTGATCTCCTGCAATGTCCTACACTGAGCTGGAGCCATCCAGACACTTTCTGTCTGATTTTGGACCCCAGTGAGCTTTGCAAGTGTGCCTCAGTTGATGTCACTGTTGGTAGGTGTGAGCACCACCCCAAGACTACCTGAGCAGGGGAACACTTCATTCTGCAAGAAGAGAACTTACTGTCAAACAACCTGTTCCAAAGTACAGCATTAGACACCATGGACCAGGCACCAACAAAAGGCCAGGTTTGGGAGCTGCCTCACAGGCAGCACAGAGCAGATGAAGGGATCTCTTAAATCTCTCTTTCTCTCTTAGATCCATGAACTACTTGTTCCCCACCTAGCTCCAGACTTCACATGGCCACCCTGCAGGCAGGAACTGTGGCAGCTCAGTGGCCCAGATGTGGCTACATTTAGTCTGTTTCATTCACCTCGATGGAAATCCCTTAATGACTGGTTTAGCTGCCTTTAAAGGCAACATAAATAGCCCTTGACACTGCTGAGGTATGGCCCACAGAAACCACGCTGTGCAGTGGGCAAACAACTTGAAATTTTCATCTCAATCCTGCCCAGACTATTAAGAGCAGTCTTGGATAATGGGGATAACTCTCTTTATTTGCCACATTTGAGATAAAACAAAACACATTTTCATTGTGCTGCTCTTAAGAGTTTCAACTTCACAGGAGACAACCCATGGTTCTTGACAGCATGACCACAGAAAATTAATTCTGTGAAGATTTTTTGTTAATTGAAATCATGCTATTTTGACACAATGAAATAGAAGGGTTATTAAAATCCATAATTTTTCAAAAACTACGGAGAAGGGCTTAAGTAAAACAGGTTTATTTTGAAACCCGTGGGGCTAATTCATGCTCTCCCACGATCAAGGAAATTAACAGCCTCTCAGGAAAACATAAATGAAGATCTACCCAGTTTCCCAGGGCAGGTGAATGACAGTTCTGCAGTGCCAGTGGGGCCACTTAGAGCTGTAACTCTCCTGAAAATACGTGGAGTTGCCCAAGTTACTGCAAAGAGAAGATGCAGGCATTTTGTGACCTTTTTGGTTTGTTTCACAATCATCAAATGTCAGTTTTGTCAATGATTTTAGACTCTCAAGACTCCATAAAAACAGAGAGGGTAAATAATCCAGGGTTTGGCACTTTAAAAAAATCTCACAGCAGTGCTTTCATGGAATTAACTGCTTTGAATTAATAAGAGTTAATAAATAATTAAATCACTGTATGTGCTGAAGCAAGTTGTGTTCAAGTAAGCATTTAAAAAGCTGCCTATTTATTTTGTCATTCCTTGCACAGAGTAATTAATCATTTACAATGTTTTTTAAGTATTTAAGAGTCGAGTAAGTGGGTGCTGCGATTTAATCATGGGACTGCACCAGGCCTCTGCTGTGATAATTTCCTGTACACAAAAAGGGAAGACTAAAAACTTACTCTTTTTGGTAGGGTTATCCCAGTTCTACTACTTAAACTACTGAAAAGAGATTTTAAAGAAAAGTCTAGTGATTCAGCTTGGGTATAAAGGCTTCAAAGAATTCCCCATATCACCACAGACACGTTGAGTGACCTTGGAAAAATCTTTTCTGCTCTTTATATTGCTTCTGTTTTTCTATCAAAATGATGAGGAAAAATAGCTACCTTCTTGGCTAGAAAAGGACTATGAATAGACAAAGAATTTTTATTATAATGATTAGAAGCTGTCTAGCATGAATATATGAGGAACATTCTTTCTCAAGGTTAGCCTGAGAGGAAAAAAAGAATATCTTGCTTGCTCTCCTATTAACTAACGCCAAGCACCCCAAGGCACTGTGGGAATGCTTCCCCTCATGGTACAGCTCTTTTCCCCCGTGTGTATAATTATTTTTTTTTAAATACAGAGAAGTGCATCACATTTCACCACAGCTGACAAAACTGACATCTCCCCACATCTTTTTGCATTATTTAAACATCATCTGTTTTTGTAAAGCTAGGAATGTACCAAAAAAAAGTGTCGTTTCCCATGGGTAAGAACATTTTAATGAGTTTTTCATTCCAACATGGTCTTCTCCTGAAAAGAAGAGGTGTGTAACAAGTTGGACAAAATAAGAAGAAAAAACTGCTTATTACAAGTAATGTCTTCAAACTAGAATGCTGTAATATGAGGATTTGAAATACAAGGTGTGGATTGCAGATAGCTTCATTTCAAAAGCTGGGTAGAAGCAAAAGGAACAGATGACAGATAAGTATTTGAGAGACAGTAGACAGCATAGGCGGCACCTTCAGAGCTTTATCAAGCAGCTGCATTTTTTAACTATTGGGCCAAGGGCTTGGTGTGCATAGCAGCTGCAGCATGGCAAGCAGCATGCAATTCAAGTATCCCACCTCATAGAAAAATACATGCAGAGGGCTGTTTAGTAAAAAATGGTTACAGCCCTCTGTCTCCTTGTAAACCACACATCCCTGGGGCAATCTGTCAGCTGCTTGCATAGTTGGTGCTGTACAAGTAAATCCTGCACAAGGTTTGGGAAAGCCTCACAGAGCAGAGCAGAGGAACACTCTACAAGGAAGCAGTGCAGTGAGGAAAGACCAGGCACGCTCCCACCTCTGCTTCAGGGCAGGAATCTCTGTGGGCTCTGGCTCCAGGATTTCATAGGCTAAGTTAACATCTTCTGTCTCACGAAGCAGCGCGTAGATGGGCTCAATCTGCTCATTGAATCTCGCCACCAGTGTCCTTGCATCCTTCTTGGGCATGGCCGACTCATCTTCCTCCACTTCAGTCTCGCAGAACGTACAGCGGAAAGTTCCTAAAACAAGAGAAGGCGCTCAGCGTTGGAAGGAAAGCAGCAGGCCTGCTCCTCATGCAGCCTTCCCAACAGCAGTGCCTTGCTGTTCCCTTAGCTGGATGCTAAGGAGTTTTTCTGCCCCAAAAATCCCTTCCCACACACGGTGTACCTGGTTATTATTCAAGCAGACAACAAAGGAAGTATTTTGATACCAGCCAGGGATACCCAGCTGGGTACAGTTTCTCGCTCTGAAAAGCCCAGATGGGCTGCAATACCTCTACTGAGACATCTCCTAATCTCCCTCCCTCCTTGCTGCACATTTTAAATGTCAGCTATGACTGGGCTGTGATAAAAAGCTACACAGCATCCTCTAAGGAGTTCAAATATCTTCTGTTTCAGGTGCCTGCACCGCTATCTCCCAGACCACACCAATAGGCTGATTTCACAATAAAAGAGAGAATTTACACTGCACCAATCAGCCAGCAGGAACTGCTAATCTAACCCTTGTCACTTTGCAGCTACTGCAAAAAAGAGATGGCTTCTCCTTCTGTTTCAGGACCAAACCAGGCAAAAAAGTCATTACTGCAGAGCAGCCAATGCAAAAACCTATCCCACCCAACTTCCATATTAGCTTCTTAAAACTACGAATGGTAAGATAAGAATCATGTGAACAGCAGTTAAAAATAAGTTTGTTTTGCAGACCTCGTCAGGATCTATAAAAACAGGTCAGACTGAAATGGCTACATGGCAAAGCAGCTACAAAAAAACCCAGTGAACTCCTGCACAGCAGCTTTTGGGTTTCATCACTCCATCTGTGAGCAGGACCCTCGGGGCGGTACGTACACAGTGGGACCTTTCCATCTGCTCTGCTAGGAGGGAGCAGAACACTGTGATGGCTTTGTCTTGCAAGTGCTGGACTGAGAACATACCCCTTCCACCTCAGAACATGACATCCAGAGTGATGCTCACAGGTTTCTTCATTTCTCTTGCCCCTGGGTGATATTTCTTATTTATCCATTCTGTGACATCCACGCACATCTGGCCTCACCTCTCAATACCCCAATGAAGAAATTACAAGATCTTTATACCAATAAGAAGTCTGAGGATAGGTCCTGCCACAGAAATCATAATCTTATGTATAAAAATCAGAATTGGAATCAGTATTGAAGTCTGCTATGTCACCAATGCTATGGACAAACACAGTCAAAAGAACAGGGCTTGCCCAGGGCACTTGGGCATGATGTAATGACACAGGGTGGCAAGCCAGGGCTTCTGGTATCTTGGTTTGCTGCTTACACAGATTTGCTAGTATTGTCACTTTATTTTTCAGCAGAACTCCTTCCCTGCCTGTAATACAGCGATAAAAACAGACCTAACTTCTTCAGTGCTGGTGGTGAGGGCTACACAATGCTCACACTCGTCTCAGCAAACACAAAAAGCACTGTTTGTGACAGAAGGGAGATCTGTTGCCTCTCACCAGTCTGTAGAGATGCAGTTTTGTACCCTGGCACCATCTGAAGCAGCTTTTGCTCATTGTTACTCAGAAATTAATCCATGCTGTGTATGTGGCCTGCAATATGGACACATTTCCTGCAATAAATCCTCTCTTTAGAAAGTTTGTCTTATTGACATGCAAAAGCCAGAGCAGCCAACAACAGCACTATGCAAAGTAAAATACAAGTGGATAAAGTGCTCTTCTCTCCTATCCAAGCATGAAACACTTTGCTTATTTTTCTCCAGGCTGTAAAAACTGTCCCTACTGATTCAAAACTGTTCATTATATAAGCTGTCAGCCCAGCAAAAACTGAATCCAACATTTGGTCTCCTTATCCCACATCTGAGGCTATCAGTGTGACATAAGTTGAATCAATAAAAAATAATTAGCACATCTCAGTTCCCTTAATGGACCACGGGAACAAGCACAGGTTAATGAAGAACACTCCCCTGTTTTTACACACCCCCCAAGTCCTGTTACATGTTCCTGAGACAGCTCAGACTTTTCACACTTCCATCTGTGAACCCCATGAGTATCTGCAAAAGATTAAGATTATAGGGAGAATGGTTCCAATTCAGAGTACCAAAAAATCAGAAAGTAAATACAACTCTAATGAAACAGAATTCCTAAAGCTATCATGGATTTGCTGCAAATTCCACCCCTCAGGGTTCATAATAAGCAAAAAAATTTAATAGATGAATTATGTAAAGAATTTGGGAATGAGTGAAACGACAAGCTTCCTCCATTAATATGCTGTTTTTTTTCAAGGTGATGCAGCATTTCACAAGAGGCATATGTGATTAGAGAACTGGGAAGCTGCTTTGCCATGGCAGATGGCATTTACATGTTGCAAACCTCTTTCGTTAGTTTTTAAGAGGTCAGAAAATGTCACCAAAGCTTTTATGACATGGCACATCACATCAGCAGTGACACACATTCCTTTCAGATATGAATTGCATGTGACAAACATGAAGTGGAGGCCATCCAAAGGCTGAAAACGTCAATGTTTCCACTCCAACGATGTATTTTTTTCCTTCAGCCCTTACACAACAGAATTTTTCAATTCCACAATGCTGCATAAACCAGGACTAACAGATATCCTGGAGCAAACAGACATGAGGCTTTTCTACATCTTGGAAGGGTTAACAGAGAGCACATACATCCCCTTCTTTGAACACATGCTCAGGCACTCAACAGACCTCTCTGGCTGCATGTTAAAAACCAGCCATCTGAAAGAGATCTCCTCATATGCTCCCAGACTCTGGGGGGCAGATATGCTGGTAATCTGGCTCCCCAAGGCTTACTAAGATTAAAGCAGCTGAAGCTCTGAAGTATGGGGCCAGAATATTTAGAGATAATTCCTAATGACTTGATTTCACTTGAGAGAAGGAAAAGGTCAACCACCCACACGCACTGAAGGCAGGGTGTCCAAGTGTGCAAGCAGCATCTGCTACAGTTAACGCATTTAACTGGCTATAGACTCCTGAGTCTGAGCCCCGGCCCTGCTTACACCCTTGTCAAAGGGCTCAAGCCTCACCTCCAGCCCAACAAGGGGTCTTCCACTCTGTCCTTTGGCATGCTGCCCAAGACTCTCACTACTCTCTCTGAAAACTATTTGATTTTCAACCTCAACTTATTCCCATTCATCTCAGACCTAATGATTGTTTTGCCAAGAACTGTACCTCATCTCATCGGGTTTCCATCTTGCTGTTAATCCTTCAGGTGTATTTACAACCTGCTGTCTTATTCATCCCTCAGTCTTCATTTTGCAAGGCCAGATATTCTCCTTTACCTTTTAAAACTGGCCACCCATTCTTTTGACTTTGCTAACAGCCTCACTGACCCTTTCTCCAGTTTACTCTCATCTTTCTGCTGTGAAAATGGAAGTATAGACAAGTGTCCAGATGAGTTCTCCCAAAGGCTCAAAGGCATTAGTGCTTCTCTGATAGCCACTGAGACCCTTTAAGATCACATTGTAAGAGACCATGAAAGTGATGCCTCAACTATCACAAGACCCAGCAATGTTCCCAGATCTTTCTTTTCCTTTGTATCTTTCCTTCTCCTTTGTAGTTTCCAGTTGATGAACTCCATGTTTATAGCAGACATTTGCATTACATGGTAGGTGCATGACACTGCTTCACAGTATAATCTTTCAGTTCCTTTATATTCCTCCAACCTTCACCCTCATCCAATTTTTTTTCTTGACTGCATCACAAAACATTAAGCTAATTTATTTTCAAAATCTCCCATAATCTTCTTCTAGAAGTAGCATTATTACCATTACATGGTGAGTGAGCTGAGGCACAGATGGCATAATTTCAGAAGTATCTGCTGATTTGAGCAGTACTTGATTTGAGATGCTTTTCTGAAACTTCTTTTTCAGAACAGAACGTGCAGTATTCTTATCACTCTTCTTTCAGGCTCTAGGATTGGGCCTCTCAAATGAGTTAGATACAGTGGCTAATGACAGCCTCTGAAAAGCTTGAAATGACTAGTTCAACATCACACAAACTCAGATAGCCTGAAGGATCAGATCATGTTCCTGTAGCTTCTACAGCCACTTTCCTCAAGTAATTCCCTGACTCTTACACTGCATTTTTCCTTTTTCTGCAGCAAGCCAGACAAAAAGTGCATTCTATAAGCATAACTCCTCTCTCTCATTGAGCAAAGCATGTTTTGGCAGAAAATCACAGAAAAAAAGTTACAGGATGCAGAGGCAGCTTTAGTTCAGCACTACTCAACCCCAAGTGCTTCACCTGATGTTAAAATGAGAGTAAGGACAGGAGTAAGGACTCCTGAAGAAAGGACAGGAGTTTCCTAGGTCCCTACCACCAGGAAGGCAGACAAATGCCTCCCACCATGGGACGCTGTGCCAGCAGCCATATGGTTCATCTGCAGACCTGGAGCCCTCAGCTCCTCAGGCCTCTGCCACCTGAGTCACCAAAGGCAAGATGACAACCTGCTAGTGCTGCAGGGGAGCAGGATGCTGTGCCAGCCTGCTTCCTCTAACAAAGGCAGGATGAGAAGGAAACACCTTGGGTGCTGCTCCAGCTTCTTGAAAGAGAGGTGCTTTGTGGGAATCTGCTATTCTACCTGCTAGCCCCACGCCTAAACTTTCCTATCCAGCTCTTCCCATCTGCTTCCCATCCCAGTTCTGGGTTTTTCCTTCACTGATGCTCCTATTCTTCTTGCTGTCCTGCTTTTTCAGCATGGGCTTCACTCACTTCTCAAACTTCTCCATTCATCCTTCTTTTCCTGGACTTCTTTTTCCAATTTCAGCCTCTTCTCATTCCTGTGCCTCTCTGCCCCACACTCTTAGATCAGCTAATTCTGCCTCTTGATTTGAGCCCTGGTCATCAAACAAATTTCCTGTTTCAAGCCAGAGAGATGGAAGATCTTTTCACAGCACTGAAAAGAATATTGCCATTTAGAACAATATTACACAGGCAAAAGAATATACATTTTTCTGGTCTCCCCTTCCATTCTCTCATCAGCCCATTCTTCAATACAGCCAAACTGTTTTTAATTAAATTTTCCTAAGCAATTTAAACATAGTCAGATGCATAGAATGGGAAAAACTCAGTGTACAATAAATGTTTGACAAAGTTTTGGACAGAACAAAAATCACAGAACAATTCCTATGCCTGCTCTCCACCAATGAGACAATCTCATGTAATGAAAATACTTAGCAACCTAAGTAATACACAGTGCTGTCAGTACAAACTACAATTAAATTCCTTTCATTTATCATTGATTTTTAAGATTTAGAGGAATGTTTATAGCAGCACCTAAAGGCATATCTCTGCTTAATCATTAAAGACAAAAAGAGTAGGCCAAGTGGCTACAACAGACCTGGATCGTCAGTTACCATAACATAATCTACATTAGGCTATAAGGACACTCAACGTGAGGAGTTAAATGAAAGCAAAGAGAGTTTTAATGACCTTAATGTAAGGTAACAGAGCTAATTGTTAAAACAGTTGATTGTTAAATGGCTTAATCATAATGCAGATTAGACTGTGGCAGCTGTTGTCCTTTAGTGACTCCCAAACTTAAACAGACTTCTCAGCCCTCATCAAACTATTCTCACCTTCCCAACGAGAAAGCAATCTAGTGTGTCTGAGTGGGAAATATATTCCTGCCACACAGAAAGATGAGTCTGCTGTTAATTTCATCAGGCAGCCTTCTCTGGCCCCATCCCTCTTTTCTCACTGTACTGGAAACCCATAGTCCCTAGTATATTCCTATCCACATGTGAGTTCCAAAAATGCAGCTGCTTTAGGTAAAAACAAGAGAAATCCACCAACAAAAGCTGTCTCCTGAACACCACAGCAATACACCATTCTCTCTTGCAAGTAATTCAGTGATTCTACACATGCAATAAAAGAGCCAGTTACGAGCACAGTGTGTTACATAAAATGTAATGCCACATCTCATCTTTCTGAGAAAGGTTTCATGGTCCACTGGATCTTAAGCTCCTGGGGCCACTCCACAGCCCAGAGGTGATTGCAGTACTCTCTTGAAATGTGACACAGAAAGTTTAACTTCTTACATTAGTCCTGTTTGGGATAGCCCAGAACAGACCCTGCTGTCAGAACTCATGGCATGAAAACAAACACTGGGCCATGTGTAGAAAATGTCAGCATTTGGGGAGATTCGCTGACCCGCTTCTGTAATAAAACATCCATTTTTGCCATTGAAATCCAAAACACATCAGACTTCACACAATTTGCTTTATAATTTCTAAAAGAAGATATGGGATATTGCAATTGAGATGAGTAGCCTAGGTCAGAGACAGTGTTAGGGCAAATCCAGAACACGTGGATGATACCTGAAAGGAGAGAACTGAAAGGTTCATGGGCAGTGCTGCCCAGAGAAGCTCAGTGCAGTAGCTGCAGTTTGGAGCCAAGCACACAGTGCTCCTTGAACAGCACTGCACCCGAGCAGATGCAGACTGCTAAATACAGATCCTGTCCCCAAAACTGACAGCTCTCCTAGTAACAGCCTCATGAACTACAGCATCTTTCTCTATGCCCCTATTCTCTTTCTGAAGACCTAATACCAGGTACATACAATTACCAGTTATGAGCAGGAGGCACAGCAACAGCCAATACTATACACTGCTGGACATATCCTATTGTCAGATCCTAGACAGAAATTTGCTAAAACATCTTTTCTATCACAGCTCTGCCTCAGATGAGTGAGGAAGCATGTGGAGCGCACATTAGAAAATGTCAAGCGTGGTACTTCAGCTAAAAATGGGGCTAGGAACAAATCATGTAACTAATACTATTATCTGAAGAAAGATTTAAATCTCTTTATTAATTTTTCCACAATATCTGAATTATTAAGAAAGTTGTGTAATCTACTGTTTACAAATGAGATCAAGACTCCATAATGAAGTAAAAAAACCCTTCCTTTTAACTTTATGTGCCCCAAATCTTGATCCAGTTTTTCTCAAGTCTGTACATATTCTAGCATAAATCCTACTGAGTCAACAGCTATGAGACTGATCCTTCTCAGTATCAGACCATAAGGTTGTAAGATAGGTTTCTGTGAATTAGAGAATGAGTAATGACTGTTCACCTTCCAACAGCTTGTCTTCACTGACCTGCTGTTCAATACGAAATGGGAACTGTACACTGGAGACAGGAGAGTAAAATCCAGGTTCCTGAAAGAGCATTCAGCTCCCCAGCCTACAGGTTTGGGAAGGAGTCATATATACTCCTACCCTCCAAATCAGCCTTTGAAAATGGGTGATTGAAAAGGGCTTATTCTATGAATTTAGTAAGTGGAAAACCCAGTGTTTCACCATACAATTCAACACCATTTCATAATACACGCATACCAAGACACAGCTCTGACTTTTCAGTACCTATTTTGAGCCTTAATAATGCTTCTTAAACATTTTAATATTAAACATGTTTAATATATATTCAGAGTATTGAATTGCCCACCAGGTATTAAACAGAGAGTAAACATTTCATTTGGGATAAATGTCAATCAGGTCCCTTTCAAAAATTCTATTCTTGTAATAGAGATGTAGCAGCCACCTCATTTAAGGGCACTCATGCAGTAGCACTATTTCTGATTTAGATGAGGTAATTCTGCCAGAAACGTGTTCAGAAGATTTAAAAACTGCAACTCACTAACATATGAAAAATGATCAATTTGTTTAAAAAATAAAAACATGAGCGTAACTTAAAACAACAACAACAAGAGACAAAGGCATACTCTTCAACACACAGCAGGAATAGCAAAAGATGAAAGAAACATATTTTATAATTGCCATTAAACAGTGCCTCACTATAATCAGAAGGAAATTTCACTTAGCCAATGCATATGTTCATGTATTATTTATTCTTCCAGAGAGCAGTGTGTAAATGTATAAAAACTGTGGGACTGGCAGTCCTGGAAACAGAAGGTCCCTCTGTTAAGCTGCAGAGCGGATTTTACTCCAGCAGTTACATTATCCCAGGCATAATTTGGAAGAATGGTGGTGCTAGAATGTTATTACAGATGGCTAAGAATAGTGTCCAGCACTCATTCCGGACCCTCTCGGCACAAAATGAACCCTGCTGTTAACAATAGAAGGAGGAATTGCCAAGATAAGACACCCTTGGCAATACCTTCAAATACATAAGGCCAGTGTTTTTCTTCCTTGAAAATCTCAAGTGTTTGGGGACAGAAAAACAGAAGATTTCAGAGGCTTCTTCTACATTGCCCTGTTTCAGGCAATGGCAAATGTTAAATACTTTCCCCATGCCTGAGATCCACTTGTTAAACTACACCAGTACTTCTGATTTTCTGAGAGATCTTTTCTTCCATGTTCACTGCCACTACCAAATCCCTTTAGTACCATACAAGACATTCCCTGAGCAGAGAAATCCAGAACTCTGGCACACCTACTATGCTACTTATAGTCCGAAACGGCTTCAAATTCCACTGCTCAGAAATGGCAACTTAAATCCTTTCCTTTCAAATTCTCCTCAGAGAATTCAGTATCAGAGTTCATGCGTAGCAAGAAAAATCTCCTACATCAGCACCCAGAGCCATCAACAGACAATACCGATAATTAGAAAAAAATGTAAAATGTCATTTTTTGCCTTATTATAATAAACTCCAGTTAAAAAGAAGGGCACCCAAGGGAACACACAGTGGATGCTGAGACTTTGCATTTCATACAAATCTGCTCATGTACACACCAGAAATCTATTTAAGAACAAAGAGCAAGAACAAAATCCTTAAACCATGGTCCCAAGGCAGTATTTGAAAGGCTAACGGGGCCAATATCAGAAGTGTGTGTTTCCATTCCAGTGCTTGGGATGGCAGCAGCTGGAAATAGCAAGAGAGAGGAATTAAAGCAGGACTCCAAGCCTGCATGGTGTTCCAGCCTTAGTTTCAACAGCAGCACATAATGGAATGGGCCAACACCAAGAGCACAAGCTGCTCTTAAGTCCACTTTTCACTTTTTGTTTTCCAAGATGTTTTGGAGGCCCTTCACAACAAACTAAGCAGGTTTTCCCCATGTTGGTTACTTAAGAATAAAGACAGACTTACCAGAACAAACATCACACTACCTTCCTCACTCAAGGTCTGAAATAATTTATGGGCAATACTGACCAACAATTTACTGGTGGAAGAGACCATGCTTGTAGCTTGCAGCTTTTGAAGGTGCCCCAGCACTGCAAAAATATACATCAGTATGTGATGAGAATGAATGCTGCTTTTCAGCTGACTTTCTGCTGGTAATGTGAAGGATGATGCAAGGCAGTATTTTCTACTCAACTAACTTGGATTCTCAGCCATAAGGTAACAGACCTCCTTAAGAAACTTCTGCACACACCCTTTGCCTGAAATACCACCTTTTAACTGCTGCCTTACACGGTATTTTTGTCAATCTATTGATCCATTCTGTATTTCTCACATTTTAGCACATGAAGCCTCACTTCTTACCTGCCATCAAGGAAACAGAAATATCCATGAATTCTTTTTTGTTCCTTGAGACTTCCTTCTGGATAGTCAAGCCACCCACTGTTCTCTTTTCTTCTTAATGCTATGCCTTTTAGAAACTCCTTTGTGCAGAAGTTCTTTATTCTTTACTCTCAAAGGAAATACCATTCCCCTGCTCCCTGTGAAAACTACATGCCACATGAAACCAGTCCCAGCAGCGCTCCATGAAGGGCCACCTCTCCTGGCTGGAGAAGGATTACAGCCAAGCCAGCTCCCACCTGCAGGACCACCTGCACATAACCTGGGCCTCAGGCCAGAGCTGGCAGAAGAGAGTGAAGAGAAACCCAAAGAAGGGTGATGGAAAAGCTTCCTCCAAAGACAGCACTTAGTGCTTAACCATCCTTCCTCCCTCTGTCCATGCAGAGCCATTAGAGTAATGGGAGCAGCCCTGAAAGCTTGGGCAGTGCTTCCTAGAGGCTGTCAGGGAGGACCCCATTTTCTCATGAAATGTAAGGGAGAATAAATGCAAAGAGATGCTCCTCGGGACTGAACTGAGCTCCAAACTGCAGGACGGTGCCGGAATTGCCATGGACAGAAATAAGTTGGCAGTTTCTAAGGGAAAGATCTGCACAGATGCCAGGAGGGAACCTGGAGCATAAAGGGAAACTAACACAGACTAGGACTACAAAAATGTTGAAAAAAGAAATTAGGAATGAATAACAGGGCACCAGGTGAAACATGCAGGAGAAGTTACTGAGGCTGCTCAAGTGCTGGCCCATTATACTGGGCAGGATCTCTTGTGAAGCCTGGACTGAGGTCTGGGGATCTCTCTCCCACACTGCCTCAGGGAAAGAAAGAATAAAGGATGTGTATTTTTTACCTTCTCTGTCCTTTTCTTTTGACTCATGCAGTGGGAACCACATGGGCCTACACAGGCAAGAGGGACTAAAACAACAGCGTGGCCTGGTGAAACATTCACAGGTGCCACAGGCTTGTGTTAATAAACAGAATTTCTGCTAACAACACTTCAAAGAGCAAATTCCCAGCACTCTCACTTCTACTACCTGCTTGGAAAGAAGGTGCTTTTTTTCAATTACAGTTCTTCTTAGAGGAGAAATATCTCTCCAGCTAAGGGCGATTTTTGCCTTCTGTGCTGCAGTCTCTCATCACGGGTTTCATGGTAAAACTGAGTAATGCTCACCCATGGAGCCAGGCGCCTCCGCACTGCAGGGTTTGTACAAAACCTCACCTCACCAGCATCCAAGCACTTAAAAAGATTTAAAGAGCAAACCACCCCACGTGCACACAACTTCCTTTAAACCATCCTCTCACTCCAGCAATCTGCATACCAAAAGGAGCAGTTTGGAAGGGCAAGGGCAATGAAATAAACAGGTTCCTGAGATTATTTCACTTAGTACAAAAAATAATTAACAAAGGACATTTCAGGTGCTATAGATGCCAAATAGTAAGAGCCTGACCTTCCTGCAGCAGCACACAGGAGAACTGATCAGAAACAAAGCCAGTGAGACTAGTTTTCCAGTAGTCTGACTTATGTACAAGAAATACTCCAGTAAAAAAAAATATTTTCATTCTCTTTATTTTCTACACCAAGCAAGAGAAAATGACCTGTTAGTATTAGGAATATTTTAAAAGGGATCTTGATCTACAGATTACTGCTGTTGCAGATAACCCACCAGTGATCTGCCATCTCGCTGATGGAACTGTTAAAGACAGAGGCTGAGGAAGCTCCCAGTAATGCCAGACAAAGCAACAGAAAGTCTGACACCTGCAAATTTTTAGTACAGAGGCACCACCTCTCTTTAGCCATTCTATCTTATTTTTAACATATGAAATTAGACCATCTGAAAAATAAAAGCTGAAGCAGTTGAATTCAGCCTTGCCTTAACATTCCCTGTTACATACAGACAGAGCCCTCAGATTACGGTATTACTTAAAACAGCACTACTTTCTTAATAGAAAGTATAAAAGAAGAACAGATTAAAAATGTGAAGAAATAGCAAATTTCATCCAATTTTTGTATTTTTTACTGTATATTTGTGGAGAATGTACTATTTCAGATAGACTGTACAGACCTGACAGTCTTAGATAAAAAATACTTGGCAGATCACCTTTTAAAACAAAGCATAAATTTTCCACAAATTACACCCTAGCAAAACATTTTTTTGGACATCAGCTTGGGTGGACTCTGAAAGGAGATGCCATGACATAGCCTGGACAACAGAAGCTGAATACATAAAATAAGAAATTTGGTTTAACACATGTTAGTAGTTTAACAAAATAGATTGACAGGCTATCTAAGTGGACTAAGTGATTAAAAATTACCATTATTTTTTATTACAAAACAATAATCAAGAATGCACTTTCTGTTTTATTTTTTAATGTGATCCATAACTGCTAATTCTTAAACCATTTCATTAACTTTTTTGGTGAAAACAAGGGAACAGGGATAAAGTACCCTTCAGATTGCTAAAGCATCACAACTGATATTGCCTTTCAGCTCAGTGGGCTGAGTCAGCTTTTGCCTTGTCTGTTTTGTGAGTGTAGAGATTTAACATTTGTGAAATTTTTTGAGCACAGCAAGTGTCAAGTCCTTTCCTCTGACACTGATCACAAATCCAAAACAGATGCATTCATGGATAACATTTCATACTAGCAATAGAGATAGTGCTTGTAAGGGTCCTATAAACCTCTTAAATCCTTTTATTTCAGATTATCTACAATTCCAGTGAAATAAATGCAAGAAGAAAGTGACCAAGTTTTCCCAGTTGCTTTTCAGAAGCAAAGCATACCTGCAGATATATAAAGTGTTAGTACGTTTTTAAAAAAAAATCAAATCCTAAAAACATTCTGTTTTGCTTATTAGTCTTTTCTCCATCAGAAACTTCTTGTATTTTCAAAACAAGTGTTTTTCCAACAATTTATTTTACAGAGCTGTTTCTTTGCTTTCTTCCCTTTTTCAGGGGGAGCAGTGGCTTCACTGATCATGTGCCACAACAGCTTCTGATTAATCCTGATAGACAACCAGCAGTTAGCTGGCACATCATCATCATCACCCTAGGATGAACAATAATCTGCCTCACCATCTGCTCCCAAATTTATTTTTAACCAGCCCCTGCTCCCTCCAGTGCAGAGAGCATGGCAGGAAGGGCAGCCTTCCCCTGGAAGTGCTGTGCTGGGAGGTGCTGTCAGGGGCCAAGTCCAGTCACACATCCCTGAGCAGGCACAGTGGATGGGAAACAGATGGATAAATGCAGCATCCCAGAGAGCAAAAAGGGCTTCTGCACCAGAGGGGCTGGCAACTGCCTGTTCTCCTCCAGCAGACAGGGAACACCTGCTGGTTTTTCAGTTCCATGGGCAAGCTAGATAAGGTTAAATGAACAAGCCAAGGTGGTAGGAGAAATAGGGGAAAGTGATGGATGTGGACCAGTTACTGATGGGAATATGCACGCCTACTTTTTCTGAGGTCTACCCAAAATTTCAACATAAGAGCTTTTTTGATCACTTCAGCTCACCACTGAAAAATTAAAACTATGCAGTGTTCAAAGACAGACACTGGCCCAAGTGAGCTGTGCTGCTGTGCCAGTTAGTGTACAACATCCCTGGTGTAGCACAGACTAGATTAAATAATTTCCTTTGAGAAGGAGCACCAGGATGTTACATCTCATGTGGAAGGAAGCTGGGGGCATGGGAGAAAGACAGGCTTGATGAGGGCACAGGGCAGTGAGGAGGTTCATTTTGTAACTGCACGGCCCTGCTTGCCACCTGCAGGTACAGAAGCACAGTCCAGAAGGTGGCAGTTACAGGGACACTGTGGCTGTGTCACTGCTCACAAGTGTTGCTGTCACCAGCAAACCGCCTGTAGACAACACTGTATGTGGGAACTGATATGATGTAATAAAGAAAAGAAGGAAATCAGCTGGAACCTAAAGCTTTGTACAGCTGGTAAAACAAGTTACACATCTGTGATACACCATCAGGAAAATCTGATGATGTTTCCCCCAGGGAACACAGGGAATTGTTGAAAGCAGGCTCTGGGATATGAAGAACCATCAAAATCTCAGAAAGACAAACATAAAGAGTAAAAAGATCTGATTTGAGAAAGAACAGAAACATAGATGGACCTTAGCATGTCTCTAGTCCAGCCTCTTGCACAAATGAGGGCAATCAGACCTGACTGCTCACGACTTTATCTACTGATGCTTTGAAACCTCCCAGGGTGGAGACTGCACAACATCTCTGGGAAGTCTTGCTCAAAGTGAAAAGGTCATATATCAGTTTAGACTCTCTTGTCCTCCAACCTGGCATTACTCTAAATACCCTGGCTTCATCTTCCTGGAGATCTCATAATTACAAATGCTGAAGAACAGGTATTAGGTGTGATGTAAACTGATGCTGGGCTGCCCTGAAAAAACATCCCCACCAAGAAGAAAGGCTACAGGTGAAATGACAGTAAGAAGGATGCACAACTCAAAAATATTCTCAATATTCTCAGTGAGTAGCCATCAGTAATTTGGTATCAGGTGGGAATGAAGCGAGGCCCTGATCACAGTATTTTCTAGTGAGTGTCAGGTAACTAAATTTTGTGAATTTAGTTCACAATTTAAAGAAAGAGTAGGGCTTATCAATGCTTTAGGAGACAGGACTGCCATTCCAAATGGAGAAATGCTTGGAATAAATATAAAGAAATCCAGTAGAGATTGGTAGAAAATATAGCATTTGGGTTAGCAAAAAAAAAAAAAAAAAAAAAAACCGAAAAGAAAAGAAAAGAAAAGAAAAGAAAAGAAAAGAAAAGAAAAGAAAAGAAAAGAAAAGAAAAGAAAAGAAAAGAAAAGAAAAGAAAAGAAAAGAAAAGAAAAGAAAAGAAAAGAAAAGAAAAGAAAAGAAAAGAGAGAAAAAAAGAAAAAAAAGGAAGGGGGATGACCAGAAGGGGGTAATTGTTTTGGCAGCACACAGCAAAGAACCTCAGGTTTATAACACAGGACAAAGCCAGGAACAAAACTTGTTGTGCTGCAAGGAAAGTAAGAGAAAATCTGGCTGCTGTATTAATAACTAAGTCATGCATGACTATGACTATTACACTCCACAGTATGTTATCCTGCTTTATTCTTCCCTGTGAATATCCCGTCCTGATAAACCAGGTGCACTTCCAGATTCCATACTTGTAGTTAGGGACCAAATGTAAAAATTCCAAATGAACAAAATGACACAGCTTAATACATGTTTCATTAGGGAAAAACTGGGAAGACAGACTTGTTTAGTTTTAAGAAGGTGGTGGTAGAGAACAACAAATTTTGGGTATTACAGTAATGAAAACAGTTACAAACTGTTCTTTCATTTCACACATGCATAAAAAGATTACTCACAGCTTTAATTTGGGGTAAAAAACCCCTTTAGGTTAGGGTATTATGAAAAACTGAGGATAAGAAGCCTGCAATATGCCAGCCATGAAGGTTAAATTTACCCTGCTTCAGAGAAGGATGATGACATGGCTATCTCTTCTAGCCCTGCACTGTATCTGAAAATAACCTTCAGCATATTCTGAAATGCAGATAATTTTACTGTATACTCATTCCCAATTTTGTATCTATTTTTCAAAGCAGAAACACACATGTTTTAAAAGCCACAAACATAAAATTAACAACCAAGTATGAAAAATTGAAACAGAACTTCCCTCCCACTACTGAGGGCTGTTTAATAAATAGAATTGTTAACAACATCTTTCCTTGGAAAATTTGATTCTGCATCAACATTCTGGTTCACAAATGCTCTGTCTCTTGTTTCAGGCTTTCTCCTGTACATTTTAATCAACAGATTGCCAGTTTTAGACTATGTTTATGCTGGAAGCCAGTGAGCCAGGGTCACAGTAATTGAAAGGCACCAGAAAGCACACCCCTCTGGAGGCCTGTATGATTATCCATTCTCCCTTGCCTTCTTGTTAGTTCCAATACCTGATATTTTAATCAATACCCCACAGAGCCTGAATGCCTTTCTTGCTGGGACTGTAGCAAACACTTGCACCAGTGCCTTACACATGGACTGACAGACCATCTGCTAACCTGTTCAAGTGAAAGTCCCAGCTGAGTGTTTTACTTTAACAGGTTATTTTATGTCTGACTTGGCACTGAACATCTATTGATGCTCTTATCCTGTTTTCCCAGTCTCCAACACATGCAGGCTGAAAGAAGAGTAAAAAACTGCAGGTTGAGTCCTATGACAAATTCTCAATCCTCACATGTCTTTTCTCTTGCTCCTAGCACACTCCCTTGCAAGGTATGCTGTGAGGCACACCCTCTCCCTTTGGGAGAATGGATTTCAAAGCTGGAAGGGAGCTTAATCCAACTTGAATTCATTTAAGCAATGACCACTAAAAAACCCAAACAAATGACATGCTTGAACCTTTACACTTTAAAATGGTTTCAGGGGTCATGACAACAAAGTACACACAAGGAATTTTACCTTCATACTTGAAACACTGTACAGAATCTGAGACATGATATTTGTGATCTGTTTGCTATTTGTGCTTTTAGCAACTCAAAATATAAAGCACAGCCAAACAATAATGACTAGCACAAAAACTATCCTAAGGGATAGAGTTTGATTTCACAAACAAGAAGTCTTATTAATGAATAGCTTTCTTGAAGAAAACTAAACTCTGTTATTTTTGTAGCACAGCTCAATGTCTCTTCTGAATTGGGTTATTCTACACAGAAGTTTAATGCTGTGACTATACAGTATTTATATTGTATTTAATACACCAGACTATATGTGAGCTTAGCTTTAGCTTATGCCAGTTTAATAGGTGTTCCAAAGGCCAGAATGAAAGTGCCATTCCCATGGTGCACATGACAGGCAGGAAGAACTTCCACTGAACTTAGGACACTTAAACAACACAAGAACATAGGGGCTACTGGTCTGCAGGGCTCCCTTCACTGGCAGCAAACAGAAAGATGGATGCTCTGTTTGCAGTTTTCTTCTGCCTCAAGTGTCCATGTCTGCTCTGTAAATGCCTAAATTTAGGAAGATTAATACCTTGTCTAGTATCAGTACCCACGCTTGGAAAGACTCTCTTTCTCTCTCTCCCATTTACTGAATTGTATTACTGGAACATTTTCTAATGTTTTGCAAGTAATCTTTTTTTAAACAAAAGCATTGTTGACACTAATTTTGGCTCCCTTCCAAATTCTTCAAAAGAATACAAGAGTTATCTGCATCAGTTTCCTGAGCTGCATTTTCCTTTTACTTTAGCAGAATTAACTAATGAATAGTGCCACTCTAAATATCATATTTTGAAGCACAGGCAGATGAAAGGTTCTACAGTTTCAGACAGTGGCATCAGAAAGAAAATAACAATATCCCAGCCTTTCAAGTTTTCTCTGAGGATGATAATTTAGAAGCCTGAACTCAGAGTCTCTATATAGGTTTGTCACCAAGTTATTTCCAATTAGGAACACATCATACATCTACCCATGCAATTTATTTACATTTATATATACTTTCACAAGACCTCACTGCAACACTGTCAATTATTGCCATCAGAAAAGAACATTACTGACACAATTATTAGTTCTTTTTAATTAATTAATTTAGCAGCTAAGAATGCCAGCGTATTTTAACATTATACATGAAAGAGCAGCTTAGTGCAAGCATATACTATCTGATACAGCACACAAGGTAGAAAACTCATTTGCAGAAAAACAATATCTTGCATTTCTTCTGAGAAGAAAGGGCATATGCAGATTGTGTCAAATGCTTATGTACAGAAGAAATAAAGGTGAAAATCGACCTTAACAATGCTAATTTCCTGATTTTTTTTAATATCAGTTTTTCACTCTTCTCAAACCCAAACCAGAAAATTCTATTTAGATATTTCATGCTCATCACTGCAGTAACTTCTAGAGTCTAATGTCAATAGACTTTTTACTCTGCCTTGCATCCTGAATAAATTTTTGCATGTATACATTTTTGAAAAATCTAAGAAACAGTATTCTGAGAACTTCTCTATACCTCTATTAATCATACTTTTTTGCAGAGAAAGTTTCCATCAAATATTATCTACCCACATGGATAAGCATCTTTCCTTACTTACACAATCCAAGATCCTATCACTTTTGCTGGCTTTTCTTTTAACAAAAACCTCCAACTTTCCTAAATGTTTCCAAAATAATTTTGCCTCACTCACAACAACCTGAGGAATGAAGCAATTAGTCCTGATTCCATTTGAACACACAGGGATGTCTTTCCTTAGAGCTAAGACAAAGTAAGGTAACAGAGGATGAAAACAAAAGCAAAACCTCAAACCACATAACCTTGCTCAGCTGCAACCTGCAGCGTTAAGAAGAGAAGAGCTTTTAATGGGAAGCAGGCACAAAAGCAAACACTTGTTATCACTGTAATCCCAAACTGGAATAGTGTCAATTCTCCTTGGGCAGAAGATGTAGAACAGCACTACAAAGTTAGCGGCATCCTCTTCTGTGTGCTCCAAGGACTACCCTTCAGCTTGTTCATCATGTAAGAGTCACAGCAATCCTTTTTATCTGATGCACGTCCAAAGGAATGCATAGAAACACGTGAGACAGGTTAAAGATGCCAGAAAACTCTCAATTTCACAGCAGCATGTTCAGTGTGTGTAAGGAGTTTATTTCAGGGTCAAGGAAAGCCAGACAAAGATTCCAGTGGAAGGAAGAAGAAACATTCAGATTTTTGACAAAAGCAGTCAGCAGGAGATCAAGGTGCTTTATTAAAATCCATGTGAGTCTTCTCAAGAGCACAAAACACTGCCTTTCAAATTTATAAACAAATCAGAGTCTGACTTAACCCTCAAATAACAAAATCATAATGCTCTGGATTAAAAAAATCAGGATTAAAAAAACTTCCATAATAAGATCCTGACATGGGCAAGGGACTGGAAGTTGTCTTTGGAAGAGAAAAGAGGAAATCTGAATCTCCAGATCACTTTTTTGATTGCATAACCCATCAGTAAAACAAACTTTTGAGGAAACGATAAGAATATTCACCTATAAATTATACATGTAGTACTTATACATGTAGTAATTATACACGTAATAATATGCTATACATTATAAAGCATACACAAAAATAGAATTATGAACAAGATTAAGATTAAAAACTGGTTTAGAAGATTTTTATTGATGTTACAAAAAATATTTTTTTAGTATTCCTCCTACCTTGATGGATTGTTTTGCATGCATCCCACTTTGGAGACTCCTGCAGATGGCCTTTTCTCCTCCTTCCTGTTTCCAAAGACATTATCTAATCTCTTGCAGTTCAGTGAGGAATAGCGTTTACCTTGAGTTAATGCAGAGAAAAGTAACAACTATGATGGCAGAGATCCAGTGACTGGAATTCAGGACTGGGGAAGGGTGGAGGACAGCTGACAGCCCATTTTGTTAGGGGCTATACTCCATAAGACATTCAGGAAAACTGGATATTGGTGGAGGCTAAAGCATGGAAGAGAATTTACCCATAAGGAGGGAACTGATCAGGAGTATGAATTATAAGAGGGGAAAAAAAAAGTGCGCCAAATTTTAAGTTTTAGAGAAGGATAATGAGATAAGATAAAGGATAATGAGAAAAACAGGAAGCAATCTATTTTGGTTGGGAGAAGAGACAATCTTCAACTGTTCTAGATGCTTATCAGCAAACTAAAGAAATATCATCCAGATAAATTAATCACAAAATGATTGCACACCTGGTGGAGAACACCACTTTTAGAAAAAAAATCATTGCTTCCTGTTAACCTTAGAGGGCATTTCAAGAGTCTAGCCTGGTTCACTTCAATTTCATACTTCCTCCTAAAGATTTTGAACACAGACTCTTAGGTACATATGCTATGTACTTACAAGACAAAATTGGAAAAGGTGGCAAATTCTCAGTGGAAGACATAGCTGGAATGAAAAACTGTCTGTATGAATTACATAAATTGTCATTAGTCAACAAGATGCTGTTTAGTGAAGTCCAAAGCATCCATTTATTTTTCCATACCTGCACTTTATTTTCTATACTGCTTACAAATGATGGCTGTGAGCCTTAAAAAGGCACTTCTGGATTGGCAGAATAGGTATCAAAACAGTATCTGCTATCACCATTCAGACTCTGCACCTAGAAAGATTCATGCAGACAATCCAAATCTGTGTCTCTGCCTGCAACTATATCACACAGGATATTCTCAAACAAAGTAACTTCTGATTAAGAGATCAATTCCAAGTTTTAACTGCAGCAACCTAAAAGGTGTATCACAAGCTATATTAAAGGATTTTGCATCACAGCTGACAGCAGATCTTAAATGAAGGGTCATCACAAGTTGAGGAATCAATGTTTTGACACCATGAGATTGTACAGCATACCTGTAAGCAAACACTGCCATTGCATTAAAGAAAGTGACTTTATATAGCCTTAATAAAAAAATCAGTGAATACATATTAAATTTTTTTTATTGCACAAATTTTGATGCAGGCAGTGATCTGCAACGAAAACAAACAACAACCACATAAATTAATTCTCAGATTTCCAAACCCGATTTCCTGTCTTTCAGCATTCAGTAGCTTACAGGGTCTTAATGCTCTTCCAAAACTGATTATAAACAAACATAGGAACATTAATTGCAAATCCTGGAGCCCTCACAGGGAGTTTCAAAGAGCAGGCCTGCTGTGCTGTTTACTTGCATTTGCTTTCCCTCTCCTTAAGCACGCACTCATGCTTGGTGCCACAAATGCTTCCACCAGAGCAAGCAGAACTGGCACAACTCCAAGGCAAATTGTCATCTTGCTATTAGAAATGTACCAGAGATGATAGAAATGAGCTAATAAACTAAAATTCAAATAAAAAGGGGTTAAGAGAAGCAAGCTCCTATTCCTTTCTTTCACAGGTGCAAGAGCACCAGTGCTCCAGTGATCTTGAATCCAAGTTAAAACTCATTACCTGTACTGTGAAGAGGGAGAAGCAGGTTATAAATGATTCATTTAACAAGGTAACAAAGTCTCTTTGAATCCAAGAGAGCAGCAGAAGACAGAAGAATCTCAGAAATTTGTAAACATTTGTTTATAATTTTATCATCTAGCTAAATATAAACATAAAATTTCAGAACAGCGCTGAAGACCAGCAGAGACTCATTGGTATTCATGAGGCATTGGTCCTACTCACATGGGATACAGAAGTTCAGAATTGCACAGAACTGGTATTCTGCAAAAAATATTTGGTAGAAAAAGTTCTGCTTCAAAAACTGTCAGTCTAACCAGGCAAATCAAGCAAGTGTGAGGAAAAGTGTTATACATTTCCCATTTGGAAGTCAGAGAACCTAAGTAATAATTGATAAAGCCACATAAGGATGTGATAGAGGGGGATGTCTGGAGTTTATGCCCAGTTTAAATTGTGGTATCTAAACAACACAGTCACCCAAGGAGCATTAAGGAGGAGCTAAAAGCTGCATGCTGATGGGCATAGGTCAAACTCAGGCTCAGTCACATCTTCTCTGGTCCCACAAATGTAGCTGTTTTTCCCTCACTAGACTGTAACCACTGCAGTCCTGAGAACAAGACAGCAGTACCTGAATGAGTACTACAAATTCAGACGAAGACCAGGATCATGTTTTGGAAGCAAATACTAAACTGCTGAGAAGCGCAGCAGCCTTTGTTGCCTGAAAGCAGCAAGTTCCTGTCAGCTTTACAAGTTACTGCTTTTGTGGGTCATTAACTTCCAGCTCCAGGCAGATTAAGATGAATCACCAAAGCATTTACCAGTGGCAAGACCCTTGGCTGAGAGGGAGGACCACAGGCAGGACTGAGGAACTCAATCCTCAACAAAAACATTCCAGCCTAGACACGCGATGTTCGGCTATCACATAAAAATATTTGGGTGATACTAAGCAGCTCAACTGTGTCTTGAGAACACACAGATTTCCTTGAGTTAAATTCCATAAAATACAAAAAAGGATCAAGTCAAGCACAGAAGCAGCCCAAAGTTTTAGCTGATAAAGCATCACATACAGCAGGCGAGAATTACTGCCCCTTCCTTCATCAGCTTCTCCGACATTTTTAAGATTTTTACACTAATATTTTTACACAGACCAGCCAATTTAATTACAGCTCTTATTGTCTTCTCATATAAAAAGAATATTCAGATGAGTTTTGTTGGGTTTTGTTAGTTTTTAAAATTGATGTGCTCTGTTCCCAACAACAATCATATATTCATGTGATCTTGTTCACAGAGCAGGAAGAACCACTGAGACTGCCACCTCTCCATTTCAGCTTGAGTGAAGATTCACAAATCACTTAATCTTTTGTCTTTTATGGTCAAGTTACATCCTTGTCCTCACTGCTTTTTAGGCTTCAGGGTAGATAAACAACCCCCTTTTTAATCCGTTTCAGCAGCTCAGTGCAATTATTACGGAAATTAAAAAGGTATCTCTTCTTTCAGCTCCACTGAATTACATTCAGAAGTTGCTAATCTCTTTGCAACTTAAAACTAGAGTATTCAAGTATTCCCATAATCATGGACACTAGGAGTTTATATACTCCAGTCATGCAGTAAAGCTACTAAAGGCATTTATCTACTTGTCAACATGATTGTTTTCAGAAGCAGAGTAGTTTAACTCTCTTCCTCAGTTTGAAATCAGCAAACTGGATCATACTGTTTCAGACTAACAGCAAAAGGAACCCAGAAAAGACAGCCTACCTTAGCTCCACCTGTAAGCACAACCAAAGAACCTGATTATTAGCCAGTTGTGTTAATTCATGTTAAGTCCCCAAGAAGAAACAAGAAAGTAAGAATAAAACTATTAAACAGCCAAGAAAAAGAACATTTTTGACTATGAAGAGAAAAAATGCTTCCATTATGCAATTTTAGACTGGCATTTTCAGAACAGATTTGTATTATTGAGCTTTCTCCTTTTCTGTCAAAGCAGCTGCCTGTTCCCTTCAGACACCCAGATTTCTTTTAATCAATGAAGACAGGATGCTGTGTTCTGATGAAATGCCCTTCCTGGCCATCCCTGGTAGAGAGAATTAAAAGCCTTGCCAATCCTTTTGAAGTGCAAATCTTCACCAAGTAGGTTTCATGCCTCTGTTATTGCTGCCTCTCTCAGGAGAGCACAGCTGAGGTGGAACACTGAACACTGGACTGTTTACTGATCTTCTAAAGCACATCTTGCCTTGCATTTGAGATCCCATGATCTGTCTGCACTTCCACTCTCCTCTTTCTGCATTCCCAAATCTTACATTGTTCAAGCAAAAAAACCTTGATAACTCTAGATTGCAAAAAAGCTTATTCCTCAAGTGGCAGAATCACTTACCTGGATGTGGGTTGACAGATTTTCTTTCTTCAAGCTCCATGCCTGACCTGCAGAGTGCTCTGGAAAACACCTATCAGTACAGGATGGGCACACCCGAGCCTCTAGCTTGTACCCTGACAGCACTTTGGGAGAAAACACACCCAGCTGTATCACTCTGATCTTAAATTGAAAGCCAAAAAGACACCAGCTTTTTTTCTGGCTAAGAACCAAGTACAGCTATACAAAGAGAGTCCAGGGGCCCAGTCAGCAGTTTAAAATACATTTCTCTAGAGCACTGTAAAGGATACAAGTTAATAAGCTCTGCCAGGAGGCCACAGCAGGTTATCAGTGGAGAATGAGGCATGCAAGGTGCTCTAAGGGCAAAGCAGTGCTGTAACTCAGCTGTGAAATAGCAACTTGATCACAGATTGCAATGTGTATATGGAACTGCCCCTATATGGACTTATTTCTTGACCATAATTTAGGCAGTAAACTCGAGAAAATTTAAGATACAAACCAAATTTCCTTCAGCATTTCATAACGACACAAACCTATACTTCATGCTACAGTTTCCCCTTCCTGATGAGCTGGATTTGCAATTAGAGAAGGGGAACAATTTAACCTTTAATGTTTACCAAAAAAAAACAGCACCTTAGAACAACTTTGTATTATCTAGAGGAACACCACATTGCTCATTCATCTCAGCGCGCAGATCATTTTTAGCTCAACTAAATTAAAATTACTGTAACACAATTTTTAAGCAAAGACATTTCTCTTGAAAAGGTAAATTAAACATTCAAAAATTGGACTGCACGAGACACACATCAAATTATTGTTAATTCAGAAGCATCAGATGATTTAATATGTATTCACTATAAACTGGAAGAGAGGAATCCTTTCCCCCTCTCCAGAAGCTAATTCTGCTGCAGCTCATATGCACAACCTCAGCAGCCCTGAGCTGAGAGAGTTCTTCCTTTGGTCCTACTGTAGATAAATTAAGCCAGACACTAAGCCAAGAAAACACAACTGGACAGAGGGATTACCCAAAGGAAGCCCAGTGGGAACCACAGATAGGTGGGTTTTCTTTCAGTCAAGAAGACTACACCAAAATACCAACTAAGCCAACATACTATATCCTTGAATTGCATCCAGTAACAGAGAGACTGCAATACAAGTTACAGGATTCTCCATGAGCTCTTGGTCTGACTTACAGATGCCCATGCCTAAAAGAGTAACACCCTTCAGAGACAATATTACCAAGGATGCAGTTTCAAAAGAACAAGTAACTAGAATAAAAGAAAGGAATGCTGCAGTTCAGCTTTCATCACTATAAATGGCTTAGCAATATTCACAGATTTCACAGAGATCTTGCTGCAATCTATTTCAATTTGCAAAGCTAAGAGAAGTTAAAGTGATAACCTTTACTTGAAGGGCAATTACTACTTGTACTTCAAATAATAAAATGCCCTTCACAGATAAAACAAAAAAAAAAAGGCATCAATATTGTAAGTCAGGGCATGCATTTATCAGACAGGTTTTTTTAATCTAAGAGCTACAAGCATTCCAGCCAGAGGTCAGTGTGGAATACAGGGAAGTGATCAGCTAGCATTCTACAGGCAGCAGCTTATTCTCTTGGCTGCTGTTTTGCACAGGTTCCAACCCTACCTTCACCTATTTCCCCATCAAGCTGAGAGATCCATGGCTAGACCAGCTGGTTATTTTCCAGACAGGGTGCCCAACCCACAGGGACTGGGTTCAAGTTACAGATGCAATCTTTAAGTCACTCTACAGAGTATTGTTACTTTGAGGAAAACATGCATTAATTCTGATATGTTTTTCTCAGTTTTCCTTTCCCTGTGGCTCCAAGCCTTATCAAGCTGAAGCAGAGTGAAGCTGACAGGAATACTCTTAGAGAATTTGCCAGGAATTGGAATAGAAATAGAAAAACTAAGCAGAGCATGGACACTTTCCTTCTGCTGGTGTTTGCCAAAAGCTCTCAGTGGCAGCACAGACAAACAAAATGTGCTTGTAGAGTCAAGGAAAATCACACTGATGTGTTTTTATGCACTTGGAAAGCTAACAATGATAAAAACACACAACTTCACAGAATTTGAAGTTGTTCAAAGCAGAACTGCTCTGAATCCTTTCTTTTTCAAGGCAAGTTTCAGTATGCCTGTTTACATTAAGACTTGCCAAGTCCCCATTTTGGCTGGTTAAAAGCTGTAAATTGTTGTAGTGGTAGCATCACCTACTAGCACATACATGGCACTACATTGCAGACAAAGCTATCCCGAATGTCTGAAAATCATTCAACTCAAAGGACAAGAAACAACAGCATAAAGCTCAAACAGGACTGGATGTTTATGAGCTTTAACAGAGGCATGAAACCTACATTGTGTGAATATATAGAATAAACAGCTCCATGTGATTTATTTTTTTCTAGTGGCTGGAAGGGACAGAATACAGAAAGAGATGTACTAGAAATGGACACAAGAGCTCCCCAAGAAAGGGTAAGGCAAAAAAAGCAGGGAAAAGGGGAAGCATAATAAAAAATTAACAAAATAGATAGGACAGGCTCAAAAGTAATTTAAATCAGATGAGGAAGTTTTGAAGCTAATGTAGAATTTGCCTGAGGAAGTGGGAATTCAAAAGAAAATGAGAAGACAGATGTGCTCTGAGCAGCTCACTGGGGATGAAGTGAGGAGCTGAACACTCAGGAGAAAAGGCAGTAGCTCCAGAAGTCAGCACACAAGACCAAAGCAAAAAAATGAAAGACTAGTCAAATTTCTAATCTCAGAAACAGGGCCCAAACCATTCAAGTGCTCAGCTGCACACAGGCTGCCTGAATGTGATATTAAGTGCCTTATGACAGGTACACAAAACCAGTCTCTGAATGTGTTATGTGCAGTTCTGTTAGGAAGTAGACAAAGGACCTGTGAGAGGCTGACAGTAAAACAAGTGGGTTAAAATGATATTCAAGATGTTGTCTTTCCTTCTATAAAACTGATACTGTCACCTTCAATTTGTTCTTCCCAAATTAAATTTCTTACCAGTACACAGAATAAGAAAGGCATACAGATACACGGTATGTTACCATTACAGTGCATTTAGAGGAACAGCTAGACATCCTCACAAAATCATTCAGCAAACCAAGAGCAAACTGCGGGAGGAGGAAGAGCAGACAAGTAATTAACTGCTGTGATTTCAAAAAGCAACAAAATACTTTGGTGATTACAACTGTGATTGAGAACATCCCAACCAGCATCACCTTTCTGATTCACATGACCCACTTGTCTTGCATCCCTTTCTTTCCACTACTTTTCACACCTTATTTAACTGATTATTATGGTGAGGACACAATGTATAGATGGACATGAGAGATCAACTGTCATTACAACATACTGGTGACACCAAGATTTTTCTTCACAGTAACAGAAGTGAAAGAAATACAAGACTGGGTATAAATTATATTGCAAAAGTGGAAGAGAGCAGTAGAAAAACTACTTCATCTAGCCTTACACTTTTCAATATCAAATTCATTTGCTGCACTGGTGAGTATCCTAACACAGTTTGGTATTTATAAAAGCTAAGAAAATCCAGGGCTGAATACCAGTGTGATGCACTGTAGAGTCTCATTTCTGCCACTCCTTCAGTTCCACCTCACTCTCCCTTTTGCAGTTTCTAGTCACATACTTTCTTTCAAACTGACCTTGAATTTGACAGAACTCCAACACTACACTAGATTTACAAATATGATTAAGGTATGAGAATAGGACACATTAGAGACCTTCTCCAGTCAGATCCAATTAATCATGCTACAGAAACACACATCCATGAACATAATTTCCAGTGTTGCGACATTCATAGATTAAGCAAGCCAAGCCCATCTGTAGAGAGCAAAGACAGAGCCCTCTACCGGGTGAGAAACGCAGCTCCTGCCGTCCTTCCCCCGCACTCCACTGAACGCACGTGGGCGGATTCGATCCTCCAAACATCCAGCCCACAAAATGGTATCGAGCTGTTTAGGCTGATCTGCGATTCAAGGGTTGGCCTGCAGAACCCAAACTTCTGCAGTTTCTACATTAAAAGCACAGAGAAGAACATTCTTCTCATAGGTTAAAGAGACTAATGTAACATCCTATGTCTAGGTGAAACAGGAAAACCCAGTGTTCCCTTATGCCAGTGTCCACTGTCAGCCCAGGTCTGGCAGTGACCGAGCTCAGCAGAGTTATTCACATCACACATCTCACAGATGGCTTTTCTTACAGCTCCTCAACTAAACTCTTTCCTTGTACACCCCCTGCCTCAAGAGACAGCCCTTATCTTGTTCAGGGGAACAGCTGAAACTTTCCACCTCCCGAAGAGTTCATCACAGCAGCAGCTGCAAACTATTGCTCATGTGCAGAATGAGGAAATGCCAGAGTACAGTCAGCAGATAATGGCACAAGGGAATGGCAAGGATCAAGTGCTCATACTAGGATATTCCAGGAAAACAACAATCTTTTTTGTTTCTCAGTCACCCTATCTGAAAAACAAAGCTAGAAGTAACACTTTTCATTCATCAGCATTGTTTTCCCACCTGTAGATCATAAAACACTCACAGAAGTGGCTGCTTAGCCTGTAACAACCCAGTCTGCACCAATTCCCACAGACAGGCAAACTCTTCAATCAGAAAGCTCCTCTAAGGTTTGCTACAGGCTTCCATTGCAAACTTTTGCACAATAAAATCATGCTGTGCTCATGCTGTTTGCCTCTAAAACCAGGGGTTGCTGATGTAACAACCTTTGGAGGTGACAGTAAAAAACACCACTGAGGAGAAAGTGTGGCAGCTAGAGGATCTGTTCAAGCTCCTCATGTAGAACAGATGGGGCTAAAACTCCTGACCTGGGCATGCCATGCTCAGAGTTAACAGGCACTCACTCACTGGTTATCCAACCAAGCAAATACTTCACACAGGATGCATTTCTTTTCACTTTTCACAAGATCTCCTTGTGAGCTGAAGCAGCAGAAAAACTCCAGTTTTTGGCATCATCTTGACTTTCACTGTCTCACATCCTGTCCTTGAACTTCCTTCAAGTACCAGATAAGAGCTGTTCAACCTTTGACAACAGAGAAAGTCTTTGGAGCTTTTTTTGGGTTGAGACATTTAATGGCAGAAGGGAGGGAGAAAAAAATCTTATAATGCTTTTAAAAACAAAGGGAACACACTCTGAAAGTAACACTTCTACTGTTTAAATCTACATTTAAAATTACTGTACTGGCAAACATGCTACTCTGTTAAAAATATTTTTCCAGGTTAACTGAACAGCAGTCAAAGCACATCTGTATCTACATGTCCTGAAAACACACCCTTCTCATTGTCAATTATTTTTTCTCAGCAGAGTTGTGTCTATCCTCCAAAACCATCAATAATCACATTTTCTGATGAAAAAATAAACACTTCAGTTTATTTCAACATTATTCAGAGATGGAATAAAGAACAGAGCCAAAAGAGAGCTACCTGACCGGTAAGAAACAAAGGTCTGCTAAACCCAAGAGGCAGACACACATGCTGTGGTAAAAATTAAAGAGCTCTACAAATCCAAATTATGAACAGCTCTTCATAAGCACTTTTGATTAACAAATTCCAGAATAATGACCACAGTAATGGAGCGGTTCTGGAAACCTCTTCACCCACACTAATAAGGAAGTGTAAGAGCAACTCTTCCAATTCTACAACAATTGCTCAGAGTTTGCATTTGAGTTGTAGATAGGAAAGAGGAAAGCAAAGCAGAAGAAAACACAGGACATTTAAATCACACCCCTCTCTGAATGACAAGGACAAAAGGCAGGCAGTGAAAGAGGGTATCTTTTAACAAAAAGCTCTCAATTTAAGTGCAGCTTGGTCCAGATTGGTGCAGAGAATGCCTTCCATGTCCTACCTGCTCCATAGATTAACAGATTTTGGTCCTGCAGGCCTTTTAATACACAAAGTTTTATCAACGTAGCTGCAGTCTAAGAGCAGTTTGGGTCAACTGTGACTGCAGCTATGTGGCTTTGTGGCTAAAAGCCACATAAGGTGGCTATGTGGCTTTTAGCTACCCTTCAACAGTTGTACTGCCACAACTTCCATGAGTGGGAGAGGTTTATCTTTAGCACTGACAGGAGCTAAAGACATTCTTGGAAAAGCACGGCTCTTCACCGTCTAATAAACCTTATTTCTCTGCATGCCTTGTCCTCTCAAGCTTCCTCTGTGAAAGACCTAGGGGTCTCTCAGGTCTTTTCTAATGCAGAATTCAGAGCAGCAGGAAACATGGAGACAACACATTCCACTGCAATATAAAGCAGACATACAACAGTATCATTGTGCACGATCTAGATGAAGCTATCAGTGACTTAAAAATAATATAAAGAGAAACAGAATATATATAAATTCTAGGCAGGTATGTTCTTACTCACAGTAACTGGAGGTAAACTGACAATCTTGTTATTTGCACAAATACTGACAGAACTCCTGGGAATTGCTGAGAAAACAGCACTCAGCCTTTTCCTCCATCAGAACATAAAACACTCCATGTGCCAGTGAATGATTTCACATTGTGGACACAGTCAGTGCCTGTACTGCAGGAAGACCCTTGGTTGACCTTATCAGTTCCTGGAGCACAGGCCTTGGTATCAAAGCCAAATCTCAGCATTACTATTTTCAGCACCTCCTTGATAGGCAGTTCTTTGCTCTCAGAATTCACTGCCCACACAGGCTGGGAGGCAATGGCCACAGGCCTCTGCTAAGTGCTACAGGTCCCCCTGGGATCAGTGTCTCACACTCTCCACTGTGTGTGCTCTCTGCACAGGTTCTCTACTCTCTCCTTACCACTGCAAACTGCAAAAGCATCGTTTCCCTTCAGCCAACACACACAACTGTAGCCACCACAGATGATCATTAAATGTGGATGGCACACAGAGTTTCTACACTCAGTGATGAGCACAGAAATTCTGTGCTGGCACTGCTGGTTTGGTGCTCCACAAGGAAGCAATCTCTACTCAGCGAGCTGCGCTGGACTTCATCAGCAACTGTTACTTGACTTAGTGGATTCTGCTTCTCTAGTACTAAGTAACATCTTCATAGCTGCTCAAGTAAAAGGAGTTTCACAGCTTTTTAACTCTGGAGGCAGGAAAAAGGGAAAATGAGATGCTGAACATTTCTTGGGTGTTTGCACTTGGCAGATTAAACATCATTAACCCTAGATTAAAAGCTTCAGTGTTGCTAAACATCATACTTCAATGTATCTGAGAGCTCTCCTAACTTTTGTCCTCTTACTTTTCTCAACAAGTAAAATCAGGACACAGAATTCCAAATAAAAAAATTAAAAAGTAAATTAACACCTAACCTCCCTGCCTTCCCCCCAAAATAATCCCAGATTAGACTAGCAAAACAGAGTCTCATCGGGTACAGGTGTTCTTCCTTTTATTCCCTGGCACAGAAGCAGAAAGTAGACAATGACACCCAAGAAAGACTCTCATTTCATATGCATGAGACAGATACACACTTCCACTGAGACTTATACATGAATAAGAATCTTGTTTACTCCCAACCACAGACAAGACCGTAATTAATTTCTTTTAACTTTCGTGAGACTGCCTTGCACCAGGAAACAAGGTTGTGCAGTACAATGCACTAGGTAGAGAATATTAAACAGTAACAACTCACTTCTTGCATGACCAACTAAAATCAACTCTACATACGCCCCCTCTACAAAATATCTGGAAGTCTTACAGTTTACTGGCGAGACCAGGTTATACTGAAAAGCCATCAGCTTCCTGTCAGGACCCAGGACATCTCTCTGGCTGTCCTGAGCAGCCAAGACCCCTGCCAGGGGGCTCAGAGACCCTGGCACAGAGCCCAAAAATGCCTGTGGGTTTGATTATGACCCGTGGAGCAAGTTACCAACCTTAGATGAAGATCTGCAAGCCATGACAAATTAAGTAGAATGATAGTGAATTTATCAAAAGGTGAAAAAGTAGATTTTGGGGTTTTTAGAATGGGGGTTCAGGGGGCAAGATGGTGGGATCTGGGCGTGTCCAGCCTTTCTTCTTCTTGTTGGCCTCCATCTTCTGCTGTGATGTTGGCACTTTTAGATTGGTTTAGAGTAGAAGCTCACTGTCTAACATAGGTGATAGGTATTGGAAAGTTATTGTAAATATTGTACACATAGTTTTTAGTATAAAAAGATAACACCACCTCTGAGGCGGGCAAAGTGCCTCTGACTGTCCTCTTGAGCGAACCTCGGCAGGTCAGGAGAAAGAATTTTATAGATAAGATGCAATAAACAACCTTGAGACTGAGAAATGAAGAGCCCTGACTGTTTCTTCAAGCACTGTGCTGGGAAAAGAGACTTTCGAACTTTTCTCGGGGTCACTCTGACCAGCTAGAAGCCCTGACAGCTTCCAACAAGGACAGATTGCCTTATTCACCCTTCAGTGTGACTTCAATAAGACTTCCATTTCTCTACTGCTTGACACTCAAAAGCATTTCACCAAGATTCCTCTTCGTCTGTATAAACTTTGCATACACTCCTTTTTGTATTCTGCTCAAACATTTACCACCTGCAGAAACAGAGTGCCCTCTAGCTCTGGCCAAACTCAAAGAGAATTTTCCTAAGGCTCTGTCTCCTTAAAGCCCAGCACTTAACAACCACAGCTAGAGCACTCTGTTAGCCATACCCTTACCTGTCCTGGGGTCAAACAGCTGGTTGGCCTCCAGATCTGTGAAAGTGCTGAAGCAGATGGGGCATTTAAAAGAGGCGCGGTTGGTGGAGTCTCTCTCGTCGGTCTCGATCCGGCGGCGCATGTGGTCCAGCTTGTACTTGACCACGTTGACGAGCAGGCGGTAGTTGATGAAGTAATAGTTATGGCGCGTGGTCTTGCCGTCGGGAGCCGTCTCCACCCTCATCCTGCATTTGATGAACTTGTCACCCTTGAGGGTGTTGAGGACAGCCCTGAGCTGCTTCCTGTCGAACTTGAGGAGCTCCAGCATGTCCTCCTCCTTCACACAGGGGTTCCTGATGAGGATGTCCAGAGCCAAGGCATGCTCAATGCCATAAAAGCCACGCACCACATATTTGGCAAGGCGCTTGAGAGCTGCTGGCACCTCAGTGAGGACGTCTGGGTCAGTCATAGCAGGTCCAGATCGTGAGCTTCATGTATACTGCAAGGAAAAAAAGGCAGATGGATTCTTAGCTATCTTCTAACTTCCAAAGTTCTTATTTATCTTACTTAGAGGTAAGAAAAGGATGGGTGTTTTCCACTGTACTTGTACTGTCTCCTTAGGTGTCAATAATGCTACAGAAATAGGAAATGATACCTCTCATTCAAAGCAAAACAACGTAAAACTTTTTAAAAGTCTTAAAAACAAGAAATTAGTACCAAAACATGTTGGGAAGGATGAAAGTTTGACAAGAAAGTCTCACAGATATGTATGCTTAGCAGAAAGATTTTTAATTGTAGAGTCTGATGAAGGAATAGAAATGGAAGCAAGTTTTGATATAGAGGAAATTAATTGCTGAGCCAGTCTTACTGGATAACCCAGAAGGCAAAGGGTATGTTAGTTAGAAGGGGTTTTTATGACTTAGAGCAGAGGACAAACCCACCTCAAACAAGATGTTTTTACCAAGCAGAAAGATAGCACAGGCAAACAAGTCAGCAAAGTTGCAAGTAGAAAAAAGGTCTCAGAATTTTCCACTGCAAGAAAACTGAATAACAACTTCTAGCTTAAACTGTAACATACTAAATTCTAGTGATTGGAGAATAGTAACATGAATATGGTAATTATAGTAGTTATGATAGGCTATAGATAATAGTTAAGGTATAGATTGGTCCTACTGTATTAAGATGCTAAGCAAAGAAAAGTATATAATGCATTGTAACCAAAACCAAAGGGTCTCCAGGCCTGCCTGCAGCTGTAGGCACAGGCTCTGTCGCCCACAACCCTGGACTGCTGTAACCTCATGGATGGAATAAACTGCATTTTGGAGAGCCGCCTGGAGTCCCGCATCTCTCATTTAGGCTCTTACAAAACCATACAGCAGATTTCATTTGTATACAGTCACAGCCAACACAGCTTGAGTAAGAAAGCTGTCCTCCAGAAGACAGCTTTGGGATAGCTGAGACCTGTAAACTGGGAAAAGCAGAAAATGGCTACAGCAAGAAAGGTCCTAAGACAGCCCAAGAGTGGAGTCTGGGGGCCTCAGCTGACATCAGTTTGTCCCACTGTAAGCAGCCCTGTCTGGTTTAACACCTCAGGCATCCCTGGGCAGAGATGGACTATGAGCACAGCTTGCTGTACAGGCTGGTATGCATTCAAGCAAAAGCTCCCAGTTGCACCATGAGAACAGATCCTTGCTCATAAACAAAGCTCAGTCAACTATCTGCAGCATGTCTGCATGAAAACCATTAGCACCACCAACTCCTCCACCACAAACTGCTTCAGCCTTGTTCTTAGATGAGCAAAGAGATCCTTACAAAGGACTGAACCTTCACTTAAAGTCCCACATTCAGGCCTTAAAAGCCCATGAATAACATAGCATAATAAATGAAGCAAAAGTCAAGACATACCAAATATGAAGTAATGATGTGTTTAAAAAAGAAGAAAGTATTCCATGAAGTATCCTTTGAGTTACTTACCACCACTTACCAGGCCGCCTGTGACAAGACAATAATTTCTAAGTACTCTATTTTCACTTCACTTTTCCTCACCATAACATCAAATGGCACAAATGGTCATGACTATGACATACATGGCAACATACATAAAATCATATACAAGGAATTCCTCACATTGTCACCCCTGCCAGATTTAGCTCACAGACACCACCAGTGATTCAAGGGAAGAAGAAACTATTAGAGGTGCTTTTGAAATAGCCATTCAGAAGGTTGCACTTCCAGCTAACATCAAATAAGACTCTGAATTATCTTTTTCAGTATGAGTTTTCTATGCTAGTTTAGAATATGAGCAACCATTTCTTATGCAAAAGGTTCATTGCACTGAAGAAAACCCCCCTCACCCTAATCTCTGTTTTTTTCATCATTGCTATGCAATTTTTATCTGCGAACTAATATATTAAACTGTAAAACTCTGCCAATCCTAATCTTCACTTCCATTAGATGTTTCACACACTGTATAAGTATCTCCCCAGTATTTCAAGCCTATCAAATAAAGCAAAAAGTGACAGCAGAAAAAAGGACCTGGATGAGTATCCTATTTTTTTCATCACTATCATAAAACCACTGATAGGCCTTTTCACACACACCATCATACAACTTGTGTCCATTTCCCACACTAAGACATCCCTCTGAGATCACCAACTCTGTAGGTAACCAAGCAGCTGCTGACTCACTGCCATCAGCTAAGACTCCTCAAAGATCTGGGATCATTTATCACAGTAGTCTTCTTGGATTTGTTTTTTCTTACGATAAACAGTGTCCTTTCAGAAAAGTGTAGCATTACCCACTGAAGCTTTACTCCTCTTCCACCCCTACCTACCCTCTGCTGCCACTGAGGAGGGATGTTCCTCTCAAGGGTTATGGCCAATACCACTGCAAAGCAATTAGGCTGTGGAATGTGAAGCTTCACAGTAACTAAATAAAGATCATCCTGTCTTTTCTGCCTGTTGGGTAAGAAAAACACCACCTTCATGGTTTTCTTTTAGAACATTTCCCTGCTTGAGCTTTTCTTTCTCTCTAACTTAGAGCCAAATGGTATTTTTTGCAGTGCTCAGATTGAAATTGACTGAATGACATTTGTTGACTGCTGGTGTGCAGGCTGAGAATAGCTCCCAACGAACAATGCCTGGATGTCCAGCTACAGCTTCCCTTTAAGGAAATTCAATTAAAACTCATCTATCACACCACGAACTAACCATGAAACAAGTACTTCCAGAGTCAGCCAGGTTTCTCTCGCATGCCAGAGACACAGTGATTCATCTCACACAAAGGAGAGCTTTAGAGAGCTTTGCATTGAAGGTAAAAGTGTTAGCAATAAATGATGCCCCACCAAGAGTAAGCCATGCAGCATTTTGGAATCTCTAAGTCAGACCAAATCTAAATACTGTCAGAGGAGATTGTCTCTGAAGATCAACATCATTCTGTTGGTATTTTTTCAGTCTTCAGTCACCTAAAGACAAATCTTGGTTTTGACTGTATCTGTCAGCAACATACTGACACTATAAAACAATGCAGAAGCTGGATGGAAGCCTCAATTTATTCTAACTGATTAAATCTTACTCAGAGTTAAAGCACAGTAAAGAATAAATGTAAAGATCAATTTTAAATAAAACCTGGCACCCCAGAGAGTTAAAAAGTCACATTTTTTAAAGTCAAAAGATTGTTAAGTGCTGATCTGAAGAGCAGACAACTTTCTCTCCTCAACAATCCACTTTCCCTACAACTTCCTTGCAGAAAACTTGGTGATGCAACTTGCAGGGGCACAGTGACCTTCAGATATCAGTTGAAATAAAAAAAAGGAGAAAAGTGCTTTTAAATAAGCACATCTCACTCTGGACACCTCATCTGAGAGCTGATGGAAAGCCCTTTCTCTGCATTGATAAGACAGCTGCAGATTTCCACAGATACTTCCAAAACAGGTTTAAAGTACAATTTCCTGAATAATGCACTCAAACAGATTAAACAGAGACCTACACGGGGACCAATAAAAAAAATCGACTCTAAGAGTTTTCAGCAACATTCAGAGATTTAAATATATTTCTTAGTGTCAGTCACTAGAAAATATTCTTTTTCATCTAGTGCGAGTAGGAGTTTTAACACAGTTTCTTCTACTCTGTTGGAGATTTTGAGTGATGTCCAAGTGTTCTGTGTCCTCAGGTAACAGAGGACATCTTGACTGTGATACTGTTTTCTTCCAGGTAGGGATATATGGAAAAACAGACATTCTGAAAACACCAGAAACTATTCTTTCCTGTTATCCTTCACTTCAAAAACTGGATTAACACACTTTAAAATCTAAATCCTGCAGAAAACAGTCTTTGGGTGAAACAAACAACTGACTAGTGCCATCTTTGAGGGGAAAAAACCCCAAAAGCAAGTGCATATCACTGCCAGATCCCACCAGGCCAACTGATGTCTGGTCCATGAAGAATCCAAGGCTTTTAATCCCTAAACTGTAAATTCTTACCGTCTTTCACCAGGCAAAAAGGACACTGATTCAGCTCACAAAATTCAAACCCAGGGGACTTTACCACTGCATCCTTCAGCAATGATTTCACCTTCCCCTGAAGCAGTAAGTCAAACCTGAATTAATTACATGTGCAAAGAAATATGGTAACACCTTTAACAAGGTTTTAATGGCTGTGCATCTGTTTCATAATAATGTCTGAACTGACCTTAATAATTTATGAACATCAAGGAACATTTTCAGGGGAAAAAAAAATACAATGGCCAGGATACTCAGCTATGCCAGTAAGCACCACCAGCATCAATAATAAGGCACACTGGACAGCATCATATTCAGAAACAGCCAAAAGAAGAATTTCCAAATTTAAACATGGACTTTATTAAAAGAGACAGCTGGTGGGGAATTGTTCTGGGTAATCACATTAATACAATTCAGTATTATGGGTGCAGGAGGAAAGCAGACCTGTCTGTGTTAACACAGTAGGACAGGAAACCTAAAGACACATCTGTTGGGTTTTTAAAATTGCTGTAATTGAAAGAATTAATATTGATGTGTCTATAAAAGGGAACCCTGGAAAAAGAGACTTACAGTTACACAACACAATCAGATCTGCTGGGTGAAGAAAATAAGGATACCTTCTGCAAGATTGTACCTAAGGTTTAGTAAAATGTATGAGGCCTTCAGCATAACCAGAGATGCCAGAAAGGATTGGCAGGGGGAGAACAAGTGACTGCAAAAAACCCTTCAGTATGATGGGATCAGAGACCACACAGAAGCCAGAAATTAAACTGAGCAAACACCTCCACTTTCAGGTCCTTCCTGATGCAACATCAAAACAACTGAACTCTTCTTTTCCACATACAACAATTTCAAGAGTTTTCAATTCCAATGAACTCTAACAGGAATTGTGCTAATGAAGTTAGATCTGTGTTTCTTCCTGCTTTTCCTGACTCAAACTGAGACAAAGACTGCTAGAAGAGTGGTAACCTAGAAGCCACAATGTAGATGAAAATAGTACTACAAAATATGAAAACCTACAGCAGCCAGTGAATTAATATGAATTCTTATCCAATATTGCAAATGTAGATCATCCTGTTTCAACATGTAACTTCTGAGACTTGCATTAATTTTACCCAGAAAATTCAACGGTGTCACTATTCGTATATTTGACAGAGGATCTTTAAAAGCAGGATCTTATAAAAGGAAGCAGACTGCTCTTCAGACTCACAAGGATCTAAAAAGCTTTTGTAACAACCCAGATCTCTTTTGGGGGGAAAACTTGGGAGTTGCAGGTTTGGCTGTGAACCTAGGCTATCAGACACACCATGAACACTTGCACAGGTGCTTCCTATTTTCCCCCACATTTATTTAATTAGTGCTTTTTCCCACTAAATCTTTGAAACCAGCTTAGAAAATGCTTCTTCAAGCTTCCGACACAAGATTTTTAAGAAAGGGGGGAAAAAAACATTACTTGCTTATACCACTGACATAGTTTCTTCAGATAAAATCAAGATCAGGTTATAGTAAGAGAATCCCCTCTCCTGTGAATGTGGCAGGTACAACAGCCTTCCTGGAGCCAGTGCATGCCATATCCTGCTCCAGCTGTCACTTGCAAACACCAGATCCCAGTTTTGTAGTCTCTCACTCTAAGCAGCTTTAAAATTCTGCTTTTCAGAAGATGATGAGGTTAAGCTACGAGAAGCAATCCTGAATCTTCCTGAGAACAGGAAAGGAAGACGTAAATTTCAGAACTACAGTGGGAAAACATGTCATCAATATTTTCAATGTCTGTACAATGTAACCTCAGATACTATTCATCCTTTCCAGAAAAGGGCACAGAATCTTCCACTTTCAAGTCCTGTTTTCACTTGCTTTTCTCTGTAGTGAGCCCAGAACTGCCTTTATCCCACATCAGTTGCAAAATAAAATCTTCTGACATTTTATCAAGAGCTTACTGAGTTTCATTCCCTGGAGAGTTCATGAACACTGCTGCTCAGCTTTTCTCCTGCACTACATCTTGATGAGAAATAAGTGTATTTTCATTGTGAGACCTGCCTTGAAGTATAAGAGCAGAAAAGAACAATCTGCTTTCACTGAAATCCCATCTTCTTGTTGGCTTTCCATAAACTGAAACCAGGAGGCCACAGGTATCAAAGGGTTTTCTTCACTCAGGATGAGAAGCTGTGCTGCAGCTGCACACAGAAAGCCTGAGGGGCCTGGCTGAAATGAGGGTGCTTTCCTCTAATTTCACAAGTAAAAACACATAGAACCAGATGTAATAAGGCCATGAGGTTTGACCATACCAGGCAGAAACTGAACAATTCATGCTCAGGATGTAATTCTCAATCACTTTTGTAATCTTAATCCAGCATAAACAATAGCAAGGTGTCAGGAAATTAAAGGACCACCTGTGTGCACGTACACAAATGGATGAAATTTCCTGTTGCAGCTGACGTCAAATTACACCTCCCTCCCCTAAGGAAGTCTTTCTTTTCCTTCCTTGTCTTTAGCCACAAGCCCCACACCCTTCTGTCTTAATTCTGGCAGTTCACTATTCATGTAGCAACAAGAATCAATTGATAAAAAGTGAAAAACTAACTTGCCAAAATAAAAAAGTGGAACATTTCAGAGAGGTCAAAGGGGAAAAGTTCAAGGATTGAATCATTTAAGTTACCAGACTAGAGCCAACACAAAACAGAGAAAAGAATGCATGGCTAAGGATGTAGATAAGTGGGGAGCTTTCCCCACATGGTGGCCAATTAACCTAACTGTAATGTGAAAAATTTTAATTATGGATACCAGAACCTCTTACAATTTACACTGATCTGAACCTACCAGGAGAATATGTGTTCTTTTGGAGACATGCAAGCATCAGCCCTCACACAATGTAGTTGTAAGGTTTTGGGAGCTTCTTTAAAGGGAAGAAAGTAAGATCATTTCTCTCACATATCAAGCCTAGGAAGTCATGATTACACCAAAGCACAGTGAACTTAACCCCAGCATTCCTTTCTACGTTTCTGACGGGGAAAAAAGCAATAATTGCTTTTCATGTTATGGATTAAATAAGACCCGGAACACCACACTTTTCATCGTGATAGATGATGTGAGCAATATTGCCTTTTGGAAATTCCAGAAATACAATGAAAAGTTATGGAAATGTTGGGTCCAGTACAGTTTTAGTGCATGAGAGTGCAAGTACGTGGATACAAGCAATAAAGAAACAAAGAAACTAAGTAACAAGACACCAGATAAGCTTTAATTAACACAGTTTCTTGTTCAGAAGAAACCTCTAAAGCATCCTGTGAGAAAGTGAGCTGTATGTCACAGGAAGTGAAAGGCAGGAATGCAATTCCCATCAAGCCTCACTCCTGCCTGAAAGCATGTGCTCCTTCCCAGGCACATGGCTCTGCCCTCACAACACCAGCCTGTGCACCAAACTGATTGCTTAAAGGTAAAAAAATAATTTCTTTTATTTTCCCCCTTTTTGCTATGTTTTTCAACAGTTCAGTGAGCTGGCGGTGAACTCTGACGAGCAACAGAACCAGCACATAAAAGAGGATGCCACTGCACTGGAAAAGATGAAAGAAAAAAAACTCCACCTTTTCTGGATGAAAAATATTTAGCTACCTAGAGTTCAAGAAAATGCACCTTAGCTGAACACCCTTTCCAGAATGCTGATCTTCCTTGCTCGTTGTGAGCCGTTTGGAATGGCACAGGCCTGCAGCTGGACCCCTTTAGCAGCAGCTCGCTGCCACTATGAGGTGCGCTGTTTGCGGTCTTCGGGGACCAGCACGCTCTTGAGGCCAGAGAAAATGAAATAATAATAATGTAGTAATGTAACAAAAGAAAAAAAAAAAAAAAAAAAGAAAAAAACACCACCGAACAAACCACACCTTGCTGACCTGGAACACTGAATGGTTCCACATTCGGCTGGCTGGCTCAAACCCGGCAAGCAGGAATGAGCTGGCTTTGCCAGTCAGCTCCCCCTCAGAAGCCCACGGCCCAGCACGTCCCTCCAGATCACAAACAGCACAGTGAGCTTTAACGCAGTCAGAGGGGAGAACCCCTGTGCGCCTGCACAGCTTCCCATTCCCTACCCATTTCACGTGTTGAGATTTAAACATCGAACTGTGTAGGATTCCGTAGGGCAAGAGGAGGTCAGGAGAACCTCTTTAAAAAAAAAAATCAAATAAAACAAAGAAGCCTCAACAAACACCGCAGGAGGAACGGCAAACGGTGGTAAGGAGCCAAGGCGAGGAAGGGGCCCAGACGGGCACAAGGTGCGGGGAGCAGGGGCCCCGCGGGCCGGGCCAGGGGCTCCGCAGGCACCACCGCGCTCCCCGGGGCCGGCACTGACCTGGCGCCGCTTCCAGCTCTTCCCGGCTCCGGGCGGCGCTTCCAGCGGCTCCGCCAGCGCGTCACCGCCTCGCGCGCCTCTGCCGGCACCGCCCGCGCCTGCGCCGCGCCGCCCCCTCCCTGCCGAGCGACACGGAAATGAGCCAATCGCCTGCCCGTACGGAACGGCGCCTTCCCGCCCCCGCCGGGGATAAGCCAATCAAGAGTGAGAACGCTCTGGCCGCTCGAGCAGGCAGCCAATGGGTTGAGAGGAGCAGCAAGAACGCGAGTCGCGATTGGCGGGCGGGCCGGTGGCCGGGCGTTGTTGCTAAGCAGGGTAAAGATGGCGGCTCTGGACAGGGTCAAGGTGCTGGTGCTGGGCGACTCCGGTGAGTCTGTGTTCCCTGGCCGTGTGCCCTGTGGCCACTCCCTGGCGATCTGCTCCTCGCCTCCCTCCCCGTTACCCGCTGAGGGGCCGGCACCGCCCGTGCTCACTCCGTGCTGCTCTCGGCCTCGCCACCTGTAACCCTGGCGCCGCCTCCCAGGAGTTGTTCTCTCTCTGTGCGCTTGCAGGTGTCGGGAAGTCGTCCCTCGTTCACCTCTTGTGCCACAACCAGGTGCTGGGAAACCCGTCATGGACTGTGGGCTGCTCCGTGGATGTGCGAGTAGGTGACATGCACGGCCTCTTGGTGGCCCTGAGCTGTGTAAGGGAAGGGCCTTGACTTTTTATTTCAATGACTTACCGCCCCAGAAAGAGGTGTACTTTGATCATGTGTTTCGCTGAGGGCTTGATCTTCTGATGCAAGTAGCGTCAAACGTGAGCCAAGCACTTGTGTAAGCAAGTTTTGACCTTCCAGGGTTGTCACTGTCAGACAAGACATTTATCACTCGTAGCGCTGCTCCCTGCTGCAGTGGCCACTGGCGTGTCACAGGACGGCCAGCTCATTGAGAAACAGGCAAGGACCAGCCAAATTGTCAGCCAAACACAGTGGGGAAAACCAGTTCACTCATTTAACTAGTGGGAACACAGGAAAGCTCTGGATGATGCTCATATGTTTGAAAAACAAATTAAAATTTAGGGCCTGGCATGCTTCAGTGCTCTTAGACCCAACTGAAGAAATTGACAGGAGAAATTTATTGTTGAGACCTGGACACCAGGAAGGCAGAATTTATAAACCACAAAGACATGTTAGAGAAAGCAGAGTTAAAGAAGAAACTAACAGGCAATATGACTCTTCCCTACCTGGGAAAAAGATAATAAAAAAGGCTGAAAAAGTGGGCTAGTTAGCATGAGAAGTGAGAAATCAATAACCAATAGAAGATTGAATACTAATTAATGAAGAGAACTGTGTCACTTGTAAGCCGGTGAGCACTAATTCCTTTGTTTGCCAAAATGTATAAACAACTGTAAGTTTTGGTGACTGATGTACACATTTGGTGAAGTGCTACTCATGCACCTCACTGCTGAATAAAGTAGTGATGATTTTCTAACCTAACTGGGTTAGAGAGTTTATATCCTGGTTTTTGGTGACAGTTGTGACCATGGGGTTGCTGCTCCTCCTGACTGCTTGCTGCAGGACCTGCTGTGGGAAGAATGAGGATGCTCCTCCAGCAGTTCTTTGGCCCAGCCTGCAGCACTCATGGGACATTGATAAATGCTTTTTCCTTCAACACTCTTTGCTGCATTCTCCTTGAAATGCATTGCCCTAGGTTAGAAATGTATTTCCAAAATCTGAGGAGAGGAACATGGCAGTCCTGTTTGATTGTGGGCAAAACTACTCAGCAGATCTGGGGGCAGAAGTTGTTGACTAATTCAGTTGAGATGTCAGAGTTTGGTAGGAAAAAGATGTGGTTAGTTGGAATCCATGTCTGTCACCTGTGTTAATACTCGTGCAGTGCTGCCAGTGATGCTGGTTTTAACAACTGTAAGAAGTCAAGACCTTAATTTTTCCATTTGCTTTAGCAAAACACTGTGTCTGAGCACATAATGAGATGTTGGGTTTGTTAACACTGAGATGCTCCCTGTTCACTCGCCAGGCTCCCTCTCACATGAGATGGTGATCTCCATCTCTGTGGTGTCCAGTGGCTGCTGCTTGACTCATTCCATCTCTCTTCCACTTGAGAGGTTTGAAACAGTGTCAGCATGAGAATTTCCAAATTTCTATCCAAGTACAATAATCCTTCCAGCTGTGCCATGTGGATTAACTCCTGTGACAGGGTGCTGTGGTTATGTGTGATGTGAATTTTTCATCAGATCCATGACTACAAAGAAGGAACTCCAGAAGAGAAGACCTATTACATTGAGCTGTGGGATGTTGGAGGTTCTGTGGGCAGTGCCACCAGTGTGAAAAGCACACGAGCAGTGTTCTATAATTTGCTGAATGGTAAGTCTGCTTGGTGTAAATATGGTTTTAATACTGTTTCTGTAAGGAGCTGTCCCTTGGTCCTGGGGCAGAGTTCCAGGCAGCCTGCCTGAGGGCTACATTGTTCTCCTTTCTGATTTATACAGGAAAAATGATATTATTTGTAGGCAGAATTTTATGGATTCAGTTGTGAACAGCAGATATTTCGGGCAAACCTGTGCAGATGAACCCTATCAACCTTTCCCTTCAGCCTTGTGCAGCTGGCACAGCAGGGAGGCTTTGAAGGTGCAGTGAAGGTGTATCAGACCTTCACCTTTCTGGGTCTGATATACTGCAGAAATATGATTTCTATTTTTTGAGAGATTTTTTATTATTTATATGTTCTTATCTGTTCGGTTGTAAAGCTTACAGCAGAAAAATGATTCTTTCAGTTTTTATGAACTTTGATAGTTACATCCTACCCTGGCAAATTTGAACTGTGTGCCATAAAATTGCCATATGCTGATAACCATCTTGCCTCTGCTCATTTAGCTTACCAACTTATTTTTAAGAGTTGAATCTTGCAACTTGCTGCATACGTAGGAAGTAGTATTTTGTGCCTTCTGTTGAGATATTGTCTTAAAGGCCTAGTAGTTCATCTGTGTCTCTAACAAGAGTAAATCAGATATTATAAACATAACAGTACAGTACTTCAGTTGTTACTTTTTGTCATCCCAGGATAGTTCACTAAAAATAGAGGTGTATCAGACTAAGAACTGCTTCTGAAAATCTGGCTGAAGTGTTCTGTTTGATTCTCTTTGCTTATTCCCACTCATTTGAAGACTTTTCAGTAACATGTTAAGCCACCCAATAAACGTTTTTGGCCTGTGACTAACTAGTTATTTCTCCCTCTTTTCTCAGGGGGAAAACTGTGTTAGGTACCTCTTGCTTATACTGTTAACCAGATTTCTGTGTATGAGAATTGAGTTGTGCCCTCAAAGCAAGCCTCTTTGGTATATGAAAAAAAAATTGATTTCTTTTTAATACCAAATCTACAGTGTGCCAAGGAGTGTGGGTCAGACTTGGAAATACCTTAGAACAGCCCATTAGGAAATGAAGTCTTGGACTTGTGCATCTGAGTTACAATTGATGACATTAAAATAGAGTTATTTATCTCCACTGCCCAAAAGATACTAATTAGACAGCTTGCATATGAGGAGCGTTGACTTTGGTAGTTAACCTTGGGTCTTGTTTCTTTCATTAGATTAATTTCTCCATTAGAGCTTGTCTCACAAATTGCCTCTGCTTGACCTGATTTAAGAAGAGAAGATGAATGCATTCCTTCTGCCTGACTGCTTGTGCTTTCTGGGCTTGCAGTGGTCTGAAAGCCAGTCAGTGTTTGGTTGTGGCAGCAGCTGAGCAGGCTGCTGGGTTGCTGACCAGTCTGGTACACTTTGGTTTTGGATTATCCACAGATCTTCCTCTTTGCTGACTCTCCACCTGGTGTGGGGACTGTGATAGCTGAGGACAGTGACTGGGCAGTGAGGATTTGGCTTGCACACCTTGTTGTGGGAGGAGCATTTCTTTGAGTCCTGCCTGCTCTTTTTGGATGTTGACAGCCTTTTCCTGCTGGTGCAGCTAACTGTGCAGGTTTTAGGTGGAGCAGATAAGGAAACTGACCAATCAAAGACATAACTGAGGGAGAGTGTGGAGGTGGAGAGTGTTTCTCACTGGCTGTGCAGCACTGCCTCTGGATCTGTTGCTGTAGGCCAAGTTATGTTGTATCAGGCATTTTCTCTCTACACTGGGGGTGGTCATGCAGCAGAGTTGCCTTTTTATAGTGTTACTGAGATAAATGCTTTGAAATAGGGCTACAGCTGTGATAGCTGGGAACTCTTGTGGGAGAGTCTGTGCACAGTCATGTGGGGCAGTGGAAAATGTTTGTGGAAATGTGGTTTGTTCATAGCAGTGGGTGGCACCTCTGGAAGTTATGGTGAAAGACTAAATTAGTAAGTTTTTTCCACCTGTAGGCTGTGAAGTGTTTTGAGAATGAATCCTAATGCAGATAAGGGATATCATTCCATTTTGTCCTTGAATTGATGGTAGTTTGAAGTCTGGAGGAAGTGGGAACATTCCACATATTGCAGAAGGTGTGAATAAATAGAAGAAATTTGCTAGCAGGAGTTGGTAATTGAGTTAGGAACTGTGGTTATCAGAAGTGGGTGTCTGTTAATAGCACAGCTAGGAAGCTTGACTCTGTCTCAGAATTTACATTTTGAGGGCTCATGGTAATGAAAAATGCTAGAAACTTAATCTTAAGTACAATAAATCTTATTTATTCATGCTTTTACCAGCCATTTAATGGACTATGAAATTTTGTTGGTGTCAGTTTTCCCTTTGGATACCTCTCCAAATATGTAGCGTTAATTCTTGGAAATGCAGGAAAGCTATAGTTCTCTCTGAACTCTTTTGAAACAAAGAAAAAGCCTTCAGACTTTATAGATGGTGGGATAAAAGATAATTATGTTTACCAGAGAAAGGCTGAATTTTCTGCTGCAGTAATATAGAATTTCAGTATCATGAGAAGTAGACAGAATCAGTGAATGCCTGCAAGCCTTTTGCAGATTAAAGCCTGAGATGGTTGTTTGTTTCCTGCTTTCATATGATTTTTCTCTTAGCTCTTAGCCAATTCTTGATAAGCAGCTTTAAAAAACCTGTTGCATCCTGATATTTTTCAGCCTTACTTATTCACTGTAACTGAACTGCTTATACATCCCTTCATTCTCAGATATCTGGGAACCTGTGGGTGTCATTTTGGTAAGATAAGGAGGAGAATATGTATCTTTAAATGGCATCTTGCTGTCTTGTCTTTCACTCCAGGGATAATTTTAGTGCATGACTTGACCAACAAGAAATCATCCCAGAATTTGTATCGCTGGTCTTTGGAAGCACTCAACAGAGATGTTGCTCCAACAGGAGTTCTTGTGACAAATGGGTGAGTGAAAAACAAACATGCAGAGCTCAGACATGGTGATTCCAAGCAGTTGCACAAGTTTTTGTTCCTCTCTAAGAGTGCTTGGTCTCCACAGGAAAGTACATGTGGTTAGACTTTGAAGAAAGAAAGAAAGAAATGGGGAATATCAAAGAAAGTTGTCTGTTGATTGTTCTTTTTCTTTTATACTGCCAGGCAATATCAGGCAGTTCTGACAGCAGATTCCCAAACTGGGTGGCAGAGACCTTGCTTTAAGGGAAAACATGTTTATGCATCCTTTATTTTTCTGAGTCCTCTGTGAGAGTGGGTCCAGTTCCAGTTACAAGATTTCTCTGTCTGCACTGAGAGATGCCATTGTACAGGAAATGTCATGGGATAATGTGTCTGGGCAAACAGGACCATGCACCAAGACTGAGGAAGTTCATTTTTGGTTTGCTGGGGGAGTAATTTTAGGAGCGTGGCTAAAAGAGCTTAGAAAACTCTGCTCAAACAGCATGTTCATAATTCACACCTTGTCAAGGATTTCCTCCTGCACCTCTTTGCTCCTGTCATCCATTTAGTCAAGGAGGTTTTTAAAATCATTGCTAAACCTCACATGTGAGCAGGAAGGCAATAGTGAGGAGTGGCTTTTTGTGGGAAAAATATCAATTGTTTATCTGTCTGTTCTGGAACAGAGAACAGTTCTGTAGAAATGTAGGAAATGGGAAGAGGATTTGCATTGTATAAACTGCAAAATTCTCCAGTGTCTTCACAGACAGGTTCTTCACAATTGTTTTAATTTTCAGAAGTTTAACTTTTGTCAAGGACAGATGTTCAGCCACCAGCAATTCTTGCTCAAGTTCTTGCTGTTGGTACTTGCTATAAAGCTTGGTTTAGGTAAAAAATTACAGACAAGTGATTATCCTAGCTAAGGAGAGTGATTGAAGCTTGGATTCCTATGTAGTGACTTAGATGCAGAAGCCCTTCCTTAGTTTAAAGGTATTGCACATTTTAACCATTTTAACTTAGATAAATGTTAATAACTCAATTACTGGTTTTTGAGAGGCACAGGGGAGGTGATGTTGTGCTTGTGCCCACTTACATGGCCATTGCCTCATTCAGGATTGTCTTTGTTTCCCTCATCAGCGACTATGACCGTGAACAGTTTGGTGATAACCAGATCCCACTGCTGGTAATAGGAACTAAACTGGATCAGATCCCAGAAACTAAGAGGAATGAAGTTTTGACCAGAACAGCATTCTTGGCTGAGGATTTCAATGCTGAAGAGATAAATTTGGTTTGTATCCTTGTCATCTTTGTTGTTTTTCTTTTGTATAGGAGTGAGTCCAATTTTTAGTAAGTAAAGATGTAACAAAAATTTGGCTTTTGGAGATTTTTCCAGTAGTGCCAGTCATTCACATTTCTGTTGGCTCTGCCCCTTGCTTGATGAAACAGATATCTTTGTTTCACTACAGGGAGATGTAAGGGGTATTAGGTAAGGTCTCTTAAGCTTTGAATTGCTGGCTGGGAGTTAAATTTTCTTTTTCTTGTTCATAACTCTGACATAGACTGTCTTTGAATTAAACATGAAGATGACTTTATATAGATCTATGGGTATAAAAATATACACCTGCTGTGTGAATGCCTGTAAACACACCCCCAATCTCAGGTGTAGCCTGTACAAATCCCTGCCTGACTGCACAGCTGGTGGTGGCAGGAAGATGTGGAGCATATGGGGGGTTGCTTGGAATTCTGCAGTTGGTCTTTTCTCTGAAGCGACTGTGGAGCAGAAATCAGCAGATCCATTGTTTTCCCTTGCTGATGGTGTGTCAGGGAAAGGGTATGTTCTATTTCCTTGTGTTTGGCTTCTTTGCACTGATTTCTTGAGCTTGGTTTGTTGTTGTCTTTTGGGTGTTCTAGGACTGCACCAATCCTCGTTATCTGGCTGCAGGTTCATCCAATGCTGTCAAACTAAGTAGGTTTTTTGATAAGGTAAGTCAATGAAATGATGTTTTATTGTCCTGTGCATCAAATGTTGGGATTTGAGCATGAACAACAGTTTAAGCTGCTCCTTTCATGTTCACTCTCTGAGTTGGTTCAAGCCAGGTGTGGGGAGGGCAAAGATTGATCTGCTTTTGGAGATAGCTGATCTGCTTGAAGATTTAGTTCCTGATCTGCATAGAGCATTGAAAAAGAACTCACAAATGTGCAAAGACACTCTACTTATGCTTTTGAAGTTGTCTGGCAGGTCAGAGGGGTTGCAGCATTCTGAGGTAGTAATGTGGTAGAGCTACCAAGACTGGTTAGCTCTGTTGAACCTAATTAAAGCAAGCTTTAGGAATTAAAAAATTAATTAAGAATATTATTCTCCCTTCCTGAAAAAGAGGCCATTAAGGTCCACTGTGAAAATGAGAGAAGGAATGCTCTGTTTTAAGCATCCTCTGGGCAAAATAGCATAGTGGGGCTACTGTGCAGTGGTAGGAGCCAGTATCCCTGCCGAGGGAATGGGAGTAACTGAGTCTGAAGCAGAAGACACACAAACCATCACCTCCATTACCCAGGAGGGCTGTGTTGAAGTTGAGGATGATTAGACAGACAGCTTGTCTAAGAATGGCTGTAGGTGGCCACTGCTGTGTGTGCTAGAGCACTGCACTAAAGCGGTAGGCCTGGAGCAGAGATGTGGGGTCAGACCTTGTCCCAGTTCGCCCTGAGTTTCAGTGCTCATGTGTGAAGGTAGGTTGCAATCTGACGTTATGGATGTGCTGTGCAAGCTGAGATCATTCTCTGTTGTTCCCAGGTCATAGAGAAGAGATACATCTTGAGAGATGGCAATCAGGTTTGTCGCTTTTCCTCCTCTTTTGTTTCATTTCTCCCTGTGTAATGTGAACTGCTGACATAGTTCTCTTTAAAACACAATTTCATGCAACCTAAATGGCAATCTGTGCTGGTAATTTCATTCTTGTATCTGTGGGAGCACAGCTGTTAAGGCTAGACAGAAGAATGGCTGACTTTTGTCAGCTGAAGTATTTGTCTGTAAAGTGATTGGCAGTGAAATAATTAAGTATGCTAACATAGTAGAAGTTGGAAGAGTGAGGTAAAATGGGCAAATATGATTTCTTTCAGCTCTGTCAGCTTCAGGCTGTTTGGTTGCAGATTAAGGCCAGAGATGCTATCCTGAAGGTCAATAAAAGGGGTTTTTTTGTACAGCTGGAACAAGATTTTATGTTTAATACAGGTAGTTTCCAGAGACTCAGTGGAGCCACAAGGAAAATGGCAGTATGATATCAGCTTGTAATTCATTCCTAAAGGACTGAATTCACTGTTTTCAGCCAGATGGGGAAGTACTAGCAAAATGACTTCTAGTTTGGGCAGACCGCTTCAGCTTTTGTGCCCCCCACCTCCCCACGTGCAGTCTGCCATGCAGGGAGTAGTGAAGTTGCATTTACCTTATGTAAAGCTGTTGCAAATTACCATGAAAAGCATCTCTGGAGTACAGTCACACCTGTACATTGTTAGAGGTAGCTGTGCTGAAAGCCCCTGGGGTGTGGGGGGGAAATAGTCACAGATTACAAAATGCTTCCTCTCTTTGAGTGCTGCTGTAGTGCCTTTTGAAAATAAATTTGCTTTTACCTCTTTTAGTTCTGCATGATGCCTTTTTTATTCCCCTCTCCTCCCCACATTCTAGTGAAAGGAAGTTTCTCTTTCATGGGAATAATATCTTAATGCAGAAACCTGCTTTTGTGCTGGTTGTCTCTGATGCATGATGTAAGATTTTTATTTTTATCATTTGATCCTATTTAGTGGCTAGCCAGGGATTAACTATACATTCCTTTTGGCTGTGTGCCAAAGCCTGCAGCCTGCTGATGACTGTCTGCTTCCCTGACAGGAGCTCAAAAGCTCAAAACAAATCTTAAACAGCAAACAATCATGTTTAAAGAGGCAAAAGCCAAATTGGAAATGGAGACTTCAATGCAAGCTCTTAATGTTACCATTTGAAGTTATCTACGTAATGTGACTCTTACCAATGTGTTTGTGGGTTTTCTACAATAGGTTACTACAATTATTCGTGTTTTGAGGTATTTCTGTTTTAAACTTCTTCAGGATGAAAAGAATGATAAGTTTCAAATGGTTCATAGCTATGGCTTCAATCAGATATGTGATAAATAAATAATTGTTCCTCTTAATTAGTGACTTTGATGTAAAAAATGCTAAAGCAGATAACTGTTTACCTATGATGTTCAGGTACTTTTTAGTTATAATGATTGCATTTTTCCTCTTTAAATTTCTCTTTAAGCAGTTTTCATGAGGTGAACCTTTGTACAAAATCTGCCTGATTTTATTCTTAGAGATGATTGCTTTTCAGAGATGAATAAACCAGTACCTTAGTGAATACCTTGCATATTTGAGTTTTGGGCCTGAAAACCCCAAGTAAATTTAATCTGTGGAGTTTTTAGTGGACTTTTATTTTGGGAAAGCTCTTCAGCTCTCAGCTTACCAGTGAAGTGTGTAACCTGAGCAATCTGCTGTGAATTGTAGATTATGTTTTTGTCCCCACCATCCATACATGCCCATGTTCTTCTGGCATGATTTGTAGGGCTTGGTTGACTCCCTCCATTTTAATAGACTGTATTTCCTATGAATGTGTGGAATTGCTTTGGGAGGGTGTGTCTACAGGGTCTGCTGTTCCTGCTTGTTTGTAGTGAGTAAGGTAAAAGTTACTTGGCCTGTAATCAAATAGTTTTATGATGCCAATAGGGCAGATAAGCAGCATTAGAAAGCAGCACATCACTTTCTTTCAGGGATTCACAGGTGCATTGGATTGAAAATCTGTCTGAAATGCTGTTAAGGCCAGAGAAGCTTCTGATGGTTTCAAGTAGATTTTCTTTGTAAACGTCCATTGTCACTGTGTAAGCAGTGTCTGCAGATGGGCTGCAAAAGCAGGAGTGCTAATCCTTTGTATTGTTGCAGCCATTTCTGTCCCAATGATTTTCTTTAAGCTTTCAGTCATTGATAGAACTGCCACTGAAATGCTGCTGCCCAAGGTTTGAAGGCATAAAGCCTCAACAGCTCTTTGAAAGGACTTGGTTTATATTGTTTTATAGTTTTAAAAATGAATGGAGGGGAAATTTTTGTATGCACTTGAATCTGCTTTGAAATCTGTCTTTGAAATCTGTCATTAACAGATGACAGATTGACATCTGTCCTGTGTTAGGATTGAGGCTTTCAATTTCCCTTGCCAAAAAGTCTTAAGGAGCCCCACAGAACAGATGAGCCATAGTGGAGCTGTGCAGTGTTTAATTAGAGCTGCTCCTCTAGCAGTCAGCTGAAGCACTGTGGCCCTGATTCTGGAGATGGCAGAGGTGGAATTGCTGCAGTTGGCTTGGTAACAGTGTGGGCTAGAGGGAGCTCCTGCTGATTCTGACATGACAACTTGTCTTCCCTGCCTCTAGATTCCTGGCTTCTCTGAAAGGAAGAGGTTTGGAGGAGGAACACTGAAGAGCCTTCATTATGACTGAGCAGTGGAGAAGTGGAAGACAACTTCTCTGAGTTCCTAAAGACATTCCCGTTCCCACTGGATGCTCAAAGACAGTAATGCTTCTGTCAAGCAGAGTAAAATGATATTACAGCTGGCTAGCCTGCTGACGCTTCTGTTGTTGGAAAAGACTTGGAAAGGTTTTGGAAAACCTTTTGGAAAGGTTTTTCAAAAACCTAATTGGGATCCTAGAGTATTGCTTAGGATTGCAGACCATCTGGATCTATGGGAACATCTGGGGAAAGTGTGCAATAAGTTGAATGCCTCTCACTGCTGTGGGAAACTTCATCATACACAGCACATGTATGTGACATCCTTGTCTCAATTTGAAAAACTTATGGACAGTCTTTGCAATGATTTGCATTCATTTTACCTCTAAAGAAAAGATGACATTGAGTGGACCTCTCATGTACAGTAAAGTGACCAAAAGAAGTGAGCAAAACATAATGATGGGTAAGGAGTGGTCTGGAAAATAATGGAATGCCTTCATTTAATGAATGGAGTCTTGTTTCACCTAGAGCACACTGTTCATCCCTATCCAAAAGGGATAAAAGCAATAGGCAAGATATGAAAAAAGATTTGAAGCCTTAAAAAGAAAATCATTAGTAGAAAACAACTGGTGTTAGTTCTGCTGCTTAAATTAAAATTGTTTACTTTGGAGAGGGCAAAGTAAATCAGGTTCTCCTGTTTATCTTTTCATAATTGATTGTGGTCTTGTTTTTTATATTAAATTAAAAGGCAATTCATTGAAAACTGAAAAAAAGTGTGTTTTTATATAGTGCTTATTTGGAACATATGTGACATGGTCCTACTGAGTCTGAGGACTTAGTGGATTCAGAAAACATGGAATGTAAGAACATCCTCTGAATTAGAACGGATAGAAATTTAGAAGGGATATAAAGCTCTGTAAAAAGTAGGAACTGAGCATGATTGGGACGAGAGTTCTGTGAAATGGATGTTTCCTTTACATAGTTAGCACTAAGGATAAAGGAGACTTGTTCTGGTCTGATCTCCTGTGCAGGGTCTTGCTTTCCTAAATTGCCCAAGCTTTGCACGTTTCTCACCTTGCTAGAATTCCATGGAGTGGTAAAAGCCTGATTTATGGCTGTTCCTTCTTTCCACACCCTCCTCACAGTCACCTCTAATGGTTAAGCCTCTGGCAAAGGCCAACTAAGAGCTGGAGTTAGATATAAATAGAGATTAATAATAAATGGGGATAGAAGAAAGTAAAATGCCGGTGTGAAATCGACAGGGAGCAGAGTTCGGCAGTCTCTGGATTACCTCTGCCTGCAGCTCTTCTGGCAGCTGCTTGGAAATAAATGGAAACCTGCCTACTGCCACTAATCAGGCACAAAAGTGACAGCTGGGGGCACCAGTCAAACTTATTAAAAAGATGGATGCTTTGCTTTTCCTTAGGCCATTTCCAGAAAGGTCTGGGAGCAGTTGTAAACATGAGTGCAGTAAGTTTTTAGGTGCTTGTGTGAAATAGGTTGTTGCTTTACAGTTAGTTTACAACCAGAAGAAACAAAGTACCAAAATATTCATAATAAAGAGCACATGTGTGAGCTGTGCAGCTCGTGACAGCCCCAGTGTCTGTCTCTGATCCTTTGACAATGAAAGCTGGAATTGTTTTGTCAAGGTCAGGTGGCAGTCTTAGGGTAACCAGATCTGGTCTCCCTCAGGTTCCTAAGGAGCTGCAGAGCAGAACAAGCAAGCTGTAGTGCTATTCCCTCCTTCACCTTTAGTGCCAAACTCCTGACTGCAGCTCACCTGTCTGTGTGTTTTAAAGTAGGCCTCTAATCCAGAATAAGTATCTTGTTTATTTAGATCTCAGCAGGTCACCACAATTAGGTATGTTTTTTCCTTCTTGGGACAAGGTGATGTGTAATGGAGTTGTACGTGTGGATGATGTTACATTTATTTGTGCAGGGAGTTCCAGCTTGTCAGAACCAGGAGTATGTGAGCAGCTGGAGTTAGTTACGTTGCTTTTCCACCTTACCTGTTTCAGCTGTCCAAAAATGGTTCACTTGCAAGCTTAGGGATGTGACACCAGACAACTTTTCTATGTCAAACCTGTTTTATGTGTTTTACCTTCCTTTTCTCTGCACACACACACCTCTTCCATGCCCTGTCACCCTTCTGTCTGTCTTGCCTCTGCCTATATCTCATTCCCTGTTCCCACAAATTCTATCCCTCTTTCTCTCCCCGTTTACCACATTTGTCTGACCCCTCTGTATCACAAGAAGTCGCAAAGAGGAGTCTTGTTTCCTGCTTGGCTCTCTGGTTTCCCTTTTTTCCCCATTTTCCTCTCAGTTTCTCTGTGCCATCCATTGTCTCTCTTGCTGTACCACTGAAATGCTGTTTCTCTGTTTTCCTTCATCTCTGGTCCTGTCTGTCCCTGGTTTGTATTACATGCACACACATTTCACACCAAAACATTGTTACCCAGTCCCTTTAGATTCAAGCTGCTCAATGTCTCTGTGTTATTTCCCAGGCAGAAATGTGTGCCCAGGTGCTGTGTTCCAGAGGTGTCAGTGAAGGTGGCTCATGCAAGTACATGTGAGATGGGTTGGACCTCCCATACAGGTGAAATGTAGAGCAAATAAACCATGAGCCTTCCCTGTTCCCGGGGGCTTGGCAGAGCTTTTTGATTGATCTATGACCACTTTGATGACTGGGGGGATCATCAGAATGAGTATGAGTATGTCCTTAATGTGGAAAATTTAGCAAGGATGCCACTGGCTTTTTAAGCATGTGAAACCTAACCAGTAATGGGATTTTGGGTGCAACCTTAATATGAATTTTCATTATTGATTATATTTGCAGAGGCAGCTGCAATATGCTCCGTTTGTCACGAATGAGGGATGAACTGCTGTGTTGTAGCCTGCAGTCTGTATCAGTCAGCTGTGGTGAAGTCAGGGTCTGGGTTCTCATTTCTCAGTGGATAACAAGGTGACAGTTTTCACTGATTGAAAACCTGCTTCTGCTTTTCAGCAAAGGGAGCTTAATCCTTCTATTTCTTTTGTTAGTCAGTTCCTCTTGTTAGAAGTCATGTTTCTGTCTCACGATCCTTACAAGGATGCTGGTTACTTTGATTCCTTTGTAGGGTTGAGCAAGTGTGTGGCTTAGTGCACTAGTTTGCTTCGACAGAAAGCCATTATCATTATTGATGAACCTGTCACTGCCTGGCAAGTTACCAGGAAGTGTGCAGAGGTAAAGCTTTCCTTAGGGTGTGCTTTGCTGCAGCACTCTGTGTTAAGGTCCTCAGACACACAGGGATTGTAGGAAAAAAAAACATCACTTAGTTTTCAGGTGGAAGAGGAGAAGAAAAATAAAAGCAGTTCCAGTCTTTAATTTCAAGTAGCAATGGCTAAGCTCTCCCATCTAGTGAGGGACTGTGACATGTAGCCAAAAGTATTATTCTTACTATTTATTATCCACTTGTGCTACTGTTTTTATTCTGACATCTGATCAGTAAGCGTGGAAAATATATTTCTTTATGGTACATGAGGACACAAAGTAGAAATTAGGAAGCATCTCTGTCACTAACAGTGGCCATGTGAGCAGCATAAGGGATTTCCAGTTGTGCAGGCAAAGCTGCAATGAGCATCAATACTCAGGTCCTGACTCTAAATGGATCTTGAAATGAGATGCAGCTCCCTAACAGTGAGAGTGATGATGTCTGAAACAGTTACTGGAAAAAAAAAGGCGGATTTGTCAATGTTTAGAGTTTCTCAGAGTAGCATTAGCTGCTTTGGGAAAGGCAAGCTTTAGCACAGCTTTGAGGACAAGTCCCCAGCATGTGTGTAAGGAAGGTGGTTTAGATGTTCAGAGCTCTCTGTGGCAGCAAAGAGACTGTGAAATCTAACTTTGGCAGTTCGGCTGTTTAGCCAACACCTGCTGCAAATACCATTAAATACAGAAATGTGGTTTCTTTTTCCTACTTTGGCATTGTATTGCTGAGGTACAGCTTCTTGTGCCCCTTGGCCTTACATGTGCACAGAAATGCTGGTTCCATACCTACTGAAATTGCACAGGGAGGTTTATTCTCAGCATACCACCACGGACTTCTCTCAAAAAGATGCTGAACGCAAGACAAGCTCATAAATAAAAACACATGCTCTTTCTTGACTAGTTCAAAATGAAATCTGGACTGTATGAGCAAACCAACTTAAAATTCAATCATATTTTTGAATAAGAGGAGCATGAAGGGAAATAGTGGGTGATTAACCCATGCACATCTACGTTCCCTTTGACCTGAAAGTTAATGTTTGCACAGTGGAAATGCACTGCTGGCTTTGGGTTAAAAATTGTTTAAAGGACAAGGATGCCTAGTAGCTGTGAAGGCTACAACTATGGTCAGAGCTTCTATCTTTCTGTCTGATACCATCTGCTTTTCCTGAGGCTTGTTCTGCTGTGGCTTACATGGGTTTGATGGACTGTGCTACCCTTACTGAATAAAAGGTCAGATTGCAAATTCAAAGTGGCTGTCCAAAATTAGCACCAGAGTGGGGAAGGACAGAACAAAGCAATGTGACTAAATTTCTGCTGACTTCTAAGAGTGGTGGTTCTAGCTTGCAGGCAGAAACATCACAGCAACGTGAGCAGGTGGCTTCTCCAGCTTCTATTCATGCAGCATCTGCTTTTTGGCAACAATGAGTGTGTGCTTTCTGCTGCAGACAACTTTTATGATCTTTCCTGCACAAATAAATGATAATAATTAACCTGTCTGGCATCTCCTGCTGAACAGTCCCAGAAAAATGACAAGGACATATTTCATAAGAGCCACTCTACAGGAAAGTACATGTTATTAAAAAGAGCCTTTTTTAAAACATTGCTGTAGGCAGTGATTTAAAAAAAAGTATAAACATTATTGCTTTATTTTGCTATATTGTGATGAAAGGTTCAAAAAAGAGGTTAATTCTCCTGGTACTGAGTAGTACACTATCACATAAACAAAGACAGCTGGTCTAAAGAGCTCCTGTCCAATTTAGCAGTGTGTAAAGGGTTAACAAGCAAAGAACAGATGCAAGTTGAGGAAGCTGTAATCACAGAGACAGAAGTGAATGAGGATATTTACTAATAGGTACATCACTGATGCATTGTAGCTGATGAAGATAGGAGAAGTTGGTCAGTTTAGAAGCAGGGTGCATCACTGTGAAAAGCAACAGATTGTTGCAACAGGAGGGGCACAAATACATCAGAAAGGATTTGCCTCAGTCGCCCCTGACATCTTTTGCTCACAGGAGGGAAGAGCTTGACTCTTGGGGCTGGACAATGCCTTACTGCAGGACACAGTGGTGAGCTGTGATCCAATAATAGTTCACACCATGGCCCCACTACCTGAATCAGCAGGAAACAAAATGCCTTTTAATGCATATGCTGTGAATTCAAAATTTTTTTAGTCCCCTTTTTCTGTTGGATCAAATACAAGCTGCTTCAACTTCTCATTGAAATGAAATATTTTCCATTCTCCTCCTCATCTTTCATTCATCACCAGGATGTTGAACACTATCTGCTAAATTTTCAAGCAAGTCCCTTGGTATTTTCATGCTGCCTCTCTGAAGTAGAAGAGCTCTTTGAAGACCTCTTCAGATGCCTCTGAGAACAGTTCACAAGTAATAAGCTGCTGGTATGCAGGTACCATCCAGATGTGGATGCATCATGTAGCAAATACAGTGCTATGGATGTCTTTTGCTTTTTGACATAGTTCTTTTGGGTCTTGTTATGTCTTTTAGCTGGAATCTCCTTGGAGTAAAGGCCAGGTAAAGACATGCACTGGATAACATCATGAACCCAGAAAGGTGGCTGAGAAAACATGGAATGCTTTTAATGCTCATTCTTCCAGGCTTAATTCATTGTGTTTATGCCCCATGTTTATTGTCCTGGTTTAGGGCAAGCTTGGGAGGAAGTCACCCTAGGACCTTTACGCAAAAGCAATTAATCATGTTTCCATGTTTCATAGTTACATGACAATAAATACAGTTGCTAAAATATTAATGAAGTACATCTATATTTCATGTTACATAAGATTTATAGTCAAGATTTATACTGCAACTAACTAAAGGAGTTGTTTAGGCTAAATCACAGAATTACTGAGCCTGGATGTGACCTTTGGAGATATCTCATCCAATCCTCTGCTCAAGGAGGGTCAGCTGGAGCAGGTTGCCCAGGACCATATCCAGATGGATTTTGAATGGTGGAAAATGCACAACCTCTCTGTGCAATCTATTCCAGTGTTTGACCACCACTTAATATTCACATTTATGGACAAGAAGGGAAGTCCACAGAGCTACAGGCTAGTCAGCCCAACCTCCATCCCTCAGAAGGGATACTTCAAGGCAACTAATCCTGGAAAATATTTTCACATGCATGAAGAGCATGAAGATGATTTGGAGTGATCAGCATGGATCTATTATTTCCATCTTGAATTGTATGGGCTAGAAGAGAGACACAACATGTGTTAAGATTTTTCTTCTGTATTTCATATAATTTGGAGATCAATAACTTAAGTGGCGTTTCAACAGAATCTCACTAAATAATGTTTTTTTGTGGAATGGAATGGAATGGAATGGAATGGAATGGAATGGAACAGAATGGCAAGGTTAGGCAGCCTAATCAGCTTTAAAACATTACATGGCCATCAAGTGAGTAAAGTGACATCACCTTGTCTGTTTTTAGGAAACAAAACCAACCAGGAAATAGGCCTACAGATAATTAAACAGCAACACCTTTATTTTTACCTATCCCATGAGAAGAAAACAAGAGAATGGAGCCTGTAAGGAGATGTGAGCAAGGTGAAATGTAGGCTCCCAAAGGGAAATGTAAGGTAAAATGTGATGTTCTCTCTCCTGCTGTGTGTCTCAGTAAAAGAGTATCTTGGAAACCCCCGAAACTCTGCAACTGCAGTTCGCTAAACTGTAGTCAAATGTGTAATTTTTCACTGTCAGAAAATAAGTGAGGTGAACTTTTTACTCTTAAATCTTGTCTGGTAGAAAAGGAGTCTCAAGGGTAGGTGACAGGTGCCAGGTACTTCATTTCTTTGGCAATGATGAATCACTGCTCAAGGTGAGCTAACATATTCACAATCTCTACCCTATCCTGGAGAATTCCTCTGCTGGAACAATTTTTTATGGCAAAGCTGGGAGAGACCAGGGTATGGAGAGAGCCTTCCTGGTGTGCAGAACAGAGACCTGAAGAAGACTTATAACTTGGAGATTACTCAGTCTATATTCTTCCAGAGCCAGGGAGAAGTCTCTCTCCCTCTCCCCCATCCAGAACCATTGGCTCTTCATTCAGCCCATCTTCTCCCTCAGGGCAGCCAGCCCATTTTGATCCTAAAAGTGGCAGCTCTCAGTGACTGGAATGTGTTGCTCAGAGGAGCTACCAGTTTTCAGAGAAGCAAAGGTGATTTAGGACCTGCCCCTCCTACAGCCCAAGCTCAGTGGCTGCTGTGGAGGTCACAGGTGCTGGTAACTGCTTTGGGGAGGGAAGGCTTCCAGGATGCTCTAGGAGAGGAAGGGACATTAATTCAGGATCACATTCAAACTTCAGTGGTTGCCTCCCAGAAATTTCCTCCTGGCAGGGAATATAAGCAGAGCAGGTGATGGAAATGGAAAAAAATGCTTCCTTTCCTTTCCTTTCCTTTCCTTTCCTTTCCTTTCCTTTCCTTTCCTTTCCTTTCCTTTCCTTTCCTTTCCTTTCCTTTCCTTTCCTTTCCTTTCCTTTCCTTTCCTTTCCTTTCCTTTCCTTTCCTTTCCTTTCCTTTCCTTTCCTTTCCTTTCCTTTCCTTTCCTTTCCTTTCCTTTTTTAAGGGGGTTGAGAATTCAAAGTGAAAAAAAAATCAAATAAAATCAATTGTGTTTTTTCCCCTGCAACTTCTGGAGTGCAGAGCTACTTTCATTAGTATTCTGTAGCTAAATGCTTGCTGCCACTTCTTCCCCAGCAACAGCTTTCTTGAAGAATATTAATATTTCAGAATTTTTAAGTTCCCCTTACTAGCTCTAATCACAGGAATACAAAATCCTCCCTTGCTTTTGACCCCAAAATGCTGTGTAATGTTGCCACACAGTGTTTCCCAAATATCACTGCCTTCACCACAATGAAGATGTGATCTCTTCTATCCCCCAGCTCAGAAGAATTAATGAACAAATATTTGTTACACATTTAAAGGGTTGTGTCTGAAAATTGCTAGAGGTACAATTTACAAAAGAAGTTTATAAAACAGTTACAGAATGGCTTTTCTTGGTTCTAAACACCTTGTTCTTTCCCCCTCCCCATGTGTGGGAGCTCTGACCCTTTTTTAACATCCAAGGGGGTACAGGGGCAATGAGGAAACCCAGTCCCCCTCACCCCTTGTTTGTTCAGATCGATCCTGGGGTTGGTTCTGCAGAGAAGGGCGTTTGGTTAAACACAGACTGGGCTGAGCAAACAGGTTGAAAATTCCCTTGGACTTTCTCACTCCCAGCACTGTCAGCCTGCCTCCAGCCCAGCTCAGTTGGTCAGTGAGCAGGCTTTGCTTGCCAGGCTGCTTTGGCCAGATACCCGCTCGGGGTTTGTGTCTGCTCCAGGAGGAGGATAACCAGGAGGAGGATGACGGGCCTGCAGGTAAGAGGTTAGGTGCCTAGAACCCACCAGTGCTGGCTGTAGAAACCCTTTCTCTGCTCACATTAATTTTTTGGAGCTGTTTCATTTTATTGTGCCCCTCTTTTGTGTGTCAAGGTGTGTTTTTAAAGCTTTCTTGGGATGAAGTATTTTGCTGTGTTTAATCTATAAATAAGCATTTCTCTCCCTCTTCGCTCCTTTGGAAATCATTCTTGGTCAGGACCTCTTCATGGTGGGAGTTGTCCTTTCCCCATGCTCGGCATGTGCCCCTCCTCCTGTCCTGTGTGCCAGGGGGTGTTTCCCCCTCAGCCTATGAAATCTGGCTGGCAACATCTGCCCAGATGTTGCAATCCTGGCCGCCATCTTCCCTGGCAGGCCCGGGGAGCGGCTCCATTCAGGGCTGTTCCTCAGTACCCCTTGCAGGGCACCCTGGAGCAGTCAGGCTGTGGCCATGCCCACCTCTTCAAGCCCCAGCAGAGCAGCTGGCGGGAGCTTTCCTTGCACCATTTGCCAGAGCACAGGGGAGCTCTGTGAGAAGGGTGTGATAGGGCAGGTTTGTGGCTCAAGCACAGGAACACGAGTCTTGCAACCCTGAATCTCATCAGTACCTCACCACTGTCGTGGGGGCCCAGCTGCCCCAGGGCCACTGGGGTGCATGAGCTGCTGCAGCACGCAGGAGTGGCAAGGCCTCACCCCAGGACATGGTGAGTCTCAGGAACTTGTGTAGCATCATCAAATTTCTCCCTGGACTTTTGGGATGTTATTGTTACTAAGCCTGTTTCTAGTTCTGGAGATACATGAGTGTGCTCCTTCCCCACCTTCTCTAAAATAATGCTCATTATTTTACACAGTGCTCTTACAGTGCTCATTCCCCTCTGAGGAGTCCTGTCTCCTCAAACAGTAGGATTTCACCATGCTTCTTCCCTGCCTGTCCATGACACTTCCCAGCCCTCACCATCCTCTTTCAGCAGCAGGGCAGCCTTGTCCCTGCACCATTCCAGATGAGGATCCAGCTGATTCATGTCATGGCTGTGACTGCATCTTCCATGTCCATTTTTGCCTCACTCCTCGCAGCCCTAACACCTTGTTGGCCATTGTGGCTGTGGCTGCAGGCTGAGTGTGGGTCTGCCTGGAGCTGCTCATGGGAACAGGCTGCTCTGCCAGCAGCTCCTCTTTGGGACATCACACGTGCCCCCACCCTGTCATCACCTCACCTGCTTCACCCTCTCTTGGCAACTCTCCTCCAAAACTGTTGGTTTACCCTTCTTCTCCACTCCCTGGCATCCATCCCTCTCTCCTGCTGTCTGCAGAGTGTCATGTCCCAGCCTAGAGCTGAGCAGGTCCTTTCAGGAAAGGTCTGGCCCTGGACCATCTCCAGCACTTTTGGAGCACAGGGATGTTGAAATGTCAGGGGAGGTGGCAGTTTCTTCTGGAGATATTGGCCCTGCAGCACCAGGGCAGAGCTCTGGTTTGTGGCAGAGCTCTGGTTTGTGTGCTTTGGCTTCAGCCTGCCAGGAGGCTGTGGAGCCCCACACAGAGGGTGACAGACCTGCTCTGCTCATTGCCCCAGATGCTCATGTCAATGTTTCTGCATTTGTGTTAAACACTCCAGGGCTGACTGGACTGAGCTGATAAAAAGTGCCATGTTTCTTGTTGAGAGAGGAATGTTGTTTCCCTGTGTCCTGCAGCAGGAGCTGATAGAGAAATATATTATGCAGTGTTTGAAGAAGGGTCTTAATTACTTTGCAGACTATGTGTTCAGACTTCAAATGCATTTTTCCCATGCCTGCTGTCTAATCTGGAGAACAAAAGGTTATGGTTTATAGGTCAGAGCATGACACCCATTGCGAGCACTCTGCTTTACATCCCAGTTATTCCAATCAATGAGCTACGCTGAATTTTTTATGCTGTGCTGGGCTTTTATCTCTCTCATTTTATCGAAAAACTACAAAACAAAAACCAAAGTGGAGTCAGATGAATACCTAAGGTCCTGTTGGCATAAAAATCTACAGGATCTTGAACAAAATAACAACAGTAGTTAAAAGCAGGGCTGAAAACAAAGAACCACAGAGACTATTTTGTGTAACAGAGAAACCAGCTGCTCAATTACAATAGTGCCCATCAACCTACCCAGCCTGGAGATTTCTATAACTTACCTAGGAAATGTAGAGGGCAAGCAGACATGTAGGGGAAAGTGCTCTGGGACTCAAGTCATGGTACCACTTCACAGAGAACGGTTGGGTTCTATTTTCACAGATTTTTCAGCCCAGGAAGGATGGTCTGCCACTGGGCAGGCAGAAAGAGATCATTTCCCTTGGCTTGGGGGCACCTTGTGCAACACAAACTGGGAAATGAGAGGTGGGAGGTAGATAAATAATAAATAATAAATACTAAGAATAATGCTTTTGGCTACATGTCACAGGCTTGGAGGGTTGGAAGGGAGAAAGGCTGTGATGTGCCTGGCCCCTTCACCACTGCTCCCACCCAGCCTGTATCAGCAGGGTCCCTGCATGGTGCCCCAGAGCCCTGGCGCATGATGATTCCAAGGCATGCAGGGAGCACATGTGGCACAGCTTTTTGGGAGCCCAGATAATGTTTGACACCAACTCCCTATGGGCATGTAGAGGAGAGAAGCTTCTCTGAGGTATGCCACAGGGAAAGAGAAAATGAAACGGAATAAGAAAAGCCACATCCAATCTCTAGGCAAGAATCTTGGAGCCACGCTCAGGGTGATAAATCACCAGCAAGGCGTCTCCCCTCCAGTGGCTGCAGTCCTGCCAATGTCTTTTTTTCAGCCCTCGATGCAGTTACCTGAGAATTCTCCTTTTTTTTTTTTTTTCTTGGCAAGAAAGAATTTATTTGACCAAACAATGATGCAGCAGCTTCTGCTGCCACTCCAGAGGCAGTGGGGCAGTGCCACCCCCTGCAGCCCCTGGTGCAGCTGGGGAAAGCAGCAGCTCTGCATCCCAGCATCTCTCCCAGCCCAGTGGGAAGTGCCCCCGGCATCGCTGTGCGCTGCAGCACCAGCGCGGGCACAGAGCAGCTTCTTGCTGCCGAGTTGGTTTTCTTTCTTCCCTCTGGCCCAGCAAGCAGAGGACTTTTGGGGATGTGGATAGACAGTTCAGATGTGCAGGTCTCCAGCTTTTTAGCCTGAAGGACAAGGGACGGATTTGTCACAACAAAATCTCTGTGCCTCCTTTCCCCCTCGCCCCAGCAGTGTGGCAGCGGCTGCCAGGGAGCACACGATGCTTGCCAGGTACACGAACCCTCTTCGGAGGGTGGCTGTCCCCTCCCAGCCCTCCATCAGCATTCAGCAGAGCCTGTCAAATCTTGCTGGCTGTGCTTGCAGAAAATCAGCTTGTTCCCTCTTCGTCCTCTTCCCTCTTTTTTCCCCTTTTCACCAGGGCTGCCCCGAAGGCGAATGCTCGGACAACCTCTGTAAAGGAGGTAAAGGAGGATGCAGTGTGGAAGTCTCAGTTAATTCTGGAACTGCTGCAGTCCCATCAGATGTTGCTGCATTTCCGCTCAAAAGAAGGGAGGGGGGCAGAAAAACGGGGCGGGGGGAATGTTCCAATACAATACATTTGCCAAGGCTGCTTAGGTGACCTACTGCTTTGCATATCAATATGCTTCTTGCAGAACCCAGCGGAGAGCAGCTCCTAACCATGTATATTCATTTACAAGACGAGAGATATATCCTCCCTGAACCGAGGGAAGCCAGGATGTTTTCAGGTTCAGGCTGAGGAGGGCTTCCAGCCAGCCTGGGCCCCCTGGGAATGGTCTTCTCTTACAGGTCGCTGAAAGGAGCCTGAGGAAAACACATGATTGCTCAGGAGGTTTCAGGCTTGCTCTCTGAGTGTCTCCTACACTGGGAAAATTATAAGGAGGCTGCAAATTGCCCAAGTTGAGCACCCCTGGGGGGAATAATCCAGGGACTGTAATGCTATATATAAAATAAACCAGGTTGTAGGGGCTTCTGTAACCAGGTCTGTCCATTTTAATCTGAGACCTGTGCCTCCCGGGGGGCCATACCTCACTGAGGAAGGTCCCTGTGCCTGCCAGGGCTGCTCAGTGCTGGGGACAGCCAGGATGTGTGGCAGCCAAGCCTGAGGGCTCCTGGGCTTTGCCATCCTGGCACTGCTGTCTGAAGGCTGATGAGCAGCCCCGCTACTCCTGCAGTTGTTAGAGGGCAGCATTAATATTTAACTCCCTCCCAGGCCACGGGGCTGAACCGCCAGTCGCTGCCAAGAAACACCTCTGCGTTCACACAGAGTTCAACAGAGCTGCTCTGTGGCTTCCTGTAGCATCTGAAGGGAATGTGTTTACATTTCTGACAGTGCAAAGCCAAGGTCTCTGTTATTCTGCTTCCCTTATGTGTCTCAGGCTTTCTGCAGGGCTTTTCCCCATGCTGCAAAGCCAGGATCTGCACCCACTCTATCCTGTGGCTTTTAGCCATGCTCAGACCGTGACAGCTGGCCATGTCTGTTCCATCTGTGGGTCTCTTGGGAATTCACTGCTCTAGAGACCCCGACAATCATCCAGTAATGGATTAATTCTTGCTTACTACCATGGTGGACAGTTCATGCCCAACAGGACAACGCTTTTTTAGGACAGATCAGTGACACAGTTTAACTTGGCTGTGTTTCCCTTCATCCCTCATCCCTTCTACATCCTGACCTTTTCTTTGAGCATAGGGATTTATCACAAGGCATGCCAACCAAATGATTCCCAGGTTAATTCTCTAAGAATCTGAGGACCCAGTGAACAAATTTGCAAGGCATTCTGGAGATTTTGGAACAGCCATGATTGAAGCAAAGTCAGATTGAATGTGAATGGTGCTAGCATACATCCATAATGTTGATGCACAGTTCTTCCTATCCATCACCCTGTTGTCCTTGAGTCTGACAGTATATGTGATATTTGGGTAATTTCTCAAGTACCTTTATGGAGCAGAATGCTGTGCAGTCTTAGGAGAGCAATTCCTGTCTGTGCTTCCCAGCCCAGCACACGGTTAGCTAATGAAGCAAATCCAGGAGTCGTGAAAATGGTCTGTGGCAACATGCAAGCAGATCACTTGAGAAAGTCTCAATGCATACAAAGAGCCTGGAAAAATGCATGGGAAAGCAATGGGTGGGTGGTTGGGAGAGGTTTTGATTGTGTTTTCAAAACAGTGATGAGCTGTGTGGTTTATTTTACAGTACATGTCGGGATTTGGGAATGAACATGCTTCTGAGGATCCACGCTGTCCAGGAGCTTTACCAGAGGGACAGGTACTGAGGTTTTTTGAAGTGCTTTATCAAAATGCAGTCTTGAGTGAATATCTAATCCTTTGGCTTCTTTTCATCTAAGCATGTTTCCTTTCTCTCTGCCACCATAAAAATTTCCGGGAGTCTTCTTTATACAAGACTGGAATAATAAGATTCTGGCAGAATTCAGAACGAAATATTTCCATTAATACTTTCTATTTTTAAGTTATTTGTGAGCTTCCAAGTTTCACCTTGGTGTTAAGACCTGCCTAAATTACCTCTGCTCAGCCACAGGGTTTTTTTCCTAAAGGAAAAAAAATACAAGTGGCTCAGCCACACTGAGAAGGAAGCCACCAGCTCTGGATTAAACCAGAGCAGAACTTTGAAGATTGGCAGAGAGATATGCTCATGCAGGAGAGGCAGATTTCACACCTTCTGTAGCAATGGGGTTCAATGAAGCTGACATACAAGTCTTTGGCAAGGGAGAAACTTCTTTGTAGGGAGGGGACATGAATAAATACCTGTAGTAATAAACTGACAGATTCATTTTTAAAAGTAACTTCTGAACATGTTTGATGCAAATAAATGATATGGGGTCATTCTGTTTTAAGGGAAGGCATTGCAACCCATGTGGTGCTCTCCTCTTGGTGCCCAAAGGTGAGAATGAGCCCCTGAAGAATTAAACCTCTCTCAGCTCCCTTTGTGCTGGTCTCCTTTACACCAGCACACTCTCTGAGACTGCCTGTGGCTTCCCTTGGGTCCCCTGTAATCTTGGGACTTGGATGGCAGCGCATCTGCTATGAAGACAGGCTTAGAGAGTTGGGGCTGTTCAGTCTGGAGAAGGGAAAGCTCCTGGGAGATTTCATAGCACCTTCCAGTACCCAAATGGGGCTACAAGAGATCTGCAGGGGGACTTTTCACAAGGGCATGTAGTGGATAGGACAAGGGAGAATGGCTTTAACCCAAAAGAAGACAGGCTTAGATTAGATATTAAGAAGAAATTCTTTGCTATGAGAATGGTGCAACACTGGCACAGATTGTCCAGAGAAGCTGTGGATTGCCCATCCCTGAAAACGTTGTAGATCAGGTTGGATGGGGCTTTAAACAGCATGGTCAAGTGGGAAGTGACCCTGTCCATGGCAGGTTGGTTTAGGGTCCCTTCCAATCCAAACCATTCTAGGATTAATTACCAATTAATTCTAATTCATTACCAATTAATTTCTAATTGCCTGTTACATCCCTTGGTGCTCCCCTTCCCCATCTATGCAGAGAGGCCAGTAGAATTAAGGTCAAATGGAGACCTTTTCAACTTTTGCTTTTCGTGAGTTTCCTGGATTTTCCCAGTTCTGATATTTTGCATGTTTGTGCCACTGAGGACACGAACACACAACACAGGGACATGGTAAATGCAAATGTCCCCTAGGTCTGCATGGCAGCCCATGGTGTGCCTCACAAGAAAGACAAACTGCTGTGCTGGTTCAGGCTGGTAGTTTGGCTGGTGCAGTGTCTTGTTACTGAGGCTGGCTAGAAAAAAGGTAAGATAGAGGCACTTAAAACTGGCAGATCAATAATAGTGAGTGCTGAAAAGGCAGTGGGATGTAGCTGCTGTGCTCTTTGAGGATTTCCACAGCAGCACCACTTTGCAGAGCAGACTCCTCCAGCTCCTGGCTGAGGTGCTCTCATCGGGACAGAGTGTGGACTCTGTATCAAAAGAGTTAATAGAAAAATCTGAAAACAAGTTAGACAAAAAAGATTTTCAGTCCCAGGAGCGGATCCTTTCTCTGATGCAGTATTTATAAGACTGGCATCTGCAGTAGTGCTGGCTAAGTTAAAAATTCCAAGGGTTATTGATCCCCCTGCTTCACTGCATACCCGTACTGACAAGATGGAGCTGGAGGGCTGGATGCTACACACACTCAGAGAGCTTTAGCTCTCCCCTCTGCGCACCTCTCAGGGCAGGGTTTGATGCTGTATGGATGGCTGCTCTGCTCAGCAGCAGGATACAGTATGCTATAGTAGACCTTGCAGGAGGGAGATGGGATAGCAAATGGTGTACGACTGTCCCACTGGGGTGTTCCCTGCAGTTCTTGGATGTCTTTGCTTCTTGCTGATCTCAAACAAATAGATGGTGGCCTACTTAGATCAAAATGCTTAGTTTCTGTTCCCTGAAAAGGAGGAATCTGTCCTCCACTTAAGGACTCATAAGGGTTGCTAAAACCTGTGCTAGTTGTACCCACGGCTCTGCAAAGGGGGAAATGCCCCCTTTGTACTCCAAAGGAGGACTCTCACTGTGCAGAAACCCTGCAGGAAAGCAAAGGCTCCTACACGGGTCACTGATGCTTTTGGGCAGCAAGCAGCACTGTCAGGAGGAAGCAGTAAGACACCAAAATGCCTGCTCTGAGCACTGGCTCTGTAGGCAGAGGGCAGGAGAAGGGAGGATTCAGTGCATTCAGCCTCTGTGTCTTGATTAGCCTTTTGGAAAGGCAGCCAGACATGATGCTCTGGGGTAACCCCTCTGAACATTTGATCTGAGAAAAGTTTGTGCTCAACACCAGTGTGCTTTTCAGTCTGTATTCACTGGGAATTATTTCCTTTTCCCTGATAATTCCCTGTTTCTAACCCTGTGCAGCACTGCCCCTTGCAGCTTACTCTATTGCAGCCTCAGTGGCTGTGCTGACTCCCTAGGGCACTTCTGTGGTGTGTGGGAATGGTGTTTGGGGTCTGGCTGGTGCCTCAGAGGAGCAAGAACACACAAGTACTGGAGGTGAAGCACAGCCTCAGGAGAGCACAGCACCCTACAGCATCAGGGTGCCCAGCTCAGTGCTCTGCTGGAGGCTTCAGAGCCAAGTTCCATGCCACTGCCTCTCACTCCTTCTTTTTCCTTGTCCCCCCTGCAGAACAACCCCCAGGTGTGTCCCTACGGTCTGTACGCGGAGCAGCTCTCGGGCTCTGCCTTCACCTGCCCCCGGGCCACCAACAGGAGAAGGTACTGTGACCCCGGCACTGGGGGGGATGTGGCACTGGGGTGAGCTCTGGGGAGCAATGGAGAGGCTGCCTCGGTGCCAGCACTGCTTTCTGAAAGCCCAGAAAGGTAAAAAACCTCTGCTGTGCTCTGGGAAAGGGCCAAGGACAGAAGACCACGGGTGAGGAGAGGAAAGGCTTTGGTGGGGAAAGTGGGTTAAAAAAATGCTGAGCAAGGAGTGGTTGGGGTGGGAAATAAAGTGTTTTTCTGAGCAAGATGAGGAGGGAGGGGGATGTTCAGAGGGACTATGGAGTCCTGAATGGGTTATGTGTGCTGTGTGAAACAACCTCAGGGTTTCAGCCCTGTTGCTTCTTAGTAAAGATCACCCCTGGCCCTGGTGAGCAATCGATGATGCACAGTGTCAAAGCCAAGCCTCTGAGAAAGGTTCTTTCCTCCTAAGGGATGTTCCTGTACACTGGTTGGGGCCAGTGAGCTGCTAGATCAGTCTGTTCCCATTTTGGGGCTGCCCAGGGCCTCAGAAAAGTGCCAGGACCCAGCATGATCTCTAACACCTCAGCAGTGCTGGGAACAGCTTGTTCCAGCCAGCAGCAAGCTTCCCAGAGCTCTGTCCCGGCTGTCATGCTCCAGCCATAACCAGATTGCAGAAGATGGGTGTCTCTTTATGCTTCTCCCACTGTGGCTCTTCTGTCCCTTTTGCTGCTTGTTCAAATGAAAGGCAAATGCATCATCTGAGATGCCTCTGCTCTCCAGGCTGGTGCCAGCTCTCAGTGTGCGTGGGAAAGGGATGAATCATTGTTTGCTGCACGAAGTTGTCCTTGATGGAATTTTTCAAGCTCTCAAGGGAGAGCTCCCTCCTCCCCTCTCCCACTTGCCCAAACTGCAACCACCACTGTTAGCACATCAAAAGCATGGGCTGCCCTGCCTAGCTCAGGCTTTTCTGATCACCTCTGCTCTCTCACCTGACTGAAAGCCCAGCTTTGGGCTTTGGGCTTGGCTGCAGCATGCAGGGTGTGTGGATGCTGGAGTGGCAGTGCTGGCAGGGCCCACAGCCCCTGCAGGCTGCAAGGAAGGAGAGTGACAGTCCCAGGCAGAGACAGAGGCATAGGGGACCTCCTACAGCAGCAGGAAACATCACATAAAACTCTGGCCTTTGCTGCATGGGCATGGCCAAGCAAGGGATGCTACTTTTTGTAATGCATCCAAATTCAGATACAGGCTGTCTCCAGAGAGCTCCTCTGTTCTTTCCATTGGACACTGCTCATCCCTGCCTTGTCTGAGCTGCTTTATAGCTCTTTTAAACAAGATTCTTTTTCCAACTGTGAGATTGCTGTATTTCAGCAACAGAAAAAGCTGTATCTTTATTTTTTATATGCATATGTGGTAATGTAGATGTAAGTAATTACACATAAATACACATAGGCATTTACTTATATAAAGCAGGACATGTTTGTATTTAGAGCCCATAATAAAAGCCATCTCTCTGGAAACCTCTCGCTGTGAGCTGTTGTTTGCTATGTAATCCTAATATTAATATTACTAATTTGATATTTAATAAACCTCTTGTTCCAGTTGCCACCCATGTAAATATTATTCTAGGAGCTCAATCAGCCAGCAGCCACCCAGAGGGTTTAACCTCTTCCCCAGGCTAATTCAGGTGTTTTCCTTGTTTGTAGCTGGCTGTATCGAATCCTGCCTTCAGTCTGCCACAAACCCTTCAAACCTCTCGAGGAGGGCCACTTGACACACGACTGGGATGAAATTGAGCCTGACCCCAACCAGGTAACCATGCTGGAAGGAGCCCTGGTCCTGCCAGGAGTTCAGTCAAATGTCAAACTAACAAGAAGTGCAAAGGCACTGAGTTGCAAGAGGTCTGAGGGAGCCATGGGGTCCTGGGTGTCTGACCAATTCAAAAGCAGGGTCTTGTTTGCCACCTGTCCATTGTTCCTCCCCACGGTCACCCAAGGAAGGACAGCCCTCCATGCTTGTTGCTTCCCATCTTGACAGATCCTTGTCCTTCTTCCCAGCAGGGCTACAGTGCCACAGGATTAGATCTGTGCTTCCTGGCATCTCCCCTGGGGGCTCCTGCTGGCCACCTTTTAATCTGCTCTCTCTTCTCCTTCAGTGTCCCCCATGAAATTCTCGTGCCCCAGCTCAGCCAGCAGAGCAGCTGCATGTCTCTGCCATCCATCCTGTCCTTCCCTGTGCTTTTGGAGAGGCTGCTGGCTGCCAGCCCATTTCTCTGCTGCCCTCGTGGGAAATCTCGCTTCATTCTGGAGAGTCAAACAGAGAGATAGCATTTGTCTTCCTCTGTTGCAGCCTTGCCATTGTCTTTAATCATGATTTCTTCCCTGCCAGCCCCAGAACATTTGGTTTTGCTAATCTGTTGCCGTTCTCCTCTCAGCATCATCTCATGGTCATTGGTTTTCACTTCTCTCAGGGTTTGCCCTTTGATGCATCATGATTAGCTAATTTCCAGCCTCCCGGCAGCCTCACCATTTGTCTAAATAATTTCCCGGTTCTGCTGGAATATGTTTTCCAGCCATTGACCAAGGAGCAGTGACAGGCTCATATTTACATGCCTTTGGTGCTCCTTCCCAGATAAAGCTCCAATGACTTCTGTTATCACCTCATCCATCCTTGATGTCCTTTAGCACCTTTATGATAATTTATGATTACAGTAATTCCAAGATGCCCAGCTCTCAAGCATGTGAAACCATTTATGTGTAGTACTTTTTTTGTCTAAGGAAACAGCAGCAAAGCTCCTGCCCACTCCCTCTCTTGCCACTTTCAATGGCAACCATCAAACCCAGAAGAGTTATTTCCTGGCAGTAAGTGGGAGCCACCTTCCTGCTTTCCTTCTTATCCTCTCTGAAGCAAAGCCAGAGACAAGGTTCAGTTTGCTGGACAGCATCTACTCTTCCCTGAAATGCTTTGTGTTTCACCCAGGTACTTAAGGAGCTTCAGCAATTCTCATCCATCTAAAAGATGCCATATGGAGGCACCTTATGCAAAGTCCATTGAAGTCAATGGGGAAAATGACCCTTTAAAATTACCCAAGGACGATGGCAGAATTATAAAAGATGACAAAACTGAAAAGGAGTCAAACGTGATGAAAAAATATGGGGTGGCATCTAAGCAAGAAATGCTGAAACAGAAGAAAGCTCTCCAGACTGGAACAGAGATTACAAAGGGAAGCTATGATTGATAGGCAGGGAAAAAACAAATATCAATAACAAATGTCACAGTAAAAAACCAACCAAACGAAAACAAACCAACCAAACAAAAAAGCTCCAGACAAATATAAACTGTGGAACTTCTTGTGAGAGGATGCAGGTGGATTCAAATCCAACAAATATTTTGGACTCCTCTGGCACTTTCTGCCTTGGGTACTTTCTGCCTGAGCACCTCGATAGCCTTTGCAAGAAGTAATTAGTGCTGCTCATGGCTCCTGCTCATGCAGGCAGAGTTATTTCTGCTTTGGATGTGGGGAAAATGAGGTGGAGCAAAAAAAAATGTCATGTTTGGGTCACAGAAGGACTGAATCATTTAGCATGGAGCACAGGACCATAGCAATTTGACTGTGGAAAGCTGGCTTATCTTAATTTCTTTACTCTCAAAAGTGTTGTTATTAATAGAGACAGATTTTAAATAGGATTTTTTGACCTTGGCACTACACAGGCCTGCCAATTACTTTACAAAATGATGATTAAAAATTTTAAAAGCCCCCCAAATAATATTTTTAGATTAAAAAAACCACAGCAACAACAAAACCACTTGGAAACCAGATGATCAAGGCAACGAGGAGAGAGGAAAGAGAGGAAAGAGAGAGCTACCTCAGCAAGGAGAAGCAGGGGGGAGGACAGGGGTCTACTTTCTTTTGAATTACCACCATTTGTGTTCTGATCACTGGCACCTCCTTCTTGTTTTTCATTTGCTGCAATCTAGCTGCGATGGAAACCTTTTGAGATTCCCAAAGCCCCTCAGAATAAGATGGACTTTGTGAGCGTAAGTTGGGGAACCAGGGCACCTGGGCATCCTCCATCTCTGTTTCCCCTCAGGGGGTGGCAGGGCACACAAGATGCTCAGAACTGGGGTAATATTGGCAGTTTTGAAACCACTGGGCTTGCAGAGCATCTATGGGAGGGGAGAGGATTGCAGATTTCAAGCAACTGGCAGTGGGCTTGATTTTTTTCATTGACTTTCAAGGAACTCTTAAGAAAGAAAAAAGCTCCAGCCCTCAGTTTTCCCCGGACCCTTGGCTGGAAAACACCAGCTTACATGGATTTTAAGAAACCCTTATTATATTAAAAAGAATCCAACGCATTTGGCAAAAGGCCACACAGAGAAAGGCTGGTGGCAGTGTGGGAAGTGAGAGAGGAGGTGAGACCCAGCAAGAGGGTGGGGTGAGGGGAGGAAAGAGGGCTGCCCCTGCTCCCGTGCCTTCTGCTCACTCCTGGTGCCTCGGGTTTGCCTGCAGGGACTGCACACCCTGTGTGGTGCTGGTGAGCCCAGAGGACGCAATGGCATCGCCGTCCATATTTTTGTCTGCAACACCTCCATGACTGACAGGTCAGTGCCTGCTGTGCTGGTGGCTCAGGCTGCTCCAGGCTGTCTGTCTGCCACCCACTGGAGTCCAGCTCCCAGCATCCCTGTATGTCCTGTGTTCCTGTGTGCACAGGCAAACGTGTTCTCCATGTCCACAGTGGGTTGTGCTCTGTGGCCAAACACTGGAGGAGTGGGTGAGGAACCACCAAGAGAAGTAGGCAGCTGGACATAGGGGTGCAGCAAGAGGAAGTGTCTTGGATTTAGGTCCTCTAGCTGCTCCTCAGAATTCAACACACATGCAGCAGGCACTGCTGCTCCCTGCAATGGCTCAGGGGGGAAATCAGCCCCACTCCCCAGCTTACAATAGCTGATGTGCCCATGAGTAAAAAGGCAGGGACCTGGCAGAGGTCAGAGAACATCCTGCTTCCAGGCTGGGCCATTTACTTAAGCGTTGGATTTGATGATCCTTGTGGGTCCCTTCCAAATCAGAATATCCTGTGAATTTGTGAAACTCTGCCATGTCAGTCTCCCAGCTGTGGCTGTGGTGTGCACAAATGCATGGGGTTTATAGCACCTTAACCTTACTGTTTCCCTTTTTCTTTAGATGCCTTTATAATTCCGATGGTGACTTCCTGATAGGTGAGTTGATGCTTTGGCTTCTTTTTTCCTCCAGGTGGTTCTACCTGGGCTACCACCTGCCTGCCTCTGTTCTTCCAGAGCCTGGGGCCAAGATTTGGAGGAGAGGGTTGGCTTCACCCCCATGTCATGTAGATTTGGTGTTCTGGCACCAGCTTGGCTAAAGCTGGGCGAGTTGCACTGCTCCTGTGCCAGACCTCAGCTTTTTGAGCAGTGGCCCAGCTTCCTCGCCATGGTGCTCAGGGACCATTTCCCAGGGCTCCCCAGACTGGTATTAGACACGCCACAGGCAGAGGTTTTCTGGAAATCATAAACCTCAGGATTTCAGAACAACTTACAGTTGGATGCCTTTGTTGCTTTAGCCCAATATTATTTGGCACGGCAGCTTAGCTCCCATGCTGTGCCAGCCTCAGGCAACCAGACTGCCACAGTGAGCGTGGAGGTTGACACATAAAGTCCACACATGCTGAAAAATATTCTGAGTGGTATCAGAAGGCAGATATTTGCTTGTATCTTTCTTGAGTGAGGAACAGGAATGCCTTCGGGACACCAACAGGAACATTTGTTCCATCAAATAGCTATTAAATTGTTCTCACTCACCTCCCTCACTACTGTGAAGTAAAAGTGCCAGGGCAGGTTTTGTAAATCTGCTAGTTTTTCAAGTCAAAAAGCGAGCTCTCCTGTGCCAGAAAAGTCATGGAAAACAATGCAGATGTTAGCAGAGTATTGCTTCTACCCTCAGGAAGCAGCTATTCCCAGACATCTCACACTGCCACAGTCCTGACAAAGATGGGTACGTGCACTGTTTTGTATGAAGACTGTGAGACAGAGAGGTATGGACCCAAATGTATCAAATCCCATTTATTTGGACTGTGGTGCAAACCTTACACCAAGGGGCCACGAAGTTTTGGCTCATACAAGTAGCTTCTGTGACATGGGCATGATGGAGCTGATCAGGAAGCTTCACCTCAGTGCAGGGCTCTCTGCTGCAAGAGTCTGCTTGGGAGCCCAGACTCCCTTTGTAGCTGTGCCAAGAAGGGCCCATTGCTCTTCCTTGGAGCCTGGGTGCTCTGACAGGGAGAGAGAAGGTGGCAGTCACCACGCTACTTCAGCTCTTCTGCCTGCATTTTGCTTCCACAGTGCCCCAGCAAGGAAAACTGCTCATCACAACTGAGTTTGGGAAGATGCTAGTGGAGCCCAATGAAATCTGTGTCATCCAGGTAAGGGCTGAATGCACCTTGCATTCAGAGCTCAGAGCCAGAGGTTGGAGCAAGCCAACTCCTGCACTCAGCTGCTGATGGTTTGTCAGCAAAGTCCTGGGAGGATCTTAGTATCTTTCTTTATTTTCCAGCAAGGAATGCGTTTCAGTGTAGAGGTGTTTGGGGAGACCAGAGGCTACATCCTGGAGGTGTATGGGGCACACTTCGAGCTGCCTGACCTGGGACCCATTGGTAATGATCTCCTGTTACGCCTACAGTGAATTCCATAGGGACAGGCATGAAGTACCAGCCCAAATCCATCACATCCTCCCATGCACATGCTCCTTCACAAAGATGCTTTTCATTCCAGCACTGTTATTTCCCAGAATAGCCCAAAAAAATGTGACACACTAGTCGTCCAGAGATTCCCCTGCCACTGAAGGGATCATTTATCCCCCACCCTCTTTCCTCTTGTTATCTTTTCAGTTCTGGTCAGCGTGTCCCCATCTGCTGGCTCTGAAGCTGCTCCTACCAAAAGAAACCCAAGAGGCCATCACCACTGATGCCTCATACTTACAGAAATGGCATAAATTGGAGTGCTAGGAGAGAATTTTCCTGGTAAAAGAAAGGGCAGATTTCAGAGGCAACTGAAAATGACATATTCCTGAAGGCCCATTTTAGATTTAATCAAGTGGTTTTTCCCCCCCTGCTTCTGTTAACAGAGGAACCTTGGATCTCTAGAGTGCTTTAGTGTCAGAAACTGCTTCCCCTGGAGAATTAGAAACCAATAAAATGAGCAGCACAGGACTTGGACAGGCAAGACATTCACATCCCCGTGTGGTGGATCTGGGGAGGATCTGCTTTCACTGAGTGCAGGTCTAGCTCTCAGAAATCACAGATCCTCTGTGCCAGATGCCTCCTGCTCTGTGCAGAGTCACAGATCCTGAAGGCACAGCCTCTTGCTGCCATGACAAAGATATTGCAAGGGGACACAGCATCTGAAGGCCTGCTGCCCAGCTTTCTGGCAGTGCTCAGCTCAGGTTATGTCACCTTCCTCATCCCTTGGGTACTGGTCTCCAAATTTTTCTTGCTGAGAAAAACACCTCCTGGTTGCTTCTACTAAGATTGTCCCAGGGAAGGGAAGTGAAACTCCTCTTTTAACAGCTAAAATAACTACAAAACCAGAGCCAACAGTTCTCCACTTTCAGACTGGTGTTTTGGGGTTGGTTGTTTAGTTTTAGGTTGGATTGGGGTTTTTTTCCCCATTAGATATTTTTAGCTCTCAGTGTGATCTAGATGACAAGCCATGTCATCTAGTAAATTAAATGGTAGTAAGTAAATTAACTGGTATTATCAATCAGTAACAAGCTTGGTGTGGCACATCTGCATTCAGGGGCATTTGTATCTCACAGCCATGGTGAAAGTGAAGCTGGTCCTTCTTTCAGTGGAGAACCAACCCAATCTGCAGCTGTTCAGTGGAACCCCACTTGAGCATCTCTTCTGTGTGACATTCTGGGCACATAATTTTCCACATGGAGCCTACAGTGTTTTTTCAGCAGCTTGCCTTTTAGTCAGCTGCAGCTTTCTGCCATCCCCCACTTATCTGTGCCTGCTCCACTGGATTATTGATATGGTTGCCCAGCCTGTTTGTAATAAGTTTTCCCATTAGCTAGTTTTTCAGACACAGTTAGACTTTCTTTTGGATTTTGGTTTGGGGTTTTTTGGGGTTTTTTTTTGTCTTCAGAAGGCAGGAACCTATTATAAGGCTTACTTTCTGGAGAAAAGAAAAAGTCTGCACTTGCCTGTAAACCTTTTCAGGAGGTGGTAATTATAAGAGCTCCTCTTCTCACCATCTACCCGCCTTCCCCTCAGAGACCAAGATCCTTTGTATTTCAGTCTTACTTTATTTTAACTTCACTTTTCACTTGAAAAAAGTGACAGCTGGAGAAAAGCAGTGACTGTTAAACCTTAGCAGCAGGTAGTAATGTCTGCATTTTTATCCAAGAAATTCAAAACCACTTTGTAACAATAATACTAACGAGGAGAAGAATGCTCCAGCACCCATATGGTGCTTTGCACTTTGAAAATGCACTCTTCACATTAAGCAACCCCTCAGTATGCCCTGAGTCTGTAGGTATCACTATTTTATTGCTCTCTTTGTTAGCATTCAGAAATGCATTTGGCCCTCTCGTGACACGCCTCGTAACTTCTGCATGGCTAAGCATCCTGTCAGCAGGATGTCCAGGAACAGAGAGCAATACATCCTCCATTTTTCACTTAATTCCTGGTTGTTACATGCCTTTAATTGAGGATGACGTACTAATCTTATTCAGAAGGCAACTGGTGGGACCACTCTTAGTCACAAAGGGAGCACGGACTTGAATGCTAGGATGAATTACAATCACCTACTCATAGGAGCACAAGAAGTAAACAACTATTTCAGGTTTCATGGTGGGCCAAGAAGCAGTTGGGTCACTCATAACACAGAAAGGCACCCACAAAGCCAGGAAATCGTACTAGCCTCTCACTTCCCTAGCAGATTGCCCAAAGAGCTTTGTCACCTTTCGTCCTTCTTTCCCAGGAGCCAATGGCCTGGCCAACCCACGTGACTTCTTGGTGCCTGTGGCGTGGTACGAGGACCGCCAGGTGCCAGGGGGCTACACAGTGATCAGCAAGTACCAGGGCAAGCTGTTTGCAGCCCAGCAGGTGAGGAGGCCCTGGGAGAACAGGTAACACTGAAGGGCAGTGACTGCCAGTGCATGGCCTGGGATATGCAGCTCAGTAGAAGGGATGTCATCTCACAAGGTCCTGCTCACTTATGTGGAGCAGAACTGAGCCCGTCTTCTTGGGTCATTCATTTTCCCAGCTGAGGATCCTCAGTTTGTGTGAAGACTTGGTTGTCCAAAAACTCAACAGTGGTCTTTGCCTCCATAGGTTTATACTGACAACACAGAAATAAGGAGCTAGTGCCACTGTCAAAATCCAGAGTTTCCTTACCAGAGCTGGTGTTGCAGCTGGCCTTGCCCAAACACTGCCTGAACACTCAAAAGCTCTAAGAGATCAAACCCCAGAGGGAAGGCTGAGGTTCACCAAGAAGAAATGCTAAGGAAAACCTCATCCTCACAACACTGGGCTGTGCTTAAAGAGCTGCCAGTGTACCTCTAATCAGTACTAAGCCCACTTTTCACTTGGGAAAGAGCAGCATCCTGCACGTGTGCAGCATGGTGGGAGGCTGTATGTGGTAATCCTCTATCTCTTTGCTTTGCTAGGATTACTCCCCCTACAATGTTGTAGCTTGGCATGGGAACTACACACCATACAAATACCACCTGGAAAAATTCATGGTCATTAATGCTGTTGCTTTTGACCACGCGGTAAGTTCTGGAACTGGGCAAGGCAAAACAAAATTTTGTGGCTACCATACCACCCAAACCCACCCTGAGCTCCAGGGGCTCTGTGCCTCTTAGAAAATATGTTGTGCTTTAAGAAACAGTGTGAAATCTTTTGTGCTGCTTTCCGTGGGTCCAAACCAAGATTTCATAGGAGAAGACATCCTTTTTTGTGGTACAAAGACATAACTGGAGGTTGATCAGCTTCTTAAACAGCTCTGTGCAGCTTAGCATAGAATTTCTGAGCCCTGGAGGAGGAATGAATACTGATGCCAACATACACTGTGCAACTCAGCAAAAACACCGTTGCTTCAAATTCTTGCCTTGATTTATTTCTTGCTATTGGACAGGCACCTTCCTCTGGTTCCTCTGAGTCCAGCACTGAATTTCATTTTGAAGGGCTGGCAGCTTTTATTGCAATAATTTCTAGATTTTATGGAAAATAACTAAGGCCAAAACTAATGTAAGCAACTCATCTAAAAAAGAAACCAGTCCAGTGGGAGAGATGCCCACAGCAATGCAAATGGGTGTGCAAGGGAGACTGGAGCATTTCTAGTGAGAAAACCAACAGAAAGTATTGTTTAAAACTCCAGAAAAATCCGCCAGGGGAAGGACAGGTTTGGGATCAAAGCCCAGAAAATCATTTTACTGGATTAGAGATTTCAACAAGCCCCAATTTCTCTGCAATTTCTTCTCCATTTGTAAACTAAGAGGGCCATGAGGCTAAATGCCTCTAGCAGGATGTTCCTGTCCTCCAGAACTGGCTAAGGAAAAGGGGTGGTTTTGTGGTAGGACTGTTGGAGTCTGCTCCTGGAATTGCAGTACCTCATCTTGCAGTGTTGTCCACCCTCCTCATCTATGCTGCCAGCTACGAGGGCCAGGATGGGAAGGATTGTCTAAGCTGTTCAAAGGAAGAACCATCCAGACCCATTTCTTGTCCTCCCTGTACAGCATGGAATTGAGTGCTGTCCCCCAGGGCCACATCTCATCCACACTATCAGGTGCAGGTGACAAAAGCGTTTAGGCAAGGGAGAGGCTGTATCAGTCAGCTTTACCACCCGGGTGACCTGAGCAGACAGCTCTGAGCCCTGCTCCATTTCATTTTTTTTGCTTTGCTTTTTTCCAGGATCCTTCCATCTTCACTGTCCTGACAGCCAAGACGACCCGTGCTGGCGTGGCACTCGCTGACTTTGTCATATTCCCCCCACGCTGGGGGGTGGCCAACAACACCTTCCGCCCCCCCTACTACCACCGTACGTCTGTGCTGCCCCGGCTGGGCCTGAGCCCAGCGCTGCAGGAAAGAAACAAGTCCCCATTTGTTTGAGAGCATGCACAGGGAAGCAGCAGTCTGGTTTGTTGTCCTTGGCTCAGTTAGTCAGCTTCTTGGAGTCAGTCAGTCCTCCCTGGAAAATGGACAAATCCAAAGATGTTCCTTTTTAAAGCATCTCACAAAAACTCAGAGTGATGGGCCATTGCTTCTGCATAGGTGTATGTATCTGTACTTGAGGGGCTCCCAGAGAGCTTGGGTGCATATTGAACTTGGCATTGTACAAATGAGTCAGATACTGTCCTGCCAGCCAGCCATGAATCACTTAATATCTCATTAGAGTACATAGATAAAGAACAGGAGAAAGGGAAATATCATATTACAAGCGGTGAGAAGCCCAGAGGGGTGTAGAGCTGGCACTTGTATGGTGAGATCAGAGTTACAGCAAAGGAGGGAATTGGCTCTCCACAGCCCTTCTTCACCTCCTGCACAGTGATGGAGGTATTGCTCACATTTAAGAAGCCAGTGATGAGGAATTGGTTTCTCAGGCAGGGAGTTGGTTGATATTTTTTTGATTTGGTTGCCATCTGCAGACCTGGTTTCTTTTTGGCAATTTTTTGGCTTCGTCTTGGCAGAGCATGGCAACATTTTGCATTGAATACATGGTAGAAATCCAATTCCTGACATGGGACTGCCTTTCCAGGGAGAGGATGAGACATCCTTCTCTGTGAGATTGAGGGGGAAAGTGCGGGCATCCAGCACCCCTTACATCAACAGCTAACAGGCTCCATCCCAGAAGATATCAGGTGACCATGCTGTGGTCACTTTGAAGTGCTGAGAGGATTTCTGCACGCTTACTAACCACAGTTTAACAGCCAGTTCCTTTTGCCACTTAAATTTCTTCCAAGCATTTTGGAGGCCAGCAGAATTAGTGGCACTTGCAAACATAGCAGGCAGCTCTGCAGTCATCTGAGTAAATCCCACAGGCAAAGTCCTGCCCTGTCATTCTGCTTTCATTTGCAATAATGAGGGTGACAGGCAAACACATCTCCTGACTGACTAGGATAGTGCCAAGACACTTTTCCTAGACCCTAGAGGTGAGACACACTGCTGGTTAACTACAATGAAGTTATTGCTCATCAGCAGAGCTGTGCTAATTTTACACAGATGCAATGTGAGCCATAACAAATATGAAGTTGTTCAACTTTGCTTCTTCTGTGCTAAAAGGCAGAAAGAGCTCTCCTTCTATTGAGCACCCATGAGGACAGCTGTGACTGCCATAGCTACTCACTTGACCACAGCACCTATGCCATAAGCTGGAGCACTAAATTCATGATGAGTAGGTTGGTTGTCTGCTCTACCCCAGCCATGGAGAGGAAAAGATTGAGTGAGTAAGGCAGACATTGTGATTGTCAACTATCAAGACACTGCACATGTTAATTCCTTCTGCAACTAGTGCTGTGACAAGATTGTTGTTGCATTAAGAGAGGAATAGCAGGACTGAGCAACTCTGGGGTAGAAGTTCCAACAAGTTCAGTTCTGCTGAACTCCCTTCTCTCCAAGTATTTCACCAGAGGCTTATTTTGCTTGCCAGAAATCCTTTGTTGCCTCCTCTCCTCAGGTGCAGTGGAAAGCCTGTGTTCAGAGAATTTTGATGCACTCAGGAGTTATATTTCATTAACTTTGTTCCAAGTATAGCAATGGTGTTTCAAAAGTATTCCTCTTAGACACCATAACAATTTCACATACTAAGGGGGTTGTACAGCTTGTAAATACTGACTTCTCCTGGCTGCATTTACATCCTTAGAGGCTGTGAATTACTCCTAAGTACTTCTGAACCTTGACTGAAAATCTCTGATACACTTTTTATACCAGGGGCATATATAAATTCTGTCTGAGACAGTGTTTATGTGATTCTCATGGTGGTGGGTCCTTAATACCTACTGGCCACTAAGAGATTTTTACTTCACAACATCCTGCATGTAGACAACACTATTTAAGTAACAGGGAAGGGAGGTACACGTACGTTGTTTGGGTTCACATATGAAATTTGCAAGTGAAAAAGAGACTGGACTCTGCTCATCTCCTAAGTTCCAGGCTGGTTTCCTACTTGCCTGCCCAGTCTTCCTCAGAGATATTAAAATTTCTGTTGCAGACGAATTGGCCATCCAGCTCTCAGGGTCTGTACTGCAGTTTAAATGCGTCAAGTGCAGTACATGAACAGGTTCAATGAAAATCTTGTAACTATCCAGTCCTACATGAGACACTGACAACTTGGAATGAAAATTAATGAATGTTTGCATATATATATAGGCCAACCCTGCTTTGAGCTAAATTAGTTTTGCTGTTAAACATTTCAGACTCTGGATTGTCCTTAACAAAGATTGAACTAGTGGTTAAAAAGGGCTATATATAAAATAGCTAGGGAAGCATGTCCTGGTTTTGCAAAAACTAACTGCTGAGCAGAAAGTTGCCATATTATTTAGTCACATCAGGTGTAGGAAAGCTGAAAGCTTGGATGACAGTGTTAAATAGTTTCCTCACAGGGAGCATAACTCAGTAAGTACTGAACAATTAGATATAACCATCCTTGCCTAAGTTAGTGGTATGTTACTCTAGTGGTTTCAGAGGGTCTACTGGAAGTTATTCTTCCTCAGGGAAGGACAGAATTTGGCTCCTTGTCTTTGGGCATACAGTGGATGTAGAGAAATAGGCAGATAATGCATGAATTAAAAGCATAAGGTAGTGAAGTGCCTGACTGTACTAGAGGTGGTAGAAGAGGATTATCAAAATAATTTCCTGCTTATAACCTGGGACAGCAGAGCAAACTCTCTCATAAGACTGTTGATCAGGTATATTGTGTCTGTAACACAGGGATGATTATACAGAACTTCCTTTCCAATGCCTCACAATCCCTCATCCCAGTCTGCAAAATCAGGTTACGCCATGCAGTCCTTATGCAGGTGTGTTACTAACACAGCTCAAGATGGCAGGAAAAGCACAGGTCTACCAACATCATTTAGGGATTGATGATGGAAGCCCCTTCATTAAGGTAATTTCTAATGAACATCCTTCATCAGGGAGCTCTGTTTCTGAATTCAGGAAGTAAAATCCTGTACAATTTTACAAGCATTGCCTGCAGGATCCCTGATGTCCCCATCATGATACCCTGTCTAGAAACTTCCACTCCACCCTCTGCTTGGCCCAGCTTAGCTCATGGGTTTCAAGGAGCTCACAGCCTGTCTGTGATCCCTCCCAAGCACCGTTCTTTGCAGCCTTTCCTCTTTGCCTCCTGCAGGGAACTGTATGAGTGAGTTCATGGGGCTCATCAAAGGCCACTATGAAGCAAAGGAGGAAGGTTTCCAGCCGGGAGGCGGCAGCTTGCACAGCATGATGACCCCTCATGGGCCAGATGCTGACTGCTTTGAGAAGGCGAGCAAGGCCAAGCTGGAGCCAGAGCGGGTCGCAGACGGGACCATGGTAAGGAGGCAAGGGAGCTCATAAGAGTTGGAGTAGAGCATGGCATAGTGCCCACTTTTAAACTAAAGCCTAGTACTGTCACTTCTTGCTGGCAAGCTGGAAAAGTACTTGGACCCAACTGCTGCAGCATTCAGCTCCCTTACCAATGAGCACTGCTCAGCTCCCAGGACCTCCCCTGGAGACATCCAGTGCCAGGCAGCTTTGATCATCTACCCACGTGTACTGCTGCCTGAGCAGGAAGCTGGGAATTTCATTTTTGTCTTAGCCTATGGGCAAAGAAGCAAACACCCTGACTGTCCTCCTGTCTCTACCCCCTAAGATCTAATGATGATCATCAACAGACCTTGAACTAGAGCTTTTGGAACAACCTGGCTTTCCTAGGCAGGCAGGGAGTCCAAAGTCACTCCTGAGACTAATTCCAGTATTGCATTGACAGATCTGAAGAGTATTCTCCCCAAGTTGGTCAGGCTGAAGAGAGAACCTGGAAATACTGGACCATGTACACAAATCCTGTTTGTGGTAGAGCAGACACCTTGCCTGGATTTAAAATTTTCCTTTTACCCTAACCTACCTTTCCTCTTCCCAACAGGCCTTCATGTTTGAATCATCCCTCAGCCTTGCTGTCACGAAATGGGGCCTCCAGACCTCAAATCGCCTAGATAAAAACTACTACAAGTGCTGGGAACCTCTGAAAAGCCATTTCAACCCTAAATGCAAGTAAAGGGAAGCGCTTGCTGCACGCAACATGAGTGAAGGCACTCATGGAAAGGCATTCATGGAAATCCAGCATACCTATGTGTGATGGCACAGTCAACTCGGGCAGTGCAGAATGCTCCAGCACAGAACGGCACTTCCACCAGCCACTGAGCCACAAAAACCTACATCCCTAAGTAACATGGGAAATGCAGTAACATCCATCATTACTCTTAACTTTCAAGTATCCAATTAAAGCTTTCCTGGTGACATGTTGAAACTGAAATAGTTGTGTGGCTCTCACCACATGGAGCTGGTGTGAAAGCTGCACCTTGTGTGGACATGAGATGCCAGCTAGCTCCCATTCACAGGGCCTCCTGAAAATACAACCCAGTGTGAGAAGCTAGGGAGTGATAAAGCATTGTAAGCTGTCTGTATGGGAAGAGCTTTATAAACAGAGCTGAAGGCTCTAGCAGGCCTAAGCCCACTATCAGAGCAAGCCACTTCAACCTGCTCATCCATGGAGGGCTGCCAAGGAAAGACTTGGTTGTCAGAAAAGTAGACCACAAATGATAAAGGTTGGAGAACCCAAAGCACTTCACTGCTAAGTGAGGGAAAGTTTCTATTCCACACTGGCCATCCTGCAGTATCGACTTGTTTGTCAGCACTTGACAAATTCTCTCCCTAGTTCTGTGCTAATCTACAGCATAGCAAATGTGAAAGGGCTTCTCTGGCTAGTCCAAGCATTTGTTCCTGGGAAGGTACCTGGAAAAAAGCTAAACTGCAGACACCATGGGAGACCTCAACATTGATTGGAGTACACAAGCCTCACCCCCAGCTGGTGAATTCCACAGGTGGAGGGAGCAAGCAAAGCCCCAAGTAGAGTGGGAACCAGGAGCACAGCCCAGGCACCCCACACTTCAGGCCTGTACTTTAGCACATACCCACGTAGAAGTTTCTAAACTTGGTGCCACCAGATTTTTGTTTCTTACTTCCCCAGAGAAGCAATTTTCCCAAAGAGAAGGAAATGTAGACCTGTGACACGCAGTTATCAGTCAGTTACATCCATCATCAGTTTTGGATCTGCACCAGGTCCTTGGGGTAAAAAAAAGGCATCAGCTTTGAGCAAAGTATTATAAAATCTACACGGAGACGTTTACTCTAAAATAGCCAATTCAGAAAAGGACATTTGGGAGAATCAATTTGCCAGAGAAGCTGATTTAATCAGACTGATCCAGGGATAAATAAGGTCTAAATGTTTCACAGGCAGACGGGAAGAGCTTGTTTTTTGTTTGGGATCTTAATTATCATCCAGTGACCTACAGGCTTGAATTTCTCTCGTACAGACACATCAGCAAAGCATATATGGTGTAGTAACACGTCAGTTAAGGGTAAAATTCCACAAGGCACATTCACTTTCCTACCTCCACCCTAGATATCTGAAGGGAAACTTCTCTCTCCTTCCTCACTGCACCCAGCACCACTGCTCCAAACATCAACCCCATCTCCAGCAGCACGGCATGCTCATTCCTAGCAAGAAAACAGCTTGGAGAGTTCTGGAAATAACAAGAGATAAAAGTAGGGCAGCCTTTCCCCAAGCACCATGGTCAAATCTGCAGGGATGTAGCATCAGAGACTCAGGGCTGGAAAGGAAAGGGCTGTAGCAGGTGCCACGAGCATCAATCCAACGCTGCCCTAAAAGACCAGAGGCGCTGTGCTCATCCACAACCCATCCTGAAGCATTTGCTCAGCTGGCCTGAAACAAATACAGCTGCAAGGGAGAATTTACATGTGTGGCAACTCAAGTTCCAATTAGCTGAGGAAATGGGTCCTGGGAGATCAAATTAGTTTGTGGCAGCAAGAATAGCTAATTTAGCATGCTCAGACAAGCAATTATTTCTTTCCCTAAATATCACTCTCTCCATGCACTGATGCCTCTCTGCACTGGTCCACAGCCTTATCTTGTAATATCATTTGTGACAGTCTTTTAGGAGCTATTCTGCAGAGAATAATATGGGTTTGCTTTAGTTAAACTAGCAGAACAAGCTGCAGAAACTGATGCAAAAGGGTTGCTGGGAGCACACATGGGAATCTAAAACCTAGCACTGACTAGTCCAGTTTCTGTACAAAGCATTAGTGCCAAGCTCCACACAGCCTGAATGTTTCATGGCCCACACAAAAAGAGCTGCAATAGGAAAGACTTTTAAAAAATTAATTAAAAAAAAAAAAGAAAAAAAAAACAAAACCAAAAAAGAAAAAAAAAGCAAAAAACAACAAAAAAAATCCCAACCAAACAAAAAACCAAAACACAACAAAACAACCCCCCCCCACAAACAAACAAACAAAAAACCCAAGCAACAAACCCATATCAAAAAGAACCCACACAGTGAGAGTGATTTTACTGTGAGGGTGACTGAGCATGGGCACAGGTTGCTCAGGAAGTTACAGTCTTCATCTCTAGAGATAGTCAAAAGCCACCTGTACATACGTGGTCCTGGACAACCCACTTTAGATGGCCCTACTGGAGCAGAGGGTAGGACCCAGATGACCTCCAGAGGTCCCTTCCAACCTCAGCCACTTAGTGATTATATGGAAAAGCTCATCAACTCACTCTGCTGGAGAGTGACTGCAATGGCCCACATTTACATCTTCATCGTGCAGGGAAAGAAAGGATGCAGTAGACCTGTTTTTGCTGACTTCACATTAGCTGCTTTCCCAGCAGGCAAAGGGAATTTTTCAACTTTTGTATCAGACTTAGCTTCTGGTATGAACCTCAGTGCCTGGGAAGAAACTAGTCCCTGAACAATGAGGGTTGTTTGGAACATGATGGCACCTACAGGCCATGTAAAAATTCAAGTATGCATCAAAAATCTTTTCTTTGCACTCTTATCTCAGTACATTGGCAGTAACAATTCCAGAGTCCTCTATACTAGTTGATCTCGGCAGGAAAAGCTTTTGTTCTTATAAGAATAAACAGAAAGGGCATCTTTGCAGGCATAAGATTCAGTTATGCTTGGTGGTGGATTTTTTTTTTTTTTGGAACATAGCCCTCTTACAGGGGACTAGTACTCTCCTGTTCTAGTACAGGAGTACTGTCTTATAGTACTCTCCTGTACTACAAGATAGCCAGTGTCAAAGTAAAAATCCTTATCTTACACTTCTTGTCTCCCATTCACAGGAACCACAGAATTAGTGGAAATTCTGGTTACATACAGCTTGACAACATTGAGCTCACTATTTTCAAATCTGGTACTAATAAAAAAATAGAAGTTTATTGCAATAAACAAACACATGGTTTAGGTTTGTAGTTTATTAGGGAAAAGAAAAATTAACTTATTGAGAGCAGTCAGGCAAACTCCTAAGTTCTTAAAAATGTATCACACAACTCACCCACTATCCAGTAAGGGCAAACCACACAGCCAAAGTGACACCAAGAAGAAACATCTGAAAGGCAAGCAGTAGTTCCTTTAGGAAACTGCTTTGGTCTTGCTTAGCATTTTAGCCTGCTACTAATTTTAAACTTCAACCTTCCTGGACAACAGCAACTTTCATGGTTAAAAAGATCCTCTGTATGTACATCAAAAGAGTACAGTGGCTGAGTTCCAGACACCCTCTCTGTATCCATCTAGTTTAGAAATAAAGATCCTACATTTTTGCACTTCCCATGATTTTTAAAGATGCAAGACAACCAATAAGCAATTAAGATTTATTCTTGTGACAGAGAAATGTCATCACATAGTGCATCTTATTTTATTTCTATCCCAAGAACATCACTGCAATTCCAGGGACTTAGAAGAACACACTGAGCGGCGATCGCTTGAGTTTACCTTCCTGGATACGCTTCTTTTTACGATCCTGTGGAAGAGAGAGGACATTTATCATCATCCTACCAGAGAAGGACTTCCAATAAGCCTGGGATAACAGAACAGCAGTTCTAGTATTTCAGCACAGACTACATGAAGGCAGCACCGTATAGGATTTTAAGGTTGTTTTCCACCCTAAAGGATTCTTTGGGCACAAGCTGTTTAAAAGTAAAAGACAACAAGGCATTTAGCTCCACCTACTAAAGACCTGCTCAGATTGACCTCACGTCTAGGTACTCTCACAGGCCAGCAGAGACCAATTCCTGTAAGGCATTTTTCACCAAACCAGTTGTGTCTCATCATTTGTACCTTAGTTTCTATCTCCTCCTTCTGGCTGAATAACCCAGCTTAGAGAACTAATTATGGAGAAACTTCTTAATAACTTGCCTAAAAGCGCCTGTGCTCACTTCCTACTCATTTGTACCCCACTCTGCAGTCATGTACCTTTCTGACAGGTACCATTACAGCACACAGGCAATACGGATAATGGCCAGATTCCTGTTGCTGGATAAAACCAGAAGATTTACTTAAAACCTGGTGATTTATCTCTTGCTTTTCCAGACTCACAGCAAACATTCCTCAGAGAAAAGACTATGACTACCATGCCTTATGTACTACCAGGAAAACAAGAAGAATCCCCAAACTTCACTAAGGGAACCACAGTAAAGGAAAGTGAATTATCCTGGACTTCAGCATGGCAAAATACTGCAGAAGTACTGAAGTCTCAAGAACATTTATATCAAGACGCTCCCTAAAACCTGAATTTCCAATTCACTCAGGCAAACAACATTTCCCTACAAATATTCTGTTAATTTATGTTAGCGCTTCGTGGTTTATGATTTGATCTCAAATGCTACTTCTGTGCAAAAGAGGGAAATAAAAGTGGTTTACAATAGCCACAAATTCTCTACTAGAAACAGCCCCTGTCTGCCTGTTAGCATTTTTTATGCATGTATATAGCTGAGTTTTTTCATAATGATCTACCATTCCTTAGATCCTGACACTCATAGTTTAGGAGTTAGAATGGAAGCAAGATAAACCTTCCAAATTATTAGAGTGTCCAACTGAGATCATACACTGCAATCGGCATAACTACTCCTCCCCATTTGCTTCACTAAATTAGAGAAATGGTCAAGCAACTGCACAGAGATATTGCTAGGTCTGCCATCCTAAGCTTCTTGCGTATGTTGAGTTCAAAAAGCATGGTTAATGCATATCAACTGCTGAAAATAAGAGTAACTTAGGATTAATTTTCACTTAGTGCTACAGAGAGTTTTGTGACTGCAAAATAGCCTGATCAGGCAACCTGTGACTGGCCATAGCCCCAAGGGTACAATAAAGGGCTCTCAAAAAAGCAAGACTGCAACCAGTAACAGGCTCTGAGACAGCAGGCTCGCTACAGCCTTCCTTCCCTCACTACTTCAATGGTATCAATCATTCTTCGGTGCATGAGGGTCCCACAGACTGAGACTCCAAGCAGATGTACATTTTACAAGCTGGTGTTTGTGGTGTTCGCTGACGTTCAGCGTTCTCGGCCGACTTACCCTGTCAGCTTTTAAGACAAAGATCCAGAAGAGGAGGGGGCCTAAGCCATAAACAGCTCCTAGAAAGGACGTCTTGGGTGTCGGCCGGAAAGTCGGGTAGACGTTCTGCGACTTCGCATAGGCCCAGCGGATCAAGGCGGGATTTTCCTGGGGTGCAAAGACAACAGCGGTGAGGCCGCGGGGCTCCGCACTGGCCCCTCCACGCGGGGGCTGAGGCCGAGGCACACCGGGAAGGGCACCAAGGTCACGGGGAGGGCGGGCAGCGTCCCGCCGCCCCGGCCCCGGCCCCAGCACGGCCGCAGGAGCGGGCCCCGCTCCGGGACGCCGCCGGGTGAGGCGGGCGAGCCCCGCGCTTCCCCCGCCGCCCCTCGGCCCCTCCGTCCCCACTCACGATGACGGCGGGCGCGTTGGGGTCGTTGAGCTGCAGCAGGTACTGCCGCTTGAGCCGGGAGCGGATCGCCAGGCGCTCGGCCTCGGCGCGGAGCTTCTCCGGCGATGTGTCGTAGGTGGCGGGGTCGAGCTCGGGAGGCAGCGAGACAAAGCGGTTCGGCCTGTACAGCTGGGCCGCCGATGGAGGCGGTGCCCACGCCATCTTGGAGAGCCGGCCCTGCCGGCCGTGGGGGCGGTGCCGGCCCTGCCCCGCCCCGCCCCGCCCCGCCCCGCCCGCTGCGGGAGCGGCCGCCTCCCCTCACAGAGCCGGAGCCCGGAATGGTTTGGGCTGCCGGGACGGTAAAACTCATCCGCTTCCAACACCGCTGCCGTTGGCAGGGACAGCTTCCGCTAAAACAGGTTTATCAAAGCCCCATCCAGCCTGGCCTTGAATCGTCCAATGGATGGAGCATCCACAGTTTCTCTGGGGAGCCTGTGCCGGTACCTTACCACACTCAGGGTAGAGGATTTTTTTTTTGTAATATATAACTTAAATCTACTCTTTCGATTTGAACCCATTCCATCTCTGTGACGGTGTTCACGGGGGTCTTAGGATAAGGGAAGAGATGAGGATCTGACTTCATGTTTCAGAAGGCTTGATTTATTATTTTATGATATATATTATATTAAAACTATACTAAAAGAATAGAAGAAAGGATTTCATCAGAAGGCTAGCTAAGAATAGAAAAATAATGGAATGATAACAAAGGCTTGTGCCTGACTGAGACAGTCCAGACAGCTGGACTGTGATTGGCCATTAATTAGAAACAACCACATGAGACCAATCACAGATGCACCTGTTGCATTCCACAGCAGCAGATAACCATTGTTTACATTTTGTTCCTGAGGCCTCTCAGCTTCTCAGGAGAAAAAAATCCTAAGGAAAGGATTTTTCATAAAATGTGTCTGAGACACCCCTCCTCCTGTCACTGCATTCTCTTGTAAATAACCCTTCCCCATCTTTACTGTGAGCTCCCTTCCAGGTGCTGGAAGACCACACTTAGGTTACCTCAAAGCCTTCTCTTTCCCAGGCTGAACAAACCCAATTCTCTCAGCCTTTCCTCGTGGGAGAGGTGCTCCATCCCTGTGATCATCTTGTTGGCCTCCTCTGGACTCGCTCCAACAGGTCCATGTCCTTCCTGTGCTGGGGGCCCCAAAGCTGGTTGTGGTGTCCAGGCGGGGTCTCACAGAGCACAGGGGCAGAATTCCCTCCCTTGTCCCTTGGATACATCCCAGGACATGTTTGGCTTTCTGGGCTGTGAGTGCCTGTGGCCAGAGCATGTCCAGCCTCTCACCCAGCAGCACCCCCAAGTCTTCCTGGTCAGAGCTGCTCTCGATCTGTTTATCCCCCATCCTGTGTTGATACCGGAGTTGTTCTGACCCAGGTGCAGCACCTTGCACTTGGTCTTGTTAAAACTCATGAGATTTCCAGGTACCCACTTCTCCTGCCTGTCTTGGCCTTGCCTGGCCTCACCTGCTGTGACTCAGGGCATGTCAGGGACAGATTTTGTTCTCACAATAACAGCAGTCCCAGCAGGTAAATTTTTCCTGTCCCCTGCAATTAAAATGGCCTTCAGGATGAGTCACAGGTTAGGAGTGTTGACCTCTTTGAGTCTGCAGGGACAAGGGGGTGCCATTGCTGTGTGGGTGTTTACTGCCCTTTCAAACAGTATTTCTATGTTTTAGAAAGTGTAGTTAATGTATGTCAAACTGCTGAAAATAAGTCTCTTAAAATTACAGGATCATAGAATCACAGAATATTTTGTGTTGGAAGTGACCCACAAGGATCAAGTCCAACTTAGCCCTGCACAGATTCATCCCCAAGAGTCACACCCTGTGCCTGAGGGCATTGTCCAAACACTTCTTGAACTCTGTCAGGCTGGGTGCTGTGACCACTTTCCTGGGGAGCCTGTTCCAGTGCCCACCCACCCTCTGGGAGAAGAACCTTTTCCTGATGTCGAACCTAAACCTCCCAATGGTCAACTTTAGGCCATTCCCTCAGGTCCTGTCACTGTTCACCAGAGAGAAGAGATCAGTACCATTCCTCCACCTCCCCTCATGAGGAAGGATGGCAATTAATTTACACTGTCAGTGCTACAGAGAGCTTTGCTATAGCTATATTTGAACATTAATTTTTGAACTGAATGAAAAATCCCTACATTTGAACAGTATTCCATGTTACACAAGAGATATGTTGCAGGCAGACTGGTATTTGCAAAATCCCACAGTTACTTGCTTTCAGCTTCAAATTGTCCCTTTGATTCTTTAACCAAGGCTGAGCTGACTGGACAAGCGGCCAGGTAACCTCCAGGATTCTCGAGAGGTGACTCACCACCTTGTCAGACACTACTGACAGGTTCAGGATTCACCCTCTGCTTGGTGAACACCGGGCAAAGAAAACAGGGGTTTGACCTTGCACTGCTTTTGGCCAGCTGTGCCCAGGTGGCTGAGAAATCCAATAGCATCCTGGCCTGGATCAGCAATGGTGGGGCCAGCAGGAGCAGGGCAGGGATTGTCCTCCTGTACTCGGCACTGGTGAGGCCACACCTTGAGTGCTGTGCCCAGTTCTGGGGCCCTCCGTCCAAAAAGGACATCGAGGTGCTGCAAAGTGTCCAGAGAAGGGCAACAGAGCTGGGGAAGGGTCTGGAGCACAAGTCCTGTGAGGAGCAGCTGGGGTTGTTTAGCCTGGAGAAAAGGAGGCTCAGGGGAGACCTTATTGCTCTCAATAACTGTGTGAAAGGAGGTTGTGGCCAGATGTGGAGTTGGTCTCTGGTCCTGTACAGCAAGTGACTGGACAAGGGAAAATGGCTTCAGGTTGTGCCAGGGGAGGTTTAGATTGGATATTAAGAAAAATTTTTTCACCAAAAGGATTATCCAGCATGGGAACAGGCTGCTCCAGGAAGTAGTGAACCTTCTCCATAGATATTCAAAAGATGTGGCATGTGGGGACACTGTCTAGTGATGGACTTGGCAGCACTGGGATAATCACTGGACCTGATGATCTTAGAGTTATTTGGCAACCTTAGTGATTCTTAGGCTTTGACTTTAGGAGGTTTTTATCTTGTCGGTTTTAAGAACTTTGGTCTCCAGTGATGTAAAGACAAAGCAAGTTGTCTTTCTGGAAACAAAGTAGCCAGTAAACAAGTTTACTGTTGTGTTTTCTTCTTCTAGTCTACAAAACAGTGATAGTTATGCTGATTGGGACCCAGTAAGTTGCTGTGCATATATAGTTATGGCCTGATTCACTCTGTGCTAACTGCAGACTCAGGTAATGTTGGATGAGGGATTACAATTTCCTCCTAAGCATACACAAAATTATACTGCTGACTTTATTTAAGATACTGTGCTTTGGCTCTGCAGTAATAGAGCACAAGCTCTTCTTCACATCCTAGAATTTCACTCTTTTCCCTAAGCACTTGGAAAACAAATGACCTCCTTTTGGTCCGAACAGCTATTTAGGAGTTGTGACTTGCTTTCAGCAGGATGAAATACAAGTTGGATGTTTCTGCAGTTTTGTGTACCTTGAGAACCCCCACCAAAACACACAGCATTAGGTGCATTTCCCTCTCTCAAGTATAAGCCTATATTCATCTCAGAAATCTCTCCAGCTTTTGCACTCCCGTTTTCTTCACAAACACGTGTCTGAAAATCCAAGTGAAAACCAAGCTGCTTCATTCACAGCCAGCTCCCAGGGAAGTACTTAACATGCCCTGTTGCTTTTTCTCCCAGGGCTTTCAGCTTGGGTCAGTGGCTCCTATAGCATGGAAAAATATACTCCCTTTACTTCCCATTTTGTGACTTGGATTTAGTGAGCTCAGTGTCTCCAGCTCCATGATTTGTGTCTCTTCATAACCAGCATGTAGAGAGCTGCTTTAGCAGCACAGTACCTATACCAGCAGCACTGCCATGTGGCACTCCTGTGGTACTTTCATCTCTGAGTGTTCCCAAGGACTTGGCAGCCTGTGCCTCCCAGCCCCTGCATGGCTTGATGCTTTTAAAGCTGCTCCTCCCTGCTCTCTCTTATTTCTTAATAAAAGGACACGTGCAGCCTTCAAACAGATTGATTCCTGGCAGAAGCAGGAGTGCAGATTGGATTAGCAAACTGGGAAGGGTTAGCTGCTCTGTGGGAGGTGGTGGGGTTTTTTTCCCTCTTTGCTGCATCACAGAGTGGAACAGAAGACTCCTGTTCCAGCAGCTCTCCCAAAGGACCTCCAAACAGCCAGATGCCTTTGCCCCAATCCACTGACTCCCAAGGCCTGTCTGTAGTGGTGTGTGATGTGTGATGGCTCCTGTGGGCAGGAGCAGAGGTAGTCTCGTGGTGAAGTCACTTGGCAAAGGAGCGGGTTCAGCTCCAGCCCTGTTGCAGAATCTTTGTGATCTTATCAGTGCAGGTCCAAGCTGTGCCTCTCCCCAGAGCTCGTAGCTGTGAGTGTGCATGCTTGGCATGCAAACAGTGCTGGAATTAATTCTACTGGGAGAAAAACAGAAGGTACAAAGCAACATTTCCATTAACAATGTAATGTACTGTATTAGAAAACCGAGCAGCCAGCTGCTATGCTGAAAACACCTTTGCATTTCATCTCTAGCCGCTAACTCATCCTCCTCCCCAAAGGATCAAAATCCTCACAGGAAGTCTTTTCTGAGAGATGGCACTTGTTCTGGGTAAGAAAATAACTAAATCCCTTCCAGAGAAAAATATTCTCTGACACTGAAGCCTGTGCATTGCAATTTGTTTTCCCCTGTTTTCACTCTTGCAGGGGTGAATTTGTGCACTCTCTTTGTTTTGTAACAGCCATGTTTCTAACTTTAAAACACATCCTTCAGCAAAAGCCTGAGTCACCAATAGTCAGTGTCTCACCCTTGCATAAAGCAATGCAGGACAAAGACAGAAACGCTGCAGACAAAACACTTGACTGAAATCAGTGATTGTTTTTTCTCCTGCTGACAGGAACTGCTGCACCCAGGGAGAAATGCTGCGGTGACAAACTGTCCTCCTGTGCAGACCTCCTGCATCATCTCCTCCTCCTGGACCACCCTATGGCAGCTGCTGAACACAGCCTTACTGCTGCTGCAAACCACCTCTGAAACAAAAGATTTTGCAAGAATGAATAAGACCCTTCTTGTCTCTGTTTTGTCAGCCAGATCTTGAAGCTCCTTTGACTCTTCTCCTGACTGCTAGTGTTGACCTAAGGCAAGCAGCAGGAATATAAAATAGGCTCCAGTAAGGGTGGGGCCGGTCTCAGTAGGGCAGCACAGGCTTGAGCTAGAATATGCTGGTCATAAAACCACATCCTCGTGGGCTCACACACCAAAGCTTAACAGGTAAGACCCCAAGTGGTTTTTCTTCTTTTTAATTAGGACTGATGTTTATTGACTGTTCAAGGTTGGCAGTATTAAGTGAAATTGACAATTCTCCTATGAAAATGCCTTTGAAGTTTACATCATCTGTTTTCTTTGCCATCAGCAGTAAGCAAAATGGAAAAAATAGTCAACAAAATTAATCTTTGTCCAGAACCCCATGGAGGGTTGGCCTTGACTGACTGCCAGACATCTACCCAGCTGCTTTCTCACTCCTCTCCTTGAAAGGGCTGGGGGAGAAAATGACATAGAAAATCTCATGGTTTGATAAAAGTGCAGTTGTTAAGAAAAGAAAACACTGCACATGGAAGCAAAGTAAAAAGAGGAATTAATTCACTACAACCCATCAGCAGGCAGATGTCCAGCTGGTTTTTGGGAAGCAAGGCCTCAATAGGCATAGCAGTTGCTTGGGAAGACAGATGGCATCACCACAAATGTCCTCCCATCATTCTCCTTTCCTTCAACTTTTATTTCTAAGAAGGCCATCATATGGCATGGGATATCCCTTTGGTTATATGAGTCAGCTGTCCTGGTTATTCCCTCTCCAATATCTTGCCCATCTCCAGCCTACAGACCTCCAAAGTTGTTGGTGGGGTGTTGGAGAGAAAGCCCTGACACTGTGCTAGCACTGCCCAGCAATACCCAAACCCGTGTGCTACCAGTGCTCTTTTAACCACAGATGAAAAGCACAGACCCTATAGGTTGCTGTGCAGAAAGTGGAGTCCATCCCAACCAAACCCAGTAGAAAGGCAGTTTGAAAGCTGTCTGATACCACTGAATTTCAGACTATTCTCCTACAAGGTAGCCTGAAATCAGACACACTTCTATGACATTCTGATTGAAGCTGCAAATAACTTCCACCTAGAGTTTAAAGTAATCCAAGATACCTTCAGTTTAGAACTGTGATTTTGCTAGTGGCTTTTCAGTCATGCCCTGAAATACACAGACTGGATTTTTTAACTGTGTACTCAAAGTCACTCCTTTCAGTGTGACCAGGCTAAGTGATTCTGTGCTTCAAGTGAATGAGAGAAAAATTAACCTAAATCACATACCTGTCTACTTACCTCCAAGGTGAGCATGCATGATGTTTTCAGAAAAGACAGGTTAAATATGCTGTCAACTCAAAAAATACTGGTGCATGTCAGACTTGTTCTGAGTGCTTGCAGTTGCCCCATTTGAATCCATTGTCAGACTGGGTCAACATGTTGGTGGGCTCTGTTGTGAATTCTCACTGACCTTTTGCAAAGAAAGCAAGCTGGAAAATGAGGGAAGCTGACAAAATCACTCATGTATCAAGAAGGTTCCTGAACAGAGGCCCCATACTTCTAATTCCCATATGTTATGGCCAAGAAGGGTCATTTGGCTCCTATTTCCATTCTATACAAGTGAATAAATACTGTTAAGTGTGCTGCTGCCCTTCTTTTGTAGGGGCATCAATATCAAGCATTCATGTGCATGGATTTATCCATGGTAAAAGCCAAATGGATACAGAAAGGGAGCAGTGTAAGCAGCATTAGGATTCAGCACAGTTTATTTGAGCTCAGAATAAGTACATCTAACTGCAGCATATAGCTATATTAATAAATTTTCCAGATACATGTAATTCATTCTGTGTTAAGAACTGAAGTCCTCAGTATCTTTATTTTATAGTTGTTTAAAGGAAGCCTAGCATGCAAAGGAAGGAGTTAAGATGGTTAGGGGAATTATGAATTGTTAGTACAGCCAACAGGCCACCCATAAATGTGTATCAAATGTTGAGCTCAGCAGGAGTTAGTTACAAAACTAGGACATTTAATGAGTCATGAAGTGCCAGGAATAATGAGACATGGCATTAAACAAACCATTCCTGCCTCTCCTTGGCTTGTCCAGAGTCGATGGCAAGAAGCCCTCTGCTGTTTCAGCTTTTCCTGTCAAAAGAAAACTTTGGACTCACACTGAATTATAGCCGTGGCTGAGCTGCCTCAGCCAGGGAGCTGGTGCCGCCTGGGTGGCCCTGTGAGAGAAGGATAAGCTGGCAGCCAGCATCCCTTCTCCACTCCTTTGCAAGTCATTGATTGTAGCATTTAATAGTGTTGTATTCTTAGCTCTCCCTCTGCTTCCAGCTCCTCGCACAAGAAACTATTAATAGTTATGTATCAATGAAGAGTGGGAGAGGAAGAGGTCTTAGAGTAGGGAGGGAATTTGAAACATCCCCTGCATGTCTGAGGGTAAGTCCTGTTGTTGGTTAAGTGTTAGAAGTGCTTAGCCAGCTGAGGGCTAACTCGGTTCCTAGACTTCCCCTCACAATGGCTGTCAGGACCTGGGGTACTCCAGCAAGCTGTCATTGCTCCAACCACCCTCCACCTGGCCCAGGTGCAGGATAAAGCTGAGATCCTTTCCTTAGAGCTGCCCTGAACTGTGTGAAATGTATGCTGTATCTAGGCTTGGCTCGAGTTCCTAGCTTGACCTCAGGCCTTCCTTATTACTTTGGCATTGCCTGGACAACACTGGACTGCAGCTGGTTATGGTTATTGCCACTGGACCTGCCCTCATCACCTTGTCTGGCTCCCAGCTCAGCCCAATCTTCCCATTCCTGGACTGCAGTGTCACTCATGGAGGAGTGCTCAACCTCATGGCCCTGGGGATTGTATGTGGTGCCAAGGGTGAACTCAGATGGCTGCCAGAAAAAATTCACAAAGCAGCTGCTAGCAGGAGTCAGTGAGGAGAAACTCAAGTGTTGCAGGAAATGGCTTATGCAGCATAAGGGGAGGCATCTTTTCTGGCCTGCTGCTCCTGACACAGACCATCACCAGAAGCTGATGCTTCTTTTTTTCCCCATTTCTCTGCAGGTGTTTTCCTCTGCCCACAAAAGAAATTATAGAACTGCCTCATTCAGTCTGGGCATCAGAAAAGTAGCAGTGCCTGCTGTAAATTCTGCCTGCTTCTCTCTGACATGATGGGGAGAGTTTCAGATGGAGAGTCCTCTTAACCCAAAACATGTCTGAGAGGTGAACCATCCCTTAGAGATTAATTTTTAACCATCCCTTAGAGATTAATTTTTTCTTCATGGGTTTTGGGAAGAGTTTTGTGTAGCCCAGATACTTTCCAGCTCCCTGAGTACCCACTGTGTGACAGAGTGCCATGGCTTGTGTAGCTTGGAGAAAAATGTTACACAGCCTTTATTGCACATGGAGGATGCTCCTGTAAGCTCTTCTCAGACCCACGGGTGAAATGCTGGACTTTCTGACAGCAAAGGAGAGCCCAATGAAAAATGGCTCTGGCCCACAAAGCTTTCACATTGCCTGCAATGTCTTATTTGAAGTTACCTGGTGGGTTTAGTTGGACTTTCTTTCACAAACAGAATCAGATTGTAAAGAAAAGCCTGCTGTGTGAAGATCTAACCAGAAAGGGCCAGGGAAACTTTAATCCCCAACAGATATGGCCACTCCTGCTTGTCAAGACAGAAATACAGTGCCTCAACAGTGGGTTTGGAGTTAGGGACTTTGCCTGCCAAGGTGGAGTCACTCAAGAACATTATCTTGGAGGAAGCCTCACTTTGTGGTATCATCAGGTCCAAAATTTATCCACAACCTGAAATTAATTTTTAACTCAAAAAAGAAGTAAGACTTTATAGACAATGATTCTTTTAGAAGTCACAAATTTCTCCTTTGTACAGGAAGGCACTCCAACTCTGTGTGGGGAAAAAACCTCCTGCCTGAAATCTGTGATAGATGAGCCTTGAAGGAGAAGCAGCTCTGTTGAACTGCTATGTAGAAAAAGATGCTCACTTTGTTTTGCTTTATATATTTTGTTAGAAGTATAAAGCTTAAATTTTAAATCAAGTATTTGGGAACACACTGTGAAGCAGACCATCAGTATGAGTAAAATATGTTAGTAGGAACACGTTGAATTTAGTGTGGCTGTTTGGCAGTCTCTGTATTGCAGTGGGGAAGGACTTAGTTGTGGCAATGCAGAGTGGTTTTTTTCTTTGCTGAAGTAAAAGACAGAATACAAATGAGGCTGTTGCTGCAGAATGCCAGCTAGTGGAAACGATACAACATGTCCAGACTGGGTATTTCAGTGTTTAAAAAAAATTATGGCAATACTAGAACTTTAAACTTCTGACCCATAGAGATAGAAAGGCAGAACAGTGATGTCCCTGGATTCTTGTTATCATTGTATAAATCAGGAACATTCACTAAACAAGAAATATGCCTTTGCATTGCAGAGCCCTGCATCCATCAGGTTTCACCTGCCTTTTTGGGGAAATGGGCTAAGGCAGCCACCAAGGTTAAAAATTGCTTCCTAAATTAATGTTTCCATACTTCTCTAGATAACCTCTTAGCAGAGAGGTTTGCTCTTTGTGTAAACCACTTCTATTTATAGTGCCATAATTCCTTAATTCAACCAGTGTAATTGTGATTTCAGTCCTTAAAGGGAAGATTTCTACTCATGGTGTGACCCTTGCATGACTCTTTAGACACTGTGCTTTTCCTGCTCTCCTACTGCCCCTCACTCCATCTCCTTACATGCATCTGCTTCCTTCCTACTCACTTGCATGGGTTTTAGCCCTATCCAATTCTGTTCTCCCACACTCTCAGCACTGCTGAGGGGCTCTTTACTACCTCAACCTACTTTGACTTCCTCTGCCTCCTTCACTTGCTCCTCAGTCTTTTCCCTGCTCTCTACTGGACATATCTCACTCATTTCCATCCAAACATCTTCAAAAGCAGATCCAGTTGTGGTGGCAGCCACTTGCCAAATGCTTGACAGATGGCAACTGATGACTTTTTGGTACTCTGCTCCCTGATTCTTCTCATCTTTGAATCAAGCAATGTGTACACAGCAATTTGGGAGTAGGAGCATTCAAAGTTCTTCCTCTTTTGCTTTGAATTATTTCGGAATCTTCCTGGGCCTGAAGCTAAGGGAAGTGTGAGCAGCCATCATATTGCTTGCTGGTTCTCCTCACCACAGGGAGGCTGATCAAACTCAGTTTCCACAACCAGCCTTTTAGTTTTACTGAGCAATTTCACAGTGAAGGCAATGGAGAAGGGCCTATCCATTTCTGTACTAATGCTTTTCATGGTGAATCCTTCCTTTCTTTGTGTGCAACATATGTCAGGAGAGAGGTTGTTGTGACTCAGGCACAGGTGTGGTATATCCCCACCTTCTGTTGCTGTGTTGGTCTTGCTGCAAGCTCCAGGGAGGCAGCCCTCTCTTGTTCCCAGCATAGTCCACGAGTCCCTGCAGTGACCAGAGCTGCCCACAGCACAAAGTCACAAACAGAATGACTCCAAGGGATATTGCAAAGCCTGGTGCTGTTATGTCTGTATCAGTCTTTCACAGCTGGCTGAGATGCCTCTTCTTCTGGACCAGTTAATAGGGAGGTTGCATTTCTCCATAATTTCCCCGAGGACTGAACACATCTCAGCAATTGAAAGAAAAAGGGTGGTGACTCACCTCTCGACCTGCTTAATTCTTTCCAGGATAGTCCTTCTCATGAAGAATTGAGACTGTCTGGGATATACTCATGAGACAAACTAATATGCTAAAATCTGTCTCAAATCCAAATGAAAATTTGAAATATGATAAAACACTTGCAGCAGAACAGTCATCAAAATTAAAGTGGTTTTTTTTTTTCGGTTATATAACTTCTCCCCAGCACAGAGCAAGACCCCATTTCCCATCCCTTTGCTTTGCCTTGTGGGGCTGAGTCAACTCCTTGACCCTTCCTTGTTTTACTTCATTGTAGAAAGAGCTTGAACAAAGCAGGAAACTGAGCCCCTAATCTTAAAAATCTCCTGCATATTTTTTAAGATTAGTGAAACGATGAAGCTTTGGTTTCCTTGTTCTTAGACATAGTTTTTGCAGAGGCATCACAGGAGTGAGATTTGCTCCTGACAGCAATGCTGCCTTTTTTTCAGGCAATGATAGAAAAGGTCTTTCTGACCTGCAGAGCAGTCTCAGAGCAGAGTTACCTCTGGCTGCGTCGTCCCACCTCTGACATTTGTCAGGCAGCTGACAACTTCAGTTGACAGCTTATGGATTTTTATCCTATTTTCTTGCAGTACAACCTCTTCCAAATACCAGCATCTCTCTCTTCTCTGAGTGGACCTATATAGCATCTGGCACCACCTTTGTCTCGATTTTTGACTCTGTTTGGGACAAATTCTTCTGACTTGCCTATCATGTAGCATACTGCTCACACAGACTTTTTGATGTGCTGTGCATGGTACACAGGAAGACAACTGCAAGATGTGACACCGTAGTGAGAGGTCTTGGAGGGAGAATCTGCCACTCACTGCATTGTCTTGACCTTGTTTAGAAGCAGAGGTGCAAAAGTATTTCTTGGTCCCAGAGTCTAGACAGTCACAGGTTTGATCAGGACTGAATTGAAACAGTTTCCTACAGAGAGTACTGCTGTGCTCATGGCCCTAGCGTGACCTTGGGGCATGCAGAGGGATGTCCCTCTGCATGCCCCAAGGAGTTTAGGGCTGACCATGTTGTTAGCATTGGCTTGTCCTTGCCTAATACCTTATTCTTGGAAGGAAGGAAGGAAGGAAACATCAGGATTGGGTGTCCCTTGGACAGAACATTAACTGATCAGAGCATAGATATTCCAAAGTGATTTATTCTGGTAAAAATTATTTTCTTGCTTAAGAGTTGCTTATTGTTTGTGCTCTGTGGCAGTGAAAGGCCAGTATGTGATGAGGAAAAGGTGATCTTTAGTTTAGGACAGGAGAAGTGAATGAACAACCCAACAGCTGGAACTGCATTTTGCGACATTGCTCAGCACCCTCCTGCTCTTTAGGCTTGACCCTGTCTCAGGATTTCAAATCTTTGGATCCAGTCCAGGATTTCTGGAGAAGTCATCAGTCTTTCCCAGCAGTAAGAGACAGTGCAGAGAGCATAGTGGGTTAATGATGATGGTGATAAAAAATACCAATAAAAATAGTATGACAAAATTTCCCTCAACAACCATTTTCACATATTTGCTGTTTTGATGCAACATTTCTGGATTTTTTGACAGAAACAGAGGCACTTTGTCATCCTTCCATCAAAAAAAAATTGTTTGTTTATTTTCACCTCCTTTTCTCCTCTTTATACCAGTTGCTAAGGGAAACAGAGGAGTAAACAAGAGGGAAAAACTGAGAGGGAAAAGAAAACAACTCAGGTTTTGTTATTTTTAATAATTTTTTTCAACCAAACCCAGCTATATCATCATGATAAAAATACAAGAAAATTCCTTTCAGCAAAAGCTGCTGGTTCTCTCAAAAAGCTGCTGGTGCTTTCTCAAATCAATTCCTACTGCATTGTGTCCCCCGAAGTGTAGCAAAGGCTTGCATGACGTATCCAGAAAATGCTGGCTCCTGACAACATGGCTGGTTTAGTTTTAGAACTGCAGAAATGCAATGATAAACAGCAAATCTTAAGTGTTTTCTTAACAATTATCAATAGCTGCTGCTTCACTTTACAAAGTAACTTTCGGTTGCTCCCTTCTGCACCAGTGAACAAAGCCTCCTTAGACTCTGCACATGCTGCTCTGGTAGGTGTGCTGCAGGTGTGCTGGAGTCCTGCTCTAAGAGGAGGATTATTATTATTATTATTATTATTATTATTATTATTATTATTATTATTATTATTATTGATGTGAAACTTCAGCTGCTGTTCTTGAGCTGAGATCAGTGAAGCTCTGCAGAAAGCAGGAGGTGAATAGCAGTGATGCAGCAAAACTGTTTCCTAGAAAAAAATCATTTCTGCAAGGGTTCACACTGCTCTGCAGAGACCAAAAGAGTCAAAACAAGTTCTGTACACTTTTAGGCAGCATCAAGCATATTTTAGCAAAACTGATGTTCTTTATTGAGTTCTAGAATGTTTTTCCACTCAGTAGCCAACAATTATGCTCAGCTGAATGGGGAAGGAGGTTTGAGCAATGCAGTCTCAAACTAGTAAAATAGAAAAGGGTTCAGAAAGGAAGGGATCTCTGATCTAATGCAAAACTTGATTTATGTTTTCAAGATATGTCTTGGCTGCAGCAGTAAAGTAGATGGGATCAGAAGTAATGCTGACTAGTATGCTGGGGTTTAGCTCAAAGAAAACTTTCTAAAGGGGAAAAAATAAGGTTTATAAAAGAATACACTGGGCAAAATGGAGCTGTGATAAGTAATGTTTCTTCTACCTTCATTCTTAACCCTGAGCTGCATTCTGTGGGTAAAAATAGCTGCTGCCAAAAATACTAGTTGCTTGAAAGAAGCTGCAGTGCCATCACTTCTAGAGGAACTTCCTATTGTTTCTGGGTACAGTGTTAAAATAAGCATCTGGTTCAGAAAATAATATTGGGGTTGCAATAGAATTCTTGCAGTTGTTGTTTACTTTCCCAAAGAAAACAACATAGGGGGAAAATTAAAACACACAAGCCTTATTTACACAGAGCCCAGTGCAGCAACACTGAATACTTAAGATCTCAAGCCCAGAGAGAGAGCTTCAGGGATCTGTCCAGAGGGATCCCTGTCAGAGGGCTCTGAGGTGTCTCTTTGGGAGTCCTTCCCCAGAAAGGACAAGCAGCTGTGTTGGCCCTGCACAAAGGCACAAAGGAAGAGGACAAAAACAATCTTCCCCTCCTTGGTCTGGTAGCCAACTCAGGTTAAAAAGTGTGTGGGAGGGCTGGAAAGAGAAGAAAATACACTGCCAGGCCCAAGTTGTGTTGTATTATTAAAAGTCAAAACACCTTACCATCTGATGATGGGATCAAAACTCATTCTTAGGGCTGCTTCAAGAGGTCCATGCACAATATGTCATGCTACGAAAGAATGAGTAAGAACTGAAGCAAAAACTTATTGTGGGAAGCTCAGTTAAGATTCCCCTCTGGTCACTGCCAAAGGGCCATGAAGCAGATTCTCACAGGCTAAAATTCTGGGTAAAAAGAGAGTTTGACATCTGAGTTATCTATGTCCTTAGTGCACAAGGTCAGGAGTCAGTCCAGCCAGTCCAGCTTTTTCTGAGTACCTGACTCAGAAGTTTTGCCTAGGGATGCTGTAGATTGCTCACATTCCCTGTTATTTGGAAATACATACAGAAGCATTTCTAGCACATTTTCACCCAAGATCAATGCAGCTGCCAGATCAGAGTCTCTCAGTACCACAATATTGTGCCATTGGTAGAGAAGACTAAGAGCCATTTGGCAATGGAAAGACATAGGTTTAAGAAGGTGCAGAGCAAACCTTTTTAGTTGCTTTATGCTGGGCAAGAAATATGGAAAGAAATTATGGATCACATCACAGGGGTTTTACCATGATGAGGATGTGTTCTCATTGTTCCTGCTTCTTGTAGCAGGACTATCACTGCCAGGCCGCAGATCAGGCCTGGAGGAAGAGCAGTAGCTGTATTGCATCAAGGGCACCTTCCCAAAATTTCCTTGGAGACCTTGCCTTGGGCAAGTGCAGCCCACAGTTTTACTGCCCAAATTTTTTGTGTCCTGCAGGAGGAACTCCACCAGTCTCCTGGGAAGGCACCCCTCATCCATGTTGTGCTCCTCTTCACTGATGATAATTGACTTTCCCTTTCTGAATCTCTTGGGCTCACTGCCTGGCAGCTCCACAGCCTTGGAAGCATCTGGTGCATGTTCAGAGACAAATTGTCAGGGAGAGAGGGTGAGAGCAGATGTCTAAAACACCCATAAAAGACCTGGTGCCTGCTGGTGAGCCTCATGGAATACTGATTTGTATGTATTTCTGCTTATATAAAGCTGGTCCTTCCAATTGCCTGGTATTTTTAGTAGCCTAATCATTTGCATAAGAATACAATCTTCGTTGCTTGGGAAAATTATATGTCCTATATAACTGCTTTCAAACTCCTAACCTTTTCCAGCACAACAGGCTCTGATATTTGGCATTTACACGGAGCAACATCTTAGGCTGTCTTTTTTTTTGCTTTTTCCAGTGAATTGCTAGACTCCAATTCAGAGTACCTTCCAATATCCATTTGTATCTTCAAAAAATAAAAGTTATCTTCAAAAAATAAAAATATAGTTTTGCTATATTTCTTCCTTTAAAATATGAGGCCGCTTTGGCAAGATCATGTTTGCCTATTTTACATGGACTTCAGTTCACATGGATGGAAAATTACAGGTATTTATAACTCCATACATATTTTCATCTGAAAAATTTATGCATCTTGTTCTAGCATTAACTAAGGAGAAACAAAATCTTAGTTCATCAAACTAAACCAAAAAGTTTCACTAATTCAGTTTTTTGTTTCTTCTGACTTTTAATGTCCACACCTGGAGTTTGGTTGTTCTAAACATCAAGCCAGAAAAGATACCACTGTTGGAGACCAGACATATACATCTCATGAGGAAGTGCAACCAATTTTCCAGCACTTCACAACCTAAAATACATTTGCATGAATTCCTGAATGAGCACTCATCAGTGAGAAATACCTCTAGGAAATTAGTCCTGAATCCTCATACAGCATCAAAAAGGCCATGCTGATTCAGAAGTGCTTTTCTTAGAGAAAAGGTTAACAGCTTTGCTGAAAGGTAAATTTTTTTGGTTCCCAATGGCTGTTGGAAAGCCTCCTGTAAATTGAGTAGGTCTGAACCTCAGCCTAGTGTAAATTACCATTCATTCAGTGTTTCTCCTTTGTTTTACTGTCAGTGTTCCTGAACTCGCCTTACTTTGACTTCCCAAAGGCATGACTTATAGTCTGTATTTTAGCCATATTTTTTTTTATGGTAAAAAAAAGAAGAAGATGAGAAAAGTTCAAATCTGTGGCTGCTCTGGTTGGATTTCTATTGTCACATCAAAGGAGAGAATATGCTGGTTGTCACACTGTGTTGGCAATGTCTATTGGAGAAGAAATAAAATAGAATCTGTTGTTTACTGAATGGTCATTGCAGAAAAAGGTCACTGTCCTATTACTCTCTGCCCTGCATCTTGTAGTTCCGAAATGGCTGTGAAGGAGGAGTGAGCATCTGGTTCACAACCCAGCTTGCTTCCCACAGGTCAAGAGCTGCAGGAAGCCTCACCCTCGTGTGCCCAGGCTTTGGCTGATGCCCCAGTGGCTCTGAGGCAGGGCTGTGGCTGCTGCACAGATCCGGGGCACAGTGCTAACGAGGCAGAGTTGAAACAGGAAACGGGGCGTGGTGGCAGAGCTGCTTCTGAATGGGCTCAACGTGTCAGATGCTTTCTCAAGCCACGCTAAGTGACAGCCGTCTGCCTTCCCTTCCGCCTCGCCTAAAGTTCTCAGGGGATTTTCTTCTTAGACAGGGCTTTAGGTCCAGACAAGAGTGTGAAATGCAGGTATAGGGAAGGTGGGAGAAAAAGGACCTCAAACTTCTCCAGCAGGTAATCCGCTTGTCCTTGCAGGCTGATGCTTCCTTCTCCTGGCAGAGCGGGGAGCCGTGCCCTCTGGTGGCAGAACAGGAGAGGGAGAAGTTTAAAACCTTTTCAAATACCCAGTCCAAGGACACCAAAGCAGTCTGTACGTTCTGACCCCTGCCAAAATATTCGGCCTCTGATTAGGCTTGTACTGCCCTTGAAATTCAAGCAGCTCCCGTGTGAGGTGGGGGTCCCTCATTGCAGCCAGGATTTCCTTGCAGCAGTCAGAGGCTCGCCTGTGCTGGAAATGCCATTGTCCAGGTGGGCTGGCAGATTTTGGAGGAGTCCTCCAGCTACTCAGTGAGAGCATGTTCCCTGCCAAACACAGCTATTGCAGCTCAAAGCATGCAGCCAGGGCTGTCAGCATCTGAGTGCTTCAATACCCAATCTGTCTATCACAGCTTTATGGTGAGTCCATCACACAGCAGAATTAGGAAGATCCAAATAATTCATACTGAAAGATTAGGTTGATTCAGATTCAGATGTGGGAGAAAAGCAAGCAGAAGAGTTTTCCTGCTTGCAGGGAGAGCACAGTCCAAATAGATTTTGACAAAAACACCTGTGATTAGAGTGAGTGATCTGTTTATCAAACTGTGAATGTTTTGTCCTTGAAGAATGAGTTTCTTACAGTTGCTTTTAACCTAGAGGAGTGTGGCAAAAGCACTTTATGTGAGCTACCTCAGCACAGCACCTGTGTGATGCTTGAGCAACTGACCATCATGCTACAGATGAAGCACAGTACAGGCAGATCCACCCCTGCTGAAGGGATCTTGCAACCAAAATTAGGGGATCCTCAGTTTGCAGACTTCTTGAATCCTGAATAAAATTATGTTGCTGCTCCTAGGCACACACAGCCTCCACAAAAATCCTGCTAACTTCTCATTCTTAATGAGCTTTGCCACTAGAGAAAGTCAGCAACACCTTTTCTCATGCAAAACTTGGGAACTTGGGCTGCTGGACTCTCCCCTCCTGCATCTTCGTGTGCACATGGCTGGGTGCTGGCAATACAGGATCATGTCAGGAATCAGTGTGTGGAGTTAGGAGGAGATAGAGACAGGAAAGTAATTCCTGAGCATCAGGTCCCCAGACCTGTTTCCTTATCAGTACAGTGGCAAGTTACCATGAGCTGTAGTTCAATATCTTAAAACCTGCCAACTTTAGGAGGACTTTCCAAGTAAAACCTTCACACAGTTTCCCCCTTTCAGGCTCACCTTCAGCCTTTCAGCAGAATGGAGCACTAGAGCAAGGATGCTTTTATCACAAGGCATCTCTCTGCCTTAGACTCCATTTTCTACCAAAACAAGCTCAGAGATCAGTTGCTGGAGGAACATGGAACACATCCATAGGTAGCTGAAAAAGCTTGCATGTGGTTGCAAAGATATCTCACCAAATGGACCTGTCTATTCTTGGATATTATACTAGGTGCTGATGAGGATTTTCTGTTGTGGGGAGCTCAGGAGAGCTTAGAAATGTGTATAGTAATCTTGGAAACAATTAAAACATCTTGTGTGAGGAGACTCTATGGTTAGTCACACCTAAAATGAATTACCAAGGAAGGCTGGTGCAATAGTCTGTTGGCTAAGAAATTATTTATTTAGCCTCTATGCATAGCAGGATGCTCAGCTCACTAAACCCAGTGGACATGTAAACATTGGTTTCAAATGAAGAAACAATAATAGATTGAGATTTATTTTATATGTGTGCCAGAAACAGTAACAGAGTGCACAATCACTGACATTTTATTTCTTCACAAATATGTTAAGAGCCTAAAACTGTTGGCTTGTTGTCTTAATGGGGTTTTTTTTCTGCTTTATTTTTGCTTTCAAGTGGGAATGCAAAGCCTGAAGTTTCATCAGGTTCATAAAGAATTTGCCAAAGTTCCAGCAGTGAAATAGGAATGTTGTTATATCCAAACTGAAAGACCAGAACACTTATATTCCCCTAATTGTTTGTTTGCCATTCAAACAAAACTTTTTTAACAGCAAGCTAACAAAATTAATTTTAACAAATTAATAGCAATAGAAACTACTTTGCAATTGAAATTTGTGCTCACTGGTGCATTACCTGTATGATAGTACTGCTAATTTTTTTTGTTGCTCACAGAAATTTCAAGAAATTAAAAATTAGGAAATTCAGAATCATGTAAGCACTAGCAGGACAAAAAAGTTGCTGTTTGGAAGAGGACTTTCAGCTTTTCTTTTTGCACAAGAAGCAAAAGCTATTCTTGCCATTTGGAAGCAACTTTTATGGATTCTGGGTTACTAGAAAAGAGTACTCAGTTTCTATTTTATTCTTCAGTTTTGCATAAATGTTTCTTGTTTGGAGACTGTATTTTTATGACATACACTCAGTATGTTAATCTCTTGAATTATTTGTTTATTTCATGATATATTTAAAGCCAGCCTTTTCCACCCAAATAGACATCTGGCCTACATAGATTCAACTTGCAAAGGGATTTTTTATAACTACATATTAAAATACTGTCTCAGTTCATTGATCCCTGTATGATCATGGCAACAATGCAGTAGCAAAAGATATGGAAAGTCTGTTCCCTTGCAGATGATTTTGTAGAATATGCTTCTTTTCTATGTATGGAGGACCACAAGCAGCAGCCTGATGCTGGGAGGTTTTTCTGTCTGAGAGGTGACATGGCTGAGGGTTTTAATATCTTAGAATTCATTTATTTGCAGGTCCCACTTCAGCCACACTAAAACACTCATTTTGGTGCCAGACTAGTCACTCATGGGAAGTCTGTTGTAAATCAGAATGTGGCTTAGTAAACAATATCCACCCTTCAGGAAAGATTCCTGTATTTCCTATAATGTCTGATAGACTATAGGCTCCTATAAACTCCTATATTTTATTATGTCCTCATTAGACAAGAAGAAAATGCAGAAGTGCTCATCTCAGGCAGCTTTAAACCCTTGTTATTTAGTGGATGTTGCAAAGTCATGTTCTCATTCTCAAAAAACACCCTCAACTTTTGAAAGAAACTTCACACAACAGTCTAGCTGTTTTCATGTGCTTTAGCTGTGAAAAGGCAAATATTACACTGGAAACATCACCCTCAGTCCCTTGTCCTATGTAAATTCCCTTCATGATCCTTTAGGAACCCTGTTCTAGTGGAAAATGCCCCTCCCATAGCAGAGAGATTGGAACTGGATGGTCTTCAAGGTCCCTTCCCACCTGAACCATTCTGTTACTGTGATTCTAAGGATGAAGTAGCTCTTCTTCCAGGACTGTCTTCTGCAGTGTAACAGGATGGGGAGGAGAGGTGTGCAGTGCCTTGAGAGCCCCACCTGTGAGTGCCTCCATCTCCCAGACTGCTTGGCTGGAGGAAAGATAATGCTGCGACTACTGCACTGGTGTGAGCCCCAGCAGTACCAGTGTGCTCCCACCTTTCATCTGCCTCTGTACTGGAGGAGTGGGCTCAGCAGAGCTGAGGGATGAAATGCATCAGCAGAGGTTGGAGAAGGAGCCTGCAAAAGGTCCATCTCTCCTGTGCCGCTGCATGAGCAGCTCTTCATGTCCCTCAGAGAAGTGTGAGTACTGCCTGAGTATGGCAGAAGCACTTCTTTTGTTTCCCAAGCCTGCACTGACTGTGAGGCAAAAGATAACATTTGAAGGAAAAAGACTTATTTTTTGAGTTGTTACTTATTTCAAATGTTCCATCCTGCTTCTAGTCTTAAACAATGCCTTTGTTCACAAAGCTAGGACATTTTCCTTGCCCAGGAGGGAGCTTAGACACTTCAATTTGCAGATAGTGCTTGGCATATGGTTTTGCTGCTGCACACAGAAGCATGAATGAAATGAGCTTTGGGCTTCCAGGAGATCTCATGGCACCTCAGCCAGGGATATTTGTTATGCCTTCCCTGTGCTGAGTGATCCTGGTTGGCACACACACAGCCCTACATTAAAAGTTTTAAATTGAGTTCGTTTTCTTTTAAGCATGTTTTCTGTTCATTGTTATGGCTTGCTTCCAGGGGCATGGTTTGCCCTTGGCTGATTGAACTGGGCTGCCAGTCAGTCAGAGCCCCTGCAGAAATGCACAAGGTTTGGCCAGCTGTGTTAGCAGAGGCTTTGTCTATACTGGCAAAGCTCAACTTCTGTATGACTGAAAGGTTATGTTCCCTGGCCACCCTTTTGGCCTGTGCCAATCACCTCCAGCCTGGAAAAGGACTGGATACCATTTAAATGAGAACTTGGAGAGGAGCAGTTCCCAATTATTTCCTTATGAACTGATTAACCCTGAGTCTGGTGTCAGTTTCTGTTCACCTCAGAGGCCCCTGGATAGGTCTGGGATCAAGCCCAGGATACATTTTTAAGGCTCTGAAAAACTTATTGCATGAATATAGGTAGCACTTTTCCCGGTGTTTGACAGCATCTCTAGGTCTACAGATGTACCAACAGGCAAGAGGGGTTTGAACACAGCCACCCTGTTCTAGTGGAGAATTTAGGTGGCTTGACATGGCTGATGCCCATGTCCCACAGCCCTTGAATCTTTCATTCTGTTTTATTTAATAAAATAAACAGAGATGCAACCTGACATGGAGGGGGCCATTGTTTGGCTAAAGCATTGCTGAGGACAACAGGCAGTTCTGCTGCTGAGAGAGACACAACCCTCCTGTGCATGGAGGGACAGTGGTGGCCTTTGTTCACCATCACACAAGCAATGCTGGGGTCAAGGCAGGACACTCATCTGCTTGCCATGCAGCAGCTTCCAGCAAGTCTCCTTTACTCTGTAGTGCCACTGGCTGGCATCTTTTGTGGTGGTTTTTGGAAAATACTTTTATTTTGATAACCCTTTGGCCTCCCCAGTACAGATACAAGTCTCCATGAACCAAACTCTTGCATGGTCTGAGCAGAATAAATTTACACAGGTGGCATTTCAACACAAACAGAATCTGCAGCAGATTATAGGATTAGCATTCACCCTGAGGGCACAATGAGCTTTTCAATGAGAAAAATGGGAAAAAACGGAAAATGGAGATCAGATTATGTAAACCATCTCTGCTTCACCTAACTAGAAAAATCAAACCAGGCAAACCTGCAAGGTCCCATCTCTCTTACAACCTTAACAAGTAGCACAGCCTGGAGAAGAGGCTGGTGACAAGGTGTAGTCAAGTGCCATAGTCAGCAGCCCTAGAGCCAAAGCTGGATGACTCTGACTGTGGTAGGAAAGCAGGCAGGAGGAGAGCCAGGGCTGAACTGCTGCTGTGAGAAGGCTCTCTCTTTCTCCTGTCCCTGTCTTTTTTGGACTCACTGTTATTTGAGCAGAGTTAATGTTTGCTCTGGCCCCATGTGCTCTTCACAGAGCTTTCAGTAGCGAATCCAGCTCTGGCAGTCTGATATTGCTTCACAGAATTAGCCCTCAAAAGTCCCTGGGATAACTGCTGAAGGGAGAGTCACACATCAAAGAATGGTACAAAACTTCCAGTAAATGAGGTGGAATTGCTGCCTATCCACAACTTAGGTACACATAGGCCCTAGGCTTCCTTAACACAGAGTGGATTCTCTCAGTTCCCAGCAGAAACCCATAGCAGGGGTTCTGTCCTCTGAGAATCATCCAGCCCAACAGGATCCTGGTTCTCAATTGCATTTCTGAGATAGTGGTGGCACATAACCAGAGCTTTCTTAATCTGTCTTCCATGAAATGAGATGTTTGAAAGACTCAGAGTTGGTTTCCTACGGGCTTCTTCTCTCACACCCTGCCCATGGTGTAGTCCACTAGTCTGATCTTCACCTGTGCCACTCAGTTTTTTGAGTTTCAAGGTTGTAGCTACAACCACAATGTTATCTCCCTAGCCTCCAGCTGTTCAGGATCAGGTGTGGAGTCCCCCATAGAAGCATGGCACTCTGCCCATTCATACCTTCAGATTCCTCCTCAATCAAGATAAGCATTATCTTGGGCACCCCAAGAGAGCTATTATCTGCATGTTATTTCAGCTAGCACCTGAAGAGCTGTTCTGTATTCATTCTACAAGGGTACCTATACTAATCTGCTCCTGGGATGAGCCCTCAGGGATTTCAATGCACAATCTGAATTCCTCTCCTTCTGGATACCTTTAGAGATAAAATTTGTGTTGTTTCTTAGTCATGTTTTACCTTGTTTTTATTTTGTAGTTGGAGGTTGGTTACCTTCCTGTTTGTTGAAATCTTCCTTACAATGAAAATACTTTATTCTGCTTAATGGCCATACTTCTTCCAAAACACCTCCTAAAGTCTCACAGTACCTTCAAGGGCAGCATCTGTTGCACATGGTACTTTCAGAGGAGAGACAAATGCTCCTCTTTATTCAACTCAACACAGAATAGATGCATCAAATTCCTCACACACTCCCATTTCTTTCCTGGAGGGGTGGGCAGATGAAGAAGAACATCTCTCTGGGGATGAAGGGATGCTTCCCAGCAGACCAGGAGGGTGTAGCGAGGCTGCAGAGTGCCTGTGTGGTACCCAGCCCATATGGCAGAAGCTAATCCTGGAGCTCCTGTTCTGATAGATGAGAAAGGGATCCCTGCCTGTCTCCTGGTATAGACCTGCTGTCAACCACTGGCCTTATACTCAGCCCTAGGTCAGAGATACTTTCTGCTGTCCCAGCCAGCCTCTGCAGTGCAGTATTTGTCCAGCAACAGCTCCCCTGTCCCCCCAGGACTGCTACAGCTCCAGTGTCTTTTGGCAGGGCTTCTGGGATGGATGCAGTGTGCTGCTGGTCATCCTGCCCCCACCTACCAAATTCTCCCTAAGCATCTTTTATAAGAATTCCTTCAGTTCTTCCAAACTAGGGTTAAGGGCATAACTCAAGCAAGCAGACCAGTTTTCATCTACTGCCAGGAGATTTCTATCCTGCTTTACCTGCATGGAGGATTGCAGACCATGTCATCTCAGAAGAAAGCCTGTGCTCTTGAACTGGCTTGGATGCATTGCAAACTGGCCAGCCTTCATTGCCCACACACTTTTCAGATATTTGGCTTCCATCAGCTATCAAATGGGTGTGTTGAAGCAGATGAGATTGACCCAAATTTACACAGGTAAGACAGGAAACATCTTGCTTAGGATTTTCAGATGACTAACATGACTTTGTGGTTTCAGATCTACCTGCCAGAGAATGACAGGTGCAGTGGAGAGAAAGCAAATTTTATGTTGGGATGTCACTTCACCCATCAATTGGTCTCCAGTCTAAGAGCAAAGCAATAGAAAGGAGTTTAGAAGGAGGAGAAAGGGTAAGTCATCTCTTTGGTCTGTGTACAGCCTTTATTAATGTGATATGCAAGATAAGTTCTAATTCTCCTCCTCCCTTTTCAGTGTCCTTTGAACAAAGCCTTAAGGTGACAATGCTTCGGTTCTGTTAATGTGAAAATTGCTGCCAGTTTTGTGGTGCTGAGCACTCCAGGGTTTTTGGCCCCACATCTGTCCATCCCACTGCACATTCTGGCTGTCTAGGTTCTTGATTTGCTGCTGAAACCCAAAGGGAGACCTGCACAGATACCCACAGTGGTACAGAGCTGTAGGCAATGGCAGATGTGCCACCTGCTGTCAGAGCCCTGCTATGGAAAAAGTCACTCAGTGGAAGAACACAAGTCTACAAGGTTGTGGCACAAGCATGAGGTAGCCCTCATTTGCTGGACTGGGACTTTGAGAGCTGGAAACTTTTCTCACTGCAGCCTTTGAATGCTGCCTTCACCTAGATTTCCAGCCTTACTCCCTCCTAGGGCATAATTTGGTCAGCAGAGGTGCTTTAGCCCGTACGGGTTATGCTGTTTCCCCAAAGAGAGCACAGCTTTCTGGCCAAAAGGATTTTGTGGCCAGCATTATCACATTTACATGAAGGCTTTTTCCAGCTTTGCTATATTGGTTGGGACTAGAGAATGGTCTGAGGGTAAATGACACTCTTGGAGATAGAGCTTTGCCAGAAAAAGTTCTAGTACCTTACTCTTAACAGCTGCCCTTCTGGTTCTGTATCTCTGGTTATTTTTAGCTTGCCTTTGCAATAGACAAACCCATACCTTTCTCATGAATAATGTGAAACTTTTCAAGTTCAGAGTGCACATTTTAATTAAGTCAGTGTTTGCTTGAAAGAAAATGATATTGCTGCACTTTCATTTGATAATTCAAGTAATACTCTCTGAGTGTTCACTGCTGACCTGCAAGCCTTCATATTTAAAACAAAATGGGAAGTGGTGGGGGGGAGGAAAGGCATTTTTTGGCAAGAAAACTGCTGCCCTCAGGCTATTAATGCATCTTAATTCTGAACAGAAAATGAAATCACTTTGGGCGGGTGCCAAGCAATACAGTGACTTTCCTCTGATTTTAGGGAGTTCTTGAACAGCCTGTCCTGCATGGAGTAGGAGCCATATTCTTCATTTTATACCTGTCGTGAACGGCGGAAGAAATGCCTCACACAATATGCGTGAACAGCAAATCCCAATGTTTATTGATAGCTCACACATATTTATATTGGTGTTAATGAAGCTTATACATATTGCAAAAGCTGAGCTCATTATTGGTTAAAGCACACTTAGATCAACCACACCTACTTCTATGCTCTAATGATTATTTTGTTTCTATGTTTACATTCTTATAGCTACTCTACCTAGGCTATCTTCATTTTCTGGCAAGCAATTTTCTCCCCCATCTTCCCGTTTCAGCGAAGGTCACTATGACCTTTGTCAGTGATTGGACACTGGTTGCATAATCCCCAGTTTGTTTCCCCTATTCTTATCCAACGGTATCACATCAAAGTGGCCTTTCTCAGCTAGCCAATTATCCATAAAGCTCTCCACATATACCCATGCAGTGTCCCATCAGAGTTCCCCCAGATTAGCAAAAGAAAAGCAGCCCTCACTGCTGCTGTTATTTATTACTCTTATTGTGGCTCAGGGCCTGTGTTACTGTTGCTGACACTGGACTTCATGCCTGCAGAGCCAGCAGGCACATTTTTTCTTCTGATTGTGCTTTTGAGCATAATTACCTCTGTATGGCTTTTTCTGGTCCCCTGATAGTATTACTTAGAAAGAAAAACGTCTAAACCTCTTCCTGCAAGGCAAAAGACCTGTGATAGTCATCAGGCTGCTCAAAAAAGCCAAATAGCATCTCCTTGTCACTGCTTTGTCCCAGGGCATGATTCATGGTCCTGTTTAGCTACCCTGATGCTGCACTACTGACAAGAGGGGCTAGCCCATGGGTTTTTTCTGCTTCCCTGGGGGCTTCTGGTTACCTCTTATCAACTTGGACCTGGCATGAGATTCTGTGATCTGAATCAGATGAGCTGAGTTATTTGGCTGGAAATTACCCCAGGAAAATGACTGTGGGATGAGTGTGCTGATCTGAGTGACTTCCCAGCCATGCATTGATGGGGAAGTGCAGGAGCAGGATGGTTTCAGTTGCTGGCAACCCACACTTAAATGTCCTCTGAGCAGTAGCTGGAAAGATGTTAGTTCCCTCCTTGATGTGGGCAGAAATGCAAGCATTCCATAGGAGGAGAGCAGGACATGAGGGAAGGAGCAGATGGGAGCAGAGTAGGGTCACGGGGAGCTTATGGAAAGACAGCGAGGGAGGTGGGCTGGAGCTGGATGCTTTGTGGTGACTGGTGAGAAACTCAGGGCAAATGAACAAAGAGAAAAAGCTCAGCAAAGGAGAAAATTTCTGCACAACAGTAATTATTAAGGAAAATACCCAAACCTGGGCAGGAAGAACCCAGTAGTGAGTGGAGATTGAGGCTTTAAGGAAAATTCTCTTTGACAGAGAGAAATGGTGTACTGAAGAAGAAGGTTTTAACAGGTCAAATCAGAAAGGGTCACAAGGAAAATTAGTAATGAAGACCCATTTAGCAACTGAACAGAGGGAGCTCAGAGGGCACAGACATCACCAAGAAGAGGAAGTTGGGGTGGAGTTACCTCATAAGATGAAGAGACAAGGACAACAGAGTGTCACAGGCAGTGCTGAGAGGGGAGGGAGGTAGCAGAGGGCCTGAGCCCAGCAGTTAAAGTGGAGCCAGCAGCAGAGGCACATCAGCAGGGTGTTGGTGTGATATACTGCACTGTGCAAAGCTACAAGCAGACCTGGCTCTCCACGGTCCAGGTGTGAGCTTGTCATTTGAGCAGATGGAAAGATACCTGGCCACACCCACAGGTGTGACTGCAGAGCACCTCCAAGGACAGCAATTCAGCAGCAGTGACATTGCACTCTTCCCATAGGGCCAGGAGTTGGGCTTGATGATCCTGATGGGTCCCTTCCAACTTAGCACATTCCATGATGGTATGAAATTCCATGATATGTAGGGCCTAGGAGGCACACTGGTGACACTGGATCTTCTCATGGCTCTACAGGGCAGTTACCACCCTAAGACAGAGTAAAGGAGGAGCACAGCCTGAGCTGTCCCATGAGCACTGTTGTGAGGCTGGCAGGATGCAGAGACCTGCACTTGGCACAGCAGGGAAATGCAGTGTTTCAGACATACATACATCAAGGTGTCAAGTATCTCCAGTGCTGTGATATAAAAATGCCAGGAAAACTGGTCCTGGGACAAAAAAAACTTAAGTTCCTGATATTTGATAAAAAATTTCAAAGTCTGTCTAACAGAAGAGAAAACCAAATGCTTTCCTGGAATTTGAAGACATGGGATGGAGAGTTTGTCAAGGCCCTGAGGGCACTGTCACTCTCCTAGGATTTTGGTTGGCAGCTTCAGACCAGCTGGCTGGTCAGAGCTGGTGGGAAAACAAGAGCTGGGAGAAGTTTTTGTGGAGGATTCCCTGCAAAGATCTGCTGACATATTTTCATGGGAGACTCCCTCCTCCTTATGCTGGGAACTGCTTGAAGTCACAGCCTTCTCTTGCTTGCCTGCTGCCTGAGCTGCACTATGGCTGTGTTCCTGCCAGGCTGGTACTGTGCTGATGGCAGCCCTGACCCTGCCACGGGCTCTCAATTTCCCGTCTGAACCTCAGGCTTGCCTCTTCTCTTGGGCGTTGCTGCTCCCTGCCGTGGTTTCATTGTGCCTGCCAGGCTGGAATGGGGCACTTGTCCAGCAGTGGAGCTGTGCTGCAGCAGAGAATGATGGTTGACTCCTCCACTGCTGCAGGAGAATTGAGTCGGCAGGAATCATCGAGGATGACATCCCAGGCTCCCTTGGGATTCAAACACAACCCCTCCCTGCAAGAGAGTAGCTGCTGCCTAAAATTACGAACACAGACCATGGCATCCACCAGCAGCAAGACCCAGAAAGGGCTGGGGAGCAGAGCCTGTGCTTCAGCTAAAGACAATTGAGCCAATGGAGGAAGCACTGGAATGATATTTCACAATAATCAGAGGGAAAGAGAGAAAAATCATCATAATCTGTAGCTGCAAAGGCTATTGAGACAGAAAGAAAGCAGTAAAACATTGCACTTTATACACCCAAGATGACATCACCTACCTGCTTTCTACGCAAAATATACTACATGAACTGAGTGTTTCATCTAGGCGCAGGCAGTTCAGGCTGGACCAAGAAAGCAGAATGTTAATGACTTTAAGAAGACAGCATTTCAATTTTAAGCCTCTTAAAATGCTGCCTGTGCTTGAGATATTTCCAAAATTTTCTTAAAATAACATGAAGCTGATGAAGGGCAGGAGTCACTTTTGATGACATTCTTATGAATGACAGAGCCAGAGAAAACATGACAAAAACCCCCAAAACTAACAGCATTACCAACAAGAAGCAGAGACTGTAGCCTAAAATTGAATCACAGCAAAATGCAAATCCATGCAAAGGAACTGAATTATTTTGTCCATGCTGCAGAAAGAGGAGACATCAGATTTGATTCAAAGTAAAGAAAGCAGCTAATGAACAGCAACTTCCCTCTCAAAGTCAGCAACTGCACAAGGAATATTGACATACCTATCAAGATTTATACCGTGAGCAGCGTAAATGCATGGCTCATGAACTGGAGAAAAATATAAATGAGGAAGACTAAGAAGGGATAGTGGCAAGAAAACCTTGAACAAGACCTCCAAAGCAGTTGCTTTGAAATCAGGCTAAATCAGCAAAAGCAAGGAAAATACCACATCAGTCAGTTAAAGTAGTAGGAAGGACCTCTGGTAGTTTATGGATGAACTGAAGCCAATACTGCAAAATGAAATTCCTGGAAAAGTCCTTGTTTGCCATTGTCTGGCTGTCAGAGTTTTCTCTGGCACAATGCTGGACCACAGGCTAACATTGCAAGAAATTTGCAGTCTCTTAGGAGATGTTCTTCACAAGCCTCATGCTCCTGTACAAAGAAGTAATTCACATGTAACTCTAAAACTAGAAAGATTCAAATTGAAAGGGAAAATATAATCAGGGAAAGACAAGTTCTTCTGATATATCCTCCTTGAAATTTCATACAGAAAGGGAAAAAAAGAAGAATTTGAGGAAGGAATCCATACTGATAGTCAAACACTTAACAGTGCCTACATTTAAGTTATCAGAAATAGCAAGAAAAGCAGAGTTGGGATGTGCTGTGTTTTAAAAGGAAGCAAAGAGAGCAGAGTGACCTGCACAAGAATAACAAGCTCCCTTGGCTATTGCAGGCTTTTGGGATGAGCAAAACACTGTCTGCAGAGAAAAGATTAAGGATGAAACATAGGGAGAAACAGTGATTCCTAGAAAAATGGATCTGCAAAAGAAAATAGGTAAAGGGGATTTTCGCTATAATGCTTTACAAAAAAAAATAGAAAAGGAAGCAAAAGCTTTTGACATGGTGTGAAACCACAGGTAGAAGAAAATATGGACATTGGTGTTCAGACCAGAAAGAGTACTGCAAAAAATGAATCAGAGTTTGTGTTAATGGCAGAAACTGACAATGATGTATATTCTCTAGAAGAGATACCACACTCATTGTGAATTATTGTCAAAAGGTAGATGTTGTGTAGCTACACCATTACCTAACAAATTCTATGGCAGTGTGCTGAATCCCACAAAGCAGCATTCATTCAGCATACAATGATGCCTGCACTTCATCAGGTAAAGGGTGAGAGGGTCCAGGAGAAGTCCTTGGGATGTTGAGTGCTGTCTGTGTGATTACTGTTTTGGGAGGGTAGGAGCACAATGTGAGGAGCTGGGAGCCAGCTATCATTGAAGACAGACAGATTTGTACAATTAATTTGTACCATTAATTCCTATCATCTACCCTAGAAATATTGTCAGCGGCAGGGAGGCCATTCACACCACAAGGGCTGTGCTCACTGAAAGACACAATAGAATTCAAGTGCAGTGTCAAGCTCTTCCTCTTCTGTCCACTGCCTCCTCCAGCTGCCCCTTATTTGAATCAAATGGCAACAACATGTGTCATGCCCTGAGCTTTTCCAATTTGTAGATGGGATGTAAAATGGGGAGGTGAGTTTTAAGAGACATTCAGCAAGAGATTCTGGGATCCCATTTCCTCTTGTTTCCATTCAAGGTGTGTGCAAGACTTTGGGCATTTGATATGGTATCAAGTGTCAGAGATAGACTAGTGACTGCTGCAGTTTAGGGACATGGTTTAGCAGGACTTGGCAGTGGGAGGTTTACAGCTGGACTCCATGATCTTAAACACATTTTCCAACCTGAATGATTCTATAAATTTTAACATTCACCAATTTAAAGAAGATACTTGCAGTTTCAGATGAAATAATGGAAAATGTGACCCAGCTAGAACTAAACACTAAAGGACAAAAGAAAAACTTGGCCAACGCCTGTTTTTCTGAAAGCCCAGCATGAAGCCCCTGAATTGCCCACACTTCTATGAAGGGACAAACAAGTACTGAAGCAGGAATAGCTCAGCATTTACAACAAAAGAGGTAATGTTTCTTCCCTTTGAAAATCACACCATATTTTGCATTGGTCCCAGCAGTCACCTAATTTTTGGCCCATCAGAACAAAAATGCCACACTTTTGCAGTGGCAGCAGAATGGATAGGAAGCAGGACTGTGCAATTGCCTTCTTCAACCAGAGCATGCAGGGAGGAGAAATGAGTTAATTTTGAAGGTGGACTAACCAACATCACATCCAATATGCATTTGCAAAAGAAGACAAGTCAGTCCAGGCTTACCCAAAAGTTCCACGCTCACCAGAAATGCCAGCTTCTCATGGGATCTGAGACATTTTCAGGAGTCTGTAATTTTAACATTTAGGACATTGAAGAATGTAAATGATTCAGGGAGATCAAATAATTCTTCCCTGAAATTTGTGCTGCTTTCAGTCCTGCTGTGCTGTCCTTGGAGGATTGAGGCAGAAGGTATCAGCAGGCTGATCTCCCAGAGAGTGGGGTTACTTAACTGGGAGGGCTCAGATGTCTCAGATACTGGTTTTAGGGGACAGATTTGGTGGAAAAGAGGATCCTCAGGGTGGATGTCACCAAAATGAGAGAGTCCAGGATGTCATCCCAGAATGGATGTCACACAAGAGTGAGTCTGGGAATATGCACTTGGCACTCCAGATTATAAACTGTGGAATTTCCTTTGATGCAACAGTGTCCACTGCTTCTCATCCTTTCAGATTGGACCCCTGTGAGGAGTCTGACTCCCATAACCCTCCCATTAGTCAAAGACAATGAGTAAGTCCCCAACACCTATCTCTACTCCAGTATGAGCAAATCCAGGTTCCTCAGTCTTTTCTTATACATTAAGTGCTTCAGATTCCTTATTTTCTTGGTGTACCCCACTAAGTATATGAATATCATTCATACCTTTGGAAGAAAAGAACAAGAAAGAATGTTCCAGATGCAGCCTCTTGAGTGTTGAACAGAGGGAAATGATCCCTTTCCTTGACTTGCCCTCTTGTTTCTGCAGTCCAGCATGCCCTTGGCCTACATAGCTGCTGAGTGAACTTCTGATTTCTTTTGGGACCCTAAAGCCTTTCTGCAGAGGTGTTTCCTGGGCAGTCAGCAGCCAGCCTGCACTGGCAAGCACTGCAAAACTTTGTGCTTGTCACTGTTGAACTTGGTGAGATGTCTGCCAGCCCTTTTCTCCAGCTTATTTAGGCCCTTCTGAATGGCCGTGCTGCCCTTCAGAAGGAACACCCACCACTAATCCAAGTTTGTATCATCTGTGAACTCTTCAAGGTGTTCTCTGCCTCCTTTTTTGCTTGTAGATGAGTATGTTAAATGGTATTAATCCCTTGAGGAACGTTACTCCCAAGTGGCTTCCCACTTACCCATTAGACTTTGGAATGTTGCCCTCTACACTTGGAGTTCACCTGTCCAGCCTGTTTTTTACTCGCTTTGTAGTCCCCTCATCTAACCCAATCCACCTTGTTCTGGCTACAAGAATACTATGGGCCAGTGTTCTAGTAATCCAACACTTCATTTGAGGGAGAAATATGCATGCACCTAGACATCAGTGATCAAAGAGTTTTCCTGTATCATATTTGGCCACGTCTTCACAGCTGGCAATAAATCAGCTGGACCAAAGTTCTCTGGAAAGTGGCAGGACACAGGGCCAGAACTTACATATGGCAATAAAACTGTCGTGGAGTTGTGGCAAGTGGCCAGAACCACAAGCTGTGCTATGCCAGTCACAGATGGGAAATGGAAATTTGTGACATTTTGTACTTAAACCCAAAATCTGAACAGATTTTCATGAGACGATATTACAAAAAGTTATCTTTTCCTGACTTATATACCCTACCACATTTCATAGTCTTGCTACAACACTGCAAGTATTGCAAGAAAGAGGAAAGTCATGAAAGGGTGGGAGGAGAGCTTTTTTATTTCTTTTTTTTTATATTAAGGAATGTACCAGGCTGCCAAGTTTTAGGAGTGTGAGTTCCTCTGTAAAATCAAAGAAATCAGGATCCAGTTTTCAGCCAAGGTCTTCTGGTTGTTTCTACCAGTTGACCACAGGAAGCAGTTAGCTGTAGCCCAGAAAGACTGGTATTTGTGCTGATAAATTCAGTTTCATGAGGGGTCTGATAAGGTCAGCCAAGAATCTGGTCAAAAAAAAAAGAAGGGGTTGGGTCCTCTCTCTCATCTAAAGTTATTGCTTCAGCTCCTTGAATTTCTGCCCCTTTCTGGAATGGTTGAAAAAACAAATCTGCACTGTTAAAACTATTCTTTTCCCAAGCCCCTTTCAGAACACAAGGATGCTATTTCTGTAAGAATTTAAAAGGAAATACATGTCTGAGACGGAAAGCAAGAATGGAAAATTTCAGTACAAATAAACGGTGAATGTTTGGCAGCCAGGGCAAAGTTTTGTAATACACTGTAAGAGAGAGGTTGTCTTGTTGGCTCTACCAGTGGTCAGATTTCTAAGGAAAGAAAAGAATGTGCCTGTTGGAATGTTTTTTCTTTTGCAGAAAATGCTACAAAAGGCTGCTATGGTGGAGAAATAGGAGGTATTTTTTCAGATGGAGTCCAGTATGTTCCCCTAAAAATGCCTCTCTTCTCTTTCTCTTCATTTACCTTGTCCCAGCCTTGGCCAAACATTTTAGCCACAAGTTTTTTTTCCCCTCCTGCTATACTCAGCCTTCCTAGCTCCAGCCTATCTCCTTCTGCCTTTATTTTACTGAGATCAGCCATGCCAGCAGCATAGAAAGGGAAACAAATGGCTTTATCTTGTGTTTTCTTCTCTCTGTGAAATGATGGAAAGATTTGGTGCAATCTTATCTGTCCATCAGGAAGGTCAAGTTGAAGTCAGTTACCATTATTAGGAATGCAGGACTGCAGCCACCAGGTTTCATGATCTTTCCATCTCCTGTCAGGAAATGACCCAAGGTTGTGCATTTCTCCACAGAGCATCTACTGCTTTTCCCAAGGATACAAATCTGGCTGTCTTAAGAGGGCTTTGCTTTAGTATGTTTCCACACACAAACACTAAAATGAAGCATTTCCACTACAAAGCAGTACTTCTACTTCTGTTTGAAAGACAATCAACCACAAGAAGGTAAAATGGAGCTGTGTCTGAGGAGGGCATGATGTCCTTATCTCCACATCATCACATCAGTTGAAAGCCGCTGCCATGGCCCCCACACTTCCCATATGCTGTGTGGGTACCTGCTTTGATCTTCCTAGGTTTGGGTGAGGGCAGCAGCATGAGTTGTTCTCAGCATGGATGAGTTTGCCCATTGTTTCCCAAGTGGAGGCAGGAAGTCCATTATTTCTGTGCTGTTCTGACGCCTTTGCCAGTTGCCCAAATGACTTGGGAAAAGAAAGACATTTACCTGCAATGCAGAGTGGGGAGGACCAGATGGGAAGAAAATTGATTATACTGGGACAAGCCTCTAGGACCTAAAACAGGGAGAAGGCAGTGACTGTGGGTAGCAAAGAGTGACCAGGAACATGTAGTACAGGAAGTGTAGGATCTGGAGCACAGAGGGAGATGAGACTGAGAGTGGGGAGACACAGCCAGAAGCAGCTGAATTGGAGGGGCTGTGGACAGCCCGAGGAAGGAGACTGGGAAGGGTAGGTGACTGGACAAAAAGCTGGAGGAAGGAGTCTAGGATCAGGAGATGGATGTTTGGGGGAATGGTGATGAAGAGTAGGAGGAGGCTGAGCCTCAAAGATGGAGGCAGTTAGATACTTTGTGGGGCAAGTAACGAAAGCAAGCAGGGAGCAGTTGTGAGGAGGGGAGGCAGTGACTGGAGAGCAAACAGGACTGGAAAACAGCTCTGAGTACAGGAAGGACTGGGACAAGGTAGGAGTGAAGGAATCAGACTGGGAAGACACTCATCAGCTGCCCACCAACCTCAGTGGGATGTGCTGTCTGCATACAGGCAGCAACCTCTCCTCCAGCTGATCCATTTACAAAGGCTCCCACTTACAAATGGCTTGAACCCCACTATTGTTTTGGCCAGTGGTCCATCTGATATCATACCATGGGGGTTTGGTGTTGCTGTTGATTTTTGTTTTTTTTTTTTTAATTTATTGTTTTGGAAGATGGGACAGATGAGAGTCCTGCCAAGCTGAAATGCTTTGAACCTGCAGGACATGGAAAGTTATTTCATATTGTCCCTTGCATTGCAGTGAAACCCCGAGTGACCTCCTTACACCAGTTGCTCTTCAGGAGCTCCATACATGGCCTTTGCCAGCCTGTGTGCTGTCACCCCTTCTGGGGCACCACTGCTTCCTACTTCCCTTTCTCTTCCCTACCCTTTTTCTGGGCTCTGTCTTGTCTGGATGGCACTGTCCTTTTTCCTTGCACAGGTACATCAGAGACATCTGTGTGTGTGTTCACTGTGTGGTGGAGCCACGGGCTGCTCCCGAGCCCCCGTACCTGCAGTGATTGCAGTGTGCCCTCTACTGTCTTGCTATCTGCAAGTAGTCCCGAGTTTCTGAGAATTACAGAAGCTCAGTCTCTGCCCAGAAGCAAAATCAGCTGTGACCCCCCTGCCCTTGTACAGACAGCCTCAGCTGAGGGAGCTGCAGCATTTCTTGGCAGACAAGGAAAAGTCAGCATTGCTTTGGGGGAAATGTCTGATCTTTGCTCTGACCAAACAATGTAACCAAGTTGGTTTTAATTTTGTTTACCTTACCATTGCAGTATAATGTATTCAAGAAAAGAATGAACGAGGCCTGACCCCCAAAGTGGAAAGAGAGAATCAACTAGGTGAAGCAGTATGCCATTATTCTCAGCTAAATTGGCCAAGTTTTCCTGCTGTTGCTGTATCTGTGCTCAAAAAACCAAAGGCCTTTTACTAGTCTTATGACTGATCAGAGCAGGAGAACAGGAGCAGAAGGTGGCTGTGTGCACTTGACTGCCTATTTACCCTCTACTGACAAAGAAAATGCGAGTGGAAGAGTTTGTAGAAAAGGATAAATGTAGTTATACATTTTTAGTCAGCATTTTACATTCTTTTTAGGTTTGTAGTGAGTTTACACTATTAATGTGTAATAATAATAGTAATAATAATAAAAATTAAAAATTTAATTACCATAATTCCTTATTTTTAGCCATAACCTAAACTTTCAAACTAATTCCTAATGCCAAGTAGAGTGTAATGCCAGAGTGACTTCATCAGTGACTCAGGTTGTCTGTGGCCAAGATCTGTCCAGGTCCAGGAGATTTCTCAGAGCAGTCAACAGCTCCATTTCAGACCACTGATCTCCTACATATAGAGAACCCTACAGATGTTGAGGAACCCCATGTCTGGGGACATGAGAAGGGGTAAGAGTAAGTTTAGGGAGGATAAACATTTACAGGTTCCCAGTACAGTGGTGTGTCACTGTAACAAGTGCCCAGGGAGGTGGGGGTGTCTCCATCTGCAGAGATCTTCAGGATTTGGCGAGACAGAGGCACAGCCAACCAAATGAGTGTTGGCCATAGCCCTGCTTCAGGCAGGAGGCTGAACCACACAGCCACCAGGATCCCCTCCAGGCCGGCATTTCCACGATTCTGCAGGACTGCTCAACCCACATATAGTCCCAGCCTGGCAGAGGTGCTCAGCTCATATCCCCTTCCCTTTGATAGTCAGTTCAACTCTGCAAACAGCTGCCAGGGAAAACAGTTTCTCTCCATCTTTCACCATCTAACCAGGTGCTCTGAGCTTATATGGTGTTGGTAAAACATGCTTCTAGGCTTAGGATGGCAAAAAGGGAAACACCAGGAATTATGCAACACTTTCGTTGAAATCTTGGGGCTTGCAAGTGAGAAAAAGTCAAACTCATCAAGCCAGTTGAAACGAGATGTGGTCCAGAAGGTAGGGGTCATGAGCTGTGATCATGGAAGCCAGGCCTGCCTAATGTGTTTTGCCTTCCCAGAACACCCTGATAAAATGCAGAATACAGCCACTGGAAATACAATACTGCTGCTTAGACCTCCCTTGTCCTTGGGCAGTCCCTGCTCGTGAAGCAGCAGAATTCTTTCACATTAGGATGCTCTGAGGAAAATCTTTCTGCAGCAATGTAAGCTATGGTTGTGAGTACCTGTTTGACATTTCTGCTGTAGCTTTATTTCACTGCCTAGAGCTGAGTTAGAGGGAAGGGGACATGTAGGGAACCTAATTTCATTTCTGGATGGCTAATTTCTTATTTCATGTTTGCAAGAAAGTTAAAGTGCCTCTCATCAAGTGCCACTTTAACTTTCTTGCAAACATGAAATAAGGAATTAGAGATTTTCATTCTCAAGGCAGATGAGATCATGATGGTTTGAGGAACTTCAGCAGAAGTCTCCAAAGGTCAGAATGGCAAAGTTTTGTGAGGATGCAGAAAGGGGTTTTGTGGATTCTTCAGATGAGTCCTTCCAGCTTGCTGACCTCCTCTGCAGCTGAGCTCAATGGAAAAAGGAATCTGCAGAGCAGAGCCTGATGCCATTCCAGTAGCTGGTTTCTGTTTGCAGGAAGGAAGCTGCTTGGCTCTGTGCAGTAAGTAGGTGGCCCAGCTCCATACATGTGGGACCCCCAGCACGGGATGATGTTTTGGGAGGGGTGGGAGGAAGAAGAATCCAAACAGAAAACCTCCCTGAAGTTTCCCCTCCTTTCCTCCAGCCCTGCTTGATAGTTTTCTATAGCAGGGGCAATTTGACTCCCAGACAGAGGCAGCTCACAAAATATGAGTAAGTCTTGGGGAGGGGGGGCAACACAAAGGCCCTTTGTACTGTATGCTGTGGAGTTAATCATTAGTCACTGTTGTCTACCACCAGTCTCTATAGTCAGTTCCACACAATGTGATTATACCTCATCAAAGTTAATTTGCCAAGCTGTTTAAATGCCTGTACAGTACAGTGAGCCTCCTCCCACCATTAGCATCTTTTTCAGCTGCTCCCCTGCTGAGGATGCTTCAGTCTGGGTGGTCCCAGCAACACCCTAAAGCATTTTTCAGTCTTGTCAGCAGCCTGGAATAGGGTCCTTTCTTCTGAGCTTTTGGCTTCGTTTCCCAGCCCCAGTTACAGGAGTCCTGTGGAAAATGATTTGAAGGACAAGAGGCAGCTCTGATAATGGAAAACGTCTGTGAGGGATTGGAACATTGGCTTGTAATCCTTGGACAAAACTGCCTCATTCAGAAAAAGGGAAGGGGGGGAAGGAAAGCGTGCAGAACAAGGATCTTATTTCACTTCACGTGATGTTTTCTCTGGAATGCCTCACTGACAGACAGGCCCAAATTTTCCAGGGACCATGGCTTTTATTTAAGCTCAGACAAGGCCATAAATGGCTGTGAGAAGTATGTAAACTCACAGCTTATGTTAATTTGTCATTTCCAGGCTCCATGCTAACTCAGAGCCATGCCATTCCCAGGTTTGCATTTCCTGGGGAGTGGGAGGATGGAAAAGGCTTCTAAAAGCCCTCCCCCTGAGCATCTGGACAGATGTTGTGTGCATCACAGATTTGCACATGGGCACAGAGTTACAAAGCATGGCTCCATCCAGACCTGCCTGTGTCACCTGGCCATTAAGTTTCTCCCAACAAACTGGCATAGGTGCCCACAAGAGCCAAAACTGCCAAGTTTTTTTTGCCAAAAATGTTGTTTGTTTGGAGCAGATGACCTCATACCTCACTAAAGGAAGAAAGAGGCAAGCTTGTAAAAGATACTGGAGATCTGGGTTCAGTGGACAGATTTTATTCAGCATTTTGGTCTCTACCAATGCTATGTTAAACAGCTGTACCTCTTGCCGTAGGAAGTCATGGATATAGACATTTCTAAAAGTCAGAAGTTCAGATCCAGTGAACACACTCCTTTTCTAAAGGTAGGATTGTGCTACTGTTAAAGTCAATGAACCTGGGAGTGTTGGATATGCAGATAGGATTTGGGAAGATGTCACACTTCCACCATTAATTTATCCCCTCCCTCAGCCTTTCAGAGCCAGGCAGGCCCCTCCAAATCTGTGCCATTCAGCTGGAACCTGTTCCTCTTTCCAAGCCCTCTGTGGTGCTTTCATCCTCTCCTTTTTGCCTATGGTTTGCTTTGCTCATCTCCTGTTCTCTGTTGTTCTGCCAGAAAGGTGTCTCTCACCTCCTTCACTGACTGAGTTCAGTGCTCACTGCAGTGCTGCACTGGCCAGAGGAGTCTGTCATTTGAGCTTGCCCATCCAGCTCTCCCAGTTTCCATTCTCCTGGAACAACTCATTCAGTTTGTAATCACAACCTCTTATTCACTTTCCCTCCTATCACTAACATTTCCAATTCAAAAGCTTTCTCTCACAGGTTGAAAGCAGTGACCTTTTCCTTTGGATTGGCTTTGTTTACAGCTATTTATCCTCTTCTTACACAGTTAAAGGTCTGGCATAATCCTGACCCACTGGGTCAGCTTGGCTGCAGCAATTAAAGGCCAACATTAAAATATGGATGTCTAAGGTCTGACACTTTCTCTATACTTACCACCTAAATGCAACAACCATATTTTCAGGTGCTCAGCATCTGCACTTGCCAGCCCCTGTAGTGGGGCTGAGGGTGCTTAGCATCTCCTAGGGAATGATAGCTCTGGTTAAAGACAGGCATTGCTCCTCTGTATGAAGGAAAACTAAAACCCCTTGGTTTCCACTGTCTAGCCCAGGGCTGGGAGGGGAATATATGATTTCATAGCATTGCTAAGCAATGACAAGAGCTAATCTCTAGGGTGAGCTGTGTTTACTAACACATTGCACATTTTCTTGCTTAGCAGCATAATTTCTCATTTTATGAGAGTCCCTGAACTCATGTTTATGTTTTAGGTCAGCTGTCCAAACTTACATGGCCAACTCCCAAGCTTTCTCATGTACACCATTGGAACAGACATCCTGGATCTGTGTACAGAACATCGCAGCAATCTGTACTTTAAAAAGGCTGTGTTGACCTTTCGTTCAGGTCTCAGAGACCCCTGGTGACTCACAGAGCTGCTGCTCCACACCCAGTCCCCACTGACCCAACCTCGACTCGCATAGCTCAAATGCATTTTAGGCAAATTCCTGAATGCCTTCTAGCAAGTATCCCAGGCTGCCATGGGCTGGGACAGATAGCTATGTGTGTGTGATCATGTTCTATGCTATCTCATCCTTAGAGGATGAGAGTAGCAAAATTATTCAGAGTGGCTGGAAGAACCTGAGAACCCCTGTCCTCTGGACCATGGAAGTGACTCACAGACAGTCTGTGAGGTTTTTGTATATGTATAATGTAAGGGTAAGGAGAGAGTAGCTACAAGACCTGAGTTTGAGATGTACTCTGCCAGTCCTGTAGCATTGCTGAGAGACAGGATCTGCTGCTGTGGCAGTTGTTTGAATGGATTGGTGGCATCTTGGTATGCACTGAGTTTCTACTGTCACACAGCTGTGGACAGATTATGCAGGTTAGGAGACAGCCTTAGACAGAGCTGCTCAGTGGAGGGTCACCTCAGCAGTCTCTGAGGTCCCATGCCTCATAGATGGATTGTGTGGTGTTGAGGCACACAAAAGCCTCTACACAAAATCTTCCCACACCTCAATAGGCTCATTAGCTCTGTGTCCTTGCCCTTCCCCAGAAGGGGCTGGCTGCACACATCCCAGCACCTCCTGTGACTTTCATATGAACCCTTGAAATGCCCACTGGCTCTTCTGGCACTTGGCGCTCTGACTTGGTAGCCAGGATCTGTAGGTCCCACAGCTGAGCCACAAGTAATGAGCTTTGGCTGCTGAAGAGAGGGAGCCTGCTTCTTTTCTGCAGGATGGCAGGTGCTAGCTCACCTCCTGGAAGTTTTTCTGGATATTTCATTCAAATGTTAAGCTTGCCCCTGCATGACAGCAGCAACTGAGAGGTGAGACAAGTGAGCGGCATGTGGAACACTTATGTTTTGTTGGGATAAAATTAATAGATTATAACAGGCCTGTGCCTGAGCTCAAGACATCCTGGGTTGATTTCCTGCTACATTCAGGAGCACAAACCCCCTACTGTTTCAGTTAATGGAGGAAGTGCTCTTAATTGTGTGAATCAGGATTTGCTGGTGCCAATAACTGCTCGCTCCCTAGCAGCAGTACGTTGGGAATAGGGTGCCTGGGTTATTGAATGGAATATGGCAGGGCCGAGTACACCTTTGTAGCTCAATGATGCAGAAAGACAAAGTCGCTGAAATTTCATTCAGCCACAGAAGAGTCCTGGGTTTGACTCTGCAGTCTGACAGAAATGACCTTAGCAACTCCTCAGTGAAAGTGTCTGAAAAATGAGGGAAATAATGGGGAAGGAAGTGGAAGGCAGTGATGTTTATCTCCTCACTTTCAAAGAATAGTATCATATGTAATAGCTTGTGCTGTGAAGTGCATGTGACATTGACAGGTGTGGAGTCAAGCTCAGACTCTGCCCTGCAGTGTTTCTTCCTGGCAGTGCATACCTGCATCCTGCGTTGTGATGTAGCATTGCACATGAGGAAATCCATATTATGAATTGGATGGGCCCATTCAGCTGCCTATACAACGGACAATCCACCTTACCTTGACACCAGACTTAATTAACTTACCCAAGACTTAATTTGCTAGGCTTCTAGCAACAAATTGCCTGTTGCATTATCAAACTGTCTCTGAGGGGCTTTTGGGGTCAGACTCAAATCCAACAAACTGAGGCAGTAGCACATAGGCTAGGACCTAATAATAATAACCTAATAATAACTGTGCGTACAGATATCTTGCTAGTGACTGCCTCATTTGGATGAAATAAGGGTTTTGCTCATCTAAGTGATAAGCCACATCTCCCCTGCACCAGGTTAGATGTGGCAGACATTGACTGTGAGCCAATCTCTGTTACCAATCATCATCTACACAATGGTGGAAGCACACATCTGGCAGTCGGGATAGCTCTTACTCCCCATCAGGCTGGGGGGAAGCCTCATAGATGATATGGGACTGCCTGGGAACACTGTTTCCTTCATGCCAGCTGCTGCTCTGGATGCATGAAACATGTTCTTTGTACGTAAAGAATCACAGGAATTCTCACAGGCCCATATCTGCAGATCACAGCTAGTGGACTCGCCAGTTATGAGCTGTTTGGCCATGGACAAGCACCATCCTAGGGAGCACTTTCAGGCAATTATATCAAACTGCTTTTGGATAGGTAGGACTTCTTTTGTGAGAGTGCTTTTACTTTAAAGGTTTTGCCAAACTTAAAGGACCAAACAAGTTCATTGAATAATTCGGGTTGGAAGAGACCTAGGTCTACCCTCCTGCTCCAAACAGGGTCTCTTCTCCAGGCTGAACAAGCCTTGTGTTCCTCAGCCTCTTTACAGGGGGCATGTGCAGGAGCAGAATCAAAACCAAGAGTATTTAATTTATCTGTGCTGCATCCCTGGCCTGACAGCACTGGAATGAACTGGCACGAGGAACATGCTGAGACAGAAGCATGACACACTACTGAGGACAGATGGAGTTTCCACACTGAGGCTTTGAGACTGATTTTTCTTTTTTCTTTTCTTTTTCTGACTTGGATCCAAGTGCAATTCAAGCCCATGAGGTACTGTGAATATCAAGTTAGCCTTGGCAAATGCAGAGTGGATATGGTGACACTGTCTGGACATGGGTGCAGCTCTGTGCCCACTCTTAATGGGCATGGCCTACCTGGGTTATCACACCTGGGTGCAGGGGCTGGATGAATTCTGTGAGGAAATGCTGCCTTTGGAAGCTCGTCTGAAATTAGAAAAGCTCACCTTGAATAAGGGATATCAAGGATAAAGTTTAAGGGCCAGGTTGTCAAAGTATTTAGGCATTTTACTGCTCTAGCTAATGGAATATCCAAAAGTCTATCACATGCATTAACCATTAGAGAAGGTGTTTTAAACAAACCACATAGCCTGCTAGTGCCAGACTTGTGTGCCCTTTGGTCAGCAATGTCCCTAGCACTACCTGAAAATAAAGACACCTACTAGGGGAGAAAAAGAGGGGAAGGTATAGCACTTTATTAAATCAGGTCTGAAACAGAGATTTAAAGAATAATTATTAGAACAAATACTGCAGCTGGAGCAGGAGCAAGAAACAAGGAAACCACAATGAGAAAGAAAATTACAAGAGCAAGGGAATGAAGAAAAAAAACAAAGCCAGAAGAATAGAAAAAAAATCTATATTTAACAAAGTGCAGTCTGCACAGTAACCAAACTCCAGAAAAGTAGTTACAGACTCAAGTCAGCACTGCCAGGTCAGGGGGACACCTGGAGAAGGCTGCTGAGTTCTCAAAGAAGGTGGTGAGGTGTCCATGTAATCCATGTGTTACAGCTCTGGGGACCCTCACACCGGCCTTGCAGTCATCCTAGAGTTCATTTGTGTCTGATGCCCTCATCTTTGAGGGTATAACCCTGCTCCAGGCTTTCCCCTCATGTCTGGAAGTCTTGGCCTATGTCTGCTGGGGAAACCCAGGCATCTCTTGGCCCTTCCTCAGGTGCTGGCAGTCTGGTCCATGAGGAGTCACTGCTCACATAGCTCAAGACAACACAGATGTCTCTGGTGCCACACGAGCTGAGCCTTCTCAGCTACAACTTAACAGGTTTGCTACTCAAAAATAATTCCCTGCTCCTTAATTCCACCAAATAATGTTGCTGCAACTTTCCTACTCTTCAATGGGACAGACTGTTGTCCCATCACTCAGGCAACTATTGTCCTGTCACAAAGGCCACTTGCCAAACAGCTTGGTTTCTTGAATTGCAACCTAAAACAGTGCAGGCTGAGCAATCACTGACTTCATCACAGCATGTGAGCACAACCCCATCCCTTAGGGCAGATGTTTCATATGGCAGGGGAAATGGGGAAACATGAAGGATGTGGGTGGTGGATAGGAGTGAGGTAATGTGGAGAGGGTGATATAATGGCACAGCCACAAGGGTTGGGTGAGGGCTTAAGAAGTAATTTTTGGCTTGTTTAGCCTCATTTCCCTGGGAAACGAGGCTTACAGTATCATTTTGGGTGTATATGTGTGCACATGCTGTAATAAGGGAGAGGCTGAGCCTTCAGAGCAACCCTCATGAGGCACCAGAGATCCGGGGGAGTGATCTTGACAGTGCCCCAAGAATGGAGAAAGCCTCTGTTGAAGCCTGCATTTTATTAAACACAGGAGAATGTATCCACCCATGAGATGTACACTTGGGCTTGTATGTGTCCAGGCTTCCCTTGATCTGCTTCTCAGGCAACAACTTGTTACTGAATTTCAGTTGTGCAGCCACTTGGGGATAAGTATGTATCTCAAAATTCGCGATCCCATATGTGTAACAAAATGTTTGTTTTAGAAATACCAGTTACTGGAAAGTAAGCATCAGCAGAAATGAAATACTGGTTTATGTAATAGAACAACATCTTCTCTGTAGACCAATGATTCCCAATTTCTTTGGCCCACCAGAGCATTGCAGCCTTCAAAATTTCAGGCAAACATCGTTCACCCTTATAATGAAGCTTTTAGCTGAAAGCATTTTTCTGATACTTTGGTTGTGTAGCCAGAAATGATGAATTACCTCATCCATTATGGCCACAGCTTGAAAACACAACTGTAAATGCATTTGCTTCCCCCTTATTCTAGTGCTTCTGATTCAAGCTGCGTGTTTTGGGTCTATCACGAAAGAGCAAAGATTCCCATCAGATTTATTTGTCATGCACTCAGGTTGTACAAACTGTTCCTTTCCAGTTTATGGTTTTAAATGGTGAAAGTTTGGGGGAAAAAGTGAAAAGTTTGTTGGATATCATGTATTTGGTTATAAAATGTGTGCCTTTGTACACAGCAATAAGGCTCTGGTGTCTGCACTGAGATTGTTTTGTCTTGTGCTCACCCTTTCTGATGGTTGTATGAGAGATGATTTTTGGTTTTTACTTCTACCCATTTCCACATGATAGAAACTAACTTGAAGAAATATATTTTTGTGTACCTGAATATCAACACAGAATGGGAGATATAGTCCTTTACTTTCTGTTCCATATTTAGTCCTTTGAGTACACAGAAGAAAAACCCATGCTCATGGTGACCTACATAATCCAGCAGAGTGCCTAATCACACCTACATGAGGAGGCTGCCTGTGGTATCAGGGAAGGAATGTGGGCACTGGGAGACCCCTGCTAGTGCTCTGTTCTGAAGGCTGATATGAGTCACTTTTACTCTCTGGAAATAGAGTCTCCTCATGTAACACAGCTTCCACAGAGCTGAGTATCAGGGGCACAGAAATGGATTAATCTTTTAAAATGCGTTTATCAAGGGCTATTTGTTTTTTTCTTATCATGGCACTCACTTCAGGGTGACTCAGGGTGAGCTTCTGCAAACTAGAGGCCAGCTGATTTCAGCCATAGCTGTGCCTGTGCTGTATCATGAGGCAATCAATGACTCCAGAACAAAGAGGTACATCATGAAAGGTGAGTTTCAAAAAAACCAAAACCAAGCAATGAAAATCACGTTGCTCAGCATCAGCAGTGAAATAATTAGACATCTCTTCAGGATGGATTTATAGACTAGTACCATTCACAGGCAGAAGCAGAACTTGCTGGGGAGGATGCTTTATAAATGCAAAATTAGTAACAGTAGTCCTAAAAACAAAACTGAGTAAGGAAGCAGAGCCTGAGGAAGCACAGAAAAATGCACAGCTGCCATGAACAGACCAGATGTGGGCTGATATGGGTAGCTCTTCCCGGAGTTTTCTCCTTGCAGCAGGATGGTGGAATCCTCTTTGGTCTTTGTGAATGAGGGTATGCATGCCAACATCTCCCTTGGTGCCTGCCTGCACTGAGGGCACAGAATAAACCAGGTAAAAAGAAGACAGCTTATGGGCATGCTTGGTCCGAGTGAGATGGTATTTTAAAGCCAGGGGTGTCATTTTTGGTTACAACAAACCTCAAAACTCGAGAAAATGCCTTTGACAACTGGTGTCATAGTGTTGCTTGCTGTGAGAGAGGTTGCTGAACGTGACAAGGCAATGGGTCTCTTTGCATTGTCACATCCTCTCTTCTGCCTACTGGAGGCTACTGAAATTCAGAGATAAAGAGCTAAAACAAGAGAGCATCACAAGTATTTATTCACAAATGAGCACCACCAGGCATTTCAGGTGGGATTTTGAGCCCCTGTGCCTGGCATGAAGCCCTGGCTGCCTGTTTTGCTCGGAGAACATTTGGCTTCTAACATATATGGTCTAAACCCTTATTTTTAAATCTGCCTACATCCCGACACGAGTGACACCCGTAGCTGTGGCCAGCACTTCAGTGGCCTCAGGGCTGGAGCGTGGGGGGACAGTGGGTTGAGTCAGTGAGTGAATCCCGCCTGTGGAAAAGCCACCTCGTGCCTCAGTTTCCCCATTTTTGTGACAATGTGAGGGGCTGCTACGACCTCCCGGCGGGATGCTCTCGTCCCGGCTGGCGGGCATCCGCGCCCCGGCACGGCTGTCGCAGCTCCTCGGGACCCCCACCGGGACAGGGCTCGGGGAGCCTCCCCCCTGGACGCCCCTCAGCCTCCTGCTGCCTTCAAAGGCCGCCGAGGTCGCCGTGGGGCGCCGAGGGGCCGGCGGCGGGAGGGACGGGGGCACCGCCGAGGGGCGGCGGGGAGCGGGCGGGGGCCGGGGAGGAGTCGGCCCCGGGGCGGGGGTCGGGCCGGGCCGGGGGTGGAGCCGCGGGCTGGCGGGTCGGGGCGAGGGGGAGCCCTCCCCTTCCCTTCAGCAGCGAGCCGGAGCCGGGGAAGGCGCCTCCGCAACTCCTCCTGCCCCGCCGGTGCCGCCCGCCGCCCGCAGCATGGTGAGAGGGGTCCAGGGCGGGAAGTTCGGCGGCGGCGGCCGCCCCGCCGGCCCCGGCCCGGCCCGCGCTCACCGCCTCCCGCTCCTTTCTTGCAGATGTGGAAAACTCTCCCGCTGCTCTGCGCCCTGCTGGCCGCCGCCCGCCTGCGAGCCGAGGTAGGCGCGGGGCCCCGGCGGCGGGACGGGGAACAGGACGGGATGGGTGGGGACAGCGGGGGCGCCGCGGCGCCCGCGGGGGAGCAGCCGGGAGCGGGCGAAGTGGCAGCCGGGGCGGAGAGGGAAGTTGCGGGGCCGACGGGCGCCTCGGTGGGGCGAGGGGCTGTGTCCGCGCCGGGGCCGGATCCCTGCATCCCGCCAGCGGGACGGGCTCCCCGGGCAGCTCCCTCCCTCCTTTTCTCCATCCCTCCCTCCCTCTCGTCCGCGCGCTCTTTCCCTCGCTCTTCTTTTCTTCCTTTCTTTCATTGCAATGACATTGAAAACCTTTGAAAGCCCCCAGCTGCAACCCCCCCAGCTCTGTTGACAGAAAACAAACGGTGCCTGCATTCCCGGTTGCGGCGGCCTCCCTAAAAAGTGAAGTCAGAAACAAAATATTTGATAATTACGGCAGGGGAAATGTGGAAGTGATTTGAGGAAAATGAACTCAAGCTGGGCTGGGAAGAGAGGCCGAGCCTGCCTTCCGAGGAAAGCGGTCCCACTCGTGGGGCAGCTCGTCCTCCCTCCCTGCATTTTTTCTCCCTACATGTTTCTCCCAGATGGCGAGACCCACCCTAGAGCATCGCAGTTTGGCTCCACGAAAAAAAAAAAAGGCATAAACACGTCTGATTCCCTCTTTTTCTGCCTCCCACCCGTGGACTGTGCTGCCCGGGTTATGGTAAAGAATGGGATTTAGGATGGAGCCCATTGCTGTTGCGCTCTGTCCCTGAGCAAAGCTCTTTGTGAACTCCCTGCACCGGCCAGGTGAGGAGCAGAGATGATACAGGGTGGTTGTTAGCCAACACTGTTGGGCTCTGGTCGCTGCTGTCATGAAAAGCAGGGGGAGTGGGAATGAGCTATAGTATGGACCAGCATTTCACATCTGCCTGTACATGATAATATTGTAATACACATTCGTCCCAAAGTGTGACATACTTATGTAGTGAGTGTTTCCATGCATCCTCTCCAACACTGTCCTGAATAAGCTAAATCGTGTTTATTCATTTTTTTAGGAACCCTAAATAAATCTTAATCAGCTCAGGTCATTATGCACCAACACCTCTGTAGGAAAGAGGTGCACAGCATAAGAAAAATTATAATAACAGCTAAATAATGATGACACTGGTCTTAGTAAAGCCTTCTGGGACCAGTAACCCAGAGAAACAGCCAAAATATGTTTGGCCCTGGACTTGTGATTTCACTGGTGTCACTAACATTGTTGAAGTGCTAAATCCTGCTTTTTGCCTGATGTTCTCTAATTTGTAGTACCTGGATAGCTTCCCAGATGTAAGTTCTGTCATGTCTCTGTGTCTCACCTGCAAACTGAAAGTAAGAAAAAATGTACAGCAATCATGTTCAAAACTTGGTTTTAAAAGCCAGTTAATACTTGAGTGAATAAATGAATTATTATGACTGGCTTCAGAGATAATGGTCCAAGTTGCAAACCAGTGAATGTTTTGGTTTGATTCCAGTCTTAAGTTCAGGAAAACTTGAGAGTGATGACTGAGGTCTGGGTCTGGTTTCAGGGAAAATGGACACTTGAGGCAACTTTTGTTATGGGGTTCAGTTTGATTCCTCTGTGCTAGTAGCTGCCAAGCAGTGAATATCAGTTCAGTCACAGGTAGCATCCACTCTCTGGGATATTTAGGCCTTCTCATTTTCTAGGGAGTGGGCTGTGCTTGAAGGTGGGCTGCTTGTAATTCAGAGACAGCTTTGATGGTTACCCACTTCTAAATGTTTCTTGTTACTACTCTACTGCATCACTGGCATTCAGTAAGATTAGTGTGGCATTTTCCTGTGTGGTTTTCCCTTTCCAGATTTTGGAAGCGATAACCCTCTCTATGCCTTCTGTTTCTGCTGCAGCTTGCACTTTGTCCCTTTCAGTACGTTCAGAATATTAACACTGAGCCTTAAGCTTCTAATCCTTTTGTTAGCAGAACTCTGAGTTGTACTGGGGTTCTTGTACAACATTCATTTCTACAACATTGTTAGGTGCATAATTAGAGTCTTTAAGGAAAGAAAGAAATTGCTTCAGTAAATGTTCCTGGCATAACTTCATGCAGACTGGAAAATCTGAGGCGTGCCAGAACTTTGGAGCTTTTCTTGGCCTGGTTCAGTAATAGTCACAAGAGCAATAGACGGTGAACTGTACTCCTCGGATGGAGGCCAGGCACCAGCTTCAGACAGCCCCTTTTATCTCTCTCTTCCTGGGTCAGACTCAATGAGCTGGCTGTTCACTCATATTAACAGGGATACTGCAGATGTGAAGTTACTCATATTCTCAGCTGGGGCTCCCAAAGCATATGGAGTGATTTTTGGGAAACATCCATCACAATAGAGGAAAAGGGAGAGGCTTGAAATGTCTGTTGAATGTATTTAAAGTCAATCAGTTGTTCACTTCCTGCTGGAGTAAGTTACCTAGTTAGCACTGGAGAGGAGTCCAGGTGCTATTTGGCTCTGCCCAGTGAGGTCTGAAGGTGGTGCATGGGACCACTTCCACACCAGCATCATTCTGTGTCCCACCAGGTTACTTGTTTCACAATAAGAGTGAAGGGTTTTCTTGTTTTCATTTTCATTTAAACCTCATTCAGAATCTTTAAGAAAGTTATTTTCACCATGAATTTTAGATGTTAGCAAAGAGGTTTATGCCAGCATGAGTATATTGGTGTGAGCTGGGGATACAAGTCCTTTCTTGAATCCAGCCTTGCCAAGAAGAGAGGTCACTGACCTGGCCTGCCTTCTGCTCCTTGCAAGTTTTCTGGCCATTCAAAATAATCTCTGGGGCCTGGAGCTGTTCTTCTGAACTATCCTTAACCCATTTCTGGCCAAATGAACCAGCCTTTGGAAAGAGTTATGTGGAAATGGTTTGATCTGACTTGTCTCATTTTGGCTAAAAAGGCAAGCAGAGGAAGACAAGCCACTCCCTTCTCGTGAGGAGATGTACAAACAGATCTGAGGCACTATAACCCCTGAGCAACACAGTGGTGACAAATATCTGGAGGCAGATTCACAACCTTTTCTAAAAGCATGGTGTTTGCAGTGTCTATATCTGTTGTAACCTTGGGATGATTTTTTTTCACCTGACCTCTGTTTCCCTCAATGTAATTTTTCTGTATGAAAAGCTGAAAAGGGATGTTAAGGGGGAGAGAGAAGGCAGAGGTTTCTGTTTGATTAACTCACCTAAGTGCTTCCTCTTGATCTGACTTGGCTGCTTTTTCATGTAAGGAGAGCAACTCTTCACCCTTTCCAAGACTGGTGCCCTTTGCCAGCAGAGTACTTGTGTGCACCAGGGGATTTGGAGCTGGGAATTCAGATGGTCTTCACAGAACTTGGTGTACTTCCTCTCACTGGGTTGTTCACACAGTGTAGCCAGCATCAGGAGCTTGCCTTGGTCAAACTTTTCCCACGTTTTTGCAATGGACAAAACCTAAAAACTGATGTCTTAATAAATGAAATGGATTCATTTTAAATTGAGATCCCTATGTAATTGCATAGCCATATTTGGCTCTGAAACCATTGTTTTAAGAAGTTTGCCTTTTGAAATTAAATGATAGAAACTTTATGAATAGTTCAGTCCTGCTTTCACTGATAATTTAGCCAGGACAGTGGACAGAAAAGGCAGCATAGTGCCAGTGATGTGCGTAACTCAGGCTGTTTTTAATAGGCACTGGCTTTGTGCAATACAACCCAGCAGTAACACACTCATAATATAATTTAATAAAAGTGACTTCCCAGGTCTAGTCTAGCAATCACATCTTCAGTGGAAGGAAAGATTGCATCCATATTTTCTCCTTGAGCTGGTTTGGGAGTGATAGGTGTCTTCCTTCTTGAAATCCTTCCCTTGAGTGCCAGACCAGGCGTGGCTGGAATTGCATCTCAAGACAATAAGCACCTTTTAAATGGGAAGGCAGGGAAGAAGTGATTCTTTCCTGGGAGCACAGCAAAGGCTCATCAGTGCAAAGCGTATTTTTTTAAGGTGCATGCTGTGCCACCAGGCAGCTGCTGTGCTGCAGATGTCCCAGGAGCTGGAGTGTGGGACATGGACCAAGCGGTTCTGTCCCAGGCACCTCATTGTGCTGAAGTCACTGGCCAGATGCCCGTGTAGGAGTGTTTAAACAACCTCCCCGGCTGTTCTGATGGGGCTGTAACCTCTGAGCAGCAGCATGTGTGGCACGAGCTCCGCAGCAATGTCGTGTAGCACTCTCGTGTGCGTGGCACCCAAATGCTGCTTCTCAGACGGAGCTGCTGTCAGAGCCGAGCTGCTTTGTGCGAGTGAATGGCTTTATCTGCCGGAGTGCAAATTCCTTGCCGGTAATTAACAGGGGGCTGCTGCTGGGGGCTGCCGAGGAGGCAGCTCTGCTCCCAGCCCAGGAGGAAGGGACTGGCTGAGTCTCCTGTTGCATTTTCCAGCTGCTGTTATTGGTACAGCTGCTTACCCATCGGGAGGCTTCGGGACACCTTTGATCTTTCTTGTGTGGTGTTACATGAGCTGGGGAGTGTTTCTCTTTGTACAGAAGAGAGTTTGTCACGAATCTCAGCCAGCTGTCTCTTCCCAGACTGATGAGACTCCCATTAACCAGGCTGTGTTTCCGCCACATATCCTGTGAGCTAGATGAGATTGGTTCTCAGAAATGCCTTGTTTACCTGGGTTGCATCTATCTTTGCAGGGAGGTTGGCTTCTGCTCTACTGTGATAGCTATGCTAATCTGTGAATAACCAGCATTTCCTTGGAGAGATTTATCTCTCACAGCGTGGTCTCTGAGTTTAGCAAGCAAAAAGAGCAGCCTGCTGTTGTGCTGTGAGGCGTACTTCCTTCTACAGCTGCATCTGGGTGGTAGACAAGGGGTTATACACATCTGGACTTTACCAAGGGTTGTAGGTTTTGCCACAGCTGTGTACTGTTAGGTGTGAGCTGGTTAGAGCAGGGGTGTATTTGCTCTCAACTGTGGGGTTCTGATTGCAAATCCTCAACAGTAAATAAACAGCTGATAAACAAGTCTGGAGGCTCCAATGCTCCGTTAAAGCACAGATAACTGTAGCACAAGCAGCAAATGTGTGGCATTTTCTTGCTACTTTTTCTCAAATGTGTTTTAGTACAGATCTGGGCTGAAGACACCAGGCAGCAGTAATGAGTGGCTGTCCCTTCTCTGCCTTGCAAACTAGCTACCCCCAAGTGAAGTTCATATAAGCTGCTGTGAAATTTTGCTACTGTGCTGTAGTTTTGTCACTTATTACAGTGTACCTCTTGATTTTGGCATGGGCCCTGTGGTTGCTTGGAGCAGTGGTTTAGATGAAGGTTGCCTGTAAGAGTTGAAAAGCAAATTCATGTCCCAGTCTCCAAATGTGGAATTTCTTGCAGACGTCTGCACCTTGTTTGGAGTGCAACAGGAGGCCTATAAGCTAGAAACAAATTGGAGGCTCCTCTTGGACAAATACCTTAAAAAGAGCAAAGGATTTGGGGTGGATGACTGGAGAGGAGTTTAGTATCTTGTTAACTTCAGCTGGAAGTGAATCCCATATTTCCATTGTTTGACAGCTAAACAGTGTTTTCCTTGGCTGTACTCTCTCAACTGCTGGCCCAGAGATGGACCTCTAACCACTTTCTCAAAATACCTTAATGCTGTGTAATGGACCCCATAGAACCAGCTTTTCTTGTTCCTTCTCCTTAGTCCTTCCCTTTTGCACTGCAAAGACCAGCAAACCAGCTTGAAGGAACAATGGAGAGAAACAACTAAAAACACCAAGACAGAGCCACTGTGTTTCATTTGCAGGAAGAGTGGATTTGCACACTTTATGCTCCAAGTATAGAAGGTCTGTTTGGACAGCTATTTGTTATCCACTGCTGGTTGTCCCTAGCCAGTACATGTTCCTTCTGATCCATCTCTGCTTCTTGCTTAGAGTCCTGAGACAGGATCAAGAGACCTTGGGAATATGAATGCTGGTAGAGCTTCCAGTGCTTAATCAGCTTCTTTCCAACAATGGAAATTTTCAAGAAACAGTGATATGAAGATAGTTTCATAGCCAGAAACAAATTCTTTAGTTTTGTATCTGTGAGGAGACCTAGAGAGGTCATGGAAAGACTTGCTGTGGAGGTACCCATGGCAGTAGTATGACTCAAACCTGAAAGGGTCTTAAGTCTTACAAATCGTGGGAGGGGAGCAGAGGATGTTAAAATCTTTGATAAGAGGGAAGCAAGAGTGGAGTGACAGGAGTAGGTTGGCAAAGGTACCTGCTTCTGATGGAGAGATATACTGGTGAACCTTGTCCTAATGAAGGAGCCCAGAGCCTGGGTGTACTTCCTGCCTTCAGAAATGCTATCCTTACCTGCCTTTTCCTTGTCACCCTGCTGCAATGGTGAGAGTTTTGGGGCTTAAGTGTCAGAGAGGCAGAACAAGGAATTTCTGCCCATCCACCAGCATGGGCTTTGGTAGGCACTGGCCAGCTGATAAGTTGGCCTCCAGTGCTGTGTTGTCCAGGGATGGTTTTGACAGCAGAGCCTGCTGTTTTCCCAACAATGGATTGATCTGGAGGACTGTTTCTGCGAAGGTGCCCCTCCATGCTAGAGCAGCCCCTGCCATTTAAGCACTGGTAATTTTAGCCTGAAGCCAAGAGCTTTCCTTCTGCATGATGTCACTCCTTGCATATGTACTTCTTGCTGCTCTGGGACTTTCTTTCCCCTCCCGGTTTTGGCTGCATTTTCATGTTTATGTTCAAGGAAGCGTAAGTATGAGGGATTGGAATTGTTGTCTCATTTCCTATATGTAGGAGGAAGCGATTTCATTGGGGAATTTTTGCAATGTCTGGATCATTTAGTTGTCTGGGTGAGTAAAATTCCTCAGGGATAACTGTAAAGGTTGTGACCGAGCTCTGGTCTGCAGTTTGTGCATTCAAACCCAGAGCTCTGGAAGATTAGGGTGGCAAGGGACCAAGCATTCATGTGGGAGGCATTGCCTTCAGCTTGGCAGAAAAGCTGCAGTGTTCCTGTGTGAGGACAGCGTGTTTGCTCCACCATGCAAGCTCTGGGGTATTCCAGTCCTAAGACAATGAATGCCACTTGAGTAGTGTCAGCCTAATCTTCTGGCAGTTCTCTCCCTCTCCAATTGCCCTCTGGATGGATCATGGAGAAGTCAGGTTGCAGCAGAGGCTCAGCTTCTCACAAAGCTCTTTTTCTGTCATCCCCAGGACTGGGGCTTGGACCCCTTTGTAGAGGATGATGTCTAAGGGTAAGGAGGAGCAGGTTAAGCAGGGAGTACTTCTATATTCTTTCCTTGTTCAGAAAAAGAGAGTGTTTTTTCTACAGGGTATCACTGCATGCCCTGGGATTAGAAGCTGCTTGTACAAACCATAGCCATTAGTGTCTTGTAAAATCCAGTTTTACACATCCCTGATAAGTGATGCCCCCCTTCCTGTTCTCTGAAAAACGATACTATGCTCTGGAATATCTCAGGGCTAGTAAGTTTATCTTCACAGTCCTCTTCTGTGAGCAAGTAGACCATTAATTATTTTATTCTGTCCCAACGCTCCTAATTACACCCCCATGTTCAATGATAATCAGTGCCTCCCCCATGCCATTATCTCCACCTTGTACACACAGCCAGTTTATGGGACCCCTCAGCTCAGTGCTTAGCACACCTCTTTTCATCTCCTTGTAGCTCCCCTCCTCCTGTCAATGCAGGAAAGGAAACAGGCGTATGTGAGCTGATTCTCTGTTTGAGGTCCCCTTTGAACCTTCTCAAGCAACTTTTAAACTGAAAAGCCAGTTTCAGTCATGTTTAGTGAAGCATGTTAATTTCCTACAGGATACAGTGTTGCTCTAAGCTATGTAAAAGTAGGTGGAGTGCTACACTGCTTACTGCCTTCCCGGAGGGAAAAGCTTGTGTGTGAGATCAGCTTCTGCTGCAGGCCAGAGAAGCAATTTATGAGCATTCCCCAGTGATTGTAGTTCATACCTTCATAGCCACTGAATGCCATCAGCCTCAAGAAGGAATCTGTGGGAAGCAGTTCGTAAAACAACTTATTGTTGCTCAACTTTGAACTTGGTGCTTTGTCTTCTCCTCTTTAGCGCTCAGAGCTGTGTGCAGTCCCTCAGGAGGGTGTCATGGAGGAAACTGAGCCTAAGCATAGCTAATCAGGGGGCACAAAATGTGCTTTGTTACACCTCGTGTGCACCCACACCCATGTGCACAGAGCCACTGTGCCCAGTCCTGTTACTTGCTGGTAACTCCTGCAACCCAGACCTGGGATGGGAGAATGGAGGATGTAGCAAAATTTGCAGTCGATGTGGATTATTTGTGGATTTCCTGCCTTGCTTGGTGAGTCTTAAATCTCACTGTGGTATGTGAAAAGCTTGAACTCATACAGTGCCAGCACCGTGCCTGGGCAGCTCCTGGCTTTGTGCACGTGAAAACCGAGAGATGGGAGAACAGCTGGATGTTAACACCTCCTCAGAAATCACTGCCAAGCTCTTCTGCAATGCAGCAGCACACATCCAGATGCTGGGGTGAGTTAGGCCATCCTGGCTGCAGATGCAAGGTCAACAGTAAACCAGCATTAAACAGAGACAACTATTTGAGGTTTGGGTGTTTTGGTTTTGTTTCAGGTTAATATTTATTTGCTGTGGGGTTTTGGCAGTGTGGAGGGACTACAGCAGACTCTGAGCATCTGTGGTTCAAACACTTTCAAAGCCTGTGGGCATCAAGAAAATGCAAACAGACTCTTTGCAGACCAATTTGTCCTCACTCTTAGCATGATGCCATGATTTGTATGTAGGCTTGGGGCAAGGCATCCTATTCCTCTAAGATGTGGTGCTCACATCTGTAAGACAAGAATAATGATGGTGCTGTGCCTCATAGCAGGGTTTATAAAGCTGAGTGCATTCTTGTTAAGAAAAGTTTAAAAGCTCTCATGTAGAAGGTGCAGCAGGCATTGCTGAGCGTAATTTTCCTCGCCAGCAATGATAACAACAGTAAGAAATAGGGAGAAAAAATGTAGACCAGAGTTACTGGTTGATACAGCAATTTCTTGCCAGCCAGTAAAGATGTGCAAAAAGGCTTAATATGGGCCACCTTCAAGGTGTGAGCCAACCACAGAGGTGGCTGAATGTTTTGATGAAGCCAGAGAGAATGAAGCAGGTCATAAAGTGGGAGAGCTGGGGTCTCTCAGCGGGGCTTGCACTTCTGGGGTGCATTTGCTCTCACAGGAAAGCAGTAAGCACCTCTCCATCCCCTAATATCTCAGAGGAAAAAAACTCGAGCTGTGCTGTAAGGGGAGCACTTGATATTATGACAATGTAGATTTTCCAGTGTTCTGGTTCACCAGAGAACCTTACGCAGGGCATAGTCCCTTGCTTTCCCTGACAGGTCTGCCAGAGGTTGACAAGGGAGAGAAGATGGGTTAGTGATTTCCACTGGTTGTCATGGAAACTAATGGAAATTACTCCTTTCTTTTTTTTTTTTTGGTCCGTCTGTCGTATATGAAAATTTTGTTAAAACAACTAGGAAGCATTCTTTCTTTTTCTCTCTCTTTTGTCTTTAACACTTTAATTGCTGACTTCTGCTCTTCAAAAGTATTTTGTTGGCAGAATTTTCCTAGGGAAGTTTGTATATAGTTTTTGAATGCTATAAAGTTTGCATTGGGGATGAGCATCTGAAGTAGGGCAGCTGCTGGTCAATTCTGTGTGCTGAGCTGCTTTCCACTCTGACAGCTTCTGCAAGGTACCTATGTGACTGTTTTCTCACCAAAAGGCTTAAAAGTAAGATGGCAGGTAGCTTGAGTGTTCTGTTTCCCATGTAAATGGTAAGCAGATGATTAGCTACTCTGAAAAAGCACAAGTTGGATGAAAGGGGGATGATAATGCCAATTTATCAGCCAGTGAGTTGTCAGGCTTGCTGACATAGTGATGGTAAAGAGCTTAGAGAATTTCAGATTAGAAGTGTGGGTGTAACACAATATATTATTATTGCTATTTCATGTAAACATCAAAATGTCTTGTTGCTAAAAATATGACTGTCTACCAACTCCACTGACACTAAAAGGGGCAATTTTCCCCATAGATTAGTAGATGGTGAGACCAAAAGGAGCTATTGTGCTTTAGTTCTGCCCTCTTGCACAATACAGCCCATAGATCTAGTTTTTTGATTCATTCCATTTGCTCTGGACTCTGCAATGTGTCCTAAAAACATGTAGTCTTGATTAAGTAATTACTACAAATGGAAAATACCACTGTGTTTGGTATGTTGCTGCAGTGGTTAATTACCCACATGCTGTTACACCTCATTTCTGGCTTGCGTTTGTCTAGTCTTGATCTACAGATGCTGAATTTTCTGTTTAACCCACTAAACAGCAGAAGCCTTTAGTCCAGTGTGTCTCTTCCCTGCTGCTGTAACTGTGGTCTGTACAAGGACTGCTCCCAGTCTTGTCTTTGGCAAACTGAACAGTCTGAGCTCCTCAAGCCATCCCCTGGCAAGGTGAGTTTCCTGATCTCTTGCTCAGTACTGGGTCTCCATGCAGTGCATCCCTTTGCCAGTGTGTGCTCCCTCAGTCTGTGATGACAGGGCACTTCCATGTGCTTGTTACTGGGAATCCATAAATACTGGGCAATGTAAATTGTGAAAAGAAGAAAGGCAAAACCACGACAAGCCCTGATTTATTTCTAGGGAGTTTATACACATTAACACACACACCATCAGGAAGCACAGCTGGTGAAGTTTTCACAATGGGGGTGCTCCCTCAGTACACAAATGTGCTTGGGTTTGAGTTTCCTAAAATACATGCTTAAGTTAAAGGTCAATATTTGGAGGCTTTCTGACCCTCTTAACTTCACAGGTGAGATTTGACTGGTCTGGGGGGCAGGAGGTGTGCTCAGCACAGCTTGTGTCCTGTAGGAGGCAAGCAGCCAAACTGCAGCACCTCAGCCAGCTGGAGCCTGTCCTCAGGCAGCCTCAGCTGAAGCTTGCTGGGGCTCCTGTGCTCCCCAGCCTGTGCTCCCCAGCCTGTGCTCCCCAGCCTGTGCTCCCCAGCCTGTGCCCTGAGCACGGTCTCCCTTTGTCTTTAACTTTTGTCCTTAAGTAGGGATGTTGGACTTTTTTCTCCTCTGAGAGAAAATGGAAAGCTAGCTGTGTTTCTTGGCCTCAAGTCCCTTCCAGTTCACATCTTGGAAAGACTAAATGGGTGAGGCTGAAGGTTTGTGCTTTCATAGCTTTAAGGCATCTTCCTGCATGGCAGCCTTTACTGGGCGGCAGAGGCAGTCAGATAAAGAAAACTCATGCACTTTTTCTGTGGACAAGCTAGTTGGAAGTCTTTTTTTGTCAGTGATGAGAGGTGAAAGGAGATAGTTCCCCTTCCTGAGGTGATGCTTTCACCCTGTGCTCTGCTGCAAGCTTGAAACTAATTTTTAATAAAAGTCTGGCAAGATGCAACAAAGCCCTGTTTCTCAGGGCTGTGATTTTTAGACTTGTAGCCACGCTTCCTTCAGACATGCATCTAAAGAATTGGTTACAGAGTGTGTGAGTTGCTCTGCCTGTGAGCTGCCCTGAAGAAAGGTGAGCATCTCCTGTGCTGCTTTGTCTTTGCGCTCCCTCTTCTTTTCTCTCTGCCCTTAGGCAGCTGAAAACTGAACTCTGCCCCCAGAATAACTCTAGATGTTTGGGATGAGGGGGAGCACAGTTTTTAATTTTTTATCTTTACAGACATGAGAGAAAACATTAGACAATGGAGCATAGGGAGTGCAAAAGAGGTGCCCTCCCTCTCTGCCCCATCACATTCCCTACAGCCCCTGTGACAGAAGCCCTTTGCTGGCTGCTTTGTCTTTTGGATGCAGGAGAGCCTTAATGCTTTTTCAGAGAAGCTGTGGTCTGTCCCCATGGTTCCTCTCAAATAAAACCTCTCCTTCAGAGCCTCCACTAGCATACAGGTGAGGGGTTTCCCTCCCCACAGGAGGGAGGGAATTTCCACCTCCCTACAGGAGGGAGGTGGCCCATGGTCCCCTGATGGAATGGAGAACTTTTTAAGTGTTCATTAATTGCAGAGGCAAATTCCAGAGGACACTAGGTGATGTACTCAAGGACATGAGGTACCATGACTGAAGGGTGGATGCAGAAGCATTCATCAGCTTAATTCTGTGTGAGAAGGGCTTTGTGTCCTTGCTCATGCAGTGCATGGCAAGATAGTGTCATGGAACAACTGCAGTTATTGGTGGAAAGTGAGGATGGGTTTACCTGGCAGGACTTGCAAAGCTTCCCACAGATTTCCCATGTGGTATTGGATTAGTGCTCAAGACAGATAATGTATCTAACATTCATGGAGAACAGGAGAGTTAGTCTCCTAAATTATGATAGTGGTCTGAGCCGACTTCAATGTGGGTGTTTTGGTAGAATTTTCCTCATCCTGTGTCAGCATGTAAGATTCTTAAAGAAGAGCTTTCTACCCCATGACCACAGTTAGGTGATAATGGAGTGCAGTTCATGCCTGCTTTCAGGAAGCAGCTCTCTGATACAGCAGTGGAGACTGTGCATACAGCTCTCTCAGCTTTCATACCTAGGCCTGTTTGTTTAGCCAGCGGGTGTTCACACAGTAAGTACCAGGGGTCCCAAATTAGTTCCTTTCAGCCTCTGTCCTATCCAGCAGCATTATGTGTTCCTAAGAGGTTGTTGAAAGCTTTAGGATGTCTTGGGGAGGAGTGCCCATATTTGCATCATTATTTTTTACAGGATTTAGCTGTTAAAAGCCAGGCACACTGCATACTGCTGGCTGGGGTCCCAGTGTTATTATAGTCTGATCTCTCTGCAGTTGAATGGTTTCCGACAGGGAAGTGGGGAGGGGAGGAAGTAAAATGTCTTGACTCAGATGAAGATACAAAACTCAGGTAAGATGAAGAAACATGGTGAAGTCCATGTGTGGAGTATGCAGAGGCATAAAGCATGTGTTTCACAAACTATTGCTTGGTGTGTTTGATGACATATGAGAAGGTGGAGGAACAAGATTTAATGGAACATTGATGTGACTGGAAGAACATCATCCCTTATAGCAGGGCTGTGTTGGCATCCCGGCCTTTTGGAGGATATGAGGCTCATGAAAGTCAATTGTGTTTTGCTGTAACAAAGGACCTGGAGGATTAGGCTTGGACAGCTGAAGTGCAGTGTGGCCATGGCTGCCTGCAGCAGCCTTTGGCTGAGATTGCCATCACACAGCAGAGATGCCTGGACAGGTCATGAAGCATGTCCTGCAGTGCTTATGGCACAGTGTGCACTGGTAACTGCACACGGGGCAACTTTCCCATGGGAAATGAAGCAGAGAGCTGCAGCACTTCGGCAGGAACTGCTCCACAACCAGCTGGGATGCCTTTGCTGTAGAGCATGTATTCATTGCTAAAGGTGAGAAGGAGCCAGCTGCAAACAGTGCCCCTTTAGAGACTTGATTTTCATCCACACCCTGGACTTTATGTTGCTGACTGAAACATTAAAGGCTTCCTGTATAAAGGTTCACTGCTGGGACTAGACTGTGTTTGGGTATGTGTTTCACAGTGTCAGGGCTGCCAAGGGCAAGAGCAAGTAAGACATGCATGGGTAAGGGTTGTGGTTCACCCAGTAAGTGAGAATTGGTGTCAAGGCCTCATGAGGGACAGGCTTTTAAAGACCAGCACCAACGTGGTGGTGTTCATCATGTTCACAGTGAGATACTTAGCCTCTCTTTGGTGAGTTACTGCATTGAAGTGGCTCAGGAATTAGAAGTGCTGGAGCACTTCAAACACAAGGAGGAGCACAGAGTAGCAGCTGGATTTGCCTAGGCTGTGATGAAGTTGTTGGGTGTTGTGATTGCAGTAAATCTTTCATTACAGGCTAAGGTTATTTACCGTCTCTTGCTTTTGCCATAGGCTAAAGGAGCACAAACACACCATCCCTTCAGCTTGGTGAGATGACTTTCTAGGGGTGGTATCTTACCTGTGTCTGACCTGAAGTGCCTACCCCCTCATAGGGTCTGGGTGTTTGGCAGGGAAGGACTGGGGCAAGACTTTGGACTTGGCAAGTTTTATTCTAGGAGCCCTGTTAGACCTTCAGTAAGGAATTTTTGGGCCTTCTTTTGGTAGTGGGGTTTTTTCAGTGGGTATTTTTGGCTTTGTTTGTTTGTTTTTAGATTATCTCAAACTGAGCTAACCCAAGTTACTGAGGAGCTGAAAAGTAAGATTGGCTTTCTTTGCAAAACAAACCAAGAACTCAAAATGTTCCTTGTTGAGTTCCTGAACCTTTCATTGAACAGTATTAGACTTTCAGTAATTGCAAAACTTCCAGATGGCCTGCAGCACCTTACATTGGTTAATTGTGGTTCAATACATTGCTACAATATCTCATGCTATTTCTAACATAATTTTGGGTGAAACTGATCATGTTATCTTATTAGATTTCCTACAGCCTGCACATTAGTACAGGTAGTGTCTAGTGTAGCTTTTTTTAATAAAGCAAGTGGGACAATCCAATACATGAGATTTACATCTACAATACACAATATGTACTTTTAGGGGTTTTTTCTTAGTATTCAAAGGTTACCAGTGATTTCCTGGCATGCTTAGTCAAAGCTGGCTCTAGGGACATATTTTAATGAATGCTTTGGGTGTGTGAATTTCCTGGGTTTTCTTAAATCTTTGTCAAAAAAGAAAACCTATTGTCCCTTCTAAATTTCCTATCTTAATTTCTTTCAACACATTGCATTTTACGTCTGAAATCTGCTCTGCCTAGGAGTAGAGGGCCTGGTTGCATTGGGAATTGTAAAAATAGACTGCTTATACATTCAGGTGATGTCATTCCTGGAGGGGAGCCCTGGAAGGGGAGGGTGGTGTCAGTAGTGCAGGTATTAGGCTCAGGAGGGCTTCCTTATACCCAGTTAGGTGGTGGAGGATGCTCCTACTTTTACAGTGGGCTCTGAGCTGGTGGAAGTATGAGCAGTGCTGATAACTCTGGCAGACCTGGCTTTATCTTTTGCACCTACAGCTCCCTGCCCCCATGGGGAGCAGTAGATAGCCCAACCAGCCTTTCCAGCAGCAAAGAATGCTGCATCAACTTCTGTAGAATAAACATCTTTCTTTAGTTCTTTAGCCCCTTTATTTGCCTCTTTTCTTTCAAGTGTCTTCTAAGCCCTTAATGACAAGGAAGACATTTTGTTCTGTTCTTATCTGTTCTTTCCCTCCTTCTGTGTACAGTCTGGGATCTCACCAGTCATCAGCAAGGCAGTCTAATAATTGCTGGGCTGCAAACTGTAGTGGCTGAGGCACAAGCATGTATTTCTTTCTGCTGACTTTATTAGAGGAGCAGTAAATTCTGGCTAGCCAACAAGGTGGACAGCCAAGGCTGGCAGACAGATGTGCAAGCTAATGTCTTAAACTGCTGCAGTTGGATTTGCCAGGGGCTGCCTTCTGAAACCTTTAGTCTGCCTCTGGTTTGTGTCTATCAGAGTTAATTTTTTCCCCTCAGAAAGTAATGGCAAAAATTGGCTTGTCTTCACTTGGGTTCTGCAGGAGAACCTACCATCCTACAGGGATATTTCCTCTCACCTCCCGGTGCAGCCCCAGCTGCAAATGAGCCACTTAATGTCATACATGGACTTTGCTAAAGTTGTGGCAGAAGCTGGGGCTGTCCCGTGCTTAATGAAGACTGCAAGAATAGTGTGACCTTCTCTTTAGTTACTCACTGCATTCATTAAATGGGAAATTTTCTGTGGAATACCAAAATTGTTTATACTGCATTAAGCAAGGGAAGTTTGCCAAATATTTAATGCTTGTTTAACTTAAAATATGTCCAAACTAAGTGTGCTCCCCTGCCTTTGATTTGATTTTGACATAAAGTATGAGAACCACCAAGTTTCAGCCTGCCACATATGTCTCTCTGTTGTCTAGATAGTTCCACAAACAAGGAGAAACATTTGTGGAGAAAGATTAACTTGGCCATGTCTGCATTGTTGCACAGGGAGAGCGTGGACACTGCCCTCACTTTGTGGAGCTGAGCTTTTCAGATCAGAGGGGATATTTTCAGGCAGTGTTAGTGTGGGCTGGGTTTCCAGTGAGCCTGAAGGCTTTTGTTTCCTTTCTGTATCACTTAGCATTTCCAACATCTATGAATGTCAGGCTGTTTGGAGGAATGTTCTCCTCTGGCAGAAGAACTGTAGCAGATCAGATGATTTTTCTCTTTGAGGGAGGAGGTTAAAGGGAGGCATGCAGGGCTGGATACAAAAGGTAAAAAGGGGAATGTCAGTCTTCATATGGTTCCCAGGAGGATGGAAAGCCAAGCTCAGATCAGCAGTGTGACCTCTGATTCAAGGAGTAGCAGTTGGGAGCCCCAGTGGTCGAAAGCATGGTTAGGGTTGTGTTTCCAATTTGCATCACAGACACTCCCTCTGATTAGGGAGGCTACCAGAAATTCATGGTGTCTGACTTCTTGCTGTTGTATGGGAAAACAGAGACACACAAAAAATGTTACCACTAAATGAGCAAGCAAAAAACCCCCATGGAAATAACCTGTTGCAAAGCCAACTGACCTGGCTTTGGTAACTGGAGATCTGCTGTCTGTGCAGAAATCTTGGCTTCTGCTGCCACTATAAACTTCTAGGTTTCTGGGACATTTCCCAAAGTCTGGCACAATCACCTTCATTGCTCAGGGAGGAATTGCTGCTGTGCAGGTACCCTCCACATCTGTGGGGGCCGTTGCCTTGTCATGTATCTTTTTCTACCACCTTTGTTTTGCCTTTAATACCCCTCTATCCCATGTTCCTGAGCTCTAAGGTGCAAATCTGCTGAGCTGCAGGTCCAGCTGCTGTGAAAAATTATTTTTTTGGGGGGGCGGGGGGAGATATGTGCTGCTTGTGTGGCTGCTGTTTGTGTGATCAGGGCAAATGGCACTTGAAGTTGGTGCCTTGTGTTGGCAAGACCTGGCTGCCCAGAAGGACCCTGGCCCTTCTAGGAGTGAATTCCTGTAGGTGAGTGCTGTTCTGGTATTGGGGAAGAAGACACCTGGGACCTGTAATGATGAGCTCTGGCTGCAGTTGGTTTGTTATTCCTCATTCTTTTTTTTCTTCTGTGGCACAGAGGATCTATAATTTTATTTTGCTGTCTGCTGCATCATCTATCTCAGCCCATTAGAGCATTTAAAATCATAGAATACCCTGAGTAGGAAAGGACCTACAAGGATCACTGAGTCCCACTCCTGGCTCTGCACAGGACACCCCAAGAGTCACACCATGTACCCTAGAGCATTTTCTAAACACTTCTTGAACTCTGTCAGGCTGGGTGCTGTGTCCACTTCCCTGGGGAGCCTGTTCCAGTGCCCAACCACCCTCTGGGTGAAGAACCTGTTCAAAATATCTAACCTTAACCTCCCTTGACAGATTTTCATTCCATCCACTCAGGTGCTATGACTAGTAACTAGACTTTTTGCTGCTTAATTTGCTGCCTAATTACTTGAGCAGCTGTCAAACCTCTGTAAGGTAGGCTGTTACTCCATCTCTCTTGCTTTAACCAAAGACAAGCAAATAAAGTCATCTCATCCTCTGTCTTAGAGATGTGGTAACAACCACTGACTCTGTATGGTGAAGAGCACAGGGCTATGCTTCTCTTTTGAGAAAATAAAATAAGAAAAGATGAAGGTCAGACATGACCTTTGTGCTTTGCTCCACAGTACTTGCTTACCCAGTAACTGAGAGGGAATTTTCATGAGTGGAGCAGCAGTAGCTCAGCCATCTTCACAGGCAAATGGTTTGTGGTACCTGTGAATTCAGACTGCTGCTGTACTTACTCGGCCCTGAGCTTCATCCCACTATGTGGTTGCCTGATGAGAGAACATAAAGCACCCACTAGGATCTCCTGCCACACAATCCAGGTCCCAAGGGGACTCTAGCTCCAGGGGATGGTCATGCCCTACCTGCCAGCCTCTTCTCTGTTCTCTCAGTCATGTCCTGAGCCTGCCTTTTCCATGAAAACCATCTGCTGATTCAGTTCTTCACCCTTGTACTGTATTGTCCTGTTTGCTTCTGGCCCCAGCCTTGCTGGCTGGAATGATGGATGACCTGGAAGGGAGATGTAGCCCCCCTGCCTTTCATTTCATTGCTCCTTGCTGTACCCCAAGCAGCAGATGCCTGTGAAATCCTGCAATCCCAGGAGAGAGCTCATTTGGCATTCCTGTTTAGCTCATGTTTGAGCAATGTCATGTGGACCCATGAGCTGTAAGGGGAAAGATTGTTCTCAGCAGAGACTGAAGTTTTAGAAGTAAAAAGGTGCTAGAATGGTCACTGTGTGTAAATTGGTGATTTCCACAAACACATACTAAATTGCCATGGTCCTTGAGAGATGTAGCTGTCTCCCCACAAGCAAGAGGCACCAGGCTGACTCTTCCACCAAATTCAGGCACTTGCAGAGGTGCTGAGGTCTGCTCTGTGTTCTGAGCACAACTTTAACAATTCCTTAGACACGGACAAAACAACTTAATCTTGTTCTTAGAAGCCATTGACCTTTTTCTGTTGACACTTTAAAAGGAAAAGTCACCCTGAGGCAAACTTCTGACATGGAAACATTTCAACCTGAGCAGTTCAGTGCTGGCAAAGTTCTCAGCAGTGGAAAAGATATTTTCAAAGGAGAAAGTGTCAGGCTGCTTTTAAGCATTGGGTGCTACCTGTTACACCCGTAACAGTGTGGGTTCATTCAACAACACCTTGAATTCTGTGAATCTGCTGGCTCAGCTGCTCTCCATTCCTCAGAGGACCTTTAGAGGAGTCAGGCTGTGAAGTACAAACCCAAGCAAAGTTGGAGGGGGATGAGAGCTGCTGTTTCATATACACAACTTGGCATGTCTTTGTATTTTCCAGTCACGAGGATGTCTTGCAAATTCCAGATGTGTGGAAAATTGTGCCTTTACCTTGGCATTTACTACATTTCCCATCATGGTCCTTGACTCCTTACAGGCTATGGCTGAGATTCTGCCATGGCCTTGGCAATGTCTGCAGTATTAAATTAAACATGCATGGGTTTGCCAGCTGTGGGGCCAAGGGAGACCAAATGGCCAACGTCTATATGCTGCTATTAGACTGCCTTAGCTCTTACTTAGAGGTGCTGCATGTGAATTACTTCTTGGCTACTGGGGATCTGTGCTAACCCCTAAACCATGCCTGAGAACTTGCAGATCACATCATTGGCCCTATTCTCTGAGTTTGGATGCCTGGGGTTTTCCTGCTAGTGCCTGGCTCTCTTGAATTTCCCAAGGTAAGCACAGCCTCTGTGCCCATCCCAAAACCATGCAGCTCCTCAGTTTTGCCCTTTGTGGTGCTCAGGAGTGGATTGTGCTCTGTCAGCCCTTGGTGGCTTCTCCTGCTGCCTCAGGGTATTCCTGTCCACAGTTGAACTTCAAGTAGCTTTGCTAGGATTAGCCTAGACATGGACAATTACTGAAATGTCTGTGATACCTGTTACGAATTCACTCCATTTAGTGCTCTAAACTCTTCCTCCTTACTCCTGGGTTATCAGCCATAGCTATTGCTAAGGAGTTTGTTAGGAACACCAGCAGGGAGATGAGCTGACACTGATGAGCTGACATAGTTTATTGTGTGCTGTGGAGGAGTCTTCAGGTGGTTCCAATCTCCAGTTCTGGTGACACAGCTGCAAGTAGCATAGAGGCAAAGGCTTGTGTACCACAGTTATCTGGCATATGGGTTGTGTCCCTGCTATGAAATCTTGTCTGTATTTCCGAGCCATGGAGAGCTGTGCAGTAACATGAATCTCCCATGAAGGATGGTCATCCTGCTATTTCTTCATGTAAAATTCCTTCACCAACAGCTTCAAGGACAATGCTGTATTGCTCAGACACTTAATGCTGTAGAATTTGTCTTGGGAAATAATATAATTGCATTTTTTTCATAACAAAGCCATTACACTGTCAAAAGCCTAATTTTCTGTTGCATTAGCCGACAGCCAGCAGAGATTGCTGGGAAAAGAAAGTGCTTAGCTTAACCTAAATTTCTTGCTAGCAAGAAAAATGGAATGAAAACAAAATGAATTTATAATGAAATGGATTTATTTCTGGGCTTTCCTATTGTGCTGTTGTTTGCTTTCTTTGAGGGCATTTAGAACTGATTAGCAGCCCTGGAGACAGAAGTCCATTATTTACCCAAAGAGCAGCCAAAAATGGAGAGACAACAATGCAGCTTTCCTCCCTCCCTTTTTCTCTATCCTCTGCATCCCAAAACAAGCCTCAAATTTGCCCAGAAGGGAACATTCTTCATCGAAGAGAGGACAGCTAAGTCTGTGTGGTCTGCTGCTTTCTGTTGGAGATGCCAGCAGAGGATTTGCTGGAGGTCTCCAGTTCCTCAGGGTCAGGTCCCCGTGCTGGGGAGAAGCATGGAATGCCTGCCTGGACTGTGGGAGGCAAAGGGCTGGCAAGGGTGTCTGAATCCATCTGTGCTTAACCAGCCTTCTGGGAAGCAGGATCACAGGGGCTCTTCAAGGAACAAGGAGGATGAACATGTGGTCTTGCTGAAGAGATTTTGCAAAAGCCTGCACAAAAAATGTGTTTCTTTCCATGGGAATTAAAGCTAGGGGGAAAAAATTGGGAGAGCCAGATATGAGCTGGTCTGTGGCAGCATCTCTACCCTCTTCCTCCTCCCTGGGTCCCAGGAATTGTTCCTGGAATCTCTGCATGCTCTATCTGTGGTGCATGGGCACTTAGATACCTGCAGAGATCCCAAGCACCCGTGGCAATTGCTGCCTGTAGCATGGCATTTTTAATTGCAGGTTTAGAGGCAATTACAAATAATTTGAAACATAGCCCTGGTTTATTGGAGAAGGTTTACAATGTGGGGAAAATGCTGTCTTTTGTCTCTCAGTTACCCACTGAGGTAACAGCATGGCCAGTAATGGATATCAGCTCCAAAACAGTAGGGGATTTAGTTCTGGAGGTGGCTGTTCCCTCTCTGAAACAAGACTAGAGCTGCCTCATGTTGTTCTGTTTGTTCCCAGACTATTGAAACCATGAGTAAATCCATTCTACTTTTTCTCCATCCCTAATCTTGCATGTTACATCTTATACAGAGGATTTTTTTCCCCTAGAAGGAACAGGAATTTGATCTTAATGGCTTACTGTCCTGATTAGAACCTTAGCTAAACTTGCACTGTAGTGAAAATATTAAATTCAGGTTTGTAACCATTCTTTGCCCTCTTCTGGCCATAAAATGGTGTTAAACTGCATATTTTCACCTCTGATTTGGCCTGTCCCCCAGATTTCAGTGCATTAGGAGATTTTTGGATCTCATGTTTCTTTAAAAGTATTGTTGATAACAATCAAAACAGAAATTACTTTTATAAAAGAGCATTACTTATTAAGTCAGACATCTGTTTTTGCTTTCTCTTTTCCTCCCTTATGCTGAGCAAGACAAGGGAAAGAAATGTCAGGGAGGGAAATATGTTGTTTGAGTTAAAGTATAGAAGTCATATGCTTAGAGTAGCAAAAGCATAGAATTTATTCATTCCTATGCCAGTGTGAATAAATATGGATGAATCAGCCATGAACACAGTCAGCCTTGATGTTAGGGGAAGGTTTATAACTGCAAGACAGTTTTAAGACCAGGCTTTCAGTGGGTGTGAGACAGCCAAAAATAGCAGCCTTTTATCAGTGTCGTGTAAATGGAGTTGCACAAAGAGGGAGCACAGGTAACATGGAGATGGACTTGGTGACTCACAAGGACTTGGTGACTCCCAGCCCTGTGTACATCCCAGCTGTGTGATCCCATTGAAGCAAGAGTTGGTGCTAGGGACTGGTGCTGAAGGGCAGGAGGAGCAGTGTGCTGGCAAAGTGGGCAAGGAAAGTCATCTGGACAGGAAGGGAGTGGGGGGCTGAAGTTCATCTTACTCCAAAGCATTAGAAAGATGTCAAAGATTGTGACTGCCCAAGCACCTTGAGGAAATGAAGTTTCCACAAGGACAAAGTTACAGGAGTAAAAATCAATCATGAGAGGGAACGACACAGGACAGGAAGCAGACCACAGTTTGACAACACAGAGCAATGAGAGCTGCTGGCAATTGGAGAAAGTTCAGTGCTAATGAACAGCAGGTCTGGCACTTGAGAGAGAAATTAAACAGCCTGTGGACAGCAGAAAGGGTTGTGTAGCAGAGAGACACTCCAGGTGACTGAGTTTATTACCGGGAGCATCCTTGCTGAAAACCTCACACTGCATTGGTGGTGAGAAGAAAACAACACATTTCTGCTCTAGAATGGTACTTTTGCTCTTCCTGCCTGGGATTCCCTTGTCCAGGGCAAGGCTGAGGGTGGAAAGGACAGTGCCAGGGGCCAGAGGTTCAGCAGCACTGGGATGCAGGGACAGAGCTGTGCCAGCTACAGCTCCTACAGCAGCCATGAGTTAGTGATGAGTTGGATGGCACAAAGCCACCTTTTCTTGCCTTGTGATTTCAGTAAGGTGGTGTGGGAATGGGGCCATTTGACTGCCCATGTGGTATGAAAAAAATAATTTTCTTGGGGAAATATTAGGAGAAAGGACCTGTGTGAAGAGGACACACAAAAACAGCCACTTCTTTACTCTGGCTATAATCTGTCTTGTGTGCATATGACAGTTTATACACTCACAGAAAAAGCACATGCAATTAATTCAGCCCACCTCAGACATGACAGGGGAGGGAAATAGGGGAGCACTTGCCTCAAACAATATGATAAACTATATAGTACACAGCAACTGCAAGGACATTGCTTTTCAGAGCATTCACAACAGGGACAGGCCAGCTCCTGTGACAGGGACTCCCTTGCACAAAGCAATGTGGCCAGCTAAAGGAATATCATGGATTTTTCTAAGAGATCTCTGCCCCTTGTCTGTTGGTGTGCCTCTGGTTTGCACAAAGCATGAGAGCATCAAGATCTCCCCAAGACATTGGATCCAGCTGGTTTGATGGTTACTCTTCCACAGATTCTGGTGGGTTTGTGTTGGTTTGGTTGTTGGTTTTGTTTTTTGGTTTTTTTTTTTTGACAGAGTTGTGTTTATAATTCCCTATCTTAGCTATGTGAGAGAGAGAGGGCTACAGCTTCCACCCAAGCTCTGAGCTTATCTCTGCCAGCAGCTGGTGCCACAGGCTGGTGTGATCCTTGAGAGCTCCTGTCTGATCTCCTGAGCTGTGCCAGCTTCATCCTGTCAGAACAAAGGGCTGGATTTGGAGGGGTACAGAGGAGGCCATCATTCAGGGAGACACCTTTTCTTGCAGGTTGTGGAGGGTCAGGGCTGAGCTCCTGCATCAATGCTGAATTTAAGTGGGAACAACTGAGAGGACAGTATGTTGGGCTGAAATTCTGCCAGGCCACTGGCAGAGTCTCCCTGTAACATTGTGAAGGGGCTGAGCTGCATGCTGAGACTATGAAAAAGCTTCCCTTCAGCATATGGGGTTGGGAATTTGGTTTGGCTTGTGCTAGAGCTGGGCAGGGGATATGGATGTGTGCTGCAGATGTCTGTATTGCAGCCCTCCAAGTGCCTGCCCTACTGACTGCTTTGGTGTTGCACAAACCCTGAATTTGCTGCCCAAGACCTCGAGTGCTCTTTGGGTTCCCTCCCTATAGCACACATTTCCCAGCTGTGGGCAGTGGTGCTTCGCATGCTTGATCTGTGACAAGCTCTGGGAGCCATGAGGACAAAACAAATGAGAAACACATGTTTTATTGAGCAAGTTTGCGTGCTGATAGCATCACGGCCTCAACATTTTGCACCATGTCTCCTTAAGGCAGTTGTAACTCTCAGGGAAAGCAAGAAAGCTGCCTTGGTTTCTGCTGGGCTAGTTGGGGGCCTGAGGGGGTCACAGCTGGTCCCAAAGCCAGAGTGGTCTGTGCTGGGATCTTGTAGCATACCTGGCAAGCTGGGGTTTGCAGCTCTCTCTCTGGGCTGAGAGGCAGCTGCTCCTCCCTTGCAGTGCAGCTGCAGCTGCTTCGAGGAAAACTTTTGAGCCAGGAATGCGTAAGGATGCCGGCATCTGTGTGTGCTCACAGCCTTTCATCTCTGAAATGCAGCCCAGCCAGGCCACAGGGCAGAAAGCAAAACGTCCTGGGAAGGGTTCAGGAAGTATTAGAGAATAGTTCATGCTGTTGGAGGTGATTCAAGCAGTGATCCCTCTTCTAGGAACGCAGGCTGCAGGAGGCATGGAGAGCCTCGGGGTCACTAGCAGGGCTTGGAGACCTCTCTTTCTAGCCCAGGGCATGACTGAAGCTCATAGCAAGTCCCTGATGCCTCATCACTGTCTCTGGGGGGTGAGAAAGGTGAGATGGGCAAGTGCTCAGATTGTTGTCATCACATGTGACACTGGCACTACCTTACTGGTTTGGGGCCAGACAGGCTAGTGGAGTTCAAAAGCCCTGTGTTTAAGTGACTGCAGTGATGTACTCAGGTCCTTTATGTCTCTGCAAGTTGAGCCACCTCTGGGTGTGCGTAGAGGTCATGGCAGTGTCTCTTGAAATTACCCATCAGGGGTGGAGAGCTGGGAAGACCCAGGCACCTGCTCTGCAGCTGGAGGCAGTGCTGTGTTATCCCTGCATGAGTCCTGGGTGCACTCTGCTTCCCAGGCACATGTAGTGCACATATCAGCCTCCCATTTAAGTTTCTGCATGCAAACCTCCTGATGCCCATCAGCTTGCCCAGCTAGGTTTGGATGGTGCCAGCAGGGCAACGATATCCTCCTCTGCTGACTCACTGTATGTCTCAGGAGGCAGGCACGGGGGTCTGAAGGATGAGAAGGAATGCAGCAGGAGCGAGTGTTTGAGAGGGGAGCAGAGCAGGGTTTGCAGCCCTGCTACAGTTTGGACTGGGAGCTGCCTCATTAAATCACTGCTTTGCTGGAGTGGCTCAGAGGAAGAGATGCCTTCCCTGAAGCAGGATCTCTCTGGGTTCTCATAGCCACCAAATGGAGATGTGGCTTTATTTTTCTGTTTGCTTGTTTTTCAAAGTCGAGCCATGGGAGTCGGCATCCAAAGTCTTCCCAACTAGACAGGAAAAAATTCCATGGTTGCAGAGAGAGGGGAGAGCGATGTCTGCAACAGTTCTTCGTTATTTCCAGACACAGTCACAAAGAGCCAGATGGAAGGAGATGAAAGAATTAGAAGAATAGGTTGCTTTAGACACCAAATAACAATGTTATAGGAATAAAGCCATTGGAATAACTTATTGGTTTTGTTTTTTTAATTTCCTAGCTGAATCACAGAGTCAACTCAAAAACTGCATTTTAGGTCAGTTGAAATTCATGTTTTATTTCCAGCAGAAAAAAATTAGCTGGGCAAACACAGTTGCTAAGCTTACCAAAACATGTTTTTATTTTGCTTTCTTTGACCTTTAAGCTTACATACATAACCTCGTGAAATATATTTAAAAATAAGAGAGGGAAAAGAGTTCATCTTAGAAATCATTTTGGAATCAAAGCTGCTCCCTGAACTAGGCACAAATTTCCAAATAGTTTTGGTCTACCTCAAATTGCATTTCCTAGTGAATTAGGTCTCTGTCTGAAAAATGTTACCCAGCCTTATTTAGGAGTTATAGGAAATCAATGGTCACTTCTCTTGTTTCTTAATCACAGAATTGCCTTTGGGCTGCAAATGCTGCCAAGTCTGTGCTGTCAGCCATGGGGACATAAGGGAAGCTCTGCTCTGGCAGAAGTGGTGATGACTGAGTCTGGCTCCCCAAGACTACACATGTAGGTATGGGGTGTGCCATTTCTCATGAGCACAGCAGAGGTTGTTTGCTTCACTTTCCCCTTCATTTTATATACTGCTCCTCTGCTGGCAGGGGGATTGTGGCTCTGACAGGTGTATCTTCCAAGCAACACATCATAAGCTACCAGGTCAGGAGGGGTGTTGGGGGAAATAGCATCCAGCTTCCTCACTGATAGTCCACACAACATAATTATCTCTTGTTCCCCTTCTGTTTACGCTGTGTTAAATCAGAAATGAGGCAGGAGACCCACAAGGACACACCAGTGTAAGCGCAAGCAGCTTGCCTAAGAAAAAGCCTCCATGTTTGACCAATCTTCTTGGGTGGCATTGGGTCCAGCAGAAGCTGCAGGGAGCAGTGCAGGGGCAAAGGGGCCACTGTTGGCTGTGGTGCTGATAGCCTGGAGAGACACCCATCCTTGGGGCATCCATGGGAAGGCTGGAAACCCTGGGACTTTGGAAAGTTTTTCTCTGTCCTTCCAACTGTGGCAGTTTCCATAGTGACTCTACTTTGTAGCCTATTTCATAGTGATGCTGCCAGTTTTCTCATGGCCTTCTTGCCTTATCAGAGTTTCCTCTTGGCTGTCTCAGTGAAGAGGTCAGTCATTAAGTGTAAGTCAGAGACTTACAGAGCTTTCCCTACCTCAGAGGGAAGTCTCTTGAGCATAGGCATGAAATGGTGTTAGCACTTCACAGGGATGGTTTCAGGTGCTGGTGACTTGACTGGAGGCTTTCTGAAGAATAATAGGGACAGCAGGAGTTGAAAAGAACATGCTGAACATAACTAGGGTCACAGTTCCCCTTGTGCTGGGTCCCACATGGGGCCCAACATTGCTACTCTTGATCTCAGTGAGGGGCTGTGGGGTGACTGACTGCCCTTGCAGTTTAATGGGACTTGCTTGTTGCTGATGTGATGTTTCTGAGAGCAGTGAACACATGCATGTGTGTCTCTCCCTGTGTACCTCTGCAGCCTTCCCAATGTCCCAGTTTCAGCAAGGATTTTCACTTAGTTTTTACAGCAGAGTTTTTTCTCTCCTCTTTCCAATACTAATCAGTAGATGCACACACCTGCCAGTTGTCAAGTCATCTCCTGAAATCCTAGTTTGCACTTTGCAGGCTGCAGCATGGTAGAGCTTTGGCAGACTTGCCTTCAGCTCCCTCTGGCTACAGGGACACAGTTTAACCTTGGATGGAGCCATGCCTTTTTGGCAGATGCACCACCGATGAGCAGACTCCAGGTTCCTTCCACAGCCCACTCAAACTTTTCCTCTCTTCCATGTTCACCTTACTTCACTTCTATTTTCTGGTGTTCCTGTTAGTCTGATAACCATTCCCAGCTATATGATTTCAGGAAGGGGATGGGTGCTCCCTCAATACCACAGGCCAAGAAAAGTTGTCTACACAAAATAATGCCTAATAATGAGAGGTTTTCTGAGCCTTCCTCACTGTTCTCACTGGGTAAAGGAGATTTCATGACTGCATGAAGTAGAGAAGCTTCAAAGGAGAGAAATGACTGTGACAGAGCACTGTCCCCTGGGGATTCACTCTTCCATAGCTGCCTCCAGCAGAGCCATTGGGTAGAGCAGACCCAAAGCTGCTCCGCATTAACAAGGAGCTGATCAAATCCTTGAGCCAGGATAGAAAATGGGAAGTACAGAACTGGCTTATGTCCAGCTCTGTTCTCACTCTCCCACACTGAGGCTGACTCAGTGTTTCCCTCCACTCACACAGCAATTTCCATTGCTTTTTTTGCAATGTGCTGTGGTGGAAGGAGAGTAAAGACGGACTAAGGGACAGAGCTGGGAAGAGGGATCATCAAATCCATTGCAGTTGGATTCCCATCCCAGTGAGGGGAACAAAACCACTGAGGACTCTTGCACAAGAAGCTGGAGGCTGCTGGTAAACCTCAGCATTTCCTGCAATCTACATTCCTCCTGTGTATCCAGTTACTGGAAGGGGTGTGAATATGCCATAGGGTTGTAAATTCTAACTTGCCTCCCACTGCTTAGCTCAGTCTTTCCTCCTCTCTGTTGGAGCCAGGTGATGGCTGAGAAATGTGCCAGATTTGGATTCCATTCAGAAATAAATCATCCCTGGTCAGAAAAAAGAGGCAACAAAACTTAACTGGCAGGACCAGTAAAATTTGCAGGACTTCAGAGTGTGGGAAATTAGGGGAGTGAAGGATGAAAAAAGAGGGCTGCATGATACAGAATGAGCTGTGGGTCAACACAGATTTAGGGGCTGAAAAGGGAACATTTGAGGTTGTATATGGCACAAAGTACCTCAGACTGGGTAATGGGTGTGGGAACAGGCAGCTGTGTCAGTGTACCTCAGAATGGGGCAGATGAAGGAAGGAACATACACCTTTGGGGAAATGCCATCTGTCAGAGAAACCTCCCTTTTACAGCTGAGCCTGGGTGTGCTTAGAGAGAGAGAGAGGTGATGACATCCATGTTTGGTTGCTAGCAATAGTTTGTGGTGCACAGCTCTTCTCTGGTGTGGAGGCCCTGAGGGTGAACTCTTCATCTTCCTCCTTCATCCTCCTGTTGTCAAAGGCTTCCTCTGACAACTCGTAAGTGCTGTGACATACAGAACATCACCCTCCTGCTGGAATTCAGAAGTCGATGCTGGTCTTGTTCTTATTTTTGCTTTAAACAAAATAGGATGGAGAATTGTGATTCCTAGGAGCTCAGCCATGGCAAAATAGAGCCTGGCCCAGGGCAATCAGGATATGGGAAGAAGAATCATACCTCAATGAGGAGTACAACTGGTGCATTCTCGTGACTCTAGCTGGTCAGAGTGACCCCGAGATACGTTAGAAAGTCTCTTTTTCCCAGCCCGACAGTCGAAGAAGGAGTCAGGGCTCTTCAGTTCTCGGTCTCAAGGTTGTTTATTGTACCTTATCTATAAAATTTTTTCTCCTGACCTGCCAAGGTCTGCTCAGCAAGACAGTCAGAGGCACTCTGCCTGCCCCTGGGGCAGTGTTATCTTTTTATACTAAAAACTACATATACAATATTTACAATTACTTTCCAATACCTATCACCTATGTTAGACAGTGAACTTCTACTCTAAACCAATCTCAAAGTGCCAACATCACAGCAGAAGATGGAGGCCAACAAGAAGAAGGAGAAAGGCTGGACGCACCCAGATTCCTCCATCTTGCCCCCTGAACCCCGATTCTAAAAACCCAAAAAAATCTATTTTTCCACCCTGTGACAAACTAATTATTATTCTACTTATACTTTCATGGCTTGCAGATCCTCATATAAGGTTGGTAATTTTTTCCATGGGTCATAATCAAAGTCACAGGTGTCTTGGGCTCTGTGCCAGGGTCTCTGAGCCCCCTGGCAGAGGTCCTGGCAATCCAGGACAGCCAGAGGGATGTCCTGAATTCTGACAGTGTATCACTCATTGAAGTGGTCCTGGCTCCAGACCAGAGAGCAGAGGGAGCTGAGCTGCTGTCTTCTGTTCATTCTTGAGCAAGTCTTGCACCTTGGGCCTTTCCTTTCCAGTCTTGTCACATGAAAGGATGACACCAATCTCATCCCTAAGGCCCTGTGGAACTAACTTCATTTAGGACCTTTCACATGCACTGAGATGCTTCCCTGTGTGTGAGGGTGATTTTTCTATCCAAATACAAAGTGACTAACTTGATTCCTCCCTCTGAGAACCATGGTGCAGCAGAGCATCACATCCTCTCCTCCTGTGGGACTGATTCTGCCCTGCTTACAGCTGAAGCCTCTTCAGCTTGTTTGGTATGCACAAATCAGTCACACTCTGAACTCCTGCCTCCATGCTGGGACCAACACTAGTAAGAAAGATCCCGGTGGTTGTGGAAAAGCCGGCAATTTCACCACATGATGCAGCAGAAGGGAATCAGACTCCTTCTTCTAGAGGTGCTGTAGGGATAGGTGGAGGGAATAGTGCTGAGAGAAGTGCAGCTTTGGGCCATGACATTTTGGAAGCTGTGAGTATAAGGAGTGTTTTTGCCTGAGCAGCAGAGAGGCTGCAGGAGTGAGAGTGCTGCCAGATGCAAGCTCCCTTCCTTCTAGCAGCCATTTTCCAGACTTGTTTGCAGGAGCGATTTCCTCTTCCCCAGACTCTCATGTCATTGTTCCCCTAATGGGGCCTCACCGGTCATTGCCTTGTGGTGGAAAATATGAGGCTGTGGGGGCCAGAGCACAGACATTCCTTCCAGCTTAAAAGGGAAAACAGAGCCCTTGTGCAGCAGAGTCCCCCAGAGGTGTGCCTGGCTCGGGAACTGTTTCAGCAGCATCACGCTGTAAGAGACATCAGCTGTTTGGCAGATGCCTTTTTGCTCTTGATTAGGTTGTGGGGAGAAAACCCTCCTTCTTCCCAGTTCTTGCTTCCCTTTCCGTGCAGGCACCAAATTCTGCCTGCTCTCTGTGGGACATGAGAAAGCCATGGCTGGTGTGTAAGGGCTGCTGCTCCTGCCAGCAGTCCAGGCCATGTCTCCACAGGGCTCAGTGGGGAGGTAGAGCTCTGTATCCATCCTGCCAATGTCTGCAAGGCAATGCTGCCCAGGCAGTCTTTTTTAGCAGCAGTACAAGCATCAGACATCTTCATGTCCCTTTCCCTGACAGAGTCATGGACGAATTCCTACAAGCAGGTTTTCACAAACTGTGTTGTTTTTCCATGGCCTCATGTAGAGGTCACTGACCTGATGGGCCCCCTTTATCACAGAGGTCACTCAGAGCCTCAGCCACTCTCCTGCTCAATGCACATATGATGGACACATCTGATTCGTGGATCCTGGACTGAGCAGCCAGCAAGTCAGGGAGGGTATCGCACAAATGGGTGAGGTAGGGGTTTGCAGAGAGGGAACCTCCTATGAGCTCTGGGAGTTGCAGTTCCTTCCCTCTATTGCCTTCTTTTCTCTGCATCCAGATTTTCTGGGAACACACCCTGATTCCTAGCATGTGCAGAGATGCATGGTCTGGCTTGTTTCCCATGAGCAAAGTCAGATGCCATTAAATATTCATCTCGCAAGCATTCAAAAGCCTTTAAGGGGTTGCACTTGATGTTTTAAGAGAGCCAGTCCTAGATGTCAGTTGAGAATAGAAAGAGATAGGAGCAAAGTATTGGAAAGAGGGGTTGGCTGATGTCTAGGTGTGTGTATTGGTGGATTGGGGCACATGGTCCTCCATGGCAGGCATTCCACAGGGAGTGCAATAGCTCCCGACACTGTGTCCAGATCTCTGTTCACAGCCCTTGATTGAAGCTGGCTGAAATACTCTAGTGATGGAAGCTCTGAGGGGGCAGAAGGGAGATGGGAGTCTGTCCTCCAACACAAAGAAAATGCGGTAGGGGAAGCACGAGGGTCAGTGGCAGGGAGACAGCAGGGGGCCTGGATTCATGGCAGGGGGCTGGAGTGAGGATCTGTCCTCAGAACTGCAAGCAGCAGTGACATTGAGTCTGTCAAGAGGAGAGGCTGAGCCAGAGAAGTGTTGTGTGGGGCTCTGAAAAGGAATTACTGCCTGGTTCCCTAAGGAAGCAAGGCGATGTCAGCAGGCTGTGTCTGCCTGCCTGTCTCTGGCCTCCAGCAAGCCTTGACTCTACGGGCCTGTTTCCAGCACAGCTGATAAAGCAGCGGAGGCCTCCGAGATAATGGCATCCAGCTGGTTTTGTGACTCTAGGTGACTGCCTTAATGAGAGGGGCCTGTGAAGACCTCCCCTGAAGAAGGAGTCCATGAGCTGCCCTGGAACTGGCTGACAGACAGGCCGTGCAGAGCGAGCTGTTGGAAACTGGCCTTCATTAGTTCTGCCGCTCACAGGATGGCTTTAGGAATTAGGGGAGGGGGAATCCTGCAGTTTAAATGGCACTGGACCCCTCTGCATCCAGCACAGACCCCATATTGACACCCTTCAAATAGGATATTGTTAGCATTGGGAATGTCGAGGGAACATTGTCAAATGCAACTGGTCACACTCCCTTGGGGAATCCAGCCCTGGTCCAGACTTTGCCTGACAAACATCTCTTCTTTTTTGACTACCTAGCTCAGGGATAGCCTGGTTTTGAGCCTTTCCAGCTGCCTAGCAACACCTTCGCTGGTGTGAGCAGGACATGCACCATGTGCCTTCCAGAGACAGGTGGGGAACCCCTGCAGCAGGGGAGGGAGGAGTTCCAGAGGGTGCCACTTTGACCAAAAAAAGCGTTCAAGAGATGACCTTGCACCAGTGTGCACAGCAACCTCTGGCAGGAGGTTTCATTCCAAAGTAGAGTATGTGTTATTCCACAGCCTATTGTACCATTCCAATAGCGATGATGTCCTGGGATTGTCCTGATAATGTCTGGTTTTTTTGGAGAGCTGAATAGCATGATTCAATCCCCGATTGCTGGGCTTATCACTGTCTTTTTTTTTTGCTAAATGAAACTCAAGCCTTCCAAGTAAGAATTTAAGATAATTTGTGTGGATTTTCTTCCAACCTGAGGCAGTAGCCTAAAGGAAGGAAAACTGTAATGGTCACCTTACCTATCTATTTATGGCAAGCCCAGTGTCAGGGTGCCTGCTTGTTTCACGCTAATCTGCTCAGTTTATGCTGCTGCCAAATTTCCGCCCCATCACACCAGAGTGTTAGTGGATCCAGGGAGCTGCCACAGGAATTGGGTCAGGTTTGCAGGGAGGAACAAGTGCTTTGCTTGTTAGTTGCAAACCAAAACAACAGGACAAACGTGCTGCCAGAACCAGCTGCACAAATGACCAGAGGTGACAAGCTGGCTGCCCCTTCGTGCCCTCAGTGAACATGGGATCTTGTCCCCCTGGCCCTCTGCAGGAGGACACTGCTGCCGAAAGAACAGGAGAAACACTTGAGTAATGGGATGAAACGCATAAGCCAAATGCTTTCTCAGTGCCATCACTGTACAGGAGTTTGTAAATTTTCCTGGCTCCCTCCTGAGCTGCTCTGCTGCCCAGCTCTCTCTTTTTGAATGTTGCAGCACAATGCTTCTCCCTCCCAGCTCCACAACAGGAGTGGAGGGAAGACATAGCTTATCTCAGCTTTCTGCATCATTAACCTACTGCCTTGTGTTTCCAAATCTTTCTGCATTCAGAAGCAAACATTGCCAAGACAACAGCTAGACAAGGCGCTATATTTCATGGCTGGATGTTGAGTTGGTTTAGATATTATACAGGCTATGCAGTTTATGGGTAGTACCTTGGCATGTTCAGAGATTCCTTACATCCCTACTCCCCTGTTAGTTGTGGCAGGCAACAGGCAAAAGGGATGTGAATGTGAAGATGTAGGGACAACTGGCAGAAATACGTAGCTGCACAGCTTATTTCTCTCTGCTGCATGGAGGGGAGTCTACTGTGAACTGTACTGATTATATCAGAAAACTTGCAGCCAGGTTTTGCTGCTGCCTTCCCTGAGGCATGAGAATCTGTGCATGTCTTGCAATCCCAGACATCATTTTGGTGCCCTTTAGTTTTGCCTTCTCTGTGTAATACTCAAGTTTGTATAATGCATGGGATTGCCTCCCATAGGAGTTTTCAGTGCTCCAGCTTTAGAGCGCTTTGATTTCCGTGCACATCATGCAAGGCAAAACCACAAAACCTTGATTTTACAGCCAAGAGCACAGAGCATTATGTGAGGGTCAAGTAATTTTATGTATTTCCAGAAAGTGATGCCAAAAGAAGAAAGGACCTGCCCTCACTGCTGATACCAGAAAAGGTTGTTACTTGTATGAATAGGAGCAGGACAGTAGGTAGTATTTCTCCAATGCAGTATGGGCTGCTGAGAAAAAGACTTTTGAGGTCTCAAAGAGGAGATTTTCTGTGGAAAGATATGCAGAAAACAAGCCAGTATGAGGGGTTGTTGTAAAGCATATTAACTCCCCATCTTGTCTTTCTGCTTGTTTCCCAGAACATGTGTAATGGCAGTAATCCCTGCTGCTCTCTTCGGGCTGTAGGGCACTGTGGACATGGAGCTGTGTGCACAGCTCTTCTCTGCAGGTGGAATCTTCTTCTTCCTTACAGAGGTGTTTTGTCATTGAATTGTTCGTGGTTTCAACTTTCACAGGCTGGTTGGGAAAGTCCCAGTTCCCACCAAGGGACACCAGACAGTCATGGCTCAGTAGGGGCCAGGGGAGGAGGCAGCCAAGGGAGAGTTGGGCAGTTCCCTTGCAAAGGCAAGGAGCCGTGATACCTCTTTTCTGTCATGCGTACAATCATTCGTATCTCACTGCAGACACTGCACTGTTTCCATGCAGTCCCACCAGTGCAGAGCAGGCACAGCACCTGGCAGGACCTTGGGATCCTGTGCAGACCTGGCACTGCCTTGGTGTGTCAAGTCACACTCAGTCCTGGACAGCCGGGTGCCAGCAGGGACTCGGAAATGCTCCGGATGTCTGTGCTTACTCTGTGTTGGGGGTCCAACTTCTCAGCACCAGATGCTGCCAGAGATGAGAAACAGCCTTTTCCACTGCCTAATTTCCTAATTTTAGCTCTCCACCTTGAGGCCCTGCATTGCTGGTTGCTATGGTGATCCTTCACCACTGGCATTGCCTCTGGCTTTTGCCTGCGGGTGCCTTGGAAATGTCTTTTTCCTCCTCAGGAGACAACAGCTGAGGCAGAGGCATTGCATGTGACTCTCTGCACTGTCAGCTCAGGTCTTCTGCTTAGTGTTTGCCTGTTAACATGCACGAACCTTCATCCACGGGGTTACATTTCCCAGCCCTCCAAAAGCATTGTGCATTCCCATTCCCATTCAGTAGACAAGCTGGGCTATGCATACATGACGCTACCCAGCTGCCCTGAACTTCTGGCCCTTGAGCTGTTGAGAAGAGCATTCTCCATGGTCTTTGCCAGAGAAGATGTCTGAGAAGGTCGTGCCCCTGCAGGGGGAAGGGTCAGAGTGCCCCTGTGTTGTGGCAGACATTCCAAAGGCACAGGCGCTCCTGCCCTGGCTTCATCCTTGCTGCTTTTGCACCTTCCCACTTGCTCTCTGGGCGGCAGAGGAGTACCTAAAAGAGAGAGAGAGAGCTTGGGCACCTCACTCGAGGCAGAAGAGAGGAACTGCCTTGCCAAGGCTTGCAGTGGAAATGCCACCGTGCAGCAATTAATAACAACTCTCTGCCCTTTCCCTTCTGCCTGCCCGAGCACGCTGTGGACTGGAACGGGTGACACTTCCCAAGCACAGGATGACAGAAAAGGCAATGGCAGCTCTCAGAGACAAAGCAGTGTAAAAGCTGTGATCCCAGGAAATCCTGATTTTAATTAGTTTAATGGCAATGATGTTGAAACACTGTGGAGTCTTTTTTTAGAATTTTAAATTTAAAAAATTTGTGGTTTATATTTTCAAGCTTTTACAAGGCAGGTGCAAGGATGGCTATTTAATATTAAAGTGGCAGCTGCCTCACTCACTCACTTCAGTGGGTGAAGCTTTATAAAAAGCAAACATGACAAGATCCAAGGTAAGATCAGAGTATCTCTCACAAGAAACCAGTTTGGCTGGTAGATTCTGGGAGATCACCAGAGAATTGGGAGATTATAAAGCCTCATTTGCAGACCCTCAGTGTACTCATCCAAGTCATCCACCTCTGTCTCTGTTACACTGTCAGTTGTGCACAGGAGACTCCCACATTTGCTGGGAAGGCAGCCAGGAGCTGCTAGAAAGAGCTCCCACCCTGTGGTATGCCACAGCTGGGTTTGAGAAACCCTGTGCCAGAATGAGAGGGCAGGCAGGCAGAGCAGCTTGCTTCATTTCTTCCTCTGGCTGAATCCTGAGGTGGATAAAGCCATGCTGGAATGTGGCAATCAGCCCCAACACCCTGCCAGCCTAGGGGAACTTAAGGCAATAAGAAGAAGCAACCAGAAAATTGTGTGGCTTTGATTAATAAGAAAAATCAGAGTAATGTGGCCTTCTAGCCTGGCAGGTGGCAGAGTGTCTTCAGAAGCTGTTCTGGTAATATCACCCTGCCAGCATCCCCATCCCAGGTTGCAATGGAAGAGCTGTGGGATGGTTCCTGGGCTTTAGCACTAGCTGGGAGGGAGCTGTGGATGGCCCCATTGGAGACTGGGTTTCCAAGTGAGCTCCCTTGGGGAGAGGAGTCCAGCAATCTGAAGTTGGGCACTGCAGATGGTTGTTGAGGCCAGCTGCATTGCATTGAGGCCAGCAGTGCCCTAAGTCCCAGCCAGGAATGAAAAGCCAGGTTTGGCATTGGCGGGCATGGACGGGAGGTGGCTGCTGGCAGTCCTGCCTGTCCATGGGAGAGGCAGAGTACTGCCATCTATTGCAGGCAACTGGATTACTGACCTCACTGGGTGGCCATTCAAAGCTGTGCCCAGCTGATTTTTTCTCTCTTTGACTGCTTGAAGGGATTGACAAGTTGTTCAAAACTCCTCTAAATGGATCAGCACTTTGGTAGCCATGTTGCATTTTAGGTGTGTGAGTGCCCAAAGTCAGACTCTAGCCTTGGACAATTTGGGTTTTTCTTTGTGCATTTTTCAAAATGAGCTATTCCTCCTTCCCTGCCCTGAGCTGCATGAGGTTGCTTTGTGCAGTGAAGTACTCCCACTGTTCCATGCCACCCCAGAAGCGCCTGGTTCATTTACCCCAGCCCTCCCCTGGAAGGTGGCTGGAGAGAGCTGGATGCAGGAGAAGGGATAGTGTGTCGCTTGTAGCTCAGAAACAAAATGTGAAAGGAGATGAAAAGGCAGAAGGAGGGTGATGCTGTCTTCATGGGGAGAACAGGCCTGGGACATGGAATACATTTCTCAGCTAAGACTGGCATGTCCAAACACTGTATTTGACAGAATAAACAGCAAAATAGGAACTCCTGCAGAGAATCCAAAAGATGTTTGTCACTATGTGAACCTGGAGGGATTCCTGCAGTGCTTTGAAAAGACCTTCTCAGGTTTGATGAATTGTGCAGTAGGCCAGCAAACAAACTATTCTGAAGACCAGAGCAAGGTTATTCAGAAAATGATCTGGCTGCCTCTGTGGGCTGTTCAGTAAAGACAGAACCTCTCTGTGAAATTGTGGTTTGAAAGCAAAACAAACAAAAATCTAGAATAAAGAACAAACAGGAGGAAAAAATGTGTTCAGCATTTGTCAATAATGCTTGCTCTTCCGACAAATTCTGTTCCTTTTTCATCGCCTATTTTCAAAAGTAAGGGATATAGGTACAAAGATGCCACAAATGAGCAGAGTATAAGAATAATACTCTGATGAGAAGTGAAAAAACATTTTTGTATTAGAGGGAAGAAACACAGCAGATGTGATTGACTTATCTCACTGATTATTTTTCATTCCTCAATCTTCTTTCTGATGTAAAACTGTTGCAGAAGCCAGTTGGCTGGCATAAACCAGATACTCAACATACAGGTGGAAAATGTCAGGTGAAATGAGAGTCACAAAGGAAATTAATGACAAAGCAGGGAATTAAGCCAGGCTCTTCAAAGTCTGAACCCTGGAACTATCTTCTCTTTTAAAAGTCTATTAAAAAAGGCATTAAATGGATAAAAATAAATGGTAGTTGTATGATTAAACTATGGAAATATTCCACACTAGGTGTCACCAGTTTAGGAATGCTGTGGGACATAAAAAAAAAAAAAAGAAAATATCTGACAGTTATGTGAACAACAATACTTGTGATGACTTTGGCTAGGAGAAAACTGTAAAGCATATAAATTGTGCTGCAGGACATAAGTCAACTGCAGGCTGTCAGGAATCAGGAAGGAATTTTCATTATGGGAGGATTACTGGATAATTATCTCACCATGACAGTGTTCTTCCTTTAAAGTGTTTGATCTTAACTAGTGAAAGCAAGATAATGGGTCCAGTTTTTTGTGACAAGGACATTATCTGGTGCCTGATGACAATTTTTCTGCCTGTTTGTATTGTACCTTTCTCTAGGGATATGTTCACCTTCTTCCTAAGTGTCTCAAGCAAAGACATTTCTGCTCCCTACCCTCTGTGAAAAGAAATTTTAAAGACAGCAGTCCTTGACATGAGCAAATTATTCTTGCCATTCATGCTAGACTTCCTCTTGCTCATGTTTGCTCCACTTCTCCCAGGTGATTTTCCAGGAATGACCTGAAGGAAACCCTGTATTCTTGGGACTGTAGCCCTTGTTCTTGTGTCTGCTGCTTCTTATTGTCTGAGCTGTCCATCTATTGAAGTCATGTCTCTCTTGTTCTGTCACCCCCACCTTAACACCGTGGTACCTTTTGGTCCTGATACCAGTTAAATGTGCTATTTTTTTTAACTGTGTTGTTACTCTTGTGGAGAATGATGTATTTTGTGTCTCTGACTTTGTATCTTGCAGGAAGAGCCAAGGAGCAAATCTAAAATCTGTGCCAATGTTTTCTGTGGAGCTGGGCGTGAGTGTGCAGTGACAGAGAAGGGAGAGCCAACCTGCCTCTGCATTGAGGTATGGGAGCAGCACAGGTTCTGTGTCTGGGACAGGTGGCACCACCATCACCCCCCAGATGGGTTTCTGTCACTGGAAGGATCCCGTGGTGGAACAAGGCTATGGCTGTTTTGAAGCAGCTGCAAATTCAGAGTGGCTCTTCAAACAGCAGGACTGTTTCCAGTGTTGTGGGGGGGAATAGCCCTACAGGGTAGATATAGTCTGGGACTCACAGCTGTGCTGCTTGCAGGACTGCCTAGGGTCTTTACACGCACAGGAGACTTTTGTTGGGAAAGCCCAGGGGGGTATGGATGTGCAGCTGTCTTTGAAGGGCACTCTAGGGAGTGGTCTGTGAGCTCCAAGACAGCCTGACCTCACTGGCGCCTTGTTTGAGGAGGTTACAAGCACCCTACTAAAAATCAGCTTTTGTAAAATGGAAATAATTGTGGTAGAGTGCTGTAAGGATGAATGGCTGTATCCAGCAGGGAGTCAGAGATGATTAGAAGAGTCTTTCCCAGCTGTAGGGACACAATGTCTCCCTACTGTGCTCTGCTCTGTGCCTTCAAAACATTTCTGCCTGGCTCCTGGGAATGGCCATGTGGCTCTTTGTTCCCCCTTCCCTCAGAGCTTGCAGCTCTGGCATGACCAGCCTGGGCACTGGAGGGTGAAATGCTCTGTTAGTAGGAAGAGAGTCTGTCACTCTGGGTAGGCTTGACCAGACCAAAAGGAACAGAAGAGAGAAGCTCATAGCCTGAACAGTGGCACTGGTGAACTCTCTTTGCTTTGGGCTGTGCTGTTTGTTCATGGCTCATGGCTTATTGTGCCATTTGGTTGCAGAAGGGTGGAGCAGAGTCTGCAGAGAGATGCAATGGAGCCAAGCAAGCGCAGGTGCAGAGACCAGAGGCACAGAAACACCTCTGGGCAGGCATGGCCACGGCACATGGAGCAGCAATTGCAGGATTATGTTCCATATTTATGCTGAGCACTGATTTATCTGCAGGGGTCTACTTTCAGAAAGACTCCTGTCATGCTGGTGATGATGGAAACTGGGATGAAGTGAGGCCTTTGAACTCACACCCACAGACCTCCCTGTGTGGGTTTTCCTGGGTTTATGATGGGTGAGTTAGCCTGCTCCAAACACAGGGCCAAGGGGACTAGGCCAAGGACTTCTCCTGAGCTGGGCTATGGTTGGACTCACCGAGCTGTCCCAAGGAGGTGGGTGAAAGGCTGTGTTCTCTGGCTCTCCCACAGAAATGCAAACCTCACAAGAGGCCTGTGTGTGGGAGCAATGGCAAGACGTACCTGAACCACTGTGAGCTGCACCGTGACGCCTGCCTCACCGGCTCCAAGATCCAGGTGGATTATGATGGCCACTGCAAAGGTAACCCTGGCAAGGAGGGCTGGATACACTCTCAGGGACGAAGAGCTGGAAGGGAAGCATGGCATGAGAACAAGGCAAGGCAGAGGCCTCACCAGCAAGACCTTGTCTCACAGTTGCTGAGTGGGGTAAACAAGGCAAGCCTCTGAACAGGAGCCAGATTCAAGCAAGAGTCCAGATGACCAGGCAAGCTGGCAGTGATGAAGCAGGCCTGAAATCAAGTTGTGAAGTCAGGACTGGTGATTCCGGTAACCAGAATCAGACAAGAGCCAGACGAGCTCATAGTGATGCAGTCTGCGGCGTTAATTCGGCCTCCTGCTGGGTTCAGGGTGTCCCCAGCAGGCTGCACAGGGTCCGGATAGTGCAGTCCTGTTTGGGACACACTGTCTGATTCCCAAGCAGCTCTCAGCTGCAGGCAACCTTAGCAAGCTTAAGGGATATCAGCTCTTTAGTGATTATCAGCTCATTGTGATTTCAGCTCTCAGCTTGCTAGGTGCCTAGGCAGGCAGACACAGGGAGAGAGAGGAGAAGGCCATTTAGAGTTCCACAGTGATGTCTTAATTGAATCTTCTGTGAAGGGTTCCAGTGACAGCTCTTCTACCAGAACGGAGCTAAAACAGCCCTTTATATAGGGTATAGGGGGATCAGAAATGGTCTAATGGCAAGGGTTAGAGGAAAGTGACCTATAGAGTTACAGAGAGATAAGCAGGGGTCCAAAGGCGGAATAGGGCTTCTAGCTATTCACCATGACTTGGCATTTCCTATCTCTAGGCTTCTGCTTGCCACAGGGCCCCTGCAGACCCTGTGCCTGCTACATAGCAGGGCTGAGATCAGTCACCAGGTCAAAGCCTGGATCAACAGTCTATGGAAGAGAGTGGTTGTAACAGAGCTGGAGACAGGCATGGCTACAACATGATAATCACAGGCAAGGACTAGGAGTTGAGGAATCAGATATGAAATGGAGCCTCATGGTTCATGATTAGAGAGTTTGGATGGAGGCTCTAGGTGAGGCCAGCAGGGTCATTAAGGCCCTCATTAGTGCACTCAAAATCCTGACACCTTGACTGTGGTGGGACCTTGGAGCTATTGTCTCCCCAAGCTTCTGGGAGTGTGGCACTCAGGAGAGCAGGGCAACCTTTTGCTCCTGCTGCCTCACTCTAAGCTTTTGGATTCAGCCAGGTAAGTGTCCCAGTTTAACTGCTGAGGAAAAGTCATGCTCTGAGGATAAACTCCTAAAACCAATACTATCATCCATGTTCCTAAGAACCTCAATAACTTTAGGAGCAAGGATTTTGCCTCATCAGTGGGCCTGTTTAACACACACACACACATACACACACACACACACACACACACACACACACACACACACACAGCAGCTGCATGGTTTTCTTGTGTTCAGACAGAGTTTCATGTGTTTAAATGTGTGCCCACTGTCTCTTACCCTCTCACTGAATACCATGGATAAAAGTCTGGTGCAGTCTTCCTCATTTCCTTCCATCAGATTTATAAATATTGATGAGATTGTCCCTGAGCCTTCAATTCTTTGGTCTAAACTGTCTTCAGTATCTCCTCATGGTCCAGGGATTCCAGCTCCTCAATCATGTATGTGGCCCTCATATACCCAAAGACTCCCAGGTTCTTCTGCTTTTACCCATGGTGGGAAGAGATTTGTATTGCTTCACACTGCATCAGAAATGTCCTCTTCTGTCTTTCCATTAACAGAAAAGAAGTCTGAGAATCCAGCTGCAAGTCCAGGTAAGAAGCTGTGTCCTGTTTGGCTGAGGCCTCTGTATGAATTTGTATGCTCTGGGAGATGGGCAGAGGGTGTGCTGGGGGGGGTGCAGAACTCTGTGTAAAAAGCATATCCTGCATGGGCTGTAGAAGAGTCTGAGTTGATAAATCAGCTGAAAGGTCATTGCCCAGCTCTTTACTCTTGAGTAACCTTTCAGAGCTCATTCATCTCCCGCGCTTTTCACTGTGCTGGGATGTCTCAGGGACTCAGCATAGACTAGGTGCAATGAAACCCAGTTTGCCCCCAGGGACTCAAACAGTGTTCGTCACCCAGACTGAGGGATGGAGCACTCTTTTAAAAGGAAACTTTGCTTTAGGAGTCATGAACCAATGGGTGCAGAGGCAGAGAGTCAGGAGGTACAGCTGGACTGCCTCTACCATCAGCCAACCAAGATGATCTTGAGTCTCTTCTAATCTAAATGATTCTATGATCACCTAAATTTTAAGTCTCTTCGATTCCCTGTGCTTGGTTTCTCCCCTTATGTATTGCCATGTGTACTTAACAGTGGATTTTAGGGCCATGGCTTGTCATCATGAGATCCTTTTCCTATTCATGACCTCTAAATACTGGAACTGTATAATCATCAACTTTAACTTCCTATGACAGATGAGAGCAAACTCTCACACAAACTAAAGAGGAAGGACCATGTCAGAGCACAGCCACCACCCTAAAGCAGTTTTAAAGAAGTACAAAATGAAACATGCAGAATCCCTATAGAGCTGATTTTTTTTCATCTCTCCATCTGCTTGTGATAGTAGTCACTGGATTCAGAAGATCCTTAGTGTGTGCAAGTGACATGAATGCACACTGATTCCTTTTCTGGCTTTGCTGACCATTGGGCAGGTGTGATAATTCCCAGCTAGGCTTTCAGTTTTGTTTCTAAATCACAGCTTGTACTAGCACACAAAGTGATAACTGCTCTGGAGAAACCTGTGACACTGGCAAGCACTGTGAATGAATAAGCCCAACCTGACTCCCTCTCATTTCCAGTCAGAGTGGACAAACCAGGGCTTTGAAGAAACAGTATTTCGTGAGATAGTAGGCTCTAAAATTCAAGTCTTGGAGACGGGGTGGTAGAAAGGCTTGCTTAGTCTGGATTTCCCCCTTGCAGAGGATAGAGGTTTTGGTATTTCAGGGTTGACAGCTGAATGACAATTCTACGCAGTGTCGGGAAGCCTGGGGACACTGTCAGTTACCTTCCTCCCTCAGTCTGGGACTCTTCACACCAAGATGAGTCAGCTCCGGGTTGTTCTTCCACAAGCTTCAGGAATAGGAAGGAAGAGCTTTGGCAGGAGTGTTGTTTTCCAGCCGTGCCACATGGTGTCACCAACAGCCCATCCACTATTCAGCACATGACATATCTGCTTGGATCTGGCAGTGATGTAACTCCAAGGACTGGACCGAGGGGCTGCAAGCTGCCATCAGGGCGAGCTGGCTGGCTTTTATTTCCAGTCCTCTCTTTGTGATCTCCCTGCCAGCTTGATTTCTCTCACTCTTGTTTTTCCTTCTGCTGCACTGTCTCCCATCACAGTTGTCTGCTACCAGTCGGACAGGGACGAGCTTCGTCGCCGGGTCATCCAGTGGCTGGAAGCTGAGATTATCCCAGATGGGTGGTTCTCCAAGGGCAGTAACTACAGTGAAGTCCTGGACAAATATTTCAAGGCAAGTAGGGCAGCACCTGCCTCAAAGCCCAGACAACATTTCTTGCCTTGTCACTGCATTACAGCTGCTGTGCCCCCAGCTGAGAGGTTCCAGTGTGTGATATGCCTGTTGAGCTGGGGACCAGAGGGATCTGATACGTCCTACAGCCTGATGTGTCATGGGCTGCCTGCAGCAGCCACTGACTGAGGCATTGACACAGCTTGTGCCAACCAGATGTGGAGCATCTTTGATTCCTGGTGTCTGACCTGCCCTGGGGAAAAGGAAGAGGGCAAGCCTCATATGCCTGTAGCAGAGTAGAGAACTAATCTTGGGTAAAATGCCAGAGGAAAAGAAGGGAAAGTGCTGGAAATGCAGGAAACTGTGGCAGGGGCTGCTGATTTTTTGGCCTAGATAGTCCCAAGGCCATGCTGAGATGGGTATAAGGGACATTTGGGGGCTTCAAGGAATATGTCCCAGTTGTGGCTGAGAGCTGGCAGTTCCCTAGTTCTCTGCAGAGTGAAAGCCACTTGAGTCTTGGGCCTTGCAATAATCCTGTTCCTCCCTCCTCCCTGTCAGTCTATCCCTCACCCCACCAGCAGATCCCAAGCTTCTCCCATGCTCCTGCCACATGCACTGCTGTGTCCCTCCCCCTCACGCCTGGCTCCTGACAGAGACTTCAAAGCATTCAGGATGAAGCTGGAGGAGCAGGTGGGAAGAGGGGATAGCATTTAAATCATGAGCTGTTGACAGCCAGAGATTAATGGTGCCTGACAGGAGTTAGCACTGCAAGCAAATCTGCCATGGCAATGGCACCCCCTGGTGAGACAGAGGAGCTGGTCCCCTCGCTCCACAGAACATCCTCACATTTGCAGTGGAAATCCACTGCCCTGGGCGCTCCTGTCAGTGCCTGCCAGCACCAAAAAGCAGCAGTGTCCTGTGTTTGTCCCTCTGCCTGCAAATATGCTGTCCCCAGCCACTTTTGCAGGGTCTCCCCAGGTCATAGGCTTTGCTGAAATGCATGAGCCAGCCACAGGCTTGTTCGACTGTCACCACACAAGCCGTTCACACCCACTGTCCCCACGCCTGTCAGCGTGCTGGTGATATCCTGAGGCTGAGCTCAGAGGCAGGGAGCCTCACGTTCTCTTTACTGTCCCACTTTTTCTAGAGCACTGATCCCAGCCAATGGGTGAGAGATCTTATGGCAAAGAAATACCTCTGCTTGTACCAAAGGAAGAATTTCCATGGCCAAGGTCAACAGTATGAGGTTCAGTAAGGGCAAATGTCAGGTCCTGCATTTGGGTCACAACAATCCCAGGCAGAATTACAGGCTGGGGAAACAATGGCTGCAAAGGGAGGTGGTGGAGTCACCATCCCTGGAAGGGTTCAAGAAACAACTGGATGTGGCACTTGCTGCTGTGGTTTAGTTGATAAGGTGGTTTTCAATCAAAGGCTGATGATCTTGGAGATCTTTTCCAACTTTAATGATTCTGTGATTCTCTATCAGGTGATAATCCACCTTTTCAACTACCTTATTCTTTAAGCTTTGAAACATTTTTAAAGCAGAATTCAGAGTTTGGAGCAACTTGGGACAAATCAAGGCAAAGCAAACTAAATGGCTTCATACATAGAGAAATTTGTGTCAGCAATGAGTGTCTGCTGTTACTGGAGGAATTTTTTCATGCCAAGCTGTGGGGCTCTTCATGCCCTGCATGATTCCTGTGCTGCATGTAGGAAACACTGGAGGCATAGTTGAAATGAAGCTTTTCCCTTTTCTCCTTGATGGGGAGGTTTGTAGATGTGGCATTAAGCTACTTCCCTTCTGGAAGCCTGACTTGTGGGGCTCACTGGGATGTGCTTTGTTCGTCAGGCAGGTCATGACCTTGAAGGACATTATTTCAAGAGGAGCAAGAGTGGTAGTGGGAAGCTGCTCCATTTTGGAGAATCTCTGTGGGAATGCCTTAATGTAGACCATAACTTTGAAAGGCAAGAAAACTCACTTAACAGTCTGGGTCATTAAGAGAACTGCAGTCATTTTGACAATAAAAAGCAGGACAAGAGGCTTCAAAGTCTAGTGGAAGTTGACATGTGGAGCAGTTACACAGGATTGTTTCCCTAGCCCTAGATGTTTCTCCTGAAACACACAGAGGTAACAACAGGCAGTGTCTATTCCAGCATTCCTGAGAGCACTGCACAAGGAGCCACAGCGACCTGCCCCAATCACACAGCAAAAATTAGGTGGCAGCAGTCTGTGTGCAGGATTAATTTTCCACTCACAGCAATGCAGCTGTCTCTGAGGGGGCACAGCAGATCCTGCTGAGTGCCCAGCACTGCGGTGTCACATCTCCAAACAGGAAAGCAAAATGCAATTACTTCTTTGGGAGTACAGCCAGGATTTTGGGGCTAAAACTGCTGCTCTTCAGTGCCAGGAGTCTTGTCAGGACCTTAAGAAGTTGATGGTGAGGTGTTGTGCTATTGCATTAAATTTTTTCCCTGGTATCAGCAGAAAATTGCTTCCTGTGATTTTTCCCTTTTGTCACTGTCAGAGTCTAGGCACAGCTTTGGATTTACACATATTGGAAAGCTGACACCTCCTTGAATGCAGCTGGTGTGCTCTAAGGCAGGAGGTATATAAGAAAGCTAAGAGCTGGCTGAAACAAAGAGAAGAAATAGGGTTAGAGCCATAAATCAAGCAGCAGGAGGTGAATGAGAGGCAGTGTAGCTTATCTGTGAGAACAAGGCTAGGATCATTTCTCTCTTATTCTGAGGCTAATGTGGATATGTTGCTGCTTTTCTCTGAGCCTCTTTCTTTGTGAAAAACAGGGATAATGGAACTTGTCTCACTAAAGCTTCAAAATGCTATGTAGGTATGGAAGTGGAAGAAGGAAGGGGTACTTTGAACTGATAAATGAGAGCTTCTCACATCTTCCTATCTTCCCCTACAGAGCTTTGATGATGGTGATTCTCGCTTGGACTCCACTGAATTCCTGAAGTTTGTAGAGCAGAATGAGACTGCCATCAACATCACCACCTACATGGACCAGGAGACCAACAAGTTGCTCAGGTGGGCAGTGGACAGGATGCCAGAGGGAGGGCCAGGGGGGCAGATGTGGTAGAATGAAGATGGAAATTCACTCATGGTAAATATCAGCTAGGGCTTGCACTGGCAGAGTTAACTGTGTATGAAGTGGCTTCCAACTTAAATAGGTGTGAACACACAAGAGGAGCAGTCCTATCTCTACCCTTCATGTTAGGCACGTATTCCAATCCTCTTTTGCCCTAAATGTAGCACTTGTGCAGCCAGAAGGGAGTTGGGTAACAGAAGATTTGTCATCTTCTTTCTATTTCCTAATAAATTAGCTTTCCTGGGGACTGCCTCTCCTTTTGCCTAATAGCTACATCTAGTGCAAGGAAGATGGTGGGAAAACACCATTCATAGGCAGCTATAGTTTGAGAGGTTTCCCTCTTTCTTTGTCTGCCACTGTGTGAAAAAAAGGCTGCTTCTGGTTATGCTGTGCTTGCATCTCTACCTGTGTGACAGCATGTAGATGTCAACAAATGTGGATGTCCCATTCCTGCTGTTCAGAATATTCCCCCCACTGCCCAGCCCGCTGCCAGACAGAGTATTTTGTGACTGTTCTTCTTTTCTCTGTATCCCATGAGGTTTCCTTAGAGAAGCCACTTGTGCCAGACATCTTGGAGTCTCCCTAGTTATTACTGTTTTTAGTCACCTGCACTCTGAAGACAGTAGAGAGGCACTGGCCTAGCACAAGCCCTGTGCAGAACAAGCCTCTGTGTTTCCTTTCAGGGGACTCTGCGTAGATGCCCTCATCGAGCTGTCAGATGAAAATGCTGACTGGAAGCTCAGCTTCAATGAATTTCTCAAGTGCCTCAGCCCATCCTTCAACCCACCAGAGAAAAGTAGGAACTCCTCACTTATCTTGGGGAACAAGAGGGGTCCTGGGAAGGGAGGAAAGAAAAGAGAGCAGCTTCAGGCCAGACATCTGGTGCTGTAACTCCGCAGCCAGAGATAATTTTAATATATGCCTGCCTCTTATCCAACAGCACCCTTTGTCTCTGCATTGTTGAGAGTACTGCTTTTACTGTCCCAGAGCTCCTGCAGCTCTTGTAATAAGAAAGGTTTGGATTTTAGCAGCAAGGACATAGGTTGGATGGGTATGGTATGCTTGTAAGATCAAGGCATGTATTTAACAGTGCAGAGGTCAATCATGTGAGGAGTTCATGGCCAGATAACTTAGGAAAGTCAGACCAGACCAAAGTCCTGCTATGCTCTGCCTTTCACACAGAGAGCCTCCCTGATGACCATCTCAAAGTTCACTATCCTTCCAAATCATTTCCCCAACTTATCCTCACCTGGATCAGAATAACCCAAGCTTTCATTTCAGGGGATCTTTTCTTTGTGCAACAAATAAGGAAATTCAAACAAATCCAACACTGAGATTTCATTTGGAATTGAGAAATTGAAATATGTTCTTCTGATGAAGAAAAACAAAGGGTTTGACTTTCCCAAATTATATTTTGGCTGATTTCACTCATCAAATTCAGCATGAATATTTTAGTCATGAGGAAACTTCTGATGGTTGGGGGAAGGAAGGCTTCCCCTTCAACCAAGGCATCTCCAAAGTATGCTTCCTTTAGCCTGCTCGCTCTCTCACAAGCACTGCCTTTGTTTTGTGCCTCTTCAGAGTGTGCCCTGGAAGATGAGACCTACGAGGATGGAGCAGAGACCCAGGTGGAGTGCAACCGCTGCGTCTGCGCCTGCGGGAACTGGGTGTGCACCGCAATGACGTGCGAGGGTCCGTATGCTCCCCAGAAAGTTACTGTGTGTGGGTTTGGACAAAAGACTTCTCACTCTGTGTCCTTCCAAAGGCACCAGCTATCCAGGGTTCTTCTCTCTCCAGCTTTTCCTCAGCTTCTCCATGGCTGGTTTCTGCATAACCCTCACTTGTTCCATGTTAGTCAAACCCAAGCTGGTACTGTTCCAGAGGTCAGAAATTATGTAACTGGGCTTGGGGCAATGCTGATGGGGTTTGTAGTTTGGATTTGGTGTCATGAAAATTCAGCACTAAATCTTCCAGACTAGAGCTACTCTGCATCCTGCTGGTGCAAACCAAATAGGTCACTGGCTGCTACTGTATATGTAGGTGTGAGCAAGTCAGGATATGTGTCCATATCCTCACTGTATCTGCGTTTATGGAATTTGTAAAACAGGCTCTAGGATCCTGTCTTGATCAAGAGGGGATATAGGAACCTTCATCCAATGCCAAGAAAGGACTCTAGCTTCTTGCCACAAAAACTGTAGAATAATGCTGATGAAGGGAGATGGTGCTACAGTAAGGGAGGGTTGTTTGCTCCTCCTTTGGAAGGCCCTTAAACTTGCACAGCTACGGTACAATTGTGAGAGGTCGTGCAGTTGTGAACAACAGCTCTCTGTTTCACCTTCTCATACATAGTTCAGGGCCAGTGGAATGCCACCTTTATTCTGTGTTGGCAAATGTATGGGTTCTTCCCAAGGAGTCACATCCAACCTCCTAGCATGGTGCTGCATTTCTCTGGCCTTCTCCCCTAGAAACCCAGCTCTTTTTATATCATTTTATATCCTTCCCTAGAAACCAGGCCCTTGCAGTGCTGTGTGGGACCTGCCAGGAGTACACTGGTTCAGATCTATAGTCAGTAGCTTGGGCAGAATAGAAGAGAGGGAAACAGCAGCAGTATGTACAGAGTTTTTCATATTTATCTCATCTTCTGCAGCAGAGGCTTCAGGATCACCTCAGTTCAGACTTAGCTGTAGCAGCAGGAACTCACCTGAGAAAAGACAACTGTAGTATTAATAGAGCTGCCAGAGGAGCTGTGTGTAGGTGTCATAGATTAAGCAACAGAATGAGAGACACTTTCTGTTGCCTCCCCAGAAACAACCTTCAAAGTTGCTACGCAACACCTGTTCTTGCAGCCTACTTTGTTCCCTGCATCCATGACAGAAGCATGCAATGGGAAAACGATTCCTTGACTTTCTGCCCATGTCAGAGCAGCAGAGGAGTTAGAGGCTATTGTTAGAGGAATAATGAAACTGAAGAATCAGATCAAACACATCAGCAAGTTACATCTTCATTGAGCAAAATTACCTCTTCATTAGATATCAGTTATTGTACTTGGGTAGCACTGAGCTTCCATTTTTTCCCTACAAGAGGCCAAGATGTTTGAGCTAATTATAGGTGTTTCTTTTCAATAATTTGCAGCCTCTTCTACATGGCTTTATTATCAGTCACATGGGAGGGAGAGACAGGGACAGATTTCACATCCAAGTTGTGAAGTCCCAGGCAGCCACAAGGCCTGTTCTCTTTCTAAGAAGCCAACCCATACCATCCTCCAGCAAAGGCTTCCCCTAAGCTTGAGGGATGCTGTGCCTGACCTGCCTCTCTTTGTTCTTCATGGTTCAACATCTGAAATTTGCATTCCCCATTTGTGAAACACTAAACTCCATTTCTGCTTCCAGGGAGGAATGAGAAGATGCCTGCTCAGAGACATCGACCTGATCAAGATTTGACTGAGGAGGAGATGGCCAGATACGTTCAGGAACTGCAGAAGCATCAGGTCAGCATGAAGCTGGGAAGGTCTGCTTGCACTGAGCCTCCCCTTGCCAGATGGGTTCCTTCTGTTTCTGTCACTTGGAGATTTCTAGAAGTAGAAGGGAGTAAGAGGTAAAAGGAGGAGCAGAGTAAATGTCTTGCCTGTGGGGACAAGATCAGGAGTGGGGCTTTCAGATACAAGCCAGTGTTGGATCAAAGACTTCAGAGCACTACCAATTCCTGTGTCATTGCAGAGCTTCACTTCTGTGCTCTCTTTTCTCTAGGAGACAGCTGAGAAGACCAAGAGAATGAGCACCAAGGAGATGTAAGGGGCCTCCACAGCGGAGGAGCCCAGGAGGATGGGCCCAACCTGCCATCCTGTCCTCCAGTGCTGATCTCAGTATGCACAAGTGTCTGCTACAGTTGCCCAGTCACAGATATTTACATGTATAGCGATGGGTTATTTGTTTTGTAATACACAAAGAATGGGGCCAGGAAAGGGGAGCAGAGCCCACCTGTTCAGGGAGCTTCATTGCTGGGACCTTGGAAGGCTGGGAGGGATTTACAGCAGCCTCTGGGGCCCTTCCCCAGAACAGACAGCTGCTCCCTCCAAAAGCTAACAGGGATTTCTTGTTCCTCTGGATCTGGGGAAAGGATGGAGGTCAATGCTGGATAGAAAAGGGGGTCTTCAGTCAATACAATTGTCAGCACCACCCTTGGCTGCAGAAATACAGGCCTGGCAGTTTTGTGGCTGAACACGTGTGCTGCAGGACACCACTATCCAAGGACCTTACCCTTTGCTTCGAGCTCCTCAAAGCTGGTCAGCCTGGTGTGACAGCTGGGAGTCGTTGTGCCATGCTGGCATAAGTCCAGCACATTCCTCCTTGCTTTCCACCAGACTGTCCCCAGCAGCTCCTCCAGTACACTGTGGGCTCCAACACAACATGGTTCCTTTTGACCTCATCTCACTCTTACTCTCCCTGCCCCCTCCTTAGAGGTGCTATCATATTTTTTTCTTATCACATTCACATGCTGACTCCCCTTTTTTTTTGTTTCGGGTTTTTTATTATTTTATTTCCTATGGTAGTGATTCAGCTTTTGTATGTTTTGTAGCTCTAGATCTTTCACGAAAACCCAGCGTGTGGGTTTTTGTTGTTGACAGTGCTGTAATGCCCATGCACAGTTTGTATTGCACTGTGCTCAGCTGCCACAAACACCACAGGCAAATTGTGAGCCTTGCACTACAGGGTATTTCCCAGCTGGGGGATAGCAGTGTCCCTCGTGGGAAGGAGAGACAGGGTTGGATGTAATTAGTTTCACCAGACACAGACTGCCACTGCAGCTCTCTAGCTCTCACTCTTGTAGCTAGCATTGACCATGTGCTCAAAGTCTGTGCTCGTGCCTCTCTAAATTGCTCAAAGCAGTCTAGAGACAGAGGGACTAGGCAATCCCATTAGTACAGTATCTTAAAAAGCTTAACTATGTAGAAAACTGTTTAGTTGTGCTGTTGGCATCATCTTGGGCTTTTCATCTTCCTCTGGGGTGAGGCAGCAGTGTTATTCTTTGATTCCAGGTATGAGTTTGGAGTCAGGGCTGGAAGCCTCATTACTGACACATTTCTCAATGTCATTATCAGACCACCTTTGACCACTCTCACATTCCTTCGTGGGTCAGTTTCATCCCACATGTTTCTCAGAGCATTGGTCCTACATGTAAATGAAATGCTCTTTTGTTGATAGTCACCTCTGTAGCCTGAAGCTCAGCTGATTTTCTTATGCAGTTGTCAAATGTACTTCATGTACACCTGAACATCCATGTTCCCTTCATGCCTGTGCTGTGCTTCCCAAGCAGTTGCATGTGCCCTGATCCACTACTTGTGACTTCCATCTTTCTGTTTGTGAGCAACTTCAGCAGTTGTTGCTGTGTATCTTGCAGTCCCTATTGCTTGCTCAAGCAAAATTCCACTTGCATCTGCAAAAGCATGTCCAGTTTGAGTGAAGATCAGCAGGACTTGAGTCCCAACCTTCCCCTTCTTGCACAGTGCTTTCCTTGAAGAGGAGGAATAAACTGGTACCTAGAAGTATAGGAAAAAAAGAAAGCTTGGTCCCTCCTGTGCTCTTTCCCATGAGCCAGATGTGTTAAAGGCTGTCTGGTTGTTGTGGTGTGAAGCATCTTATTCCAATATCTGGTCTTTGGGCTGTTTTCCTGATGTGAAGCCAGAGGACTTCCATTAACTTTGACATTGTGCCACTTTTCCAGTGAGAGCTATAATGTACCCTGGCATTGAGGTTTTGGTATCATAAATACAGGAGACTGTTTTTGGGGGTTTTTTCTCATGAGGGCCTGGATTTGAGTAGCTGTCACCTGTGAAGGTGAGAGGAATGAGTCCATGTGAGCTGAGGGTAATGTGGACAATGCTATACTGGGACAGAATAATTGTGTTCTGGTGGCACTGGAAGAAGTGGTTGGTGAAATAGGAGCACCCATTAGACATAGGCTTGCTCCTTCCCAAGAGTATGAGCAAAAGGGCTTTATGTGCTGGATCTGGAGTCACAGGAACATTGTTAATAATGTTTTGCTTTATTCCAGCCCTGCTCTAAAAGGTAGTTAGTGCCTCCCAGATCACTTCCTTCCAGCTTGGGTTGTTAAAGTGCCTTAGAGAAAACACAACAGCTTGCCTTAAAGGCTTTCCCTGGGCAGGGATAACATCTTGTTCAGTCAGGAATATTTCCAACTGTGAAAACCAGAGCATGTGCAGGAAGGGGAGGCGAATGCACAGCTTCAGGGCTTCTGTAGGCTGCACTGTGATGTGTTCTCTGTCCCCTCCTGCCCGCTGTGGCTGTGCAGCCATGTGGATGGGGGTGGCTGCTGGGGCAGCCAGAGATGTGTGCTGGCAGCTGAGGTTTACAGAGCTTGCTCTTGCACTGAGGGCGGAGGGATGGGCTGTGGTCTCCGGCAAGCAGAGCTCTCCAAGAAGCCATACAACAGATCCCAGGGTAGCCTAGGGCAGCAGCTGGGAGTGCAGCAACAGTGCCTCTGGAAAGGGCTGCTGCTGCCTCTGGAGCCTCTTCCTCCTTGTGCCCCCACGGAGGGACGTGGTGGAAAGTGGGGCCCCTTTTAAGGGCAGCAGTTCTCAAAGGGGACCAAAACATCTCAGCAGCCGAGACTGAGCAATGCTCAGGCTTCTGCAGGATGGTCACTCAGTAACCCCTGCAGGCTGCTGGGGAAGGAAGTGCTGAATTTCAGCCATTGCTCTCTGGGATGATTGCTGTACAGACTACAAGGGGCAGGGAAGGTGTTTTGTTTTGTTTTTCCCAAAAAACCAAATTTAGGCAACAAACAAAAAAGTCCCACTCCTCCCTCTATATTCCCTCCTGTACGTGTGTGAAATTTATCAGTATTCTGTAGGTTTCCTTAGTGCACTTATTTTACTTGATTTTGTAATTTTTTTGAAGCAGGGGGGTTTGGATATTACTGCTAAATAAATGAAACAAAATTTAAAAAATTACACTTGTTTGGTTTATTTTTCACAAGCCACACAACTTGTTTTCAAAAAAAAAAATCTGTCTTTGCACATTCATATACAGATCTCAGTGTGTTGGACAAATATAAGACATGACTGTTTCTGTTTTATAGCTGGGGAATCAGGTGGAAAGAACCCATAGGCAAGCAAAAACAGTAACTAAAGGCCTTGAAATGTGACTGAATGGTGAGATAGCCTTCAGTGGTGTTGTATGACAGGAGGAAGTGCCCTACTATTCATCTCCCCAGCAATGCCACTGCTGTGAGTGCTTCTGTGCAGATAATGGTCTGACAGAAGAGAAAGCTGCCTTGCTTTGTTCTACTTGGTGTGCTCCTTCCAAAGCTGTTTAAAAAAGAAAACCAAACAACTTACAAACATTGGCTCTTCCATGTTGTTTTTCACGCCAAATGGCCTCTTTAGCATGTACCAGCTGCTGCACATGCAGTCTTTTCTGTGGCATTCCCTGCCTGTTCACTGCTCAACTGCAAAGTGAGGCTGCTTTATTACTGCAATTTCTACTGTGAGGATTCCCCAGGATTTTAAGAAGAAATGAATGGAAGCAGCAGCCACAAATTTAGCTAGGTGGCACTACAAATATTTTGCCTTGTGCTCCATGCATATTTACTGAAGCAAAGTGGTTTTGAGGTGGGAGAGAGGAAAAGCAAAAATTCTGTTGCCCGCTGCTTGTAGAGGCCTGGGAAAAACTCTGACCTGTTTATGTTGCGCACATCTGAGTATTAAATTACTGCACTATCGTTACATACCCTTAATCACAATTCTCCAGTGCTGTTAAACTTGAGGTAGAGAAATAGGCTATTTAAGTGGTAGATCAAGAGACTGAACTGCATTTGTAAGGTATTTATTAACTTTAGCTCTGAAGACAGGAGCAGACTGATCTATAATAAGACTCAGTTCCTGAACCATGTTACAGGACACACCTTGAGGAGAACCAGGCTTAAAGCACTACAAAAGACAAGAGCAAAATCCAGATGACCTTACTCTTGTGCTTACGTAAACTGTCCTGGAACAGCACAGTGTTTGTAAAGTGGGGAAAATTATGTTGATAAGAAGTTAACAATACTTGTGAGGTGTCTGTTCTGCAGCTATCTCTGGGTTCACATCAGGACCTATACTTGTGAATCCACAGACTCTTGGAAAACAAATGAAAAGAGTCCAATGGAAATTGACCTGTTCATTCCTACCCACTGTGGCACACTTTCTTGAAGGCTGGGCATAGCCCTGACAACCTCCTCGTCTCAGCAACAAGAGCTGTCATGTCAAAATAGTGTGGTGATAAAATCCAGATTTCATAAGAGCACCAAAGGAAGGACAAGTGGACTATAGGTTTCGTCCATAGTATTCTAGACACCTTTGAAATCAGCATTGTTGCTACTTCACACATTTTAAACTCTTGGCTGGTACCTGCAAACTGTGATTTTGTTTGTGTTTCTTTCAGTCTAAGATGACAGAGACTTGTGTACATGAAGTGTTTTGAGTAGGTGGGAGATTGCTATCCCTTCTTTTTGGCTTCCCTATGCATCACAAGGAACCAAGTCTGTTTCTTAAGCCTGAACTTAGTCGAGGCAAAAGTTCCCTTGGGTTGTGAATCTTCTCATTGTTATCACACATGGCTGCTGCTTTTTCTTCTAGTTACTGACTACAGCGATGTCACCCTGTAGAGCAATGAACTGAAAGAGCAATGAACTGAAATCACCGATCCTGACCTGCCTGTTTGCGTATGTTGGTACAAGAGGGGTCAGCCCCATGTTGATCAGTGACCAGCGTCAGACAGCTTCGCCTGGCAGACTCGTGTGTGATGGATTAACTCCAGCCAATGCCCCCGCTCAAGGCCAAAGCTGTCTTTTCACATCCAGGCAAGGACACACACCGAGGTACTTCTGGGAGTGCCTCCCTTTTGGTGCTCCGCGGCAGCAGCTCACAGAACCACAGAGTGTTTTGGGTTGGAAGGGGCCTCAAAGATCGCTCAGTTCCAACCTCCCTGTTCTGCAGGGACAAAGCAGATCAACCCTTGGACAAAGGGTTGACACCCGCTGACCAGGGATGCTGGGCCGGGCTCCCCCACCAGCTGCCACAAAGGAGAGGCCATGGAGCACACGGGCTGAGGCAGCGCCTCTCCTTCGGGCTCCCAGGATGACCAAAAGGGCCACAGTAAAGGCTATGGTTTAATTTTACACTTAGCAGCTCTGGTGTCCCGAGCTCGGAGTAAAACATTTGGCAGGGAGGAGGTGGCATTTCCAGCCGGCGGTTCGGCATCAGCCCGGTAGGCCAGGCCGCCGGGCGCAGAGTGCGGCCGCAGCCGGAGCGAGCAGCGGCACGGGATCAGCCACGACCCCCGGGCCGCCCCCGCCATGGGGCCGCCCCCGCCATGGGGCCGCCTCCCGCCCCGCCTGCGCGCCGTCCTCCCGTGCTCGTTTCGGGGCCGCCGAACGCTCCCCATCCCTCCGCCGCCCACCCGCAGGTGCCCCGCAACCTGCATAAGAACGCTCGCCTCGCTGTGGCCTCGGCCGGCGGCGCGCCCGGGATCGAGCATGACGCTGGGGGGGCGGTGGGGCTATGCAGGTTCCGGGGCGGGCCGGGGCGGCGTGACGCGAGGGGCCGTCGGTCAGTGCGGGCGGGATGGCGGCGGCTGGCGGGGACAGCCCCGAGCTGGAGCCGGGACCGGAGCTGGCGATGGAGCCGGAGTCGGAGCCCGAGCCGGAGCCCGAGCCCGAGCCTGAGCCGGCGCTGGCGGCGGAGCTGTCGGCGCGGCGCAGCGCGGAGGCGCGGCGGCTGGTGCTGTCGCCGCGGCGGCTGTCGGGCCCACTGCCCGTCGGGCTGTCGCAGTGGTTCCCGGCGCTGGAGGTGCTGGACGTGAGCGGGACGGGGCTGACGGAGATGGGCACGGAGCTGCTGTCCCTGCCGTGCCTCCACACCTTGCTGGCCAAGAACAACCGGCTTGGCGGGCCCGGGTCGCTGCCCAAGGGGCTGGAGCAGGCGCCGCTCGCCCGCTCCCTCCGCGTCCTCAACCTCAGCGGGAACCGCTTCTCCGAGGTGCCGCCCGCGCTGCTGCAGCTCCGCGGGCTGCGCAGCCTCAGCCTCGGCGGCAACCGGCTCCACGGCATCCCGCCCGACATCCAGGAGCTCCACAGGTGAGGGACGGGCCCCGCGGGAACAGGGACAGCCTCAGCAAGCCCGGCCGGGTTTCCTGCCACGCTCCCCCTCAGAGGGTCAGTTCTCTCCAGCCTCAGGTAGTCTCCAAGCACTGTTGCCGCTAACGTGGCTCTTGCTCTTCGTCATGTTGAGTTACCAAAACTCCAGGACGTTCTTTACCTCATCCACATACATATATATATATAAGTATCTAAAGGGTGGGCATTGAGGATGAAGGCAGGCTCTTCTTGGTGGTGCCAAGCAGTAGGACAAGAGGCAGCAGGCAGAAAATGATGATGCACAGGAAGTTCCTCCTGAACATGAGGGAGAACTTTAATGTGGGGGTGACCAACCACTGGAACAGGTTGCCCAGGGTGGTTGTGGAGTCTCCCTCACTGAAGGCGTTCCAGTGGACACAGTTCTGTGCCGTGTGCTCTGGGGTAACCCTGCTTGAGTAGGGAGGCTGGAACAGATGACCTGTGGTCCCTTCCAGCCCAACCAATTCTCTGTATTCTTCAGGTGACGATGGGCCTTCTGAGCTCACAAACTGGGTGCCTCTTGGCACTGCCCTGGTGCAGGGCCGTTCTCCTGGTGATGGTGTGGTTGGTGTGGGTGTTGGCATGAGGAAGGCTCTCCATGGTTTTCCTCTCCAGCACATCTCTGGGTGACAGCGAGATAAACCCCATGTCTCCTGCAGCTCATGGCTGCACGATGGGTTGCTCAGGACGATAAAGACATGTTTGTGGCTCATCAAACAGCAGGGCCTTTCTGCCCCTACAGCTGCAGTCCCACTGGGGGCTTGCTGTCATGGATGGGGTTTTGTGGTGTTTCTCTCAGCCTGTCGGCTTGTGTAGATCTGACAGACCCGAGGCGTGGAGCCCCAGGCTGTGCTAGGGTGCAGGGGTACTTCTGGCTCTGGGGCTGTGTCCGGCCACCGCAGGCTGGTCATACAGAAACTTGTGGCTGAATCACAGCAATTGGAACAGTGCTGGGCTGGGAAGAGGCCTTAGACAGCACAGGGTGTTGGCTGCCTGCATAGGCCTGGGCTGGCTACTCCTGAAGCCTGGTCTCCTCCTGGGCAAGCGGGATGCTTTTTCTGCCTTAAGTGACACAGGCACCTCAGTGTGTTCTGCCACATTCCCAAGCCCCAGGCTGGCCTCTGTGTGGGTCTCTGCTAAGACTTTGGATCTGACCTTTGTTTGCTCCAGCTCTTTGCCAAGGGACTTGCCAGAAGCAGCCTCTCTTATGCAAATTCCAGCACCCTTGACCCTAAATACCAGCAATCACTATGGTTCAGCAGAGCTGCATCTGGTGGAAGCACAGAATGTTTTGTGTGGAGTGATGTCTCCCATGGGTGTAGGTGGGACGTACCACAATTGCTTGAGTGCTGTTGGGGAAAGGATTTGTGTGCTGCAGTATAATACAATTGGGTTTGTAGCTTTTGTCCAGGTAGCATAACATGGACCTGTTATGGATTTGAAGCAATTCTGAGTTAAGCTCTCTGGGCTGAGAGATGCTATGAGACACTTTGAGTGATGGAGAATGCCCATATCCTTGGCAGAGTTATGATACATCCTGGCCTGGGGCTGTCACGAGGAAGAGGAAACTCAGCTTTTTTCTGTCTGGGAACAGATGCTTGAGGGATGAAAAAGGAAATGAGGCAAGGGATAGGAGGCCAGTAAAGGAGGGCAGCATGAGGACGATGATCCACATTGTCTCCATATAATGTCTGATAGCATCCAGGATGTGGCTGAGATCTGATAGTTGCTCCCACCTCTGAGTCAGAGGCTCCCTGCTGCTGTTTCTATGGTCTCTATGGGTTGTGGGTTTTTCTCTCTCTTTCCTTTTTTTTCCTCCAGAAAGCAAACTTCAGCCCTGCTTTTCTTCTGGGACATCCCCAGGAAGGTACTGGGCTGTGTAGCACCGCACACGATGCCCCGGCAGGCTGTGACCTGTGCTCCACACTGCACCTCTGTCACTCTGCTTTGTTCCTCTGACCTGCCCTGAAGCAGGGCTCCTTGTTGTCCTGTCCTTCACCTTTTCTTGGACCAGTCATGCTGGAATCCCCAGCAGGAGAATTCAGAGGGAGCAAATGCAAACAAAGCTGTTGAACTCTGTGTTCATCATTGCAAAGTGATGTGTGGCGTTGAAAAGTTACACACAGACGCAGCTTCTGTCTGCTGCCCACGTCACCACTGCTACCTCATTGAAGTTCTGCTAACATGTCAACAGAATGTAATTGAACTTTAGCTCAAGAGAGCAAATCTGTGCCCCGCCAGGACTGTAAGCTTCTTTTGCACTCTGCCATCAGTGATTTCTGCATCTGGGACTGTTTAAGTCATGAAAGGGAGCTGCCCGCGGCTTTGCCAGTGCTGGGAGAAAACAACACTTTTTAACGTGTTGTTCCTCCAGAGGGACTCCTGAATCTATTCATTGGGACCCAGATAACCAGTGACCCTTCCCAAAAACATAAGAAAGTCCATTCTGGAGAGAAACTGCTGCCAGACTCTGCTCCTACCTGCTGACAAGAGAGGTGTCCTCAGTGTGAGCGTGCTTATTATGGAGGTGGGTAAAATGAGCCTGAGCAAGGACAGAGCAGAGCCAGCTGTTACAGCACAGCAACACAGAGACCTCTGTTAGTTTCTGAGCTCTAGAAGTTGGAGGTGGGACCTGGTGTTGTGGCTTCTGTTAACCTCACAGCTCAATCTGCAAATGCCAGTCTTGCTGTTGCTGACAAGCCAAGACCTTGACCCTTTTTCCATGTGCAGTATCTCATAAAAAGAAATTTTTCTTTTATCTTAGGGGCTCTGAGATCACAGGGGAATGCAGGCAGCACTCTTACTGATCGAGTTCCTCTTGCTGCTACTAGAGTTCCTGAGACGAGCAGTTCTCCTCTTCCTGCGACCCTGGCAGCTTCCCATTTGCTCCAGTCACTGATTATAGAACAGACTGGAGTTGCAGAAATCCAGAAATGATTCTTGGATTTCCAGGGAATGTCTGAGCTGTGATGAATTTTTTTTTTTTAAATACTCTTGATAACTAAGCTTCATGTCTTTCCTCTGCACCCCATAGTTTTAGTTTTTGAAGGGACAGCATGTCAGTTTTAGTGAAGGCCAGGAATATAGCAGGTAAGGAGTCTGTGTATGTGGTAAAGTTGAAAGTATAAAAAGCTGATGGGTCTGAGCTGCCACAGGAGAAGGAACATGCTGGTGACTACGAATGCGAACGTCCTGCAACGGGAGGCGTGTGCCACGTGTTGTTACACACCAGGAAGATAATAAATCCACCACTTCACACAAGCTGATTTGGGTCATTGTGTAGAAATTTCCTGGCTTGTTCCTGGTGTCCTGGCAAGGTAATGAACTTGCTGATAAGAACCACAGCCAGTCCTGCTGCTGTTGTGTCCTGCTCCTTCTGACTTCAGCTATCTGCCCCATCCTTGCCCACACAAATGTTCTGTGTGCAGTGCAAGATCCTGCATGGAAAGTGAGTGCTGTGTTCCTGATTACTGGTTGTCTCCTAGGCTGTTGTGGAAGGACTACCAATATGCTTGGAAGCTTCCTTTGCATGGCTTCATAAGTGTATGATCATGATGGCTCTGGTGATGGCAGTAGGATGATGCTGATCATAGCAAGCTGGCACCAAGGATGAATAACCTCTGCTTCATGTTTTCCATTAGGAAAATTCAGTGCTCTTTCATCATAGTTTCACTGTAAGCATTGAGTGTGACCAGCAGTAGCCTCATGTGTTTCTGAGAAATGTAGGTGTTGACCCTGCTGAGGGCTTTTCCTTGATCATGTTGAGGCCATGCCAGGTCCTTCTGTATGCCCAGCATCCCCAGTTCCTGTCAGCTGGTGTGTCAGTACAGTGCAAGACCTGAGTATTGGCTCTTGCTGTGAATTTAGGGTGAGGAATGCACCAGACATGTGAGAGCAGCCATCTTTGCATTGCGTTCCTGTTTGTTGCCAGATAAAATACAAGCTTAGCATAGGCAGCCACAAGTGTTATCTTCTCTGTAGTTCTCAGTGCTGACCTTGGTGTGTTTCCAGTGGGAGATGTTATGGTCAGTCACTCTCTCTCAGACTCAGTTCACAGCCCTCAGCAGCTCCTGAGCTGTGATCTGCAGAGAGATCCCATTGCACATTGGTTCTGCATATCCTCCCTCTGCTGATCCAACTGGGGATGCACAGTGGGGCAAAGTGTATTACATACAGCTGGTGAGTTACAAATGTGGCCATCTACTTGTGCCCATCCTGGCACAAAATTTGTCAAGCAAATCTGGTCAGACATAGCTCTGATCTTCATGGTGCAGCTGTGAGTTTTGGCTTAAAGTGTGCAAGATTTACCATGATCAGCATGCAGGACTGGGGAAATGTCCTGCAAGTGTCCTATAAAATGAATAATTCTCAAAGGCTTAGCGAAATGCAGCTGATACTTCGAGTCTCCCATGGGAATTTCGAGTTTAGTCATACTCTTCTGGTGAATACTCTCATGCTCTGTAGAGCACTGGGAGCAGGCAGAGCTTGGAAAAGACCCGTGCACGTTCCTTTCCTTCTTGCTGGTATTGCTCTAATAAAGCCTGGCTGTGCCAGGGCTGGGATCAAAGCCCTCAGACGCCCAACTGGATTCATGGAAGGTTTGTGTAAAGGCTTAGATGCATTGAAAACCAGAGCGTTTGCTTTCATTCGTGGGTAGCATTAAGCATGTTAGACAAGCGTACGCTTAAAGGGCGGCTGTTAGTGTGGGAAAAAGGGCAAGCAGAGCTTTGATAAAGATACAGCATTAGGAAATCTGCTTGCTGTCTCCCTTCTTCTTCCCCTCTTCAAACGTTTTGCAAATAGCGTTCAGACGACCGTTTGATCTTAAATTTGCGTGTCAGCAAAGGCTATGCAGTTCTCTCAGGAATTAGCAAATCGTAGAACAGGGTTAACAGGAGTGTACTGTGGGCTGCTTTGAAATTCCTCCCTTGCATGAGTCTCAAAACTGCCCTGGAAATTTCTTGCTAAAAACTTTATCTTAAAAAGACCTGGAGCTATTTCAGGCACCATTGTTGGTTTGGGTTTTTTTATATTACCTATTTAGATGCATCTGTTTGATGTCAGATGTTAAATTTTATCCGAAGAAGCATCTGTGGGGAAACAGGGTGGATTGAAAATTTGAGTATCTCCTATGCCTGAAGATATTTTCCCCTTGAAATATGACTATGGGAATGCTGTGTTAATTGATAGGTATAAAAAAATACCTCTAGTGCTCAGAGTGGCTCTTCTGTTTCCTGAATATTTGGGGGCTTTTGGATTTGATTTGTGCTCTATGATGACCTGAAAACATCAAGGACACATTCAAGCAAGAAGGTGCAGTCTCTTTCCTGCCACCCCTTGAATTGATCATAGTTGTTTGAGCATTTCTCCACTCATTTCCTAGTAGGTAAAAGTATTTTCATTGCCACCCCTCAGCCCAGTGATGTGAAATATGCTGCTAGAGAGGAGCACCACATGATGGGCTGAGCGTGCTGGCTGTTCTTGGCAGCAATTAGGACGGGCTGTGCTGAGCAGGGGGCTGCTGGGTGTGAGGCTGAAAGGAACTCTGGCCTTTTATTAGTGTATTTGTCAACATTGCTAAAAGGCAGGAGAGAAAGTGTCAACCCTCATTAGTAACTCTGTCACATAGTTGTTGGGGGTTTTTTCAGATTCTGTTGAGATTGATTTTGTTAGTGTTTGTCCCCTCTTGAAACTCATTCAGCCAAGCCTGTGTGGCAGGTTGGAAGTAAATCACTCATTCTAGCTTCAAAAATTGCAGCTTAGGTTCGTTTGATGATAGTTGATCTCTGGCTTTTTGAAGATTCTGGAATTTTGAAAGCACAGAAAAAAATCCAGTTCTACCTCTGTGTACACATAAGCTCATAAGACCTTAGCTGATCGATCAAAATGACTGTACAGATTAATGATTGTCAGAAGGATTAGGTCTAAGTGTGAAAGGTTAGTTAGAAGCATTCACCTAGCTCAGTGCCATCCCTGCTGTGGTCCTCCTGCAAAAACCTGTGCTGAATGTTGTGGATTGCCTTACTGCAGGCTCTTGTGTGAAGAGGGCAGAGCTGAGCAGTGCTTTTGCTTGTCTTAGCGAGCAGCAAACTGCCCTGCCCTGAGCAGGACAGCTCGAGAGCCAGCATCACCTTTGCCTCCAGATCCAGGTTTAGTATGAGTGTGACACGAGTATCAGGCCAGGAGCAGATGAGCTGGGAACAAACTGCATCCCAGTGCTGTGGTCAGTGCTCTCGATAAAAGGGTCACGCCTCTTGAAAATCCTTTCCTGTGTCATGGTTAACTTTGCTCAGACAATTCTTGACACTTCAGTTTGATGCAGAAATGGCTGTTGTTGATTCCTTCACCTTCATCAGCCTAGATCCTTCTTCCTAGCAAATGGTACTTAGAGGGATGGGAGTTACAGATTTTGTTTTCCCAATGAGCAGTATTTCAGTGGAAGCTATAAGAATATCTTTCCTATGTTTTAAGTAAGTTTCTTTGTCCTTTCAAAACTTCCTCCCTGTGTTTTTTTCATAAATTACTCATCTAATTAATACCATAAGTTGATGTGGAAATTATGAATTTGCTGTACTACACTGGCCCCATGAGTTTTCAGTCTACTGACCCCAAAAAGGTGATTCAGAAGATGAGTGAAAAGAAAACATTTTTAAGAAGCATTTTGTTGCCAGTGAAGGAATTACCTTATTTAGTGGGTTTTTAGTTAGAGACAGTTTGTATTCTGATGTTAGGTCTTTATATCCTTCCTGGTATCACTGAGTGTTCTCATTACAGACTTTACAAATAACAGATTTGAAGCTGTAAGAAGTTTGTAGGCAGTGTTTTTGTATACTTAGTTTGTACAGTAGGCTGCTCTTGAAACATATGCATTTTATACCTTGAAATGAATTCCCAAAACATTTTTACTGGATAACTTGTGCCCTCTTCTCCTTCCCTGGTAGGAGGTGCCTACCTTTTTTTATGCCATGTCACTTTACTGGCATTAGTGTTCTCAAGCACAAAGGATGAGGAGTTAATTATTCACTTTTCCTAGGAAGTGCAAACTCATACACATCTAAACCTTGTTTAAATATTGAAATCCACATTGCTAGAATTCCCTTGCCCAACAGCTTTTGGTGTGAGCTCCAGCACTGTTACGGAGTTAGGAATTGTATGGAATTGTATACTCAGCAGTTAAGTCCCTAATGAGAGCCAAGCAGCCTAAATCCACCTCAGGAAATAATGGAGGTTTGAAGGAGGAATTTTGGTTAAAACTCAGGGCTTTGTTAGGGGATCAAAAATTAATTAAAAATAATCTCTCATTGACATGGTCTCTGCACAGCAGCCTTCCTCCTACCCCCTCAACATAAAAGTTGTTGGAGTAGAAGAGAGGTTAAGGTTACTTAGAAGCAATGGCAATTGGTGGTGGTTTTTCACTGTGCACTTTCTTTCACCTTCAGAGTAACCTCCAAACATGCTGTCCCGTTTGGTCTGTAGGTACTGCCTTCCATGTAATCAAATTCAGTTTAAGGCTTAATTTTCTGTCCACTTAGTCTGATTTCTATTATTTAGCTTGCCTTTGACATACTTGAAAAATATAAGGGAATCCAGGGAAAGCTGAGCCCTGGAAGCATCTCCTGGTGTGTTGCAAAGGTCTGTCATTCTGTCCTTGCTGCTGGGCAAGTGAATTTGTGCTGCAGTAGTGGCCTCTGTAGTCCAAGCAGATGCTGTCATTGGATCTCTGGGTTTCAAGTTTCTTGCAAGAACTGAGTGAAATAGACTCACCCTGCTGTTCTCCTGCTCCATCCCAAGGGAAGTCTCGGGGGGAGCTTCTCTGCGCTCCACATATGCTGTGGCACAGAGTTTCAGGGCTCAGACCTTGTCTGAGTGGCCACCATGTCCTTTGGGTGCTCTGTTCCTGTGTTTCTGTGCCAGTTGTATCCATAGCATTTCTCAGTTGCTGGGGTGAGGTGAAGGTATCTCCTACTCCAAGGAAGTTATAACCTATACTTAAAGAAAGGCAGATGGAGCCTGGATTAGTTCACTTTCCCTGGCGTGTGGGCAATGCTTGCTGGATCAGAGAAGGCCAAGGTGCTTTGTAGTTAGGCAGCCTGAGCGTGTACTGGAGATACTGAACCAGGACTATGCAATCCACCTTTTTCAAACATGGGAGAAAATCTTGGCTGGACTGTGGTTAGCAAGATGTACCCAAACTGAGCCTGCCTTTGCTCCTCTTTCAGACATCTGAGAACATGTAAAGAAAGCTACTTGAGTCTGTGGAATGGGGACTTTAAGCTATTATGTCAAAGAGAAATGCTTGCCAATTTTTCTTCCTAGAAGGGCAGAGATGCACAGCACATACTGGCTACTCCTGGCAGAAGGGATTTAGTGCCTCTCTCTGTTCCTGTGTCCCATCCACTGAGTTTTCACAGGACATCCAGTGATTCTTTTAGTTGGGCCCAAACTGCAGTGAAGCCCAGCGATGATTTCTGGTTTGGGCTTCATGACTTCAGAGTAGTGAAATCAATCTCTCTGAGAAATTGCGTGCGTGTACTTGTGTGACTTAGGTGCACTCGTGTGCTCTTGTGTGCTGTTGCAGCTGTGGTGTTGGTGTGTGAATTGTATCTAAGGGGGACTGGCTGCCTCTGACTAATGGTTCCAGTTAGTCACCGAGGAGTCAGATGATTCCACAAAGAGCAACTAGTGCTGGTGCAGGGCCAGGATTTCCAGGGAGAGACACTGCACTCGTGCTTCACTCTTGCTGGAGCTGAGAGCTCCCACTGGCTGCCACAGGATCTGTGGAGGTGCTGCAGACCCTGTGTTTGCAGGCTGCACATCCTTGGAAACAGGAGCAGGAGCTTTGCATAAGGGATTGGTGTAGGAATACACAGTTGTCTGCTGCCTACCTGCAGGTGTAATGGTGACTGCAGGAGTTTGGAGGTAAAAATCTCAACACTATCTATTGTGAAACAGCAGCTCTCTTGTAATTTTGATGTGCAACTCAGCTTTTTTTCCTGCTCTCAGCAAATTATCTCATAGGTAGTCATCTGTCAGTTTCCTTTAAGAAATGCAGTAGCTGTGAAAACCCAGGTGTTAAAGGAAACTTGAAATTAATGAAACAATGCACTCTTTTCTCTTCTGTTTTTCAGTTTAGAGTTTCTATACCTTGGAGGGAATTTCATTACAGCAATTCCACCTGAACTAGCAAAACTGCCTTCTCTGAGGTATCTAGTTCTGTGTGACAACAAGATCCAGAGCATTCCACCTCAGCTGGCACAGTGAGTATTTACTGTCATCAGCCACCAGCTGTAATTAACTCCTTGAACTTTTACTTCTGTGCGTGTGGATAAAAGTACCTGGGAGGACCTATTTGTCCTTCAGTTTGTTAATGTGACTGGATTTGAAAAAGAACATCCTTGGCATGGTGCACTGCAGGCAGATCATGAATATATGATCTGGAAAACTCAATGAAAGGGTTATGTTAAAAAACCATCACCGAGATTGCACCTTACAGTGAATTGATAGATTTCTATAGAGGACCCTGGAAAGTACCTGTGCAACTCAGAAAAATTAAATTGCTTCCTTAACAAGTAAGAATGGTACTCTTCTATTAGTAATGAATGCTGGGTGGGTTTTGCCTTTCACCCAAAACCTTTTTGTGTGTATTTTTGTCTTGTCTTGTCTTTGTATTTTTTGTCTCTATGTTCCCTTGACATTCCTTACCTTAGGATCTCAGAGTGTTTGTGTAATCCTATAGCATACTTCTAGTGGCTAGGCTACTGCTTTATCTGTTCATAATGGGGGGAAGAGGACACTGCGGTTCTGTATGTGTAGCTTGAGATGGGAGATGAAGATGGGAGGTATAGCTGTAACCCTAAAAACAATTGAATGGCAGCATGGAGTTCTCCAAGTTGGAATTTGATAGTGTAGTGGGATTATTCTTAAAGTACAATGTCTTGTAACTTTTACAAGTTTTGGAGCAGCCCTGGATCCTGTGCTGGAGCATTGCTTTGTGCTTTCAGAGAGGGGAAAGCCTCGTCCAAAAGTAAAATAATTGCTTGTCCCCTGTGCTGCTGCTGGCCTGGCCTGACCTCGTTCAGATCTGGTGGTATCAGCGTGAGGTGGTGCAGCCGCAAGCAATGAAAACACGGGGCTTTCCAGGGCTGGCTCCCTCCCAGCAGTCATCTTTAATGCATGAGACAGAGCAGGTGACTTATTCAGAGCACTGCATGGACTGTTCTTGATGCATGTGCTGGGTACAAGGAGACGTTATGTCCCCTGAAAGCACTCAGTTTGTACACTTTTGTTCTACCTTTTTTGGGGTGTGTGGGGAATACTGAGAGGGATAGCAGCGTGTTTAAGACTGTGTTTCTTTAGCAGGTATTCTGGTGCTGAGCTGAGTTTTCTAGTGCATTGTGTGTACTGGAGTAAGAACTGTTCTTTTAGCATGAATTTATGTTTTAAAGGGGGGGAAAACAAAGAAAAAGAAATTGGTGGGAGCTGGGAGAGTAATTAGGTCTGCTTAATGCAGCCGTGGCGATTTTGCTTGCACATCTTGACAGGGTATCCATCTCCATCCTTAGGCTGCATTCCCTGCGTTCCCTTAGCCTGCACAATAACCTGCTGACTTACCTTCCCCGAGAGATCCTTAACCTGGTTCACCTGGACGAGCTGAGCTTGCGTGGGAACCCGCTGGTGGTGCGCTTTGTGCGCGACCTGACCTACAACCCCCCGAGCCTGCAGGAGCTGGCTGGGCGCACCATTAAAACTCGCAACGTTCCCTACGCTCCCAGCGACCTCCCAGAGAGCCTTGTCCGCTACCTGAGCTTGGCCAGCAACTGCCCCAATCCTAAATGTGGGGGTAAGTTCACTTTACAGCTCTGCTTCCTGCTCTTGCCTTATGGTTTCCTTTCCCTCTGACTTGCCCTGACTTTAAAGCTCACTCAGGTTCAAAGTGTTACTCACTGCAGTCACATTTTTGCTGTATTTCCCTGGCTCCAGGTCTGCTGGAAACTTGTCTTTAAGGAGCTTTGTTCAATTAGGAACAGTATTCAGAGTTGCAGTGCTGGTTTAGTGTATTTGCATGGGAATGTAAGACAGCACTTCTGTCAGAGTCTTTGTAGCTCATCTCAGCACTCCACTGTGGTTTTACGATTGGAAGTTTCCGATCCACTTGCCCTGAAATAGCTCAGAGCAAGTGATGGACAGCAGAAGTTTTGCACACACTCTTGCTGAATGGTGAGCATCATTTCTGGGTGGAAGAGAGGAGAGTGGCTCTAGTGCTTAGCACTTACCAACAGCAACTCTAGCTTGGGACCACTAGCCTGCATTTCTTGGAAGGAGAGGACTTCATAAAACAGCCTGGAATACTTGGGCTTAATCTGGCTCTAAAGTCATAATCTTTAACCAGAGAAAATGATCTGCACATTTAACATTTAGAAGATTAAGGGGAAAAAAATCATTAATTAGTATTTTACCCTGCAGTTATAATGCAAGCTGTTATCTTCTTACAGGACAATATCAAAGCATGCTCCATAAGCAAAGATGGAAGGGCTGGGACTTATATCGGGAGGGAAAGAAAAGTTTCTTTTTTTAAGAGTTCTGCACAGCTTGGATAGCAGCGCTTTTGTGCTTTTTCACTGTGCCATATGAACTTGCTCAGTACTGCAGCATTGCTCTAGCACTGCAGGAGAAAAGTTTTCTCCTGACCAGCTAGGACTTTAAACACTGCTGGAAACTTCTGAAAATGTCAGCGTCTAAAATCACTTGCTGTGACAGGAAGAGAACATAATTGTGTGTTACAGCAAGACTGTTGCCATGGAAAGTAGCATCCAAGCTCAGCATGGTGGCTTCACTCAAGCAGAAGAAAAGTAGAGCTGTGAAGGTCTATTTGTGAATGCATTTTTACTAGCTGGTAGAAGAGGTTTTACAAGTTTGAAAGTAGAGTGCATTAATTCACTTGACGTTTAAGAAGTTTGCAAGTTCCCAGCCTGAGTTTTCTCCCTAATGGTTAGAAGAAATTGCTGCGTTATTTGGACGTAACTACCCTGTGTCTTTATGTGAAGAGTGTGCTGTTCTGAGTCACCTACCAAATACAGTTTTACAGGAATTTTTTACTAAGAAAAGAAATTTCACATTTTCAGAGGTATCCTGGTTCCTTCCCTTCCACCAGTATCCCTTGTGCTCCGACATACAATGCAGTGCAGTGCCAGTGAAATCCTAACTGAAGGCGGCATATACTCCAGGCAGAAGAGCCCTGCGGAGTTTGGGCACAGGGTCTCATGTCTTTCTGTTCCCTCTCCCTCACAGGTGTGTACTTTGACAGCTGCGTCAGACAGATCAAGTTCGTTGACTTCTGTGGGAAGTATCGGCTCCCGCTGATGCACTACCTGTGCTCCCCAGAGTGCTCCTCTCCCTACAGCTCTGCCTCCCAGAGCTCCACTTCCCAGAGCGAGTCTGACTCTGAGGATGAGGCCAGCGTCGCCGCGCACAGGATGCAGAAAGTCCTTCTGGGATAACGGGCAGCCGCGGGGGAAGACGGGAAGGAAAATGGATTTGCAAAGCAATAATGGAATGGTGAAGCGTGAGCCACCGGCCTGAAGGGCTCATGAGAAATTGTCCTCAAGTCCATGCAGGGACAGAACATCTTAGCAAGCCTGGACTTGCTTGGTGCAGTGCTGCTTAGGAGATCTAACTCAGTAGCATGCTGCCTGTAGGTTGCCTGGGGTTGTTAGAAATGTCTCCTGGCTGGGAGGCACCCCCCTTCCTCAGATGGGCTGGGAGAGGGATTTGTTCTCACTGGCGGATTCAGAAGGATTTTAATATATGAAACTTGACTGGACTTCAGTCATCCTGCAGAGCAAAGGAGACTGTCCAGATCCTTTAACACTGTGGTAAATCAGAAACAGGCTAATGATGCCATGTGAGTATGTATGGACCCCAGTGTTTTATATAGCAATTTGATTCCTTTCTGTCTCCTTTGATCTCAGTTACAGATTTTACACTCATCCACTAAAAATGAAAGTTGAATTTTTTTTATTCAGGACTAGATTTTTCCAAACTCTGGTTATTCTTCCTTTGGCTAGAGGTGTAGGGTTTCTGTACTGTTACAGATGTTATAGCCATCATAGAACTGAGCCACCTTTTTTCTCCCTTGTGATACTGAGCTGCTCTTAGTGTCTCTTCTTTTAACAATATTTGTTATTTTTCTTCCTTCTCCCTCTTCCCATTACACCTGAAGTGTTGCTGTCTTTATGGTGCCTTCAGAAAACAGACAAGTTGTTCTGTTATAATTGGTATTACTTCAGACTTGAGGCCTGTGCAAGGGACCAGATGTGATGGTCTGTATCATACTTTTGAGTCTCAGCTTATTGGAACAAATCTGCTTTTATAGCTGTGAACTGTAGGAAAGTTCTCAATTGACATTTTTGTTTATAAACAGCCACATTTCCCCACAGTTTGCTCTGCTGTGCTTGGTAGAGTTACTTTCCATCTTTAAGGTCATGGGCCTAAGGTACATAGCAGCTCAGTGAATTGAAACACCCAGAGAAGGGCTGTGGAGAATGTCTTTTTTTCCTGATTCCTAACAGGAGAGCAGAAACTGGTAGGGAGGCTAAGGCATGTTATCTGAGCTTCTTGCACAAGGTGCTTTTGAAATGTCTTCCTTATTTGTTTGCATTTGCTCTCGTGGCAATAGTTTTGGCAGTCTTTTGATGGTTCAAATAATACACTCAGTTATCTTAAATTATGTTTAAGGGAAAGCTGCAGAAAATAGCTTAGAATTTTTAAGCATCAAGAAATATCTTATAAAATTAATATTACCATTTGACAGTTATCTGTAAATCTACTTTATGAGGCTGTTGTGTGATTCACTCAGTGAGAGCTGCCCCTTCATTAATATTTCATGGTAGACAGTCCTTTTGATGCAGTTTCTGATAGAGCAAATCCAACTGTGCCTTTGAATGCATGAACAGAGCAAAACCATCATGTTAAGAAGCTGAAATAAACAAGAAAAACTTTCTAAACCCACTTTGGCCCTAAAGGATAGTTTAAAAACCTGTGCTTCTCTCCTGCATTCAGAAAACACCTATACCTTTTGAACATCTTATGGCAGCTCTGTGTTAATGGTCCTGTTTAATTATGTTTGACACTTTATGTATTAAAGCACTTTGATAATTCTGCTCTTTATAACTAGCTTTAGTGATTTTTTTTTAAATTAGACTACAATTTTTGCTTTCATGTGACCTGAAGAACATGGTCTGTGAAACTTTGTATCTTCCATTTTGTCTTGGTGTGCAAGTTAAATTTCTTGCCTTGCATTTCCTTGACAGAACTCTTTATTTCCCCAGTTTCCCTTGGAAAGAACTGGAATTTGAAATTAATCTGATAGTAAAAGAGTACCCTGTCCATTGTTAATCATTTCAACTTAGTTCCCACACACACAGTGATTCCCTGTGTGCATTGATCCACAAGGAATTAATTGCATGTTCTCTGTGCCTTTCCAAGTATTTTTTTAAGTATATTTTTAAGACACAATGAGGTGTATGTGCCAAGCAACTGGATGTCACTTTAGCAGATTCTATGAGGTTTGCTTGGGAAGAAGAACCTATAGATTTTGAGACAAAACCAATTGCATGCTGTTAGTGAAATTGCAACCAGTGAGTGGCCTGTTTTGTTCAACTCCTCTTTCAGATATTTCTTGCTGTCCCAAGTGAACACAGGCACAGCAATGCTGATGACAGTAAGATGATTCCAAAGCCACAATTTTAACTTGCCTGCTGGTATAACCGTAGCAATCAACTGAGTGATCTAGAGCTTGACACTCCTGCCAGCAAAAGTGAGCCACACAAATTGAGATCTCAAGATCTTTTGAGCTCAGGGCCATGAGGTACCACCTTCATTTCTTGTCTTTAGCAGCAGCTGCCTTGAAGTCATGCATTTTTTCACTTCACAAAGCTAGATTTCATCAGAGTTCCTGCTTGCACAGTAGCACCTCTGTGTGTGATGAGTTCAGACCAGTGGTGGCTGGTTCTAACTTAGCTCGATGCTTAACTGCAGTATCTTTCCTAACTGAACAGCCATCCCACTTCTGCCCAAATATTATATGGTCTGTTAGGGTAGTCTTTGTTTTTTCACAGATTCTTCACTGTAGCCAGGTCAAAACTTGACAGCTTTATGCAGTTGATATCTATGCATTTTTAGACTTGATAAAATGTGTCTTAAAAAAATTTATATATATATTCCTGAATATAGCTACCAAGTTTTCTTTTTGCTGCTGGGCTTTAAAGTGCAATTCAAGTCAGAATTTAAAACAATCAAGAACTTGTATGAAAAACAAATTGTTGGTTGGTTGGGTTTGAGGTTTTTTCCCTCTGAGGTACCTTTTGAGAGGACTACGAATGCAGATATATACTGTAGTGCCTGACACATTGAGCCCCTCTGAGTTGTTTTTCAGCAATTGTTCACCCCCAAAGACTTGAAAATGTACTGGGCAATAAAATAGGTGAGACACAACTTGAAAAGACACAGCTTGATAGGCACTAGTTTCTACCATCCCCTTCTCAGGGGCCCTGAGAAGTAGGCAGTGTTTTTGCCACTGTTTGTTTTCTGTCAGTTTTTAGCAGATTTCAGCTCCTGAAGATGCATCTTCAAGTAAAGTCTTCAGTCATTGTTTTGGTATCAGTCCCCTTGTTGCTGCAGCAGCCCAGCATGACCAGCTTTTGAAGCTGTTCTTAAGCTGGGACACGAGTGCGTAAAGCAAAGTTGCTCATTCCTTCTTCCATGCAGGGCCTGGGGCCCTGCCTGCATTCATCTGCTGCCCCACCAAGCCTGTGCCAGGGAGAGCTGCTGGTGTGGTTCTGAATGCAGGTACTTGATGGGAACAGTGGGGTCATGTTAAAAAGAAGCAAAATACCAATTTGATGGGAAGCAACTTAGACAGTTGCCAATTCTTTTATATTTTTCTTTAATAAGAGGTGAGACCTGAGGAAGTCAGTAATGAATATTTAAACTTACTCTGAAGTGGCCAGATGCACTGTTTCATGGGCTTCTGTCCTGGTCATTTTAAGTCTTTGAAATCTTGAGTTGAATTATAATGGGAGTGGGGGGGAGGGAAGGGAGAACCAGCTCCTTTTTGTTCCTTACTCTTGTTGGCAATAATGAATGGAAGGAATTTAATCCAATGAAAGTAATGAAACTTAATCCTTGCAATGCATCTTTGTTGCCCAGTTCAAAGAACTATTTTAATGCATCTTATTCACACCCTGCCCTCCCTCCCCAACTGAAGACACTTCGAATAGACTGCTCCAGAGTGCACACTAATACAGCAGTAACTCTGTCTTGGAAACCTTTCTATTGATTATTTCACTTGCTTGCCTGACTAGAGAATTGATCATTTACTGACCAGAACACTAAGGGTAGAAAGGGTTCTCATCCAGCCCTCTTGTTGAATTTTTATCTAAGCATTTGTTTTAGGACATCTTAAAGTGCCTTACGATTTTAAAACTGTATTTTGCCTGAAACATATGAATGTAGACTCTCTCTAACAGTATTTCATTATAAGCTGTAAAACAAATTGCAAACACTAAACCTACAAAAATGTTATTTCTGCTGTTGTCTGTCCATTATTTCCCAACATCTCAGTCCTGGTGTTTCTGCAAGCAGAACTCTTGTAGGATTGGAAGCATTAAAAAATATGTGGTTGGGGAGTGGGTGGGATTTGACCTGTGCTGTGTAAAACTAAGAGTAGGTGAGACTTCCAAAAGGACTGCTGAAAGTCCTGGCTCTTGGGGCCCACTTGTGAGAGAGCAGTGTGTGTGTTACAGAACCAGACCTTGTTTTACTTCTGGCAGAGTGTGGCAGAGATTTGCTCCACAATTCAAAGGCAGAAGTAACTCACAGACAGGATAATTACCCAAACAAGAACAGGTGACATCATGGTAGAGTTTTCCAACAATATTAAACAGTTCTAAACTTTTGAATTGTTTCCCTCTTAATATGCTAACCTTGAAACCTGTAAATGATTTTTTGAATGCCAATTTTCTGATCGTGTTAACTGGCTAATGTGTTCCCATTTCTTGAGTAATCCCATGTTTCCTCCTACATCCTGAAGAGCTTTGTGATCTATTGCCAAAATGTTTTGGATCCTTCCATGCAATTACCAGTTGTCAGTGCAGAAATGCGGTGTATTGGAAAATGGGACAGTGGGAAACAAGAATGACTTGATATTAACTTCAGTGGGAACTATTTCAGAGATGGTTCAACTTCATATGTAGGGAAAAACCTCTCAAATTATGCAGCAGCTCCATTTTGAGTAACATAAAGTACAGAAGAGGGCAGTGACCTTGCAGGTCATAGCCAGGCTGAGAGTATCCTTATTTCTTTCTGTCAACTAATTTAAGGATACACTTTCCTTTGCCTTCTTAATGCCTACCTTATATATGGAAACAAAATCCTTGAAGTGATGATTCCTGACACGAGTTGCCCATTTTTTAGTCTTTAGGAGCAAATCTTGGCTCTTAGACCCTCTCCTCTGCCTTCAGCACTAAAACAGCAGGAAGAGTGCAGAGGAGATGTGACTAGATGGCTGAACCAGATGCTCAGAATGTCACACTGACATTTTAGGCTCATGCAGTTGTACAGATCTAAAGGGAGGTGTTATGTTGATGCATTGGAAGTGTGTCATCATAAAGTAGAGCTGTACTTCTCTTACTCAGACATGCTGCCTTAGGTGATCAAGACAGAGCTGAATGTATGCACCTTTTTCTCTGCACTGAGGTTTTGAGTTGCAGTTGCCTGCCTTTAAAAAAAAAATTTTGGGAGAAAGTCCCAAGTGCTGCATTGAAGGAGGGCAGGGCCATCTCTTTGTCCTGGCCTGGGACTTACTGGTAGCAGCTCCAAGCTACTCTCAGAGTGGTAAAGGATTAATGTATCTTCAGAGTGTTGTCCAAGTGCCCCGTCTGTAACCCCCTCTTGACTCCATGGAAAAAGCAGGACCCAAAATCAGTACTGGTAAGTGAGTTGCATATTTATCCTTATATTACCCTTTTACCAGAGTGTCAAAAGGCTGGCTGCCATTTTACACAGCTCTGAAGACCATTGTGTTGGCAAATACATTATTTCATTGAGCTCTGTCACTCTTCGTGTAAGGGAATGAGATGGACTGGAGTGTTACAGGGTCCTTGCCAGAGCTTGACTTGGGCACTGCTGAACAGGTGAGTTGGGAGGGCAAACAAACCCTTCATCTGGGTGATGTGATAACTTAGCAGGGGCAGGGGGTCACAGAGTGAGCCCAGCAGCTCAGCATGTCACCCTTTGCATCTACAAGGACAAAGACAATTACTGCTGGTGAAAGGCCATGTGCGAAAGGCACAGCATTGTTTTGTTTGGGGTTGTCCCTAAAGGAGTAAATTTCAGACTAATGCCTTTGAAAATGGATAGGAAAATGCCATTGTGGAAAAATGTTTTTCAGTAATTCCTGGTGTTCCTGGCATCCCTAGTAAAAGTTGGAACAACAAACATGCACAATATTGAGCAATGTCCTTTTTACCAGCTAATGTTACATGGTTGCTCTAAAGCCCTGCTTTGCAAATGCTGTTTGTTGACTCAGAAGGGCAGCCTGTGGTTCCTCAGGAACAGCCCTGTGATGGGTGTAGGTGACCTAAGGGATTCTCCTTGTGAGCAGGGGAACACTGAACAAATCCTGATCAAACTGGCATTTCATGGGAATGGGGCAGAATGTGGATGGAGACCTGGATGCTAGAAATCAGAGATCTTGCATTTCCCTTAACAATAACCCCCTGCTTCAAACATGCTGGGTATTTCTTGAAGGCTGGGGTAAATCTGTCCTTTTGGGGACATTCTTTGTATCAGGTTAATGGGTCACTGCAAGTTGTGTACTTTCTTTGCAGCAGATCCCTCTAGGCCACACAGGACAGGGCTTTGTTTCCCTGTGGATTGTCCTGCTCTCCCTCAGAGGGCCCTGAACTCAACCCCTGCTCATAAAACCTCCCCACAGGCACAGGGGGCCTGGTGAAAGCACTGGCTGAACCCAGAACTTTGTTTCTGTTGTGAGTAGCACTGCTGAAAGGGCCTTGCTGGAAGACTTTAAAACATCCCTTGCATTTATATAACCAAACACCCTTTATAATCTAAATCAGACCTGAGTGGTTTGCAGCAGTGTTTTTTATCTTCAAATAAACACTGCACTGTGTTTTCCAAAGCTGGGTTCCCTACTTACTCTCTTCAGGCATTTGGAGTTAAATTGCATCTTTTTGTTTGTTTTTCTTTCTTTAAAGCAGTCCTGAGTCTTTGACTGAGAGATATAATCATAAAAGGCCTTGCAGAAAACCCCGTGCAACTGGGCTCGTCAAAACACGTTTTGAAATGGTCCAGGAATGTCTGAAACTTTATGTTGGTCTTTCACAACTTGCAGCCCCATCTGTCTGCCTTGCATTTTGAAAACCTGTTCAGAGATGACCCTTTCCATGGTTTGTAGGGAATGCCCACACTGTGGTGCCTGGCCATGGCTCGTCCCTTGTCCCATGCACAGCCCTCCAAGAATCCTGCAAGAATCATGGTGCTTCTAAGAAAACAGATTTTGTTTGGTGTGTATGTGGGAGATGGGGAGAAGATGGCCTTGAGAGGCAAAACCTGCCCTTGACTGAATGCTGACAGCTGGCACAGCCAAGCGTGTTGTCGCAGCAGGTATTTTCAACCCTGTGCTCAGAGGTCCCTACAGCTGGGGGCCATGAGGAAGAAAACCATTGTGCAGCATGTCCAGGAGCATCTTGTTTGCTTCCACACCTCTCAATAGAGGGCTGTGGGCATGTTAGATTTAAACTCTGAGTGAATAAGGGATCAGCTTCGGTTTATTGCTATAAATATGGTCTGCATTAATAGTGGCTGGCAAAGCCCTGATGGGGTATATTCCTGCTCCTGTGAGCCCTCTTCAAGCAGGGCATTGTGGCTAGTGAATTCCCCACAGGAAAGAGGGCAAAGGCAGAGCATCTCCTAGGGCCAGCGTGTTCCTGCGGCAAGGAGGAGCCTGAGCTTGTGCTTGTTTACCTGCACCAGTTGCACATAAATGCCATTTGCACAGGAGGCGATTAGCAGGGCTTGTCTTCCACCAGCAGCCTGGAAAAGGGCATGTGCAAGGACAGGGGGTATTATTGTAATTGCTGCTGGTGCTGCAGGTGGCTGGCCCAAAAATAAGTTCTAAGAGAACTGGCTGCTGGTGAGGATGTCAAAAGGGCCCATCCCTGTATGGTCCAAGGGAGGCTCGTGTCAGGTGTCTCCTTAGGACTGGGAAATGGCAGATGCCTTTGCCATTACACAGGTGAGTTTTTGCATCCAAAAGGTCATTTCTTGTGGAGAAAGAGGTTCACCAGTGGCTACCTGCTTCTGCTGTGGGTGTCACAGGAGCTTTGCTCCCACAGTCACAGATCTGCCCCTCCAAGGTGGCTCCCTTTGAGAAGCGTATTGAAAATGGGTGGCTAAAGTGCCACTTCTGTGGCACACTGCCAGTTATCTAAGGTTTTTGGGGATTCACATTATGAAATAATATTGACCCCAGGGTAATTCCTCAAAACCAACACGAACTTCTGAACCAAGGGTGTCCTGACAGAGAACACCTTCCAGCACCATTTGTGGTCTCCTGGCAAAAGGAGAACACCAGGGGTGATCTGTGCCATCCATCATGGGCTCTGAAGGTGGCTTTTCTACCAGGTGAGTGAGAAGGAAACATCCTCTTTAATGGCATTTTCTGAATGCCACTCCGTCTTCAGGCAGCTTTTCAACAAAGATGTCTACTACACCATTCCACACATCACAAGTGTCTAGTGAGGGTGTCTCACATGATGCTTTTTAAGCCATCATGGTGTTGTCCCCGGATTTCTGTGGCCAGAGGTGAAGCCTGATGATAATTTGACATGACAAAATGAGAGCCTGGTCTGACATGACTAAATAGCAACAGTGGTGTGACAAAGGGCCTTTGGATAGAGCAGAGCATATTTCATCTTGTGTAAAGGTAATAGATGTTGCTTTTTCCATGAAAAGGAATGTAGGAATATGGAAATATACCCCACAAATAATTCTTTCATATTCATTAATGCACCAACAGATGAATCCTCCAGTGAAACCTGGGAAGGTTGAGGAGGTTCATGGATATCATGACCCAGCAAATCTTTAAGGTGATGGGTGGTTCTTCACCAGCAGAAAACTTTTCATCCTTCCACAGGCTCTGCAGACAACTTTATGTTGGTTATAGTCTCAGTCCAGGCAACCACAGGAGTTGTGCATGGGTCTGCAGTAACTGCTCATTCAGTGCATTAATTTCTGAAGTCCAGAGTAATAGCCTGGCAACAGAAAGGCTGGAATGACATTTGAAAAGGCAGTTCCAGTCATCTTTTGCTGCTGCTCCAGGTGCCAGCATAATGTATTTTCCCAAGCCTGCTTCCCAGAAGCCTGGTACCTCCTTGGGTTTAACGAACCATTGCAGAAGCTGAGTTGCTGTTTCATGAGAAGACATCAATGCTGGCAGTCCTGGCTACAGTGATAAAAACATCCTCCCTTGCCTGTGTGTTCTCCTTGTTGTAAGGTGCCTGAACATCCCAGATCTGAGAGCTATTCCATGTGACTGTTGAGTTGTGCATGGCAGCCCAGCCATTTCCTCCCCTTTCCTCTCTTTTTACAGTAACAACCTTTTCATGCTTGCAAGTCCTGTTGCTTTTGTCACAAACTTTTCTTCAGAATTCTCCAGGGTGAATAAAGCTGAGAAATGTCTTGTCTTCACAATCTTTTATTCAGCAACAAGTGTCTTCCTCATGCAAATTTCATTGGCAAGCATCTAGTCAAACTTTTTCAAAGACATCCAGTTTTTCCATTTCTTTTTAAGAAAAGAAAGGTGTGTTTCTTTTATTTTTAAAGCAGCTCATGATGAATGGGCTTTCAGAACCTTCAGAGAGACTGAGGAGTTCACAACTTCAAGGCTGGTGTGCGTTGTCCTATGAAGCTTGTGATTATAATCCCTTTAAAGGACAGTAAGCAGGAACTCTTGTGAGTTGTACAATATTTTCCCATCTCAGATTCTAAATGTTGGGGTAAAGCAATCAGCAGTTGCTGCTTTGAATTTCTCAGTGGCAACAAAGCAGTGAGCTTATTGATCAAAGTGCTTCACTGCATAGTTAAAAATTCTGTACTAAAGGTCTCTGATTTTTCAGGTACATGTCCTTGACTCAAAATAGCTTTAAAGGCCATGGAAAATCTATCATGTGATTTGTAAAATGTGGGCATATTTAGATCAGCATCTACCAAGGTGGACGTTTAGTGGTTGTTAAATTGGGTGTTGCACATCCACAGAAAGCTGTATTGGAAACAATAGCTCTGCTTCTAAAATTTGTTTGTGCCAGCTTTTACAGAGAATAAGAAACAACTGTTTCCTTGCATGCCAGGCTTGCATTTGCCTTGTTTCTCATTTGTCACCCCTCCTCTTCCTGCTCTACTTTCCTTGTTCACTTCAGCTCCTGGCTTTTAACTTCCTATTTACTAAGTTATTCTTGGCATTATGGATGCCCAAACATAGATGGTGGGAGCTTCCATTTCCTGGCTCTGTTTCTCATAACCCCTTCTGCCTTTGTCTCTGAAGTCAGCAGTGCTGTCCTTGGGAAAGCCAAGGCTTTGCACTGATTTAGCAGACTGACTCAACTTTTCAGCATTACTGGCTTATCTTTACTCCCATTTGCCTCCACACAGCACCCCCTTCCTGTCTTCTTGTTCTTCCTTCTGCACAAGGATTTTTCCATGACCCCATGGTAACCCTTTTCCATTCCTCACACAGCAGTCCCTTCTCTGGCAGCCAGCATAGACATCCACTATGCCAAGGAGCCCATTCTCATGGGCGTGCTTTTCCACAGGGCTTGTTGGTGCAAGTTGTTTGTGGCCTTTCCTTGTGTCCCCACTGCCTCCTCTTCCTCCTCCTAGTGAGCCCAGAAACACCTTCCACACTGGCCCCCAGCCCTCCATAGCTGTCCCCACAGGGACAGATAAGGACACAGCAGGTCTCTGCTCCAGGATGGCCCATTCAGGATGGACATGGGACCCTTCTCATTCAACACATTCCCACCAGCATCAGGAACTAAGTTTGAGTGATGAACATCTCCCACCAATGCCCTCTGTGCCACATGGTTCTCAGTCTCAGCCTGAAGTCTTTGTTTCTAAGGACTGCCCATGAGCAAGAGGGCATTGTCTTGTGAGGATTTGGAAACAGGGATGTGCAGTCCTTACCTGGCAGCAGAGTGCTTAGCATCCAGGGAGACAAGTGCCAGGCCCCTGCTGTGACAAGGGAACACCTTCAAGGAAGGCAGTGGCCTGTCTTTCCTGTTCTTAGATGGAAAAATACTCAGATGTGGCAGCTAGAGCCAGAAACAAGAGATACTTCTGTTGTACACTGCATGTGCATTAGATCTGCATTAATGGGGATTTGGGTTTGGTTTTACTCTCTGCTGTTAGAAAGAAAAACATCTTCACTGTGTCAGGTAAAAGAAAGAACATGGTGACTAACTGAGGTGAGATCATTATATGACTTCATGAGTAGTCACGGACTGCTACAATTGAAGGAAACTATCATTTACCACTTGTTATTTAGCAGATGGGCACAGCTGAAACTCGGCTCCACTGCAAACTGTATTGTTTCCCTGTCAAATCCTAAGAGACTGAGATACCTCCCAGGGGACCACTAATCGCTGCTGGCACCGGGTGTTGCTGGCAGCACGAAGGGAACCTTAAAAGCTTTGGTGGTTCAGATTAGCATCCAAAAGGCTGAATGTTTCCTCTGGGTTCCAGGTCATGCTAAATGTTTAATAAAAATCCTACAATAAGACTCAGTATGAAAGGAAAGAGTGGGCAAGCTTACTGACTGCATCTGGCATGACCAGTCCCTTACCTAAAATTAGCTGAACTCCTGCTCTCCTGTGTCAGCATGCACTAGAGCTTGGGCAGAGCCAGGCTGGTTCTTCAGGAGCTCAGACCTCTGAAGCCTTTTCTGCAGGGTGGTACCAGGCATGGCCTTTCACTGAAGCACCATCTGACCTTGGAGGGCATTTGTTATTCCCTCACCAAAAACAGGGACTGATGAAAACCAAGTCTCCAATGGAAAACACAAGTGGGAAAATAACAAGAAGAAAACTGTGTGGTTCTTCTTCTGCTCTCCCCCACCCCACCTGCCCACCCTCCGGCACTATTTTGTATATTTTGGTAAATAAAACGTGTCAAGCTGCGGACAGCTCAGTCAAGGATGCCCTGTCCTCCCACTGGCAGAAACTGTGCTTTGCCATAAAGTATGATTCTGCCTGATCCCATTCCTGTGAGAGGGATTTGCTGATGTTTAATAAAAGCTGTGCATGTGCTCCAACTTCATGTGGGAGAAGGAATGATCCACCAAGTTTCTCTCTCCCCTTTGTACTGGTTTTGGCTGGGGTAGAGTTAAGTTTCTTCACAGTGACTGGTATGGGTCTGCATTTTGAATTTCTGCTGTCCACAGGGCTGGTAATATGGAGATGTTCTTGTTATTGCTGAGCAGATCTCACACAGAGCCAAGGCCTTTTCTGCTTTTCAGGCTGCCACGCTGGGGAGTCCTGGGGGGCTGGTCACAGCCAGGACAGGTGACCTCAACTGACCAGAGGAATATTCAACACCCTGTGACAGCATGCTCAGTAGGTAAAGTGGAGGGAAGAAAGAGGAATAGGGGGACATTTGGAGCCACGGTCCTAACTGTTTGGAAAGGATCTCATCAAAGATGAGGCCATTTGTCTCTGAGTCCCAGGACCAAATCTGTATGAACATCCTTGTTTGTCAGAGCCAGAGAGCTGCTTGGTGCCTCCTCCACCAGAAAGCTTGGTCACAGCCTCACTTGATTCCCACACACTGGCTACACACTGCGGCGTAGGATCATACTGCTGCTTTCTCAAAGCTCTACCCTGGCTCCCTTTTCCTTGCCACAGGACCTAATTCTTGACCTCGTGTTTTCCCCTTGATGCTATCCCCCAAAAAGGCAATAATTAGAAAGCATGTGGGAAACCAGCTTACAAAAGGTTGTCAGCCTCTCTCCCACATCCGACAGACTGAGTGAGGGTTTTCTCCATCCAGCTGGTCCCTATCCAGCAATGCCACTGGCAGGATGCAAAGAGTCTTCACACAGAATTTCAAACACCCCACAGACTGGCTTCCTGGATGGAGCAGAAGATTAGGGAGAGTTGAAGCAGACCAGCCTTTCTTTCAGTAGTGAGCACCAGCTCCACTTCTACCAAACAGCAGCTTTGAAGGAGGTCGTGTCTCAGGCCCAAGCACTCTGTGACTTTCTGACCTGGCCCCCTGTCAGGTGATTCTGGGATGAGCCTTACTTTGCATAAGAGCCAGGCAGGATGAGCAGGGTGTTGCTAACAAACCAGTTTTCATGGGTGGGAGTGAGCTGCAGTTCTAAGCATGGTGGAAACCACGCTGGAGCTGATCTTCCTGCCCCAGACAAGTTCAAAGTGCTGTAGCTTCTACTACAAGGGGATGTGGGTCACATGTCACTTTTCTTCACATGGTGTTATTCTTCCACCACATTCTTGATCCCTCTGGTTTTCCCCACTCCTTCCTATTTCTTTTTCCACCTGGGTCACTGCTAAGATCTTGGCTTGTCCATCTAGCAACAGTGGGGTCCACATCAACCATAGAAAGATCATCTTTCTGAGAGACTGATTCAAATCTGGGAAGATGCAGAGCCTTGTACTACAAAGGAAGGTTTTTTAACTTGCCCTGGATGGACAGACACAAACTGGGCTCAAAATTTTCTGTGGCATGAGTAAGTTACAAAGTTACCTTACAGCAGTTCACAGAGCCATGGAAAATGGGTTTCAAAGTGAATGTGACCTGGTTCTTACTCATGTCCTCAGCTGCACCTAACTACTCCTGGCAGAGATTTCACCATCTGAATGGACAGTCTTCCAGGATGTACTGGGAGGAACAGAGTGAGCAGTGGGAACCTCCCTGAGGGCAGTTCTTTGTGTAAGAATAGTCCACACATGTTCCCAGTTGCCTTATCAATGTAAGTGGTTATAATGGGGACCTTCTGTCAGGGGGAACAAAGAGGAGTTGAGGTTGTTTGGAAAGTGTCAGAAAGCCAACAGGATGGTGTGGGAACAGCAAAAGATTGGTCAAGCCTTCAGAAATCTCAGAAAAGTAGAAAAAAATCCAAGGTCCTGCTCCTGAGAGTTGGAGAAGAGAATAGAAACTCCTGAAGGTTGAAGAAGTGGCTGGTGTTTGCTGAGAGGCTTCACTGTGTGGGGCACAAGCCCTGGTTCTTGCAGATAGGTTCTCTGGATGGCTGCCTGTCCAAAGTCCAGTGCCCAACCTCATGGCGTGGAAATGGGCTGGGAAAGTCAGGATGGCTTCAATGAACCTTCAAATGGGTAAAACTTAAGCAATTTACACCCAAGGGACCATGGACTAGGTGGGTATGTGAAAAGAAAATGTTCAGTTGTTTAAACTCCCAAATAGGAAACTTTTAAGAGGAAAATGTGAAAAAATTTCTCTTTTAGGAATGAATGGGACAAAACCAGTATTGCCTAAGCGTGGCCACATGCTTTTTTTAAGGGGGATGTTACAACTTCTGGCTGCCACTTGCTGAGAGAGTCCCTGCAGGAGAGAAGGGTGGGGCTTCCTGCTAATGGCACTATTACCCGTTCTACAGCGGGGACTCGAGCAGACTATGCAGATCAGTAAAGCCACGAGGGAGCACTGTGTGCAAGCCTGTGTGTACCTGGGTGCCTCATCAAACAAGGCCCAGCACGGGTCTCTCTCTACAGGCTCATTTGCAATGTGTGAAAAGAAAACTGTATTTGCATAGATAATTTATTTCTGGGACACATCTGTGGAGATTGCCTGCAGGCCAAAGTCAAGTCTCATGAGAGTTTCTAAGTGTGCTGGATGATAATTTCCCAGCAGAGGATGTGTCCTTCCAGCACACCCTGTCTCCCTTTTAGATTCATTGTGATGTGTAGAGACAGTGCAGCTGAGTAGTTGCAAAGTCAGGACAATCATAGGTAGTCATATATGAATTTGGCTTTTCTAAGACATTAATTTTCTCCAAGATGAAGCAAAAACTGAATCCAATTCATCCTAAAGAAAACTTGGGCAAATTTAGTGAAATTTGACTGCAATGTGAGTTGCTTAAGAAGAGTTTAGCAGATGACCAAAAGCTGCAGTTAAGGTAGAGGGTATTTTTGATGGTTCTGTGTGACAGCCTGGTTGGGTGTGAACCCTTGAGGATGGACAAAGCATAAGTGTTAAATGGGCTAAAACCATGAGCCAGACCCCAGAAGAGAAGTGTTATTGCTAATGACTGGCAAGCAGGGAGTGGGTCTCAGTCCACAAAATCAGCTCCAAGCCCCCTTTCTTCAACAGTAAACTGGAAACAGGGATTCAACCATTGTGTATGTCTTGGAGCAAATGACGTGGGCCAGACCTCCAAAATGAGGTGCTGTGTCCCAGGTGATCTCAGCTCCCACAAGGGATCCAGCAGCTGTAATGTGTAAGTAGCTCCATGCAGGATGAACAAGGTGCTAAGGAGGAAGAGCCAGAGCAGCAGCAGAGGCATGAGCAGGTGCTTTGTCCTTCTTATCAGGCAGTGTTGTGATGGATACTGAATCCCTTCAGGGAACTCTGAATTCAACTCTTCAACAGGATGTTTAAAAAGAGCAAGGGCTGAGAAAAGACATGGAAGACAGATGGAGAAAATTGCATCCTGCCTCCCCTGGCAGTTTCAAATGAGTTCAGCTTTTGCTTTCCCTTCCTAGGACCCAGCCCTGGGCTGAGCCATGCTGCTGCTGGGCTCCAGCTATTCTCTGGCACGGGGTGATGTGTTCCCAACACAGGGTTACTGACTGTGCTTTAAGCACAGCAGGACCCTCGTCCCTGCAGAGTTTGTAACACAACTCACCTTAACTATGGGCTATCTGCCCTCATTTGTGCCTTTCCAGACCTCCATTCCTTCCTGCTCAGCAGCACAAATCCTTCTTTGGTGCACACCTGTAGTGCAGCAGGCACTTTCCTGCCTCCAGACAAAACACCCAGGCATTTTTCCCAGACTCCCCAACATCCTGGCTGCAACTGCATGTTCTCTAACACTGGCAGTGCCAAGTGACACCCAGAAGGATGTCCCAGCTCTTGTAGGGCTGCAAAGCCAGCTGGGATGAGGCTGTGGTCCCACTTCTGCTGGGTGAGGAATAAGAGGTGATGCACATCCATGTGTCTGTAACAGTTGCCAAGGAACTCTCCATACCCCCAGAGTTTTGATTTTTTTTTTCTTTTGAGAGCAAAACTGAAGCCCGCACAAAGCGGCCATTTCTCATTATCACAGTTTAAAAAGTGCTTAGTAATAAGCATGAGTCAGTGGGGCACCAGGAGTGCTCCCTGCTAGCTTTGGGAGGAACCAGAAATAAGTCATTTCACTCCTGCTCCTGTGTGAACAGTCAGGGTCTCACTCCTCTCCCCTCACTTCCTGCTGAGAGATGTTTCTACTTATGGTCCTGGTTTCATGGAGGCGGAGACCAGATTGTTAAATTCAGCCTAAGAGCCCGCGTGTTTTAAAAGAGATCAGATTTCCAGAGATACTGAAACATGGGGACCTTTGTTATAGCCACTGTGAGCTGCAGATAATCTGCACCTCTGCAAACTGGAGGGCTGCTTTCAGTGCCAAAATTCAGAATAATTCCATTGGTCTCCATATTTCAAATTGCTGGACCTTCATCGCCCAAGGCTTTCCAAGGGGTTTTTTCATTACCTGGCAGTAACAAGGCTCCTGCCTCCTTCACCTGCTCTGGATGTGAACCCTGGCCCCACTGAGCCTTTATCACCCATCACTGCCCAGGCTGGAAAACACTTTCTGGAGGGTGGTGTTAGACTCCCTGGGCAAGGTTCATGCCTCTGTTTAGCCTCAGAGGAAGATGGGAAAGGGAGTAGAGTGGTCCTACAGCAGCTTCTCCTCTGGGACATCAGTCAAACCTAGTAAAGGGCAGTGGGAGCTGCTGCCAGAGCCAGAGGATGCAGACTGGATGCTTTTACCAGGCTTAGGAAGTAACAGGTCATTGTTTGCTTCTGATGGTGCTGTGGGGCACAGAGTGATCAACAGTGCGGTGCAAACCTCTCTGCTCCCACTGAGACCCCAGCTGCCCCTGGTCCATGGCTCTGCAGGTCTGGGAATGGGCAGGAGTGAAAAATGAGCACTGCTCACACCAAGGCCTAGCGGAGCTGGGTAAATGAGGTAAACAGAATGGTGTAAAGAGAGAAAACCTGCACGGCCTTACACCTGTCTGCAAAGCCCTTTCCAGCAGCACCTGGCACTTGGCTGCAGGCTGGGAGAGAAACTACGGTGCTGGAGCAGAGCTTTTGGCTTTCAGAGTTGGAGGAAAACTCCAGTAAAATGGAGTGGGTGTCTTGAGAAGAGCGAGCACAAAGTTGATGCGAGCGAGCTGCAGGACCGTGGGAGGCAAGACCGGGAACGGTCAGCGCGGGGGTGCTGTCAGTGGCGGTGGGTCTGTCCGCAGGACACCGAGCGCCGCTCACATAAACATACCTACCGCAGTAGTCACGCTGGCTACCACTAGCCATGGGGCGGCACAAGCAGGTCACGGAGCACGAGGTTGGCCGCCCTCGCCTTTACTCACCTTCTCGGGCCGGTTTTGCCACAGGCGTGGGGCTTTGTGCTGCCTCAGCTGCCGGGAGCACCCGAGCGAGGCGGCCCGTTCCCAGCCGGGCGCATCCCGGGACAGGGCCCGGAGAGGAGCGCAGGCGAACGGGCTGCGGCGGGAACAGGTCAGCCGGGGCTGTGCCGGGGGCCGCTCTCCCGGCTCCGGGGTCTTCTGGGGAGGGCTCGATGCCGCTCTCGACTGGAGGAGCCGCCGGCGTGAAACGGGGTCCAGCCCTGCCGGGACAGCCCCAGCCCCCAGGCTTTTTCCCCGCTGCCGAGAGTTTTGTCCCGGGTCAGACGGGAGCGGGGCCGGCGCGGCCGCCACGGCGGGAGGAGCGCGGCCGCCCGGGCCCCTCCCGCCGCCCGCCCCCGCCGGGCCGGGCCGGGCCGGGCCGGGCCGGGCCGGGCGGAGCCGGGCGCTGAGGGGCGCTGAGGGGCCGAGCTCCGCGTCCCGCCGCGGCTGCGGGGCTGCTCCGGGCCGGGCGCGCCGCTCCTGCCAGGCTCCCGCAGGTATCCACAGGTATCCGCAGGTTGGCACCCCGGGTACGGGTGCTGTCCCCACAGGTGGGTCGGGGCTCCGCCGGGCGCGGTGTGGGGAGACAGGGGCCGGCAGCCGTGGCTGGGGCTGCGAGCGGGATGGATGAGACAGGGCGCCCAGGTTACCTCCCGAGTTCTGTGGTTTTGCTGCCCTTTGTGCCCCTTTGCCCACAGCCGGCCGGAGCCAGGCACGGCGGGGCCGGGGATGGGCCGGCAGCCCCCGAGCGCTCCCGCCCTGCGGCACGGAGCCGTGCTCGGGAGCGATTCTGCGGGATGCAGAGCTCCTCGTTCGCCCTTCGCTGGCTTGGCTGTGCCCGGAGTGCGTCCCTGAGCTCGAAACGGGGTGGGCTGGGGACGGTGTTTTGTAGCTCCCCAGAAAACACCGTCCCAAAGGTTCCAAGCAGCCCCCGGGAGGCGCCTGTAGGAGCGGGAACCTGGCAGCACCTGGCGATGGGAAAGGGCTGCCTTGCAGGGTGCAAAGATGTAAAGCTGCAGCGCTAGGTCAATTTGTGCTAACCAAACTGCTATTACCTGGGTGAGCTGTGCGCCTCTTGGAGTTCAAAATAGGGGGAAGAAAAGTTGCAATCAACTCCGCAGGGCAGCAACCTGCTGGGTGGAGAGGGAGAGAGAGGGACCCTGTGCCCTGGATTCACAGTGCTGCTAAGGGGTGAGACCCCCTCCCAGGAAACACTCAGGACCCAGCTTGTTTGCTTCTCCTTGGCTGCCAGAGTTGAGCGTGATACAACTCCCAGGGACTTGGTCACCTCTCAGAGAAGGGTGGCTCGTGGACCCGGAGCTGGATTTTCCGCTCCCCCACGGGTGCTCTGCATCCTCAGAGGGGCGGGAGGAGGCCAAGGGAACCAGATCCCGGTAACCGGGAGCTGCCAGTGTTGAGTTGCAGCTGGCATTTCCAGTGCAGCCTTGGCGTAGCTGCCACATCCCCTCACCCACCTGCTGCCGGGGCACTACTCTGTTCTCACTGCAGACCCTGTGCTCACACAGTTTACAAGCAGCGCTTTCCGCATGGGTTTGGTTGTGCCTCCAGTCTCGGAGCTGCCCCTCTCCCCCCTGAGCAAGCCTCGCTGCTGTCTGCAGGGAGCCGGGCTGGCAGACCTCGTGGAAACCTTGATGTGGCCCTGGCCCTTGGTGGGGGGCTTGTTTTGCCCAGCAAGGAGACCAGAAGCCTGAGCAGGGCAGCACTGGGTGCAGTTTGGCAGCTAGTGGTGCCCGGGAGGGGAGCCAGAGGAGCCGTGGACATCTCTGGCTTTCAGAGTCTTAAGTCAAGTCTGTCTCCTAGGGGAAAATATTCCCTGCTGCTTGGTCATCAGGGGTAAGGTGAAAGAGCTGTAGTGCTCTGTTTTCCTGCCTCTTTAAGGACTAAATGTGTCACTTGATTTCCAAAATCCTGCCAGATTTCAAAGAAAAAAAAGTAAAATAGAGAAAAAAAACCTGTTGACCTTGTTAGGGCTAGACGCTGTCCCTGTGCTTGGGGCTGTGTGGCTTTGCAGCCTGGCCATCCTAGCCCTGTTTGTGAAAACACAGGTGTGCTGGTGCTGTGAGGGGATGGTGTCTGATTGCATGAAGGAGCAGCTGCAGCTTTCTGCCAGCTTTGGAAAGGGAGAGCTCTTGAAGGCATATGCTTAATGTGAAACATAACTTAATGGAAATATTCCTTCTGAGGTCTCTTCCTCCTCTGCATTTGATAGCTCGGCAGCAAACAGCTTCAGTGGGAGTGAGCTTCTGCTTTTAATTAAGTCATACACACCTCAACCACAAGGTAGATCTCCCTTGTAAATCAAAATTCTAAATCATCAGGCTTTTTTACCTCTTACCTTCATGGTGGCTCTCTAAAGGTGGTACAGTTAAGACAGAAAAAAATCGCAGGCTACACCTTCCTGTAAGGCTGTTTAGCATGTTCCCGTTTGTTAGGCTGGTGCTAACACCCCGGAGGCAGAGGGAGCTGTGGAGGGAAGGGAGGGATGTTGAGCCTCCAGCAGCAGTGCTTGGGGCTGAGCTGTGCCTCAGAGCAGCATAGTGGGGCACATGCCCAAAGGAGAAGGTAGCAGCAATTGATGGGAATGGCCTGGGAAAAGGCAGGTTTCTGAGGCGAGTGGATGGATGAGAGCAGGTATAAAGGCAACAGAGGCACCAGGAATGGGCACAGAGCCCTGAGACCTGGCTGCACCAGTCACAGTGCCTTGAATCAGCGTCCTGGTGGAAAAGTGTGAGTGTCACACAGCCACAGTAGAGTCCTGCAGCCTCCTTGTCCTGTGACAAGGTGCCAGCCTCTCTGGGGCAGGGATATGGGTGTGATCCGTGGCAGGGATTCAGGATTGACCAGCCTGGCGGACAGGGGGACTCATGGTTTGCCTGCAGCAACTTCCAGGGCAAATTGTGAAGGGCATGCTTGGGGATATTTGCACTCCTCCAACATTGCTTCTCTTTGGCTGTGCCTGGCAGTGTGGCAGGCAGGCAAGAGCTGTGTTTCTGGGGGCATGGGGCATGGTGGCCATGCAGTTTGGCCCTGTAGCCAGCCCTGGCCACTTCTGCCTCTTTGTGGTGAAGGTGCAGTGCAGCATGAAATTGGCTGTGTGTTTCTGGACAGGTAGCCCCTGCCATCCCACTTCCAGGTCATCTGCCACATGCCCAGCACTTGAGATGGCGACCTTCCACTCAGGGCTTGGGAATGAGCAGGGGGGTTGTCCCATGGAGGCAGAACATCACCTACAGGTGTGGTCTCCCACTAATAAATGAAATGGAGTGAAGAAAATGCAGGATTTTTCCCAAAGCGGTGAAAAGCCTCTGCGTGTCCTTCCTGTCCATGCAGCACAGCTGCTGTGGGCAGAAGCTTGGGCAAGGGAGCAGCACTTCTCCTTCCTTCTCAGAGGGTGTGCCCCCTGCCCATTCTGGGGGAGGCAGCTGTGCCCTCCTTGGCCCCAAGTGGTGAGGCTGCTGTCTGGCAGCAGAGATCCCATTGCCTCCCTCACTGGCTGCAGGAAGGTGAGCTTCCACCTGGGAGTACAGTGGTGTCACTAAGATTCGGCTGGAAGGACTTTGGCTGTTTCTGCTGTTGCCTGGCTCTGTGTGAGGAGCCTGCCAGGCCACCTGGCCAAGCAGGGATGAGCTCAGCACGAGGGGCAGTGGGGTCCCCATCCCTGGACTCCCACCCACTTTGGGGAGGCAGAAACCTGGAGGTTTCTCTCATTTCATCCACGTGCTGCTCAGCAGCTGCTGCAGCTGGACACGAGGGAGGGCTCAGATCTTCAAGTTGCTCCTTGGCAGCTCCAAGGATTTGGTTTACCTCCCCATCAGCTCTGGGCTTACTGGCCTCATCTGTGGCATGCTCCCTATGCTTCTTGGTATTCCCTCCTAATTTTCCTTCCTTTGAACATCTCCAATCTATTCTGTCTCTGTTTCTCACATGCCTGTCATTGTATAGCAATTATGGTTAGAGAGTTAAAAGCCTTATCAGCTCCTTAGTGGGAGAAGTGTGAGTCAGTTCCTTGCAGGACTATGTGGTGGTTCAAAAAAAGTAATGCGTTTTTTGGGGGTTTTTTTTGTGCATGGAGGCTTCTTTAATTCAAAATGTAAACCACAAAACTGAAAAAAGCCAGGTGGGTATTCAGCCTGCACTTAAAAAGTTAAAAAGTCCAGAGTTAGAGCTAAATGTGCCAACCTCATGCCATTCTCCCAAGCTGAGGGCGCTACAGTGGACAGACAAGCAGTAAAATCAACATTCAGAAGTTATTGCCTTCATTCTTCCAAAATGATAGGAGGCTTGAAAATCTGACCTAGCTTCAGTCAACACAAAATTTCAGGTTTCAGTCACACAGTGAGCTCCCCATGCACGCAGAGTCAGAAGCACCTTGTCCTGCATCTCCCTTCTTTGTGTGCAGAGGGTCCTGCAGCTCCTGGTGGTTATCCTCACTGAGCTTGCTGTCTATCTTGAGGCATGAAGATATCTGAAGGGCCTGGAAGTGACTCTGGAAATCCCAGGGACAGGAGCAGAATGAAGCACGAGCACAGGACAGACCCTGAGAAGAAGGGTGACAGCTTTGTAATTCCCCAGTGTTCCTGGGGATTGAGCCTTTGTAACCCAGGTTTTAGGATGATGTTATGAGTCTCTTGGTTTTCTTTCTTTTTCCTTTTGTGTTTGCAGGGAAAAGCATGAAAGTGTAGGTGCCAAAGTTTTAAATACAAATTAAAAATAATCTTCAGATATGCTGTGTGTTTTAACTCACAGTTTTTAAGTAGCTTGATTGCGGGAGGTGTTGCAGTAAATCTGGCTTGTGACTTTTTTTGATCACCTTGGGGATGGCAATATTGCAGGTTACTCAGGCCAGACTAGAAGGGATCTTGTTGGGCAAGAAGAGCAGAAGGAAAAAGCAGGAGCCTGTCTTGGAAGCACCAGACTTTGAATTGCAAAACCCCATCCCGCGGTGTTCACCTTGCCGGAACAGTTATCCAGCTGATTTCCCACTGTGCAGCCGGTGTCCTGTCAGTCCTGGCTGCTCCACACCAGCAGAGCTCCATGTCCCACCAGGACTGGCAGCAGCAGCACAGACCCATCGTGGGTGAGCCGAGGTCTCTGCTCCCCTCCTGGGGCAGCAGGAGTGGCTCTGCCCTTTGCACATTGCTCCTTCTCCCCTGTTGTTCTTCTCTGCCTCTGGCCACACAGCCGCCTTCCCAAAAGTTCTTCTCAGCAGATGTTTCTCCAGATGTGCTCCCTGCAGAGGTGTGCATGTACCATTTCGCTGTCAGGGCTGGTGTGACCGCACAGGATTGCAGAGCCCATGAAGACTGGCACATTTCTGAATGTGATTGTTCTGTTGTCTGTGATTTGACATCTTTGGTTTTGCACCTTTTGATTCGCCGAGCAGCGATGTCACCCTTGGGAAGAAGCCTCTCTTTCAGCACTACATCAAAATGAACCTGTTGGGGTGAAAAGTTCATTCTGCCTGCTCTGGGTCTATACATGCTGCACCAATTTTTCATCTTCTTTAAAGGTTTTTTTCCCTCTGTTTTTTTTTCCCCAAAAGAAATGTTTTGAAAGGGAAGAAACTGAGAGAGAGTCAAGATGTGCATTTAGATGACATCAACTGCATCTATTTTGAGGGCTATTTATGTGTTAGTCTACAGTTACTAAGCATTGTTAGATACTGGACTCAGTGTTTTTTGAGGTGTTTTCCAACCTTAGTGATTCTATGATTCTGTGTCTGTCCCTTGAAGTGTTCAACAAATATGTAGATACCGTGCTTAAGGATATAGTTTAGTGGAGGGGTTGGCAGTGCTGGGTTAATTGTTGGACTTGATGATCTAAGAGCTCTTTTCCAACCTAAATGATTTTATGCAAAGTATTCCTGGGTCTTGACAGATCTAAGGAAACAGGTTTTCCAGGCCAGGAGATCCAACCATTGAGGTGACCACAAATTGCTTTTATCCAAATACTGTTTCTAGCAGTCAATGCTTCCCTTTTATCTGAGAAGATGATGGTGCTAATATTTTTCATGTGGTCCAGTCACCTGTTTCCTGTTGACTTTTGTCTTTTTGGATCATGTCTGTGTGCAAGCTGGTGCTCCTCTGTGGCCAAACACTCTGCACCATGTCCCAGACAGCCAGCAGGTGCAGGGCCACAGGGACCAAGGGCAGCAAGGGCAGAGCAAGGCAAGCAGAGCTCTGGGGTCCCTTCTGACCCAAGCCATTCTGTGATTCTGCTCTGGAAGTGATCTATCAGAATTGGTTGGCATTTTAAGTCTTAAAAACAACCCCAAAAAACCCAACCCCACAAGTCTCTGTTCTCAACAGACCCTTTCATTTTAAGGATGTAGGGTTTTACCTGTGTTGTTGTCTGTCCTGACAACCATTGCCCAGCCTCACCCTGAGGTCAGTGACCCCTCCAAAGTGCTGGTCCCCTTGGATCCTCTCCAGGCTACAGAGAAGCATTCCTGCCAGCTCTCACAAGAGGCAGGAGCTGGGCTGGAAATGCCTGTTGCTTTTCAGCGACAACTGCACTGGTGCTTGCTTTGTTGCATACTAATGAACACTAATTAGCCCCGGTTTGTAATCAACTTTGTGTGGGAGCCGTTTGCAGAATGCAGGGATGGGGGCTGGGGAGACCCCAAGGGGTGGCCTCCTGAGTGGATGAGGGCTCAGCTGGTGCTCCTTGTGGTAACAGCTCCGTTGGTGAGCCACAGGAAGGCTGTGCCTGCTGGCCTCATGCCAGCCTTGGTAGTGGTCCACCTGCCAGGTGTGTTCCCCCTCTGACATGGCAGAAGGTTACAAGGAGTTATAGGGGATTTTGTCTGTAAACCCACCAGGGCATGGGGAGGAGCTGAGCCCCTTGGAGGCTGGGCAGTGCTCACCTTCATGTTTTCTCAGCATCAAAGGTTCAGTGCCCCTTTCCTACCCCCATCTCCACCCAGTCCCTCCACACAGTCCATTGGTCTCTGAATTGCTCAGCTGGAGCCTGTCTCCTCCTCTCCACTGCACTTCCAGCATTGTAGCAATCCTGGCATTCAGTGCAGCAGCTGGATATCTCCTGCACCCATGGCTCTTGTCCAGTCACTCAGCCTGAGCTATGGAGGGCATGAAAACTCCCAGAGGATGAGCCTGCTGCAGAGGGGAAACACCACCATGATTTGCCACAAGCTAGAGAGAAGGAGGCTTGATGGAGCTGGGTGGCTTCAGCACTCTTGAAAAACACGTCTTTACACACCATGTGTGTAAAATCTTCAGTCTGGCTGATGTGTGATACTGTGGTTGTAGGACACAGCGAGCTGATCTCATGCTAGGGGAAGTTCTGGCAGGGGCAGGACGGTGCCAGGACCTGCAGTACCTGAAGGCTTCTGCCAGCAGGAGAGCTGGGGTTATTGCTTCAGAGGTGGGTCTGCTAATTTTGGACAAGTAGCCCACTTAGCTTGATGTGCTTGGGCTGGGACTTGTAAACAACTGCTCTGAAGCTGAAAAATCAGTCTACACTCGAGCTGAGAACAACACCTGTAGCTTTTCTGGCGTTTGAATCCTGATTATGCCCCGTGACAAACACCAAGTTTCACACCAGGTCCTGGTGACGATGCTTCTTTTTAATTTACTCTTTCTTTGCTCACATAATGACAGGAGTTTTTCCAAAGAAAGGACTTGGGAGGAGAGGGCATCAAAATGTCAGGAGCAGCAACAGGGAAGGTTGGCCAGGTACAGGGGATGCTCAGCCAGGGAGCAGCACCGAGGAGCTTGATAGAGATAATTTTTTCCTCCCACCTGTTGTTAGGAGCAAGTAGGGAGCGAGCTGTTGTGCCTCCTCCCCAGCTGCTAACGACAGGAGACTCGCTTATGGTCGTGTGCTGGAAGCTAATTAAACCTGGTGACAATGGTAATTGAGTAAGGATGCTTGAGGATAAGTATGACCTCATGTCTAAAATGGTAATGAGGCCTATTAAAATCCACACCAAAAAGAGAAATGAAAGGGGGAACAGAGGCAAAGGTGGTGCAAAGGGAGCAGGAGCAGGCAGGGACAAAACCTGGCAGCCAGAGCACCGGGAGGGAGGGAGAGCACGGAGGTGTCAGGCTTCTCCATCTCCTTAATAAACAGCCAGCTCTGCAGGTAGCCAGGCTGCATCTCGGGCCAAGTCAGCCAAAACACAGCGTTAAAGCACCTTCCCCTCTGCTCACCCAGGCCTGGGTGTAGGTCCTGGTAAGCAATGGCAGCACTTGTTGCTGTTTGTTGTTGTCTTCACTGGCTGGTTCTCTGCTGAAAGAAACCAGCATGTCACTGCCAGCACAAGGAGGGTACTTGCAACCAGCAAGTCACTGCCAGCACAAGGAGGGTACTTGCAAAATGACCCTGAAATTGCTCCAGTGCAGGAAAATGCATTGGCAAAGGAAAGATGCAGGTGTTCAGGGTGCTGTGCCATGGCTCCTTCTTGGACTACCACAGCACCTCATTTCAGCTCCCAGCTGGGATATAGGGGCTGGGGGCCACTGTGACCCTCCACAGGTGTTGTTTTGCAGGTTGGTGTAGCAGTGCTGGGGGTGCCACCGTGCTCTGTGGGAGCCCTGGTCCTGAGCTGACTCTCCTTGCTGCAGAGGACACCCAAGGGACGCTGTCAGGGGGCACTCCCTGTCCTGGCTCTGGACGTGCATCCAACGTCCACTTTGGGTAAGCTCAGCCCCAGGCTGTCCACAGACCCTCCTCTGCTGACAGGGGGGATGTGGTGTGCGCCAAAGGTGTCTTCTCACTGGAGAAAGGCAATGCTCATCCTCCCAGCAGGGCAAAGGTACGGCTGGATGACGGCTGAGGATGTGCTATGGAGCCGGGATTCAACTGCTCTGAGCTCTGCGATGGCAGCTCCAGCTTTGGCAGCCAGGAGCAGCAGCAGCGGGCCCTGCAGGAGCTCTGCACTGTCACAGTGGTACGTACGGATACAGTGGGATGTACGGGTGCAGAGGAGTGCTCTGGGGAATGAGGTTTGCTCTGCAGAAGTAGATTTGGGGGAGGGATGAAGAGGGGGGTGCAGCTGCCAAGCAATCCCAGTCCAGCTGAAGGCAGCACACTGTCACCTGGTTGATAGAAAGACAAGACACACCAGTCTAGGTGACACCCAGCAGTTATCCAAAGGGGAGAAAGCATTCACGACAGCCAAGTCATGTTAAGCAGCCCTCCCATGTGTCAGCCAGCTGCTCAGGATTGGCCTGTGATGGCCCCATCTCCCCTTGACCTTTCCTGTCCCCTCTAACTTCAAAGTGCTTTTCAAATATGAGTAGAGCAGGATTTAATTGAAAGTCATCCTCTGTAATAAGTGGTACCTTCCCCCTCCACCAGTAAGGCAGGGGTAGAAATGACACTGGGATGCACTCAGTTGCAGCTGGCACCACGTGGGGCTGCTGCATGGAGCAGTGAGGCTTGGCCCACTCGGCTCTCCATCACGTCCTGCACGACCATGGGCCTTTAATTAAAAGACTGTAAGCTGCTTGGCTCCTCTGGCTCTGGCAGCTGGCTTACAATTAATATTCCCCCTGCCAGGACCAGGATTTACTGCGCTCAGCAGCCAGCAAAGCGCTCCATCAACTTCAAGTAGCATCAACATCCAGGGAAACAGCAGTCAGGTGGGAGGGTGTGTGGGAGAGAAAAAGCGGAGATCATAGGGGCGTTTCTGATCCCTAGGTGGTTGCTGGGAATAGGGTGCAGCAATACTTTTGACAGCAGCCAGAAGTGAAAAGATTTTGTTAGTGGTACATCTGGGAGGGAAGTGCAGAAGCCCCAGGATGTTGAGTTTGCCCTGCTCACCTCAGTGGCAAAAGCCAGGTGTTACCCTTGGGCTCGAGCAGGCAGGACACAGAAATAGAATGGCATTACAGCCTTGCACCAGCCCTGTCAGCTCCAGACCTCATCTGTGCCGAATGATGGGGTTTTCACACAGAGAGTCCTGGTGTAAGCAGGGCACTGACGTGGCTGACCATCTTCACCATCTGGTGTGGTCTTCTTTTCCCAGAGAGGCAAAAGACTCCCCAGGGAATAGCAAGAGGGAAGAGGAGGGGGGAAGCAGTTTTCAGGAGGGAGATGAGATCCCCCCAGGGATCCCTCCACGCTGCTGCAAAGCAAGGCTGAGATGTGCATGCAGCTGTATCCCAGCAGCAGCTCTCAGCTGGATGTCTCTCCCAGGCAGGGGTTTGCCTTTCCCAGTTGCCCTGTGATCAGTGTGGCACCAGCATGTGAGCTGCCAGGATCAGCGGTGGTCGTGTGGCAGTGACACGTTTTTTTGTCAAGAATTATATGGTGGCTTTAATTCTGCAAGCTGTGCGTTGTTCTTGCTCGCCCAGAGGAGATGAAGCCTGGCTGGGGAAGAGGGACATGAGGCATTGGCTCTAAACAAATGCCTTTCTTCTGCTTGAAGATTTATTTCTAGCAAGGTTGGAAGCAGAAACAGCTCAGACCTTGAAGTAAAAATTGGGAGTTTGGGGCAATGTCAACTGTCTGGAAAAGTAGTCTTCTGCAATAGAAATTAGAGGACTCAGCGCCAGAGAAGTTAGTGAGGAGGTGTGTGATCCCAACTCAAACCCCATTCTCCTCCCTCCCTCCTTAAAGGGGATGTGCCAGCACTTTTATTGAAGTGATGCTTTTTTTAAGGGAGAAAAAGTTGGTAATCCACACATGCACACACTGTTAAAAATGCTGGAGCATTTTAAATCAGCAGCGGAAGTAGGTTTCTTGTTTCACATGGGATCATTTTATCCGTTTTATGTTAATAAGGAGATAGCAGAGATTATTTTAAATGGAGATTTAAACCTATAAGGAGGTTTGTGTGTAAGGAGAGAGGTTCCTCCATCATACCCACTTTGGGAGTGTCCCTCCAAAGCCAGTTCTCAGCTGATGCCTTCCTGGGACCAAGTTAGTTTCCATCTGGCTGGGAGACGGGTGGATTCCAGCTCAGTATGTCACCACCTCTGAAAAACGCTGTCACACTCCCTGTGCTGTGCTCCTGCACCGACTGGCAACCCTGCTGCTGGCTCCCAGGCACGTCCTCCAGCTGATCAGTTGTCTGCTGCAGGGAAGGGTAAGCGGGGGAGCCAAGAAGCATCTAAAGAAGCATGATAAGAACTGGGGCACCATGGGGCCTTCCTCCAAAGATTTGTTTCCAGAGGACAGTGGGGAACCAGTGTCCATGTTCCTGTGTTTCAGAGGCAGGGCTGCCTGAGATTTATGAATCACTTGTACAGCTTCATTATGGATTTGGCTAGTTGGCATAAGAAGAGCGCTCCTGGACTGCCGTGTCCTCCCGAACACTCAGCAAGTGACAGAGCACATGTCCTGTCCACACACATCTCAGTAGCCCTACCTGCAGGACTTGGTCTGGGCCAGAGTGTCTCCTTACTGGGAGCTGTGCGTTCTGGCTGAGCAGGATAACTGTGGGAGGGATCATGCTGGAGTAGGGACCCTCTTTGCTAAGAGCCCCAGCAATGTCCTCGTCTTCCTTATCCCTTTTGCTTCCTGCAGACATCGTTTGACCGCAGTATGAAGAGCTCCCCATCCTTCTCTGCTGGTCTCCTGGGAGTTGTGTGGACATTCCTGACTGGAGGAGTCCTGCTAGCACTCTTCTTTTTCATCTTCACTATTCGCTTCAGGAAAAACAGGTAAGGGCATCCCTCTTCTCCTGGGAGGTTTCCCCTGAGCTGGAGTAGCAGGAGTCAGGCTCTTTCAGGAGCATGCTCTGAGCTGATGACCAGCCAAGGATCAGGAGGGTGTAAGCCTGAAGGAGCAGCACAGGGCAAGAAAGGGCAGTGCCAGGGATGTTGCACCTTCTTCCATCACACAGAGCTTTGATCACTGGTGGAGACAGTCCTGTTTGGACTGTTCCTTTCCTTCCCAAGGCAGGGAGCTGTAGACAGGATGAAAGGAAATGGCCCCAGGAAATGCATCAGGGGAGGTTCAGGTTGGGCACCAGCAATAATTTTTTCACCAAAAAGGTTGTCAAGCATTGGAACAGTCTACCCAGGGAGGTGGTGGAATAACCATCTCTGGAAGTGTTCAAGACTGGATGTGGCACTTAGTGCTGTGGTTTAGTTCTCACAGTGGCGTTTGGTCAAAGGTTGCACTTGATGGTCTTGGAGGTCTTTTCCAACTTTAATGGCTCTGTGACTCTATGGGTGCCCTCTGGCACAGACAGTGCTATATGGTCTCATCCAGGTGCTACTCAATAAAACCATCAACAGGAGTTGTTAAAAGGAGAGCTCAACTCTGCTCCACATGCTTGAGAGCATCGCTCTGAGCAGCACAGCCCCACAGTAAGGCCAGCATACTCCCCACAGTGAGCCATGTCCTCCCTGCTGTTGGCCCACTCATACTTTGAAGATATTGATAATCCTTTTTGCTCTTGTGGTTGCTCATATTGGTGGAGAACATGATCTCCATTACTGAGAGAAGCTGGTGGTGAAGTGTAGACTTTTTTTGGTGCTGTTCAGTCTGCACAGAGGAGATAAAAAGTTGTGCTCCCCTGAAGGCAGCATAAATCCAGCAGAAGGCTCAACAGTTCCTCATAGCTCAACCTGTCTCAGCCAGTGCTGACCCTTCCTCAGCAATTCTGGATGTCTCTGCTGCCTCTTTGCCACCTTCTCTCAGCCTCATTGGCCCCTTGGTATTTCAGTTGCTTCCTCCTCCAGGGATACATCCCTCTCCCAGGCTTCACCCAGCGAAGCCTTTGCTCTCCATGTGCCATTGTTTCACACAGAGGTGTACATCTGAGTGCCGCCTGCACTGATCTTGTTGGACTTCTCTGGTGGCTTTAAGGAATTTAAATTCCTTAATGCTCCTGACAACCACTGTGCAGTCGGGAGGGTCCTGCCCATAAGGGTTTGTGTTGAGAGTCCTGTGCCTGCTGCACTGCAGCAGCTGCATGACCTGCATCCCAACTGCACCCCAGTCTGAAGCACTTCATTTACTGAGTGGTGTTGAGTTCAGTGGCCACTTGAATTTATGTTCTCAGAATGTGCTGTAATGAATGTGTGTTATTTATTTGCTCTGCGGTAAATAAATACTGGTCTCCTCCTGAACCTAGGAGGGCAGAGGAGACCTTTCTCAGCTGCAGCTGACAGCATGAGCTGGTGAATATCTTTCTCCAAGGGCTGAGACATGGTGAGGAAGGCAGGGAGGGAGAGAGACAAGTTGAACCCCAGGCTTTGTGACTGCAAGACAGCAAGCCAGGAAGAAGCTCAAGGAGAGAGAAAAGTAATGACTTGGCAGCAGGTTGAAGGGGCAGAGCTATTGAGAAGGGTGGCAGGAGGTGCAGCTTTCACTCAGTAGGCTGGCTGGGGCAGGGTGACAGGTCATAAGAGATTAGTGGGTTGATTCTCCCCTCCCTGAATACAGTTACAGGATTATGAGTGATGAGGTGAAATTACAGAGGGGAGACTGTAACCTGAACATTGCTGGCAGCTTCCTGTGCTAAGTGTGGAGATACCTCCTCAGAGGAAGGAGCAGTGGGAAGGGCCTGTTCCTGGAAGCACACGTAGCTCTTGCACCTAAAGTTTACTGCTGGGGACTGTCACCCTGGGCTGCGTTGGTGTGGTTTTCTACCTCTGTCCCTCTGCAGCAGAAGTGTTGGCATAGGGCTAAATGAATACTTGAAGGATTGTGAAGCACTCCAGCAAGAAAAGGGAGAGGGTGGGACCATGGAGTAATAGCTGAGCTTTTGGGGCAGTGGTGAACAGCACAGGCTGGGGGTGGACAGTGTGTCAGCATTCCTTATGACCGTCATCATCCCTGTAAGGGGACCTCACCCCAGTGCTGCCAGGTCATGATGCTCAGTAACTGTCACCAAATCCCCTGCTTTGTTTCCTCGAGGATTGTGAAGATGTCCAGCCCCAATCTCAACATTGTGACCCTGCTGGGCAGTGGCTTGACTTACACAAGTGCTTACCTCTTTGGGATTCAGGAGCAGAGCCTGCCATCTGGAGACTCAATGGAAAAGCTAATTCAGGTGAGCAGGGGTTTAGCTGGGATGGGCCCCTTGACACATGTACAGACCTGTTTGTACGTGCTCTCTCCCAGCCAGCTGTCACCTGTACATGCTCTGTCCCAGCCACAGCCTGTCACCACCACGTTGCTCAGCTGGGCTGTGGCTTTCACATACACACAAAAGGCAGCCAGACACTTTCTGTCTGAATGGGGCCTTTGCTGGTTTGCAAACCACATCTGCACCGAGGTCCCTGGGGGACAGGTCCTGCAGGCAGGCAGGCTGGCTGCTGGGCTTGTTAAGTGCAGCAGGCAGAGGGGACCACAAAAGGAGATGGGATCCTCCACACAGCCACCACTGCCTGACACAGCACAGGTGCTCTAGGTGAGTTTTTTGGCTGCAGAGAAGATCTTCATCAGAACACTCACCTGTGTGATGAACCCCCATGTCCTGGCCTGAGGCAGCCACCCTGCCAGACTGAGGACTGGGCATGCACCCATGTGGGAGAGTGGGATGGAGCACACCCTGCATCCTGCTCAGCCACTGGGCTGTGGATAATTAAGAGGTGCCAGCAAGTGATTTATGGGTGCTGGGACTTTCTGTGCCCCTGCTGCTCACAAGCTGCCTGTCTCTCCCTGCCTGCCCTTCCAATGAGAGTCTCTAGGTAGGCAGAGAAAGGTAGGCAGCAGGCATGCCTACAGAGGAGTATTTGCCTTTGAATTTATTTCACCTTGTAGACAGCTTTCTAGTATCTGGTATCACCCTCCAGAAGTCAGAAGACTTCTTTCTTCTGCTGTCTTCTTTGGCCATCCTTGCTGCAGCCCAGGCTGGGAGGGTGTGTGGTGTCCCTGTGAGCCCTTTCAGCCCCCTTGCTCTGACCCCTGCAGGTGAGGCTGTGCCTGCTGTGCGTGGGGACCTCGCTGGTGTTCGGGCCTGTCCTGGGGAAGAGCTGGCGGCTCTACAAGGTGTTCACCCAGCGGGTGCCCGACAAGAGGGTGGTGAGTACCCAGCAGCTGAAGCGGGAAGGGGGAGGACAGACTTTCCATGGAGGGCAAACACCAGCAAGTCCCAAACCAGTGGGATAGCAGATGGAACTGGCACATGACAGGGATGGATGCCACAATCACAGGTCTGGTTTCACACCAGGCTGGGCATGGGCCCTTCATTTATTCCTGCACAATGAGGCAGGAGCTTTTCCACTCTACAGGAATGTGGGTGCCCTGCCAGGCTGCCTCTTCCCCAGTGGAGTCCCAGCCCCATCACCAAGCAATGGTCTCATTTTATATTGGCCACATGCCTTTGTTACACTACACACCAACGTTTGTGTTCAGGTCTATTTTCATCCCACAAAAACAATCAGCTGTTTTTGTGGGATGAAAATAAACCAGGTGTCCTCAAAAGCATCTGATCGAAGGCCATCCCCAGATGGATCCATTCTGCTCTTTAAGGCAGGAAGGGAGTGCTGGGCTCTCCTCTGCAGCACTTAAGGATGGGGATTCAGAAACTGTGAGGGAAATGGAAAATTTGTGCACATAAAAGTGCACTTACAACTTTTGGTGGTCACTTTCCAGCAGAGAAAAAAGTAGGTCTCAGATGAAAGATGGGACAAGAGGATTTGCAGGGGAACTGGGTATCAGCAAGGACTCCTGTTTCACACTGGGATCTGTGTTAAATTTGCAGAATGGTGCTCCTACCAGGTGCTTTTTTCTGCCCTTTCTGTCTCCGCTGGTGATAAGGTCATAAGGGATGATAGTCTTGTTTTGGAAGAACTGTTTTCTGTCATAGCATTTACCTGCTATCCACACCATCAGGCAGGGTTTATACCTGATCTCAAGCCTGATTAGGTCTCCAAGAATTTGGGAGTTGAAGACAGAGATCTTGGGGCCAACTCAAATGTCAGTGCTGGACACCTCTCTGGGCAAAGTAGTAGGATAGACGTGTCACTTGAAAGAAACAACAGAAAGGGACCCAAGGGGGATGGAGGTCATTGGTGTCCATTCCTTCCCCATAGTAACTTTTGCTTCTTGTATGTTTGCAGATTATCAAAGACCTGCAGTTGCTGGCCATGGTGGCAGCGCTGGTGCTGGCAGACACTGTCTTGCTCTTGACCTGGGTGTTCTCTGACCCAGTCCAGTGCTTCCGAAGCCTCAGCGTCTCACTGCGGGTAAAAGAATGGACACGGGCGGGGTGGGGTTTTGCTGTGTCCTATCTGAGCTCTGTGAACAGAGTTAGTGGGTGGCCAGGCATTTGGAGGTGGTCTTTGAGAAACAACAGAAAGAAAAACAAAGCAGAAAACCTTCTGGGCACTCTGGATTTGGTTTATGTCTGGTCTATTACAGAGGCGAGAGTCCACTGCAAAATTTCCAGGTCTGTGCAGATCACCTGCATGGCGCAGGAGGGCTCCAAGGCATCTGCTTTAGAGAAATATTTAACCATCCCTGGAGGCAGCAGAAGGCCAAAATCTTCTCGTTTAAGACTTTGCCCCTGGTAGCAGCAGCTTTGGCCTCTCCTTTCAGAAGTTTACAGAGACCAGCTTCTTCCCATTGGTCTGTGCCAGCCTTCACTTGTGCCTTTGCCTTGCCTTGTAGGCCACAGAGAAAGGCATGACGTGCTCCGTGAGCCGGGTGCAGTCCTGTGCATCGCTCTATTCTGATCTTTGGCTCGTTCTCATTTTAGGCTTTAAGGTATGTAACCTCTTGAGTGCTTCTTGCATTGTATCTCACCTCCTCCCTGTCTTTCAGCCTAAACTGTTTCGCAGCATTTGTCATTTTGCTGCCCTCCCAAGCTACGTGCCCATTGCAGATCCCAGCTACTCCTGTTCATCTCATAAGCCTTCCTATTTCCAACCCTTCCCATCTTAGGAAGGGTGAAAGCCCTGCTAGCTGCTTTCTCCTTGCTTCACCATCTCCTCTATGTACACTGTGCACATACAGTCTCTCAAGATCTCTCCTGGCATGCCCCTAGCTTCATCTCACTTCTTGAAACTCAACATCTTCCTGGTCTTTATGTCAACACTCCTTCCCCAAAGACTCCAATGAATGGCCACTGCCAAGGTGGCTCAGTCCCTGTGTCCTGTGACTTCAAACCAAGGAGGTGCTGATGACGAGTGCTTGGTCCCCACCTCTGCAGGATGCTTATCGGGTTAATTATACCTCTGAGGTGCACTTTCACTGGTGAATCTCTGCACATGGCCAGTCTTCTTCCAGCAGGGTTAGTTATACTGATGTAACTATGTTGGTATAATTATCACTGTAATTATCTGTGGTCTCATGTGTCTCTGGTATGGCAGAGGCTGGACACATTTCAGAAAGCTGATGTTGATGAAGCTTGTGAGATCACAGCCTTTTTTTGGGAATGGCTCTGCGTGCAGCACAGGCACTTTCTTTGTGATTCACTGTAATGTAATACTCACTGACCATCTACCCAGAATCATAGGAAAAAGGGCAGAAAGGGACCTCACGACACAGCCAAGTCCTTCTACACTTAATTTCAAAGTCCTTACAAGTCCTCTGCTGTTAGGTAATGTAGGCATTGCCTGGGCTTTCAGTGCTGTGTCTCCACCTCTGATTTTGTCTGCAGTTTGTGTTAGGGTTTAGAGAGGTAATGCCTCTGCCTACAGCCCTTACAAAATCCTTTTGGAAATAAAACATCCCCATAATCAGTTCCAGGTAATCTTTTTAATGTTGGGTTGAATCTGGCCCTGTTCCTTCCTACTTACTGGGGGTCATGGAGTATTTCCTTGGTGATTTCTCTGGAGTTAGTCTGGATTTACACTAATGTGAGTGTAGGCTTTATCTCTGCATACATTGCACTTCTTAGCATCCACAGCATTAATGTACTCAGCCCTTTGGGAAGACACTCAGTGTATTATCCTGGTTTTACTGGCACAGAGCAATGAACAGAAATGACTTGCCAAGGACATGCCTGGAATTAGAAGCAAAGTCCTCTGCTCAAGTTTAAAACAAACAAACAAACAAGCCACTGAGAGTCCTAGTTTAGGAGATGGCAGCGCTGTTGTCTGTGTCCCAGATAGACTGTATGAATTTAAATGGGACTTTGGTGCTGGTTTTTTCCTGCTCAGGGATTAGGGGTTGCCTTGCCTTTGGGCTGTTTGGAGGTGCCCCATGGTGGACACAGTTATGATCCAGTGCAAATTCCACAGAGCAGGGTCAGGCACTGGCCCAGTTCCCAGCAAGGCAGGTTTCACTCTTACAACCCCACCCTGAGACTTCTGCTGCTTTGAAGTTCGGAGTCTCACCAGAGATCTGGACATGAGTGTCCCTTGCTTGTGTCCCTCCAGGCCTTAACCCTGGCAGTGGCCATCACAGTCACCGACCAAGGCACAGCACAGAGGGGTTCAGAAGGGTCTAAAAACCATCTGCATCTCATGTCACAAAGCACTTCTTGATGCCAAAATAACAATGACTCTTAGTAAAAGGCTGACACTTACTGGGTAGCACAGGAATAATGTAGGTCACATTCCCTGTATTCCAGGTCCTTTCAGGAGCTGGTACTTTGTTAGATGGTATTTCCAAATGATCCTGAAGGCAAACCATGCTCAGCTGTATGGAGGCAGGCAAAAAATACTTGTTGTCTCCTGCTAGTGTCACCTAGGGAAGGAGATGCTTATCCTGCTGGGCAGTTTTATCCTGAGCACACTGGCAAAATGCATGCATGAGACCCTTGACGGGGAGGATGGTGAGACAGCCTTCTCTGAAACAACTGCTCTACTCGGGGGGAGGGAGAGCCTCTGTAGAGGCACTTCTGTAGTGCCCTTCCCTGCTGCTGGAGTCAGGAAACAGCCAAGGGAAGGGAAAAGAATTGCACCTGGTAGTTTCCTGGATTATTGCTATTTAAAGAGGCACCAAGCACATCCTTTTCCCTCCAGTCTAAACCTCCATATCTCTTTGCCTTCTTTTTTGAATTCCTTCTGGATATCTTTCCTGCTCCTTCAGAGGTATGCTATTGCTCCTTGATGGCACCCACTGCTGCATCCCTGCAGGAACCTCTGCTTCCTCTCTGTCTGCCTTTGCTTCTCCTGCTCCAGGCTGCCCAAGGGGTGGTTTTCACAATTTCTCCCAGCCATCCCCTGCTCTGTGGCAGCACCTGCTGACCTGTGACTCTTGGCTCTTCACACCCTTTGGTTGGGACCCCCCGTGCCCACCAGTGCCCTCACTGCTGCCCTGTGTTCCCAGCCCCACTGCTGGCCTGCAGCAGCGTGCCGGGCGTTTGCTGCGGCGTCACCACCGCACGCTGCAGGTCTGCATTACAGATCAAAGAGCATTAATTAGGATTGCGCTGAGCGCGATCTGAGCTCACCGGGCTTGGTGCGACACGGGGCTTGACACCATCGGGCTGTAATTTTCCACACTCTGGAAACCTCTTTTTTCTGTTTCCAGAGTATCCTCCTGCTGTACGGGACCTACTTGGCCGGTCTGACCGACAATGTCAGCTCCTCTCCAGTGAACCAGTCCCTGACACTCATCGTCGGGGTCAACCTGGTTTTCCTGGCTGCTGGTACCATCTGCTTAGTTCACCGTTTCTTCCGTACTTGGCACAATCTGCTGTTTGGTTTTACCTCTGGAGGCATCTTTGTGTGTACAACCACCATCAACTGCTTCATCTTTGTCCCACAGGTATGCTGCTACTTCTGTCCTGTCACTTGGCTGGAAATAGGCACGTTTTGGGAGTTTAACAACAGCAGCCGTGGGCATCAATGCACTCACTTTCCTGCTTTTTCTCCCCAAATGTTTGGACTCACCTGCACAGCTCGTTCTCCAAGCCCACCCCACCCTGGTGGTTCTGCTTCCCCAAGCAAGTTCCCTGAGTCTCAAAGAATCACAGAATTGTTTGTATTGGAAGGGACCTAAAGATCATCTGGTTCCAACACCCCTGCTGTGGGCAGGGAAGCTTCCACCAGACCAGGCTGCTCGTAGTGCCATTCAGACTGACCTTAAATGTTTCCAGGGATTGGGCTATCCAAAACTTCCCTGGGCAAGCCTGATCCAGGGTCTCACCACTATCATAGTGAAGAATTTCTTCCTTGTATCTAATCTAAATTACTCTCTTTTCAGTTTAAAGGCATTCTCCTTTGTCCTGTCACTGTGCCCTTCTAAAATGTCCATGTCCAGCTTTCTTGTTCCTTGTCCCCTTCATGTCCTGGAAAATCTCCAAGGAGTGCAGCACTGCTGCTCAGAAACCCTCCTGCAGGAACGTGCCCCAGGTGACAGCCACACAGACAGCACACATGAGGCAAGGCAGCCACTGGCCTCCTCCTCCTGCTCCATGCAGGTGGTGGGATGTGTCCTTTGTGCAGTTCTCCTTCCCTCATGCCTCACGTGTCCGCTTGCACCAGGAGCTCTTGTCACTGGCAGCGATGGAACCGGGCACAGACCATCCAGATGGCCCAGCCACTCTCAGAGACTTTGCTGCTGCTGGTGGTCCACAGGGGAGGCTGTCCTCCTCTGCACTTTTGGAGAAGGAAGCTGGGCTTTGCCACAAGCAGGGAGGAGGAGGAGGTGTTTAAAGGAAGCCTTTTGTGGTGAGCCGAAGCACTTCTGCTTCCTGTGTCCTCCAGGAGCAGCCTGGTGTGCCTGGCCACCACGTTAGTGGGAATAATGCTCCCATTGTTACAGGGAAGGGAAGCAGTTATTTACTTAGTTGAATGTTTGGAGGGATGTTTGGGCTCAAGGACATGAGGTGAGAAAGGGAGGAAGAGGTGAAGCTGAGGAAAGCACATCTGTGCAAGAGAGGGCTCAGGGGATCTCAGCAATGTATATAAATATCGATGGGGGTGGAATAGGGAAGGGGGAGCGACGCTCTTCTCAGTGGTATCCACTGACAGGACAGGGGACAATGGGCACAAACTGAAACACAGGAAATTCTATTTAAACATGAGGAAAAGGCTGGAGTTTTTTCTGTGAAAGTTGTAAAGCACTGGAGCAGAATGCCCAGAGAGGTTGTGGAGTCTCCATCCTTGGAGATACTCAAGGCCCAGTTGGACAGTCATGAGCAGGCTGCTCCCTCTGACATTGCTTGAGCAGGGCATTTGGGATGATTTCCAGAGGTCCCCTCCTGCCTCTTGAGGCAGTGTAACTGCAGAGCAGCCTTTGGGAGCAAGGATCCAAACCTCCTCTGGTGAGCTCCAGGCCTGCTGGAGCACCAGGTCTCTCGGACTGAGGGTAGAGAAGCTGATGAGCTGTACTTTCACTCTGCCTGTACCATTTTTCTTTGGGAGCCTGGGGCCCTTGAACATTTTATTTAACTTGGATCCTTTAATTCATTACCTTGTTTTTCCTAATGGGCTTGCTTTTCTATAGCTCATCTGAGATCGATAAACAGCTGGAGCTAGGCTGCACAAGGCTTCCAGGCAGACACTAGATGAGAAAATAGATACTAAACATTGCTGGTTTTCAGCTTGTCACCAGTGATTCAGGGATAAGGGGGCAGGCATGACACCGTCTTTGTCTGTCATGGAGTCAGGGAGTGGGGAGAAGAGGGAGGGGGCTTTTACAGTGTGCTCAGCAGTCTCAGTGCAGCCAGGCACTGACCCTCTCCTGCATTAAAAGCTGGAGCCAGAACAGGGTAGGGCTCAGATGGGTGGGAGGCTCCAAGTGACACTGCAGCCCCTTGCCCAGCCATCTCTGGCTGGCTGTCTCTGCTCCACCCTGCCTTTGTCTCCCCCTCTCCATCCCTTTGTCTCCTTCGCGCTTGAGCTGTGCCTGCCTCCCGCTGTGTCGGCCGGGGGCTCTGTGGATAACACCCTCTTCTACTCCCCAGCTCAAGCAGTGGAAAGCCTTTGAAGAGGAAAGCCAAACCATGAGCCACATGGCAAAATATTTCACCAGCCCGAGCAGGAGCTGCCGCTCAGTGTACAGCGAGGAGCAGCTCTACCAGCTCATAGGGGAGAAAAACTCTATGAAGCGGCTGCTCACCGAGGTATGGGGCTCTGCCAGCCCCCCTCCTCCAGCTTCCCTCCTTCCCTTTTGTGGGCTAAAGGCTTTGCAGGGTGGGAAGCCCTTTTTTACACCCCTGTCCACACTGGTGATCCCTCACCACCCTCTTCCTTCCTGAGGGGAAGAGCTGCTTTGTTTTGTCACACTCCAAAGCACCACAATTTTGGCATAATTTGGAGGGCTTAAAAATTTCTGTAGGGAGGAGCACAAGAGAGCCTGGTTCCCACAGCCTTGTCAAACATGGTTAATTTAGAGGGGAGATGCTCTGTCTCGGAAAAGCCCCCAGGCTCCTGCTCCGTCCCCTGCACTGGGCAGGAACACCCCAGCCTGAAGAGCTGCCTGCCCAGTGAGCCCCTTCCCACACACACGTCTGGGGGGGCTGCAGGGGAGGCTGAGGTCACACATGCTGCTGGTGTGGCTCTTGCCATGCAGAGAGGGGTGATTTGTTTTCTGGCAGTGCCTGCTTCCAAATTGGCAGCGTTTTCCTCCTCCCTGCCTGCCCCACACTTGACAGGCTTATTTGTTTGACACAGAAAAACGCCGTGATCGAAAGCCTGCAGGAGCAAGTGAGCAGCGCCAAGGAGAAGCTGATGAGGCTGATGTCTGCGGAGAGCGGCTGCGACCCCCGTGTGCTGCCAGCAGCTCCCTGCACCTGGAGCTCAGGGCAGCCTGGGGATGCATCAGGGGACTGCTGCCCCCAGGATCTAGGGAGGGATGGGTGGCAGCCCCCCTGCTTGCTGGGTTCATCACCTCCTGGCAGCAATGCTCAGGCTCTCCAGAAAGATGCAACCCAGGAGCCTGTTTGCCCTCAGGTGCTGCTTTTTAATGGAGGGGACAGCATTGAACGTGGCCTGAAAGATCTCCAGGAGTGTGGGACACCTGCAGTGCAGGAGCAGCCTTCAGAGCAGCTGCTAGGCCAGGACAACTCAGCTGGTGTAGCCTGGGAGTCATCCCCCAAAATCAGCTATGTAAACAGCGAGAAGCTGTGGGAAATCTTGCAAGAGTTAAGCCTGGATGGCAAAAGCCACAGCCCAGCCTTATCTGCAGGACCCCCACTTGGCAACTGGGGCACCTCAGACGAGCAGGGAGAAACACAGGTGGGCCAGGAGTGCTACCCAGGCATCCACACATCCCTCAGCCCCTACCTGGCAAGGCATCAACGGAGGATCCCATTGCCCCCTGCCTCCACACGCTTCCCTGGACACGTATCCCCTCGTGCCAGCTGCAGGGTGAAGGAGGTGGGCAGCTGGGGCCGTGGGGAGTCAGCACAAAACTCCCTGGGAAAGGGAGGGGACATGGCTGGCAGAGGGCTCCTTCATGGCCCAGCACCATCCCCTGCAGCCATCCCGAGGGAGGCCAGCCTCCAGCCAGAGGGGCGGCTGGGATGGCCCAGGGAGTCCCAGGGCGCCTCACCGTGCATCCCGCAGGAGCGGCGGCGGCGGCGGCAGGGCACGCCGAGGGGCCCCGCGGAGCCCTCCCTGCGCTCGCTGTACTATTACCCAGACTCTGACTCCAGCAGCAGCAGCAGCTCTGAGGAGATGTTTCATGGCTGCCACCGACCCTGCTGCGAGGTTTGCTTCCAGAGCCCTCGTGGCTCCCTGGACAGCAGCAGCACGGACACGGACACAGAGCCCAGTGACTGTGAGGATCGCCAGACAGAGCACCACGGCGGGCCCCAGCCTGTGGTGAATTTCAAAGAGGATCTGAAACCCACTTTTGTGTGACTGGAGCACCCCTGTCCCAAAGGCAAGTGCCCTCCCACCCCCACAACACTGCGTGTTCTCTGCAATGCTGAAGCCACACATCCCTCTGGGAAATGTGCCTTGTTCTGCAATGTGGGGATTTGCCCCATTCTGATCTGCAGTGTCAGCCCCAGCCTGGTCAGCCTGCAGCCTGAGTTTGGCTGAGAGGGGCTTGGCAGCACTCAAGGAGGTGGCGGTGGCCTTGTCCTGGCTACTCTGGGCAGCAGCCTGTGTCCCACAGGTAGCAGCAGTTCTGTCCATCCTGGTGCCAGCAGTGGAGGAACTGGGGCTGGGGGTCTGTGAGAGCCAAACCTTATCTCCTCAGAGAGCTTTCTCTCTGAGACCTGTGTGATTTGCTCTGGCAGGGAGCAGCATCCTGCCTCAGAAACAACCATGGCTTCTTGCACACCTCTCCATATGGACTGATAGAGGACTCCTTGCCCTGAGGCTGCCCAGGCAGAGCATCCCACTGGCATCAGCCCCAGCTGGGGATGGGAGACAGATGCCAGAAGCAGTTGCAGGCTGCCACACACCTGGGGTGTGCTGCTTCCCGGCAAAACAAGGACTTTGGAATGGGAAGTGCACAGCAAACTTTTGGGTTTTGGTGGTTGTTTCTTTTTGTAGCATCTGAACGAGAAAATGAAGTCCAAAGGTGATGTTTTTGGAGGTATCTTTGCATTTTGTTTTCTTCAGGTGCATCGTTGTAGGTGAGACTCAGGTCAGAGCTGAAGGGAAAGACAAGCTAGCCATTGTAAAGGAGGATCTGAAAAGGGGGTTCTTTTTTTACCTTGATTTCTGGATCTTGTGCCCTTCTGTCTGTCTTTGTATGGATGATATAGTCTGGAATAAGGTTTGTTTAAATTAATATGCTCTGTTTTTTATTTTAGAAACATCAAGAACAGTAAATCAGTGTGTGTGCCTTTTTGGGATATTTATCGTGGCGTTTGAGCTTATCGTTGCTTCCACAGGAGTTCAGGATGCTGAGACCTGATGTCCAGTGCAATATAAACCTTCTGGAGAAGGGCTTGATTAAAAAAGCAGGTGTCAGAGGAATCCAGAGCTGGTTTTGAACAAAGCATGTTAGCACTGCCCTCTCCATTACCCTTCACGATGGTGAAATCCCTCACTTCTCTCTCCCTTCACTCCTTCGCTGGTGTCACCCTTTTTACCCCTGTTGCCTCTGCAGTCTTCCAAGCTTGCATGTAGGGCAAATCATCAAACTCAGTAATGTTATGAGGAATATTTCATACATACATATTTCAAACATAAGCCCCTGTTTGCTTTTAAAATGGAAACACCCCAGACAGAGTGTAATCTTTTTTTTTTTTTTTTTTTGTCACTTTTTTGCTAACAGAAACCATTCTCTTTCAGTTTTGTCTGAGCACTTGTGGCTCTGGCCTGGGAGAAGTGCACTGACTGGAGAATCCCCTGCGTGTGCAGGGCAAACCCGGCGCCCGGCGGCTCCCTGCAGTGGGACTCGGGATCTCTGTCCCCGTGCACTGCCAGCCGCCTGCAGTTCTGCAGCGCTCGCAGCAGGTGCTGCTGCTGCCACGCCGGGCGTGCCGGCAAACACCAAGGACATTCACGGCATCGCCACGCTGGGACAAGGTGGGGAGACAAGCACGCTCCAGGGACCCTATTAAATATGGGTCAAAATCTCTCCCCACCCCCAAACGTGTTTAGAATAACACTTTGCTCTGGGGCTGGGAAATACTTCAACACAGTCAAAGGAAAAGATCAACCATGAACCCACCTGGAAGCAGCTGATATAAAAATTAACTTTAAATCCACTGGTGAATGCAGAAAAACCCTCCAGAGGACTTTGAACCTGGGGTTTGTTTGGAAACTCACTGCTGGAATTTGAGGTCGTTGCTTTCTGTGCAGTGACCAGCAGCCACCACCTGAAAACTGCATAGCCCGTGGATGCACCTACTAAGAAGGCCGAGAGCCCTGTGGTTTGTGTCATAAATAGTGCGCCCAGCAGGACCAGGCAGTGATCACCCCCTGTATTCAGCACTGCTGAGGTCACAGCTCCAATCTTGTGTTCAGTTCTGGGCCCTTTCCTTGCTGATTGCTGTTAGGGGAAGGGTCACATCAGAGCCAGGATGAGATCTCTCTCCATGCCTGCTTGGTGGGCCTTGGCAAGAGGCAGGAAGGTAAGGAAGCCTTGAGGCTGTTGTGCCACAACCACCTGCCATGGCTCAGTCTGCCTCTGTTACCCTGTCAGCTTGCCACTGCTTAGGAAATAAAAAAATTGATTGTGATTCAGCTGCCTAGTAAAAGAACAGAGAAAATAAAAGAGGAAAAAAGATGAAAAGAGCTTTGTTAGTATGGCAGAGAGGGATTATGACAGGCTCTCTGGCATGGGAGTGCTCACCATTGGTGTGGAGATTTCCCCACTGCCTCCTGTTGGCATTAGCAGCTGGGATCTCTGGAACTTCTTGCTCTGATCTTTGATACTGGGTGCAGTTATGAGAAATAACGAGTGTTTGAAAGTACTGCAGGAGAGAGAACCTTCTGGTGTCCTTTGCCTAGAGTAACCAGACTGTGCAATCTCTGGACACAGTGGTGCCACATCTGTGTGGAGACATTCCTGGCACACTGGGGAGCAGAAGTCAGGGGCCCTACAACTCCAAGTAGCCTGTGCTGCAGGTTTTGAGGAGGTGAGGGAGAACCCACATCTGTACATGACGTCCACAGGTCTGGAAGAAGCTCCAGAAAAGTTTTCCTTGAGTCTGGTGGCCGTGAGGACTTTGGAGAAGTGCTCTCCTCCTGAGCAGCATTGCTCTCCTGAGCCAAGAAACCAGGTCTATCTCTTCCCTTGTCTGGTTTTTCAGGGCTGTCCTCTTGGCCTCTGCCTCCAGCTGTGCACTGCTGAATTGCCAGCTGCTGCTGTTTCCCCAAGGTCTGCGCTTGCAGCCACTTGTGAGGGCACCAAACTTAGCAGTATAAGCTGCATCCTGATTGCTGGCCTTGTGCTCAGGCAGAAAGTGCTTGGGGAACTCCATGGAGACAGGGAAAAAAATACCATTGAAAGAATTGTGGATCCTGGCATGGCAGGAGAACTGTGGATGGCTCAGTGGTTGATGTTCACCGCAGGGACTTTCTGCTACATGACACGGTCATGCCCTATGGACCTGATCGATCCCTGCACACACCTGGCTGAGCAAGTGCAGGGGACACTGCCACATGCTTCCAAGAGTTTCTTTCTCTCATGAAGACTGTATTGAAGCTGCTGGAGCACATTCACCTTGGAATGTGTACCTCTCAGTGTTTACAGTGGGGTTCCTTGCTTTCACACCCACACCACCACCTTTCCCCTGTGTAGAGGTGCATGAAGCTGAGCTGGTTTTCTTCTAACTCAGGCGTCCGTAGCTGCGTGCTTTGTGCTGCCAGAGCACAACCATTTACGTAAGGTTTGTTGGGGTTTTTTTGTCCTGGAAGTTCTTGCAGACAGGATGGGTACGAGGGACTTTGTCCTGCCAGGCAGCTAGATAAAGCACTCAGTGATTCAGCATTTATTGCACCCTACACAGATTCCTCTGTTATCATACCAGCAGGAATGTGGGGCTAGAAGGGATCTCCTAGTCATCATCATATTTCCCAGCAGTGACAAACAGTGAGTCATAAAGTCCCTCTTGTTAATTTATCACAGTCCATCTTAAGTCATTGGGAATTTTCTTGGCAGGTTATTCAAGAACTTCACTTTGACAGAAGGAAACTTGTTTCTGATCTGCAGCCCACATTTTTTCATAGCCTATTTTTGTCTGCTTGTTCTCATGCCAGTGCTATCTTCTAGCTAGTAGCTGTGCTTCCTTCCCTTCTCCAACCTACTCTCTTACATGCCGATGAAGAATGTGGCCTCTTCTTCCCAGGATCCCTGGTCTACTCAGAGAAGAGACTGTCTATTTTTAGTTCCCTCTAGCAGCTCATCCCTACCCCTCTTTCAGTCTGCAGGAAGGCTTTGAGGAAGAGCCCTGGTTTTATTGCTACCAGGTCATACCCTTCCCTTGGCAGCCAAGTGAGCATGGCTTTATACACTGTTCCCTGCCTCCAGCAGCACAGGAGGCCCACGGTTCTGGGACAGAATCATGCTCACCTTTGAAAAGAGAGAAAAAACACTGATTGGGAGTTAGGATATCAGAAAGCCAGACCAGAAGCAGGCAAAATTCCAGAGGGTCATCAGGAAGCTGACACTTTCTCTGCAAGTCTGCAATGGCCCTGGGGTTCCCAGCACCCATCGGGTCCTAGATTTACCATCAGCATGTTAAAAATCTCACAGAAGGGCTGTTCATCCCTGTTTCCTTTCAACACACCTCCTGCAATTGCTGATTCACCTCTACCTGGTGAGTGCAGAAACCATGAAGAGCTTTTACTTCTTGGAGTTTCCCATGGCTTAGAAAATCCATAAGGATTTTCTTAGAAAGCCCCTGGTACCTCTCGAGGGGTTCACAGAAGGGGAAAATGAAAGCACACCCCTGTGCAGTGTCCTGATTATATGATCCAACATAGGAATAGCATGGATATTTTATTGGAAAAGGTGAATACAATGAGCAAGGCACCCTTCTGGAGTGTTCACAGGCTTCCAGCAATTGCATCTCGTATCTAACCTAAATGAGTCGGGTGATATTTCAAACCAAAGAGAACAGCAGGAATAATATTAGCTGATGCAATCGCACCTTGAATTTACAGCAGTGCTAGGCTGCAAATGCTAGTGCTAGATCCATGAACAGTAGGGTACTCTGCACATGATTACAGCAAATTCAAACCCTGTTTGAAAGCAGCTGGTTTTTGGTTGGGTATTTTTTTAACAGTCCCCCAAGTAGAGGTGGTGGATAAAGACTTCTTTTCCTCTGACAGGTGAGTCTTACATTGATGGTGAACTACACTTTGGCAAATATCAGTTCATTTCCTTGCTATTACAGCCTTTTTCATGCCAGTAACAAAAACACATTTAGAGCTCTCCTGCTTCTGCAGTCCATTCTTCACAACCCTCCAATGGTGAGGCCTTTTTCCTAGCTATGCAAATAAGTGATAGGAGCGTGCTGCAGTCAGTGGGGGAGCCAGGCTCTCCCTTCCCTGGAAGCCCAGCATTACTGGGTACCTGCTGTGCCTCAGTACAACACCTTTGCGCTAAATACTCACTGCCTTCTCCTGGAAAAAAGCTCCCAGCCCCCACTGCCTTCAGCCACAGCTGCCTGAGGGTGTCTGAATTAAGCCTTTCAAGCAGACAAACCCAACAACAACAACAAAGTGTATCCAAGGATGACATGGGGTCTAATTTACTCAAGGAGTCAACAGCCTTGTCTCCTACTGACTGTTATGTCCATCTCAGAGAGAAAAACCATGGTCTCTTCTGTCACTCACTGGCATTCAAGTGTCACCTCCCTGAGTTGCATCAAGATTTCTTCACTATATGTTTGTAAAACTGGATCTGAGTGTTTCATCAGCAAGGCCTGAGTGACAAGTAGGACCCATGAAAGAACAGGAAAACAGGAGCTGATGCTCCCAGGTGGGTCTTCCTTAAACAGCAGGTTTTGGATGGCAGTGAAAATCCCAAATGTCTTCTTGAAAAAGTGAGTGAGAGGCCAGAGGAGATGGAGAAGTAGTTCAGACAACAGTCTGGGGTATTAACAGGGGAGACCAATGTTTTTGCTGTTGAGTAGTTGCTATATGTGGGTGGTTTGTTCACAACAGCTGGTTCTAGTGAATTGAATAATATTTCTGTGCAGGCTTATGCATATATTTGTATCTTTACACAGAGGAAAAACATCCCAACTCTCAGGATCATCCCACTGTCTGGAAAAATTGGAATTTGACAATCATCAATTAGAAATAGAAAAGAACCCTGCTCCCCATCAGCAAGTATGCAATTTCTACCATGAGGCAAAGATTTTTCTAGATAATGACAGCATTAGAAACAACCCCACAAGCATGTGAGGTATGTCTGGTAAAGCACTTAAATAAAAAAATCGTCTTGCAGCTTTCCACTGGGAAAAATGAGTGTCCTGCAACACAATCAGACCCTGGGCTGCAGGGGGGCCACACTCCTACAAGGAGAGATGACACCTCTATGCTGGACACAGCAGGGGCCTATTTATTTTACAGAATTGGGCTATCCTCCCCCTGATCCAGACAGCATCAATCTTGCAGCAGCAGCAGCAGCAGGAGGTAGGGTAGGTTTTGCACTGGCCACCTACCTTCCGGTACAGCTGGAAATCGAGGAACAATACCATTTCCAACATTATTCAGCGGATTTCCAGATCGGTGCCAAGCCCTGTGCGGCCAACAGCTGAGCTACAGAGATTCTGTCTCTCCTTTTACAGGATTATTGTAAAATAATTTCTCTCTGTGACCAGTTTAGGCCGTTCTAATGCACAGTCATAAATGAGACATTGACTTCTAAAGATCTTCCTTCCCTGAGGGTGGCAGATGAAAGAATGGGTCACAGCTTTGTTCTGCCATAATATGCCTGGAAGCGTTGAGAGACACGCTTTCCTCACACGGAAATTTCCACTGTCTCCTTGAATTTGCAAGTTTGCAACCTACCTGTGGAGTATAAAGGAAATGCTGGGCTGACCAAAACAGATGTAAGAAATCGATTTGCTCATGCCATTCAAGCAGCAAGAGCTGTTCTGCTGATGTCTTTGTCTGTGGGAAAGAGCACAGTGACTTCCACTTTTGACATAAATCTTGTGGCTTTTATTTTCAACAACTTAGCAAGCAAATGCCCAAGACCAGGATAAGAGAAATACCTTTAATAAACCTGAATATCATCTTTGTTAAAAAAACGTGACCAGTGTAAGGGAAGTTCATGACACTGTGCTGAAAAGGATATTGCTCAGACTAATTCAGCTGCTCAAGCAGATTGTTCCTTTAACACTGCCTATGACTTAAGTCCTCAGTATAATACCACTATTTTTATGACTCAGCAGTCACCAATTGAATAAATTAATTCAGGGGATGTTCCAGCTAATGACGAGTTTGTCCTGCAGCAAAAAGGTCTCCAATGAAGAATAAAATATTAGAGGCCCACAGTATGCAGCAATTAGCAGATTTTGATAATTGGTGAGAATGGAAATGAGAAAAACACAGGTGAAAAAAGTGAAATACTTTATGATTGCATTATCTAACAATTAACATTCCTATGCATAGGGGTGCATAATATCCCCTGCATATTAAGGCTGCACAGCATTTCCTATAAAAATATCTTGGATTCACTCGCTTATAATTTTCAGAGTGATGAAAAGTTAAAATGAAAGTGATTCAGGAAATTACCAAGAAGAATACTAAAAAAAATGCATTGGTCCCATTTCAAGCATGTCTTAGTTTTTTGTCTGAGACACTTACACCATTCAAACTGGAAATCTAGCTTTTATGGATCTTGACAAAAGCTATCCAAACTGGACCAGACTTTACTACTTTGAAAAATCATAGACCACATAGGTCTGTGGAGGCTTATTAGCACTTACTGGACAAAAAGCCATCCCCAAATCATCCCTGGGAAGTCCTGGCTGAGTATATTCTGTGTCCTTGCAGCTGCTGGAGCACCTGGGCTGTGCACAGGTGATGGCTGAGCCCACCCCACCTGACAGGCATTGCTGTGGGAGGCTGCACTGAGCTGAGAGCAAAGTGGGGTTTATCTCATGAAGTGATGACCACCACCACACTGGCTGTGGAGCAGCATGGCAGGAGAAGTGGTTGTGGTAGCCAGATGTGGGAGGAAAGAGATAAATCTGTTTGAAGTATCTGATGTGACTGGGGCTGGAGTAGCTGGGAGAGGAGGTGGTGTAAGAGGGAAAGATGCTGTGACTGGAGCAGAGGCAGGAATGGGAGGAGGCTGATTTTCTGATTTAACAATGAACAGCAATGAGAACAGAGAGAAGGATTAAGCCACCAAGGATTCAGGATTTGGGAGCAGCTGTTGGGCAAAAAAAGAAGGTAAGGAAGTAGGGAAAATAGCATAAGTAAAAAAAAAAGTGTGATGGCAGGACAAGCCAGGGGACTGGGAGGGGGACAGAGTTAGGGTGTGGGCATGATGTGAGGTGGGATTTAATTAGTGGAGGCAAGGGTGGGCAGAGGAAAGACCCTAACTTGACAGTGGTGGGAAAGGGAGCAGAAGAGGTAGCAAAGGAGCTGTTTGCTTTCAAGGGTCTGAAAAAAGAATAGGATTGGAGAGAACATGGATGGCAAGAATCAAAAAGCTCCTGGCACATATAGTTCTCCAGAGTTTGGGATGGAACCAAGGCAACCTTAGATTTTCATCTTATCTGCTCCCAGCATGTGGTCTGAAAGGCAAGTTTCTGGTGCTTCCCCTCCCACTGCCACCCTAACCTTTGTTAGTTGGAGAGGTCACAGTCACCTTGGTTTTCTCTGCCAGTCCCTGGAAGAGGTCTTTGTCAGGAGGCTCTTCAAGGGCTGAATGTGCGTATCATGGCATCCTGCTAAGCTGGGTTGGCCTTAAAACAAACTGACCAGGATCCTAAAAAGCAGGACACTGTAGTCTGTGCCAAAATGGCTCCAAAATCAAGCATTCAGAAGTTACACAAAACTGGAATTAAAACAATGTGCACAAACCTAATTTGGCTTAATTTTGGTATGTATGACTGTGGAAAAGAGGCCTGGAAGGGACCTCAAGAAGCCATCTGGGGACTCCAGTCCATCTCTTTCTTCCAAGGCAGGAACAATTATTCCTAGATGATTCTTGACAAATGTTTCTCTGATCTTCTTTTGTGAGACAAACATTAATTACAGGGTCACATATTTTTTTCTTAGTGGCATCCTGCCTTAGTGCATAAAATATACTGGGACCATGCTGTGAAGGAGACTGGGAACACAGCTGGAGAAAGGACAGGCTCATGGTTCAGCTTGTGGACTGCTGCCCGGGAGAACTGTCTGTGCTTCAGAGTTCCTGGGTGGTCATGTAAATCTGACTTCTCCCAGGCAGTCATTAATTGTGTTTTCTCCATTTTCTGGGTGCACGATTTGAAAATACTGACTCTGATTTATTTGTCCATGCTTGATGCCCTGTTTCCATACAGTCTTAGGGCTTTAATTCCACCACCACCACCCAGACTGCCCAGACCTTGAGGCATTGGTTCTCACAGACTGGGAAATAAAACCAAAGTTATTGTGTGCCATACTCAGTGCTGTCATATGTCACTCCTCCACTTCTCATCTGACCCTGCCCTGTGCACTTCATCAGCTTCCATCTCCCTGGACCTTCCTTACTCTGCTGAAATCTCACAGTCATGAAAGTGATTCCCAGATCCTCTATTTTATTTATTTTAATGGACAATTCTTCTGAGTATTTTTTAAGTTCAGGTTTCTCCACAACCACCTCATTCTCAGACGTACATGCATTCAGGGCAATTAATTATACCAATAATTAATTACTTCTGGGAAAAATCAGCAAAACACACAAGAACCAAGAGCATTCAGGACACCAGGAGCTACTGTAGTGGCTCACAGAAGCATCACAGGAATGTGGATGATGGAAGTGACCTCTGGAGATCATCTGGTTCAACCCCCTCTTATGCAAGGTGGGTCAGCTACACCTGGTTATCCAGGACTGGGTCCAGTCAGGTTTTGTACATTTTCACAGATGGAATCATAGAATCGTTTGAATTGGAAGGAACCTTAAAGATCACCTCGTTCCACCCCCTCTGCTGTGGCAGGGACACCTCCCACTAGACCAACATGCTCAATGCCCACCTAACCTGGCATTCAACACTTCCTCCACAGCTTCTCTGGGCAGCCTCTTTCAGTGCCTCAACACCCTCCCAGTAAGGAATTGGATACATGGTAAAGATGAGACTCCATGACCTCTCCAGATCTCTGATGACTGGCAAAGTAAGATGTTTTCTGGTGTCCCAGTGGAGTTTCATGCTTTAAATAATGCCTATTGCTTCTTGTCCTGTCAGCGGGCACCTATCTCCCTCTTCGTCGTTCTCTCCCACTAGATATTTATACACATTGATGATATTCCTGCTAAGCCTTTTATTCTCTGGGATGAATAGGATGAACATTCCCAGCTCTCTGTCTTCCTTCACATGAGATGTGCTTCAGTCCCTCAATCATCTTTATGCCCTTTGCTGAGTCATTGCAGTAATCCCCGTCTTTCTTGTACTGAGGAGGTCAGAACTGGGCTCCAGGTGAGGCTGACTAGATCCTAATTCCCCAGATGCTTTTTCTTGTCCTGTTGAAGGCAGGAGTGGCCTTTGGCTTTCTTCCAGGCCTCAGGAACCTCCCCTGATCAGTGTGATCTTTTCAAGAGTGGCCTTTTAAATACATTATCCAGTTTCCTCAGCACTTTAGGGGCCCTTGCTCAGGGGCCTGGGATTGCTAAAGGACACTGTCACCAGTAAGGCTTCCTCCTGGGCTACCTACCCTTGCTTCCACCTTTTGTGCATTTCCTTTTTATGTCAGAGTTTAGGCATGTCTTCTTTGCTCATCCACACATGCCTCCTGCCACCATTGCTTGATTTTCTTCTTGTCAGGATGAACCACTCTAGAGCTTTAAGGAGATGATTAAACAGCTCAACCCTTGCTTTCTAGTTCAAGATCATGATCCTTATTGTGGCCAGAGTAAGATGTTTCAGAGCATTTTATAAATGTTCCCATACATCTACACTTAGTGAGTGATTTGAATTCAAACAGCACGTTTCCAAACAGCACTCTTTACCAAAAAAGGGACCAGTGTTATCCAGGTTCTTGCCCATCAGTGATATCGTGCATCACTGGCTGTCAGAGTCCAGTTAGAAATGTAAGTGTCTTCCTGTCACCTCGTGGGAGGCTTCTTACTCCAGAGGCCACTTACCAGGCAGGTCTTTCTAGAGTCCTTCCATGGGTGTAGAGAAGAGACAGGCTCCTCTAGGGGCAGTTTAAAAGCAGCCACACTTGAGAATTAGAATCATCTTGAGAAGTGTCTCACCTTCCAGTGACTAGCACAAACTTCTACTTTAAGTGCCTGAAATACAAAATAACTGCTTAATTTAAAAATATTCCCTTCTACTGCTTTTGAAAGTGCCGCCTTTCCTGTTAATTGCATTGTGCCCTTGTTCCTGTGCTATGAGGCAAAGAGAATATCCTTTTGAACTCAGAATGGCATCATCAGCTTGATATGGCTTAAATCCAGTCCAATTAAAAATACATAAATGTGGCACTTCCCTTAAGTTAGATGTCCTGAAATGACTGCTTTATAAAAAGGCGTTGTTAATTCTGCCAGGCCTTTTCTGCTTGCAGACTCTTTTCTTAGGGGTCATTTGCAGTGTCTCCTGCTCCAATCACGATAACCTGGTTTAAGCTCTCCCATTTCCTTTCTGTGTCCTTACATGCCTGCTCATTGTTGCCTGTTGAGTTCAACCTTGCTCACGCTGTTGGCTTGCAGCCTCTGCAGGGTCTGAGAGGAGTGCTCATCCAAGTCTTGCAGAACAGCATGTGAGCAATAGCGCTGGGCTAGATCAGGAGATAAGCTTTGCTGACCATTAGCAAAACAATGGACTGTACGCTCAGTGCTGCTAAATACACAAAATAAACAGGCAGAGGAAAAAAATAGGTTCCTCCTAACAATCATGGTCACAAAATGTTCAGGAGGAAAGGAGATTCTGGAAAAGATTGGTTTGGCTTATTTTTTTAAGGAATGCAATTGTTTCCATTGATTTCTAGGGCTTTTTGGTGCTTTCATGCTACTGGTTTCTTATTTCCAGCCGGTTAGATCTTGCTGCCTGATCCTGAATCCTGTCTTTTAAAAAGACTTTTGAATTATGTCTAATAGGCTGAAGCAAAAGCAACATGGGTTGTTAGCCTGATCAAATTAGGTGTGCAGAGTGTAAAATATTTTATGATGTCAAGCAGTCTACAGGGAATTAGGGGAAAGAGTCATGTTTTATGGGAAACACCCAGGACTTGTGTTTTAAAGACACAGCAGAGAGTCTTCTCTGTTCTGACTCCTGTGTCTACTTTTAAGTTTTGTGTTTGCAGACCCTCTAGCGTGTCCACATATTTGCTAACGTTTTATATTTGATAGTTCAGTTTCAGTGCCATCTTTTCCCAGATGTTTTAGAGATTTGAGAGAGAGCTCTCCATTTAAAAACAGCTGTCTCTCCATCTCAGGGCAAGGACAGCTGTCAACACCAGATGTACAATGCAAGATGCAGCAACAATTAGTAACCATTTGCCAGCCAAAGATGAAGGAAGTAGTGTGCGATGGTGATTAGTGAGCAGCCGGGGACAGGGATCATTAAATCAATTAGACTGCTTGGCAAAACCTCAATGAACTTAATGAAAATACTGTTACATTTTTGGCCACTTCATAATTAGCTGTGCATTTTCTCCCAGATTCTGAAGAGAATCACCACTTTTAATTCAGGGCTGCAAACCAGAGACCCCAGTTCACAGGTGAGATGTACAACAGTACAAGGTCACTGCTGTAGCTGATGTATGAGCAAGGTTTGATGGCTCTATTCAACCATTTTGCTATGTGTTGTCTTCTGCAGAGCAATCATTTCTCTCTGCAAACATTCTATAGCACAGTTTGCCTTGTGGATATCAAGAATAGCTCTAACCAACCAAGCACTATTGTCCTCTTTCTCCCTCACAGAGCTGGCTGTCCTGGGGAGACCTGTACCCATGCAGTTATTCTCAGCCAGGGTAAAAACAGCTGCAACAGCAAGAGCTGGATGAGCATTTCACTGCAGTTAAGGACGGTAATTTTGTTCTGCAGAAAGCCCTTCCAGCAAGGACAGCATCCCAGACAGGATTCACTAGGCCTACTGCTGCTTTCTTTGCTTCTTTGGTGGTGCAAACATCTATTCTCAACAGCCTCTTCTCCTCTTGGCACCTTGCACTTGCATGTGCAATGCTTTCTTTCCAAAAACTATTTCAATAGGAACTAGCGAATCCTCTTCCTGCGTTTGTGAGAAGGCACAATAAACCTCATCACCCCAGTGCAACATTCCCCAGCTGTCTGAAGGAGGAAGTGAAGAAAAATCCCCTTTGTTGGCTGTTGTGCCTGGTTCCTGGTACAACTTCTAGGTCACTGTGATGACTTGGAAAGCCAGCCTGGCTCTTTTCCCCTGCATATGCCTCTTCCATACGTCTACCAAGATCCAGCTAAAAGAGTAGTCCTAATCCTGGGGCTGTAGTTAAGGCTGTCTATCCCTCCAGGGTTTTCCTAAACGAAAAGCCTCAGGCTCAGGCCGGCTTTAATTCTCTTTACTTTTAAAGTCTCCTTAACATCCAGTTTGGAAGTTGATTGGGGAAGCAGGGAAATTACAAGCATGGGGCATTCACAGGGCCTTCCACCAAAACTGTAGTACGGAGAGAGCAAAAGGACGTCAGTCTTGGGCTGCTTGACTGAATCTAATGTGAGTGAGATGATACACACAGAAGAGACCAACATTTTTTCTAGATTCGAACCCTTTCAGATTCCTGAGGAAATGGGCATAGATGTTGCTTTCCAGAAAACAAGAATCTGGAAGACTTGTCAAAAGCTCATTAGGCTGGTAGAGCTTCTCTGGCTCTGGACACCATTGTTTTCCATAGGCTTATCTATGAAGACAGCATGGTCAGACAAATTCTGGGGCAAAGACAACTGTCCAACTGAACAAGATGTTCTTCTGGCATGATGGGAAACCTGATGCTTTTGTCAAGAACTAGTGGATAAAACCAACCTGAAACGTGTGCAGAGCATCAGCAGGGAGAACTTAATTCCACAGAGGATGCATTTGCCTGAGTCACTGACGTTTTCCACATGTTGCAAGATTGCCATGAACCTGTATTTGGTGTCCCTGCTTGTTCACCTCCACTACACATTGGAATACAGAAGTTGTCTGTAACTCCTGTTACACTGAACTGTTTGGACCACTTGGCTTTATTGGTTCTGGCAAAGTTACCTGGAGTCTTGCAAGGACTAGGAGCACCCACGCACATCCAGATCAGCAAAACATCAGCTGTGCTCTGAAGCAACTGTTGGTGATGACATATTTTGTGACAGGAAGTGATTACAACATAGTGGGTTCTCAGGATTAAAAATTTGTGTTCTGCTCAGAAACATACATGCAACTGGTATGTTCTAAACATAGATTCCTTTGGGTTTTGTTCTGGGACAAAAATCAAAACCACTTTTCAGGATTTATTGTTTAATCATTAACGCCTGGGCAATCGGTAAATTTGTTACTGCTACAATCGCTGATTTTCCACTGGAAAAAAAAAAGCAAAGTTAAAGTTCAACCATAACTATTGAGTTTGCCCATGCCAATCAAACAAGAGACAAGCCATTATAATGTCTCACTAAATTGTTCTCTGGATAATTGCCTAGGCAATATCAAGGAGTTAGATAGAAGACTGGTAGATCCATTAATATAATTTAGATTCTTTAGCATAGCAAGGTTCAAAACAGCCTTGAATCATTTCATCCTTATCAGACTAGCAAGAGGTAGGCCTGTCACCATGCCTTGTGATGGAATGACCCAGCAAGAGCTGCAAGGTAAGCAAACAGAAAATCTTCCTGCCGATCACTTGAAAAGGAAGCAATGCAGAAAGAAAATAGCAGGAGTTCCTGTGCAGGAACAACTGTTCCTGTTGGAGCAGGCCTATTCAGTGTCTGATTAGAATGATTGAAGTTTATTGCTGATATATGAAATGCAAACAAATGAAAACCTCTAAACAAGCAAACAGAACCCCTCCCCTACTCTTGTCCTGAGCTCCTTAGAGCTTTGTTCTGCCCAGAAGTTGTACCTATTTCCCAATTCACTGCCACCTTATGGCATTTCAGAGAGATAACACCTCAGTAATTTCTCTCGGACACCTCATGTATTCAGGCAACCTCCCTGGGCACTTGCACATCACAGAGACACAGCAGCTGTAAAAACTGCCCTGTGCATCCAGACTTGGAACAATATTGATGCTTGGGATGCTGGGTTATAATAGCTTGTGAAAACTCATCATTAAAACGTCAATTCTATTTATATTTGCAGATTCTAAAGGGAGGTCATTTCATCAGCCAAGGGGCCAAAAATAAATATGGACTTTGCAATGTTGTCAAAAGAGAATCTTTCAGTCTAAAAAAGCAACTAGCTCACTCATGACTCTCACAAATGGTTTTAATTGTCAGTCCATTTTTGAAATTGAGGATGAAAGCTTAATAGATGCCCTTATTGTGTGTTTAGGGTTTTTCTGAGAGGAGTCTTGGTTAAGGAAAGAATCTATGAACAGACTTACAGAAATTGGAGGTGTTTTATGCTTTTTCATCCCCTCAACGACATCACAATTTTACTTTAAAACATGGTTGTGGTTTCCTGGTGGATGAGGAGATACTACAACTTGAATGGCCAGGCTTTGGAGACTTGGTTGCTTAATTATGAAACAGAAATATGTGCAGGATTGCCAAATATGAAATACTGCAGCTGGGATTTTTGTAATATGCATTCCCCTGTGGATGGGTAGGCTTGGTATTCAGAAAAGTGTCAATCAAGTTGTGGTTTTGATACAGATTACTTTGGTATTGAAGAGGAAACAGGGTGATTTTAGAGAAGGGCTATACCAGGTAAAGGAGGACAAGCACAAACTTATTTTCTTGAAGTAGCTTGTTCTCTGCAAGGAAATGAAGTTGATTTCCCATTTTTATTATCAAGTTGCAGACTCATTACAAAGCTTTAAGGGACATTTTTCAAATGGGCACCATCAGTATAAATTATGCATTGGTCTGATTTTTATTTACCACTATCATGAGTAATAGCAAATGCTGAAAAGCAAAGAGCTCACCCTCCCCCACCTGCTGTTTTTCAGACTGCCAACTTTTTCAAGAAACAATGCTCGGCTGTCTCTCCTAAGTCAGTTCTCCTGTTTATGTAGTAATTTGAAAGAACTTTGTCAGAAAATAAGAAAAGGTGATTTGTGTTAGCATTTTGATGCCAAAAGCCAGAAAAAATAATGACTGGAATGCCTGGTGGTACATTTCAGGTACAAGAGAGCTGGCCACAGCCTGGTGGCATATGTACTTTGTTGTTTTATGTAAGAATGTTCTTCAGAGAGCTAACCCAATCTGTAACCCTAATTTTTGACAACTGCTCTGCGAACAGTAGAGAAAATGTCATTTTCACTGTTTGCAGCTCATTGAAGCTGTGTCTAAGTAACATTTGACACAGTGGTGCTTCAGAGGGGAGTTGGAACAATGAGTATGGTAGGGCAGCTTGGGGTGGCTGCAGTACCCCTCCTCTGTTGTGACTTCAGTGTCTCTTAGCCCTGGCTAGGGCACAGCACTCTCATCTGTCAGGCTCCCAGCTGTACAGAGGTAGATCCTGAAGAATCAAACCTTAAACAGTCCCATGGCCATTGTAGTAGATAAAACTACTCATCATTTATCAGGCAAGAAAAAAGGCTTCCAGCAAGCCAACCACCCCAGGGCGAGCAAAGTGCTGAACAGGACCATTTTGAGAGACTGGGTTTGTTTTTGGCTTTGGAAAACAGCTCTTGTAAAGGATAAATTTCAGCTGCCTTTGGTCAGGTCTTTGTTTGGTCACATAGCAATGGTGTTCAGAACAGGGCTGTAAAAAAGGTAAATCTGGCAATATTTTGATGCCTTAAAAGAAAACAGCAGTCTTAGTCTCTAACACTGGCAGAATATGTTCCTGCTAGTCCAAGTTATTTTGTTTGTGGTATAAACTATTCTGGCAGGAGCACTTCTTGTTTTTTTTAATGGCATAAGCAAGCGGTGCTCAGTTTTTGCTGATGTCTGCCGAGTAATTTCACTGAGTTCACAGCAGGCAGCAGTGCTCCAGTGCTGGCTGTGCCAGGGCTGGGAGCTGCTGCCCCCAGGGATGCTCCAGAGCCCTGAAAAAGGACAAGTTCTTCCAGAACAGTGCCTGAAACTCTGGCCAGGGCCAAGCTCAATCTATGGTGGCAGTGGGACCTAACGATGAGAGTGTTTAGTGCCTCAATAAAACTGTGTTTCCTGTGAGGAAGCCTTGCTGTTAACAGCTGAACCGGGAGGACTTTCTATGAGCCCTGATCTTCTTTCGCCTGCTTGGCCCAGTTTGTGCAGAACGGGTTCACCATCGCTCCATGAGCCACATCCACGACTGTTCAGCCTCCCGTCTCCTGCTGGGAAGCTGCAGAGGGACTGCTCACAAGAGCTTGTCGCGACCAGGCAAAGGGAATGGCTTCAAACTGGAAGAGGGTAGGGTTAGATTAGATATTTGGAAGAAATTCTTTACATGAGACACTGGAACAGCCTACATGGAAGAGTTGTGAATGGCCCATCCCTGGAAATGTTCAAGGCCAGGTTGGATGGGCTTGGAGCAACCTGGTCTAGTGGAAGGTGTCCCTGCCCGTGGCGGGGGGATGGGAACTGAAGGGTCTTGAGGAGCCTTTCCAACCCAAACCGTTCTGTGATTCTATGACAGCACTGCGCGCGTCAGCGCCATTTCCTTCACGGCTCAATGAAGCAGAACCTCTGTCCCTGGCGGGTTTTGAGCACAAACCCCACAGTTTCGGGTTTCCTTTCGCGCTGCCCCAACCACGCTCCCGTCGGGACGGGACGCGGGGGCGCGCTTGAGGGGCGGTGCCCGGCCGAACTGCGCACGCGCGCTTCCCTCCCCTGGCCCCCACAGAGGTGAGCGGCCGTGCCCCGTCGGGAGCGGGCGCGCCCGTGGCCCCGCGCCTCGCGATTGGCTCCCTGCAGGCAGCCTCATCGCTGCCAGCCAATCGCAGCCCGCGGCCGCTCTCCGCCTCGGGCTGCGGCTTAAAGACGTCCCAGGGCTGGGTGACGGAGGCAGCGCGCCTCCTGATTGGCTCTCCCTCGTCGGCTCCGATCGGGTTGGCCCGGCGATGGCCGGAAGAGAGCCCTCCTTTCCATTGGCCGCCCGCCCGCGCTGCTAGGGCGGCGGCGGCGTGCTCCGATTGGGTCTCCGCTTTACTTCGGGGAGAATCGGTCGCGCCCGCGGTGGTTCCGTGATTGGTTCCGGCCAGTTACAGGCATTCTTGTAACGGCCTCAGGATTGGCCCCGAAAAGGCTCGGGCGTTTCCGTAAAGGCCTCGGGCCGGGGGCTCGCGGGCGCGCCGGGCTCTTCGGCCGGGTATTCACAGACGGCGCTTACGGCTGCTCCGCAGCGTAGGGCGGCGGCGGGCACGGGCGGCTGCGCGGCTTTGGCGCACGCACAGAGCGCAGCGGTGGGAGCCCGGCACACAGCGGAGGGAGCAGCGGGGACAAAGGGACTGATCGGCAGGAACAGGGAGGGGGGCCCGGCGGGAGACTTCAGCCGGGCGAACGAGTCCTATGTGCCTTGGGCGCCTGGGGAAACAGCAGCAAAAGCGGCGACCGCCGCCAGCACTCTGAAGCCGGGCTGAGGAGGAGCAGGGAAACTGCCGCCGTCATGGCCCGTGCCGTCGCCGCCGGTCGCCGTCCGCAGTGCAGCGTGCCCTGCCTGAGCCGCCGCCAGCTGCCCGTGCGGGCGCAATGAGCGGCCGCACCGCCGGAGCCGCCGCCGCCTCAGCGCCGCACTGAGCAGCAGCGTCAGCGAGCAGCGAGGCCGCCCGGCCGCCTCACCCCCCTCCGCGCGCCGCGGATCCCGCCGCCACCACCGGATCCTATTGCGACTCGTTGCCGCATCGCCTCCGCTCGGCGGTGCCCTGAATCCCTCCGCCAGGGAAAAAAATAGTCCGTTGCCTGCCGCCTCCCTCAGAGGCGAGGGGGAAGGAGAGGAACGGGGAGGGGGGAAGGAAGAGAAGGAAGAAAAAGAAGAAAAGGGAAAAAAAAGAGATAAAGCAAATAAAAGGAGAGAAACGCGTCGGCGGCGGGATCGGAGGAGCCGGGCCGCGAGCCTCCGCCCCATGTGACTGGCGCCCGGGGTGGGGGCAGCGAGGCCCAGCGAACCCCCCTCGCTCGGGAGCGGCGCCGGGGGGAGGCGGCTCTCGGACCCACCGGCGCGGCCGGGAAGGATGATCGTGTGAGGAGCGGGCGGCGTGAGGAGGAGCAGCAGGAGGCAGGAGAAGAAGAAGCAGCCGCTGGGCGACAGAGACCGAGAGGGGAGGGGGCTTCCCCGGGGGGGGAAGGGGGGGTCCCGGCGTTTCATGTGGCGCGTCCCACCCGTCTCCTGCAGCTGAGCGAGCGAGGGAGCGGCAGGCGGGCCCGCCGGGGCGAGGCGGAGGGCGAAGGCAGGAAGAGGAGAGAGGTGATCGCCGTTGGGGCAGAGCGGGAGAGAGACCATGTCCGGGCGGCCCAGGACCACCTCCTTCGCGGAGAGCTGCAAGCCGGTGCAGCAGCCCTCGGCCTTCGGCAGCATGAAAGTCAGCCGTGAGTATCCTGCTCCCCTCGGGTGGGGGGGTGAGGGCCGGGGAAGCTGCCCCCGCCCTTCGCCCAGGCGGGGAGCGGCGAAGGGAGCCTGGCCCCAGCCCCGGCCTCGGCAGCTCCTTTCTCTCCCCTTCCCCCCCCATTAACCTTGAATAGGCGCACGCCGCCGCTCCGTTCGGGGCCTGCTGGACGGAAAATCCCGGTGGGTTTGTCCTCGTCCGTAGCTCCTGGTCGCTGCCAGCGGCCTCTGGCTCATTAAAAAGCCATTTTTCCCCCTTTGTGAAACGGATTGGGAGCTCCGTAGTCTGCATTTCCTTTTCATTCCCCCCCTCCTCCCACCGAAAGGAGGAAACGAATTGCGGGCACACAGGTATGACCGTGACATTCACGTTCATTATGTGTTTTTTTGAGGTTTTTTTTTTAAAGCACTCCTGGCTGTTAAGGGGAGAGAGCATGGAAGGTTTTTCCATGCACCCGTAGATCGGGTGTGAGCACCTTTTAGTCCAGCCCATTAAAAAAAAAAAAAAAAGGAGGGGGAGGGGAGCTTACAAAAGGTGTCTCTAATATCCTCCAGGCTCTGGTAAAATGCTCAGAAGAAGGCATAAGAAAATGCTTATTTTGAAACAACTACTCCATGGGCTCACATGTCAAGCTTGGCATTCTTTTCCCAATTTTCTGATCAGAGGAATATTTTTTTAAGAATGAGGCCTGTGCTTTATTCTGCACAGACATGTCAGAAATGCTTAATGTGTGCCCATTCTTCGTATTCTATCCGTTGGGGTTAGCTGGTTTGTGGGAATTAAAAATATGAATTAAACCTGAGCAAATGTACATTGCTGATACAAAAAGGCCCAGTTCTGAGTTGCTGTAGATCAGCTATGTGCTTATCATATGGAATTTCTTTACTCCTGATTTGAATATGTTCACATTAAGACCTGAATTGTTTTTCCAGATTTATATGAACAGTGTAGTTTTTAGAGATATTTTCTTACGGAAATGCAGGATGACATTTTATGGGACCAGGAATATGCTCTATATGCATTCCCATTCGATTGATCTATTTGATATTAGTGTAAAGCCACACCTGACATGGCTCTGTGGGTACATGCCTGTATCCATCGCAGGGGCTTGTATGTTTCATGCCAAAGCACTGGGAGAGTGTGAGCTTTTTGACAGATGAGAAATTTTGATAGTTTTTTTTGCACCGAAATGTCTTCCACTGTGGTTGAAGCCTTGAAGAGAGCATTTGGCTCAGGGGCTGTAGTCCACCTTATATCTGCATGGTCAGTGTGCCAGCAGCCCTCCAAAAACCATGGATGCAGTTAACCCATATTAGCAGGATGACAGCGTAGGTTTGATCAGGTCCAGCATTAGTATTTATTAAGGATTATTGATCTGTACGGAGGAGAACTGTGGGTGACTCCATTTTAATTTACTTGCTCACTTTATGTGCCTGTGGAATGGAAAGCAGGTCTTGTTGATCAGTATTTCTGCAGGTGGCTGTCTAAACCGAGTGAGACCTCAACCTGTCATACTCAGCAACTAAATGTGCCTTATTCAGGCTCTGCAGCTTGATTCTTGAAAGGTCATTGATGCTCCTTTCCCGTTTATTTGAGGTCAAAGACTAGACAGATGCTTGCCTGTGAAGAGGGTGCTAACTGATGCAGACTAACAAGTTTGCAAATATGATTCAATCCCAAGTGTATAACACTGAGGGAGAAACAAAGGCCGTAACATAAAGCGCATGCACTTGTGATAACCCCCCCAGTCGCTCTAGTCATGTGCTCCTGGTCCTTCTGCTGTCTGGAAAAAAATGTCAGAACAAAGCAAGAGAACCACATTCAAGGATTCTGTGGGAAGTGTAGTTTCTATTTTCAGTTAATCCAGCCATGTAAGACAGCCTGGGAAGTTAACTTTTTTTCTTTGCTTTTTAAGTGAGAAAAATTCCAGGGTGTCAAAAAAGGTTTTATTTTTCTGGTTAGCAGAGTCTTGGTAACATCTTATCACATGATGTAGCAAGCTGTGTATTGCCGGTGTGGAGTGCTTGTGTGGTGAACAGAGTTAGATCGGCTCTTTCATTTTGATATATATTTATAGGCTGATACTTAGTTACATTCTGAGCCAGTTTGAGTTAAAGCTGGGACAAAAGAGTCCTTGTGAGGAAGGTGAAAATTGATGGATTGGTATCTTCTGAGTGTCTTGGACACCTTTATTGCTTCTGTCTTGGTGTGGGTCTTTTGGAAGCAAAACCTGACTTGTTTGCTGTCAGCCTTTTTGCTCTCATTTGTAAGGAGGGGTGAAATCAGATGATGAAGTCACTCTTGCTCTGATGTCTGTTGCAGCTATTGCTTCTCCTGGCTGAGCACTGCAACAGTTACCTAGGAAGGATAGATCTAAGGGATGAGAAAAGGATTCATAAAATACTGGAGGAGGGTTCATTGTTCCTTCTAGTGTTTCCTGGGAGGAGCAGAACTAGAACCCTGCTGTCATTGCATTTCTTCCCAAGGTATATGGGGAGGAAAGACTGAGCAAGGATTTTTCATCTCTTTGCTGTGCAGTTTGTTAGATTGAATTTATGATACTTTGTTCTCAGAAGCTGGTAACTGGATGAAGCCTTGAATGGAAGGATGGGGGATTACCAACAGCTGCTTCTCCTTTGACTGTTGGGAAAATTGACTTCTCATGCATGCTGCTCTCATTGCTCTGTCAGGGTTGTTACAAGGATTTTAACATCTCTGCAACAGTAGGAACCCTGTGGCCTTCACATATCTCTTTCAAGCCGTACCTCTGTCTTCTGAAATTTGACTATTTTTATTTCCCTATTTATATTTTTGTGGTTGTGAAATCACTCAACCATATGGATTTCTACCTTGAAATAGTTCTCAAATAAGGTATTCTTTGTGTGGGTTTGTATTGCTGAGTTTGCAGGCTTTCCCTGAACAAAACACCCATGTGTACTCCTTGTGTTAAGCCTGTCCCTCAAAAGGAGGGAGCTAAGCTTCCAGTTTTCCACTTGCTGATACTATCAACCTGCTCATTATAGTAGGAGAAGAGATAGGAGCTTGAAGTTTTCTTTTGTTCTTTACCTAGTTGCTCTTACACTGCTTACGGATGTACCTTGTTTTTCAAATGGGACAAAAATAATCCTGAAATACAAAGGGTAGTCATGCAACACATGACTAAAAATATCAGTATAAAAATAGAAGTCTCAAAGTTTACAGTTTGAGAATTTTCATCTAATGACTGTCGAATTGATTTTTTTTTCCCTTCTCTGAGCTTCTGGGAAATATAAGTGTTTCAAGTAACACCAAGTCCTTGCAGACAGCAGTACTTATTGTAACTGTAGCCAGTTGTCTTGATGGTCTGCAGTAAATAATGTCTTGGCTAACACTTGCCATGAAGAGTTTTTGCTCCATGTGTGAGTGTCATGGATCTGTAATTGGTTAGGCAGGATTTGTCAACTTGGAGGATGAGGAAGGCTGTTTTATTTGCTTTAGCTAATTCTGATGTTGACCACATACTCTTGGTTGCAAAATCTAAAGGACAGTCTTGTAATAATTCATTTTGGACTCTGTGGAAGAATGTTTCAGTGGTGCCAAACTTTGGGTTTGTTGGAGTTTTTCTTTTCTTCTTAGATTCACTGGGTTTTTTCTGTATTGTAAAATCTCCTGAAAGCACAATAGCTTGGTAAGCCTATATTGCTGTGTATTGTTCACACAGAGTGTGATGGCTCTTTAGAAATGGTTCATGAAGGAATAAAGTCTGTGAGTTTGTTGCTCTTTTAGTGGTTATTCCACGAGCCACTACATAAAAGTGGCTGCTTTTTAGGTAGCAGTGGTGTCTAGGTGGCAGTTTTAGTTTAATGCTGTGTGGTGTCCAGGTAGGTGTGTGGGAAGAGCCTTGGATAAAGGGCACCCTGGGCGCCTTCTGCGAGCAGGAATGAGTGGGGCTGTTGAAACTGGCAAAGCCATTGAGATAATACCACCTGGTGTTTCTCAACCCAGTTAGGGTAGGGCCTTCTCTATTGCTTTGATAGCAGTTTCTGCCTAATTGGTTTCTGAAACTGAAAGCTGCCCGTCCTGCTTTCCTTGCTGGAGAGAGGAAAATCACTCCTTTCCAGAAGCCTGCTGAGCGTTATGTGTCTGGCTGTCGCTCATCCTAGCCCTGTCCAGCTTTCTGACTGCTGCTGGGTGAGCAGCTTTCCTCATTCCTAGATTGGAAAAAAATGCACTGAGAGGGTCAGCTAATGAACATGTGTGCCTGAGTGGAACAGTGCCCCAAAGTTGTGCCTTGCAGTCTGAAAAGGAATAGAACTGTCTGCTGTACATAATTCTGATGCTGACAGACTCTTTCCTCTTTATTCGTACCATTAGCTAGTTGAGCATTCCATTTCTGTTCTGCACATTTCCTCTTCCCTACACTGCTTCTTGGAGGTGATCCCCTCTTGTATTACCCCTTGATTCACCTTGTGTGTTTCCTAGCAATATTGGAACTGTCTTGTTCACCTGTTTCCACAGCTGTGGCTTATGGAGTATGTTCCTTGCCTGTATGCATCCTGGCTCTGGAGGTTGTTGTATCACCTTATCTGTTAACTTGATAGGGCCTTGTAGGTATCACAAGCAGTGCCAGGGAGATGAGAAAAGCTGAAGATCACCCCACAGCCTGAAGAGTTTCTCTCTATTGCCCTAAGAGAGTTCTTTAATTTTCTTGTATTCTATCTTTAAGAGCTTGTTTAGATAAAATATAAAGGAATTTTCCAATATTGGTGTTCAGTTTACTCATCACAGATCTTCACAATGATATGAATCTCTGGGATATTGGTTGTTGCTGTTCCCTCAGCCCATGCTCTGTCTTAAACTGGATGAATGGCTGAAGAAGATTCTGAAAGTGTACAGTGTTATCTGTAAAAAGCCTGCAGTTCAAGCTTAGTGCTGCAATCACCTGTAGCATTTTCTGAAATGAATTAATGCTAAACCCCTTGGTTATTTGACACAGTAGCTAAACTGTGCCAGGTGCTTGTAGAACACTTGAAGCCTCTTGGTTCAAGCTATTGGAGTATTTTTGTTTTAAATGACCGAGTCCCATTTTAAATTGAAAAGTCTGTTACCTCTGAATTTCAAGACATTTCTGTAGATAACTCAAAACTTGAATATTTCTCTGAAGTTCTCTCTCTTTAGATTTTGTTAAAAAAATTTAAAAATCAACTTTACTCTGAGGACTTTTAGTCACCCATAGCTAGTGTGGGAAGTGCTAAAGTGGCTGTCTCCTGCAGCAACGATATGGCTGGTGGAGTTACTTGGCTGCTTTCTGAATTTAATGAGCATCAGCCTGGAGCAGCCTTGAAAGACAAACAAACTTTTAAAGTCAAGCAACTAGGAAATGGAAAATATTGGAAGTTAGATTGCTTCACAGAATATCCAAGTCCACTCAAAATTTAAAGATTTGTCTCTTCAGAACTTGTTTTAGAAAGCTGCACAGATAGGTGCTCTTTTATTTATGTATGTTGAAAATAAATGCCAATTACAACATTTACAATGTGATGAATAAAGATACTCTTTCAGCCATAAAGGCTCCAAACCCACAGTGTGCTGTACAGGTCAGACCTCCTTTCTTCAGATATAGCACCAGAAACCCTCTTGTCTCCCATCCCACAGAGATTGTTTCCAAAGTGCTGCATGCTGCTGTTGGGGGAGGTGGAAGTTTGGAGGCATAATGGTCTGTGCCAGTTCATATTTTTTGAATTTATTTAAAATGTAACTGCTTGAGTGCACTGTAGCAGTCTGATCTTGAGGTGAGAAAGGTGTGAGATGTGGTAGCAAGATGCAGATCTGTGAGAAGTGGCTACAGCATCATAGTTGTGCTCAGACAATTGTTCTGGTCAGTGCTGCTGGATCTCATTAAACAGAAGCCTGAAATGAATCTCTACCTGAAACTTTTATAAACTTTTGGATAACAACGATTTGCTTTCACCACCTCTTCAGAATCCTTCCAGCCCCCATAGGTGATAGCTTACCGTGCCACAGAGACAGGGTCATTATTTAGGTGTTTCCCATGAAAACAGTGCATGTTGGACTCAATCCTGTATCCTATAGGTGTTGCTGTGTGATGTTCTGTCAGGGCAGTAGGAGAGGTGAGATGATGGTACTTCAATAGAAATCCATGTTGGAGACCTTTCTGAATGCAGTCCTGTATCACAGTCTGAGAGCTGTCAGAAATGTGGATGCACAGAAGTCATTCTGCTGTGCCTCTAAAAGAAGTGGACAGTGATTTTTCTTGTATGTTCAGTGCTATCACAGAATCTTTTCATTAGGTGCTCTTGCCACAGATGACTTGTCTGTTGTTCAGAAAAGGAAATAAAGCAAAGCAGTTCACTCTGTACTTTTATCTCTTGCAGACGGGAAGTAGATCTAAGCATTTAAGGCAATTTGTGTTCTCACCTAGTCTGTTTTATAATGGAAGAAAGGAAAGTGGTAAGATAGCTTGTCAATGTCAAGAACTCAGGGCTTTTTTTTTTTTTTTAGAAAAGCCATACAGCAACAGCTCCTTCTGAAGGGTTGGCTCCAGTCCTTGCCAAGAGTTTGCTGTGTCTCTGTAGCAGGGACTGTGTATTTTCTGACTTGGCCTCATCAGCTGAGGGAGGGGCTGTTTACTGTGTATCAGTGCTAGTGCTTCCTGCACAGGTGAAAGGGGGCTGCCAGTTATTTTCTATGTTGATTAATTTCTAGATGATTTCCAGGGTTTCTGTGTGAGTGATATAGAGTCAGGTTTCCTGAAGGATCAATGATACGGGGCTGCAGTGGGCCTTGGTGCCTGCCATAGGAAATTCACTTCAGCTTGTGAATTTCTCTCAGAAGTGAGAGCACACAGCTAAGAAAAATACACCTTTATAGCTTTTTAATATGTCTGAATAGGGCTGAGTTTCTCTTTCTTTGAAGGGTAAAATGACCAATGTAGCATTGGTGAAAGTATACTTCTGTCTGAAAAATGTGTCTTAAACTTGATATGTCACAAAAATGTGTAGTGATATGGTTACATTGCTTGATGTGTCTCTTCAGGCAGTTGGACTGAGTTGGAGAAACATTTTAGTCGCCCAAGTGTCTGACAGTAGATGATCATAATAAGAGACCTGCTGATCAAAAAGGAAAGGGAGGATATTGTTCATTGTTGCCACTGGATAAGCACTGCTGTGGAGGGTATATAGAACTTAGAAATTCTGGCCCTGCACTGTGCTGTTGTATGTACATGAGGGTAAATGTTTGAGTGCAGCTGCAAAAATTGCCAGTCTTTTGGGTCAGAGCACTTGGAAGGAGAAAAGTTGGGTGTTGGCTCTGAAGTTATAACCAGAAGGGAAGCAGCAGCTGAATTTTTTCCAACCAAGGCAGACTTCTTACAGCCATATCATCTCTTTTTGACTTTTTTAGTAGGAATATAATTCTTGTGAGATACAAGCCCTGTAGCTCATGGTAATGTCTTTTGCCAGGAATGCAGGCAATTGTTTAATTTTAAGACAGGCCAAGAATATGTTTTGTGGAAAGATAAACTGTGACTGTTGCTGCAGAGAAGAATTTGGTTTTTCTTGCTGTGTAGAAGGAGAAAAACTATTTAGTCACAGTTGATAGTGTCAATCTGGTTTTTTGATTCACACCATCCTGTAAATATTTAGATAGAGCATACAATGCTATTTGCACCCCATCTCATCTGCTTAGTTGTTTTAAGTATCTATTTAAGAAAAGCAGCACAATGAATTGACCTGTGTGAGCAGGTTTCCTAGAGGGAGGAAGGGGGTCACCAATTCATCAGCCTAAATAAACTGAGTATTTGGATGTTGACCAAGTAAATGTGAACAATTTGGCACGCATCTGTATCCCCATGAATGAAGCCCATAACCATAAATGTATTTCCTCAATTTATGGGGCTCAGGATCAGCATCAGAAAAAATGTTTTGTGCCTCACTTAGAGAACAAAGCTTTCGGGCAGGGCACCATCTCTGCAGGTGAGTAGATGGAATATTTTGTTTTCTTTATATATACAATTGCTCAGTTGAAACCTAAAGAAGCAGAAAATGCTGTTGTCCTTGAGAAGAATGTATCTGTTGACCATTTCACTTCTAATCTTGCCATCTTACTCATGATTGTGTGTGCTGCCTTGGGAGCCACTGGTACATATAGTCATGCACCATAGGAGTTGCAAGTTATTGTGTTTTTTTTCTGTGTTCCTCAGAGAATAGAACCTTCCTAATCAAATTCCAGTTCTAGAGACTTTGGAATAGATTTATCAATATGTTTTAGTAACCACAATGGATTGCAGAGCTGATCTGAGTCTTGGGGAAATGTTTTAGAGGCCCATGGAAAGCTAGGTGATATTTTTTCTTTGTCTGGGTTTTCTAGTGAAACATCTATTAAATGCACTGGAGACAAAAGCATAAGTTTTGTGTGGAGTGGGAGAACTTCACTGTTCTGGAAATTGTGGGCCCAAACTTCAGATGATACTGGTCAGTGAGAGGGCAGGGAAAGCTTTAATTGCAACTCCCAGAATAAGGTACTGTCAATTTTAGATTGAGCTCAACTTTAAACTTGCTCTTCCTTGCTCAGTGCGGTGGGCATGGGTTGGTTTGGGATTGTGTAGAAGTTCTTATTCAGATGTTGTGGGGATGGCAGTTGAGTTTGATGGACTCTTGAAGTTCACCAGCAGGAATGTCTGAATGTCATTCAAGCAATCAGAGCATGTTTCAGAAATGTATTTGGCTTAATGGAGGATCTTAGGGGAATCAATGCTGCCAAATCTGCAAGTCTCTTCTATTTTGGGATAGATTCAACTTCAGTGGACTGAAGTTTACCTTCAGCTGGAGTAGCTGGCTTTCAGTGTCCATGAAAGCTGACAAGGTTCAAGCATGACAAGTGACATGGGATCTCTGACAGCAAAAGAACGGCAGCTGTTTTCCCAGGTGGCACATTTGAAATGCCTGTGGGATTTTGGAGACAGGTAGAGAGATTCATGAGGCAATGAGCAGCATTCTCTATTTGGTGTCAGTGCCTTGGCTTTAAGCAATAGTTGGTGGATTTATTTTTTTCCCTGATAACCCAGACTATTTTTTCAGTGGTAATGTTTGAGCAGTTAATGATTGACTGTAAATATTTATTACAGTGGGCCAACCCTAAAAGGAAGTAGTGCAGAAATGTTTATGCTGTGTCTATAACTTTTAATAATTATGATACTTCAGATATATTTACTGAAACAGTGACACTGTCTGCATTTCAAAATATCTGGTGAAAGCTTAATTTTTATTCTTACATTGTGGCATAATTGCAAAACATAATTTTTTTCTAGCGTTAGTTTAAAACATATAGTATCTACATATGCTTTTTAGGTTTAGTTTATTCAGACATTGTAGGGTGGGGTTTTTTTGTTTATTTTGTCCTTTTTTCTTTTAAGTGAAGAGCAAGTGGATTTATGAAGGAGTTCCTGGCAGACTGTTTCAAAATCAATAGATTCTAGTTGAGAAAAGTCATGTTAAGTTGTCCTCTAGCAGCTCCTTTTGCTCTATTACTTTTTACGTGTATTTGATTATAGAGAGACACACACATATGCATGGTCAGAAATATGATATGAAGGGGAGGAGATGATCTAGAGTTCTGAGATCTGGAATTTAAACCTAGGCCACATGTGAAGGCTTCTGCTTTAAATCAGACTGCTCTACATGTATGATTGCAAAAGTTTATCTTTACATGCAAAGGTGCTCATGGTATTCTTGTCTGAGTATCTGGGAAGACTGCTAAGGTGTATGTTTTAGCTTGCTTGCTCTGGTTACTCACATTTTACGTACAGTCTTCTGTGCTGTGGTGCTTTCACCTCTCCCAGTGTCCTTGTGCACTGCTGTGCTTCCAGTGGAGTTCTGAAGTTGTGGTGCCCTGGGCCTTGCTGCAGAAGTGAGCAGCCCTCATCTAGTACTTTACAGGTACACCTTACACCTTTCAGACTTAAGATATGCTAGTGAGGGGGGGAAATGCCAAGGCTGCTAGGGGTGGCATCTGTGTCTGGTCTGCAAAATATTTTTCTGGGAAATATGAGGAAGAATTGTATGGAAAGTGTGTCAGTAGCCAGTTAAATTGTAGAACTGATGCAGGGAGTTTATGAAGTAAGGAGAACAAAAAGTTGATGGGAAGGACTTTGAGCTATAGCTTCCTCAAAGACTGCTGTACACAGGCTATTCCAGTTTTACTTTGAGACTTAACATGACTTTTACTTTGAGACTACAGATGCAAGTTTTTATGACTGTATTTGAAAGCGCTGTGATTTCTAAGAATAGTAGAGAATAAAGGCAAGTATTTCCAAAAGTTCAGGTAATGTCCAGGATTTTGTCAGGAAAAGTGGTTAATAAAGGGATAGGGAATTTGTCTGTAGATGAAGAGGGAGTAATTAGCTTTCATCTGACACTGAAGAGAGCAGATGTTCCTGAACTCCTGGAGATTTGTTCGTTGAAATCCATTGAATTTCTCTGGACATCTCTTGTGCTTTTTAACTTCGATTTCTTGTTTTGTCTGTGTTAATATGAAACCATCTCATACTTAGGAAACCTTCAGCGAGTCAAATAATGGTAAATTGACCATTTTTGTTTTCTACAATTTCTTCAGCCCTAACTTGGAGTTTTTCTGTGCGTGGAAACCGCTTTGCCATATATATTACTAGTTTTTGGGCTTAGGTGGAAAGTAAGTCATTAAACATTAAATATACAACTACATCAAAATACCTTTCCCCCATTTTAAAATGAAGATATAAAGAACTAGTGCAATAATTCTAACATTCTACCAGATTTGTAAATTATACCTGGAATGTTCTCCCTTATGAAATGTACCTCTTTGGATGTCTGGGGGTAGACTATGTGGAGTGTAACTCTTCAAATGTGAAAAATTGAGTGAAACTATAGTGACATTATTGGAAGCTGGGCGGTCTGACTTGAGAGTTGGTGTCCCTACTGAAGGTTCAAGAGTGAATTTCTTCTCTAGGACACAGAAGAGTAGGCTGGTGCAGTTATGAATCACTTTTGCTTCAACTTGGCACAGATTTAAGAAAAAAAAATTACTTCTTTGTGCTACTAGCATAAATAGCTGCAAACCTCCAGAAGTTGTTAAAAAATGCCCTTTTAAAAAATATGGTGCTCCTCATATTCTTACAAAGTGACCCATCCCATGGCTGTTCTTTGAAGAAAAGGATATGTAGACCACATAAATGAAACCTCTTAAAAGGAGATCAGCCGTGGATCGTGCTGGTAAATGGAGTCAGCTATGTGGCATGAAAGTGCTTGTTTAAAAACACATCATCAGCGAAAACCTTCAGATGTCTACTTTTACAGAATACTGTGAATTTTTTTCCTCCAGTAATTTTGTCACTGCATCATTTTAATTTCCTTGGCTTTGTACAGCTGAGAGCTCTTAGTTCCCTTAAACTGATGTTGGATATGGGTAACAACATGCAGTGCTGGAGAACTATTGTTAGGTAAAATTCCTGAATGTGCTTAAAATAGGTGACATTATATATATGTATCATTCAAGGCAAATGTCTGTATTCATACCTGTATTCATATTCATAATAGCTTGGATGTTATTCTTTTGGGGGTTTCCTTATGTCAGCTGTCAAAGACAGGAAAGTGGATTAGGCAATGCCTTGATCTGACCCAATATGCCTGTTCTTACAAATGACCTATCTTTATATTGTGTATGCTCACTTTCACAGTGTTAACTACTTTATATATCATGGCAGAAAATGACTTTTGTCTAAGAACAGGTCTGCAGCCATTATAAAATAAATGTTCTTTGAAGTCAGGATTCGTGTCAAACCAGAAGGATGTGCAGAATCAGGGCTTCTGCACTTTTGTTTAGTGTAGTAATAATGGTTTTTTGTGAGTGATCTAAGTAAAATTTCTAGACTTGTGGATTGCACTATCAGAGGTGCTCCTAGGTGTTCGAAATTATCTTAACCAAGTGGTACCCTAAGTAGGATGAAATGTAGGAGGGGCTGATGTCATCTGTTCTTCAGTAAGGGTTGACTGTGCTGATAACAGGTTTGGGGGTAACTGGGACAGTAGGAGATCTGCAGAGAAGAATCTGGAGTCAGGTATTTGCACAGTGGCCATGAGTCAACCAATGCTGGAGAAGCAGCAAATCTTTTACTGGATGTATTGCTGGCAATGTCGTGTAAAATACATGGAGTTAGCCTTCCCACTTCTTGGCATGCTAATGAGCTAAAGTACAGCATCTGGTTTTGGTATTGTACTGGGAGAAGAGTAGTTGCAGGCAAAGTAACATGGTCAGAAGTCTAAAAAAAGTGCTTTAGAGGAACTTTCAGTTTCCCCTAAAGAAACTGAAGTGCTTCAGTGCTATTAGAGGAAATCTGAAAACCCATTGGATGATAGTTTTTTATTTTAGAGGAGGCGGAAGGGAGATTTCTTTTGATAATGTTCTATCAATACGTAAAAGATAGCTGGAAAGAAAAGACAAAACTTTCCTACTGGAGATGAAACTATTTGTAGGCTTAAATTGTAGCAAACACTTACTAAGCTAGTTAAGTCAACTCTTAAGAACAGGAGCACTGGAATAGATTAGGGAAGGCTGTCAGATTCCCAGTAGTGCCTGTTTGAAAAATGAAGATGCTTGCCAGGTAGTTTATATATAGAAGTTTGGAGAGGTTTTAATTAAGACAGCCTGTAGTCCCTTATGGTATTACTTTATGTCATTCCAGTTATTTCTGCGTGGTCTTGGGAAGAATTTCAGTTACAGCACACTGATCCTCTTGCTTCTCCCCTTGGGATGAGGTAGCCTTGTGTTACTGGCAGCTTGCTGGCAGTTAGTGGATGTGGAGATAAGGATTTGTGAAACTGGTCGCAGCTTTAACACTTAAAAGCAAGGTAGATTCTTAGAGAGATCATCTAGTCCAGTCCCCCTGCAATGAGCAGGGGCATCTTCAGCCACATCAGATTGCTCAGAGTGCTGTCCAATCTGACTTTAGAAGTTTCTGGAAATGGGACACCCACCACCTTTCTGTTCCAGTGTTTCACCACCCTTGTTAAAAAAAAATAATTCTAATATCTTTCTAATATCTAGACTCATAGAGCTTCCTTAGTGTTGGAGTTTAGGCAAATGTACTGTATTTGGAAAAGCAGCTGGGGAGTATTTTTAGTTAGAGGTTTAAATCTGCTCTGAATTTCATTTTTTTGTACAAGCATTGTTGAAAGGAAAGCTTGCTCTTTGGTAGTCCTGTACTGCATTTGACAACCACAGCCTTTCTGTGGGAGATTTCTAGATCTTGCTTCATGTGGGTCCTGAGAAGAGCAATGCTTTCCTTCAGTTTTTCATCCTGCGGTTCTTGCTTCAATACAAAAGAATTTAGCACTAGTCAAGAACTGCTCAGAGCTTCAGGCAGAGACCAGGACCAAACTGCACCAGCTGCATAGGTACCAAGCTTATGTTAGGGGTGTCTGTCTGCTCCAGACAACTTAGAGTGTATTGCTATGGTGTGTAATGCCAGTGCAAGAAGAATATTCATCCATTGATATAAAACTACTGTCTGTTCACAGCAATTGCTTTAGTTTTAATGTAATAAAGGGACAAGTGTTTGAACATTGTGTGTAGAAACCAGATGTGGCATAGAGCACAAACTAGAAAGAAAACACATTCTTGGTCTTGTACATTTGTGGAGTGTAGATAGTTGTTACATTATTTTCATTTTATTAGTTCAAAATTCAAAGATTCAAAGAGGATCTTCAAGTGTTGCCTTTTGTCACTTTATTATCTAAATTTTTTAGGGATTTTAATTGACTTTTGTAGCTTTCTGGCAAGTAAGATGGATGTGTGAAACTTAAGTCTAGAGTTGTCACATGACAATCTATAAAGATACTTAAGAGCTGAAATGATCATCTATATTTTGGTGTATGGTTTCCCTTTTGATACAGAAGCTTTGACTAGAACTAAAGAAATGCTTTTTCTGTGCCTTGCAAAGCTATAGTCTTATTTTGTACACATGTGAAGTTACTGTGGAAGGTTGGAATCCTGAACTGTAAATATAACTGAATTGTAAAATTCTGTGGAGTCCTTGCTTCCACATTCCATATGATTTTGAATGTGAAAAAGTTGGTAGATGTCAAATTAATGTTTTTTTCCTTTTATTCTGCTCAAAAAAAAGAAAATAGAAGAAATGATGACTCACTAAAATTATGCCAAAGTCCTCCTAAGGTACAGTAGTAGTCCTAAATGCCTTTTATTTTTTCCATTTGAAGTCTTGGCTGATGGAAGGATTAGAAGGTTGAGTGTAAGCGAGGCTCTTGCTGGAGACGGTCATACTTCATTTCTAGGCAGTGCTTGGCTTAAGGCTGTGCTTTAGTGTTTGATCTGACTTCAATGTGCACAAAATAGTCCCATCTCTTAGATGGCTTAGACTGCCAGGCCGTACAGTTCTTTTTTTTGTCTGCAGCTGTCATTATCTGAATGATGGAAGAGTTTACAACTTGTGTATTGTGGAAAGCTTGTTCCCCTTCCCTGCTGGTAGCTGTGAGAGACTGGGATGCTTCTGCTGACATTCTTCAGCTTCAGTGCTGTGGCAGCAACAAGAAGTCAACAAAGTAACCTGGCATCAGAAAAGGGAGCAAGGAAAGAAGTGAGGTAGAGCCTAACCAAGTGGTCTTTTTGGGTTATGGGAACTATTCAGATTGAGTTTTCTCATAATGAGGCTTCAAAGTAAATAATAACAATAAAATTAAATGCTTAAATCCCCTCTCTTCCCTGAACTTAGCTGTGGGCATTAGATGAGTATGAGGCAGTTGGTGAGCTAACTGAAATTTTAAGTTAATGCAGTTCTTATTATTAAAGTACCTTTCTCATGAAGAGGAAATGGAGAAAAGTACTCATTCCTTCCCTTCCATATTTGTAAAATACTAGTAACTTGTCTTCATGTTTAAAGTCTCCTCTGATTTAAATGGTCACATGTCACTTTCTTGGTCCTTTACATTTCTTGCACTCAGTATATGTTGAAACTGCAGGCAATCAGAACTCTTGAATGGAGTTGTCCGGAAAATGTTGATTTTAATGTTTGTAATGCCAGAGTTTAGCTGATGTTACAGTCACATCACAAGAAGGGTATTTTCTTGTGAGTTTCAGTTCTGTGCAAATCTGTTTTACAAATAGAGTGATGTTTTTTTGAGGGAAAAGTAAGTGGAACAGCAAGCTTGAAGATAGGTCTGGTTTAAAGAATGCAGCAATGCACCTTTGGCTTAAATAAAGAAAGCAGTGAGAATTTAGAGTTTCGTATCCTACCAATGTTTTAAATACATTTTTTGAACAGAACTTTTTGGATACTGTCTTGGTACCTTTTTAGAGATGGTGGTAGAAGCATATGTAAGTGGGCTAAGTTTCTAGATTTGGACTCAAATTCATGTGCAGATCAGGGGATCCAGCTGGGAAGTTTTTAATTAAGCATGCTAATTAAGTCATGTGGTGTACCCAAAAGCAGCACTTTATTACAGGGGAGAAGAACAGTTTTCTTGGAGGCGAATGAAGTAGAAACACTTCATTGAGCCACTCTTCTAACTCCTGCCAGTGGGAAGAAAATATGGTTTAAAAGTCACTTAAAAAATCTGAGTACAGAAGCAAAATTTATACTCTTATTTTGCTGCATCTTGCCTTTTTTTGTTTTTAAACAGCCTTTAATATGGGACAAATTCTTTACTTTTGGCAGTCCAGGTGTGTTAGAAATAGCATGCTGTGGAGAGCCCATATGCTGAAAGCCTGGACAGGGTTCTGCACAAGGATGCCGGTATGAGTGGGACAGGTGAGCTGTACAGCTGTCAGGGTGATGGGTGATAAGTGATTGTGGTGGGTGTTCTGCAGTGGAGACAGGGAAATGAGCAGAGTTGAGCTGCAGCTCAGGATACATGTGGAGAACTAAACACCCACCTGATTACTTGGACTTCACAAAAAGAGGAGTTCAGTCTGAAGCACGAGCTGGGATATCGGGGAGAGGCGAATCGGGAAGTGAAACTGATGATCTTTGTCTTAACTTTAGTAAAACAGTCAGATGTAAATGGTGTTTTCTTCTCTGTAAGTACTATGGGGGCAGAGTGAGCAAACATTAATTCCTGCTTTTACTTCTCTCAAGTACACTGCCTGTGTAAAAATAACGGCACTGAAGTTATGAAAGGATGTATTTTTCTGCTGAAATGTCTCTATTTTCTGTTCTCCCCACCTAATGGAAAGGATTTTTAGAATGTTTTTCCTCAAGAAAAACTATGCATCTTAAAGACTTGTCTTGACTGAGTATATACCCAGGGCTATACAATATAGCATCCTTCAGTAAGAAGTTGCTGGACTTGAGAACCTAAAAGATATTTTTTACTTTTCCGGTTATTGTAAGAGATATGAGAAGTTAAAGCTGATAAGTTTTCAGATTTTATAACACTAGCAACATAAACTCAAAAAACCAACCTCAGACGTGCTTGGGGGGACGTTCTGGTGTATATGGAGACATCCTTTGTTGTGGCTTGAAGAGAAAGCCTTGGTTGCTCTTGTTAAAGAACAATTGTGTGCCTTCATCCAGACCACTAAAGTGACTGAAATAAAGCTAAAGTGAATAAATAGAAACACTCTAATCTAGTTATTCATGAACATGTATGAAATGTTTCTTTGTGGCTAGTAGTAACTAGAGCAGCCATGTGGCTTTATCAGATGTTGAATTGTCTTGACTTGCATTGAGTTGAGGAATTTTCTATACCAGGAGACTTATTTTCCAGTTTCCTGTTTAGGATTTGAGACCTTTACAAAAAAGCATTTTGTCTGTGGAATAACATAATTTTTTCTCCTGAATTTTTTCCATTAGGAGAAAATAAATTAAGTCTGTCCTCTATTGAATGTCTGATTTGTTCAACTTTTCTGCCATTCTTGAAGAGACAATAATATTTTTTGCCATTGCCTCTAGCATATTGGGAATGCTCACTGATAATTTAGGGGAATCCCCTTCTCATTTTCAAGTCCATAACTACCAATGTTCTGCTTGTAATCCTGGTTAGGGAATGAATGAGTATTATGCAAGGAACATAATCACTTGAAGTTTAAGTTGCTTTTCACTGTCACTGTCCCTGTTTGTACAGCCTGGCTGGAACTTGGATTATTTGACATTTAGAGGGGAGTTGGAAGTAGTGTCTGACATGAGAGAATGTATTGACTGGTACTGCATGTTAAAATGTGGTGGAAACCAGTTTGATTTGAAAGTATTACAGACATGCCTTACCTTCTGAATCTTAAGGTATTACAGTTAATTTTCTGTGGAATTCCTGAGATAAATGGGGTTATGCTGTTAGAACAGCCTCTGTAAGCCATCAGTGTGACACCTTGGACTTTTAAATTCAGTGTTTAGAGTATTTATGTACGAATTCATTGTATTGGAGAAAAATAGGGGAGAATACTCAAAAGTCATAATGAAGTATTGATTTTTGGTTGGTTTTTGGAAAGTATATGTCAGGTTTTGTGCAGAATATCTTTATCAAAATTGTAAGCCTTATAAGTGAAGGTAGTTAGATAAATTTACTTGAGTTCTGTTTTAAACAAAATTTTACTTCTTAATCCAATTATTTCTTTAGTTGTTTTTTGTGTGGTTTGTTTCTTTTTTTTTTTTCATTCTTGTAAGTAATAAATTAAGTGCCTCTTCTTGCTTTTAGTGAAACAATATATTCTAGGTGTGGATAGAAGAGTTCTTTCTCTGAGCTTCTTGACCTGTTTTCTGAAAGGATTTTGTGAAGGGGAAAAAAATTGAAACCAAAACTGGTTTTGGTCAGAATGCCTCACTTATTTCCACTTACTGTTCTCACATCCCTGACCTACTAACAGCAAAACCTTTTCTAGAAAGCTGTTTTTCTATCAAGGCATTAGGCAAAAATCTTGGACAAGTTAAGATTGTTAGTGTTCAATGTGGTTGATTATGAAAATGATCAACCCATTGAGCCTGTTTTCTAATGCTTCTGCAGGTGAGGAGGTTCAGCATGATAAATGCCCAGACAAGAGCAACAAAAATTAATTGTGGCAGGGTCTTAACTCTAATCAAGTAGTAAAACATCAGTACAGTTTGTGCTGTTTTCAAGCACAGGTAGCCTTGATGAGCTTTTGTTTGGATCATGACTCACTAAACTTTATTTCAAGTTCTGTTGGATTTGGATAAAAGTGCATGCAAGTGTCTGCTCATCATGCTTTATTTATTTTTAATGCAGTATTGAGATGTGCCAGTTTGTGTTTTTATTAAGTATTTTTTCTTCTCTCTGACTCTTCCTGCCATGGTTCTTTTATATTGAACATTTTGGCTTAACTCATGGTTGTTGGTTTTATTGTGGTTTTTCTTTCTCCAAGTGGCATTTCTTAAATGGATAAGCACAGCTTCAGAGGAATCATTCCAAGGAATTCCTGCTGCTGTTCTGTTCCTTTGGTAACGTGGAGCATGTTGTCCTTGGATGGTTGAGCTCAGTGCCTCAGCCAGTCTGGTGACAGTGTTGTTGTTGTGGAACAGACACCTGCCTCTGATCCTACAGGATGCTACCAGATATGTAGCACTGGGAAGCCCTACCATGAGCACACTGAGCTCTTGTTGTAAATCTGCTTGTTCCATGAAAATAACATGCTTTTTTGCTCCTATAAAGTAGTCCAGAGTTGTGTGCACTTTGTTTGTAGCAGATAAAAAGAAACTGGGATACATGAAAATGCAGCACCTCTTTAATATGCTCTTTGAGGATATTTCTGGTCTCTTGGTTATTGTGAAGCTTCAAGACTGCAGGCAGTGAAATTAATTGTATTTACAAGGTAATCACCTGGTCATTTGAAGTAGCCTGATCACTGCAGGGTTGAGAAGAGGTTTGCTCAGCTCTTGGCAGAGCCCTTCGAAAACTTCTATGAAGCCTGGCAGGTCATGTCTTCTGGTTATGAGGTGTCAGCCTCTTCCAGTGCTGTCACATATGGTTTATAACTGGATGTAAACAGTCTTGAACTTCTGAATTCTGGCTTAAAGGCTTCTTGTTTGTTGTGGTTTTTCTTTCTTTTTTTCCTTTTTTTTGTGAAAACCAAAATGCTTAGCCTTTTTGATGTAGAGCCATCTGGTTTAGTTCACCAAAGTACACCTGCAGGTGTAATCTGAGGTGCTGAGGCATTTAAGTTGCTGCATATATCTGAGGGTGATGTTCCACCTTGTAGTAAGGCCATAAAATAACCACAGTTACTATGAAGGTGAGAAATTTTGCATCTGAATTTTGAGTGTGGCCAACTGTGGCTCTCCTTAGTTTCCTCTTGACTGCTAGTACATTTCCTGCTGGTGACTCCAGAAAGACGAATTGAGATAATTTTGCCTGTGTCAAACTTTAAAATGTGAATTCAACTTAAATGATCATCTACACTCTAGGAATGGAACTGTTTATTTTTGGCCTAATTTTGTAAGTATGCTTTGCTTTTTATTAGCTGACAAACTGAGCTCTCAATCTAATTTTTATGTAAGAAAATTGTAGCCAAAGAAATAAAAACTCTAATCTTATTGGTTAATATTTGAAAATATAATATTTTAAATAAGGCATTTTATTCTTTGAATAATTTCCAGTAAGAATTAGCTAGCTGCTTGATCTTGGTTGGAAGCAGACAGAGCATGTGGACTGTATGTCCCTCTGCTCCCAAATCTTGGCCTTCATGTTTCTTTGTGTGTTCAAACTCGTTGTTTTGCCTCCATACTTCTTCAGTATACACCCAAAGTAGAGTTGTTGTTTTTGGCTGTGATTCAGAATTTACTGTTTTACAGAAAAAAATAACATGTTTCTACTCAGAATTCCTTGAAATGTAATCTGGCTGCAGTCCGTTGTTCTGAATATGAGGCTAAAACTGTACTTAAATAAAAATGCCTGCCTTCAAAATTTCCTATTTTTCTCTCTTCCCAAAGGAAGTATAGTTAGATTGCTATATAGCAAGCATTCTTCATTGTGGTACAGTATTGCTAGAAAAAAACCAATGATTCTGAATGTCAGTGATTATCTATAGGATAATAGATTTTTGTTTGATACATTGGTGTCTGAAATGATGGCCACAATTACTATTCCAAGGGTTGAAGGGTTTCATGTCTTTCAGTGTCAACTCAGAAAGAATGCAAATATATTTGAATTTTGTAAACTTTCTAAACAACCATGCTACTGGGATCTCTGACTGATGTGGAATATTGGGCTTTTTGAGTCATCTCAGAGGACTCAATTAATTTAATATTTACAATGTATATCCACTAAAATCTCAGAACATGCAGTGTGCTTAGGGAAAGCCACTAATTTGTTGGGACAACACTAGATTATTTACACAGCAGAGTGTTTGAATCCTTGTTTTAAACACTTAAATATCTGAAATAAGAAATGTATTTTTGTTCAAACTTTAAAAATATATTCAGTGTATTTGTCTTGTCTTTAGGAAGCTTTATTCCAGCAAGAAGCATGGTGAGTTTCTGTTACTTTGGACTATTGAAATGGTGGTGCACTGAATTTTCTGCTGTGGAAAGAGTTGTGAAGAATGCATTTATTACTTTTTAGGAGTTGTTTCTTGTGTTGTGCTAATAGCTCTAAAGATGGCACCTTTGGAGTTATCAGAGTGTAAAACCATTTTCTTTGAGCTTCTGTATGGCAACTACTTACCAAATCTAGCTGTTGATAAAATCTGACTTCCATTCAAGTTCCTGCTTTGTCAGCTCTGTCTCGTGATTTAGTTCCTTGTATGTGGAAGTCTGAGATCCAAAAAAGGTAAAATGCACACTTTTTCTTCAAGAGTTGTCCTATGACGGGATGAGTCTTCAGTGTAAAATTTTATTTTCATCTCTAGGATTGCTGTACTGTAGCTGCAAGCCTTTGCAGGGCACTTGAGTCAAATTGTTGCTCATTGCCATGGAGCTGGTGCAAATGTGCTCTTTTTTGGCAGAAGTTAATGTTGCTTCACTGTGGTAGTACATACTTTGAAGCTGATGGAGTTTATAAAAGTTGGAAGCTGGGTGGACACAAAACACCTTATTCATAAGTTGTTGAAATTCCTTTCTTCTGAGGAGGCTCTGATCTCATGATTTTATTTTTTTCATGCAACTGTGCTTTACTTTAGCAGTGACAAAGTTATTTCATTGCAGTCAAGCTTTGCTACAGGCAGAGGAAAAGTTGTTGGACTTAGATATATTTTGTCTAAACCAGCTGTTCACGAATTGGGATCACCAAATGGATTGATCTGTGGTTGCCAGGGTGCTGTGTGCTGGGGAGGCTCCAGCTCCAGTAAATATCTGTATGGTTACAAACTTTTTTTACTTTGTGGTAATGATGGGAACTACTATCCAGTGTTTTGCCTGAGTTTGTGGTAAAATCAGTTTGTGGCGTTGTGGTAGTTTGTCTTATAGCTTGATTTGATGTTATAGATGGGCAGTGTTGAAGTTTTCAGCTTTCCTGGCTGAGCATGTGCATTTCTGATGAGCAAGACACCAAGGTTTTCTGAGAGGCTGTGTTTTGTATGGCATTTCACCCTTCCATTCCATGTGGTGTACATTTTTATATTGGCTTTATAGAAATGGTATAACAAATATGTAGGATGTATATGGTGTCTTATCCTAAAGTCAAGGTATACCAAAGTTGTTAAAATGATAGTTTTTAGAATTAAAAAGATTAGGTGATATTCTCTTTTTTACTGCTTTAGTTGACTTAAAACTGCAACATGTTAGGTATAATGACATTTTTGTTTTAAAACAGGTGTCGGTTCCTTTTTTGGTTCATAAGTTTTTTCCCCCATGTGTTCACATGTGCATCTGTAAAACAGAAGATGCAATTTTGCTGTCTTTTGGGATGTTGAGGTTCCACGTCACTTGTTACTACAGTTCATGTTCTGCAGCCAGCAGTCCTGTACCTTGTCTTCAGCTGATGGAAGAACCATGTTGGTGGAGAGACCTACATTTGTTCTTTTGCTCAGATCCTTAATGATGTGGTGTGCCATGTATAGCAAGTTCTTTTGGTAGAAGTCTTAGATATGATATAGGTTGATGACTGAATCAACAAAGACTGTGATTTGAAGAAGCAGTGAGGAGTTCTTTAATGAGTAGTTGTTCTGATCTGTTTAGACAATGTTCTACTCAACTATTAGGTTGTATCTTCTAGCTGTGATTATAAAGCCAACCTTTTCCTTGTTGTGGAGAGAAAGCAGTTGCATTGACCTTGGCTGATCAGGTCAAGGTATATTTAAAGGTGAGTTGTGTATACATAATTTGAAGTGAGAATATGTATGTATAATGTATCTTACTTTAATCTTACTTAATTTTCCTCAGCCCTGTGTAGATAAGACCTTGGGATGTTTTTTGTATTATGATTTACTAGTTCAGTCAGCTGGTTATGTTGTTAATACACACCAGGAAGCAAATACTGCATAGGTACCTCACAAGGTATTGTGAGGCAGAATTCAGGCATTCAGAGTAAATGATGCAATGTATACAGAGGTCTTCAAGTCATCAGGTTGGACAAAATGAGTGGGGTAAATCAAATTATTAGGCTTAATGAGATAAGACATCAGTGTTCAGTGCATGCTTTTACTAGAAGTTGAAGACCAGCAAAGAATCGAAGGTATTACCAGGTGTTCTCATAACCTAATTTTTCCCCATAAACATTGACATATTTTTTTCTCTTTTTTCCCTTTTCTTTCTCTTTTTTCTTCTGTCTTCAAATCACCACTGGAGGTGAGGACAGGGCACTTTGACATTAATGAACTGGCATTCAGCTCTAACCAAGTAAAGCTGTAGCTGCCTTGAATTGACCCTAACTGGTGACGTTATCATGTGTGAGTGAGCTCATAGGCACCACCACGCACTTCTAAGAATGTGCCACTGTGGAGTCATTCATAGTTCAGAGTCCTCTCTGTTGAATTTCACATCCTCCTACAAAATGTTTACAGGCAGAAGCAGCAGGGTAAGCAGACAGAAATAGAAAACCAAATTGTCAGTTCTGTAGATCTTGAACACTTTACTTTGAAACATGTTGGCTTAGCTTTTGTATACTTACAGCAGCAGTCTCTTCTAACAATGTAAAGGTTAGGAAATTAATTGTTCTGCTTGCTGTCCTCCTGAGTAGGAGAAATTGACCTTTTTTTTTGAGATTTTTTTTTTGGCTAAAGATTTCCTTATCTCACTTAGAGCTATTTCTCATTTAGTGATGTGTTCAGCTAGAGCATGTGTGAATGCTAATTTCCCAGGCTGTGTGTAGGTTGGTTCCTGCCTGTCTCTGAAGTATTTCTCCCAGAAAGCCTTGAGCACTTGTGGGTTGGTGGCTTTGCTGTTGAAATCTGTTAGGTGGCAGTAGCATTAAGAAAATGAAAGTAGTCAGTCCTTAGGAGTTTGGAATTCTCCATAGGGTGTAGAATTGAGGTAGATGGGTCAAGTATCTCTTTGATGTAGATGGGTCTGCTTTAAGTCTGTTTTGCTTTGTTGCCAAAAAAAAAATAATTAAAGCCAAAGATTTCTACACCACTTAAGAGATTATGGTTTGGAAATAAGGTCTCATGCTAGTTACATTTATTTATAACCTCAGATGGTTTTGTAATATTTTTATCTGTTGCTACTTTCATTATGGCCTGTCATACTTAGATGTAGGTAGCAATTGGTGGCAGAGATGTCCTCTGGTATAAAAAAATCACATCAGGCTTGCAGTTATAATTCAGTTTGCAGTCTGAATGTCTACTTCACACACAAACAGGTGCAAACATGGAGTGACAGTACTGCCAAAGACATGGCTCTCATTATTACCAATCTCTTAAGGGTGTGTTGTCAAGATATAAAAACTTGTGACGTGAGACAGAACAGGTAAAGAAATTTAAATCAAGTGTCAGTGGAAACAGCCCTGCAGTCCTTCAAAGCATAGATTCAGAAGTTCATGGGTAGAAGTTTTGTATGGAATAGATTTCTGAGCAGTTGTATTGAGTTTGTGTGGATATGTTTTGGTAGCAGGGAGGCTGCAGGGGTGGCTTTGGTGAGAAGCTGCCAGAAGCTTCTCCCATGTCCAATAGAGCCAATGCCAGCTGGCTCTAAAACAGGCCAGCTCCTGGCCAAGGCCATCAGTGACAGTGACAGCAGTTGATGACATTTTTAAGAAGGGGAAAAATGCCTATGCAATAGAAATGGTAGGGTGGAGTGAGAATATGTGAGAATCAGCCCTGCAGATCAAGATCAGTGCAGAAGGAGGGGCAGGAGGTGCTCCAGATGCTGTAGCAGAGATTGGCCTGAAGCTGGTGATGAAGACCATGGTGAGGCAGATTATGCTTATTGAGGTCTGTGGGAGAGCAGAGATCCACCTGCAGCCCATGGAGGAATTCATGCTGGAAAAGTGGATTCCCAAAGGAGGCTGTGGCCCCGTGGGAATCCTGCATTGAAGGAGGTCCCTTGCAGGACCTGTGGAGAGAGGAGCCCATGCTGGAGCAGGTTTGCTGGCAGGACTTGTGACCTGAGGGGCACCCACAGTGGAGCAGTTTGTGAAGAGCTGCAGCCTGTGGGCAGTAGTGGCATTGAAAAAGTTCATGGAGGACTGTTTCCAGTGAGAGGGACACCATGCTGGCACAGGGGAAGAGTGTGAGGCTTTCTTCCCTGAGGAGGAAGGAGCAGGCAGAGGCAACAGGTGATGAACCAACTGCAGCCACCATTTCCTGTCTCCCTGCACTGCTGTAGGGAAGGAAGTAGAGAACATCAGGACTAAAGTTAAGCCTGTAAAGAAGGGAGGCTAGGGAGAAAGTGTTCATGACATTAATTTTTATTTCTCATTATCTTACTCTGGTTTGATTTGTAATAAATTAAACTGATTTTTTCACCAAAATGAGTTTATTATATCTGTGACAGTAATGGGGGAATAATCTCTCCCTGTCCTTATCTCAACCTTTCAGCTTATAGTTATATTTTTTTCTCTTCCATGTCCAGCTGAGAAAGGGGAGTGATAGAGCAGCTTTGGTAGGCACCTGGTATCCAGCTGGAGTCAACCCACCACAGCATTGGAAGTAGTGATGCCCCTTTTAAAAGGATTTGCCTGGTCTTATTTATGTGCTGTAGCTTGGTGACCTTGGTTTCATCCTCTCACAGACAGAGAAAGCATGGACCTTGACTTGTCTGGAGCAAAGCATGTTTTTGCTGGTGCCTGGTTGTGTGTATGCTGATCACTTGGCTCCCTGCTGCCAACCAGAATGAAAGAGCTGGGGGAGTATTCCTGGTTTGGTGATTGACAGGGGATCCAAAATCTCAGATTCTGAGATCCAGAAATCTCAGAGATTTCTGCTCTATCAGACTAGGCTGATAATGACCAGTGAGGTCCAGGTGTTTTTGTGGTGGGGAGGAAAAACAGATGGGCAAACTAGTGACCAAATGAGCTTAATTAGCTAGGAAACCAGTTTAAGAGCAGTGGGGTAACCAAGATTCTGAATCTACAGAAAAAAACCAGTAGAATACAAAACATAGAAAAGTAGAGATGAACTTCGCTTATAATTTGTCCCTTAAGGCAAAAGTTTAATTTTTATATCCAACATATCAATTTGCAAGTAGTATTTTAATTTCTATCATTACACTGAGTGCCTTGCAAGCATTTCCTAATGAATCTATCATGGAACAATGCCTCCTAAAGAAATTGTCAGCCAGAAAGACCTGTTCACTGTGTGAGGCTTTCAGTTCAGTCCTGAGGTCCTTCCCAGTTTTTACTTTTGCTATCTTTATGCCAGTTTTTTGTCTTTTTTAAGTCACTGGATGGTTTTTCATTAATGGTAGAGAGACAAAAGTTGATTCATAGTACTTCTGTATGGCAATGCCTGTTGTGAGGTGAACTCTAAACAAGTGCTTGGTTGCAGAGCTTCTGGAAAACTTTGGATCTTGTCATCCTGACAGGGAAGAAAATAATGAGAATAGGGTGAAGAGCATCAGCAATATTTTACGGGTGAAGAAAACATGGAAGCTGGGAGGTCTGGGTTGATTTGCCACCTCCTGCTACTGCTGTCCTGGGACCCTGAGCAAACTGTGTGTGCCTGGCTGCCATCCTGCTAGCTCTGAGTTTTTAGGAAGTGGTGCCTATTCTGTGGAAAGCTCTGGTGTGGTCACTGTGCCAGTATAGAGAAACTTTATCTCAGAAGCAATTTCTTCTTCCATGTAAAACTGGCTACACCCATGTAAAAATACCTTTATCACCTTATGATTTTATCCATGGTAGGGTTCTTACTGTTCAGACAATACTACTGTCTGATGCAGGCAAATAGTGTTTTGTCCAGTGCCTCAACTCAAACAAGTGATTAATGGTCTTTTCCTATATTATCAGATATTCTGAGGCCAGTTACAGTTTATAAAGCCCTTGTGTATTACAGTGATAGGGACCCAAGGGTGTGGACACATGGCCAAGCCTTGCAGGTCAGCTGAGTGAAATGCTAAATTTCAATAGCTGTGTGTGTACATTCAGAGCCACAGGAAAAGAAAGTCAATAAAGAGAGTGAAACTATCTCAGGGCATGATGGAAAGCTGTAGCACACTATTCTATAGTAAGTTCAATCACATAATTTCTACATGGTGGGTTGTTTGCATGTCTCTTTTCTGAAGGAGAGAGTCACAGTCCACCTGAGATTGTTCCTTCAGAAGACTGGGAAGGAATTGTAGCATGTTTTATATTTAGGACCTACTTTCTGTGGTAATGTGTGGGGGGAGTAAGAAGTAAGACAGGAGGATGCTGCCAGAGTATAATCCTTTCTGGCTCCACACTCCAGTTCTTCCCCTTGAGCTCAGAGGTACAGATTGCAGTGTGCATAGGACTTCTCTGTACAGCCAAGGGAATGTTACCAAGGACTGCTTAAGATTTGTAGAAATCTGCTTTTTCCAAAGGTCATAACGTAGCTGGAAAATAGTTCATAAGTAGTATGTGATAAGTTATTTTTCTTTTTAGTTAAGTACTGAGGCACTGTAGTCCGGTATGCATTGTTCTATGCAAGTTTGAAGTAATTTAGGTAGGAAGAGGTAGGGCAGCTTCATTCAGTAGTTCTCGAAGGTGTGACTAAACATCCTCTTCCTTCCTTGCTCCTGAATCCCTGCTGAGTACAGTTACTTCATACTCTATGTCTGTGGTCTCCTCCCCTCTTCTCTTCCACATTTGTTAGTTTTAATCTGTTTATGGGAGAGAAGAAATCTTTTGAGTCTACTTCTGAGAAGTCTGGGTGATTTCCTTTCAAGCTAGAGGTCTTCCCTACTCAGATTTGCCAGTATAACTCAATCTGAACTGAATCAACAATCTGAGCTTGAAGCCTGACTGCTTTAGCCCCTTTCATCTATTCTGTGTTTTCAGTCTTGCCAAGCATGGTAGTTTTCCCTTTGTCTTCCTTGTCTAAATAACCATTTCTTACCAGTTGATTCAGTTGATTGAAAGTAATTTCATTACTCTATTTTAAAACTTTAATAAGGGATGTGGCATTTTATTTTTCTCCTTTTTCTTTTGTAAGCATATTCTCGTTTTCCTTTTTGGCATATTTGCTCTCTTAGTTGTCCTTCATTGTTCTCTATCTGCCTTCCACAAAACATGTTCCTTTTTCTCTCCAGGTATCACTACTTTTGTGGCTACTGAGCTTTCCTTTGTTGACTTGGCATCTTGCACATCAGTTTCTGTTGTTACTAATGAAGTTTCCTTTCTTGTTTCTCTTTGTGAAGTGCGTGGGATGCCATTCTTTCAGTGCAGTCTGTTGTGCGATACATTGGCTGTAACTCTTGTTTTTGTCACTACTTGTTTACCACTTGAAGTAAAGATTGTAAGAAATGGTGTCTATCCTGACTTAAGGATGAGTCATACTCACACATAATAGAAGGCTAGTTTTTCATCATTTGAACAAATGAATTTTGGTCACAGTATCTCTAATAAAACACCTGATGTGAAACTTCTGATAAAGTCAGTTTTGATGAGCCAGCTGCCACTGGAATCAGTAAATTATAATGAAATAAGTTACAACAACAAAATAATTAATGGCTTCTCTATCAGCACCTTGCTCATGAGACAGGAGAGAGCCAGCAGACTGTTCTTCTAAGCCTTTCTATTTTTCTTAGAAGTGGTGACCAAATAAGTAGATGCCCTCAAGAGGGCATTGAAATGACAAGCCTCTATTGTAATGGTTTTTCTACTCACAGTGCACACCTCTGGTGTATTTTAGGCCTAGAAATTACTTTTCTTAGAGAACTACTCAGGTCAGAGCCTATTTGAGTTTACCCCTGAAAGTCTTCTAAATCAATGACATTATGTAACAGATTCTGAGCCAGCTTCCCTGTTTTCTGTTCAGTGATTTTTCAGGAACACATAGTAGCAGTAACAGTATGGTAGGTCAAAAATACCCTTATTTATTTTAAAACCCTTTGGAGTAAATGGTACTTATTTATATTTGCAGTTTTTTCTCATGCTATCAAAATGGACTTCCACTAGTGGTCATATTCCTACTCCTTCTTATAGGGTCTCCCTGGAGCTTAAATGACCACACAGCGAGCTGGTTGAATTTGCTTATTCATCAGAAAGTTAATTCTGAGAGTAAACAGTTTTCTGCCGGGGTAGTGAGTTGAACTGGCTTATTTTTGTAGCTATGATGACAAGGGATGGGACAGACTGTATGGCTGGGGGGAGAGGGAGGGCAGAAGGGCGTGTCCCCTCTGATGACAGCAAAGTATTAAGCATTAGGCCACCTTAGCAGCCTTGTGTAACCACACCCGTAACAGCATAGTTAGAGACTAAAGGCACTTGCGTGTTTGTCCTGGAGGGCTGGCAGACATCCTTCCTTGAGTAGCACTTTCCTTCCTTAGATGGAAACCTGCAGTCAGATTCTCAGACACAGGTCAGTGTGCAGATCACTTGCCTCATATAATGGTGACAGTAGGTTAAAACTGCTTAGAGCTGGGCTTTATCATGGCAGGAGCTGGAAAACACTACTGAAACAGTTTCTCATGTTGCATTCATACTGATAGTTGATAAAACCAGAGGCAGCAAAGAGTGGGGATTTTTTGCTAGTCAGTGTCTATAGTTATGACTTGAAAGAGCAAGGCCTCGGTTTCATTCGTTGAAATAACACTTTCTTCTTAGTGATTTTCAATGTGTTCTTACCACCCCTCTCTCCTCAACCAACAAACAAATGAGGGTGACATGCTTGTTTCAGGCACCAGTGAAGATTACACTTGGATTACAAATTGTGTCAACTATAAGGAAAGGAGGGGGATGGAAGATGGGTGCACTTGCCAAAGAAATCCTGGCAGTACCTACAGATCTCTGTTGGCATTACCATTGCTTTTTAAGATAATGGAATAGGTAAACAGGCTTCAGACAAACCCTAGTATGTGGTGAGCTGTACTTGGCAGCTGGTTACTTGTACCTGGAGCTTTTCATGGAAGAGTAGCTGCTCTGGCGTACCAATTGACTTGCTGAGTGTAGAAACTTGTAGTCAGGTTTTATATTTAGGTATTGTCTTAAATACAGACATGATGCCTAGTCAGATACTGCTGTCCGTATATGACCTAATTAAACTATGTGGTTTGTGTGTACGAGTCATATTTTGTGACTAGTTTAAAGGTGGAATTAACAGCATTTCAAAGTCTTGACAGATTTTGGTGCAGCAATATTAAGTTAATTTTTTTTTATAACTGCAGATAATTCTTAGGAGTGATTTTTATGAAGGAAATTATTTTGGTGTTTAAGGGCATTCAGATTTTTAGCTTTTTGCTTTGCTAGGTGGATATCAAGCCTAACAGAGACCAGCTGAAAGCTGGCATTTAAAATAATTCTATGCACATGAGGCATTCACCTCATGTGCTGAAACTTGTACTTAAGGGGAAGAATTGGAAAGCTCTTGCATAAAGCTTACATTCTTCAGCCTGTGCTAGTGGTAGTGTAGCATTTCTTCTAATTACACTCAGCTTGGAAAAATCAGTTGAAAGAAGCTGATTTCTGAAATTAAGCAAGCAGTTCCAGAAATGATGCACAATCAGTTCTGCTGTTTGCTGTCATCGAAGTAATCAGCTTCTCTCTTCCAGATTGGCATTTGGAGATGTGGCAATCCAGTGAGAAGTGCGAAGCTGTCTTAGTTTAGACGCATTCCTGGAAGTTAAGTGTTGTCTGTAAGCAGTAGCACTTGTTCCATGCAAGTAGCTGGAGAGGTAGTGCAGGGTAGTACTCTTTCTTACTTCATGCTTCGTTCTCCTAATATTAAGTGTGAATGATTCATGTTTGTGTGCTTTATATGTTGTTTGTATGTTGTTGAATGCTTTGATAAGTGGAAGGTGTATCTGCAGTTGTCATATGACACTCTTCTTCTGATAACTTGTCTGTATTATAAAGACATTTTTAACAGCTGTGTGAATTACAGGATGAAATGAAAAATGTGTGTTAGTGAAGGGGTACTTTAAGAAATAGTTTTAGAATTTGGTATTCCTTTTGGGAGAAGATAATGTGTTTTGCTGTATAAGAAATAGAAATGTTTCAAGTTGCTTTGTTACCTATGTACAGAAATAGTTTACTCAGTGCTTTCTAGTCCATCCTTTAAAAAGCATCTATGCCAAAGGCATTAAAAATGACACTCAAAAGCTGCTATAATTGCTCCCATAAACTTGGATTAGGAGCTTTCAACTTCCCTATGAGTTCTGGAAACTTTACAAGCACTTGCTCAACTTCTGAAAGAAGAATATGTTGCAAAAAAGAGGTGTTCTCTTGAGGCATATACACATGCAAGTATACCAAAGTGGTGCAGCGGGTGATGTACCTGGAGATACCACCAAATGGAGAGGACACCAATCTTACCAATCTGAATGGGTTGTTGGCTGCCAGGTAGTTTGACTTCAAGGGTTGGAAGCATCTTTTAAAAGGTAGCCAGAGGCTAAAATTGACTTGGATTTTAATGTAATGACAGTCTAATAATTGACTTTGTGGAAGCAGTTTCCAGGTTGCTAGCTGGTGGCCTTCTCTCTGGTCCTGGCATCAGACTGGTTACTGCAGGTATGGTCTGTTACCTCTGGCTCGTGTGTTTCAGGAGTGCCAGAGCTGGTGAGGGGACAACAACTTTGTGTGCCTCTTGGTCTGTAGTTCTTTACAGTTTGGGAACTGATTTTTTGCATCCTGGCCTTTAGGTGGGATGAGTTTAAATTCTGTGAGATTTTAAAGCCTAAGATGAACAATTATTGTCCCCATGCCACAGGATGTTTGTGATTGTTCACTGAATTTGCAGTAAAGCAGGGAAGTAACTGCTGGGAAGAAGATCATGCTGTTTGCACAGAAGTTAGGGACTATGAGTTGTGATGGGTTCTTTCCCAGGTGCAGGATAGACACTCTGTAGACCAGCATTTGATTATGCTTTTATCTGAGCAGTGGTGATTCGTACACAAATTTGAACTTGCCTTGAGTCACAGGGAGGCTGTATAACTGCAAAGAAGGCTGAAAGAAGGTCAGTGACTGTCACTCAGCTCTTGAGATGGACTGGAGTATGTGGCTGGGTATGAGGAGAGATACACTTTCCCATTTGAGGGAATTGAAAGGAGCAAACTAGAGGCTGGCTGTAATTCTGAGTCACAGATAGGGAAGAAGCAGGACAGGAGAAGAGCTGAAAGGAGCAAAATAGATCTGAAGAGCAACTGGAATAAACAGAGAAAGGATATGGGAATACAAATCAGGCAAGAGACATAATGAAACTGGGTAGAATAAGGTTTAGGTGGGCATAACTAGTCTTGAACATTATGCAAGTTGGAAACATTCATTTTAGTTTAAGTTCAGTAAGACCACCAGGTTTGTGAAGCAAATATAGTGCAGTTTGATAGGAGTTTGAACTTGTGCTTGCCCTCTGAGTAAACCAAAATGTGCTGAGCTCTAGTTGGGCATGTTTTGCAGTGAAACAATCAGAAGCTGCCTGTTGTGCCTACTGTTGTAATTGTCAGCTGTTCACAAACAGAATTGCGACACTCTCCAGGCTTGAGGTGGGACAAGGAAGTTTTTGTCTTTAAGGTTAAGCCTCTTTGTATTCCCCAGGGTTCTTGCTTAATTATGAATGTGGGTTGCTTTTAAGAGAAGCTGAGTTTATGGTATGATCAAGTAACTTCAGACTCTATAAAAAGGAGTGCTGCCTATTCCAGGTGGTAGTAATAAACACAGGGCTTTGTAGCTTTTTAACTTCAAGGGATTTTATCACTTTTTTTGTTATCTCTGTTAGTTAATTGACAGAATCTCAGTGTTTGTGTTAATTCCTGGGCTTCTTTTCTATTATGTGTTGTCTCTGCCCATTACAATAAGTAATTCTTGGTGTTTTCCTTTCTATTTTTGTTACTCTGATTTGTGTTTGGAAAAGCCTCCAGATTATCACTTACAATATTTCTCTAAACAGCATGGTAAACTTACCTGAATAGAGGATTCTATAGATAGACTGCCGTACAACTTAAACAACCATGGAATGCCTTCCCAGTTCCTCCAGTTGAATATGTGATGATAAAAATAGTGCAGAAATTGATCATCTTGCTGATTTCTGTTCGCTGGAAGAAGGCTGTTGGTCTTGTCATAGAACAAAACTACGGTTTCATTTGGGCTTGTTGTATTTTTTAATACGACAAATATTTTTTATATTTTTTATACTTACGTCACTTTATTTGAAAAAGAACATGATTTAAGTGTTGGAGTTAATCACAAAAGTTACCCTGTTAAACTGTTAAAGGGTATGTGGTCAGGCATAACTAACACCAGAAAAATAAAATGAGCTGAAGTCATGCAAGCAGAAGATGTAGGTGGCCTCTGGTAACAGGTTCAGTGACTTTCGTACTGCGATATCATAAACACTGTGTTCAGGAAATGGCTTACGTTTGAAGAATAAAAATGTGCAGTGTGTGTAGTAAAGCATTTACAAGTCAGCGTTTAGTGTTAGTATATGGAAAATCCTGAGTTATATACTTAGAATGGCTCAGATATATTGCAAAACCCCATAATCTTAACATTGTTCTCAACACCCATCCATCAGAACACTGAGGTTTTTAATGTCCTGTGAATTGGAAGAACTGTGTGTCTTGTGGAGTAAACAGTTTCTTCAAGGAGCTTTTATTGTGATCAGTGATAAGGATTTAAATTGTGTGCATGTAGTGATTACAAATGGGTTTTTGAACAGTGTATTATCTCCATCATGCCTTTTCAACATGGTAGTTCCATCCATACCTTTATGAAAGAGTTGGGAAGGTTGCTTCCTGCTCCACAAGACTCTTAACATGGCTGAACTTCTTTTTATGCTTGGACTTGAAATACTCTTTCAGAAAGTTGTAAATCTAATTTTTGCAGCAGTGTTGGGGCAAAACAAATGAAATTGATACCTGTTAGTTAATAATTTGGTGGATTTTAGTGTATTGTCATCTAGGAGTTTTCTTTTAAAGGTCCGGTTGACTTTTTCTTACTTTGGTTTGGTGTTTATTTTCCAACCCAAGTTGAGCAAAGACATTAGAATGGATGCTTATCATAGTTATATGAAATGTAATATTTGAGAGTTCTAGACTTCCAAGGTACCCTAGTTTAAATACATGGACAGAAACTGACTTACTGAAAAAATCCCACTTTTCCTAATTTAATTCTTTAGTAAAACAGAACTTGTTGCTTTTATACCTGCTTGTTGTTAAATGTGTGGAGGTGTTGTTAAAATGACAGTTGAAGCATTTAAGTGAGGATGAAACACTTGGTCTTTAGTACCTTTGTAGTGTTTGGGGTATTCACAAGTGCTGGTATTCCTAAGCAAGTGGTTGTTCTTTGTGGTTATAGAGCTTCAGGCTGAGTTCTCTGTGTTGCCACTTTAATGGGTCATTTCTTCCACTAGAATCTAAAGACATGGGAAAGCCCCAAATAATTTTTCCTACATTTTCTCTGTTGTTGCCATGGGTGCTTGTTCCTCACCATCTGCAAATGGAGTGAGAGAGAGCATGTTCTTGTAGAAGATTCTGCTGGTGCATGGTTTGGTCTCCACAGCTTCCCAAGGCCCTGGAAGGTGCCACTGAAACACATTTCCAGCAGGGCTCAGGGTGCTGACCCAAGGCAAGAATTGCACTGGATCACTTGGTCCTACAAGTGCAGCTGTTTTTGCAGGCAGCATGGCTGATCACAGCAGGTACTCATTCAAGGTCTATCTGTGTTGCCAGGTCTCAGCTCAGTCCAGTGACTGACCACTGGGTAAGAGTTTTGTTCTATGCAAGCGCTTGTCTCAGGGGAAGGAGAAGGTTGTGTGCTCCAGACCTGTCTTCTATGTTATCCATCACAGCCTCGTGTGGTATTGAAAGCTGTTTTCAGACCATCTTGTAAAGAACAAGGTAAAAGTAATGTAAAGGTGTACTGGCTGTGTACTGCTGCCTTGAAGCTCAGTCCAGAGGAGGAGACAGCTCTGCCCAGCTGCAAAGGACCCAGTAAATGAGGTTTGGGTCAGAAGAGCAGGCTGTAGATCTGTTCAGAAGGAGAAATGAGGATGAGAGCCTCACTATCACCCTGCTCTGTGGCACTCATAGAGTGCAGAGGGGAACAGCAGCGAGGCTGCTTTGTTTGTTAGTAGGTGAAACCAACCGTGTGCAGGTGCTTGATGTGGCCATGTCTCTTTTGAAGAAACTTCTGTAGCTGAGATGCTGGCCAGTGACTCAGTGTTTTAAGCTTGTTATTTCTGTTCCTCCTAATTTAACATTCAACTGGAGAGGATGGGCATTCATGAAGAATCAGACAGCCTTTTAAAGGTGTGTTTTACTCCAGGTAGAATTCCCTTGAGTTGACATCAAGGAGCAATAACTGTGGTTGGTCACACAGCTGGGAGAGGCAGCCCACTTCTAACCTGGGCTGCCTTTGCTGATTTTGAAACTCTCAGAGATGGAGCCTGTGGCACAGAGGTGTATAGCTGTTTTGGAACCAAGCTTTTCTTGACTCTTAAGTATCCAGAGTAATGTGTAATTGAACTACCTAAGCTTTGTATCTTCCTTCTCATTCTTCTCTATCCTGAAAACCAGGCTTCTCCCCACACCTACTTTAGAATCTGTGTTTTTCTGAGGTCTGTCTCCTTGTAAGAATACAATGAAAATTAGATAATGAAATTGCATTTTAATAAGCTTTCCTGATATACTAAGCCCATTTGAAATATTTCATTTTAACATTTTCTTTTCCAGTTTTGATTTAGAAGGTAAGAAGTACCATACTGAATCAGGTGTTTGGTGTTTGTATGGCCAAATATGCAGTCTTCAACTGTGACAGTCGCGTTGCTGTTCAGGGAGTACAAGTGAGCATGGCCATTCTGTGACTCACTGTCCTCCCACTTTTCTGGGATCCAGTCATCAGACTGGGAATTTCGGAGGCTGCATCCTTGTCTGCTCCCTTTAGTGTCTGCTCACAATCCTGAGAGAACAGACTTCCAATGTTCTTTACTAGTTATGTTGATCTTACCCACTGCCATCAAGTATTTACTGCCATTCAAGGAAGTGTTGAATATGTTATGCCCTCCCACTCCCATCATCTTGCACTCATATTGAAGAGCCCCAGCCTCTTCAGTCTTTTCTTCCAAGGCACCTGCTCTGTCTTTAATCCTTTAATTGACCATTCCTATACCTTTTAAAATTTTGTTTTACCCTGCTCATATGCTATTCTTGTCTCCACATCTCGGTTCTTAAGACTGCAGTGCACTAAATTTTTACATAGCAGCACAATCACTTTCTGCCTTGTTCCGAGTTCTTCCAGAACTGGTTATGTCCAATATCTAGATGACATTTTAGTGCATGTTGCACAGTGAGCCTGTAATTTCAGGATTGTCAGTCATGACTTCAGGATCACTTCTTTGAATTGTGAACTCCAGCTATAAATTCAGTATGGAAGCCTCATATGTTTTTCCTTCCTCCTATTTATTTTCGTAGATTTGTTTGCATTCTGCATTGAAGCTCATCTGCCATACTTTACTTACTCAGTTTAGTGAGGGCCTTCCAGAGTTCATAGTTACTGCCATTGCAGCTGGCTGACCTGAAAAAGCTTAGCTTTATCTGCAGACTTGGAGGATTTCACTGTGCACTTCTATCTAGGTCAGTGAAGATGTTGAATAGAATGATTGCTAGCAATGCTGCCAGGTCAGTTCCACTATTGACTCTTCTCTGTAGTGGAAAGTTGACTATTAAGTCTCACCATGGCTTCCTAGTCTTTAGCCAGCTTTTTTGCCTATAATTGGATCTTTCCTCTATAGCCTTGACTTTTTGCCATAGGCTGTTAAAGGAGTAGTCTGAACTTTTTGAAAGTCCAAGTATGTGTTTTCCTTGGATTTCTTTTACCTGTTTGCTTGGAGCGCTAGCTGGTTTCCTCTTAGCCAAAGGCATATTCAGCTTGTTTCAGCAGGTTGTTTGCTGTGCTCTTAATATTTGCAATCTTGCCATGGATGGAGATTGCATTTACCCAACTGTACCCCTAGAGACTCTCGCTGGAGAATTTTTTTGGAGAGCCAGTTGTTGAAGAACTTGAGAAAAACGTGCAAGTAATGAGAAGTTTCCTCTCCTGACTCAGTGTGCCCAGAAGCATAGGTTTGGATAATATGAAGTGAAAACTTAGTTATAATTAGAGCAGTCCTGCAGGTTTTTAACTACACTGTGTTACAGGGCAGATTAGACCCAAACTGGGCAGATGGCTTCATGTAAATATGTATGTGATTTACAGTTCTAGTACATTAATTCTGGTGAAATTTAAAAAAAAAAAAATTGACACAATTGCTGAGCCATTCCTAGCACTTGTGTTACAGGTCTTTTCTGATAGTGACAAGAATTTTCTGTGTTAAGACTAACAAACCCCTTACCTCTTGCTGTCTTTTTTTTTTTTTTTTGTACAGATTTACATTAGTTTTCATAGTGGGGAAGGCTGTCTGACCCTGACCTGTTCAATCCTCCATGCCAGTTTTTTTTTTCCACAGCTGTGCTGTGAAGCCGGATAGTGAGATGATCCAGACTTGCAAATGTATTTTTTTAATTAAAAAACATAGGTTGCTTTCCTTTTCTTCATTGGTATTTATAGCATAGTCACACAAACATTTTCATCAGCATGGTTTAGTGTGTGATGGATTATGATAGAGGGGAAAGCTGTCACAGTGTGTGGGAGACTTTTTAATCTGATTTTTTAGCTACCAGACAAAAGCAACATGCAACTACAATATCAACCAGTAAGTTTGTATGTAAAACCCATCAAGTTGGGAGTGCTAATCCTGTTCTTCATAAAAAGTTGCTTTGCAGTTGTGGCTGCTGTGACAACTGTGGTATTATTTTCATGAAGTTCACTGCTACCCTTTTCTGGTACAGTGTCATTGTTTAAGTGCAAATGTGTAATATGCAGTAATAAATGTTGACTTGTGGCCACAGGATATGGTAATAGAATATTGAACTCCTGTAGCATTGCTTTGATCTAGAAAGACTTGTATGGTGACAGTGAGTCATTATTGAATCCTGACAGGAAATATGGAAGACAGAAAATTGCTTTTCTGCTTGAATTAACCTTTATGTTACATTCAGATTGCTCTGGTTGATGCTGAAATAATAGAATGTGAAAGACCACACACGTGTAAAACTGCAATACATTGTACCAGTGTGTGATTACCTACTTGCAAGGGATGTTCTAGTGCCAAAGCGCAGCTATCATTTTGGATATGGATGGCTGTGAAACCCTGGAACTCAACCTGTCTGTTGGAAGCTTACAGGTGTCTGTATATTCACTAATTTTTCTCATAACAGAAAAATCCTATTAAATATTTAGTTTCTCATAATTGGACCGATTTCAGGTGATTTTTTGGAAGATGGATTGTCTGTGTTTTGTGGATCGTGGCAACAGATTGAATGTGTTTTGCAGACAATGTTGCATTGATCTGTCCTGTGTGGATTCTGTGGGGACTTCTGTATCTGATGGGGTCAGTGGTAGGAGGATGGATTGTGAAATTTAAAGGAGTAACTTAGAACTATTTAAAACCAGTGTTTATCTAATCTGCTATGTTGAAAACCACTGCACTGGTATTCTCAGGATGTTTTTCTAATTGTGTGGAAATCTGTGAATGCTATCATTGTTTGTTCTGGTGACTGATGCTTTTTTAACCTAGTGATGTTTCTTAGATGAGCATGAAGACCTAAGATACTTTATGATTTTGTTCACAGTTTTCAAAGCCTGTATTTGGGGAAAGTGTTCCTATCTTAGCTGTAGATCTTTCTGTTTTAATATATCAAGGAAATAAAGAACTTACTGGTTTAAAGAAATGGCTCTATAGTTAATTTGATAGAGCTTTCTTGCATAAGCCACATTGTGCTTCCAAGCCTTAAAGGCCACAGGTCTTGTAATTACCAAGGGCATTTTCTCCTCTGGATACAATTTCTAATTCTGTAATAGAGTGCCCTGGCTTTCTACTCATAAAGCCTCATTTTGTGTCTAGATTCTTTAGTGGTGAGGAGACCTTCTGAAGTACTTGGAGTTGTGGAGGAAGCCAATTTTTATTCATCCTATACAAATGTGATACCTCACATCCATTTGATCATCTGATCCCAGTTTTCTGAGGAGTAATTCTGCTGCCCTGGCGAATGAGCTAATAGTAAAGGTAGATGAAGGTCTGTCAATGGGATAGATGGCAATAAACTAAAAACCCCATCTTTGAGTAGTGTCAATATTGCCATAATCTTTGGTGTTGGAAACGGCAAGAATTTGGGTTTGAATATTTCCCACCCATCTACTTTTGATGAATGCACACATTAACCACCTCGGATAAGAGCAATACATATAAATATTGAAAGGTTTTTTCTTTGTTGCTTTGTTTGTGATGCAGGCAGCAGGTGCTACATCCAGTAGTTTGTATCTGCCATGTTAGCTGTCACTCTTTGGATGTGACAAACTAGAAGGAACAGTCTTTGGATTAAAAAGTAGACTGTGTTTTCAGGTCCTCTTACAGAGAAAATAATTATTTTGCACACATTTTCACTAATTACAAAATTATGTACCAACTCAATTACATGCTTCAAGGAAGATACTGGGAAAAGAGCTGGCTCTTTTAATTGCACACTGAATTGTAGGGCTGCTTGATTTTTATCAAGGATCCAAAGTGAAGTATTAGATGCTTTCTTAAATGCAAGCGTAAAGAAAAACAGAATCCCGGGTTCATTTCTTGGCAGATAAAGGACAATTACTGATTTGATTGTTACAAAACCATGTTTTTTTTAAGAAGAATGTTTCTACTAGAAGAAAAAAAGAGTGTACTTTGTCATAACTTTATCTAAGCTGAAACACGAGCAATTTTTTCTGCTTTTTGTTGAGTTTTGACATAGCTTTTTAAGATGATGAGTCTCATCTTGCCTTTGCCAAAATCCTTCTCCCATAAGTTTGATTTATGCATTCATTATCTCTCCTACAGTGCCAGGCTGTAATGTCTTAATGAAATTTCATTGTGGGTTTGTGGTTGAGTGGCTGCTACTGTGGAAAATAATTTCTATTCGAGACTTCCTGTCTCAGCCAAAATGCAAGCATTCAAGCATATTCTATATGCTCCTTTTCAAGAATTACTTTCTTCTCAATTCATGCTCACTGCTACTTGATCGTTATTTTATGTTGTTGTGACCCTCTCCTATTCCCAAATTCATGCTAAGTGTCTTTGATCTTAGTTTATTTAGTCTATTTAAAGACACCAGTTTAGATTATATTGTTTCTGTCCCAGGATGAATTTATGAGCAAGATGAAGACTAATCCTATGTAATAAAAAATGCCTGGATGTTGAGTAATATGCCTTAGCTGGCACATGCCTTAGCCATCCTGGTCTTAGAACAGAATTGTCACTACTTGCTACTATAGATGTTGAGATAAAATTTCAGCTTTCTACTGGATAGTCTTGACACTGATATTCTTTAGAGATGTCCCTTCTCCTTATGCCTATGTAGAAATGGTTGGTTGGCTCACTGTGTGTATTATCTTCAGATCCTGGGCTGGGTTTGCAAACTCAGGAAGAAAAATCCAGAGATGCTGCCTCTGGCTTAGGAAGTTCCCAAGACACCTATAGCTGAGCTCTGGGAGAGTGCTGGGGTAGCTATCCCTGCAAGTTTGTCCTGTTTTATACTCTTCCTGAAATACTGTTTGCTGCTGTAAGACAAGGGAAAATGGAGTAGATGAAGCCATGTGCTTTCTTTTTCTTGATCAATATCATATTTGAGTATCTTTTTTTCTTTTTTTTTTTTTGTAATATGAGTCCTTATAATAAAGAAATTGTGTTCTTCAAAGTGCTTTGTTACCGTCTTCTGAGGCAGGTAATGAAACCTTTGTCTGCAAGAACATTAGATTGTTCCTCTGTATTTACTCTCCTCTGAGACAGATGTCTGTTATTGTGTTGAAAGTAGCCTCCTTACCTGGACCAAGATAAAGCATTGCCATTATTCTCCAGCTGTAACAGCAGCGGAGAAATATTAGGCTCCATTGTTTCCTTCTAGAAAATGGAAATCTTGCATGCACTCAGTCCTGGCTTCATAATACCTGGTTTATCTTGCCTGAGATTCCTAGGATGGTGTATGCAGGAAGAGAAGGAAAAGCTAGCTGTGTTAAGACCTGTTTTGTCTTCTCTCCAAGACAGTCAAGCTTGTAATTAAGAAAACTTGCTGTATTGCTGGCAAAAAAAGCCTAGGTGCCTTCAAAACCTATGTAAGTTTGGAACAGCAGCCCTTGAGAAACTGCCCCTTCTGGATAGGTATATGACTTTTGCAGATACATGTGTGTATATATAGATAGATAGATAGATAACAGAAATGTTTGTTGCCTTAAAAACTGTTCATGTTTTTTTAGGCTTTTTACTTAGTAGAACCTATTTTCTGCTTTGTGATGTCTTCAAGAGTGATACTGCCTTTGTCCAGTATGGAAAGCGACAGTATTTGGGAAAGGTCTGATTTTGTTACTTATTTTTCCTCTTACTGGCAAGATTGAAAGGAATCTTTCCTTAAAAAAGTGGTGCTCTCTTCCCCCTGTTTCCAGATACCTGTCTCTATTTTAGGATTTCAAGCCTCAGCAGTCTTCCTTAACAAACAATTACAGGAACAGTTCAAAAATTTCAGCTGTATGTGTATTTTTCCCTGAAAGCCTCTGTCTGCTCATATGATGGCAGAAGGGAATTAAGTCCCCAGATGCCTGGGCTTGTTCTTAAGAGAAGTATTACTTTTGTTCATGTTTTTCTTTCTAGAAAAAACTTACTCCCATTTTAGAGGATTTTATTTTCCTAAAATCTGTATATTACAATAAAATATTTGGAGACATCTTCTATAGTTTGAATTATATTATTGTCCTTTCACTGGGGAAGAAATTTGTATTGAAATAGGTGTATTGTTTCTGAGAGAAAAAGAATAAACTTGGTAGGTTTAAGAAACCATAGGAGAAAATGATACTTTTTATTGTCTAAAACATGCATTTTAAGGCAACATAGTTACTCTCCAGAATAGAAGTCTGTGCTGGTGTAATGTAACTTGGTTGTTGAGCTTTTTTTAACCATAGTAGAAATGTCAGTTGTTTGGCAGTATCGACTTGCGCTTTGCTTTGAGAAGGCAGGCGATGTGGTGCCCAGGTGCTTCCACTTTGGTTCACCCAAGCCCAGAGCTTGGCTGATGCCCTTGGCACAGGCTGTCATGGCAATGAATTACTCAGGCTGCTTCCATCTCCTTGCTCTGCCAGCCCTAGTGCTCACGTGGCTTTGGGCAGGCAGATGTGTTCCTCTGGAAGAGTTGGGATGCAGCTCACCTTCAGAGAGCAGTCATTCGATACCTGGTACCAGGGCGGTGTCAGGGCACGGGGAGGGGCGGGAGGGCCAGGATTGCCCCTCCTCCACAGACTGCAGCTCCGCCGTGCCTTTGGGTGTGGGTTTGTGTTACACTTAGCGTGGCTTTCCTGGGAGTACAGGCAGTGAGGAACAGGCTTGTTCCCAGTCCTTCCTTTCCTCAGATCTAGCAACTGCCTGTCCTCAAGATGAGTCAGTTCAGCTTGCTGATTTGAGGCTTGCTTTATTTTGGAGATGGATTAGTTTGTCAGATCAGTAGGCTAAACTGACTCATCCTCAGGCTACAAGATTGCCAGATTTGCTATGGCAGGAACATAAAAGTGGGAAGTAAGACCATCTTTTTTTGGCAGTGGCCCCCACTTTGATCAGATTACGTACAATGTGAAAATGAGCTGTAGTTTCTCTTGTTACCTTAAATAGCTTTGGAGATGTCCAACACTTAGTGCTCTTGCTCTTCGTGCTCTACTATTTTTATTACTTTAAAAAATAAATAAATTTCAAAAGCAGGACTTGGAGTGGTGAATAGCTTATGCATCTGGCTTCTACAATGCTGCCTCATCTGTAATAATAGCTCCTTCACCAAGATAGCTACTCCTGCCATGGAAAATATCTGCATTGCACTGATGGCATGCCTACAGTTTCTTAATGTTAATTGAGATAACGTTCTCCTTGAATTGAAAACAATCTTTAACCTAAATGGACTTGTTCCATTCCTGTGCTGTTCTGTGGCACAATCTGAAGCAGTAATTTGAGATGGATGTGGTGGCTGTGGAGTCTCTTAAAGATGATCTGTGCTCTGCAGCATGATTTGAACAGGGTAGCACAACTTGATTTTGCTTTCTGGAGAAGCAGTTGCAATGGCCTCTTTCAGTCTTAGAATGGTGTTTAACCTCAGCTCATGGTCATCCTAGGGATTCAGATTGGCTCCTACTAATTTTTGACTTTTTATTTACTGTACTTCCTATCCAAGGTGGATGTTGGCTCTCAGCAGCTGGCAGTTCTCTTCCTCCTCCTCCAGTCTTAAAAGATAGTCACCAAATGCATTTTCATAACTAGCTTAATCTGTCTTTCTCTTTGGGATTTGGTTGCTGTCTCAGATTCCAAACAATCTGTTCCTCACTCTGATTTTGATCTGTCTCATTCGCTGTCTTGGACTCTGGGTCCAAGATGCTGTTTCTTGGTCATAGAGAGAATAGCGTGACAAGTATGTGCTGTATTTTTGTGATGTGTTCAGTGAAGCTTAAGAGTAAGAAAACATGTCAGGTCCTAATTGGATGACATAATTATGGAGTACTTGACTGAAAGGAGAAATTGCAAAGGAAAGGAGAGTCCTCTAATATTTCAGAGAGCAGAAAAATATGTTAGAATTCATGGCTCTTACAGGGGGAGAGCTTCGTCCTTTGCCCTGCCAGGAAAGCTTTGCAGGTTAAGTGAGTGTTGCTGATCATGGGTGTTGCACCTGGATTTCCAAGTCCACCTGTGATATCCATTAGTACAGATATTGCTCTTCATTTTTTAGACAAAAAATTCAAGGTTTGAGGATGCTCCTTTGTGATAAGGATTGGCTTCACAGCATGGCAGAAGGCACCTGCCAGGGAGACTCCAGCAGATGAGGAACTGCTTGCTTCGTGCCCTGCTTCTTTCTCCACAGTCTGGCAAGGCTTGCAGAGGCCACAGAGAACTACCCAGAAGCTCTGCTGGCCTGGGCTGCCTGCAGAAGTGGTGACAGCAAGTGTTTCACACCCCTGGAGAACTCACTTGTGGGTTCTCTGAGCTCAGTGTTAATATGCTTACAGTCGTGCTCCAAATTCTATCCTGGATTCTCTGCTCTTGCTTCTGCTTCTCTGCACTTTTCAATGCTAGCATTTTGGGGGGTTGGGACATTTTGGATTTTTTTCACCTGTGTTTTTCCTGTTCCTTACCTTTTGCTTTATTTTCTTCTTCCTTTAGCCTATTTCCTTTTTGGCCATCCTTCCCAGTGGGGCAGGAGCTGTCTCTTATTCCTGGTGCTGTGCCTAGCGCAGTGGGGTCCTAGTCACACTTCATACTTAAGCACTGCTGTAATTAACACAGCTGAAAGACATTTTATTTAAACCTCCACTAGGAGAATAGAGACTCCCTCTAAGATGTATTAAGATGTTCTTAATTTGTGCAAGTATGTGGTAGAGAGGGTCTTGGCAACTTGGCTTTCTGTGGGTTTCGCTTAATGGTGTGTTCTTACGAACTAAAGCCTCTTGGTGTATGCAAAGACAGAATGAAAAGGAAAAAACAGTGGTGATGTCTGTTCTCAGAGGTCAGAGATGTGCTTGTCTCGGTGACATGTACATTTAATTGTTTGATTTAAAAACTCAATTTTAATTTGCAGTTAACAATTGCAGTTAGGGAAGTCTGCAGCAAGTAGATAGCCTCCCTTCTTACGCAGTTTGCAAGAAACTGCTTCAGTGAGAAGTTTGCAGGTCATACCAGATATTTTGATGGGAAGCTTGTAGGCCACCTGGGAATTCCCCAGATGAGCTGTTTATTATTTGGTATTCTTTGAGGGGTGGGAGTTCTGGTGTTAAAGTAGGTGTGTCAGTAGCCTAACAATGGATTCACCCCTCAGCCCTGCTAGAAGACACGGATAGACTCGTTCAGGGTCAGCTGTTGAATGGCACTAACAAGTGGATAAACACGATATGTTTGTAACTCGGGGTTCTGCGTGTCAGGGCTCAGTTACAGGGGTTTATAAGGTACTCCGTGTCAGCTGAACTGCTATAGCTGTCTTTGGCAAATATTTGCTAAATCATGTTCCTCATGATATAAGAGGAAAGAATAACTAAAGGAAACTTCAAATAAGAAATCCTAGTACTGTATGGGCTGAATTTCTCAGCTAGCAATCAACTCTGAGCTAAAAAGCTAAAAGAGAATACTACTGAGGCTGCAGTCTTATGCTAAAATGATGTCATACTGTTTCTGTTCATTCCCTATCTCTGTTCTTGTCTCTTGAGCTGCATTTAACCTGTAAGCTTTTTGGGGCTGAAATGACCAGATCTAAGATCATAAAAACAAAATCTATTACGATTGCTATGGTACTTGCTTCCTAATCTGTGGAATCACCTCATCTAAGTTTAAATTTGATTTATATAGCTAAACAGCTTTTGTGGGGTGGGTTCTTCTGCATGTGGGTGGAGAGAGAGGAGAACAGAAAGAGTGCCTACTAAAAATAACTTGTTAACAAGCATGAGACTGCTTATGAAACCCCACTGGCAGCCAGTGTTTCGATTACCTTAATTGTATGTTTCTGTGTTTTTTTTCCAAAGCAGAAATATAAGTGTAAGCATTCTTGTGGATATTTTGTTTAGTCACAGAAAAAAAATTTCTTTTTATGGTACTTCCCAAGGTAATTGTGCAGAATTTTTTCCCTATCTGAGTGGTAACTGCTGCTCTCTTTAGAAATGTATGGTTTTGGTCTATGTTTGCCATAACTGAAAGAGTACTTGAAGCAAGCTCTGTGTTAGAGATGGGTAGCACAGACCTTAAATGTGCCTCAGAAAGGTGTGGGCACCACATTACACATTGGTAGGAGGGACAGCTTATAGCAAAATGAAGTTGTTTTTGTTTTTTTTTCATGTGCTGTGAGTAAACATCCCTTCTGGATTCAGCTGTTTGGTTTATAAATCAGTGGGGTGTTAACTTGTTGGGATTTCGTGGTGGCCGATATAAGCAGCTGATTGTTGGAATCCCATCTGCCACAGTTGGATCCAGGGAGGTCATCTGATGGCCAATGTGATAGGCATCTGTGCTAGATCAACAGAGCTCTTTCCATCCTTTTTCCTCTTGGGTTTTTTGTTTTGTTTTTTAAACTGTTCACAGTCAAGTTTATGCTGGAGTAGGGAAGCACAACTGCATGGCCAACACCGTGCTGTGCTCACTTTGACTTCCGTGGTCAAGATGTAAAAACCTGTAGAAAGTCAGTGCCTGAGAACTTCATGTAACCTTTCAGTGACATTTTAACAAGCTTATCATGTGAATGTTCTGGAACCTGTTCGCTGCCCTGCTTATTCTTTAAATATTTGTTTGCGATCTTTAGCATTAAGCTTTCAAAGGGAGTGAATTGAATGTGCCCTCCAAAAGTCTGTGATTATCTCTAAAGAAAGACTTAAAGCCCCAATGGCATTTTGAATGTCTGAACTGGGATGCAGTAAATGCAGATGCTGTTCCAGCTACTCATCTTGATGTAATTTTATGTGTTTATTACATCAATTATAAGCATATGAGTCATTCCATTACTTGTCACAGTCTGCTGGAAATACATTTAGTTTCTTTTTTTGTTTTTAGTGACACAATGACCTCAAAAATAGGTCAGTTGAGCTACACAGTTTAATTTTTATAATAATGTTATATCACCTTTCTAAACAGTTGACTTTTTTTTTTATAGGGATAGGATAGTTTATTTCATTAGACAGAAATCAGTCACTGGTATTCTGTTTACTTTTTGATCAGTTTTTCAGTTCTTTCCTGCATAAACTTAACCCTTAGTGCTTTGAATTTGCCATTTTAGAAACTGTTGAGCAAAATGTAGAGCCTACGGTGTTTTGAAGTTAGAGGTTTGGCCTTTTGGCCTTCTGCAAGGTAAATTTCTTTTGAAAAAAAAATTACTTTTTAAATGATTGACATGTAAAAAGCATTGTTACTTGGTACAAGTGGAATGAACAATTTTGCTTTTACTTCCTTCCTCTATGTCCAGCTAGAGGTGATGGCAACTTTGATTTCAGGCTTTTTTAGAAACCTTTTCACTTGGTGATCTTTGACTTGGCAGTTGTTGCTGAAATTTGTCCTGATTATTTGTCTTGGGATTGAGCTGAAGTGAATTGACACATAGTTAACTGTGCCTATAATTTGATCATTAGCAATAAAGCCAAAGAATGACCTGCCAGTCTTCACATTTTCATTATTTATCACTTTATTGTGTTTTTGTTTAAATTGAATGCAGATTTCGGATTTCGACTGTTGTGGAAAGCGGCATATTTAATATTGAGTTATGACACCATTGCATTAGTGCTAAGTTGAAAGAAATTATTTCTGTGGGTGTTGAGCTTTTGTGACCTTCTTAAGGCCCTAAGAGACATCATGTTAATTGTATGCATGCTTTCTTACTTCAAGCCTAGCAGTTGCAGTTCAGCAGTACTTCTTGTTTAAAAAAAAATTGTAGTCTAAAATAAAAATCTATGTTGCAAAAATAACCCTATCTTTCAGAGCTTTTAGTAAGGAAATGATTTTTTTTGAAATTTTGTCCACCTACAGTTCTGTCCCAAATTCTTGCAATTTCTGTTTCTAGTCATTATTTGCACTATGTCCTCCACCTGCCTATCAGAGCTCTCTCTGAAGTGTCTGTTCCTTCTTCCTTTTAGAGATAATCCTCCAGCTTTCTCTTTGACTTAAATTGTTTGCACTCTTAAGTCTCACTCAAAGTAATGTATTTTTGCTGACCTTATGATGTCTGAGGCTTCTTTGTGAATCTCTAGTGTTTTGAATCATCACTGCTGAATTTCAGCTATCAGGATTGAGCATGCTATTCCAGTAGCTGTTCAATGAGTGTGAAATAGCAAAGAGTTTTTGGGGTTTTTTTGTCTGTCTGATGTACTTCTGCTTATACATCTAAGGATTGCTTTAGGTCCCAGTAACAGTGTGTGCTTCTGTCTGTGTTGGGATGTCCTGCAAGTCAGAGTTGATGACTCCACTCTTTGGATGACTTGGCTGCATGGCCAAGTGATGATCTTGGGTTCTGGATCCCTCTGCCTAATTTGCTCCTGGGTTATTAAGGAAGGTCGGCTGCTTTTTCACGGATCTCTACCCTGTGCATAACTAAATCTTGTGTCTTAGTACTTCATGGCCTTTCTTTCAGATTGTCAATAAAAACAGTAAGTGCGAGGGCAAAAATTAATGCTGGTGGCACCTCCTATTATATTTTATTTTGCAATTATGGGCTAGTGTATTACCATTTGATTAATAATAATTTTTCTTTCTGTATATGTGTTTCTTCATTAATTTGTGATGTGATGGCAAGTTAGAAGCCCTACAGAAGTCACAGTGCTTGTGCGTCACTGGTTTTATCTTTTTTTTCATTCTAAATGAACCTGTAGTCTCTAGCTATATGGAATCCAGCAGTTGGGTCTCTGTGAAGTACCTTACTGCTTCTTTATTCATTATTAACGTAACTGATGTGGCACTTAAGCCAAAATTGTTGTCAAAATAACAGGATTGCATGAGTCATCCCATCTATCTTAGAAGTTCTCTGAGTGTTCTGATTCCTTTCAAAAATGACTTCTTAGTTAGCTCTTCCAAAATCCTTGGGTACAAATCATGAGATTCTTCTGATCTTAAGTAATGTCTAATGGCCACTCTTTTATTGCAGTATTCAGTTACAGTCAGGAAGTCAAGTGACATTTTCTGTGCTAAAACAAGTGTGTGGGTATATAAATATTCAGTGAATGCATCTGCCTTATCTGGGTGATGATTGGCACACTTACAGGTTTTTATTCAATGCTTGACCTGAACTATTTTTGGAATTCCAAGGACTCCTTTTGTTCGGTGTAAATTGAAAAACCAAATGACACTGTGTTTTGTAAGACCCCTTTCTTTGATTCCCTGAGTTTTTCTGATTTGGTCTATGAATGTTCATTTCAAGAAAGCTGGAAAGGGACTTTTTACAAGGGCTTATAGTGATAGGGCAAGGGGTAATGGATTCAAACTGAAAACTTGAGATTATACATAGAAATTCTTTCCTGTGTGTGTGGTGAGACACTAGAACAGGTTGCCCAGAGAAGCTGTGGATGCCCTGTCCCTGAAAGTATTCGAGGCCAGCCTGGATGGGACTTGGAATAGCTTGCTCAAGTGCAGATTCTCTGGTTATGCTTGCAGGGGTTGGAACTGGATGTGCTTTAATGTCCCTTCAAACCATTCTGTGATTCTGTATGGTTCTAGGTTTATCCTGTCTCCCACTAGGTAACATTCTCGCAGCTCACTGATGAGAAAAGGAAGTTGTCTAGTAAAACAGTTTGTAAATACCATTTTAGTACTTTCTCCTCTGTACTGACTCATAATAATTAGCTCTTCGTGAAACTAACTTTTTAAAAAATGTAGTAGGAAAAATTAACTAGAAAAAGAAAATTAGTAGTGATTTCTGCTGCTGACACTGTTTCCTCAAGCATACATTGGCCACGTTAAAGACTTTCAGAGCAGCTGCTGACCTCCTTCTTCCCTCACATGCCATGAACAATTATCTGAGAAGTCAGGTGTTTTATTCCATAGCCTTATGTGATGATGAGCACCAGATTCTAGCAGATAGCTCAAGAAAAGTTTTCTCTTAAAACATTTTTTTCACAAAGTAGTGAGATCTTTTGACTGTCTAGTTATCCACAACTGAGAAGAGCTACTGCAGTTCTGATAAACTTCCATCCCCCTCTGGTTGCTCATTTCTTTCTAGGTAGTTGTGTCAGCTACTGGTTGTAACCTAATCCCATCAGCAGGAGCTGGATCCAGCCGTGTCAGATTTCTGTGGAAGTGACTCCTGACTCTATTGAGCATTGAGCAAATTAAGATGAAGCAGTGCAGCTAAGCCTTATGAAGGGGAGAAATAGTCAAGTGACTTAATGTTGAGCCATGTCTTAGTAGGGAGGTGACACTGAGATTTGAAACAAATCAGTGAAGCTATTTAAATGAGCACAGTTATGTGACCTCAGACATTGTACAGAGTGTGTTGTATGTCTGTAGTAAAGTTTTCTTTTAGGACTTTAAAACAACCTAGGTAATATCTAATGGAAAAGCCTGTGAGCATGCTGGTGAGGAGGAATGCAGCAGGAGGAGGAGGGAAGTGAGAGGAAACAAGTAAAGTCAAAAGAGAGGAAAAGGTGGAGTTTGTAGACGTGCAAAGGATCAAGGTTGCATTTGAAGTAGAAGTAAAGCTGCTGTAATCATTGTACTAATACATTGTTTCTTCAACTGTAAAGCACATTGAAAAGGAGGAAGGGGGCACCCACATATAGAGTTGAGAGCTAAAAAAGCACTCTTAGATCTCTGCATTAAAGTGTGGTTTCACTGCTCAGTCAGACACTAAACAGCTAAAGGGATGTAGGGCAGACATAATTTTGGACTTTCTCCAGGCCCATTCAGTAGAAGGTGTGTGTGGATGATCAATAGCAAAGGATGCCTTTCATGGTCCCTGAGGACTGAAGTGAATTTTATTGAATGACACCTCATTTGGCACAGGCCAAAAGTATACATGCAGTACACTTACAGGTGGTCACCTTTGAGCTTAGCAGAAGGAATCTGCAGCTGGTGGAGTATGTGTGACAAAATGCTTGCCCAGTAGCAGGATCCCCAGTGTCACGTGAGTAAAAACAAAACCATATGCCACCATAGGTTTCCTTTTTTTGAGATGCAAAAATAGGATTGTAGCTTGCACTGATGGTCTGTGGTCTTCTAAGTGGAGTATGCTCATTTCTTCCCACAAGCTGATGAGTATTTGCTGCTTTCAGCAGTGCTTTTACGCAATGGTTCTGATTTGTCCATGTGGTCATCATGTACTAAAGGTAGAAAGTGAGCTAGATTAATCAGAGCACTTGGAAGTTGAAATGTCTGGATTTTGTTTTCAATTTCACATCAGAGTTGTGGAAAAAGCTCTTAAAAAAACTCAAACCCAAATACAACATCATGGATGCTAAACATCAGTAGTGTGTGAGGAAATGCTTTAAGGGTTTCCATGAAATACCAAATGCAAGTGGATTATAATGTGATAACTATTTATTTATCCTTTTGCTTCTACTCTGGCTGTTATAAAGGTGGTTAGCATAGATGATGATTTTATAGTCACATGAATTTGCTTTTTGGTTACAGTAAAGCAAGTCATATTGCTGTTGGCCCTAGAAAACAGCAGCCTCTGGACACATGCTAGTGATGCATTTCATGTGAGCTGTGCTATAGGAGCTGTTCAGTATTTTGCTATTTAGTCTTTCTTCCTCCTTTAGTTTTTCCATTTAATGTCCTAGTTCTGTTGTAGACCTTACAGTCAAAGGTGTGGAGAGTATTCAGTGTTTGGTGGTGCCTGCCTGTCCACTGGGGTCACAGAGTCTGACAGTCCTAAACAAAATAAGAGGTGAAGGGAATGAGATAAGAACTGTCTAGGCTTCTCTTTAAGACTTGCTGTGGTATAATGCTTCTTGGTGTTTGCTGTTAGTATTCTCTTTGGATGTACTGAAGATTGCTGGGCAGGGCTGTTTCCTCTCTACCATTTTCCATCATGCTGAGGCTAAACCCAGCATTTCTGAAAGCTGTTTAGTGAACTCCTTCATGTGCTGTTTGGCTGGCAAGTCAGTGCTTGCTGTCCAGACAATTAAAACTGGGATAACCATTCTGAACTGTGTATGATCTTGTCAGCAGTACCTACATCTGTCTTGTGGCAAGGAGTGGCAAAACAGGCTTGGAGCCTCTGGATGCTGCTGCCATACAAACACATTATCTGTATACTTTGAGCAGCAGTGAGATGTTTTATTCTTGGAGATCAAAGCTGTGAAAGGTGCAAGGTGAATTTTACCCTATATCCTCTCAGGTTCAACAATACTGAAATAGAATATAACTGAAACTCTTACTGGCTTAACTTTTGAAAGATTGGAGTCCTTATGGTGTGTTTTGTGGATGGTTTGCAAAAACTGTTGTTTCCTGAAAGCAGGAAGATGGGAGAAGGCTCTATGGAGGAGGCTTAATGCTCTGTAAATTCTGGTAAAGAAACAAAGTAATTCTTGGTGTAGTGTTTAAAGTGCCAGTGAATACACTTCTAAGCACTGATGATTTCAGCAAGTTTAGGTAGGAGCTGTTTCTCTGTGGAGTTAAAGGAAGGTGTCTAAAGCTGACTGGTTTTTCATTTGAACTCTGGAAAAGTTGGCTGAATGGCTGCAGCTTGTGTGCTGCACGTTGGGATAAAACACTTGACGTGGCCTGAAATTCAGGGTTTGCTTTAGTGGACAAGGAGGTCCCTGAGAGAGTTGCAGCTCTGAAGAAAGTCCTTAGAGCAGATCTCTTGATATCAAGTACTTCAAATCTCAACCAGGGGTGCCAGGGGCAATTATTTTTATCTCTAAGAGTGCATTAGTCTTGATTTTTGGAAAAATGGAGAATAAAACTCATTAACAACAATCTCAGTCCTCTGGTCTAGTGAACCCTGCCAAAAAGAAAAAAAAGATGCCCCTAAAAATTGAGCAGGTAGGAGATTACCTTTTATTTGATGAGGATTGCTGTAATAAAGCAGATATAACTCATTTGTATATTTGGTAAGTTAGAATGATGATAATAATAGAATAATTGGACAAATAAAATGCATTGGTGCTATGAGAGTTACACTTTCAGTTTGTTTACAAAAATAGAAAAAAGGATTTCTTTGTATTTGTGACTTCCTTCTTTTATTTCTTACAGTTATCAAAGAGGAGAGTGAATTTTCCATGCAGCTAGTATGCTTCTATTTATGCTTCTCTTTCTCTCCCTGTAAGAAGACATTAATCTGTCTAGTGTTCCTTTCTACCCCCTACCCCATTTTCTCTCCAAATCTATACATCTGCATCTCAACTTGTTGTGACTATTATGGGGAAGGGCTAGATCAACTCTGTATTGCTTGGCAAGTAATTGGCACCTTTAGCACTAATGTACTTAATTTATGTTTGATTTGTTAATTTGTTTCATGGAGTAGTTGTACTCATAAAAGGAAGCAAGTTGTAAGAACCTAAGAGGCAACATAGGAGATGAGTAGTAGTTATTGTGGATTTTTCAGGAGGAAATTGTGTCAAGCCACCTGCTTTTCTTCTGAATTTTGTAGGTGCAGAAGAAGTAGTAGTAGATGTGGGTATCTTGACTCTGAAGTTTGCAAACTGGTTTTCTCATGAGAAATCTAGGAGAACAATGGACTACGGGAAATCCCATGAAAGACATACAAAATGATTATTTTGTTAGAGCATACCAGGAGGTCCAAGAAAAAAAAGGATGAGATATTTTGTGCGTTTTTGCAGGGCCTTTAGGCAGTCTCATAGGATTCACCAGTTTTTCACCAATTTCTTAGGTAAATTTCATGTAGCATTGGGAAATAAATCTCTGGATAGTGACTGTGATGGTAGGATTTGATAAGCTGGCAAGGGAGCTCAGTAACCTTGGATGCAGTTCAGTCAGGACAAAATGCAGATTATTAGGCTTTGATAAGAGCAATCAGGTGTGTAAGTGGAGAGTGGATGAGGATTGGACAGGCAGCAGCCCCACAGAGGAGAGTTTGGTACACAAGCTGATCCTGAGGTCACAGCATTGCACAAGCTGCAAACATTGTGCTGGGCTGTACAAACAAGTGTGTTGTAAGTCAGACACAAGAAGTCACCAGCATGCTAGGTAGAGCTGAGATAAGCTTCCTTTGCAGAGCCTGGTTTTAGGTGCTGTACCTGAGTAGTTTTTTAGCAGTGAGGGGAGAGGTTTCCTAAACAGAAATAACTTCTCCATCATAGTAACTTTCTTTGCAACAGCACTCATATTTGAAGCGGGCAGTGGGGGGAAAGAGAGTGAGCTGTGCAATTTTTTTTCCATGCCCTTTTTGGAGCAGAACAAAAAAGCATTTTGCCTGCACTACACCAACGCTATTGATCAAGCTGTCTCTTGGAAAGATTTTTCTAAATGCATGAGAAGTGAAGAGAATTCCTGGAGAAAGTCATGGAGAGAAGGTTTGTTAATAAGCAGGTGTGATGGGCATTTCTTGAGAACAGGTTCTGTAGAATTGTGGTGACTGCTATGCAACAGCAGGTTCTAGTTTTTCTTGCAGCCCTGTTTGGTTCTGTAACCCAAGCCTGAAGGGCTCTTTATTGCAACTGAATGGCAAGAAATGCCCTGACTGTGCTTGTAAAGTGCCTAAAGCTTTGCTCCTATTATGAACAAAATCAGACTTTGAATAGGGCGAAGCACTATTGGTAGTAACAGTGGGGCTAAGAGTAGGTGACAGTGGCTTGGGTCGTTTGATGGAAAGTGGCTGGAGCCCCAAGCTGCTGCATCTGTGCCACAGCACATTCACCTGTGCAGCTTCCACTGTGCTCTTGCATCCTGAGCACTGTCCCCTGCTGTGCTCTGGTTCCTGTTGAGATACCAGCTGAGTGCCTGCTGTTGGCATCCTTCTCCCCCTTCTTCCCCTGCCCCAGCAAGTGCCTCCCTTCTGTGCAAGGAAGTCCAGACAGAAGAAGGGAGGAACAAGCCTGTGCCATCTGATGCAGCCTAGGTTTGGCTTCAGGTGCACACAGCCAGGTTTGACAAAGGTTATGCTTCCTAGTGCTGCAAGCTGAAACTTTACATGTGGGTAGATTTGTAACAAACCTAAGTGCTCCTGGTTTTTGTTGTTGCCAGAAAAATGCCTGTAAAGATCAGAGTGCTGATCTGAGCTCATACTGGCAGTTTGGTTTCTTCAGTTCTAGGAAAAAGCTTCATTTTGGTAATGCAAACAGTGTGTTTAATATCCCTTACTTGATAATCAGATGTAGGGATAAATACTTGGCTTCTTTGTGCATTACATTTTATTGCTCAATTATTTACTTCTGGAGAGCAAATTTTTCTTAGCAATAATCTAAATGAAAAATTGTCATCACTTAATATATATATATATTGGTAAAAAACCATGCCCAGTGTTTTCTTTGCACTTTGTCAGAGGTTTTCTGGTTTTCTCTATAATATTGAAGTACATATGCTGATCTAAATCTTTGTCTTACCCTCCTCTGTTTTATTCTTGTTGGTCATCCTGTTTATGCGTGTATTTTGATTATTTGTGTATCTCTTGCTTTGCAGGAGACAAAGATGGCAGCAAGGTGACTACAGTAGTTGCAACTCCTGGACAAGGTCCAGACCGACCACAAGAAGTCAGCTACACAGACACCAAGGTGATTGGAAATGGATCTTTTGGTGTTGTGTATCAAGCCAAACTCTGTGATTCAGGAGAGCTTGTGGCCATTAAGAAAGTCCTGCAGGATAAAAGATTTAAGGTGAGCCTATGCATAAGTTCATAGTATTTTCATGAATATTATCTCATTTTCCATGTCTTTGATGGCAATGTTTTTTATTTTCTTAATTTATTTTCATTGGAGAGCATAAATATGCCTAAATTTTTTTGGGACTGAAAATTAAACAGATGGATTATGATAAAGCAGTAGTTAAATTGAAAATTGGTGAGTCACTATGATTATTTGTATTAGTGCAAGTCAGGAAGCTAAAAATGCTGATTTGATGTGCTGTTTCCAGGTTGCTGGCCAGATTTCTCACACAGTGAGCTGTGGAAACAAAGGAAAAGCTTGTCTTAAGGTTACTTTTTTCTAGCATAAACTCTTCTCCAATCATTAGTATTTAAACTGCTGGAAGGAACAGGAGCCTTTAGGCTTTGTTTTTAGGTGCTGCACCTATGAAGTTGAAAGCTATATTTGAGTAAATCAGAAATTCTAAAGGCCAAGCAAGAAGATAACAAATACTGAGCCCAGGACAGTTTGGGCTGAAGATTACTTTTTTTTTTGTTATCTGATTTATAAACCTGTTCTACCCTGGTGGTTTTAGTAGACTAGTGATCCTTTATTCTAAACTGGTAGCCTTCCAAAGAGAAATCTTTTTATTTAGTGATTTTTAAACCAAATAAATTTAAGAACCATAAGCCACCTCAACACTTCTGTTAGTCCACAGCTTGGTACTTAATGTACTTGACCTCTTTCCCTTATAGTCAGGTGGCCTAGAGATCAGCTTGTGCAAGCAGTACATGATAGCAGAGATCCTGGTTTTAACATATCTTGTTTTCACAGCAAGACCTCAGACACAGCTAGCTTCACTGGTAATATTTGTGATTTGTGTCCTTTTTTAGTGGCAAAAACATTGTTTTGAAGCGTTTCGAAGGAAAATGGGAAAGATGCATTTAAATTAATGTAACGCACAATTGTTTACTTCCAGTTAAGGACGACTTATAAAGTTCTTACATAGCTCTTACATCTGAGTTATTTCTGGACTGTATTATGGGTTGAAGGTAATTAGTACTTGGGAAGCATGCAATATGATGTAAGAGTGCCTTATTTTAGGAGAAGAAAGAAGAGGTAAAACAGAAAAGGAAAAACAAATTCTAAACCTAGTACTTAAAAGGAGCTTTTTGGTCTCTTCCCATTGCATAGGTTTAAGGGGGAAGGTCAGGATATTTCCTATACGCTGTCATGCTTGGTTGATGTCAGCTAGTGCATTTGACAAGAACCTTTGATTTCTTTAGTCTTCTAACTGGGGTTTTGCAGTGTGTCAAAATGAAAACTTGGCCAAGCATTTTAGTTCCTGACCATCAGATATTAATAGTTTGTGACATCTTACTTTTTTTAAATTAATCTCTCTTGGGCATCTAGAGTAAAATGTTGGTCTTTGATTGCTTTTTGTTTTGGTAGTTGGTTTAGTGACATTTTGTTACCTGACTATATATCTTTCTTATTTTTTTTTGAGTGTTTCTTTAAGTGATAGAAAAAATTGTTTCTTGAATATTAGCCCTTTGTTAAAGCAAAACAGCTGAACTGAAAAGCTAAGTAGGGTGTTTCCAGTTTGGACTCTGAATTAATTGTCTGCATTTGATAATATGAGCTGAGAACATCCAATACCTGGAGGCTTTAATATCCCTAAACTAGGTGTAATTAATGCTTAAGTCCATGTATAGATTTGCAGAGAGACAGCATTAATTTAAAAATAGTTTTTTAAACTTCATAATTTGTATGGGTCACATCTGCAGTAATACCTAAGTTATGCATTTTTTCGTATTCTTATTCCAAACTTTTATCCCAACTACACAACATCATCTACCTTTGGTCTAAGCTCCCTAATTTTTCCACCATCATTTGTCACTTCAGTCCTCTCATTTTTTCACATTCTGATCTAGAAGTGTATGTTATGTTGGCAGGAGGTGTAAATTCTTGCAGGCTGAATGGCAGCCTCTACCTGGACAGATGTGGAAACTAGACAGATGTATATTATATTAAGAGCAGCATACAATTTCTTCAGGCTGTGCTACTCTTTGGGAATGCCTGATCTAGGTAGTAAATACTGGACCACATAATCTACAAGTTACAGAGGGAACTTGGAAAGTCTGTTGGCTGAATGGTTTGAGTGCACTGTAGGAGCAGACCATCCCATGTGTTCAGAGAGCTGAGCTGAGGGTGCAGCTCAGCTGGGCTCTTGCCATCCCTGCTTGGCTGCCCAAGTCCAGATCCAAGGCCTGGTCAGTTGAGTTCCTAAAATCTGCCACTCCCCTCTCATTAACGCATACTCTCACTTCAGCAATGATTGAGGGGAAAAAGCCAACCTTACGCAGGCAGGCCAAGGTGGTGGCAGCTTGTTTGATTCATTATCACTTTGATAATGAATCAAACAAGGGAGGGAAGAGGGGGGGGGGGCACTTCAGAAATACCAGTCTGCACTGATCCCAGTGGTGAACAAGCAACAAGAGGAAAGGGATGTATGGAAGTTGCTTCCTGAAATTTGAATCAGGAACAAAATTTTCAGCTGTATGCTTCTGCCTGGTGCCTGCTTATCCCTTATCTGCCTGGTGCTTGTCTATTGTGATATATTTCTCTTGGTATATGCAGTATAATTCCTTAGTCATGATTTCTTCAAAAAGTGCTTTGAGAAGAGCTAACAGATAGTCTTGAAATTGAAAATTCAGGAACTAAAGAAAGTCCCAAGAGAGTGTAACCTCTAGGCTCTTGCTGCATTTTGTGAATGTAGAGGGCCACCACTGTGTAGGTCTGGAATATGTGCCTAAGTTGCCAATTTTAGATCTCTGTCAGGAAGCTGAGATGCATTTGTCCAGGTTTGAAGCTAGCTTGAAAGCTGGAATTACCGGGGGGGGGGGGGGGAGGGGGTTTGCCTATTTTTCTTTTTTCCTTTTCCATTACTATGACAAGTCAGCCTCCCAGTATTGGTCCAGACCAGAAAGAAGTTGAGTGTTAAATCAGTGCTGAAGAGTTGAATCTTACAGTTTCTGTGATGGTAAAGATAGTTTGCAATGCTCCTTCTTTCTACTCCCTCGTTGCAGTTCAATGGTTCTTCAGTTTGACATTGCAGTTCCTGCATGACCGTGTTTTAAACAGGGTCTCTGAATTGCTCTGGATTTTAGAGCGTGTATGTCTAGAGTTCAGTGTAATGTACAGTAATAGTGTTGGTAGGAATAAGTGGCAAGTCCCTGAAGAGAATAAATAAAATACCACTTAGAGATTTATGCTTAATTTCAGTTTGTAGTTCTGCCTTCAGTAAGGTAGTTCTCCATACTAAGTGTGAGGAATTAAGGAATGTATTTTTGGGCAATTACCTGATAATTGAATCAGTAGTTCACAAACTATGTCCTGTTTGTCATTAATCTGTGAAACAATTTAATTTGTTTAATTTAATTAACCAACTCTTAACGAAAGTTATATTTTTGGGGTGGTGGGTTTTGGATTTTTTTTGCAGTTAAAAGTTTAACAGGTGTGAGAGGGATGTTTCTCTTTGAAAAACAGTGTAAGGCAGCTGCTCACAAACTTTGGGGCCAAAGTGCTTTCAAATGGCAAAATTTCCAAAAGACAATGACCTGGCTTTCACAGATCTATACTGTATTTCTGCTTCTATTCCAAAATTGTGTAATAATAGGTTCTTATGCAAAGCATCAATAGATGCGGTTAAAAGGTTCATAGTATTTTCAATTATTTTCATTTATGTGTCTGTGCAGGCCCTCAAGTGACACAGCCTAATTGTGATGCTTGAAAAGAAAATACTGGTAGCATAAAAATTCTTGCACTGCTTTTGTTAGCATTTTCATTGGAATATTCTTCAGATTAAGAGTCTGTCATGTTGCTGTCTCATTGTCCAAAAACCAATAATAAGCAAAGAGGCATGTTAGCATAAATAGTTATTTTTTTGTTATTTCTGCCATTCCATTAAGGTTTCTAAGAAATCCTAATGAAATGAATGTATGAATTGCTAGAAGTATTTCACAGCTGACTGAGAATAAGCAGTTAAATTTCTTGCATCTGAATTGCATACTTGATGTTTCTGCTTTTAGCTCTGGGCTGTTGAAATCTAAGTGATGAAGAGAGTTTGTACTCCTCCTGTACCTTTTCAAACAGTCTAGATTGGGCATCACATTTCTTGTTAATGGCTCACAGAGACATAAAGTGTGAGCAAGAGAAAGCCAAATCCTGTAATGGGAACCATTCATGCCATCCAGTCTGTCAAATCATTCAGGGACTGCCTTGGTTTAACCATCCAACCGTGTGTGCCCTTGGCTTAGTTGCCTGAATTATTTAAATAGGCAGATCTTCTGGAGTGTGAGAGGATGTCAAACTAGGGCCCTAATGGTCCATAAATGTGAAGCACTGCATTGCTGAAGCTGAGGCCACTCAATAGTAGGCAGTGGTCTTTCCTGTTTTTAGTTAGGGAAGGAATAGGTGTTGTGACTATTTACATGTTTACTGTTTCCTTGTTTTGGTTTGCTGGGGTTTTTTTGTTGTTTTTTTTTGGGGGGAGGGGGTTTGGTTTGTTGGGGTTTTTTGTTGTTTTTTTTTTTGGGGGGGGTGTTTTTGTTTGTTTGTTTTTTGTTTGTTTTTTCTTGTTGTTGGTTTTTTTTCCTTTTTAATATGTAAAGTCTTAGTGTTAATATGAGCCTTAAAGCCCAATAAAGCAGCAGGATGGAAAAATAAGTTTGTGTTGAGGTTCTGGTTTCTTTCTTTCCCTGCTGGTGTGTGTACTTTTGTGAGCTGTTTGAAATGCTTCTGAAAGCAACAGCTTTCCTTCAGTTCCTGCCTCAGATATATCAAGCTAAAAAGATTCTTTTCAAAGTAGCCCATATCTGCTGTTTGTGTTACCTTATTTACAGCAACTTTGATCATAGCAGCTCCTATGAAAAATGTAAAACCACAAGGAAGACTTTCCATTGAAAAATGACTAGGTGTTTAGGTTTTTAAGTTCTGCTAACTTTTCAAGAGACTTTTCTGTTTAGAGCATTCAGAAGTCTAGAGCTGACCCAGTTTTTTTCTTAATAGGTTTTGTGTCTCTGCTCATGGTTGAAGATATAATTCTGTAAATATGCATGTGAAAAAGTGAACCTGTTGATTAATGATTTGCCTCTTTTGCTCTCAGAATCTCAGGGGTTAACAGACCACTGTGAGAATATGACTTCAAATTGGGTTGAATTAGTTCCATTTTTTCTGACTTCCCCCAGCTTGTTTCTTAGCTCTTGGTTATCGATGGCCAGTAAAGATACAACAGATAGTAGCATTATACTGGAAAAAAAGACTTCATTTCAGGGGGCTTCAGTCTATTAAGGCCACTTTTGGTGTATCTGAGCTGTTTTGAGGAGAGAGGTACTCAAGTTACTTGGGTAATGTGACTGAAAGAAGAGGTAAAACAAGTTTTGTTTTGCAGTCTGTAAGCTCGGGCTATGGGTAGTCATGTCTATATACTGACAAGCAGACAGGAGTTTGACACCCATCTTCCTGATATGTGTTGGGCAACCCAGTTGTAAAGCTTTAACAGAAGTGGTATCACTGTCTCTTCTGTCCAGGTTTGTTTTCCCTTTGCTGGGTTCAGACAGGATGTGTGCATCCTCTTGCTTTTTAATGTTTTAGCAGGTCATCTTCCAGACTCCTCCTATTTTTGTGTACCACAGCTTTGTCATGAGAATGTTAAAGGTACAGTTGAAGAGCAGCCATTGTTACTGCTGGATATCTCATAGAACGCTTGACTTCCTTTGTATGTGCCTGAGTTGTGGACCCTTTCTTTCAAGCACACAGGTGGATATTGAAGTCACAGAAAAGACTTCCAAGATTGATTCCAACCTTGTACTGATCACCACCTTGTCAACTAGACCATGGCACTAAGTGCCACATTCAGTTGTTTTGTGAACACCTCCAGGGGTGGTGACTCTACCACTGCCCTTAGTAGTCCATTCCAAACTTTAATAACCATTCTTTGAAGAAATATCTCCTGATGTCCAGCCTAAACCTTCCCTAGTTCAGCTGGAGACTGTGTCCTCTCATCCTGTTTGCTGGTTGCCTGAGAGCAGAGACCAACCCCACTTTAAAACAAACTCCTTTTTGTAGTAGTTATAGAGAGCAATAAGGTCACTCCAGATCTTCCTTTTCCCTCCTACTTGACTCCTTTCTAGAAGGGAATTGAAAGTTATCACAGACGTTCAGAATGAATGCTACCTTCATCTAAGTCAGTGTTTAAAGTTTTGAATACAGTGTAGAGGTTGGATTTACTCTGATGTATTCATGATTATCTTTCACTGTGACCTCTTGTTATCTGCACAGGTTTCCTCTGAACTAAGGACTGAACTTCCTTTTTTAATTTCATCTGTGTGTGAGTTGGATGCGTTCTCTCATCTGATATCTCCGTCTAAGGATCACTGAATATTCAAACATTAATCTCTAAGGCCTTCTCTTAGAAGAATGCCTTTATTTACTGCATCTCAGTTGAGTTGGAAGCACCCATGGGATAAAAAGTCACAAAGGAAAAACATGGTGATGAGAATTAGTAACATTTAAGCACCTTTCTTTTAAGTCTTTGAGGGTTTGCACGTCATAGCTACTTTGAAGATCTGAGGAATAGTGAATCACTTTCGTAAGACTATCATGGAGGTTTTACTCTCTTAAGCGTGCCTTAATTTTATTGTTAAATAGCTAGAAAGTGCACTCAAAACAATAGATCTGTCTTCTGACTAATGAGATGTTCTGTGTTTGGATCAGAAGTGGGGATGGAAGGCTGAAAATATTTTTCAGCAAATATTGTGAACATTTGTTAAACCAGCAGTAGAAAGATAATTGAGCCTGATGAAAACTGCCTTTTACTCCTAGCTGTCCTTATCTAAGGGAATACAGTCCCTCTTTAAGACTGAGGCTATCAGATAAGATTTCCAGAATGGGAGATGCCTGGGCGTGTGTTCAGGTTGTTTTTCCATCTTCTAAACAGCTGGAGGGCTATGCTTGCTTTCAGAGAAGTTTTTTCTAATCTATGCTTTAACTCTTGTATAGAGGCCAGATTTGTAGCTCTGGCCCAACTTAATTTATCCAGATTATCAGAGACATTTACCAAGATAATAGCTTTTCTTACAGCAGTACTTGATCTGGCTGTCTCCTGGAAGCTTACTGGAGGAGCCAATTCTATCATTTAACTGTAATTGCAGTTGCAGTGCCTGTCTGCTCACAGCAACCAAAAAGGCTGGGTAGAGATCTGAATTTTCACTCACAACAATTTCATTCCATTTTCCAATTTTCTCAAACTTTCCTAATGGATAAAAAATCTGTTTACTCTTGCTTTTCAGAGTCTTTGAAGAAAGCAGTGCACTGTTCAGTGTATCAGCTGTAACCTTCCTGGGCATACTTCAGTGGCCTTGAACATCTAAGAACTCTAAGAATCATATTTCTAACTTTGTATTATTTTAAAGTCTGTACAATAAAATTATTTGTAGTTATGGCTACTCCTGCAGATGTTTTCAAATCTGACAGCTGAACTGGATGCATAATAGCTGTTAGTGCAAAATAGGTCTTCAGTTTGGCACATGAGATGACATGGAGTTTGTACTATGAGCATTGATATCAGTTTTCTGCTTTTTAGCAGGAGAGTCTGGACTGATAATGAATGTCCAGGGAATGTAGTGTCACCCAGCTCTAGTTGGCCTAGGATAGAGGAGGAAAAGCTCTTCATCTGGAGACGTGGCTTTGTGCGTGTTTAGACATGTGCTTCCACATGTTGCCATGTGGAAACCAACATATTAGTAGGGAAACCAAACCAACACGTTAGTAGGGAAATAGGCCCTAGGAATGTGTTCTTTGAAAAGGGAGGAGTCAAAAGAGGGCTTTTCTGCTCCTACGCCGCAGGTGTTTGCATGAGGCCTTTTATAGATCCATACCACAGTTTAAGTGGCTCATTTATTTTGGATCCTGAGCTTTTCTATTTCCGTGAGTTTTTCTGTGGTACTCCTTAAACTAGGACCAAGATGGGACTTTAAAACAAGATAGCTGTTTTGTCAGTTCTCTCTCCTCTTGCTCACTTCTAGTGTATAACTTGAGACTTAAAATTAAATCTGTCTGTCCTATGTGAATTTACTGACGAACAAAAAGAACTGGAAGATACATTTATGAAAAGTCTTTTGTCCCACTAGTCCATATAACTCATACAGCTGCTTCAATAATGCTTTGGTTTTTATTTCTTGCTGTCTCTCTGGTCTTCTAAAGGAAGCGAGTTCCTATGTCTGGTTTACCTAAAATACATATATATAGTGTATGAAATATACATTCTGTGCATATACATTCCCAAATTAGCTAGAGACTGTTTTGAAAGACACAGGTTAAATGGATGCTATTCTGAAATAATGACCTTCAGAGTGGAGAGTACAGTTTACAAGAATTCCAAACCCATCAAGGTATGGAAATGCATAGTTCAAAGCACATGAATAGATGTCACTCAGCCACATGCTGTCAGCACATTATAACTGTAAGAGTGTACTTGGACATTGCAGAATTCCTGATTGTGGTCAAATTAAGTTCCATTTTGAAAGATAATTTCCTTTCCTTTGACTTTTTAACATTGCTGCCTCTAAGTGCCTGAGAAGGACTGGGATAGAAAAACAGTAACCCTGCATGCAGTAGAAATAACCTCTCCATTTTATATTTATAAATCAGTTTTACATCTGGGTCACACCTGCTAATTAGAGGGAGCCTTGACTATGGCATGGATTTGTAGGTCTGTGTAACAAAGGTAAAGATTGATTTTAATGTTCTTCATTTTGTGGTATTTTATGGAGAGATCTTTGGTAGCCTCTCAGGATCACTACTCTAGGAGAGTCTATAGGAGACTCTATATCTTTACATATCTGAGACTGGCAGATCACAGGCTGGTGGAGCAGATTTGAGTTTTCTCATCTAAAAAGAAAATATTTAATGGCTGACAGTCTTAGGGTGTGGCAGTGGAGTAGAGCCTTCCAAGTGTGCAGCCAATTCAAGTAGAGATTTGTTATTTTGTGAATGGAGCCTGAACTTCATCAATTAAAAAGTCACAGTAAAATTTCTGAAGTCCTTCTGAAGCTCAGTGATTTAGTGGTTGACTGTGTATGAGGCTGTATATCAATTCTAAGCTAGTTTGATCTTTTTTCTTCTTAGAGTCGATGCTGAGATGGTCAGGCAGAGAGCAGGCTCATCTAATGCTCTTGAGAGCTTGGTACTGCTGCTGCTATAGAGAGCTTGGGCATGAATGCAGGTGTTGGGTGGAAATGGTGTCCCAGGAGGAACCTTCCACACCTGTCTCCTCGTTAGGCAAAAGAGTATTGTGTAGAGTACAAATAGAAGATTAGTTTGATGGGATAAAAATGGGGCTTTTGAGGCTACTTGGATGTTTGATGTGCGCAGATATTTCAAGGCTCATGGTTGTACCATTATGTATTCTCTTTTGGAAATCCCACATCATGAGATTGCCTGGCCACGGAATATTTAGCTTAAATAGTCTTTATATCTAGCAACATTACCTACTGGTGGCTCTCAATTGCTTATTAAATTCTTACTTGGTTAAATTATTTTTGGTGCAACGTTCCAGTCTTGGAGCATGATTGGAATATATCATTAAATAATTTATCTTCAGTTTTTGCCAGGGAACACTGCGGGTTTTTTGTCTTGAAAATGCATGGCTGATAAATCAGGCAGTGGTAAACTCTGTCCTTTTTGAACTCAGTATTTGTTATTCAAATGTCCTGCTGTGGCAGCTATTAAGCTTGAGGGGAAAGAAGGGATAACCTATAAAATGCTAGTCATAGAAGGGACAGAAGAGATCCACCTGCTGCTCAGGGGAGTTTTTCTGAAGCAAAGAACAGGGACAGATCTTCTCATTTTTGTGTCACCAAGACAGCTGTGCCGTCCCCTCCGGCACTGTGCTGTAGTTAAACCCTTTTGGCTTTGTTTAAAACCTTTTAATTGAGCTGTAATTGAGGTTTTTTTTATTTGTGTCTCTTCCTTGAAGAGGATCAACTCAAAGTCAGCAAACAAAATGAGGAAGATTTAAGTGAATGTGAAAATGGGAATAATTTTTGTTTTCCACTTGTTTTCTTGAGTAGACCTGACTCTTTATAACCAGATGGCATGCTCCTTCTGGGAAGTGTTCAGAACTTGGAGAGCCATGGAATGGCTAATTGTTTTCTTTGCTGCTAAAGGCAACATTTGCACTGCCCATTGCTTCTTGGAAAAGTAGTACCAAGACATGGGAAAATAATAAAAGGAAGTTCTTCTAAATGTTTTGTCAAGCATCTAAAGTACAGAGACAGTTCAGACTGTTGGGCATATTCTAAAATTAGCAGTGCTGCCATTTTTTTCATGTGACTTGGATACTTCCTGGTCCCTGATGACTGAGAACGTGAGATGTTTGTGACCAACAGAATTATTTCCAGCCTACACAATAGGCTGGAATACAAATAATTACTTTACTACCACTTTACTTTGCATGTTGTTAAGGAAAGCTTGTTTAGACTTTTTGTTCCACTTTGTTTTTTCCATCACATTTTTTGTCTGCATTATGCAGTGAAATATGGTCCATTTGGAAGACTGGAACATTAAATTTGAAGGATAATGTAGACGGAGGTTTTGCTGGTGACTTAGACCTAGGTTTTGCTGGTGACCTGTGGTATGATCTACCACAGGAAATAAAAATGAATCTGATTTTTTATTGGGGTGGTTTTGTAAGAGTTGTATCATGTAATAACTCAAAATAAGAAATGTTTCTGGAAAGGCAACAAAAAACATATTCTATTAAGGAGCATTCTAATTACAGTCCATGATGCTTTGGCATAGTGTTGATACTTTTAAAATACAGTGAGTGATGTCAAGGAAGTAAGTGATCGCTGAGCATTTGTTTTTCTGGCTAGGAGCAAAGAAGGGACTCACTCTTCTTCAAGGTGAAATGTGAGGTGTGATGTTTATCATATTTTTAAATATATGTTGCAGACTTTTAACTAAGGAGAAGGCAGTCTGCTTTCTTCAGGGTGGGTTTTTGTTTGTGTAATGCTTAGTACAGTGAACTGAGATGAGTAATGGATGCTCTTATATGTGTCATGATGCAAATAAGCAGACTACAGACATCTATATTCTCTAGTTCTTCCAAGATTTGAAGCCAGGTCTAATTGTTACAGGCCCAACAAAGGTGCTCATTTCACATCTTCATTTGTGCTGTTCCTTTGAAAGCCCCAGCCATGGTGATTAGACTACTTAGGTCCTGAGCTAACTAGTCAAAATACAAACATCCAGTCTGAATCACTGAAGCATAACAATGCATGTGGAAAACAACAGCTGGATCTCATTTCAGAGGTTTCTTAATTTCAAAAATCACCCTGTCACAAAAAGCTCCTTGTTTTCCCTCCTAAGCTTTATCAGATGATGACAGAATCTATAACTTGATGTCTTTAAAAAGATTCATCTTCTTTTTTCCTTCATTCAAAGATATGTCCAAGGATCTGCTTGTCAGACTGAGTTGGCAGGCCCTTTTGCATTCATGTTCCTTTAATCTCAGCAGGCACATTGAGTCATGAAGGTTGTACCAAGTTTTTTGGGCTTGAACCCAGGCATCTCATTTATACCAGATGAGTTTAACAGTGTAGGCATGTTGATTGATTGTAAATGAAGTAATTTGTTGCAGGCTGCTTAGTCCCTGAAGGGGACATTGCAATTTATAGGGGTATTGCATTGAGACATGAATACCTGCTTGCAGAACTGTCCACTGGTTGCACTGCTCTTGCTGCAAGTGGACAGAAGAGGGTTTTTAACTTTCTTTTATTTTTTTCCTTTTTAGAGTAAAACTTCGTAGTGGATTGACATTGCCTGTGGGCACTTTAGTGGAAAATTCAGTTTTGCTGTTAAATAATAGAGGAACCTTTGAAAAGATGTGTTGCTGACCACCATGGGAATTAGTAGTAAGTGTGCAGGTGTGGAAATGAGGACATAGCAGTTTGCCACTCCCAAATGTAGTCCATGGGCTAGAGAACATTAGGAAGATTCAGTTCAGTATCTTACGTGGATGGACTTGCTTTGTTTTTTGATGCTGAGCAACTTCGTAAGCACATTTCAGATGAAGTCTGGCAGGCGTAACAGGGTGTAGAGCAGGAGAACTAAGGTGAGCACAGCTTTCAGAAGAACTCCTAAAAATAAGGATAATACTTCTTTACTTTGTAGCGCCCTGCTGAACATACTTTATAAATAGTGAGCAATTCTGAATTATAAAATTAGAACGTGGTAACAGCTTACAACAACAGATAATAATCTTTAGTTGGGGCAATGGTATTAGAAGCTCTGTAGTTTTTTAAAAAGTAGTTCTATATTCTTTCTAGGTTAGATTTTTCTGGTAGTGTATCACAGTAACCTGTACTAGAATTGCCTGTCTGTGAGACCTGGGGTTCCTTGATTACACTTGATTTATTAACCCTATCTGCTTGTCATTTAGATATCCGCAAAAGCAGGAGTATGAGGACATATGGAATGGCAATGTTCTTTCCCAGTGTGCAGGAAACCACAACAGGTTGATTGGAGTCAGCATTTGAAGAGCCACAGCAAATACTCAAGAACTTGGTGCTATCTTTTTTTTTTTTTCCTTTTTTAATTAAGTCAACATAAGGGCAAGAAAGGACATGGTTTGCAGATAGTATGCTGGATTTCCTGGTAGGCAATGACTCTGTTTCTGTAACTGCATAACAGGCATAAAGGTTATCTGCTTTCATGCAGGGCTAACAGATCTAGTAGGACAAGAAAGTAGTATGAGACATAGGAAAAACTAGGACATGTTGAGGGTTGCCTGGAGTGTTGGAGGCATAACAGAGTCAGTGTATTCATTGAACAATTTCTGTGGCAGCATGAAGGCCATCAATTAGCAGGAAGGATAAACAGTGCAAGGACTCTTGTTTGGATTTAAACTGATGGATATCTCTTGGAAAGAATCCTCCTTGCTAGTGGGAACAGCCTGTACACAGTCCAAAAGCACAACGCCGTGTGCAGGTGGTAGTAGAAAGCCCCTTCCTGGTGGAGCACTGAGCTGTGGCATGCTGTCCTACTGGCTTGTCTGCATAGATCTGCTTGTGGGTGATAATGCTGTAGCTGACTTCTTGAGTGGATAATGAACTTTCCAAGAGAAGTACATGTGTCTGAGATCTTTCTGAATTCAGCTGTCCAGTTAAACAGTGTAGAAAGTTTTAACTAATTCACCTTTAAAATTCATTTGAGTTTTCCTGAATGTAAGTAGACAGTGAGCACAAGATGCAGTGACTCTTGTTTTAACCTAACCTTATGTGCAGAATGTGTAGGGAGTGATACTGTCTTGATTACATAAGCAAGGCAGGCAGTATCACATCCTCAGCAGACAGTAATCTTCATTATTTCATACTGTTGGGATTTTGAATACAAAAGGTTCTCAGCACCCTTTGTAGAAATTTGATTTCAACAAAATGGGAAAAAGATATTTTCACTGGTTAGCTGTGGGGCAAGGAAATTAATTCACAGAATCACAAAATGGGCAAGATTGTAAGGGACTGCAGTGGGTGATCTGTTTCTGTATCCCTGCTCAAGCAGTGTCATTTCAGACCACATGGCATAGGATTGCTTCCAAATGATTCTTGGGTATCTCCAGCTAGGGAGATTCCACAGCCTCTCTAGGCAGCCTGTTCCAATGCGTGGTTAACAGCACAGTAAAGAAATTCTTCCCTCATATTCAGGTGGAACTTCCTATGCATCAGTTTCTACTCATTGTCTCTTGTCTCATGGTTTTTTACCACCAAGAAAAGCCTGTCTCCATCCTCTTGATACCCTCCCTTCAGGTACTTACACTGGTGAGGTCCCCTCTTAGCTGTCTCTTCTCAAGGCTGAGCAGGCCCAGACCCCTCAGCCGTTCCTCATAAGTGAGATGCTTCAGTACCTTCATCATTTTTGTTGCCCTCTGCTAAACCTACTCCAGGAGCAGCTCCTCTCCAGGAGCTCCATGTCTCTCTTGGACTGAGGAGCCCAGAACTGGACACAGCACTCCAGGTTTGGCCTCAGTGAAGCTGAGTAGAGGGGCAGGATCATTTCTCTACTCCTGGTCATCTCCGCAGCGTGTCTGTTTTTCATGATGTGTGTAGTGGGAGATCTTCTTAAGCCATGAAAATAACATCTTGTAGTGGGAAATATTTGGCAAGGTCAGTGAAGGTTTTGCCACTTGCATTATTATTAACAGTAGATGTTTTAATGAATTAGCTTATGAGAATGCTCTCTAGCACTATGTGTTAAATACAGAAGAATGCATAGTCCATTGAAAAGGTAGTAGGTGGTGTAGGAAACAACTTCTGATGTAATTTGTGATTGACTTGCATTGAGCCTCTTATCTCCTTCTACAATTGCATTTTTGGAAACAACTTACAGGTGCAGTAAAGAGAAGTTATATGTCCATGTCTTCAGGTTTTAGGGTTCCAGATGACTTCCAGGGAACTTCCTTGGAAGCATCTGGTGATGGCTGCTGATAAACCTTTGGAAGAAGTCATGCCAAGATGATTGGTCTGACCAAGTCATCTTTGTTCCCTCAGTCTCTTTTTTTCAGCAGTTCTCTTCCATGTCCTTGCTACAGGGTTATGTACAAGTTCTCATTTTATTCTGGAAGTAAGGAGGAAGTCAGGATGCTCACAAAGCTACCAGGAGCAGCTCTCCTATGAAAACAGGCTGAGAGAGTTGGGGCTGTTCAGCCTGGAGAAGGCTCCAGGGAGATCCTAGGGCGGCTTACCAGCACCTGAAAGTGGTTGTAATAGATCTGGAGAGGGACTTTTTACAAGGGCATGTATGATAGGACAAGGGGGAATGGATTTAAACTGAAAGAGGTTAGGTTTAGATTAGACGTTAAAAATAAATTCTTCATTGTGCAAGTGGTTAGATACTTGAACAGGCTGCCCAGAGAAACTGGATCCCTCATTCCTGGAAGTATCCAAGGCTGGGTTGGATGGGGCTCTGAGCAACACAGTAATGGGAGATGTCCCTGCCCATGGCAGAGAGGTTGGACCTAGGTGATCTCAAACGTCCCTGCTGACCCAAACCATTCTGTGATTCTATGATTTTTGCACCTACTGGGGGAAGAAGGACTGGACTTCATGGTATTTAGGTTGACCCTGCACTGAATTTGTCTAGCTGGATCTGGTGCTTGGGAACTCTGAAACTGGAAGCCCATGAGGTGGTAGCCTTTTGAAATTTGCTAAAAGTGTGCCATTTTAAATTCATGGTGTTCACCTGGCATATGAAATAATTTCTTTCTGCACCTTTCTTTTTTTGGAAATCTTTAGTGTGACTAAGTTGTGAATCTAATCATAGTGCTGTGTCTCTGCTTTTAAATATGTCATTAAAAACCACACCTTGTTATGCAAATAGTTACTAAAACTTGCTTTTCTCTGTACTTTTTCTTTTGGGGCAATTTAGGCTAGAAGTGAATGTGAAGATTTCCTAATCTTTTCATTTTAATGCTCTGACACCCTTTTGCTGAAGGAAATGATTTCTTGAAAAATGGGACAATGTTTGAAAAGCACTAATGCTGACTAAGGAAAAAACCCTCAAGCACAAAGTCTGATAACCTGTTTTATCTAACTTGGAACACTAATTCTTCAGCAGCTTATAGTAAATTTGTACTTTGACATAGCTGGCTTTCCCTTTCCAAGTGTATGATAGGTTGTTTGTATCTAGCAAAGGTCAACTGATGAAATTATGCTGCAGCTCTGGGAAGAATGTGCTGTTGCCTTTTAATATGAAGATATATATTTGGGGAAGCTTGAATTGGTTTTATATATAAAACTGTGAAGGAGTGTTGAAACATTCTTGTATGTCAGGCTATCATCTGAAATTTGGGTATTTTAGTTTTATCTTAGACCTGGTATGCACATGTGATGGTTTCTTAGTTATAGCAATAGCTAATAAATTTTGTTATCTGCTCATGACAAACTTAGCAAACCAGCGGGTGGGGAACCTAGCATGGATATGGGGAGAAAAGCTTATTGTGTGTGCACAAGGTAAGGTGTGTAAGTTCTAATTTTAACTTCACTGCTGGAGTTGGGCCAATTTCCTCTCCCATTCCCCCAGCCCCAGAGGAGGAGCTGCCCAACCTCTGAATTCAGCAGGGGATGCTTATGCTTTTTAAAGCTTAGTTATTTGGGAGCTCATTATTAAGAAATTTTACTTCTTGAAAATTTAATTCTGCTGGGCAAGTAATCATCTGCAGGCTAATTCCACGTGCCAATTCCACTCTGCCTTAACTCCCAGCTCAGTCTCCACCTGTCATTTCCCTTTTTTGTGCCTTCTAATTTGAACCTTGTCTCTCAGGTCTGAGGGAGTAATTTGGATTGAAATAAAAGCCCCACACAACTTGTAACATCAGGCTTTTTCATGTCATATAGCAATAGGCCTGAGACAAAGAAAAAATAAACAGTGGAAGTAGTACTTACCTGTTCCCTAAATAAATAAAATTTTTTTGATGGTAAGGAGAAATTATTTTTGTTTTGCAAGTCCTTTGGAATCTGTTTGCATGAAACATCTGCTACATCGTATGTAAGAAGAGAAGGCCAAGAGTAATAAAACATTTCATTAATGTTTAATAACATAGTGATTAGCAACCCAGCAAATGTCTTATGCCCGTGGGAGATTGGAACTTATTTGATTAGTCGATTAATTGCAACCTGTTCTGGTTACAATTGCAGGTGTAAGGTTCTATGGATGTTGCAGGCTCCCTGAGGACTGATGTTAAAGGCATTTTTATGCTTACTTTCTTCTTAGTTAAAGAGTTAAAAATCAAAACATGAGGAAAAATCTGACTGCTATTTCTATGAAAGAAAAAGGATTCTTACTGTAAGAGTGTTTTAACAGAGATCCTCTGTGCTTCCACTGAAAAAGAATGGCTATTATTATCTCTGAAAGCATAGGGCTGCCTTTTACAGAATACTTTTCCTTTCAGTTCTTCTTCTACTGCACTTTATTTCAATCTTATAATGGACTTGAGCAATCTCTCTATGAGTTTCAGACTTAGTTCTGGTTTTCTAACTTTTATCTTGGGTACACCGCAATTCCTCCTGCATCTGGACCTGCTGCTGGCAGAGCACAGCAGATGCTATAGAAGTGTAGAACTGAGCTGTTTATCAGGTCACAGTTATTTGAAACGACCACTTAAAAATGATTCAGTGAATTTCAGGTTGTGATCTAGAAGTGACGTGATGCTGGAAATCAGTTTGTCTTCCAAGTTTAGTCTCAAGCTTCCCAAGCTGGAAGGAATTTAGAGATGGTATTAAGTCCCTGAGAGGCTCTTAAAACTCCACTTCCATTCAAAGAGGCAATAGTGAGCTAATGAATTCATCTTCCACTGTTCAATTAACTGCTGAGATACAGGAAGAAAATGAAAGAAAAGTCAGATTTTTTTTTCTTCTGTTCTCCCAGGAGAGATCAAGGCTTGTTTTATCTCTTAAGAACACAAATAAGCCATTTCTGTTTCCAGTTATAGGAAACTATGTGTAATAGCTGTATGAAGATCAAGTTGTCTGCTTAAGGACTGTGTTCTGTGTTGGAAAGAGCAGCCTGGTGATGACATAATATGGCACTTGCCATTACTGACTGTCTAGGGGAAGAGTTAGGAACTGGGGAGCACGTGGTCTCTTCCTGAGAAGGGATGTATTGCTTGAGTCAATTGGGAACAGTAAAGGAGTAGAAGGAATCAATAGGGTGAAAACAAGGTGTGTGTTAGTAGCTCAGATTTTCATCTAGTACACCTGTCAGCTCACTCATTACTGCATGGTTGTGGTTCAAATCTGTCTAGTTCTGAAGGGGCTAATGAAAACTAGCCCACCTCTGTGGTAGTTGTGTGATTTTTTTGTTTCATTCATTGTTCTAGATCTTTAGTTGAAAGCATATTTTTGACTCCTGCAGCCCCTGCCCGCTCTTTAATTTCAGTCGAGCTGTTAATAACCATGGCTTTGCAGGTTGGGAGTGTGCTGGTGGCCCCACCTATGCTTGCCTGGAGCCTGAGCCTTCAGCTTGCCCTGGCCTGGCTCCAGCTCAGCCCAGCACATTCTGCCCAGTGGCTTCTTCAGGCCGGTCCTGCCTGCTGCTGCCGCATTCAGAGCTGACACTTTTTGCCCTGCTCTGTAGCCCTGCCAAGGCTGAAGGTCGCTGTGCTCAGTAATAAATTCTGGACAGAATACAGCTGACGCAGGCATTTTGTGCCTGTGCCTGGTTGTGGGTGTTTGCAGGCCAGCGTATCAGGAACGTTTTGCGGTGCAGCCGTGCTGAGCACCTCTATCGTTTGCTGCTTCAGGATCTTCATTAGCAGAGTTTAGGGGATGAAAAACAGCAAAAAGTGCAGCAGCCTTGTGGATCTTGATAGCAAGATGTAGCTGGGCTTGGAGCCTTTGGTTCCTTCTGGTTATGCAGCAAAACACAGCATGATGCAACCACCATGTGCCGAGTTGCACAGAAGTGCACACACAAGCATTTTGTATCTTGGACCCCCTGGCAGCTTCCTCTGCTCATGCCCCTTGTGTTGCACGGTGCACATGCACTCGTTGTTCTCATGTTGTGTAGGTACTTAGCCTCTGGGTTTTTCCTTTGGGATTCCTGTGAATGGCAAGCAGGAAGAGATGTAAGGAAGGGGTGGAGGGTTAGGGTATTTAAAGCAGCAATTCTGTATTTGAACTGTAAACTGCTGATGGCTATCACCAATTATTTGTTTGTTTTTCTTAGTTTTGTGTCTTTGTTTTTTGTTTTCCTTAGGGAATCTCAGAACGTCAGCAATATATAAATTAGTATTTGATCTATGTTTCTGGGACTTCCTGGGTCATAAATTTGAAGTGTTTCTACAATTGCTAACCCTCAAAACTGCTTCTGTGCATGTGTTACACATTGCTAGAGGTTGCAGCAGGACAGGGTATGTGGACTTTCTGACCTGCTGGGCTCCAAGTATTACCAGTCATTGATGAGACAGCAGGAACTGGGTGGTGGGTATTGTGTCATTACAGCTCTTGGTATGTCATAGATGCAGATATTTAATAGATAGTATTTGTTTGTGGGCAGTTTCCCCTGTTTTTGGATTAAAGGTCATGATTGCGTGAGTTTGAGACTAATAAGTGTGCTAAAAATGGAGACCACCCCAAATTAGATCTGCTGGTGCTGTAAATATGCCATGACTGACAGGAGGGGCAGACTGAGCTTTGTCCTAATCCACACCTCAAATGTAAATGAGGAAAACTGTGATCCCTGTTGACATTTATCTCTGCGTTAAATTGCTTGCCTAAAAAATGGGCTTAACGTGGATGGGTAGCTATTGATGACCAGCATGGACAGATTCCCAACCCAGGCTTCTGTAGTTACACTTTTGCACTACTTTTGCCTCCAAGCACTGATGTGTTTGTGATGTATTGGGGCAAGATGGATGTAGGAATTGGCCTTTATTCTGTAAAAAGCCTGAATTATCATATATCTGGTAAAGTCAGTTCATTGAGAGTAGTTTCTGTAATACTTGTGCTGACGGCAGGACAGTGTTAAAAGCACTTTAGTGATTGATGGAGTTTGAAATCCATCTTTGGAGGAATGGGTCAGGCAACTTCAGGAGGTTTTAGAGAAGATGCAGTACAGCTTGTATTTTGTGGACTGACTACTAAGCTTAGGACAAACCACATATACTAGGATTGGAGCTTGAGTAACAATATTAGTGAAAATGTGCTAAATATGCTGGGGTTTGTGATCCCAGGTTACCCCTTGGTAACCTGCAAGGTGATATTTCAATGGCATTCTCTGTGGTCTTGAGTCTCTTTGATTCGGTAAGTTTTGCAAAGCTTCGTTTAGGAGAGATGGCTTCATTGTTGTGCAAGCAGCTATTTCTGCAAGGCATCAAGCAAAGATGGCTAGGATCACATTGAAAATCCTCTCGGCACATGTCTGCTTCCCTGTGCTTGGAGTCCAGCCTTTTTCTTGTGGTGGGAGGGGGTCAAAATAAAGAGGTTTTTTGCTGCTGGATGAAAAATGCTTCGAATCTCTCAACAAGCTCGGCCTGAGCTTGTTGTCAGGGCAGGCTCAGCAGTGCAGCAGGTGAAGGTGAGTGGATGTGATGAGTCATTCTGGCTGTAGAAGTGGGAAGAAGCAAGCCCTGCTGGCTCATCACTGTCTTCATGCCTCCTGCTGGAAGCTGGTTTCTCCCCCAGTTTGCCCATGGCTTTCTCTTCGTGCTCTTCATTGTGGAAAAACCTTTGTGAAGGATAAGAAATGTGGTTAAATGGAGAATATTATGTTGGAAGCAGAGAAAAGGAGGAAACAGTAATCATGACCTGTACAAGAGCAGGAATAGTGTGTATACTGTGAAATTTGGATCTACCTGTGCTACTTCCATCTATCTGTAATGCCACAGTTCTTGCAGTTATGCTCCATTTTCTGTTTTTTCAATCTGATAGAACACAAGGTATTGAACTTCATCATCTGAAGGTATTACACCAAGAATTAGAACAATTACTTTAAAAAGTGCAAAAATAAGCATTAACCTTAGTTGCTGTTCCTATTTGATTTAAGCTGGAAGTCTGATGCTGAAGGTACTTGTTGAATTAGATTGGTAGCTTATCCTGCCTTTCCATCTAAAAGATATCTTCTCTAAAAGTTCAAGACATACATAATTTCATCTGTTAAAAATAACCAGATCATGTCCTTGGCGTGACAGAAAGCAAAAACATAAATTGCTAATTTCTCCCATTTCATCTGCTCTGAACATAGTCCTCAAAGAACCTTGCTGAGAGTTTAAAAAGGTGATTCAGAAGGAAAACAAGAATCAAAACCCCTCATGCCCTTCAGCTAAGGGAACTGAGGCACTCTGTTCCAAACTGGATCCAGGTTATATTTCTCCACTTCATTGGGTGCATATTGACAATGCCATGCTGACATGAGCTGTACAAAACCTTTCACCATCGTTTCCTCTAGTGCAGTTCAGGAACTTGCAAGTCCAGAAAGCCTCATCTCTGATGAGCCAGTCATTTTATCCCCTGCTGTAAGAAGGGGAGGGAGAAGGGGATGGGGAGGGTGTGAGGCAGGGAGAAGCAAAGAATCAGACTAAGAGTGATGAATGCAAACTGGTTTAGCTCTGGAAATCCCTGGATGGGGAGGAAAGGGAGTGTATGTGGCCGGGAGTGATGGTTATCCTCTTTTGTAATAGCAGATTACAGTAGTAATAGAGGCAGGAATGACCTTGCTTTGGTGGTATCACATGCAGCATTAGTACAGCTCTGAGGGATTGGGAATGTAACCTAGAGGAGAAAGCACAAATCTTCCTGCATGAACTTTATTGGCTGTGCTTTGAAGTTATAAATCTGATGTCTTGGCAATCTTTAACCAAATCTTTAACCTTGATGGGCAACCAGGTTTCTTCAATTTAATGAACAGATAAGAGGCAGTCTGGTCTAGAAAAGTTGTCTTCATAAGCGGTGAACAGGGTTTTGTCACATGGCATCTGTTTCAGTAGTTAGTGAAGGGCTTAAATGCACTGATCGTAGAGCAGTCTACATCAGCAGCCTTTGCCTTCTGGATAAAGAAATCTATTTTAGATAAAGAAATTGAACTGCAGAAAATTTGCTGAGTAATCCGTTCATAGTCCCATTGGTTTGCGGCTCCTCAAAGGAAACGTGTGCCGCAGCAGCACGTTTTGGTGGCAGCAGATGTCTGCTGGGTCCTCTGCTGTGGCCAGGCTGGTGCTGAAGGGTGTTGCTTTCTGCGGTGCTTACCAGGCCTGGTACACTCCTTCCGTTAGAAAACTCAACCCTTTCCTTCATGTTGAATGGGTGGGAGAACAGGAAAGTACAACAGCTTCCTCCTCTTTGAGTCTTTGACTTTGTATCCATGTTTCTTGGAAGACAAAAATGATGAGTTAAGGATAAGCATAAGCCTTAGGTTTTAATCTACTCTGTATTTTGAATGTGCACTGTCAGCCTTTCTCATCAGCATGTTTTGAAATTATTTTAGTTTGCATTATCTTTAGACGTGCATTTTGTCTCCTGCACTTGGTGCATGACATCTGTCACTGTTCATTTCACTAAAGTTCCCTCGTTATAATCTGATATTTCCTCTTCCTCTCCATGCAATTCTGCACTGGTATTTAATAGCCCACATCTTAATGTGAAAAGGCTATTACTTATTTAAAATGTATACCTGGAAGTATACGGTAAAGTGAGACTACTTGAGACATTCTATCTGAAAAAAATGTAATTCTTGAACATGAACATCAGTAGCTGTTCCCTGCCATATCAAATTTGAGCTTTGCAATTGTTCAAGTATTTCCAGTTTTAACTTCACCAGGGAGTGGTGATTAGAAATCAGTTTTGTTTTAAGATAGCTGAGGTGACTGTTTGGCTAAGATTGCAGTTTAGATATGTTTCCTTCTGCCTAGTCACAGGATGCAAGATATAGGTTACTGTGTAACTGGTTTATGACTTATCCCTGATATTAACACCTCTTGAAACACTCTGTGCAGCTGCAGCAGATGGTCAGGATGAGAGCCGAAGGAGATGGATCAAAGTGGAAGGCATCACAGTAGGCAGAAACTGTGCTTGTGCTAGGATGAGATACCAGAGTATAAATATAACTTCAGCCTAGCATTAGAATAACTTCTGCTGATTTCTTTTTTCCAGTGTATCCAATCAGCACGTACACCCTATCTAAGGAACACGAAGCAATAACCTTACTTTGAGTATGTACGGGTATTTTAAGAAGCTAGTAGAGATATTACCAAAATAATATTTGCACATTAATGCTTAGCATATTTATGTTTCTTCCAGTAAATCCATGAGATAAAAGGTATTATTCCCATCTCACAGTCAGTAGGAGAAAGGGAAAAATAAATGACTTGCCATATATTGGGCTATGAAATGCTGGTGGAGTTTGGTTGAAGTGACCTGCAGTGTTAGGTTTAGTCCTATAGTAAAATGCTGTAAAAGGCAACATGAGAAATTAATTTTCTGTCATAATAGGTGATTCTGTAATCAATGGGATCTCGACCCATCCTTGCTTTCACTCATTAATTGAAATCTGCCCCATGTTGTAAGGTCCAGGGAGATACTCCATGGCCAGCAGTGGTTTGGACAAGAAAGAGGAGGGGATTCTGTTGGTCTGAAGTTCAAATTGTGCTATGCAGCATAGGAATCCCAGCCATGACTGCCAAAATTAACTTTTTTTTAAATTGGATTTAATAAAGAATGAGTAAGTGGAGAATATGTGAGCTCCTGTTCCTACCAGGAGAATGCTTTACTCTGTGAGATGTGAGGCATATTGTCAAGGTGATGTGGTGAAGCCTGTACTCCTTTTTCACAAATTCGCACCATAAGATTTCAGGAGCTACATGAAAACCTCTCTCCTTGCTTCTTCTTACTTTCTCTCCTCACCTTGCAGTATAGAACAGGCCTGTCTTGGTATGTACTGAATGATCTTAGGCTTTAATCAGCTCAGAGGCCAAGCAGGCTCAGGGAGGGACTTGCTTTCTCCTTAACCACTGGCTGGGTAATTGCCACCTGATAACTGTGTGAGATGTCACTCGTGTTTGTAAAGAGCTGCCTAATACTGAAGTATTTTTTCAGTCAGCGAGTGGCAGGGTTGATAGGATTAATGATACTGCATCTTATGTAGCACCTCTTTTTTTAAGGCTGCATGGCTTAGAGGAATTAAAAGCAGAGTTTGTAGGCATGTTCACATTAGAAGCTCTGAGTGGTTCTTGTGGAGTTCCTTAGTAATTAATTGTAGTGACAGACACTGTATGTGACCCTCTGATAACACAGAATCTGAAATCATTGTTTTGACAGCAGCACTGCACAAAGTGGATGTTGGCTTTGTGCGTTTAAGTGTGAAAATGTGTGGTGGCTAAAGAGTTTTCTTCCCAAATATTCCTGAACTTGGCCAGAGTTAATGATGCTAGTAAAGAGCACGGATTAGTCTAGTGTATTAGCTCTTGCTCCTTTAGGATATATGATTAGCAATCCCACGGTCAAAGTCAAAAATGGAATACCTTCTATTTCTGTAGCTGCAGATTGTGTATTAATTGAGAAGGGAAAAACAACGATGTGTAAATGTGACCAGAGGAAAGAAGTATTGTAGCAACAGCTGTGGAATGAAGTGCGACAAACATAGCTGTGCTAATTTTACTTGCTTGTTTTTACTCCTACCTGCATTTCAAAACTTCATTTTTTTTTTTTTTTACCTGCTAGGCTGCAAGATCCTTCATTTGTTCAGGCATTATTTATGCAACGGATATTGTAGTAAATTTCCCAGTTTATCTTGCATGTTATGAACTGATTTTATTTTAACAGCTTTTTCAGGTGGATATAAAATAGGAAAATGATGCTATTATAAGATCAGAGGAAAAAAAGTTAATGTCTTCTTGCCTTTTACCACTGACCCTTTGATAATGCAAATAGGTAATTCTTAGGAAAGCAGATAGGAATTACTGTGTTGGATTTTTGGATGTTTATTTTAGAGAGAAAATGTAGTCAAAGGTGGCAATATTCTCAGTAATAAAGCAATTGCAATAAATACTAATAAACACGTGAAAGCTGTTGCATTTCCAACTTATTTGTTCTTTGGTTTGTCAACTTCTGTATCTGTATATTAAAGTGTTCACGATGGTACCTTACCTTTTCCACAGAAAGTTTTTCTAATTGTTTGCTTTTCTCTTGTTTCAGAACAGAGAGCTCCAGATTATGAGAAAGTTGGATCATTGTAACATTGTCCGATTGCGTTATTTCTTCTACTCTAGTGGAGAGAAGGTAAGAACAAAAATCAAAGGAATGCGTCCTGGTAACTGTCTGGGGTATAACTGGACTGTCTGAATGTATGGAGACAGAATTGTGAAGATATCAGACATTTACTACTGAGCAAACTCTAAAATGGTGCCCAGCAGGTCATAGTGGACCAGATGTTTTTCAGTATAGAAGTGTGTGGTCCATAAGGAGTAGTGTTGCACTAAAAATACAGCAAGGCTGCCATAGATTTGCATATGCACTGCCTCTTTCTTAATCTAGTGGATCACAGCTGGGCTTTATGTGTTCTAGCACTACCTTTCTATCTGTGCAGATATATGTGTTTTCTAGGATTCACTGTTAAGCATTTTAGATATAAAGCATTTATGTGACTTTTCCCAGAACCAGTCTTTGTATGCTTCTGCCCCCCTTCCTTGTGCATCTGTTCCAGGTGCAGGCTGAGTTTCAGAGCCTGAGGAAAGAGTAATGTATGATCATGTGATTGTATCAATTGTCAGAATGTTTGTGCTCCAGAAGAAAGAGCAAATAGCTGGATTTAATAACTCTCAAGAAGTAGATACATTTATTTTCGTTCAGTCCAGGTTTAAAAGTTCCTTGGTTTTTTTAAGAAGGGGTTACAGGGTTTAGTTTTAATGTGAAATTATAATGTATTCCTTATCTAAGTATGTATCAGCATTTTACAAATCATAGGAGAATTCAGGATGAAATGGACTTCAAGATGACATCTGATCCAACCTTATCCTTAAAGCAGGATCATCCATGGAGTAAAAGCGAAGTCATTGTGGTCTGTGTGGGAGTTAATGAAAGCTGTGAGGTTGGGAAATGTGCTAGATGACCTTCTGAATTTTCTCTGATCTTTCTATATATCAAATATTTATATAATTTATAGAAATACTGCCTTTTTTTTTCATTTTTAAGGCAGATTGCATCCTTAGCTGTCTTCAGATGGTGATACACTGGTCCATAGAGCTATAAAGGGCTGTGTATGAGAGCTGATAGCTACTGGCAGGCCTTTAACTGCAGGTTCATGAAGTGGGTCAGCAGATTGGGAGAGGCAGCCCACCCCTTTCATGATCTTTGGAGCCAGAAAAGGAGCTGACGTCTCCAGGATAAGTTGCCTTTGTCTTGTGCTGTGCACAGGGGGATAATTGGAGGAGATCTGCTGTTACCTGAGAGGTGTTTTGTGGGGGGACCTGGCCCTGTATCTTGCCTGTGCCTATAGAGAGCCTGCAAAACTACAGCATTCAAGAAGAAATATAATTTAGGGTTTAATTTTTTTAATCAACCTTCCCTTTCCTTCCTCACTCTTGGATGATGCTAACAAGCATTTTCAGCTGTATATGTTTTGTTGGTAGTGCAGTGTTGTTTTTTTAAGCTGTAGTTTGTTCGTAAACAGAAATGCTTCAAGCAGCATGAGTACAAAAAGGAAAATGCTGTGAAGGAGGGTTTGGGTTTGGGATTTTTTGTTGGTGGTTTGCTTGTGATTTTTAAAACACCTTGTAACTTGAGTGAAGTAGAATTTCCTGGACAGATGAGACAGCTGCCTTATCTAATGGCTTTCAAAAACCTCCTGCAAGCAGTGGAATGTTAAAACTGCTCAGAACACTGTCCCAGGAGCTTTTGTGTAACAGTAACTTCAGAAAAACTCTTTTGGAAATCTTTAAATGAAATTGAGCTTGAGACTGTATTTTCCATTCTGCTGTTTAAACTCCTCGTGGCTGATTTTTGGCAGCACTTTCTGCTCCTTGATCTTCATGCCTCTGCTCTGTGCCTTTGAGATCCCCACTGCTACCCTGTTGCAAAATAGGACAAATGGGAAGCAGTCCCTGGAGCCAGCACACACCCAGCAGAACATCAGCAGTGTAATGCTGCAGTTCAGGTTGCAAGGTCTCTTGCAGTTCAATACAAAATGACACATAATTGGCTTGCAAGTATTTCCATGTAGGTGGCAGCATGTGAAGATAACTCTGTGATGGCGTGCGTGACTCCTGCCCATTCTTGCAGCTCTCAGGAAACACCTGCAGAAGAAGCTGTAGCAAACACAGGCTGAGTGTTAGCACAGCAGCTTGCCACAGCTTTCCCTCCTTGGACTCTGGGGTATAACAGGCTGCTGTTCTTGCCTTGTAGCAGACTGGTTCTCTGCTAGGAGGAAAGGGGCTGGAGTTTGTTTGGGAAAAGCTCTAGTCAGGAGCAGGTTGGTGTTCTCAAGTTGATGTGGGAAGGAAGGAGAACGTTTCTTATCATGCTTTTGTCAGTTTTGGGAAGCAATAGCATCTTGTCCTTCATATTTCCCTCATAATCACACTGTCTGTGGGTTGGAAAAGGAGAAAAGTGTAATGTCCCACCTGGTAACCAGGAAGGATGTTTAGGAAGCAGTTGCAGATACAGATGGTATGTCCCCTCACAGGTTTATATAAACTGATTAGTGAAGGCACGTCCAATGGGAAGAGTAATATAAAAATCCAGGAATTGCATAGCAGAAAATGTAGTGATGAGTTGGGCTTGCAATTGTTGACAGTCTTTGTGAAGAACTTGATGATCCTCTGCCATTAATCTGTGTTTGTGATAATTAACTCATGTCTAGCAGCAATGGGAAAGTCTCAGAGGTAACTCCTATACTGCTGATCTCATGAATTACATTTTGATACTTATCTATATCAAGCATTCTTTTGCATAAATGTTTTTATGCCACTGTGTACTCCCATCTGTCCATGTTGCTTGGACTTCACCCTTCTTCCCTGGTGCTTGACACCAGCATCCCTAAGCCCAGAGACTTCTCTTTCTGGATGGGTTTGGGTTTTTTTTGTTTGCTGGTTTGGTTTTTCTGTTTGTTTTGTGGGGACTTTTTTGTTTTTTGTTGTTGTTGTTTTTGTTTTGTTGGGTTGAGTTTTTTGTTGTTGTTGGGTTTTTTTTGGCGGGGGGGACTTTCAAGAAGCTTAAATCTGACTTAATTTAGATATACTTCAAAGGATTTCTCCATATCTAGTCAGACTGACACTCTTTGAAAGCCATGAGCCTAACAATCACTTCAGTTCATTTCAATTGCTAGGTATTTTTAGACACTGAGGAACCTTAAAACTGGCTTCATTCTAGCAAAACAGGAGGTTTCATTCTTGATTGGAAAACTGGAAAAGTATCAAATAGAAAAATAAGTCTAAAAAACACTTGCTGGTACAACCATTCTTTAGCTGTGTCCAAGTTGTAGCTCTAGTTTGTAGAGATTTGGAGCTCTCCATTAGCTGTTTCTGCAGGCTATGTGGAACTGGTTGAAGGGTTTGAGCTCCCTATCTTTTCTTTTTTTCTTGTGATGAACTCTCCTTTTTATGTCTCCCATTTGCTTAAACTTCTTTCCTTCTTTTGACAAAAGCCATAAAGCCTTAGCAGCATGAAAAATCGTGTATCAAACATGGCTTTGACTGATTTCTTCTCCTTTCTTTTCTGTGACTGAGTGACTCCCTCTTGCCTGAGCATCTTTGAATTTATATTGCCTTTATATAGCAAAGTGTATGTGTGTATATATATACACATGCACACATAGTTATACCTTTATGTATATATATAGATATAAAAAGTTGTTCTGAGTACTAAGTATTAATTATGTTTGACTAATAATTTCTAGTCTAAAAGAGCTCAGAGAAGGTACGTAATTTATATTAAGATGACAGTTGACAGGCTTGGCATTCAAGTTGCCTCTATAAGCTCTTTCCTCCTCCATTCATTCTTTTTGAAAGTTTACAGACATTTGTCAGACCTGTTGGATAACCAGTTTTTTCAAAAGCCACTTCCTTAATGAATTTGTCAGAGTAGATTCTGACTTTCTTATTTTGAGGCTGTATGAGATATCTGATAGCAGGGCACTGACTTCCATAGCTGTAATGTGCCTTTCAGTAATCTAAAATGTGTAATTATATCTGGTGGAATGAGCCAGACGGAAAGAAAATACAACCAAATAATGGGTTGAATGGTGTATGAAAGCTTCTTCTTCTGAAAGTAGTCACAAGACTTTTCCATGCTGTATTTCTGTGATTTATAGTTTTCTAGGTAATTCTTAAAGAAAATGAGCAGGATTTTAGGTCTACCCAGCTCCACTGTTTGATAGCTTCGGTATTATGCCTTAGGATAAGATCTTGAACAAGATGCCTGGTTTTTCTGTCAGCTTTCCACTGCACATCAGACAGTATTAGGAAGGCATATATTTCAGAGTTGATTTTTGCTACATTTCCTTAATTTCAGGAACTGCTTTACATTTAGCATGATACAAAAATGTAGGTCTTGATTTACTTTTGTGGGGGGGGTGGTCTTGCCACCTGTCCTTTCTAGCCTAATTCTGCTGAGAACCTTTCAAGCCATGTTCCAAGGCAGGGCAAGCATAAATATAGGAAATTATTCCTTCGACTCCTTTGCTAGGAGTATTCCCTGATGTTTTATAGAATGACCTAACTTCTTAAATCAGTGGCTGTCAAGTAAAATTACTCAGCTGTGTAAAACCTGAAATAAGTTCCTAATTCTGCCTTTTTTATCCCTCTCTATTTCTGGTTAGAACTTTGTGGCATTTTGTAACTGTCAGTTTTTCTTGTATGGATACTTTAGAGCGTTGAATAGACTGCTTGATCCATACCTTTGTCCAAAAGAGGATGAAAAGTTACTGAAGTGATTTGTTTCTGCATCAAATCAAAGTAAATACAATTTTTGTTGAGTAATTGCACCTGTGGTTGTGTCCTTTAGTTTTTCCTTCTTAAGGTGGCTTAGTATTCAGAGGAGTGAAAGCAAAAATGGAAGCACAGAGAGATCACAAACAGGCAATATGCTGACACTTTTTTGGAGGCTGAGCTGGCCCTTCTGCATGCTCTAATTGATGTCAGGTCTTATTTAGCCTTAGCTATAAGGGCATGTAGCCAGAAGTCCATGAAGACTCAGGATGGAAATTTACTCCCATAGACTTAGGCTGAAGTTTAAAATAAACATGCAGGAGATACATGTTGAGCTGCATCTATAAGCTTCTGTGCACGATCTCATGGGCTTTGGCAGCACTGGATTAAATGGCAATGAAGAAGTTTGGAAGAAGAGGGCAATTGTCTCATTTGCAAGTTAAATCCCTGTCATATCCTTCCCCTTCAGAGAGGCATGAACATCACCATTATTTCTTGCAGGAGTGTTCAGATGAGTCCTCATGTAAGAACCATGCATTCTGTTCCTGTTAAAATGAGAACTATTTGGTTTCTTAATTGAACTTAAAAGAAAAAATAAAAAGAAGTTACTGCATAAAAAGGGCAATTACCAGAGCCTTGAGCCCAATTTTGCTCTGATAGTCTATGTGAATGTTTTGCACCAGCCTAGTAATGTGCTGAAGGGCCATCACTAGAGATGAATTTAGTAACTAGCATTCATCCAGTCCCTGGCAGATCTTGTGTGTTGTCAACAAAGAAGCAATTAATGCCAATTATGAGGAGTTTTGTGATGTTGGTATCTCTGTAATCCTTGCCTGAGGACTGCCAAGCTCATTTCAAAAAGGGCAGCAGTCATCATATAATGATTATCAGTTACTGCTGTTAGGATTCGCAACAGGCTGGGAATTTCCTTCGTTGTAGTTATGAGCAGTTTCTGGTTTTGAGTGGGTTTTGTTATTAGAAATAGCAGTTTTGTCTGCCTGTGGTAGGGCTTCACAAGAGTGGAGTAGGCAGCAGTGGCTAGATCCTTAGTGTGGGAGGTGCATGCAGTGAAAATAGGAAGCTCAGAGATTTCTCTCTAGGCCAGTGAGCCATCCAGTGCATCTGGTTGGTCGCTCTTCTGTTCTTGAGTCATTCCTCTGCCAGCTCTAGCTCCTGCTCTCATCTTCCCAGTGTTGGATGGCCATTAGGAAGGCAGCTTGTGGTGTTTGTCCTGAGGCAGGCATGTAGTTTGAACCACGATTGTGTATTGTCTTGTCTAGCTTTTTGTCATGGATGTATCCTGATTCAGAAATTCATACTCACTCTGGAAGGTAGTGAACAGTCAAGAAAACAGGTGGATCTCCAAAGACTCTGCTTTTTGTTTCATCATAAGGTGTGCAGGACAGTCCAGTGATTCAAACATCATCTGTTCATTTTCATCTTCCAGCAGACCTATGGCAACAGTTTATGGCACAGTGAGTCCCTGTTCGGGAGTTGGGGTTCAAATAGCCCAGATCACTTATGTCAAAGAGGATAGCTCAGTCCCGCCTTTGAGACGTTGGGTAGATGTTTCCAACTTCATAGAAATTCGCCTTGGAAGTACATCTATAAGCTTAAGGAATTCACAGGGCAAAAAATAAACAACAATCATCAGGGATTCCCAAATTATTTTAATGTGTGACCTTTTCCTTTACAGTAGCTGCTCTTTAGAGGGCAAGACAGCTCAGAAAATGTTTTTTTTTTTCTTCTGATAAAGAATATCTTAGTGCATCACCTAAGAACCTCTACTCTTTCAGTGATCAAAGGTAGATAATATAAACCAGCTGGCTTCAGACAAGACCCAAGAAAGTTGTTAAATACTAATTTCTTAAATACTTATTTTATTGGGAGGGTTGACTTCTGGCCTTATGTTGCCATCACAGCTTACCCACTTGGTAGTTCATACCTACCTAACATGACAGTGTTTTGCTGAAGAGTAATGAGCATTACAGAGCAGTTTGCTAAGTTTTGACATGTAGGCATAGGAACATAACTTTTGGTACAGATCTCAGTCATGAAGAGGGAGGGATTAGGAAAGAAGATACCTTGCCCAATATTTGCAGTAGTGTTAGAAAGTATTGGTATCTTTCTGAACACTGAAGTTGAGTCTTAACTGTTCTTACACCCCTGCATTTATCTGTGTGAAACTGCAACTGTATCTCTAGGCTTACACTCCCTTTTCTTTGGTGGCAGCCAAAGCTCTGTTTTGAAATAGATGTGGTTGTAAACTGCAAGTAAAAACAGGCACACGTGGCCACTGGATGTCACCATTCCTTCATACAAATAAGGTCAGCTAGCAAATATTTTGCATTTTGAAATATTTCTTGAGTATCATGTCTACTCAGTAGTTAGAGTAGAAAGGCTGCAAATTTTTGCTTTGTCTTTGAAAGTGTATCCAAAGTCTTTGTATCCTTAATGTACAATGTCAGCCTTCAAGATAAGGAAGGTGGGTCTGTCATGGTGCTTGATAAAGGAGTGTGAAGTGTGTGCTGGTTGTGGCTTTAAGAAAAGTAAAATAACATTTTTCTGAATCTAGGGCAAAAACTGTGACTTTGTGTATTGTCTAAATCTAGATGCCTGCATCAGGGTGAAGGGCGTATTTTACCTCATGTTGACACTCCACTGTTCAAATAATGCACTCTCAAAAAAGGCATAGTCTGCATGAAATGCTGAAAGGCATTTTCTTGCTTTCCAACTCAAAGGTAAATCCATCAGGTGCTTTCTGACAGAACCCTTGCATTGCTGCATCCTGTCACTAACTGCTCCGTGCAGCACCTACCTCTGAAACATCATCAGTGGGGTGCTGTCATATCCTAAATAAAAAATCCTCCTGGATAAACTGATTGGCTTATTTACCTCATACAGCCCTAATACTGAAGCCTTGGGGTCATTTTAATAATAAGTACATTTTGGAGGCATATTACTTAATTTTAGGTGCATTGCTTGTCTGTGTGCATTTAGCTTGAGGCATATGAAGTGACTTTCTTCAGAGTGCAATTCCACATTTATTTCTCCTAATGCAAAGTTAGCTTAAGAAACTCCTGTGTTGTTCATGTCCTCTCAGTTATGCTCATACAGCTGATCAGGTGGAGTCCATCAAAAACAAGCAAAAACCCATCCCAAACCACACCAGAACCACTGTCACACTGTTACTGATTTGCCAGGAGATGAAACTGAAATGGGCATGTTCATCACTTTTCCCAAATGCTGAGCAGTAAATATGGTCACCCTAAAGAAAGAGCACCCAGAATAGTTTCTTAACCTTTTTACCCTATTACTTGATGTTCAGAGAAGTTTTCCTTAGATTCCACATAGGCCTTGACAGTTCAGGAATACTTCCAATGTCTTATTAGATGCTGGCATATTATCAGAGTAAGAATTTTCATTTTGCTGTTAGTTTGGTGTTTGGCCTATATGACCTCCCTGACTTCTATCATGATGGTGGTAAATAAGGGAAATAGTTGGACTGTGACTGGCTTAATATTGGTTGCTGCTTTATATGTGCATGTTGTAAATGCAGTGTGTCTGATAAATGAAAACAAAAGCTTGTAGGAACCACTTTGGATCAATTTGAGGTTTGTCGAGGTAGGGGATGATCACAGAGAAGTAATATTTTAACTATCACTGCAAGGAACCATTAGAAAAGTGAATCTTTGAATTCAACAGCCATTGCTTATTTTAATTCAATAGCTGTTTCTTTATATTGGCCTCAAGCACAACTGGAGGATGCTTTAAACAGATTACTTCTGTGGACTGAAAGAGACAAGAGTTTTAAATGGAGTTTGACACCTCCAGCCTTTCCTTTGTCAGTAAGGCAATGTTTTCAATTTTATTCAGTCCTCAGCCACATTGTGTGTAATACCCATGTACTTTCATCCTGTTTTGTCGCCAATTTCTGGCACAAGAAAAAGAATGAAGCTGCTAAAATGTTTTGGCTCTTGTGTCCTAGTCTTTCTCATGCCTGTTATTATGGTACAGGTTGCATGAGTATTTACTTGCATTAAGTATTTCCCACCAAAGTGAAGCAGTGCTTCTTGAGAGGTGCGGAGCAATTTAATGGCAAAGCACTGATTATTTTGCTATGTCTCGTTTTGGAGCAGTGTTTGTCACCTGAGGAATCATGTGCCAAGTGACAAAAAGCTTCTAGCACTCTATGCTGGTCCATGAGCTGCATTGCTGAAGTCAAAATGCTAATGAAATACTTCTGATTCTGGGTTTCAGGATCTGGTGTTCTGCCCTTCCTCTTTTTTATTTTGAACTGTACACGGTCATAATCTTAGCAGCAAGCACAGGAGAATAAAAATACACTTGACCTGCAACAGAAGGCTAGTAAGCCCAAGGGTCTTTAAGGAGAAGTGAGTTATTTAATGACATCTTGTGTTTGCTTTCTGTATTTCATATGCTGCAGCTTCTCTGGTCTTTTCTGTTCTCTGTAGGTAATTTCAGACATGCTTCTGACAGTCAGGTTACCTTGTTTTGTTCCCAGACCAGCAGTTTTGAAACAGCAGTATGGAAACAAGTCACTTGTGGAATATGTGGTGAGGCTCCCTGTAATGGAAAGATAAGCCTTGATCGTCCCAGTTGATCCTCGAGCAGTTGCCCTCATTTGGCAAGCTCTTTGAGCTAACCCTGTTTCCTACTGCAATACATCTGGGTCACTGGAAAAATATGTGTTTAGGAGGAATGCATGAGGTAGGCAAACCAGGTTACATCATGCTCAGAGCTTGTCAGGCCATGACTGCTTCCTAGCTTGTCCTGAATCTTGTTCAGGGGAATCCAGGTAACTTGGATATTATTTTCATCCAGTTCATGCTCACTGAGAAGGATCAGGGCTCATGTAAACTCTTTCATGTATGTTTATCAGACCAGTGCCAGATGACATCAGGAGGATGTCACTCAAAACACTTGAATAGTCTTTAATTCATTATAGCAGTCATTAAGAGAACCTCTGGAGTCAGTTGCGTGTGGTAGGGGTGGAGTATGCCGCTACTTACGTGGCCAATGGCATAAGCCTTGCATTTATAGCTGCATATTGGAGTTCTGGGTCCCTCAAGTGGTACATCAAAACTTGATAGTTGATGGGGGGGGGGAAAGGTGTTCTTGTGCCTTTCTGTTCTGTGTGATACACATTTACACAGGAGCAGCACCACACAAAACCCACGCTGTTTGTTCAGGTACTGCGGATGGCATCAAAACTCAGAAGTGAAGCCTTCATCTCTAAGACGCAAATGCCTCAAGGTTTTTTGTGCTTGTGTCATGATATTGAATTGGTCCCATTTTTAATAGCATGTAAAATTAGAAATAAAAATGGAGGCGCTGAAAGCAAAGCAAAGATTATACGAACTAGAGAGTAGTTCTGTAGTTCTAAAAACTCACTGCTGTGAAGTAGTGTAGACAGGGTTTACTGATCATATGCTTTACTGTTTTACATGCGTCCTTTTGTTTGTATTATGAGAGGATTATAAAATCACTGTAATTTGATTTTTACTCATTTTTTTCCTCTAATGTCTCATGTAAATCTTTTTGATACATGAAACATGAATATTTGGATCAAAGTCACCAACCTCAGTAACAGTACTCGGTGAAGTGATTTGTCACCAGTAAGACTTTCCCATCCTCTGAGAGGCAGACATTTAGCATATTCATCAGGTTGTACCTACACTGAAGCAAACAGCATTCATATTCATGTGACTGTTTTCTCTCATGGTTTACAGATTGCCTTACCAGCATAAGCTAACTTTGAATTTTTTAGGACATTTATTTTTGGTATTTTATAACTAAACCTTGAAAGCTCTGACCTAAGAAGAGGCGGTGGATGAATTTTATTGGCTTGAAGTGAGAGTCAGGGAAAGAAGAACTTTCCTTGCTGCAGGAAAAGTGCTAAAATACAAGTGGTTTTGGTTTGTTTTTTTTTTTTTCCTTGCATATATTTGCACATCTGTGGAGTTCCAGAGCTGTCTGGTATTTCCTCTGCACTGCTGGTAGTTGTCCCTTCTCATCCATTTCAAAAATTTTCTTCTCCCCAGATTGGTGCCCAGAAGCCTTCCCATTATTGTTCCCAGTTTCTGGGATGGCACTGGGAGAAGCACCAGCATAGGCAGGGTCTTGGAGGCTGCTCCTTGTCTATGTTTGGGAAGTATGATAAGACCAGATAGATACAAGTTGGTGGGCCATTGTCATTTGCTTGGTGCTGTGCTATTGCCACTGTCATTTAAGCAATGATATTAAGAAAAGAGCTTGTTTTGTAGGGAAGAATGACATAGGCAGGGCCATGCAAGGTGACTCGGTCTAATAGGAGGTATTGATAAGAGCTATTAAAATGTCCTGAAAATACAAGCCTTTATTGTCAAATAAGGGCGAGCAGAGTTCTTGAATTCTGAGCCTTTAAAAACACACAAAGCCAGCAGTTCTCTGCGTATGTATTCAATGTGTGTATTTCTCTGTGTGTTAGCACGTACCAGACTGCTGCTCTTTGCTGTCGCAGGACAGCAGAGCCCTGTGAGAGAAGCACACCTCACTCTGTGCTTGGAGTGGTGGGTCAAGTCACAGTAGAGTAGTATTAAATTGCTGTAGCTAGATGAGGTTTAGGTTCAGGTGTTAAGATGTAGATAGCCAGTGGATCTTCTGACAAGGGCCTCCAGTTGAAGACCTGGGAGCTCTGTGCTGTTTCCGTCTGTATAAATTCTCTATGTATTATCTTTCTCTATAGAAGTTCTAGGTGATAAGATAACAGGCACAGGAGAGATTACTTCTACTTACTTCACTAGCTCTCAAAATAATTTTTTATGCTGAATTAATTGATTTTACCCACTCCCCAACATTAGATGTATTCATAATTCTGGTAGGTTTTGCACTGAAGGCTGCATTAAAATATCAGAAGTCTCTTTAAGACCTGTTTCACTGCTGAAAATTCTCAGTTTTGCAGTTAGGCACTATATGATTATAGTGCTTTGACATTTAAGTCCTCTTTGTTCCTTCTTTCCTTTGCTAATGTATAATAAGGTACTTTATTATGTAACAAAGGCTACTTTTGTTGTTTCTCTGTGTTGTGTTCACATGAACTTCTAACTTAATCCTAGATATTAAAAATTATACTTGAGACTTTGGTTTTGGCTTGTTCTCTTTTGTAATGAATAAGTTCATATGTTTAAGTTGGAAATAACTGGGACATAGAAATACCTGCAAACAGAATGGTTACAAATTTTAACGCTGGCTTACTGTATACAAATGGTTAATATGTATTAATCTCTTAGTAGCTGGGAATTCAGTAAGATCAAAGTAACATTTCTAAAAGATGAAGGTTGTTTGAACTTTTTTGATGTGTTGTTGTTGGGGGCTGAGTTTTGAGCTTTTAAATTTGCACTTCTTGGGTTTTGGCAGGTAAGGGACTAATGAGTTAATAGGCTGTTTTAACTAATTATGCAGATGTTACCTTGAAATACTCTCCTAATGAAAATATTGACTGGGCAGAACAATTATATCCTTGTCTCCATTTATAATCAGAAAATATCTTACATAGGAGACCAGAACAATTAACATGACCTTAAACATAAGTTTGACAAAAGTATGAATGCACAAGTGCAAAGCCTAAATAGTTCCATGGTAAAGATGAGACTTAAAATGTCCACAGCTTTCTCATCTTTTAGGTTTCTCTGAACACTTTGATTATACTTCATGCCTCAAATCTAGTGCTGATTTGTTTTTCTTCTTTATTCTCTTTCAGAAAGATGAGGTGTACCTCAACTTGGTGCTGGACTATGTTCCTGAAACAGTATACAGAGTTGCCAGACATTATAGTCGGGCCAAACAGACACTCCCTATGATTTATGTCAAGGTAGGTAACTGACAGATGTGGTTAGGTGAAGCAAGATAGTACAGAAATACGCTGTGGATACTCTTTTCTGACATAATAGTAAATTTTCAGAAATTTCTAGAAGCAAATAGATCTTGAGGCAAGGAAAAAATTTAGAATTACTTGTTGTTATTGTGAAGGAAGAATAGAGGGTTGAGACTTAAACACTCCCAATTTCTGACCTTGCAGAAATCTTGGAATGGGTTGGGGATACTGAGTGTGGGGGGAGTGTTTTGTTTTTGATGCAGCTTGGACGGAGACTGAGACCGGCCAGATTAGCAGCTTTCAGTTTCCTGAGATGGTGAAGACATAAGAGAACAAAGGTCAGGAACTGAAAGAGGATGTCAAGAGGATGTTCTCTAATCTGTTATCTTCCCCTTTTCCTGGCATATGAGTAAGAGTTCATGTGCTTTTGTTGTGGTCATGAAAGGCACATTTTTCTTTCTGCTTGAAGCTCATTGGCTTATGTCTTCAAAAGGGGTAAGGTGCTTGTATGCACATTGTAGTTTCAAAACCTTATTCAAGTTGTATACATCTTTTACATAGGAGTTAAAGTAAATAAAATTTCTCATTTGCTGTCCAACATGGGACCCATCTGGGGCCTCATAGTTCTGTTTCCTATATTGTGGTGAGCACAATCCACACATTAGTGAATGATGATGTTTTCACATGGCATTAACTTGTTAACATGGCACACAGATAATATTTAATGGAAATTACCAACAAAATTTCCTGATGCATATTGACTTCTCCAGACACCTCCTTAAAAGTATAATGCTTAATGTAAGGGCTGGCTTAAGAAAAAACTTCATTATTGAAATAATTACTGTTTGTAGCTTTCACCTTCGAAACTTTCATCTTCTTTCAACCAAATTGAAGTTTTGTGCCATAACTACATGCATAAATTGTAAATGGCATGTCTCTGCAATAGGCATTACTTTTACCTGATTTTTAAGAAAGCACAGAAATTTATCATCCAGCAGACTTCAAGGTCACTCCCTTTGGTCTGTTGGTGGAACATCATGTCTTCAGGTTATATGCTCCTCAAAATCTGTAGGCTTGGCTTTTGATAACTTGTTTATATATCTTTTGTTAGTGTTCTTGCCCTAATTGTTCTCGTTGTGGGAACTTGAGAAAATTGTTCTTCCTTACACTTTCAGAGAAAAATCTGCTTCAACTCTTTCATCTTGCAGGATGCCTGAGACTTCCTGTTCCAGGTAGTCTGGAAAGCTATTCTTGTTTTTCTGGCAAGGCTTTTATATAATCCTGTATATAAAAAGATCATTTCGCCTTAATGTCATTAAAGATTTTGCAATTTTCCAGGCATCTTGGCTACACAAAGGTCAGATCATACCTATTTGTTCACTTCTGATGGATAACTATGCAGGCAGAGAGCTGCTTTTCCCTGAATAACAAAGAAACTTAAAGCTGCACAGAAGCTGCTCTAGTAATCTTCTGGTTAATTTTTATTTGTAATTTCTAACCTGCTGTAAGGAGTCCTTGGAAATTTTGGGTTTGCTTTGTGGAGATGAAAGGCATACTTTATAAATCCCACATGTGTTAACTTGACCCCTCAAGTTAGATCAGTCTTTTGCATTATTTTGCAATACCCTTGCACAATACATACTTGAGGGACTAGAACAGGCAATTCGGAAAAAATGTTTGTTTGCTTTTCTTTGTGCAGAGTTGTGGTTTTCAGAAACAAGTATGAAAACCAGAGGCCTAGAGCCAAAATTCAAGCAGTTCTCTTCCCTCTCCTACTTTCCTGCCAAATAAACAACAAAAAACAAGGGGGAGAGAAAGTGTGACGACAAAGATAATGGTGAAAGAGAGGCAAACATGACCTGATATCAATATCAAGTAATTGCACCTGGTTATATAGACTATTAAAGGTGAACTGTGGAAAAATGTGCTTGTGAAAGCAAAGTGTGGAGTTGCATCCCTGGTATAGTGTCCTGCCTGTAGCTTGATTTTTGTTTGCGGGGACACAACAAAAATAAAAAATAATCTGGCAGCCTTTTGTCAACCTTAAAACAGGGCTTTCTATGCCTTTATGACTGTATGTGCTATACATCCTTAATTGTATCCAGCAGCTTTTCATTATCCATAGCAAAAAGTGTGTATCTCCAGAAGCTGGACATCCTCCCCCTGCCCTGTAAGCTTCCTGTGAAGTTCTTGGCTTCATAATACCTCCCCTTGCTGTGTTCTTCCTTGCTAAGGGGTTAGCCAGCCCTGGAAAGTGGGCAGAGAAAACTCTCCCTCAGCATACTAGTTTGCTGTGCCTTGCATAAACTTATTTTGAACAGTTGGTTTTATTTGCCTTCTGTTTTTGTCCAGAGATTTGAAATTAAAACGACTCTGTCCCCTCAGCAAGAAACACTGAGAGATTCACTTCAGTGACAGGCTGAGACACTACCCTTGTCTTTGGGCAATATTTAATATAGCTTCACTAACTAAAGGGTTTTCTTTTGGATTTTGTGGGGTGGTTTTTTTGGTTGTTTGTTTGTTTGGGGTTTTTTTAATAACCTGGAATACTTCACTGCTGTGAAGTGGCCTATTTGTAGAGCATACTGAAACTTTTTTTGGTATGCTTTTTATGATTGCCATTATTTACAAATGTTGGAAAACTGGCACAATTATTTCTTTGGAATTATGCTAATTGTGCTATCTCAAAGGACACATAAAAAGATGTGAAACACATGTGTGTGTATGTAGCAAAGGGCATGTGGGGAATGTATTCAAATACCTTGCCCACCTTCATAACCCTAGTAGGCATTCAGTATGGTCTTCTTCTCAGTGATTTTGTTTTTCTTCTAATAAGGGTTTGTGCTAAACTGACTGTTAACCCTGATTTGACTGGTATTTCTGTGTTCCAGTTGTACATGTATCAGCTGTTCCGGAGTTTAGCCTATATCCATTCCTTTGGGATCTGCCACCGGGATATAAAACCACAGAACCTCTTGCTGGACCCTGATACAGCTGTTCTAAAACTCTGTGACTTTGGAAGGTAAGCACATTTGTGGTCTGAAACCTAGTGAAGAGATCTTTCTTGATGCAACTTTGCCAAGAAATTCTCAGTGTCCCTTAGAAGGTTTTTATTTGTAGCTTAAAAGAGGAATTACTGCTATTCTATTTTCCCCCCAAAGTGAGTTCAAAGGAGTGGCAGGGAAGAGCTGGAAAAGGATATTAAGAGGGAGGGAATTAAACTTCACACCTCTTATTTTTGCAGGTATTAGAAAAATGAAATAAATACACCATGACATAGGGAAAATACTACAGCATGGAAAACCAGAACCAGTTGTTGCAGTGAAGTGTGTTTGGGCAAGAGAGGACAGGTGTGGTGGCATTGTAACTTAAAAAGGATGATGTTACACTACTCAGTCTACTTGCACTTACAACAATTCACTTAATGTTGCAAACACCATAGAGGCTCAAAATCAAAAGCAGCACTTCAATTGAAGCTCTTGGATAGTGGACATCTATGTTCTGGTTTCCTAAGGCACATTTATTTCTAATATCCACTCAGAATCACCTTTAGAGTCCAGCCCCTACCTTAGAACTGATACAGAAATTCTGGCAATCTGCAGTGAGACAGGACATAGATTTCTCTCTGAGAAAGTTCAGTCTTTAGATTGTGCTGTAACTTTGCAGACTAAAATAGTTGGGGTATATGTGTGAGAGGTCACAGAGGCTGCTGTTGCTAAATTTGCTTGCCCATAGTGAGTGAGAATGTCACATGGGGGTTATTCAGGCAGGGCATCATCGTGGCTGGTGCCTTGGGATCTCCTCAGCTCTACATCACCAGCATTGGGGCAAAGTAGGAATCATGCTGAAGCTCAACACTGACAATGCATAAAGGGAGTACTTACTATTTTTTATCAGTGGGAATTTGTTAAATGTAGTTTCTATATAGAAAACTGAAAACTGAGACACTTTAAAATGGGTGGTGGAAGTTCTTCACTGCAGGCTGAGAGGAGTGTCTGGAGAGCTGAACACTGGATTTGACTGGCTTGCAGTCAATTTTTTTCACATTAGTTACTATTTGGTGCTGTTTTGGTGAATGTCATATTTCCAAAAGGGCAGTAAGGGGAGTTTTGTCTTCCAGCTCCTTTTTGTCTTGCACTTGTTAATTAAGAAAGAAGTGTAATATGCCCATAGACTCATGTTCCTTAAGCAATGTGGTCTTGTGGCCCATTCTTTTCTTGGATTCTTTCAAAGAGAAGTATTGAGGCATTACTGTAGGTTAGCCCCTCTGTGGCTGATCGATTACAGTATAAGAGAAACGTTCATGTTAATTGTGGACCATTGACATGTGAATACAATGGCAAAGGCTTTTTGTTTCTTTGTCACTTCATATCAAGCTCCCTTAAGTAGCAAAGGAGCAGAATATTGTGATGGAAATTAAAAACCAACTGAACAAAAAGGCAAACCAACAAACAAAAACCCCAAGCAGACAAAAACACCCCCCTCAGTCCTTGTGAGTATCCAGAGCTTTTAAGCCTTAAATGGTGGCTACATTTGAGCTGTTTTCTGTCCTCTTTTCCACTGTAAACAAGCCTTTGTATCTGTCAAATGACAACTGGCAGCCTGTTTTTCACCTAGATTGTACTCAGAATTTCCTTTGCTGTCCCCAGTACAAGGAGATGCTTGTTGGATTGGACTGATTTCACAGTGAATCAAGGAGTCAGTTTGAATCAGCTTAAAAGAATATTGTACTTCAATATTTGGGAATGGGGAGTAGGTGACGAGTGCCAAAGCTTTGTGTTGGTGTGCCCAGCAATGTTGTAGAAGTGTTCATTACTGAAATGCTGTTGTTTTCTTTCCAGTGCAAAACAGCTGGTTCGTGGAGAACCCAACGTGTCGTACATCTGCTCTCGGTACTACAGGGCACCAGAGTTGATCTTTGGGGCCACCGATTATACCTCCAGTATAGGTATGTGTGTGCATTTCATTGACATCTGTACCAGCTTGCCTCGGTTTTTATCCTCTACTGAAGTGTAAAGGTTTCCAGAGATCTCAAATGTAATCCCCAGGGACTGAATTTGGTTGTAAATTGTTAGGTACCACTTTTTAAAGAAATACAAGTGTTTTGTAGATGGCTGCTGTGCTTTCTACACCTTTTGAGATTTCAGCATTAATTACACTAGGAAAGGGGCTTTTACAATGTAGAGGGGGAAAATCTGATTACAAGTGGAAAAAAATTCCATGTAATGTTGCCATTTAGTTTAAAAGTAAGTATGAGATCTCAAGCTAGAAAAGCATTTTTAGTAACTTGAAATAACTATAAAGAATGTCTGCAGAAAAACAGCTTCTGTTTCTGATGTGCTGTAAAGACATAAATCTGTAATTTATTTACTTGGCTTTTTTAGTAAAGAGTTTATAGGGGGAGGTGTGACCTAATGATTGAATTAAATTCTCTTTACAACTTTAATATATTGTGTACAGCAGTCCTCTAATTCAGCTAATTCTGCTAGCTCTTACTGTCCTTTAGTCATTAATTTTGAACACAAAGAACTCTTTCTATATACCTGTCACATGGCTGTGTCATGGAGATACTAGGGAAGCTGGAGGTTTCATGGAGATCAGGAACAGCCAAGTTTTCTTACAGTAGATAACCAAAAATGAACAGCAAAATGAAAAATCTTGGAAATGAACAACAGTGTGTTGGCTGGTTGTTGGTAACTACTTCAGATTTTCAGTCAAGATACTGCCCTGGGCTCCTTCTGAGTTCTAGTGCAAAAGAGAGCAGAATTGGCTCTCTGCACAATATTGGGGAACCTTTTACTTTGCTTATGGACTTGAGTCATTTAGGCAAGGTTTAATGTTTTCCAAAGGATTTTGAGATCATGATCAACTCTTGGTAGACTGTGTTTATAACCAGTATATTTCAACTCACTATGTTTGAACTAGAGTGAAACTCAGTGGCTGGCTGACTTGTTTTAACTCTGCAGTTCCTAAAGAGGAACAAAAAACCCCACCTCAGCATGTTCCTGAAGACTTCCCTGCTCTCATAAATTTTTTTCACATTATTTACTATTCAGTATGTATTGTAGCAACTCTTGCATATATTCCTAGTAGGAAAAAGAGGCAGAACCAAGAGTAGTCTGAGGAAAGTATGGCACAATAAAGATAGAAGGGCAGAACTTACTGTTGGCTGCTGCCAGAAGTGGCAGCCCCACCCCTGCACTTGACCCTGGATACTCTGGCTCTCACAGTTTACTCTTTAATTTGCTGATTCAGCATCAACTGACAAGAAATTTTGGCAGGTTAACTTCCTGCTGTGTGAGTGACTGAGTGCAATCAGCAGTACTGTGCAGTCCAGTAAGCAGCAAAGCCCAGGTAAAAGCAAAGTGTTGTGAGCTCATGAGTGAGGGAAAGGTGGCTGATCCCATTTGACATCTTTTTGCCAGCTGAGAGCTAATAGATTGGCTCAGCTGCATTATCAGAGTGCACTGAGACCTCTTGTTTCAGAGGATAGCTGCATAAAATGTGTATTTTATGTGTCAGCAGGAGAAGCTGCTTTTCAGATAAGCCTGTGAAGTGTCTCTTGCTCCAACTGCAGACCCTTGTTCAAACTGTGCTTTCCATTTTTGTTGTTTTACCTGCTGGTCTCTAAAATGGTTCTAATAAAAATTCCATTCTGAAGTGCAATTTTTCATTTGCCTTCAAAAATATCTTGAATTTCAGTCATTGTTCTGACTGTCTTGTGCCAAAAACCTCACCTGTCCCTCCAAGTCCTTTCTTTGAAATTTTCACTAAATTGCTTGAAAATTAAGTTAATACTCCTTCACTCTTCCTGTCCTATCCACCTTCCTCTTCTTTCTTAGCAGTCTTTGGACTTGGGAGATGAGCAGGAATAAAATGCTTTTACAAGCTCTACAGTTTCCCAGTGTTCTGCAGTATGCTAATTTCTAAGGGTTAAGAAATTCTAAGGGTTAATTTTGTGGTGCTGCTGTTTGTACATACCCCTTAGTTCTTGCTGGTAGGCAGCAATGGTGCATAGTGAGAACTCTTCCTTATTTCACATGGGATTGTTCATCCAAACTCATCCAGCTTGTTGGAAAACCAATCAACAAGCATATAGGGATTTATTAAAAGAAGGAAAAGAGTATGTAATTATTAGTGCTTTATCCATAGCTCAGAGTGTAGGGAACTGTGAAATGCTTCAGTATTGTAATGCTGCCTTTTAAACTTATATGTTGGCATGCTTGGTTTTTTTAGTTCTTGTTTTTCTTGTGAGTTGTTAGCATAACAACCTTTTCCACTGTAGTCTTTATCACTCTGTAGGAATGACTTGTGTGTGTGGTAACAAAAAGTGAGCTTTACATGTAAGGCAGGGATCTTTATTCCCCCAGTTAAATATCCTCTAGTAAAACTGTGGAAAAAGCTAAATCAATGAAGAATACAAAGCCAAAAAGTGTTCTAAGTAGAAATTTTCCTACATTATCTGCAAGGCTTCGAACTGTTTTTTGTGAGTTTTTGTTGTTTGTTAATGTTACTGCAGGGCTTATGATTATAATGCGCTGCAATAGGATAATGACTGGAAGGATTTCTGAGCAAGAAGTCCTTTTTAAGACTAGGCAGTGGCACTGGTGGCCCAGTACTTGACTGCACAGCCAGCTGCATTATGGCAATGTCAGCTGTTAGTCGTCTTGTTTAGCATTGTAACCAGGAGTTGCATTAGGCTGTCTGGCTTCGTCCAGGTTGTCTTTAAACACATGAATTTGTCCTCATGACATTACTTGCTCTTCAGTGTAGCAGTTCATTCCAGGATGTGTCTCTTCATCCTGGATGTCACAACAAACTGTGAACTGGCATTTAACTTCTAGGATCTTGATTGTTTCATTGAAGTGCATGACTTCAATTCTATCCCAAGAGGTCCCTTTAAAAAATAATTGAGCCAGGGATGTGATGTTTGTCACACTTCTGTAAAGTACCACATTAGTGCTGCATTTAAATACATACCATAGTAAGAGCAGCATCAAATCACATTTACTGCAGTTAGTGTCTTCAGCAGACCTGGGACTCTATTTTTAAAATAATGACCTGGGAAATGACCTATTAGAGTTCTTAGGTAGTCACTGTTGCCAAATAGCTGCAAGTCCCTACCCATAATAGGGGACTGTTATGTGACTGCATTAGAACTTTACAGGATTTTTCAGTGGTCAGGCACAAGTATTCATGTCAATTGGGTGCCTTCATAGCTTGTACAGATTGGGCCTTTGTGCACCTTTGGCTATGAATTCTGCAAGTGTGTGTGTTTGTGTTTGTCTCTAAAGCTTGCTGGGAATGGACATAGTTTACTTCCTGCAGCTGATTTGCAGGAGTTTGTTGTTGGTTGTTTGGGGTTTTTTGAGGGGGGGGGGGGAAGAGAGGGAAGTGGAGGGCTGCTTTGTTGGTTTTTTCCAAACCAAGCCCTTCAGCTGTGCCTTGACAGCGTTTTGGCTGAGGCTTCTTCTTTGCCAGTCTGTGTGTGTTATAGCATCCCAGAGTATGTTGATGGCATGGTTCTGGCTCTGCTGGGCATATGGGTGATGCTGCTGCTGAAAAACCCTGGAATGGGTGCCCATGTTCCCCTGCAGTGTCCTGGGACAGGCACTGGAGTAGGGCTGGATGCAGGTGTTTCTGTGGCCTCGAGCTCCTTTTGTATGGAAAGAACCTGAGCTTTGCCTCCATCTCATGTAGTTTTTCTCTAGGTGAGGTGACAGGGCAGGGGAGGACTCAGCAGATCCTGCTGGTGCTTCTGCACAACGAGGGACTGCTGCTCTCGGTGCTTTTGTTCCACCACTGCGCTGGCAGGAGTTGGGAGTGTTCCAGAGGGAACATTTATAGCCACTGTCAGGGAAAGATTGATCTGCATGACCATTGCTGGCTTCTCTTGGGGTGTCTGAAAATAAGTATCATCAAGTTGTTCATTCACGTTCCTAGCAAGCATGTGTTTCACCTCAGCAGTCTGGAGCAGAAGCTCCTTCTGCAGGTATGTGTAGTTGGCCTGTCTCAGAGTTTCTTGAGGAAGAACCACCACAAGGTGTGTCCCTGAACAGTTGCCAAACAGTCAGAAGGATTTGCTTCTTTCTCAGATGGCAACTTCCAGTGCTGAAAGTAAGCAGGTGTTAATTTACTGAGCTACTCTGCCACCTGTCATTGTAGTTTCATCTCTTCATTACAAGAGACTAGAGATACCTGTGTTTAGTTTTTGTTCCAAATACTGTAAAAAGCATATCTTTCAAGCATTTTCATGTTTCAGCCTTACTCCTTCTTGTCAGTCCATGGATCTGTGGTGGCTTGATGTGCAAAACTTCTACCAACATACCACACCTGCCTGTAATCTGAATTTTGCTCTTGTTCTGACATCCCAAATATTGTTTCAAACAAGCAGCAGTGAAAAGCACTTTGGGTCTGGCATTTGGCAACTAGAAGCTGTTGATTTTATGACTTCCCAGGGCTGCTTTACTGACTTTTGGTTTGTTTCCACAGTTTCCAGAGCAGCAGCTTTGAGTCACCTCCAAGATGGAGGAAATCTATCAAGATGAAGGAATAGTGAGGCAGAGATGAATAGATGAGGGTAATAAAAAAGTAGGAAGGTAAATACGCCCCATAAAGCGTCAGATAAATGGAAGTTCTTAATTTGTACTAAGTGGATAAGAGAAACTGTCTTTTTTTCCCCCCTTCCTCCTCCATGTCCTCCAAATAACGAGTAAGAGGAGCTAGAGTGTAATTCAATGAATGGTGCTTCTGCTGTGAAGAAGAGGGCCAGCTTTTCAGCTTGGAAAGGCAGAGTTTAAAATCAGAAAAAGTGAAATTTGTGGACAGGGTGTTAATTTCCAACTCAAAATGGCTATTGCACGCTTACAGAATTAAAGCTAAGGAGTGTATTTTGCACTGTTTCTCCTAAATGCCTCTTCCTGATTTAAAGATAAATACTTGTTTTCTTGCCTTCTGTAATGCTAGAATGCATTCAAAAGCAAGGGCATTATGAAGATTATATTATTAGACACCGTCCATCTAACAGCTCTGAAGATCAATAAAGTAGTAGAGACTTAATTTAAGAAAATTTTTGTAGTGCAAGAGGCTGTATGAATTTTTGTAGTACAAGAGGCTGTATGAATTTTTGCATGTTTAAATTAATGGAGGTAGGTTAGGTGATAATGGTATTTGTCTAAGTGTTCTTTAGTCTAGGAAAGATATGGCATCAGCTACCATTGTAATGTGTGACTACTATCTAAAATAAGCTTATTTGAAGGTTGCTGTTGCCTGGCAGCTGTATTTATTCTCTGTATGGTTTAGACTACATTTCACTGAAGGTATGAAGAAAGTACCCTTGCCTGCTATCTTAATATGAATAGTTTTCAGTATTTTCTCCTAAAATTTCACGTTGTCCCAACTAGTTTGGCGTAAGGGCCATTTGTTGATGTATTTTTCTTTTAAGATTCTCTTGTGTTTATTAGCTAATTTAAAGTATGTGAATGAGAGTCCTAGATGGCTTTAATTAACTTGCACATACTGAAAAAAAAATAGTTCAGAAAATGCTTCTTCTCCCATGGGAGCAGGTAGTTACACCACATATTAATCTGTAGCAGTTAGCTCTGACTGTACTAAGACATAAAAGTGTCTGGGAAGGAACTACTGTAAGCTGATCACTTCCTTTAAGTAACGTGTCTTTAAATACAGAAATTAGTACTTGTTTACTTCAGGCTTGAGGAAGAATTTTACCATCCTGATGTGGTAGATATATTTTAAAATGCAAGATATAAAGGGTTTGGGGGGAAAAAAGAGCAAACTATCCTGGAACCAAATTTTAGTCAATGGCATAAATTCCATCAAGTTTCAGCAGAGATGAAATTTCTGAGTTTGTTCCTTATTGTACATTGCTTATCAAGAGTTGTGTAAATACCTGTGTATATTGTTTTGTTTCTCTCCCTCCTTGGAGCTGCTCAACTTAGCCTCCACTCTCTGGATTTTGTTGAGGTTGCTTCAAGGATTTGTTCACTTCCTTGTCCAGGGAACATTGCCTAAGTCCTGATTTGGAAGTTGGTGAAATTACATGCCTGGAAAAAAGATGGAGATTTTGAAACGCCTGTGTTTTACTGCACTGTGTATTTAAAGTGTTAGCAGGCAAAGTAAAGGAAAAGTAAATAGACTTTAGACAAGACATTAGATTGCCTAGGTGGGAAGATTTCAGTGCATAAGGAGCAATAGGTTTCTGATGGATTTTGATTTATGTTTGAGGGATTAAACCCAGCATGGATGCAGCAAGTATTCCTCAGCCATTGCCACCTATTTCCTCATGACCTACATCCTTGCTTTTTTCCCCTCTGTTCCCATGTGACGCCCTCAGCTTTCTCATGTGCCCTCTGCTGTTCGTGCTTGGCTTTCTTGAACAAGGACCTGCACATTGTTTGGATGGTTTGCAGCTTCAGTTTGGCAGGGCTGGGGAATCCCAGCCCTTCACCAAAGGACTGAACCCTCCTCACCTTGGCACCAACACTGCTGGTTTTATAAAATTTTTGTATTGCATTTGAGACTTCTGCCCTACAGACTTGTCTGAAATAGACTGGTGGAGTGCAAAAGCATTTAGGGAAACTAGGAAAAGCAAAAACGGCTCAAAGCCAACTTAATGGAACAGTCAGACCAGAAGGTTTTTTAAAACAGTTTGAAAAAGCCACAGTCTAATCTGAAGAAAGTAATGCTAGCATACTTTCAAAATCTTAAAAGGAAGTGAATTGTGATTAAAGACTTACTCTCCTGTCAGCTCTGTGTTTGTATATATTCTGTCAAATATTTGTCCTTGCCATATATAACATTTTCAGTGCAAAATAAGGATTTGAGTTGTAAATAATGATTACAGATTTGGTGTAACTACTTGTTTTGTAAAGGACTTGGCTTACTTAAAACCCTTTAAAGGTATCTTTAAATAGAATTTTAAGTTACAACATTCTGACTGCTTAGTACATTTAATCTATCTCTTCAGTACCTCTGGAGAAATCTATCTGTTGAACAGTTATGTAATTCCTCTAAACCTAATATGCATGGGAGACACCAAAAGTGATGCTTTGCATCATGGTTTTGCTGGATGTATTGGTCCAACAGCAGGAGCTATCAGAGAGAGACATTGATTAGTTAGATGCAATTAAACATTCTTTACATGATTCCTTCTTAGTTTGTTGTCCAGAAGAGATCTTAGCACCTCGGTGGCCATATCAGCTTTTATTAAATGTGACTAAAACATTAAAAAGCATCAACTTGTATGTTTGCTTGCTAAAATTCAAGACTCAAATGTCAAATTATTTCTGGTACTGTTTACATTGTAAGTAGTTACATTTTAGGATAAACCCTGATGCAATGTTTGTACCAAGACATTAGGTAAAAGTGCATCCATTTGATTTGGAAGTGAATAATTTCAAAAGCTGAAGTAATGACAGTGGTGTTAGTCTACTGTGTGTTCCAATTGAACCATATTCCTGGGAGGGGAAGTATTTTTGCATAGCCTTCTCACTCTTTCCTTTAGAAATGGGGGAAGGAAAACTGTGTTTTAACCTGCTGATTATTTTGTTATAAATCTTAAACTCCTGAAATTTTTATTTGATTTTATTTTGCACCACTCTGTGGTGGTTGTGACAAAGTCATAAGAGATGGCTTGGAGAGCTGTCAGAGATGTTTTCCTTACTCAGACCTTTAGCCATAACTGGCAGGGTTGTGTATATCCTGCTTTACAGTACCATGGATCATAGAATGGCTTAGGTTGGAACAGACCTTAAAGACCACCTTGTTCCAACCCCTTGCTATGGGCAGGGACACCTTCCACTAGACCAGGTTGCTCAGAGCTCCATCCAGGCTGGCCTCAAACACTTCCAGAGATGGGACATAGTTTAAATAGATGAGGGAGTAAGGATTTCTGTCATAGCATAGATTATCTCAGTGGAACAGATCTCAGGAGATAAATTCTCCTGGGGAACAAGGCTAGCTCATAAAAGTAGGTGAGAGTTCAAAGACATATGGGTAGAAGGGGACTGGTTTTCCTTTTTGGGGTGTTTCTTTGTATTCCAGGCTTTTATGGCTCTTCTGATGCTGATTGCTTGTTTGAGATTGAATTTTAGTGTAAGGTTTCAGGTTTTTCATTCAACAATTGAAGACTTTCTAGAAAACTTTACAGCGAATCTATTTTTGGGGAGAAGCAGTTTTCTGCAATCAAGTACAATACTTCTACTGTGTTGAGCAGCTTAAAATTCCATTTATTTGCTGTGCAATTACATTAGATTCTCACAAACACTGATAAACAGTGTTTATTGCATTTGCTTTGTTAGATTTTTCTCTTTGGTTAATTAAATTCCAAAAATAAAATACTGTATTCTGTAGTACACTTAGATACATTCCTAAGTTGCCTCTGTGATATTGAATTGCCTAATTATTTAAGAAGATATACCTGGAATAGATTATGAAAATTTTCTTCATGTAGGAGGAATAGCTCCTAAGGACTTCTTGAGGTTTTTGGTATACATACAAAAATTAGTTAAAGGCTTCTTCTACAAGATGCTGTTGACATGTGATCTGTGACTTGCAGTTCTGTTACTCATCCAGGTTGGAAAATGGAACTGGGATAAAGATTAGATCTTGAAGTGACTGGGTAGAGAGGCTGCCTCCCAGATCCCTTAATCATCATGTACTTCAGGATACTAGTAATACTTGCAGTACTGGTTCATCTGTCAGTGCATGTATGCTTACAATATATGTATGAAAAACTGAGTCGATTCAACACTGAGAAACAATAAAAACATCAGCCACTGTGTTGCATGATATCTATGCGTAGTTCATAATCAATATGATCTAAACCAACACAGGGAAATTCTCAATTTACAAATGGCAAGCATATTATGGTCTTTTCCCTGCATGTGTAAGTTTTAATGTCAATATATTATAGCATTTAACGTGATTTTCCAGTTCTCATTGTCTCACAGTTTGACTTCTAAGACTGCACACTGTTGTTTTATACCAGGTATCTGGTAACATTAGGATAGGAATGGTTTTTATTTCTAGCTGTGTTGCATACACAATCAAACATGGCAAAGGATAAAGTAAGTAGCTTAAAATGGCTGGGTTTTTTATGAATAGCTTAATATGTATATTTTACTGATACCTTTCCCTGTCCTCCACCTTTCCCTTTTTAGATGTGTGGTCAGCAGGCTGTGTATTGGCTGAACTGTTACTAGGACAACCGATCTTTCCAGGTGACAGTGGTGTGGATCAGTTGGTGGAAATAATCAAGGTATGGAATCTTAAGTGTTGTTTTGACTGCATTATTCCTTGGGAATCAGTATGAAAACATCCACTGTTATAAACTGGTGAGCATACATATCTTCTGACATGATTGTACAGGTTTTTGCATGTAAACAGGGTTTGAAAACACTTCTGCTATTTTGAGAACCTGATGATCTATATTTTCTCTTTTTGCAGTAATGCATAATGATATATACTGGTGCTTTTTCCCTCATAAAGGATTGCACTCCAGTGTGCTTGGAAAAAGTGCTTACATACTGGGACAACATTTATTAATGTATGATTTTCATTCTTTAGGAGTCTGTCTTTTTTTCCTTTGTTGCACACAATCTATACTTGACTTTGAAAACAGTGTTGTTAAATTCCTTATGCCAGATTCTTCACATATGTAGTTGCCTTCTCTTCTTCCTTCCTCCTAGCTCTTTTAAAATTAAAGGTGGGAAAAGGCACTTGTTTTTGTAGATACAGAATCAGGACATGTAGGACAAAGGTACCTTTCACCTGAAGAGTCATGTTTTTAAAGGTAAAATAACTAATGTGTCAAAATATGTAACGCTTATATATCATTTATGTCCAAGCACATCTTGATTAATTTCATTTGGAAAGCAGTGAATATTCTGAAGTTCTCAAATTGGAGGCATGGAAGAATAGTTTATAGACAGGTGTCTGACTTCCCAGCACCCTTGTCTACCTTTTTCAACTTCTGCAGTGAAGGAAACAAGATTTCCAGAGAGAACAGTATAATTTTCCTCTGAATATATACTATGCACATAATAAGGTGGCATTATGACAGAGGATAAGATGTGTACACGTACTGTTCAGCTTTTTTGATTTCATCATCGTGAGGGCACTGTAGTAAGAGAATTTCCTCCTTGATTTTGCTACTTCCTTGATGCATAAATATTTGTGTGGCATGCATGTGAAAAGCCCCTCAAAACCCAAATTTGTAGGTGGAGAGCTTCTTACTTGTCTGTGTCATTGACTAGAACAGCTGCCGGTGTCTTTGTCCCTGTCCTAGCAGAGTGTATGACATGAACCAACATTGACCTGTCATTCTCCTGCCTGAAGGACATGGGCTGAGGCTCAGGGGTGTCCTGTGACATTTCTAGACTGTCACCCCATCTCTTCCAGGTTTTGACCACATAAACCTGGCTTCTGTTACAGTGAGTTTGTCTGTCCTGCTGGACATCCTTCAGTCAGCAGCTTGCCTCTGGAGACTCCATGTCTTGCACATACTCTCCTGTGACTTTCTTGATGTCTTCTTACTGCATTTCTGCCCAGTGTATTTCAAACTCAGTTTATCCACGTTGGGTCAGTTTGCTTAGGAAACACAAAAAAAACTAGAGTTGCTTTCAGATGTAGGGCTGATGATGGTACAAGTGACAATATTTTTAACTTTTGAGAAATGTCTTGGAGTGGTGTCCTGCTTTTTGCTGCACTTCTTTTGTGACATGTGAAGGGGTCCACATCAGATGAGCAGACCTCCTCAGGATTTTGTGTGATAATGTGTGGTATTTGCTTTTGGACATTTCTGAAAAGTCCTGGTTTGTTTTTTAATGAATGTCTAAAATCCTGAAAAACTAAAGCTAATCAAAGAATCAGCAAGATTGAAAAAGACTGCTGAGATCAAGTCCAACCAATGACCTAACTCTGCCATGTCAACTATACCATGGTGCTAAATGACACATCCAGTCTCTCCTTAAACCCTTCCAGGGACACTGACTTCACTACCTCCCTGGGCAGTCCTTTTCAATATCTAATCACTCTTTCTGTGAAGAAATGCCTTCTGATGTCCAGCCTAAACTTTCCCTGCTGTCCACAAGAAGAGCCCAACCTCCACCTGAATTTTTGTGAATAGAACTTTATATCATGGTGACTGTCCATGGCTTGGTCAGAAATCTGAGTGTAGAGAGACCTTATTGGCAAAACTGTAGTGCTCTGCCCTACCATTGCTTTGATTCCACAATGTGAAAGCAAAATAATGAAGAGATAGATGGTGTCTTATTATTGACATGCTTGGCAAGCAGAAATTTGTTGTTTGGTTGAAAGTTTGCTAAGAAGCTGTTAACATCAGTTCTGCTCTCCTGAAGAAAACATCAATGAGCCAGTAATTTCATAGCACATATATTCTCCAATTGTGACACTTTTGTTTGCACTTCAGTTGTATTGAAGCAGAGGAGTACTTCAGTAAAATTGCTGAAGAAAAATTTCAGTAAAATTGTACCATCTGTGGTGGTAAATTTCTTGACTAACTCATAGTAGTGACGATAGATAGTACTCGCAAACTGATGATATTTCTCAAGGCAACTGAAGGAGTACCCAGTGTAAAAGGTATGTCAGTAAATTACAGATTGAAATGATGATACTCACCCTCACAGAAACAAACTTCTGACAAATTTCTTTAAATGTAGAAATGGGGATATTTAGTGACCATTCACACCTGTGTCATGCTGGGATTTTCTCATCTTCTATTACATATGTAGTCCACTACAGACAGAAGTGAAGTGAAACAAAATGTACTGAGGCAGTATGTTTTAGGAAAATCTGGGGGAAAAATACTGTAAATCTTACAGCAGTAATCACAAAAAAGGATGTTCACTGAAACTTGAAGAAAGTGTAATGTAAAATGTGAGCCTGAATGGGTGGGTACTGTGTTCTTCTGACAGTATTTGTTACCAATGCAGCATATATTCTGAAGGCAAGACTGGAAGAGAAGCTGAGTGCAAACTGGAGAAATGGGTTGCTTTTCAGTGCCCTTGTCCCCCTAATCTTCTGTTGTGAAGTTTTTACAGAACTGTTCAGAAAAGCCCTAGCAGAAGGTGAAGGTGGGAATACAGAGAAAAGTTATAATTGAGACTGTTGAGTTCAAGATCAACAGCTGTGAGAAATTGTCTAGGAACGGGATAGCAAGGTGCTTCCCTTGTAACACTGTATCCATTTACAAGTATTTCTCATAGTGGAAGTAGAGGGAAAAAGTGTATTTACCTAAATTTTTTCCTCACCTTTTGAAAATGGGGAAAAAGTGGAAAGTGAGGCGAATTCTTTTCCATTCTGCCAGCTGTTGGGAGGTATCTGTCCCAGCTTCTGTGTATCTTTTAAAAATGATCAATAATCAAATTAAGAAGATGGAAACATTCTGCTCTTAGCACTTCCAGAATGGTGCTTAAACTCAACTCAGATTTGAAAGGATGGTATAGAAGAAGCAACCACATGAGTGAGTTTGTTTCATAGCCTCAGTATGGTTGAGGACATGCAATTCTGCAGCATAAAAATTATCAGAAATGCTAAATCTTGGCACAACGTGTAAAACGTGATGTTGTATAAAGTTTCCTTTAGGGTGGGATTCATTAAAAAAATCTGACAGATGGCATCCACCTCTTCCATTTGCTGCCATAGAAAATTGGTATTTCAAGCTTTCATTGTAACACAGACTTATTTTAATGCTAGCTGGCTGTGGGAGGAGCAGAGCTGTGGGATCTGACAGTTGTAGAATAGCAGTGAGCTTGATAGAAACTTGCAGATTGGAACCTGGGAGCTGCTGTTTGACTATCTGGGGTCCTGCTTTTCAGATAGCTTCATTGGAACTGTGTGTCTGAAAGTTAGGGGCAGGGAAGATGGTGTATTTTAAACTTCTAAAAATGGGCTATAGTAAGAAGATACTTGCTCACACGTTTGGAAATACGTCAGACTTTCATCCTTTCTATTTGATTGATTCCACTGCAGGAAGAGGTCAGCTTAGAAGCTTTACTGCTGGTTCTTATCAATTCAAGATGATTGAATCACAGTTACACTTGAGGAGGTTTTTTTTGAGCCAAGATACACTTTTCAGTTTTCTCTTCAATTGCTTACTCAGCTATGATTATTCGGAGTTTATTTCACAACACAGCAAGTGAATGCTACACCTGGCTGTGAAGTTTTTTGCATTAGACTGGATAATGACTTCAAAATGCCATCACATTAAATTAGTTCTCCTTTCTCATGCAGTTCTTGATGACATCCTCTCTTTAGCTGTGTTCATGGTGATATATCAGTTGGCAGAGTTTGCCCTTCCTGCAGGCCATATGCTCAACATCCTCAGTCCCTTGCTGCATCACAAGCATTTTTGGCTTTTGACAGATTTTGAGACACTTTCAATAGGCTTAATGTAGTTTCATTTCAAGCAGTCTTGCAAGATCTTCTCCATATAATTGCACCTGGAGTTTTTCCAGACCTACTGTGTATTTGCAAACTGCTCTGAAAAACTGTGCCCCTCTAGAACCACAGCATCACATTCAATTGCACCAAAAGACAGTCCTCTTTTAAATTTTTTCCACTTGTTCCTATTTCTTTAAATATGGTCTTTCCGCATGTTCTCAGTCTGACTGGGAAAGAGAGATCTTTGACCACTTTGGTGACAAAATGATATTTGATATAGGGGAGTACTGTCTTGGACCTCCATCTGAAGAAGTGGTTTAACCCAAGTACACTCTTCTTGAATACTTATGCTATTACAGGAGAGAAATCATGTGCTTTTTCCAAACGTTGATCTTGAATGGTGACTCTTACTTTTTTTTTTTTAGCTCTTGCTTGCTATCCCAAATGTTAGGTTGTCCCATCGCGGGGAATATCTCAAGTGGGTAACCAGATATACTCATTAAAATTCATGCCCCTACTGGCTTTCAAGTGACATCTCCTTCAGAAATGTACTCAGTTTCTGAAACAGTCACAGTGGCTGTAGTGTGGATTTCATCAGTGATCCCATAAAGAAATTATGTATAATTAAACACTATGCCTCAGAGCAGTCTTGCAGCCTTGTACCTGATGGATTCTTCCAGCAGCCCAGGAAGGTGGCAGTGTCCACTTCACTATTTAAAATCCACTGTGCAAGTGGGACCCTGCTGAATACAGTTTGAAAGAAGGAGCACTTAGACAAAAAGAGTGATTTTTCTTTGATATTCAGTCAGGACAGACTCCTTCATTGATCTCCAGTCTCTTGTGCACAGCTTACAGTGCAGCAGTGGTGGATGGGAGGACTGCTCCCTGTGAAAGCTTGGGAGTTTGTTGGCATTCCTGGCCTCACAAGCTCTACAGCATCCCAGAACCGTCAAGGTAAAACTGGCTGGCATATGCTTTCCAAACTTCAAACCTCTTCAAGTACAGTTCCTGCAGACAGTAGTTACTCTCTATTCCTCTTGCAGGAAGTGAATCTCAGAAGGGTAATTGGGTTTGTTTCTAAGATAATAATCTTCTCAAAGTTTATGTTTAGTACCTTCCCCATACTCCTCTCAAAAGCAGAAAAAAAAAAAAGAATCTGTCAAAAGAACGAAGCAGCAATAATTATCTGAGCAGCCCTGGGACATGGGGAGGACAGCATCAGCCAATCTGCCCGGTGTTTTCTTTACCGGAAATATTTTTTCCGTGTGCTGCTATTTAGAGTATGAGATGAATCAACCAACTTGTGAAAACTGCAGGAAAGAAGTGGGGGTTACGGGGTGGGGGTGGTGTTTGCTTTGAGTTTTTTGGTTGCTACTGCACTGTGATTATTCCTTGCACCAAAACTGACATTTCATGGTAATTTAAGAGGAATAATAAAATCTTCTCTATAGTTTCCTGGGTAAGGGGGAGCTAGGGGGAAAAATGTATGAAAAAGCAAGTTCAATAGTATCAGGAATCCTATTCATGTGTAACTTTTTGGGCTCTTGACAGTTTTACTGCGCCTAATGCTAAGTATAGACTGCAATTATAATATATGGCTCATGCTCAAATGTCAAGGTACTATTTTGGGCTCAGTTTTTGAAATAAAATAAATCCAGTCAGAGTAGTTAATGGGCAGAGAGGAGCCTTCTCTTCCGGGAGAGTAAGCCATAGGAGAGTATTTCATTTTATTGGATGTGGTCCTGTGCTGACGACCTGCCTGTGTCTGACATGGGCTTTCACATGGATTCTGTCCTCAGCCCTAAGGGAAGGCTCCTGGCATTTTCTTTCCTGATGTACCCCCCACATCACAACTTGGCTGTTCCTGTGCCTCACTCAATTCATCACTTCCAGTGCTTGCAGGCAGTATAAAAAGTTGACGGGCAATTATATTCATGTCAGCAGTGACAATGGGTTTCTTCCTATTCCTGATGTATAGCTCCTTTCGTGTTATGAATAGAAAAAATATCTATATTTAGTTGGCTTTCATTGTTTGGCAAGAAAGTGTTTTTGAAAGGAAGTGTATATAAAGTGGGTAAGTTTATTTTACTTTCTACCACAGACCTCTTGAAGTATTGTCTCAAGCTGTGTTAATTGCTTGAGATGCTACAGTGTAAGTTTTTTAAATAGCTATTGGCACACCTCTCAAAACTTTCTGAAGAGAGGCAGTCATGTTAGCAGAAGTATTAATTATGCCATCTGGTAAGCCATAAACATCAGACTTTAAGGAATACATTTCCTCATAAACTTGCACAGTTTTCCCAGGAAAGACCACTATACTACTGCAACCATGGCTTTCTAGAGGTTTCTGATTTAAAGTATCATGTTCTCCCCTCTCTAGTTCAGTGACTACCAGCTGGAGCTTCTGAACCCTTGGTTCTAACCAAGGTCCCTCTGCTTTAACTGTGATTACATTTTGGCAAATGTTCAGCAGTAACAATGGTTGTCATAAAGGGCCTTTATTCCACTGGGATTTGTTGAAACTCTTGCAGTTTTCCTTTTCCTCTGCTGTTGCAACAGTGTGGGGTTGCTCATAAATGACTCAGCGCGGTTTCGCATAGTGAAGCAGGTGTGGGCAGCAGCTGTCTTGGTACTGAGGTGTAACTGAAGTGTCTTTTGGAGCTGAATAATCCATCTTTTCCTCCTAAAAAAGTTGATTGTAAGAACATAAACTGAAAATCTTTATTCAAGTTCTGGGCTTGTTCCAGGTTCATAAAGCCCCCTTCTTGTTTGGTGAGGATGGCATTCTTGTGAGCCTTTCTTTATTGTAGCTTTTCTTTAACTGCAGGAGATACATACCATTACCCTACCTTCATGAACCCTGTTTGTGGAATAAAAATGTTTTGGGGACTTTCATCCATTACAGACTAATGTCAAGGAAAAAACTTGACAGAATATACTGTGAAACCTGTTGTGTTCAATTTTTGTTCTAGGAGAATCAGAGCAGTGTCCACTTCTCAGCAGGTGTATTCTTTAGTTAACCTTAGTAGATAATGCTTCTTTATTTTTATTTAAGAGATGATGGTAATGACAATTGGTAATGAAGAGAAAAACTAGTTGACCTGGCATCTTACATGCAGGAAGATGCTTTGTATTCTCACATCGACCTCCCCTTCATTCATTTGAAAGTTGAGTCTTCATTCTAGTTACAGTTGATTCCATCAGACAACTGCATTTTTATTATTATACTACTTACTTTGGTTCTCTTTTTGTTTTTTAAGTGTTAAATAGAAAAAAACTGTTCTCGAACTTCAACTTTTCCTTGATAAAATTACTTTCCATAAGATTCCCCAGGAATTAGAATAGTATGTGCCAATTTGCATTGACCTGAATCATTCAGTATTGGACCCTGTATTTCTCTGACTTTTCAAGATTGGTGGGGATTTTACCGGTGTACAGAGTATGTGAAGGGAGGGTTCAAAGAGGGAGCCAGCCTCTTTTTTTTTTGGCATTCTATGACAGGACAAGAAGAATGGGCACAAATTAAAACAAATGAAATTCAATCTGAATGCAAACCAGCTGTTTCATGGAGTAATTCTGCCAAAAATGAGCACAGTAATTCATGCTTCTTTCTCAAAAGAAGAATTTTGACCAATTTTTGCAGCAGCTTAAGTGATTGCTGTTACCAAGTTCACTTGAAAGTATTCCTAATATACTGAAAATTCGGTATAAATCAGTGAGGTGCAGTTTCAAATCATGTTGCAAACAGAATTGGTATGTTGGGGGGTGAGGAGAGATCCACTGCAGGACCTCTTCAAGATAAGTCAAGTACTGGTACAGTTTTACAGGTTATCACTTTATTTATCCCACTGTTCTGATTTGTCACTTGAATTTGACACAATCTTCAAAACTTCTGTTCTTCCTTCCAAACTACTTCTCTTTTCAGTTTTTGGTTGGATTTTGGGGCATGTTGTTTTGTGGTTGGGGTTTTTTTTTCCCTTAATCCGCTATCAGTACCAATTGGAAGCGCAGTCTGCTTTTACAGTCTCGAGAGAACAGAGTAAATATAAATACACTGGTAGCTACTAGTACTCACTTTTCCTTTTGTACAGTTATTTTATGTGTTGAAGGCTGCTTGCTATGTAGCTGAAAGGTCAGACAATCGCTTCTTTTAGCTACCATGATCCCTCTTCAGTACATTCTTTTCTAACCATCTATGAAACCTGAAGTGCTCTTGCTTAGATGCCTGTGCTTGAGCTTAGGAGTTGCCCTCTACCATCATCTGGAGTTACAGCTGTGCTTTTAGTGAAATGCTTGAATAGACACTGTCTGTGGGTTCTTCCATGAAATTGGCCTTGCTTATCTAATCTGAGTTATCTGGTGCTATAGGTGATCTTTAAATATACTTGCACTGTGTAGGCTCCTGTTCTGAGCAGCCTTGGCAACCAAGCAAGTTTGATATATTTGGGCTAAATTTAAAATAAATCTACTTGCTGCTACTTAGAAAAGCTATTGAAGGAATTTTTTGAGGAGAAAAGGGGTAAAGAAGGTAAAGATGCTTTTAAAAAAGTATTGTTTATACTAGGGAGGCATGAAAACTTAGCTTTTAGAAAACATGAGAGCCATAGACGGTGCCCATCATTTTTCAGAAAGTTAATTTAAGAAATCAAAAAAACTTCCAAGGTTCTAAAAATCACTTTTATCCCAAAATCAGATGAAAATAATATTTAGGGGTGGGAAATCTCCTCATCTTTTAGAACAGGAAAGGTTTGAGAGTGATGGTCATCAAAGCTTTGAGAGCAGCACCATCCTGGCAGGGCTGGCAGCTGGGTGGCTGATGCTCTTGTGGATGCCAGACAGAAAACCAGCAGGGAAAGGGCAAATTTTCCTTTCAATTCTTTTTTTCCTTTGAAACTTGACCAAAATATATGGAATCTGTAGACATTCTCCTTTTTTACCCCTAAGCAAAAGCAGTGTTTTCAGATACGCCCAAAAAAATCTGCTGACACTTCTGAGAGTAGCCCTTGGCTTTTAGAATTAGGTGGGGTTTAAATCCTCATGAGCGATGTGACCTGTAAAGCATTATCGTTCATTTTATACAATTTGTCAGTCAAATTTGTTATCCAAGGAGCAACTCTCTGAGCAAGTTGCAGAGTTTATTTCCTCTGCTGCTGCTCTTTATATAAAAGGTTGCTTTGTGGATAGTATATTTTTGTGTTGTGCAACTCTTATTTTAAATAGCAAAGAGATATCAAGTTTTGTTCTTAATACCAGATGATAGTTTCTCTGTTCCACACATTACTCAAACAGCAGTTACCTTGCTCCTTTACCTCCTTACCTGACTTTCTGGAGTGCATTTTTGTGATTTCCATTCTTCTAACAGAATGAAAATGTACACAGATACCAGATATTTCTTCATCAAGCAGCAAGGTAGAGTGCCAGCATTATGTGATCATTTGTTGCCTGATGGTGACAGTGCAGTCTGATGAGATGAGGTGATAACATTACACTAAGCTGTGTGGAGGGATTTGTCATGGGGCCAAAATAGTGCCACTACAGGTTTCATATAGATGAGCCTGAGCCCAGCACAGGGGAGCCACTCCTGCCTTCTGCCATCTCCCCTTCTCTCAGCAGAGCACAGAGGTGCCCAGAACTGGGTGGAAGCAGAAAACAATGGGATTTCTTGCAGACACTTTGCAATTTTCATATATAGCTAGAAGACAATGGCTCTCTCACACTTGGTGCTAATTGAAAAGAAAGCATTAATGCCATATTGTCAGGCTTATTCCCTCAAGACATTTCTGAAATCCTTTCAAAATGTACCCACCCCTTCAAAGAGAAGTGCAATTGTTTGTTATTTCTCGTAAAGCTAATTTGCATCCATAAATAACATTGTGCAGATTCTGGGAATGAGAAACACAGCTTAGTGAAGGTAAACCACAGGTGGTATGCCTTTCAGATACTTCCAAGTTAGATTTAAACTAAGTCTGTCCTCCATGTGGAAATACTGAGATGAGGAAGCACCGCCTAAACCCACATGGTTTTGTTTGCGGGGAGAGCAGGACATGCTCAGCAGTAACTGGCTGATCTTTTAAGCTTGTCAGAGGACTGCTGTTTATGACTTGTAAAATGCAGTCTGTGCTACTTGTCTGATCCTGAACGATATGCGGTGAACTGCAATCCCTGCATGTGTTTGGTGGTACTGTTTTATATAAACCTAATGAAAGTTAATTCTCTACCCCACCAAAATATTGCGAAGTTTGAGAGAGATGCTTTAATTTTGTGAAAAACTCTTCTAAGATGTGGACAAATTTCTGACACTGGGCTTGGAGCATGAACTGAATTGCCCACAAGAGACCACTGATGTTGGAGTAAAGGCCACAAAGGTGATTAAGGCACTGGAGCATCTGTCATATGAGGAGAGATTGCAAGAGCTGGAGCCTGAAGCAGAGGAGGCTTGGCTGGGGATGAGGGATCTCGTCAGTGTGTGTAAAAGCCTTGTGGTGTGAGGGAATGAAGAGACAACCAGGCTCTTCTTAGTGTTGCCCACTGGCTGGGCAAGTGGCAGCAGCACAGAGTACAACACATTTTTTACTCTGGACAGTGGTCAAAGACTGGAGAAGGACTTCCCTCTCCTGGGTGCAAAAGTTTTGTTGTCTTGCTCTCCACACTATATTAATTTACATAGATTGACTTCAGTTGTCTCAGTGTCTGATAGGTTATACTTCAGTCCTAATTCCATATGAAGCATATCTAAACAATTTGCCTTTTTTTTTTCTCCTGTATAGGTTCTGGGAACGCCTACAAGGGAGCAAATTAGAGAAATGAATCCAAACTATACTGAATTCAAATTTCCTCAGATTAAGGCACATCCATGGACTAAGGTGAGTCTATATGATCTGAATAATAAAGACGTGGGCTGAAAGTAAAAATTCAAGTTGTTCAGTTTGTTCAGTGATTTGGTGGCTTTCAGTCTAAACTGGGTGCCTTTAACTAAGCTGGGGACCTGCAAACTTTTTATGTAGCTGAGGAGAAGGAGATACTGAAGCAGTACATTGTACTATCTGTTGATCTGGGGGTTGCCTATAGGTGGGTTGTTTTTTGTTTTGTTTTTTTGATCATGGTGTGTGTGTTAGTAGCAGATTGCAATATTCTACATACTATCATGGTATCAGCTGATATGTGCAAAAGTCACATAGAAATGAGGAAAGTGTTCCAATACGTATGTGGCACTTTTGTAGTGCTGTTAAATAGTGTGATGAGGGCTGAGAGTCACTTTCTTAAATGCTTCTCTCATAGATAATATTCTGTTTGTACTTCTGTAGGTGTACTGTTGAGTGGAGATGTTTTTTCTTGGAGTTACTTCTTAAGATTTCTTGTTATCTAGCTTTCATAGGGAGACACCAATGCAGTACACACAGGCAATAAATACTATGACCTCCATGACCAAAGAGGAAATACTAGCAATGAAATAAATACATTGCTGCACAATTAATTGTTCTTCCACATATCAAGCAATGATGAGTATTTGACTTCAGACAGAGTAGCAATCACTTAGTCAAACTCTTGGGTGTGGAATAAGTTAATACTGAGTCTCAAACAATTGAGGCCTGGGTAGTTAACATTTCCTCTGGCTGCTTGAGAAACGTCTGTTATAGTCACAGGGTATTTCCATCCTGTCTCAGCACTCAGGTTTCCTTCTCCTCAGAAAGTAATATCTGTGTGTGGAAGAGTTGCATGCCTAGCTAAGCACATGTCCAGGGAAGATTCTTTTCAAATACTCTATGGCAGTAGAAACATTGAATAAACTAATTAGAGGTAATTGATAGCAGGCCATATATCAGACAGGTACATGGCAGGGCAGTACTATACATCACTGTTCTTGTGATAGATTCTCCAATGGTTTATGTACCTTTTCCCCACTAATCCATGGTTTGTGTTTCCATCTCAGAGTTACTTTCTGTGTGTTGGTTAAGTGATGTATAATAGTATGGGAGGTTAGTAAATCCAGCAAGGCTTTTTAATACCTTATGTGACTGAGGGAACAAATTAGAGCAGATGAAGTCCCTGGGAGTGATTTCTTCAGTTGTTAATTGTATCTTGGCAAAAGTCACATGAATAAGCCCAAAAACCTTGTAGCACTGAGTATTAGGTTCGCATCTGGATTCTTGCATTGAAGGCATTCAGATTAGGGGAGGTTAAATTAATGTACAGTGGAGTAGAAGTGCAGAGCTGTACTATAGGACATGGAGTTGAGTTGCATAGTTAGTTGAAATGCTTATCTTAGCTTGAACAGTCCTATAAATCATCTGTATGCACTTGATGGTCTCTTAGAACACAGCTTTTAGCAAATGGAAGCCTCACGAAAGGACTGAACTTCCTTCTATTTATAAAGAATGGGTTTTTTTTTTGTGGTAGTAGAGGATCACAGATGAAATTAAGAAGTGAGATAAGCTTGCCAGAAGATCAAATTTGCATTCTCCATTAGGTCACAATTAGTTTTGGAGAGTTGTGCTTGCAGTGTAGCTTCTCATTCTCAAATCATTCTGTGTACAGCCCTTCCTGTCAGCTGGGTGTAGAATAGCATTTAAACCAGTTTATTGCAATTGGGTTACATGAGACTTCATTTGTGAGATCTGTACTTATTATACAAAGGCTAAATTTAAAAAATGGATTACCCAGCATGATGCTGGGATACTTATCTTCTTTATCTTCTCAGTGTATTACTTCTCAAGATCCTTTCCTTTCAACAATTTGAGCATGTTGAGCCATGATAGATTTAAGTAGTAGTATTACATAGAATTGGTTCTTCTTACCCAGTTGTATTGATATAATGTCTGACAACATGTCAGTGGGCATAGGCAATCCTCTCAGAGCTTCTCTATCTTAGACTTGAATAGTGACAGAAACCTCGTCAGAGCTTTGGCTTTGCAAAAACAGGAGTGTCTGAAGAAGTGAAAGTGGTAATGTTGTTGGTTGTTTTTGTTCTTTTGTTACAACTGTATATGTAACTAGACTGCTGCAGCTAGTTGCAACAGGACTTGAACTTGTAGCTTCAGAAGCACAAATCTTTGCCATCTAAGCTGAAGAATTATTGAAGATGACAATAGGCAGAAGGTGGCTATTTTTGTTGAGTAGTTATGACCAGAGGACTCAGCAGACAGAAGGATTTTTTGTATGTGTGAAATTACTTCCAGGCAGCTACTTTCAGCATGTTTGAAAGAGAACTACTGAGAATATGGTCAGTCCCTGCTGTAAGCTCTTAGACACAAGACCATTCTCCTTGTTTTGTACTGTGTAATAGAACATGGATATTTGTCAAAGTTGGGTTTGTAGGTCCTGCCTGGAGTTAGTTTCATGCATTCAAGGTGCCCAGTGCATGTTTCTATGCAGTCCTGAACTGGTTGTTTTCAGTGTCTATACAAAAATATGGTCTTGTTTTCAGGGGACCTCCTTGGTCTGCAAAAGTGTGCATAGATGGCAATTAAGAATTTTCTTTGGAAGCTGTAGTATCTGTAGGTTGCACGTCAAATTCTGTGGTGCTGACTTGAATAGGATGTATCTGGTTCTGGTCTGCTCTCAGGCATTTCTGGGAGGCACAGATATGTTGCTTTCCTACTCAGTATTGCTGTGATGATGTGTAATCTGCTTACACTTGCTGTTATCTACTTGTGAAGAAGAATGGTGGCTGGTGCTATAGTGGAATGTAAAATATTCTGGGTTTTTTAAAGAGATAGAGAAATTGTTTAACTCTGAAGACAGACAAATCTATGAAGGAATATTATTTTTCAGATTCAGTACATTTTGGGCTAAAATTGGAATTTTGAGCACAAGTTTTACAGATGTTTGAATCCGAACTTCATAGATGAATCTCAGGCTTTTTAGTAGAAATGGATTGGTATTATCCTAACACAGTATTGATACCTTCCTTTTTCAATTATGAGAGAAGTCTAACACTCTAAAAAGTACTTTCCTATGCTGCAGCAATAGTATGAGTTTGCACTTCAAACTGTTCTCAGACTGATTTTTCAATTTGTTGATAATTTGAGATTGAAGTAAGTTTGTATCTTAAGAGTTGGACTCTCCCCTTATAAAACTTAAGAGGCCTCTCTCTTGTCTCCACTATAGTTTTGTGTTGGCCAAGCATGTGTGTGTTTTTATATCAGTTTACATACATGAGGCACCAAATGATGGAAGTTCAACATGTCCTTGGCTAGCCAAAGAAAAGAGAATCTGGACTTTCCAGGAATCTCTCAAACCATTCTTCAGAAACAGGGCTTCCCTCTTCTTTTCCTCTGTCACCTATCCCTACAACCCCAGCCTCAACAGGAGGAATCTAATATATTTCGGATTATATTTAGCAGGGGGGTCCTTTTCAGAATACCAGTGTGTTTAATAACTTAAATGTTCTTTTCATCCAAACCTCCCTTTATTTTCACTTTGTATAGACTATTTTGTATTCATGGAGGTGCACCTACAGCCTTCTGCTTTGGTCTGTGAAGTAAGTGGCATCCCGTTAAAAGAGAAGCAGTGTTTTGTGTTAAAAGAGAAGCAGTGTTTTGCAGGGGTGTGAATATGGCTGACTTACAACAGTCAGAAAATAATAGGTAGGCTTTTAAGCACACAGTCATGTCTTCAGGTGTATCTTGGGTTGGAAAACCAGTCCATTTTTTCCAATGATGTCAGCTCATAAAATAAAAGTTACTGCCCTTTCTGGAGATTTGCTGCTATTGTTTTTACTGGGTCATATTTTTGCTTCTGTGTCTTTGAGCCACCTCGATCCCTTGAGCCTTCTTTCTTCTCAGAAGTGCAGTCTGATCTGTGCTACTATACTAATCTTTATACTTGTTTCTGTTCTTCTGACTAAGCTTCATCTATATCATATAACTCTGTGACTGGAAAACCAAAGAGGAAATCCAGGATCAAGTGCAAGACTGTAAATCACAGGGCTGTTGAAGTTCAGCTCTGGTGATTAGTTTTCTGTGGATCTTTTGGAAGGGGGCAGGGACAGTGGGACAGCCAACAAAGGGTCTAAAGGCATTCTTCATAAGCTGGTGGTACATTGGTGTTACTTACCGTGGCCCCATTACAGCTGCCCTTTATCCTGGCATTACTCAGATGCTACCTTTAGGTCTCAGATCCCTGCAGGAATGAAAAACAAAGGCAGTGCTGTGATGACTTTCAGAAATATATAAAATGTCCAACTGTGACAACCTTTCCTCTTGCACTTAGGCAGTAAAGGATCTTATTAAGATTGTAGTAAATGTAATAGAATTATGTAGTTTAGGCCCTTTCTGTGTAGGGAAAATTACTCTCTTGGATTTTTTCTTTTCTCCACCCAAGGATACTGCCACATGTTTGCAAATATAATGTCAGGATAATGAAAGATATGTATGCATATATATGCCCATGTTTCATGATGGCAGAACAATAAAGTTGTAACTGCAAAGGCAGTTTACTTAATCATAACCTCTGCCTTGTCTCCATTGTATAGACATGGAAACAGTTTCTTCTGCAGGCTGCTCTTAAAAATGGAAAGTGAGTCTCTTCAGTCTGCTGTGGTTTGGTTGCCTTTGTTTCTCCTGTTCTGAAAGTAGTTGCATGATTTTTCAAACATGCAGGCATTTTTAAAATATACTTTTGGTAAGAAAAATTCAAGTGTACTCAAGAGAATGGCTTTATTCACCATCCCCAAATCTATACTTAGCTGGTGTGTGAGTAATAATTTCCAAGTAAGTGTTGAGTTGGAAAAAGACAGGAGTCATTTGCCTGACAGGGGAAGAGACAGGGAGAAATCTGTCATGTTTAGATTACTTTTGAGCATGTCTGCCCCTCTCTTGTGCAGTCTTGTGGATAAATACATGAGGACTTTTCTTTACATTACTTTGCCTTCACAATAAACTTGTGGGAGATTTGGGTGGGATCCCTCCCAACTTTGTAAGCACCTCCCTTCTGTTTTAGGGGCTTTTTCATTGTTTGTACTGTTCAGGGTGGGTTTGGTTTTTTTTTTTTGTCTGTTCTTTTAAGCCAAATGGTTATAGCATAGGAAAACAACACCTAAGATGAGACTTCAGACTCCAGCTCATCCCTTCTGGCACTTCTCCAAAACTATTGGCCAGTTCTGGCTGCAGCTGAAGTTGAGCAGAACCACAGTTGGTTGTGTTAAAGAGTAGCTTTGGATAGTGACTTTGGAATTCATATTTCTGCCATATTATGAAGTAATTTCTGCTAATATTGTAAATTACTTGCCTAATATTTTAGTCTTGATATCCTCTTGTGAACATGTGTGTTCTGTATGTATGTTTTTCCAATACTAATCATGGAACCTTGAATGTTGAATAATTCTGTGCTTGTAGCAGACAGTCCTGTTGTCTTCCCCACACTCTGGGACTGGAATGTAGACCCTGGTCTCTCTCATGAAATGTTCTTCCACCCTTCAGAATTGGTTTCATGTCTTCATCCTGTCCTACTCCTGCTCTCCTTGTTCTTGTCTAGTTTTTAAGCAGATTGTTTTGCTTGTAATGCTTCCAAAGTGACTGCTCATACTGTAGATTCAAGGAAGAATACCAAACAGTCAAATGGATAAACAGACAGCTCATTTTGTCACTTCTAATTATAACTGGTGACAAAAGAAAGAGAAAACTCTTTTGTCAGAAATCTTGTAAGTGGACTTGGATTTGGATTCAAGATGAAAATTCAAACTCTTCTTTCTGAGATTTAGTTTGCTCTTTTGTAGAGGAACAAAGATACAGTGAGGATGAGATGTTTCTTTGGTTCCACTTCCATAACTGGCATTAAGTTCATCATGGAGCGGGTCAGTTCTCCACCTCCCACCTGCATATTCCTGAAATGCATTATGTTTTGCAGGGTGGTAAAAACCTCTTGAACAACACGTGTTCAGGATTTGGATCAATTTCCTTTATCAGACTGACCATTCTGCCTAGACTGCAGACGTTGGGACAAGGGACCAGGGCAGACCTGCATCCCCAAAAGGGCAAAACTCTCATTTCCAGCATGAACTGGACTTGATTTATACCTGTTGTGAAACTGTGCCCGACCTTTTTCTAAAGAGTACAGCTCTGTTTTTTGCTTGATGTGTGATGACTTACAAGCAAAGAGTGAAAGCAGCTTTTCTAGAGACTAACTTAAAAGAAAAAAAAAGTTTTTCTGGCAAGTTCTTATTTGCCAGCTCCTTTTGCACCAGCAATGATTTTTGACAGTGCAAATCTCCTATTTTACATGGCTGAGAAAAGAAGCCAGGTTTGCTGGGTGGTAAATTGCCCTGTCTCTGCTCAATTCGTATGCAGTAAAGAAAGTACTGCTTAACAGTAAATGAGTGAGCACTAATGCTACATTAAGAAAGGATTTCCATCAGTGACTATGGAAAGCAAATGCTAAGTTTAACATGTCTTTTGCAATCTACCAGCTGTTTAGCCATGCCACTGCAACACATCTGTCTAGGCTATTCATAGCAGCTGTCCCAGCAAGGTTGAGAGCACTGAGGAACATTTTTGGGGATTCTCTTTCAAGAGAAGGAGAGCTGTTTTGTTCCTCTTCGCTTTGTTGCTTTCCTTTGGAGCTCGATAGAAGCAGAGCACATGCACTGGGTAATAAATGCGAGCTCGTTCTGTCTCCACAGGGTCCTCAATGGAAGGAGCCCAGTAAAAAGTGTGTGGTCTCAACAAGAAGTAGCTTTGAAGACAGGTTCCTGGTCCTGTTCCCAGTTCTGTGTTGGCTCATTTGTAAGCCACGTAACCCTTCTGTCTTTACTTCATTTTCCCCTGCCTAAGTGCTATCAGACAGGAATTCTTGACTAATCAGGCATTTACTATTTCTGAGGTGCTTTAAAAAAAATAGAGGGATTTAATTGGAGAAAGAAGTTGGGGGGCTTATATATATTTTTAAAATATCTCCCAACACCAGTGCCTCTTTTGTGGACATCTTCTAACCTCTGTTTTTTATCACGTGAGTTTTACACACCTCAAAATAGCCAAATGGCATATATCAGAAATCCCATGCTGAAATTCTCAGGCATTTGGAACAAGACTAATCCCAAGAGCTTCAGGTGCTGCCTTGGCGTTTTTTTGGGGTTTTTTTGTGCCAGGTAGAGCTCAGTGCATACATTGCTGTCTTGCGTGTGTCTCTTCCCTCTTCTTTTGTTTGTGAATGTGTTGTGTTTCTCATGAGCCTTATTGTGTTAAACTTGGGTGATCAAAATGCTGCTTCATAGTAATTGTATTGTATGATAGCATTTTTTAAAAGTTGATTTGAGGGTTGTGTTCTACATTGATGACTTGGCTTGTAAACAGTACAAGCTTTTGGTTGAAGGGAGGAGCTTTCTCTCTTACCTAATGTTCGTGTGCGATAAAAAATGTGCTTACAAGCTGAAAGGATGTGCACAGACTGTCAGCCTTGAATCGGTGGTGTGGGTGGTTCTTGGCAAAGCGTGTGAGTCTGAAGCTGGTGAGGAAATTTTTAACCATGGTGTCACAAACTTGATGTGTTAGCAACAGATGTCATTTTCCTAAGCCTCTGCTCTCTTAGGTAGCACAGCATGCAGGCAGTATTCACAATCTGCATGCAAGACACACGGTGGTTGATGGCATGAAATCATGTCTTTTAATACACGCTGGCTAGAAGAGCACCTTGGTGTCACATTGTGAAGCTTTGGCTTTGAGGCTTAATTACACCAAGACGATGGAGCTCGTGTTGTGCATGGGAAGTTTGTTTGAGGAATGTCAATGAATTGAAAGTCAGAGCAACCATTCTGTTAAAACAATACTTAGCTCTTGCCCCATGTGGTTTTATTTGAGAGTGGAATGCTGATGTGAGTGAAGTGAAATAGGAGAATTCTGTGCTTTCCATCCTTTTTGTTTCATCTTTCCATATGTGCTGAAAAATAAAATTCAGAAGGGGCGTAAACTCCACTGCACTGATAGGAACTATTTCCAGTTAGTAAGATAAAATATGACTGCTCTGCTAGTGCACAAAGCCTTCATCTGAATTGAAGTCTCTTGGGGATGAGGGCTGTGTAATGAACTAGGGACACTTAAGCCTGAAATGTTGAAGAAGGTGGTAGTTCCAGAAAATTAAGGGGGGAGTAACATAAAAAAATTTGCATTGATAGCAGTTCAACTTAAGAAGGAGAGAGGAGTGTGTCAGGCCTTGCTGGCTCACTCTTATGGTCTGTCGGTATTGGAGCATCACCAGCATGCCTGAACAAAGAAACAACTCACACTGGTCCCTCAGCTTTTTGGTGAAGTATAGATTTATTGGCATCTGAAGCGGGGAGGGAAAAACCAACAAAAGCACCAAAAGCTGTGGCTTTGGATGAGCCAGCATTTCCATTTGACATGATCATCCAGAGATTTTTGTAACTCATCCAAAAAAACCCCAAAGAAAAAACAGCAACCTGGGTCTCAGCCTGAAATTCATTTGCTTTGCAGAAACAAGAGGTTTTGAGTTATTCAAGTGCAAATTTTTCTTGAAGAATATTGTATGTAAAGCCTTTTTTTTGCATTTGTTTATCTCCAAAACAGGTTCATTTTTTAAAATGAAAACTTGAGCCTTCGGTCCCTCCTGTGGACAAATAGCCTTACACAAGGTCTTGTTTCATTTTAGAAAAATGAATTGCTGCGCCGGTGGGGTAGTATTTGATTGCTTTAAAAGTTCCTGTCAGTGTTTTATTTTTGGTTTTGATTTTGTTTGTGGACTTGCTGTGCCTTTTGCCCGGCCGTATTTAGTCTGCATACTAAATGTTAGTCTACCCAAACACTTTGTGCACTTAGCTTTTATTCCTTTTTTTTTCCTTTCTCTTTTTTCTTTCCTTTTTTTTTTTCTTTTCTTTTTTTTTTTTTTCTTTTGCTTTCACCCAAATGTATTTTAGACCGAGACAGACTTTGCTCCGATGGGCCGGATTTTAGTCCGTGCACTAAATTTTAGTCCGCAGACTAAAAATAATCCGCGGATTATTTACTAAATTGATTCCCTCACTGAGAACTACAGAGACTTTAAACTCCTGCTGAGACAGTACGTGCAAGGGGCTTCACGGCTCACAAGCCCCACTGTCTGTCCATCCTCCCGCCCCTTCCCACCACGGAGCATCAGCCCAGCATTGCCTTGGCGTCGGTGCCCCGTGGCAGGGAAGTGCTGGCGTAGCCATTGCCGTGGGCGGCAGCTGCTCGTGTAGTTCTCGGTGGGTGAATTGGGCAGCTTTCCCAGGGGAACTTTGCTGAATGGGAAGAGCTAAAAGACCATAGAGGGCTTTGCTTTTATTTCTTAGGGTGTTATTCAAAAGGGAGGCGGGAGGGGACAAAATTGAGGAGAAAAAAATTTCTTAAGTAACGGGTGCGACGGGTATGAGGGGGAATAAACCCACAGTAGAGAGAAATTTAGTCCATACCCGCACTCCTGAGGTGGTACGTCCAGTTCCTGAAGAATCCTAAAGAGATAATGCCAGCAAACAAAATCCAGTGGAGGGGGAAGTCAATCCAAAATGGAGAATAATCCGCGGCGGCCTGAGGTACTCGTAGTGCACACAAATTAAAAAGATCCAAATTTAAAGTATAGATCTCAGATTTTTACCTCGTCTTCAGCACAAATTACAAATTGCTAGGGATTTGGGGTTTTTTGAGAAAAACCCAAAACCGTCCAAAAGTTTACATTGTGTGTCTGGGACAGATTTACAAGTGGGATGCATCTTTGGAGACATACTAATCTGGCCACTTGGTTCTGTGGACATTTATATCCAGGACCGAGGACTGAAAATTCCTTATTATGGCAATTTCAATTACCCTTTTAGTTCAAGTTAGAGTTTTGATTTCAATTTTTTTTATTTTTTTAGTAAATGCACTGGCATTGGAACATAAATTTCATATAGAAATGTTTCTATACTATGCCTCACCATTGCACAATCGATTTTTTGGCATACACTGTGGTGAAGTTGGACTTGCTGCTATGGAGACTGATGTTTAAAGTTTCTAATTGTATAAACATTTACTATGTCCCCCACACCATGGATTTCTTATAATATTGGCTATATTTTTCCTTGCTGGACTATTCTCTTTTGGATTGACTCCCCCTGTTTGGATTATTTCACTGCATTATCATCTTTAGGACTCGTCAGGAACAGGACATTTCACCTCAGGAGTACGGGTATGTACTTAAATATTTTTTCAAATTACTAGGCCTAGCCTTGAAAAAAAAGGAGACAAATGCTAGAAGTGGAATAATTGAGTTTAAGCTACATCATTGAGGCAGCAGCCAGGCAAATGTAACACAAGCTGATAGAGATGAGATGAGATGAGATGGGCACACACCCGTAACTTGCTTCATGTTAGTCACCACTTGTTGCAGAGGAAGGCTATGTGAGCCCTCCTAATGTATATTTTTCCCCCCCTTCCTGGTTTGAAGCAGTTAGGGCAGACTTTGGGAACTGCCTACCCCAAATGATTAATTCCAGATCCAAAAGCAGGCTGAGTAGTTGGGTTTAGGAAACATGTTAGGGTTTCAAGGACTTGAAAATGAAGAGTTTGGGTGGACAAGCAAGTACTCCTTTTACATATGTCAGATTTGTGACTGTCTGCCTACTAATTCTCTCAATATGAGGGCTTGTCATCTTTGCCTTAAGGAAATAAAATTGTTTTCTTTTTAAAATCTCTATAGTGGCTTATATGTGAGCTGTACTGAGGAGAAAAACACAGTTAAGAGTGAAGTACTAAAGTTTCAAGCTGTGATAAATCAAACTTGTTAAAATATTACTGTGAAGGTGCATGAGGGAGACCTCAGTAATTTTACCTCTCGTTAAATACAGAACAACTTCACTTCTGTGGGTTTACCTCAAGACATACACATTTGTGCTACTTACCGTGTGGAGGTGGGGGGAAGCCAGAAGCTTTTTTTTTTTTTTTTTTTTTTTTTAACTGGAGACAGTCTTGGATTTTGTTCTGGTCAGGCTGTGACTTGGGAGTAATAATTGCATCCTCTGTGTGCTGTGGTCACAAGCTCTGCAGGCTGCGGGCACAAAGCAGCTTCTGCTGCCTTTTCAGTAGCACAGTGGTCAGTACAGGCTCTCTGCCAGCAGTGTTAAGCTAAAGCCTTTCTTTTTGTTATCATAGGCCTCATGTGAAAACTTTTGCAGTTTGTTTTGCAATAACCTGGTACTAGGAATAAAGTCAGGTCTTCCTGTACATGGCTCCCTGACTTTGCTAGTCAGGATTCCTTGCCACTGTTAGCACAGGACACACTGCAGCAAACCCAGTGCTGCTGGCCCAGCTGGCTACCAGGGGCAGGAAATTTCAGCCCCTGCAGAACTTGGCTTTTGTGTTTGATTCTCATTCAAGAGAGCATATATGCCTGGTTTAAAACCTCCTAAAGAAGTGCCTGTGCAAGTTTTTCATCTGTGATTAACTAGCATGTCACTCACTGATTTTTTTTTTTTTTCTTTCTTTCTCTCCTTGGTGCTGTGTGGCTTGAGTTCGCACTGCACTGGTGCAAAGGCATTTTGCATTATCTCAATTTTTACCAAAAAATGCTAGCATCAGATCTTAACACTTGTGCCCACCCTACTCCCTTTACCTTAGACTGCATTTTACCTGCAACATAGCAAGAGACAAGTGCTTGAGGAGGCCATCCAGGTCATGTACGTGATTAACTCCTATTTTGCTTATAATGGATTGAGAAAGGAGTATAAGAGAGTGTGGTTAGCAGTGGGTAGAACCATTCTTAGAGGCTGAAAACAAAGCAGCAGTGTAGAACTGCTTATTGTAATCACTCAAAGTGATTTTCACTCAAAGTGAAAATCTGTTAGACTAAAATAGTTAGTTTTCTTGACACAGTTTTCAGATGTCCTTATAAATACCAAATGTGCAGGAATTATCCCTATAAACTTACGGGGAGGAGTTTGCCAGAATAAGGTCACAGAAGGAGTAACTTGCAAATTGGAGCTAGACATTTCCTGCACCCCACCCGTGCTTTCCTTGTTGTTCTCCAAAGCTGAACAGCAGCCTCCATAGCAACAGTCTGACCTGCCTGCCTGCAAAAGTCCATGTTAGAAAGACTTCCTTCGCTAGCCAGAAAAACCCCAACCCAAAACCGTAGCGGGGCTGTATTATAATTTTACATTCAGTGAATCCTGCTCATTTTGAACCTTCTTCCCCACCTTCACTCCACCCCATATGCATGGCTGGTAGCACCTGTGTGTGTTTGTCATGATTTTTTGAATGAGTTTCCCCTTCATTCTCAAAGTTGTTTTTCTGAGTGCGCTCTCATGAAGTCTCTTGCTGGCATTGCACCTTCACTCTAGTGCAAGGCGTTGCAATTAACCCTTTCTCAACCCCAGGAATGGATTTTCCCACACTTACTGCAGGACTTTGATTAGCACAAACCGCAAGTTTGTTCCAGCTTGCTGGGCAATGAGAGGTTTAATTGCTCTGACTTGCTTCTGGTCAACAAAGAGACGAGACCCAGCCAGACAACGTGTTTCTCCTTGCTTGTTTTCTCGTTGTCCCTGCAGGTCTTCCGGCCCCGCACTCCCCCCGAAGCGATTGCGCTGTGCAGCCGCCTGCTGGAGTACACCCCCACGGCCCGCCTGACTCCCCTGGAGGCCTGCGCGCACTCGTTCTTCGATGAACTACGGGACCCAAACGTCAAGCTACCCAACGGGCGAGATAAACCTGCACTCTTCAATTTCACCACTCAAGGTAGCCTGAGAGCCTTGAAGGATCCCTTCTGTAGGGGGAAGTGGTGGGAGAAATGTTGGTAGTAGTGCAGATGTTACTCCCTTGGAAGTAAAAATCTCTGACTGGTACTAAGTTTATTAAGTAATTGGATAACCAGCTGTACTTTTCAAAGAGGAGGAAAGGGTTTTGAAGTTACAGAATTTTCAGAGTCTTGATTCTTCCAATTCAGTTTTGCTGAGGTCCTGAGGGTGGTCGTTACTGGATTGCATCAGGAAGGATTACGTGCTTATAGCATGTGTCTGCAGAGTATGAATATGAATAGCTCAGACTCTGCAGCTGGGCTGATGGCTTTGTGTGAAATATCCAGTCAGTGGAGCATGCAGGTTAGAATATCATTTGGAGATGGACCTGCTTCTTCATACCTGAAACACCATAGCCAAGTAGTAATGCATATTAGGTTTGGCAGGGAGGTTGCTGCCCATTTTAATTCTGGATGCAAGATAAATACAGATGCTTTACTGTCCAGATTTTACATGCTGTACAGTTCATCTGGCATTACACTGACACTGACTCAGTCATTTAGAAACTGTAAAAATAAATGTACAACTAACTTTCTTATTTGAAGCCAGGCTGGTATCGGATTTTAAAACCATTCATCTATTGTTTTCTACAGAAGTCAGAAATGTAAAACTGATACCCCCCAGAATAGTTTTGCCTGCCAAGACAGAACATGTGAGAAGTATGGCATACAAATATGCTTGTAATTAATTTTGGAGCACTTTTTCTGTTGTTTTTTTTAAGTGATTAGCTGCCAACTCTCACCCTTTGAGCAAGAATAGTTCTGTATGCATTTTCTGTTGAAAGTTTAAAAAACACCTTTTGGCCCATTTAACATCAATATCATTTTTCAAACTCTTTAGGGCATGCCATGCCCTTCTGCCAAAATGTGAAACAACTCTCTCCTTCCACTTGTGGAGCCTTTTTATTAAAAAAAAAAGGCATTTATGAAGCATAAACACATTAAAGTGATCAAGTAAATAGCTTGTGCTTCCAGGTCACTGTCCTCTGTACTGATTTCTACATCTGTTGTTAGAAATTTAGTAGTTATGTTACAAGTGCTACCTTGTAGTCATGGATTACCTTTTGTTTTGCCCTTCTAAGGCCATCTTCAGCAGCTAAAATACTTTCAATCTCACTTTCTTAAATACAGCTTTACCCCTGTTCTTTTTGAAAGTATTGATTAATTGTTTCATGATGACATTAAGATTGAACTTACCTACTACACAAAAACAAGGTTTTTAAAAAGAGTTGGAAAGCTTTATAATGAGTCAATTCAAAATGGTTTTTCTTAGGGGAAAAATAGATATCTGTGTTGGGAGTGTGTCCCTGGTTCCCCTCAGATAGTGTAGAAGCTGCTGGATAAGCTACCCTAATGCTCAAGCAAGTTTAAAGCTCCTCTTTTGCCATCCTAAGGAGCTCATGTGCCCTCCCTCACAAAGCAATTCCTGGGAATGGTAAGAGAAAACAGTTCCTATGGAGCAATTTCCTTAAGATAAAAAAAGCAAATTTCTGTCATCTACGGGTGCTGGTTTTACCATCTGTAAGGGAAAGGCAGGACACAGGCTGATCATTAATGCATTTCCAAACAAGCTCTGTTACAGGTAACCAGTCAAACTCAAAAAAAACCCAAATCAGAGTTATTATTGAATACTTCAGTACATGGCTTTGCACAGTGATCGGAAGAACTTTGTAGTTAATAAATGTACAGCAGTCCTGACTATGAACTCAAGATATACAAGAAGCTTTTGCTCCTTCTGTTACTACTGTTCAGTCCTTGTTCTCTGGTCTTTACTGTGCAAGGTTCCATCAACTTGGCTGCTCTAGAGCAGAAATCCCAACTGGGAAACAGATTGTTACATGGATAATGAGTCACGTTAAGTCATCTGTGGTAATTTAAAAAGTAATGAAAGACAATTTTGTTTTAAATAGCATTTGTTTTCAACAGGCAATATTAAGTTCTAGAAGTGTTTGATTTGGCTGTATCCAGTTGCCTGAAACCCATGAAGTAGGAGGTGACTGCAGAGGGCTTGAAGGCAAAACTGTTAGAAATGACAAGATAAATCTGACCATTAAGGCATTGGACTGATTTTCAAAAAGAAATTAAACATCATACCAAATCTGCTGACCTGAGCACTGATGCTACTCAGATAGTCTAGAAAAAGAGCAGTGAGGGTACATGGAAGATCAAGATCATGGTCTTTGGCAGCCAGCTGTGGTTGTGGGGCATGTGGGTGTTTATCTTAGAGATTAGGTCTGTTGAAGAGACCATTGTCATTTGTAATGTCTTGCCTGTAAGTTTCTCCTAATTTGTTTAAATTAGCATTATATGCTAATTGGGTTCTGAAAAAGTTATTTTGGCTAAGGAAGTGTCTCTACCAGCCACAGAGCTGCAATTCAGTTAGGCTTTTAGATCTGCAAGATAAAAAGCATTTTTTCCTTTAGAAGCCACATTTTCAAATAGTCTGTGAAATGACTGCCATTTCCTAAACTACTTGTAACATATCAGCAATTGTGCTACATCACAAAAGTTAATGTCACTCCATGTTGGCCACTGAAGACTGTAAAATTATTTCAGTGATTCAGCATTGGTTATCATGCTTCTCAAAGATAAATTACTTTTTTATTGTAGGGGGAGTGCTTTGGGATTTTTGTTTGTTTATATTTTTAAGCACCCTAGCCCTGTGACCCTTATTTATTTTTTTTTTATTTAGAGAGATATATATGTATGTGTTTATGTGTATATATAATGGAAAGTTGTTGTTATGACCAAAAAAAAAACATGGTAGAAGAATAATTTTTCTAGGAAATTCTTGGAGTGTTGATATATCAAGTAAAATAATTCTGAAATAGAACACTGTGCTGTTTCCCAATACCAGGCATTTTCTTGTGTTTGGGGAATGAAAGTGATCTGGTCTTCTAGTAAAACTGGACATTTTCATTCCTGCTCCTTCTTGGAGATCTTAAGTGACTGCAAATGGTATGATTTGATCAGCAGAAAGCCAGAGATGTTCTCCCAGGTGATGTGGATGGGAGTTGGGTCTCATAAATGAATTGCGATAGCTGCTTTGTTCACATCATGATATTGGAAACTTCTGTCTGGACTGCCTTGACCACAATAGCTTCTTGCAGCTGTACTGGTTGTAATTAACCCAGCCTTGAGTTGCACATTTGGTTTCCATAACCAGGCTACAGTTGAACACCCTGCCCAAATACTGTGGAGGAAATCACTAAGGATAACGATTCTCAGTATTTTGTGGACTGCAGATAATCACAGGTCAAGCTTTCTCCTCAGTATTGCCGTGTTTCATCCTTAGAGATGGAATAGGTGCAAAAATACATTATAGCAAAAATTCAAACAAGTTCTCAAGCAAAGCTGCTATTAAACTTCAACCAAAAGAGTCCACTTTGTTTATATCTCCTCTGAATTGGCCTGCTCCTCTTAAGTTCAAGACATTCAGAGTATGCTGAATTGAAGAAACTTCATATCAAGAAAGATAATGTGAGGTTTGAGAAGGGAACAGGATCAGTCTTCTACTCTTCATGAAAGCTCCTTAAGGTAGCTTCAGAGAAATGGTTGCACTTGCATTAAACACAACAAAAAGCGATTATTATTGCCATAATACAAAAGGAGGTGTTCTGACAACATAAGATGAAGGAGGAATGAGAAGGGGGTCAAAGTGCCCTTGCAAGGGTGGTGTTCTGTCTGATCACCTGGTTCTTGGGCTACAGCAGCACTGACAGTCTGTAGCTGCACCTCGAGGCACTGTGTAGCACCAGAAGGTAGCAAGTGTCATGGGGCTTCCTTGTTTTAGTTCTGCTTTTGTTTGGATCACAGCCCCATATTGTTTTGAGTGATGAGCAGAAAATAATGCAGAGGTGATAGAAATTTTCAATACAGCAGTGTAAAGAGTAGGTTCCCAGTAATAGCAGATTTGGAAAAAAATACTAAGAGAGCAACATTTTCTCGCACAAAGCAGCTAATACCCACGGTAGTATTGAAGTATAGGTTTATAACTGGTGTTCCACTTTGACATCTAAGAATTCATGTTTCTTCAGTTTATTTTTCCATTTAAAATGGAGATTCACAAATTCTTCATAACATTATGAATATATGAATTCTGAATTACTTCTGCATGAATTAAGGATTTTGTATTTGTACAAGTGCTGTGAGTACTGAGGCTTTCTAAAAGGACTGGCTAGCTCTGCTTAGACCTGAATGCAGAGATAGAGTAGATAGGTTGCAGGTAGTGTAGCAACCTGCTTGCATTCATAAGAGCTGAAATACCATCTTAAAATGTGTAGTAATAAGAAGCTTGTAATCAGGGGAGTCTTCTGCCTCTTGCCCTCCCAGCAGTAATGAAACTTAATGTAACAGCAGAGAAAAAAAAAATCATCAAGTGGAATGCTGCTCTCTGTAGGCCCCGAGTTTAAAGCTAGCATTAAAAAATAGCAATAGCCTCTTAAAAATGAGCCCAAATAATTTGAGACTTTCCAAAAGCGCCTTACTGAACCTATGCCACGATTTGGCCGGGCTTCTGTACAGCCTGTGCTATCTGGAGGTCTTGCGTAAAAAGCTGTCTGTTCTCCTGTTCTCAGCTCTCCTCCAGATGACCTCCTGGAGCTCCAAAAGTCATCAGTCTCCTTCCGTGAGGTGACTGTTCACATCCTTTTTACCGGATGTTGCTTTCTCAGGAGACAGCCAGTCACTCCTGTTTCTGAAACAAACAGGACCTGTCTTGTCTCGGCTCAGTCCCACCTTCTGTGAGGCACTAGATTCTCTTGAAAGGGTGCCAGAAGATTGTCATTTGTTGGCAATGTGTTGCCCTTAATCCTCCCACAGTCGTGGCTGTAAGATGCCTATTTCTCATTCTGATACACACTGAAGCTATATTAGATTTGGAGCCTAAAAGACATGACTATTTTTTCCCTGGTTAATGTCTTCGGACAGAATGATTGCATCATTTTGTTGTCCATTTAAATTGCCCAGCTGACCAATTCCCTTTGCCTTTCCCTGTCCTTTTAAAGGATACGTTACCTCTTCTTGGCCTCGCTCAAGGAGACTGCTGTGAGAGATTGGTCTTGGGTTCCTGGGTCCTTGAGAAAAAATGATGCTTGAGTGAGCCAAAGAACTAATCCCTGAAGCTCTTGGAGCAACTGTTGCAGCTGCTTGCTTGCTGAACCAGTGCCCAAAGCAGCACCACTGTTATCAGCCTTCTCCCTGGGACTGATTGCAGGTGGGCTTGTGAAGAAGGGGATCCTTCTCCAGTGCTCAGAAGGAAACAGCATTATCAGGCCATTGACAAGGTACAGGCTTGGCTGGTTCTTTGCTCACTCCCAAGCCACTGTCTTTCTCTAGGAAATTACTCCTTTGCACCCCTATCTGTAGTTTTGGCAGTCTTGCTCTGGAGACTGCCTTGCTAAATATCGCTGTGGTTTCCTCTTGCTGGTTGGCAAAGAAGAAAATGTAACGTGACCTTGGGCTGTAAGGGCACATGTTTGACCTGAGGTGCCGTTACAGGGGGAAACCCTAGGAGCTGATCCTGCATGTGGAGCACTTTGTGGATGATGAGCTAACTGTTTGTTCCACCTCCCCTCCAGAACTGTCAAGTAACCCATCTCTGGCTTCGGTCCTCATCCCTGCTCATGCCCGGAACCAAGCAGCTGCTTCAACCCCTACAAATGCTACAGCGGCCTCAGGTGAGAAAGTGCAACTGCCTGCCTCCCTCCCTCCTCATCCTACCTCCCGCTGCCCAGGCACCTTCCCTCTGCCATGGCCCACGAGCCACCTCAGCCCACAAAGTGAACTGGGAGGAAGAGATTGGTTTAGTATCACCTGAACCTTGGTCTTGGTAGGTGGTCATTTGTGTGCTAGCTGTGGTCACCAGCCCAAATCTCAACCCAAGCCACTCAAACTTGCATTTGATTGCTTAATTTGTTGGTCCTTCTCACAATCGGTTTGCACCTAATTTCTGTGCTCTGAGCCATCCTGAAATTAACCCTGAGTTGGTGAATGAGTTGTGATGCCTAGAAAGAAAAGAAGCAGCTAGCTCAGAGCATGTGGCCTCCGTGTAGTGTGGATGAAGAGGATTTTTCCCTGAGGGCATTGGCATCTAAAAGTCTAGTTAGGGAGTTCAGTCAGCGTGCTCACTCCCTCATCTTTGTAGTTGCAGTTGCTTCCTACTGAGTTTGCTTGTGTCATCTTCAGGCACAAGGCAGATATTTTTGGGTTTTGGCCAGCACGGAGTGAATTTTTTGTTTGCCTCCTGCTCTCTCTGGTTTCTGTCAGAAATCTTTTAAAAGCTCACTGTTGGCCTTTAGCCACTCCATGTTGTATTCTGTTTCCAGTGAAAGTTTTAACACCTGGTAATACCAGTTGGGAGACTCCCAAAGAAACTCCCAGGTGCTGCAGGATGTGGCAGAGGTGATTCAGTACATGGCATTCTTCCTCTGAGTCAGCCCTGATTCAGCACACCAGAGGCTTTCTCGGGGCTTGGGCAACCAAAGGCAGGCTGCAAAACAGGTGTGCTTCCACATGTCCTGCCTGCACATCAGCCCCAGCCCACAAGGGCTGTCAGCCCTTTTGCAGTGCAGGACACTTCCTTAGCGGAGGATAGCTGATGAGGAGAAGGCCTGCTTCAAAAGCTGCTCTTGAAATGTGCGGGAAAGCATTTGCTGGTTGGTGTGCTGGACAGTTACCTGATATTAGATGCACTTGGTCCAGCCAGTGCTGTACAGAGAGAATTTTCATACTCTGGGACAGATGCAGCCAGGTTTGAAAGATGAGATTTCTCTCTGAAATTGCAGTAGCGGTGGATTAAAGGCACAACTTGTATCATTTATGTACTCTGAATTTAGGAGAAAGCAAAACTGCTATTTTCAAATTTACTGTTTGTTTCATACACTTGGCAGTATTTTGCAAATAGTCATGTTCTCTGTTTGCCTCTTATGTGCATCTGTTGCTCAACAAGAAGTGAGAAAACAGATAAAGTAGTAAAAGTGATTTAAAAGTATAAAATACAAACGTGGAAAATTATTTTAAGCCTTTCTGAAAAATATTGTTTCACCTAATATCCCTTTCATGCCTTTTAAGGAGTTCTTTCCACCAAGACCCAACTCTTGAGGAATTAATGGGGTTAAGAAATCTGTTTTCGTTCAGCTTCCACTCAGCCCTTTTCAAGGGCTTGTATAGGGAGAAAATGCATTAGTCCAAGTCCTAAATGGGAAGTACTAAAAAAAAACCACAAAGCGAAAAAAACCCAACCCCTCCCATATTATTGATGTCAACGTTTTTAAAGCTTCTGTTTGCAAGCACTGCACTGAGGTGGGATATGTCCTCCTATTTGTGGTTCAAAACCAAAAATAATATCCTTGCTGATTGGAAAGAAATTGTGAAATTAAGTTTAGTATTGCACAGCTCTGGCTTTCAACAGTTGGTTATTTCTCACAGCAGGTGGTGGGAATGTCATCAGAGTTATGATGTTTAGCATTAGGTCCTGTTGAGGTTCTTTTAATCTGTTTTGCTTTGCATGCTGATGCCATGCTTACAAAGAGATTTTCATACAAGGAGTCCCTTCTTTCTCTCTATCCCCTGCACCTCCCAGAGCAGTAAATATTAAGTTCCTCAGTAACTGCTAAAGCAGTGTGGGAACAAGTCTCCCAACTAACCCAGGGCATCCCGATAGGCCAGGAGACTTCTCTGCAAAATGTTTGTGTGAGTAAGCAGTACAGGTTCAGAAACAGCTTTTCTGAGTGACGATGATGCAGCAAAATGTAGCTCTCAAAGCAATAAAGGGAAGAGCAAATATATCTGTAATTCGCATTACTAGTGCATAACGTGTGCCTCTCTCTGGCAAGCACTGTTAAACAGCCACATTTGTTGTCAATTTCCTCTTCTCTTGAGGCCAAGCTGTACTTGCTCTAGTAGTGGAACCTGGCTTTGCAGTGGGAGTGTGTAGCCTTGCTGCTCTGGCATTTGTAAATTCTCCTAAACATTTATGAGAAGCACTCTGAGATAGTGGCATGTCTAAAGCAAAGTGCAGGGAAAAAAAAGATGAGATTTATTGGCCCCTGCTTGAAATGATGTGCTAGCTTTCTGTGAATTATGCTGGCCATTGATGAAAAATGCCAGTGCAGTTGTATTCCCAGGGATGGCTAGAAGAGGAAGAGGATGCTCTCATAACTGTGCAGCCACAGCATCTGAGAGGGGAGCCTGCAGAGCAAGCTGAATGCAATGCATATCTGCTTGTGTGACTCTCTTTTTCTTCTGGATCAGCTAGCAGTAGTAGCTACCTCTCTGTTAGTCAGCATTAAGATGGGAAGAGCATAATTGCCATCTGCAGGGACGTTGTGCCAGCAGGGATTCTGGGGTCATCGTCTTGGGCATCCTGCTGTGTTGATCCCATGTAATCCCAAATGCAATGGTGTGACTGAACTTTCAGCAACAAAACAGATTAGAGCTGGTGTTACCTGCCAGTGTCTCATAGTTGAAAAACACCACAGTGCTCCATGAAATAAGATTTAGTGCATTTGTGGTATTCACATTGAAGGAATTTTGAAAAACTTGAATTCCTTAACCAGGAGAAGATGGGCAAGCAGTTCTCTCAGAGTTCTACAAGCTCAGAACAGGGATGAATCCATGACAAGAGAAGTAAAACTTGCACATTTTACCAGGTTTGCTCAGAGTCTGGACTTCTACATCCATAGGCAGGCACAATATAAAAGCCAGGCTGTCCTCCTCCTTCCACTTGTCTCCCCAGTTGTCCTGTGAGGATTCCCAGGCTGGTGGTGGCTTTGTTCCTGTATCTTGGCAGATGAGCAGCACAGCCTGTCAGCATCACAAATGCACCCAGCTAATGCTGTCAGCAGTGCTAATGGGCTTTCTCAGTCTCAGCTGGCGTCTCTGTCGCTCTCTGAACTGTAGCTCTGTCTTTCCCTTTCAGGAGGTTTTTAAGGAGTGTCACGTACCCTCAAGAAAGCTGAGGCCCTCCTTAGAGGGAAAAGCTGAATTGGAAGAAGTTCTCTATAATGATGAGAGAAGTTTTTGCCCTCTGTTTGAAAGAACTTTTGGAAGCAGCTAGCACTTAATGACACTTCTTTGCCTGCACAGGCAGAGGGGTCAGGCAGTGGTCCAGGACAAAGAGGCTGCCCTGACCTTGAGCTGGGCACTCGTCTGTCCTGTGGCACAAAGCTGTATGCTAGCTCCTAGCTGTGCTCCCCAGCAGGGCTTTGCTGTCCTCTGTCAGCATTGCTGAGGGCCTAGATTTCCTTCTCTTAGGCCCAAATACAGATTTTTCATGATGAGAAATGAATGTCCAGAGAATCTCATACTCCATTTGTGCTCTTTTTCTGGTGCTTCAGCAAAGCGATGCTGGAGTAAGTGCCCCTTTGTTCCTCATGGCCTGTTGAAGCAGAGTCAACAAATGAGCTGAAATGTTAAAATACTGCATTTTCTTGCAGGCTAGGAGCCAGGGCAGCCTTGAGCTCGCTCTGCACTCCGTCTCAGCCTGGGGGGACTTCTGTATATATGTATATATTGTTGTAAGAAGCCCCAAGAAAATGTTCTTGGCCTGCATCACCTGATTTATTTTAACATGTGGCATATATATTTCTCAGGAACTCCCCTGTTATAGTGATGACAGAAAAGGAGCATATGTTACATGAAATAGCTCCATCCTCTCCTCTTTTTTTTTTATCTCTATGTAGTAGCAATGTAATGATAACAATTTCAGCCTCTACTGTCTTTAGGAAATTGAGATCAAAAGACATGTTTCATTTCAGCAAATGAAATACGAGCACTTTTTGTAGACATACAGAGAAATCCTTGCCAACAGTCCAGACTCCAGCTGGACTGCTTGCATCAGGCACTGCCAGCAGATGTTGCATTACCTGCAGTTTATCCATACTTGAAAATTGATCTAGAACAGGCATAGTGAGAGTTTAAAGTGTAGAAACTATTATCTGGCTAGCTGGGTCACTTCTGTTTTCTGTGGTCATTTTTGGTCTGCATGCATGTGGGATTTGGGAATTGCTCCTTCAGGGAAGTTCTCCATGTAGGAGGGCGTCTCTCTCCTGCAAGACCAGCTTCCCACGTAACAGTGGTACTGTCAGGATGCTGCCTTGGTGCTTTAATTGCATGAGGTTTTTTTTTTTTGTCATGGTGGTCATTCCTTTGTAAAGGAAGGGATGCAATCAATTTGGGGTGAGATGAAAGGGAATCAGAAACTCCCAGGGCAGTCATCTGGCATCCTCTGCCCTCAGGACGATTTGTCTTTCTTCCCACACATTCCTTGCAGCATTTCCTTTTCAAATAGGCATCACCCTCTCTTCCCACTTGTCAGTTGTGTTTCTGGATGCTGCTGATTGTTTGATTTCCTATTTTTGTCGCTGTTGTCAATGTTACTTAATTTGTGACTCAGCAAGTGTTGCCCATTTCTAGCCGGCATGTTGGCAGACTGTAGGGAAGGGATGCCATCCAGAGGGACCTTGGGAGGCTTGGGGGGGGGGAGCCTGTGTGAAACTCCCAGAGTTCAACAGGACCAAGACCTGCCCCTGGGTCAGGACACCCCAGGCACAAACACAGGCCAGGCAAGGAGTGGATTGAGAGCAGCTGTGAGGAGGAGGATTTGGAGGTGTTGGTTGATGAGAGGTGGGACATGAGTTGACAACATGCACTTCTAGCCCAGAAAGCCAGATGTGTCTTGGGCTGCATCAAAAGCAGCTTGGGCAGCAGGTCAGGAGAGGTGATTCTGCCCCTCAACTCTGGTCTGTGACACCCACCTGAAGGGCTGTGCCTGGCTCTCTGGCCACCAGCATAAGGATGGGAACCTGCTGCAGTAAGTCCAGAGGAAGGTGATGAGATCATCAGGGCCTGGAGCACCTCTCTCTTGAGAGAGTTGTGACTATTCAGCCCAGAGAAGAGAAGGCTCTGGGAAAACCATATAGCAAACTTCCAGGACCTAAAGGGGGCCTACAAGAGAGGCAGAAAAGGTCTTTTTACAAGGGCATGAAGTGTTAGGACATGGGGAAATGGGTTCACACTGAAACACAGGGTAGGTTTAGATTAGGAAGAAATTTTTTACTGTGAGGCTGGTGAGGCACTCGCACAGGTTGCTCAGAAAAGCTATGGCTGCCCCTGGAACTGTTCAAGGCCAGGATGGATAGGACTTTGGGAAACCTGCTCTAGTGGGAGGTGTCCCTGGCCTTGGCTGGGAAGTTGGAACTGGATGTTCTTTAAGGTCCCTTCCAACCCAAAGCGGTCCATGCTTCAGTTCCTTGCCTTTGTTCGTGGCTGTGGTCATGTAAGTGTGGCTGAAGAGGAGGGGGTTTTGCTCACAGGTGACTGCAGAGCATTGCCCAGCTCATCTGTGATGGAGAAATGTTACTGCACACCCAGCACCCACTGGTGTGTTTTGCCATGTCTGGTATTCCTGCTAGACACGCAGCCCTTCAGGCTGAGGTCACCCAATCTGTTCTTTCTTTTTAGAAACCTTTTCCTTGTGTCTTTTCAAATACATGGTTTTCCCAGTCTGCCCTCTTCTGTACCAAGATAATAAGTCTTTCTGATGTTCTTTCCTGTTGCAGTATCAATAGCTTTGCAGTTAATCTTAGTAAATCAAGTGCTGGGTGAAATGCATGACAGTCTTTTGGAGAAAACCTCATTTAATACCTCTTACCCATCCTGTATTTTACACGTTTAGGTGTTTACCCACCTATAGATAAGTATCTTACAGTCTTTCTGACTTGGCTAATTAGATACTATATAGAATGGTTCCAAATGAAATGGTGCATTTTTTCCCCCTACCTATTCTTCTAATACTAAGAATATATTTTTTAGAGGAAATACCTGATGCATGCAGCCTATGGAAACACAGTTACAATTAATTTCTTCTTGGTATTTCTTTGCAAACCCTGCATTTTCTTGAAATGCGCTTTGACACATGCCCTTGATCCTGTGACCTGTCTCTCTGTGAAGCACTGTCCCTCCTTGAGAAGGTGTTGGAGGCATTTACTGCAGAGATCCAATCCTCTAACATATCATGTGCTTGCATAAACCTCATTACTGGCTTCAGGCCTTGATGTTAATCTGCTTCAGCATTTCAGAGGGTGGCAGATCCAACTTGGGTTGAGCAACAGCAGCAGACTTGAAAGACTTTCTCAGGCAACAAGTGCATGAATTGCACATTGGCACACCAGCTGTTTCTGCCAGGAGAGCAGGCTTGGCACATTCCTTGTCTGTGCTCATTCACACAGCTAACAGGCAGACTTATTATAAGAAGGACTAACTAACAGTGTGAAACTTTCACATTCACCAGTGTGAAACCTCATAGTGACCACAGACACTGGTGTTGGCTTTGGCAATGCCAGTGTGCCTTGTCCTGCAGTTATGGGATGTCACACAAGCGACTTTGCACTGCACAGCTGGTGTTACAAACTGCAGAACTGGCTGGAGCCCAGCCTGCAGCCCTCAGCACTCCAAGTTGCTTTTGCCCTGCTTAAAGACCATCTTCCATCTTTTCCCAGATTGCATTGTTCCATCTGCATGTTCTGAAGTCAGGGCAGTCATCCTAACCAAACACCACCTTGGTGGGAGCTGTGGGTTTCCCCTTGTGCAGAATGTCATAGCTGTTGTTTCCAATGTGTCTCTGTTTTGGAGGTAATGCTGGTTGTTTTTTCTTTCTCTCCCCTTCTCGTCTGTTGTTTGCAGATGTTAACGCAGGAGAACGAGTTCAGACCAATAGTGTAGCTACAGCATCAGCCTCCAACTCCACCTGAACCAGTACCAAGCAGCCAGCTGCACAGGAGAAATCACCAGTAATTTGAGTCTTGCTCAGCAACACTGGTCACATTTGGAAAGAAAATTAAAAAGAGGAAAAAAAAAATCCAACAAAACAACAAACCAACCAACCTGTTCATTTTAGTGTTCAATTTTTTATTATTATTATTGTTGTTCTTATTTAACCTTGTAAAATATCTATAAATACAAACCAGTTTCATTGTATTCTCACTCTGCAGGGTGTCCGGGGCAGGGGACTAGGTGGGGGGAGGAGGGAAAGCGGAGCAATACAACACACCAATGTCTCCCCTCGACAATCTCTTCATGTTGGAAGTTTGCTGTTGTGTACTTCAGAACCAGGACTCTTGCCTCATATCCCCCTCCCACAACAGAAAGAAGGAAAAAAACAAAACAAACAAATCCCAAACCTCATTCTCTGCTGAAGTTCTTTTTTTTTACCCTCTTTTTTTATTTTCTTTTTAAGTGGAGTTTCGGACTTTGATGTAGTGCACAGCTTGAATTTGGTCGGGAGCTTAGCAGGGGTCATTCAACAGAGCTCAGCGTTTCTTGTCAGCAAATCCATATCCCAGGTTATCTGAAGAACTGCCCTGGCTCGGCACGGGGGGCGGGCGACGTGGTAGGAAAATAGGTTGCCATGGGGTGGGGGGGAGGGTTTGCCATGTGTCTAAGGCTTGAACCGCTAGCGGAAGCCTTTCATTTTAAAAATCAGTGCTAGTGATGAGGAAATCTGCAGCTTCATGTGGGAAAGTCTTGCCCGAGTGAGTGATATATAATATAATACACACACATGCACCAAGGGCAGCGGTCGGCTCTGCCGAGGCATCCCCTCTGCCCAGCCGGAGCTCCTGCTTTCCGTGTCTTGGGCTGGCTCCCAGCTTCAGCAGAGAAGAGCGGACGAACAAAATCCTTGGCAGGGGCAGGGGCCCAGCTGGTGGATGGATATTAAGGGACTTTTTGGGAAGTGGCCACTGTGAAAGTGTGTTTGGTTGGGTTTTTTCTCTCCCCACCCCTCTTTGGCTCTTGATTTGAACAGGCTTCCCTTTCCTAAGGTGCATACAGGAAAAGGACACCAGGGTTTATAATGTGAACTGTAACAGGCTACTGGTTTATTTTGTAATACATTTTTTTTTTTAACTGCAGTTTTAGCTTGCAGGATGCCACATTCTCCGATAGTTCTGATTTTAAATCCACAGGTAGAATCTGTATTTAATTTTCATCTTTTTTAACCTCTTGCTTTTTCTTTCTTTTTTTTGATCTCTATTTATTGATGCGTGTTGCCACGTCGCCATTATGTTTTTACTTTGGTAGAATATTAAAATACACATCCGAATGCTCTTGACGGTAATTTGTACCTGCTGACTTGTAGGAAAGCTGGCTCTATATGAGTGTGTGTGTATATATATTATATAAATATATACATGTATACATAGATACAATACTGCTTTTTTTATTTTGTCGACGATCTCGAATCAGTCTGACTGAAGCGTGAGGTGAATGCTTGTTCTAGTCCATCAGTTCAGGGTCCAGGTTTCCTCCCTGCGACGGCGTGCGGTGCGAGCATCCACGTCTCTCTTCCTGAAGTCAAAGCAATATTCCTTGCGAAAGGGTCAGGTGAGCGGCCGGACGCAGCCCCGGCGCGGAATCGAGACTTTGGGAGACCTGATCTTGTGCTAGGCTTGCGGTGGGTGTCCGCTCCAGCCTTATCCTTCTTCAGAGAAACTGTAGTCGCCTTTGGTGCTTACCGAGCCGTCCCTCGAGCTGCGGATCTCTAAGGCAAGCAGTTGCTTTTCGGGAACACGCGGAACCTCGTGTGGCCCGGGGGGAATCGGCAGTAGCGGCTTTGGAAGCTCGGCCGCCGCAGGGGCGGCAGGGGCTTGGTCACGAGCTCGGTGTGTTTCTTCTTGTACCTTTTATGCTGTTGACGTGGGATTTTTTGGAAACTGTCTCTTAGCAGCCCCGAAACTGTTAAAAGCTCTGCCCTCTCCCTCCTGCCTGGCACGCGGTGGGTTTGGGGATGCAGGAGCTGATTGAAGAGGTGAGTGACCACCTACGGTGAAACCGATAAACCCTCAAGTTATACCCCTCGGCGATTTGCTGTTGGGCACACACACAAAAAAAAGGTTTTAAAGCTTTTTTGCATTCTGGCTGGCTGCAAAGGAAAGCACACCCACGTTGAGAAACAAAGCTTTCCAAATCCCTACCTGCAACTTAATAGAAAGGGCTGAAGAGCGTCTTAACGCGTGCGCTCGGCTAGTCAGTGTCCTGAAAGGTAAGTGAAGGGGCTTGGTTGACCCAGTGATCCAAATTCATGCAGGAGACTCAAAAAGTAGGACAGTGGCAGGGTATGGATCTGCTGTATAGACAAGACTGCTGAAGCATTGGCCACAGGCACTGTTATTTGGAGGCAGTAAATTACAGAGTCTTTAAAAAAAAAAAGTAATAAAAATATATCAAAGAAAAATGCTGCTTGTGCCAGGACATGTGGCTTTTCTTTTTCATTTTTTTTTGTTAAAGACTGGCGGAGGGGAGTCAGAGCGTTTCTCTCTGGTTTTGTGGCTGTGCCGGCGTCTGTGTGTGTCTCGTGTGTGTGTTAGGCTGGGGGGAGGGTCAGGGGTGCCCCTCTGGTTTTATTTCTGTTTTCAAGGATCATAGCAGGATCACACACTCTTTTATACAAGTTAGATCCAGGTCTTTGAACAACCTTTTTTTGTAAATAAGAAAAAAAAAAAAGAAAAAAAAAACACAGAAAAATAACAACAAAAAACAAAGCTCCTCACCAAATTCAAGCTTGTACATTATTATTTTGGTTGTTTTTGAATTTTGAGTTTTATTGTTTTGTATGTAAATATGTGGACCCAGGAACTGTTATTAATGAGCAAAAAGTTACCGTTCAGGGCAGTGATTCTGTTTAATAATCAGACAAAATGTAGACGAGCTTTTTAAAGCCATATAGTTTTAACTCTGTACAGTAGGTACCGGCCTGTATTATTGTAACAATAACTCTAGCGATGTATAGTGTATCTATATAGTTTGGAGTGCCTTCGCTTCCATGATTTTTTGAATTTTATTTCCCTTTTATTTTTTTCTCCTCCTTCTTTATTAACAATGTCTCCCACCCCAAACCCACATCTTTGCTCCCCCCTCCCCACCCCGCTTTCTAACTCTTTGAGTGCTGTAAGGTTTCGGTGATACCCTGATCGGTAGCAGAACGAAAAGAAACAGTCTCCATTGTCATTCACTTCATTGGAGCCATGGCTTTGTTCTGGGAGTCTCCAAGGTGCCCACCCTGCCCTCCTCCTCCCGCTAGCAGCAGCTGGTTTCATTCGGACCCTTTTCCTAGCAGCCCATTTAGATTTTGCTTGTCTCTCCCTTCAGCCCTGCGCCCAGGAGCACCTGGGCAGCAGCAGCAGCTTCCAGGAGGCTCAGCCTTCCCACCCTCCCTGCGGCTGTGCTGGGGGCAGTGGCAAGCGGAAAGGGCCCCCAGGGAGGGAAGTCCCCACATCCTGAAGGGCTGCTGCGCTCGGAACCATTTGGCATTTGGGCATCGCTGTAGGAGACTGCTGCGGTGGTTTTTTCTGCCGGGAGGATTTTCTGTTCCCTTTCTTATCCCTGTTTTTCCCCCACATCCTTCCCTCAAGTCACTTTTGTTTTCTTGAGATAAGTTTAACATGACTCTTAATTTCTTGTGCCCAGCACGAAGGCCTTGTTTCTAAAACTAGTTTGCTTGTGTTTTACTACCTTGTTAGTATTCCACATAAGATTGTCTTGAATGGGAAAACACGTAACTCTTTACCAAACCAAAGGTTGCTGTTTTATTTCGAACCATCTCGTGTTCATTCCAGTGAAGCAGAGGCTGCACTTTCTTTCTGGTGACACGAAGGTCAGTGATGCCAAGCTGTTGGCGACAGTCTGCTCAGAGCTGTCCCTCTCTTCTTTTACTCTCTTTCGGGCTTCTTTTTTAACCCAGTGTGGTCTTGATGTGTCCTTTACGTCAGCCCTGCCGTAGTGGGTCCCTGAGCCGGGCTGGATCGCAGTCTGTCTCCCCTGATGGACGCTCCATCAAGACACTGGTGTTCTTTACTATTAAACTTACCTACCTTGCTAGGGAAAAATAAAAAAATTACCTGAAAAAAGAAAATTGACTGGTAGAAGACCCCTGAACACTCTGTCCCCTTATTTCGAAGCCAAGCTTTACCTAAAATAATGGCAGGTGCCTGCGACTTGCAACCTAAAATTCCCCCCCAGTTTTCAGTACTTGGAAAAGCAGAAGTCAAGCAGCCTGTCAGACTCGTACTCCTGTACTAGGAACCTCAGCCACCGCAGAGCAAAAGGAAAAGCCGATGAGGAAAAGCACAGTAGGGTATTCGGTCCGGGCTCTGCCTTCCGGAGACTGCCAGCGGGTACCCCTGGGGTGGCAGCTGATTTCCACAGGGCTCTCGGCCGGTTCTGGTCGTAGTTGGCTTCGTTTTGCAACACTGCAATAATGGCAAAACGACAGGAAAGGAAAACAGTACCTAAGGGGTTAGCTCGAGAAAAGTAGCTTCCTTGTGTTGGTCTTTCTCAATTTATTTTTAATATATATATATAAAATATATTTATATATATATAATTTGCTTGCCTGTAAAATTTGCGTTCATTAATGTGTTGCTGATGGATCACTTGGGCCTGTACACACCAATTAGCGTGACCACTTCCATCTTAAAAACAGAAATCTAAATATATATATATTAAGGACTGTGGGTTGTATACAAACTATTGCATACACTTGTGCAAATCTGTCTTGATTTAAAGGAAAAGCAAAACCTGTATAACATTATTACTACTTGAATGCCTCTGTGACTGATTTTTTTTTTCATTTTAAATATAAACTTTTTTTGTGGAAAGTATGCTTAATGTTTTATTATTTCCCCCACCCCATTCCCCTTGTAAATACGTTTTGTTCTGTGTGACTCGGTTCGGAAATAGTTAACTGGTACTGTAATTTGCATTAAATAAAAAGTAGGTTAGCCTGGAAATGAAATTTAAAAAATACCAAGTGTGTGGTCTTTATTTCAAAAAATTGCCCTGTTCTTCTCTCCTCCTCTCTCCCTTCTCTGACCCTTGTTCCTCGCCCTCATGCCTCTTTCCACTCTGCGAGAATAGGTGGACGTGAATCTTTGTAATAATAAAGAAAAACCTCAAGAAATGAGCATGTTTTCTTAAATGAGCTGTGTTCTTCCATGCTATTTTAAAAGAGATGCCAGCTTGTCTATGATACCGTTTGATTTGATGGAGAGAGGAACCCTGGGACATAAATATTTCAAATTGAAACCAACCAATCTTCCTTTACCGTCCACCTACAGATACAAACTTAAGAACCTGTGTAAACTGCTGGCTTTGAATCCTGCACTCATGGTTGTTTGGGTTGTTTTTTTTAAATCATTGGATCCCATTAGTAATGTTATTTGGTGGTGATCTGTAAAGTTTGTCGAGACCACGTCCAGTGGACCGTTCCTCCAGCAAATCAGCACATAGCTATCTCTGAGTTGGGTTTCCGGTACTGGATAATGTATGTATTAAACATGACATGTCTATTAGCGCAAAAAGAAAAAAGAAAAAAAAAATAAAAATCCTTTTTTGGGCTGGCTGACCTGGCCGAATCCATTCTGTCGCTATCCTAAAGGCTAGATGCGAGGTCATGTGACTGCTGCTTCAATAAAAACAAATTTATATTGCAAAGAGAGTCCTCTTGCTTTGTTTGTGTGCCACGAGCCGCGGGTGTTCCCATGAAACTTCTGCTGGGCTCCGGGCCGGAGCCTCTACTCCAGAGGCCCTCCAGGACAAGCAGGAGCAGGGTGGGAATGGGCCCTTGCTGGGTCCATACCACAAGTGCTGAGTCAGGATCCCCTTGGTCTTCTGATTGCCAAATGTGTGGGAGCTGCTCAGGGCCCCCCTGGATGCTGGAGCTGTGCCCCTCGGAGCCGGTGCCGGCACTCCCTGGCTCCCTGAGCGGGATCGGGGTTTGGGTTGTGCAGGCTCTGGGGCACTGGGGTGACAGGGCCAGGCAGCCACCCCCAGCCTGGCTGCTCCAGAAGCAACACAGTGAGTAGAGGGTCCTTCACTTACTCTGTCCCACAAGGTCACCAGGATTCTGGATGCATCCACCTTGTGCTGAGACCAGGACTGCTCTCCTCAGCCAGTCTGATGGTGGCCACTTGCACCTGCAAACACATTGCTGCCGAAATTACAGCGCCTCTCTGGGTGAGTTTATCTATTTAAAGCTTGCCTCTGGTGGGAGCTCATCACAATCTCTGGTGATTTGGGGTGGTGGTCAGTCATCCTTGGGCACTTCTCTGGCTGGGCATGCACTGGGACCTCCTGCCTCTTCTGACTTTCCCTCACCTGGAATGCAAGTTGTGGGCTCTCTTTTGCATTGTCTTTGCATGGGAAGTCTCAGCTGCAGTCTTGGGTCTCACTTCTGAATGTCAGAGCCAAATGAACGAACTCAAGCACCTCATAACTTCTTGCTAGGCTGACTGGAAGGGAATCTTCAACTCCTTCATATCTTTGTGATGTTTCCAATTTTACCTCCTCTACAGTTGTTTTGAACACCCTCCTTAAGCTGTAGTACCAAAAGCAGACAGTGGTTCCTCACAGTGCTCTCCCCAGTGTCAGTGAAGGCACTGGAGAGCATCTGGTAGCTGCTGTCTGTCTCCTTACCTGAGGATTGCATTCACTCTCCTGCACGAAGGCTGCAGCTGTCCAGTTTATCCAGCTTGCCCTCCCATTGTAACCCCTGCAAGCATTGCCAGTGGGACTGTTGCAGTTTCATATCGCGTTTATATTCCAACCACCCTTCTAAAAGATGTAACACCTTAGTATCAAGAGCCAGTCCTTGCACAGCCTTCCAGGGAACATCATTCTGTCTCTCTGTGGGAAAACACTTTTTGAGACCCATCTACAAACCAGGGTCAAATCCACTTAGCTGTCGGTCACCAACGCTTTGGGATGATTTAAAATGCTAATCCGAGAGTAAAGCAGCAGTGAGCTGAATGCACTACCAGAGTCCGCTCCACGGATGTGCTTTGTCTTCATCAAGCAAGCTGCCAGCCATCTGCGTTGGAATTAAAAGTCAGTGTCAAGGCTACTGGCACCATTTGTTTTCTGGAAGGTGGCAGCTTTTGGGCTGCTGGTGGGAAGGTCCAAGTGGCTTTCTGTGCAAGAAGAAGAAGAGCCACAAAGAAGAAGGAGGAGGAGGGAAGCGAGCCACAGAGGGGAGAGAAGAGCACTGTGGTTTGTCTGAGGCGCCATGTCCAGTTGCTTGGAGACGGCGAGCCCAGCAGATGGTACACAGCAACCTCAGCAGCCAGCCTGGAACCTCCCTTCCCTCCCTGGGCTCAGGATGGGCTTGGCTGGGCCCTGTCCTGTTGTCCCTTGCTCGTCTTGAAAGGTGATGTTCCAAAGGACTGGCTTTGCTAAACCAGCTGAGCACAAAGGCTGCAAGACCCAACTGCTGCCAAATCCAAGCTCTGCTTGTAGTGTAGTAGGTGTCAATGCCCCACAGGGCACGGCAGAAAAGCCAGGCTCTGTCTGGGTGTGAGTGTTGTACAGTGTGAGGCTTTGGAGCAGAGACCAGACCCCCAAAACAAATTCCTGCTGGAGCTCATCTCAGGTGAGAGTACAGGTGAGTGCTCAGGGCTGTTAGGGAGAACTGGACTTCACAGCAAACACCTGCCTTTGGCCAGTGCAGGAATGCAGCCCTGGATCTTGCTGCACACCCAGCTAATTCCTGATGCCCTGGCACAGATATTTCTTGGTGTATGCTATTGCTCCCTGAGTCTGCATGCAGTTGGGTAGTGTCTCATGCAGTCAGTGGAGTTAAAGCCTTCTCTTCCAGGAATTCTCTGCATCACCCCTCTCTGCTCACATACTCCAGAGGTAAGGCTGGATCCTCCAGAACAGCCTCTTCCCTTGTGGAAGCTTGTGAGTGGCTGCAGCAGGGTGTTTCTGACCAGGGTGCTGTGCCCTGGGAGCTGCAGTGGGGCAGTGCCCCAGCGCAGGGCTGTCTGCAGAGCCCCCTCACTTGCTGCAGAGTGAGAAACTCTGGCTGAGGGCAAACAAGCCCTGTCCCCAGGTAGAGCTGCCTGGCAGAGCACAGGCACCTGTCCCAGCAGAGGAGCCACAGGCCCTGTGTATGGTGGCAGGCTCAGGGAACTGGGAATGAAATGGATTGAAGGGTTTGGGCTTTTTGGCTGGTATTTTTTTTTCCCTAAGCAAAGTTTCTAAAAACTGGTGGAAGACAGGAGTTGGAGCAGGACTGTTCATTGTCCTGACCTCCCTGTGCTTTACCTCACCTCCAAGCACTGAGTAGTCACAGGGTCCAGCACCTGCTGCTGACAGAGGGACAGGGGTGTGGCGGGTCCTGTCAGGGGGACACGGGGGCTGCAGGAGCGAGGCAGGGTCAGGTGTGTGGTGGGAGCAGCACGGGTGCTTGAGAGGAAGCCAAGGGCATTGCCACCCATCTCAGCAGATCCCATTACCACTCTCCACCTCTTCCCAAGGCCAGGCTGCAGCCACATGGGGGTAGGTCTCTGCTCCCAGGTAACAAGTGAGAGGACAAGAGGAAATGGCCTCAAGTTCCACCAGGAAAGGTTTACATTGGATATTAGGAAAAAAATTTTTCATTGAAGGGTTGTCAAGCCCTGGAGTAGGCTGCCCAGGGAAGTGGTGAAGTCACCCACTGTCCCTGGAGATACTTAAAAGATGTGGCGCTTGGGGACATGGTTTAGTGATGGATTGGCAGTACTAGGTTAATGGTTGGACTTGGTGACTTTAGAGATCTTCTGCATCCTAAACAGTTCTGTGATTGTTTCCTCTGGCATAACAGCAGCTGTGCCCTTCCTCCTCCCTTCTGCAGCTCATTCCTGTGACCAAATCCTTTGCCAAGCCAGAGTGTTCAGGAGGAAGATGGTTCTTACTGGAAAAACCCAGGTGGTTTGAGAGTGTTTTTACTCAAGGAGATCATTGATGTTGTTTGGAATGCTACCATAAGTTAGCAGTCTTGGGAAAAGGGACTGCCCAGCTGGGGACCCTTTGGACCATCTCAGTTACACCTCTTTTAAGATTTTTAGTTTCACAGCATCAGGCCTAGGAAGAGGTTGGTCAGTGGAAGCTGTTTCTGCTGGAGACAACAGATTTGGGGCCCACACAGCAATGAAAAAATGGTTTGGATTTGGCTGGAGGCATAAGAATTATGTTGGCAGGCAGAGAGAGGCTTCAATTCAACAGGTAAGGAAACAACAGGGTGATTGCAAGCGGCTGTTACTGGCTCAGTAACGAACAAAAGGGAGATTCTTAGGATCAGTCCTAAGCAGCAACCCATGGAGAGAGCAGCAAATGCAGCTTTCAAGTCTCTGCCACCTTTATCTCACTGCAGTTGGCACCACAGCCACTCCCCAAGGACAAGGACCAACATCCCCAGCACTGACTGAGGAGCTCCAGGATGGCCAGGAGTGCAGCCTGCCATGCCAACTCCCCACTGGGAGAATTGGATGGGATAAATCCCATCTGGCCAGGCTCTGCAGTGGGTCCAAACCGCTGTAGAGCAGTTGGCAGCTGCAAAAGTGGGTGCTGGCAGGAGCAGCCACAGCTCTCTGGTCCATTGGGGATGCTGCGCTGAGCTGAGTGCATGTGGATACAGGTAAGCAGCCTTGCAGGAAGAGCAATAGGACATCACTTCCAAGTGCTACGTGAAGGATTGGGATGTGGCACATGGGAGGAGGCCAAGAGAAGTGGCCTTGACTCCAGCCAGAGGTGGAGGGAAAGGTGTGTGGGGTTGCTGCAGCGTGTGGGAGAAAAGGAGGAATGAGAGGAATGAATGATAGGATCAGAGCAGAGCCGGAGCTGCCCTGCTCCACGGGTTTCAGCGTACACCCTTGCCCTCGGCCTGCTGCCGTTTTCTGTCTCATGCAAGCAGTGGCTGCTGAGGTGCTTTCCTTGCCAGTTCTGCTCCAGGCAGTGCCTGGGAGGAGAGGTGGGAGCCTTGGTCCAGGGTGGTCCCGGGAAAATTGAATTTACTAATCCAGGTGTACACATTCTGTCCCGGGGAGTTGGCAGTTCTGGCAGGTGTTCAAACCAATTCCCGCTCTCTGGTGGGGTGGGAGGCAGGCACAGGAAACCACAGCTCCCCATCCAAGCCCAGGCCCGATTCTGGAGGGCACTGTGGTGAGCAGGCTGGATGCCAGCACAGTACTGAATCACCAATCATTGAAACACAGGAAAAGTTGCATGAGCAGGACTTTGGTGAAAGCAGGGAAACAGGATATGAAGGAGATCGTCAGCAATAATGCAATTAGGCCTTGTTAAAGCATTGAACATGTGAGGACCACACTTGTAGGGTTAATCCCACTCTCCTAAAAAAAAAATTGGTGTGAGGGCTGAATTGAGCCCAATGAAGTATCAGGCAAATCCTGCACACTTGAAAGACCAGGAGCAGAGGGAACAGCTGTGCTCAGAAAGTGGCAGGAACTCTTTTAACAGCACCACACCCACGTCTGTGGCTGCAGCTTTTGTGATGGTCATATTGCTTTTAAGGGAGGCAGGAGAGAAGGGTGAGTGTGGGTTTGGTGTGGTTTTCTGTTGACAGAAATGCAGACACTGTACATTTCCAGTAAAGAAGGACCCCAAGTCCTTTTTGCTGAACTGGATTTTCTCCTCCCACACCACCAGAGCCGTACCGGCAGGGAAGCCCTGGGACAATTTGCATTCATTCATTTACTGCAGAGACCAACTTTTCACCATTCTCAGGGCACAGTGACCCCAGAGGCCTGTTTGGCTCAGCCTTGTCTCCCCCACCTGCCAGGAGACAGGAGCCAGCAGAGCAGCACAGCCAGGCTCCCTCCCTGTGGGCAGCTGGTGAAAGAAAAGGGACAAGCTGAATTCTCCCCGTGTTTGCACTGTATCGGTGCAGCCCTGGAGGCATCTGCTGTGTTTGTTTCGGGTACGGGCTCCTCCCCAGGGCTGTTCTGTCTCCTGCTAGGAGAGGGAATGGTGCATTCTTCTGCTGTTGATTTATGATCCCAATTCCCTCTCACTGTGCTCATTTTCTTTCTCAAAGTACATTCTGCAAAGCTTGAGAAAAAAACCCCACATGACAATTGAAAGCAGTTTCTACAGAAGAGTTTCCTGCAGGAATCCTGCCGTGGCCTTCAGTTTGCATGCTAGGCAATGTCATGTGGAAAAGATGGCTTTACCCTGATGGTGTCCCTTAAATCATGATAGAAGCTGAGACATTTATAGCTCAGCCTGTGCACAGCATCTGGAGTCCCCTGCCCCCTCGTTGTCATGTAGAGCTGTGTCCCTACAGATGACCAAAGTGCTGCAACCTCTGTCCATTCCCACACCTGTTGGAATACTTATCTTTCTAAAACCCCACCAAATTGTACAACAAGCCACATGTAGAAGGTTTATTTTGACAGACCATCCTCAGAAATACAGCAAATGCCTCAATGGATGGGTCTTCCTGTTCCACTGTTCTGCTGCATCAAGTTTTCCATGTCTCTCCTATTACACTGGATCCTGTGATTCATGTTATCCCCCCTCCTTTTACCCAGGCTAAATTTGTCCAAGGTGGCCTGAGGCTACAGAGCCGATGCCTGCACAGCTTCTCCTCCCACACTGTGGAGAGTGTTTTGTTCTGTATTTTTGTATTTCCTACCTTCCCTTTCACTGACTAGCTATGAATGCCATGATAATTGCTCCAAATCCCCAGTCCCTGATGGAATCATCCTCACAGAGTCCCAGTCAACACTGGTCACCCCTCTCTGACTCCTATCAGATGTTGCAGCATTTACAGAGGCTGCCTGACCCCGGCAGTCCCCTGGTGCCCCTGGTTCAGGAGCCTGGAGACCAGCAGTGGTTTGGTGCAGCTCTTTTTCCTCTCTCCAGCTGTTATTCACTCCCCAGTGGAATACAGGGGGTATCCAGACTCCTTTCTCCTCCCTGTCCCCTCCCTGTAAATTCTTTTTCCTGTACCCTGCCCCAGCCTAACCCACGAAACGAAGACCCAATGCAGAATTTGACAGGAATGCATTAATGAGCACCATTTCTGACCAGCTGCTGGTTTGTGTTATGTAGGAGAGGCACAATGGCTGGGATGAGCCGAACCACACCTGAGCTTTACCGACCCAGCACAAGGAAAAGATGATCCACAAGATGATGGCAGCAGGGAGGGATCAGCCACTGTGGCACTGAGGGCCAGTTCTGCTATTGGCTGTGTAAGCTGCAGCTATCAATGAATGAGCATTTTGGGTGTGGTGGTGTGGCTGTGCCCGCCCCTACAAAATGCGGTGCTTGGTGTAAATGTCCCTTAATGCGCTAAGGCCACAGCCCTTGGGAATTCTGACTCGTGAGTGCTGGAGAGCTGAGCAAGCCTTGAGCTCTGTGACAGATGCACTGCGCCTGTCCGAGCCCGCTGCTGCTTCCCGACATCTGGAGCCGGAGCACCCCCGTGCCTGCAAACGCGGCAAAGGCAGCACACGGCAAAGGCAGCATCCCTTCTGTGCAGCCCTCGGAGCTGGAGAGCCAGAGGGACTCACACTGTCCCAAGCAAAATCAGATTCTTCCCAGAACTGCTCTTTGCAGTGATAAAAGCAAGAAGCAGTCAGCCCGAAGAGGAACACTTCTGGAAAATGCATCAGCCCCGCCATGCCCGTGTCATCCTGCTATCAACTAGGTGTGTGCCAGACACTGCCTGCTTGTCAGAAACCACCCTGATGAGGTCAGGGGCACCTTTTCTTTCTTCAAGGACTAATGATGTGAAAAGATGATACAAAATCTGACTGGTTTTGTTCAGCTCCTGTGCTTTATTAATAGCAGCGCTAATGCAGGAAGCCCCTGGGCCTTAAACCACTAAGGAAATCAGTGGGACACGCTTGTCTGTGGATGGTCTCAACTCAAAATTTCCCACTTATGGTCTATTTTTTCATTTAATGTTATTGAAACAAGGAAATACCACCAAAAGCCCAGGTGCAGATTTTTATTGGTCTGTGCCAGGAAAACAAACAAGGAATGCTAACACTGCTTTCTCACTCAAGCTTCTCTAAATAATCAGAACAGAAAAATTAGCTAATGAAGTCCAAAGCAAGTTGGGGAGGGAGTGGAGGGAGCTGCCACACCAAAATGTACACAGAATGATTCCAGGACAACACTGCTGGTGGGCAGCAGGAGGGACAGCCCAAGGGAGAGAGAGGGTTTTCCATTCAGGGTGCCCTGAAAAAGCAAATATAATGTGCTTCCCTTTCCCTCACCATGCTCCAAACTCAAATCATAGAGGGGAAGGGAAACCCACCTCACTCATCTTCTCTCCTAGGAGGCTGTGGGATCCTTGTGGAAGTCTTGTCCAAGTTCACGTGCAACTGTGGCAGGGTGAGTGCTGTCAGCTGCACTTGGTCCAGCAGCTGTCCCAGCAGGAGAATCCTCATTTCTCTCGGTGGCAGATGTCTCCTGATGCAGTGCCAGATTAGCCAGAGCCCTCTCTGTGCCCCTGTGGATGATCTGATGAGCAGCGTAGATGTGTTTTCTTTGGGACTGCCTCACTGCATAAAAAGAGGTAAGGCTTTTACTTGGAAATGTACAGCAAAGTGTTCTCTGTAGGGGAGAAGGGAGGAGTAGCTTTTAGCAATCCTGCAGCTGTGGAAAAGTCTGTCTCAGGAAAAAAAATCATGTCCTTCTAACTTTGGCAGAAAGTGTTCTACTGCCACCTAATAGCAGCAACCAACTTTGCATTTCACTTTGAAGACTGGCCCCCACAGTGGGAAGCAGTGTTCTCTTTCTAGCTTTGGGAACAACTGGCCAGGATATATTATCAGCCTTTAAAATAACTTCTCCTTCAGTGTCTGTTAATTGCAGCAAGCTTCTGGAAGAACCCAGCTGAAATCTGCCATCTCCTGTGCCAGGATTTGACCTGCACTGAGAAACCCTTACTGAGTTCAAAGTAAGACTTGGAGCCACAAGTGACATGTGAAGTCACCTGCTTATCTTATCACCTCCCCTCAGCTACTGCATCCAAAGTCATTTGTATGTATTCCCAACCCACCTCCTGGGAAATAATTAGCCAAGCCTAAGTGCTCACCCTCCAGCTCTCCTTATTGCTCCTCACTATTCTTTGTTCACTCTTTCCATCTCTATTTCAGTCACGGGGACTGAGGTACTGTGTGCCTTACAGAGGGTGTGAGGAATGATGCAGAACAAGGGGTGGCTCTCATCCTGTCACTTCCCTACAGAAGTCCAAGGCTTACTTTGGCCTGTTCCAAGGCTGAGCTGCACTTAGACAGTGAATCTGAAGCACTGGTGTCCTGCATGCTGGCACACAGTCCTGCTGTCCCTGTCTCAGCCACTCAGTGTTACCAAACCGCCCTGTTTATGTCTATCCCTCTCCCAGGTCCACTTTGTCAACAATGAATGCAACTGGATCTCACTTGCATTTGAAAAGCTGACCTTCACCAGCCCTCGTTCCCAGGAGAGGTTTCTCTACCCAAGGCATTTTGGCTTCAGTCATGTTTGCATCAACTGCATCAACTATACTGGGAATACTCCCCTGGAATTGCTGCAGTCCCTTTCTCCATCCACAGTGAATTCCATCTAAAGGACAGCGTGCTGAAATTGGTGAGTGACTGTGCTTTTCCAAGTGAGGTTTTCTATATCAGCACAGTGACTTCTACTTCCACTGAGGCAGGGTTCAGAATCGAGGTGCAGAGGTTTTTCAGGGTGAGCCAGCATTGGATAATCTCTGCTTTTATGCATCAAAATGCAAAAAAATGAGGAGGAAAAAAATCTCAAACTAGGTAATGGCAGAACAGGTGTTTAAGGGGAAGCTAAAGTGTAGGCAAAGGGGAAGCTAAAGTGTAGGCAAAGACTGAACCTGCAGCCCTCAAATCTTTGTTCTACAAATGGATTTGCTCCTTTGACAGGCCAGATAACTGTGCTCTTAGATCAGCTCCTGATAGTTTCAAGGAAGGTGAATGCTCAAGCATGGGCCAGGTTGCTAAAACACAGTTTCATAATGAAAAATTTGGCTCACTGTAAGGAAGGTTTTAAAAGCCACCACAGAAATGCAATACACTAATGTGTTTATGAGATCTAATGCCATTCTTTGATACTATTTCCTTTGGATTTCCATGGAATAGTTAATGATTCTGCTTCCCTGTAAGTATCACTCTGCAGGAGGTTTACAGCAGGGTGTGTTTCTGAGTGTACATCAGGTAGAATTCAACTGTCTTAAGTGAATGGAGCCCCCTCCACCCCATGCAGCAATAGCAGAAGAGACTATGAGCCAGGTCTCTTCCCGATATTTGATTTCTGCTGTCACAAGAATATTGTGACAAATTTCTCCTGATCACATTAGAAGGAGCTCTCTTACTTAATTGCCTGCTGCTCTATTCCACCAGCATCCACTTTAATTTTTAATTGGGTCTAGCTCTGCTTTGCAGGCAAACTCACTGTAGCTATCACAGATTCTGAAGATTTTTTTCTTCTGTTGTTTGAGAGTGCATCTGAGCTGCTTTGTTCATTAGCTGCTGTTGCATTTAAGCCCAGTATGTATTTTGAGCCTTGATGTATGTCCTCAGTATGTCCAGAATCCTAAGCCATCTCCAGGTCTTCCTTCTGCTCTCCTTCCTGAGACAGGCTAACCTGTGTGTGTTAGTGCCTGAGCTGCAGGCTTCACTGACTACCATTACATCACCTGCTCTGGAAGGCTGGCAGAGGCAGTGCAGGAGTGAAGGGAGCTGATTTAAGCTTGTGCAGAAATGCCAGCTGCAGAACAGGTCCTGTTCTTGTGGCAATACACAAGCCAGGAAGAAGAAAGTTTGCACAATTCAGAGACCACAAAATGCGTACTCAAGGCTTGTGTTCTCATCCACAAATCAATAAAAGAGGCAATGAACTAAGTGCCTTTGTTCTCACGGCAGAGAAGTGCACTGCAGCAAGGACCCCTTCAAGCTCTATTGTGATGCAGTTGCTTTGCTTGTGTCAGATTCACCACCTGTGTTGGTCAGTGGAAACATCCCAGTTAGGAACAGCCACTTACTCATGACATTATTTATTGTAATACACATTATTCCCCCTCTGTATTTTGACAGATGCCATTCCATTTTTGTTAAACAGAAACATCCTTTACAACTGCAAGGTTATCTCCTAACAACATGATGCCACTACAGCCAACCTTAGAACTTTACCTCTTGCTCTTGGCCCACTGGGGAGGAAAGGGAAGCATAGGAAAGTGTAAAACCTTCCTCCCATATATGACATATAGTTAAGTAATTTGCTTGTTAAAGTCTTCTGCAGTTTTAGAAATTGCCATATAATAACACAATTCACAGCTGTGCTACTTAAGGATTTTTACCAGTTTGTTTCTGAATGTGCAATGGGCTGCTTCTTTTCAGGCAGTTTTATTGTTGCAGATACACTGAATTTATCATAGCAAGCCAGGTTGGAAGGTACCTCAAGGATTATTTGATCCAAACTTTCAAAAGCACAGGCCAGATCTTACAGCAGGTCTGAATTTCAGTTACCATTTAAAAAGACTAAAGCTCGTAAGAAAAAAGGGTGAAAGCTCAGGGAGAAAAAAGGGTGAAAGAGCTTAACTTTCTACCTGCAGAGTGCCAAACAGGAATCTCAGGGGACTGAGACAACTCTTGGCTGCATCATTTCTTTCAGGGAGCTAGAATAAGGAAAGTGAACCAGTTCACAAAGAAAATAAAGTTACTGGACTCCTTACCTCTTTCTCTCATAAAGTTTTTCTCAGCTTCGGGGATCAGGAAATTATAAACCAGCTCTGCTACAATCTCTTCTGACTGTAGGCGAGTTCGACTACAGGACAGATGCACAGTGGTATTAGTATTTTAATCTTCTCTCCAGACCAACTCTGCAAAAACAGGTCTCCCTTGTAAATACTCTTTCCAAGGGTATTGTCATGGTAGCAGTTGTCAGTGGGGTCTCTCTTTATCCTACAAATAGGTGACAGTGTGACTGTTCCCCTTTGCACTGCCAGTGTGTTCACAGTGCACTGGAAAGCAGGAGCCCCTAACATTCCTTATCCTCAAAGGTACTTGGAAGCTCAGTTCCCTCTGATGACAAACTGAATTAGGCACACAGATACCACTGAGGGTTTGTGTCTTTGTCCATTTAGTCTTCGGTCCATTGCTGAGTTTGCTAAATTCTTCCCTTTTGTGACTCTGCACTTGGCTGGCCCCGTGCTCTTTTCCATGCCAGTGTTTGGTGGGTTCCCAGCTGGCTCAGGGGCTGCATGCATTATCTACGCTTCATTCCCCCAAGGATTCCAACGTTCTGCTTGTATTCATCTAGATACAAAATACACAGCTGCTCTGCCATAGGAGAGTCACTGTGTCATTGGGATTTTTATGGCTCAATACCAAAAACAGAGCATAGAAACTGAACTGGGGGTTTGGCAGGTCCTAAGAAGCATTCACTGCTGATGCCCCAGCCAAACACAGACTGGGGTGTTCTCAACAACTTACTTTACTCAAAGTGCCTTGTCAGGCAGCCAGCAATATGAGTGACCTCCATGGAAATTGGCAGTTCCTTAAAGAACAGCCACCCCAGAATGAAAGGCTGTTTATAGCTGTATCTTTTAGGATCTCTTTCAAATGGATTTTCTGTAGCAGTGTAAATAAATGAAAAGATCGGTATGAATGGGTATTGCTTTAGGCAGTTCCCAGATTCACTTAAAGCTCAGTCACAGCCTCATACTGGTGTGGAGAAATCTAAAAAGGGTGATTCACAGATCACACAAGTGATTTGCAAAGGGAACCTGGCACACACTGTATGGAAATAAGGCTCTGATGGATTTATATGTGTGTAGCAGATAGGAGCAGCAGGTTGCCATACAGCAGCCACACTAATGAAGTGACCACGAGCAGCACAGCTCTGCCCTTCCCATGGCTTGGGTGATGCACACAGCCACAGATGCACATGGTCAGGCAGGTTCTAAGCTGCTGTGAACAGCCCCTCACGTGCTGTTTAATAACCTACCGACTCTCCACTTCGTAAGCAATGTCATTGATTTCTACAGCCTTTTTCTGAACCTCTTCCCTGGCTTGCTCTTCAGCTGTCCTCTCCATGCTACTCAGGATAACATCTTCCAAGTAGGTGTCAATAGTTCTGTCCTGAACATCCACCACCTAGAACAAAACACCAAGATATTGTTCCTCTGCCTATTGCTGTGCCAGGAACATAGTGGAAGATTTCCAAAGAAGCGTGAACAACAGATTTTCACAAGACTCTTTGTTTTGGGCAGGCCAACCTGAGATTTTTTTTCAGAGATGCTTTCTGTAAAAATTTATTATCTAGTAATTCTTTCTGAGAACTGATTGAACAAGTGCAGGTGAAAGAAAACCAATTCACAGATCCAATTCTGGTGCAGCAGGTTAGTCCTGTGAATGCAATGGCAGTTGCTCCCTCTGTTCTCATGGTCCCCTGAGCAACAATTGCCCAGTAATAATCATGGAGATTGACTTCAGTAAATAAATCAGTTTTCATTCAAGCAAACCCTGAAGGAGAAAATTCCATCAAGCTAGTCAAAAACCAAGATAAAATTATAGGTTTCTTTATAATGGTTGTAGAGCTGAGATTCTAGAAACGGGTGTTTTCCATCTGCTAATCTGCAGGGCATAAGCCTATGGCACCTTGGCCTTACCTGCTTACCACTCAGAAATACATAAAAGATGAGAAGCTAAAATTTAAAAAAAAAATAAACATGGTGCCAGACCCTTTTGGTATTAACCACCTCCCACAAGGTTTGAAAATTATTGGTTTAGTCAATTAGACTCCCACTCATGTCTTTCAACGAGAAGAAATATGCTTCATGCAGTCAAAAGCTAGGAAGTAGGAACAGGACTATAGAATAGTTATGGAATATGGTAAATCAGTATTTTTTTTCTTGATTTCAAGGTTATTTTATTTATTATTGTTACTTCAAAGTAAGTGTTTTATCTCTTGTTATTTGCAGTCCACTTTGGCTGAGGCAGGGAGGAGCAAAATCTTTCCAAACCCTTGCTTAAAGGCATCCTTCCTGGCAAAGCACATACCAGTTCTGCTGGGCAGAACAAGTGCTGACAAAACGTTATCCCTAGAGATGATCTAGGTACATCTGTTCTCCATAGGTGTTTACTGGAGAAATTTAGAAACCTACACCCATTCATGAGAGACCTAACAGGACTGTCTGTAGGGGTATTCAGATCATCCTCAGTTTAATGGGCATGACTCTCTCAGGAAGGGCTCACCCTCTCCTCACTAAGCTTTCCCCCTCAATTTCAGAACTAGCCATCACCAAAGACAGCGCTGAAGCAGCTCCCATCCATCTGGACCTTCCCACAAGGAGGCAGCTCCTACAGACTGCCTCCAGTCCCAGCGGTGTCCCTCTCTTGCCTGTCTGAAAAGCTCATCTTCCTCGTGCCGCCGGCTCTCCTCCAGCTGCCGCCGTCCGCTCTCCTCGGCTTCCCGCATCCTCCTCTGTCTCTCAGCCAGCATGAGCAGAGCATGGATCTTCTGCTCTTCTTGCAGCCTCACCAGCTCTTTGGCCAGAAAATCAAGCATGTTCGCCAGTGCCCTTCCTTCTACTGTGGCCAAGTCTCTTTCCAGTGCTGACAGCTTTCAAAAGAAAAATGCAAAGAATTGTGTTACAAACCTCAGGAATGTTGTACAAAGTCCCAGGACTACCACAGGCATGTGAGACAGCTCTGCAGCATCCACTCAGACCAGCCACGGGACAGTCCCAGGAGTCTGGCACTCTTCATGTGCTACATGCCCTGACTGGTTTCTACACAGTGCAACCATGAGTACCTGCAGCTTCAGGCATTGAACCTAAAACTGTACAAGTTACTAACTGCTGACAAATTCAAATTGACAGTAATTATATGAAGTTTGCAGAAGTGCAAATGAGTCCTCAAAATTCCGGGTAATGGAAAATCAGAAAGTCTGTGACAGAGTTGAGACAAGATTCCAGGTGTTCAGCATTACTGTGCCATTCACTCCTTGTTCCAGGCACATCCTGTTCTATGGGCTGGGTATGTGTGATTGCACTACAGAAACAGACAAGATCTATGGGCAGTTCATTATCTCCAGAATGGACTCTGAAGCCACAGGCCTTGGCAGGAGGGAATGTCTAAAACTGGCTGGAATGCTGTGTTCTGTTGAAATAAACAGGCAATTACAGAATAGACCTAAACATAAAAGTTGAAGTGGAGCTGAAATATCCCAGACAAGTAATAATAAATCAGCTTTGCTATACAGCTGTGCCATTTGCCCAGGCAGTGCTTCAAAGGAAGTGAGATTGTCAATGTTGCACAGATCTAGAAGTGACAGCACTTAGCCCACAGGTGTTTCAGATGGAAGATGGTGATGCAGTAACTGCACCACCCCACAGGGAGGGATAGCATGGAACTAAAGTGCTCCCTCCTCTTCAGTGCTCCAGGTGCTGTATATAAAACTGGTGTAAAATGGAGGAAAACAACTCAGGAACACTCTTGTGTTAGATTTTTGTTATATATGAGTCCAAAATTTTCAGCTCCTTATCTTTGACTGTTTTATGTGGAGTTTCCATCCTCTTTAGGCAGGAAGCATTTATTTTACACTGAAATGGTCAAAAATGTGAAAAAACCTGTGACCACCAAACCCTATAGAACTGAGAGTCATCAGTGACTTGCTGAAATAGCCACACACATAGAAAACTACTGCACATGCATTCCAGAGAGTTTAGAAGTTCACAATGTTTGAAAACCTGAGCCCTGGACTGTGAACCTACAGAGACAGTTAAAAAAAAAGTGAGAGGAGGCCGATACCAGCAGAGGGGGATAGTGACACTCCAAAAGGGAAATTCCGAGATCAGAGGTCAGTGTCTTTACCATTAGCTCGCCCTCCTTCTCTAAGAATGTCATTATGGTGTTTGAACTGATTTCTCATTCACTCTCACCTGGGCTTCCAGAAGAAATGGAGCACTGCAAATTTCTAATACCTAAGGCTTTTATTTTTCTCTTAATTCCTCAGTAGAAATAATCTGCATTCCTGCATTCCACACCTGGACTTCCTGTGCATGAGGGAGTATCTGGAAATGCTAAATGGTAAATGACAAAACTCAATCACCTGGTTCAATTTTTACTGGGATCTAAGGGGAAATTTTGTTGCTGCCCAACCAGCAGGAAACAGTGGTCTGGCTTCATCTCCACCAGGTCAACTTGCCAGTGCATGCTGTTATTGTAAAATGGAAGCTGCCAAATTGCCTCACAGCTGGTCATTGAAAAAACAGCAGAGTAGTAAAAATTACAAGAAAACTTGCAGGGATGTGATAGATACTGCATTCTCTGAATTGTAGTAAACTCTGGGCAAAATTTCTTTATGACTCACTCCTGACCAGCATCTGTCATTTCATTCACTTTCCTCTGGAAGGTTGTGGCACTGTAAGGAAACAGGATGGGAATTTGCATCCCTGGCTCTCACTAGATCTTTGGCAGAGAATGGAGCCCAAAATTTCTTTGCTCTGCATACAGTGGCAGGTACCTCAATGTGTCACCATTGCTAAGGTTCTAGAAGTCTTGAGCCCAGCAGGATTTACAAAATAAGTTGGCTTTGGCTGCCTTTGTGAGGTTTTATGTGTGAGGAGGAGCCTGAGAGGGTGCCAAGCCAGAAAAGGGACAGGAAAGTGACAGAGCAGTAACAAACACTCAGGAAAACATCCAACAGATGTGAGTGACAAGTACGTATTGTGATACCAGGTCATAGTACCCATCAAACGGATTGAAATGTGGGAAAACTGAGGGTCATCTGACACTGCTGTTTGTTCCAAGCCCTGTAAATATAAATAAGTGCTCTGTCTGCAAACAAAGCAAACACAGGCTGCATAGCAGCTGTGGTCAGGGTGCCTCAGTCTGTTTCTGAGATTCCCCAGAGCCTCCAGAGCAGTGAGAGAGCAATTTTAGCCCCTCAGGCATTCAGTGCTTGGCCTGTGCTACGAGAGCTTTATTGCTATTGGGATGCCTTCTGTGCTGTGGATAATAGAAAACATAAAAAATTAAATGTGAGAGTGTTGTGGTACTGCAAGCACAGAGTGTCTGGTCAGGACAGAGCTGGGAATCAACCTTCCCATCTATGCAAGCAAACCTGCTTCATTTGTGAGTCATGCTGTCGCTGTAAGGACAGCGTCATTTGCTTCTGTGCCTTCAAGAGCAGCTGTCCATCCTCCTGGAGTGCGTGAGTGGTGCGCAGCTCTTGGATCAGATCCAGGTGCCTCTCCTTCCCTTCAAATATCTTTAAAATAAAGGTGAACCACTGAGCATATCAAATGGAGAATATAGAGCAACATGTTTTTGCCAGTAACACACATCCTTCTTCTCAAAGTTGCAAGGTCAGCTGTTACCAAGACCTCTCTATAACAAATTAGTGGTTGCATTTAGGCAAACCCTACAGCTGTCAGGTAAAGCTGCTACTTTTTAATTTTTTTTTTTTAATTTTAGTTTTTTTTTTATTATTATTATTCTGTTTGGCTTTACCCAAACTCAAACCACTGGAATGTTCTAATTTCCAGGGAACAACAACCTATGTCAAAAGGGTAATAGTCTTCTGCATACCCTGTTATATCAGCCTCAATGTCAAAGCTTTACAGTGTTTCAACACCTCATGTGCTCTGACCTTCATTTTGAGAGAGCCCAGCAACAGCCCAAAGCCATGAACTGGTGGGGAGGTTACTGAAACTGCTGCTATCCCTGTTATGGGGTTATGTGGCCCAGCCCACCCTGACACTGTTTTACTCTCAATCCCACTCTCTTCCAACTGGACTTCCAAGAGCAACAAAAGATCACTCAACCCTGCTTGGTCATTCTCCAACTCAGTAATGTATTTCTGATCCAGCAGTAGCTGGAAGAAGATTCCTAAAATGGTGGGACATTTCATGGTCTGAAAGTCAATAATCCTTCAGTGGCCTCAACCATCCTTCTCACAGATCATCACACAACTGGAGAACACTTGGGAACTCTATATTCCACCTCTAGCCACTTCCACAATACTGTATTATTTGCTAAAGCTCAGGGTCCTGCATGACAACACTAAAAAACTTTAAATAGTTACTTTAAGAGATAGCATCAACTGTACTTTTTGGGGACACAAAAACAAACCTTCAGGACTGGCCTGATCACAAGTGACAGACTTGCTTAATATTAAGCCCACAAGGCATGGCTACTGAATTAATTTTTAGTTAGACCCCCTTCTGCTCCCCTGAAAGCAGAATGATGTGTCCTACACATCACAGTGGTAGGCTTCAGTTGCTCCTCATCTGGGGTCCAGCTCACCACCAGTGGAAACCAGAAAGATGCCCTGCTGGGAAGTGGGAGGTTTCTTGTGCCTAGAACCTTGGCATAATCATGGCAGAATGTACTCATGGTCCAGATCCAGTCTAGAATTTGCCATTTGAGTAACTCTGCTGTGAAGAGCCTCACTAACCCTGCTTAGTGCTGTGGAAGAAAGATTGCAAACACCCTTTGCAATCAGTCATTCCCACCATCATTCTGAAGACTGACATAAACAAGAAGACACAATACCATGTTCTGAAGAGCCCTGCCTCGGAGCAACTTCTGCAGACAGATCACTGCCAGGTCTATTTCCTCTTCCTCCTGCCAAAACATGACAAATATCCACTAAATAATCAGCTATTTCTTTGGAGACTGGGATTTCTGTAGATTATCTGTCTAACTGTTAAACAGTCTAACTCATATCCTGTCTTTCCTTTGTTGTTTCTGAACACCATTCTTTTAATTTCCAGGGAAAGGAAGGTGAGTCAGAATAACATGTACTTTCATGTTTTACAAGGGATGGAGAAGAAAGATTGTATAATTAGATTCTATTTGAAATTTTAGAGGGTCTTTAGAGATGAGAACCTAATGATAAGGAGATGTTGATGGAGAAAATTACTGTATGCATTTTAAGTACTATTTGTAGCTTGACTGAATCTAAGTTTGCAAAAAAAGCATCAGCTACATTAATTTAACAAGTCAAGACACTAAGAGGACAGAATATGTCCAAGAGAGCTGTTAACCATAAAAAAGGGTTTTAAATTAAAAGGGAACATTTACAATTTTTCTTTTGATATTTATTCCAGTGGTGATATTTATCAGAGTAACTCAGTAAATTTAAGACTCAGAAAGTGATAATTTGGAAGCAAAATTAGCCACAGTCCATTGTGATTTGTCTCTTTAAGAGCTTTCCCGGCCTAGCGTTGTGTGATTGATAACAACTTGGAAGAATGATGGAGCATGGTGGGAAGGGGAACATGACCACTGAAGGTAAAAAAAAGGGGCTTATTTTTAATAGAGGAAGTAGACAAAGCACAGATGGCAGCACTTTTTCTAGGTGAGGGGTTTTCTAGTGGAGTTGACAGTGGGAAAAGGAAAAAGTTCATTGGGCGCCTGGGAAAAATAAAAAGAAATCTTAGAACTGGAAGCATTTTTTTTTAATAAAGAACCTATGAGGTCTGCATTGACATGTGGTATTTAAGAAGTGCTGGAAAAACAGGGAAGAGTGTGGGATGAGAGAAGTTGTGTGGGCTTGACTCTTAGTTATCTGTTTTTTCTTAGGTGTTGAAGATTAAGTTTTCCAAATGCAAAAGGAAGCATTCCTGCCTTTCCACACCAGCACTCAGGAGGAGGAAAGCAGAACTAGCGAGAGGACTTGTGATTTGGTATGTTCTTCTTCTCTGGAAAGAAGGAATGAATTTCCAAGTCCTAGAGAGCTAAACTCTACCACATCACCTGGCTACAGTGTGAAATCCCTTCAGGACAGTTTTGGAGATGGTGATGGCACACATACTGGTAAGCCAAACTCCTTGGTGTGATACTAACTAAGATTAGGTTTGGAATTTTATGAGGAGCATTTTTCTGTACTTCTGTTTTTGAATGCTGCAAAGGATGCCTTAGCAAGTATAATCATCAGCTTGTCCATCTGCCTGCTACAGACCAGCAGGAAAGAATGAGGGGAGATGAAAAGCCTATCATGCCCTGCAGAAAAAAAAAAGAAAAAATAAGGATATAGAAGAATCTATGAGATGGCTGCAAACTAGAGGAGGCTGGAAGAAAGTTTTAAAGTAATGAAGGAATTCAGAGGTGCTCTGTGAGCTTGTTGTGGCTAGTAAGTCCATTAGAAATGACCAGGGGAGAGAAGCTGTGGATGCTTGCAGCCTCCATTCTCTCCACTTCATCCTGGCACAGTTTCTTTCCGAGATCCTCAGTTCCAGTGGGAAGCATTTAGCAGTTGGTACTTGTATGGGTGTGTGGCAGGAGAGAAACATTAACAACACAGAAGAGCCTTGTTTGTAGTGCTCCTCACAGCCACCTGGTAGGAGAAACCTTACTTGGATTTGGCAAGGCAGGAGATGTTAGTGCTGCTCTTCAGTGGCTCAAGTGGCCTGATTTTACAGATGGAGCTTCACTGGAGAGCTCCATCTTTTATGTGTTCACACATAAAAATTCTTGAAAATAAACCAAATGTTGACAAAATTCATGAAGATGGAATTCTATTGTATTTGAATTAAAAAAAAAACTACCCAACCATAATCTGTGACCACACTCAAGAATGACTAAAAGTGGTAGAAAAATGTTTCTGATTTCTTTACATGTTACCTCAAAGTACTTAAAAATCTGCCAAACTGGTAAGCCTAAACAGTGTAAACCCACCACTGCAATACAGTATCTAATGCTTAGAAGTTGGTAAAGCTGTGAAAAGCTCTCCCCAAGGAGATAAAAAATTCTTGTTCCAGTCATCTTAAAATAGACTGCATAAAACATAGAATATCATACTGCACAAAGGAACACAGCAGCATGGATGATTTAATAAGACTTTCTCTCTTCACTTTCATGGTTGTGTGACTCTTAAATTCACAAGTTTAAATAGTAATTCTGTCTGATCCTTAGTACATCATGAAAATGGTGTTAGTAAGAAGACAAAACAGTCCACTGGGGCAACCAGCTCTTAAGTATGTTACTTTAACAAAGGAAAGGAAGTTGCAGCTCCCCTAAAAAGTAATTTTTTCCCTACAGCATATCACAGCCCCCATGACACATCATTACTGCTGTTTCAATCTCTGCAGGAGAATCATTATCTGTGAACTAGTGCATGTTCATCAAACACTGCATCCTGCATGATGACAAGAGCTTCACTCCAGAAAATTAATGAAGTGCACGCTCAGTGCTAAGCAGCCAATAGCTCTCTGACTTCAGTAAGTCTAAACTTAATTGCCTCACTGGATTATGATAGTGTTGTCAGATCAGAAGGTTGGAAACTACTGAATAATAATGACAATAATAATGATGATGAAGATGATGATGATAACTTTTTGTCCCCCAAGAACAAGGAAATAACATGTCTACTAATTTTACAGTATTTATTTTTGTCTTTTTAAAATAAAGTTTACTTCAGGATTTGGCCAATAGATACTGTAAATTATTTTCAAATCTTTGGCTGCCAGTATCCTTATAGAATAGAGACCAAGAGAGTCTTAAAAAACAATGATGGCTATTTTTAACACGGATGCACACAAAAAAGACAAAACTCCCTTCTTTCATTCCCTGGGCATTCCTTTAACAACTGTGTAGGAAACAACCAGGGATCAAAAGGGAAAAAAGTGCTAAAACCAGCTCACTTACAATTGATGGTTTTTCCAGGATTAGAGTGGGTGGTTTAGGAACAGGGCTTTCTACTTTTTCACAGACAGGGGGAGGCTTCTTTGGCTCCTTGGCTTTTTTCTTCTCCAGAAGTGCCTGCAAAAGACATCCAATTTAATATGAATGTGGGTAGATAGAACAACATAACAAGGCCAGTCCTCTAGATGCTGACTACACTGACTACAGAGAGCTGAAAGCTTTGCAGGCTTGTGGCTTCTATTTCTTCCTGTAGATCAACTGTAAAACTGACCATAGTCAGTAGATGAGGTTATTGGTTGGTCAGAAGACATTGAAAGGAATGTCAAAAATCATATGTAAGAAGGAAGCAGGAGTTATTTTACTGTATTTACCAATAAGTCATCAGCACTCGTGTGTCACCTAAAATTAATCCAAAATGGGTATGAACTTCATCTCTAATTCTCAAATAATTAATTTTCTAGGAATGCTATAACTCTTTTCCTTTAATGATAGGTAACGCTTTTTGCTGTGGTTTAGAGTTTAGAAATGTGGTTTAGAAATGTTGTGCATTTGGGAGGTTTTATGAAGGGGTCACTTGAAGAGGGTATTGTCACTGTTCTGTGACAGGGAAATGTCTTTGTATGATGAGATATTACTGCACAAGATTGAACCAAATGACCCCTTCCTAGCAAAATATGTTTTGGATTTCTGATCTCCTCATTTACAACTGCCCAGCAGCCCCATGGAACCCACAGCAACTGCACAGGTGGACTGGGGGCAAAAGAGAAACTGTCTTGTCCGAAAACTTCCTTCTACCAAGAAAATGCAAAAGCCCATTAAGTGTGGGTTTATCTTGCTTGCAGCAGATGCCACACTTTGTCAGCAGACTAGAGTGGAAGTGCTACCACATGCTCAGCTCTTTCAAGACCTTTTCAAACTGTTTAAAAAGCCCAAGTCCTGCCAATTTCCCACACCAGCCCCTTAGAACTGGATATTCAGATAAGCATTTCCAACTGCATGACAATGCTTGCCTGCTGCAGGACATGACACTTTGGCTTGCACAGAAAGGCAAGGGAGTATATCCATTTAAAGCTCCTTCAAAACTATAATCCTACTACTGTATGGTTGGCTCTTTAGCCTTATTATTGAAAGATCATATTTCAGCAAGGGAAAGTGTGCCTTTTCCTTTTTTCACTCTCTCTCTTTCAAATGTTCAAATACAGTATTTCACCAGGGAGGGAAATCAAAAGAAAAACTTAAGAAAAAAGTTCAATGCTGAATTTAGCTCTCCAGTAACAGGAAAATGATGGCATTTGCACAGAATTTAATTGTGAAATTAATGAAATTTTGAAACTCCAGTAGTCATTGTACAAAAACCCTTCTTGCATGTAGGATCTGATTTTTCAGGTCAGGATAATGAATTGCTCCAGAAAAGAGGTTTCTAGGTGGAAGGGATAAAATACTTTACTATTGAAAGCCTCTTAAATAGTCTGTGTTAATAATGGAAGAATCAGAGCCTATAAACTGCTTTTCAGCCATGTGAAATGGTTATAGCTCAAAAATGTTGAGAGATTTTCTGAACTGTGTTTTTTATGTGAAGACCTTAGAGCTCCCTAGCATGAAGATTATAACAGAGATTTATAAGGAGATTTGCATGGCAGGGCAAGGGAAGCAGAAAGAAAAAGCTGCTGAAGTTGTGACTCTCTTGAAAACAATGGCTACTATGTTTATTAGTACAATCTCACATTCATAAGAATTTTCCTAATAAAACTGTGGCCTCCAAAAATGTTTCCTGCTAACCAGAATAACAAAATATAACCAGACTAACAACTTTTAAAGACAGAAAAATCTACGATTAATTTGGACAAGAGGGAATCCTTATTAATGCAGATTTGAGATATACTGCAGTTCTTAGAAGTGGCTTTATGTTTTCATGTCAACACTATCTAGTGCCTGCTTGACTATCTTTACTAAGTAAAAAAAAAAAAAAAAGCTTACCATTTGCTTTCTCTAATCTGATGCTTTAAATGATTTTAAGATTTTAACATAAGAAAAGTAAAAGAAAATATAGGGGGTTTGCCTAAACTGGTTCTGCCCAACTTAACAAGTTCTCATTTTTGTAAACAGAGACACCAGGACTCAAGAATCACTACAAAATTACTTGATTTTAAAAGATAAAAGTGCTAAATTTCTGAGCAACATACACCAAATGTTACTGTCTACATATCAAACTCCAATTTTCCTGATACAGACTACATTCCTTTATTCAGGTAGCAGGTTCAGAGTCAAGGTAGGATCTGACTGGATTGGGCAGTGGAAGAACAAAAGTCATCTCTTTTCCATTCTCCTGGCAAATGCAGTGAACAGCAAATGGTACTCATGCTTTTCACCGTACACCTTGGCTTCTCAGCCTGCTTCTGAGAAGCTGTTGACAGCTTCTCTTGACAGGGTAACAGCTTAAGAAGCAACTCTCCATTCAAAGAAATCATTCAATCCATTCTTTAGATTCCTCCATTATCTCCTCTGTGATCCTCTTCATTCCACAAGATCCTAGGTATATTTGATTTTTGTGTACAGCACAAAATGGTGTACAGTCATGGTTCTCCTTCCTCCTCCTTGCTCACAAATGAAAATTGTGGGATTACAGAATCACAGAATCAATGAGGTTGGAAAAGATCTCTGAGATCATCGAGTTGAACCTATGACTGAACACCACCATGGCAAGTAGACCATAGCACTGAGTCTGTCTTTTTTTTCATGTCCAGTCTTTCTTTGAACACTGCCAGGGACCATGACTCCACCACTTCCCTGAGCAGCCCATTCCAATGTCTAATCTGTGAAGAAATTCCTCCTAATTCCAATCTAAACCTCCCCTGGTGCAGTTTAAGACTGTGCCCTCTTGTCCTGTCACTGGTTGCTGGGGAGAAGAGGCCAACCTCCCCCTGGCTGCAGCCTCCTTTCAGGTAGGATCACTGAGGACAGGCTGCCAACCTGCTCAGCAATGCAGCCTGGCTGCTGCATCTCGGCTGATCAAGACTGACATAAAAGCTCTCAGAGCCTGTCTGAGCACGAGCCAACCAACCCTGTGTGGAGATCTGTTCTTGAAGAAATAACTGCTTTAACAGCCTTTCCTATGCTTTGAAGTTGGCAGAGATTTTCTCCAGAGACATTCTTGGCCCCTCTACTTCTCTACCTCTTTCCAGCAACCGGATGAAGGAAAAAAGACATGGTGAGAATTGCACGTAATGCTGAGGAGAGAAGTTTCTGGTTCTGACCTCATCTTGATACAACACTTTGAAACCACCTGATGCTGCATCCCTCTTGAGTCACCAGAGCATAGAGGGTCTGCCTAAAGTCATGTATTGTTCTGCACTGGGATGTCTTCTTCCACCTCCTCCACTCCTTGGTGTATGTACTTACCTAGCTGCATTTATTCCCTGCAGTAGTTATCTGTATTGGGATGTTATGTCCTTAATGCCTTGGATTTTCATTCTAGGCTGTCTATATAATGGCTCACCTGCACTCCTTAAAGTACTGTTAGTTGTGCTGGCTAGGAACTATCTTTCTCTGTCCTTTTACTGATCTGGCTGAAGATAAAGATTTTTGTTGTTACTGTAAATTTTGGGTCACTCCTGTTTCTGCCATGATTACTGAATGTACATAATGCTTCTGCAAAAGGTTTCAGGATGGTCCTAAAATAAGTTTACTTCTAAAATCACTTCTTTTGGCTTAGTTTCATGTCTGAAAGAAGCAGCTCTCATTCTTAGGAGGACACAGATCCTTTTTGTAGTTACTTGGATTATTGCTTATCCCTTCTAAAAAGCATTAAGCTTAGGAATACCCTCAATATGACAAACAAAAAGGAATATAATGAGGAGAACTCATCAATCTTTCCTTGTGTTTGGCCAGAGAAGCAAGCCTTGACAATTTCCTTTATTAAAACTAATTACTTCTGAGGTCAGTATCTAGCTCCCTCCTATATTTGTCACTTGCTTCTAGATAATCCAGGAAAAATTTTAAAAACTCATTGTAGAGCTAGATCTCCATGTACTCTGAATTTTCTAGGATTCCACTTTATTTCTAGGATTATGGGAGAGAATTTATGGATTAAGTGTGCTAGGAGAGTATTAAAATACAGCTTTAGAATAGAAAACTGATCTGGCTACTCAGCTATAGAGATAAAGCAAAGCAGCACAGTGCCCTTGTAAGATGATCCCCAATTACCTGCTTTAAACTTCTTTTCTACTGTGTGTGATGGGAGGTTTGTTGGCACAATTGGGACTGCTTATTCCAAGTGGTCAGAAAGCTCCTCTCAGGGAGGATTGTCCTAAATTCTGTTAATTCAAGTACTCTGCATGCTTTACTGCTCTGTTTTTGACAGCTCCAGCAGCATTTGAGCTGGACCTGTCAGCAAGGCTCGGCTAAGCCAGAACATGCTATGGCCATTGAACTTCAGAAACAAAAGCCTCTGATGGGAGAAGTCACCAGGAACAGCAGCATAGAGCTCAAGAGATAATTGGGGCAGTCATTTCTTGATTCTCTGAACAGAAAGTTTGTTTAAATGTAACAGTGGAGGCAGTCTGGGTGTTTCACAGTGTCAGTACTTTCTGCTTGTCTGGACCAACCAGTCTGGTGTCTTTTTCTGTGTATCTAAAAGCAGCAGTTAAATTTTGCATAATGGATTTATTTTATAATTTTTGTCTGCAGAGGAAACAGTTTGTGATTTAAAGAGAATATGCATTTGGCATTTTTGTGGTGGGGAAATGAGTACTGCTTATGTTAGCCTCTCAGTTACTATAACTCAATGCAGACCAAGGGATCTACACCGATTTAAGAAAGAAAATGTGCAGCATTGTCTGCATTTGTTCTGCATTCCATCTTCCTTTGTCCACCAGTTTTTCTTTGAAGAGACATAATTGTGTGAGCAGCCAGCATTTGGCTGCTCACACTTCTTCTCTGTGGCTACAGTTTAGATACTTCACCACAGTCTTTCAAACAATGAGGAGTATTTTAAACCATCAGAATACAAGTGCTGTAACTGGAATTCAGCTCCAAAAGCTTGGACTAACATTCTGCTGACAATGAGAACCGTGTGATGATGCAGATTACACAATTACTTCTTGAATTTAATGCATACCCACCCAACCTCAAATTTCTTCAACACTTCTATGTCTTTAAAACTATGAGTTTTGTCCTTACTCTTGAACAATTCCTGTAGCACTCAAGATTTTTTTTGGAAAGTTTCTTTCTGGATAATAATGAAATGCATTTCTTCATCTTTACAAGATCCAGCAGAATTTAAATTTGAGATAATATGATTGATTTTTCAGACCAAGATTTCAATTTAAAATTTAGCAATAGCAGATTACTGTCTGCTTTGACATTATTATTGCATTACACTAAAACAAAAGAAGTGTGTGTATATATATATATATAAATGTAAGTGAAACTTGCCAAACTTTACAAATGAGAGTCACTATTTTCCAAAGATACAGAAGCCAGCCAAGAATATTCCTGGTTTTACATGAAGGTAACCCTCAACAGCATCACAAGAAGTGTACTTAAAAGTACATGTAATTTACAAATATTGTGATTGCAGATGCAAATGAGGCACTTCTTTCTTTGGTGGTTAATTGCATATATGGACACCTCATCTGCATGAACAGTTGTGATAAATTAAGATATGCAAAATGCTATTAGCATGTTTGCAAATCAGATGCTGTTCTTAGGGAGCAACAGTGATATACATCCACCATGGTGACCTGATTTTATGAGTGGGGTCATTTTAATCATACTTTGCTACAGATGCTTTTACAATGTGTACTTAAAATGTACTTTTAAAATAATGTACAAAATTTTTAGAATATTAATCCAGATTCTCATTCTTTAATTATTGGAAGCTTGACAGTATAGCCAGTAGTGTATTATAAAATGGAGCAACGAGAATGAGAAAAGGGTGAGAATTTCAAATTGACATAATATGTTCCAATCCAAATACCTGATCTGTAGGAAGACAGATTTGTTTGTGCTTGTTGTCTATAGGATTGGAGCAGAAGCAGGAGTGAGAGTACTGATGGGCTGAGTATCAGAGCAGTACTGGTCAAGCTTGCAACAGTCTGCATGTTTGATTCATTCTGTCCTAGAAGCTGTTTTACAGAATAACAATTCAGTACAAAAAATTGGGAAGAAGCTTACACATCTTTCCAATTGCATTTATGAGCAGTGCAAATCTAAGAGGAACTGACATGCTGCTGGATGCAGCTTCATACCTGGTGAACTTGTGCCAGGACTACCTCTAGTCTTCCTGACCTTTTAATATAGCCAGTCTTAGTGATAATGCATTTAGGTTTTGGAGCTTTAATCTTGATCGGGAAGATAGAAGGCGGGGCAGATTTTTCCAGTTCACACAATCCTAAGATTATAATGTGAAGAAAGATTATAATATATGCAAGGATTTCAATACAAACAATGGTTAAGTAGTGGAGTGATGGGGAGGGAAACTTGAATTTTGGCAATATCTCAAGTAAGTACCTCCCACAACTAGTGTTTCCAAAATGCCTTACCTGCAAAGGTGTTAAGATAGTAGTTTTTTACCGCATAGTAGTCAGAATTGTTGTCTGGGAAAAAACCAATTCGAGACAAAGGAGCGTATGTTTGTGATGCAAAGTCATTATACTCTCTGATGATATCTCGTCTCTCCAGCTTTCCCATCCAATTCTTCCTCTTAGCTATCAGTTTCCTGAGCACTGAAAAGGAAATACAAATGTGAGACAGTTCACACAAATAGTTCTATAAAAGCTGTGTCTTTGTAAATTCACAAGAGCTTTTGCTAGATAAAATAAAAACATAACAAACCAGATGCTGGCCATGCACATTGATATTGTGGATACAACCTATTTCATTTTGAATAGATGGTAACCCTGTGAAAATGGAAATGGCTTGTCTGAAAACTGTCTCATACCCTTCTCTTCCTGTCTTTCAGACTTACTCAATGCACAGTCATGCTGAATCTTTCTCATTTTCTCTTCTTTAGCCTTCTGATGATTTTCCCAGTGGTCGTTCAAGCGCATGGCATTCAGCTCATTCCGATTCTCCTCTCGCCTCTGCAGCAGCTTCTTAAAGACTTCCATTTGAACCTTCTGCAACCTGCAAGGAAAGAAAAGGTCAGGCAGTATCGAGTGTACTCTGCAGTGTTCTGTGCAATGCTGTCACCATCAAATCCTACCTACCTTTACAAATAGCTCATATTGCATTTCTCATATTCAGTCTTTCATTTTAAAAAGGGAGTTAAGCAGTGGTAAAATATATTGTGGTAGCAGACCTGGAGACTAAATTTAAGAAAAATATCCCTTCCCAAAATCAGGGTATTTTCACAGAATTAGAAGGCTTGTTGTACCCTTCAGTCAATCCACTAAACCTTCTTGCTCCTCCTCTACTCAGCAAATAATTAAAAGAAATAAAAGAGCATAAGTGGACTCCTACTTATCTATTTCCTCTTCTCTATAGGCCCACTCCTTCCTTTCCATAGCCTCCATCATCTTCAACCTCTTTGCGATGTTTGAGGGACTGTCCATGGGTGGCAGGGCTGCTTCCCAAGCACGTTTTTCCCGGATGCGGTCAATAATCTCCATCTCAGCTTGTCCTGCTGGCAGCCCCCGACCTTACAGGGACAAGAAGCATTAGCTCTTTGAGAGATTGGCAAATCCTACAAATAGACACCACCAAAAAGGGCTGTATGGGTACAGAACCATGTAGTAAACACAAGCAGAAATGTCAAAAGCCAGAAGTAAATACTTCTAAGACCAGCGAGATTCTACAGTATGAGGTGTGGTAGGAGCTGCAGTTGCTACAGTTCAGTGCACACTAACACTGGCACTTCATTCTTCTACTGCAGGCTGCAAAGGGAGAAAAGCTTTTCTAGGAAGATACTTTCTGAGAATGAGGACTTTCTTTGGCATGTGCCATGTCCATCATCATTACAGGTGAGACACTGGGAGATGAGGATCACAGGTATGTTCTGGGGCAGCAGTCTTCGTACTGTATTTTTGTAATGATGTTCAAAACTCAGAGCAGCTGAAGAACAGTGGGTAAATGGAAAAACTGCTCCTAGTTCCCATTCGTGAAACATGACCTTTTTATATTGAATGGTCTTCAAAACCCTTCATGAAATGCCCCAGAACCATTAAGTAGTGAAATATCATACTTATTTTAGAAACAGACAAAATAATCGCCCCAAATGCACACAAAAAAAAAGGCCACCAAAACTGGCAATAGCCTGACATTGAAAAGAAAAGAACCTCCTGCTAGAGGTGACATGATTATTTTAATTTATCTTAATTTCACAACTTACCCCAAGTGAGTGTAGCAAGTGTCAGAATTTCAGGGACTGAGCCACTGCGGACTATATATTCAGGGGAATAGGGATCTGTCTGTGCTTCACCATCCCTGTAATCTGTCTGTGTCCCCAGGGTTCGGAACATGAGGCTGAGGACCAGGCTGTCCCCTGCATCCTCTGCATCCCTTGCAGCTGACAGGATACGTGACTCTGTCCTAGAAAGAGGTGCAAGATGGAAGATTGGTCACATTCATTAAAAAAACCTCCAAGCAAACAAACCAGAAACACGTCAGTCAAAGGCTGGGTGTCTTAAATGTGTTTTGGTTTATCTTAACATTACTCTCGTTGATGTTAACTCCATTATCTTTGGTAAAAGCAGACTGAGGCTACACTGAGTCTGAAATACCCTTCTTAAGTAAATAATCCAGAAATCTTCTAGTTTCAGCTCTCATGATTATTACATACAAATCTTCCCTACCAATCCATTCTAAAGCATTGCATTTAATGGACACAAAATTCTTGAAGTAACATGAAGTAGGACTGCTTCAATTTAGTTTACATGTTTCTCTTCCCAACAATTCCAGAATAAATATTTAATTCTGATATAAGCGTGTGCAATTTCCATTAACCCTACCAGAAGTGAATTTTATTATGTGACCTCAAAATTTGATACTCTCTGAAAACCACATTAGACTACATTACTGATGCTCTACATCTCTGAGCAGCACTGCATCTATCAGAGATTAATAAAATATAAATAATAAAATATCAATAATATAGGTATAAAAATATAAGTAATAAAATATCAGAAGACTTTCCAACAATATTGCTCTACTAGAGAATCTTTGCAATGGTATCTCTTCTAGAATTCAGAGACACCAAGCTTTCTATTTCAAGCCTCGCACTCTTAACACACTAGAGGCACATCCTTTATTCACAAAGAACTACTTATATACTGCAAGCAAATTCTGAAACAGTCCCTTATCTATTTCCTCTAGAATTCTCAATGATGAGAGCAGCACCTTACTTCTTAACAAGCTTTTCCTGTTATGAAAAATAGTGGTCACCAGCTAAATAGTTTCCTGATCTTTTTCTGGTGAGATGTTACCCATTATAACAGTAATTTTCCAAAAGTCTTACTACTTACTCTTTCTTTGTATCAGCAACAGGTTCTGGAACACCTGCTGGAAGCAGCTTAGAAAAGCTGAGAGGTCTGAAGAGAGAGAATGAAAGTAAGACAACAAGGAGGAGCCTAAAAGATCATTACGGTTCAGAAAAAACGCAGTCCACTAAATTCAGTGGAGTTAATACTGATTTCCCACAACTGTGGTTCTGTTAGATGCATGTTTAAGAACTGTGCCTAAATATTAAAGAACTCTTTCATAGCCAAGGAGGAACAGAGTTTACAGTTTCACCAATAAACACCAGGACTGAGTTTATTATGCTATTCTTGTAAGTCAAAGAAGAAAGTGGAGTTGCAAAACAAGACAATTACTAAAGTTAGTTTTGAGTGTGTTCCCAATATTTTGTGTATGTTTCACTAAGTATCTTACTTCTTTTACTTCACTTTCACTTTTTTGAAAGAGTGGTGGTTTTTTTTAATAACTGCTTGAAATCCTGAAATTCATTCCTACAATTAGCTGATAAGCTGGTTTGGACTTATCTAATTTTATTGTTTTATTTTTTGCAATACTTTATGAGGTATCTTGAAAGTGGTTTGGGCTCAACTACATATTAATAATTCCTTCCTAGGCATTCTTATAGTTTGCATATTGCAGTTCTTTGTCAATTTCCCTTAGCCTTTGGGAGACTTTGAGGCTTAATTTCACATTGCAGAAGATAACATCATCTTTGTTCTTTTAAAACTGTTGATAAAGGAGCAATAATAAACTTCAACTTATTAAACTTTGCAATTTTTTTATATTTAAAGTGGATATAGCGGCCAATAGCTGCTGAGTAAAATAGTGAATGCAATTCAAAGTGTATGTGACTAAGCCAAGAATGCTTGTATGCTAGCTGTTGGTTCAGATCTTGAGTCCATTGCTGACCTGCAATGTCCTTGTGGAAGGAGCAGAGCAGTCCTGCAATAGGGGACATGGATGAAAAGTTAATCAAGGCTTCCCTTTGCTCCCTTTCTGCTCCTGGAAGAAACTGGGAGTTAAAGGGTTTCTTCTTAAGAAAACACCTTTCTAGGGGTCTGGAGAACCACGCTGCCTTTGTAAATATCTTCTTCCTCTGCACGATGATCTACAGCCCAAAGCTTTCTTATTAAGTACAGAATGTCTCATATATTTCCTTATATGTTAACTCATAAACGAAAATTCTGTCATAGTGTGAATTTAGAAAGACGTTGTGTTTTAAGACCTGGTTACTGTTAAAATTTTCTATTTTATCAAAGTACTGACAGAAAATACAGAAAAAATAATGCTCTGGCCTTTACTTAAGTGCTTTTGAAAATGCACAGAAAGAAGCTGAACCCTGTTTCAAATCAGTTCATTCCTTACCGTGTAAAATATTTGTAGCGATTCCTTCCATTAACTTCAGGATCTTCATACACAACCCGAGGCAGCTGAAGAGAAGACTGACCTCTGAAAGCCAAAATACAGGACATAATTTAGAAAGTACATTCAGAGCAGTTATCTTTTTTCCTTATGCCTTTTTTTTTCTCTCTCTCCCCTCTGGTTGCACTATCCAACATGCACACTACAAATTTCCCCCAAGCCTCACACTTACACAAGCAATTATATTTTGGTTTCTTCACATTTACCTACGTAGCAAAACAGTTTGACACTTTATTTCCCACTATGTGTGGTCAGGAAATGGTCTTTACTGCCTTTATTAAAACTTAAGAGCTTGTTATGAAAAGCATTAACCACTTGTATATGCTTGACTTTGTAAAGGAAACCACTTTTATTGGAAGTGGGGGGAGCAGGCTTACTGTCTTAAGAGTGAAACAGTTTCCAAATATGTGAAAAGACAGAATGAGCAAAGGAGAATGCACTTTCTACCTTTGAAAAGTAGGTAAAGAGATTCTGAGCAAATGTTTAAAAATTTAGAATAAGCGATTTCAATTTGAGTTCTCCAGTAAAGGAGAAAAATTAGGACAATCATGGGAATGTTTCAAAATCAATGCTGGAACAACCATATCTTTTGCAAGAACATTTCTTTTTTTTTTTTTTCCATTTTGAATTTAAATTTTGCAGATGGTTTAAATTTTTCACTATAACATCTTGAAGAGTCTTCTTTAAGGCTTTGGAAGATCATATGGAAAACCTCATTAAGGCAGTCAGTGAGATAATGGGTAGAACTGAGAAATTTGAAAGTTATTAATCAGGATTGCTATTTGATTTAACAACTGCTTTATACTCCATTCTTGCTCTTCTTAACCTGCAGAGTTGCTAAAGACAAAAAATAGAAGCTCTTCCCTGAGAAGTTGTGGATGCCCCATCCCTGGAAGTGTTTGAGACCACACTGGACAGAACTCTGAGTGAAAGGTATCCCTGCCCATGGCAAGGGGATTGGAACTACATGATCTTTAAGGTCCCTTCCACCCCAGGCCATTCTATGATGATTTTATTTCTTTGAGTATAAGGCAAGTCTTAAAGGTCAGGTTTTCTATAAGACCATTTTTGGCAACTTGTATGAATTCTGACCTCAAGATGTATGGGCTTGTGGGTACTGGGGTTGGCTGCTGACGCCCGATTTTAATTACAAAGAAGTATTTACAGAGATACAATTAACAATACCTAACATTGCTTGACAGCTGAGATCAAAACAGAGGATTACATGCTGAGACCTGTTGTCTTCCAAGCCCTCATCTAATTCCTGCAAACTGTGCTGTGGAATCTGGGGAGGCACAGTGTGGCTACCTGCCACAGGAAAGCTTCGAGCGAGATGCTTCATTAACCTCCCGTGACACACAATTTACTGCCAAGGTAAGTTTAAAGTCATCTCTTCCCAAGGCTTTCAGTCACATCACATAAGAAAAGGGAAGGGAATATTTTGAGATGCAACGTCGTAACCTGATATACTTGCTCAGCACTAATCAACCTATTATTGTGAAGTTGTGTTTGTAATTCAAATGAGTTAATTGAGCTGATGGCTAGTTCCATTAGCTGACTCTTTACATATCAGACTGTTGCTCCATCCAGATGGATTTGTGTTTCATTCAGCACAGGTGGGCACTTATTCTTATGATCTAACTTTATTAGCATAAACCGTTCATCCTGTTATGGTATAGTTATAGGCACAATGGGAACCCAGGGAAATAGCCCTTTTTATTCCACAGATCCTGCCTCTTGCATGTCCTTGACTTATATTTGCTGACTTTGCTGAAATAAATGAGCATTTATTCCCAGTAACCTTGCAGAGGCAATGGAACTACTGAGAAGACAGCTGGGAAATATTCTGTCTTCCATATCAGCAGCACTGTCAATCAGTGGAGGTTGAAACAGAGGGGATGTATTTCTCATTTTTTGTTAATTGCAAGACATTTTGCAAATACATGTTGTTGAAATGTAAATTAATTTTAAAGCAGTGCAGGTGTCAAGTTGTTACAGAATTGCAGGCAAAATGTAAGAAGTCACTGAGGTGTTCATGCACTGGGGACAGTTTGAAACACTGAAAATAGTATTAAGAAGAAAATACTCCAATTTTTTTACTATTGTTATGGAAATGAGAAGAATATGTCTTTAAAACTGAACAAAACGAGGTGTGAAATCCACTGTATCACTCTTGAGCATCTCTGATTATTGTCTGGCATGTGGTAGAACTCAGTTACCAGCAACCCCAGAGCAAGCACCATCTGAAAAGTCCATGGTCTAAAGTCGGTTGTTTAAAGCAGAAAAAACCTTTGAAGACAAAAACCTAGGCTGACGCCCACAGTCTTGAATGCAGCTACAAGAGGAGTTAAAAAACCTGTGGTGTGGCAAAACACATAAACTTTTTTTTTAATATCTGCTGAATTAGAACCCAAATCAAAATCAAAACCCAGACACCAGGAGACAACTCAACTAAGAAACGCCTGCAGTAAAAATGTGGTGCCCTGGTTCAGGCCCCAAGGATCCTGGAAGGAGCAGCAAAAGCAACCTAACCAGCTGCAATTGCACGGGACTAAAATCAAAGAGCTCCCACTGAAGTAACACACATGAGTCACTGAAGTCTTCATAACTCATCTGATCTGTAAGAGATTGAAATAACTCTCTTCTTTTTTCATGGCAACCGCTGCAAAGCAGATAGCACAGGGATGAAGGAATGTGCAACATCCATCCTGTAAGAAACAGATGGGTAACCATACTCCACAACAGCTGCAATCTCTTAATTTCAAGGGAGATATAAGTAGGAGCAAATTGCAGTCATCTCCACTTCAGTGTGCATGGCTTTTTGTTGGTTTTGTTCATGTGTTTGTTTTAAATTGTCCAACCATAGAACACTTACACAGCAAGGTGCTGAAGAGCCTCCAGGCGCTGCTGAGCCCTCCATCTTTGACCAATGTATGCAGGGACTGGATCTTCACTCTTGAAACACAAACTGCAAGCTGGAAAATGAATCACTCCCGTAGCCATGCTTCAGAATATGGGTGCCTTCACCTAGCATTTGTGTGGACACAAAGAAGACAGGCTGCAATTTAGCCACTTCAAACAGCACTAAAGAGAGCAGAATTCCAGCCTGCTGTGATTTACAGGACTGCATATTTGGGATGGGGAAAGAAGGCGGCATACGTATGCTAATGATGTCAGCTAGTTAGATGGTTCTTCTCAAGATGTGGAGCATACCAGACTAGCAGCAGATGCACAGATTTGTCTTCTGGCTGTTTTCCAGTGCTAAACTTGTACTGAAAACCAAAAGGTCTAACGGTTTGTTACATAAAGAAGTTAGTGTGCAGTAACTGTGAATGTGCAGCAACGTGAACTTCTAGCACATTACCCCATGTAACTCCCTCCTATTTCTAGTGCTCTAGAAATTAAGTAACATATTCCACTTGCAGGGTAAAGTTACATTATTTTATACTGGAACAATTTTAGCATTTGTTAAAAATAACTCAGGGAGCTAGCATACAAAAATGATCACATTAAACATCTACACCCTTCCTTTTAAGGACTAATTTCCCTGGGTAGATATGCCTTAAATTGCTAAATTTATGGTTGCCAATAAATCTTTGCAATCATAAGTGATGTAGCTCTATTGGCTTGAGCTTCTGAACAGACTAAAATCAGAATTGAGTTGTGAATTGTCCCTTTCATTTCAGCAGATGCTAACTCAAATGCATACAGGTGACATTTCAGGAATACTCACCAGAATGTAAGACAGTGTCAGTTGATGAAGATCTAGGTACCCTACCATGAGTAGCTGCTTGCTGTGCACAAAATTGCACTTTTGGGCCATTTGTCTTCAAAAGGAGTTCAACTTTTGAGCGTGGAATACCCTATGAACTAATACTATCACAACCTCTGTCCATCCCAAATTTTGAAGCTACAGATTAAGAATTCAAGGATGTAGTGTTTTGAATTGTACATTATACACTTGCTGATTGATTCTAAAACATTTTTCATGCAACAGTCTGCCACCACACCCATCTGCACCACTGACATGGCAACACACCTGTGACATGGCAACTTTAGTGACAGGATGCCTGTTTACTTCATCTGGCCTGAACTGTTGGCACAGCCATATTGTTGCAAGGGTCTCACTGATGACAGGCAATGTTCCCAGCTCTGTCTCTCTAAGGACAGGCAGACAAATACTCATTTGTTTTCGTGTAGATATAAGAAATATTCTGAGATAATGTAGTAAGAGATATCCAGCAACATTCTTAAAAAAAAAAATGCTCCTTGACTCCATTGTTAGAAAGCTGCTCAGGGCTTTTCTCCTTGCTGTACAGCAATGAAATCTGAGTTCAGAATATCTGTCTTGCAGCCCCAATCACATGCATAGCTTCAGGAGGACTCTGTTTAAAATCCAATTCATTGTGCAGTTGCACCAAGTCTGTTTTCCTCTGGCATTCTACCTGTATGCATCCTGTGCCGCTATCAATCACTGCTGTCTGAGGGTGTGACTGCAACCCCCAGAGACATGCCCTAGCTGCTTTTAAACTAGCTAAGGGCAATACTGACAGCTAAGCATGGGCTAGCTAGGTAAGGATTAGCTACGAAGTTAAACTCTGCTAATTCTGTATGAAGAACCAGCATGGATTTGCAGTCTTTATTGGCTGCTTAGATGTTGCTGGATATTTCATTTTAGTCTAAGTAGGCTACATGGATCTGTAGTGTAAGTATCTCCCAAGGTAAGTAAGGAACTGACAGCTCTGCTTGAACAACAGCTCAGTAGATGCCCACTTATTTTATTAGATCTAAGTAACATATACAAGCTATAATTAAAAGTATTTGAAGATAGACAATTAAAAATACTGACACACAGCTTAGGAAATGTCACAGAACATGAAGCTGGGTATTTCTAGACTGGTGCTATAGTCACCATAGGCCAGCAATCATGGCTGCTCCCTGTGTTGTCTTGTTTTAGATAAAACATCTTTCTCTGCTTTGTATTTTGCTGTTCTAAGGGAGCAGCTTAGGACTGAGACAGAGTTTCTACCCATGTGTATGCAGAAATAGACAAGGTGAATATGTGAGCTGTCTTTGGCCAACACCTACCAGTCTATCACCAAGTTGAGCTTGGACATTTGACTTTGGAGGGTCCTTCTCACTTCACAGTGTGTACAGAAGGCCTGAAAAACAATTGAACAAACATAACTAGTTACATATTTGAGGAATCAGCATGAATCATGAGGCTCCACTTCCTTCTTTAGAAGTCTGTCTATAAGACAGAGTATGAAACAAACTAGGAAGAAAGAACTGATATATATGTCTCTATCAAATAGATGTCACCATCATGCAAATGAGCCTCAGAGCTGAAATCCTACTGCTCTGTGGAAGATACGGGTGAAAAATCTAGTAGAAAAATCAGCTTTCTTTGGAGGCACCATCAACTTAAACAGAAACTGTGATGACATAAAACATTAAAAGGAAGGCATGGTGGAATGGTAATCAATGGAAATACCACACTGTACATGATGCTTCCCTCTGGGACACAGAGCTGGCTTTGCTCCAGCTAATGTTTCACGGTCCCAGCCTCGCCGGAGCCGCCAGCCCTATCGCTTGCCCGTAGCTCGGGCGGCACCCACCTCGTGCCGAGCTCGGCGAGGGCCCCGGGGCCCTGGGGCAGGGGGTCCCTGGAGCAGGGGGTCCCTGGGGCGGGGGAAGCCTCACGCCCTGTCCCGCCCAACTCCCGGCCTTCGCCCGCCCAAGGGCTCGGCTTGGCCGTACCGGGGCTGCAGCGGGGCCGGGCCGCGGGCAGGGCGCTGCCGTCTCGGCCGAGCCCGGTACCGAAGGAGCAGCCGAAGGTCCGGCCCGGAGCCCGTCCCCACCGAGCGGCTCTGGCCCGCTTGCCGTTCCCATGGCCACGGCGGGCGGGGCCGGCAATGTCCCGCCCCTGCGGCCGGGCGTTGCTGCGGGCCGGACCCTGCCCTGCCCTGCCCGTCCTGGGGGCGGCTGATCGTGACCCTGCCCGGGCCTGGGGACGGCTGATCGTGACCCTGCCCTGCCCTGCCCTGCCCGGGCTGGCCCTGGGGACAGCTGATCGTGACCCTGCCCTGCCCGGGCTGGCCCTGGGGACGGCTGATCGTGACCCTGCCCGGCCCTCGGGCTTCTGTCCTGCCGCTCCCGGCGTGCTGCTGCTTGTGCTCCCGCTCGGTCCAGCATCCCGCGGCCGCTCTCCGCAGAGCCCCAAGGCTTCGCCTTCCCGCCTCCATCTTGTGCCGCCTCCGGAGAGCGGCGCGGGCGTGGGGATGTGGCTGGACTCTGAGGAGGACACGGCACGGGCGAGGCCGGGAAAGGAAGGACACGTGTATTTCTGCTTTTCAGCAGCTGCTGCTCGAGTTGTTTCATGTGATGCTCCCAGGACCCTCGCTTAGTGCTTAGGAAATCTGGTTTAGCAGTTACACTTAGGGACAGGAGTCAAGGCTGGATATTCTTATTCTTGGCTTTGCTTGTTGTCACCTAGGACTTCTTCTGCAGCTGTAAAGTGCTGAAAGTGAGTCCAGAGAAGGGCAAGGGAGCTGATGAAGGGTCTGGAGCACAAGTCCTACGAGGAGTGGCTGAGGGACCTGGGCGTGTTTAGCTGGGGAAAAGGAGCCTCAATGACCTTATCTCTCCCTAGAATTCCTTGAAAGGAAGGTGTAGCCAGCTGGAGATTGGCCCCTTCTCCCAGGCAACCAGTGACAAGGCAAGAGGACACAGCCTTAAGATGTGCCAGAGGAGGTTTAGATTGGACATTAGGAGGAATTGGACATTGGGATGGACTGAACAGGGAGGTGGTGGCATCACCATCGGTGGAGGTGTCCAAGGAAAGATTGGATGTGGCGCTCAGTGCCATGGTCTGTTTCACAAGGTGGTGTCTGGTCATAGGTTGAACTCAGTGGTCTCAGAGGTCTTTTCCAACCTAATTGCTTCTCTGGTTTTGTGAAAATAGGCTTGGTACTACTTGTGGAAATAGGCTTAGTACTACATACTGCTCAGAGAGGCTGCAGGGTTTTTTTCATCTGTAGAGCATATCAAGAGGCCTGTAAAAAGCATTACAAATAAGCATCATGCTTTGCAAAACATTGCTGTTTCCTCAAGGAGGGGGCCATCCTTTTCTATAAGAAACAAAGTTGGAAGCTTCTTCATGCTAAATGTTAAAACCAGAAAAGGCTAATGCTTTTGTGAACATAAGGAGATTTGCAGGCAATGCTGCTTAGGAATAGGACACAAAACCCAGAGAAATTGAAAATGAGCCTTCTCCTTTGTCTATAATCTTGCAGCAAGTCCCTTATGTTAGTTATTTTGTGTATAAAGCTGTATATCAAAGGGTTTTTCACAGCTTGTCATGTCTGACATAAAATGCTGGCCGCTCAGTACCTCATTACAGGAAAGCAACTTTAGGACTGTAGTTCCAAATTCCTTGGCTCTGTGAATTTACTTGTAGACAATTTAGCTTTGAATGCTAGTTTACTTTCTTAAAGGCCCATCCCTTGCCTGAAGGAACAATGTTTTTAGGTTAGTAGGTCAACTGAAGGTGTGTCTGAACTAAGAAATGCTGCCACAGCTTTGTTTCTGACGGACATCATCTACATCTGTACATCTGTAGGATGTGACTTCCCACAATGGATTGATCCATGCCCTAAAGATACCCAGCAGGCTGTAAAGACCCTCATTTTACTAAAGAGCCTTACAATGTGATACCTTATTATATTTTTTGATGTGGCAACAAAAGCCACTTTTCAATAGAGTTCCCTGGCATTTCTCATTATCAAGTTCACTTTTCCTTTCTTGTGTCATCATTTCCAAGCTGAAATTTTTCCATGCTGAACATCTGCCTTGGGGTAATGAGGTGTGTAAACTGTACTTTGGCCAGAAATTATTCTTTGTTGGCTCCACCCTCTGATATTTTTCCATTTTAAGGTTTCCAGAGATGACTAAATACAGGTGGCCTGGACTTCTTTTTTTCTTATGGGGAATGGATCAGATGGAAACCAAGTTGAGAAGGAACAGTGGAATAACTAAATGGGTTTTTGAGAATCCTACAAGATACCAGGGCACAGCCAAACAGGTAAGTACTCTCTGGAGTCATGTACAACCAAAAATGTGCAGTCCCATTATTAACTTTTACTGCATTAAATTGGACTAAATGTGAGATGTTGCCACATTTTTTTGTTCATCATGAGCTGTCTGGCCCTGCTGCCTCTGATCTGTTGAGTGCTGGCATCTGAAAGACTATGTAGGGAACCAACTCTGGAGACTGATGTGGCTGAAAACTAACTTGTCAAAAATAAAAGATAAAAGTTTTTAGGTCACTGCATAGCTGCCTGAAGAGCAGTACTTATTCATGGGAGGTGACACGTATATGTGGCTGAATGATAAAGCTCAAGGTTAAGGTTCATTATATTGAACTTGCTTTGATTAGAATGTGTGTGGGTAAAATATTGCCTAATATTTAACTATATGTCTTAGAAATCTCTGTGAACTACAGGTATAAACAGTGGACAGCCTTACAAGTGTTAAAAGTTATGTTGATTATTACTATATCGAGTGTTCTTTGCCTGAAATCTCCATATTCTTCTGGACCTGAAACTGTGTGAGACCTGGCCAGGCCCCTAGCACACTGCTGTGTGCTGTGGAATGCACTGCAAGGGCTGAGTGCTGAGGTTTGGTCTGAATGGATCTTGTTTATTTATTTATTTGTTTGTTTTTAATATAAACCACACATTTCTGAAGAAAAATATTCCGAAATACACAAGGCTCTGAGGAAATATTTAATCCCAGGCATTAAGCTTGGCAATCTTCTCTATGATCAGTACTTTGGAAAAGTACTCAAAGCTTATCTGGTAGCTTGATCTGTGTATGTCAGGGACATATCCTGTTGCTCTGGTGAAAGGGAGCTGCAGTCAACTGAACTGTAAGCAATCAAAAAAGATTCCTATTTCCTAAAAAAAAAAAAAAACTTGACTGATGAGCTTTCTGCTTAGATCTGTGGGCCATAAGGTTGGGTTTTTTGGTGTTTTTTTTTTCATTAATAACTTTTCCAGAACAAGACTGTGTTGGTGAGCTGGGGTGTTGTCTATCTGGACATTTTTTTTATACCCACTTGGCTGCAGGACACACCAGGTGCTCAGATGTATGAGTAAACTGTCCACACCCTTGAGAGTTACCGCACAAAGTCTGAGTGGATTAACTTCGCATGTTGCAAAATGGCAAAAAAGTGCACTAGTTTAGCTGCCTGTGACAAAGGCTAAGCCAAATTAATTTTACCTCACATTAACCTTGAGATAAGATGGTGTAATTTGCTGCAAGATGAATTACTGCTGCTCTGTTGATGGACTTGTTATGCTGTGATGACTTGCTGATGTGTTTGAACTGTAAAATCAGACAGGGGGAAGTAGAAAATTTAGCAGGGTAGGACTAGCATTAGTTGGGATCAGAGCATTAGCTGAACAAAGGCAAGATGGATTGGACATGAATGCGTGATTTTAGAGGAGAAACTTGGCTGGCTGAGCAAAGAACAAATAGTAGGAGAGTCGGGTGGTAGAGAACCGGTATGGCACAAGGAGGAGGGAGAGACAGGGTGAGCAGCCAGTAGAGCAGAACCGAGAGGTTTGGACAAGAAAATGGGAGACGTAGGTGAGGAGCTGAAAAAGTGAGGAAGGGTGTGGAAAGGGCAGGATCAGGGAGGATAAGGCAAAGCTAAAGTTGAGCTAAACAGATGATGAATGAGTCTCTAGTCTGTTTTCCTTCTGTCCTCCAAAGCCTGGGAGGGAACTGGGTTTCTTGAATGTGACTTTTATCCTGCAATCCATAACAATCTGTGAAATCCCTGGCAAGATGTCATCCATCTGGCTTTAAGTTTCATTCCATAGATGGTCATCTTCTGCTCTTAAGCAGGGGTCAAATGACAGCACTGTCATGGTGTTGGATGCCTGTGATGCTTCATGGTGACCTTTTCTAGTTATTAAAAAAAAAAATCTAAGCTACAGGTAACAAAGTTCTAGCCTCAAAAGCACTGTTGAGGCTTTGATTTCCGGAAGTTCCAAAAGTAATCTATTTAAAATAGGTAACCGTTAGTGTGCCATTTCCCATTTTTGCCACAGGATGTCACAATTCCTCCATGTATGGTCCTGCCCATCACGGGCTCTAACCTGGGTGCCACCAGTTCAGCTGTTGTATCCAAAAGTGAATTGATGTAAAACAGATTCGGAGCCATCCACAGGAATCCCTGGGATTCCTGTTTGTTCCCTGCCCGTTCCACACAATTCACTCTCTGTGTATAATAAACATCTTTTCCGGCTGTGTTTTTCAACAGGAAAGGAGCAGCACAAGGCTGCAGTCCATGTCATTGCTAAATTTTTAATCCAGAATGGAGCCTTCCTTCCAGCCAGCAAAAAGGAGGAGGCAGATGTGGTCACTATTTCCATCAGAAAGCAGAGGTAAGTGCCAAAAAAGATATGAAGAGACAGATGCTGTGACATCTACTGCTTTGTGGATTGAGGCCTTGTCTCTGAGTTGACCTTTGGCTGTAGTAAGGCATGGTAACCACTGTGGAATACCTCGCTTGTAACTTGTGACATCTTTTGTAAAAATGGCCTTGGAGTACTGATCGTGGTAAATGGAGCTTCACTAAGGTGAAGTCTGTGGTTAATTTGTGCTGTTTTTACTAAGAGCTGTGATAAGAGAGGCATCTTCTCATACAACAGCTGAAATGAAACAAAAAATAGATGAAAGTGTTTATAGGAGACCTGTTCTCTCTTGCCATCTTTTTCTCAGTATGACTGTAGGCACATTTCCTGTAATAAAAGCAATACACAGATGAGAATAGCCTAAAAAGTCAAAGTTCAAAGGAAATGAAGTAGTAGTACTTTGTGATCACAGTTAAAGAATTCACTTCAAAGCCTGCTAAAAGACTTTTGTAATGATTTTGATTAGCACTTTAAAAAATTTTAAAAAAAGAAGGCAGAATTAAGGACATTTTCAGCCTGTGGTTCAAATTCTGACAAAATCCAAATTTTACCAATATTTCAGGCATCCTCTGGAGGACACTCATATACTTAATTTCACTTGGATTGGGTCATCTTCTTACATGATTATTCTTAAAGAATAGACCTGACATTTGGATGGTTTGCAGGGCTGTAGTCAGGCATGTTGTCTTGCCTCAGGAGAAAAAGGATCTTGGATTGAACTCCTTAGGGAACTAGAGAATTTCTAATGTTCTCACTCCTCTCATGTAATATTCAGAGGATTAAATGCCAATACCATTGTGTTAGCTTGCAGGTTCAATTCTCAGTGCATTAAGACACTTTTCTGGGGACTGAATTTTTGTGCTTGCCTGATCTGAAGCAAGCATTAGAAACTGCCAATCTTCTGTCACTGTTTTAGCCACTCCTTTTGCAAAAATTAAATATCTGGACAGAAGTGCTGCAGAGATTAATTTCAGTTTATTATGACACAGTATAACTCTTCCATATATTACACTCTTATTTACTCTTAAACAATTAGTGCAACATAATCTTAATACAATCTATTAAAGCTTTCAGCATTTTCTTATCATCTTTCATCTTTAATAAAGCTTTCAGCATTTTCTTATAATCTCTCAGCTTTATTTGCAGTCCACCAGATGAAGGTCAGGTCAGGGCTAGCACACATCCAGGGGCCCAGGGGTTCAGGCCTACCAGAGACAAAAAGGTGAGGAAGCAGTGACAGGACACTGGGGCCATTGACAGAAAAAAGCTAGAATTGGATGGAGTTTCAACAGAGCCATTTCAAGGACTGGGGAAAGATGTAGAAGTATCACTTCACTCATGTAAGAGAACACAGCCTGCACTCTCTTCAGTCCTGAAAGTTCCTCTGTCTTTCCCCTCTGTCTTTGTCTGCAGGCACACAGTCCTTCCCTCATCACTTCCCAGTCTCGCCTGGTGGAGACTGAACCAAACAGGATCTAGAGCACATCATCGTTGTCTTGACATACCAACTCTGAGAATATGATAAGAGTTCAGCCTCTAGCATGCTGATCTGGAAACATCCTCTCTTTGATAGGAAGTCTCTGTATGCATGGACCCCTAGGAGAGAACCCGACCTTGAAGAATCCACTCTCATTTTAAATAAGGGACTTGAGCAGTTAATGCCAGACCATAGAGGAAGCACAGATTAAAATGTAGAATTATACAGAGTAAGTAACAACTTAAGACAGTGCTTGGATAAAATACTGTGCAGCATATTGAAAGTCAGGGTAAAATAGTCAGGATGTGGGCTTGAGCTGAGTGTTTAGATGAAATTTTCTGCCATGTAGATGACATATGTTTCCATGTCACTTTAAAAAAATAATTGTATCCAGATAAGCAATGTATTAAGGGAGATGTCAGTGTAACTAGGCTCTCTTCAGAATCTCTCCACCTGCATATGGAGATGTCCTAGTGCTTGTTAAAATCTGACCATTAAGCACTTGATAGTCAAGTCCCATTGATTTTGGTGGGAACCAGGATTCTAAAGATCCTTGAGAAGATCAGCAAGAAGAAAACAAGTGTAAATGAATGAGGTGCTCAAAGTTGAAATCTGGAATGACCACTGATGTGAAAGAAACAGCTCCAGAGTGACAGAACTTTCTACATTATCTAGTAACTTTGTGAAAAACAGCTGTAGGGATTCTGAATGGATTCAGATGGTATGTGATGTTGCAGGCTCTTTGGAAGCTGCTTGCAGCACTGCACAGCATATGTCTTGATGCAACATTTAAAAGAAGTGAGATGCTGGAATGTGAGTACAGAGAAGCATGCAGCTGCAGTCAGTGACATCTCAAATATGGAATAACTTGTGTATTTGTAAATACTAATGATTCCTTCCAGGCCTCCAGTTAGGTTCTGCAGTTCATTGAGAATGTTAAACCATTTTCTGTAGTGGAGCTTCACATTTCATAAAATATGATCATGAGAGACTTGAATAGATTCAAACAAGCCAGGTTTGCCACTGGTACAGGCATCAAAATGGCCTGCCATCAAGCAGAATAAAATTGTTAATAGCAGCAACACTTACAGGGAAAAAAAGGACACATGGGATGTGTGCAGTGGAAAAGAAGTGGACCTACAGTTTTGTTGCTTCTCAATTGACTGACAGCTTAACACCATTCACGAGACTTGCAGAAACACTGCCTGGTTTGCAGCAGAACTGATCAAGGTTATAAGTTTGTATTAGGGAGGATTTTATGGAACTACCAGTGAGACTTTTTTTCTTTATTAGACAGGCTCCTGGACTTGGGCTCTGAATGAGGTTTGCTGTGACGTACAAGAACAGACCTTAGGCAGCATTTGCTTTTTGTGGGGTGACTAATTGGAGATGCATGCATGTTATGTTTATATTAACATGTGGCTCAGCTGTCTGATTCTGGTCAGTTCTGACAATTCATATAGGTCTTTTTGCAGAAGTTTGAAAATCCTGCTCTTTCAAGTAATGAGAACTGAGAATGGAAGAGATTTCCTCTTTGGAAAGATCTTTATAGGCTGCTGTCTTGGGTAACTGCAATATTGGGGGGAAAAAAATCCCCATGGGTGACTAATGTGTATCTGGTGCACGCCTGAGTGCTTTCAAACCTAGGCTATTTTTCTTCTGATTTTTAACTAAAAATAGTGAGCCTGACTGCAATATAGGGACAGTCCTTTGCAGATTCAAGTCTTCTGGAGGACTAGTGATGTTATTTCCCAAATGCAGATTAAATTTTTCTAAGTTACTATGTGTAGAGACTATCAGAAAACAGACAGTTGTCTTCTGTCATGCTCTTTTGGTGTGTTGGTAACACATGCAGCCATTCGAGTGCAAACACCTGTCCTTCCCATGAGTCTGTGCAATAAGATTTATTCCAAAATGCTCAGATTTTCCTGGGTGTTCCCTCCACAAAAAGGAACAGCTGGTCAGTCACCCCAGCAAGTACTGAAATAAGCCTGACCGGCCTTTAAATGCATGTTGAACATCAGCTGCTGCATATCTGCATTGTGGAAAAGCTGCCACATGTCTTGTACCTAAAGGCTCATAGTTCCTGCTTCTAACGTATGTGGGGCAGGCAGGTTATTTTGTGGCACAGAACAAAACACGAGCTTCCTTCTTTTGCTTTATTACCAGGGAGACTGCACACTGAAATTGCTGATCCAGATTTTGCAGTGTTGCATGCATGGCAAATTCCTAATCTTTACTAATATGTTTGGATATGCTTTCAATGGACAGTGACAAGAAGGGGCATAATATGAAAGTGATGATAGTCCTAATCCTAGCACAAACTGATGAGAGATGTGCAGAAAACAATGTAAGGAAGGCATTAATACCTTTTAAGTTTATATCAAAGCTTGTAGGAGGGTCACTGTCTTCTTTACTGGAGAGGGTGGGGCCAGAGTCCTGGTCCCAGAATGAGACCCCAGAATGTCTGGGATGCTGTGGACTAAGTCTTGCTGTTAGAGACAGCAGTTATCGGTTTTAAACTGGAAAGTGACTTCATCCTTTCAAACTGCCTTCCACCTCCAGGCTGATGCTCTGAAGATTTGGCTGTGTTTCTGGCAAGAGATGATCTGTTGCAGTACTGGCTTTGTAGAGCGTTCAAGAGTCACAAAAGCTTTTAAAGTAATCTTGATTCTGCTCTTGTGTTTTTAAGGGCTTGCTTGCCAGTGCAAGGAGACTTCCTCCACTAACTTCCAAGGTGGTCTCCCAGGTAGGGGATGGTTCAGTCCTGTAGTACAGAATCCTTGTGTACAGAATTCATGCTGTAGTCCTGAAACATGAGGATTTGCCTCTTCAGTCTGGGAAAGTACTGGTGCACTGCTTCTTGAGGTGATATCAGTTCAGTGTTTGAACCCCTTGCCTTCACCTAAAGGTGGAGTTTGAAGCTTAGAGGGGGTGTAAATAATGACCTTAGAGTCTCTTCCATGGTACTAGATTGGAGCACAAGCCCTTCTATCACAGCATTCATTTTCTCTCTGGTCTCACTGCTGAATGATAGCATTTGGTAGTTGCAGGTCTGCAGTTCTGATCAGAACAAGAAACTCTGTCCTGTCCTGTTCTGCCTAAGAGGCAGCAGGGTCCTGACAAGACATCTTGCTCAGAGCTTTGAAATCCTTTATTTTCATGTTATCTAAGCATTGACACAAAACACAAACAACTTCTTTGACAGTAAAACACAGCATATGGTTGACTGGGCTGCTGAAGCATTGGCTGTCTAATGTTTATACTCAGTCAAAACCAAAAATACTTCTTTAGACTATATTGAACAGGTTTCTTTTTTCAAGATGATAAAGTGGTTCCCAGAATAGGCACTACATGGAAAATATCAAAATACCTTCAGCTCAGTTTCATCACACAAAATTTCCACCGCTTAGTGTACCTTCTATCATGTATATTAGAAGTGAAAAAAATCTGGAAAACCCCAGACTACCCCAGACTGTTGCTTTCAACTGACATTGATAGGGGCTTACCCAACCTAACAGTAACAATGAATGCAAATACATTTTTGAGATTCCTTGAAAAATCTGTCCATTGGAGACAAGTAGATATTTTTTTGGGTAACCATTCTTTTAGTGGGTGAAACTGAAGACACAGGAAGCCAACGGCAATGAAAACACACAGTGCTGCTGTGATGTTCACACATTATGAGCCACTGCTGTGTGTTCTTCAACTCTGATAAAAGGCTGTACTGGAGAAATAATTTGGAAACCCATGACAGCTGGGTAGTCTTTCCCTGTTTCACCCATTAGTCCTCTAAGTCAAGAGCTGTAAATGTTCAGTGCTACCTGCAGTCCTTGTACTCTCGCATGTGGCACTAGGCTGCCAAATGATATGGCAGCTTGAGGGAGGGTCTTTTCTCATTATCTCTTTCAGAGACTGAGATTTTCACTGGATCTTTTTTCCTGGGTACTTGTTCTGACAATTTTCTCACAGTCTTATCTCAGTAGCCTGCCCTTAGCTATTCCTTCTTGACTGCCAGATAAATCTGTTCGTTCTCACACATAGCTCTCTAACATAATTCTTCTGCCAATATCAGCAGGCAGAGGAGAAATAGAAAACAAAAATCACTGAGTTAACAATCAATTCTTATGCACATTGCAATGTCAGAAGAGAAATGGCTGTGGTCTCACCTCTGCGTTGTACTCCAAATTGGTGCAATCAGTATCAAAATGTGTTAACCATGCTTTAATGGGTATTCTCTTCCTTCTCCTCCCTTCCAGCCCCTTTCCTTTCATCCCACCAAGAAATTATTCCTTCTTATGGGGCAATTCTGTTACAAACTGTTACCCTGTAGAGAGCATAGCCAGAATAGCAGTGCTTCTCCTTAATCTATTTGGAAGGCTGCTTCCAGAGATGTTTAGTCTTCAGAGGCCATACCTTTGTGCAGACCCATCTGAAATCATCTCTCAAGATGACTAAATTTTAACCTCCCTCTGCCCTTGGCATTCTATAACTTGGGCCAAAATATAAAATGTATTTTATATACAGAGTATATGGCCAGAGTATAAAATGTATTTTGTTTTGTGTCTTCCTGGTTTCCACAGGACCAATCAATGTCTTTCAAACTTTCTTTTTAATATTAAAAAAGCTAAATAAAAGATACCATTCAACTGCAAACTTGAGAAATCCTCTTGGAGGTTTTATGATAGTCTTTCCCTCAGAGTTTGTGTTGCTATCAACAGCTCTATCTAGGCCTTTGGAAAGTGGTCAGCACATAAAGCTTTAGGAAGGAAAGACAAAGCTATTTAATTTTAAAGGAAAACATGCTTAGTATGTTTAACAAACTAGCAACAAGGCACTGCTTTGGAGAATGGATGTGTGGTTTTGATAGATGTTTCAATCTCAGCTTTTATCTTGCAGCAAGTTTGTGTGAATTTGGGAAAATCATATTTTGGTCAACAAGTGCAACCTGTGTATGTTCCAGAACATCACACCTGGCTGCACGGCCTCACAATGCATGTGTGCTGAACCAGGAGGCTGCGTGGGTGCCAGTCACCTGAACAACCTTGCCAGAGAAATGGCATGGTGGGGAACAGAGATCTATGGATAATTCAGTGGTGGTTAGGTGAGTGAGTGAGTGAGTGAGTGAGTGAGTGAGTGAGTGAGTGAGTGAGTGAGTGAGTGAGTGTTACATGACACTTTCTGTTCCTCCTTGTTCTTGTCAGTGTTCCCACAATTCTGGATCCCCTTAGTACACAACAGAAACTGCCAGTTCTTTTTTGACTCTTGCAACACCCCACTAAAAGAGGGAAAAGGGAAAAGATTAATGTGCCCATTGGGATGTGCTACTGTGTAGTGCATCCCAGTGGGCACATGAATCTTTTCCCTTTGCAAGGTCTCAGCAGTGTCACATCCAGTGCTGTCCTGCTTTGCTCCCATTACCTGTGTGGGTCATCCCTTTGGATGTGGGCTTGTCTAAGTATCATGCTGGAGTGGTCAGGACTTGGCAAACACAAATATAGCACTGGGAGGTGACAGACTGTGGCCTAAGAGTCAAGCTGTGGCTTGTATGTGGCAGATATCTAAAAGGCAAGAGCGGCTACTGATGCCTTAGTTTGGGACAGACTACGAAGGAAAAGCAGCTCTGCATCTTCTCCATAATTGCCCATGCTGTTGTCCACAAAAGTGGGATTCATTAACTGGTGTGCAACAACCCAGTAATTACACAATCAAGAGACACATTAATTATTTATTTTAGAGTTGTGCAAGCCTGAGTGTTCTGTGGTATTACACACATCAAGCATACCAAAGCTTTTTACTATTTACACGTTTTAGCAAACAAAGGAATTTGTGTTCATTGGCTAGAAGTTACATAATTCTTACAAATTAGTATTTTGTCTTCTGTTGGTTGATTTTCTCACTTTTCAAGACTGCACGCTCAGTCTTCTACTTGAGTCAGTGGGTTGCTGGGGTCAGTGGTACCTTACTTGGTGGTCACCATCTCCCCCTACCAAAATTAACTTTTACCCTGTTGGAGCTATTTTAACACAGTTGCTGAGCTGGCTTTATTACTTTCTTCCTTATCTTGGCAGTTCTGCCAGATGTCCTTGTGGCCTGTAAATTCTGCATTCTTTGTGTCCAGTATCTGTGCACATTCTTCTTTCCAAGACTTGTTACTACCCCCCCCAGGTCTGAGATCACTGAAGCATGTCAAGCATGGACAACACTTGGAGCTCATTAGTCGCTCTCTGTTTCACAAACTAAATACTCCTTCTAGTTGCTTAGGCTTGAAAGCATAAAAGATCAAGCATCAAAGCACATCTTTTTGCAGCAATGCCAAGGGCCGGCCCTGCTGGGCCGCTGCCATGAAACCATGACATTAATGATCCCAGTGATGGTGACTGTGCTGTGTCCGTGTAGCCACCGCCACAATGAACTGATCCCCTGTTTTCCCCACTGGCTGCGTAGGAAGAAGGAGGTTTAGGTGCTGGCCAGCACTTTCAGGGTGGAGCCTGGCGCTGGCAGAGCCGAGGCCGTCACTCGCTGCTCCTGCTGACCGCGGCGGGAGCCGGCTGCTCTCGCCTGACGACGCCATTTTCCCTCCCCGCTGCCAGCTCCCTCCTTCCCCTTGGGGCTCGTTCAGTACCGAGTGTCCCTGGAAAATGTCACTTTCGCCCGCCGCTGTGTGGCATTCCCCGCCCACCCTGGGGTGACGACCAGGAAGAGGCGGGGCAGCCGGCGGGAGGAGGCCCCCGTTCCCCTCCCAGCAGGCCGCGGTCCGGGAAGGGCGGGCGAGGATTCCCGGAACCAGCCGCGCTCACGCCGCCGCCGCCGGCCCGTTCTCCCCGTGGCTGAGGGAGCCGGGAACTGCCCGCCATGTCCTCGATGGCCGCCGCCAGCTGCGACGGCAAGGGCGCGGGGGAGGCGCGGGAGGGGAAGAAGCCGCTGAAGGCCTGCTGCGCCTGCCCCGAGACCAAGAAGGCGCGGGACGCCTGGTAGGGACCCGGCCCCGCGTTCCACCTTCCTGCCCCGCCGGCATTCCCTCCCTTCCCGGGGTTTGTGCCCCCGCCACCGTGCGCCGGCATTCTGGGGGCGCTCCCCATCCCGGAGCTGGAGGGTGCTGGAGCATCCGAGGGAGGAGGGAGAGTGTGGAGGAGAGGAGACTGTCTTAAAAGGATTATTTAGAAATGATGAATTTAAAACCTCGTAGCCCGTGTTTAAAACAGGTTTCAAAGATCAGCTTTTAATGCTGCTTTTAAATCTTCACTATTGATTGAAGCAACACGTACCAGCAGGTGATAACTTCTTTATTGTTCACCTGAGTGTAATTACATTTTCTTTCAAATAAAGCAAAATACTGTGGGGTTTGTCGCGTCTCAGAGGATGACATTTCCCAGAGAAGTTCAAAATTCGACAGTGACCTATATAGCTGCATTGGTAATTATAGGTTTAGTCACGATCATAGGACTTATAAAATGGTATGAAGTGTACCCTCCAAATGGAACTCCTTTGTCTTTGATAGTGAATCTTTAAAGTTTAAAAAACTTTAATCTGATGACCAAGTTCTTTTTTTTTTTTTTTCTTTCTTTTTTTTTTTTTTTTTTTTTACTTTGCTGGTGGTATAGATGGTGTTTGGTAGGTGACATAATACTGAACAGTGGTTTTGGTAAGTTTAGGGGAGCATGTCTAATTACACAGTAGAGTGAGGGTGACTCCAGGGCCCCCTAAGAAAAGGTGGTAGGATGGATGTTACTGGTCAGATGGAGTTTCCCTGGGCAGCCAGGGGACATGTCCATGCTTTTTGTAATAAAACCCAAGAAGAAAACTAAACAGCTCTGTCATTCAGTCAAAAGCAAGCCTGAACTGCTTTTGTAGTATACATGATATACCAACAATGAGAAGCTCTTAGTTGAATAGATGAGTTATTTCAAAAGTTCCCATATATGGTGAATAATTTTTTCAACAATAGCTGGACAGGTGTTGTGTTTTGTTTTGCTTTTTGCTTCAGGGTCCTTAAATTGCAACTGAAGTTGGATTAAAATATCATTTACTGGTTAACCTGTTCTGTATTGTTCTCTTACTGGAGAAATTTTGTTGCTTCCCTACTGAATAATTTGAAACTGGCCAGCTCAGCATACTTGATGGTGTGACAGCCTTGTGTTGTATAACAGATCGCCATCCGGACATGCCCAGAATAGACCCTGGCCTGTTAACAGGAAGTTCTGTTCTGCCTGCTGTCAGAGTTTTAGGTGCACAGCTCCAGTCTTGGGTAACTTTTTGGGATAGTTTTATATTGTCCAAAACAGCACTACCCTGGAGAGGATAGGAAAAAAAAAAATCTCTGGATCCTAATAGGGATTTTTAATTGTCCCCAACCGTTTGTCAGTTCTGTTTCTTTACTAAAAGTAATTGAACGTTTTATTGCTGAACCCTGGAAATCTTTTTGTTTTGCAGCATTATTGAGAAGGGAGAAGAAAATTGTGGGGACCTAATTGAAGCTCACAAAGAGTGTATGAGAGCTCTGGGCTTCAAGATATGAGTGAGATGAGCAGGACTGAGTGGGGTGAGTACAGCCTTCAGGACCTCTGCCTCTGAAGTGTCCTGGCACCTCAGCTGGTGCCACTGGAAGGCCCAGAGTAGTGTTCGTGATGGTGTTGCCCTTATGAGAGAGAAGGCAGAGCAATCCTCATTGACACTACAGCCAACATACAGTCCTGTGAGGGTGGTGAAGCCCTTGGCAGCACACAGCCTCTGTGAGTCACCCTTCAGCAGTAGAGAATGGTGCTGCCTCTGTTGTCTGCTAAGAGATCCAAACCTCAGTTTAGATTTCTGGTGCTAGGACATGTGGGAGTTGGTTTTTGTGGGTTTGTGCTGGGGTTTTTTCGTTGATTGTTGAACTGTTGCTCAATATCCAGTGGAAATCCATGTTTTGTGAAGCTGTGTTTCCTTTCTCTTCTAGATGATGTCTTTGGTGTGACTGTGTTCTGGAAAGCTGCAAAATAAATTATTTCTGCAAGTTACTTCAAAGAACAAATATAAACAGAATCTATTTATGAAGAGTCTTTAATGATAGAGTATGCATCACATCTGTAGCTTTTCCACTGCTTGCTCTTGACCACTGCTATAGAAAATATATTTTTTCCTCTTAATAAAAGCCTGAAAATGACCTGTGTTTCTGACTTCTGTTTCTTTTTAAGTAAAGAAATGACAGTGCCCTCCTTACTGAAAAGAGCATGCTGCAGGAATGAGAGAATGAGAAAAGCCTGCTTAGTCGTTAACATAGGAACTCTTTCTTCCTACTGATTACTGTGGTGGTGTGGTTGGACAGAGGGCGCTTTGGTGGGTTTTCCCACTGATGCAGATTGTGAAATCGTGCATTGCACTCCTGCAGCTTTCAGCAGTCATGCTGAAGCTTGCAGTGCTGTTTGTGACAGTAGCTGTAACTATGTTTGTACAAAGGCAACCACAGTTGTATGAAATGAACTTCCTTAGAGTCAAAACTGTATTTGATTTCCCCATGTTTGAACTCTTCTGATGGTTTTTGAATACCATTACCGAGCTTCATTCTTTGTAATGAAAAATTAGGTACTTCCCATCTCAAACTCGCTTGAGCTGGTAGTTCTTCAACAGAAAGGGAGCAGAGGACTGCTCCCTGTCACTGCAAGTGACTTGTATGTACAGCTTACTTACCTGAAAGTAAGGCTTTTTCTTATGCTCGGTTTTTGTTGTGTTGGTCTTGTGCTATGCATGTATGGGCTTTTGTTTTCTGGCTTCTTTCACTTGAATGAGTTGATAGTGTTTAATGAGATGGTAGTTGTTCCTTTTGATTCCTTCTTACAATCTAGAGAAACATTAAGTGCAATTTCTGGGTTGTTACAGGTGGGGCTTTTCTGACTTCATAATATATAATTGTGCAACCCTAATGTTACTCCCCCTGTGGTGAGTTGACTTTCCTGAATATGGTATCGCTAATTACTTTTTCTCCTGATGAGTTTTCTCTTCAGAAACTGAAGAGACAAAATCTGTGCTTTGTCTTGATTTTTCTCCTTGCTTTGATCTGCTGCAGGGATGAGTCCAGTCATGATTGTTTCTCTGCCTGCTGGGCCCCATGTATCCTGAGGTTGCAGTGGTTTTTGGCTGTGAAACTTTAGTATGTCACACTTGGTGCTGCCCCTGCTGAGACTCACAAGTGGGAGTCTCACTCCTCACTTGCATGAGGAGAGTTTAGACTCTTCCTCTGGGAATGTTTTCTGAAGGTCCTGTCTAGAGGCAAGAGTTGTGTCCACACTGGCTTTCAGCCCCAGAGTAGGGATGCAGGTGTGGCTCTGGCAGAAAGCATTCAAAGCTGCCTGTGGCACTCTAGCTGTCTGAGGAGCAGGACCTGGTGCTCTTTTTGTAGGAACCTGAATAAGGTCATTCCTTGTTGAATCATTGTGTATCAGAGCATGAACTGAGGAGAATGCTAAAAGGTGGATGAGCACCAGCTTTGTGGTAGCATGGTCTGGGTAAACTGTGAAAATGGTGCCACAGAATAGAGCAGGGCAGGAAGTGGCCAAGTGAGAGTGGAGTGCTGCTTATATCAGGTCAAGAAAGAAAAAAGCATATTCCTGCACAATTTTACACAAATTCTATTTACTTAAGAATTGGGATGTTTAGACCTCCATGAGGGTAGAAGCTAGACAAGTACTTCAGAAAGTTTTTGGAAATGAGTGGGATGCTGATGTACCTGTGTGCTACAAGTACAGAAAGGACACTGGACAACTCTACACTTAAAGCAACAATGGGAAAACCTTGTAGTCAAATCAAATTCCTTGCTGAGTGGCTTCATTTCTTACTATGGTATTCCTGTGGAGTGGATTCAGGGCTTCATTCAGGGAGTTGGAGCTCCTGTGTTAAGTTACTGACAGTGTTGGTGACAGACACTGCCCTGCACAGGGTGGTGGGTACCTTGAGGGTCTGAAACACAGCAGTAGCAGGAAACTTGACTAAACTATAGAGCAGCACAACTAGATACAGGAAATGCCATCTTTGAACCTTTGTAATTCTGTGTGAGCTAGTCTGGAATAGGCTTGAGAGCTTTCCCAGCAGTTGTAAATCAAATGTGTATATTTTGGAGCTACAGTGTTTATTCATGTGTAAGTAACAGTTCTGCAGACTAATTCCAGCAATGCACTATATAATAAATCAAAAAAGAGGTGTTTGATTATGCCCTCTCTGACTTCAAGCCACCAAGGTCTTAGTGTCCTCAACACAGGTGATTGAACTGGTTTTCAGCTTATGGGATCAGTAGTGAACCTGTTGACTTCCTAAAGGATGGGCAAAACCAGTCATGCAGCTGCTGTGAGATTTGGGACTGATAATCTCTGTGTTGTGTGGCTCTCAAGGACAGAGGATTTATTTGCCAAACATAGTGCAGGCTGTGTTGCATCATCACATGCAGCTAAATATTAAGTTGAGTCCATTTTAAGTGGGTAAATAGTGAAGTACCTGTTTCCACACTGCCTGTTTCAGTGCTGAAAAGCTTGACGTGTCTGTTTTTCACAAACACATTTTGTAGTAATGCTTACGTGTGTACTTCCAGGGAAGGGTGTTCATGTTGCTCAGGTGTTTTCTATGAACTTACCATCTTAATTCCAAATGGTTTTAAACTTTGGTATTTGATTCAATCCCTTTCTATTGAATCAGTATTGGCTTTTGAACACTTGTCTTGGATGAACCAGTGTCCCTGGATGAAGGGCATTTAGTCCAGAGCAAGGCATGAAAATAAAATGTCTCTGTGGTAATAAGAGGGTTTTTTTACTTTTGCTGAGTAGAAAACTGAAAGTGCTGTGAAGATGATCTGTATGGCCGTGGTACTGTCGAGGGAGAAAGGAGAATTTAGTCTTGGTGGTTCAATCACTTTACAGATCTTCCTTTTAGAAATTTGAGTCTGAAAACACTAAGTTAATCTCTAGTGTGTGCTCCGAGATCTACCTTTTCAAGTGCTGTATCATTCTCTCTACAATGTCACATTGAGACCCAGCAGAAAAGTTGTGTAGTTTCTAATGAGAGCATTGTGCTGCTATTGCCGTGGGTTGAAAGCTTCCTGTCTACCTTTCACAGAGAAATCACAACAGGTCATCCTCGCCCACAATGCTGGCTTCAGCATCACTGCAACACCACTATTTATGTCCTAGAAGATGTCAGATGAAGGCCTTTCTTGTCCTAATGAGTCATTAACACTGTGTTCCAGTTTTATTTTTTACTCAGGAATTTACCTAACAGAAGAATGAAATTACTAACTTCCTTTTTTTCCACTTTCTTTGATGCGCCTGCAAAAGGGTTTTGGTAGTATGAAAAGGTAGGAGAAAATGCAATGGTGCTTCTCAGGATGCTTCCTCTAATGTAGCTCTACATTTCTTCTCATAGCAGTTCAGTTTTGTCTCACAGATCTTATGTAAAGCATCTTTCTCCTAAGTGTTCACAATCTTGAAATCCCAACTCCCCATTTTATCAGATGTCAGCCTATCTTGGAGGGAAGGCTCCTTACAGATTTTTTGCAGAGGCCTAAAGGTAGACAAGTTGTTGTCAGGATCATGTAGCGAGTATATGGCAATGGTATGAAAAACAGAGCCTGGGTCCCAAGATTTTTTTATTGTGGTGCTTTAGCTATCCTGCTTTGGAGAGAAGGTTGAGAGAAAGTTCTTCATTTCCTCATAACGCTTGCAGATGGGTGTTGTTCTGCTTCAGTAGCTAGGATTTATTTCTTCACTTAGTTAAGGGGCCCCTGAAGACCAGGTTCCCTGTTTCACTTTGTCCTTAACAGAAAGCACCTTTCTGAATGGACTGTGCTCACCCTGTGCAAAGCTTAATTTGTCTTCTTTCCTCCCCACGTGTCAGCCTGCCAGGATGGCTCTACAGAGCCATGCAGCTCTGTATTGCATGTGGCCTCATCATTGCAGAAATAAGATTGTGCTGGCCAAAACCACGATGAATTCTTGAAGGTTGCCATAAAGCATTACTGCAGCCTTGCCTGGGAGACAGTGTTATTCCAGAGCACTGTTAGTTAGGAGAGGCAATCAGTGTGTCTTTAACTGAATGGTGCCAATGGGAATGGCATGTTAGGCAGGGCAGCTGCAAGCTCGGCCTGAAACACGACCACCCTTGAAACCCTATCTCTACCCCACTGACCCGTGCAGGCTGACTTCATACTGTGATGGGAGACCACGTGGGTTGCGTCAGTGCCTGAAATGTAATTGCATCCTGGCAGTGGGGCAGATCCTGCCTGTGTGACTGATAATGTGTTACTTGAAGCAGGGGAGGAATTGCATTTATGCATGTTTTGTGTAGCTGACCATGGAGGACTGACCTCAAAAGCTCCCTCTTGTGCCTATGTCCTGGGTTACCTGAGTGGGAAGTGTTGGCTGTCCTCATTGGGCTAAATGAAGTTTTGGGGCAGGTTCTAAGTAGCTATTAGAAAAATGAGAATGTGAGAGGATGTTTCTCAAGGGTGCTTCCCAACAGAGCCTGTAATCCCTCAACTAGGATTTCCCCACAAAATGTGCTTCCAAGTGTTACACGCTCACAAAACTTTTGGCAGGCTGGATAGTGTCATCTTCATGATAGATGAAACTGGGTGCCAGAGGTTTGTTTGCTCTAGTTTTATCCCTTGCATTCACAGTTCTCTGGCTGTGCAAAGCTTTTCCTTATGCCCCTTGATCTAAAACAGCCCACGAGAGGAAGCTCGCTGGAGTAAGGGGAGGCTGTAATGGACCTGGAAAGTATTAATTGAGAGCCAGCCTCTCTTCTTTTGCCAAGTCCCTGCCACAGTTACGAACCACAGTGGGAAAAGGGGGTGACCTTTTTCCTTTTTTGTGCTGGGTGAAAGTCACTCTCTTGCAGAAGTGCAGAGCAGTGGAGAGCCTGATGTGTGACTGGAGCTCGCCACGATAAGCTGGTTGTTTTCCCTTCTCCTTTCCCCTCCTCGCGCTGTGCTGGGCTTATCTGGCCGCCTGAGTTATGTTAAGTAGCGGGTGCATGCTTGCTCTCTGTTCTCCTCGCTGCTTTTGCTCCTTGGATTTCAATTCCAAACATGGTTATCCATTTGGGGTCTCTCTCCGTTCCACTGCCAAGAGATACACATTCCACACTCATCACCAGCTCCCTCTGCTGCTCTCTCACGTTCGCTATTCCATTTGCTGCAACGCAGGCGAGACAGGCAGTGCAAGGAGATCTCTGTCCTGTCTGTGAGTTTTCCAGCTAATGGCCTCGACTCTTTTTCTGACTGAGCTGTTTTGGCCTCACATTTGCCAGCTCCTTTTCTCGCTGTTGTGGCTAAGAAGGGGGCCAGCCAACGCTTTGTAAGCCACAAAGAGGAGAAGCGAACGCTTTTGGAATTTTTCGGGTGCAAAAACATTCGGCAGCACTTTTTTAGCATGTTACTTTGAAACACTGCTGTGGGACCAGACGGTGCACAAAAGGAAGAGGAGGAGGAACAGCTACCCCGCAGCTCTGCTTTCCAACCTCTGCAGCACCCTTTGTGTATGACAATTCATTTTGAGCGCAGGACGGCTGGGGAGGGTGGGGAGTGGGGCAGGATGGGCGCAAACAGCCCCTCCTGGGACCAGGCTGTTCTCCAGCCTCCGGTGTGTGATGCTTGGAAGGAGATTACGGAGGAAGCAGCCTACCAGCTGGCCAGCTGCATTGTCCTCCTGGGTTACATGGGGGGAAGTGGCATCTTTGGGTCCCTCTATATCTTTGGCCTCCTGGCCCCAGGCTACTTCTGCTATGCTCTGTGGGGCTGGCTGAGTGCTTGTGGGCTGGACATCTTCATCTGGAACATGCTGCTGGTCCTCGCCTGCTTGCTTCAGCTGGCTCACCTGGCGTACCGGCTCCGCAGAAACACCATCCCAGAAGAGTTTGACCTCCTCTACAAGACCATGTACCTGCCCTTGCAGGTGCCCCTGGAAGTCTACAAAGAAATTGTGAAGTGCTGTGAGGAGCAGGTGCAGTCGCTAGTCAGAGACCAGAATTATGCGGTGGAGGGCAAGACGCCCATTGACCGCCTCTCGCTGCTGCTGTCTGGCAGGTAAAGGCTCCCCCATTTCTGAACAAAGTCTGACAGCAAACTGCTGTGGCTTTTTGTTGTATTATCACCCTCTGTAGAAACTGGGGTGAGGATTGTTTCCTTCCTCTGATAAGGATCTGAGATATGCATGTTTGTTGGGGAAGGGGGAAATTTGCTTTTTGGGGTGTTAGTTTTGTTTTGTTTTTCTAACTTGAGAGTATTTAAGGGAATGGTTTACAGACTCAAGCTGTGGGCAATGAAATGGAGCTCAGCCTTACCTGTGATACTTTTGATGAATCCTTACCCCTTTGTCTGTCATTTTGAAGTGATCTTAATTCTGATGGGAGCAGACTGGCTGTGAGAATGTGTTTCTCAAGGCAGGAGAGCTGTTTGTCTGGACCTGGGGATACCAGGCACACCTCTGTGATGTGAAGAGCTGTGTGCTGAGTGTGCTGAGGCCTCAGTTCACCTGCTCTCCCTGGCCAGCCGTGTTCACGGAGAAGTTCCTGTTCCAAACACCTCAACCCTCAGGGCTTTGACATTTTTCACTTTGAACACCATTTCCTCAAAAGAGAGAGTATTTTCCTGTGGTGGATCCTGCCTAATCAGGTGCTTTTCTTTCCCTGTGCTGTCAAGTATTTGTGATATTCCTTCTTCTGGACCACCAAGGAGAACCTCAGGGACCTCTAGAGAGTGACACTGGAGATTTGACTGAATGATCAAATACTGGCATTCATTCACCTGAGATCTGCTGCCTTTAGCAGCATATCCACTTAACAATTTGCAAAATCCAGATGCATACAAATAGCAATAGTGTTGGTTTCCAGTCTGCTGCCAAAAACTTGGCACTAATGTTACATAAGAATGGGAAAGAAAGAAGATCTCTAAATAGTAGCAGTGCTGAGCTGCAGGAGGTGTGTCTCACAAGAATTTTCTTTGGGAATACAAAGCATCACCTGGGGCTCCTGTTTTACTGCAGTGACCAATCCTCTCTGATGAGGGAGTTTGCAAAGAAGAATGGCTGACCTTCCTTTTTTTGGTGTTGATCCCTTTTCTAAGATGTGTCAAGAGCACCCTGGGTCCACCAGGATATTGAATGGCAAAGCACTGGAGGTAAATTTGGTATGTGTGTTTCCAGTAGTGCTTCACATTACCAAACATGTCTGGTGAGCAGCTGGCTCTGAAATAATAATAAATATAATTAATAAATAATAAATAAATTCCCCAGTAAATAATATTGCTGGGGAAGAGTCTGTGCTGTCTTGACCTGCACTGGATAATGTGATGCTACTCTGTGGGCATGACAGTGCTGCAACAGACAGTAAGATGGCCATGGTGGGTAGTTGTTGGGCTCTCTTTTGCAGTGGTAAGGATGCATCTTGGCTGGTAAAGGATGCTCCATGGAGGTGGGAATAGATTTACATTTCCTAGTACCCACTCTATTGTCTTGTGAGGTCCTTGCTGACCCAGCAGAGAATTGCTGTTATGGTGCTCTTTCTTAAACTGAGCAAGTGGGGTCTTGGAAATGCAGAATATGCCTGGATTAGGAAATGTGCTTTACAATCCAGGACCCTTGCAGGCAGCACTGCCAGCAGATTAGAAGCCAAAGGTGAACAGAGTCTTTTAACTCCTGAAGGCAAGAATTGCTTTTGTGCATCATACAGCAGGGGTACATGGTGACAGGAAAGCAAGAGGCCCCAAGTCTGGTGATGCAGAGCTATGAATAGAACTCCAGAGTGCCCTGGCATTGTCCCTGCTTCAGGCCTGTGCAGGTCCTTCTCCGTTCCCACAGCAGAGCTCAGTGCACGTTTGACCTTGACCCTGGCAGGCAATTGTAGCAAAAGTAGGCAAAAGGGATACTTAGAAGGCCAAGAGAAAATGAGCCTTAATGTGCAGCAAACTATGAGCTCTCAGGGTGAACTGTGAGGAACCATGGGCAGTGGGATTTTGGGGGATCCTGAGTGCAGTGACTTCCCAGTACCAAGACTGGGAATGCCCTCATGAAATCTTGGAGACAGGAAGGAGATACAAGTACAAAGAGCCACAGGCTGGCTTAGAAGTACTTAGAAAGCAGCAGCCTGTGGGCTGAGAAGTCCTGGGTTAGGACCAAGCATTGCACCTGTGAGGGCTGTCTTTGTAGCAAGGAACAGAACAGAGATGGAGTATGGGGAAGCAGCAGCAAATCCCACAGAGAAAGGAGGGATAGCCTCATCACTAAAGCACCTGCAGCTGTCCCAAGAAGGTATGAGACATCTGTGAGACAAGTATTTCTTTCCTCCCTGTTTGGGACACACTGTTTGAGCTATCAGATTTATGTGACATCTGTTTTTGGCCTAAGCCTGTCTGCCTCACCTGTCCTCTGCAGGATCCGAGTGTGCCAGGATGGACAATTCCTTCACTACGTCTTTCCGTACCAGTTCCTGGACTCTCCAGAATGGGAGTCGCTGCGACCTTCTGAGGAAGGAACTTTCCAGGTAACCACAGCTCACCTTTGCTCCTTGGTGCTTTGCCACACATCTGAGAAGGAGGTAGAGAGGCCTCATTTTGCCATTCAAAGCTCACCAGGAATACTTTCCTCCCCTTCCTGGTGGTTTAGCCAGCACAGGATTGTGTGATCAGCTGTTTAACCTTTTTTCCTACCTTGTTCTGAAGACCTCAGGGCATGCTCCTACTATCTGCTGATAGCAAGGAGGGTGGAGCATGGTGCTCCTTCCTGTTTATCAGGGAATGGAGGTGTCAGACTGCCGGCTCTCTCCCCTTACAGTGTTCTCTAGTGCCTGTACTGATGCATTTGCCCTGCACGCTGCTAGCAGGGGGCATTGTCCTAGCATCAGGATGGCAGCCGTGGCAATGTGCAGCAGTGATGTAAATCTATAAACATCCTGCTCCTCACAGAAGTTTCTGATGGTCATTTGTTTTGGGTGGAGAAGCAGAAAGGATGATTCACACCCAAATATGGTTCTTTCTGAGCAGAAAGATCCCCTGCTGAGAAGCCAGACCAATTCTTATTTGCAGTAACTGAAAGGATTTTGGCCTTGCTGTCAACACCCCACAGTGTTTCTTTGGCTTTCCTTCTGGAAAAGATTACTTAAGCCTACATCTCTCTGTCTTTAACACACATCTCAGGATGGCCTGATACCTGTCAGGATGTCAATCCTCATTACGTCAATTAGGGCATATGAGGAGGGATTTTGCTAATCCCTTGGGAGCATGGGAGGGTCATGAGGGAATGATGCTTTCTCATGAGGGTAGCCCCAAGCAAATTTGGTTAAACCAGGGCAGCTCTCCAAATCTGCTTTCCTAGGGTCTGAATTTGGCTCGTGTGTGAAAGGTTCATGGTGATTGCGCCTGAAAACAGTGCCATCACCAGTGGTTATGGTTGTAGGGGATAGCCAACTATGTGACTGTGGCACAGGACTACAGATAGTGAGCAGAAATAGGGATGTTGGAGCAAGATAATGAAGTAGAAAAGGCAACAATAGCATGGCTGTGCTAGGGCTGGTGATATCTCATGTTTTGCACAATCTTCAATCTGGCAGCAGACTGCTGCTAGCTCCTGGGCTGTATTAGCTCAAAAATCCAGCAGAGACAGTCATGGGCTACGGGCAGGGAAATAGCTGACTGCAATGGCTGACTGCAGGCATGCAACCTGCAAAGACATCCACAGCATTTTCTGAGCTGATTCCTGTGGAACTGAATGTTCCCAGACCTCCTGAAGTCTTCATCTGTGGTGCATGAGACAGACTGGGAGCAGGCTAGGGCCAGGCTGCACCAGCCCTGCCAGCACCATGCTCTGGCACATCTCCTGCTCTGCAAGACAGGGCTGGTCAGTGAGGTCAGCTGTGCCTGGCATCAGGATGGGGAGGTAGAGCCCTAGGTAGGGAAGGCCATATGCTGGAAATGCCTCAACCCCACATGTGCTTATGGAGGAGCATGAAGAAGTAGGAGCTGTGTGAGACCAGCAGTCACCAGGTGTCACTTGACCAGTCCATGTACCTGGAAGGACCTTACTCTTGGTGGCCATGCTAACCATGGTGATGTGCTGCTTTTGGCAGCTGTTTAACACACTCGTCCCTCTCACCCAAGCAGTTAATAAAACCCTGTAACTTACCTCAACCTTGTCTTAGCAACACAATAATTTGGTTTAAAAAGTGCATGTTGGACTCTGGGTGTTTGCTGGAGGAAGGCATGGAAGGTTTTTCTTGCCTGAAGTTTTTCTTGCCCCATTGCTCTCTGGATTGAACAAATTCAATTCTGAGCCCACTGAAAAATGCCAGAAGCATGACTTAGTCTACAAGAATAGCTGCCTTCCTTGAAATTCTGCTTTGGCTGATTGCTTCCCACAGGACTGTTGGGTCCGAGTGCCTGAAGGAGTTTGGTTTCAGGGCTGGCACTTTCCCCCAGAAGACTGAATTACAGGCTCTTGCTGATGCCGGAGCACTTGTGTCAGGGGGGATTCAGGAGTGAAATCTGTCTTGCTGTCCTGGTTTGGTGGCAGGTTTGCTTATTGCATCTCAATCCCTCACAAGAAGGGATCACTTTTGATCACTGAACCAGAGGTTGGTTAGGAAAATGAGATTCCGGTCATTTCAATTTCTGTGTGACCCTTCTTTTTGCTTGCCTGGCCTGGGAAAGTTCTCAGGTTTTATCTCTTATATTTCTTTCATCAGACAGCTGTTTGCAGGGCAATGGCATTAAATATCAAACCCAAGGACACACACATGCAGCCAAGCCATGCTCAGCTTCCCAGTGGCCCTCTGCCATGGCGGCTGACCAAGGAGACCCCTGGGCACAGAGTGAAAGGGAGCCCCCGGGATATTTTGGTTCCGGCACTTGTTTGCATGCCAGTGTCTCCATTACACTCGGATGTTCTTCTTTGGCCCAGGGCAGCTTGACCCTTCCTGCATTTCTTGTCTTTATTATTATTATTTATTATAATATACACTTACATACTATATAATGGTTTTCACTGAAATTGTTCTTGTCCTATACTTAGGGGGAAAAAGGTCTCTCTTTACACTGGCAAAACCAGAAGGAAAATGAAATGTTCTCTAAAATCAATCCAATAAACCCTCCTGAGTTTTCTACATATACATGAACACAATAAAACCTTTCATTTCCTCTCTCACTGAGCTGTGCTGCAACGTCCTTCAGGGCCATTCAGCTCTACAGAGTCTAGCAGAACTGCTGAGACAGGATGTCCCTCGGGCACAGGATGACCAGGCAAGCTTTTCAGGTGGCCCTTCCAATACTCAGGGTCTTCTTGGAGCAGGGCCTGTGGGGCTTTGCAATCCGGCAGCAGAATGGGTCAGCAGCCTCCCCCAGGGCTCCTTGCTGGCAACTCAGGCTGACTGGGCATGCAAAAAAATATCCCCTTCTGTAGCATTTCTGAGGGATAGGGATGTCTGTGCTGCCCTGTTCATTTCAGCTCCATCTCTCAGATCTCAATAGGGAGCATCATCTGAAAGCAAGAGGGTGAATCGTAGCCATCCATGTGGCTGGGTTAAATGAGGACATGCTACTAATTGCATAGGAGAATGGGGGTTTTGCCTCCTTAGGGAGAGGAAACAGCAGCAGGTAAGGATTTATCCAGTCATTCAACCAGGACAATCCGGCTCTCCAGCACCACCATCTCCAAGGGGAGTAGGATTCAAAGGGGCTGAGGGCATTCCCTGGAGTGAAGCACATTGCTCCAAGGTGGGTGACCCCGCCCAGGCGGTGGAATTTACTCCACTCACTCCCTGCCCCACAGGTCACGCTGACAGCCGAGACTGACTGCAGCTACATCACCTGGCCGAGGAAGAAGCTGTATCTCCTCCTGAGGAAGGACCGCTACATCGCCCGCCTCTTCTCCTCCCATCTGGGCTATGACATCTCGGAGAAGCTCTACTCCCTCAACGAGAAGCTCTTCGCCAAGTTTGGCCTTCGCTTCGACATCCGCCTGCCCAGCCTCTACCACGTCCTTGGGCCAGCCTCCTCGGAGGGGGAGTCAGAGGACTGTGAGGAGCTGCTGCCGGGCCCTGGCCAGGCCAGCGTCTCTGAGCCGCCGCCGCAGCCGCCGCCGCCACCGCCGGCCCCGCGCCCCCGGGCGTCCCGGCCCGACAGTGATCTGCTGGGTGAGGACTCCACCAGTCTTGTCTTGGAAGATTTTGCTGAGTTGCCGGGGTCTTTTATGGACTATGTGAGCGAAGGGGAGTATATGAAGTGAGGGCACTCCTGGCACGGGCACACCTCACCCTGTGTGGGACCCTCGCGTAAGTACCCACTTGCAGAGCAAGTCTTTCCCGGGATGCATCTGCCTGGACAGAGCACTGGACCCCCTTTGCCATGGGTTTGCACCTCTGCAGTGTTTTTTGGCTCGCTGCCCCAAGGAATCCCAGAAGGTGGGCTCAAGCTATGTGTTTTCCTAAGGAGAAGCAGCAGGGCAGAGGCTTGGCTCCAGGCACCAGCTGTACTGTGGGGTAGAAGGGCCAGTAGCCTGAACATAGAAAGCTCTTCCCTGCCCAGTTCTCTCCCCATCCCTGAAGAGAGGCAGAAACACTGAAATGGTGTCCAGGCTGGCAGGTGGTACACCAGTGGTCACAGAGATCATGAGGTAGAGCTATGCCAGGAAATACTCTAGTATTGAGCTGAGCAAGAGCTCTGCAGGTGAGAAAGCCCACATCCCAGGAGATGCCAACAGGACTGGAAACAGCTCCAGGGTTTATAGCAGATTGGTAGCAAGGAATTGCTATAAACCCTGCAAGTGCTCAGTCTCAGCAGGGGGACAAAGCTGAGAGTCCTTCCTCTCCCTGCCCACTATAGCTCATCCCAGCATTAGATCTGTCCTCCTTGTTTCTGCTGAGATTCACCTCTGCCAGATCAGTAAGATGTTGAAAATTCTGCCCGGTGTGGTATAGGTCTTTCCTCCAGTCACCCTAGGTGGACTGACAGGCTAAGCATTGTTTTAAGATGCCCCAAACTCTGCTTTGCAGTGAGTGGGAATGAGATGCTCTCTTCCAAAATGTCAGCTCCTTACTCCACAAGGGAAAAGCATTCTTGTGCCTGGTGGCTGTTGGGGCAGAAGAACAATGCAGGCAAACAGAAATAGATGGGAGAGTGGCTTGTGCTTGAAATTCAAATCCAAGTGGCCCAGAGAGAAATTCCACCCTGAGCTACTTTTAGCTAGCCACTGCATGCCAGCTGCTACACACCAGCTGCAGACCCTAAAATGTGCATTCCTGCTGCCGCCCACAGTAATCCAGCTGCCAGGCACCAAGCTTGGGACTGGGATTTCTGTCCTAGAAGTGACCCCTGCATGTGTCTCAGTTGGGTCTGCACAGCAGGAAGGAAGTTGCAGGGCTGGGCTGCAGCTGGGGTGGCTGCCTTCCATCAGGCAGCCTTGAACACTGCAACATTGCACCCTGCTCTTCTCTGTGCCTGCTTGGGTCTACTTCTACCTCTGCTGTGGACCTAGTGGCAGGGAGCATTGGTCCTGGCATGAGCCCTGACAAGTCTGCATTATTCTTCATATTATCTGGGATATAAAGAAAGTGACCAGGGAAAGAATAAGTGTATTTGTGGGTGGATCAGATAAAGAGTTAGCAAGAGTTTTGATTAGGGTTTTGTTGTTGTGGTTGTTTGGTTTTGTGTAGTTGGTTGTTGTTTTCTTTTTTAAGGAGGCAGAGAGAGGAAAAAAAATCCACATTTGTTCTAGGAATGTGAAGCCCCTGGTTTTGCTGGTAGGCTGCTAGAGATATGAATTTGCAGCTTTTTCAGTCCTTACTTGGAGAGGCAGGAACACTGAATCACTTGTGAGACATCCATCGTCCTAGCTGTCAGAGTGTCTGTGAAAATGTGCAATCACAAGTGCATGCAAGAAGTGTTGTGAACACAGCAAAGTCACTTTGCCTGTGCTTTGATTCTATTTTGCCTTCTCAGAAGGAGGATATCCATTCTCAGATCACTGGTAGAATTCTCCTGGTTGATCAAGCTCAATAAAACCAGAATTTCAAATGCAATAAAAAAGGAAGAAGGCTAGTAACTTGTGGCTTTTTTGGAAAATTTCCACCCATTTTTGGCAGTGAGGCAATACTGTGAACATACACACAAGGGTGAGTGTGTGTGTTGGGCAAAACTTTGCTACACAGTAAAAAGCTATTTTTTCTTTCACACAGTCCTCTTCTGAGCTGGAAGCTCTTGTCTTTCTAGATCTTGTGACAGAGACAAGAGTGCTGCTATTGGCAGCAGAGGCCTGCAATAAAAGCCAGATGTTTAGAGGCTTGTATTTGAGGTGGGAGAGGAAGATGATCTTCCATGTCCGTCAGTCTGGAGACAATAGACAGTGTGGTATTTTAATTTTTAAGGTAATTAGACAAGGAATCAAAAACTCTGTTTATTGTGCTCATAGTGGTGGAATGAGAACTTCCCTGTTACCTTACTTGGCACTTGTGTGTCCTAACCACATCACATCCCAGCACATCCCATCACGTCCCAGTGGCACAGCAGCAGTTGTCACATCTGGACAATATTCCACAGTGACTTGAGTGCCTCCCCACAAAAACTAGTGATACAGAGGGCCTGCAGGTTCTCCCTCTGTCCAAACACTTGTCACAGCTCAACAAATAATCCAAGCAGGTTTGCCATGGCTCAGGTAAAGCACTTTCCTAACTTTTTCATACATCTGTAATAAACAAGGAAATCCCCTGAAGTGTCATTCTTCAAAGTCCCTGAGAGGAGAGCTCCCCTGGGGCTTTCCCCTGGTCTCTGCTCTCATTTCCTTTCCCAGTAACTCCCTACATGGGTAATCACCTTGCAGCTCTCTAGATTCCCTATGCTGAAGTGCTTCTGTGGGTGACGTTCCTTTTCCTTTTCTGTCACTACAGCAGCCACCTTGCAACACTGCAGTTCAGGAGGGCAATTCTTGAATGCCCAAAGTGCTACAAAGGTCATACACAAGAAAATATTCATGGAACATATTTTGGCCTACTATTTGTGTCATCTAGTTCCTTGAAAGTGTTTCTAGTCTGCTTATGAGTAAGATGGACTGTGATATCCCACTGATGAGCACATTCATTCTCTAAGGAGGATGCTGCCTGTTCGAAGGAGGCAGGTTCAAAGGTTCTGTTCACTACTTGCTTTAACAGTATAGTATAGATCAGTGCTCCAGGGGAAGCTAAGCTTTATTCCTTGCCAGGAAATTTAAACAATCAAGAGCCACCTGCTTTTTCTCCTGTTCATACTGCATTTGTTCTAGTTTGTTGTTATCAAGTGCTTGCAGGATGTGTAGCTGTTGCTACCTGTTTTTTACAGTTACATCTTGGGGCTGCCTTTCTGTTTGGTGGGTGAGATGGGTGGATGGATGCTTGATGGTCTGCAACTTGGTGTCTAAGTTAGTAGTTAACATTTTGTACCTGCTTTGAGAGCAAAAGCAAAGCAGCTGTGGGCTTTGTTTAACCAATATCACAGAAGCTTTGTGGAAGGGTTTGTTTTTGCCATCTCAGAATGGGTGCATAACCCTGTGTCCTGATTTATCAGTTGTTGAGGAATTACATAGATTTGCAGTTTTGCAATGTCATAGGAGAGGAGGGGAGAAAAACAGGTAATGGTGGGCTCCATGAGGTTTGTGTCTTGGAAAAGTTTGAAAGTATGGTAGTAATGGTGTGCTCTCTTTCTCTCTCTCCCTCTCTCTCCCTCCCCCCTCTGTTCCCTGTTCCCCTTTTCCTCTCTCCTCCACTGCATTCCTTCTGCAGCCTCTGAAAACCATCTCCAGAGCTCTCACCCTCTCTGCAAAGGACGAGCCCCTCTGGCTCCCACCCAGACCCCTGAACTCTAGGGAACAACAGGCTGCTTTCATCCCGAAGCCCCTCCAAGGGAGCAGATGCTCACACAGGTTTTTGACCAGAGACACTCTTTAGCATGCAGAGACGTCTGCCAGCAGATATCTACACTCAGGAGCACATGAAGCACATGCTTAGGACTGCAGTGTGACACTCCAGCACCTCCTACCCCATGGCTGTTCACCAGAGCTGCCTTCCCCAGCGTGCTTCCATGGTCTGTTTTCTAGTCCTGCCTCTCTGAGGTTGTCAGCAGCTCTGTCACCAAAGTGCACCAAAATCCTGCAAGCAATTCCAGCCTGCTTGCAGAATCTGTGTTCCTTTTGATTCAATGATTCCCATTAAAGGCAGAGATGAAACTACTGGTGTTTGAGGATTTGAAGAGGAGAAAACAGCTGAAGGGAGGGAGGGAGGATTTGAAGAGGGAGATCACTTGAGTGATGTCAAGGCACAGAGTGGATAGGGCAAGGGGAAATGGGCCTGACAGCTTTGGTAAAGGGCTTGCAATAGAGAGTTTGATGATATGCATCTCGCTGGGCATCCACTCTAGTAAGACCAGAAATTACTTTTCCAGGAGTTAGGATTTCTCATTTATGACAAGCACAACTTCTCAAAGAAGCTGGTGAAAAACCACTTCTGATTGGTTGTTTGCATTGATTCTTGAAATAAGAAAGCGAAGGAATTGAGATTGGGAACAGGTGTAGGAAAGAACATTTTTGTTTGTCTGCTCAAGGTGGGTGTGACCTCAGGGTGCACAAACATCAAATGAAGAAAGTAATGGATACAAAACATCTGTGAAGAGAGCAGCCATTGGTAGGAAGGACAATGCCTTAATGGAAGCAGTCTAGAAATGGAAGGCCTCTTCCAAGTTCAGCTGCAACAGGATTTGTCTCATGAGCCATTCCCCAGCCATTTCTTCAGTCAGGGAATTGGAAGTACCTGTGGAAGAATCCTGTGTCTCACAGAGCCTGGTGCAATCAAGTTGAGCACTGGGAGTAGGAGCCTCTCCAGGGCAGGTATTCAGGGAAGGAGCGAGGAATGTTGGTCCTTCCCTCAGCACAGGGAAGAGTGTCCTTCAGTGCCTCTTGGCACAGCCATGCTGGGGCACAGCCATTCTGCCTGTGGGGCTGGCTTTGTGCAAGCCCTGGGCTGGTGGAGGCAGCCCCAACTGCCCTGCCCTGCTCACACAGGGGCTGTGGCCCAGCCTCTGGTTTGGCCTGTCTCACAAGTCTCAGCTGGGCAAAACCTGTGCCCTTGGGATCTGGCACTCTTGCCAAGGGCCTCTGGAATGGTGGGTATGTGGGATCTGTGATGTACACAGCTCCTTGCAATGCTCACCTTTGCTGCCACACCAGGGCAGGAGAATGGGGCTGCCCCAGGCCTGGGAATCATCCTGCTCATGGCTGTTACCATGCTCTGTCAATACATTGGTGATTCAGCCTGACTCCACTGGCTTTCACAGCTCAGAAATGTCTGCAGCAGATTGACATGGGAGCTGCTGGGGTCTCTTCTGCGAAGGAGCTGAAATGTGCAGTGGAACTGGGTGCATCTGTCAAGGTGCTTTATGCAACTGCCTGAAGTAGTGGACCAGGCTGGGCTGAATTACACACTGCCCTTCACAGGTGTCTGCTGAGCTTATATTCCAGTGTTCAACAAGAAGATCCCAGGAAACTCTTCAATCATGGTGCCAACTAACCTGGATCTCCCTCAGGTTGTCAGAGTCCAGCTCTATCCCCCTCCCAAGCGTGTGTTGGAGATGGTGTTTGTTAGCTGGCTTCCAAACAGTCATAAGGCAGGGCCCAAAATCTTGGATGTAAACTGAATGCAGGAGCTAATCCTGCTGTGACACTGTCTAGTGGAGCAGGAGTGACAGCTCATGGCAAATGACTTGAGATAATTCTTCAATGCTTTTAGCATGTCCCTCACCCCTGATCATGGAATTCCTGGTGCACTTTTCTATCTCTCAGTGAAGCCAGTACAGGGAACCAGAGAAAATGGTCAACAGAAGATGTGATTTGTGGGCAAAAATGATGAAAGACTTGTCACCTCTTTAATTTGTATACGTATCGTGGTGTGGAAAAGGTGTGGGTGTGTTGTTTCTGTGGTCATGCATCCCTCTGTAATCTTTCACTAATTATTTCCAGACTTCAACTACTTTTTCAGGTCTGAAAGGCTGTGCTGAGCTCCTGGGATTCATTTGTGATAGGTGGCCCTGTTGCTACAGTGCTCCATTCTCCTACTACCTTCTATTCTGGGCAGATGGTGAAAGGAGTGCAAAATTGGATGTGAGAGCTCTGTGCTGCTCCTGGTGCCTGCTTCACTTCATGTGAGCTTCAGAGAGATTTATGTGGTGTGAAATCAATAGGGTCTCCTTCTGAAAGCATCTTGTAGGTGAGACTAGTGAGTTTCCCTTTGGAGCTCTGGCTAAGAATGACTCCTTCATGTGCCAAACTTGGACCACACAGTTTCCTCTTGGTGAGGAAAAATAACAGCTCTCACCTTTAATATGAAGATTACAGAACAGTTTATATATAAACCACTAATGAATTATACTAATACTCCCACTATAAAAAGAATTATATTATCCACTCCTTCTTTCATACAGATTCAAGCCTCAAGATTAAATTACTTTCCTGTCTCACTTTGAGAGCTGGGTACGGGACCCGTGAGACAAAAGTGTCAATCCAGTCTTTTAACTGGAAGATTTTGCTGTAACCAGTTAACCTTGTATTTGTCAATCTGCCATGTACTTCTTTTCCTTGACATCTTGTCCCTAATGCAGGGAGTAAAAAACCCATCCAGTTTTATGGTGAAAGTATCATCTGGGAGAAGAGAGCAGCAATAGGTTTAGGACTCCTTTCTGGTTCTGTGTGTCCTGAAGGCAGAGCTAGGCACAAGCAGTAGGCAGGTCATAGGAGATGTCTGTTTTGCTGGGGAGGGTGAGGCCCCAGGGCAGACATGACATTGTCCTGCTGTGGGAAGAGCACAGAGAGGTCAGGCTGGGCATTGGCAGGTGCAGGTTCCTATCCTAACACAGAAGCAAGCAAAGTGCTGGACTCTGAACTGCTTTTCAAAGGATAGGGAACGGGGTGCTATGCTCTGGCTGGGATGAACTGGCAGGAAGGATGTGCATGGACTTGTGTCATTCACCTTTCCCTTGAACTGAGCAGCACCACTGCTGCTCTGAGTGTTCCCAGCGTAGTGACAAGCACAGTTGTGAGCCTGTGCAACTCTACAGATTTCTATCTGTACCAAAGCCAAGTCCAGTGCTTCCAGGAGTGCAGATTAGCACCTCTTTCAGGTAATGTCCCTTGCTGTCCCATTCATAAGGGATAAAAACACATCCATCCCAACTCTGGAGTGCAAAACATGCTAGTAAGGAATAGTCCTTATACTCAAGGGAGTACCTGGTATTTATATAGGATTGCCTTTTTTCTTCCCCTGTCTGAGACTACTGGAGATAGATAGATAGATAGATAGATAGATAGATAGATAGATAGATAGATAGATAGATAGATAGATAGACAGACAGACAGACAGATAGATAGATAGATAGATAGATAGATAGATAGATAGATAGATAGATAGTAGAACTTCAGCCTCCTTACTGTCCATCAAAACAGAATTTGAACCTACTTTGAAGTATCTACTAGCTTGTGTCAGCCTTGAGCCAGCATTTCAGAAACAATGTGGATGGACAGTTGAATGTCTCAGTATAAACCCAGCTGTTTTGTCCTGCCTGCAAGAACTTTGGATCTGAAAAACTCCTGTCAAGAATGTTGCATTATGGAGAAGACAATTATCTCTCTCTCAGGATGAGAAGGACTTGGCTGCTTTTACTCTGGGAGAGGTAACTATGGCTGAAGGTATATACTCTACCATGTCTGACCTAGAAAATGCCAAAATGGTTGTCTATAGCCTTAGAGCTTTATAAACCTTGCTGTATAAGACACAGAAATATATTATTGGTCTTCTGTTGTCTCATCCTGAAAAATGTTTGCCTGTCATGTTTTAGATGGGGGCCCATTGTTGACAGGGGAAGATGGAGAGGGCAAACAAGGACAAAAGAATAAATTCTAGTTAGTACAAACTCTTGCCATGGTTTGTGACTTAAGTATCTTCAAGGTGATGTGAGTTGCAGCCCTATTCCTTCCATGGCACAACACTTTTATCCTGGGGAAAGAATTTTGAAAAACTCCCAGACAACTACCTTTGTAGCTTTTCTCTTTCACAAGTACAAAATGAGTTACATGGGGACACAGAGGTGATGCAAAAGACCTCTTTAAGTGTTTCCCTAAACAGGAGGAAAAATGCAAAACAAACCACAGGCTGCATCCATAGGCTCAGTGCATCCCTGTATGACATTCCTGAGGCTTACCTGCTATTGAGAGGCAGTGGTGCTACACAGAACTTGCCAACAATGAATGGCTCATCCTTGCTCCAAAAATGATTCCTGGGGATATACTTGAGGGTCACAGTGTTTATCTGGCAGAGGGGAACTCGGTGGGCCAGCAGCCGTTTGCCTGTCTCCTGGTCCTTGGGTCTGCAAGGCAGGATGAGAGATATGAGGGATGTGTTCAGCCAGCCTGCAGATACAGTCCACGTGCACATCCATGGAAACACTGGAGGAATCTGCAGTGTTGTTGTGAAGCCCTCACATAACAAAATGGAGTGAGAAGACTCGTCTGTCAAAATAAGGCATTGCATGAGCGTTTTACAGGCTGTCTCTCCATGTTTTATCTCTGTATTCAGGAATATTGCTGTATAAATAGCTTTCCTTCCATCACCAACTCTTCTTACTGTTGCATATTGATTGAAACACTGCTCAGCTTGCCACAGAGAGGTAAGTAGCAGATAAGTCAACATCTATGGAATGGTGAATGGCATGGATAGGGATCAGTGGGGATCAGTACACAAACTGGGGTCCTCAAAGAAAGCTAAGAGGTGTCAGGCTCAATAAGAATGCCCACTGGACAGAGTACCACTCCTTTCCAGCTGTTATAATCCTTGCTTTGGGATGTTGTGAATGCCAGGAAGTTCATATGGCTGTACAAGTCAAGGGAGGGAGACTGGACAGGTTTGTGGAATACAAAAGCTAGTAAGGATAATGATCTCATCTTTGGCTCTGAAAGTCCCTGAGATGTAACTAGACACAGGGAAACTCTTTGGGGAAGTATCGCTACATGCTTGCAAAGAGATATTTTTTATACTCTTCTGTAGCTACTTGCTTTTGGTCATGTTGAAGGTGGGATGCTTGGATAGAGGGACCTTTGTCCATCCCTATGCTCTTACCCAGGCAATGTGAACTGAGAAATGACAGAGGTTTGTTAATGAGCCAATGACCAGAGCCCAGTGAGTTGTGTGCCACAGATCTGTGCTGCCCAGGTATCTAAGTCCCTTCTATGGAGTCCATCCAGGGGGCCTTGCACTTGATCTATTTGGCACCTCCTAGAGCATGGAGATCATTGATTTCCTTGTCCTCATGAAGATGTGTACAGCTGGCTTGGCACAGTCCCAGAACCACCTGGGTGACTGTCTGATCAGAAACATGATGGCAGGGAAAGGGGAGAGGTGACAAAAGGGTCAGGAAGAGCCTACAATTCTGCTAACAAAGGTAACTCTCAGGCATGGGCTGACAGCTGCACTCACAGCAGCCAACCCACAGCAGCACACCCAGTCCCTCCCTTAGACTGCAGCAGTAGTTGCTGGGTTCTGTGTGTCTGTGTCTGGCTTGAAGCTGCTAAAAATAAGAAACATGGCAAAATTGTGGTTATAAAAGTGAATAATGGATAGAAAATGGGGGCCATCTCTCTATGGCATGTTGTCCATGGACAGAGGAATGCAGTACAGTTAACCATGTTGGAAGAGCCACTCCTGGGACTGACACTTGGTCCAATCCTGCACAACGTTTGGATGGATTTATGAGACTTGGCTGGCTTCAGAGGTATGTTTTCTTGGATATGGGGGATGATGTCATGTGATGTGTAAGCACACAGCAGTGGAGCTGGGATGTGTCCTGTGTAACAAACTCCTCACTCATCAGGCCCATCCATGTCAGCTACTGAAGCTTGGGGACATGTCTCTTGGGCCATTCTGAGTAACATGTGGGGAGAAGTAAGATTGGAATGGATATTTAGGAGAGGAGATGAGAAGGGCAGTTTGAGGCAAGACACAACCATTTGAGTCCTTTAGCTGAACACTCCCAAGTAAGTCCCTCTGCACTTCTGGGAAACTGCAGCATGATATACATGACAGATCATCTGAGATAAGTCACTGATCGATCAGTGTCTCAACTGTGATGTGAGGATCTATGTTTAGATGCCCATTTGATACTCTGAGCCTGACTGCACTGGAAGGCTGAGCTTTGCCTACAGCAGGGAAATTTGCCCTTTGCTACTAGTGGTAAATAAAATGGGTATCTTCAATTTTATACTCTCAAATCTGTAGGTTTATAGCTGTAAGCAAATTTTTCAGTTTAGCCTTGTGCTTCTAAGAAAGGCATTTAAGAGAAACACAGCTGCTGCTCCCCCCCGCAGGGCATCTCTGGCTCGGTTACCCTGCTCTAACTCCACTGTCTCATTAAACCGGAGGGTACAGCAAAGCCTCGGGATTGCCTGCCTGGCTCACTTCCTTTCCCTCCAGCGCTCACATGCCTCCTGCTGGACTCCCACCAAACCTAGTGTCCGACAGCTGCCAGTGGGAGCGCCGCACGGGTCCTGCTCTGACCTGGGCACTACTATTTCTTCCCTCTTGCGTCTGTGGAAAAGGCAGATTTGGCTTTTCCAGGAGGAGTTGAACAGACTGAGCTCCACCAGGCTGGAGTACAAACCCAAATTCTAGTGCCTGGCTGGGAATCTGTGACCAAGCATCTGCGTCACTCCGGAAAGTACCCTGGAGTGTGGCTTCCCCTTCCCCATTTCTCCCCCTGCTTCCTGGTGCCCACGACTGAATCAGCAACACAGTTAGCTCCAGGTCACAATATTTTGGCTTAGCAGTAAAGACTGTGTGGGAGCCAGCACTGGAACCCCTGTGATGCCAGGAGAGCTGTCTGGGACTCTTTATCAGGCTGCTGTCCTGCTTCCTGAGGCAGCCAGCAGCATGTCCTAGCTGCATTGTGGTTCCCAGTCCAGAGCAATGGGCAAGGAGTAGGAAGAAGTGAGGAAGACTCTGGGGAACTTGTTGTGGTGGGGAGATCCCCTGGTGGCAAGAGCTGTGGAAGCTGTGGAGTCTGATCTTTTAATTCAGACACAATCTGGTGGAGGGTGGTGTTTTCAAGAGGCATCTTTCTGTCTACACAGTGGATCTTGGTCCTCTGCCCCTTGCTTTTGCCTGCAATGGGAGTGAGAGCATTCCTCCCTTACTGCAGAGGCAACAAGTCCTGACACATTTCTGACTATGCTGAGGTGCACTTGTCTCCTCTTTGCAACTGCTACCCTCTTGGGCATCAAGAGAAATGTCTAAGCCACCCAGTCCTTCCCTCTGGAGCCTCTGGTGGATTTGGGTTCTGCTGTAAGCCACCCCTGTCTGCCAGAGCAGGGCTAGTAACTATCTGACAGTGATTCAGTTTGAAGTGGAGCCAGGTCAGGGTATGGTGTGGAAAAGGAACCAGCGTAGCCACACAAAAGGATGCAAATCTGGGGCTCCCAGGCTGTTCCTACTGCTTTGTGCACTTGGGAAAGACATGGACCCAGTCAGAGTTACTGAGTAATGGTAGCACATGCCTGATTCTTCAAGGCATTTAAGGAAAATGGGGTGGGACTCAAGAAACAAGGTTGTGGTTCATCACTTAGGGAAATACACTGTTGTTGTGCTTTTCCTGGACTAGGATAAAACATCCTTACTCATGGAGCTGGGGAAAAACAGGCCAGAAGGAAGCACTGTCACTCACATGATGATCTTTGCTGTGTCCTTGGTGCTGTTGCTGCTGAAACTGATCTCAATGATGGTGATTCTGTTTCTTTTCTTCTGCAGCTGGAACTCAACCAGGCTGTGGTGGACTGAGCAAGAAGAAAAGAATGTGGGTGTGAGGACATGTACTATCTGTAGGACCTGCCCATGACAGAAGAGGGGCTCTAGCACTCATTCCCTGCCCCACCAGCAGAAAAGATTGAACAGACATAAGAAAGAATCAAGTCTCTGTGCTGTGTGAGGCACAGGGGACATGTCTGTGTAGGCCAGTGTGAACAGACAAGCATTTTCAATGCCTTGTACTTCAGCCCTGAAACACACATGGCTGTGTTAGCTCAGGGCTGTGCCCACACTGACAAATCTGTTGGAAAGGGCTTTATGGAGGAGATGTGCAGGGTTATTGCTCTTCAGTGGTGTGTCTCAGACCCCATGGCCCACAGCAGCTGACTCTGATGGGGCAGTGTGCTGTAACTACCTGGGCTCCTCAGAGGATCTGCCTCATTGGCCAAAACCCTCTGGCTCCTTTTTCTCTCATAATACTTACCACAGAATGGGGCTGAAGGACTGGTCATTAAAAAAACTTTCACTTCCTGGGGCAGCCTGCTCATGTTGACACCTGCCTGCTTCAGCAGGCCTGCAGGGGGAAATAAAGTCAGTGCAGGGAAAACCATGAATGACAGAACAGAAATATAAGTAAGAAATATAACAGAAATATAATATATATCAGTCACCTCCTTTTCACCCTGCCTGACTCCCCTGTCTTGGAGAACAGGTCCCTTTCTTAGACCAGTGCAAATCAGAGCAAGTACAAGTTTGTGATGTCTGACAGGTTAACATTCCCTCAGAAAACCTCCTCTGGCTACCCCAGGTAATCATCCCCAGAGAACCTCTTGGTGGCTTTCTTTTCATTCCTCTGCCAACAAACTGTGCAGTCAGCTGCATCTGTGCAAAATGAGCAAGCCTAAGGACTACCAAGTCAGGAAACTTGGTACAGATGTAAATGACAGTGCAAACACAAGGGAAATTGAATTCCTTGGTCAAATGAGGAAACCACCATAACTTGTGGCTTGCATCATTGAATAGCTGGCAAAATGGTTTGGTGAGAGAATCATTTTGGTGATCTGAGGGAACTTAAACCAAAAAAGGCCTCTCTTTATGTTCCTCTGGTACCATACTGCAAATAGCAGCAGAGGATACTTTCATGCCACAGCCCAGTTTCAGAAGCGTAAAAGAGGCACCTACTACCTTCTACCAGTCCAAAGAGTTCATCTTTGGGGTGACCATGGCAGAAATTTATGAAAAGGAGGTGACTCAGCAACACTGAGTGGTGTAGAAGGCTGGGACTTCAGGCTTGAACTAAAATTTCCAGCTGCTTCACTAAACAAGACATTTTTTTTGAGCTGATTGCCTACTGATTCTGGATGACAATTCTGTAAACTCTCTTTCAACACATATCTAGGAAATGTTTAAAGATCAGAAATGTTCAAGATTTTGCTGTTCTACCCTGGTTAATATAAGAGTTTTCATATTGTATCTACAGAAGCCTGAAAACAAAACAGCTTGTCACTCTTCCCAAACAGATCCAAAGCAAATCCTGCTCAGAGAAATCTGGACTACATCCTGTGCTCTGCACTGACACCATCAGGAAAGTATTGCCATCTGCTCTGGGCAGGTCTCATGCTGATACTGTACCTATTCTGGGACAGGAGGACAGGAAGGGTTTTGCACAGTCCAGGCAATGACCATTTAGAAAATCTTGATGACTTGCACAGGGGAAGCCCATGATAGGACAGGGGTGGCTCAGGGCACTGATGTAGAGATGCACGGCCCGCATGTGATCACAGATCAGGAAGTTATAGCCTGCAAAGAAAACACCAACCAGAGAAAAGCAGCCATGAGTCTTCCTGTCAGCTTCAGGCTTTTTGCTCATTCCCAAGGAGCTGGGAGTGAAGGAACACTGTTACTGCAGTGATGACCTTCCCATTAATAACATTTTGCAAGGCATTTCTGTGGCTACAAGCCCAGATCCCACTGCAAGAAAAGTTCTGCAGGAAGTTAGAAGTGTTTTCGTCTCTCAGACTGAGTCCCTTGAAGAGGGGGACCACAGGGCTGTCATGTTTCTGTCAGGGTCCATCAATCAGGCCATCAATCAAGCTCTCTGCAAGGGGGTGCAGCAGCTTTGACTCCCACCTGCGTGGAAACCCCAGCTATGGGAAATGAGGTAACAGAGGTGTCTCAGGAAAGCTGACTCTCAATGCAGCTGACTCATACAGAAAATATTTGAATGTTAATGAGTTCACACTGTTTACTGTGGAGAGTCCTCTTCTCTAGAAGAAAAGGACAGTAATTGTACAAACTGTCTCTCTAAGTAGACACAACTTCCAGCATGAAAACAAAAAGCAGCTTTTGTTAGTGCTACCTAAGAGCCTTTCTAGCAAAGTGTCATCTCTACTGAAGCTAGAGTTTTGTGTCACAGAGAAGCATCACCAAAATCACATCTCCTGACAGTGGTGCTGCCAAGACACTTGATCTGTATGTGATTTTAATGTCACCTGCTTCTTGTACTGCTGAGAAGAGGTGTGGGCTGTGAATATGTTTGTCTCGCATTGCTGACTGCCCTGGCTGTAGCAAGAGCTGCTTGCCAAGCAGCATTTTCAGAGTCTGCTAAATGGCCATGAAAGCTCTCTGCTTGGCCAGAGGGTGCTCTTACCTGCAGAGATGAATCGGGGGCATCCTGGCTGATCTTTGCCTCCATTGACAAAGTAATCGATGTGGCCTACAGGAATCCGGATCCCAAAATCTGAAAGGAGGTGAAATGCCACTTCATTCTCAGCCTTGACCCTTCTGTAGGCTTTACCATACATGTTGATGGCAGGTCCCAATAACTGCTTGAGCATTAGTAGTACTGGAGCCAGCCCTAATGCTGGAGACATCAAGGCCAGATTTCCTGCTTCTACATGTGCAGGTTTGATGCATGGGCCAGAAAATGCTCTGGGCCCTGCCATCAAAATGACTGGAAACTGTGTCTTAACGACCAGCTCAGCAACTCTAGTTCTTGATTCTATGTAAAGGAGAATTAACTGACCCCAGCCTTAATGTGTCATTGTGAAGGATAATTGAGAGTTGTGTTGGTAGAGGTTTTCATGGTCTTCAGGCAAAAGGTGTGACTCAAAGGCACCACAATATTCTTTAGCACATGTTCTGCCTATGCAGATCCTCAGTGCTTTAGAGAAGTTACTCTGTTGTTGCACCAGCTTTTGGTTTGACTCTGTTACTTTCCAACAGCACCCTGGTTGGCACCTTTCTTACATCAGGCAGGAAAAAAAAAGGGAGGCTAGACCTATAAATTCTCTTCAGGCAGTAAAAATCATGCTGAGGTGGTTCTGCATAAACTCACTTTGCTGTAGCAAACTCTGCCTGTCTGTTGTTTGAAGTGCTCTGGGGTACAAATTCATCATCAAATCTTTCTTAACAAGAATTTCCCTCAAGAGTGAACTTGAACTCATAGTAGTTTGGCAAAAAGAGGGACAATGGCCTACAGACTCCTTAGCAACAATGATGTCAGGAGGAACAGGAGGCCAGGCTGAGGAAGAGGGAAGCCAGCTTACTGTCAGCATCAGTGTGAATGGCTTCCACGAAGAGGGCATCCCCAGGATCCAGGCGTTCCTCGGGGCTGGCTCTGGTGTACTTAGGGCCTGCAGGATCCAGGGCTGTAACAAAATCAAACACCTCAACAAGTACTCTTCAGCCCCTCTCTTTCTTATTTCTGGACCAGTTATTTTATCTAAAACTCTAAAAATAGTGCTAGGCAGATATAATAAATTATTCCCAGGTCCCAGTGATTAAGCTCCAGAATAGTTTCTGCTAGAAGCAATTTGCACTACAGCTTCCTTGCATTGTTCCCACTGTTCCACACCCTTTGGCAGTGTTTTAACTAAAGGTTTTATGCTGTAAAGCCATGGCTGAGCCTTAAATAGCTCTAACAGAGTGGGTGCATAGTATCTCTTGGAGTTTTGGTGAAACTTTTTAATGCCTTCCCAAATTGTGCTGTCATGTGTATTAGCACTACAGTCTGAGAAATGTCACTGCAGATCAGCAGTAAATTCAGCACCCCAGGCATTAACCAACTCAGGAATTACAGAAGTTTCATACTACCTAAGAATTTTAAACCAAAGAGGTTTCTGAGCCCTTTCCCCACAAATAAAACTGAGTCTTTAGCAATCATCTACATTTTTGCCTAAAACTTGCTCCTAGAGCAATTTCTGTGGACTCAAAGGAAAACAGAAAAGTATCCTTGGCAATACCAAGAAGCAGATTTTGTTGGTTTTTTTTTTGCTTTTTTTCCTGAGGTTTATCCTGTTCTCATTTTATAGAAAGTAACCTCAGAAGACTTTTTGTCACTCCCCAGGCAACAGTAGTTTAGGAAGCAGGTCTACTCCTTGTGCCATTAACCTTGGAGCTGGCTGGTTTCACAACTCTGGACTCAGTCTCATTAATTCTCCATGGAGAAGGCAGTATCAACAATATACAAATGGGCGTGTCTGCATTTGTGAGGAGAGAGGGAAGGAGAAAAAGAAGGAAAAAGCCTTCTTTTCTGTTCCTTCTGTAAATAAAAGCTAAAAATAAGACTTTAATGCTCTTTAATCTTGATATGCACAAAAAGCTGAGAGGTTCCCCACCCACTTCTACAGACCAAGTTGTAATTAAAAGCTTTAAAAGGTACTGAAAATCGTTATTTAGTGTGGCATAAAATTCTTAGTGAGGAGGCAGAAACCTAATATGAACATACACTCCAGCAAATTGTGGCTCTGGGGTCAAATTCCTTTGTGAGGAATTTGTGAGGAGGCAGGAGATGAGATCAGGCATATCTTGGGTCTAAGCCAACCTGTCTTCAGGATCCTAAATCTGAACTGGAATCTGCAATGCCCAGTGTGCCTATAAAATCACAGGATAAACAGGAATGTGGAAAAGGGGTTGTATATGAGCAGAGTTAAAAATGGAATAAATAAATCTACAGAGCTTGTATTACATGTGGACAACATATAGGGGAAGAGTGCTTAAATATGAAGTTTATTACTACGGTTTCATGGAAATGTGTCTGCTTCTGCTCATCTGAAGATCATAAAATTCTACTGCAGGACAGAGACTACTCTAAATTTCTCCTAATGTAAACTTTGATTCACAGCTTTAACAAGGGCTCAACATCAAATTCACTTCCTGTTAAGAAATGCCTGTATTTCATGCAGCATGGGTGGCTGTGAAAACTGAACCAACATTTCTCTGGACTGCCCAGCCAAGAGTGGAGTGAGAACCTTCCTGAGGATACCTCTGTGAGACAGACCAGCATGGGCTGAGGCAGCAGGAGTTTAGGCCACACTGCTGGAGACTTTGTTCCTTCGTAGTGGCATTCCCCTCCTATCAAAATGAATCTCTGTTGGGGATTCCCTGAATTTAGTAAAACCCTTGACAATCTGATATGACATACAATGCAGCCCCACTTTGAGAAGGGGTGATGGTGGTGGTGGTAGTGTGTGGACTAGAGAGACCTTCCAAAGTTTCTTCTTACCTAAATGATTCTGTGACTGTATTCATGATTCACTCCTGAAGGCTGAACAGGTCCTGAGTGCACCAAAACCTCTAAGTGACAGGATCAGTCTATAACCATTTTGCTCTGCAATTCCCCCAGTGGAGTCTCTTCCTCACACCTCTGGCTGTGTTTAAGGTCAGCTCTGTTTGGTACACACTCTGTTTGGGTGGCATTAGCCCAGCCTACTGTGGAAACAGCCAGCTCGTGGGGGAGAACAGCAAGGAGCCTCATCTGGGTCCTCCCAATGCTGGCTCAGGCTCTTCTTGCATTAGTTACTTGCCTGAGCTGTGTGGTTGGGATGCCATGCCTTGGCCTTTTCCTTGTTGGTCAGCCTTGGTCCTGACTTGACTTCCCAGCTTGGCCTTGGGCTTGCCTTATCACTACAAACTAGACTGTGCATGACCCTGGTTCCTGTCTCCGGACCTGCTCTGCTCTCCTGCCCAGACACAGTAGGGCTCATCCCTTGCCTGAGGCCACTGCCCATCTTACTGTCCCCTTGGCTCTCAGCTCATGTTTTCTTGCAGAGCAGCTCACTCCTGCTGCTCCCCCCACAACTGAATTGTGGGCTTTGATTTTAAGAACCACATGTGCATGCTATAATTTGGAAGCAAAGCTTCTGGGTGTTGTGGGCTTTCACTAGTAATGAGGGCTCGTACCCTCATTACAAGTGAAAGCTAGCACCAATTTTTAGCTAAGCTGGCACCAATTTGAAGAGTGTAGCAGAGGTGGAAGCACCTTTTTGCAAATACTTGTGTTCTTTTGGCAGCATGGAGGGGACTGATGTTGGAAAGGCACTGTCAGAACCTAGGGAGAAGCCCATAAGCCTTATGAAATTAAAAGACCACTCTGAATGACTCCCCTTTCTTGCTCTTTCATTCTCCTGAAGGACAGGGGAAGCTCCCAGACTCAGAATGGATACCTGTTATCCGTCCCAGGCGGCCGCCGTGGAAGTGCCCCACCAGGCCCCCAACATGTGCTCCCAGGCTCACCCCAATGATGTGGATAGATGTCCCTGAGACTCCCAGGGCCTGCAGGGTGACAATAATACAAATTACTCTTTCTGTAGCAGAAAGGTGAAATAATACCCTGTCCCAGCCCACACAGCAGCTCTAATGTAGGATTTCTTTTGATGTGTACAGTGGGAAACCAAATACTCAGGGAAATGATGGGTTGCACTTTCTGTTTTTCAGGGCCTTTCTTTGGTTCCAGGATGCAAACCCAGCCCTAAACAGGTTGGTCAGAACTGCAAACATTTCATGGAGTTTACATGTAGCTGGTTAACACAAGGATTCATCACCCTGATTGCAGAAGTCTTGTTCAGCTGTGCTGGCACGAACAGTATGGGACACATCTGGGTATTCCACATACTGGGAAGTCTATCTGAAGCCCAGAGCAAATATATTATAGCCTCAAATCTCACTCCCTCTAGCTTCCTGGACAAAATTTCTCAGCAGAAGAAGACTGTCCAGTGAATATGGATCTGAGAAGACCCAAGGCAGACTATAGGTTTGTTCTGAACTGGAGAGGCAGCTGACAACTGGGATTTTTTTCCAGAAAATGTCAAAACTCCAAAGGAAGAAGAAAAATGGTGGCATGGTCAAGCCTGGATTGAAAGAGGGTAAAAGGAAAAATCTGGAATAAAAAAGTCCACTTGTCCAGCTCCTGGATAGAGCAGGTTGGGAGCAGGTCCCTGGCCATTCTCCCTGCACTGGAAATGCACAGTGGCTTACCAGGAGCTTGCTGATGAACTGCGAGATGGTGAGGGCCAGCTGTGTGACATTCTCCACTGCAGAGGGATAGGCTCCTGTAGACCCATAAACCCAGTCCACTGCGATCACATTCACTTGGCTGGTCTGCAGTATGGCTTGGACAAGCCCTTCAATCCAGGAAGGTTTGGTACCCAAAGCCCTGAGGAGTCACCAGAAACAAGGATATTAGCTGTTCCCCAAGCAGGGCCTGTGCCCCTGTGTTGTTCTCTGTGCTGGAGCTTCACATGTCTCAGAGGAGGCTGCCAGACAGTGGCTGGAAGTTTTTTTTTGTGTCAGACACCCACACCTGGAAATATTATTTTTTTTTTGCGGTGGTGTAATAACACTTCCCAGAATGCTCTGATCTGGGAGGGAACCAGATGTTTTAATGAATGAGATAACTTTTGCAGGGCACAGGCTGAGATCTCACTGTCTCTGTGGTGATTAATTTAGCCACCAGAGAGCCCACCCGGAGTAAGTGAGGTGACTGGGAACACCTGGATCCTTCTCTGCTGCCACTGGCAGGAAGTCCTTGCCCAGATCACCTGGTTTTCATTGCTACATTTTCTCATCTCTAGACAATCAAAAATAAGAATCTATACCAAAGAATTCCAGGAAAAGCAAGGAGGCTCTGTTCTGCCCAGTTCCCCTAATGTTGTCTGGTGAAGAATGTGCTGTCTCTCTTGAAGGCAACAGCTGCTTTTCTGAGAAGACCCTGCAGTATCTGCTGTGGTTTCATCCTGGTTTTCTATGCACTTTCTATTCAGGCTTCTGCACTTCAAAACAAATAATATTATATGGTCACACCTGACTGAAAAATGGCACAGAAGCTTGCAGAATGATGGCAGTTAAAAAGAAAAACCCAGCTCCAATCCCAACACTTTCAAGAACAGAAGGATAATCCGTCTGCTTGGGGTTCTAAATGGCTCACTAATCCAGGCTACTGGGCATGAAATCCAAGAAGACAATTTAAAGAGACAAGAATCTTAAAGAAAAGACCTCTTAACTAAAAATGTTGAAAAGAGGAAAGAAAGAGAAAGATGTGGGAAGAGAGAGAAAGAAACAGAGAGACAGAAGAAAGGAAAGGAAAGGAAAGGAAAGGAAAGGAAAGGAAAGGAAAGGAAAGGAAAGGAAAGGAAAGGAAAGGAAAGGAAAGGAAAGGAAAGGAAAGGAAAGGAAAGGAAAGGAAAGGAAAGGAAAGGAAAGGAAAGGAAAGGAAAGGAAAGGAAAGGAAAGGAAAGGAAAGAAGGAAGGGAAAGAAAAAGAAAGAAAGAAAGAAAGAAAGAAAGAAAGAAAGAAAGAAAGAAAGAAAGAAAGAAAGAAAGAAAGAAAGAAAGAAAGAAAGAAAGAAAGAAAGAAAGAAAGAAAGAAAGAAAGAAAGAAAGAAAGAAAGAAAGAAGAAATTTATACCAATTTCTAACTTTTTTTAGGCTCCAAAGGGTGTGAGGCACACACAAGAAAAGGCAACTAGTCACAAACTAAAGGACTTCAAGTTGTGCTGTAATGTGGGGTGTCAGCAGCATTTTCCACCAACAGCCTCCTATAAAATTCCTGGGTCCAGTTTGGGGGCGAGAATCCCAGTCTCTGCTCTTAGGACTTGTTTTTCATTCAGCCACTCTGCTGGGAAGACAAGGAGGTCACACAAGCAGGACAGTTGCATGCCAGCCCACCCAGTGTTTGGGAATGCTCGGGCAGTGTTTAATTCACCAGTGAAAACCTAGTCACAGTGCTCTTCTTTCTCTCACCTGAAGCCATGGATAATAATTTTGGTGTCCAGGCTGCTGTTGAAGCTGCAGTTCTTGATGCCATCATCAGCTGAAATCAGCTCTCCACAGCTGGGGCTCGAGGAAGTGAACAGGAGAAACTGGACCTTGAGTTTGCTGCCCCGTAGGAGGTTGGCTCTCTGGAAGTCCACACAGTGATGCTCTGAGAGCCTGTCTGTATTCCCTGCACAGGAGGGAGGGAGTGGCACATTTAGTCTGGGTCTGTGCAATGGGAAAAAAACACCCCTCATTCTAATTCATCAGCAAAATGAAGGAAGCAGTTTCACTTCTATTGATAAAGATTAAAAGTATCTAGCATAAATTAAAATGAGACAAACTGGAAACTTTACCCAACTGATAAAGTTGTTTCTGTCCTTTGATGGAATTCCAGCTCTGTCTGGGAAAATAACCATGGATGTCATATCAGCTTTGACTTCTGAGAATTGTTTTACCATGAGGTGAATGATATTTTGCTGGTTTTTAAAGCAAATTGGCCACCTACACCAGCTACTAAGTACATTTATGAGGTAGCTTTTTAAAAAAATGGTTGCTGACAGGTAATCACCGCTGAATGGGGATATTTCTATTCAGATTCTGGTAGGCTTAGTAGAAGGTACAAGTCTAACTGACAATTGCATCGAAAATCCAGAAATAAATATGAGAATGCTGATGATAAAGCATGAGAATGCTGATGAAAAAATATGTCACTGATAATTTCACAATTGATTCATTTACTTGATGAAAATGCTTTATGAGAAGGAAAAGGCAGGAAGGCACTTTGACCTAGGCAGAAAAAAAAAAATATCTGATCTGCAGCTATGAGCTACACCTGAGCAAATTTAGGCTAGAAAGCAAGCACAAAAGTTCAGCAGTGTGTGTCACTAGCAGTGCTACTTTAGGAGCTGGTGTAGTGGTATCCTGCTGCAATGACAATACATGCATCTTCCCTTTCTGGACTGGAGGAGGTGAAGCAGCCTTGAATCTGACATATGATAAAATAATGATTCATTTATGTATTTTTAAATCAAACAACCAGCCTCCCAATTTCCCTCAGAAGATACTTTACACCAGTTAGACAAAACACAGCCTACGGGTCAGCACAAAGGGGCGAGATTCAATATTCAGATTCCCCTAGAAGGATGTGACTATCCCTCACTGTTTTTTATTTCCGTCTTCCTGAGCACTGACAAGGAAGAAAGAGATATTTTTAGAGATAAGCTTGGAAAAAATGTAGGTCATGAGCCAGTCTAAGTAGCAAAAGTGGGCCCAATGCCCGCACGGTGAGTGTCAGAAATGGCATAAGACGAGGGGGATCATCAGTAAAGGTAAGGCAGGAGGTGCACTGCAGTGAAACTGCAGGTGATGTGGCACTGTAGATGTGATCACTAAGGCAGTCTCATTGACAGTACAATTAAAGAAAGAAATGGAATTGTGGCATTTGTTTATTTTTCTCTCAGCTAATGCAGATCACACTTTTGAAGCAATGTGGCAAAGATGCCATTGCCAGAGGCCAAATGGTCCCTTTTCCTCACACTTCAGGACAAACCTGGATCATTCTTGTAAATCAGGTTAATGGAATTAAATCACTGAGAGTAATTGAATCAAAGCATAAGAGAAGAAAGGACCATTCTTGCACTACTTTTTGTCCCCGGCACCTAACAAGGTTATTGCCAGGACCTCTTGACATACAGCTTGTTTAGGGAGAATTAAATTCAGATCCTTCTCTGTAAAACCTTCAATCCCTTGCCAGGCACTCATGTTTTTCTTACCTGTTTGTGCTGAGCTGGGCAGCAAGAGGAGAGCAAGAACCATGAGCAGTTTTCTCTTCGGATCTTCAACCATCTTCCTGTTCATCCAATACAAGTATAAGGATTGTACAGGGAAAAAACAGCTGTGGTTAATGATCAGCTTGACTCTGTAATGATCAATCAGCCTGTGCACTTTTGGGAAAATGACCAAATTTGGATTTTGAGAAATTACCTCTGCTCTTACTTAACCATTAGTCAAAATTTGAAGCAGAGGCTTCACTGACTTTTTGGTTAAAGGAGATGTTGACCTTCCTTTCCTCCCTAACTCCCTTTCCTCAAGGGAAATTCTCACTTCAGAAATCAGCCAGTGAAACCAGTCCCAGCAAGCGATAGAGTTACAGTGCTTTATCCTTGCTACCGCGACCTTTCTGCCAAATTCTGACTAGGGATGCTGGTTTATCACAAGGCTTCACAGTGAGTCCATGCCAGGACTTCATATCAGCCTTGCATCATATTTTCCTACTGCATTGCTGTCTTTCCTGTATTTCTGCTTTTGGTCAGATACCTGTAACAGTCTAAATAAGGCAAAACACCTGAAAAGTGAGGGAAAGGCATGCTAAAATGTAACTGCTGGTCATATCACCATAACAAGCCCAGACCACATCTTTTAGGGTGGGGGCACCCTTCAGTAATGCACCAGCATCATAAGCATGCAAATACTTCAAAAAGACCTTTGAATAAAAAACTTTTCCACTTTGATGTATACAGATGGAGGAGCATAAGTGCACACCCAGATGTGTAACATGGCATTGGTGATGTGGAGGTACCATATCCCTGGCTGAGATGGGCTTTCAGGTAAGGACACACCTATATTCTCTGTGTTGGTCTGTCTCTGTGTGGGACAAGGCAGCTTTGCCCCTGGCTGTGCCAAATGGCAGCAATGGTAATGAGCAAAGTAAAGTTCCCTGCCCAGGTACTAATCTACAGTGGCTTAGTTGAACAACATAATTAAGAAATTTCTTCAGTCTCACCAGGAAGATGACCGAAGACATTTCAAAAAGCATCAGACACTACTTTTCTTTAGAGCTACTGGTGATAGCAGTGATTTCCTTACCCAGTTTGTTCCAGCTGAAGGCTTTGGGGCTCTTTTAGGCAGAAGTTCATTGTATTTCCAAATCTTCTGAGATAAATTTCTCCAGTTTTCACTGAAAGTTAGGCAGCCTCAGCTGCCTGGCCTGGAGGGCTATTGAATCCCACCCCAACTGCATCCTCCCAGAGATACATGCAGAGATACCTTCTGACCCTGAAGTACTTGCCTCCAGGATCAAGCTGGCTTCTTATTGTCAAAGAAGCAGGTCCTCAGTGTCTCACAAATATGTGACTGAGTTTGTCAACCCAATCAATTTTCCAAGACTGAAAACTGCAATGCCAATAACCATCTCCTGGCTTCTAGCCCATGCTTCATCTTTCCATTCCCAGCATCAGATTCATCTTATTTTATCTTACAATTCTCAGATTGTAAGATAAAGCCTGTGCACTCCAATGGGCCCATTTCTTCTTTGCCAAGTCCTATGGAAATTTTGAAATTACTTGTAATATAAAGCAGGCATCAGTATGACAGCCTTAGAGTTAAACATAACTTTGGCCAAGATTTGCAGATCTGGTTTTATTTTGTGTATTTGCAGAGCTGTTAAACAACATCCCAGTGCTTAATAATTCTGCAAATGCACAAAACTGGAGTTTTTTAAAAAAGAAATGACTTAATGAAATTGAAAATTCTGTTTCCTGACCAGCATTTTTTTCTGAATTCTCAGATTTAATAATTCCTGGATTTTTTTTTATTATAGCAGCACACCATGGCAATTTCTTATGCAAACAGCAAAAGCCACTCAAGTTACTCTGTGCTTAAAATGCTCTTACTAGTAAAGCTATTTTAGTATAAATGGTTTTCTGTTTATTGCTTGTGAACTTAATTACAGAGTAATTACAGTTATATTAATTCCGAAGGTTAATGCCACTTATTTTGCTTCCCAATGGGAGTGATTATAATGGCAATGGGAGCACTATTGCAAAGACTTTCAAATCACTTTATATTTCTTTTAACAGTCCCTTACAGCACACAGTCATGAAGCAGAGTGTGATTTGCTTGCAAATGTCAGGGATAGTGAAAGCAAACAAACTTGATTTTATGCACAGATTCTTTTAATTAAAAAGCAAATTTTAAAAATGTGCTGTCTGCATATTCAAACTGCTGAAAGTGCCCAGCTCAGCTGAAAGTGTCGAATCCTCACCCACAAAGCAACAGCTGGCAGAGGCATGTAAGCACTGCCAATACCCAATGTTCAAGTGGAAATCTGGTCACAGGAAAATTCACTCAGCCTGGAGAACTAATTTTTGATGCTTGAAACAATGCAGTTGGGGAGCAGCACCAGACCTTGGGGGAAGTCAAATGTGAGCTAAGCAAATGATGACTATTGAAGCCTCTCCCTGTGGCCTTTGCATTTGAAGAAGGGCATGAAATACACCCCGAGCTTAGCTCAGTGTTCATTAAGTTCTGGATCCCCCCTACTGCTGGAATACTTGGTCTTAGAGCTCCTGTATTTTCTGTCATTTGTCTGTGAAGTAGAAACTATGGCCCTGTGTTAAGCATGCAGTCTCCTGTGTATTGTTCCCAGGATTGACAGAGGAACCAGGATTTGTTCTCATCTCAAAGCAAGTTGACCTCCCTGCTTTCAGAAGTGTGTCCCAGCAATGACAGAGCAGGAGGTAAGCATCAAAGATGTTTTGGCAACTGAGGAAGGGAAAACATGGGCAAGTCTGTTTGGGTACTCTGTCAGGAAAGGAGGAAAAACAGCCATCTGAGCCTTTTTTTGAGTACTTTATGGATCTTCCACCTGGTATGCCTGTATAAGTATGCATAAGGGAGAATGCATCCTTACCATGTATCACCAAGTAGAAGAGTCTAGGTGAGGGCACCAGCCTCCAGGTTCAAGTTTTTCTCTCAGTTTCTCTGCCCTGTGAGGCCCTAATCATCTTCTACAATTTGGAGCAGCTCAGTAGGAAGAACACAGGCCTGCCTTAAGTGCATGTGCATGACCTCCTGTGATTCCTTCCACCCTGAAATAACCTGTTTCAAAGTGAAACTGTGTGCTTCAAATTTCTCTCTCCTAACCTCAAAGATTTCATGACCCACAGGAAAGCTGTATCGTGCAAGCATTCTCCCAGCAACAAGGTTCAATCCAAAGCCTCTGACATCTTGGGAGGACATTTCCCCTGACAAGAGGATGAGTCAGCAGCAGAGAACATGTGCTCCTGCCATGTGAGTGCTGCAGGAAGATGGCCATGTTACATTTCTGGCATAAACACTCTGACTTGGAGCCTTTACAGGGTAGGGGGCTCCCTTTGACACTTGTCAGAGATCAAGAACAGAAGGGAAAAGGTAACCAAGGGACAGATGTGACCATGTCACTGAGCAGAAGGAATTTATGGGATGGGCCTGTCTCCATTTGTAAGTGAGCTACACGTCATGGCATTCCAATGCAGCTATGGAGAAAGGATCAGTATTATTAGGTTTTTATAAGAACTGAATGCATTGCTCAGAATGCATTGCTCAGAAGAACTGAGCATTGCTCAGCTCAAGATGCAGTGTCATTCCAGCTCATGCTGCAGCCTTCAGCGGTGAGTCAAAGGAGCTTACAGTAACTCCTAGATGGAGGGGAGAAAAATCCCTCGGAGCTGGGATTACTTCAGTGTTTACTCTGGTAGGACCTCTGCTTAGAGAGATCCATGGCTGCCAATTTATTTTTCTCTTTGTGATGTGTGAAGTGCGAGGCTGAGGTCTCTCAAAGGGGTGGTGAATAGTCCGACACAGCTGCTCGTCAGTGAGTGTGGGGGCCAAGTGTGCTGAGAGAAATCTGAGAGACAAACCTGTGGTGAGAGCCTCCCTCCCAGCGCTGTGCTGTGCGGGTGTTCCCCAGGACTGACAGACACAAGCTGCTGGGAGCTGAGCATGCTTTGGGGCTGTAAGGTCTGCACCTCAGGGTAATGCACTGGGAGTGGAATGCAGGCGAAGGAGGTTGAAGCATCCACTCACAGCAACTCACTGCCGTGAGAGGGAAGCTGTCTCAAAGCTGCCTCTGGAACACTGTCAGAGCAGCAATTTTTCAGTAGCTGCTGAGTACTCATGTTTTCCAAACTGTTGTGGTTTCGCCTTTCTTTCTCAAAAACACTCAGTAGTGTCAAGAGGCCAGTCATCCACTCATGAAAGGGAATCTAAGTGTGTTTGAGTTTTTGTGAATGGGCTGCTGAGCAGATAGTGTCAAAGAAAACCCCTAGAAGTCAGAGTTGGTTTCTGTTCTATTTATTTCCGTCACTCACCTCCCCCAGAGATCAACCTCACCTTGTGTGGAACAGGAGAGCGTGGCCCACCCTCAAAGGCAGATATTACCAGGTGTCCCTCGAAGAGAACAGGGGACATTTTTGGGAGCACGAGGGTGGTCAAACACCAGGCTCCAGGGAGTGTTAGGAGCCGGAGCTGCCTCTGCCCATGGCAGCGGGGCTGGGACTGACCCATCTATTCTGTGATCATTTTCGGAGGCGGCGGAGCTACGTGCCGCCTGCTGAAATTCGTTCTTCACCTAATCTGCGTGGCTCCCATCCACACTAAATGGATTTACTTTCACATTTTCAATTATCACAGCTGAACCTCCCTGAGGTAAGACCAACCCAACAGTTTCTGTCGCCAGCACTTCCTGGAGGTCCGCCCCACAAGCCACAAACGCCCTTCGCTGGCACTGCAAGGCATCCGACCCCGCACAGGGCGCACGGGAGGCTGAACCCTCCGTTCCCCACGCCCCGGAGCTCCCAGCTGAAGCCTCCTCGGGGCCCACCCCGCGGAAGCGGCTCTCGGCGGCGCGGGCGGGCCGCGCTGGGGCGGGACGGGCGCAGCCGCTGCCGGCTTTGGGCTCTGCCGGGGCAGCGACCATGCAGGCGCCCATGTGGCTGCTGACCTCGCTCCTGTGCCTCTCGCTCCTCCTGGGTAAGCTGTGAGAGCGCGGTGGGGACCTTTCCCGACTCCTTCGCTTTCCTTCCTCCGTCCCTCTGTCCCTGTCCCCGTGCCGCCCGGGGCAGCGGGAGCGGGGCACCCTCGGCCGCCGCTCCCCGGGCATTCGGGCGGGCGTGTTCCGGAGCCGGGCGCGGCAGGGATTTGGGGGAGCCGGGAGCCCCGAGGTGCCCGGGGAGCTGCCCCCGGCGCCGCCAGCCCCTCACGATCCCTGTGACAGTGGCTCCCTGCGGGACGGGCGTCCCCGGCCGCTCCTGCCCTGCCCTGCCCAGGGCGGCGGGCACCACCGGGCGGCTGCTTCGGTCCCGCGCCTAAAACCAGAACATCGGCTTGTGTATCGGCCATCCGCACGTCCAGGAGCTCCCCTCCCTGTTGTCGGCAAGTTCCTGTGCCCCGTTTGCTTCAAACTTCATTGACGGGAAGCTTGGGGTGGGGATGTGTGTGATTTTTGTGGTACAAGTAAATGATTACCGTTGACTGCTGCTGAAATAATCAAAGGGCTTCTTAATCCAAATGCCACCGCTGTGCCTTAGGAGCATAATCCTTACCCGCATAGCCCTTGCACTGGGCTGTCAACATGAGGAGGATAAACAAAATCTGTTTATTTTTGAAATTGAAGATGGCTGTACAAACGTTCTTGTCATCAGAGTGAGCTGCTATTGTTAGATGGGCCAAAAAGCATGATTTAATCTATGAAGACCTTATCATTCCTTCTGACTATGGGTTTTGGATTTTTGTTTTGTTCCGTTCCGTTTTCTTTATTCTTTTTTTTTTTTTTTTTTTTTTTTTTTTTGCTTTGGGAGTTTCATGAATGTGCCTAAAATAGGAGCTATTGTATTCCCCTGTTTAAAAAGGAACTTCTCTATTGCTGAGAGCTCAGAGCACCTCCCTGTGATTTCCTCCTCATACTATTCCTGAGGTCTTCAATTTGCTTTATTTAATTGATATGGAGAGATCCTGTTCTGTAAGAGAGCATTGGGTCTTCAATTCCTGAGGTCTTCAATTTGCTTTATTTAATTGATATGGAGAGATCCTGTTCTGTAAGAGAGCATTGGGGATCCCGGTGTGCAGGGAGGACCAGGGGAGAAGCCGGGACACTGCACCCTGCATGAGTCTGCCCATGTTAAGCCTTAGCTGCAATTTCTTATCTCACCTGCAGCGCTTTTGATGAGTTCTAAACGGGTGTGACTAAGGTATGATTAACTGAGTATCTTCTTGTAACTTCCTCTGTGAGTCAAGGCACTTTATTACCTTGCATTATGTAAGTTGGTGTGCTGCTGCTACTCTGAGCACTCAGTCCACGTGCTATAGAATTGCCTAGAGAAAAAAAATTCCAGGTTCCTAAGAACTTACAATTGAAAGGAAAAGGTGATGGTGCTTAGACAGCTAGAGAGTGTAATTGTGGCTGCAAGTATCATAATGTCCTCCTTTAATGAAAAACGTAGCTAGTTCTGTTGTCTTCTCTGTAAAACTTTGATTCTAAAGTGGTTGGTTAGGGCGGGAGATTGGGAATGCAAACACTTTACTGTTGTTCACTAAACTAAATAGCCAGGGTTTCACACCATGTTCTTGTTTGTATGCTTGCGTTATTGCTGTTATGTGTGTGTTGACTATGTGTAAATATTTCATGTTAATTTTAACAAGGTAAAATAACCCATCATCTCTCCATGTGAAAATCAAGGCCCTGAAACTCAGACTGATCTAGTGCATGAAGTAAATCAGTAGCAGTTCAACTTGGCATGCAAGTCTCTAGCCTTGCAAACACCTGTTCTAAACACAGGATGCTGTTGTTAGATCCTCATCCTTTGTCAGCTTTCCCCTCCAGAATCCTTTCTCCATCCAAATTCAAAGCTCTGCACTTATCCCAGTCACGCTGCTGAGTGTCTGGAGTAGGTGAAAAGATGTCCTTCTTCATTCCCCTGTGGAAGTCAGAAGCTGCAGTGTAGCTTTGGTGCCTTCGGAATTCCTGCTCACCACATAGGGATTCCTGCTTTTCACAATGCCAGGCTAAGTCAGTTTTTCATCTGGTGAAACCTCAGACTTGTCAATTACAGCACAAAACCTCACCTCAAGGCTATGGAAGGACTTTGATTTTAGACCTACCAAGAGCATGCTCATTCAGTTCTTGGAAGTTCAAGACAAAACTCTTCAGATCTGGGATCCTGGATGTTGTCTGTGGATGGAAAGAAAGTCATTGTGGTATCTGTGGCCTAGTTTGGTGAAGGAACCCACAGAGTCTCGCGACTTCTGCTGATCAGAGTGACCCTGAGATACGTACAAGCTTCTTTTTTTCCAGCCTGGCTGTTAAAGAAAGAGTCAGGATTTTTCTGTTCTCGTTCTCAAGGTTGTTTATTGTTTCTTATTGATAACATTCTTTCTCCAACCTACTGAGGTCTGTCTGGCAGGCCGGGTTGAGGCACACTGCCCACCTCAGAGGCGGTGTTGTCTTTTTATACTAAAAATTACTTGTACACTATTTACAACAACTTTCCAACACCTATCACCTATGTTAGATAGTGAGTTTCTACTCTAAACCAATCTAAAGGTGCCAGCATCACCTAGAACATGGAGGCTAAGAAGAAGAAAGAAGGACAGGGCATGCCCAAATTCGTCCATCTTGGGACCCTGAGCCCCCATTCTAAAACCCCAAAAATCTATTTTTCACCCTGTGATAAATTCACTATCATTCTCCTTAAACATTCTTGACTTGTAATTCTTCATATAAAGGTTGGTAATTGTTTTTTTCCAAGGGCTAAATCAAAGGCACAGGGGTTTTGGGCTCTGTGCCAAGGTCTCTGAGCCCCCCGGGCAGGGGCTCGAGTCCTCCAGGGCAGCCAGAGGAATTTCCTGGGTTCCAACAGCAGAGAGATCTTTTTGTCCTCCCTGTGGAGGAAGTGAATAAATAATACCATGCCAAGAGGGGGATCACAGTGCAAGCCACACTTGTGAGGATGTTCTGTTGCACTGCAGATGGCAACCAAACTTGCTTTAGCTGCATCAAGATCCTGCCCCAAAAGGAGAGGGAGTATGGGAAGTAAGCTGGATATGTGAACTAGAGCATCTGGAAGCATTCTGCATCTGATAAGTAGTAAGGCTCATCTGAAAGCCACACAACTCTTTCAGTGTTCTGAGCATCAACTCTTTTTTTATGCAGTATTAGTTCTTGCCTTCTAGTTCTTGCATATTCAGATCTATTCCCTAATGCCATTTTCATTGTATGATTGCATTAATGGCTGCTTTGTTTCTCAATTTAACTTCTTTATAAAAATTGAGTTAAACTGAGAAAACCTAGTTCACCTAAAAGCAGAAGTTGCCATCTACAGTACTGAGCACAGACTAACAACCTGAGAGCTGATAAAAATGATTTTTCTTTCAGACTTCTTCTGAGAGTGACCAGCATAGAAAGCAAACTTCCCTCAATGTGGATTTTTGTGTCTGTGTCATTAGGCAGTTCAATAAGTTTGGGCTTGTTTTGTTTATTATTATTTTTAAATTTCCTGGTTTTTTTTTCTCTGTACACACAAATATATCTTCCTTTCTAAACTTTTAAAAATCAGAAAAACACTGGGGTTGCTCCATGTTTCTTCTGTGTCTCTCCACTCCATGAGAGGTGTCATAGGAACTACACTGTAAGGCATTGCAATGAATGTGGGAAAATCTGGACTCCTAACAAATTCAGGTTGTTTGTGGAATGTGGTTATTTTCTGTGTTGCTAGTAGAAATGTCAAACACAATATTAAATAGTATAAATGGAAAAATCAGTTATCAGCACTATGAAGCTGACACCTACTTGTGTTGTTCTGTCCCCTCACCCTTGAATCTTCCTGAATAAACAGAGAATTATAATCAGTTATAAATTCCACACACAGAGGGGAAAAAAATGTCAAACTAAACCTTTGCCCTCTCCTTAAAAACTCTTGACAAAAGCTGAGGTTGTTATGTCATATTAAAACCAAAATGAAACAATATTTTTGCCATTCCTATTCAGCACTATAGGATGAACAGAGTGAAATTTTTTTCAGATAGTTTCTTGCCTTAATGTTATTAATGATCTTATTAATGCTACTAATGATCTTTAGAGAGTGAAGATCATCTCTCGATTGCATACACTGACTCCTTTGATTCTGGGTGTGTTAAAGGTGTTAAAAATGGGTGTAGCTTTGTTTATTTTGGGGGGTTTTTTGTGTGGTTTTTTTTTTTTTTTTGCTTTTCCTTTTGGGTTTTTTTTTTTTTTTGTTTGTTTGTTTTTTTTTTGTTTGTTTTTTTTTGTTTGTTTGTTTGTTTTTTGGGGGTTTTTTTGTTGGTTTGGTTTTGTTTTGTTTTGTTTTTTGTTTTTTCCTTACTAGTCCTCCTATCTGTTTTCAGCCTCATGAGAGCCTTTTGGCCCTGTTCAGGGTGGTATGACAGTGGGCTGGCTGGGTGATACAGGGTTTGTAAGGGACAGAGGTTGTAATTTGGAGTGTTTTTAAGCTGATGTTGCCACAGGTTGGGAACAGTTCCTGTCTGTGGCATCAGTTTGTGTCATCCTTTATAAGTAGAACTGCAAAGATGATCTGGCTAAAATGAACCTGATTGAAGGAAAGAGTTACCAAGACAGATTATTTTCCCAGTGCCATTGATTACAGAGCCTACATGAAGATGTGCTTGTACAGCACAGGAAGTGCTGCTGTCTGGATGCTAGGAATAAGTGACCAGAGGATTTGGAATCATGGAATGGTTTGGGTTGGAGGAGACCTTAATGATCATCCAGTTCCAACCCTCTCTATGGGCAGGGACACCTTCCACTAGACCAGATTGCTCAGAGTGCCATCCAGACTGGCCTTAAACTCTGCCAGGGATGGGGCATCATTCTCTAGGCAACCTGGTCTAGTGCCTCTGGACTGCTTTCAAACAGCTGTTTTTTTCATAGTTCAAGGCAGGCTTAAATGCAAGTCAATTCTGTCCCTAAGCAAAGCCTAGAGACTGTAAATAATCAATAATCTGCAGGACTCAATTTCCTTTGTAATAGTTCACCAGTGCAAAAAGTGGCGATTCCCAGTCCTCTCTCTCCCTGGCCTGTTCCAGTGCCCAGCCACCCTCTGGGTGAAGAACCTTTTTCTAATATCCCACCTAAACCTCCCCTGACACAACTTCAGGCCATCACTTGGGTCTTGTCATTGGTCACCGCAGAGAAGGGATCAGTGCTCGCCCCTCCTCTAGGCTCTCACTCTTGTTCTGCATTTTGCTCACTTCTGCTGCATTCCATGCACGAGCACTGGTGTTCCCACAGTGAGTCACATCCGGGAATTGCAGTCCTTCTGTGGGTGTTTTTGTTGTTTCTTTAGTTGGAGTGGGGATGTGTGTGAAGTTCAATCTGTCAGCAGATTGTGCTCTCTGCATGCCTATTCCACTGCAGGAACAGGCAGACAAAAAAAGGGAGAAGGAAGAATTGGTAAGTCATCCCCATGCATAGTTTAAAAATGACTGGGTAGCCTCTACATGGGAATGCTGCCTGTTGTTGGGCCCTTGCTGAGGGATATGACTGAAGGTATGGGTTTTGTGGTAGAGAGGGACCCAGGCCTGTTGGTAGGTGCCACCCTTGGCTGATGTGTAGAGCTCTGTAGATGCAGGCCCATATTGTCCAGGAGAACAACACACACGTCTCTGAACGTGCTGCAGTGTGCAGGAGAACACCTCTGATTTGGATGTTATATGTAGAATTTGAATTCATTCCTGCACAAATTTTATCTGATTTTATCTTGCAACAACCTGGGCTGCTACAGCTTATGGTTATCTGTGCTCTCTCTCCCCTGGCTGTAGCTTTTGTCTGTGCTTTTACACCGTAGCTCTAAGTGCTTTCTTTCTGGAGTTTGGGAAGTGGATTGTGTTTGTGCTGTGGGGGAATTCAGAAGGCTATGATTGGTGAATGTTCTCATAGTCCTTCTGAACTGAACATTTATTTCAGGGTTTTCTGCACCTGGTGGTTTTCAGGGTTAGGAGGGAGCATAATTGTCTGTGGTTACAGTTGCTGGGGGATTTCAAAATTCTAAAAAAGCTGAAGAGAGGGGGGTAGTTGGGAAGTTACAACAATTAAAAGAAAAATTTACTCTTTAGAAAGTCTTACTCCTGAAGCAAATAAACTACTTATAAAGGCTTTTCCACCCACTTTCAGTAGGTGGAATGTTAGTGTCTTAATGGTAATAGGAGAACCTAGCTGCTTCCTGTATAGACCTAATATATACCTATATGCATATCAAATAGGTATTTGAGACCAAAAATATTAATGATAGCATTAAACATAAAAAGGTCTTAGCTTACAGATGTTCTCCAAAATAACTAGGCTTTATGTCAGCTCCAAGAAAAATAGTGAAGCAAGTCAAACCAGGCAGACAAATTTGGTAAAGAAACATTTATTGCTAGTAAATGGAGGATTAAGTTCTACTTAGTTTGAACTGAATATTAGTCTGAACTGAATCTTTCAGCATTTTAGCAGCCTTTAGCCTGCTAAAATGCTGAAAGAGTCAGAAGTAGTCTGGGGAGTATTAGAACTCGAGTACAGCACTGGGATGTGTGGGTCTGGCTACTGGAGAAGTGAGAGCAGAAGATGATGTAGACAAGGTGAGATGTTGGGTTTGCAGAAGAGGCTTTGCCCACACAATGTTAGCTCCTCTTTGTCTGTGCCACTTTGGGCATGTGATTTGACTGGAAGGAAAGAACATAAAGACTTGGCATAAGAAGGAATTTGAAGAGGGTTTTAGGAGACACAGGAGCTGGTAGTCTGATGGTTTCTGCAGAGGCTACTGGAGGCCTTAGCACAGCACTATTTTGTTGTGTGAACTTTATCTCAGAATAATAGGCTACAGCAAGAAAAGAGGGAGAAGGCAGAGAAATTAAAGAAAACACAGTTCTAGCCTTCCAAAAAGAGTGTGTGAGAGAGTGTTTGGTTGTCACTTCTCCCTCTTTGCTCACCACTGTGGAATAGGAAATATGTTTTCATATAAAATGAAGTAGAAAAGATGGGGAAGGGTTTCTCAGGAATTTAGAAAACATGATGACACATGCTTTTCCAGAAGCTCAAAGATGTGTGGTTATGAGCTTATGCAATATTTCTGTATGATTTCTTTGAAAAAAGGAAGCTGACGGCACTGAGTGGGAGACTTCACATTTTCACTAGAACAGTGAAACACGGAAATAAACCCAGAGATTGGAGTTCTAGGGTGGGAGGAGATGACTGTTATCCTTGAAGAATAACCTTTTCCTTGTCCTGCTGCTGGGAGCCCTGAATGCCCTTGGGAGGAGCTCATCAGCTCCTTGCTGCCAAGCCTTTGTTCCACCAGCCAGCAAGAAGAGAGTGTGCTGAAGACAGCACATCCCCCTGTGCCATGCAGAACCTCTGGAGAGAAAATGTAGGTTTTTTTCAGCTCTGCTTTCCTTCAGCCTCACTGCTGGGCTTGAAGAAGCAACAACTTTGCTCTCATAACTCCAGCCTAGCACTTATGACTACCTGAGAGTAAAGACATGGAGCATTTACCCGGTTGTGGGTAAGTGGTTGGCTGAGCAGTGGTGGCTGTCCTTGCTTGTGTTCTCAGGGCCCAGCAAGCAGCTGCTGTCCTTTCTGGAGGCTCTTGTCAACAGCCCCTGTGGTTTGGCTTATACTGATGTCAAGCCACCACAACCTGGTTGTGTTCTGTGAGCCAAAGCTACCTAGAGAGAGAATTTCACAGTGGGAAGAGCAGGGGGGGATTTCTCCATACTAGGAATACCGTAGGTCCTTAGGCAGTGAGGGATGACTCCTTGAGGAATATGCATTCCTGGAATTTGTCTTTAGGAAACAAAGGTGTCCAACTAGACTCCAGGCTTTGTCAGATCAAAATAGTGTTCCACCCTACCCAGTGTATTGCAATCTTGTGGTCTCCAGACACAAAGTCTGGAGTTCCTGAGTTCTTTTTTCTTCTGGAAATCATGAATAGAGATAGGTGGAAAGAGATGCTCGAGCAAAATGTTTAAATCCACCTGAACAGGGGAGAATACAAAGAAAGCAGATAGGTAGTGTTGACCAGATGTGGGTGTTGATAGCTTACACTGATTACTTCTACAATCCCTGTGCCTGGAAAAGGTGACCGTGTAGGTGCAGACAACAAGAAGTTGCAAACTCCAGTGGCGTGAGAAGAGTGCTTCCATGGGTAAATTGCAAACAAATTGGATATTCCATAGAAAGTAAGGCATGGAGGAGACGTGTGTGCAGTTCTCTAGCCAAGCACATGGAAATGTGTTTGTATTGCTTGTGTTCATTGTGCTGTCAGAGAAAGTCGTGTTTCTGGGGTGTGGCAGAAGAGCTGACAGGCACTGTCCTTTGCCAGTGGGAAAGGAAGGCCTAGCTGACATTCTGTCTGCCAGGATAGAGGAATTGATGTGTCCTTAAACTGATGCCATTTAGGAATAAATTAAAATTATCTGGGTTAAGATTAAACCCAGAATACTAGTTGTCACTTGGAACCAGTTGGCTTGAGGAGTAGACATCTGAAATATTTGTTTCACGATGCATAGCAACTATTTAAGTTGCTGGGAATTTTACATGGTGCAGATTGGGAATCCTGCCTCAATGTGAGACCTTATTTGTAGCTTAACCATGCCCTTCCTTCAACATAGAAGTAAAAAGTTACCAGCTACTGTGGACCAAAATTGATTCCTAAATGCAAGTGTAACTAGAATTCAATACCAGAGTGTTTTTGTCTATGTTCCTGTCTGCCATGGCAGTGATCTTGCAATTGTTCTAGAGCCATTTGGAGCAATTTAGAAGTGGGAGGTTGCTGAAGACTGAAGCAGAGACACGGAGATGCTGTTGGTTTAAAGGTTGTGGTCCTTTCCCCACAGCAGGATTTTGTCTGTTACATCAGTGTGAGAGGTTTTTTTTCCTCACAAATGTAGCTGTTTTCAATGAAAATTAAGGAAAAATCTCTTATCTCTCCTCTGTTGTGGTTTATTTATTTATATTGAATGCCTGGGCATTTTAGCAGAATGTAATTGATTCAAAGCTGAGAGCAGTGGAGGTTTCTGAACAGCTTCATTCTTGCTGACAGCTCTGCAAGATCTCAGAGGAGGGGATGCTGTTTCACACATACTAGCTGTGAAATAAACTTGCTTAAGTGACATTTCAAGGGAAATCCCTAATTCTCCCATGACTTCAGAGCAGGTGCTTTGAACTCAGTAACAGTTTTGCATCAGAAGTGTGCTTTTTACTAACTTGAATTAGTAATTAGTTAGTAAAAAGAAATTACAGTTTATTTGATCAGCAGGAACTTCAGTGTGGGTGTTCTGCAACAAGGTCCTAAAACAGATTTTGGTGGTGATGATTCTTCATTTAATATTTTTCACCAGATCATGGGCAGGAAGCCTAATTCAAGTGAACAGAGGGAAAGTACTGAAGATAGAAGGGCTTAGGATAGGGAAGATCATTGGGGCAATTGTTCTGCCTGGGACCAGAATGTGGAAACTGGATTCCTTTGCCATGCTTGTGATACAATTGTGCTGTCGGCCTGGGTTTGGGTAATTCTTACCTGATGTGTACCTTAGTTTGCAACTTTGTGATGTGCTTCTAACCTAAATTTGAATGTATCTGATATTGAATAGGGCATTAGTTAAGCAGTGTTTTATAAAACAATTGTTGAAGTAACTTTTTCTCTTTTTTGCCCCCTATAGCACATGGCTACCAAAAAGAAATAGTTGGCATCATGGGAGAAAATTTTACTTTTCCAGTACAAATAGACCAAAAAATAGTGGAAATTATCTGGAAGAAAAACAAGCATAAAGTGGCTGAATGGGAATATCCAAACAAACCAACATATTTTGGTCATCTTGGCAACAGGAGTGTACTTATGGAGAATGGATCCTTGACTATAGTTAACTTGGAGAAGGATGATGCTGGCATATATGAGTTAGTGTACTGGGATTCTGTGAAAGAACACCAGTTAAACTTCAAACTTGTGTTAGGTAAGTACTGGAAGAACTGCATAAAGAATGTGAAGCACTATTCACTTTAAAATGTCTAGAGAGGGCGTTGTTTATTTGTCAAGGAAGCAAACAGAAACAGAGGGAGCTGTTCTTTGTCTCTATTTTTAAATTGCTTAGCCACTTTGAACAAATGGCTAAGATGGCACACTGCACTTTCAGGTAGACAATGAAACTTTTTGAGCAAGCTGGCCAGGTAATCCCAGGCATTATGTACCTGTTAAAGATATTCCTGCAGGCATATTACACATTCCTGAACATCTGTGGCATCATCCTGTGCAGATCTACTCAGCCTCACTAGGAGGGGAAATATATGTGACCAGTGTGTCTATTAGTCCTGTGGATGGTGAACCACGAGGACTCTTGGACTAGGAATGGGAGAACCACAAAGAGGAGGTTTACAGGTCACTTTCAGAAACACATTTCTCTCTCAGGCATGTGTGCACATACCCCCACACTTTTGTCTATGCACTCTCCTGCTGCTTTTGTTGCTCCATCCCTTGTCCTGTGCTGAAATTCTATATAGTTTATAAATTAATAACTAAAGTAATTAGAATGTTTTAGAAACTAGTAAAAGGAATTTAGAAACTAAAGTAATATAGAATGCTTTCTCTCCTTCTAGATTCTCTTCCAAAACCTGAAATAAATTGCAGCACCAGTGATGATGAACTTGTATTAAACTGTACAGCAAATTTTCAGGCATCTCTGAATTACACTTGGAAGCTCAGTAACAATCCACACAGATACCAAAACCAGGAGCTTTCCATCCCTTTGAAGAATGTTGATATTACCACCAACGCTACATGTATCATTAAATATTCACAAACAGAAAGGAGCGCTGAAATCTCTTTGATTCAATGCCTTCCAGAAGAAAAAGGTAATAAATGGTCTGAGGGGTTTGTTTGGGAAGCAGCATGGCCTTTGTAATGCTTCTCCTGACTTCCCAGGAAGTTGAATTCAAAGAGTAAAAAGCACCAGAAGTGATTTGTTGGCTAAAAGTGTGTATAAAGTTTGTGAAAAGTATGAGGATGACAGTTTGATCCCCTTGGAAAGATACTTTTTACAGGGATCTCAACAGAATAAAACCTTTAGCCATTACTTCCTTGATTGAGTAATAATAAAGATTAGAAGGTCTTAGAAGATCTCTTCTGAACCTTCTGGCCTTCTGTGATTAATGCTAGGAACTTGTCCTCTTTGTATGCTCTCCATGAATTGGAGTGAAACTATTCAGCCATTTCAAGCGAGTCATCTAGCAGCCATAAGATAAAATAATGAATAAAATAAGATTAAATAATTTCTCATCTAGCATGTGCATGAGTCAATGAGCATAGTTCCTCCTTCATGGAGAGGTCTAAGATAGAAAAGAGAATTTCCCTCCTGTTGCTTATTGCTTTGGGACAGCCTTCAGCTTGAGGCTTGAATTTTTAGGGTTTCTTTAAACACAGAGTGAGAATATGTTTGGAACCATCTGGTTTGTAGGGTGTGTAAGGCAGTCCCTAATGACAAAAGTTCTCATTTCTGTGCAAAAGTAGTTGTCATGGTTTACTAGTACAGTATTCTTCCGTTACTGGAGAAACTTGTTAGATGTGAGGCATATGGTAGGTTGACCTGGCTGGCTGCCAGGCGCCCTTCAGGCTAATCTGTCACTCCCCCTCCTCTGTGGGGCAGGAAGGAGAAAATATGATAAAAGCCTCATAGGTTGAGGCAAGGACAGAGAGAGGTCATTTGGCCATTACTGTCACAGGCAAAACAGAGTTGACTTTGGAAGAAGAGTTTAATTTATTGCCAGTCAAAATCAGAACAGGATAATGAGAAACAAGAGCAAATCTAAAACACTTCCCTGAAACCCCTCCTTTCTTCCAGCCTCAACTTTGCTCCCAATATTGTTACTTGAGCAGGTCTCCCTGAGCAGCACAGGGGGATGAGGAATGGGGCTTGAGTCAGCTCATTATACATTTTCCTTCCTCCTCAGGGGCCTCCTCACACTCCTCCTAACCAGTGTGGGCTCCCTCCCACAGGAGACAGTCTCCATGAACTTCTCCATGAACATGAGTCCTTCCCTCAGTTCTTTATGAACTGCTCCAGTGTGGCTTTCCCACAGGGTCACAAGTCCTGCCAGCAAAGCTGCTCCAGCGTGGGCTCCTCTCTCCATGGGGCCACAGGTCCTGCCAGGAGGCTGCTGCAGTGTGGGCTTCCCAAGGGGCCACAGGTCCTGCCAGGAGGCTGCTGCAGTGTGGGCTTCCCAAGGGGTCACAGGTCCTGCCAGGAGGCTGCTGCAGTGAGGGCTTCCCAAGGGGTCACAGCCTCCTTTGGGCATCACCTCTTCTGATGTGGGGACCTCCATGGGCTGCAGGGGAATCCCTGCTCCAGCACCTGCATCTCCTTCGGCACTGACCTTGGTTGTCTGTCTGTTGGGCAGATTCCCTCACATATTGTCACTCCCCTCTCCCCCTTGCTGTTGTTGCCCAACAGTTTTTCCCTTTTCTTCGAAGTATTATCCCAGAGACACTGCCACAGTTGCTGATGGGCTCTGCCCTGGCCAGCAGCACATGCAGCTTGGCATTATCTCTATCTGACATGGGGGCAGCTTCTGGCATCTTCTCACAGAAACCATCAAAACCTTGCAGACAAAATCCGATACAAGATATTTGCTGAAATTTCATTTGTTTGAAATCTGGCTCAGCCTTTCATAGGCCAAGAACTGGAATAGCCATTGCCTTTCAAGTGGTGATGTGCCTTCACTGAAATGAGGTACTTAACATGTAACTGTCCTGGAGATGGCTCAGGGTTTTGCTAAAACTGACTCTGGTGCAGTAATTTATTGAGGTTACTTTTTAAAAAATAGCTATAAAATATATTTGGGGTTGTAGCTGTACTGAACTAGTGTATCATACAGTTGCTTTCTAACTAACCATTATAGTTTTTGGTTTTTTTTTAAAGGAGACAGTTCTCACAAACGACATAGACATATTCTTATTTCCTTCCTTATTGCACCTGTTATCCTACTGGTAATCCTAGAATTCCTGCGCAGGAAAGGTATGCATAACATTTCCTAATTGAGCTTTATGTGCTTCCAGATTATACTCATCTAAGGTTCTGTAGAATGTGTGAAAATTTCTGACCAGCAAGTTTTTTGTAAAATCAGTAGAAGAAACAAGTCCAATTTAGGCAAAAATGAATAGATTTGAAGGAAATAATGTACTGGACTTTCTTGCATTCTGACACTGGGCTCTGAGTCCTAGGAAACACTGCAGCTGGTATTTGCATAGTTCTCCTTCAGACTGGGTGTTTGATTTACAGTGTGTTTCTACTTACCAAGTATTTGTAGCCTCTCCTGTTCTTAACTGAGTGTGTTTTCACTAATTTTTAAGAGCATTATAAAGCTGCCCTCAAGATCCCATTTACTGGTGGAATCGGCTTGTACCAGATCTGAATATCCTATGTTGAGTCCAATCTGACAACTCAGTGTGGTCAATTGATAAATGGGACCTTCTGTGCCTCCTGACAGCTTGTGTTGCCATCATCTTGGAGTTCTGTATTTGTTTTTTGATCCATCCCTACACTGAATTCAAGTATCTTTTTTGTAAATCTGACAGTTTAATCAGAAATAGTAATTATAGGCTATCACTCTGTATCTTTTTCTGCCACATTTTTGGATTTCTGTGTTAAATTGTCTTCTGACTTGAAAAAGAGGGGCACACCGTATTTTCTCCTTGTGTTGGAGAGAGTCCCAAACAGGAATATATTTCTTCATCCTATGCCTGCTCTGCATGGAAGATTCATGTTGACTTCCAGATGGGGCCACCACATGGAGATGGCTGCAGGGTGAAGAGTACTGGAGGCATCTCCCATCTGGGAAGGACTAATTGATGATATTCTGATCAGGACATAAATAGATGTATATTGCATGTGGACCTTTTGCTTTCCTGTTCATTGTCCATTTGGTTTCTTTTGGCATGGAATCATAAAATAAAGTAGGTGGGAAGATATCTCTGGAAGTTTCAACCAACTTGCTACTCAAAGGATGACCAACTTCAAAGCTAGATCAGGTTGCTTAAGGCCTTGTCCAGTCAAACTTTGAATAGTTCCAAGGGTGGGAATTTCCCAGCCTCTTTCAGCACGTGTTGAACTGCTGAATCACTCTTGTAGGGAAGGAAATTGTCTTTATTTCTGTTAGGGATTGCCCTTTGGCAACTGGTAGCCATTGCCTCCTGGTTTTTTCTGAGAGGGGTTTCCTTTGTTTTCTGTAGTTAGTCGTAGACTGCAGTGAGCCATCATCGTCTTATCCTCCTTCTTTGAGGCTGAACAAAGCCAATTCTCTCAGCACCTCCTTGCACAGCTCCTGCCCCTAGACATCTTGGTGGACATTTGCTGGACTAACTTCAGAAACATGGTGTTTTTACATTAATTGGGAGACTTAAAACTAGAGAGAGTACTCCACATGTGGTGTCCCCAATATCGAATAGAGAGGAGGAATTATTTGTGTTGATGGGCTGACTGCTCTTCTGCTAACACAGCCCAGTACTTGGAAGCCTTCTACTGCAAGGGCACATTTTTCTGTGTAATGTTGAGCTTGTTCATGCTTTCAGGTCCTTTTCTGCAGAGCTGTTTCCTAGCCAGGCAAAGCCCAGCCCCTGGTGGTCCATGGGCTGACTTAAGAGATTCAGGACTTTGTTTGCCTTTGAATAGCACACCTTTTCTGCCAGCATGTTTCTCCAGATTGTTGAAGTCAGTTTGAGTGGCAAGCCTGCTTTCCAGCATGTCCCCTACTCTCCCCAGTTTGATGTCATCTGGAGGCTTTCTGAAAGTGCCTTCTGTGTCCTTGTTCATGTTGGTGGCGTTAAACAAACTGCTCTTGGTGTTAACACACAAAAATGTCACTTAAAACTGACCATCAGTTAGAATCAAAACAATTCCGTTAATTCCCTTGAAACAATAAGGGTTTGAACATGCAAGAAAATAAACCTGTTATACCTTGGTAGGAGAAGCATTGCACAGGTATAATCAAACAGCAGAAGTTTGCTGTTTTAAGTACAAGATATATAATCAGAAATTGTTAAGCTCCACCTTAGATTTGATGAGATGTGTTCTGACTTGCTGTGATAGGAGACCCAGTTGCAGTATTCAGTTGCATGTTTTTAGTGAAGTGTATTATTTTTTGGTTCGGGAGTTGGAGAGGGGAATGGAATGGATGGAGGCTGTCAACAAGCTTGCAAAGGAGCAAAACTTTGTAATTTCTCCAAATATTCTATTTGTGTGCAGGTATAATTAAACTTGGAAGAAAGACTGCTCAGAATAATAGTCCAGTGAATGGCTCAGGTAAGAAAGTGTCACAAATGTGTGGAAATCAGACTGGTGCTTGGTCTGGGCTTGTCAGTTTTTATTGTGTCAGTGTAGTCTTTCATTGGAGAGGTAAAGGAGTAAGTTTTCTTTGAGTGTAGTTATTTTGTTTCCAGGTCATTAATACATACTTTCTAAAACAAATAAATTACTTTATGGGAGAGCATGAGCAACTTTACCCTGGGAACAGCCAACAACAATCTAACTCAGAGAGAGGTCAGAAACCTGTATTGGGGTATTAATGTTTCTAAACACCTGCTCTTGGTTGGAGCAGGGAGTCTGATTTGCTGTTTCCTTTTTTGCAGGGTCTGAGGTTTTGAATTGGTTTTCAAAGTGGGCACACACAGAGTCAAAATCTCACTTGAGGTCCAATACTGAATGATTATAGGAACCTGCATCTAGTGAATGTGTTAGTGGGGCTGGCAAAGTTACTGACAGTGAATGGCCTGAGATTTTCCTGGTCAGCAGCTGTCTTTGGAGGTGAATTACCTTTCTAACAATGGAGAATTGGGGCTGGCCTCAGACTGAGGGCTGGAAAAGTGCACACTGTAGGGCAATCTGTCATTCCCCTCTTCCTGTCCAGATCTCTGCCTGGGCTTCTGCCATAAATTCTAATCTGCATTGAGTTGGGGTTTTTTTGGTGGGTTTTTTGGGGTTTTTTTTGTTTTGTTTTTTGGAGGATTTTTGTTTGGTTGGTTGTGAATTTTTGTTTTGTTTTTTTTTTTTCTTAGTGGTTTGTTGAATTGTTTTGGGGTTTTTTTACTTCTTCAATTTGCAGCAAGATTGTGCTGTTTTCTGGCTTCTTGTGTGTTGGGGTGTGGAAATCACTTTATACAGTGAGCAGCTAGGGAGGGGGACAACTCCTTTAGTCTGTGCCCCTTTCTTAGGAGTGAATTTGGCTATCATATTCTAGCTTGTTGCCAGGACTGTGGTCTGTTATAGGAACCAAACAAAATTAATCCCCATGACAGTCAAGCAGACGGGGGAAACCAGGGGAAGATTCTTAAGAAATGTTCTGTTCCCAGCCCAAACAGTGTTTCAGTGGGAAATGGCCAGAGCTCCTGCCATCAGGTGCATGCTCAGTGCCCTCTTGGACTGTTCTGGTGTTGAGCTCTCAGTGCCTTCATGTGGGTGCTCAGTCTGGTACCTTACATTTGTTAAAGCTGTGGTTCTAGCCCATGGTTCAGAGCCCACTGAGGTTGAGACTATGGATGAATCTGAAAGTGAGAAAATGAGGAGGATGGGTAGGAAAAAAACCCCAATAAACCCCCCAAAAAACCTCATTTTGGTACTGCACTTAAATTTGCTTTATAATGTTTCTATTAAAGATTCTTTAAGGTCTGCAAAGAGCAAGGGTTTAAAGTTACAGTGTTAGTGCAATACAGATGAAGTAAAAAAAGTAGATGTTGATTCTCAGCTATCTCTGGCTCTTTTTGGCAGATCTGTGCAGCTTTACCAATAGATCTACATGGGCAAGACTTTTGTGAAGTTGTAGGCACAAATATAAACAATGGTGGTCGTAGTCTGGGACCTTAAGTGGTTGCTGGAGGGAAGCTAAAGTTGAAATTAATTGTGAGTCCTTAAAGTGGCATAACATAGTGGTTCTCAGGAATATCTTTAGAAAGTGTTATAATGAAGTTGTCACTTTAGGGCTGAGTTGCATATTGTGCCAGGGTTTTCCATTCCCCTGTTGGCCTAGAAGAACCTGTTGCCTTAGGAACAGTAAATGTTGATGGGTAGATCAGTAGAGGAGAAATAAGAAAGACCTGGAGGCTGGGTTTGATAAACAGCACAGAGCAAACACCTTCTTGGGGCTTCACCTTCCCTCTTGATATGATGACAATGATGCTGCTTTTGCCATCTGTGGGGAGAAGAACTAAGCATGGAGGAAAGATAAGAGCCTCAGCACATCAATCTAGAGATGGGATGCTTAGCAGCTTGCAAAATTCATATTTGGGAGATACTTCATCTAGAAATGTCGTTCTCTAAGGAACAAAGCCTGCTGTATCTTCCTCTTGCTTTATGCTTTAGGAAAGTCTTTGACTGCCTTCATCAGGCAGTTAAGCAAAGCTCCAGTTTTGTTTTCTTAGTCCAGTCAGTGTGAATTTCAAGGAAGTTCTGGGACCTGTATTTTTTCTAGAAGTTGTTTTAATGCCAAAGGGTTAGTGGAATCGAACATTATTGTTCAACTTGAGAAAAAATGTCAGTTTTTTCCCCAGTCTTTTGCACTAGCGATTCATTCACTCATTAACTCTTCCACCATTTCCACAAGTGGCCGATAATAAGGGGTTGGAGAAAGCAGAAGCATTTCCTATAAAGGAAAAATAATCACCAATGATGACAATAAGGAAAAAACTCAAAAAAATTCAGAAGCCCCTGAGGTTTGCTGTTTATTCTTCCTGCATGTATTGTAGTGGGTATGGAACAGCTTTCTTCCATCTGAAGAAACAGGGATTGTGTAGTTGATGGTGAAGGTGTGGTGCACTGCAGGATTGTGTCATCACCTGTGTAACTGTTTCCATATACATAGACCTGGGTATAGGAAAAGGAGAATTGTTTTACACCTGATTTAAAGTAGAAAGGAGGGAAACACACAGTTCAGGTAAGAGAGGAATCAGGTCCATAGATAAAGGTTGTCCGTTTGGACACGCGTTGCAGAAAATAAAATCCTTTATTTTGTTGCAGAATAAAATGGGAACATCAGGCAGGGGAGTCAGTGCACCTCTGTGCAGTGCAGCCAGCAGCACCTGGGGAGCAGGCAGTCACTGCTCTAGGGGTGGGAAATAGCAGGCAAGGCTATGATGTCCTCTGAACAAAGCAATTTCAAGCAGGGCTTTTGCTGATAGCCCAGCAGCACTGAACGTGCAGAGGGAAGGTGTGGCCTGTGCTGGGGAGGGGCAGAAGCCATGGACTGTGCTCCTCAGGGACTGCAGTTCCCTGATCTCTTTTTGTTCTCTGATCTCTTTTCAGACAGAGCATTGAATGAGAATGACAGGGACCTGAAAGACAAGCAGGAAGGTAAGTGCCTGTTCTATGGAGCAGTGAGTGCTACTGACCCAGCAGGCAAACTGGCCATGATCCCTTCATAGAATCATAGAATCTGGTGAGTTGGAAGGGACACATCAGGATTGACTCCAGCTCCTGCCCTGCCAATGACACCCCAAAAATCACACCATATCCCTGAGAGTGTGTTCAAGTGCTTCTTGAACTCTGTCAGGCTGGGTGCTGTGACCACTTCCCTGGGAGCCTGTTCCAGTGCCCAACCACCCTCTGGGTGAAAAACCCTTTCTTGATATCTGGCCTAAACTTCCCCTGACTCAGCTGTTTCCTTGAGTCCTGTCACTGGTCATGAGATTGAGGAGATCGTACCTGTCTCTCCTCTTCCCCACATGAGGAAGTTGTAGACTGTGGTGAGGTCTCTCTTCAGTCTCCTCCAGGCTGAACAGACCAAGTGACTTCAACCACTCCTCATAAGGCTTCCCCTCCAGACCCTTCACCATCCTCATGGCCCTCCTTTGGATGCTCTCAGAGCCTTTTTATATTGTGTATGCACACAGAAACGATGCAGATGGCCATGATATGAATGAAGGAGGTAGTGCCTGGACTGTGGAGCAGTCTTTGTTCAGTGTGAGTTTTGCCTCATACCACCTAATGGGTGGCACCACAGGCACTGAGTGCTTCCTGTGCTTGTGGAGGGATTGTGAAGACAGTGCAGATCAGGAATGGAGGAGAGAAGGGAGGTGTTGGATGGTGATCCCATGGGAGTGAGGCATGTTGGTCAGGGTTACTATTGTTGCCAAACAAATGGTCCAAATCTCAATCAGATTGTTCTTGATCCATCTGGGGCAGAGAGGCAGAGTGTTGTGAGGTCCAGGATTGTCTGAATATTGCCTTTGTCCTTGCAGAAGTGACCCAGGATGCAGAAGGTGAAAATGGGGTGCACCTGGACAGCTCTTCCAACGGCGCTAAAGAACGTATGTGAGGGTGGAGCTCTCTGCCTTGGGAGAGTGTGCTGACTGACACTGAGGTTGACACTGAATAATTTTCCTTTCTTGGAAAAAAAAAGAAAAATGTCATTTTGTCTGTTATACAGTCCTTACTTGAGTGGTGTAACTGTGGGCCTCTTATACTAATTTCTGATATTTCTATTGTAGGTGAATGGTCACCAATCCTTTTGTGATTGTTTACCATATCAGTAAAATACTTTGAACATGCACACCCTATTTATGTGTATTTATAAGTTATATACAATTATTACTATTTTCAAGTATGACATACATTATAAAATATGCACAAATTAAAGGTTTAAAAATTATAATGATGAAATAAATAGTACTTATATTTTTAAAATTTTATTACTGGTGCAAAAATACTTTTTTCCTGCACCACAATGGATTGCCTTGTGCACACCCACTTTGGAGTCTGCTGGTGCAGGTAATCCATTTAAACATTCTCAAAATGCACAGCAGTGTGAAAGCAAGTGGCACCTTACTGCTGCAGGGTTTTTTGTTCTGCCAAGTTTGATACTTCTGTTGAATTACCAGCCAAGCAATTGCATCTATAAATTCTGGTATTTGCTGAAGACAATGTTGAAAAGAGGGGTGCAAAAATCTCTGAATGTGAAAAAACATGAATGAATGGGAGGCTGGGAGAGAGTTAGGACTGAGTATAAAAAACCTGACTCTGTGATGCAGACAAAACTGCTGATGAAGTTGTCATGAAACGAGGAAACGGACTTGGAATAGTCTGCATAGCTGCAGAGGGAGTTGTGGTGTGTTGTAATAGCTGAGTAAGATCCTGTTAGCTGACAATGAGCAATACTGAAAGTCAAATGAAGCAATTCAGTGTATTATTCCTGGTCCGTGTGACGTGCTGCTTTGCTGGGCTAAACAGCTGTGCTCCTGAGTCACCCTTAAAGGTTTAGCATCTGGAACTGCTCTGCTCTTATGTCGTGCTGAGGCACCAGATGCAGCTGTGCTTGCTTTGGTTCTGTTTGCAAACCACCTGAGAACAGAGCATTTTGTGTGTTCTGGGGGTAGGGGGTGGGTATGAAACCTGATGCTTACCCTTGAATCTGTAAAGTGACAGAACCCTATTTCATATTCAGACCCTCTCACTGCACAGACACAAGGAAATAGCGCGTGCGCGCACACACACACACACACACACCTGGCTTTTTGGTTGTGTTCTTTAGTATCATCAGTAAGGTAAAGCAGTAATGTTGCTTGGATTTTAAACACATGAATCATAAAAATACTTCAAGCCTGTCCAGGGACCTTGTGAGAACCAGACTAGGGACAGCTTTCTTTTTGTCATCATCTACAGAGCTGTGTACCATATGTCACCATCCTCTGCTCTCCTACACCGTCTCCTGACATCTTATCTTGGTGTGATGCTGAGCTAGAGATTAGTGGAAGAGATGGGTAGTGCTATCAAAATGGGAGCAAAGACCAAAGGATGTGTCCTGGCACATCCAGGTGGCTTCCCCTTACAGAGTTGCTATGTTTGCAACAAGGTGGAAACAGTGATGTAAGTGGGCTTGTGGGTGCTTTGTTGGAAACCAGCCTGGTTAGAGGCTGATGCATGTTTCATGTGGTGAGTTAGGCTGGGCATGTAGTCTTGAACTTCCTGCACTGTAACTTCCCTTGGCCTTCAGTCTCCTTGTCAAATAAGAGCTGTATTTTCAATCCTCAAAAGAGAAACCTCCAAAAGCACCTGGCATTATTGTGCGGAAGAAATAGCAGCAGCAACACGTGCATGTGTGATGCACCACTTATATTGAGATCATGGATATAAAACATTTGAAGTGGTGTCTTAACTGCCTGATTGTGTGATCCAAAGTCATGGAGTCAGAAGAACCTCACAGGTTAACAGCTGCTTAGCAGGGGGCTGGCAGTAAGTAATAAATGTTCTAAATGTGGTCCAGTTGCAGAGGAATGTGCTTAATCCTAAACAGATAATTTGGGTAAAATGTTTAGAGGCAATCAGCTACCATTGGTGAGGTACCTGCTCTGACTGGATTGTTAACAAGTCATGGGACAGTGTCTTGGTGCATCTTCACAGCCCTCATTAGTATCTAAAGCCTGCAGTATTCTCGTGTACCTAGTTCAGTTTCTAGAAGAAAAGACATAGTAATTTACCTGTGTGCTTTTCTTATTCTTTTGTTTCAGATCTTAAAGCATAAGCAAATAATTGCTTTGTTGCCCAAACAAACATGGAAGACAAACAGGAGAATTCAGTGATGAAGGAGGTGCTACCTTTTCCCTTCCACAAGCAATGAAGTTGTCAGAGCTTCATCAAGAAGCCCTTTGAAGACAGGCTGAACTGTTTCCAGTGCCTATTTTTTTTTCCTCAGGAAAAACAGACTCCTTTTCTAGTTTTACTATGTGAAGACAAATAGGCCAAATCATGGAAAAAATGTTTGAATTGTTTTGTATATGCTTTTAACAAACCATTTGGTTTATTATTGTTTGTTATATGGTTTGTTTTATGAGGTTTTTCTACTAACACACTAAAGCCTCTTTTTAGTTAATATTTAGATATTTACAAAGTTACATATATATTGGCATGAATGTGAACAAATCAAAAACTGATCAGCTTTCACTTTTTTATCAGTACCTTTTTACAGTCAGAAAAAAAAACTTCATCCTTCAACAGGCCCAGATGGTGGAAGTTTCCATATTCTAGTCTTGGTTCTAGACAAAGCTATGTCCTAGATTTGCCAGATGCCTGGCAAATGGATCATCTCCTGACAGTGTTTCATTCTGTGATAAAACTACATTTCAGCTTGTTGTTGCATTGTAACAAAGCTGTTATTAACAGCAGGTTTGGGCTTTTCCTAAAGCTTTTTATATTTTTTAAACTTTTAGGACTTTTTAAGCCTTTGCTCTTCATATTTTTCGAAGAATGTCATCTGACTCCTACTCATTCCTAGGAAATAATAGTATGTTTTTAAGTTGCTTGAGACTAGAACAAAAACTTCAAAACTGAAGCCGTGTATATAATTAAATTTAAAAAGAATCAAAAAGAAAACCACCATGCATTAATGCTTTCAGAACATCAAGTTATGGGGTGTTTTTCATATGTTTACATGTTGGCTGTTTGTGAAACTTGAAAGCCAGTTTAGTTCATTTTGAACCTGGTATATGTAAAGAATCATGAAGCTCTGACACTGGTAACCAAAGATCAGAAGACACTGGTAACCTGCAGCTTTCCACTTGTTTTGATTTTTGCCCTTTCCACTCCCACAATTTCTTCTTCTATATGCAGCTGTACTGCATGAGTGATCAGCTTGTATACTGTATACTGTATATTTGTATGTACAAATGTTCAAAAGTCACTTTTGGTAGGACCTTTTACATCTACTTCTCTCTGTAAATATTAGTAATTTATTAAAAAAAAACATTCAAGATGTAAAAAACATTGTCATGTCTTTTTGTAATATATACATGCATTTTTTAATTTAACCTTAAAAGTTACTAACTGATCCCCAAAATAATAATAAAAATAACCAAAGTGATGTATTTTATATGGGCTTTTTTATTTGTTTGTTTGGTTGCTGTGTTTTGTGGGGGTCAGTATTCCTGACCCAAGTGTCCTTCTCCATTCTACCTTCAATAAATTTATCAGGATAATGCTGTCTGCTTCTTAATAACTTTTTAACAAGTCTCTTCACAAAGATATCCTTTGTTGTGGTTATCATGGTAAAAATAAACCTGTAGCTTGTTTGCCTGCTTGGGCAAAGTCTTATTTTTTGTTATTAATGTGAGAAATAATAGTAAAAAAATTATTGGTGAAACTGGCTGAAACCACTCCCAGAAACTATACCAGTTTGTGTCATGGTCTCCATTCATCCCGTGCAATTTCATACTAAACAACACAGAAGGGTTCATATTGTGTGCTTTTGAAAATTCTTTGACTCCTGGTATAACTGACATTGTTTCCAAAGCAAGAAGCAACAGCCTTCAAAAATAGTAAGCAGCTGTGGTTAATTAACCTCAGTTGCTGGAAATCTTCAGAATAGTTTGTGGAATTTTGGAGCTTGATCAGAAGTAGAAAAATCCATTTACATGGGAGGCTGACATAAGACCAAGAACTACAAGCTCAACAGTCTCACTGCCAGCTTTCACCCTTTTACCTTGCATAGGTTCTTCTGGGCATGAGAAACTTCTGGTAGAACTGCAAACCACAGTTTTCAAAGCAACGGTGAAGCTTTTTTTTTTTTAAATTGGTATTGTTGTTTCTTTGGGTTTTATGAGGGGTAGATTTTGGGTTTTTTTTTCCTATAAGGATGTGAAGTCAGACATTTGGGAGAATAAATTCACCTCACTTCCTGCTGGTTTTGGTGACAGTATTTGCAGTGCCATTCCCTATGTCCTTCTCTTCAAATGTCCCCTCAATAACTAAAGAAGAATAAACTTTGTTTTTCTGTGAAAAGCTTGTGTCCAATCTTACTTTGCAGTGAATGGAAAAACAGGCAGTTTTCAATAGCAGAGAGTAGAAGCTCACTTGAAATGCAGTTATTTTTGGCCTGTAAGCAACTTGTACCCAGGAAATGCTGATTGTATTCCAGGAAGTGAGCCTGCCCTCTAACATCCCTGATGCTGGTGGTAAGACCTGTTTTTGTTAATAACCAAACTCACAGTGAGTAGAAGCTGCTGCTAAGTACTTGTGCCAGCCTGATTGATTCCTTGGTCCTGACTCTCCTTGCCTTATACTAGCTTTTACCTATGAAAGCAGTGCCTACAGGAGATGTTGCTCTAATTAATCCCAGAATAAATGAGATCAGAGCTCGATATCTGCTGCAGAGCTGAAAGTGTGAATTTTGGTCCCAAAACTCAACCCACAGTTGGGCAGGCAGCTTTGTGTTGTGCTGACATGCCCAGCTTTCAGTTGTTTGCAAACACACTGTGCTGGATCTCTCTGTGCTGTTGAAAACTTGCATCTTCCACACATTAGCATTGGCTGCACAACTGTTCGAACAATCTCTTACAGATTCCAGTGTGAAAGCAGCCCTGTGAGTTGAGACAGCCTTCATCAGTGCCTAAGAGATAGCTTCATATGGAGCTGCACAAGCAGAGGTGAGAGGATTGGCTTGCAGCAGCAGGACTGCAGCTGAAGCTCAGGGCAGCAGGAGCACCAGCAGGCAGCGTGGTTGCCTTGTGAGCTGACTTGTCTCTGTGCCTTAAAACCAGGGACTGATTATGCCTGGCAGACTGCAAGGAGATGACACACACCATGTGTGGCATCCTGCTGCTGGAACACAGCTTTGCAGTCCTGTTCAAGCAGTAGCAGCGTAATTTAGGGACACGCAAAGCAAAAGGGCGAGGTGAGTGTGTCTGCTTAACCATCTCTGGGTGCAGTTTGAACTGTGGGGCAGGGACAAGGACATAAAACATTTCTAGGGACCCTAATGAGCATGTAAATGCTCAAAATTCTGAGGAACTTTGCCTTAGCATGACTTCAAGGGAATTTCCCTCCTTAAAAGATGTTGAGTAGAGTTGATTGTGGGGCATCACGTCGGCCAGTGCAGCTTAACAAGTGGGAGAAACCAGTGTACCCTGTGCTCAAGGACACATTTAAATTTCTAAACTATGAAATTTTATGTGAAAAATGCAGATGCTTCTTTATCCGTGTTGGATGTCTGAAGAGATGCTTGTGAATTACAAAACTTACCAATTTTTTCTATCAGCTGTGCCTCTCTACCTAGAAAAAAAAGAATTCCTAGCCTTATAAGTTGCAAGTTTCTTTCCAATTTAGAACGTGTTTTCCTCTTCTATCGTACCCAGTTATATTTGTTTACCATTGCTTTTCACTGGGGAGTATCAGTGCACTTCAAGTATGGAGTTTTGATCCTCTTTTGCTTCCTGGGGAAGAGAGGAGAGAAGAGAGTGGAGTTGGAGCAGGAAGATGGAATGGAAGTGAACAGAACAATCAGTGATTGGTGGGTGTAAGTGCAAAGGAGATCCAGAAAGATTCTGTGCAGAGTACTGCAAAACAGACAATTTTAGGGCTACAAAGATAAATTAATTCCAGAATAACATTTTTAATGCTGACCTTATACTGCAATAAGCTGTCTTGCAGTCCTGACTACAGATATTGGCATTTTCCATTGATATTGGTGTTTTCCTCTAGGTCTGGTTGAGAATTACATTTTCAGATGTTTCGCTTCCAGTTGCAAATTCTCCGTTTTAAGTAAATATTAAGCTAAACTAAACTAATTTAACTAAAGTAATCACCTTGATGTTGATGGTGGTGTCTCCCATTTAAGCCAGAGGATTGTCTCAGAGGGACAACACTTGAAAAAGTGGCAAGAAGCTTTAAGTGCCAGAATGGCAGCCTGAAGCTCTGTGTGTCTGGGTGACACTGCTCTGCTGCGGCAGGACTTAGACACAGCAGTGCAGGAAATTATTCCCAGCTTCCCTCTGCTGTGTGAAGTGTGAAGCTTCCCAAGGAAGGCCATTGATTCAGAGGGAGAGAAAAAGGTTCCTTGAGATTAATCACCTATGGATTTGCTGTTCTGCATTAAAAGCTGTAGGAGGCAGGTTGATGCCCACTTACTCAATGGGCATTTGGTGAGTGTGAGGGTGATTAGCAATGTGGGATGGTTGGTTGTAGATGTTTTCAAGGGCCAATATAGTTGGTTTTTTTTTCCTAGAGAAATTAGAAATTGGTGAAGACATTCAATATTTTAACTTATCTTTAGGACATCTGAAAGAGGGGCCTGTACCCTTGGGGAATTGATCTCACCAATATCATCAGGACTCAGGGTAATGCAAAGCCAGCAGGCAGGATGAGCCAAAGCTTGGATTTAATCCCCACAGGGATGGGGGGCTTGCTCCCTGTGAAAAGATGTTGTGACTCAGGAATGCTGCATATCACATCTCCCTTTATATCTACTCTGAAGTGTGCCAGGGTCCTGGGAAAAGCTGCACTGGCTTCCAGAGGTGTGGACCTGGTTGGTTCCTGTGGCCCACCTAGCAGGCAAAAAGGTCATGGGAAACAATACTTAGTTTGGGATCACTGTTAGATGATCTCCAAGTAAATAACTGTATGGAATGCAGTCAGACTACAGTTCTCAGGCTCCATCATGTCTCTGAACCATGAGTTTTGCTGAACAGCAATGATTAAGGATGAAAGTCCTCTGGTCAACTCTAGAGTATATTAACCAGAACTCATAATATGCTTTTTCTAATCACTACAGTGTCACAGTGGTAACATGCATATGGTGATTTGGAACACTGTAATCACCAGTAATGTGCTCCACATTAATAATTATTTATCATCTGGTTGTTTTTCAGTTCTGTCTTTCTGAAGCCAAATAAATTAGGACAGAAGTTCATTGCAGCGGCAAAGTCAAACACTGAAAGACTAAAGATTGCTAAATTCAGTATTTGCTGCAGTCTTCCCTTACTCCCCCAGTTCTGAAAATAGACTTTTATTTTCAGCAGATTCCTCTTGTTGGTAGAAGAATGATCTGCCTCAACATTTATTTTGATTTTTTGCATTAACTTTGTGTAACCCACAGGCTTTTGGAGATGTACTTTTAAGTAATGCACTTTCTCTCAAATGTTTTTGAGTTATAATGTTCACATCATAACATCTGACCATTTCCCAAACTGGAGTGGATGTGGGGAGAGTCCTTTTATCTTCTGAGATAGGACAGCTCAAATTTGTGCAGTTGACAGTTCAACACAGACGTTTGGCCAGTGTTTACCTTAAATACATATTCAGCTGAATGTTTTGGTTTTTGTACAGCATGGGGGAGCTCAAACAGATGTACAGGTAACATCCAGTTCTTCAGAAAGGCATTTAGCAGCCTTCCTGTTGTTTTTGTTTGCCTGCCCACCTCCCACCTATATCTGCCCTGCTCATGTTGAGGATGTAAAATGTCAAACTGACAGTTCGAGTGCAGCAAAACAGCAAACATATGTGAGCAATGGGAAATCTCTACCTGAGGCTGCCCCACGTGCCATCAGTGGGAAAACATGGTCCAAGAGAGAGTTTGCTGTACTGTCTCAGCCCCTGGAAGACCCATGAAGATGGATGCAACCCTCTACCATTACCAATATCAGCCATTTTAAACTCCTGCCTTAGGAGTAGAGCTCTGTGTCTGTGTGTGTTCGTGTATGGAGAGTGTGACATTATCTGTAAGAAATGTGGGCTTGGGGGAACATAATTCCAATCTTCTGAAAGAACTCTACTTCCCCTCATAAGTTCAGGAATCACAAGATACACTGCCTATTTTCTTTTTTTTAATATCTAAATTGTCTCCAGATCCTCAGGCTGAGGATGAATTCCAGTTTAATACCTTGTTATACATGTGTGACAGTGGCATAAGAGTGCTGCATTATATCTCTGGACATAATAACTTTCTAATTTCATCTTTTTTGTATTTTTCTATTTGTAAGCATGCAAGACACTACCTCTGTGATCAAAGCTGTTTCACCCACAATATCATTTCTTTGACCAGCATGTCATAAGGACAGTAAAAGAACAGTGGCTTTGGCAGCTGTTTCACCCACCAAGTGGCATTCTTGCTGTTTTGAGCATGTTTCTGTATGGCAAAGGTATGTAAAATGTCAGACTTTTCAAAAGGTCTAAGTGATGCGGAGTATCTTATGTTCTCAGCATCCAACACCAAACCAGGTTAATGGTCTTGTTGAGATGACACTGTTGAGAAGCTGAACTTTTACAGGGAATTGCATTATCAAGATAACATCAGTTATACAAAAATAATAAAGTCATCAATTATGTTGTGATTGGCTTGAAAATCATAAAATATTAATGCGTAAAGATAAGAAACAGTGTGGGGCTGGAGATCTGATAGAAATAAATACCAGACTGGTTCACAAAATTAGGACAGCTTGTTTGCAGCAGGTGGGAACTTGGATGGCAGATTCTGGCAGAAGCACAGCAGAGCAGGACAAGCACCTCTTCCCTAGAAATGTTTTCCTGAACTTGACTGCAGCTTTGTCCACTGTGGAAATATTTCCAAGTGCTTCTGATATGACTGGCCAGCAGGCACCGCTCTAAGATCAGCAATTGCTTGGCTGCTATGGCATTTGACAAAGAGCTCGTCACAATCCCTTCCAGTTTCCTTTTATGGGGGAATGGTGTCCTTATAGCTCAAGGCACCAGTCTGGAGTGTATTTACCTGCTCCCTGACATAGGGAAGGGGTTGCCACAAGATTTGCACTTGGTTGCTGCAGGCAGTTCTTGGACTTCTCCTGGGTTTCGGGATACATAGAGATAGCCATGAAGCATTGCTGGCAGGTAATGGACAGGAGGGAGGGATTTTTAACAGATGATTATTTAATGCTCTGTGCTTGGAGGTTTCTGGAGGAGCTACCTGCAAAGAACTAGAAAAACAGATTTCCTGGGGAAAGGCTTCTGCTTCCTGAATTGGATTTTAGCCTCTGAAGTACGCAGTGACTTGCAACAAAATGCCCTTGTGCAAACAAACGTAATCTGTGTACTTCTCAGCCACATCTAGACAGGACCTGTTCAACTGCACTTCTTTCAATACAGCTGCAACACCTCCTGCCCCCCTGCCCTTGCCTCCATCATCTGGTCACACAGGTTTTGATCCCAGGCTATTAAAGCAGTGCAAAGGCTGAATTTTGCAGTCTAGCTCTAATTAAACCTCTCATCTGCAGGGGTAGTTTAAACAGGTACAGCTCAAACGGACTGAATTTTTCCTTTACTGCCTTCTGGGCCTTAGACCAGAGCAGGGATGCTGCTGCCTCCTTGGAACAGGTAGGGGAGGGAGCTGTAGGGAGAGGGCAGAGAAGAGACAGCTTTGTCACCCTCTGAGTGACCTTTCTGCTTTTTGGACTGAAGTGGGACCATTTCCTCTGTGTGCTGACATTCGCTCCAGCCCTGTCCTTCTGTCGCTTTCTTCATCTCCGCTTCACTTCGTAATTGCCTTTTGTTTTACTGGTTTACTCCACCCATCCCCATGCTCTTTCCCTTCAACTTCTCCTCTCCAGGGATTCCTCTGCATGAATCTGGCCAACACAACAGGCAGAGAAAGGACAGCCATTGATCTGCTTTTATTACCCAGTTCTCCTGCTTCCTGTATGTTGGGTCTGTCTTTGAGATCCTTAAGGCCACTTAAGGTTTCTGTTTGAGAAGGAGAAAAAAGAGATATGAGGATCTCTTTCTTTTTTTTCCTCTTCTTCTTGCTCTGCAGATCTCCTGGGGTACTCAGAGTTTGACCTCTGTGGATTCTCACACCCTGTCTGGAGCTGCAGGAAAATCAACTCTTGAATAGCACATAATTTCTTACTGATATTTTGTGCGTCATTTTGTTACTGTGTTTATGCAGTTGTTGCTTGCAAACAGCACGTTGTGAATTTGGCTCCATCCCCTCTCCCCTCTCCTCTTATCCACCCTGTTCTTGCCCTCTTGTCTTTGTTTGGTCCCAGTTTTGTCATGATCTAGACAGACTGGAGACTTCTAGGCTCCGGAAGACCTGCATTGCTAATGTAAGAAAACAAGTGGAAAAACGCTTAATCTTTTTCCATTGGACTGAAATCCTACAGGCTCCTTAATCTATTACAAAGTCACATAAAGGGCATAGGCAGCATTTTTTTTCTTTGGCGGTCTTCTTTAAGGGGGGCCAGGGGTGGAGCAGAGACAATTCAGTTGAGAAATCAAGAAACCAAGAGCTAGGATTCCTGATTTCTGCTCTTGGAAATCTTTTGCCACTTGTTGGCTGTCTCACTCAGGGATTGTAATTTTTTTTTTGTCAAAGTTTACCTAGCTGTTAAAGAACAGCTGTTGCACTTGCCTGCAGGAGGTGATTATGGAAAAGGTAACATTTCCCTGAACAGCTGAGCTGAGGTCGATTTAATTTGCAGTTTGTTATGAAATGGTAGGTATTGTTTTACCTCTCTTCATCCCCAGGCTGGGAGAACAGGCACAGAGAGTTCCAGAGATAAATGGTGAGCTAAATAATTACAGGCCTGGCTCCCAGGGATGGTTTGAGGATTAATGGCTGTTTGTACAGCACTTCAAGATCCTTAGCTGAATCTGCTTTGAACTCTGGGGCATTTCAGGCTGCAGGTGATGGGTACCCCCAGGCTCTGGCAGAGGCCAGTGTTCAGAGTATATCACATCTTTTGAAGCAGACATGCAGCTCCAGGGATGTGGCTGGCCAGGCTCATGGGGAGGTTTATTGTAAATCTGAGAAGTGCTCCTATGTAGAATGGGAAGGTGACAGAGAGGTCCTGTCCCTTCAGGCTCATTTCTTTTAAGCAGATGAGGCTGCTTGAAAGAGGGACTCGAGGATAAACACATCCAGTGAAGGTTTCTCTAGCCATCTTTCTGGTCTTTCTGTTGATTAGCAGTGTCCCAGCTGGTAAGAAGTCAGTGCTCAGCCGTCATGGATATCAGAAGCAAACAGCTTGAGCTGCCTTCTGATGCCAGACAGAGCTTCCTCGGTCTTTTCTCCTCAGGACCCCATGGGTTTGCATTAAGCCAGACCACTGCATTTCAAGTGTTTGGGGCTAATATTCCATGAATAACCATAACTTCTCTAGGCTGGGACATTTTCTGTCATTATCACAAATGAGGGAACTTTTCTGTTAGATGTCTGCAAAGTGCTGAAGTGCCAGCTTGGCTTTTACAGCCCTAGAAGGCAGTGCTGAGAGCATTGCTTTCCAATCTTGCAGCAGAGGTTTTCAAAGGGGAGGCTGTACTGTGGGAAGCAGTGGAAGATTAAAATGGATCCAGCCAGCTTGCACTTGTTTGACTACAGAAGCAGCCATCAAGGGCCAGGCCCTTGGGGAGAGTTCTCCCTGTCCTGAGGGAGGAGCACATGCATTTGGGAAGGTCCTTGAGTGCAGCAGCCACCGAAGGTGCAGGAGGGAAGAATCTTTCCAATCTTTCCCTGCGTCTCAGGAGTCCCTCAGGCGCAGTGCAGGCAGTTCAGTGCTCCCAGCATGGTCCTAAGCAGCAGCTGGTGGTGCTGTATGACAGGGCTCTCGTGGCACTGAGGTACAGGGACTGTCAGGGGACTGACTGTGTCCCTGCAGTGACCGTGGGGAAATGGAACAGGACATGTCATGGCTGGGGAGTCTGCACTGAACAGATGCAGTAAGTCCATCCCAAATCCTTTGCTACTCATCTCATAATGAGAAAGAAGGGAGAACAGCTCATCTTTTGTAGTCAGGGACCTCACCAGCGTTATTATTGTCCATCTAGTTGTGGACAATATGCTGGGGAACAGATATGTCATCTGATCTTTGTCAACCCTTTTGTTTTTCTTTTCTTATAAAGTGTTGAGTCCTGGTTACAAGCAATGCAAATAAAAGTGTCAATTCCCACCAGCCCTGCCTCCGGAGAGCAGCACACTGGAGAGGAATGAAGGGCCATGGGAATACAAGCATTATTTTATTATGGAGACAGAGTGGGGACAGAGGAGGAACACAAAGAAAACACTATGATAAGACCACACAGATGGTGCTTACGCTGGGGAGAACAATCCCAAAGAGACTTCAAGAGACAAATAGATAGGAGAAGAGGAAGAAAGATGGAAACAGGAGACTGAGCAAGACAGGCAAGGAATGACAGAGCCACCTTCTTCCAGTTTATCCAGAGAGTGGCAGGAGCAGACCTGGGGCTCTTCATCTGTGAAAAAAACAGTTTTCTGCACACCATTCTCCCATTTTCCTGAAATCTCTGCTTTTGCTCCTCCAGGCAACCATTAATCTAATATTAAGCCCCTTAACCTCTCTAATTGTTCCCTTTCAGTGTCAGCTGGCTTCCTATTAACCTTTCAATCTCTCAGTAATGCAGTTACTTCTGACTCCAGCCAGACCCAGCTCTAAAGCTTTACCTCCGGCAGTGAATTTTCCAAGCTTTCACTTTTTTTTTTTCCTCTTTCTTTTCGGTAATGATTATTACTGCTGTTAAGAAGCCAGTTTGAACCAGCCTCTAAGTGCACGAGGCTGAACCAGTTGGAGTCTATAAATAGCCCTTCACTAACCTTGTACCTTATTTCATTAGGTTGATTGGCTTCCCTCTCTCCACTTCATTGCACCTCTATCTCTCTCTCCCCTCTCCATTATTGATGCTGCTTCTTTTGTTACTCTCTGAGACACCTGCTTGCTGATAGCAGGGTGGATCAGCCCTAGGTTTTTTGCTCCTGAACAAAATAGTGTTGTTGCTGGAGAAGCATCTCTAGAGTTCTGTGACAGAGGGAAGGCAGAGCGTGAGGCAGGTCTGAGACAGCAAGTCAGAAAGTGTCTGTGCTGTGCAATAGGAAAATTGTGTGGCTGAGCACCAGGGACAGAGTTTGCCACCCACAGTCTCCTGGGTTTCTCCCGTGACACACAACGTGATCGCACTTGAATGCAGCCTCCCGTGTGAACCCCACTGCACTCTGTTAAAGCCAAGGCTTGTGCCCAAGGACAAATGGTGCTGCAGTTCAAATCAAGCAGATATACAGATCCCAGAACTGTCTGCTGTTCCTGAGAGCAGTCCTTTGGCCATTTTGACATCATTAGTCAATTTACTACTGCTGCTTGACCCTGCAACCTGGCAGAGCATAGTTTGCTTCTTTGCTTCACGTCTCAGCTCAAAAGCATTTTCATGCTGTGCCTCCATAATTCACCTGCTTCTTCTAGTGCTAATAAAGTTCCTGAGCTCTGCTCAGCTGTGGTGCTTCTCCTTAAAAACTGCTCTTTTCTGGTTTTTGGGTTTTTTTGGTAAAATACAATGAATATTTGCACCAAAGACTGAATTAGGCAATTGCATAAGCTGACCTGAAATGTCTGGGGCCAGTGTGAATCACAGCTCAACTTCACAAGTCTGTGTCTGAGTGGCACTTGCAAACTGCTCGCATGCAGCCATGCAGTGGGGCTGAGCATCTGCCAATGCTTCACAAGTACTGGGGGTGCTGTTGCAGTAGCTTAACAGGTTTTGTTTGGTGGATTCAGCTACAGCCATGGTTTCTACAGGTGGGGAAGCACCATCCCAATGCAGAAGAGCTGGGATCGAGGATCCAGTCCATTTTGCTCCCTGAAGAAAGGCAAGTTCTTTCCTGTGAAGCCTCCTTTTTCCCCAAAGAGAGAGACTAAGAGGAACTTTTCCAATCTGTGCTTAGGCTGACGTTTGCAACCTTTTGCTTCAGCTCAGAAGAAGGATTTGTGTGTCTAAAAGCTCTTCTGTTTTTTCTAGCTGTATCATTTGTCTAACACCAGCTGTTACCTTTCCCTGAGAGTCCTGCCTCAAAGTCAACAGCAACTTACCAAAATAATAGGAGCCATTCTCTTCTGCTCTCTGTACAGCTCTGTGTGTTCCTACTTGCTCACTTACTGCTATTCCTTGTTGTTGGAAGGGCAGATTCTGGCAGCAACAAGCCTTTGTCTTATTTTCTGGCAAACAACCTCGATCTGCAACAAGGCAGGAAAGGCAAACAGTGAAGAAATGAGAGCTGGTAAAACTGGGGTTAGAGGAGAAGGTTAACTTCTGGCAGCTTCATTTTTTAAGTTTGATGGGGGAAAGGTTTTGTAAAAGCACCACATGTGTGGAAAACTAATGCTCTCCATCCCCTCCAGAGCAGCTGGCAGCTGGCATTTACACCTGTTTAATAATACAGGTTCTCCAGGGTGGCTGTGTGCTCACTTTCCATTGCCCACAACCTCCTTGTCTTCATGTTTATCCTTCTAAACTCCTGTGCCTTGTTTTTGCTCCTGTGTCTTTTAGGTACCCAGGTCTCAGCAGGACGAAGGAGCCTCCCTGGGGGCTGCAGCAGAGCCCCAAGGTGGTCACTGGGGCAGGGCCTCCCTGCCTCCTGTCTTTCAGGCCTCCCAGTGATAATTTTGGTTGCTGTGAGTTATGGAGGGAGCTTGAGAAACTCTTCATGTCAGGGCTCTGAGTGCCTCATGGTGAGAGGGTTTATGGCTGAGTCACACCCTGGCAGTGCTTATGGAGGCCTGGGCTCAGGCCAGGATGTTGCCCAGCATTTATGGTAGAAAGAGGGGGCCCAGAGGCCTCTCTGCTCCCCGAGGGCCATCAGCTCCCCCCTAACAGAGGCCCAGCACAACAAGGGGCACAACCAGGGCTGAGTTGAGCTGGCTTCCACTCTGCCCCACACACTGCCATGGTCTGGGGGCTGTCAGAGCCCCTTTGAAACGTCCTGGCCCACCTGCCCTTCACGGAGGGTCCCTTGCTGCCTTCAGGAAGGTCAGAGCCCATGGAAAGGCCACTTCCCCTGCTGCTGGTGAGCACACAGTGGGCACTGGGCTGTGCCTGGCTGTGGGGAAAGGGGAGCATGAGTGACCTGAGCCAGCAGAGCCTGGCAGGATGGGGACTGTGTGATGCAGGGACATCTCTCTGTCCCGCCTGCTGAAAAAGCTGCCTGTCTGTCAGTGAAGGTGATGTAGAGTCCTGTGGAGCAGAACACACGTTCAAAGGAGGAGCTGATGGCAGAGATGCCCATAGCAGAGCTACCCCTGCTTTTTTATCTGTATTATGACAGGTGAATGGTATCAGACCCATTGTTAGCTACAATCCAATCGCCCATTTTGCCTGGTTTCTATGGCCAGTCCCATCTATTCCCCTTCCCTTGGGAAGCTTCCTAAATATTTATCCCAGTGATCAATCATATGACCCCACTGTAGCAATGTGATACGGCTTTAGCTGTGCTAATCAGCTTAGCTTGGGCCCCTGACCCCTGTCATCTTATTTTAGGAAAAAACTTTACACAGTGCCTGGTAAGGGCTGTTCAGTCCAGAGGATTTAAATCCAAAGTGAGAAATAGCAACACAGACTTTTGCTTTTTTGTTTTGTAGCCAGAATTCAGTTTACCATTATTCTGATTTGTCATTTCTCTAGGAGGAGCTGAGCTTTGAGTAATACACAAAGACTGCAATTTCATGATAAAATACATGACTCTTGACTGTTAACAAAAAAGCACCCCAAATAGTAAAGGTTGAGTGCTTTGGCTGAAGCACTTAAGAGATGTTCAGTCATCCAAATGGACTAGGACACTGAATCCCTTTCCTCCTTTCTCCTCCCAACTTTAAATTAGGCCCTTTAAAGCAAAATGGGCTCTAGAGAATAGTGTCTAGAGTAGGGGACTGAAAATATGTGCCTTGAACCTCATGGGGTTTTGGGAGGAATACATCAGAGGACAGATGGACCCAAAGATAAATATATTCTTGAAGTGTTTTTTTTCTCCACAGAGATGTCTCAACTCCAAAGCAGCAGCAGAAGTCAGAGGTGAATTAGCAGCCAAGAGCAGCCAAGATCTCAGCTCATCAACTGCTCTTACTGGTGGGAGAAAGGGTGCTGAAAACCAAGCCTCTTTCCAATGCTCCAGGAGTGCAGCACAAGCCCTACAGACATTATATGAAAATATGAGCTACATCATATCTGTAGAAACTTGTTTTATTAGAGACATGAGTACTAACAACCTTCTCTGCATAATCTCTGGAGGAAACAGGCTGGCTTTGTAAGGGAGAGACAGATGAGAACAAACTATACTTGGATCAAAGAACAACTGGAAATATGTTGTGTAAGAGGAGGGTCTGGCAGAAACTGAGCATTCAAAACCTGAGAACTCCTACCAGTGGCAACTTCTGTCATTTCTGATGGCAAACATCCCATGGGCTGCCAGGGCAGGGAATGTCTCCAGACCCCCCTGAGGGCTTTCCTAGTCCAGCTGCTGCAGCAGCAGCCTCCTCTCCCAGGCTTGTGAAACACCATCTGGATGCAACAAGAGGATCTTCAAACTCCTGTGTGCCACATCTTCAGCCCTTCCCCCACCCTATGAAGCATGTCTCTGGGTGAGTTCATCATCCTGCTTTCTCAGCAGGTGAAAAAATCCTCCTTTTTAGCATCCCAGGGAAGACATGGCAACTCCTGAGGTGTAATAGCAGACTTTGAACATCCTCAAGGCTTTTGAACCTGTATTGTCCTCTTGACACCCATGACTTGAACATATTCTGGAACTGATTAACTTGACTGCTTCAGTCTCTGGAAGGCAATGTTCTCTCTGCAGTTAAATATTTACTTATCATTGCGCATGGACCAGGCACTACAGGAGCCTGAGCAACATTTGCATTTTCTCCCCATAAACTGAAAAAGTAGCATCCTCCATTATTTCAGTGCTGCCACTCCCATCCATCATGGTAGTCCAGTCATGTCCTGTTCAACCTAGCCACCTTCTTAGCTTCAGCAACATTCCTAAACCATGAGATTTGTAGCCTACACCATGGAGAGGCCCCATTGCACATCCAAAATATTCCTTGGTTCCAAAGTACATCCTCAGACAACAACATGATTCCTATTTCTGAAAATTATGTGTCTCTAGCACTTGCAATCACCTTTGCATGACATTGCTTAGGGAGAAGTTCAGCTCTCCCCTACCCAGTCGTCCACTGGCAGAAGGACTTTTATGTCAGAAATAATTTATATCTTAGGCAGCACCACAGTGAAGTGGTAAAAATGAGAAAACCTGAAGCATTGGTAGGGGCTTTTAGAAATACTGGGGTATTCCCATCTTCTTTCCAGTTCCTACCTGCTGTAAATGCTGGAGTGGGTACCTCTGACAGGCCAATATACCCAAGAGGAACATATCACCCCTCTCTGCTGCTTTCCAGCATCAGACTGCTCCATCCTGACCACGGCAAGCCAGGGAGAGCTGTTTGCCAGCCCCAGGACTGGGTCTGGCCCCCAGGATACCAGTAGGTTGGCACTTTGGTGCCAGGTTGGCTGGATCTTTGCAGGGAGTGAGGAGAAGCTGGGAGGTGTTTTGGCTGTGCTCAGGGCTGAGTAAACAGAGCAGCATTTGCCTGGGAATAGGTGCAGTCCCTGAGCACACTGGTGATGCAATGACGTCCCTGTTGCTCCTCCTGGCAGGGGGAGTCTCCTGTTTCCTCTGGCTCAGGCAGAGACTCCTTTTTTTTTTTTTTCCCACCCCCTTGGCACCCTGGTTAGCTTACCATTTCAGTCACCAATGACAGCAACCAAAAAATAATACTACTGTACTCAGTTAATCCATAGGAAAATCCCACATCGGCACACAAAAGGTGGAGACAGTGCTCACGCATTTTCCCCTAAGGGCCTTAGGCAATGGAAATTTTCTCAAGCTCCATTCATTAACGGAATAGATGAACAGTTACGTAAGGTCACATGAGGGAAGTGGTTGGTCTTTGGTCAATGAAAGAGTTAGTCACACATCATTGAGCTGGATGGCCCTGGGAGGAATTGTGGAGCCACTCTTTTTATGTTCAAGGACTGAAGAGGGAGAACTTTAGCTATAATTCTTCACTATGCCCTGAGCTTGGGCACCACCTTTACAGACCTGGCATTGCAGGAGGCATGTGGTGCTGCTGAGCAAAAAAGCAGGGATTTGAGGTCTCTTGAGATCCTCCACACTGTCCTCTTCCCAGATCACTCAACCCTCCTCTGAAGGAATTAAGAAACTACCTGATGATCTTGGGGTGTCAATGTGCAGTTGTGCATGCCCCCAGCCAGTCTGTTCTTGACTGGGTACTCAGAGGGTAAGTAACATGAAAAAATTCAGCGGTCACAGGGCAGATAGAATCTGTATGAGGGCTCTCAGGAACCACTAGAACATTACTAGGACATTCAGCTGGGGGAGGATTTTCAAGGATGTCCTCTGGAACTTGTCCATTACTGAAGTGGTTTGGACTTTCTCTCTCCCCCTTTGAACCAAGGATGATGCCATCATACAGAATTTCCATGGGACTAACTGTAGGAGAGAAGAAAAGGCACTGACTGGCATCCAGACCTCAGTACCCAGTTAGACAGGATCTGCAATAATATTCTCCCACTTCTCACCAGCTCTCATCCTTGTCCCAGGCAGCCCAGTCAAGAGTCCTCCAGTCCTCTGAATTTGGGTTACCTTGGCCCTTGGCACTTCTGCTTTGGGGCTTGCAGCTCTGACTTTTAGACAAGGATGTCTTGCAGACAAATAAAACCAACTTTGTTTGCTCATTTGCTCTAATCCCTGGAAGTTGAGTGACCAGCTTCAACCTGCTTGTGTACTTTCACCTTGCAGCCAATCTCTTGAAGGTCACTTCAGACCATTGGAGAGGCAGAGGGACAAAACTTGGCTGGCAGCCCCCACAGGACATGGAGCAGCAGTCACCCGGCACCAGCCATCAGCAGGACTCAGGGCCTGATGAGTGAGAGGGCGGAGGAAACTCGTGTCGAGCAGGTGGGGAGAGTGTGGGTGCAAGCTGTACCTGTACCGTGATCCCATGCCTGAGGGCTGGTAACAAGTTGTAACTGTGTAAACCAAAGTGCCTCCCACATTTGCTGAGTGCTGAGGCTGTAAAGCCCTGCGAGGAGGACAACTTAACCCACCCGGGAGGGGCTGTGGTGTAGATCCGGCCCTCAGGAAAAGCCCAGCTGTCTCCCTGAGCAGGTGGCTTCCAGGAAAAGCCACATTCCTGACTGTGAGGAGCTGAAAGGACCGTGTATGGGATATGCCTTAAAATAGACAGAGATAGAGGAACAGAATTCAGGTCCCAGGCAATGTGGACTCGTTGGCATCTCAGGCGCTTGGTCAGGAAGGGAAGTGCTGCTGAAACTACAGCTGCCTCAGCCTTGACTGCAAGTGTGTCTGATAACCTTAGGGCTGCTTTCACTCTAGGAAAGGATTCTGGTTGAGATTTTTGGGGGTTTCCAGCCAAATTCCATCCTACTTTATTGTTTTCTGGCTTTCTAAAAGCCAAGCTCAGCTGAAACAGATTTCCCCTTTCCCAAATGTTTGAGATATTGTGGAAAGAGGTCTACCTTATATTTAGAGAAAATGTTTAAATATCTAACATTTAAAATAATTGCTTTTTTTCTAGGGGAAAGGAAGCCCTTTTTGAAATATTTAATTTCAGTACCCTTAAAATGGTCTTTTTAGAACCATCTTGCTATATCTAGCCTTCTGGCTTTTAACAAATATGTATTGTATTTACAACTAAGTACTGTATAAGCATTGTACATCTGTAGTAATTTTTTTTTCTTAAAAAATATCTAAATGTTATAATACCTAGAAAAGGTATTCCCTCAGCAGTATTTCAAGCTGACACGTTCTTTGAAAACATCTTTTCTCCAAAAATGTTCTGGTTCTGAGGAACCAGCAATATATTGAGAAAAGTTTGGTGAAAAGTTTCCAGCAAATTCTCCTGAAGCATATGTATCTTTTCACTGTAAAGCATTTCCTGGCCATTTGCAAGCCAAGCAGTGATGGGTTGAAAGACAGAGCTTCCTGATGGCAGCTGGAAAATGCAATGAGATGAATTTTGGCTTCCATTCACTCTTGCTGCATAGTTTGGCTTTGCTCTTTGAAATAGCTGCTGTATGTTCCCCATTGAAAAAATTCACCACAGTATCAGTTGTTTCGGTAAAATTCTGGGAGCCTGCAGCGTTCTGAGAGCTGTTGGGACAGCACACTTCAGGTAACAGGACCCCAGAACTGCTCAGGGCACAACATCAGTGAGCAGGAGGAGAAATGGGTTTTTCCTTATTGCCCACCTGCTGCTTGGCTCTCTCCCTGGCACAGCCTTGCTGCGTCTGCTGGAACGTGTGGCACCCAGAGACCATGTGAGTTAATTATTAAACAAAATGGAATCATTATGCCCCGTGCCACTGCTGTTCCTCACATAAATCTGTTGCACAGTAGAAAAACGATCCCGTGCAATGAGAACAAAGAAACCTTTTCAGGATGAGCACATTTTCCTCTGCTGGAGAGCTGCTCTCCCTTCACCTCCCTGGAAGAGTGATGCATTTGGTCTCCATAAAGGTGGGGGATTTTGGAAAGACAGATGAAAGTGATACAGAGCCTCAGGGCACTGATTTCCATGAACAATCTCCCCAGCTGTTAGCCTAGGTCTAGAGCTATTTCCTCTCAGAAAATACATTTCTACTAGCAACATTTCAGGAAGGAAAGGAAGGAAATCTTTACGAGTTACCTTTAGCATTTCAAGGCTAGCACAATTTCCACCGAGCTTCCCTTGAACTTCTAGATAAAATATTGACTCCTGGACACAGTGCAGAGGCCCTGGCAGTCTGTCAACCAGGAACACAATTAAGAAGACAATCTCTGGTGAGATAGCATCCAGTACTTTAAAAAGCATCTGTGAATAGTTTCACTTGACTGACATAGAGGAAAAAATGAAGACTTACAGGTGAGATCCCCAGATGCCAGCTGCCCAGGGATGGGTGCCCTTAGCTGAAAGAGCCAATCATGTCAGCTCTGGGAGGGGACAGAAGAAAGCCAGTCTGGTTTATCTGCTGTGAAGCCTTTCTGAAGCTTTTTCTCTTACACAGAGGGGAAAGGGTCTCTCCTCTGTGGCTGCTCAGACTGGCAGACATGGGAGGCCCTGGAAGGGCATGTGCTGTGGTAAAAAAGGTGGGTGGGCTGAGGCCCCAGCAGATGGGGGTCCACCAGCTGCAGAAGTGCCCTGCCTGGGGGGTAGAAGCTGAGATACTGGCAGAGGGTGGGTCAGGCCACGGGTCTCAGGGTATCCTAAATATTTGGCTTTTGTCCATCATGTCCAGCTACCATGTGGAGATAGATGCCCAAGCCTCTGCCTTTCACCACTCAGCATAGTGGCCCTGTGGAGGGAGAGCTCTGTGGCTGGAAGTAAATAGATGGGCAACAGTGGCTGTTTCCCTGGGGATTTAATTCGTGAGGATCTGTGCTCCAAGCACTTCTGCAGGCAGCCTGAGTACTTGACACTGGCGTTTTGCTGTCCCTGTCTTCGCTGGCCAGTGCCAAGCTGTTGCTCCTTTGCTGCTCTCTCAAAGAGGGCAAAGGTTTTGGAAGGAGTCCCTCCGCTTTGCCACATGCTGTAATAGCAGGGAAAGAGAAACATAGAGGTCATGTGGCCTAGGCAAAGCCAAAAAGCAAAGGGACTGGCAAGGCTGGCCATGGCAGCCAGGACTCCTGCCTCCTGGGAGGCAGGGACTGGCTTGTAATGCTACTTCTCTGAATGTTGTTTAAAGGGACAACAGAGAGCACACGCCTGCTCCTGCTGGGCTCAGTCAGTTGTGTTTGTGGTGGCTTTTGCTTTTCTTCAAGAGTTTACCTTGGCTCTTTCCCTACTGCTTCACTGGCACCCTGTGAAAGGACTGCAGTGACCCTTGTCCCCTGGATGCAGAAGGAGTGCCTGGAATGGACTGAGGAGTCAAGAAATGTGCATGCTCCATGCTGGCTAGCTGTGTTTTTCAGGCCTGCTGAAGCCCAACCACAGCTGGATGTGAGATGTGTGATGAGTGTGTCTCACTCCCTGTCATGTACCACACACCACAGCAGTGCTGTGCTGTGGTCACCTCCTGTGGTGACCCCAGGGGCTGCACACAGCTGCCCAGCCTGCCCTGTAACCGCTTGGCTGTGCTGTTGGGCTTCCCCCCCGTGTGATGCTGGGTATCTCTGCATTCCTGATGTATCCCTTTGACGAGGCACCTGCTCACACCTCCAGAGTCACACAGCCAAACTGCCTTTGCTTCAGGGGTGCAAGTGCTGTGTCAGAGGTCTGTGGTATCCTGCAAGCAACAAAGTTCAGCAGGCTGCTAAGGGAAAGAAAAGCTGGTGAGTAAAGGGCACCTGGCACTCCAGGGCTGTGTGGTCCATTTTATCACCAACTCTCCTTCACTCTGCTCCCCATCCCCTCCTCCAGACAGCATCACAGGGAGATGGTATGAAGGGGCCCATATCTGCAAAGACTGGGGAAAGCCTGGACATGAATAAAAGGCACAGCTGAAAGCCTGACCTGCTTCAGGCTCACTGCACTTTTTCATTCCTTCCTGAAGCAAGCAAGGGCACATCCTTCCACAGGGAGTGGGGGCAAAGCCCACCTCCTTGCTTGTGCTCTGAGTTAGCTGGATGGGAAATAGGTCCAGTTCAGGGGAGACATAGGTGCAAAAAACCTGAGACGGATTTGAAACCTGTCTCTTGGTATCTGTAATCCACTTTGGTGGTTAGGTTCTTGGTATCTTTCCACTTCTGTATGTTTACTGCTGGCATGAGCCATACAGGAACTTTCTTCTCTTTTTCCTCTCTGCCTCTCGGAGCAGTTCAGAGGCTGTGTGTCATCAGCTGGTTCTGGACAAGAGCTAACTGCAAAATGTGTTAAATGAATGTTAGTCCTCTATTTCCACAATTGGCTGACTCAGGGAGCTGCAATCACACAGAGCAAACTCTTCTCTAGTGCCTTTCTCCATTGTGATTTCTCAAGTTCACGTGGTTGAAGATATGAGGGCATTCTGGTCATCCTCAGGTCATTCTGAACTAGTCCCCAGTGACCCCCCAAGCTGTGCCTCTCTCCTCCCTTCCTGCTTGTTAGAGTCTTGGTCTAATCTTTGCAGAGGAACAGACACCCCTCTGTAACCAGGTATCCTGCTTTGCCTGCCTGGAACCAGCACCTTGCAGCTCAGTGCTTTGTGGACTCTCAGCATCTCCACTGCATCATGGCCAAGAGACATGCAAGCAGCTTCCCAGAACTGCTCTGTGTAAAATATTCAGCATCCTGGCAGGAACAGGGTGTCTCTAGTACATGTCACATCACTTAGGTTCAGCTTAGCTCTAAGTCAGTGTTTACAGGTGGATTAGTTTTAAGTAGAAATTCAAGTGAATCTAGTGCATGGATAGGTTCAAGTTATAAAGAAAATACACAATGGTCATGCAGAATTAGGATTACTCTCTGCAGAAAGAAGTTCCTTCAGTACTCAGTATCTTGGCTAACTCATGAGGCTGACTTGTCTGTGCCCTAAATCAGGAATAAAGTGCTGAGAAAAGTCCTAGAACTTCATCTTTCCTGTCTCTGGTGATAACGGCGACTGAGGCGATAGGATATGGAATCTGGGCAGTCAGCACCTTCTTTCTCCTTAAAGGAACTGGACCAGCCTTCTTCACATGCCCCCTGTAAACCTTAGCTTCTTTAGCCATTGTGGTGGGAAAACACACAGAATTAAGTAATTTTGTCTTCCCTCCTTCCCAAAGAACCCTTATTTATTGTTTCTACTGCACACCTTGATTTCAGGATGTTATCTTGGATTCGGATGTTTAAGTGTTTTCCCATGCCTGCAGCCTCCCTGCAACCATACAAGCCAGAGATTAGGAGATAGATATCACAGCAGGGGATCTGGCACAGCATCCGTCTTTTTTCCTCTACTTGGAAAGAACAGGGACAAATATTACTTTGAGATGAAAGAGAATGTCTTCACTTTGTCAGGAGCAGGGCACTGATAATGGCTCTGCCTCACATGCTTGGCTAGCTTTGTGCCATACCCTGGGAGGCTGCCAAGCTCGAGTTCAGCTGATCCCTTGCTATCTGCAAGGGGAGGCAGAGCCAATGCCCACTCAACGGGACTTTGTCCTCCCGATGGCAGGCAGCTTATGAAACGTCAGCCTTTGCGTGTGCTGGCATGGCAGCAAGGCTCTGGCCCTCACAATAGCAGTGTTCTCTGTGGGCTCATCTGGAGGAGGCTCACACACAGTTAAACCTGTGCTTAGAGCACTTTTCAGTAAGATCCCATCAGGTATTGGCAGAGCCTGAGGCAATGGCTTCGGGCTGGATGCACTTTCCACAGCAGGAGTATGTGAACAATGGTGTGTGTGCATGCACATATATGAGTCTATATTGCATGTGTGCTCTGTACATGCAGGCTGAAACCCACAGGCTTTCAGAGCTCTTATTAATCACCCAGCACATTTCATACATTCTGTGGATGGTGCACAGGGGAAGGCTGGCCTTGTCTGACCACACCATCCAGACACTGAGCCTTGGGCTCCTGCTATCACAATGCTCTCTCTGCTGCTGCCACAGACCTGTTTGCATGGAGCACCTCTTGGCCAATGCCATTAATTCTTTCCTGTTCAGAGATGTTTTCAAACAGTGAGAAAATACTGTTCTGGCTTCTGTAATCCTTTCAAAGAGTGAGTTAACTGTTCCCTTGATGCCTTCATGTTTGGATCTGCTGCTGGCAGGACTGGGTGCATCTTCCGAGCACAAGTTGGCCCTATGGCTATTTATAAGTTAAGGGTTAATAAGGAGGTGGGGCTCTGAAGAGTTTTGTCTTGTTCCTTACAAGGTCTGAGCTGGGACACTTTCCTCTGAGCGTCATTTGCACTAGCTGCTTGCAGAGGGAGCTCTGCCTTCAACCTGATTTGAGAGAGCCGGGCAGGGTGCTTGAGAGAACTCTCTCTGGCTTGTAGGAAAGTAATTCATTGGCGTGACTGCGGTTTCCCAAGCAATCCACTCTTTTGTTGGAAATCAAACTAGCTGACACAGGCAAGGGGAAATGTTTGTTCAGTTTGAGATCAGAGGCTCTTGTTTTGAAAGCTCAGTTTTATCCTCAGTCCCAACTTCTCTCCGTACACCATTAATCACTTGCCTGGGAACAGAGAGTTTGAACTGTCTCCAGAGCTATACAAGCAGATTTGGTGGCTGTCAGTAGTACTCTGTAAATAAGTACCAGCAGGCAACTGTGTAAGTAAACAGCTTCTTTGGGAGCACCAGTGCCTTTCTCCACAGTTTACGTAGTGCAGCGGAAGGGCTCTGTCAGCTTTTGCAGGGACAGCCCAAGCACCACACACCAGGCAGGGACAAGCTGCAGCTCCCAACTGACAGTTTTCCCACCCGCTTCGCTGCAGCTCAGAAAGAGCAGGATTTGGGGAAGCCGGGAAACCAGCTGTGTCACAGAAAACAGCTGTGCCATGACATCATCTTTGTCCCTAGGTGTGTATGTGTGTTTCAACATAGGCTTTAGTTACACAAGTGTGAACTCACCTTACCTACGGGGCCAGCATTCTTACAAAATGGGTTGTGCCTGCCAGAAGAAAGGCATGGTTTTAGGATGGATGAGTGAGGAACAAATTCTCTTGTAATAGAATAGGTAGACTTCTACAGAAAGGCATTCTGGTGCAACTGAGAGTAATATATTCCTGAGACTTTGGCAACTCTTTTAAGTATTCCCCCTAGAAAATATTTTTATGCCCATTTACATGGAACATTTCAGAATTTCTTTTGTACGTAGGTGTGTGGTTAAAATGTAGAGAAAATGAATGTATTTTCCATTAAAAGTGTTCATTTCCATTAAAAGGCTATTTTTCTGCTAAGTAATACCTGTTGTGTTGTGGGTTTTTTTCCAGCTTGACAATATTACCCAGCCCTCAGGGCCCTGATGCTATTGGGCAAGACTCAAATTATTGAACCACCAAGGATATAAATAAATGCTGCTAAATGGCTTAGCTCAATGGCCTTTGCCCTTCCTGGGGGATGGAGCTCATCTTCCATCAATATGATTAGCGGAGGAGATTGTGTATTGATTAATTGTCCAGACTCATTTCTCATTAGCTGGCAGTAGCCTGTGATGCTCGACCTTTTCCACCGAAGTCAAAGCAGCACACTTTACTCCCTAGTGGTTGGGTGCCCAAATCCCTCAGGCTCTCCAAGGTCTATGCTAACAGATTTGATAGCTCTCATTGAGGGTAAACAACCCCACATCCTCCTCCAGGAGGCCTCTGGGGCAGAGCTGAGCTGCTTGGTGGGCAATGGGGTAGCACACTCTGCTACTCCCTTGCCTCTCTAGGAAAAAGCATCCCTAACACACAGAACTTAGCGAAAAAGAAGCACAAGAAGCATCCTGGAGTGCAGGTGTGCTCCGAGGTGTGCACACTGCTCACCCGTGGGACCATGATTGCTGAGCAGCCTTAATCACCCCAGCTGGGCACTGTCCATAAAATCAGCATTTTCCTGCCAGGGCTGGAGTGCAGGCAGCTGGGCGTTGCTGCTTTCCCAGGGAGGAACTCGCAGTCCCACGGGCGAGGGAGTGCTGGTGCAGCTGGATGGGGCCCCAGTGCTTCCAGCACAGTGTGTCCCCAGGTCTCCAGCTTGAAGAGCTGGCACCTCTCACTGCCTATTGTGTGCACGGCGGGGGTTTCAGCACGAGTGTTAACCTGTTCCCGGGCTGCACAACAACACCCGGGCACCGCCGCCGCTGCTGAGCTTGGACGGATATTGCTTTTTCCCAGCTGAGCCTGGCTGTGGGTCAAGTGGGATAAGGAGTTAGAATTCACTAGTCCTGTTGCTGACATGCGGCATGACCTTGAGCAAGGCCGATGGGAGGTGAAGGGAGATGGGTCTGTGACAAGAATGTCCTTTGCTGTGCTGTGACAATTTGCTCCTCAGCCCATCATGTCACTCACCTTAGACAACACAACCCTATCTATCTGGGATGGAAACTTTGTGGAGGAAACACACATTTTCCACCAAAGGAAAGCTACCCAATGGTGCTGTGCCAAGCAGGGCTGTACCCAAGCTGTGGGCAGGACTGTGGTTCTGATGGGAGGTTCAAACACTTGGATGACAGTGCTGAAGTTATGTCCATCGTTTCTGCCTCCACCTGTGTTGTCTAAGGCAGCACAGTTAGGCTGAGATATCTGCAAAGGAGGCACATTGACTGCACTCCCCATCTTCCTGGCAGCTCTCACCTGGTGCCAAGGGGCAGGCAACAGAGGTGTCTGGAGCTGGGTTCTGTCAACAGCAACAAGCAGGTTATTTAACCTCTGTCACCGTGATGTATGATGCAAGTAGTAGTAGCTGCCCACCTCCTGGAGAAATGAGATTCTCCATTCAAACTTGTAATTGCTGCCTTGAAACAAAGGCTGTTGTATGTTCTGGCCCTGTGCTGCTACAGCCTGCATTTCTACTTTAAATCAGCAGGCCACTTCAGAGCTAGGATCTGGGTAAATCTAAATTAGGATTACAACTTCTGTGCTGCTGAAATCTGAGACGTCTTTTCAAGATTTCAGGTTTTCATTGTAGACAGGAATGCACTCAGGTCATCTCTACCGTACCTTCTGAGCAAACAGAGCAGAGTTTATCAGGCACATGCAAGTTCTTCCCTGCAGCTTCTTCATTTGGAGTTCAAGAAAAAGCTTGTGGAGTAGCAACAAGAAGGAGAGAAAAACTGAACCTAGAAGAGAATGAAAAGAAGAGATAGGGATGGCTTGAGGTCAGATGCCAGGAAAACATAAACATGGAAAGAAGAAGAGGCTGTAGGAAGCACTGCAAAGGGGAAGGGGAAGAGACAAAACAAAGCTATAGAGACCAGGAGGAGCACCAGGAAAAACACATTTATGTGAGTGGGAACACTTTAAGACAAATCCTGTAACAAAGGGGATCTGGAATTGAAAAGGTGCTTGTCAGGAAAAAGAATAATCCAGTGATTCCTTTCATGTTGAGACAAATGAGGGAGCTAGATTCCCACTGAAATGGAAGAAGGATGATTGCAGATACTGTTCAAGGCACTTTACATACCTCAGTAAACCATGTCCTAAGAGAAGAAGGGCAAATCCATGGCCCAGACATTACAGATTCTTTGGGAACTCCTGCCAGCAGTGTGTTTTCTCTTTGAAGTCATCCAGAGAAAGAGGACCCTCCTTGGCAGCTCGAGTGTGCATGTGGAAGAGCACAGCCTGCCAGGAGCGAGACACCCGAGACAGGTATGGACTAATGCATAAGGAGGAGGGCTTGGGATTTTGTCTGGGATTTTTAGGTGGGACTTGTGTGGTTTCCATCCTGGTTTTTCATGTTTAGTTCAAGGAAGAGCATAGATATTAAGATACAATGATGACTAAAAGAACATATGAGAGCAGGAGTGTAATACTAATTTGAGCAGGAAACCAATACTCAATCCAAGATTATATAACCAATGTATATGGGAAACCAGGAGAAACAATGGAAGTACCTGACTGCTAAGACAAGGACCTCATGAGCAATATGCAGACTGTGTATGTCAGGACTTTCAGGGGCTGGATAGACAAATAGCATGGCTGGACCTCTGAGACTGAAAGATTTGTGCTGCTCAGAGGAGCAAAGACCAGTGGAGCGTGTGGCAGAATTGCCTATGCATGATATTGTTGAGTGTGAAAGCAAAAGCAGAAGCAGAAGTGATAAAACAGATTTTATTTGGGTTCAAGTCACCTTGAGGAAAGACAGCTGTAGTTCTGCTGCTGTTATCCAAGGTTGTGTCTGGATACTGATGATGGCCCCTTATGTTTTTAGAATGATATGCAGAACCAGGATTGCCATTACTACAAATTTTACCTTCATACATGGAGAAAAAATTGCTACTAACATTGGCTGGGCCTTGGATTTCTAGGATGCACTGCCTGACATTCCTTCACTAAAGAGGCAGCAAACAAACCACAGCTGCTGTTGTGTTTGACCTGGTCTTGACAGCCAGTGAGACATTGCAGAACAATGTGCAGAAGATAACTTTTAACCTTGACTGTGCACAGGCTGATTCGGTTTCAATTAAATGGAAGAGTAAATATCATGGGGCCAGAGCTAAGATTTTTCAGCCTTCAAACATTAATGGTCAGAGAAGTTGTAAGACTGAAGTGATGAAGCAATTTGAGTTAAAATTCTTAAGTATTTGTACGTGGAAGGCATTCAGGCTCACTATGGCAATAGCTAACTTACTTTCCCAAACAAAGAGCAGGAGGAGACTGTATAGAAAATGTGGCTGACTGGGGAAAAAAATTCCTCAGTGAAAAATGGGAGTGGTCAGCAAAGAAATCTATGTTGCAGAGGTCACAAAGTTCAGAGAAAGAGACACGTCAGTAAGCAGAAATCCAGGTGAGATATAGCTGGCAGAGTTGCTGAATTAAGTTCTTTGTAGAGGTAAAAAGAGCAGGGAAGGCATCAGACCTCTGTGCAGCACAGATAAGATCAAGGAATGCTTCAGAAGCCAGAAGTTTTGCTTCATTTTGCTGTAAAGATGGTGCAGAAGAAGGGGGTTACAAGTTGATGGTTAAAAGTTTCTGGACACACAAAGAATCTCATCAGAGGTCAAGGCAAAATTTGCAAGGTTTTTTCAGATCAGAAGGTTCCTGGAGACAGATCAAGTGGTAAATCCAATAGCACTGATATACAATCAGCCTGTGCAGATGGAGGTTGGATGGGGACCAGACAGTTGCCTAGTATCAACAATTTTACCTGAATTTAATTAAGGAACAAAAAAGGGAGGTAGTTACTTACAGACCCAAGAGCTTAGAACAGCTTTTCTTTTTATCCTAGAACAAAATAGGAATAATTAAAGATATGGAAGTGCACGAACAATCAGACAAAAATTAATGTGGCTGTATGAAAGGTAGAGTATTTTTTATTATTTTTATATTTGGATAGGAGAATAAATAATTTTAAAGCACTGGTTATGTGGTATATGAAAGATCTCTGGGTTTCACAGAGGGGGTTTGGGAAGTTATGAAAGCAGGGGAATGCAGGGATACACACTTTGATAACTCAAAAGAGGCTAACAAATTGCTTAATGAAGAGATCCTGAAATATAAAGTTGTGGGCTCATGAAATTCCTTAGGGACTGGTTTTGGCACGAGCTAATGTCATATCTTCACTGATGACCTTGGAGAAGAAATGTAAATATTAGCTGAAGAGACAAAACAAAGAAGTATCACTGATACAGAGAAAGGGAAAAATGCCTTCCAAAAAAGTTGGAAAAGGAGAGAGAAATTTCTGACAAGTGGAAAGAATGGCACTAGAGTGTTCTGGACAAAAAGAGAGGTGATGGTAGAAGTCTAAACAGTCTTTGCTTTTTATAGCCTAGCAAAAGGAATGTTAAGAGGGCATATGATTTCTGCCTATTAATACATCAGATGGGTAAATCCCAATGAAGGGGAGCTGCTATTTCAGCTAAAAGGCTGAAGAGTACTGGCATGAGAACACACACGCATCACCTGCTTAAAATAGAGGCTAGATACTAGGAGGTCAGTTGAACCACAATAACACAGAGGCTTCCTTCTAGCCACATGTAAACTGTTTTCATACATATGCCATTAAAAACAGCTCTGGAGACAAGCTCTCTCTCTCCTTCAAACAATCTCAAACAAGCTCAAGCCCTTCCCTCTGCTCTGTTGTGGGAAATGTTAGCTAAGCCAAGCTGTAGGCAACTCGTAATTCCTGCTGCAGGTCATCCCCACCTCCTCTTAAACATCACAGATTCAAGGTCACAGTTTTTTGCCCAGCTTTACATGAGCTATGAATTACAATTCCTGGTCTCATTGCTCCTGGGATTTGAATGCATAGGTGGCTCCTGTTAGCATACAGAAGAAGCTTCTGTGCTGGCCTTCTCAAAAATGTGCATATTTGGCACAGCTTTCACCACTGAGCAGTCACTGACACAAGTGGGGACATTACCACAGCTCCTCCAGACAGTGTTACATGGGGTAAAGGGAAATAAACACATATGGGTTAAGCAGGATGTCTTGCACCCCAAACAACTTTTATCTTGCCTTTTCATTTTTCTCCTGAACTTACACTACTTATATACAGAGTCACCTGACTAATCCTGGCTGTCAAAAATCAGCACTCTATGATCCAAATCCCATAGGAGAGTCTGAGCTGTGTTTCTGGGCTGCCTGTGGAGGCCTCGTGACAGAGTTGTGTTGCTCAGCATCAGACAAAACCCTAAGGGGAAAAATCAGCTCCCAGGAAGCATAAGGATAGAGGAGAACATTGGTCACAAACCCCTGGAACCTGTGACTGTGTGGTCAACTCCACCTGTTCAGCTGCCACTCAGAAATGTTCTTCTTTTGTTTAAGAAACTGCTCCTTGTGGTTGTGCTAGCTTGTACAAACGTGACTTGGAAACACAACTTCCAAAAAAAGATTTGGAATCACTTGACTGCAGGCATCTCCCAATGGTGGGACCTGTGTGCAGGCACAGGTGGCCAGCATGTGGTGATCCTGCTGAGGCCTTTTCTTGCACCAGAACTCCAGCTGAAGCAGTGGCTCCTACATTGACTTCTCCATAGGTTTCTGTTTGATGCTCTCAGAAGTTGAAAATTATTTCCCTGTTTTCTGAAAGGGAGACACTGAAACATCAGCTTCTAAACTAATGTACTATACTGCCTTTTCTGGGTTCCCTTAGGGGACAATGACACTTCTGATTTCTTGTAGAGCACTAGAAGATGTCTGCCTGTGTCATTATCTCCATGTACTATTCTGCACATCCATGCAAGATCACAGAATCACTTTGCAAGTGGGTGTCAGAGTATCAGCCTCTAAATATGTCTTTTTGCATGTCAGGACCCACGTGCATCAGGGCATGGGTCCTATTTTGTATCTCTGTGTGTCTCTGTGCAGGTTCAACCCTCTGTACCAAGGACCTCAGAAAGGTAATGAGGGCAAAATCCTTATGCTGTCAAGTTAAAGAGCACTGGAAATGTGACTAATAATAATAATAATAATAATAATAATAATAATAGTAGTAGTAGTAGTAGTAGTAGTAGTAATAATCCTGCTGTTCTAATAGCCCAGACTAGAGCTGCTCAGAGTGCACAGATGAGGAATGCAGGGATCACATCAAATGGTCTTGCAAGTGCAATATCACATCTCAGGTCTTCAGGTACTGCACCACTGTGCATGCTCTCTCCCTTTGCAACAGGGAGATGCTGGGAGGGAAGACCTTCACACCCTGGCAGTGAGGTGGCAGAGAGCCCACCAGTCTGATGGTGGCTGAATGTGGGAAGTGTGTTTTCCAGCTGAGTTCCTTGTCAGGAGAGCTCTGCCACCCAGCACAATGCCTTGCATCCCTCCTTTCTGCCAGATGTTGGGCGCAGTCACTTGCCAAAAAATCACTGGCTGAGAGGCTACCTATTCTAGAAAAAGGAGGCACCACAGGCAGAGGTTACACTAAGAGCCAGAACTTGTCCCTTTTCAGGCACTGGCCAAACCTTCTAAAGTCTCTTTTTTCCAGGTGGAGGGAGAAGGAGGTCACTCTGATGAACACCAGCTAAGACTCACCAACACCAGCTCCCTTTCCCAGTGCTCATCTGCCAAGAAAGATGGGGGAGCAGACTGCCCAAGGGACAAGTCTCGGAGTGCTGAGGGTACCCAGAGAGGTCAGCAAGGAAGTGATAGGAGCACTGTGTGTGCTCCTGGTATCCTGTGGACCTGCTGGCTCAGGGCTTGTGGTCATGTTTAGTACCAACAGACTCTTGGGAGCACACAGCTCCACCAGGTGATAAGGAAATGAACCTTTGGCTGCACCCTACGTAGAGGGCTCCGGTGCACAAGAGGGACACCTCCCACGGGGCAGGGGTGGCTGAGGTCCTGATGGGAGCTGGCCAAGGCATGTCAGCCATAGCTGATATAGTTTTAAACATGCCCTGTTCCAACATGCCCATGAACAACTTGCAGGAGGTGAAGGAAAGAAGGGAGCCCTTTGTCCCTGCACTGAGAACAAAGGCTGTTCTGTGAGCCCCAGGGCAATGCTGACCCAACCAGCATCAGCTGCCGCTGTTTCTTCCGTCACACTGACAATGCACAGTTGCAGGGTTTCTCCCCCTGTGAGGAGAATGGGATTTAGTGATACCATAAGTTAGTCAAACAGCAGCCAAGATACCAATTCAAGTCCCGTTCAATGGATGCAACGTTTGCTTTGTGCTGTTTTTCTTCCACTTCCTGTATTTTGCACTAAGCCTCATTTCCTCTCCCTTTTTCTCTGTAAGCACAAGCACCACAAATGCACACACACACTTTCACTCCTCTCCCTTCTATTTAGCTCCTATTTGGGAGGAAACAGCTGCGTATTTATCTTGCTAGAGAGATCAAATGTTTTTCCAACACAGCTCTCAGAGAAACAAACAATGTTAACCACTGAAACCACCACTGGTGTGTATCAGCTGTGTCGCGTCCACCCAAATGAGTGGGACAGAGCACCTCACTCCTTCAGGCTGCCAGGATCTTGGCTAGACACTGGATCAGGGTCTTCCAGTAAGTTTCCTCTGGGGTTGGGAGAGAGGCCACAGCCAGTCCCTGCTGGGGGCTGGCCTTGGCAGGGAGCACAAGCAAGGAAGCCAGCCTGTGGAGTGACGCTTGGTTGCTGGCTGGTGACCTTGTGTTGCCATTAGATAACCCCTGGAACAAGAGCCAGCCAGGAGTTCCATGTGCAGGAGCTAGCTGAGGTGAGCTGTCCCTGCCCTTGCCACCCATCCACGCTGGGCAAAAGGTTTCCTTCTCCTGCCTGCTGAAAAATGCAGTCCTGATCCTGTGGCTCCCACTCGCAGGGCCCCAGGCAGCTGGTGGAGGGAGGGAGAGGGGACAGGTCACAGGGTCATGGGACTGCCAGTGTCCTTGTGGCACCTGTAGCAGTGCACACTTGGTGCACAGAAGCCAGTGCTGAGCTACAGCTTCCCTTTTCTCTTGAACTGCTATCCAGGTGTGAAGATCACTCTCCAAAATTTCCTCTCCATCACAGATGTGCCTGCTGTCTGCATGGTCCAGAGGAAGGCATGCTGTTGGCCTAGATTTTGTCTTTGTCTGTAAGCCACTTGCTTAACTGCTTCCCATTGGTGACTATTCCTGTAAATCAGGGCAGTTCTGGCTGACTCTCTGGAGTTCTAGGGACTGGCCACAGAGAGAGAGACAAGCTGAGATGTGTACACCTTGAGCTGGGAAACCTCTCAAGGATGCCTCTTATTTGTGAGTTCAAGGGTAAACCAGTATCCAGACTGAAGACAGGAAAAAAAATCTTTGTTCTGGTCGGGAAGGGAAGAATTGTGTGAATGTGACTTGGTTGCCCAGGATTTCATCTGGCAGATATAGTCCTGCTATTGCAAGGAGCTGGGAACTGGCACTCCTGTGCTTACAGGCTTTTGTTTGGAAAAGTTCCCATCAGTTAGAGGTGCTGGGAAGGATTTCTTGAGACAGAGAACAGGCAGAGTTTGCATGTAATAAACACGAAGGTGCCTCCTTATTGACCACGGGCAAGCCTCTGTCCTGCAAATTAATAACTGAATTATTGAGTAATTTCTGATGGTCACACAGTGCCAGACATACCAAGAAAATATCAGAGCAGAAGGTTGGAGGTCTTAAAGCTCCAGAGGAGTTCTGGGGCTATGGGAAGCAGCAGAGGAAGGTCAAGGACTGCTTTAGTCAGTGCCTGCATGAAATGTGAGCAAATAAAATGATCTCCAGAAATAGTCCTATTTCTTACACTAGCTGGTTCTGATGTGCTTGTTAGTTTGGTAATTTTAGGGGAGGAGAAAGGAAAAGAGGAGCATAGCCAGCTCCCTTAGAAGAGACCAGCCCATGGCTGGAACTGAAAACAAGGACTGCTGGAGAGCCAGAACTAACCCTGGCTGTGCCAAGCAACACAGTGCATCCCCCTTAAAAACATGGCTATGCCTGGGTGAATAGTGTCCTGAAACTGTTTGCAGAGCTGGGAATCCACAGCACTGCAAGAAAGGGAGCTAGGACCTGCAGAGCAGAGTGTGTGGACAAAGGATGACCGCACATAGACCTGTGGGCCCTGCAGAAGCCACACAAGCCACAAAAATCTCAACATGGCTGGATACAGCTGCTGCTATAATATGATAGTGCATGAGACTGGCTCCAGTTCAGCGGGGCTGTGGTAGAGCACGCAGCATAGAAGAGATTCAGTTTGATGGCTGCTGATGCCTATCATTGCCAGTAAAATGGAGGAATGGACAAAATGGGAAATTATCCTGCTTATTCTGAAAAAGACCCCAAAAAGGACCTAAACTGGCTCAGAAACTTACTACACAGCTTACGTCCCAGAAACCCTGCTATCACAGTGTGAAGAAGCTTTCCAGTGCAGGGCAACTATGTTGTGACAGAGTAATGTCATGAGTGTAAATACAGACACAGATTACAGAGATATACGTATGTCTGTACAAATGTGTATGTTTGCATGTATGTATGGCACACAGAAATCTCTTTCAAAGAGCTTTGGGCTCTGAACAGCCCCAGAATCACTGGCAGCCCCAGCGGGGTGTGCTCTGTGCCCTGGCAGTGAGGGCACTGCAAAAGGGGAGCCCCTGGGGCGCATAGCCAAGGGCAGAGCAGCCCAGGGTAAGCTGAAGCCAGCTTCCTGGCCAAAATTAACATGCTCCTTGTTGCCTAATCTGTAGGACTCATCCCAGGGAGTTCTGAAAGAGACTCGAGCTGTGGTATGCACATGTGGAGGGCAGAGCAGTACCTTGCTTGGGTTAACAGTACCATCACGTGTTAACCTGGGCAGGAGTGTGCTTCTGTCACCGTTATCACCAGGGTGTGAGTGCTTACTGGAAAACTTCCTTACCCTGGAGTGCAGAATCTAAAGGGAAGCAGCTGGACTGCATCCTCAGCTCCCCTGGCTTTGGGACACATAACTGAGCTCCCCAAATACTGCTTTAGCAGAGAGCTGGACACAGAGCAGGGTAAGGAGGGTGTCTCTTGCACGGTGCGGTGACACCGAGCCCAGCTTCACGAGGTTCAGCATAAAGGAATAATAGCAGCAAAAGCATCCTTGAGCCTCGGCCAAAATCCACCCAAGAGGGAACTTCAGGTGCCACTGCTGCTGGGAGGTCAGGCCAGCGTGCTCAAGGTCAGATTCCTGTCAGAGGCGGCTCTGCTGGCTGCAAGATGATCTCCACGCTGAGTCTGAAATGCTGCTGGTGGCCACCTCCACCAGCACCGCCACGATTGTGGAACTTTTTTCATGGAAACTATCAAGCTAGGAACATCCTTGAGCATGGAGATAGCTTTCCTCACTAGAGAGGGTGAATGGAGACATTCTTTTGCTGTGGAGAGTTGGGGAGTCGGGAGGAAAACATGGCCTCTCCTGTTGCCATGCTGGTCACTGATGGCAGCCTTCTCTGGCTGTGCCCTTCTGCCCCAGCTCCAAGTCTGCATGCTGGCTGTGCTGTCCCTGCAATTTAAGGTTTGTTTGACCAGCAGGGAACCACCAAAGAGTGTGTTTAAGATAAAGACAAGACTGTGTTGTCTGTGGAAGAGGAGATCAGGCTGGATCAAAGGAGTGGAGGAAAGATCTCGTCTGAAGTTCATCACCTTCATGTAACTCAGGGTGTGGGTCAGAGCCTTGAATGTGCAGGGCAGGAAAGAGATTAAGTGAGAAGAATGGAAAAGGTAAAACCACAAAGGCTTTGAAGGCCAGGAAGGGAACATTCTGCTCAGATGCCTGGACAGAGGTTTATGATTATTTTCTATGCAGCTCAGTTGTATTATCCGCTATGAAAAATCATTGGCCGTGGAGATATCTGATAAGAACTGGGCTGGCATCAGCTGGGAGAACAAAATGTCAAGAATGCATCGCACTGCACCCCCACTTTTACCAGCAGGCAGGACATTGGTCTGGGAACAGTGTGTTGCTCACCCTTATCTCTAATTGCCCTGCTTGCCTAGCTTCTTTACTGCCTCCTAATGAATGCAAATATGATGTTTTGAGATTTGATCTTCTTCTAAGAACCCCTTCCCCTCCTGCCTCTCACCTCCTGACCTGTGTTCCCTAATGCATGGCCTGGGCTGGTGATGGGAGGTCTGGGGAGCTGGGAATGATGTGAGTACAGAGGAATACTTCTAATCTGGATAGCTCTGTACTCATGTGCCAAGCTTTCCCCACAGAGCAGAAAAAAGTTGCCATTTATGGCAAAATCTATCTGGTCCCAAATGCTTCACAGTGAAGCAAAGCAAAAATCCCCTTCCTCACTTATTTTGGCAAGAAAGAGGATATGGGCTGTGGGTTGCTGAACAGCCTCAGCCTACACCATGACTGTCCAGGGTACACAGCAGATGTCAGGAACAGGCACCAGGGAGAGGAACAATTTCAAGGAGAACCAATGGACTGAGGTGAGACACACTGCACAGGAGCTCAAGGGCTTTTCTTCTCCTGCCCATGCTACATCTCCTTCTATCAAACCTACCCCTCAGCTCTGCAGGACTGGAGAGCTGTGTCACCAGCACACCCAGTGGGTGCAGAAGCTCATCCCACAGATGTGTGAAGAGCTGTTTTTCTAACAGTAGCACACACATGGCATCTGAAGAGACTTTTGTTCCTTGGTAAGGTGGGACAGGCCTTGTTAGGGTGGAATCACTGTTAGCCTGAAATTCAAAGAGGGACTGACCTCCCTTTTCGTGCTTAAGATTTGATAGGCATGAAGCTATGAAAGAAAAGGCTTTTATTCACTCCTTCCTTTCTCAAGCTTGACTGTAGCAGAGTGTCTTTCCTAAGACTGGCTTGGGAGGCTTTGCTTCCCCACCCTTTCTGAACCATCACATACAACAAGGCATGTCCTAAACTGCTGCTCAGATCTGCTGGCAATTCAGTCAATTTCTGTGGAAGCCTGAGTAGAATACATGTCTCTCCCTGTGTTGTTGGATATACAATGCCATCCCTGTCCCTGGGGACTGCTGCACCCTTCCCAGACTGCTGCTGGAGGGTATCCAGAGCCAGCTCCCTGATCTCCCTTAAGGCACAGCTGGCATGCTGAGCTGATGGGGCTCAAGCCCCAGTGACACCCTGGGAGCAATAGCATTGCTGAGCTCCCCCTAGACAGCAGGACAAGCCTATTCAAGCCTGAAAGGTGGTCAGGCAAAAGAGTGTTTAGGTAGCTGTATTTATACAGCTGTAGCTGTAGGACACCTGTGGGCATGTATTTGAACAGCTAGATCTTGTCTGAGTGTTCAGGTGTTAATATTCCACTGATATGAGTGAATACAGGACAGTCCTTCAGGACAACATGAACAGAAAATTCCTGACATAGTTATTACACACCATGTGTGGGTTCTGGGGAGAGGGGCTCATGGATGTTGGCTGAGAATCCAGCAATCACGTGCATGAAGCACTGGGTGGAGAGCTTCATGTGAGGGGTAACTCATGGATAAGGCACCAAGGGCAGGAAGAGGTTCTGGGCGCTTCTTCTAAATTCGGTTGTAATTTGGGGATCTCACCCGTGGCATGACCCTGCTGACACCATTGCAAGTTCCTTGATTCTAGTAATGATGCATGGATGAGTTCAGGCAGCTGGTAACAAAAACCACACTGAAATCCAGAATGAAAAAGAGGAAGGCTGGCAAGCTGTAGCTATGTGACTGCTTCCAGAGGAGGTAGTGAGGGCTCTGCCCTGACTGCTCTGTCTGTGACCAAAATAGACCTTCCCCAGCAGATCCTGAGAGTGGTCATCTCAGTATTAAGTTTTCTTTCCTATCATACCTTCATTATTTCCAGGTGATCACACTGTTCCCAGCAGCTTGCTCCGACTGCCAGCAGTGCAGCTGAGCTGTTCCTGACCCCTAGCCTATGGTAATTAGAAGGCTTTGCCGGAAGCCTTCAAGTGGTATCTGTTGCTTTGGGAGTGATTTGTCCAAGATGGTCAATTTTCACTGTGGAGGAGAAGGAAGGTCACTCGGAAATGTTCGCTCCAAGGAAAAACTCCCTTCATTTCTATTTTAATCTCTCTGGGGATTAATTTCCTCCTAAAAAAAAACCTGGAAGAGCAGAGAAGTAAGAGCATGCAGGCAAGCACGTGTAATAAGGATAGGCTGGGGACAGCCATGTTTCAGACTGGATGTTGTACAGACTTGCTTTTAGAAAGGATTTTGTAAAAGGGAAAATAACATTTAAAAGGAACAGAAAAATATCCCTGCATGATTAGCTGTAGATAAAACTTTTAAAAACAGCAGAAAATACCCTAACTGGAAAGAAAGAGCCCAGCTGTCTGCTGAGCACTCCCTTTCCCTTCTCCTCTGCCTGTGGGCCCAGCTTTGTCTGCTGAGGCAGCATGGAGCTGTGGGAAGACCATTCTCAGCCATTTCAGGTTGTAGCTTGATGATGTGGTAAACCTCCAGCCATCAGATCAAACACACCCCAGCCATGCCATACACAGGGCAGATAAGTATAAACTTGTTGGTACAAAATAGTTTCTGAGTTTTTGAGACAATAGTTCTTGCACAGCCAAGCTTCATGCCTGTGCTGCTCTATTTTTTCACTGGGTCAGGTGCTGCTCATTCTCCCACACATGGGATGAAGCTGTGAGAGCACCACACAATGTTTATTCAACAGAAAGGAGCCCTGTCACCATGCCTCAGCCAGACCAGATTTATAGGGATGGGTAATGCAGGGCATTGGCTGGATGAAAACTATCAGATTGTCACCACAGAATACCTGTCACCAAAGATATGTGTGGATAGCCTGGCAGGTGTTATATGAATGAAGGGTTGTGTGAGAGCCAAGTCACCAAGGGGAGTCACAACTGAGCTGGGTCAGTTTGTCTGGGCAAGGGTCACCACCAGAACTCCTTTGGCCAGAGCTGTTGCTGAGCTGTGTGGAGCTGCATCCTCCACAAGAGTGCTCCTGTTGACTTCTTGGCTGTCTCCCCATCAGCCCCGCTCTGTTTAGTTGTGAAACCCGACCCTCGTATCCCATGTCCAGCAGGTATGAAGACCAAAGTAAATAAGCCTCAATAGAAACTACACTTGTTAGGGACAGAATGCGTGTTAGATTTCATAATTCACCTTGGGACTCATTTGCTGAAGGCTGCTCTGAGTCCATTAGCACTGATGTCTATTTTTAGCCCTGATTCCTGTCAGCTGTGGGTCCCAGTCCATGAATGTGACACGCTGTCAAGAATTCCTTTTTTTTACCCTTTAACATTTAAAAAATAACTATGGGGTTTTCTGCTGGCTGTTCAGTGTCCTCTGCCACAGTAAAGGGAAAAGCTGAGCTGCTGTGCGTGTGGAGAGGTTTCCCATTCCTCGTGGGTGACAATTTTCTAACTATCCCTGACTTTCTGGCTTATTCCAGCGCATCAGGGATCCAGTTAAGTGAGCACATAGGACATGGGGGTGCTGGCTAGGCAAACCTCTGGGAGGTGACACCAACCTTCCCAGGCATTCTTAGGAAGCACAGCTGTTTTCCAGCTATAGTTGGAAAGTTCTGGTGGCATTTCGCTGGAGGGTTTTCAGTATCTCCTTCCTGATCAGATCTCCCCGCTGGACTGTTTGAACTGGCTCTTTGCCGGACAGCAGCATAAGCCTCCCAGAGGCAGAGGGAAAGTTTTGTGTACCGTGCAGGAAAGTGTGGGGCCTCCTAAAGTGAAAGGAAGCACATAAATGCAAGATTGTACAGCTGCTGTTATCAGAGCTGGGCAAATCAGCCATATTTTCTTTCCAGCCTTCTGAAGAGTCAGAGAGCATAAAGGTTCACGCAAGTGAAGAAGTTACTGTGCTTGGAAAGCCAGATGGAAGAAGCAGGGAGATAGATGATCTCAAGGGAGCAAAGATGAGAGTGATGAGAGAGATTTCTATCCTTCCATACAGGGAGTAAAAACTTTCCACAGACACAGACCTTCTGCCATACTTTTCATCAGCAAAGCCCAGGAGTCTGGAGGCCCTTGGGATGGCACATGGAGTGATGGGGAAAGACAAGAAGGGCTGCAGAGACTGGAGGAGAGGAGACATAGAAGAACATGTGAAGCAAGTGCAGGCAGGATCTGAGCAAGCCTGAAGCACTGAGCTGTGGGAGAGCACGGAAGGGGCTCTAAGCATTGGTACAATTCAGGAGGTGATGGAGTAAGAAGCTGTAAGTGTAAGCTATGGAAGGTCCCTGGGATGCATGTTCAAAGCCAGACTCCTGGGAAGCCTATCCACAGAGCTTTATCGAATATAATTGTTTATACATTTTCACCTAATTGGGGTTAATCTGCTTTCTACTTTGGCTAATCAGCTGATTCAGAGGCCTAATAGGTTGGAGGGGGATGTTTTGCTCTCCTCCTGTTTTCAAGGCCATGGAGTCAGGGGCAAGCGAGCACCATGGAGGGGCTCAGAGCTGCCTGCTGTCAAGTCTGGTAGAAAAGTGCTTTATCCCTTGAGGAATGGTGCTGGGGAGCAGGTCCCCAGGAGGGACTAGTGCCCTTCTTCTTGCTAATTGGCAGATCTTGTGAAAACGAAGGATTACTAGGAAAAAAACTCCTCTGCAAGAGCCCAGCACTGAGCAAGGTAATTGCTCTGCTGAGGTCTGCTGAGGCTCCCACATCCTGGGGGGTACCATTCCCAGCTGGCCCCATGCCCTGCCCTCACCCTTCTGCCTCAGACCCCCACCTCAGCAAAGGATATGCATGATTCTGGCACAGACATCTGGGGTCCATCCACTCAGGCACTGATGCTATTTCAGGTTCCTTTGCTGGATCGTGAGTCATGAGCATCTCATGCAAAATCTTCCATGTCACTCAGGCTAAAAGAGATGATGTTGCCATCATAGGCACATCCTGCCCTTTGAGGGTGGGAAAAAAGTCAGGGTGAGCTCAGCCATGTGATGGGAGCTCACTGTGCTACAGGGAAGCTGCTGTAAAGGCTGTCTCTAATTGCTGCTCATTACTTAGCTTGTGAATATTGACCAGCACCTAGAGCTAATACAGAACATCCTCCATTGCCTTCTCTACCACACCCTGGTCCTGGCTACCTGCTCCCTTCGCCAAGCACTGGAGCCCCATCCACCCCAGTCACAGCTCCCTCAGCCCCTTACCCAGAAAAGGATGCCAGGGCACAGTGGGGTGAAGCTTTCCTCTAATGTGAGTCACTCCTTGTCCAGACTTGGCTTCAGAGTAGCTTTCTTTTGGAAAATGGCAACTAAACTGGTGAGTCACAGCATGAAGTGCAAGAAATGCTCCTGGACAAGTGTGAGATGTCCAGGTGAGCTGGAACTCCTGAGCAGCAACTGTAGCCAAAAAAGCATTCCTGCAAGATGTGTTTGGATGTGTCTGGAAAAGAGCCTCAACTACAGTGCAGCACAAGGACAGCCCAACAGGGAGCCCTGGGGCGACTGGGGAGGGGGCCAGCTCTGGCCAGGATGTTCTGAGCAGCAGCTGGACCTTCAGGAGTCCCTCCTCACCCACACCTTTGAGTCTTAGTGAGAAGCCCAGTGCTAAGGCTGTTTAAAGCTGAAATGTCAGGGAGAGCAACAGGACTTTTTTTTTCTTCCTTTTTTTGCCAGCATCTGACAACCAACACTGATTTTGCAACTTCACTGCAGCGGGCCTCAGGCACTGACCAAAATGTTTAAGGAAGTGTAATGCCCGAGTCAAGGAAGTGTCACGCCTGGGTGGACTGAGTGTCATTTCTGCATCACCTCTCAGTCATCATCAGATCCAGTAACACACATCCCACCTTTTTTGGTTCCTCCTTTAGTGCAACTCATCATCTCCCCTTCCCAACTGGGATCACCGCACGCTCAGTTGCATCAACTCAACTGTTAGCATGGGCAGACTCCAACAATTGGAAGACTTTATTATTATTTTTAATCATCTCCAACTGGGGGTTCCACAGTAGAGTGTCCAAGACAAAGTGAAACAGTTGCCACCCTCAACTTCTCATTTTTTCCCTCCCTAGTGCTTTCTGAGTTTATATTGTTCAGTACATGAGGTAAGTGACCCAGCTTTAAAACACCATCTTAAAAAACCAAAAATTTATGAGGAAAGAGGGATGACAACATGGAGCTTTAATTGCAGAGCCTTTCGGTGAGGTGGTTTAGTGATCCTTTGCAGAGATAGACACATATCTAAGAAGGGCACAGGCCAGTAGTTCAGGAACAGGGCTTGAAGCATCTCCAGCTTGCTTTAGCATAACAGCACTAGGAGCAATGAATAGTTAGGACTTCATGGTGACTGCCCACATGCAAAAGGCCAGCTCTCTCACAGAGTTCTCACAAAAGAGAGCCATATAGGCATTAACAGTAAATCAAAGCATACAGAAAAAGGTTAGATACTCAGAGGGAAGCAGCATGACTCACTTCAGCTCACAGAGGCAGCTCAGACCCCAGACAACAGCAACACCTTCCTCAGAAGTGGAGGATGCAGAATCCATGATCAGCCCCTGCCCTCATTCCACAGGAGGCACGAGCCAGTATCAGGACAGGGCATGTGCCATGCACAGAGGTCACCAGGAAACACTATCCCTTGCTTGGCTAAGCAAGCAAGAAAATCAGTGTTGATTTTGAGAACAAGGCTGCTTGGATCCATGACAGTCAGTGGAAGCCTGCTCTCAAGTCAGGACCCAGCAAGGAGCCCCTTAAGGCGGGCCAGCTCTTCTCTCCACTCAATGCTCCATTTGCTCAAAGAAGCCAAGATGCACAGCCAAGGAAGCTTCCTGAGCTGTGAGATGCAAATGCTGGCAAACAGTTTGTCACATTAAGCACTGAGCTGGTGTAAGGTGGACTGGGGCTTTTATACATGCTGTTGTCTGTGGGTCAAGCAGCTCTGCTTCCCTATTACAAAAACAGGAAGCCAGGGACTAACCCTTGCACTCACCACCACACCCTAAGCCAGGGTGGGGAGGCTGCCCTGAACCAGTTTTTGCCTTGAGAAAAACATCCACCTAAGACCATGTGGGGGCATCCTCTTATAATCCATCTTTATTTGTAAAAATCCACATATAAAATCTTCGGTTTCCTTTTACAAAAACATAAAGGCACATAAAACTACTCAAACTCTCATCCCCCTGGACTGATGGTCGGACACTCCCCTCCACCCCAACCTCCCCCTTGCTTTCTCCTCCAGTCCACGTTTCTTCATGTTTCCTTTAGTTTTCAGCTCGCTCCTGCTCAGACACAGTTCTGCTCTTGCAAAGATGAAGTATGCACACAGGGGAGATGGTGGAGAGGTGGCATGGGCTGTGCGTGGAATGTTTTACAGGTACTTTTTAGTAGTAGGTCTCTCTTTCCACCCAGCCTGAAGGAAAAGGAGGGAGAAAGCAGAGTTAGTCTCAAGGCAAACCAAGTATGAGGCTCATGAGAGCTCCTTTTAGGTTCTTGAAAACTTGCACTGTAGCACCTGAGCTAATAAGTGACCTGCCACAATGGGAATATCTTGCCAAATTGATGTTCTCCAGCTTTCAGGAACTCTTCCAGCTTTCTAGAGCTATCCAAGCATTAATCAGTCATTTCCATCTACTTCAGTGCATCTGTACTTTTATATAATGGGAGAGAATGTAGGGACAGCAAGAAGGCCTTAATTTGGACCAACTACACAATTAATGTTGAGGAAAGGGAAAACACAGCAGAATACAGCCCCAAATAGTGCTTAGGGGTCCCCAAGCTTTGCTGGAGTTTCTGGAGAACTCAGCAGCATGAAGAGGTGGGGAAGGAAACACAGAGATGAGCAGCAGATTCTTACCGCCAGGGTTGCGCCTGATAATGAGCTTTCTGACTTCATCATACACGAATATGAGGAGGGAGTATGGGAAAGCACAGAACCACCAGGTCGGCCTGTTTGGGAGAGGAGACAGTGAGAAGACGGCTGTGGAGATGCTCTTGGCCTGGCACAGCTCTGACTTGATGGCACACTCAAGTGCAAGAAGGCTGGCATGACCCAGCTTGCCAGTTCAGTCAAGAATCCTCCAAGCCAAGCATTACTACCAGGTTTTCTGCTGCAATAGATTAATTCACTTTTGGATAATAATTCCAACACAAGGTGCGTCATGGCACCTTTGCTGATCTCTGTACCAGCACCTCCCCACCTACCAATCAAGCAATATTTCCTCTAAGTACACAACCTTTGTGCCCAGAGCCTTGCTGGCTGGAACTGTATTGTTTCCCCTCGTGATTTACACATATTAACATCCAGATGCTGCAGGCACTGGGCAGAGGCCAGCTTTCTTGTTAGGAAATGCTCACACTTCAGCACCCAACTCTTGGAATGCAAGATGTACCAGGATTTATTTTTTTTCCATGAAGATTTCCTGACACTTAAACTTTGAACAGTCCTCTGGCTTAAGACTAAACTCTGCCATGAAGTGTTGCAATGCTGTTGAGTAACACTTAAAATGTTGGCACCTTCCCAACCATTAGGAAAGTTAGTGTGCATCAACTGGTCATCTGCATCTACGTAGCAGCTTTTAAAAGACTTTACTACTTGTTCTCTTCCCAAGAGATGTAGGAAAAAAGCACAAGACGTCATCAGCAGTTCTTCAGTACCCAGGAGTCATCTGGCCCATGAATTACACAATCTAACTGGCTTTCTTTGGAGGTGCAGTACCATTCCCATAAAAATACTCCATGAAATAAGTGCAAGAGGCAGCTGCACTAGAGCACACTGGTATTGAAGTTGTATCACTGATTTTTAGTGAGGCACTGAACAAGAGGCTCCTCATAAACATTCCACACACAGTGAAGAAAACCCCAGTGTGCCACAGGACAGCAAAGGATCACTAACACCCTCTAGCCTGAACTCTTAAGACTAGGTTTGATGCTCCACTGGTTCACAACTACTTTCATCCATCTCCCCACCCAAGCGCTATTGTTCTGTGGTACGATCTGTTACACAAAAAGCATGATGCAACTTACTTCAGAGGATACATCCTTAGAGCAACATCCATCCCAGGGCAGTAGGACAGGAAGGCAGCCAGAGCAGTCTCCTCAAAGAGACCAAATATTAAGATCTTGTTCCTAGAAGAGACAGGAAGGAAGTCAAGAACAAAGTACTTTCAGAGATGATCTCCTAAAAAACAACCTAGCTGCCACATGGGAGTGAATGGAAACAGACATTCCAGTCCAGCCCAGAAGGTCATCAGGTGGGGACTACCAGGCCATCATCCCAATGCAACTGTAGAGTTGCCATGATGGTATTTTAAGTCTCTTCAGAGACAGCTCACGATCAAATCAACCAGCAATTGATTTCATCACAAATTCAGGAGGCAGCTGGAGTTTATGCCACGAGATCTCTTGATGTACAAGACCAGGAGTTCAAGGCTGTGTGCTGGAGTGTCTATGGGCTAGTGAGGTGGGCTAGCTTCCACAGACAATGCCAACAGAAGCCACTATTTCTTTGTCCCAGCCTGACAACTGAAAGTACTACAAGGAAGAGAGCACCCCCCAGTCTTTTACCCACTCCCAAGGCAGTCTGGTCAAGACTTTTGCCAAAACACCCAGACACTGCTGGGATGAAGGACTAGAGTGCTGTGTGCTGGAGAACACACAGAGTTCAATTCTAAATCCTCCATGGACAGGCTGACTTACTTCATCCCCTGCTGGAAGACAGAGTTTCTTCGGGTCTTGCAAATGATCAAGTCTGCCCACTGCACGACCACGATGCTGACAAAGAAGGCTGTGTGGCAAGTGAACTCCACTATCTTCCTCTGCTCATAGGTCTAGGAAGCAGACAAAGCAGAGAGCATTTGTTCAGACACGCTGCCTTTGCTCTCTGGTGCTCACACCAAGTTCAGCAGGTGTTAATATTTTGGCTGGCAGCCTCTAGGGTGAGCCTCAAAACTCACCCATTGCTGCCCATAGCTGTCTTCCACATCGTTAATCCATCTGTCATCCCACTGAACTCTGAGCCCTAGCAAGCCAGAAGGCCAGAATCCATTCTCTGCCATGATTACAAAATAGGTGAAGAAACCTCCAAGGGCCTGGATCATACCTAAATAGGTAAGAAAGGATGATAAAACTGATTAGGCTACTGTGCAGAACAATTATAACAGAACAACAGTTTGTAGGCAACCCTAACCACCTTAAAAATTGCTCCTTGCAGTGCTCCATGTCCCAAGCAGCAGCTGTAGAAATAGTTCACACTAACATCTAACTCAGCTGCAATCCTTTTGCTGAGCAGCTTCTGCCCCCAACTTTGTACAGAGTTACTTCTGTTCTGGCCCTGTGCTGTGATGGCACCATACTCAAGGACAAAAGATAAAACTCTCTTTGTATTCTTATTATGCCTTGCCCACCCCCAACCCTTGCAAAGTACAGTCAAGAAGGTTCCCAAGGTCTGCTGCAATTAAGCGTGAGCTCCCATCCTGTGAACTGGGCACGTCTCTGTAGCTGCCTTTAATCAAAGCTCCTAATGCTGTGTGTTTAGGGATATGCTGGAGAGAATCCTTTACTTCTAATTAAACTAACAATGAGATCTATGTTCTTGCTGAACAAGTCTGAACCAGAGGAGAGCTGGTTGTCAGCCAGTTCCTTTACAGCACTGTGCAATTAAACAAAATTACTGTGAAAGCGATTCAATGGATCAAGCTGCACAAGCCACCGCTATAAGCCATGGGGGAAGAATCATTGCAAGTTCTTTACAGCCTGAGGTTCTGGTTTACACACCCCAAACCTCAACCCTACCAAAATAAGCAGAGCAGTCACTGACTCAGGATTGTGTACAACCCCTGCTACCACCAAGTTCAAACTGGTGCCAGAGAAAACAGAGCAGCTTACCAATCTGCCCATAGGCCATGCTGATCAGCCGTTCATTCACCAGCTTGTCTGTTTTGGGATTTCTGGGCTGCCTCTTCATGATGTCACTCTCTGCTTGCTCATATGCCAGGGAGATAGCGGGGACCTGAGGGTGGCAGGACTGCTCTTAGAAGAGTTTCAACTCTCCACTGTATAGAGTCTTCCCTGTCCTGTGCATTCAGTGCCAGAAACAGCACTCCCCAACAAAAGGGATCTTCCAAAAGGACCTTACCCCCCTCCCTTTCCACAGATTGTTCTTACAGGGAGCTGAAGATCCTCAGACTCAAGAGCCATGAGATGAATGTGAATAAAAGGAGTATCAGATGGCTGCTTACTTTAAATCAGAACACTAGAGGAAATTATTTAAGCATTTTCCTTCCACCTGTCCTTTCTTTAGGGTACCTAAGAACATGCACATTTTTTCTTGAGACAAAAAAACCACATTCACCATGTCAGTGCCCAAGTCAATGCAGAGGATGGTGACTGTTCCCAGAGGAAGGGGTATGTTTGCAATGATGAAGATCAGGAACGGCGTGATTTCAGGAATGTTACTGGTCAAGGTGTAGGCAATAGACTTCTTCAGGTTATCAAAGATCAGACGACCTGGGGAAGGAAGAGAGAACAGGGTAACTCTCACTTGTCAGCAGAAGGCAGCCAAGCAGCTCACAGGCAGCCTCAGTGCTAACACCAAATGGCAAAATGCTAGTGCAGCAAATGAAAGGGTTCTCTCTATGTAAGGGTGAGACTGCTCCATGCACAGCAACACCTGTGGAGAGTGACACTTCTGGTCACAGCACTCAGGGCTCACTGCATAGAGCCTTGGTTTCTGGACATCATCAGGAGCCCCTGGAGGGACCCTCTGTTCTGCTCCTGTTTGAGAGCTACTTCTCCCCATCAGGGAGGAAAACGTCACACTCAGCTGGCAAAGATGACTGTAAGGTCACGTGTTAGGCAACAGCACAAAGTAGCTTTTGTTACTCAGCTGCTTCCTACTCTTACCCATCCCCAAAGGCTCATGCAGAACACCCATGGAAAGAAATAAAACTTTAAAGGGAGGAGGAAAAGTGCTGCTCTCCTTGAAAACTCTTGTCATGGAGGCAAGTTCAAAGAAGAGCCCCCCAGGTGCCTCTATTTCAGAGGGGATGCTGAAGCATGTTACTTTACCACCACTGCACACAAGTTACAGACTCACCTTCTTCAACCCCAGTGACAATGGAGGCAAAGTTGTCATCCAGGAGAATCATGTCAGCTGCCTGCTTGGAGACATCTGAGCCAGCAATACCCATAGCAACACCAATGTCAGCCTTCTTCAGGGCTGGGGAATCATTCACACCATCACCTGTGACTGCTACAATTGCACCCTAGTCACAAAGAGAGCAACAGCAAGACTGAAATAATCATGTAAGACATGTTTTTGGCAGAAAAGCTTTCTACTACCTTACAGATGAAGCACAAAAAACTATTTCACCTTGCTGTAAAGAGACCTCAGTTCCTCCTTGCCCTCCCCTCACCCTTTTCCTGTTCTGATCAGGCTCATCAAGGGAACCACAGTGCTCTCTCGAAAGGACATACTGGATAACACATGAGCATGTTGGATCCTCCTCTCCCAAGCACATCCAGAGAATTTAGGAATTAAGTTTACTAATTAACATCCTAGGATGAAGAAAGTCTCAGTACAAACTGAAGATGTTTTCCTGTCAGACCCTTATATTTATGTATTGTAGAGCAGCCTGACATCAGCAGCTGTAGGCTGCTGACAGACAGATTTAATCTGGCTCTTTACATGCGGGCACTGAGGAGACTTAGCCCTAGCACTTCAACAGCAGAACAGCCTGGTAGTTTACATATAAATGTCTGGGCATTTCTCTAATATGACATCCTTACTCTCCCTCTCTTTACCTGTCGCTGGCAGCCTTCCACAATGATAAGCTTCTGCTGAGGAGATGTCCTGGCAAAGACAATTTCTGTGTGGTGAAGCAGGATGTCATCCAATTGCTCGCTAGTCATGTCCTTCAAATCTGAGCCATGAACCACACAAGCTTTGGCATCCCTGAAAACAAGATAAGGTATGTTTTACTTTGCATTAAGTTTCTCATTAGCTGTACTTGCTCCATAAAAATAAGGTTCTTCAGTGCTCTGGGAAAAGAACAACTTCTGCTATGACTAAATACTAATCCAGACAGCCTCTGCACAGAGGTTTGATGTTCAAAATTTTGAGAAGCAGATAGGGAACACCAAGAAAAAGACAACAAAACAGAACCAAGCAACAGACAAAAACCCTCATGAGCAAATTAATTCTTTCCATAGCTTTCTAAAAGGCATCAAGGCAAAGACTAGTTGTTCCCACAAATCTTAGCCTCTCTGAAAAAAAGGAACTCAGGTAGGTAACTTCCAAGGTTTCAAGAGATGTTGCTGTCTTCTGCAGGCAATCTTTTTTGCAACAGACTGATGACCATGTGACTGGTGACACATGGTTCTTCACAGAGAGTGTTCACACCATGCAAGTTCCAACTAATTTACACCCTTTGGCCACAAAAGCATGCAATGTTATATTTAGACTGGTTTGGTACCCTACAGGCTGCAGTAAAATACCACCTCTCTCCAGCCCAGCATACCATCCCTTATAGGTCTAGGAGACTGTCCACGCAGCTCTTGACATCACCCAGTTTAAACAGGGAAATTCCTTCCCCACCCTTAGAGCCAGCTGCTGACCTGCTCAGTCATAGAGCCCAGCCTGCACTGCTGGGTTTTGAAGTTACCCTCAAAATCTAAAAAAAAAAAAAAAAGAAAAAAAAAAAAAGAAAAAGAACCAACCAAAAAAAAACCCCAAGCAATTTCATTTCAGAGGGTGTCTCTATTCACAGTTCATAAGCTACATGGCTGTCCTCCAGCCCAAACACAGGCTGGGTCAAGCTAAGCAATGCAGACAGCCCAGCCATTCTGCAAACAGCCTGCTTATGCCAAAGCACATTTTCTGAGGATGCCTCAGTCCCAGCTAGGCTATGAAGGCAAGCATTAACCCTTAAGAGGAAGAGTTCCCTTCTGACATTTATTCTGCTTGTAGCTGTGCACTAGTGTCAACTCCTCTACCCGGCATAAATCCTGCTCCCTTCGCTCTCTTACAGTCTTACTCTTAAGTACTTCCCACACACAAGGCACACACATTTAATGCAATCTTTTGTGCATTCTTCACATAACTCATGATACACATTGCAGAGCCACAATATGCCGAGCTAAGCAAATGCCATCTTTTCGTGTCCAGAGGGGAGATACTGAGGGATTATCCAAGGCAAGGAGAGAGGCAAATGCAGAATTCTTTGAACAGATCAGGCCTTTCCCAGCAGACATTACCTAGGGTTGACCTGGCTGACAGGAATGTTGAGTCGAGCAGCAATATCTTCTACTGTTTCATTGCCCTCGGAGATGATGCCGACACCCTTGGCAATGGCTTTGGCTGTGATTGGGTGGTCTCCAGTAACCATGATAACCTGAAATGCAAACAGACTGCCATGGAAGCCTTGCCTACACTGCAGAGCAGCACTGCCCAAAAGGCAGGGTCCCTTACACTGAAAAGGCCACACGTCTTCTGTTCTACTCGCAAGCACTAGCACAGAGCAAGTCTGAGGTACAGGCAGTAACCTGCTACCACTATGCGAGGGATTGAGGTGGATGGAAGACGAGAAATTGTTCATGTTGAGCTAATGGAGCCAGTTCTGTCTCCAGCCGATGCTTCCTTCTCATTTTAGTCAGTACTGTGGCACTCTAAGCCAAATCATGTGCTTTGGGACACCATGCTCTCAGCACCTGCCAGGGCCCTAGCAGTTTGGAGTTTCACTCATTTATCAGTTCATGAACACACAACCATTTGTATTTAACTTAGAAATTAAGCCTGAAATAGCAGTAGTTAAATCCTGATCAATTACTTCATCCACTCACATTACAGTAATACAAGAGGTCAAGAAAGCCCTTTATTTCCCCAGGTATGAAGTGAGGTGATTTTCAACCCAGGAATAAATTACCTTGATCCCAGCGCTTCTGCATTTGCCAACAGCATCCGGCACAGCAGCACGAGGTGGGTCAATCATAGACATCAGTCCTACAAAGCAGAGTTTGTCTACAGGGAAGTTCAGGTCGTCTGTATCAAACTGGAAGCCTTCAGGGAACTGATCATCAGGCAGAGCCAAGTGGCAGAATCCTGTAACACATCAAACCCACATTTACTCTGTTCCTACACATCAGGAGGCAGAGAGTGAACACTTACTGCTTCTGCAAACAGCTGTGCAAGAATAACAGGGCAGCTTAGTCAGAGGTTTAGCCAGGGCTGTTGAGACAGGAGTCACGCTCCTATCCTGATAACTACCAGCTGTGGCTAGGTGCCCAGACACAGCCTGGTTCCTGTGCAGTGGAATAAACCCAACAACACTGTGTGGTCCCATGAAGGTCCCAAATGCTTTGCTGCATTTTGATCTAGGTGACTTCGCTGCCGGGAGACACCAGACCCTGCAGGCTGCCTTTTAGATTAAAGGCAGGACTGTCCCTACATGGATTGCGGAAGTGACCTTATTTCTATGGTTACACTGCAGGAACAGAGTGACCCTTCACTTAATCTGTGAGGACTGCACGGGAACATGAAGGACAAATCTTTTCCAAGGTAATCAGGCTGCTTTTCCTTACCTAACACTCTCTCCCCGAGGCCTCCCAACTCAAGGTAGGCATTCTGAAAAGCATCTTTCATTTCCTCATCCAGTGGTTGCTCTTTGCCATGGATAAGAATAGTGCTGCAGCGATCCAAGATCCTCTCTGGAGCTCCCTTCATCACAAGCAAGTAACGGGATTCTGATGGATTAGCGTTTTTGTGGATAGACAGCTATGGGTAGAAGAAATGAATCTGCTCTATAAACATGTACTGTGAAGGACACAGTAATCAACATCAGTGTTCTGCAACTATGGCAGCTCAGGGCCATTCATGATATTCTGCTCTAGTTCTCATTTACCCATACTTTAAAGAGGTTTACAAACTAACGAATCTGAGCATTCTTTGGTATTAATGTGTAACTGCAAGTGTTGTAATGATCTGTTCTGTATTCAAGTGCCACCTGTTAAGGTCACGTCCCAGCAGTTCACTCCTATTCCCAGATTTGAGTTACTCCATGCTCTGTGCACTACTGCTACACAGGTTGAGAACATATCTGATCCTTTGTTAGCAGCTAACACCTTAGTGTCAGTGCAGCTCCCACACATGTAACTATAGTCTGTTAACTTAGATTTATAGAACAGTCTTCAAGCAAGTAATGGCTAGACAAGATGTGGGTGCCAGAACAAGTTTTGAGGCAAACAGTGCGCAAATTCGCACAAGTGCTTCACACAGCAGCTCCCCTTCCAAGAGCACACCTGCTTACCTGGTACTTGTTGGTAGAGTTAAATGGTATTTCCACCACTTTGGGATACCTTTCTCTCATCTGCTTGACAGAACCACAGCACAATTCAATGCATTTCAGAAGTGCAGACTCAGAGGCATCTCCTGCCACAGCTCGCTGAGGAAAAAAGACAACTATCAAAACATACAACCACAGAAGATTGGATATTTAAAATAGACTTTAAGAGTGAATTCATCACAGACCAGTCCCAACTTCTACATAAGACTATATGAAAGCAAAGAATAAATAATTCTATTATCTAGTGCCAACAAGTACCGCATTTCAGAAAGCCAGGCTTCCCATCTTAAGAGGGCAGCAGTCTTCTTGTGACAAAGTCAAGAAGCCTTTTAAAAGGGTTAGACAAAGTCACATAACCAGGTACAGTCAGACCAAGTGAGGCTGGAGGGTAAATTTTGAGAAGAACTGCTCTAAGTTGCTTGCCATGAAGAACAGTTACTGTGAGATGAAGACTGACTACATGCACACAGAAACACTTCCATGTGCCCCCCACTCCAAGATAACATCAACTTATCAGGCCACTGGGAGAAATTTGATCTGTCCCTTCCTCATAGAGGTTATCACTGGCAGAGATGGGGGTTCTCAGCCCAGGAGATCTGTATGTGCTCAATGCCCTGGTGGAGCTTTCTTTGCTGCAATTGAAACCAAGTATTTCTTGCCCTTCTGGTCTCTCTCTTTGTGAGCAACTTTTTTTTTCATTTCTGTACTACTTTTTGGCATCTAAAGACTTCCCTCTCCCAAGCCTTCCTTAAACAGGAAGAACTCCAGCTCTTTAACTTCAGGTCACATTTTGTAGATTTAAGATACAGTCAGAGGAGTGCTGGGGAAAAATAGTTTGTTCCATCATCTCTCTTACCATTGCATCAGAACACCCCTGGGAATAAGTTTACTAAGGAACATGACTAATACTTGACAGATTATAAGCACTGTACGGTTAATTTCAGCCTTGGCTGGGTCACAGTTCAGAAGGAGGAATGTGAACTGGTGCTATGCCAGCATTTGCACCAGCACTGAACTAGTGAAAGCTTAAGGAGACATGCCAGTGAGAGCAGACTGTCTCTAGCCAGTCTCCCACAACCACTGCTCCCCCTGCTCTGATGTTTACTTCTCCCAGCACCAGGTGTTTGTAGCTTTGAATTATACAAATGCCAGAGACAGCAATTCCTGGAACAGCCAGATACTGGGAAATGCCTAGGAAAGCTTTCTGTTATTTGCTAGCCCTATGTGAAATATCTGCCTCCCAAACTGAGTGTAGATGGTAGTGGATGGCAGCGATTGTGCTATGGGAAAAATGCCTTTTCAATCCCATCTCGCCTCCCCACAGCACACTTCCCCTAAGAGTGCTAGACTGCAGAAAAGGTTAAGAGTGGCAGCTACCTCTACTTGGCAGGTTCATGTGACCCACAGGATGTAATCTCACCACCATTATGAGAGGATGGTGGTGAGGAACAAGACCAACACTTTGTTTTGGGAACTCACCTTGAGAATTGGTACATTTTCCTGGCCAGCCTGAAACACAGCACGGTTACAGAGACCTGCAATTCTGGACAAAGCAGTCCAAGTGGCTGAGCTCTTGTCAAAGGAAGCACCTGGAAGAAGAGGAAGAGTGTCAAAAAGCCACCCCTCAAGAAGTCATATAAGCTCAAAAATCCCACAGGTTTAAGACCAAGAAACCTTTATCTCAAACAGGAAACACTCAGAGCATCACTGCATCTCTTTCATTCCTCCTCCCTTCCCAGATACTTGATGAGGAACTGATTATTTTAAGACAGCAGCAGTGTAAAAGAACGCCTCTGCTTTCAAGATTCCAGTAATGGCCATATCCAGCAGCAACAGAGGGACACAGTGACAAAGCCAAGAAATTCTGTACAAATAACACTCATTCAGAGGGCTTGAGAAAGGGATGCTGGGTTCTACCTCCAGCTTGTCTCACTTTATCTATCAACCCAGGAACTGGATGAAATAGCTCCCAAAGGAACAATGCTTAAATGAAGATACTCTCTCATTCTGGCTCTTAAGCTGGCTTTAAATGAGATGAATTGAAGAGACAGTTAACCGATAACCTAATATACTTTCCATGAAGTGAAATCTTCTAGGTTTACTTCCACTGCAGCCAAGCCAACCATTGCCAGGCCTAGGGCTTCCAAAAGATCTATTTATAGCTCATTACTTTGCATTAGTGTTAAATAATGTGGCTTTTTTAAGCAGTGGAGACAAGCACGACGTTTTGGACTGGCTCAGGACAGGGTGCAGCAGCACCACTGGAAAATATTTATGCTAATAATGTGTTGCAAACACAGCATTTCACAAGGTAGACAAAAGCTAGGAAACTCCTGAGTTTGGTTGTACTGAACAGTTCTGGAGAGATAAGCATTTCGCTCAGTTGTACAGCACACAGTTTTCAGATTCTTATCAACTAGGAGAAACTTCCTGCTAAAGACTTACATTCATAGCTGGCACTATGTAAACACAACCTGGATGCTCTGGGAAAACCCCTGTCCCAAAGGCAAACCATCTAGTTCCACATGGGAACTTGCCATCTACATCCAGCCTCAAGTCATTTTTATCAGGGCCAACACTTCTGCTGTCCATACTTTCAACAGACTTAAGATTAAGCAATTTCATCAAGATACATTTTAGCAAAGATAATCAGGTACTTTGTGAATATTTCTATGTACAGGACAAACATGTGGTGCTGGGGCTGAACATTTAAGAGGTTCAAATTCCAGTGGAGTAATTCTGCACAAAAGGCAGGCTAAACAGAGTTTAAGGATTAAACAGAATCATGGTACAGTGCTAAAGCTTTCTAAGTGTCAATTCAATTTTTTTATGCCATTCTAGACTGTACGTTAGAAATCCCTGCATTATGAACATCACTTGGACTGAAGAGCTACAAACACAGGTTCTTAGAAGTACCAGTGTCCAGGCAGGCCCAGAAAAAGCCATCTTTTAATGAAATGCCTCAAGCACAGCAAGGCTGTCTTACCACTCTGGTTCTCTGTAGTGTCAGCCTCATGGATCTGATTGTCAAACCACATGTGGGCAACTGTCATACGATTCTGTGTCAGAGTGCCTGTTTTGTCAGAACAGATGGTGGATGTGGACCCCAGGGTCTCCACAGCCTCGAGGTTCTTCACCAAGCAGTTCTTACGAGCCATACGCTTGGCTGTTAGTGTCAGACATACCTGGGGACAAGAAAGAAGATGTCAGGTTAGATGCACTTGTGCAGAATAACACTGCTATCCAACTCAATGTGTACATGGAATGACACCCAGCTTCCATGCCCTGCAGTGATTGCCTAAACTCCTTGCTCACCCTGACAGTGCAAAATAAACAGCAACACTTCAGCTCAGGTGCTAGGTTTAAACATTTTCCTCATTACAAAACCTCCAGAACAGGCTTCAGCCTCTTACTCCTCAGTGTATTAGGAAGGAAATAACATGCCTCGGACTAACATTTCAGTCAAAGTTGCCACCTCCTAACGATAAGAGTTCTCAAAATAGGTGAAGACAAGCCACATATGAGCAGGCCCAAATTAGCTGTGGTGATAAGGCTTGCAAGTTGCTGGGGTAGAAAGTGAGCAGCTCCAGCTCACTTTCTTGCTAGAGGCTGTTATCTGGTTCCAGTTCCCAACCACTCATTTCCTGGCTTGGTTGCTACTCTGCTTCCTAAGGCAGCATGGAAGCATTTTCTTCTGTCTACCACCACTCTCCATACACCTAAGAACACCTAGACACTCTCACGACCTCTCTTAGGGAAACCAAACTTAGAGAAACCTGTGACAGATCCCAGACCAAAAGCTGGGGCTGGAGTGAAGCCTGCTGGATCCTCTGCCAGCCCTTAAGGATCGGAAGGGTTAGTGTGCGTGTGGGTTTCTGATGGATGTAGCAGGAAAACCCCATATTGCCACAGAAAAAGGACTCCTAGTCTTGCTCACTTCAGCTGTATGGTGCCAAGCCTCTGGGCAGGTCTAACTTAGGGACTCATCCTTATGAGATAATTGCTGCAGAACTTGACGTTGATTCAGGAAATTAGTTAAAATACACTGAACTTATAAAGCCCAACCCTACACACTCACTTCCATTACTTCAGTGTTCACCTCTCTGAATGCACATTGAGATAAAGCACTCCACTTCCTTAAGGACCAAATTCAATCTTTTTTCCAACTTCACTCACCGTAACCGTTGCAAGCAGCCCTTCAGGGACATTGGCAACAATGATCCCAATGAGGAAGATAACAGCCTCCAGCCATGTGTACTCAAGGATGAGGGACAGGATGAAGAAGGAGACACCCAGGAACACAGCCACTCCAGTGATAAGATGGATAAAGTGCTCGATCTCCATGGCAATTGGAGTTTTCCCCCCTTCCAGTCCAGAAGCCAAACTGGCAATTCGGCCCATCACAGTGCGATCCCCAGTGCTAATGACAATGCCACGGGCAGTGCCTGGAAGAGGGGTGGGTTTGAGAAAACAAAAACAACACAGCTTAATATCCTGTAGGTGTGGAAGAGATGTCCTGGGTGGGCTTCAGCACAAAGACCCCATATTCAGAGCTGCAGCAGAAGTCCTGCCAGACACGTCTGACATTCCTACTTCCTGCAATTGTAGTACTTCATACAGATCTACCTCATGGTTCATGCTATGTTATCTGCACTTCAACATTTTTTACTTGTAATAAAGCAGGCTGGAAGACACACCACATAGCTGCTCCTCTGAAAGAAGCAAGAACAAAACACCCAGTAGTGCTGTGGAGTCTTTATCCATTCTAGAGTAGTGCAGTTGGAATGGGCAAGGACTTTGATGGGAACTTCCACCCTGATTATCTACACAGCTCAATATCATTGCTCATACTTCAGGGAAGTAGGAGACACACATACCTTCCACACAGTTGGTGGAAAAGAAGGCAATGTTCCTGGTCTCCAGTGGGTTCTCATGGGAGAAGTCTGGAGACCTGGTTTGAGGCTCTGATTCACCAGTAAGTGAGGAGTTATCCACCTACATGAAAGAGAGTACTTTGTCATACATGAGCAGACAGATGCCTACTAAGTACTTTCCCCATCCTTCTCTTCCACTCCAGCCCCCATTCACAGCATAGAAGACTTATTCATCCTCCTTCAGAATGAAGTTTCCTAACAGCCTGTCACTACCGTACCTTGCAACCATGTGCAGATATGATCCGAAGGTCAGCTGGAATTCTGTCTCCTCCTTTTACCTCCACTAGATCTCCAACTACAACACCTTCAGCATTTATGCTCATCTTCTCACCGTTTCTGACTACAAGTGCTTGCTGAAAGACAGTGAAGGAACAATCTGTGTCAAAAACAACTCGTAAGAAAAGGCTCAAAAGATCTGAGAATCTTTTATGCTGTGCTTCTACAAGGTTTCTACTAAGGTGTTTATATCTATGTTATTTAAGAAAAGTAAGTTGGTTTTTTTTCTTGATATTAAAGCTCCTTGTTACCATTGTGACAGTGTGACAGATATGATCCAGATTGTCCATGAAGGAATTCAAATTTTAGTGCTTATCACACCACTTACTGAACTCCCCAGACTACGGAGAAAGTGTTCTGTGATTGTTAACAAGCTGGTGGAACCCACAGGTTTTCAGGAACTACCTTGGCCTATTAGCATAGCTACTTGGAGCAGTCTCACAGATCCCTCAAAATTAAGAGCTAGTAACCCACATTAACAGCCCGGCCCTTGCAATTGGAGATGATGTTTAAAACAATTCATACTTTTGAACAAGCTATGGCTTGCCAGACAACAAGGAAATTATTTATTCCATACCTGAGGCACCAAGTTCTTGAAGGACTCCATGATCTTGGAACTTTTTGCTTCTTGGTAATAAGAGAAACAGCCAGTAATGATAACCACAGCTGCCAACACAATACCCAGGTACAGCTGCAAAGAGCAGAAAAAGTGAGTCAGAGGACAATCTGCCTGAAAGGCTTCCAGTTTGTCCAAATTAATTACCTGGCATTTAAGTGCCCCATCACAAACATGAAGGTACTTGCAGTCTCTGAACATTTTGAACACAAAGGCTGTCCACAAGCTAGTGTTGTTAACACAACACAAAGGAAGTTGCCTGTTCATTTCATTATGTGGAAGCACTCCAAAACACGTTAAGCTCACACATTGAATTTCCCGTGCTTATGGGAAAAGCTTCTGGACTGAATGCTTAAAGGAAGTTAATCTGCCTTGAGCCCAAAAGGCTGCTCAGCCTGCCTTTGAGGTAAAACAGACATTTTTACTTACATTATCGTTGTTAGGCTCCTCCTCCATCAAGCTCTGTATGCCATAAGCCAGAAAACACAGAATAGCACCAATCCAGAGCAGGAGCGAGAATCCTCCAAAGAGCTGCCGACAGAACTTTACCCATTCAGGAGTGGTGGGTGGGGGGGTGAGGGCATTTGGGCCATCACGAGCCAGGATCTCAGCTGCACGTGCAGAAGTCAAACCCTACAAGAGAGGTTCCTTTTTAGGCATTGTGGCAAGACCCAACTGCACAAGGTAGGTCTGAATTTGCTCAAGTTCTACCACAGCAACAAGGAGCTGCTAACAGAAAACAGAGATGTCCAAAGCTGCCAGGGTTCCACAACACAAGTGCAGGATGTGAGAGCTGAATGCCAGAACAGGAGCTAGAGGATGCTGAATGCTACTTGAGGAGCCTGCAGGCCATGGGCCACGAACACAGAGGAAGGGCAGGACAAGAGGTTACAGCCACAGACTTTGGAACAGCACAGCCCCATCCACCCTCATCAAATTATGGAACAAGTGAAAGCTGGAGGCCATAAAAGTGATGACATGTCGGAAGAACTTTCCAGGAAGTTCAGCTTTCAGAAGCCGAGATTTTGGACACAAAAATGGAAATAGCTGTACTGTTTTAAAGAGCAGACTTGATGCTAAATGCAATCATGCAAGAAATGCATTAAGCAAAGCAAACAACAGCAGAGGTATAAAACCACTGCAGTGCTTCTGCACTGGACTCTAAGGAAGCCTAAGATATTTTTACACCTCTTACTGCAGAAAGGCAGAATTTTAACTGGTACTAGCCATCATTGAGCGTCTGGGCATGTGCTAGCTCTCTAGACTATATTTGCAATATAACAAACATGTGTCCTCATTACATGCTCCTCCAGAAAAAAATAACACCAAGAATCAACTTGACCTTGAACGACTCAGAGGCAGATAACAGTGACTTTGTTAGAAGCAAAGTTGCTAAAGTATTGCAGTCAAGTTGTTCAGTGGGAGGATAAAGAGAAGTATTTGTGAATTCAACAGTTCTCCCAAAGCCTGAGAAACTTAACTGGAGGACAGGAGATTAAACACAAAAAGAAAAAAAATACCATGCCAAAATCAGACCACCCAGATCTCCCTTTGTGAAGTGCTCTGAGCTGTGGCTGTTTCTTTTCAGATCAGGGCAAAGAAGAAAGGAATACAATGTTTACCTACCCGATTCAAGTCTGTTCCATATTTACGATGAAGTTCATCAAGGCTCAGCTTGTGGTCATCCTGAAAGACAAATAGTTGGAAGAGAAAAGAATCTGAGAAAAGAGCTCAGCAATTCTACTTCCCACCCCAGGTTTCCTATCTGTAATGGTGTGATAGCAGGACTCTAGCTCATCCTTTCTGTGAAGAGAAATCTCAAACTCATTCTGGAATTCAGCACAGTCTAATCTTTAGCATTCTTGTGACTATTTGGGTACTTGAAAGCTTATTTGAAAAAGTCTGACTTTCACTCAGTGCAGTCCTTACACCCCCAGCAGATTCTGTTAAACCTCAGTGGGTGGGTTTTTTTGGGAGGTTGAGAGAGGAATGGAAAGAAAGGAGTTGGGAAGGTAGGAATGCACTGAAGATTAAACCTGTAATTTCACACATTTTTAAGTAGTGTTGCCATATTAAGCACGACTTTGGGGGAAGTGTTTCTTTCCCTGAAGAGGCTTCTTTTCATAGCCTGGCTATTTTTCAGTTGGACTGAGTTGGTTCAGAGCAGTACCTCACTTAAAAACTTGCACTGGAGGAGCAGATGCTTTAAGTACACATCTCTACTGAACACAGAATGTAATCTTAGAACAATATTTAGAACCCCCTCTTCCTAACAGAGGGGTCAAAAACAGTAAAGCACAGTCTCAAACCCATGGAGCAGAACCAACATCTGCATCACCTTTAAGGACAGCAGATCTAAGCCAGATGATGCTCACAGACAGATACAACATCATCTAGTTTGCACAGATGGAGATGGGAGACACTCCCCACAGCCTCAAACATGATTAGAAGGAATAACACTGAGGTCAGTCTGAGCAGAAGCCAGCAGTAAATGGAGCTGTACAGCCTCAACTCCTCAGCTGGAATGAAAACAGCAGTCCCACTCACATGACAGCACAATAAAGCCTGTAATGCTGCTATGCAGAGCTGAGGAAATACATCCATACTGTGCTATGGGTGTGCAGGCAAGCACAGACTTGGGTTCTGTGTCAAGTGCCTTTTGAGAAGTGATGTTGCCAGGGTCTACTGTATGCTTATATTGATGCTGAAACACTTACAGCACATCTGACTTGGGGACAGAGGGGAGGAGAAGGGAGATCAGCACCTTCAGTCACACCATACTGTCAGCACACTAACTCGTTTCTCTTTTAGTCAGGTTAGGGACAGGGCTTTGGGCATAGCAAACATCCTTAAAGCTGCTCTTTCTGTGCCCTGCACTCTTACCATCACAACTTCCTTTTTAAGTTCATCCATGTCCCTCTCCTTTTTCCCCTTCTTCTTTCCGCCATGCTCTGATGTAGCAGTGGGCTCATACTTGTCTCTTCCAGCCTGTAAGGGAAGATTCAGCATTATTAGAAACATCTTACAGTCAAATTCCACAGCAGCAGACATGAACTATACACACACAAGGCTGCCAGGCAGACAAAATTATTACAGTTTATTAGAGCTGTCCACCTAAACTTCAGTAAAGCCTCTGACACTGTTTCCTACAGCACTCTCTTGGAGAAACAGGCTGCTTGGATAAGCTTGTGGCTTGGACAGGTGCACTGTGTGCTGGGTAAAAAACAGCTAGAGGGCTGAAACAAGAAAGTGGTGGTGAAGAGAGTTACATCCAGCTGGCATCTGGCCACCAGTGGGGTTCTCCAGGCCTCAGTACTGAGGCCAGTCCTGTTTAATATCTTTACCAGTAATCCAGACAAGCAGATCGAGTGCATCTTTAGTCGCTTTGCAGATAATACTAAGTTGGGCAGGAGGGTTGATCTGCTGGAGGGCAGGAAGGCTCTGCACAGGGATCTGGACAGGCTGGATTGATGAGCTGAGACCAACAATACAAGGTTTAATAAGGCAAAGTGCTGAGTCCTGCCTTGGCATCACAACAACCCCAGCCAGAGCTACAGGTGGGGAGAAGAGTGGCTGGAAAGCTGCCCAGTGAAAAGGACCTGGGGGTCAACAGTGGCTCCACATGAGCCAGCATGTGCCCAGGAAGGCCAATGGCATCCTGGCCTGTGTCAGCAACAGCGTGGCCAGCAGGTCCAGGGCAGTGATTGTACCCCTGTGCTTGGCACTGGTGATGCTGCACCTTGAGTGCTGTGCCCAGTTCTGGGCCCCTGACTGCAAGAACGACATTGAGGTGTTGGAGAGTGCCCAGAGAAGGGCAACAGAGCCGGGGAAGGGTCTGGAGCACAGGTCTGATGAGGAGCTAAGGGAGCTGGGATTGTTGAGCCTGAAGAAAAGGAGGCTCAGGGGAGACCTTACTGCTCTCTGCAACTCCCTGAAAGGAGGCTGTAGCCAGGTGGGTGCTGGTTTATTCTTCCAAGAAGCGACAAGCCAAGGGCAAATTACCTCCAGTTGTGCCAGGAGAGGTTTAGATTGGCTGTTAGGAAAAATTTCTTCATAGAAAAGGCTGTCAAGCCCTGGAATAGGATACCCAGTAAACTGGTTGAGTCACCAGCAGTATTTAAAAGATGTGTAGATGTGGCACTTGGAGAGATGGTGTAGTGGTGGACTTGGCAATGCTGGGTTAGCAGTTGGACTCAATTATTCTAATGGTCTTTTCCAACCTACATGATTCTATGACAGTTATGCCACTACATTAAATAAAAACAAGCTAGTGAAGAGAGAAGTCTGCTTGGTATCATACCCAATACACAGACTAGACTCAGACATTGTGCAAGCCTAGCAAGGAGGTAAGCAAGCTATACACTATTCAGGCAGTCTTGACATGTGAGCCCTGGCTCAAGCTGAAAAAGTGATGAAGAGCAGAAGAAACCAAGTCCTGAGAGCAAACGTATGTTTCCTTCAGGACATTAACTCCTTCTCCTCCCTCCCAGCCTTCCACATCCTCTGGTGAGGAGCAGCCTATCAACTGTAGATAAATAAGAGGTGGTACCTCTGCTGGTCTATTCTGGGGGCTAAGTTCCAACACTTTCATTCTCAGTTTGGCAAACTAGCTGGCCAGTTTACACAACAGGAATCTGCTTTCAATTTATGGCAGTTTGAGCAGCAAGAATGGTATACAAAGTAGCAGTACACTTCTGCAGATTCAATCTGCGCTTAGTCCTGCTTACACCTCACAGAGCAAATGATTTGCTTAAAGCCTCTTTATTCAGTAGGATTTTTATTCACTTTTATTATGGTTAATTCTACATGAAATCACGCAAAGATTTAGATCTAATCATAATGGGGTAAACAAGCATCTAAGGACAAACAAATGATGACTTAGTGCACATAAACATCACTTAATCTTCTGTTCCCTTCTGTGTGGGACCAATTACATCCCCACACTCTGCCAAGTTTTATGTGATGAGATTTTCACCTAATAAGATCCCTGAGAAGAACTTTAAGATGAAACAGCACTTAGTGGCACCAGAGTCAAATCTTTAACGAGATTAAGAAAAAGTTTCAAAGGCATTGCCTTGCTTGCTCTTTGCATGAACACCTCAAACCACGAACTGGACTCCTGAGAGCTGGATTCCTGAAAGTGACCTGGACACAGGAACTACTGTTTGCATCCAAGACCTGTCCTGATGAGCAGCTACCACAGGAAATTATTATCTGTTTTGAGAGAAGTACAAACCAAAACCAAAAGTGAAACTGCATTAAAAAAAAAAAAAAAAGGATGACCATTACTTTTCTGAAAGAACCCATCAGTCACATCTAGACAAGGGTTTTTTTTACTGTGCTGAGAAAGCTCTGTGTGCAACACTCTGGCTACGTGTGTGACTGTAGCTGCATAGTCACATGCACAGAAGTCTCCCCTTGCCCTACTCAGTAAAGGCAAGCTTTGCATGCCACCGCGAAGCTGCGCAATGGAAACGGTTTTTAATAAGTACAGCAGAGCAAAGCTATTTGCTTCCACTGATCCAGGAAAAGGACACAGAACTCCAGACTGTCAGCATTCCTGACATTCTCTTCCCTGCACCTAAACTCCCATTTCCCTTCTTAAAAAAGTGAAAGCCACAGGTACTTAAACCAGCAAGGTCCTTGCATTCCTGCATCACAGGAATTTGCCACAGGGCAATTCACAAAAAGCCACCATCAAACATCTCTCTTCTTCAGTCTCTGAAGGAAACAACTTCGACTTCTGCTGGAGCTATGGCAGACAAGTCCAAACACGGCCCTGCACAAAACACATGCCTCTTGATTGCTGCTTGATACGATTCCTAATGAAGGTGAAGGAGCTAGTGCCTTGTCTGACTACCACTCCATCACCTCCAGCTTCACCCCTTATCCACAAGAAAAACTTGGCAGCTTGCAGGTGGTCTAAAAACCTCCTGGTTTTTTGAAACTACTGCGAGAAATACAGTTTCTCACTGGGGGCAGTGAATAACCCAGGAATATAGGAGTGCTTAGGCTTTTTCAGCTGCAGCCAAATCAATCTACAAGTGGGCAAACATGAAAGGCTCATTGCCCTTGTTCAAGCATGATTTGCTTTAAAAAAAAACAGCAACCAAAAAAAACAAACCCAAAAACCCCAGCGATCAGCTCCAGTCAGAACAAAGAGTGGATAGAGTTACTTGTTTCTTTAAGCACCCAAGTATTTGGGTCTTAATGGAGTCTATCGTACAGAGGAGCTCAGCAATTCCCCAGCTTGGAAAAAAAAAAAAAAAAGCACAATACTTTCAGTACTTTCCCTCTGTTGCTTTATTACTACATCCCACCCTTACTGAAAAGGTAAGTAGGTAAGTCAGGAGAATCAGCTTCAGCTCTTGTTACAGGATCATTTCATGCAGAATCTGAACTTCCTGCTCAATCATTCAAATCTGAACTTGACACACGCATCAGAGTCCAAGTCCTGCCCCTGTTCTGTGCCTCCGGGGCCATTGCCTCCCTTCCTGCAAGATGAGCCCAATCAGTTCAACAAAGGCTTGTGCTGGCTGGGCTGCCAGGGGAAGAGGTTTTCATCCCACCTCGGCGCTGTAGGATTTCCCTGCTCTCCCCTTCTTTTCCTGTTATACAAAGAGAAGAAGGCCTGTGGTACTCCACATCCACATCTTATCACGATTTAATCACATGGCCTGAACACAAAGGAAGGTCTGTCTCATCAGAAATGTCACCCCTGTTCCTTGACTTAGCCCAAGAACTGACTCATCAAAACTGCCTCAGAAAAAAAACAATGCTGCTTCTTTTTTTTCCATGCAAGATTTATTCTTTTTCCACTGGCTTAAGCACAACATTTGTACACACCAGTGTAAGAAGTTTTATACATCCCCCAGAAAATCCTATTGTCTTCAGCTACAGCTGATGATTTTCCGCTCTGGACTAATTGAGCCATTCATGGCTGATGTTCTCAATACAAGCCATGATTGACCAGGAAACAGGAGGGGTACAAATTAGCAGACAAGCTCAGAAGTACCCTGTTCTAAGATCACCTAATCCAACAAGAAATGTCAAGTAAAAGCCAAAACAAATTATGCAGTCTCTGGAGGCCTGGTCTGTTTTACTGCTTATGTCATTATAATCAATTGTGCAGAGAAAACAGAAAAGTTACTGTCCTGCTGCCTTATGAGACAGTAAATATATTAACCAGATGAGTCATAAAACTTACTCCGCCTATTGGACTGGAAACTCTGTTCCATGACCCTATGTAATCCTAGCAAGAGATGGAACGGCTTCTTTGGATCCCTCTTACTCCCTCCCAAGAGCTGCCTTCAATCTCCTATCTTGAATCAAAAATGTAAACCGCATCAATTGATCACTCTCAGCATCTAGGACAGTACAAGGCAGTTTTTACTCAACAGCTAGTAATTGCTAATTGTGCACTGTCTGCTGCTTCCCAAATTATGAAAGGACAAGCTCTTCTCCCAAGAGAAGAGATGTAAACCTAATCAGGTTTTTAATAATCAGGATAAAACAAGGACCATCCACACACCTTAAGCCCTGTCTGGGTATTAGGACAAACAACTCTACTGCTCTGGAGATGTGTGAAGACCCAAGAGCAGAGAGGGCTTTTCAAATGTCATCACTGCACAGCTGAGTAGCCCAGCCTGGGTTTTTCGGTGCTGTGCCAACTACAAAGAGTCACCTTCCTCACTTCTTCGCCCGTAATAAATAGTCATCATAACTCCAGACATCTCTAGTAGTTGACAAACACATCAAGATGAGTGAACAGGAGCCAGTTTTCCCCTAGACAAGCTGGGGAAGGCTACCCCTTGGAAAGGCCTGGGTGAAGGATGAGCTGCAGTTTTCAGCAGATCAGGATTGGAGTGGGTTGTACAGCTCACCTCACTTGCCAGAGGCCCCGGTCCATGTTCCCCTGTTTTTCCAGAAACCCGTGCTGATTAAGCCCAGGGTTTTCTTTGGAAAAAGGACTGTCTCTAGCTACAGTAATAAAAAGTGAACTGCCATAAAATAGCCATAGTAATAAAGGAATGAATAAGATGGGGGAAGGGGAAGGTAAATATATAAGATTTTTCTTTAATTGCACCAGATAAGGATTGCTTTGATTTGCATTTTTTCCCCTCAGTTGGTTCCATTATGCGATAAACCTTCCTAGTTCCTGACACGGGGAAAAAGCCCTTAACTGGGGTTCAAGGAAATCTGAGCTACCTAAGAGGTGTTTCTGCTCCACACAAGAGCGCTTGATCACAGCATCCAGCTTCAAAAAGTCTTCACTACTGTTTCCAACAGTCTTCACACACACTTTTCTTTAGTTAGAAGATACGATTTGAATTAAGGACATCTCCTCCTCGTGGCCTTTAGGGCAAAGCTGACCTCCAGAAGTGACCCCAAGCACACCACCAACTCCACGCAATGCCCGCACAGCGAGGGAGATGGAGTGAAACATGCTGCTGTCTACCAACAGCTTCCAGACAGCTCTGAACAGGAATGAAATCCAGAGTGCTTTCCTCCACTAGCTACACACACCCCCCCTCGTTGGATAATGTGCTTTTTGGGCTTCGTAGCAGCAGCTGGCCCTTCCCTTGCCCCATTACCATTTAAAGTAAAACAGACTCAGCTTCACAGCCACAGAGAGAAGAAACTTGTTTTCTCACACTTACGCTCCTTTTTCCTCTTCCATCCCGTGCACCCATGGGAAAGAAGTTTCCCTTTTGGGCACCCTAACTCAGGGCAGGCACATGCTGCTCAGTGTTGCATCCACACTCCGCCTTTTTCACTGCCTCGCTCTCCCACATGCCCGGTTTTCCAGGGGGTCCCCAGTCATACGCACCCATTCTCAGCGCCGAAGGAGCAAATCTTGTGACTTGCTAGCAGAAAGCATGAGGCAGCCCTATTATCCCAGCTGAATTATCCCTTGTGGCGGCGCTTCAGTTTCAGGCTAATTGCTTTATTATCCATGCAACCTCCGAAATCTGAAGTGGAGCAAGACAGCTCTCTACATTGGAAGGTGTTTGTACCTTTCCTTAGTCCCACCAAGGCAGGCAAAGCCCCTGAAGCCTTTTGTGCTGCAGTCCTGCATACACACAACTCAAAGGCTGCTCTGATCATTTAAAAGATTCAGAATACTGCGCACACTGCCAGATCTCTCCTCAGTGTTTAATCTCCTAGATGAATTTTACTGTCCATACAGCCTGTTGCCTACTGGACTTAAATACAACAGGCTGGGCTGCCAAGCAACAGAAGAACTTCCTTAGGAAAAGAAACCCCATACACAGAACAAGTGCTGAAAGCCCACCCCACGCACCCCATTTTCCAAGCAACTCTCCATTCAGCCATGTTCTTGCAGCTCTCCCTACTACTCATGCAGTTATGTCAACATTGCTGCTGCTGTACTGCACCGATGAGGACAATACAAAGTCAAGTCAATGTTTGAACAGCGCTTGGGAAGCACAGAACACCTGTTGGCAGGGAGCAGGCTACCACCGCTGCCATGGCCCTGCACGGTCAGTCTCTCCTCAGGAAGCAGAGAAATCAGGGAATTTTACAGGAATGCGTCTAAACCAAAAGTAAGCAAGAACCTACACACCTCCAACTATACAAGACATACCGGGAAGGATTCGAAGGGAAAAAACAAACATCCAAGCAACAAACCCCAGAAACTAGTCTCTAGTTTTCTGACATAAAATGAAATCAGAGCAAGCCAAGAGGTGTTTCTGCTCCACACACGGGTGCTGGAGCACAAAATCCCCCAATAGCCTTCACATGCACTTTTCTTTAGTTAGAAGATACGGTCTGAATTAAAGACTTCTCCTTCCTATATGAGTAGAAACAATGCTGATCCAGGGGCAAAAACCGCTGCAGGAACCGCACAGCCTTCTGCGCCAAGTTATCGCCCCAGTGAACAGGAGACCTCAGCCGTGTCCGCCTCTTTTCTGCCACCGTCTCCCATCACACGCTCACTGCTACCAACAGGCAAATCAGCCCTAATAACGCTGAGGGCTCCCCTTCTCCCGCCCCCCCCACGCCGGGCCCTCGTGTCTCAAGGAAAGTCTAAAGTACTCTCAGAAGCCCCGGGAGCAGCCGCGCTCCCTCCCCAGCTCCGCAAGGCCACCAGATAACACCAGCCCCGGGGACGGTGGGACGAGAGGCCCCTCGTCGGGGAGACACGGCCTCCAGGAGGAGCCGGGGGCTTTGGGACGCCGGCTCCTCGTCCCGGGCTCCGCCACGCCCTCGGCCGGCTCTTCCTTCCCGCGGGCGGCGGCGGCCCTCGCACGTTGCTGGGGCTGGCGGCACCGGCGCCGCTCGCCAACGGCCGCGGCCGCCCTCGTACCCGGCCCGACGTGGCCGCCCCAGCCCGGCACACACAAAGCGCAGCCTTGCCGAAGTGAAAGACGCACCGGCCACCGTCCGATTCCTTGAATTTCCCACTTCCCGCCCCGGCCCGGCCCCGCCGCTCACCCCCTTGCCCATGGTGCCGGGAGACTGCGCGCGGGTCAAGCGACGGGGGGCGAGGAGCGGGGCTCAGCGGCGCCACGTGTCCCGGCCGGCGCAGGTGCGGAACAATAGGAGCACCCCGGCCGGCGCGCTCCTTCCTCTTCTTTCTCCTCCGCCTCGGCTCCTCGCCTTCGCCGCGCCCCCCTCTGCCCCCGCCCGGGTCGTTCCTCTCCGACGCCGCAACCGCGCGCAGCTCCGGCCGCCGGGTTCCCGCCGCATAAAGAGCCTCGCTCCGCCGCCACGCCCAGCCCGTTGTGGCACCACCCCCTGTGCGCTGAAAGGGCGTGAACGGGGCGGTGCTGGGGGAGGGGACAGTGCCTGCGGCCGGGACTGGCGAGGAGCAGCGCCCGAGGGCCCTTCCGCCGTCCCGGGTGCATGTCGGGATGGGGCGCTCACCTTGTGGCTCGCCCGGCATGCCCCGGCCGCGCCTCACCGGGGTGAGCGCCCCTTCCGCGGCGCCGCCGCCAGGCCGGGGCTCTCCAGGCGCCTTTCCCGCCGCCCCTGCGGGGCCTCGGCTCTGTGGCCGCCCGGAGCCCCCAAGTGCTGGTGCCCCGCGGGTTTTGCCGCCGGTCGCTGAGAGGCTCAGGAGCCCCGGTGCTCCCCGTCCACCCACGCTCTTTGTGCTGGGCATGGTCCCTGCCGTGCTGCCAGCCTGCCCGAGCCGCAGCGCGCTCCGTTCCTGTCCCGCGGGCGATGCTCTTGCCGGAAACCACTTCTGTGGTTCAGGAGTCGGTGAAGAGTTTGGGGGCAGCGTTCTGTGCTCTCTGCTGCTCAGGGAGCCCGGCTAGGGGACCAAGTTTGGCTATGGTCATCCTTCCCTTACCTTTCAAATTCTGAGACAGATGCACAAATTAGGACTTTGTGTCTGTTCACTTTGTTGGGTTTTGGGGTTTTCTTGCAGAAGTTTGTCGACTTTGCTTTTACTTCTGTCTAGATTTTCTGGTAAAGAAAATGAGCTGATGCTCTTTTTTATTCTTGATGGCTTAGTAGAAGCCCTGGAACCCTGTATAAACTTGAAAATGAGAAAGTGTTTCAGGAGGCATCACCTGCTGAGGGTCCCAAAAATAGCTGTGAACTTTCTTGGGAAAGAGGAACATAGTTAGAGCACTTCCCTGCTTAGTATGGCTAGAAACCCTTCCACAGGAGAAGAGAACTGAATTCAAGTCTTAAACATCCTGCACAAAGAGCTTGCTCATCAAACTGTCCACGGAACCATGGACTCTTAGGGGAATATCTGCCACTGCAATCATGTTTATTTAAACAATCATGTGTAGAGGCACCACACTGGTGGTGGGCTTGGCCCTGTCACTGCTCCCTAGACCAGCTTTTAGAGCTTCTGATGGATCTGCTGTTTGCAGATGTGGGACATGCTCCATTGTTGTGACTCCAGCTGGACTTGGAAGCATCTTGATCGCTCAGTTCTGAGATGCTTCTGCAACAGAACAAACTGAACATGAAAGCAAAAACCAGCAGTGAGATCAGATGCAATTCTAGACAGCAGGCCAACATTTCAGAGACACTTTTTAGTTGTTTGCATAAGCTCCATCTTGGAGCCTCTCATGGTCATTATTAGATCTGGCACTGTGTTGACAGCTCCTCAGATGGGAGGCTGAAGCTTTTGGTTTACCTAGAAAACACCTGGACAGCTGTCTCCCTACCAAGCTGCACCAACCCAACCCTGAGGCGACAGAGAGCTTTCATTACTTACCCTTGATATTTTCTTCTGAAATTTCCCAGGAAAGGCTTGGCTCTTGCCTGAGGGTGGGGAGAAGGGGATAAGCATTAGGAAGTGGGTCAAAATTCCAATGCCTGAAATCACCTATTAGTTTCATTTTCACTCCTCAACAGCATTTTACTCCTGAACAGCAATGCACCATACCAAACTTGGCTTTCTTTCTATGTGGCAGTGAAGAAACATCATCAATAGGACACTAAAAGAAGACCTCCAGACCACTTCTGCACTACATTGCCCCTTGAAGTGCCACCTAACCAGTGTAGTTGATTTGGCACACTATCGATTTGACCCATCTTTTCCTTGGGATAGTTGATGCATTGTCATTTCTGCATCATACAAAACTGTAGCATGCAGCTGTGGTGCTGGAAACCTGGATTAATGTCCCAGTGTCACTGTCAGTGTTTTAAACAGAGAACAAATCCATACAGATCAAAAGAAATTTTATTACATCAAACCAGGCAGGGAGTGTAATGTTCTGTATTGGAAATGCTTGCGTTCTCTTTCCGTAATAGGTATCAGTGAGATTAGCTTAAGAAAAATCAGGACAGCTCTGTTTTCAGTATCTACAAGCAATTACAAACTCTTTGAGATCTTGGCAGGGTGACTGAGAAGCAGAGATAACATACAGGGAACTTCACTCCTGCCAGCAGGTGAAATCCCAGGCAGGCTTTGATACCTGAAAATTCCTGCTCTTTGGCTTTCGTGTTCCACTCCAGGTCATCCCAGGACTAATCTTGAGTCCTTACTTTGCAGATCTGCAGCCATACATTGTTTTCCCCTCAGACAGCAGCTGTGGTGTGGCTGTGGGCTGCTGCACAGCAGTCGAATTCCAAAGGGTAGGTAGCATGGGATGCATTGAAAGGAGAAGGATGAACCTTAGCTAAGCAGTGCAGGGCATTGCCTGCTGCTGTGGACATCACAAGACCCTCCTGCCACATTTTCTACTTTGAGAAGCAGGGATTGTTTTACAGCAGGGAGTTTTATTATGGCCATTTTCAGAACAGGAGAACAGTCACAGTGAGGTAAGGCCAGCATGCAGGAAAGCTTTAGCAGGTTCCAGTTAAGAGGCCAAGGGTCTGAAAGCCCTTTGCTCCTGCTGCTAGATATGACAGCTTGCTCTCAAACATATTCCTTCTTCCAGTAATGGACTCTGTGTAGCCTGACACAGAGAAGCAAATCTTCTTTACCCCTTCACACCTGCTGCAACCTAGGGCTGCATTTGCTGGGAAAACTAGGATCCCACCAGTGGATAGTCCCCAGAATAGGAAAGAGTGCTATCTCTCATCTGTATTTTCTTTGTGTGACATCTCCACCACAAGTTCTCTGTCAGTGTGCTTCAGAGAAGTGGTCAAAAGGGGTTCATGCTTTTTTGAAGACCACCCCCCTTCAGAGGGGAAACAGAGATGACAAGGTGCATGAAGTGGTATTTCTATCGACCTTCCATCTGTAATTACAGGCCTCCTACCCTCTGCTGTCTTGTCCCCTGCTTTAATGAGATCATTTTAAGAGATAAGGCAGTAATTCCATTAAAAGGGGGGGCAGGGGGAACAATATGTAACTATTGGGTGAGCAAAGATCAAGATCCACTAAACCCTGTCAGGCTTGGCTAAGCTTCCGGCATGTTTTTTCCCTCCCCCTGGCTGAGGGATTTTGCATTTTTGACAGTATTTCCTATTTTTCTGAAGCCTTCCAAGTCATTCAAAAATTGTTGTGTCACAAAAACATGCCAAAGGCTCCTCAAAGGCCCAGAGAAAATGAGGGCTCCAGCCTCTACCACTGCATATAAATAGATTCACTTTCCTGGTGTCAGGACTGCAGAGGCAAAGGGCACAAATACACAGCATTCCCGTCATTGCGAGTGCCTCAGTGCTGTGCCTGCACAGAATTCCTGTGCACTTGGCACTTCCGTAAGTGGGAACTCAGGCTGCTCAGCCTTTCTCTGGACTAAGCTCAAAGTCCCTCAGCCTGAGGACTTAAATACTGTGGATCTTTTGTGTTTTCCCAGAGAGGAGGTGGATGGAGGCTTACAAGAGTCATGCAGTGAATCAGATCCATGTGTGGGATTTAGGGGAACGTGGTTCCTGTCTGACTGCTAGGAGGTGGGGTTTTACCTCTGGTTCACAGATCCCCAAAGACTACTTGGAGGGGCGCGATGCTGTGAGAGCACAGGGAAAAAAGCCATTGCCAGTAGATTGAAATACACAATTCAAGGATTTGTGCTTCTCCAAGAAAAATGCTTAGGAACCCACAAATCAAAAAAAGAAAATAAAGGATTAATATCTTACTCTGAACAAATCTGTAACATGCATTTAACTGACACTTCTTTTTTAAAGCCCATACTCATAATCTATCATTCCAGTTTTAGTCACCAACACTGTTATTAATTCACCCTTCTTTGCCAGTGAGTTATCTGGGAGATAAAGCACCTTTGAAATCTCTAGACTCCCTGGAACCACAGTGTATATCTGGTTGTGCACTTTGCCATTCCAGAGCAGATAAACTGAGTGCCATGTAACTTATGCCTGCTCTGGAAATCATTTGAGCACTAGTAGCTGTATGGGAATAAATCAAAAAGAGCATAAGGTTTAGCCAAAAATGTCTGCATGTACTCTTTTTTACTTTTTTTTTTCTCATTTTCTTCCCATTTACATCTCCCTGTATTCCATGAAGGGAGGTGGTTGCATCTAAGTATAGACAAGCTGGTGAAAAATGCCAGATTTTCTTTTCAATCCATACTTTGACTGTTTTCTGCCTAACTGTGAGGACAAGTGGGTGTGTTGATAAGTAAAAGGGAGTTGAAGATTCTTGCTGTAGGGTGGACAAGGAGAAGAAAATAAAGTATGTGTTGCCATACTAGAAACAGCTCTCTTTCGCATTTCACTATCTATGGAAATATTTTCAAATATACAGAAGGCATAGATAATGTTCTACTGAAAATTTTCATTAGAAAAAGATGGTGTTTCTAAGGAGAAACACCCTGAAGTCAGGATGTGCCCAAGTCCAAGCTCTGCTCTCTCCACCTGCCTATGGTGCAGCCTTCAGCTGCAATATGCTGCTGCATCCAGCATTTCAGGTGAAACACTGCAGAGCAAAAGCTTTCATAGACTGAGGTTTGTTCACCTGCCATAATGCTTCATTTTCCAAGGCTGGTGTTCTCTGGGTTGTAGAGCTCCTTTCAGCAGGACAGCCCGAGGTGTTGGAGTGAGGAGAGCAGCCTGACAGGGACCCTTGCTGGCTGCAGCCTCAGAGGCCAAGGTCAGCACGGAGCTCACTGCCTTGTCTGGGCACTGATGGCCAAGTAAGGGTGATGGCACAATAATTAAGAGCCTTCTAATACCTGATCTGGCCCACTGGAGGCTGTGCCTTGCTTGCCCACACCTTATGCAGCCAATAAGGGTACTAAAGCTTGGTGTTCCTGGTAGGAAAGGAGGATACTGGCTGGAACTTGTTGATCTGAAATAGCCTGAATGTGACAAGTTTCTAAGCAAGCTACATAAGCCATCAAATTGACAGGGTGTTGGGGGAGAACTGAGAATATTCTTCCCAGCATGACAGGGATGGATTTTCTGGAGGTGGCTGCTTCTTTTCCCGTACAAATGATTACTTTAAGATAATAAAAAATGAACAATATGAGTTTGGGCACCTAAGGCCTTAAATAGCCATGTCTTTAATTTTCATTTAAGTCTGCATCCATGAATAAAATATTTGATATTGTTCACTAGACAACCGAGTTCTGCACAAGATGTTCAGTTTGGCCCCAGTTCATCAAAACACTTAAGTGCTTTGCTGAATCAGGGACCTGCCTCTCATTAGAGCAGGCACTTTTTATTCAAGGAAGGAGAGAGAGCATGGTGCAACCTTACCTCACTGTGTGGGCTCTCTGGACAAGTGTTGCACACAGTAATTTGTTATGGATTAGGACCCTTGTTTTTAAGGCCCAGGCTCCCACTCTGAATCTTCCACCAGACACATTTTTCAGCTGGTTATCAAACTGTCATGGCAGTGCTTGAGCTTTGGGAAAGCACTGATTGTTGAACACTGATTTGTTGCAGGTTTTTTTTTCCCTGAATAAGGGAAATTCTTCTGTACAGCCTCAGGATAAGAGAGAAAGGTTTGATAGTATTGGGCTCTGAAATGGAGTCACTTGTTATGCAGGTTCACTTTTATAAGAATCCAGCCCCCATTAAGATTTCTGCAGAAGTAACAAAGTCAAGTGTTGTGATAAGGCAAATACTGCAGAGCAGATATTTTAGTAGTGCCTGAAGTGTAATTGTCTACAAAGCACCATGTGGTAAGAAGAAACCAAAGTACTAAAAGGTGTATCCCCCAGGTACATGCCTCAATAAGAAAGAGGGAATGTAATCTCATCATTCAGGAATCTGACACTGCATGGATGTCCCCAAAACATCCATCAACATTCTCAGGGGAAAAGCTTTGTCTCACTACCACAATCCCCTGGCTTTTCCTTTTGCTGCCCTGGCATTTCCCATGTCTCCCAGCAGCTAAGTGGGTTCAAGTGCTATGGACAAACACTGAAACAGGTTGGAGAACCGGTCCCACTTGAAATAAACATGCAGAAAGCATCCCCCCCATTTTTTTTTCCCCATGGAGTCTTTTATTTGGAGATCTGCTCTTACACAGAAACAGCACAAGGCAGCATTGTCACAGTGTGGGGGAGAGGAGCCCCCAGGTTTGCTGGTAATCAGATGTAGTTCCTATAGCTTATAATGGCCAAGTCTTTCACTGTTAGGAAAAGCATCCTGCCCACCTGGAATTACTGAGGAAATGCTCTTGTCTTCCTGAGGAACAGAGGCAGGGCCTCAAGTAGGATCCCCTTGGGGTCCTGCAGAAGTGATAGAGTTGGGGAAGGGGCAGTGAAACACACAATTCTCACCCCACATTGGGTTTGGGACATTCTGAGTATAGTCCTAATCCCTGACACTCAGAAGTACTGCTTACTCCTGGAATTTATGTGCAGATAAATTGGTTGTCATCTTAGCTGAGATGCACAGGAATCTAGGAAAGAGCAAGAATGTCACCTACACCAGCCAGAGCCAGCCAGGTTGGTGGTTAGAGGGTGCAGGCTCACAGTAGTTCTCCTACACTGTGCTTGCAGAGGGAGTTTTGTACCCTGGGAAACTCGAAACCCATTTGCATGATTGATGTTTAAATATACAGGGCTACTTCAGGACAATGTAACTTGGGGAAAAGGATGATTTTAAAAAGGCTTTGAAATGGACAAGATAGCTCCATAAAATCTTCCACAGCATGAGATGGAAAGCCAGCAAAAATAAACTTCACCAACAAATACATTTAATTCCAGCTCTTGTGGTGGGAAAATAAAACAAGAGAACTGCCAGAACAGTAGGTTGCAGTCCATGGCATGAGTGCATTGGTATCATTATAGTCTTGACATGAGCAGTTACCCTTATTAAGAAGTGCATATTCAGCAGCAAAATTGTTCTGTCAAGATGGGCTGTAGCCCAAGGATGTGTTATATTCCCAGTACTTACTGATCAGAGCAACTCAAATAGGCATGAGCAAGCAAAACACTGACCAGCTATAGATTTTTTTGCTTCAAGTCTTCTTTAGAATTTTAATTCTGTAACAATTTAATTATGTAATAAGTCCTGTTTGCAGAAAATCTTTCTCCTCAAGGTTTTTTAAATCTCCCTGTTTGCACTCATCACTGTTCAGGGGCAAAAGAAAAGAGCTGCTTATCAACACAATGTAATATTACCCCATGGAAAAAAGTAAGAAAATTAATTAGAAGAGAATTGCTGAGTGAGAGGGAGAACTCAGATGACAGGCATAGTTGACAAGGTCACTGGCTTTTACAACGGCGTCATTTTAAAAATTTTGTGCCTACATGTTCAGAATCCAAACAAGAAACCTTAAAAAGTAGCCTCAACTAGAAGTAATTGAGAAAGAACGTGCACAAACCTGCAGTTTCACCTGTGCTGTGGATGAAGTTCACTAGATCTGTAAAAATTAGAGCAAAGTCCTAGCAAGTGTTGTCAATATTGCTGCTTACTCTGCATAAAGACCAGAGGACACAGAGGCTCTCACACTTGAATCAGCTTCAGCATGTGTTGCAAAGAGAGGGTTTGAATGGGCCGTGGGCACTGGTGTATGACACACTCCCAGGAGCAGGGCTGGACACTGCCAACCCAGCACCCCTTCGTGGCCAGGGTGAGCACAGCCATGGCCAGAGTGCAGGGCAGTGCAGAGCAGAGCTCGTTGCCTTTCCAAAAGCTCCTGCAGAGCAGTGATGGCTCAGGCTAAAGCCAGAGAAGGCCCTGCATTATCTCCTCTGGGCATGCAGGTCACATAGTCTGTGTTGGCAGGGCAGAGCCAGTGCCAAGGGCAAGCTCTGGGGAGGATGCTGCTCCATTGCTTCCTCCACCCCCTCTAGCCTTGGGGCTCTTTGCAGGCCAAGGGGATTTACAGCCTGTGCTGAGATGGCTACAAGGCTACTCCAAGTGACATATCCTGATAGGCTGGTGAGTTATAACTTTCAGGCTGCTCCAGGCACTCCCCTGCACCATCAAGGCACCTCAGCTGTCCCTCTGTGCATCTGAGGGGAACACGGTGGCAAGTCCCTTCTTGTGGGGCCACCCATTGTGCCCAGCAGACTATCATGCAGCTGTCACACTCTTCTGGCTGCCCTAGATAAGAGTTGCACATAGACCAGAGGAGTGATAGCTCTGTCTGAGGGATTACACCCAGATTAGGAGAAATTGGTCCTGTGTTTGATCAAATTAGCAGAAGTACCAACTGGCAGCTGATAGAGGCACATACCACGCACATGGGAACAAATTATTGCCAGGGAAGAGCATGTGGGTTATAAAGCATCTGTTCCTGTGGCTGCCCAAGGCTGAGGGCAGGATGCTGCCCATTTGCCATGGGTTAGAAGAAGTGCACATGGTCCACCCTTCTGAGAGCTCTCTTGTGCTCTCCTAGCTGCTCTGATGCACTGCATTAGCCACTCGTGGATTTACCCAGCTGGCAAACTGACTCTCCAGGTGGAGTCCCATACTAAAAGCCCCATCATGTCATTGTCTACATAGCACAGGAGGGAGAGAGAAACACAGCACAAAGGGGCCAGAGTTGAATGTGTGCTATTTCCAAACTCACTCGAGAGCACCTCTCCAAGAGCAACTCATGCTGCTGATGTTGATCATCCACCACTGATCCCAGAGTGAGGTGTCACTCTGGAAGACCCCATGTTTCCCCACTAACTTGGGTCCTGTTCAAAGACTTAAACTTTTCAATAAACTAAAGTTAGGGGCAGTGAATTGCACAAAAACCTGCCTTGGCTCAGCTCTTTGGAAAGTTCACGGGAAGATCTACCCATGTTTTGATTAGGATCACACGGTTCCAGGCAAACCTGAAAGCCCAGCCTCTGTTTAGCGGGATATCATCAGCTCTTCACCAGAACGCTGATGCTTCTTTTCGATGTCCTTCTGGCACTGGCTGCTTTTGGGCAAGTGCAGATTTCCTTTCACGATACACATATGTGTACCAGGACCTTAACTGTTATGTTAAGAGCACCTGAAATTGCGGTAAATCTGCTGACTTGGAGCTTGGGTTTTCCCCTGATGAGGAGCGAGATGTCTCTCCCTGTCCTTTGCTCCAGGCGCTCTCTTGTTGTCCGCTTTGTTCTTTCCCACAGGCTGCTGAAAAAGCAGCATTCCCTGGGGCCACAGCGTTAACATCTAGCGCTCCAAGAGGCAATTACAGTGGAGACGGCGGAGCGGGGGAGCAGCTCTGAGGCAGAGCATGTCCCAGGAGGACGTGCTTTGCTGCCCCCGACGCTGCTCTGCACGGTGCACAGGTATCTGCCAAGTACACGCAGTACAGCAGCCCAGCTCCCGTCCCCCGGTGTGGTTTCTTTAATGATTATTGTGGTCTTTAGATACATTTAGGCCTTGGCTTGCCAGCACATAGCTATTGTCTGCATGGGCATGTCCTCAAGAAACGATGCAAAAAGCCCATTATGGTTAGTGATAGACCTGGGCTGGATAATTGAGATCCACCCTTAAGCCTCAAGATCTTCTGATCTAGTGCTCAAATCCAGCAGATTCCTCTCTTGCAGATAAAAGGGGGGAAAAAAAAAAACCCCAAAAAAATGCAAACAACCCAAAACCCCAACCAAACCCAACATTTTCAAAGCTGAATTTTCTCACTTCTAAAAAGCCTGAGGAATTTATTTTGGTTTGAGGGCTGTGTCAGAGTTCAGATCTTACTCTCATATATATATATGAATGTTCAGATGGACTGCTGGATGCATTATCTTGTTTCAAGCCTGGTCTCCACTTAAATTGGAAATGTTTAGTGAGAGAGGATAATCATGAGTTCAGTGAATATCTGGGAGAATTAATTTTAAGGCACGTCTGTGACAAGCTTTTTTGTGCCAGAATAACAATATTGTTAAGGAACAACTCTTTTTTTACTTCATTTTTTTTCCCCTTGGCAGAGAAGTTGAAAGTTCCATAATGACAGGAACCTTAGTGCAATGCAGTTGGATCCCCTTAAAAGTCTTTTTGCCAATATGTAATCATTTTTGTTTCACTTATCGAAATCAGCTAAACCAAGAGAACTCTTGTGACAGCAAAAGCAATACTCCCACAAGGAAGGTTTGCTTGGATAGCTCTTCCAGAATACCTGCACCTGGAAATTTTAAGACTAAGACATCACTGAAGTAAATACATAGAAAAATATATATGTTGCAAAGAGGTGGTGAAGAAAACAGCCTGAGCAATCTCCAGTAATCTATCCCAATGGACAGATGAGAAAGCTTCCAGTTCCTACACAACAGAGGGAGCTTCCTGTCTCTTATTTATGCCCCAATGAGTAGGAAGACAACAGTAACAAACACTGCCAGCCTTGCCTTCATTCTTTGAAGCTTATTTCCTTACAATGTGCACACAAGCATCTCCAAGGGTATTGCCTAACTCACCAGACAACCTCCCCGAGGTATGTTCTTAAGAGCTAATGCATGTCACACCCATGCAAGCCTCTTTTCCTGCATCTCCAGGCAAGGGCCATAAAAATATGCAAATCATTCGCTGAGTGTTGTAACCAACGCATAAAAGAAAGTATTTCCTTGCCCTGAGGAAGTCAACAGCAATAAAGAGATGGAAAAGACTGGGGAAGATCTAGAGGGGGTTGGCTCTTCTCTAGCTGAAATAACAGGGGTCTGACCTGGAATATTGTGTGTGGTTTTGGTCGCTGCAATAAAGGAACACTGATCTCTTCTCTGTGGTGGGAGTGACAGGACCAGAGGGAACGGCCTGAAACTGAGTCAGGGAAGGTTTAGGTTGGATATTTGGAAAAGGTTCTTCACCCTGAAGGTGACTGAGCACTGGAATAGGCTCCCCAGGGAAGCAGTCACAGCACCAAACCTGAAGGGAGTTCAAGAAGTGTTTGGACAATGCTCTTGGGCATTTGGTGTGACTCTTGGGGATGGTCCTGAGCAGGGCCAGGACTCCATGATCCTTGTTGGGTCCCTTCCCACTCAGCATATCGTGTGATTCCATGAAGTAATGGAGTGATGGAGAAGCCAAAACCTCCACACTGGCCAGCAGGACTGGGCAATGGGGCAGAGGGTTCCCCTCCCTCGTGGCTGAGTGCACCCCGAGCTGAGCAGCTGTGGTGGCTCCTCCCTTGGAGGAGCTCTTGATGGCCCTTGGCTGCTGCTGCCTGGCAGCACTGGGATGGCTCAGGCACTGCAGCCTGCCCAGCATCTATCCCCCAGCTTGAGCTTGTCTGGCTCTCCTGGCCATCAGGGAGGAGCTTAGAGAAATCTGTGGCTTCTGGTGGCTGATGTAGTGCCCTGGGCACTGCAGAAAAACATTATTTCTGCTGACTGACCAAAGGAGCTGCAGTGGGCATGGAGGGGATTGCTTGTAAGTGCTCTGCTGCTGCCTTTATGGCTGGACCTATTGCAGAAAGGGCCTTTCAAGTGTTACAGATACTTTAAAAATCTTGTTTAGCAGCTTGAAGAAATAGCCTTTATCCTCTTCTTTAACTTTTGGGGCAACATTTTCCAGGTATACTTACAAACTCAAAATGTAGGCTTCCTGATGTAGGCTGAATGTAACGAGGAAGAAGCTGGCATTAAAAAAATTGGAGCAGTACCACCTCCCAGAGAACCACACTAGAGAAGTTCTTGCAAACCTAATCACCTACTCCTAAAGGAAGTCGCTCAACCAGCTCCTCTCAAGCCAAAGCACTGAATGCTTAAACAACAAATTGAGATGTTGGCTGAAATAGGAAAAGCCTTTTAAATCTATATTGACCAATGCAGTTCAAAAGAGAGGTTTATTGTTGCAAGTGTATACACTATAAATAAGGGGGTTATTTGGTGTTCTGAGAGTTGCGTAACAGATTGTTTTATGTGATCTTTCAAGCAATGATTTTAGCATGAGTGAGGTGGGTGGTTCTCTGAGGTATAGGATTTCACCAGTGTGCTAAGGCTTTTGGAAGAGCTTCCACCCTAAGAAAGACAGATTTGTCATGCTGGGGTTATTACCTCTCCCAGGAGACAGAGAACAGACATGGTGATAAAAAGGCATTAACCCCCTGAGAAGTGAGGGGTGGGGGGGGAGAAAAGAAAAAATTGTGAGGGTAAAAGAGGACTGAGATTTTTTTTTTATTGCTCTTCCAATCAGGGAGTTATCTCTTCACTTCAGTTTTGGAAATAACTTTTTGTTAATATTGCCCACACAGGCAGCAGTGGGAGAGTCAGCTAGATTCTAGCAGCATTTCCAGAGTCCTTGACAGCAAAACACAGGTGCCTTTGTGCTCTGTGGACATCCAGCAATCCTGAAATCACCCTATAATATGGCAAGGAAGAAAAAAAAGATCACAGGACAAGGAAGGGTGTGTGATCAGATATGGGGAGGGTGCCACCAGGCAGGGTGCCATGAGGCAGGCGTGGCAAGGTGAAATACAGTGAAAAGATGGCAGCTCCCTTTCTTCACCTGAAGGTCCTCGGGACTGCAGAGGGACCTGGCCATGACTGGTATTCAATCTTATGCTGTTAACTCTTTAAATTTCCACTTTCCTGTTATGCCATGTGGAGCCTCATTTCTCTGCTCAGAAACAGGGCAGTAGATTGCAAAATGTCTCTTGCAGATGCAATGCCATTAGGAAATGCAATGGTCAGGGAAGGCTGGGATGGAAAACAGTCATGGAAGTGGATGAGGGTTACACCTCTGGTTCCTGTTGGCACGCAGTGCTTGTGTCTCTGTTGATGCAGGATTATTTTTTGTTTGTCTGATGTGGTTGGGACAGGAAAGCCAAGCTCCTTGCTGTCAGTCCATTTGAGTTAATGAGTATGGACTGGGTTTGCCTCTATAAAAGAGAGTGCCTTGAAGGAACACTGCAGTGTAATAAAAAAAGGTAATCCAAGTACTGCACCTAATTTTGTGCTTAGCACTGTGTAGCTGCAGTGTTACTCATTATTACTAGACCTTTACACCAGCTGGATTGCAAGACTAGATTTCTACCCAAAATCTGAAAGAGAAAGAAAAGTTTGATTCAAAGGGTAGGGTTTGGGCCTGAGCTGTGAAGGAGATCAAGCTGTAAACTTCACAGGCATTGCCCTGCTTCTAGCCATACTGAAGTCTCAAACACCATGTACTAATTGATGAGGATTCATCACAGAGCCTAGGAAACTCCAGCTATATCCTAAGTGGAAAACTGCAGTTCCCCACTGCACCATGGGCTCACTCCTATGAAAGGTGCCCTCCACATTTTCTCCTGCAGTTTAGCCCTGAGAACTCTGGCTGTTGTCTCCCAGCCCCACCCAGCTGAATGAAGGGGATGCTGATTGAATGCATTCCTAAAAGCCTTCTTCCAAAAAGGCCATGGGCCATGCCCAATTGCCTCACCGATTAGCTCATGGTGATCTAAGCCTCCCTTTGCTCTGAGGCAGGATCCAGGATACCTCACCCTCCCCCGACTGTGGAGACAGGTTTCAAAGAGAGATGGGTGGTAGCCCAGCAGCACTGTCTGTAGGTACTTACTTGAAGACTAGCAATCCTTAAAAACTTGAAAATATTGCCCCTATGCCTACCATAAATCACCTTTATTGTAAATCAAGTCAGGCCTGCCTTGCATCCATGGATATGGAGAATAATGCATCACAACTTTTACAGCTGTGCCTAGAGGAAAAACATGACAGAGTCTACCACACCTTCCTCGGAGGTCATATTTTCTGAGCCCTCTGCCCAGCTTGCTCATTTCTCTTAAAATTTTTGCTCACCTCTCCAAGGCTTTATCCTGATATAGTGCAAACATAAATCTGAATCCTGGCCACTACATAAGACTTGCTGTGGCCCTAAGTGAACAATTTCCATGGTGAGACAATAGAAACCAAATCAAAGAGGATACTTGTCACTGGGTCATTACTTCATAGAGTCTTTTTCTAAAAAAGACTGAGCCAAAATCCTGCCTTTATCCATGTCTGAACTCTGGATAAACTTACACTTGAAATGCACACATGGGCCCATAAGCAGAGCCTGACCCACATTAATTCCTGAGCAAGACATTAATAATGCACAAGAATTAGAAACTTGGGACACTCAGCTTGCTTTACCAAAAGGTCATGTCCACAGATTGAGTTGCAGGTCTCAGCACCAAGGCCTGCGTGACTTTTCTATGACAGCAGAGGTGGAGGAGCCTTTCCAGGTGGCATTCCTTCTCCCTGTCCCACCAGCAAGGACAGCAGAAGGCATGGTGTGCATTACTGCTCTGGGTTTCAGCACATCTACCTGTGGTAACCGGAGAAGCCGTGGCAGAGCATGGAGAAGGCAAGCTGCAATTGATCCAATAAACACGCAGTCCACCAGCCTATCCTGTTGCAAATCCCACTGAGAGGATGTCAGTGCTGCTGTGCCAGAGATTATGGAAGAATGGGCCTTTCACATTTTATAATTATAAATACAAAAATAAATGCAAATGAAATAAGTTTCCATATTATGTGTCCCTGTCATAGTAACTGAGAATCATGTGTAAGAAAGTGACAGCAAGAGCTGAATCTCACAGGTAGCAGCTTGACCTCTGAAGTTTAGCAACCAGGAGGAAGACTCACACATCTGGAGTGCTAGGTAATGCACAGAGGAGGCCACTCCTGTCAGGCAGCCAGTGTGGATCTCAGCTGCCAGGAGGCTTTGCCTGGCTCAATGCATCTGTGCCTTTATCTCTTGGGACAGGGAGGAGGGAGTTAACAGTCTTGTAGCTTCCTACCCCTGCCTGAAGGCACAGGGCAGAGAGGAGGGGTGAATTGATGGGCCCTCAGGCTGCATACAGAAAGGAAGGCTTGCAGGGTGTCTGGAGTGACTGTGGAAGCAAAGGGCTCTCAGGCTGCACACAGCAGCACTGGTGCAGCTGCATTTTGTACCACAGTGATAAAAGCCACCCCAGGTATGCAGGCAAAGCAGACTGGGCTGGTGATGTTTGGAGAAAGTAATATCTGCAAGGCATCCTGCTTGTCTGAGCTCTGTGTCCTTCCACCCCTGGCTGAGCTGGCAAAGGGCATGGAGCCACCAGGAATATGTGGTACCTTGCAACTGAGCACCTGCTCCAGGCGTGGGGCACTTCGTGCTTCACTCAGTGTGCAGGTGTCTGCATCAGCACCTTCCTCAGAGGGCTTCTGGCCTGCCTGCCACATCCCCAGTGCTCAGGGCTCAACTCCATCCTCCACAGGTGGGTGTGCCTCAAGCCTTGCACAGGGCTTGTGAAATCCACATCTCTGTGCTCCTGTGTTCCTCCAGCTGTGCCACGGGGCTGTCAGAAGTGCTCCCAGTGTTGGAGCTTATCTCGAATTTCCAGTGCCTCTTAGCTCTGTGCCCCTTAATCAGAAAAAGCCACAGGTGCTCAGAAGGAGTCTGCTGCCAGGGCTGACCTGGGGCCCATCCCACAGTAGATTTGCTGGAGGAGAGGGAAGGGTGGACCCTGAACAGTGACCTGACACAGGGTGATGGAGTGAGGGACTGCCCCTCATGCTTGCTAGCATTGGGGCTTCACTGAGGGGCTGCTCTGTTTGTATAACCCATCACTGGCAGAGCTGCTCTGGGAGCTGTGGTTCTCCAATTGCCCATCACATGGGCTGCATCCTCTCAAAATGTGCCTCCTGCCCCCTTCACAACACACCAAAGCAATGAGGCAAGAAACAGATAAGGCTGAGACTCCTAAAGTCCCTCATCTGGGGTGCCTGGAAAGCAGGACCTAGATGGCAACTCCTGCTGCTGAGATGGGAGTTTTGTCTGATTTCTGTATTTGTTTTTATTCTCCTCTGCTTTACCTGTTCTCTGCCTCTTCAAATGACAAGGGTCAGTCTCCTTATTCTCCCTAAGTTGGGCAAATGTCCAGCTGAGCATGGAGAGGGAGAAAGGAAAAGAGATTGTTAGCAGCCTTGGAATAGCATATAAATCATGGGCTGTATCCATTGCTCAGCTCCGCCACGGGGATTTGGAATGGATTGACACTGTTTTCCCGCTTGTAAAAGAGAGATAATCAGTCTTCCTAAAAGTGTTGCTGGGAGAAAGTTTGGCTTTGCTCCTTACACTCTTTGAGGTTGTTAAAGAGCAGGCTAGCTGGTCTATCACCCGGCTGGAAGGCACTCTGTGACTTGAAATACAACAGCTCCTTGCAGGGGGGAGGATCATAAATTCCAGAGGGCACCAGATAAACTGGAGGAGGTGAAAACACAAAGGGGCAGTTGAAGTTTCAAATCCCTTCCCCCCCCCACCCCATCCTCTGCCTCCTTCCTCCCACCTTTGCCATGCCAACACAACAATAATGTTGACAGCCCTCTCCATCACTGCTGGGGACTAAAGGAGCTCTGCTGCTCCAGGACCTGCTGCCCACAGCCCTGTCTCTCCTTAATCCCTGGTGCTCCCCCCTGGTCAGCAGGTGGACAGCTTGAGCAGCCTCTCACCTGGGAAAACAGAAGAGAAATGGTGATAGAGGGAAGGACAAGGCTGGAGGGAGGCAGGGGGAATGGAGGGTTGCAGCAGGGGGTGGGATGGAAAATTTGGAGCTGAACAGAAGGAAAAAATGGAGGTCCTGAGGTAAAAGCTGGAAGGGGAGAAAGGAGCACACAGACATGCTTGCAAAAGAAAGGCAGCAGGTGGAAGCATGGAGGAGGGCCTGTCAATTGGAGCTGGTGTTGCACACATTTCCTGGCCAGTGAGAAAAGATGAGAGGTCACACAGAGGCTCTTTCCCTGCACACACAGCTCCAGGCAGGTGCCTGGTAGCACTGATGCACTCAGTTAGCAACCTGCTTCACCTGGCACTGCTGGAACAGTTCTGAGACCAGACCAGAGATCCACTGAAGTAACATCCCCTTCATTTGGTGCAAACAGTGCCCACTTTGCCCAGCTCTAGCCCTGTTTGTCTTCCCCATGGGAGGGTGGTGATCAGTCACACAGGGGTCACCCAACTTGTTCTGCTGCTTTGGTTGGACAACACGGAACAATTACAGGACAGTTCCCATGAGGATGAAGACAAGGAAAACAAGGCTGTATTTAAAAGTGTTACCAGTGTAATCATTTTGGAAGGGGGTTGGGAAGAGGAGGGAAGACAGCACTCAGTCAGAGCAGCAACAACCCAAGTATGGGTACAGTTATACTGCAAAGGAGTACTTTTAATAGGAAAGGTTATTTCACTTTTTCAAGGAAAGCCTATTTCACTTGGAAATTCCTGTAAACAACACCAACAAGTGTTTTGTGTGAAGTATGAATACAAGAGCCTAGAAATGCACCCAGGTCACTGTGGTATGGCCAACTGCTGCTCATCAGCTGCATGTTGCCTGGGGTGGAACATCTGAGTTCACAGCACATGCGGGGTCATTGCAGATGACAAACAAGCTGCAATCGTTGTTTATTGGTAGTTTGTTACCACACCTAGACAGTGTCTCTAAGCCCTAAAATCTTGTAAGGAAAATGAGGGGGGAGGCTAAATGCAGCTTTGGGAATAGCATGCCACTGACAGACCTCTTTGGGGAAGACAGAATCTTCACTGGTTGTTTTACATTGCACAGACGAATAACTGCAGTAGCTATGCAACAAAAGACATGTCCACATGTCTTCCCACTGCTGGGAGACTGCTCTGCTAGAGATTCCCAGGGCAGGTACAGCCACAGAAAGGGGACAAAGCCACAGAGCCTACAACAGCAAGATTGACTGACTTCAGCCTGGCTCCTAGTGCTCTTGGACTCACCTCCAAATTCTCCTTCATCCAGAAACATTAACCCCAAGCCCTCACTGACTGCATCTATTTTTCAGCAGCGATGCATGCTCAGGCTTGGAAAAACACCGGTCATTAATGGATCCTGCACAGAAAGGATCACAGGCTACTTGCAGCCCTTGGGCTGAAAAACACATTCCCCCAAATGAAGGGTAAAAGAATTTGCCTCTTTGTTTTAAGGATTGTTCTCCCCAACCCTAAGCATAAGCTGAATATTCATGAACCTCCTATATGAATTGGTTATCTTCTAAAAGCAAATACAAAGTCCCCATTCTGCATGAGGTGCCCAGGCACCGGACAAAGCCAAGTGTCTGCTCTAGCCGTGGGTTTCCCAGGGACTCTGTGTGCTGCTTTAAACCAGTCACTCTTGCCTATTAAAACAGGATCAAAATGAACAAAGAGGAAAAGTTCCTTCCAGAGCTGTTTGAGGCAGCTGCAGCTAGTTCAGACTTCTACATCTCTTGACCTAACATGACTCCCAGGCTGCCACATTGTCTGCATGGGAAGCCAGAAGGGAAGGTAACGTGATTTTTATTGTAAGAGCTGCTCACCAGTGCAGTCAGCCTAATTTATGTTAAGAGTTCATGTTGCTAAGTAGCTTGCCAGCACAGAGGTCCAGCCTCATGTCGAAGCTGTATTTGTGGTAGGAACAAATGGGTGTGCATGAGCACAGAACTGTGTATGGCCCATTTGCAGGTGTTTGTGGTAACCTGCACAGGGGAAATGGGCATTTGTGGGTGGGAGCACTCCCGAGGCTGTTGAGGATATCTGAGGATGGTTCATTCGTTGTATAGATGATGGAGCTGACATGATGGCATTTAAGAACTGGGTATCACTTGGGAGACAGACCCGGGTCCAAGTGAGATGGCAGGAGTGTGAAAAATAAAAATAAAAAGGTGAGCGCTTGCAAGTGTGTACACAAAATACACAAGACATGTCTACTGTCTGTGCTGGGTCTGTCAGGAATGGAGTTAGGAAGTTAACTTTTTTCACAGCAGTCTGTGTAGTGCATCTGCCTCCCAAAGGGAAGTGGTGAATGAATTTCTCGTTTTGCTTTGCTTCCATGTGCAGCTTTTGCTTTTCTTTTTAAACTGTAATGATCTTGACCACAAAGGGAGTTTTTCTCCCCCTGACCTATTGAGGTGAGGGGAACCGACAGTGGCTGAGTGAGCAGCTGGTCATGGTCAGTCCACCACTGCCCTGTCATTCAGGTGGCCTGCCTCCTTCGCAAGGCCCTCTGTGCAGACAGCAGAGGTTTTTAGGGGCTTGTTAGGGATTTTTTAGATTCTTTGGAGGTCGGTAAACAATTCAGAGAGCCTGTGTGGAGAACTGCCTGGGGCTGGGCAATAGGAAGGAGTATCAGGGTCAGACTGACCTTGTGTCTGAATGCCTGGGAACACAGCTGTCATTGCCCCTGAAAATATCACCCAGTACTGGTGCTTTATCCCAGTACTGCAAGTGCCTCTGGCTGGCCTTGCCAGGCTGAGATTTCTGAATTGCCAGGGACCACTGCCTCTCTGTGCAGTGAGGAGAGGGGGCTGGGAGGTGCTGCTCCCAGCATGTGCTGAACAGCAGACCTGGGGCATGTGGAGACCTCCACAGCAGCCTCCCTTGCCCACATCAGTGCAGCTCAGAGCACCAGCCACATGTGTCCCTTTGCCTATGCTCTGTGCTATCCCAGGACACCAGGGTGTCCAGGACTGTCTCTGCTACTGATTTCTTTCCAGCTCAGAGCAGCCAGGTCTCCTGCAACCACCAAGGGACAGAGGGGAAATGCCCTTGATCAGTCTCCATTGTATATCTTCCACATCTTCTGTGCAAGTGGCAGAGAGATCCAAGTTCTCCAGAGAACAGTCCTGGCAGGTGTCACCAAAATTGGCACTTTTCTGAACTACAAGTGCTTAGTCCCCACTAGTTTCCTTTTTCCAACACCCTCAGAAGATGTTGAAGGACACCAGAGGGACTGATCATTCCATGGGCCAACTCCACATCCTGCAGAAGCGGCAGGCACAGGCACGGTCACAGCATGGTTTGTGGGGTTCCTGGACACAAATCCCTTCTGCAGCATGAGACAGAACCTGGCACACGTGCACCTGGCATGCCCCAGTGCCCCTCCCATCTTCCCCGAGGGCTGTGTGTTTTTCTCACTGCCTTTGTGCTAGCACCTTCTCCGCCTCCAGGCTCACTATGCCACAAGACCTTGGCAGCCTCCTCTTTGCCCTGGTGAGACTGACCACCTGCAGCCCCAGGAGAAGCAAGATGAAGAGAAGAGACCACAGCTTTTTTAGACCACAGGCTATTTTCTCCCTGCACTTTGTATGCTCGTAGGGAGAGGTGGGCAGAAATGGTGGTGTTCTGCTCCATGTCCCCTCCTGGCTCCCTATTCTTGCACCTTTAACCTCTGACCTTCATCCTCTTTCTCCCATGAATTGTTTCCCTATCTGTTATTTTCCTTTATGCCCTCTCCCCCCTCCATGAGCCATATGTTTTAGTTAGGATCAGCTGACACCCAAACTGAGGAGTAGGGTTTTCCCCAGCAGTCTTTGGCTGGTGGCCACATAATTAAAAGCAGCAGGGGACCGGAGGCAGGAACCCAATCTGGCATTAATGAGAGGAGAGGTTGTTGTGTGACCGGCTGAGCTGCTAGGAGCCCGGCCAAACAGCAGCTCAACAAATGGCACCGTGTGTGCAGGGCTCTGTGTTAGCATAACACACATCTCCATTACACCTGGGCTGCTCAGCCTCCCAGCTTTGCCCTGTCCTCATCATCCCTCTCGCATCAGCAAATGGTAAAGACTGGATTCTGCTTGTTTGCTGCAGAAATTAAAAAAAGAGATGTGCGACGTTTCCACTTCGGTAGAATTTTAGGGTTTCTGTCTGGTCCGTCTCCAGAGCTATTGGGATCCTGATGGGGCTGGTCAGGCTAAGTCATGTGGCACTGGGCAGGGTGGAAGAGGACTATCTCCATTCTCTTTGCTGGGAGCCTGCTTCCCCCAGCAGGCAGTGAAGCTAGCAAGGTGTCCATAGGCAGAGAGGACCAGACAGGGTACAAAGAGTTGTTAGGCTTTGCCATCATCACTGCATGGATCTGACCACTGCTTGGATTTCTGGGATGCAGTTGCTTTGGGCCTTACTGCCCTTCAGACCCCCAAACCCTTGTCCTTTCTTTATGCAGACTGATTACTGCCTGCCAGCTTCAAAATTCTCTTGGCTGGCCACTCTCTCTCAAAGTCTGTATTAAGAAACTCCTTCTCAATGTAGCTCACTGCTACATTGTACAGCAAAACATGAGGGGCTTTACAGCAGCTACCAGCTGCAGTTTATTTCAGCTTCTCCATGTACAGCACAGCAGGGGCTTGCTGACACAGCTCAGAAAGCCAAAGATCTGCTTTTGCACAGCCCTAACTGGTAGCAGATGTGGCAAAGGTCCTGAAGTCCCTCATGTGAATGCGATCAGATGTAATTATATAGTGTAGCTAATACTATACTCCTGCACACAGCAGTGGTCTCAAACTGGAAGTTTGGAGGCAGTCCATAACCTTTGTGCAATCTTGGGAATTGATTGCAGTCTTGAGGAAGCTACAGTTGATGCAGGCCAGAGACATCAAAACAGGGTACTGCCAACAACGAGCAATCTTTGCACAGTATTAGCTAAGGAGTGACATGTCATGGGTGGTCATATCTGACCACCAACTATCATCTGTTTTGCTACACCAAATAATTCACACAGTCACAGAAGTCACATCCCTAAAATTTCCCAACCGGACAGTCCTCATCATGGTTTTCTGACATCCACATAATTCAACATTTTCATGCTGCTCAAAGCAGCTAAGCAAGCACCAAACTTTCAGTGTAAGAAACCCTTTGAACAAAAGCAGCACCTTAAAGGCTAGGTCACCATCCAAGAGTTTCTCAGCCTTTTCTGGAATAAGGGGATGCACGAGCAGTTTCTGCTCTTTTAGAACATCAATTCAGAATAAATTCTGCCAGGAGCTTCAAAATTCATCATTTGGAGCTGGGAACCTAACAAGACAGGCAGTGTTTGGTCAGTGTACATCAGGAGAGTCTGTAACAGCATCTGCATTTCTGCAATAGAGGTGTGACTCATAAGAGTCACAAAAAGACTCATATTTTTTGCACCCCATGTAGAAAGCAAACCCATCACAGGTGTTTCCACGGACCCTTTGCACAGATCACTACTGGACAACTCCCATCTCAGGGCAGGAATTCTGAGTTGTGCCCTCAACAAAAAGGATATATGAGCATTTATGATTTTGAGGATGTTTCCCTTGCATGTAGCCTGAGTGGGCACCTGTGAAGTTGAATTGACCACGTCTCCAAGGTCAGTGGCAGAGCTGCTCTGGGGATGGAGGTGAAGCTGTTCAGTGCTGAGCACAGTAATGCTGGGCTGCCAGAGGCACTGCTGTGCTGGTTTATGAGGACTGAGTGTGGCCCCCACATCAGTGAACAACCAAAAACTCATTGGGAGATGGCACCCAGCCACCAACATGAAGTGCACCCTGGTCTACAACACACACTTGCTGTGGTTGTGAAAACTGCTTACCTGCTCTCAAAAACTTCTATGAGCCCATTCACTGGGGTGAATGACAAAGTTCTCCTGTGCAATGACAACTGCATCCCAGCAAAAGCCCCAGTGCAGGGGCCTCATACTGGCTTTCTAGAGCCTTCCACAGGCAGAACCTCCCCACACCTAAAAAATGCCCCAGGCTTCAGCTCTAAGGAGAGCTGTTGAAATATTACCTGTAAACATGATTTTGTCTTGCTGAATGCAGCAAGGCAATATTGCACCCCACTGCAATATTGTTGGGGTGACCTGGGTGTAAGAGGGTGAGACAATAACACTAAAGATAGGAAGTGTGCCTGTGCAATACATTAGATACAGAACAATGTCCTGTCATAAACAGAGTTTGGCCTCATCTACACAGAAAGAATCAGCCTAAGTTTACCATATCACAGCCTTGTAGAAGTCATGAACCAAATTCTGACATATCACTAGCTTCAAGAGTGGTGCTAACTCAGAAAATAGTTAAATGCAGTTCTAGTTTTCTGTGGATGAAAAGGATTGATTTTCCAGTTCCACGAGGGGAATACTGTACCTGGCTGCTTCAGGGCTGTGGTAATTGCAACAGGGACGGGACTTTGGCAGTCCAAGGAGTAGGAGGCAAGAGCAAGTCATGAACTGTATATGTGAGGCCACAACAACAGATGGGGCTGGAGGAAAACCATTCAAATGAAAATTGTCCATGAGTGAAGCAAAGACTGGCTTGCAAAAACCTGTCTCTGAACGTGCCCACACAGAATGGGTGTTTGGGTCTCAGTCCAAGCCTTCCTGGAAGCTCAGTGGTGTAAGAGGTTAAGAGTCAGAGCAGAGGAGATCTCAGGGTTCATATCAGCAGAGGGTTCAAAGCAGGTAGCAGAGTCCAAATCCAGCAGCTCCTTTGTCCAGTGACTCATGATGATGAGGGCAGTTTTGCAGAATCACAGCTTCAGGCCTTTGGATGTTTTGAAGAAGGCACCTCAGTGCTGATGCATGTGAACTGCTCTCAGCTGAGCTCTGTGAGTATGGATGGCATTTGACCAGTTCTGGTTTTATCCACTCCCTCTGTATCACCACCATCACAGACAGTGAAAGAATTGCACAAAGGTTTGCTCAGCTGCCTCCCCCACTCTGACTGGTGGGAGGTGAAAGCACGGGCTGTGTTTCCATCCTACCTGGAGGAGACTGTGAGGAGCCACTGCAACAGGCTTCAGTCAGGTGAAAGGTCACTGCAAAAGGCAAGGGGGGAAAAAAGAACCTGTTCTCTTTTCCCACGGGTGAAAAACCAAACTCAGGTGCCTTAAACACTCTAAGAAGACCATCATCAATACCATTAACACATGAATCACTTCCTGAGTAGGCTGGAGGGTTGTAGGGCTGTTAAATACCTGTCAAAAAGCATCTGGCATGAGCTAGGTTTAGTTAATCCTGCCTTGGAGAGGAGGATGAGTTAGCTGATCCCAAAGTCTTATTCTTTGTTCAGTGATTTCCCCATTCCTTATGGTACTGAGGAACCAAATACAGCTATTAAAAGCTTTGTAAGTTCCCTGTTGGTTTGTGTTTCTTCCATTAAAAAACCCAACAACAACAACAACAAAACAAAAACTCAAAAAAAACCAAACACACTCACCCATGGTTTATTTAGGAAGGAAATAGATATTCAGGGAAGGAAAACATCCTCTATTTATTCCGTAGTCAGTGCTTAAGGGAGGACTGTGAGAGGAACCAGGTCCTGCAGTGCTTTCTAAATGGAGGCAAAACTTGTCCTGTGGGAACAAAAAGATAAACCACAGCCAGCACAGCAATCTCTCCTGTAAGTGCCTCCAGTTTCTTGGACTGGTAGCTTTCAACTTCTCTGATTATAGATCTTCCCATGATTTTCTCCCTTTGAAGAGGCAGGCCCCATACAGTGAATTTAAAGTGGCCAGCAAAAGGCTTGCTCTCCTTAATTACCCTTCAGAACAGAGGGTCTTGCAGGCCACAGGTCAAAGGGCACTTTGCTGAAGAGAATTCAGAGTTAGGCTCTTCAAAGCCAAGTGCAAGGGATCAGGCATTTGAAAATGGTATTGCCTGGGGCTCTGCCTTGGATTACGCTCCCACGGAGCATTTTGTATTTCGGAGCCCTTCTTTGGGACAGACCTGAAAACAAGCAGTTCAGTGTAAAGGGGGCTGTGCACAGGCAGAGGGGAAAAACCAGTATTTTTGATTAAGAGTGACAGACTGGTCTATAACCCCCTGGGCCTTGTCAGCAGCCTCATCACAGGCTGCGCTGCCATTCCTCACACTCTCGGGGAAGGAGCCGGGCCCTTGCTCAGACACGGACATGGTGTCTTCCTAGGCTGCTTGCAACCCTCACAAAGTGCCCTGACACACACATCTCAGGACAGTGACACTGCGCAGCTTTTGTGGCAGGGTAGGAGCCTTGTGGAAGTTATATGAGTTCCTCACTGCTGCACTTCCTGGGGGCTGCCAGGAGTTTCTCTTTCAGTTCATGCCCCGGAGGGATGGAACACACCATACTGCAGCATGGAGCATTGTCAGCAGAGACTGAAATGGGTTGTGCTTGGCAAGCACAGTGGAAAGGAAAAAGAGGGTGACCTGGGAGGATTGCTGTTCTCACTTCATTTTTCCATTGCATCTGCTGGCTTGTTTTTTTTTTTGGTGGGGTTTTTTTTTTTTTTTTTTAATTTTTTTCTATCAAGCCTGAAGAAAGAAACAGAACAGAAACAAAATATAAATGGGTTCTCTCTCTGTGAGTGCTACAGCAGGGGAGCATTTTTGAAAAGACAAAAGCAAGGTCTGGATTATAGCCTCCATCCTTACACTCACCTCCTTCTCTGTCTTTTCCTCCCTGTCTCATTTTCTCTCCAGCATCCCACCACTGCCTCTCAGGGTGCTGAGCTGATGCTTGTGCTGGTGCTTTGACAGGTTACCAAGGAATTATATCACTCACAGTCTGGCCCTGAAGAGACATTTTTGAAAGCACCTCAGCTCTCCCCACAGCATATTGTCAACAGATGCAATGGCTCAAATAGGACAGCAATTGAAGGTGACAAGAATATCATTGTCATCTGAGCTGCTGGGAGCAGCCTCTGGCTGCTCAGAGGGGCTGAGTGTCCTGGTGAAGTATTGACCTCAAGGCTCAAACTGTATAGAGGGTGCTGGCCTCCTGCAGCACCACCTCCAAACCACCTCTGGCAGAAGATGAATCTCATTGGCATCTCCCTCCTCTAGAGAAACCCGGCCCTTGCCACCCAGTCCAACACAGCCCCTCTCCTGGCTGGCTCGGCGGAAGGTCCAAGGAGTGAGTGGTCCAGGCAGGTCCTGTCCTGCCAAGGACCTGGCATGGGGAAGGGTTGTTCTGCCACCCTCTGGCCTGCACCCTACCTCCCCAAGGCAAAGCATGCCGTGTTGGGCTCAGGCACACCATGTGTCCCTCAGGAAATCTGCTTCACCCCTCCCTGCTGGCCTGTCTCCTGCACCACCTGCCTCCATCCATCCATCCCCGGGCAGCAGCGGAGCCAGAGGACAGGGGTTATCCGTGCTCCACACCAACAGCCTGGCAACTTCAGTTGCCCATTTCCATGACAGCGTCACGGGCTGCAGAGAAAGGTTTACAGAGGGCACAATGCCAGGAAAGTCCCTGGAGAAGATCTACGTAGAGAAGATTCCCTTTTAAACCACAATCTCACCCACAGCACCCATGACAACTGATCTCTCCTAGAACTGAATACAGGGAAAAGGTATTTCTTTTTATGCCTTTGACTGGCAATGAGCACAAGGTAGAGCCCTGGACTTGGGTCTTCATTCAGTGGCAGAACTGCAGTGGCTGAGGGAATCGCAGCTCCCAAAGCCTCAGAGCAATCATGTGCTTGCTTGCAAGAAAAATTTTGAAGCTGGATGACCCTTTACTCAGACTTGGAAACAAAAAAGCCAACATTTCTTCATTCCATAGCATGTCTCTGAGAACCATAGGTACCATGAAATGCCTTGAAACCAGGTAGCAGCCAAAAGCAGGCTCCCAAAGTTAGGACATTCTTCTGAATGCCAGGGAGAAGGCTGTGTGTACTCCCTGCCTCTGAGTGTAGCCTCAGGCAAGGCACTGCCTTGGTTGCCTACACCTCAAACCTGCTAAAAGTAACCTTTCCTGGTCTTGCTTTCACTCTCCAAGAACATGAATTCCTCTGCAAGCCCAGCACATACCACTCTCCACATTTAGCTGGCCAAGTAGACCCTCTGGAGCTGCGGCCCGGGCCCTTTAATTGCTGCTCCTGTATTTCAAATGGCTCTTGCAAACCTCCTGTAACCTGAGCAGACAAAATTGGTGCTGGCACTGGAAAGCAGTTATGCAATATGCAGGAGGTAAAACCCTCCTGGCAGGGGCACGTGAAAGGAGATACAAGTGGGAGGCTCCAGTTGCTGAGGTGAACACCATGTCCCACAAGGAGACTGGGAGAGAGGAGATATACATGTCATAGAATCATAGAATGGTTTGGATTGGAGGGGACCTTAAAGATCATCTGGTTCCAACCCCCACTCCAGTGACTGTCTCCCTCCTTGCTGTTGTTCTCCCAGCCCATCTCTGCCATGAAGGGTGGACAGACCTGGACAAGGTGAAGACACTGCTGGAAAAAGCAGCAGTCTGAATCTGAAAATCCAATAGACAGGAGGCCTGTGCAGAGGCTGTTCACCCTTGTGAACATGTTGTGAACTCCTCTCCTTTTCTCCCTGCTGAAAGTATCACCTTTTTGTGTTCAAAGCTGTCAAGTCAGCCACATGTTCACTGAGTTCCTGTCTTCCCTCTCCCAGTGCTACCCTGGAGCATGCAAACACAGGAGGTTCCTGAGGCAGAGCTGGGGAGGTGCTGGGCACCCCACAGGGTGCAGCCTGCCACCTGTTGCCCTGGTAAGCGTGCCATGCCATGCCATGCCATGCCATGCCATGCCATGCCATGCCATGCCTAGCTCCTCTGCCAGCCGAGCCCTGCTGCTCCCAAGGGCAGGGTTTGGCTGAGGCAGGCTGGCTCTGGCACGTGTGAGCAGCAGGGCATGGATCCTGTTTCCCTGCACTGGCATGTGCTGCGCTCTGTGGTGGGGCTGTACAGGCTTGAGCTGTCCTGTCTCCTCAGGTGAAGTCTGAGGCTGATCCCACCCCTGCTGCCAGGGCAGCTGCTCCAACCTGTAAAGGCAGGATTTTGCCCACAGCATGTTTTTTCTCCAGCCATGCAAATTAATGTGGAATTAACCAGGAACTAGGATTTCACCAGTGCTCTGCACCACCTGCCGGTGTTGGACTTGCTGGTACTCCTCTCCTTTTCTCCCTGCTGAAAGCCCCCGAGTTGCCAGCTCCATGGAGCCGCCCTCCTACCCTCAGCCAGAGAGACCTGGCTCCCAACACTGCCAGTTCAGCTGTGAACAAATGTCCACCAGTTTCTTGCTGCATTCTCCTGCATGAGCCATGCAAGATATTTGGATTTTGGCTGCAGAAGGTCTTGCACCCTGCTCCTTCCTAACCCCTGCAAGAAGCTGCCTTGCTTTCCCCTGCCTGATTAAGCACATTCCTTCCCCTCTCTCTCTTCTTTGCTCTGCCCTGCAGCAATTTCCAAAGCATTTTTGTGGCATCCAAGACCCGGAGACAAATTCATGAGCTGTGGAGATGTGGTTTCTGCCATGTGCTCTCAGCTCTGAGTCCTGCCTAGTGCAGGGGAGGTGGGTCCACAAGCATGAGGGCACTGTGCTCCTTTCCTGAGGGTCAAGGGGTACTGTTCCACAGCTGTGTCTTTCTAAGTGAAATCAAATTGCTCACTGTGAGCTGATTGGGGAAATACTGTCTGTGCGTTCTCTCCCAGGTTCCCGACTCTCAAAATAATAATAATTATGTGGCCTGGAAAAAATTATTGTTAACCATAAGCCTGGGAACTGCCTCTATTATTCAGCTTTATGGGAATCCATACAGCTCCCATGGAAGGGGATTATTTACCTAGGCCCTGAGAAAAAGTGGAGGAGCCTGCATGCTCCTTCTGGCTATTGTGCTGCCAAATCCCACGGCAAGGCGTCCGGAGGAGAGCGGTTTCCTCTGGCTGTCATTAATCCTTGTGGGCTTGGTGGCCTCAGCGCACGGCATCCTTTGGGTCACTGGCTGCTGGGGAGCCAGACTATTGTTTGAGGGCTTTTGTCCCAGACAGAGGAGCTAGGGAACCAGGCTTTTCAGGTGTCCCCACCACAAAGTGACTGGTTTGCAGCCTGACACTTGCTCGGGTCTTTCCTGGCTGTGCTGCTGGGAACCCAGCAGGATTTGGACCCGTTTTGATGAGGCTGAAGGAAGGAGTGGCCCAGGGATGTCCCAGTATGAGGTGTGCTCACCCTGCATCAGGGAGCTTCCTCACATACCTGTGGATGCAAGGGGAGGAGTCCACTACAGCCCCCATGGATAGGATGGAACACCCAGGACCCCCAACTCCCTCCTGGTCCCTAACTGCCAGCCTGATCTTCTAATCCCTGCAGGGCACAAGCAGGAAGGCCCAGTTTCAATTCAGTGCATGAACTGGAGCAAAGGAAATGTGCTCTTTCTCTACGAGCTAAAAGAAGTCTGCAGGGAAGCTTTCTAACAGGGATGTTGCCCATGGCACGTATGTGCACAGATGTGCATGGAAGGAATTGTGGCATGGAGGGAAACCCAAACAGGCCATTCACTCTTGCCATGGGCTTGCAGAGCCCTTTCTGGTTCTTTTAATGGTGACAACCTTAGAGGAAGAAACAGAAATACGTGTTTTCCAAGCCAGGGTTCAAAGAGGGTTTATAGCTCTGATGAGAAAGTCTCTGTTCAAGGTTGCATCTGTCTCAGCACAAACTACACTTCAGAGGCAGCTCAGAAGGAAGTAAGCTGTGAATTCTTCCCCACTGTGCTGGCAGGCAGTGTGCTGGTAAGTTGCCTTTTCTTTCTCTAGGTGAGGCATACAGCAATGCCTTCATGTGGGCATTTCTCCCCACTCCTGTCCCTCTCAGGGCTTCAGGAAGGCCCCAGAGCAAAGCAGCCAGCCCCTACAGCCACCACATTGTGACTGGAAGCTTTCCTCTCTGGCTTGCAGCTGGAGCTCCCTCTTCCTGCCCTCTTCAGGGGTGTTGTGTGCCACTGCAGCTTTGCCAGTGGCAGCAATATTATTCTGATGCTGCAATCACTCCTTTTTGGTAACTCATTGCTTTGAGAGGCGTTGCTAATGGACTGGAATGAGAAAGTCACTTTTTACAGCAGCCCAGCAGTGACATTAGAAGAGCATCCAGGATCTGAAGAAGGTCTGTCTGATGGCCCCCATAAGCAGAGCTGTGCTACTGTCCCCTCCAGTGCCACCTGGGCAAGGGACACAGGGAGAGTCTGTGGGTTTTCCGAACCCACATGGTGTGGGGCTGCCTCAGAGACCCCTGAGCTGGTGCATCCCCTGACCCTGTGTGCAGTGCTGGTCTGGGGCTGGGGGCACAGCAGTGTGGCTCCATACCTGGGCTCTCAGCCCACACCTCCAGTGTGGAGGTGCAGGGACCCAGCTGTGCAGCTGGCAAGGCAGCCTCCATGCCTTGCAGGGATCACAAAGCACCAGCATGGCCCAAGGGACCCGCCCAAGGTTCCCCTGGGAGTCTGCAGCAGAGCAAAGGCCCAAGCTCTGTGTGACCCAGCCAGTGCCTGGTGGAAGCAGAGCCACCCTAGTCCTGCATCAGCCTTCACAGTGTGTGGGGGAGTGGCGTGATGCTGCTCTCAGGCATCAATCCCTCCATCTCCTCCCTGACTTTGCCCAGTGAGGGGCATGCAGGGGTGCAGAGGGACACCCTTCCCCTGCCCTGTGCTCAGTGGATGAGGACCGCGGTGGCTGCCAGACAGAGCTGCTTTCTCCAGCACAGTGCTGCCATTGTCCAGCTGGGCTCTGGGCTCTCTCATCCCCACCAGGATGCAGGCACAGCCTGGACCTCTGCAGCACAGGCAAGGTGAAGGGGATGGATGGAAGCCTCTGGAGCAGGCAGCCCACCTTTGAGTCTCCACAGTGCAGCCCCGCTGCTTTTTGGACTTCTGTGCAAAAGATGATACAAGGGAGCACAGTAAGGTGGTGGCTAAAAAAAGGAAAATCTGAATGAATAGGAGGGGGAAGGGAGAGCAGATGACGCTGAGATGTGAGGGGCAAGGGAGAGCCAGTGAGAGAGAGCTGGGCTGTGAGCCGGAGAGGAAAAGCCGTGAGCCCCGTGGGAGCTGGGCTGTGGGAAGAGACAATGCGATGGAGGGGAAGGAGCCAGCTCCCACTCTGGGACAGGCACAGGCTGCAATTAGAGAGAGGAGACAGCGTGTCTGCCCAGCCTGGGAAGGCTCTGCCATGGACTCAGGGTCGTGCAGGGGCTGGGGCAGAAAGCCCCTGCCTGCTCTGTGCCCCTGCACACAGCTCCCCTTCGACTGGCAGCCCGAGGGGGCAGAGACCCCAAGGGCAGACACTGGCAGTACCTGGGGCTCCAAGGCACAGGGGCTTTGCTCCCCAGTGCTGGCACAAGATGTCTGGGTTGCTTTGTGCTTGCACTGCAGTGGCATGGTCATACCAGGCCCCCTTCCCTGGGTGAGCCCTCCTCCCCTGGCTGCCCTGGGCAGCCCACTTCTGCCTCCTAAACCAGCTGATCAAATACCAATGTCCTCCAGGCAAACAGGTTGCTTGACTGTTCACCCCTCACAGCTAGCACCCTTCAGCAGGTTTTTGGAATTTTCCTGGATGAAGGATGCTATGGAAATATGCAACTCCAGAGCACAAGTTCTGGTTTTAGTGTCCTCCTCTGCACTGCGATTATCTAGCTCCCAATGGAAAATTTAAGTTTGTTTGGAAACAGTCTCTGGGTTTGGCTTGAAAAGGCTCAGAAAATGCCATGCAAGGGTCACAAACTTTTAGCACAAGCCATGTTTGGCTGGGGCTGTAAAAGAGGAGGGAGGTGGAGGAGGAATATGAGCACACACCATTTTTGCTACCACAAACTTGGCTGGGAAACTCTTTGCGCTTTGCTCCCTCTGGACATAAAGGTCCAAGAAAGGAGTTTGATGCTTTTGAAAGAAAACAAACTAGTCATGCAGCCAGAGGAACTGATTTCCAAATTTGCTTTTTACAGCTTATTTTCACCACCCAGCCAAGAGGCAGATGAAGCAGAGCTCCTGCAAACTTCTGCTGAAGTCACAGCAAAGGGAGATGCTTGAAAAAAGCCATCAATTCCTGGCAGGGACAGAAGAAAGAGGAGAGCCCTGGTGAACCAACAGTGGTTTTTTAAAATATAAAATAATATACTTCAGACTTGCAGTGGTTTTTGCTTCCTGATCAACAGTTTTAAGCCAACCCAACTGCTTTCCTCTTTTTCTGGTCATTTTAAGATCTTTTCACCGAGGTGAAATTAAATACGACGCGCGGGAGGAGACCTGCCGGTTTTCCTGCCATTCTCACCTGCGTGGGAGCAGCAGGAGCTGGGAGTTAAGGCAGCACCGTGTATTCACTGACCAGGCAGGCACAGAGAAGTGTGGAAGATCACCACAGGGTATTTAAAGCTGTGCAGCAATAACAGCTAATTTGTTTTTGCCTAAAGAGCAGTTAGGGTTGGTTTTGTTTCATTTTAAATAAAGACATTTGGACTCCAAAGGTCATTTCCGTGGAATAACAATGCTCCTTTCAGAAAGGGGCACCGGCAGGGTCTCCGTTACTCCCAGTGCTCCCAGTCTGGTTTGAAAGCCCAGCTGCAGCTCAGCCGGGCCAGCATTCCCTGGGCTGCCCTCTACACATTGCAGCAGCTGCTGTCCCAGTGCCTCTGCCACGGGAAGTGCAGGAGCTCAGGAAGAAGTGTTGGTTCCTCTGCTGGGGTGTTCATATAGGCACCATCCTCTCCCAGTGCCTATTTGACAGTAAAATGAGGATGGTGTCCAGTCCATTTCACCCCTCACCCCAATCTCAGCAGCACCCCTGTGCCTTCTGGGAGCGCTGGCAGAGGATGGTGCATCCCAGCAGGCAACATATGGCCGTAGGTTCTCCTCATCCTCAACAGGTATGGCATGAGGAGCAGATATGATCAAAAATTCTGATTTTAAAGTAGGTCATTTGCAGTGTGGGAAGGTTTTCCATGAGCTGCTGCCTTTAAATGGCAGGTGAACGTGCTTCGCCAACTTCAGTGAAATTGGTACCATGATCTGTATCCATGCAAGTACATCGATGCTAGGCAATACAGGAAGCATTCAGCAGAGCTGGGGGAAAAAGCAGGCACCTTGGTGCCCAGATCCAGTTACATACTTATTTTCCTACATGCTTCCTAAACAGCTACTGTCTCAGGCTTTAAGCAGGCAGAGAGCATTGGAGCTGTGAAAAAGTAAACCTGAGGCTCAGGCTATTCTCTGTCTTGCAGGCAGAGAATGTGCCAAAAACTTCCTCTCTGCTTCAGTGAAGCCCCCAGCACCACTTCATATCAGTCAGTCTTCAAGTTATAGGGCACTTTGCTTGAAAAGTACTTTATCTTTTATTCTGTGTGGGGAAAGGATCTTCAGAAAGAAAAAAAGCCTTTGAGTTAAAAAGAGCTCTCCTCCTTAGCGAGCACTGCTGTTTGTCACCATCTCAGAAATTTGTAAACCCTTTTCTCTGTATTTATCTAACTCTGCTATTTTGGGATTTGCCGTAACTGTCTGCACCAATGAGGTGTGTGTGGAAGGGAGAGCGTCTGTGCTGCTTGGCTGATATTTTTGGCCAGTGCAGAGCTCATTTCTGGGAACCTGGGTACCATGGGAAGATGCACTTCTGATCCCCTCATCTCTCTGCATCCTCTTCCTCTTCTGAGAGCATTGATGCCCACAGAGGCTCAGTAGTCCCCAGCATAGATGCCTCTGGGTGTGCCAAGGGATCAAGGAGAGAGGAGAAGGAGATTGGGATGGATGGCACAACTGGCTGCAGTGGGACCTCTTCTCCCATGCCAGCACTCTTGTAGCTCCAGGAAAATTCATCATGACAGCTGAAGGAGGTCTGTACAATTTTGCCTCCCAGGGGCATGGTGGGACGGTGATGCTCCATAAGAGAAGGCAGTTTACTTCCTCTGCTCTTCCCAAAACTGCCCTGGCAACTCCCAGACAGCCAGCTCCTGTATGGGAAAGAGCAGCATGGGCCAAACATGGCCAGCCAGGAACAGAAAGGAAAGGACTTAATCAGCCCACAGGTGCTCCCCAGGGAGATGTGAGTGCATGCATATTGTATGCATACACGTGTGTATGTACCTTAATACCCTACAGCTTACAAGACACTCATCATTTTAATTTTCTTGGCTGGCAAGGGTCTTCCAAACCAGCTCTAGACACAGTTAACCCTGTCTGCCCTATTCTGCTCTCTTGTGCTGTCAACAGAGAGACCTGTCCTCGCCTAACCGAAGTTGTGTTCAGAGCCATTGTACATCTACTGATCACACACACAAAGGTCTTCCAGATTTCTTGGAAGCTTGCAGGAAAAATTTTTTTCAGTTCCAGAGTTTTGATTAGGGCTTGTCTTCCAGTAGCCAGGAGGTCACAGTGTCTGCACAGATCACAACCTGAACATCTGCATCCTATTACACAGCGTGGTGATTATTTTTCAACATTCCCCACGTCTTCTAGCAGTGACAGTGGTGATTAAAGCCTGGAGTGGATTCCTGAGTAGTATTTCAGCTTCCTTTACTTTCGCATCCTGACCGTAAACAGAAGAAGAGGGTTTTCCTTGGGCACTAGGTCAGGAAGCCCGTGTGCCTTAGGGTGATGCTGACGCACTGATGAAAGCCCGGAGATGTCAACTGGTACAAAGCAGCTGAACAAACCTGCCAAGGGATGCCAACAATAGCAGGATGTCACTGCAGCTCACAGGGAGGAGATTTCCATTCACTGATTTGGCTCCCGTGCAGTGGTCCAAGGAATAAAGGCATTGTCTCCAGGAAGTGACCTGCAGCAGACTCTGGTGGCTCAGAGTGAGTGATGGGGATTTGGTTTCCCATCTGCAGTGCCAGTGCAGCAAGAGGAGGAGGAGGAGGTGTGTGAGGCAGGCTCTGGGCAGGGCACCTCTGCCAGCCCCCCTTGCTCCTCTCACATGGTTTGGAGCCCCTGCTACGAGGGCTCCATAAACCATCTTGTAGAAGACTGGGACTTTATTGTTCTCCTTGGTGGAGGGAGGGGAGACAGGTCAGGGAGATCAAGGAGCCAAGAGGAAAAGGATTATTCATGGCAAGTCTATAGCAAGAGGCTGGAGCTGCCAAGCAAGTATTCCAGCCAGGAGACAGTCTCAAAATTTCCTGACTGAGAAAGGATTTTACTTTCTCTGCTCATTATGCATGGTGGCATTAATGAGCCCACATTTCTGGGCTGTTGGGTTTGGCCTTGTGCAGTCAGCATTCAACATTCAAGAAACTTCCTTCACTGTATTTTTCCCTACAAGTCTGTGAGGCAGCCAAGGGCAGGAAACTGTCTATAAATGAGGGCAACTGCTCTGGGTGGGGTCCCAGCACTGAAAGCAGCTGATGTCTACAGTCTGGATCCAGCCAGAGGGGAGAGAGGAGAGAGAGGGCCAGACTCATCCAGCTGCGCACCCCTTCTCCTGGGAAGAGGGGCTGTGGCACACACCAGGGCACATGCCCTGCACAGCAGCTCCTGCTGCTTCCCCTCACCACAGCCCTCTGCAGCTCCTCCTGTCCTGGTCCCTCATTACCTGCCTGGCATTTCTCTGCTTGTCTGCTCATCTGTCTCCTCCTCGGTGTGCCAGTGTCCTGTCCCCATGTGCCTGCCTGCATGTGCAGCCTTGTCTGTGTGTCTTGCTCTCAGCAAAGGCTCAGGTTGCCCGGGGCTGCCTGCACATCCACGTCCATCTGTGTTTCTCTGCTCAGTTACGCTCGTGTGCCTCGCCCTGGGTCCGCCTTCCAGCGCCTGCCTGTGTCTCTGCTTGCATCTCCCTGCACTGGCCCTTTTTATCCCGGTAAACAGGACAGGCACGTGCATCCAAACCCCGTGCGCCCAAGTTGGCTGGAGCTGCACCGGCTCAGAGCCAAGACAAAGGACAGGGAAGAGGAGGAGGGATGGGGGAAGTGAAGGGGAGCGAAAGGGCTATTGGAAAAGGCCTGGGGGACTACCCAGCTTCTTGTTGCCTTTGCATCGCTCTCATGGAAAAGATCCTCAGATAAGCCTGCTCACTATGATAATGACCTAGTGCCTGCAAGCCGCCAAGCTGGAGGTGAAGAGAAGCTCTCCTTCATCCTCCAAGACAAGAAAGGACAAGTATGAACCAAGGCAGCTGCCTCTTGGGCTAATGGGGGTCAAGGGTGGGGGGACACAGATGCACATCAGAGATCAGGCAAAAGGGGAGGGCTGCAAGACATTTGGAAAAGGCAGACTCAAGGCAAAAATCCTCCGATTTCAGAAAAATGCAGGTTGTGCAATTAAGGCTGTTAAAGAGTAACAATGAATCCCTCCCTCAGAGAAAGGGCAGCTGGCCCTGCATGACATAGCTTGGAAATACCTGCTCAGAGCCTTGATTAAAAATTTGTTCCCTACACACTGGCAACCACATCACACACCAGATGAACTGCCACCTGCATGAGGAGCTTCTGTGCTGTGCCCACAGGTGTGGTGGTGCACAGGGAGGATGCTGCAGCAAGGGCATGTTGAGACTTTCCAAAAGAGTTTGCAAAAGACAGGAGAACTGTGGCTGCTGTGAGCTTTGAAGAGTGCAGAGGACCCTGATGGGCCAAATTACAAGAAGCAGAGAGGTCAGGTGAAAAACCCTGGAAGAGGAAGGACTGGCAAGGTTTCTGGAGACAAAGCTGGGAGGAGGGATGGAGCAAGTTGGCTCTTGCTTCTTGCATGGCACATGCCACACAAGTGGTCAGAGGCACCCTGGAGCACCGTCAATGCCGGCAGCGTACACATGTGCAGGGAGGTAGATGCAGGGGTGGGGAGACAGGAAGAGGCACAGAGGCAGGCAAAAGATGAGTCAGCTGTACCAGCTGATGACTAGGGGGGGTCCTGGAAGCTGTCAACATTTCTGTCTCACTTTCTGGAAAATACCCAGCCTCAATGGAAAACTACTGCAGCAGAAGTTACCAGCACAAATCCTGCTTTGAATACTGGGCCAAAACCAACACAGCAGTGCTTGCTTTCCCAAATTTTAATATGACTCCTTTAGTCCTATATGGAGCTAAAGAAACCTTAGTGAAGCAGTTGACACGATGGAAGAAAGGGATGCCATCCAGACAACTGGGACAATCTTAAGATCTGGGCGCTTCCAAGGTCAAGTTGTTGCGTCTTATTCCATTGCGGTCATAAACACTTAATCCAATTTCAATCTCAGCAATCTCTTCTGGGAGATCAGGACAGAAGACTCTAATGTTTTGAGGAGACGCCTCACGCTTCCTTTTTCGCCTGGCCAGCCAGCAGATGACAGCAAGAAGGACCAGGGCGACTGCAGCAATCCAAAACAGCCACCCAGAAAAGAACCGGCCTTCCTCTGCAATTATGCTATTCTCGATCTCCTGCAGCAAATGAATCAACTCCTGGTGCAGATACACCTCACGCTCCAGCATCTGTTTGGCCGTGGCTCTGCTGATGTGCTGATACTTCTTCTGGCCAGGCTGGATGATCTCTCTGGCCATCAAAGCTAGGAGGAGAGAATTTGCTGCAGCCATGGCCTGGAGGAGGAGGGAGGAAAGGGGGCTCATCAGGTCTGCATGGGAGAGACAAGGGAGCTGGGGCCACCCAGAACATTCCCAAAGCCTCTCTAGGCACCTGCCATCTCTGGGAGCCCCAAGCCTCTCTGCCCCCAGACCCAAGGGTGGCAGTGCCCTGTCCTGAGGGGCTCAGCTCTCTCTGTTTCAGAACCCCTTGGCATCTGCCCTATCCTCCATCCAGCCCAGCTTTCTCCCTGCACAAGCACTCACCACCACCTAAGTCCTACATGAGTGCAGCTGTGGTGAAGCTGGGGCTGCCTACTGAAGCTCCTGGTGACTTCTCCCAATGTGAGACATCCTCCATGATGTCACAGCCACCAGAGCCACATCACCTGGCCAGAAAGCCCAGGCTCTGTCCCCACCACCCAGCTCAGCGAGGCCTGGCCACCACACCAAGAGCAAACGCCCCCTGCAGAAGCGAGCTCCCAGGAATGCTCTTGACAAAGAGACTCCCCTCCAAAACTGCAACTGAAATGAAAATGGGGATCATTTCATTGGTGGATGTCCCTGACACAGGGGTGTGATGTTTTCTGGGCCAGGTGGTCTGACTCCAAGTTACCTTGCAAAGAAGAGCTTTGAGCCCTTGGGCAGAGACAACTCTACTCCCTCTCATCCTCTTGGCTTCCTTCTGCTGGGGCAGGGCATGTGGATAATAGTTAATATAAGAGAAATTAAAAAAAAAATCAGTGCAGCCACAGATAAAGGTCTAGTGAGGAATGCCTGCAGCTGCCAGTGCTCTCGGGTACAGCAGCAGGAGGGGACATCTTCACTGCCCAGGGGAGAAAGCTAAAAAAACCCAAATAAATCTCATTACTTTTCTTTCCTTCAACTACCCATTTAACTCCCCGTGCCTTCCGCTTGTTCCTTGCTATCTAATTAGATTTCCTCAGATGACCATGTTTCAGGGCAGAAGGCTGGTGGGGGGGTGTGCAAGTCTCCCAGGCCTTGGCCAGCTGCAGGGAAGCAGGGGCGGTGTCCAGGCTCTGTCCCTGGCTGCTTTGTGATGGAGATGTAACAAAGGGAACACCGCAATCGCCACAGCAGGTTAGGAGATAAGCAGCCCTCCCTTAATGAGGACATGTTATACCTGGCAAGATTGTACCCCTTGTGGGGAACAACAGGCTCTTTCACTGCAGGCCCTGGCACAGCCAGGAGCAGCTGAGGACAGAGGGAACAACAGCTGATAAATCAGCTCAGCATCACCAGCCTTAGCAAGCCCCACATCAGCTGTTGTTGGGAAGCCCTGGGATGTCCCACATTGGATTCCACCAACAATCACAGCAGGACAGCAATTTTGAAGGGCTACAGCTTTTCTAAAATTGGCTTTTCCAGGAAGGCAGATGGGCATGGCAGCTCTCCAGCACCAAGGGAAAGCTGCATTTCTGCCACCAGTATCTGCTGAGGGAAGCCAATCCCGGAGGGAAAAGGGCAGCATTACCACACTGAGAGACCTCTGCTTGCTGCTTGGGAGGTAAAATCCCCACTGAAAGGAGCCAAATTGTTACTGTGTGTATCTAAAGGCACTGAATTATTAAGGAGATCTCTTAAGGCTGCAGGTGAAGCAGAAAGCTTTATGGATGGATGATATTAAATGTAATGGACCTCTAATGGGAAACCACCTGATTGCCACAAAATGTTTCTCAGCTGTGGAGCAAACCCAAGCAGCTAGAGTGAGTGTGGTACAAACCATTATTGCCCAGGGAATGACTGGGTTTAGTAGTCCTTGCAGCATTTTGGAGTGTTACAGTGAGCCTGTGATGGAGAGGTACTCCCTCCCACCCCGTCCTCTGAGAAAATTCACAATCCAGCTTTTGCTTTTTCTGGATGAGCTCAAAACAGCCTTTCCCTGTCTCACCAGTGCACACTTACACATGATTAAGGTCATATAAGAGCTTGCTGTTGTTTCCAAGCATCTCAAATTTGCCAAAATTAGGCTGGATTTGTGGAAACTGGGTTCCCAAGACCTTGAGCCCTCCCTGCTTTCAATAGCAGGCTGAACACAACATAGCAATGCTTGCTGTCCCAAATTTCAATATGACTCTTTTAAAAAGTCTCACATGGAGTCACAAATTACAAAATTTGTTTATCAGAGTGTCAGAGAGGAACCATGAAACACCAATACTTTAGGAAGCAGCAGGGAAATACCTGTCAGTGATTCCAAAGGACAGGGTTCTTCCCAAAAGGTAAGGAGAGTGATAGCCCAGCTGAAGCGTCTCTACACCAATGCACACAGCATGGGAAACAAGCAAGAGGAGCTGGAAACCATGGTGCAATTAGAAAACTATTACCTAATTGCTACCCCAGAAACATGGTGGGATGAGTAGCACAACTGGAACACTGCAATTGAGGGTTACAAGTTTTCCAGAAGAGACAGGCTGGGAAGGAGGGAGGGTTCTTGTGCTCTAGGTTAAGGAATGAACAGATTGTGGAGAATTGCCTCTGAGAAACACCCACAGACAGGCTGAAAACTTGTGGATGAAAATCGAGGATGGGACCACCAAAGGACAGCTTGTGGGTGGGGTCTGCTCCAGGTACCTGACTGGTTGATAACACTTCTTGCATCAGCTGCACCACCATCACATTTTCATCCAGACCGAGGCTTTCAACCATCCAGACATCTGCTGGGAAAGCAGTACAGCTGGCTGAGAGCAATCCAGGAGACTCCTGGATTGCCTAGAGGACAACCTACTGGTCCAGACATTGGACAAACCTGCCAGAGAAGTGTTGCTGGACCTGGTGCTCACACGTGCTGATGAGCTCATCAGAGAAGTTTAGTGGAGGCTGTCCTGACTGTAGCTGCCAGGCCCTGGGTGAGTCCATGATCTTGAAGAAGATGGGTCTCATGGGGAGCAGAGTGAACTTCTATTTGTTAAAAAAATTAGTGGATGAGATCCCCTGGGAAGATGTCCTTAGGGACAGAAGAACTTACCAGAGCTTTCAGGACACTGTTCTTAGCTCTCCATCCATGTGAGTCAGGAATCAAGCACTGAGTAATTCTTTAGGTGACTTGAGGAGTAGAAAAGGCCATTACAGCTGACTACTCTGCTCTACTGAGACAAAGAAGCCCTTGCTCCAAGACCTCATAATCAAATATAAGACAAACAAGAAAGGTGGAATAACCAGGGTGGAGAGGAAGTCAAGGGCTAGAGGAAAGTGTGATGTGTGCCAGAGCTGCAGGGACTGAGGCTTTCTATTCCTACTTAACAGACTCACTTGTGTTGTTTTCTGCTCTGACCACCATATGAGCCTTTTAAATATAGAAGGCTCCTCCCTGGCTATGTACACAGCCAGCCAGGCACCACCATCCATCTCAGCTACATGGCCACAGGTCACATTTTCAGAACCACTTGATGGGTGGATTAATGGCTGCCTTTTTATTGCCAGCTCTCCAGCTTTCAGGGCGGGGTGGAGGTGGGAAGGAGAAAAATAACTAATAAAAAACCCCCCATATGTGAAGATTTGAAGTGTCATGAAGGTGGATTAAAAAAAAGCTGAGATTTTATTTTAAAATTAATCTGTAGGGGGTTTATTTGCTGCTTAGTATGAAAAATGTGAGGCTTGTAGGCTCATTTTTCACACTTTCCCCCACACACAGCCCAGGCCTGGAAAGTTACTTTATTATTTTTAAATGAAAATATGGAGCTTTACTGGAATAACTAGTAACTGTGGGTGTTCTTCAGTGCTGCCCAGTGCAGCCACCCGCACAGAAAAATCAAGGTTTCTATTACATTTAAGAAGAAGAGCAAGGTCTCTCATCCTCTCTTTCAGGCTTTGAGAGGTAATATTTATTAGGAAAACCCTAGAAATTATTTACAATAATTGATACCGGTTTGATGTACCAAACAGCTGAAATTGAAGAATTTAGGGGTGTTTTGTCTTTTTAAACTATTACCATCAAGAGGGAAACGACTCAGATTTAAACACTGCACTGTATGCAGTGCAAATAAAACCCCAGCAGGATGCAGAAGGAGGTCTGGGTGCAGAGTAAGGGGAAGTCAGCAAGTGGCACGCACAGAGCCTGGGCTCAGAAGGGGGGCTAGGAGATGAATCCCCACACCTCGCTGTCTCCATCGCCTGTGGAACTGCGGCAAAGCAGCGCTTCGGTCAGAAATCTCCTGCCCAAACCTCCTGCCCAAGCCGGCGTTTCTCACAGTGGAAATCCAATTCCCCCGAAGGCCAGGGCGGGATTGTTTTAACCTCTCGGGCAGAGCCAAGTCTCCAGCCGCGCTGCAACAGGCAGCACGCTGCTCTGATGCCGTTCCTGCTGCGGCACAGCTCCAGCCGCTGCTCCTGCTCCCAGCCAGCCCACAGCCAGAGGGATTTGACTGCAGCAGCGCTCCTGCTGCCAATGGACCCGAGATGCCTGCTGCCCTTTGCATGCAGCTGCTCTGCCCACAGTGATTCAGCCTCACCCTGGCTGCCCAGTGCTGCCTGTTTTCTTCAGAAAACCAGGGTGACGTGAGTCATCTGGCCACACCAGGACAAGGCCAAACACTCTGGGCTCCCCGCATCTGGCTCAGCTGCAGGACCATCCTCAGCCCTCTGGCTGCAATGGGCCATGCTTATCCTCTGTAGTCCTCAGGGCTGCAGCCAAAAGCACCTGTCTATGACATGGGGACACATAGAATCATAGAGTGGTTCAGGCTGGAAGGCACCCTGGAGGTCATCTTGTCCCTGCCATGGCCAGGGACACCTTCCACACCTTCCACTAGTTTACTCAAAACCCTGTCCAGCTTTCAACATTTCCAGGGATGGAGCATCCACAATTTTTCTGGGCAACCTGTTCCAGCGCCCCACCACCATCAGAGTAAAGAATTTCTTCTAATATCTAATCTTGACCTACCCTGTTTCAGTTCAAAGCCCTTCCCCCTTGTCCTATCACTACGTGCCCTTGCAAATAGTTCTCGTCCTCTTTCCTGTAGGTGCCCTTTGGGTACTGAAAATCTCCCTCATGGGACAGAAGACACATGTCTTCTGACCAGGGGCACACTGTCAAGCTCACAAGAGGTCATCTCCAAAGCAGGGGAGCGTGATTTTTAGTGTGACTCTTGTCTGGGAGGCACATGGAGGGTCCAGGCCCCCTTGGCATCCTATTTCCCACCCCCATCCCCTTGCACATTGGGCAGGGCTGGCTGCTGCGCTGCGAGGGTGTGCAGGAGGAGAGCTGTCCCTGCTAGGGCCAGCCCTTTCCAGCCGCACCGAGGGGCTCCTGCAGGTTTGGGGATGGTGGCCGGGAGGAGGAGTGCTGACAGGGCACAGGTGCTGTTCCCAGGGCTGAGCCAAGCTGTGCTGGGTGCCAGCAAGGTGTCACACCTACAGGACAATGCTCTTTGTGCCCTGGCTGCCTGTCCCAGGAAGCGTTGTCTTGAAAAACGACATAACCTGGGGTAGGGCTGACTTGCTGACACTGGGCATGCCCTTGCCCAGCAATTAATTGGGATGCAAATAGTATTTGCATGATAACTACTCTGCCTAAATAACACCATGTGTGGTATGGAGTGTGAGTGCTTTTCCTCTACTCTGAAATAACTTAATCTAGAGACAAGCTTTTTGAGATGCATGAAGTTCAGAGCAGATCCAAGGTACTGCCTACAGTTTCCACACAGCATCATCTGACTTTCCTGGGCTGCTGTGTGTGACCAGGGGAGCCATGAGGTGCCCCAAATCAGAGCAGGAGGGTAGAAGCATCATGCTAAGCAATTAAAGGACACCCCCATCCCCCCACACCAGCTACCCACGTGCCTGGACTTTCCCTCAGGCTAGCACGGCACCCACTGCCTTCCTGAGCTGGTATCTCAGCAGGTGGGAAGGAATTTGGACCCAGTGGATCTGATTGCCAGCACAGTAAAGGAGGCACATGCAGTCTTCACAGGCTGAAAGTCTGGCTTTAGGACCAGCCACTGCATCCCAAGTGCCTGGCTACATCTGGACCCTGTGCTGCCTGAGGGCACCTCGATGCCAGCAAGGGGGACTGCTGCGCTCAGCAGCCTGGAGTCTGCACCGTGGTCTGGTGCAGCAGGGGGCAGTGAGTGGTCTCAGCTCATCTGTGGCTTTAAAAGCCCTTCCAGACAGAAGGAACGTGAGGGAGCTGTGTAGCTGTGTAAAGGGCTGATGAGAAATATTTAAATATTTCAGTTCCCAGTGTAACTTGAGTCATTTGGAATGGAAAGTTTCCATTACTCAATAAATGTAGTACATTCATTAAAAAAAAAAAAAAAAGAAATGAAAATGGACAACTTCTGGTGTTGGCTTGAGGAACATAACAGTGCAGCAGAGTCACAGACAAGCGCCACTCACCAGCAGGTACATAATGTTCTTGGCCCAGGCTAAGGCCAGGGAGGGACACGGGGCAGGCATGGAGCAATGGGCACATTTGCTGCCTAGGGAAGGCCTACTCAGTCATGCTGGCATAGATAATGCAGAGAAAAATTTAGGCTTGGATCAGAGCAGGTGAAAACAAAACCCCCAAACCTGTGCACCTTCAGATGAAATTAAATTGCATGAGAAACTTTTTAGGAAAATTTATAAGGAGGTGCCCATGTCTGAAGCAATGCTCTGCACTACCTGACTGTGAGAACAAACTCTGCCCAGGGGTCAGACATGATCACCCCTGGCTTCTGCCTAGGAAGGGCAAGTACCTACTGCCTTGCCAGGGATGGCTCTGGTGCTGGACTGTCCCAAATCCAGGAGCCCCCTGCTTATATCGGCTTGGAGGATGAGCTCTACCTGTCCCAGCTCCTTCTGCCACTGCCCACCAGTGGCGCTTGCTCCTGGGGCGTGCTTCACAGAGAACCACGCTCCCCACATCAGGATTTGGGGGGAAGGAATGAGGCTTATGTGTGCCCGGACTGCTGTTGTCAAGCAGCCCTCGGCCACCTCGGTGGCTTCAGAGCGGGGACCCGAGGCGGGAGCGATGGGGGCCGGGCGGGTGCCGGCTGCGGGGCTGCACTGCACTCCAGCGGCCGCCGAGCTCCCTCCCGCGAGCGGAATGCCAGGTGGGGAAAGGCGTCCCTCGGACTCCCTCTGCGTCCCTCAGACCATCCTCACTGCCACAGTTCGTAGCCCTCCCCAGCGCCGTCACAAAGACGATTTTAGTATTACGGCCACTCTAGTGCCTCCCGTTATCCTGGCTCCCCTCGGTCCCAGTCTTCCTGCAGCAGCGCCAGAGGAAAAGCTCGCACAAGGGCTGTGGCACAGGGGGCTGCTTGCAGCAGGTTCAGGAACACACGAGTAAAATGAGTAAACAGAGCAGGACCCTCGGCAGCACCTTCTTCCCTAACACACCAAAGAGGCACGGAGCACAAGGGAGAACACAACCAAGGCAACCTGCAGCCTCCCAGCCCTTCTCCCCTGTGCTCGCAGCTCTCCAGGGGAAGAAGCAGGAGGATGGCACTGTGACACTCGAGAAGGGAGCAGCTGGCATGCACTGGATGTAGGGCATGAGCTGCGCCCTTGCCAGCTCACACACCCCAAATCTACAAGCTCAGGAGAAGGGAAGTCTCGGGATCTCTCACTGGTCAGAGTGACCCCGAGAAAAGTTGGAAAGTCTCTTTTCCCAGCCTGGTGCTTGAAGAAGGAGTCAGGGCTCTTCATTTCTCAGTCTCAAGATTTTTATTGCTCCTTATCTATAAAATTCTTTCTCCTGTCCAGCTGAGGTCTGCTCAAGAGGACAGTCAGAGGCATTCTGCCTGCCCCCAGGGCAGTGTTATGTCTTTATACTAAAAACTACGTATACAATGTTTACAATTACTTTCCAATACCTATCACCTATGTTAGACAGTGAGCTTCTACTCTAAACCAATCTAAAAGTGCCAACGTCACAGCAGAAGATGGAGGCCAAGAAGAAGAAGGAGAAGGGCTGGACATACCCAGATTCCTCCATCTTTCCCCCTGAACCCCCATTCTAAAAACCTCAAAATCTACTTTTCCACCTTGTGATAAATTCACTATCATTCTGTTTAATTTGTCATGGCTTGCAGATCTTCATCTAAAGTTGGTAACTTTTTCCATGGGTCATAATCAAAGTCACAGGTGTCTTGGGCTCTGTGCCAGGGTCTCTGAGCCCCCTGGCAGGGGTCTTGGCTGCTCAGGACAGCCAGCGGGATGTCCTGGGTCCTGACAGGAAGGAGAGCAAGAAGGGCTCTCCCTGGAAGGCTGTGAACAAAGCTAGAAGCTGAGCTCCCACCTTCACCCTGATGGGCACCAGAGCACCCAGCTGCCAGCAGCGGGGGCAGGGTGATGCCCTGACCCTGTTGGGGGAAAAATAAATGCCCTCTGCACCTGGAGGTGCAGCTGCAGTGCAGAAACTGTTCCCAAATACAGCTGGAGTTTTTGTGAAGCTGAGGCACAGACAACTCATGGCAGGGCTCCTACCTGAGCTGGCTGGATCAGGCAGCAGAAAGGAGGGTGGAGAAGTGTTGCCTCCCTGCAGCAGGATTGTGCAATAGCATCCACTCACAGCCCACCCCGTGTTTCTGGGCAGACACGGACAGTAGTCCAGATACTCATACAGCTTCCTGCCCAAGTCAGAGGAACAGAATTACTGCAAATACTGCTATTTCTGGGCACTCTGAGGAATACAGCCTTGCCAGTCAGTCCTGCCCTGTTGCAGGGACCATTTTTGAAACAGAGGCCAAGGCAGTGGCATAAAAAATGCTCTCCTCATGACAAATCCTGCATTTACAATTGTAAATAATATTTACATTCGAGGCACAAAAAATGTGCAGATGGAGCACTGCAATTTGGCAAGAAATGGCTCTATAATCGCCAAGAGGGATTTAAACAAGCAAACAAACAGAAAAGAAACCATACCATTAATGATATTAAATATCAACAAAGGGAAAAACAACACACCCTCACTAGCAGCAGCAGCAGCTTTTTCACCTACAGAGCAGCCAGGCAGCCACAGATGACTTTCCCAGCTCAGTATAGGCCAGAAGGCTGGGAGAGCTGGGTCCAGATCTGTGTACCACCCTCTGCTGCATCACCTTAGACAAGTCACAGGCCATCCTTTTGCCCATGCACCAAAACAAGTAAGGAGAAGCCTGGAATATGCAACATCACAATCACACCTCCCTCCCTCTTCCCAAAATGGTGCACAGTTCTACCTGTGCCAAATGTCGTACTTGAAAGGAAAAACCTCAGATCCCTCACCTCAAAAATCCTGCTAAGTCCAGCTCAGGTTTTACCCAGTTCTTCCAGGTTTTCAGGATGGGCTGATATGGGTTCTTCTCCTGCCTAGGCCAGGGAGAGGGTCTGAAGATACTTTTGAGGATGTTGTAGGGATAAATTGAAGGAAGAAAAAGAGGGAGTCCTGTTGATTTTAATGGTCATCTTTCAAAGCACTACCATGTGTATGTCTTACATAAGGTATCAAATGAGACCCCAGCACTTGCACTTCATTTGACCAGGCTTTTCCAGCTTGTAAGAGCAGACCACTGGAAAAAAAGTCAATAAAAGCTAAGCTTGATCTGCAGCCTCTAATAAAATGAGGTTTAGATTGAGCTGTTGTCCAGTGTAGATAGGTAGGAACCATTGTATTGTTCCCACACAGCTCTGCTGTCAGCATTACAAGAAGCTTGCTGGGCTGACATTGGTGCTTCTCCCTGCTAACCTAGACTTGGGCACATATTACAGTTTCCCTTTATTATTGGTCACAGATCAGATCAGTCTCTGTGCAAACTAAGGGATGCCCCTGCTCACACCCACGAGTTTTGTGTGAAATTTCAGCCAAGGTTTAGCACAGCAAGTTTGTGGATTCCTGACCAGCCTCCCAAGCAGCTATGCTTGAAGTGCCCTGGATAAAACAGAAATGAGTATTAGGGCTCTCCTAGACTGCCTTAGGCTGTGTTTCAACAACTACTGAGTATTGCCAAGACTTCTATTTGTTTTCTAATATGTTCCCTGTTTAGAAAAACACCCCAAGCCCCCAGTGTCCTCCTATTTACTAACCAGGTGCTACACAGAGCTCAGGAAACAAGCACTGGGTTTGGATGCTAGCATGTTTTTAATAAATTATATATATTTTGGATGTAAACAGTGACTATTTGTTGAAATGTCGTTTTCTATTTTCTTGTTTTGACTGTAGGTTGAAGGTTCAAAGAGATTAAATTTTAGAACACCAAAAGTAGCATTTGCTGTGGTTTCCTAAGCAAAAGGGGAATGCTAAGTACTGGAACACAAATAGGGAAATGGTCCTTCACTTTGAATAGAAAAACTTTCCTCTTGTTAAATCCTAGCAAATGAAGCAACCAGTTGCTACAGCCTCTGTGCTGGGATCACATTAAGGGGCTTTGCCCAGGCTGCATGATGAGGCTGCTGCCACCTCCAAATCCCAGCCATCCCCACATCCTGACCTCTGTCACATCCCAGCCTTCATCAGTCCAGTTTGCCATGTGGCTGTTTCACATGCAGCAGGAAGAACAGTGATCATCTTAGGTCTTTGATTATGTTTTGAGGTTTCTTTAACAGCTCTTGAGGTATTTCATTTTGCCAGAGGGCTGGTACACATGTTTTCAGGTGTTCCCTTGCTGTAGGTCCCAAATCCATGTGTACCATGCGGTTTGACTTTGTCAGCTCTGATGTCTCACCATCCTGCTTCAGATTCCCCTCTCTCAGTGCCTGGAGGAACCTAACTGAAAACACTTCCAAATCAGTTCTTATCTTATAGCAGCTCCAAGAGGCACAATAAGGACCAGGGCCTTCCTGCATGGGGCTCGAGCAGGATTGCTGCATTTAGGAGCCTTGAGCACAAGGACAGTGCCTGAGCACAGGCTACCTTGGCTGACAGAGTCACCAGGGTGACAGGAGGACAACATTTGACCAGTCTGCTCCTCTGGGCAGCTTATTTTGCACTGCACTTACAGAGGCAGCTGCCTTCAGTTCCAGCTGGTGGCACAGAGCTTGGGCTCTGCCCCAAACTGATGGTGCCCATGCACCTCTAGAGAGTGATAAAGGAAAATACAGCCCAGGTCTGGCTAGATTGGTGCACACATTATAGAATATCTGTTGTATGCATATTGCATGTGATCATCACCACTTATTAAAATCTTCATCAAGACTCGAGGTGCCATTGCTGGAAGCAGCCTCTGTCATCATCAGGGATGCTTTTGGGATTGTGTGGAGCCAGAAGGGGAGCAGCTTCTGGGAGCACACAGCTGCTGCCATCCTGTACAACACTGTCTCAAGCTGCCACTACACCCAAGGTGGGCTTGGCCAGCCAGGGTTGGATTTCTGCCCCTGCCCCACTCCCACCGTGGCTGTAGGCTGAGCAGAAATCCTCCAAGTGTCATCAAAAGGCTCTGCCTCCTGAGCAGCTTCCCTGGCTCCTCATGGGTCCAGGCACTTGTCCAAAGTCACCATGCTGTGCAGAAGTCCCGGGAACAGCCCAGGACTATGGCCTGGAGGAAGCAGAGAGAGTCACTCCACCCTGCTGCAGGGCTGAGGAGTGTCACAGCTGGGTGTGTGCTTTCCCTCTGTGTGAGTGCCCTTCTGCAGCCTCTGTCAGGCACCAGGAGGGGAAGACAGTCTGCTGCAGTCTTTTTTTGGTTGTTAATATCGGGTGTGAGTTGCCCGAAGCCATACACGGAGCATCTGGCACTACCATTCCCTGAATGCTGCCACTTCATCATCCTAAACCAGGGCATGTTATTAGTGATCTGCATGGCTGTGGCACTGCAAGGAGCACTCATCCATCTGCTCCTCCCCAAGTGCTTCCTTATCACTCCAGGAGTTCTCTTGGGTGGCTGGAAATGCTCTGTTGTCTTTCCAGCTGTTGAGATCAGCGTCTCCTTTGTTACTCTGAGGTTTCACTAAGGGTTTGCATTGTGTTAACTTTCAGAAAGCTCAAAGAAACCGAAGATCTTTGTATGCCAGGCTCCTGCCCTAAAGTACTTAAGTCTCCAGGGACTAGAGGGCAGACAAAAGAGAAGATAGAGGGTACAATATCAGAGCAAAAGATCAAGCCAGTGAGAGAATATATTATTCATTAAGTATATCTCAGAACAAGTAACAGAGGGAGTGCAGGAACAGAACTTACAATGGTCTTAGGTACAGTTGTAAAAAATTTATACACTCATTTTTATCTCCTCTTTTTAAACATCTGTTTACTTCATTTGGGATAGGACTAGGCCTAGCCACCATTTTTGAAAATGAGTGTATTTATATGTTCCCACTGTTTTCACTGTTCATGATGGGGTGTACATGTGATCATGTGAGTATATAATGTCCATGGAGAGAGCTGCAGAGTCTGAGTTTGATTCTAAAGCTGGTGGTAGCTGGAGTCTTTCCTGAGACTTGTCTATTTAAGGGGCTCACAACAGAGACCGAGCTGCTCTGACCTGTGGTCATTTCTCTCTGGTGGCACAGATGCCAGAAATCCATCTGTATGCTGCCTTTCTCAACATGCCAACTTTTCTCTATGCTACTTCTAATACTAGCCAAACCAGCTCAGAGGTGATCACAAGAAGACCTCCTAGATGTATATTCTCACTGTGGGGCTCCTGCTGAGGGTGCCTCCTGTCCCCAGATTGCTGAAGGACTCATTGGATGCTGTGCTAAATGCACTGGAACAGGAAGGACCCAGGGAACAGCTGTTCAAGTCAAGGACCTGGGCCTCCATCACAGAGATGATGATAACTAAGTGGCCATTGCCCAGGGCAAGCCCCTCCCAGAAGTACCACACTTCAGTGCATGTGCAGCTTTGGCTTCTGGCATCATTTACACCTGCTGAGCTTTCCTTTCCCATGCAAGCCCCCTCTTCAGGCCCTCATTTGGGAATAGAGGGAAGCAGTGAGGGGCTGGTGGCTGCAGAGCTACTCCCTATTTCAAAGTGGGTGCTGAAACCCTTCTGCTCAAAACTGAGCAGGGACACAGACAAAACAAATACCCTCAGCTGGAGCCCCCACAATCACTTTTAATCCTCCTTACCACCTCAAGCAGAGGCAACTCTGCACTGTCATACAAAATTAAACTTCCTCTTCATTCTCCAGTCTAATCTCTGTCTCCACAATATGATCCTGAGGTTTAATCTGATTATGAACCTTCATATCACACTCTAACAAATGGCCCCAGCTGCCAGGCTAAGCGGTTTAATGAGATACTGTGTCAGTTACCAAACCAAAGGCAGAAGAGACACCACAGACAAAGGCATTGCTTGCTCAGTCCCATCCCCAGGATGGACATGAAACTAATGTGTCTCTTCTGTAAGAGGAGAAGACCTGCCCTTCTGCAAGAGTTTTGATGGAGAGCTGTGCTCTATCAGGCAGGGTGGCAGATGCTCCATGACTGACAGCTGTGAGATGTGACCACAGTGTTGTCTGGCCCTGGGGGTCTGAATACAAGGCAGAGAAAATACAGTTTGTCTTTAGTCAGATGTTATTACATCTGATCCAAACATAAACCCCCAAGATGTATCACATGGTAAATCAATATAGTTGTTTGTTAATCCAAATGCAATCAGACATTTTTTTTCTTCCTGCCTAGATAAGACCCCACCCTTCCCCCTCAGAACTGCAGCCAAAACATAATTCCCTTTCAGTGGCTAATGGCATTCATAAATTACGCTCAAGATCCATTGTTCATTTAATCCTTTTTGCTGCTATTAGCTCTGGTCACTGATTTGTTACCTCTCCAGTCTATGGCATTTTAATGACACAGCTAGAAAACAGCCAAACTCTTCAGCTTAGTGATAAAAGTTGGGTATGTGCTACAAAGAGGAATGGTGTTTACCACTAACTCAAGGGGAAGAAGTGTGGGAGAACTACAGGCCAGAGCTGGTTGTTGCCTGGGGAAGGCAGAGAGGAACAGCTTGGAGCAAACTCATTGATTCTGGCCTGAGCTCAGGTCTTATGGAGATGATGAAGATGTTGGCCCATGGCCTTGGGAACACGGCTCACTTCCAAGACAACCAGACCACAGCAAGCCTTTCAACCAGCCTAACCTGGTTTGCCAAGGAAATCATTGATGATAGTCACTCTTCCTTTGAAGTTGCAATTGTAAGTTGTTTAACTTGACCTCTGTGTTTTCTTTCCTCCTCAGCACAGGGGTTATACTGCATGGATTAGTACTATCAATGTGACATGCCATTGCAGGAGATACTGATGAAACTCCATCTAGAAGGTTGCAAACCAGCCTGGTTATCTGTGCAGAGATGGATTACACTCAGTGTAGAGCAAGACTGGAATAACACTCAGTGTAGAGCAAGACTGGAACAGAGGTATTATCATATTATTATAATACCTCTGTTCCAGTCTTGCTCTATGCTGAGTGTAGAGTCTGGCACATCTACCGAGTGTAGAGTCTGGCACATCTACTACAGAGTCTGGCACATCTACTCATGCTCAACTGAAGGCAAGGGAGCTTATGATTACCCTTGTGATGGTTGCAGAGACAGCAAACCCCATGGAGGGTGAGTAGCAGCTTGATCTGTACTGGTACAAACCAGACTGCACTGGCTGTGAGCACATCTAGGCTGAAAGTTCAAAGAAAGCTCCTAATGATCTGTGTGGGTCTGAAATAATCTGCCTGCCTCGGGAGCCAGGGGCAAAGTATCTACCAACCTTTGAAAGTATCTACCTACCTTTGCTCTTGGTTAATCTGGGGGAAAGGACCAGAAAGAGCAGCAGATGGATTTGGTGGCTGATGACATTCCTCCTAGTCCTCATCCTTTTAAAATGGGATCCTAGGAATTCAAAATTGACGTTCATTTCCTTAGTAATTTTTACTGTGGATTTTTAAAGTCTCCTCTGAACTGCATTTTTGTTTTTGTTCACTACTAGCTTGAAACTGGACTTTCTTTCAGCTCTCCTGAATTAACCAGACTTTTTCCCTGGAATGCATTAGCTAGCCTCCTGGAGCTGCAGTGCATGCAGCCTTGCCCTTCAGGTCCCCCAGCTGTGTTGGTGACAATGCTGTCACCAGAAGGGCTATGGCCTGCCCTCTGCTGCTGTGATGTGCTGTAGAAGCAGATGGGTGTAAGGCTGCCTGCAGCTGTGGCACAAGAGGTTGGCTTTTCAAGTTGCTGGATAACAAACGGTGCCCATCTCCTCCAAGGCAACAGGAAAAATTTGGTGGGCCAGATGCACCACAGATGGCTTGGGATCAGGCTCTGGACCACCCTGCCCATAAAGTGGTGCCCTCTCAGGCTGAAGCAGGCTCAGTTCACGCTTCTCGGAGCTGCTGGCTTGTGTTGCTGCCTGATTCCAAGAGTGGCTTTTCTAAGAATGGAAACAAAAAGATAGTAAGATTTTTAGTCCAGAAATCTTTAAGTAGCATAAGCCACAGTTGTGCAGCTGGTAATTACCACTACCCAGGGGAGCCTAGGAAGATGCCATTCTTTTTTCTAATTACTACAAAGCCTTTCAATTTGATTAATTCTTTCCTTAATGCATTTCCTTGTAATTTGTATTTGTGAAGATGCTAATGGTAAATTAGAAAATCTTTCCTATGAAAAATATATTCTGTACTCTCCATAAGCTTGGTTTCTGGTGGCATCTGTGCATTCTTCATCACCCATCCAGGAGATGCTTTCAAAGCCAGGTGCTGATCCTGTCCTTTCTTTCAGTTCAAAGATGTTGCTTGAAGCAGAACTGACAAGGTACAACTAACACAAGGTACAATTAATGAAAGCATCGTCCATTTCTCTGTGCTGCAATGGTTTGGGTCAGAACAGACTAAAACACATTTGCTACCTGGAGCTGTTTAATTTCCTTTGAAATTGTGTATATTACTCCAGCCAGAGAAGTCAGATGGCAAGGAGGTCAAGGGCACCACAGCCTTCTACAGTAATGGCACAGGTTGGCCTGAAAGGGTGAGTGGGATCTCCTACCATGATTTGAGCACTGGCTGCTGTGTCACTATCTCACATGACATTGCAAGGCCCTCAGATGAGTGTTGGGGGTGGGATATAATAATAAAAAATATGTTTCTCTTCAAAACCAGAAATCCTAGCATTGGTAAGCAGAAAAATATTTAGAGTGAAGGCAAAATTATCCTGCCTATCATTGTCCATGTTCCAGCTTTGCTCAGAGAGGCCAGGCTACTCCCCCTGGGAACATAGTTTGCAAGGTGATCTAACTTCATTGCTGGGCACCATTTCAAACTGAAGATGGAGTGTAAGTGAGGGTGAGTAGATGGTCTGTAATGGCCTCTGTGTACACCTGGGTCCCACGAACTAAAAGAGCTTTGATGTGCACTGAAAAATAACTATTCCCACCAGAGCCAAAGGGGTGGCATCAGAAAACTTGTTCTGAGAATTTTTTTTTTTTTCCTGGAGGAGGGAGAAAACAAGAGGGAGGCAGAGGAGCCTAAGGGGTAGGCACACATGGGAGTCATGGCCTAGTCCAATGGAGAGAGGGCAGGACCCTAATGGAGCAGGGCAGTGGCTATTCCTGCAAGTTCCTCCTTCCCAGAACCCTGCATGCACTTTGCTTGTTGGTGCTTTCCCAACTGAAGGCTGTTGGGAATTACTGCAAGCCTATCAGAAACAATAAATCCATATTCTGGCTCTTAGAGCTTCCAGAATTTAGAGACTTTTTACTCAAGTCTTGCTATTTATTAGAAAGCTCCCCCATGGTCTCTTCTCTCCTTTTTGGCAACAGAATTCAGCATTAAATCAATCGAGCTCATTTGTCTCAGCTCGATGATAATAACAAGATGCTGATTTTAAGAGCAAGATCCTGGATCGGTGTTTGTGCTTCAGAGAGACATTGCCCTCTAGTGACTAGAAGGCAGGCTGTGTAAAAAGACAAAACATCACGAGTTTTGTACAGTTTTATATGTCAGAGCAACACATTCAATTGAAATTTCGGACAGATGGAGCAATGCTGACTGAGGGCTGAAAATGCAGCAAATACTCATGAAAGCAATGAAAGAGAAAGGGAGAGAAAATGGTCATCACATTCCTTCCAGACATTCTGAACAAAGAACTTTTGATTAAACTTATTTCAAGAAAGTCTGTATTTGTCCAGATGTTCACTTTTTAAAAAGAGAAATTATAAATATGAAAAACATAAAACTTATTCTGTAGCCAAAACACAATGTGGTATCTCTTTTTGGAGGAAAATCTTGGGATAAGGCCATGATTTTGCAGTCAGGCTTGGTGTATAAAGTGAAAAGCTATTTGGAGAAAGTTTACTGTGGTAAGAAATGTGATAAATATATTTGGCAAGTTTGGTTTTTTTAATAAGAGACCTCCTGCACAACTCTCCCACAAGCACAAAAAACTGCCTCACAACAAAACCCCACACACCCAAGCAGACCTGCATGAGATGATGTAAGACAGTATCTCAAGAATGTCTCTGAAAGGAATTAATTCTTGTATTCAGCTGCTTCCATGAACACATTTGTGCTTTCCTCAAAGCCTTTTTCCTTTGCCAGTGGCCACCTGTATCACATCTTGCTGTTCTGGAGAAAAAGCTGCAGGACTGTTCCTGTGTCTTTGTGGTCAGTAGTAATGTACCTTCCATGTTTCAGGATACTTTCTGCCCCAGCATATGCTAGCCTGATGCATTTTCTTGTGTAAACAAGAAAACAGCAAAAACTGATCAGACTTGGCTCAGAGCAGGGGTCCATCGTTCTGTGGTTATTTCCTGGCTTTGCTGAGTCATTGCTGCCTGTAAGAGGCTGCCACTCTGGCAGAGCAGTGGAACATTCCATGTCGTGGCTGTGCAGCACACGGTGCATGCCCGTGGTTTTGCTTCACAGCAGGCTGTGAACCCCAGCAGCTGAGGACTCTGATACACAGCTGCATCCAAGTTAAGGTATCACCACTGAAACATTTTCTTCACACAGCTATAAAGGGAGATAAATTCTTCAACAGCCACAACTAAATCCCACAAGAACCATACATCAGAGCAGTAAAATATTAAATTTGGGATTAACAGCTCTGAATGTTTTGCACTGTCGTCAAACAGTCTGAATTGTTTTTGCCCTCCTCTAACTTCAGAAGCCAGCCCTTCAACTACAAGACAAAATCAAGATGAAACAGGAGACATTACTTCATTGCCACAGCTGTCTGACTCTGCCTGGCAGATTGGCATCTCCTTGCGTGTTACTGGAACAGCTCAGTTCACAGGAAACAGGAAAGCCACACTTGAACAGGAGGTGTCATCATGAAACTGACACTTGTGTCCCATTTAGGGAGCCTGGAGAACAAAGGTTTAGCAAGAGAAGTTAACTGTTGGAAACAGTTCCATACAATGCAGTTTCCCATGTGGAAAGGCGGCTTGGAGGGTATTCGAGGGTCGGAGCAACGCGGGTGCCGGTTTACACGGTGGGATCAGGTCTATACATGGTGAGATCTGATGCAGGAGACACAGGACCACGACCAGACCAGGAATACACAGCTGGGATCCTTCCTGACCCGTATCTGCTCTGCTCAGAACACTGTAGAAGACAGCCTGCTCCAGAGGCAGAGGCTGTGCTGGAGACCCGTGGCTGTACCAGAGTCTGCCACAATGGGGAGATGCCGCGCCGCGGGTGCGCCTCATGCAGCTCCCTGGAGCGCGGGATGCAAATCCCACCTCTGCCAGCCCCCTTGGCAAAGGACTTGTTTACTTTCCTGCACAGATGTGACAAAAAAACCCCACCAAACCAAGCCCAAAATCCCCTCTATCTTTGTTTA